>NC_085953.1:5000000-7500000 GCF_963556715.1 Cydia fagiglandana | reverse complement strand
ATGCTAGTGCGGAAGGTATGTCATTACTTCACGAGTACCGAGATATCTTGCCACGAGCCGCAGGCAGCAGACTCGGGACGAGTGAAGAATGACATTTCCGCACGTGTATCGAACGACGTTTTTTAATACAGTTGCGAAAAAATAAGAAAAACATTGTTAATCGTACACTAAACAAAAGTGGTAACAGTGACAGCTCGGTTAGACGTCGTCTTTAAGTATATTATATCTATGGGCGTTTGACAGCTATTCCGTTCCATTCAGTCAACTTATTAAGAACGGAATTTTCAATATTGAATATAAAAAAATAAACGTGTTATAATGATAAAGAGGTAAGTAATTAAATATGAAATATGTTATATTTTTCGTATTCTTACATTAACGGTAGGTATTTATTCTGATTACGACGTTTAAAGGAAACTAATATAAACACTCATCAATAAGTAGTCGTGAATTGGAACAAGTATAAATTTAAAAAAATTGGAAAAGTAAAAAGCACTAGTTCGAGATAACCAACTTTCCGCACGCTAAACAGCTACGTAAAGTAGCACTTTTTGAGCAACTGTATTAAAAAATAGTTTTACAGTACGTATGGTCCTACTTCCCCGCACTAGTGCGTAAAATAGCAGTTTTCGTGCGATGTCAAAAGTTTAAAGGGCCATATATACTGTAAAACGTTGTACGATACACGTGCGAATAGGTAATTCGCAACTAGTGTCGATTTAAAACACTCCCTTCGGTCGCGCCTTTAATTTATCGCCACTCGTTTCGCATTTCCTCTTTTCCGCACTTGTATCGTAAATAACTATTATCTTCCTATGCTTCGGTCACGAAACTATCTATTTGTGATTGAACGACTTATATTAAGTACTTACCGCTTGTTCAAATTCAACTACTCCAATATCGCGTCGTATCATATTTAGCGCATTAAAGATTCCCTATGGCTTCATCGTATGTTTATATCAATAACATAATTTCAACACAATTTACTAATACTTTTTCCATCCTCCCCCTCGCGTCGTGTCCCTCCATACTGAGGGTCTTGAGGTCCTGACCTCCCTTTTTGTAACACTTCTTCCCTTATGATCTTTCACCATCTGTACCTTTTCCGTCTTCTTCTTCTATGTATGGTGCCGATGCAGTCTCCTGCTGGAGATTGGCTAGGGGTCCCTTTGTTTCCCATAAAGTTTTAAGTCATAATGTATTGTTTGCCATATTATCGTTGGTCATAAAACTGAAACCGTTAACTTTTCATGGAGGGGATTTTCGTAAGGTTATTCTATAGATAGGTTAGGTTAGGTTTGCTTTATGGCAATCCTAAAAAGTTACTAAGAAAAAACAATTATGACTAACGAAAATTCTGACAAACAATACATTTTGCCTAAAAACTATTTGGGAAACAATAGAGACGTGGCTATTTTCACTTTTGACGCTGAAACTTAAAACAGCGATTTGGTGCTCACCGTCGTACGTACCGTACGAAGAAATCTGTTATTTTTGATTTTTCGCATTCCATTCATCTTTGTCATACTCGTTGTTGAACATGAGCTTGTCCCTTTCTCTTTCGGTGAGCGGCAGCTCGGTAGCACGTGCACGTTACTCGCTTGCCCAGGTACGACTAAAGGCTACTTGTACAATTTGTCACAAGGTAAGCGTTTCAATTCTGGAACGCCTATAACATATCTTGAGTTATAATATGTATCTTCTTCCTCGCGTTATCCCGGCATTTCGCCACGGCTCATGAGAGCCTGGGGTCCGCTTGACAACTAATCCCATGATTTGACGTAGGCACTAGTTTTTACGAAAGCCACTGCCATCTGACCTTCCTTGATAAACTGGGCCTTATTGGGATTAGTCCGGTTTCCTTCACCGAAAAGCGACTGGTAAAATATCAAATGATATTTCGTACATAAGTTCCGAAAAACTCATTGGTACGAGCGGTTTGAACCCGCGATCTCCAGATTGCAAGTCGCACGCTCTCACCGCTAGGCCACCAGCGCTTTTTAGTTATAATATGTATATCATTGATTAATTGTACCCTTGACGTTTCAGACGAACTGCACCCTGACGTTGTTCAACATCAGCAACGAGAACGTGATCATCTCGGCCAGCATCCCCGCTAAAGAGCAGGACGCGCTCAAGGAGGCCGGCGAGCCCTTGCTTGACAAGGAAAAGGTAATTTGAAACTCTGTGAAAATCGTGCTCAATATCGCCATCAAGCAAAGTACAAGGGGCAGACCTCCGGCCTCTTGGTGGTCCACTGTCAAGAGACCTGAAGACGCAAAATATCCCACCACTAACAACACGGGACAGATTGTCCTGGCGCAGACGCACAAGAAGGCCTGACCGCATATGAAGTTGGTAATAGGGCAGGATGATGATGATAAACACGTTATAAAAAACCTAACCTAGGGTGCCGCCGGCAGCGGGGCACAACTAGGGTTGCCAACCGTACTATATCATATAGTATTGTACTATATTTTGGCTCTCTGTACTATATACTTTTGGAAAAATATATAGTACGCTAAAATACTATATTTCCGATTAAACGTATATTACACTCATGTTTAGTATTTTATCTAAAAGTACTATATTTTTTTGAAATGTACTATATTTTTGATGCCTTATTCTGGAAAATACTATATTCCACCAAAAAAAAGTTGGCAACCCTAGGCACAACCCAAGCTGCCGGTGGTCAGGGCCGCAGAGTGAGGAACCGACGTACTATACGCGCCGTGTCCAAAATTACCGCCTTCTGCATCTTGTTATTATTGATTATTCACTAGTATTATTTAATCTTTTTCACTAATAATTTAGAAGAAACTCCTCCATCTGCTCATCCTATAGGAATTAAAGGAATTAATTGACTTGGAGCTGGTGCAAATGTCATATCATAATTTTTAAGAAAAAAAACCGACTTCTATTGGGGCCGGTGAAAGATTATTGTAGATGGTATACTATGTAGAAAAGGAGGTAAAACCACCCACTTTTCTACTAGCATTTCGCTTCTGTAAGGGTCGTAGTTCTAGCCTAACCTAACCCACTTCTCTGATAGCAGTTCGGTTCTGTGAGGATCGCAGTTCAAATCTAACCTAACCCACTTAACGGCGCATGCGGTGCGGTGTACGGGGGTTTAAGCGGGAGGGGCTAGTAAGATTGGCATCATCATACTTATATACTTACACATTTTATGGTAGGTATAATCATAGTGGTTTATTTAGTTAAGGTATCATAGTGGTTTTCCGGGTCAAGGTCCGGGTCCGAGTCCGGGTCTGAGTCCGGGTCCGAGTCCGGGTCCGAGCCCGGGTCCGAGTCCAGGTCCGGGTCCGGGTCCGAACGGTATCCGGGTATGAGTCCGGTTCTGGGTCCGACTCCGAGTCCCAGTCCAAGTCAAAATCGAAATTCGTAATCACCAAATGTGTACTATGCGTTGTTGAAGAGTTCTATTCTGGTCATGATCAGCAGTTCCATTTCATCAAATGCGACAGTTTTTAATGTAAATGCTTGATTTTATGATGAAAATACAAAAAAATCTATGCGTATGCCTTTAATATTTGAGGAGTTCCCTCGATTCCTTATGGATCCCATCATCAGAACTCGAGCTTGACAAAAATGTGGCTTAAAAACTTAACTTGCTTAACAAACATAACGAAGAGGAAAAATCGCCAAACGTGAACTATGCGTCGTTGAAGAGTTCTGTTCTGATCATCATCAGCAGTTCCACTTCATCAAATGCGACAGTTTTTAATGAAAATGCTTAATTTTCTGATGTCAATACAAAAATCTCTATACGCATGCCTTTAATATTTGAGGAGTTCCCTCGATTCCTTATGGATCCCATCATCAGAACTCGAGCTTGACAAAAATGTGCATTAAAAACTTAACTTGCTTAACAAACATAACGAAGAGGAAAAATCGCGAAACGTGAACTATGCGTCGTTGAAGAGTTCTGTTCTGATCATCATCAGCAGTTCCACTTCATCAAATGCGACAGTTTTTAATGAAAATGCTTGATTTTTTGATGTAATTACAAAAATCTCTATACGCATGCTTTTAAGATTTGAGGAGTTCTCTCGATTCCTCATGGATCTCATCATCAGAACTCGAGCTTGACAAAAATGTAGCTTAAAAACTGAACTTGCTTAACAAACATAACGAAGAGGACAAATCGCCAACCGTGAACTATGCGTCGTTGAGGAGTTCCGTTCTGATCATCATCAGCAGTTCCACTTCATCAAATGTCACTTTTTTGGATGTATATGCTTGATTTGATGAAAAAAACCCAAAAATCACTATATGTATGCCTTTAAGATTTGAGGAGTTCCCTCGATTCCTCATGGAACCCATCATCAGAACTGGGTTTTGACAGAAACGGGACCAATCTGTATGCATATACATTCAATCAAAAAAATAATTTTCAAAATCGGTCCAGTAATGACGGAGATATGGAGTAACAAACATAAAATATAAAAAAAATAATAAAAAAAACATACAACCGAATTGATAACCTCCTCCTTTGGGATTTGGAAGTCGGTTAAAAAGTGTACATATGCATGTGATCAGAGCACATACCAAACTAACACCACCTTTTCTGTGGATTACAGTTATGATACAAGTATAATGATATTAACGATAGCAGTGCCAGGTATACTTCTTTTAAGTATAAACTCCCCTTGACGTAAGGACAGGACATGTCACATCCAGAAGGCTCACGGAAAAACAGCTGAGGTCCTTGTATACTTATTGCGTCAACTATTACGACATTCCTTTCACGGAAAAAGGAAACTAGATAATTAGTCTTTCGGATTCAAGTATTGAAAGATTGCAATACAATATCTAGGATACTTCTGTGTACTTTAATCTGTTTAAAAAAATAAAAGAATCATTTAATATTTTCAGGAGGAATGCATCGACGTCCTAAAGATCGTGAAAGCGCGCATCAACTCCCAGCACGAGGACATCTCCTCCCACCTGCTCCTCTCCATCTTCAAGATCGCCGAGGTCGACGTGGTCTACCCCACTCCCCCGTCCTCCGCCATCGCCGCCACCAGGCCCATCAAGAACCTCTACATCTTCATCACCCTTGCCACTATCCTTCTCAACCTCAACGGTATCCTCAACATTATCATCATTAAGATCGTCAATTCTTTATCGAATTTATTCGAGATTGCTACATCGGACGTTCCAGAATATTTTTCGGTATTTATATCTACTTTAAAGGGTGTTAGCACTGTAGCTGTTGTAAAATACATTGGTACTCCGCACCGTGCACTCGCTTTAGGTATCGCACCGAAACACGATGAAAAAGTAGAGATAAGTTATATAGATGTACATAATTATAAGGAAATAAAACATATCATAAAAGCTGTGAGTATTACAATATTTACTAATTTTAATGTACTTGTTGCTGATGTAATTATACCTAAATATTTTTCTAGAGATGTGTATTACGAAACTGTATGTACTATTGATTCGGAGATGCTTTTTGGTGATTTTAGTTTTGGAAAAATCGCGTCCTCTTCTTATGGGATTGTAAAATCCGTTAGCTTAGGACTGAATCTAGTAGTAGTATGAAGACTGAGCAGTACTAACGTATAGTTAAATGTATTTGGTTTCGTTTCGACTTAGAACTGGTGCTTGTAGGTCGATCTTTAAGGCTGGGTTTTGTAAATAGGAGTTATTGCGCCTTTTACACTGTTAGACGTTCGTTCCACGCTGACGCATGCGGTGGAGCTACGGACAATAGGGTAATATACCTATACGGATTGTTAAACATACCTAAGCTTCCTAAGACCCAAAGTCATTTATGCAGTTTTTAATTTGGAACTTTCTTTTATTCCGTTATAGTTCAATATTCGATTTTAATTTGCGACTTGGGTGTGTATAAAAGAAACACAGCTTAATGCTTGTCGACACTAAACTAAAAATAATACTGAAGAGAAAATTAAGACACGCTACGAAGAAGAAATTATAACAACTAATAATAAGTCTCTCTTTGTACTACAAACTGAATTGATAGAAAAATAATCAACAAGCCAGTTTTACTTGAAAAAAGCGGCCAAGTGCGAGTCGGACTCGCCCATGAAGGGTTCCGTAACAGCAAGTAACAATAAAATTGCGGTTTACGGTTTATAAAAAAAAAACTACTTACCAAATCTTGTTCAAACCAATTTTCGGTGGAAGTTTGCATGGTAATGTACATCATATATTTTTTTTAGTTTTATCATTCTCTTAGTTTAGAAGTTACAGGGGGGGGACACACATTTTACCACTTTGGAAGTGTCTCTCGCGCAAACTATTCAGTTTAGAAGAAAATGATATTAGAAACCTCAATATCATTTTTGAAGACCTATCCATAGATACCCCACACGTATGGGTTTGATGAAAAAAATTTTTTTCGTTTCAGTTATATGTATGGGGAACCCTAAAAATTTATTATTATTTTTCTATTTTTGTATGAAAATCTTAATGCGGTTCACAGAATACATCTACTTACCAAGTTTCAACAGTATAGTGCTTATAGTTTCGGAAAAAAGTGGCTGTGACATACGGACGGACAGACAGACAGACAGACAGACAGACAGACAGACATGACGAATCTATAAGGGTTCCGTTTTTTTGCCATTTGGCTACGGAACCCTAAAAAGATCTAATAATCCACTTTTAGAAATCGTGCTAATGCACCGTTACCTACTTTACTACGTATTCTGACTTTCACAGTTTTATTTAGATCTTTATTTCATTAAAAACAATTACTATACATTTACAAACATATTAAAAGTCATACGTCACAAAAAATAAATCACACTTAAAACTAATTACTTATTATTATTAATTATTGAGTTTAAATGGTTAAAATGAAAATACAATCAGTTTATTATTCAGTAAATACTATTGTTATTTTTATGGAATCTTGTTGGTCATACATTTACATAAATACAATAAAAATAAAAGCTTAGAGGACTAATTCTAAAACTAAAATATTATTAAAAACTTTAATTTATTTATTTCGCGTTAAACCCTTGTCTGTGGCTCCAAACCCGCAATTTCTTTCAACAGTATAGTAGTACCATTTGTAGCGGTTGATATGCCTTTCTGTCGATGACTGTGTAGCATTCATGTCTATATGTATGCACTTAGCACGGGGTGTGCAATGTTTGACATAATATGCCTTTGTGTGATATTTGTGAAATTTTAAGCTGAAATTTTTTACTCATATAATCAAATATGAGCGTATTAAATCAGCATAATATATTTGAAGCAACTAAACAGAGGAACATAAATGCATAGTATTTGCAGATAATGTTAGACCAAGAAAACTCTTCAGGGATTATGATAACCCACGCAGTGCAAGTGCTATTTTAAATATCAAACTTTTATGAAATTATGAAATACAAATAACACTTGACCTGCATGGGTTATCAAAGTCGCTACAGACTTCTCTTGGTCTAACTCTACTAGTTTTCATGCCACAAAGTTCTACATAGTATACGCTGTTCACATTCAACGTACTACGTCCTAATACGCGAATAAAAATGTTCGTATGGGAAATCATGAAACTAGAAATTATGCGAAATATTATACATATATACTATAGCATAATAAAGTTATGTCAAATGCTGCATCCCTCTTAGCATGCGCCGGACAAGCCGAGCAACGCCGCGGCACGCGCGACGTGAGTTTCGTGCATTTTATATAAAAAAAAGCAATAATAATAGGAAAATGTAGGGTGATGTCGATTAATTTTGAAGTTTGAACTAAGAGTTTATAAATTCACTTGTTTTTTTTTATTTGTTCACATTAAACGTTTTTAATTCGTTCATTCAAAATCGCCAAATGATTTGTTGCCCTTTTCCTGCTCTGATTATTCTTTCTAATCATATCTACTTTTAACCTCTTGCACTGCATTTCGCGTTGATTGATTTATACGTTAACAAATTACGAGATCGTATGCATTGTGTAACTACCTTGTGAAAGTTGACATTTAAACATATTAAAGGTTAAAATACAAAGGGCATATTAAAAAAAATAAGCAAAAAAAGAAAAAGAAGAACTAACAGTAATTGGTGGACCTTCTTTATATTAAGGTTAATGACTTGTCACTTAACATGATGGAACATTAATTATTTTAATGATTTTGAATGAACGATTTAGAAAATGACCCATTTTTAGAACTTGGTGCCGGTTGCTGTGGTTTGTCCGCGGTTGTACTCATAGTTCTACGTTAATTAGGCGATCATGCTGGTGAGGGCTTGTGTGAACCGAGTGAGTAGGCTAAACTTATCTAAAATCGTTATAAATATTATCCACTGATCAAAGTACAGATGAGCGAAACCTATGAAAAGAAAGAATACGGTTAAAAGGTTAGGTAAACTTTTTTCTTTCCATTTTATTAGCACAATAATTTTGAAAAACATCACTTGATTAGTGTAAAAGTTATTATTGATTAATAATCGTACACTATTGGCGTAAAATGAATAATAAGTGGGTACCACATACTGTAATACAGTAATGAATGATTAAAACTATTCCAACATACGTTCAGTATACCGGTAGTATGCACGAAAAAGTGTCACGTTGTGGATAAATCTCCATGGTAACGTTGTGGACGTATCTCCATGGTAACGTTACGTAATGTAATGGTAATGTTTTCTTATGAAGTTATCACGCAAAATTATCGTCCGTAACCGACTTTACAGACAACCAAATTTTTTTTATTAGGTACCTACATCCCAAAACTTATTACAATTTTAACAAATGTGTGATCGGTTTACACGAGTCCGTGTATCAGGCACAGCACGTGCGAATCGTGTTAAATTGGTAAAGAATGAAGCTTTAATTTGGAGTAGACTAGATTCTTGTGTTCTAAAAGAGTTTTAACGAATATTAGACAAGTGATTAGACTAAATGTGTTTAACTGTTTAGATACTTGTTGTACAAAAACTCTAATGTTTTTTGTTAGTTGTTTAAATGTGTTTTTATTTCTGTGACTTGTAGATTTTCACTTGGCATTGTTTACGGCATTAGAAAGATAATGGTTAAAATTGTTAATGTGTTAATTTTATTCAATTAAATAATCAATAGAGTTGTTTAGTTAATATTTAAAGCGAATGAGTGAGAATTTTCGATTACTTATCAATGTTCAGAAACTTTTGAAAATTTGCGCTAAATTTATTAGAAGATGTCAGTTTTGTATGTAAGGTGGACCTTTAAATATAGGGTAAAAACAGTGACTCTACTGTCAATTATTTGAATGAACGGTAATCGTAGATTATAACCTGTTTCCTCTTGGCAGGTTTATAAGTATCTAAATATATCGACGATTTTTCTGTAAACGCAAAAAACGTGATAAAAAACAAGCAATCAAATATATTAATAAAATAAAATCATAACACGTACAAAATAATAAAATTTCTTTTACAAATATTTTTCTTATATCCGAATCGCGATTATTTAAATATTTACCGCATAAAGCGATGCGCACAAACACGCTTGTTGTTAAACATTTGTGAACATTTTGACCGCAATCGTATTTTATTTGTATTCTAAGGTTAAAAATGGTTAAATAGCAAGAATTTTTAATACTAAATTTACATTGTTTGTAGTTGTAGTCCTGAACTATTAACATAATGGTTATTACGTCTTATAACATAATATAAGTTAAGTTACTTTATTTTATATTACAAATCATGATAAGGGAATTATGGTACGTTAATTGTGTGTCGCTTACTGTATATGTTTTATGACATAATTTAATGTAATCTGAAAAATGTCGTATAAACTTTTATTTTCTTTTGAACACCTTAGTATTTAATAAGATATTTAATCTTGAGCCCTGGCATAAATCGCCAAAGCAAACATACATATCATTAAAGGTACACAAAAAATTTTGCGAAATTGATTCTAACGATACATATCAATAAAGCTCAATTTTATACCTATTGTATTTCTAGGGTTAGATGTTGCAAAGCAAAACATGGTGTACGTCTTTATGTAGCTTAGATTTTAGAAAAAAGGTATATTGATAATTTAAAATGATATAGAAGATATTTCTAAATTAAATGTTATTGTTCTGTTGTAGAGTAATGAAAAATATTGTCGTGTTTTTGTATTGGCTAAAGTTTTGTAATATAAAAATACTTATTCTTTTCTTCACGTTTTGAAATCAAAATCCGGATCCAGGAAAATATAATTTTTGTAAGGAAAAACTTACTTTTTTAATTGTTTTTTTTTAGTTATTTAGATAAGTGATAATATTTTCCTGGGTATACTGAGGTAGGTAAAGAACTGTTCAGAGGTAAAAACGTCCTTTTTTTCGAAATATACGAATGTTTATGCACACGCCTCATGCCTTCCATGTAAATATTAAAAATATAGAAAATAGTTAATATTTTACGAACACTCGACGAAATCTAAAGTTATTTTATAAAACGCTATTATTTATGTATAGAATGCACATTTGCTAAATAGATAACTTTATAGATTTACAAACAACACCTCATTTTATCCTATTAATTACATTTGGCATTAGTAAAGGAAAAACTATCAAAATTAAAAATAATTAAAACATTAACATTGTTTTAATTATTAATTAAAAGATGGCTTTAAAACGAATCACAAAGTAACTTAAAATATCTGTAATTTAATCAATTCATGCCAGACACGTTATAAAATCATCCCATCATATTAAAGTCAATCTATAAACAAAGAAAAGTATAATAAAATATGACAGGATTAACAATAAAATTTTGTGATTTTTCCTTTAATTGTACCAAAATAAAATATTCCCCAGATAAATTTGACATTCTCAAAACATCATCTTACATATAACTATTTTTGAACGTATTTCTGTACAGTTGTAGGCATTTTTTATAACCTTTCCTTTATAAGTAGCACCAAAATGGAATTTGAGGAATTAAACAAATTAGTTGATTGTATTTTCAGTTCCATGTTGCTATGTCGCTTTTAATAAATGTGTATTAGTCAAATTACTGTGCAGCGACAAGTGTAGTATAAATTACAATTAAATGTATAGAAAATTACTATTAATTTTGTAGACAAATTTTAATTTCGGTTCAAGAGGACAACATAAAACTAACATTGCGTTGTTTAACCTTTTCACCTTTTAGTTATTTAATTTACCAAATAAATTATTTTAATTAAATTTATAAAAAGGTTGAATGAAAATGTAGAAAAGGCTGAATTGTATTAAACATCAGCTATCTGATTGACCGACAAATATCGGTGTCGTGAGAAATTGCTCCTTAATAACTACAGGCATTTTACCTAGAATTAAACCTTTCTTGATTCATTTGTCGTCTTTGACTAATGTCGTTTATTTCAATTTTATTTTCTGAACTAAAGCGGTGTTTTTTTTTATGTTTCCAAAATCAGGTACGTGTTGTACTTACCATCACCTACACTGTTATCTATACATCGGCCTTATGCCTTTTGTAATAAGGTCCATAGTATAGTTAGGAGTGTTGCTGTTTGTACAGTCGACGTCAAAGATATGTTTATACAGGGTGATTTCGGGGTCTTGGAGCACGAGGGCCAGACATCATACAGAATCCAAAGATGCGCCTAATGACGTTGTTAATTATTGTTTATCGCCAATAATGATGATTATTTTCCAGATGACAAGTAGGAAAAAACATCTTAGCATACAATTTGGTGACCCTACTCCAGTGGTTCTTAACCTTTTCAGTCCGGTCACCCCTATGACTAACTAGGGAACCTGATTTTACCCCTCCTCCCAATGGTAATAAAAAATAAAACGTGTACGTTTGTTGTATTATTATATTAGGTTAGTTTATTACCCCCGTAAAATACCAGTTTTACCCCCACGGGGGTAATTACCCCCAGGTTAAGAACCACTGCCCTACTCAATGTGATGGTGACGTCTTGTCGCTTTCCATATAGCGTATGTCAAAAGTCAATAGGGAGACCATAATTACTAATTACTTAGTATAACATTAATTTTACTTGAAACATAAGAATAATTAAAGTAATTATCTTTTAATCAAATACTACCATATGATAATGTGGATCATTTACAGAGTCCGAAAAAGTGGTTCTGGATCACGACCCAGAAATCACCCTGTATTTTTGGCCTATTACAAAGAAGTAAGGAACAAAAGTGTAAACATATCTTTAACGTTGACTGTATGTATCAGTGCTATCTTAATACATATTTAGATTTCGATAATTACTTCTCAGTTTTGTATGTCCCAACTTTCCCGGATTTACTGACAAATTATGAAGTAAATTTTCTTGAACCGAAATTGAAATAATATTTAAAAAATGTGAATACACAGCACAGTAGTGATATATGCGTAACTGAGCTTTGACAGAGACATTGTTTTATACACTATTACATACATACATATACATATTGTATTGTTTACCCACTGTCCTTTCAGAGGTGGTTCTTATGTCGACATTTTGTTGTAGCTAATAAAGAGATTCATATAAAATTATTTATGTTGTTTTATTTTGGGCCCGATTCGGATTTGGAAATAGACATCTATTAGACATCTTTTAGACATCACCAAGATAACGATATGTTTAAGATCTAACCTGTCAAATTTGACATTTGCGCTTTTCTGGAGATACTCTTGAACGATTTCCACAGGATATGACTTAAGAGATCCAATTCACATCTAAAGGCTCCTCTTCACGTTGGGCCAACCCCAACGCCAACGAGGGACGCATTTATGCGTTAGAGGGAGCAAGTGATATTGCTATCTCATTCTACCGCATGGGTGCGTCCCTCGTTGGCGTTGGCGTTGGCCCAACGTGAAGAGGAGCCTTAATAGTAGATATCTTACTCTATCTAACGTAAAAGTGACATTGGTTGCCCGAATCGCTACAAAAGAGAACTAGTTGATATCTAAACTATCTAGTACGTGTCGTCTCTTGTGAATATCTTGAAGTTCGAATACGGCAGTTTATCTTTTGATTAGTATTTACATCGCAAAATTGCTCTTCCACTCGAATATAAAACATAGTAAGTAAGTAAACTTACCGCCAAGTTTGGTAACTAGACAGAAGCTAGCGGCAGGGTGACAAGCCAAGTTCAAAAGAAGGGAACTGGCGACGTAGGGGCCATGTGTTATAGTTTAGGGCCACCCCACATCTAGCGTCTTTCGAGCGTCGGCGTCTGGTCAGCGCTATGGAAAATGATGTCGCTGCGCAGTTGCGTCGACGTTGCGTCGAGCAGCGGCCATAGAGTTGTAGACGCCGACGCTCGAAAGACGCTAGATGTGGGCTGGCCCTTAAGGCTCCTCTACACGATGGGCCAACGCCGGCCACTCCGGACGCATTTATGAGGGAGCAAGTGATATTGCTATCTCATTCTATCGCATCGCTGCGTCCCTTGGAGTGGCCGGCGTTGGCCCATCGTGTAGAGGAGCCATTAAACCAGCGGATGGCAACCCGCGGCCCGCGAACCTCTCACTTGCGGCCCGCGAGCCTCCCTGGCTATTTTGTATGTAATACATATTGACAAATGACAATGTCTGATAAAGTCATAAATATTAACAAAGTGCGGCCCGCGTCCACTTCATTAACCCTTCCCCCCACATCTGGCGTCTTTCGAGCGTCGGCGTCTACAATTCTATGGCCGCTGCTCGACGCAACGTCGACGCAACTGCGCAGCGACGTCATTTTCCATAGCGCTGATCAGACGCCGACAGACGCCGATGCTCGAAAGACGCTAGATGTGGGGGGGGGCCTAACTGCTATGTGGCCCAAACTGCTAAAAGATTGCCGACCGCTGGTTTACACGATCGGGATAATTAATAAGATCAGTGAATGTTTCAACTTGATGGATTAGTTAATAATAATAATTTCTGAAGTTACCCCTCCAGTCTGCCCCCAGTTATCCCATTTGACGGTACTTACTCTCCAATGCATGGTGTTACGACAATTAAGAATTTACCACATAAGTATTTAGTTACCTACATCATGTTACATGCATGAAAATGTATGGGCGTATGTAGTAGGTATTATAGCAAATACAATACGCAGTGCCGGATTTACCACTAGGCTGAGTAGGCTGAAGCCTAGGGCGGCAGATTTTAGGGGGCGGCAAATTTGGGTCAAAAAATATTTTATGTGCTGTTCAGATAGGGTAGACCAGAATTTATTTGTAAAATTTAAATAACAAGCATAATTTGTCGATTTTGCCGCCCTCTGTCATGTCAAGACCTTTTTGAAATACGGGACCCGAAAAATGTACCTACCATTTTCTCGAAAAAAATTCGCGCTCGCTACGCTTGCGTTTTCATTTAAGTACGAGTACCTACATTATTTGTGACCCATCTGACTACATTGTAAATTTGGGATAGTCGTCGATTCTTGTATCTTCGTGGTAATATGGGTTCCGTTTTTTTCCTTTTGAAGTACGGAACTCTAAAA
Organism: Cydia fagiglandana; assembly: GCF_963556715.1. NCBI lineage: Eukaryota > Metazoa > Arthropoda > Insecta > Lepidoptera > Tortricidae > Cydia > Cydia fagiglandana. Next base: position 7,485,582 of record NC_085953.1, on the reverse strand, counting down.
ATGTACCCACCTTCTATTTTCTCGAAAAAATTTCGCGCTCGCTACGCTCGCGTTTTCGTTTAACTGACTACATTTTATTGTGACTCATCTGACCATATCATTTAATGATAGCACAGAACCTAGTAGAACGCCAGCGGTAATGTCCACGCTATCGGAGCAGCTTCCGTCTACTATACGGCTCATATGCGTCTACCGGATAAAAAGCTTGCGATCCATTTGTATAGCATGCTCTCTCGAGCAGACTCAATGCCAGACCCGACCGAAACTCCTTAGCTATATCCAACCTGACTGCCAATGCCTCACCTTGATTCTCAATGGCCAAACCCCAGCGGTACCCACCGGTCACCGATCAGATCATGCAAATATAAAGAGTGTATCTAGAAGGTGACATTAGTGACGTTACCTTATATGCATTTTAATATGGCTAATATGGCTATGGTGTGTTGTACTATAAAATTAAACGCCTCTGACAGGAAAGTACTTTAAAAAACCGGCCAAGTGCGAGTCGGACTCGCGTTCCAAGGGTTCCGAACATTACAAAATTTTTAACAATATATTTTTTATATATGTGAAACGCAAGTGTATTGCCTTTAAAAAACCCGTAGGGGTCGGATCAAAAACTAAGTAATTGGTCCGACTCACGCTTGACTAGATATTTCTAATAGGTTTTCCTGTCATCTATAGGTAAAGGTCTATTTTATGTATTTTTTTCAAAATTTTAGACCCTGTAGTTTCGGAGAGAAAGGGGGGAATGGTAATTTTTTGCCTATTTTCTTGAATTACTTCTAAACTGTTTATTCTAAAATGATAAAAAAAATATGTTAGAGATTCTCACATTGAGCTCTTTCATTTAATATGTAACACGATATAGTTTGAAAAACTTTATTTTTTGATTTTTTCATTTACCCCCCAAAAGTGGCCCCCATGTTTAAAATTAATTTGTTTACGTTACATGTCCGTCTTTGGGTCACAAACGTACATATGTGTATCAAATTTCAACTTAATTGGTCCAGTAATTTCGGAGAAAATAGGCTGTGACAGATAGACAGACAGACAGACGCACGAGTGATCCTATAAGGGTTCTGTTTTTTTCTTTTTGAGGTACGGAACCCTAAAAACCTATAAGCGAGGCGGATAGGGGCGGCAAAATCGGCATAGCCTACGGGCGGCAAATGTCTAAATCCGGCACTGACAATACGTTGGTAGTCTGCTCGGAAAGAGGAGAGTCGTGAATGTATTGGATTGAGCTCCATACGACTAGTTAATTTTCGTAATAGGTGGAAGTATCTATGTAAATAACTAACTTCAAAAGTAGTTAAAGGTTCTGTCACAGGCGCGTTTTCTGGGCGGGGTGTGAGCGTTTTATATGTAAAAGCGGCGCGCCCCGCTCACGCCCCACCCGGAAAACGCACCTGTGTGACGAAGCCTTAACTCGTAACACGATGGAATCAATGGAGTTGGCAACAACTGTCAAAGGTATATGCATAGATGGCGCCATTATAGCTATTAACACGCCCCATTTTTATCAGATTTGGCTTAAAGGGACATCCAGGGCATGAAATTCCATTAAAAAATTGTTGTATCTAGAGATTGACAGGGCATAAGGGCAAGCTATGCTGGCGCCATCTGCTAAATACTTCGACCGGCCGACCCCATGACCCTACGAGATTTATTTAGCGTTTTAGGAGTAAGCGTGATCTTTCATTTTTATAGCAATCACGCGCCCTCCTAAAAAAAAAGGTAAAGATCTGAATTAGGTATGAAAACAATCGATAAAGCTTAAAATAGATTTTATTAAAATTAAAAACTGAATAATACAAAATTAAATCAGTCTCAACATGGCACTGCCAAAACTCTGGAATATTAAAACATTGAATGCTTAACAATTTAATAGGTATCTATTAAACCGAGATCGCTCACTTCGACTCCTTTTCGTTCGTACCCTCGCTTTGGTCCTTGATTTCCTTCCGGACCGGTCCGGTCTGGGTCACAGGAACGCTTCTTTCACCCTTAATGGCATCTGGAACTTTCCTCGGTGCGACGATGCTCAGTACGCCGTCGGAAGACAATTTAGATTCAACGGTCTCTGGGGCAGTGCCTTCGGGCAGGGCGTATCTCCTAGTGAACTGGCGAGAGATGTAACCGTGGTCATCTTTCTTCTCCTCATGCTTGCCTTCAACCACAATGTAGCCGTCGACGGTCTTGACGGAGATCTCTTCTGGGGCGAAATGCTGGACGTCTAGGTTGATTTGGAACTTATCCTTGTCTGCTTTGATGCTTGAGCCGATGTCCTTGGCAGCAGCAGCGAGATGGCGCCAGGGTCTGTAGTATTCCGGTGTCACGATGGGCCCGGCGACGGCGGCGAGCAGATCGTCAGGATTCAGGGCGAGGCCGAAATGCTGGTCCAGAAGCCGGCTGGGGAAGTGGCGGTGATGGTAGCGGGGACGCACGTTCCAGTCGTCGAAGAAATACGGTAGCAGAGACATTGTAGCTTCAATAAATTTGACTTGAGTAGAAACTTGAAGGTATCTTCAAATCGCGTAGTTCGCAGTGATCGCTTAGATCGCTTAGATTCGCTTCGCTTGCTTGCTTGAATTCAACTGCCGCTCTGGCAGACGAACGCGGTATTTATACGCGCCACCGCGCCATCTAGTATTGAGTAGAAACATCTCGATAACTAAATTGTTTATGGGTGTGGGCAGGGGCGCTCAATCTTGTGGGCCGCTCGACGAAATTGCTGGAAAATGATATAGGACGGATGCACTATTAATTTCAAGATAATTTAGTGATAAAGTTAATATTATTACCCCAAATACATATATGTAATATTTTCCCGATAGCATATATTTTTATTTAATGTACAGAAAAGTTAAATGATTTATGGATCATGGATAGACATTAGACATGGAGAATATAGTTAATTAGGTAGGTGGGTGGATTTCAGCACAAATAATTTCACCATACAAAAAATTATTATTTTTAAATGTTTAATTTAACACGATTCTAGCTGGGTAAAATAATGGGGGGCTGTATATTGAGGATATGTATGGTATTTATACAATCATTTGTGGCTTATATTTGAAGTTATCGCTTTCGGAAAATAAAAACGCAAGATGGTGATGACAACCATGGTATGGTAATGACTCTTTTATAGACGGTAATGACACTGCATGTACGGTAATGACGATTTGGGAACTAATTTACATATGTATTAAAAACGTATTAAAAAAACAAAAACTTTTTTTAATTGTAATACTTTAGAACTTTAATAAACATTACAAATAACATGTTTTTGAACATAAGACTAGCTACATAAATTATTTTTAGAATATTATAAAAAATACATTTTTTTCATATGAATAAATATATAACAAGTATTATTATTGTATAATTTTAAATAATTTATGTTCCGAAATTGGCAATTTATGTATTCATTTATTTTTTTGGATTTTTTTCAATGTTAAATCATATTAACAATATTGTACTCTTATTATCAGTTTAAACCCGCATCTTCTTTTATCTACTGCATAACTTGGTATTTATGTCATATTATAAAATTACTGGCTTACCAATGAGCTTAATTTTTATGATATATTACTTTTTTTTGATAGTTTGATTCATTGCACAAGTTTGTATTTTTGTTGTTTTATTAATTAACTTTAAAAATAGCTATAATGATTTAAATCCATATATATGTTGTTTAATAGCTAAACATTAATATATAATCAGTGTTTTATAAGTTGCAAGACCCCTACTTGTAATGCATGTCATAAGTTACAAAATGTTAGGTATTGGGTCCGGTGACTACCCAATGGTATAATTATTAATTGCTGTAATTATATACATCAATTAATATAATATTATCAAAAAACATAAAGCCATCACGATAGTGAGCCAGTACCGTAGCCTATGGTCGCTTAAAACTTAATATATGTTGCTTGTTTAAATACTTTGTTTTAACACGACTAACATGCAATTACAGTCTCTAAGTTGCATGATTTACATTATTAGATTATAAATAAAAACATTTGTATGTTCTAAGTTCTAAATAACCTAAATTTTGCCTACTTCAGTCAAAATGTTAATTAAAAACTAAGCATCCTCTAGTGTGAAAGAAATAGTTATATCTTCTTCTACATTTATTACATACATTTGATATATAACATTTAATATTTACAGGCAGAACTATTTAGGTAAGTACTAGATAATTATTCAATTATAAATAATTATCAAATATCAAAAATAAATCATTTTTCTGCACCACACAACCTACATATTGCCAGGTAATTGTAATAATTAGTTTTATTTATAATTTTTAAATTTAGGGGTATTAGGAACCAAAATAACTCTTAAATATAATCAATGAAAAGTGAAACCAGCCCGCAAGTTGGGCGGCCCTGGATATGAGTAGCGCGGTCAACGAGCCTGCGCGATCGCGAATCGTCTAGTACTTTCGGCGCCTAATTTCGAGGAAGGTCAAGACCAAGGTCATGCATATGTTTTGAAAATTAATGGAATGTATTAATGTAGGTAAATAAACAATGGATCTATAAACTTTTATGACTTCGTTGCAGACTTTAGGTACCTAGTTTAACTAATCTCTATATAAGCACAGAATAAATAATAGTACTACCGTACAGAAAGGAAGCTTCCTACAAAACCGAAGTTTGACAGCGGTTCAGGGTCGAATCATGCTATCCCTTTTTAATACATGACACTATCCCTTTCGGCTATTTAGGGTTGTCAAAATTCAAGTGATTATCTTATCTGTGGTCGTGCACGCAAAAGGAAGTCAAGTGGTGCCAACCCTAAAAATTGCTCGGAGCAATGCTGAGCCGAGCGGAGCCGAGTTTGGCCGAAGTCAGGAGCTTCGCACCCCTGCTATAAGTCTGTAGGTACAGGTAGATTATAGTGAGGTAGGTATTTATGTAAGTACGTACTTAAGTAGGTATTTTTCATAGCTTCATTATTTCAAGAATACCTACCCACATTTTAATGGGACGGTAAAATTTAATAAAAAATTTGAAAAAAGCCCTAAAGGTTCCGTCACACAGGCGTGATTTCCGGGCGGAGGTTTAGTTAACGCAGGCATGCCTCACTGACTTGCTAACTATGTAAACATAAGTAAGTCACTAGTAAATTAAATTCATCATTCTTTGACAATTTTAATATGGCGGTTTGTTTACATTAGCAACGCTTTAGGTAGCCTAGGCCGGTACTTGGTATGTGGGATAGGTTTTGCCTAATTTGTCCACAGATCTAATTAACGCTTACGCTTAGGTATATGGTATATATGTAGTTTACGTCCAGCTCTACTTTTCGTCCACTTGACGAAATTTGAATATCAATCTACCTTGCCACACAAATTTGGAATTATTGCAATAAGTAATAATGTCTTAACAATTTATCTAGGTATCTGCATAAAAAATATAGGTAAGTAGTTACACAGAAAGTAGTTAACAAGTAGCAAAGAAATGAAATACATTAATATTCGCTATTCCGTCAAGTGGACGAAAACTAGAGCATGGGTGGAAACTAACGCAATAACCCTATGTAAGTACCAAGTAAGTACCTAATAAAAAGGCAGGATGATTGAGTTGCGTAGTAAATTAGGCAAGTGAATAGTCATTTCAGTTGGTACCTAGTAAGTCCTAGTACCTACCTATATAAAACCTGGAATATAAAAACGAAGATTACATTACATATAACTGGGTCAAGCAAATCTTGTCAGTAGCAAACGGCGGCAAATTTGAAAAATCACGGGTTAGCAACACTGTGTTCGAATAATTCGAAAATTGCGTGTCATCTGTGTTTTATCTGTGGAATGTGGATCGCGAATGACAGCCATCATCATTGTTTACCTTCGGAATCGATTCTAATTCAAGAGATATTTCTGCTGAGTTACCATTAAATACCAATATATGTACCTACATATTAAATAAGATTGTGCTTAATCAAAGCTAAGGTGCCTACAATGCCTACAGCGCCAACTGAGGAATCTAATAAAATATTAAAATCCAGTAGGACATCTACCTGCTGAAGCAATGATTTATTCATACATTCTTGTTTAACGGCATAGTCCACTTCTAATTTTATTTTGATATCTTTAAATTAGTTAATCATTTTTATCAACATCACACACCGCTTTTAAATTGTCCGTCCATACCTATTAATAACAATTTCAAACATTTTCAATAGAGAATCCCCAACTGACAATTTGAATTGACGTACGTAATAGGGCGCGCTCGGCGGAAAAAAAGTTTTGGTTCGATGTACATTGTACATTTATGTACATTGCTGCTTTTCATAGCGCAATACTACTCTTTGAGTGTTGCCCTACTTTAGTTTGCTTTACATTGCTACTGACAAGATTTGCTTGACGCACTATACCTAAACCATAAAAGTCCAAATAAACTGTATGTAGTATGTACCTACTTTATTATCTCATAAAGTTGTTTACCAGACAAGCCGCCTGGCAACCGGCACATTCGCGAAATTTCTTTTTTTTTTCTAGATATCGAAGCACTATACGTTGTATGCAGCTGTCGTATTCACAATAGTTATTTGTACAACAAGAGATCAAAGTTTGATATTTCTTCGAGTGCTTATTTTGAGTCCCGTGCAAGCGAAAGATTCTATAATAGATTCACGAGCGTAGCGAGTGAATCTAATTTAGAATCTTGAGCGTAGTAAGGGATTCAAAAGCGCACGAGATGTAAATAACTTTGATCTCGTGTAGTACACAAAATTTTTCACCCTAAGCAGTGAGAACATACCTAGAGGGACAGAGATAATAGAACCCAAGTATATCGAACTTGTATTAGACTTCGCATGTTGAAATGACATTTGACTATAAAAGCCACCTGAATGACATTTTGTCTCACTCAGTGAGCAAAATGCGATTTTGCTCACTCATACTGTCTCACTAAGTGAGCAAAATACGATTTTGCTCACTGAGTGAGACAAAATGACTCAGTGAGCAAAATCGCATTTTGCTCACTGTTTTTAAGAAGCAAAGTACCCTTGTTCGAGCTGCTGAGGTGAAAATATATTTTTACTGATGGCAAAATCATGGAACCCTCTTAAATGTATGCTGTGACATAGACGGCAGCGACACTACAAACGGTAAATAAAATGGTCATTTTTATTACTTTTACTACTCGACGACAGATGGCACTTACATCAAAGGTTTTTTAAAGTTTTTTTTAAACAAGGAAAAGTCCCAGTTTAATAGCTACAACCAGGGGTGCGAAACTCCTGAGTTCGGCCAAACTCGGCTCATCATTGCTCCGAGCAATTTTTAGGGATGACACACCTTGACGTCCCTTATTTGCGTGCACGACCACAGATAAAATAATGGCTTGAATTTAGACAACCCTAAATAGCCGAAAGGGACAGTGCCATATATTAGAAAGGGACAGCATGATTCGACCCTGAACCGCTGTCAAACTTCGGTTTTGTAATGGTTTTGTAGGAAGTTTCCTTTCTGTACGGCAGTATTATTTTTTATTCTGTGCTACAATACAACTGCCAAAATTGTTTTTATGACACTGACGTTATGAAAATAAACATGTAAATAAACATATTAAAAATAAAATTGTAAAGTGTATTCAAAATAGTAGCTCAAAATGTTTTTACGGCCATTATGCGCCCGCATACTACCGGCCGTGTCCTTCCAGCAAATCAGAAATCTTCGGCCAACCGTCAAAATCGGCAAAGATAAATTCGAAATAACTCTAAACGTACACCAATTCACCAAAGAAGAGATCAGAGTCAAAGCGAGGCCAGAATACGTCTGCATCGAAGGCAAACAGGAACGGGAAACGAAGAGAGGTTATGTCCTAAGGCAGTTTACGAGAAAATTCAAGCTTCCGAAAGGATGTAACCCTCAGCAAATAAGGACGGAATTGTCCCCTGATGGTACCTTAACTATTACGGCACCTAGAGAGTATTGTGAAATAAATTTGCCTTGTGAGATGTCTGTGCCTATATCTCTTACTGACAAAGTGCCGGAGCAGTCGATAGTTGAAACGAAGAAACCTGAGAAAGTGTCAACTGTCGATTATTGTAAGAAAGTTATTGAAGAGTGTAAAAAGATGAAATGATGTAAAATTGTCTCCTAATGTCCAAGTAAAGTTTTTACCTAATTTAATAATGTTTCTTGCTTTTTTATTAGCTATATCTAGTTGTAGTGTTTTACCAGTTTTTTTTAATTGAACTACGAGTAGGTATATAGGTAGGTACTTGTACCACTTGTACCAGTTGAAATTTTTAGTTCTTTAGGTGACCGGCAGAGGCACTGTACAATTACTCCATACATTTTCCAACGTTCTCACTATCGATCGACTGTCATTTAAGGTTCCGTCACACAGGCGTGTTTACCGGGCGGGGCGTGGGCGTTTTATATGTAAAAGCAGCGCGGCCCGCTCACGCGCCGCAAAACGCGCCTGTGTGACGGAGCCTTTACGGAACTCATGGTAGAGACACAGAATAACGCTACGTCTTACGTAGGCGAACAACGCGCGAACGCGGCGCGGCGCGGCGCGGCGAAAGCGGCCGCCGCCGCGCCGCGCCGCGCCGCGCCCCCTGACATTCGCGTGCAAATCGCGCCGCACCGCGTTCGCAACGAGATCGCTTACGTAGGACACTTCTATGGGCATCAAAGGATTGATTTCGCCGCGCCGCGCCGCGCCGCGTTCGCGCGTTGTTCGCCTACGTAAGACGTAGCGTAACTAATAGGTAGAGATACTTATTGCCAATTTGCTTTCGTTGGGACTATAGTATTTTCATGCGTTGCGTTGCGTACAGTCAACAACAGAGCTCTATGAATACAGGCAAAGTGTCAAAAATATGTATACAGTACTTTATTGCCTGTACATTAAGGTCGTGTATACATATTTCACTTTGCCTGTATTCATAGCTCTGTTGTTGACTGTACCTATGACAAGTTCAAGTTCAAGGTTCAAGTTTCATAATGCATTGCATACTCGGAGTAATTACTCTGAGATTGCAATGTTGCGTACATGGGCTAAGTGTGTCCCTAGCTTTAAGGCATGTGCACACCGGCTACGTGTGCGTGACGTGCGCGTGCGGCGTTGTAATATACAGATACTTGTGAGAGACGGCACACCGCTTGCGTGCGTGTGCGGCTTCAACATCATAGCGCACGCTCACGTGCACGTCACGCACATGCAAGCCGGTGTACACAGGCCTTTAAGGCCGAGCCACACCGGCTTGCGTGTGCGTGACGTGCGCGTGTGCGTGCACTAAAATGTTGGAGCCGCACACGCACACGTCACGCAAGCGGTGTGCCATCTCTCATAAGGATCTGTATACTACAACGCCGCACGCGCACGTGCACGTCACGCACACGCATCCGGTGTGCACAGGCCTTTAGTCAATACAGCTAGCGCACATACAAGAACGGCATTGTCGGCAACGCGCATGTGAGCACTACATGGGTGTGTTACTATTAAAATACCCAAAGCACTACAGGTGTGCTTATTTATATTATTTCTATAGTTTCCTCGATTTTTAGGGTTCCGTACCCAAAGGGTAAAACGGGACCCTATTACGAAGACTTCGCTGTCCGTCCGTCCGTCCGTCCGTCTGTCACCAGGCTGTATCTCACGAACCGTGATAGTGTAATTCTCACAGATGATGTATTTCTGTTGCCGCTATAACAACAAATACTAAAAACAGAATAAAATAAAGATTTAAATGGGGCTCCCATACAACAAACGTGATTTTTGACCAAAGTTAAGCAACGTCGGGAGTGGTCAGTAGGTACTTGGATGGGTGACCGTTTTTTTTTTTGCTTTTTTTTGTTTTTTTTTTTGCATTGTGGTACGGAACCCTTCGTGCGCGAGTCCGACTCGCACTTGCCCGGTTTTTTCTTGGATCCTATAGGCATCGTCACAAATCGGTTTCGTAGGTATGTGAGTTTTATGGCTCCTCTACATGATGGGCCAGCGCCGGCCGCTCCAAGGGAAGCAGCCATGCGGTAGAATGAGATAGCAATATCACTTGCTCCGTCTAACGCATGAATGCGTCCCTTGGAGTGGCCGGCGCTGGCCCATCGTGTAAAGGAGACAAGGTATCAAAAAAATTGACCAATATCAATAGATACAACTTCGGGACCTTCGGGTTTTCATGGTTAATATAATGGTATAATTTTATATAGTAATTTGTTTACACTGAAAAGATGCCAACTCTCGGAAATAAAACTAAGTATATCTTATCTCTAGGAACTTTTGTCATTTCACTAATGTTTGTGTCCAGACTTTTCTAGAAAAGTGTACCTAATACATTCCACTAATTGCCTGGGTAATTAAGAAAGTACTTCATTTATATATTTTTTATGCGTTCGCTTTAATGGCTTCCATAATTCGATAGTTAGGTACTTGTACAACCACTACTACCCGCTGGAAAGTATGCTTTTTTCTAGGGGCAAAGTAATTTTCTAATATCCTAAAGAAAAGTAATTTCGGAATATCACAACTACACAACCGAAGATATATAATATAACGATTTAATTTTTATATGACAAATAATATCCGTTTTCTATGTGAAATAGATAGTAATGGCCAAAGTGGTCAAATACAACCAGTGGCGTAGCTAGGGGGGGGCGGCGGGGGCGGTCCGCCCCGGGTGTCACCCATTTAGGGGTGACACCCGACCGTGAACATCAGCAGTGCCATCTATAAAAATTCGTAAAATGAAAGCGACGGAGTAAATCCTGAACTATTTAACAAAAATTAATACAATTACTCTTTTTAAATATATTTTACAATTTTGATCGAATTTTGGGGTGACACCCACAATTTCCGCACCGGGTGTCACCCATGCCAGCTACGCCACTGAATACAACACATTATTTTTCATATGGTAACAATTGTAACAAAGGTGTTTATACCGGGTGTGGCCTGTAACACTGAGCAAATAATGTAGGTATCCATAGCCACTTGGACGGTTGATGCTCTGTACTGGGGTGCGACCTCGCCTCCACGCCCATCAAGACTAAATAGGTAGGTACTACCAGAATAACTAATAGTACTACCGTACTACACTGACAAGTTAAACCTACTGAAAAATCAAACGTAGCGTAGGTAGGTACACAAATCATAAAACCGAAATAGCTCGATGTGACACGTAAGACAGGTAATAATTCACACAGACAAAATTCTGGAAGGTCGCCCATACCAGCCATGACTCAACATAAACATAGGTAAGAATACCCACCTACTTGAATACTAGTTACCTATCTTTAACATCGTCTTATCAAAACTACGAATGCCACGAGAAATACAACCTTATGACAAAGATATTAGAATTGAAGCTCGAGTAAATACAAACGCGTCTTAAGAATGTGCTAAAATTATATTTGTGATGCATATTTTTCAGCATCGTTGCTATAAAGTTCTGGAGTGTTCATGTAAACAAAATTAAGTGATACGTGTCGTGTAGTTTATTACGTCTATCTTCTGTCTGCCCACGTAAAACGTAAATGTTTATATACAGTGTGGAAAGATAAGTCGGGCCCTGGAGGGAAACTACCTTAAATCCTCAAGCTGGCTCATTTTACTTAAAGGAGACATTCCTTTATTTTTAAAAAGAAGCAAAACTGCATTCAAAGATTTTTTAACACTCGCTTGCCTCGCCCGGGACTCGAACCGATTAAAAACTCCAAAAAATAAACATTCGCAATTTTATTCTACTACTCGATGCAGTTAATGTTAATGATAACATTTCTCCAAGAAACATTAGGTCTTACACTCGTCTGTCGTATAAAATATCCATAAAATCTAATATTTAGTACTCAAATAGACAAGCCAAATTGAAAAAAAAAAAAGAAAAATCTTTGAATGAAGTTTTGTTTCTTTTTAAAAATAAAGGAATGTCTCCTTTAAGTAAAATGAGCCAGCTTAAGGATTTAAGGTAGTTTCCCTTCAGGGCCCGACTTATCTTTCCACACTGTATACGACTAGCGACCGGCCCCGGCTTCGAACGGGCAAATTATGCACTTAAACCTTCCTCTAGAATCACTCTATCGATAGGTGAAAACTGCATGAAAATTCGTTCAGCAGTTTGTGAGTTTATCGGGAACATACATTTACACACACACAGACAGACGCAGACGGGGACTTTATTTTATAAGGTGTTACTTGGTGTTTAGTCATCATCATCAATCATCATATAACAGCGATGTACCTATGCGATCTAGAAAAAAAATGGTTCCTATATGTAGTATGTAAACGGTATATAATTTAATGATAATGCGTATATAATGAATTACTTACACCTAGGGGGCTATTCATAAATTACGTCATTTCAAATTAGGGGGGGGGGGGTCTTGACATCGGATGACGGTAGCATGAAGTAGGAGGAAATGGGGTCATTTGAAGCATGATTTTTGGATGATTATGGGGGGGGGGGGGGTCAAAAATCGTCAAAAATCGATGACGTAATTTATGGACAGCCCCTAGGTATAATCCATTAATATATTTTTACATTTCCTTCAGGCTGTATGGTATACTCCCTATGAAAAAAATTGTATTTCGTCACTGTGTGGGCAATGACCGTGTGTGCCGATCGTGCCGATCTAGATGTTTCTCACCTTTTCTCGATTTAAGATTAAATCTGAAGTATAGATAAGGAATTAAGGACATTCATGTTTAAATCAATATTTACTAACTGCAAAACTCTACTGGAAGAATCAATTCAATTGGAAGTTGGACTCATCCTCATCCATCATGTGCTTAATTTCATCATCATCATCATCTCAGCCATAAGATGTCCACTGCTGAACGTAGGCCTCCCCCTTTATAATTGTGCTTAATTTACTTACATTTTATTTTAATACCGCTCATTACTGAAACGCTCTCAACCAACCATAAAATATCATGAAAATGGGTTAAAATAACATCGGTACATATAGGAAAAACCTACTTAAGAAATATTCTTGGAGCTCCGTAGTCAAACGGGGGCAAATGGGTCCAACTGACATTACCGGTACCAAAAAAGTTAAGAATTATCATATCAGTTGCATTGTAAATACCGCCAGCATATATCACACACCTGAAATCTAAAGTAAACAGTATATAATTACTCGAGTTTAAAAGGTCTACTAATGATATATCTAATAAAGAAGATAAAAGAAGTATAAGTAATTAGTGTAATTACTTGTGTTTAAAAAGTCTACTAATGATATATCTAATAAAGAAACTTCTCGCATCTAATCGAACATGCATCGAGAGTCTCTAAATAATACGCCAATGTTTGCCAACCCGCCTATATATATATCCCAGCGCTCGCGCATTCCTTCAGTCTGAAACCGACCGCGAATCAGAAACAAACCAAACAAGCAAACATGTCTCTCTGCCCATACTTCGACTACTCGGCGCCGCAATGGCCTCGCCGGCTTCTCGACCAGAACTTCGGCCTCGCTTTGACACCTGAAGACCTATTAGCCGCAGCGACCAGCCCGATCGTTTCCCGCCTCAAACCCTGGTGGCCACAGGACGGTTCCACCATCAAAGTCGACAAGGACAAATGGCAGGTCAACGTGGACGTCCAGCACTTTTCTCCAGACGAAATCACAGTGAAAACCTCCAACGGATACATAGTTGTTGAAGGGAAACATGAGGAAAAGAAGGATGAGCATGGTTTTATATCCAGACAGTTCTCGAGAAGGTTCAAGCTACCAGAAGGCTCTAATCCTGATGCTGTACAGTCCAGGTTGTCGTCGGATGGTGTGTTGACAGTGGTTGCTCCTTTGAAGGCTGAAGAGGCGAAAGGAGAACGATCTGTTCCTATCACGCACACAGGGCCTGTTAGGAGTGTGAGTGTCGCCGAGGAGGGGCCTAAGGAAGCTTAGTGTTTAGTTTGATTGTTAAGTGAGACTGATTTTATACATTTATTAAATTCTCGTTTTTTTTAGTAGTTCTTTTATTTTTTAAGTGACAGTGTTCCCCTACGTCTATCTGTAATTTAATTATGAATTCAAAAACGTAAAGTAGGTAGGTATAAGTGGTACATTACATCCGCCATTATTAATACACTATATTATCATTCTCTATCTGGCACGTGTAGGCCGTCCACCGTCCAATATCGTAAGAAGCTAGGGTAAAATTTAAATACATTTGTAACTAGGATACTTTATTTGACTTAATTATACTCGTACTCGGTACGTCATTAGAGTCATTAGTATTTGACTCAAGTTCTTTCTGACACCGGTATTTACAAAGGAGTAACTATGATATCCTTATCTTTCTTATTATAACTGTCTTCTATATCCTGCAGCCTCCTTCCGTTCGTCTCAGGCAGTATAAACGTTAAAACAACAGCACTCACACCCGTCACACAAGCAAAAGTGCCGTACATCACTGGTTGTCCTGACGTTAGCAACCCTGGGGTAAATTTAACACATATAGACAGTAAACCAAAGCATATAACACCACTCAAACCAGAGCCTATACCTCTCACCTTAGTTGGATACAGTTCTGCTATAAAAGTCCATCCTAAACTGGCCATAACGCTAGCTAAAGAAGTATATAGCACCAGAAGTATTAAAGGCAGTATAAATAAGTTTTTATAAACCCCGCAAACTACCAAACCTAACAGAACCGCAGTTGTCCCGTGAGCAACGGCTACAAAAGTTAATTTCCGACGCATTTTCTTACCGAACAAGCAAATAACTATACTTGCCGTCACTCTTATCAAATCTACTGCCATTATAAGAAAGACTGTGGCTATATGGCTTTCGTCAAACATAGTTTTTAATAAATCGTAAGCGTAAAACGGGAATGCGTTGATACCGCACATTTGGACTGTTAAGAAGATGAAGACAACGGTTATAGTTGGCCTTATAAATGCGCTACTACGTAATGTATCAAACAGTTCTTTTACACTGAATCTAGACGTCTTTCCTTTTTGTTTTTCAACCACATTTTGCAGTTCGCTTTCTGCTGTTGCCCCATTTCCTCTAAACCACCTAAAACATTCGACACCTTCCTCCACCCTTCCTTGAGCTATCAGCCAGTAAGGACTCTCTTTTATAAAGAAGAGCATCGCAAACAACATTGCACTGGGCGCGATACATATCAAAAGCGACGTCCTCCAGTAAATGAATGAACCTATGACATGACTTAGGAGTACTCCTAGATTTAAAGCTAGAGATGGACATAGGAGTATGATGCCTCTGTATTTTGGGTCACTTATTTCTCCCAGATAGATGATGGTGGTGGGGCGGACGGCGCCGTAGCTGAAGCCTGTGAGAAACCTGAAAAGAAATAAAAAATAATGTTGGCCGATCAATAGTATTGTAATTTATTGATAAAAACAAAGAAATAAACAAACATAATAAAACTTAAACATCTATAGATAAAAAAACCGGGCAAGTGGCAAGTGCGAGTCGGACTCGCGCACGAAGGGTTCCGTACCATAATGCAAAAAAAAAAACAAAAAAAAGCAAAAAGAAAACGGTCACCCATCCAAGTACTGACCCCTCCCGACGTTGCTTAACTTTGGTCAAAAATCACGTTTGTTGTATGGGAGCCCCATTTAAATCTTTATTTTATTCTGTTTTTAGTATTTGTTGTTATAGCGGCAACAGAAATACATCATCATTTGGTGTTAGTGTTAATCCATCCAAGTGTCAAGCCGTAATTCTGGGGAGCCAGCGCCAAATCTCAAAGCTTAGTACAGTCGCTATCGCACCAATCCTGTTTGATGAGTCTGTCATTCCCGTGTGCACTAAGGCTAAGAATTTAGGATTAATTTTTGATTCTACCCTTTCCTGGAGCAGCCAGGTAGCTGATGTGAGTCGTAAGGTCTCAGGCACACTAAGGACTTTGTATAAATTTAAGAATTTTCTCCCAGTAAATACAAAGAAGATGTTGGTGCAGGCGTTAATTTTGCCAATTATTGATTATGGCGATGTGTGTACAACGAATGCCACTCAAGAGTCCCTTAATAAACTTGAACGTCTCCTCAACAACGGCATACGATTTATCTTTGGCCTGCGTAAATACGATCGTGTTTCCTATTACCGTCGCCAGCTCAATTGGCTCTCCATCCGTCGCCGTAGATGGGCGTTTTCGGAAAAAAATATTTGGGTAAAATATCACTGTCCTACGACTTTGGTATACTTTTTTACCGTCAAATACTGTTTTAAAGTGTACTACATGTATACAAAAATTGTAAAGTGATTTATTATCTGAGTATTTATGGTAAAAAAACTGATTAAAAGTTACTTTAAAGTAAAGAAAATGTACAAAAACTGAAGAAAGGGAGATGATTTTTGAGTGTCCCATGCACACTTTGCATACTTTGGATCCAAATATTATATATCTGCCTCCTTCTAGGCCCGAACCTGGTTGTTGTGTGATAAGATCGTACCAGCCAAAATCTATTAAAAACCTTATTTTTTAGCACCTAAAGTAAAAATATGCATTAAAGTTTAATTTATTGTTGTCCTTCAATATCGACGTAGTGGAAATTTCCACCAACGTCACGGAGTTTTTACCAACTTAGTAGCAAAAATCTACTAATATCATACGGATTTTTACATGATCGTAACATTATGTTCCTATAATTCCCCGGTGTTTAGGTTTTACAAGGCAATTGGGGTCGAAAAAAGCTAGTGTAGGTTGTGCGTCACGATGTGCAGAAATTTGTTTTCCACAACGAACTGAATTAAACTGAAGATAAGGAGTCAATTATTGACTAAATATTTATGTATTACGTTAGATTATTATGTGTTGTATGATATCAAATAATTATAATTAAGAAAATTCAAACGATCAGACCGCTATTTCGCTTTATTAACCAACCGGCATGCCTACGTCACATCCAAAACGTTACGTGATGTATTAGGGGAACAAAAAAACGTGACGTATGGAATGAAAATGCACGGTTTACATGCCGTCAGTTTAAGTTGCCAAAATATAGTAGATAGAGTGATATTAAAAACACACAGATAGATTTATTTCCATAAGGTACCTTTTCGTAAATGTATGGAGCAAATACTGTTATTGTTATGTAAGTTTAAAGTGGCATAAGGGGTTAAATATAGTATTTAGTTGGGGTTTTAGGATTTATTTCATCTGAATGACAGAATTTCTTTCATATGTGCTGGGAAAAATTGATTGTGTGTTACATTAATAATAATTTTATTCTAGCTATATTCTTCTAACTACTCGACCTACTAGTAAAATATTATTAAGCACCAGTGGCGGCTCGACCTAAGAAACGCTGGCAGGCGCAGGTTATGCTTTCGACTGCAGCAGTATTGCAGTACGACAATACTGCTAACTGCAAATGTCAATAAACTGGGCAGCAACATCTATTTTGATTTAGTAGCAGTAATGCAGTCGGCAGTATTATCGTGCTGCAATACTGCTGCAGTCGAAAGCATAATTACTGCAGGAAATTTCAAAATCTGTTAAGTTAAACTATAATAATAGGTATTAATTACTAAATTATTTAATTTAGTACAACATTAAGTAGGTATTAAATTAAGTAGCTATTTTCCGCACATGTAAACCCTTCATGTAGTTCCTAAACGCGATATTATGGTCCATAACGTCACTTTGTCCTACTGTGGCTGTGATTGATTTTATTAGAATTTATATTAATTTTTAGGATAATTGATACTGATTTCGATCTCATTTGCAAGAATAATATATGATAATTATTAAAAACAACTTTTTATAATACCTTTACCTTACGTTTTTTATAACAAAATGATTGCAAAGCAACAATTAAAACGAAAAATGTGACGTATTGGAAAGACTTCTTTAAATAACTTAATTGTAATACTTAGTATTGCAGTTGTTATTCGTTTTTAGAAAATTAATATTGTTTTGTATTTCAATAAATAAAAACTGGTTCACTTAAAACACTCCGATCTTCACTTAAAACCTGCCTAAAACTTGTAACGTAATGGATCGTCACATTCGCTGTCATTGAGTTGAAAGTGATTTATTAGGAATATAAATAATTTATATAGAAACAAAGTAACATTTTCATAAAATATATAAATAGTAGATTTAATTCAACCCATTTTTAGTCAAAAAAAATTTTTTTTTGGTGGGTGGAATTCCATTACGTGACGGACTCTAATTCTAAAAACGCCCAGATCGCTTCGAATACTTTGTACTCTATTTTCAATCTTGTTTGAGCTTTCTGCTCCTGGATACCTAAAGAATAAGTTCCTGTTTGATACTCCTCGTCCCGGCTGTGAGCTGCGTACATCTCGTGTTCTCAAACTCTCAATTCCTGCTCACCGCACTGGGTTTACGACTAACTCCTTTGCTGTCCAGGCGAGTCGTCTCTGGAATTCACTCCCTCTCAATATTAGACAAGCCCCGAGCAAGTTAGCTTTCAAGCGGTTGCTACATAAGTATCTGCTGAAACAAGAGTTCGAGTAGTGTCCATCATTATATATTATATATTATGAGTATGTATGAAATATGTAGTAGTATATTAATTATATATATTCTAGTATATTTATTTGTGTATTCTATATGTAGTTTATCAGAATTATTAGTTGTTCGTTGCTCAGTTGTTTTCCAATGTTCTAATAAATGCCCCTGTTCTCCTTGCACCATTTTTACATGTCTCTGTTTGGCCCGATGGTTGACTGGTAGAGAATGCCATTAGGCATTAAGTTCGCCATTTGTACATTATTTTTATGTTTTGTGCAATAAAGTTTAAATAAATAAATAAATAAATAAATCATCTGTGAAAATTTCAACTGTCTAGCTATCACGGTTCGTGACATACAGCCTGGTGACAGACGGACGGACGGACGGACGGACAGCGAAGTCTTAGTAATAGGGTCCCGTTTTACCCTTTGGGTACGGAACCCTAAAAATTGCCCCAGATCGCCGTCCACGGGCAAGGTGCCCAGAAGGCTGGCCGTATTTCCCCGCTGTATAGCGATGCTAATACGCTGGGCGAAATAGTGGCCAGCCCCCTCTGGTCACCAGAAGCCTCTATTACAGTCGACGCGCACTTGGCCCCCACGGCCCCAAAGTTTCGACACCAAACGCTGCAAATATGTAGCCGCATGTCCGATCATGCCATACCATATTCTAAACATTATCTTAAACTTCTTAAAGGCTCAATCAGAGGTGGATAAAAATTACACTCTTAATGAAACAGACGGTTTTCCCTAAACATCGACTAATAGAGATGTCCGTTGGGAATATGTAGGCATTTTTTTGCGGACAGAAACCTCCCTATATGGGTTAACCACTTCAGCCTTGAGTTCGTTAAATAATGTATGTCAAGCACCTACTACAAGTCTACAAGATATTTACATAAGTGGGTGCGAGATAATGTGATGCTTTAAATATGTACAATTCACTTTATCCAATATACCGCACTACAACTTTAAGAGAGAAAACTGTATTCGGAAAAAAGTTAGTCTTTTATCATCGGTTAAGTAACTGGATTGGGTAATCGTTAATAATTAAACGTTATGCCTCACCACGCAAAATAGACGCAATCTTATGGCGTCACCTACAAATAAAAAGGTTTCCCTGATACACACAGATACAGATCCTTTCTCGTCTCCTCTTTTGACCCAGCTTATAGTGTTAAGAGATGAAAGATGATGATGACGATGAGGAGATATGTGAGGGGAGATGAAATCCTTGAAAAGCTGATCATTGTTGGTAACACGGAGGGCAAACGCGGCCGGTGCCGATCTCCAATTAGATGGAGCGATCAAGTCAAAGAGGCTCCATCCTCAACCGAATTTTGCTCGATCGTCATATGGCTCCTCTACACGATGGGCCAACGCTGGCCACTCCAAGGGACGCATTTATGCGTTAGAGGGAGCAATTGATATTGCTATCTCATTCTACCGCGTGGATGCGTCCCTTGGAGTTGCCGGCGTTGGCCCATCGTGTAGAGGAGCCATGAGATGCGATGAACAGGCACCGACGGAGGCAGATCATAAAAACCAGGTGTGGAGCATTCACATGCATCCACCGATGATCACGAATATCACGATCCTCAGTCATGCCGGAGGGACAACAGAGAGATAGTGTTTAAGAAAAGCTCAAAGGATAGACTCAAAGGCACTAACCTCCCAACCATCATTGTAGGGAAGTCCTTAGCAAATGCCATGGCCAGCCAGCCTGCCATAAAAGGGAAGGCCAGGATAATATGGACAGTCCTCCTTCCGAAGCAATCCAGCAGCGTACCGACGCACACACAGCCCAGGATCGACGAAATTGGAGCTATGGCCGCTGAAAATATCATTCATTGAATGAAAAGTAAGTACTCGAGAATTATTGCTCGTAAAACCAGTCCATATCTATGTCAGTGGATGTTAAATAGTTTTACAACTACTTCGAGTCCTTCGGAACCTTAAATACCTTTACCTAGTGATGGAATATGCCGCAGACTTTGGAAACTAACCTATCCAAGATCCAAAGCCTGACCCCCAGGAGAGAGAGGGATCATGTACCAGGTTCGGCAGCAGCACAGCGCTGATGCCATTGGTCAGGCCGGCAGACAGGCAGAGAAGGCTTGACGCGAGGGTTGCCAGCACCTAAAATTGTATAATTTTGTAGAGTTATGGTAACATTCCATTTCTAACCGCAGCTGCAATACTGTTCATTTTACTATGGACAATGACAGCGACGCGTTCAGTACCGGTAGTGCAGCTGCGGTTAGAAACGGAATGTTACCATTAAGCTACGAAAAGTCTGCAGCGATTTTTATAGCCCTCGCAGTGCCAGTGTTATTTATACGTCATAATTTCATAGAAGTTTGACGTTTAAAATAATACTTGCATTGCGTGGGCTATCAAATCCGCTGCAGACTTTTCTTGGTCTGATCTTCGGGTGTATTTTTTTCGATGGTGAATGTATGAGGATTGTATTGTCTGTTCGGAAAGCTATGAGTCGTGGAATGTATGGGGCCCAATCACGGCCCTGTTCTCTTTCCGAACAGACCGAAGTAGTAAATTCAACTTCACCATTTTTCAGCCTGGCAACATCGGCTATTTATAGTCTGTCAAGCAATTTCCGTCAGTAGAAAAGAGCGGCAAATTTAAAAAAATTGTAGGCGCGAAGGATTATTGTCCCATAGAAAATATGGATTTCGCGCCTTTCTCTACTGATAAACTTCTTTGACCGGCTATAAATCAAATATTTACAGGAACAACCACAGTAACCATGAAAAACGACGTCACCTTTACAATTATCAGATTATCACCATTATTTCCATAATAACTTAAACACGATAGCAATTAATTGCGTGATATTTTGCATTTGAAGAAGAAAATACAAAGAGTTGTTGAATGATATCGACCGCAATCATTACTAATCATCAGTCACAGACAAAACATCCTTCAGACTGAGCATAGTCGTCTACCCTCTCTGCCACGCATACGGTAATTTTACTCCATGTGCCAAAGTGTCTTTGTATGACGTCCGTGTCTTTGAACGGAGCAATCACGGCACGGGATTTCGCTCACCTCGTCTGGCGCACCCCCGCATTTTTGGCATCATCGGTTGCATGACATAATTGCTCTAAACTCGGTCTAGAGGATTCCTAGTCTATGACTAATCATCAGTAGGTACTTGCCTATTATTAAGTTATTTACAAACTCCGTCCTCAATGTTGCAAATAAATTGCAATTCATTGAAAATAAGGGTTGGCAAAACTCTGTACCGTTTAGTTGTGTTTATTTACAGAATAAATAAAATTAATAAAAAAACTATAAAATATTAGTTATGAATAAAGTTAGGTACCTAAATCATTTATTTATTGTTTGAAATGCTGTATACGGTTATCACACTAACGCCCACTTGCACCATCCCTCTAACCCGGGGTTAAGCGGTTAAACAGTTAACCTAGTGTCAAATTGTATGGGTAACCATGGCAACCCCAGGTTTAACCGGTTAACCCCGGGTTAGTGGAATGGTGCAAGTGGGCCTTAAGGTTCCGTCACACAGGCGCGTTTTTAGGGCGGCGCGCCCCGCGTGAACGCTCACGCACCGCCCGGAAAACGCGCCTGTGTGACGGAACCTTTAATGCTAGTCTGCATCTGCACGTCACTCCGTGTGCACGAGATATGCACTATGCACGAACACGATATTCCTGCACACGAATATATTTACGAGTAATACAATCGCACCAATAAAACTCTGCAGCGGATTTGATAGCCCACACAGCGTAAGTGTAATATACGTCATAATTCCATAGAAGTTTGACGTTTAAAATGACATTTCACTGCGTGGGCTATCAAAATCGCTGCAGGCTTGTTCTTGTTACGGTCTGACTTTAGCAATATCTTGGTAGCACCAAGTCGTACGAAGGAGCGGCGTGCTCCTTAACATCCAAAAAAGCCTGTGCACACCGGCTGCGTGTGCGTGACGTGCACGTGCGCGTGCGGAGTTGTAGTATACAGATCCTTATGAGAGATGGCACACCGCTTGCGTGACGTATGCGTGTGCGGCTCCAACATTTTAGCGCACGCACACGCGCACGTCACGCACACGCAAGCCGGTGTGGCTCGGCCTTAAATAGCAAAGATTACTCTTAGCGCCAATTGCACTATCGCTCTAACCCGATGTTAAACGGTTAAAGCTTCGTCACACAGGCGCGTTTTCAGGGCGGGGCGTGAGCGGGGCGTGCTGCTTTTACATATAAAACGCTCACGCGCCGCTTACGGCCCGCCTGCAAAACGCGCCTGTGTGACAGAACCTTTTAACCGTAAACCCAGTGTCAAATTGTACTGGTAACTATTGATAACTCTAGGTTAAACGGGTTATTTAACCCTGGGTTAATGGAATGGTGCAAATGGCGCATGGGATCGCTTTTCAGATAAAAAAGCCTTTCAATTTGTCTGGGTTAAGGGGCCCACTGATTAACAGTCCGCCGGACGGTATCGGCCTATCAGTTAGAACAAAATTTTGACAGTTCCGAACAACAGGCCGATACTGTCCGGTGGACAGTTAATCAGTGGGCCCCTTTAGCCTTATTCATAACTATTCCAAACAAATCGATAGCGTAAGTATACGTTTTCGCGATATTTATCGATGTGATAGCCAGATAAATTGGCACATAAGGGTTTCTTTTTAGCTTTTTGGTACATCACTCATTAAAGCTCCAAGCAGAACCCAAAAAAATTAATAAGCCACTTTCGTAATATGAGATGAAAAAAAATATAGCTTAAAACTCACCTGTTTATATAAGTGTTGAGAACCCCTGATTTCATTATTTTTAATTCCCTCCAAAATATTTGTTTTCAATATCTTCATTAATAACACAATTATTTTTATTATGTTCATTAATAAATACAAACAGGTACAATAATGTGACAACTGTTTTAATATGTAAATTGTTTTTTTTTAATTACTTTGAATACTTTTAGTAAAACACGGCCACGCTTGACTGTACCTTGCTGCAAACTAAATTATCGTTTAATTAGCTGCCTTCTTATTACGATTCAGTTTAAAGTTTTAAACGATACTGGAAAATTGTCATTTTCTTAAGTGACCAACTGTGACTAACAACTTATACATCGAGTCTTCGGTGGTTATTGTTTCGATAGTTCGTTTTTTTTAGCATTAAAAATAAGGTAAACAATCTTGATGTGTCTTAATTGAAAAACACATTTTAAAAATGAGTTACGGCAAATATGTAACAATTATGAATCTAATACGATCATTTATATTCTTCTGCTTTCATAAGTAAGTGATATTTAAAAAGCGTTTTTCAATTAAAAGACGTGTCAAGATCGCTTACCTTCTTTGAAGTTCTTTCGAATGCTAAAAAAAACGAACTATAGTACCGTAGACCGGGGTGACTTTGGAAAATTTGGGGTTACTTTGATAGATTTAAAATGGCCATAGAATTACCATTATTCATTATTTACTGAAAATGTTCCTCTAACTAGTTAGATTACTATATCCTCGTGCTGCCCAAGAAAAAAAACGCAAGATCAGCTAAACGCCCAGTGTGCAATATATGAGCCATAATATTTTGAAGTCGTAACTGCCCACGCACTTCAAACATTTTTTTTTACATAAAACTCGAGCAGGATTTTTTATATTTTTTTTTTGGGTATATACGAATAAAAATGAATACATTAAACTGAATTCCACCTTCGTATCTTTTGTTCATTTAAATGCACATTGGGTTTTTGATTGATGTCGTTAACTAATATAATATATTTTTTTAAATCAACTTTAAGGCATGTAATCGCGATAATGTAGCCTCTGACTATTATTATTCTTCTTAAATAGTTACATAATAAGCAACATAAGTCAAAAATAATTAGAAATATTTTTTTTAGTATTGGGCCACTTTTTATGTATGTTATAACATTCATATTTGACACTGAAATTCTTTATAACAAGGTCTGAAATATAGTTCTTAACATAACACTTCATATCCTTCTTATTTATATATAAGTTATAGTAGGTATGTTTGCTGTATTTCAGTATCACTTTCTTCGAAACTTTATTTTTCACTAAGACTGTATACAGGGCGTCCCACGGCGATGCCACATGGAGGGAAAGTACCTTAAATATCATAGATAGCATATTTTGCTGAAAGAAGACTTCATTTTATTTTTAAAACTTAGTAAAGTTGCATTCATACTTTTTTAATATTTTTTGAAAAAAAATGTATGGAAAAAAATTATCGCGTCATTGGAGGAAAAGTACCTTAATTATTGTAAATGAACATCTTACTGAAAGAAGACATTATTTCGATTTAAAAAAACAAGTTGAATTGCATTTTAAATAATTTCATGGTTAAACCGGGAATCGAACCCGCTACACGAGAAAAAAAAATACCTTGTACCAAAAAAATAATTCTCACATTGAAGCCTTTCGATCGGTATGACAAAGCTACAAGGTATTTTTTTTTTCTCGTGTAGCGGGTTCGATTCCCGGTTTAACCATGAAATTATTTAAAATGCAATTCAACTTGTTTTTTTAAATCGAAATAATGTCTTCTTTCAGTAAGGTGTTCATTTACAATAATTAAGGTACTTTTCCTCCAATGACGCGATAATTTTTTTCCATACATTTTTTTTCAAAAAAATTAAAAAAGTATGAATGCAATTTAACTAAGTTTTAAAAATAAAATGAAGTCTTCTTTCAGCAAAATATGCTATCTATGATATTTAAGGTACTTTCCCTCCATGTGGCATCGCCGTGGGACGCCCTGTATATTTGGTTCATCACTAGAAAGTTGGTATTCAGGATCACAAATTTTATTATGTGATGGCAAAAAGTCTTCCAGCTCGTATTCAACAAGTAAATCATCATGCAGACCTAAAAATAAACTATCAAAAGAACCTTCAGTTGTAGGTTATATTATGTATTTTTATAACAGTAGCGCCCAGTGTGCAATCTGATGAACATGATCTTACGAATAAGAAAAAAAAATTAATTTCTGCCTTTGTAAAAAAATAACAGTATATTTCAATAAAACAAACATTTAGGATAATTTTTATGTCACTCTCTAAACGAAAAAAACCATGATTCATTTAATAAATCAAGATTATATACCCATGTGTCGCGCGTCTTTGAATAATTGCGGAAGTAAAACACTGTCGATGAATATCTGTCAAACGTCAGCTGTCAAAATGGTCGCCACTGAACCGACCATTCACGACCTCTAGGTAAATTTCAAATTTGCGCGAAAATTTAAAACTGAAATCTGATAAACTTTTATGTACAGCGTATTGCACACTGGGCGTTTAGCTCTGAATTTAATTTCTAAAGCCTGGGCATTTATGCTGAGTGTCACTTTGTACAATGTATTGCACATTGGGCGGCACGAGGATATATTCATATTCACCTACTCTAAAAAATCTCGCATAAATATATATTATGGCTTAATAACTAGAATTTTACAGTCGCCCCTGCATTTGAAAGTCACCCCGTTCTACCCTGTGTAATTTTTCACACCGGACCGGACCGTCACAAAACTGACGCCTAAAAGTTATATGAAATACTGAGGACATATTTTTTAGTTTCTTTTCAATAGTCATCGTGATTCTGCGTCGAAAAGTCAAAATAAGCCAAAAGTTGATACCTAACTAGTTCTAAAAAAAAGTTAAGTAATGATAAGTAAGTACCTACAGTTTTATTTCTGAAAACACCCAGATACCTATGTGTTATCCCAACCTAATCAACCAATCTAGATGAAATACCCTGGCGGATTTTTCCCCTTTGCCTTGAATAACATTTAACCGTGGCATGACTTAGAAGCAGTAAAATATACATAAAATGTACCTTTCGTAGATTAGGCCAGCCTTTTAGTGTAGCTAACTATTTAATCCTTATGTAGTACGTGTATCTACTGTACCTACCTACACACTACACATACCTATACGGGAGTATGTATACACTGACGAAAAGTTCTCCAAACTATGGCCCGCGATCCTTCGCAATTTCCTAAAATAAATTAGCCTACGTAGGGTACGCCCACCCAATGATTACATTTTCTAATTAGGGGTCATCAATTAATTACGTCACACGAATTTCTAGGTTTTTTTACCCCTCCCCCCTCCTTGTCACACTTGGTCACATTTGGCAAACCCCTCCCCCCCTAGTGTGACGTCACATATTTTCTACGAAATCGCCAAATCGAATTAAGTAAGTACCTAAGTATTATTAATATTTTATAAAAATATTTTTGACGATATAAATATTAGTAATTTTATAACCCAAAACTGCTTAGGAAAGAAAATTAAACGAATAAAAACGATTATCGTTTTAAAAACTTGTTATTTAAATGTACAGCGAACTAAATAATTTAAATAAATTTTCGGTTACTGATGAAGTTAAAGTGACGTCACAAAGTTTGTGTCTCCCCCCCTCCCCCATGTCACAATATGTCACATTTTCTTGACCCCCTCCCACCCCCTAAACGTGTGATGTAATTAATGGATGACCCCTTACCACATTTCTCATCAAAAATGGTTCTGTTGTTTAATATAAGTATTGCTCTAATCTAGTATGTATGAATGTACGAGCTCTGCTGGAAACAGCGTTAAGGCTTCGTCACACAGACGCGTTTTCCGGGCGGGGCGTGAGCGGGGCGCGCCGCTTTTACATATAAAACGCTCACAGCTCGCCCGGAACAGCCCGCCTGTGTGACGGAACCTTTACCTTGAGCCGGGTCCGGACGGGTGTAACATGACATGTAATGTAAGTGTGTAAGATTAGCTTAGATTACTTTCGTATAATACTGGTAATATAGCGTCAAGTCAACGTGTGGACGCGCGCTAAGGACAGACAGCCCGACAGGCGATGGATCCGGCACGAGCGTTGCATGTAAATTCTTGTACTACCGTCCACACGCAGCATTCGTGTTACATTACATATTATGGGGCCCACTGATTAACAGTCCGCCGGACGGAATCGGCCCGTCAGTTCGGTTGTTCGGAACTGTCAAAATATTGTCCGGCGGACTGTTAGGCTGGTTTTAGTGTCACGCGGACCGTCCGTGCTGATCGCTTTCAAGTCTTCAAAAGCAACATTTTGAAGTCAGAATTTAGCCGGGTACTGGACTGAGCGAGCAGCCACGGACGAATGCCGCGCAACGCTTGCCGCGCGAGGCAGCCACGGTCAGTAGGTTTTGTTGCACGAGGTTGCCGCGGAAAAGCCGAGCCACGGTGACGCCTGAGCCAAACATCAAACGCTCAGTTTCGTGAAGTCGCACAAAGACCGCGCATGTCATGAGGCCGTCCATTCGAAAAGCTGACGCAGACGCTATTTAGGCAGTGGTCTGCATAAATACCTGATCCTGTGGTTCGGCTTATTTTTCTCTCGACTTTTCCCTCCTGTAAGATCCTAGCAAGGACTCCATCTTTTTCTTTAAATCACTTATTGTAATGTTTATTTCCACGCATCTTCTCTTAGGAGGACTCTATTGGTATAATCGGGATCGGGACATTTCGCATCCCATAATCGTCTATATTCACCATATAGCCGTATCAATTTAAGGCACTGTTCTTTATCCATGGCGCTAACATGCGGCGAACAAGCGAGGCAAAACGCAACCTTCTTGAGTGAGCGCGGCAAACTTACTACTGAGGCGAGTAAGGCGCCCAGTGTTGCCATCTCGGATTTTGAAAAAATGCTAGACTAATGTCTAGATTATGCCAGATTTTTGAAATATACTAAAAAAGATGCTAAAATGTCACTTGAAATTAGACACTTAAAATACATACATTTTTCAAATTTGCCGCCTTTTTCTACTGACAAGATCTGCTTGACCAACTTTATATAGACCGTCGACGTCCATCCGTCCACAAGTCATAATTCATATGAAAATATGAACCCCATAAGTCGATGGCGCATATTGTTGCTGCCAAGTTGGTGCAAACTTGGCTAAGACTAAATTATTCTAAAAAATATGCCGATGCTAAATGGAAAATTTTGGTGCCAAAGCGAGTGAAGTGAAGTTGGCAACACTGGAGGCGCCTTTGAGCATGGACATACTGTAGGCTGTACTCCTCATACTGAGCAACATTTATTTTGTTAAGCGACTTTTAAAAATAACTTGTGGTTTGATTTTCAATACACTTTAAAGTTTATTCTAAGACGCAATGTATTGCGAATTTTGTTATGTTTAGGCATGACAAGCAACGTCAATCATAATGATATGGCGTGGCGATGGCGTCCATTGAAAATAATATTTATTTTGTATGAAAAATAGCGAGCCTACAGCTTGGCAAAAAAGAGTAGAAATTAAAAAGTGGCAACACTGTAGTGTCGTCCCCATAGACTTATAATATATAAAGACGTAGTAATTTAATTTTGACATGTGTGTAGCTATGTCATCTGCCGGATCTTTATTAAAGCCGAAAAAGCTCATACATAGATTGTAAGACTTGTCTTCGTCCGTGCCGTCGAACAGTCTATGTAGCTCAAGCCATACGTCTCTTGCATTCGTGTACCTCATGACCTTTCGTAGTGTCTCTTCCTTCATATTGGTTGTAACGATCAGCAGTGCAGTCGCATCAGCTTTTACAAAACGCGCTAATTCTGTCTTGTACGTGGTCACTGCATTTACATCTGTCAGATTTTCGGGTTCTGTGGGTTTTTTGAACGAGCCTTCCACTACTTCCAGCGCGTGCGGGACGGTTCGTAGTAGACTTACAGCTTTGTATTTCCAAGTATCCCAATTTAACTTCCCTTCCAACAAACCAATTTGTATTTTAGCGATATTCTCCATTTTCGTAGGTGGGACCGGATAACCTGATGTAGTTTAACACATGCGTGTAAGCAGAGCGTCTGTGGAGTCCGCCGTGGACACAGTTTTGGAGATTGATATCACTACGAGAAGATTAATTAAAATATAGCACATATACGAAAACGTTATTTTATTTTCCACATACGACATTGACATAATATATGCATGACATATTATTTCCTTCTTTTTATTTAGTCACTAGTAAATAGTTTGAATACCTAAGAACAGCTATTAAAACTCCTTTAACAAGCGAGCTGTCACTGTTGCCACTTTTGTTTAGTGTACGATTAACAATGAGGCCCACGTTGCTGTAGCCATGTCGATAAAGTCATATCGATAAACTATCGACATTTCTTGCAATTTTAATTTTAGTTCAAAGGCTTAACGATACCTAAAATGACCAAAAACGCTTTTATTCTTTATCGTGGTTATCAGATCACAATTTTATAGTCACGCCCCAGCAGGGAACCAAGGGAAAGTTCAGATATTTAATTAAAATACATAAATACCTCCTAAAATAGGTGTTCCTCAATAATTGAATTATATTATTATATTATAATATATTCATTATCCATTAGCATTTCAATTATGTTTATGTTTAACGAAGATATTGAAGCTTCACTTAATCGCTATTTCGTTCCGCTGTGTAGCGTTTATCGATATATAACATGATTAAAATCGACTTTTGACATCCCTAAAAGAGCACACATACACGCTATTACGCACACATACACAGCCTGGGCGCATCAAGAAAGGCAACACTTGATTTGAAGTCCACCTTGTCAACAGTATGGTTGTCCTTTTTTGACAAACGGCATTTTAAAAGAGCGAGGAGAGAGAAATGATACTAGTTGCTGCGTCGTGAAAGAGAACAGAAAAGGTTGGGCCCTTGGTCGTCCCGGTTTCTTATATATACTTGGTCAAGCAGATCTTGTCAGTAGAAAAAGGCGGCAAATTTGAAAATTGTAGGCGCGAAGGGATATCATCTCATAGAAAATTTGAATATCGCGCCTTTTTCTACTGACAAGATTTGCTTGACCGTCTATAAATTGGTTTGAAAGGGATGACACTACAGTGTTGCCACTTTTTAATTTCTACTCTTTTTTGCCAAGCTATAATTTTAAAAGTTGTTGAACAAATTGTCACCGTTTGAGGAGTACAATCTATGTTTTAATTATTTGCCCGTGTTACAGGCCACACCCGGTATAAAACCGACAACGCTCGGCTCGGGCAGAGGCGCGCTCGGCCGAGGCTAGACATGCGTTTGCCTCCGGCGAAGCGCGTGCTGACTGGTCCTGATATCTAAAGAGGTTATTAATATGATAGCTATCTGTTTCCTCTTTTGACTGTAGTTGTGTTATAAAGAATGGATTAGAGAGTTTTCCTCATGGACCAACTACGTATCCAGTCACTATCACTTTCCTATCCAGTCCAAAATCGCCTTCCCTGAGTTCCCTTAGGCCTACGTCCACGGAAGCGTAGCTGCATAGACGCGTACAAGCTTTCCTCGTGGACCAACTACGTATGCACAACTAGTTGTGCCATCAAAAATATGTATTCCTAATGGCACAACTAACTTAGTTGTGCATACGTAGTTGGTCCACGAGGAAAGCTTGTACGCGTCTATGCAGCTACGCTTCCGTGGACGTAGGCCTAAGGGAACTCAGTGAAGGCGATTTTGGACTGGATAGGAAAGTGATAGTGACGGGTAATAGGGGATAGGATACAATGACGGTTCAGTTCATGTGAAACGAAGTAAAACAATGTATATATTAAACAAATCTTATTTATTAGAACTTAATCAGTCTTTCTTATAGGAATGAGATACGAGTATCACCAAATCAAATTAAAAGAACTACTTAAATTACTTGTTAGTATTGTCTCCATTGGCGTTGTCCTTCAGTTCCTTGCGAACGGGGCCGGTTTGCGCGATCGGCACCTTGCGTTCACCCTGGATCTCAGGCGGCACGACTCTCGGAGCAGTCACGGATAGCACACCATCGGACGACAGGCGAGACTCCACCGTCTCGGGCGTACAGCCTTCAGGCAACGCGTAGCGACGCTTAAACTGACGCGAGATGTAACCATGCTGATCTTTCTTCTCTTCGTGCTTGCCTTCAATCACTATGTAGCCGTCAGTAGTCTTCACAGAAATCTCCTCCGGCGAGAAATGTTGCACGTCCAAGTTGATCTGGAACTTGTCTTTGTCGGCCTTGATGCTCGAGCCGAGATCGCGAGCAGCGGTAGCTAGCTGACGCCACGGGCGGTAGTACTCCCGGCTCATCAAGGGTCCAACGGTAGCGCTCAGGATGTCGTCTGGAGTCAACGCCAAGCCGAAATGCTGGTCCATCAACCGGCGGGGACGCTCGAGCTCGTAATCAAACAGGAACGGAAGCAGAGACATTTTTCTTAATTCAGATAAACGCTTCTTCTTGAAATAAATCGTGTGCTTTCAACAGCAAAAGATGCAGAAGAACGAAATGAAGGCGTAGATTGCACTTGTTTCGAATCGCTTCGAACTCAACCGTTGTTTGAATTTGAATGACGTTCGACTGGCCCGCGCCGCGCGCTTTTATGTGCAGTGGCGCCCTCTCGAAACGAGTAGAATTTTCGCGATGGCAGGAGCGCTCAGGTGTGGGGTCGCTCGCTTCAATTATTTTATTTTATTTACAAGAAAAATATGTGCTCATTAATTATGAAACTAAATTGAGGCCTAACTGATATTTAAATACACAAACGGGTCTACCGCGATATAATTTCATTGTTTTTACCTTTGATTCCGATGTTTCAACTGAGTTGCCCCAGCTGCACGTCACCAACTGAAACGTCGGAATGAAAAGTAAAAACAATGAAATTATATCGCGGTAGACCCGTTAGTGTAATTAAATATGAGTGAGTACAAAACGCGGGAGTTTAAAGTGTTATATAGGCCTAACTGAATTTTCAGGTTCTTCCGCTAGCTAACATTCTAAAAAATCACCATGTTCACCCAACTGACTGAACTGATCTATGATGTAGACGTAACTGGCTTTAATGGTTATGCTCGCATAGCAACACTTTTTGAAACTAGTTTGATCACCCACTAAACTTCACCTTTAATAGAAAATAAATTTGTATGTATGTACCTATGTATGTGATAGTTCTAAAATTAAAATTTTGCAAATGAGTTAAATAACTATGAATTAAATTTATTGACACATACTAAGTTACAATCTATTTGTCCAAACTCAAATAATGAATAATTAATAAAAATTAACTTGTATTTCTGATAAAGGCGTATGTCGAAATGTTATGATTTTTTTAAATTAAAATTAAGAATTCGTTTAAAGCGACCCAATGTTTAAGAGTCCCTGATAGAAAGATGGAGAAGATTCTACTTTCATATGACAAGCCCAGCCGGCCTAGCCAAGGTTACAATCGCTATCGCTTCGACAACGAAAAGCATTATGTCTCTCTATCACTCTTCCATATAAGTGCGACAGTGACAGTTGCGTTTCGATCGCTACGGAGCGTAAGCGATCGGCATCTTGGCTACGCGGCCTGATCATTCTGGATTGTTCTCTAGTAGTCATACGCCATCTTGTGCCGAGTAGCGGAATGATTTGGTCTTACAGTTAAGTTACGAATTCGGTATTTTTTCTTCAACACTAGATGGCGTTATACGATAAAGACATTGTTGCCATATAAAATCAGTCTCTTTACATTACTCGAAGAAGATTATTATAAAATTACATATTTCATTCTTATTTAAGTATCTGTTCATTATAATTATATGTATAAAGCAAAACTAAATAACTGAATATAATTCATTGAAATAAACTTGAAGTACGGCAACACTTTAGGGGTGCGCTGCGCTGCGGCAGGCTGGTTGGTCGAGCAAGTTTTGCCGTTCGTTTTCGCAGTGAATGTTTGTGATTACGCTGCCAGTGGCGTGCGTATTTGATTTGCAAAAACGCTTTATATCAGAAAAGTTTTAGTGCTGTGATTATTATTGTATATCTTTTATATTTTTATACGTATTTAGTGTGTAAGTGAAACAAGTGCGAGATTCTTTTCGCACCTCGAAACAATTTCGCAGGATTGTGGTAGATGTTGTGATCTTAGTTTTTGTGGATTATTCATTAGTGACAATGGCAGACAATACCAAATTAACTGATGAGGAAAGGGCTGAAATCCGCGAGCAGTTTGCTCAGGTAAATATTTATTCATAATACCTATTTTATAAGTTACAACCCGGCGGGACCGGACTAAGTTACGATCTATAGTTTCTATTTCTATGTAGGAAAATAGTGGTAATATTTGCAGTTAACGCAGCATTCTTGAATTCTCTGCCTTATAAGGACAGGAATTGCATCGTTTTTGCGTCGTTAAACCGTGTGTGGTCCGGACTGCCTTGAAGAAAATAACCTAGGTTGGGGGGGCGTGCTTAACAACTTTAAAAAGCTAGGTTTTTTTTTTCAAGGTGTCAAAGTAATTATGCCAAGGTAGTTGATTAAAGTTCCATGAATAGTTTTAGTTTGCTATATCGCTGTTTAGGTATTATCTTATCAACTTGATTTATATCCAATCCAACTGATATCAGATACACTTGACCCACAGTCATGCAACCTCTCTACATACAATATGTAATGCTAAGTAAGGATTTATTACTAGTTGAGTAAATAATGTATTGTAAACCTTTAACTGCCAAGGAACTTGGACCTTTAAAATACTGTGAGAGCAATAAAAAATAAATTTTAATTTAATAATAACTAAATTTCATTATTTTATTATGTTTGAGTTTCCTCAGAATGTCAAAATACCTTAAATTCAATTTATTTTAATAAACACAATTACTGGTATTTTTATTTATTTATTATACCTACTTAAAATGGTACAAAAACAAATAGGTATAACATTTAAAACAAGCCTTCCAATAGCAATGCTTAAATATTTCACGGACTATTTATTAATTATACATTATTAAGTTAACCCTATTTGAACCTTAAACAATAAATATTTGAAAGTCGCAACCTTAAAACAGTACTATAATGAAATATAGTAAAGTAAAAATGCTGTTCTAAATGGATCATGTTTCATTAAAACTTCCACACAAAAACAATATCTTCAAGGCCACATACTTAAATTAATTCAACACAATCAGCAGAACAAGCACTTATTGACTTAGTTGACATCATCGGTATATACATATAATCCAATATACTATATCAATCAATATGATTCAATTATAAGATACAAGCTTCCTGCGACTTTGTCTAGGTAGAATGATGATAATGGTTAATAAAAACTACCCTATGTCCTATGTCCTTCCCCAGGCCTCTAAGTTTCTCCATAATAAATTTCATTTTAAAAAGTTCAGCGGTTTAACACATTCACTGTCCCAATCTGAAAATGGAGAAGTCTATTGCAACATTTCCGTCGAAGCCATGATCCTCAGCAGTGAGGGAACGACTTACGGAGGAGGAGTCCCAATCTGAATTGTTAACCTTACGGCTTTGTAATACAGGCCTGCCGTGACCCATATCCCATATACCAGGCACGGACAGTGAATGTGTTAAGCGTGAAAAGGTAACAGGCAGATTTACTTTCGCATTAGGGACTAACATGTTATGCCTGTAATTGCATATTTTTACAACTTATTTAATATCATGCCCTTCACTTTAAGAAGACTTAACTCCAATAAACTAGTGGCCCTGTGACCTGTAGACCATTTTGAAAAATATCGAAAGACTGAATTCCTTCCTTCCTAATTCCATGACAAACTTATAAAATGTGACCTATATAAATTAAGTACATCCAGACAAATGAATGAAATTTAGCTCAAGCTGAAATGGAACCCTTTGCTTTCACTTGGTCAAATAGGTCACTTAATACAGAATTTCTGTTCAGATTAAGTCATTTTAATTGCTCATTAGTGTATTACATTTAAGTAACCACAAGTAGTTCATTAAGTATATACTTCATTTAACCTCGTGCCCTAGTTTAAGAGACTACGGTATAGTCAAAAGCTTCATAAAATATTTACACCCAGTATTGACCAGTCTCTGTCTTGTTACACATAGAGTTCCATTGTATTAGTCTATACCTACTGATCAGAATAGTTATAGATTTTTTATGAAATTAATTAGTCCATCTAAACTAACTTTGCACCAACAAACTTTGCACCAACTTTGAACCAAACTAACTTTGCAACAACTTTGGACCAAACTAACTTTGCAACAAGATTGAACCAAACTAACTTTGCAACAACTTTGGACCAAACTAACTTTGCAACAATATTGAACCAAACTAACTTTGCAACAACATTGAACCAAACTAACTTTGCAACAACTTTGAACCAAACTAACTTTGCAACAACATTGAACCAAACTAACTTTGCAACAACTTTGGACCAAATAAAGTGACGGAGTGTCATTATCATACCCTGAGATTTTGGGTGTGGGAAATATTTCGTGTATTTGTAACTTTATGTAATTGTAAACTAGTCACCAAACTATGAATTCTCTTCTTTTTTCCATCGTGTTTTCCCCTGCTGAGGTGTAGAGCTCGAATCATGTTCTTCCACTGACTCCGGTCCTGGGAACTATGAATTAATAGGTAGGTACAGTACAGGTACCTATTATGCTCCAAATGTGCTTAGTTGTTAATGTTAAAATACTTTTTGTTTCTACAATTTTTACCTAATTTTTGGCTAGAATAAAACATTTACGCATCCAAAAATAATAGAAATTTGAGATTAATTATTGGCGTTGTCACGCTATGTCATTGCAAATGCCGTGCATAGTTAGTTTGGTCAGACCGCAATCATGAACATTTCACCTCTCTGCATGAAAACTTTGTTTACCATTGTAGCATGAACATGTATTTTACTATCTGAGGGTGAGGAAGTTCGACGCAAAAGTGTTGGGAACCCCTGCTATATGTATCTCTGTTCTCTATCAGTGGGGAGACACTCTTGACTTCGGTCGAACTCTGCTCCGTTCGGCTCGGCATTGCTCCGAGTAATTATTAGGGTTGGCACCACTTGACTTCCTTGTGTGCACGACCACAGATAAGATAATCACTTGAATTTTGACAACCCTAAATAGCCGAAAGGGATAATGCTGTATATTAGAAAGGGATAGCATGATTCGATCCTGAATCGCTGTCAAACTTCGGGTTTGTAGGAAGTGTCCTTTTTGTACGGTAGTACTATTATTTCTTCTGTATCTCTATATCCCGTAACATAAAAATACAACCTTACTCATCCATTTACATACTTACATGTAAGTATTACATATATTACATGTATGCATGCGTCACTACATTACCCAAGAGGTATTTGTTCTGAGCCACATGTTTTAGTATTCAAAAAGCGTGTGTAATCGTCTCCTTGACATGTTTTAGCCATGAACAAGTGTAGCTATCAGTCTTACATATTTTAGTACATAATGGGAAACCAGGCTGAATTTATTTTACTTTTCTTTTGTAAATTTGTGAAATTGATTTTTTTTAGGGTTCCGTACCCAAAGGGTAAAACGGGACCCTATTACTAAGACTTCGCTGTCCGTCCGTCCGTCCGTCCGTCTGTCACCAGGCTGTATCTCACGAACCGTGATAGCTAGACAGTTGAAATTTTCACAGATGATGTATTTCTGTTGCCGCTATAACAACAAATACTAAAAACAGAATAAAATATAGATTTAAATGGGGCTCCCATACAACAAACGTGATTTTTGACCAAAGTTAAGCAACATCGGGAGTGGTCAGTACTTGGATGGGTGACCGTTTTTTTTTTTGCTTGGAAGGTACGGAACCCTTCGTGCGCGAGTCTGACTCGCACTTGCCCGGTTTTTTTATATAATTTAGTAGGTATATTGAATTACGACGAAGTACTCGGACGAAGGAGTAGAGGGCGTGCACCCAGTATATGGTCAGATGTAGTCCAAAATACTACCCAGACTTCGCTCGAGGCAACGATGCAGATGGCCGAAGATCAAGAGGCCTGGAGAGCAGTGATAGGAAGAATACCCCATAGGAGTCACATCCCTCAGACATGAGGTCACGACCAAGAAGGAGGTATTCAATTATTTAAGTCTTAAGGTAGAAATTTGGTTTAAGGACCACCCCACATCTAGCGTCCCTCGAGCGTCGGCGTCTGGTCAGCGCCACTCAGCGCTATGGAAAATGACGTCGCTGCGCAGTTGCGTCGACGTTGCGTCGAGCAGCGGCCATAGAATTGTAGACGCCGACGCTCGAAAGACGCCAGATGTGGGGTGACCCTAAGGGATTTGCATGAATATTAAGTGAATTATTGTGAATATCTATATGTAGGTATGGGTACTTTTTAATACAGTTGCTCAAAAAGTGCTACTTTACGTAGCTGTTTAGCGTGCGGAAAGTTGGTTATCTCGAACTAGTGCTTTTTACTTTTCCAATTTTTTTAAATTTATACTTGTTCCAATTCACGACTATTTATTGATGAGTGTTAATATTAGTTTCCTTTAAACGTCGTAATCAGCATAAAAACCTACCGTTAATGTAAGAATACGAAAAATATTACATATTTAATTACTTACCTCTTCATCATTATAACACGTTTATTTTTTAATATTCAATATTGAAAATTCCGTTCTTAATAAGTTGACTGAATGGAACGGAATAGCTGCCAAACGCCCATAGATATAATATACTTAAAGACGACGTCTAACCGAGCTGTCACTGTTACCACTTTTGTTTAGTGTACGATTAATAATGTTTTTCTTATTTTTTCGCAACTGTATTAAAAAACGTCGTTCGATCCACGTGCGGAAATGTCATTCTTTGAACGGAAAAACAAGAATTTGATCAATCTTGGCGCCATCTATGAAATACCCCATTGACTACATATATTACTGAGAAACTGACATACATAGTATATTTTTATCATCTTACTATTACTATACAATACGTGTATAGATAAAGTAAGTACATATGTAGTTATTAAAAGTGATGATAAAAACAGATGACTAATAAACATTACTACATCGACGTCAACATCATAATAGTGAATGGCTATGGCGCACATAAGGTATAAGTAGGTACTTATGTATTTAAAAGTTTGATTTTTTCACTTCTCCGAGCGGTAGAAGACCTGAGTATTTCATATTAAAATGATCTTTAAACCTCCACGCGTCCCTGAGAAAAGGGTCTGAACAGACAACACAGTGTTCCCATTGACGTATTATATCCAAGGACTGGCCTTACGTACAATAAGAATGGGGCATGAATGGGGCCAGTACAGCGGTGTGACACCGCTACAACGCGATTGGTTGATGAGTTCGTATCACGCGCGCGATTGGCTGCCACTAGTTGTGTTAGACTGCACGATTGGCTCAAATTCGTGAATGACACCGCTGAACTAGTACCATTTTTAGTGCCCGTAAGGCCCGTCCTTAGATATAATACGTCAATGAGTGTTCCGTTCCGTCCGACTGCGATAAGGAACCCCAAAAACAGAGCTTGAGGGTTCACCCCTTCAAACTGTTTATATCTCTTGAATCTCAAGTGGAAACGCAGTAGAATAAACAGGGTATCACGGGAAGTAGTACTTCAGTTAATTTTAGCGTTAACTGCACGTGTTGCTTGACGAAATGCAGACAGGTAGGCATCTGCCGTCGTTACAAACACTCACCCAACGCAAGCGAGCTAAAACCCAATACACACTGGACGCAGTTGTTTTGAACTCATGGCATAATAATATACTCCGCCTGGTACTCTCTTCCCGTCTTTTCTAGGTCACCTGACTGACACAAGCCTACGTCATCATGCGACAGCGCTATATGATTAATATGATAATATGCGATAGCGCTGTATATAGCGGCCATGCTATTGTGACGATAGGCTTGTGTCACTCTGGGAAGAGAAGACCATGTTTTATTAGACTATGTTTTGAACTATAGTCTGTATCTTTATTTCTTTAAATAAAAGTAAACAAAATCTACCCTCAAATGGCTCCTTAAGCCAGTTGAGGGTAGATGAAAACATTACATGATAAAATGAAGTAGGTTAAAGTCAGGTCGTTCA
The DNA here is from genome assembly GCF_963556715.1 of Cydia fagiglandana. NCBI lineage: Eukaryota > Metazoa > Arthropoda > Insecta > Lepidoptera > Tortricidae > Cydia > Cydia fagiglandana. Next base: position 7,446,294 of record NC_085953.1, on the reverse strand, counting down.
GTGACAGATTCAGGCGGTTTTATATTTGGTTGTTTAACCAATAAATGTTACAACTACCCGAAAATGTACAAATTATTTGTTTACTTTTATTTAAATACCTAAAGATACAGAGTATATATTCGTAAAGATATAGTATATCTCTTGCGTGAAATGATGGCCTCTAAATGACAGTTCCATCAAGTCTTTAATTGGGATTAATGTAAAAAACAAATTGAAGAACGCATTTCTTATATTTGTAAAAAATGTGCTAAACTTCCAAAAAAATCATTCATTCATGCGAGAAGTATTACGCTGTTGAAGATTTCTATCTCGCAAGTTTGGTTTTTTTAGTCCCATCCTTTAGCAAATATCGATACATACCTGACTGAGCAATGTTAAGCTTTTTAAACTATTTTAATTGTGTGAACATGGAATATGTACCTAACTGTAAACGATCCAATTAAGAATCTTAGCATGCATGTCTTGTCAAAGAGATAACTTATCGCTTGTTTTAATTAACCAATGCATGGGACAAAAACATTTCTCTTTTTGCTGCGCATATTGAGTCACAACATTCCAGTAGGTAATGAATAAATTATATTATAATATAGTTTTCCAATTAATTCTAATGTATTTTGCCTCTTTTGGACTTCAAATAACTTAATGTGTACCATTTTACTATATAATTTCTAGTGTAGCGACGCATTTTGTATTCTTCTTTTTCGCTTAGCAGCGAAGTAAAAATATATATCATTAACACAAACCGGACAATTTGAGTTAATTGTCAGTTTTTTCCATCGCTGACCTTAAAACGCAAACGTGCACTTCTCAAAGCTACACAGACCAAATACCTCTGATCTCCGATTCCTCACAATTCTTACGAGTCTAGGGTTCAATTCAAATTATACTAGAAACCAGCTCATAATCGAATTTTGTGAATAGTTTAGTCCTAATAGCCGTAATGAAGGTAATTAATGTACTGGCAACGATGCCTAGCGTTCGATGCATCGGCCTTGGCGAAGAATGTGGTCGAATGACGTAAGAGCATGTGACCCGTGTGACCTGGCGTAATATAATACCTATTAAAGGCTCCTGTATAAAGGTGGTCAATGTTAGACCCTTTAAAGTATACTTTACATTAGCATTTACTGACTTATTTTTATAGGTGGGCACCATACACTAGTCTAATCAATGAAAATCTGTCGTGGCATCCCCGAAAGGGCCCTACGGCAGAGTAGGTCTATAGCGCCCTCCAGACTATGCGCGTGAATCGCGGGCGAAGCCGCGAACGCGAGTGTGGAGTCTAGTTCGCTGATATGCGAAATCGACTCCAGACTCGCGTTCGCGGCTTCGCGCAGCGATTCGCGCACGAGTGTGGAGCGGGCTTATTACGTGATGTACAGTCAAAGAATTAAATTATCTAACCCATTTTATGACAATAGTGTGAGGTCTCTATAGTCGCACCAAACAAAGTCTGCAGTGGATTTGATAGCCCACATACATTGTTATGTAAACGTCATAATTTCATAGAAGTTTGACGTTTAAAATGACACTTGCACTGCGTGGGCTTGGGCTATCAAAATCGCTGCAGGCTTTTTAGGGTCTGACTATAGCGACTTTCATATTGACTGTCACTGTGACAAGGTACGAAATGGGTCGTAATGGTCGTAAATTCTTTGGCTGTGCATTTGTTTTTGGTTGTCTGTACATGTTTTGCGATCGTCACGAATAACGAGTCTTTCGTCTTTTATCTTTATCTTTTCGCAATAATTAGCGGAGAGATATCGACCTATCTGCTAACCGAACTGACGACCGTGTTTTATATATTTCTATCTGTTTCACTCTTGCTGCGATTATGCAAGTGTGAATGAGAAATTTTCAGTGTACCCCGGTCATCAGTTTGTGTAAGAGGCCCCGGATCGCCTTTTCCTGTATTTACTTGGTCAGAGGTTATTAATGTTTCTGTCAGTCGACGATCGGTTCATAACCTCATACATCAAGTGCTAAAATCCTGCCCAATATTAGGTGGTTATCGACCCCACCCATATACGGCGAAGAGATTGGCCTTAACACAACAACAGGAAACACCCATGATTCCAATCTAAAATTGTATGAACCTTAATAGCTTTCTGTTTCGTAGTTCATTGGCATCGGCGCTATGTTATGATATCTAATGTCTGGGGGTAGACCCCTTTTGGCTAGAGCCAAGATGACAATCCTCTGCAGAAAGCGAAACGCTGAGATAAACGTAAATAATGCATGGAAATGATAGCGTTCCGTCTTGTTTTCTGCAAAAGTCGTCACCTTGGCTAGGCCCTTATTTCAGAAAGTCTTTATTAGTCATCGCATTTTATCGCTATAGACAAAGCATCTTCTATCCCTCCTTTTGTATATGCATCCTTTTTTAATAAGACAAGTGCGAGGGAGACAGAGATAAGTCTATGCGGCTGTAAATTGTAACATAATTATTTAATGTATTCAAATGAATTCTTTGTCAACCAATGACAGCGTCGTGACATCCCTAAGACGAAAGAGCAAAAAAAAAACGCTGCAAAAAGTATCCTCATTTCTTACCAGTATTACTAGATCTCTCTAATTCTTTAGTAAGTAAGGTCTTTAAGATGAATTGGTTGACCTTCTACAGGCCTTATTCTATTGGATGGTCTTTAATGGCAATGACCGAAGTCTGGGTAAAAGGTGTTCCAAACACTTATCAAGTCGAACTTCGATCTTAGAATGGATGAAAGTCACACTGGTTTTGGTTCTTTTAACCCTTTAAACGCCACGCATATCGTGCGCGGCGAGTCATTCTAAGGGCTGATTTAGACGGCGCGTGAACTCGCATGCGATTTTAGTTACATTGCGGACTGTTGGTTACGTCAAATTCAACCGACCGTTCAAAAACCGCAATGTAATGAAATGCGCATGCGAGTCTCGCGTCGTCTAAATGAGCCCTAAACCTTGTCAGAATGCACGAAGGTTGATATTGGACTGAAGCCGCCACGTATTTACTGGTTGAATATTTAAACATTAACTTTGCTGGACTTCGGCAAGTTATAAGAATATAATACATTGCAAGCGCGGGTCAAGCCCGACCTGCCGTCTTTAGAAGCAGTGTTGCCAGATGGTCACAAAAGTCACAATTTTCGTGAATTTTGGCCTTCTCGTGTGACATGTGCGTGACTTTCGATCATGAGGCAATTTTTGTGACTTTTTAAGCTAGTCGAATTTTGGACAAGTTGAATTCTGCAATTCGTATTATTTAGGAACGCAGTGAACGCACCCAAGTTGACACTTGCACTGGCACTTTGACATTAAGCCCCCTCCAGACTATGTGCGTGAATCGCGGGCGAAGCCGCGAACGCAAGTGTGGCGTCGATTTCGCAGATTGTTCACGCCTTCGCGCCTTGTTCTCCGTTTTTTGTCGGTATTTCGGCCCGCGTCAAAAGCCCCCTCCAGACTATGTGCGTGAATCGCGGCGCGACGTCGCGGAGCGAACATATCGCGAAGTTGATGTATGACTCCACACTCGCACACTTCACGGCGATTTCGCAGTTTGGTTTGCGGCAAGATAGCGGAAAAGCATCAGCTGATCGAGTTTAACTGTTAGTTATCTATGGCATCATACGTGATTTAGCTGTTTTTCCATTTTGATTTCTTGTGAAACCGTAAAATATAGCTGCTTAATGTAATATAATCATAATATAATTAATATTTATCTGGCCACAGAAGAGCCAAAATAGTGTGTAATGTGGAGTCTTGCAAGTTCGCGCTTCGCGTCTCCTTTGACGCGGGCCGAAATACCGACAAAAAACGGAGAACAAGGCGCGAAGGCGTGAACAATCTGCGAAATCGACGCCACACTTGCGTTCGCGGCTTCGCCCGCGATTCACGCACATAGTCTGGAGGGGGCTAAAGGAGACGCGAAGCGCGAACTTGCAAGACTCCACATTACACACTATTTTGGCTCTTCTGTGGCCAGATAAATATTAATTATATTATGATTATATTACATTAAGCAGCTATATTTTACGGTTTCACAAGAAATCAAAATGGAAAAACAGCTAAATCACGTATGATGCCATAGATAACTAACAGTTAAACTCGATCAGCTGATGCTTTTCCGCCATCTTGCCGCAAACCAAACTGCGAAATCGCCGTGAAGTGTGCGAGTGTGGAGTCATACATCAACTTCGCGATATGTTCGCTCCGCGACGTCGCGCCGCGATTCACGCACATAGTCTGGAGGGGGCTTTACATCCACCATCACGTTTATTATAATAGTCGTGGCAAAATGAGACTTGTTACCTTGACATGACGGTGTTATTTAGTTTGATAGTATACCTAGTAGTTATCTATACGCCTCTGGCGGCCTCTGATTCGATCGGGTAGTTTAATCAGATTGGCGAAAATTTGACTAACCCCGGCTACTCACGTAACGATAAATCGTTGCGATAAAACTGTGCAGTCCGACTGTGCAGATAAATCGAACCGTGTGTATGACAAATCGTTACGATAATCGACATACACACGGTTCGATTTATCTGCACAGTCGGACTGCACAGTTTTATCGCAACGATTTATCGTTACGTGAGTAGCCGGGGTAATCTGAATACACCTTAAATCGGAGATTGACGCCAATTTTATTTCTGATCAAATCAGTCGATTTGTTCATCTCGTCTGGATACCGCTTAAAGGCTCTCGTGATTGTTCAAAAACTAATAAGAAAGTTGCATTTTATCCACATGTGAGGCAAAGTAATCAATGCAAATTTTGCTGGTAGAATTGATTATTTTCAGGAACAAAAATATCAATAGATTTATGGTGATATTATATTAGTACCCCTAAATTGAAAAAATGCCCCAAAAAGAAAATACTGGCGTCACAAATTGGTATTCTTGCGCCCGTACTCCGTTTTATCGGTAATATCGGTCATAATCGGCGATTTAATTCGGCGAGCCAAATTGGCGTTTGCGTCCGCACGTCCTGATTCGATCGGGCAATTTAATCAGATTGGCGAAAAATTGACTAGTCTGGATACGCCTTAAAATTCATGAAATCGATCACAAATAGCAATAAGTATGAAATAGTGTGTTTCAAAAAGAAAAATCATAAAAAGTTAGTAGATTTTTTGTGAAATATATTATTTTCTGAATCTGAAAATCGATTTAAAGTTGGTCAAGCAGATCTTGTCAGTAGAAGAAGGCGTCAAATTTGAAAAATGTAGGCGCAAAGGGATATCGTCTCATAGAAAATTTGATTTTCGCGGCTTTTTGTACTGACAAGATTAGCTTGACCAGCTATACCTACCCATAAAATGTACAATAATATAAAAATGTGACTTAAGCAGCAAAAACGTGACTTTTAGGGAAACGAAACGTAACTTATGACTTATGACTCCAGAGCCCTGGCAACACTGTTTAGAAGGGACCCGTGAATAATTGTAACGTTACTAATAGAAGAATTCAGAGTAAAACTATTATTTCTGTAATAGACCTTATTAAGCATTTATCACGGTTGGAAATCGAAGGTTTCTCGAGTGTGAATCGAATCGCTGTGGGAGTAACAGCAAAAACTGCTAATTAGAATCTACTTTTGTTAGTGATTGTGTGTGTAATAGGTATTGTGTCTTCCGACAGTCAGCAGCAGAAGTTGCTAATCGGACGAGGTGTTCGAAATTACCTTGACACGCTCTTATTCTCTTAACAATAAAGTCGCGTCAAGATCATTTTGAACACCGGCCCGCTTAGCAATTTCTGCTGCTGACTGTACATGGAAACTAGACATATCAACGGGTTAATAGCAAACATTGAAAACCTATTATGATAAAAGACGGAAAGTGGAAAAACCGAAGACAAAGTGGAGTCATTACGAGTACGATTGTCATTAGAAGTGGCCATCCGATTATACTGTTGTTCTAAAAGACACAACCACAATTCCTTATCTAAGACAAACTACACCCAATGATTGACTTTTTAAAGGTTTCGTCACACAGGCGCATTTAACATATAAAATGCTCACGCCGCGCTCACGCTCCGCCCGGTAAACGCGCCTGTGTGACGGAACCTTAAAGAACAACAATCATTGGCCTCTAATTTCGAAAAGTCACCATCGTTCTGTTGCCTTAAAAGGTCATCTTTGAAGAGGTGCTGTCTTAATGAAGGTCTTTTTGAAAAGGCTTCTTTTATACAGTACTTCGAAAATTGTACTTACGATTTTCAATAAAATGATGTAAATAAAAAAAAATATCATTGCATTCTTCCTTATTATCCTTCCAAGGATTATGAAGCCTTTTCAAGGATTTTGAAAAGGCTTCTTTTATACAGTACTTCGAAAATTGTACTTACGATTTTTAATAAAATGATGTAAATAAAAAAAAATATCATTGCATTCTTCCTTATTATCCTTCCAAGGATTGATTGCAGTTATCAAACAAATTACACTCTCAAATTAGTTTCATAAAGCAAGAAGACCGAACTCCACATTTTGCAATTGAAATTCCTATACACAATGAATTTAAACCAGCAACGTGGCCCGAATCGGTGTCTCATTTCATTACATAAAACTTAGGTATTTGCGAAACGATTCCAACTTGAGAACTAATTTATTCGCTTGTACCAACTGTTTTGCATGTTGAAATGGAAAAGCGAGAGAACAAGGAAAATGCTAACTATATTCAAATTGGTAGTTACTTTGTATTGCTATAATTAGTTTGATGAGAAGTTATCAGAGAAATACATAGAACAATAGGTAACAATATTGGCGTCTGTAGAGTTATTTGCTTTCTATGCTTTAGTTTCGTGATCATTAACCACTCAGTTAAAATAATGAGAACTATTTTTTGGGCCGGCATTCTGGGGACCCCACTGGTGGCCGTCCGGTCCAGAGGGGCTACCGCGAAAACCGAATTGAACCCAAATTGCGGGGATCTTTCTCTTTTACTCCAATGAAGAGGTTATTAGAGTGACAGAGAAAAATGCCCGCAATTTGCGAACTTCGATTTTCGCGGTTATAGCCCAGGTATCGCTGGGAAGACAGTGTGACGGCGGGTCTGCTTCAGCTTCGCTGCAGTAACTGGCGGGAGTTTTGGAGGCCAAGATTCTCTTTGGATCGCTGAGCCATAACAGTTAGTTAGTTATAATTTGGAAGAGAACTCCGCACAAGTATGCGTGATGTTATAAATACATTATGCGGAAGTTTTTGAAATAAATAATGCACTATGTAGTTGACATAATTTTTATTCCGCATAAAATCCCCGATAAGAATCCTTATGTTTACTTCTATCTAATTATTTCTAATACAAAAACGAGTTCAGTGAAAACGTGACAATGTTACACGATTGATACACATGTATGTGTTGATTTAATTCAACTTTCCTTTAGGGCCAGATGCCTACCGCGAATCACGTTCGACGTGTTGCGTCCCTGTCACACTTACGTACGAATTTACAAGTGCGACAGAGAGGTAACACGTCGAACGTGGTTCTCGGTAGGCCCTGAAGTCAAAATACCATTTGCCCGTGACAGGCCGTCTGTCATCGTACTTTCTCCGTCCGTTGCGGTTAACTGAATCACGTTTAGTGAGGCTAAATGTCCACAGTCGAATTACTTGTGGTTTCCATCGGCGAGCCTTTGCGAGTTTAAACATCAGAATAAGCTAAGTAGGTAGAACGAACAGATTATCTCTTAAATTAGTTTGTTTATTTTGCATATAATTCTTAGCTTAGAGAATGTTCTCCTATTTGTAGGTAAGTAAAATCCTGCACACGATGATGAATTTCGAGAGCGCCGCAAGTATATTTGGTATGGTTGTTACTAAACTATTAACTTAGCACCCCTGCATATATTTGGACACCCTGCACCGAGATTTAAACTGGGTCGAGATTTAGACAGATGTCGTGATTATCTGCATCGAGACCTAGCCAAGAAGCTTTCTCAGAAAGATCAAATAATATTCATCCTATATCAAATATCACACCTGTTATCGAAGCTATATCAAATTTCACGACTCAAATGATCCAAATTAAATACTTTCACGCTTGTAATTATGATACGTATACGATATAAACGTTTTATCTGATTCTTTCAACTGATTAGTTATTTCCATTAGTTACTTCGCAAACATTCGCATACACTAACCAGTATGAATATCTTCAATCAGCAATGTAATTTTAGGTAATAAAAGATCATATTAAATTGGTCGAGGCAAGTAATTAGTAAGTGACTGGAACCTGAGAACAACTCGATAGCGAGAGTTAATCGAAAACAATCCGCGCGTATCGATATAAAACTCGATTCATTAAAATCGGGCGAAATTTACACTCGATAAATTATAGAACGCGAACGGGTTAAAATATAATGTAATTTTATTGGAATATAATACGATGTAATTGAGATATATGAGTAAACGTTAATTAATAGCTACTGGGACGATTGTAATATGAACAGAGCTGTATAATTATAATAATCATAACTCATAAAGTTACAGTATTTGATATAAATGTGATAGTATCAAATTAATTGGGAAACGTTTAGTTACGAACAGGCTTCGACATTTTGTAATTATAATGCTAGCGACAAATGGATAAATTATTGATTATTAATCGTGAGATAAGATTACTGCCATTAGATATGACTAATGGTTATATTAGGGGCATTAGGGCTATTAGAAAGTTTAATCAAAGATAGCTGTCCTATCCACGTATGTTTTAGGGCGATAAACTGTACATTAAAGACATTTTAGAAAACTTTTAAAGCCCGTTTTTGCAAGTTTAGCAATATGTAGATGTGGTAACACGTGTTCACGCAATTTGGGGGTCCTAATGCGTGGCAAGGGATAGTAAAGGGGTAGAATAATCAATATTCCAACTGTGTCTAGTCAAAAACTGCAATGAAATGGGACAAATTTAAAGTTTCGTAACGATTTTAACTGAATTTTAATTTGCGAAAACATAGTTAAAGAAACTATCAGTACGGCTTTACTTAGTATGTTTGTTTGTTTTGTATATTCCTAAGACGTAGGTATGTAATTACGCAAGGAACATTGTAAAAAAGAACGCATACTGGCTTACTTTTTTGTATCATTAATTTGTCCTCAAATCAAATAAGTCAGATTCTAATAAACCTAAATTCTTAAAAGTTCCGTTATTTTATTAAAGAATTCCTGTGCGTACCTTCAATCATTCATGTCTTTCATAATGAGTTACATATACATCCATAACAATGTTTGGTCACGTTTAAAAATACCTCTATTGACACTAATTCATAATTGATTATAAAATATTTAATAGAAACTTACACCAACAAATTCAAATAAAAGCTTATAAAAATATAAGTATCATTAGAGTGTCCATCAAAGGCATACCAAATACCGTTCCGCCTCCTATTATGGCCAGGACACAAAATGGTCAGCCAGCCTTAAGCCGACCAAATCCTTTAATACGGCTTTAGAACGGTCCAAGTACTAGGCTCGCATAGCTTCGAAGATACGCACACAGCCTCTCTGACGCACACAAAGAATTTAGTTTACTTATTTGTTAAATACTTTAAGCTTTTGGCTAGTATTACTTGACCCAGACTATTAAAATCTGTACATAAAAGCAGATATCACGCTTATACTGGTTATTCTCGGATGGTATGAGGGTTGTGTTGTGAATGTGTTGAGTTTTGTTCGCTTTGCTTAGGTCAACAGTCTGTGAGTCACTGCGCATTAAGGTGAGAGGGCCAATGTCATTCTGAACGAAAAAAGTATAATGCCATAGAGTTTTGTATAGCCATACGCTCTTTTGGATGTAACAAGCAGCATTGTGAAGTGACGAGGCACCGCTGTCTAATACAAAAACGTAGTAAGTGTCTTTGAACTTTCTTCGTTCTTAGAACGTTTGTGGTTAAAGACCGAATGTTAGTAATATACGATACGTTTGTTATTATAACTTGGATGATCGAATATACAGAGGTTTACCAAATGCTTTTCGTCGAGTGATAGAGTACTTGGAGTGAATCATACCGCACCTCATCAGTATTCTGGTACATACATTTGAACGAGTAAATAATCGTTTCGGTATTCGATATGAATAATCGAATGATGAGGCTGGATGGATATAGAATTAAGACTTTGATAAATGGAGTGCCTTAGAAACCCAAGGTAAAAATCAGAACTTAACCTCATGTATCTCAACCTCAACGTATTTTATTTTATTTATATATTTATTAAAAAAAGAATCGTTACCTATACATTATATTATTACATTTATCCATTTGCTTAGAGTCGGCGCATCAGCATGACCAATCTGCCATACTGTTTTTTCGTCCCACATTCTTATAGTTTCATATTTATATTGTTTCTCGTCCGACAGTCTGCTCATATTTTTATTACTAGCGACTCGCCCAGGCTTCGCACGGGTTAACAAATTATACACATAAACCTTCGTCAAGAATCACTTTATTGATAGGTGAAAACCGCATGAAAATCCGTTCAGTAGTTTTTGAGTTTATGCCGTACGAAGCCGGGGCGGGTCGCTAGTAGTTCTATGAAATGGAAAATTAAACCGTTGAAACGCGACGACCACAATGTTTTAGCGTTACCACAAAAATCGTGTGAAAGTACTTGATTACTCCTTCATTGTCTTAAACATTAAAGTCTAGACAGTTGTTAAAGGTCTAAGATACAGTTATTTTTATACTCACCTCGCTGACCTCGATTTTTTCTGCTCATTTAAAGACTTAACTTTTTGCTGTAGGAGTAAAAAAATGTCTAACTAAGTAAGTGTAAAAACTAAGCACTAGGAATTTCCCCAATAACGCCAAGTAAAGATGTAAATGTTGTTTGAATGGCATTTAAGATTTACTTAACTATTTGTGACGTCCCACAGGTAAAGGTACCTTATGGCGGTTGGCGCTTACGCTATTATTAACGCCACTCCAATATTATTGCGGCATTATGTGATGTAACCGCCAGCCACCATAAGGCAGCTTTTACCATGGAACGTCACATTTGAGACCACGCCCTTAGTACAGTTTACTTAAACTATTCCACAACTAATGTTCTGGCCTAGAAATAAATCGGCTTAAGTAATCATAAATACTTCATTTAAGGCTTTAAGTAGGTACTTTATATTTGTCAGCAGTTTGTTTTATTGGAGTATAAATTAAAAGCTAATATCTGTCTCTGTAAACGTTGTTTTTAGTTCTATCTAGTTTCCGCCGTGTGGCGCCTCTGACAATGCACTGTTCACGTCGCAATGTTGTAACCGATAATGGGAGTTGAATAAAAACAGTATTAAAAGAATTCTCATAGTTTAATTAATAAAAGCCTGGCCTCAACAGGTTATGAGGCCCAGGCACGCTAGTGCGCGTAGAAATAAACTGTGAAGAGCAGAAATAAGTTTGCGATTGTCCGATTTGCGTAAAATATCTACTCTCAAGATGGAGGTCACTAATGCAATGAGAGTAGAGAAATTTGATGGCAGAAATTTCCGACAGTGGAAATTTCAAATAAGTTGTGCCTTGAAAGCTAAGGGTTTGGATATTTCGAAAGTAAAACCTGCAGAAGAAGTGAGTGCGACGGCGGCAAAATCCGCACAATGGTTAAAGGAAGATGGCATGGCTATGTTTATTATAACCTCGTCAATGGATTTGAACCAAATATCGCTGATTGAAAATTGTGGAACTGCTAAGGAGATAATGGATAAATTGGAGTCGATTTATGAACAAAAGTCGGAGTATAACAAAATGATGGTACATGAAAAGTTCTATCAATATAAAATGTCATCGACCGACAGCATAGCTCAACATATTTCGAAAGTCGAAAATTTGGCAAAGCAGTTAAAAGAAAGCGGAGAAACTATAAGTGACATGGCTATAATGACTAAAATTCTGTCGACTCTGCCATCAAGTTACCGTTCTCTTCGGCAAGCTTGGTTATCTTTGGAATCGTCTAAGCAAACACTGCACAATTTGACTTCAAGATTGTTAGACGAAGAAGCAACTTTGACTACAGAAGGAGAAAGTGAATCCGCATTAATAGTGTCAAAGAAACAAAATAACAATAGTAATACTAAAGCGAGTACCTCCAGCCATACACATAGGTTTGTTTGCTACAATTGCAACAAGAGGGGTCATTTTGCGAGGGATTGTCGAGCGCCAAGAAAATCGGCTCGCAAGAATAAAGAGCAAACAGACATGTTGGCATTTAGCGCTGAAAATAGCTCCTTGTATACATATGGTGATAATGTATGGTTCTTGGATTCAGGAGCGAGCAAACACATGACTTTCAGAAGAGAATACTTCTGTGATTTTGAGGAATATAAGAGTGGAGATGATAGGACAATTAATGTCAAATTAGGGAACAAACAAACCGTAGAAGTCCGTGGAAAAGGTTCCATACTAATAGATAGATTAGTTAATGGTCAATGGGAGCAAAGTATATTAAACGATGTACTATTTGTGCCTGAGTTGCGAAGAAATTTGTTCTCAGAGGGTGCAGTAACTAGAAAAGGTTATGTAATCACTAAGGATAGTAAAAGAGCGCTCCTAATTAAAGATAATGTGGTGGTGATGTGTGCTGAGTTAAAAGATAATAATCTGTATCAGTTGAACATTAAAACTGTTATACAAGAAACATGTAACATGGTAACTGACATCAAAGTTTGGCATGAGAGGCTCGGACATGTTAATACTAAAGAGATACAAAATATGAGCAAAAATGGTGCTACTTATTCCTGTGGTATTGACTGGCAGTGATACTTTTATGTGTGAAGCATGTCAATATGGCAAGCAATCCAGGCTGTCATTCAATAAATCTCATAGAGGCCCAACACAACCTGGAGATATTGTTTACAGTGACGTCTGTGGCCCTATAGAGGAACTATCTGTATCAGGAAAGAGATATTTTGTTTTGTTCAAGGATGGAGCAACAAGCTATCGTCATATTTACTTCTTGAAACACAAAAATGAAGTGCTGGACTGTTTTATTAAATACAATGCTATTGTGAAGAACAGGTTTCTACATGATGTGCGCACTTTACACACCGATAATGGAGGTGAGTTTGTGAACCAAGAATTTAAGAAGTTTTTAGAAGACAAAGGTATCAGCCATGAGTGTACAGCACCCTACACGGCTCAGCAGAATGGTCGGGCTGAGAGAGAATTAAGGACGATCATGGAGTCTGCTAGATCTATGCTTTATGCTAAAGACATACCTATGAACCTATGGGCAGAAGCTGTACATTGTGCAGTATATATCTTGAATAGGACTTCATCCAGCCAGACACCTAACATCTCTCCCTATGAGCTCTGGTTTGGAGATAAGCCAAATCTGAAACACATCAGAGTATTTGGCTCCGTGGGATATGTACATATACCAAAAGAGAAAAGGAAGAAACTAGACAAGAAGTCTGAGAAGATGTTGTTGGTTGGATATGAGCAAGAGAACTACAGGATGTATGATCAAAATACAAGAAAGATTACAGTATCTAGAGATGTCAAATTTGACGAAGGAGGTGTTCCTGAAAAAAGACAACACTTTGCACAGATAAAATTAAGTGGTGATGAGATAATGACAGATGAGAGAGAAGAGACAGAGAATGATCAAGAACAAGGTGTTTCATCTCCACCACAAAGAGAAAGTCAAGACGAGTTGTCTTCTTATGATAGCGTGCAGAGTTCAAACACTGACTCTGACGACTCATATCAGCCTCCTAAGCGAGTCATCATCAATGAAGAGGAACGAAGCAATATAACACTTCGGTCTCATAAAAGAAATGAGAATAATTTAGAAGTAAATTTTACTGAAGTTGAGATACCAAACACATATCAAGAGGCAATCAGTGATGTAAATAGTCTTGAATGGAAGAAAGCTATTAGAGAAGAGCTTCAGTCTCATGAACATAACAATACATGGACTATAACTGACAGGACTGACAAGAAACCTATTACAAGTAAATGGGTATTTTGTGTAAAGCGAAATAAGGAAGGAGAAATAGAAAGATTTAAGGCTAGACTTTGTGCCCGAGGATTTACACAAGTAAAAGATCTGGATTATAAGGAAACTTTCTCGCCTACAACCCGGTATGACTCCATTAGGTTGCTATTGAGTGTGGCAGCCAAAGAAGACCTAGAGTTACAGCAGTTTGACGTGAAGACTGCTTTCTTGTACGGTGAGCTATCAGAAGAAATCTATATGGAGATACCAGAGGGCATTGAAGTTGAGTCGTCCAAAGTATGTAAGTTAAACAAATCTTTGTATGGCCTTAAGCAGAGTTCTAGATGTTGGAATAAAAAGTTTTGTTCGTTTTTAACTACATATGGATTTAAACCATGCCAGTCAGATAGTTGTGTATTTGTGGGATATTTTAATAATATCAGGGTACTGCTAATTATCTACGTTGACGATGGGCTTTTACTGTCAAAAAGTAAGGATGTTATATCCATGATTTTGGATGATCTAAAAAGTAATTTTGAAATAAGAATAGTAGATTGTAATTGTTTTGTTGGCATGGAGATAAATAAACAGAAAGGATGTGTGTCTATATGTCAAAAACGGTATATAGAGAACTTAATAAATAAATTTAATATGACAGATGCTAAAGGCTGTAATACTCCTGCAGATGTAAACGTACAGTTATCAAGAGACATGAATGATGAAATATGCAGTGAATTTCCATACAGAGAAGCAGTGGGAGCATTATTGTTTTTGTCATCTGTGTCGAGACCTGACATTTCCTATGCAGTTAATCTTGTAAGTAGGTATGTCAGCAATCCTGGTACTATACATGTGAATGCTTTGAAGCGAATTATTCGGTATTTGAAAAGCACCAAAGAAATGTCAATTCGCTATCACAATAACAGTGAACTGGTCGGGTATTCGGACTCTGACTTTGCTGGTGATATAGATACGAGGAGATCAAATACTGGTTATTTATTTTTAATGAATGGTGGTCCTGTTACATGGGCTAGCAGGAAACAGAACACCGTGGCTATGTCAACAACTGAGTCAGAATTTATGGCTGCCAGTGATGCAGCTAAGGAAATTTTGTGGTTGAGACAGTTTTTATTTGATATAAATGAACCACAAGAATCTGTAACACTTAACATAGATAACCAGAGTGCAATTAAATTGATTAACAATCCAGTCTTCCATAAGCGAAGCAAACATATAGATGTGAGATACAATTTTATTAGAGAGAAAGTAGAAGGAAAAATTATTAACATTAAGTATGTGGAAAGTTCATCTCAACTGGCAGATTTCCTTACCAAAGCCCTGCCAGTTGGCAAATTTAATTGCATTCGAGATCAGATTTTATTTTAAGTTCTAATTTGTTTTGTTTTAGTATGCTTTATGTATTGGTAGTGGCTATGGCAGAAGTTAGCCTTATTAATTTAAGTGGGAGTATTGGAGTATAAATTAAAAGCTAATATCTGTCTCTGTAAACGTTGTTTTTAGTTCTATCTAGTTTCCGCCGTGTGGCGCCTCTGACAATGCACTGTTCACGTCGCAATGTTGTAACCGATAATGGGAGTTGAATAAAAACAGTATTAAAAGAATTCTCATAGTTTAATTAATAAAAGCCTGGCCTCAACATGTTTGTGATTGTGACTAGTTTAACCCTTAGCCGCCCATACGTCAAACCTTGCCAAGCAAAGCGAAACTTTATTTTGTCAACACAAAGTTCAAATAAGAATGGGACAGGAGGCCTTTTTATAGGTGTCTGGGCGGCTAAATGTTAAATAAATTTTCCTGCACTTTAAATAAGCTTTTGTTAGTATTTTTGGTTGAGGAGTTACTTCTATTTAAAGGCGACTATTTTTTATAATAATACACAGCGAAACAAACCTTTCTTACCAGTAAACCAGGTGTATCGGTAGTTAAACTAGGTATATCTACATTTTTATTCACTATAATTCCAGAAGACGAGCCTTTCTGTTGTCTTGAGTATTTTTGTCAAAGACCAGCAAACGTCAGCTTAAGCCGCCATAATCTTTCACCTATTAATCCTTATCAGGTCTCCTTATCCAGCCCAGTTCCGGTCTTTTCCCAAACCCGACATGCATACCTTTTATCAAACGTAATATCCTTCCAACCATACACCAGCTAACTTTAAAAAAGCGTTAGTACAAAATAATGTAAGCCAAACTTTATGAAAGGGTCTTTAGAAAGCTTGTCGCTTACGCCATTATTAACAATGCTCCTATACAAATACGGCATGTCGCGACGTAAGCGCCAATAGCCCTAAAGATCCTTTTTTACATTGTAAGTTACTAAAGTCCTATAAGACGAGGACGAGTCAGTGTGCGTTGTTCAGTGTTGCCAACTTGGTATAAATGATGCCAGATCTGGCATATTTTCACCCGCTTTGGCACCAAAATTTTCCATTTAGCATCTGGCATATTTTTTAGCATAATTTAGTCTAAGCCAAATTTGCACCAACTTGGCAGCAACAACATGCGCCATCGCCTTATGTGGTTCATATTTACATATGAATTTTGACTTTTGTGGACGGATGGACGTCAACGGACTATATAAAGTTGGTCAAGCAGATCTTGTCAGTAGAAAAAGGCGGTAATTTTGAAAAATGTATGTGTTTTAAGTGTCTAATTTCAAGTGATATTATAGCATTTTTTTAGCATAGGTGTTTCAAAAATCTTTGGCATAATTTTGGCATAATCTAGACATTAGTCTAGCATTTTTTCAAAATCCGAGTTGGCAACACTGGCGTTGTTAGTCGCACGCGCACGATTTCCGCGACGCTGGAGTGCTTTGACACGTGCTTGATATTCGATAGCACATAACATTGGAATGTATGATAGTACCACACAGTGTATGACCTAAGAAAATAGTTGCCGACTATTTATAAACTTGTAGAATGTTCCTGCTTTTCTAAAGGCATTGTTAGCTCAACTCAGTGAAATACAGGAAGAGGTACATTTTGAGTTTTGAGTGAACTAACAACTTCTTAACCTACCTACAAATCGGTTTATTCCATTATTTGGCGATTCTTCTAGAACTTATGTATTAAAGGGCCCACTGATTAACAGTCCGCCGGACGGTATCGGCCTGTCAGTTATTCGGAACTGTCAAACTTTTGTTCTAACTGACAGGCCGATACCGTCCGGCGAACTGTTAATCAGAGTTCAGAGTCCCCTTAGAGTCAGACTAAGTAAAGTCTGCAGCGGATTTGATATCCCACGCAGTGCAAGTGTTATTTTAACCTTTTCGACGCCGTGTCAAACACAAAAGCCGTCACTCGGAAGCCACGTCACCGGAGTGTCAAAACTGAAATTGAACTTTATGCATATGCACGTTGATCTTTTTTGCTTTGTGGTCTGTGACCGATTAATCGGTCTTTGGCGTTGAACCTGCGTTGCGGATATATCGGTAATTGGCGTCCAAAAGGTTAAACGTCAAACTTCTATGAAATAATGTCGTATAAATAACACTTGCACTGCGTGGGCTATCAAATCCGCTGCAGACTTTTCTTGGTCCGACTCTAGTTACTAGATTTTCGCCACTTAATTAATGATTCTCAAGATAAAGAGCGCATGAGAACACTCTCCCCTCGCGCATATAATTTGACAGCAATGCAAAATGCCTGTCATAAATAACTTTCTTATCTGTCCGTCCGTCCGTGGCGCGCGCGCACGGCTCATTAATCGGGCGACTTGTATGGATCTCATTAATTAAGATAAACATAGGTTGGGATGAGGGATTCAAAGTGGCCGCGATTCTTCGAGGAAGTAGATGGCTAATTATACCAATTGGGTCTATTATTTTGCAATCTATATTCTATTAGATTCTAGAATCAAATTAAATTATACTACTTTTGATGCTAAAATTGTGAAATATACATTATATATAGTTGACGAGGTGCCTGACGTGACGTCACGATGCATAAGTAATTAAATAAGGTAAAATCATCCTATTCATTATTATTTATTTATTTATTTCAAAACAAGTTAAACAGCATAACAGTAACAGTAACAATTATATTACCAGCATCTACGTATTGCATACACCCATGAAGAAAATAGTCCTCAAGCTAGTTGTTTACTCTTAAACAAACCATGCAAAACTATTAGTCATTCAATCGTGAGACCTTGGGGACCTCATGTCTCCATGTCACGATCGTATAAAGTCCAATCCCAAGTGTCTCTGATGACTCACAGCAATTTCCTAACAATACTTGCTCATTGTCAAGCAACTAAGCTATATAGAGAACCCAAACCACTATTGCATCAAAGTTAACGATATATTGAACTAGCCTAAATCTTCGGAACGTTGCCACCGATTGCCGCGGGCGAAATTCTTAACGTACCAATCTAAAGTGACCTCAAGATCTCAGAAGGCCTACTGGGAAAAATGAAAATTGAACTTTCTTTATCTGCCTTTAAGTTAAGCGAGCGATAGAGAGCCTCATAGATAGAGGGCCTACGGGTAGGTATTTCGATGTTCGCGGTAGAGTAGACCGTCTCTGACACTTTTGAATAATTGTTGAGCTCTCTTATACCTACACTGCATGGTTAATCGATGAATTCGCTAGGTAAGCCATTCTCGTGGTTTCAAGTTCTTAAGTGCAGTTTTACCACCTACAGACAATATTATTCCAAAACATACATGGTAGAGATTTCACACCGTACAACTTTTGACATAGATTCATAGCGGCCCATAGTCCCATATTGTGTACATCCGTTTCTCTTCCACTCAACGAGTTATCGTATTTCCATACAATGATTGAGCGTATGCGCAGTACTACGATGCTATTAATAATTTCAATGTTATCGTGGCATCCCGTTCCGTTCGGCGCGTAACGGTTAACGACATGCATTGATAACGGCCCTTTTCTATATTGTAAGATCTTTAACTCTCTTCTAACTAAAATCGATGAATCCTCCCACACGAACTGAGGATATATCTTCTGTGTTATATGCCTTTCCTGTAGTTTTACATCGTCAGATCATTGCGGAGTTTCGAAGAAATTTCTTGTTCTAGATATTAATTCAGAGTACCAGGATTTCATAGAGTTAGTTACACCAACCAAACTTAAAGTATTAGTTCACAGCTACCTATGGAACCAACTGTAACAAATCTAAGTAAACGCAGCCTATGCAGTCTAAGTATTATAGAACATAGATCCGGGTGCTTAGGCCAACTTCTTGCGAATGTTTTTTGCCAACATTACTAAGCTAATCGACGAGATCGGCAGTCGATATGAATTGATACTCTTTCGTTGTAATTTCTTTCGTATTTCACCGTCACGACTTTTTCAAGCTTTAGTCCGTGAATAAATGTACGGGCGTTTTTACGATTTTTATTTTTGCGTCTTCTTTTTCATGTTTCTCTCAAATATTTGCGTATATGTAATATATTCCTGGTGGTATGGAGGAATGTTTTTACTGTATTCGTATGATGGTTTCACATAAATCGCGTGAGCACAGCGCAGGTGGTCACTTAACTGTAATAGGAATCATTTACGCCTAGGTTCTCCGTATTAATTGTTGAATCATTCCCTCACTTCCGCTATTAATGCATTTCTAATGTATTTTATTTGCAATTATCACATTCGAATTAAATTCACACAAATGAATACGCTGTTTTACTGTAAATCTAATATCCGATAAGTACAAGCACACAAACAAGATATATTAATACGATGTGAAGAAAGAGAAATAATAATTCAAGAATGAATTGGGCAATGCAAAAGCATTCACTCGTCTACTTCATTCATCTACATGTTGCGAGGAAAAAAGGATGATTCTCCTAATCGCTGTCCAAGTGTCCCTAGTTTTAATCAAAGTCACAAACTAACCCATTAAAATCCCCCGTAAACCAAACGTCCCGCCAGCAATCAAAGCTACAGACGGCACTAAACCGATTACCATTCGTGATCCGTCCGCCAGTGAAGCCGTATTAACACTTTTATGACCATAGGTAGACCTTACGGCTTTGCAATAGGGATTATATATTGTCGGTTAACAGTGACGACGATGGCACGAACTACGAACCAGAAGGCCTACCGCGAACCACGTTCGACGTGTTGCCTCCCTGACACACTTACGTACGAATTTCCGAGTGCGACAGAGAGGCAACACGTCGAACCTGGGTCGCGGTAGCCCCTCTGGCTGAAATCACGTGGTCGTGATACGATGACATAGCTTCATACAATATTACTCCTCTATTGCGAAATGGTACCTACAGCCGTTGTATTATTGATTGCACTGCTGTTTACGTCCGTGTTGTATTTGCATAAGGTTGTAAACATACCTTTCTTACGATGTTTGTTTCTTTATCATGTGTGTGTAGTATAGAGTACTATAGAGACACCGTATAGCTAGAACGAGGAAGCTAACATGTTACGGAGTTCATAAGTTTTATAGGAACGTTTCGCATGGAAAGATATTGAATAAAATGAATAAACATGACAAATAATAGGCGTGCGTTCCGTATATCGTTTATTGCAAGACTGGTTCTACCCTCCATATCTATACATATACCTAATATATACCAACACCTCCACCCTTAATCGCTACTTAACTAACTTAATACTATTTGATTCTAATTTCTAAACAGTTGTGAATCGTAACAGGTAACAATGATACAGATGTGTAGTTGTGTACCTACGTACAGTAACATTATCTAACGTGCACCGGTAGGAACAATCTTGAATTACAAGTTAAGATTTAGCTATATTTAATATTTAAATGCGTTTATTTTATGAATACAATAATATCTTAATATTTATGGTTAGGTATTCAAGGTAAGCGTGCGAATGTTCGGCATGTGAATTACTTACGTTGATTTACTCTGTGATTGTCCAGTCTACTACTATACATTTAGATTAAAAGTAGGCAGTGTCGAACACTAGAACGCTTACATCCCTATGCAGCTAACAATTAACACAATCATACAGAAAAGAAGGTAGGTGATACTTAATTCTAAAAATATTCCTCAAATCCGAAACGTATAGGAGGTTTAGGTACCCTTTTAGGTGGACACATATTATCAACCTTATCGGTTACAACCTGGGGCTGGTCCACGGCGGCAGTCTGCGGGGAAGGGTCTTTAGTCGCACTACCCTGGCTCGCGCTAGCTCTAATCGGCTCGGCTGGTCGTTCCTCTGGTTCTGGCTCGCATTCCTCTACTTGCGGAACAATTAAGGAGCTATTTCTACGATGGACGGATGATCTAGGCTGTGTACGTACTTCCTCAGTTACCCTTGGGACCCTGCGCCTTATTTGGTCGATGTGCCTATGTACCTCGGTTCCCTTATCACACAACACTTTATAGTCGGTATTACCTAGAATGTCTGAGACCTTTCCCGGGACCCAGCGATCAGAGGAGCGGTAGTCGCGGCACCACACTTCGTCGCCGCGTGCGAATTCGCGCCCGCGCACCCCTCGTACCGCGTTGTCCTGCTCTTGACGTTTGTTTACACGGTCTAAACGATCTGGTTTAAAATTATCTAAGCGCATACGTAAATTTCTTCCTTGTAAAATTCTGGCCGGACTTTCACCAGTAGTGTAATGCTCCGTATTTCTATATGATAATAAAAACCGGTTTAAAGCCGTATCTATATCTATTTTTTGTTTAATAGCTTTTTGAATTACCCGTTTGCAAATTTTAACACTATTTTCTGCGGCACCGTTAGACGCCGGGTGGTAAGGCGCTGAAAATAAATGATCAATTTTATTTCTTGCCAAAAAAGACTCAAATTCCGCACTAGTAAAAGGAGGGCCATTATCTGTAACTACTTGTTTTGGTAGGCCAAATCTCGCCCACATTGGCCTTAACTCTGAAATTACTGCCCCTGCGTTAGTAGTTTTCATACGAATTGCCTCAATCCACTTAGAACCGGCATCTACCACAATTAAATAAGTGTTCCCTAATATGGGCCCTAAAAAATCACAATGTAATCTTGCCCACGGGCGATTGGGCCATGGCCAGGGACTCGGTGCGTGGCCGGGCGGCGCGCTCGCCACGCTGGCGCACACCTCGCAGCCGCCGCAGGCCGCCTCCACGGCCTCGTCCACTCCCGGCCACCACACATAGCTCCGTGCTAACGCCTTTGTTTTGACAACCCCCATATGTGTGTCGTGCAGCTCTTTCATTACCTTGGATTGACAAGATATCGGGATAACTACTCTGTGTCCCCACATGACACAACCTAATTCTATATATATCTCTTTCCGTCTATTAAAATATGGCTTAAGTTCTTTTATATCTACGTCAGTAGGCCACCCATCCACGATGTAACTCAAAACTCTGCTGAGAATCGGGTCTGAAGCTGTTTCCCTTTTTAGTACCTTATAGTCTAATAAAAGGGCTTCAGATGCAAAATGTAAGTACGTCTGCTCAGGCAAAACTTCTTCAGAGGCGATTGATTCCTCCTTGTGAGAATTAATTAAACGCGATAGGGCATCCGCGGTATTTTTATCGGTATTTACATATTCTATGTTAAAGTCATAAGCTGATAACTTAATCGCCCACCTCTGAAGCCGACTTGCTGCTGTAATTGGTATTCCAACATTTGGTCCAAAAATGCTCACTAGAGGTTTATGATCCGTGCGAAGAATGAATTTTCTACCAAATAAATACTGATGGAACTTATCTGTGGCAAAAACTATGGCTAAAGCTTCCTTGTGAATTTGACTGTAATGCATTTCCGCGGGGGTAAGTGCGCGTGACGCGTAGGCGACGGCGCGCTCGGTGCCATCGGGAGCGCGTTGAGCCAAAACTGCCCCAAGGCCACGTGATGACGCGTCACAAGTTACCACACTAACCCGTGACATGTCAAAATGAACCAATACCTCCGCTCCACAAAGATCTTTTTTTACCTGAAGGAATGCCTCATTCTGATCCTTCCCCCAATGATAATGTTTGCCTTTTTTTAATAAGCTATACAGTGGTGTTAAACGGGATGCTAAGTTTTTTACAAATTTTCCGTAAAAATTGATCATACCTAACAAAGATTTTAATTGATGGTTATTTTGGGGTGGGGGCATGTCAATGATGGGTTTAATTTTATCCGGGTTTACCCTTAAACCCTCCTTATCGAGAACAAAACCTAAGTACTGAACTTCCTTAGTCAAAAAGTCACATTTACTTTTTTTAATTTTTAACCCATTTGACTCTAATATACTTAGCACCTGCTCGATCGTGTGAAGGTGACTACCGATGTCTTTACTTTTAATTAAGATATCATCATAAAAAATTATTACATCCGGTACCCCTTTAAATAAATCTTCCATAAACTTTTGAAAGATTCCTGGGCTAGACGCCAGCCCATAAACTAAACGAGTGTATTTGAATAGGCCCCTATGTGTATTTATTACCGTGTACTCCGTGGACGCCTCATCTAGGACTAGTTGATTATAAGCTTGTGACAAGTCTAATTTAGTAAAATACTTGTATCCGCTTAGCGTGCTAAAAAGGTCATCGACCTTGGGAACCGGGTACCTATCGACCAATAAGTTAGGGTTAAGGGTCACCTTATAGTCCGCACACAGTCGTATTCCGCCGTCCGCCTTACGAGCAATCACCAGAGGAGTGGCCCAGTCGGAGCGGGTGACGGGCCGGATGACGCCCGCCTCCAGCATGGCGTCAAGCTCGGCGTCAACTCGCGGCCGCAGCGCGAACGGTACCGGCCGGGCGCGGCAGAACACCGGGCCCGAGCCCGGGCGTACATGCAGCCGCACCGTGCCGCCCGTGTACCGCCCCAAGGTGCCGTCAAACAATGACTCATGCCTGGAAAGGATTTCATTAAGATTATTAGATTTATTTGCTTTTTCTGTGTCTATATTACAAATCATAGAAGCAGGAATATCTATACCTAACTCACAAAGCCATTGTCGACCTAAAAGAGTCGTGATACCCTGGTCTATGACATACAAATCTAATATTTTCGTAATTCCTTTGTACCTAACTTCGACTCGCACATAACCCTCCGGTTGAATAACAGTTTTATCGTATAGCGTTAAATTTAAACGACATGGCCGTAACGGTAAATCACTGAAACGTTTATAATAAGTATCTAGCGAGATACATGCTAAGGCAGCTCCGGTGTCAATTTCCATATTTAGCAACTGATTTTCTACAAATATTGTGATACATACCGGTTTATATTTGCTTAACGACATTTGGTACATAGGTTCGTTGTTATCATCCGAATCACAACTATAGTCCAGCGCCGACGTATATCCGCCGTTATCGCTCGCCGCGTCAGCTGATGCCCGGTGCGCGTGCACCCAATAGTTGTTTGTGGCTCGGCGGCCCGAGCGCCCCCCGCGCCCGCGCCCGCGCCCGCGCCCGCTGCCGCCTCTCCCAGCTGATCGGTTACCGCGTGCTCCGCTACCGTTATAGGTCACGCTGTCGCCGCGTGATTGTGACTGGCTGCCCGCCGTTTCCGTCACCCCGAATCTTGCATTTTTCTCCGGGCACATCCTTCTTAAATGGCCTAAGTTTTTGCACAAACTACACTCAAAGTTTTTATATTTACAGCCTTCCGTTTTATGCCCAATCTCACCGCACGCCATACATTTATGGTTCGCTTCAAGTTTATGTACACCCGTGATAACCTTAGCGTCACGATCTACGGCGACTGCATTCTTTTCTGCCGCCTCCAGTGTCGTAGCCAAGCTGACCGCCCTCGAGTAGCCGATGCCGTCCTCTGCAAACAATCTTTGCCGCGTCGACTCACTGACAATACCGCAAACAAGTTGGTCGCGAAGATTATCTTCTAAATTGGTACCAAAATCGCATGTTTTTGCCAACTTCTTCAGTTCTGCCACATACTCAGCTACACTCTCTCCCTCTGCCTGGCGCCGCTGTCGAAATCTGTAGCGTTCGGCCAAGATGGAGGGCTTCGGTTGCAAGTGATTTTTTAGCAGAGTCACCGCGTTAGTGAAGGTCAAAGACGAAGGTTGGTTGGGGCTTGCTAGCGTCGATAACAATTGATATGCATCTTCTCCCATTACTGCGATTAGTGTCGGCAACTTCACTTGATCCTTAATATCGTTCGCGAGAAAATACATTTCTAACCTCTCACAGTACATAGTCCAATTTCCAGCTTTCACGTCAAACTCGGGTATTTTGCCGACGCCCATTGTTTTTTTTAACACTATTTAGATTTAGTTATCACTCGTACACAAATAATACTTGATTTTAGCGCGTATTTACTAAAATAACGGTAAAAACCATGCCTCGTTCGCCAGTGACAAATAATAGGCGTGCGTTCCGTATATCGTTTATTGCAAGACTGGTTCTACCCTCCATATCTATACATATACCTAATATATACCAGGTAACATTAAAATAAATACATAAGTGTGTGATAGACAATATACACTGCGGAATATATCTTGTCAAGTGATGGACATTAAACAGTGCCTGTTAAAATAGCCAAACCATACATTGAGTTGAAATTTCAGTTTTAGATGAATGTCCGTGTGTCATATAAATCATATGATAAAGGTGTCCATTAGTGGGCCAATTGTAAACTCATCAGTTATTTATGTTTAATTGACATCATTAATTTTAAATTTTCACCATTCTTGACAAATTGTCAACTAAACTGTGGGTTTTATAAAATCGTTCGCGCACTTGTGACATATTTACGGATCCTTTTTGTGCCTAAAGTTGTACAATGGAACACTTGTGTTGGCTTATTTGTTCAGTTTGCAAAATACGCCCACACTGGCCGTAGACCTTTATCACGTCATTATTTTAACACTTCTTTACTTTTAGATATACAAGATAAAAGTTTAAAATAAGTATATGTCATGCTTGAAACAATCACATTTAAATACTTATTAATAACTATCTACTACTATCTTTCTACTATCTTTAACTAGCGATGGAGTATCGCGACAGCGCCGTAGCAAAAAACAAAAACAACTACATTAGCCTTCTAGTTGCAAAAAAGTGATAGATGAGATTTTAGGCCATACATAATACAATGCATGTGCAACGACTCACTTAGTCGCATAAGCACATACGACAGCACTCTCATCCACTAAAACATGCAACTCTCGCTCGCGATAAACGTGTAAAAAACGGAATGTGCAATCGGGTTGCGTAAACTTTTGCAATCGAATCGAATTCAATCGAAATTCTACACGCACCCGTTTGGAATCGACTGTTCAGATTCGCGATACAGAGAAAGGAGGTTGCACTTAATAGGCTATTCAACGGAGCACCTGAACCAAAAATGTATTTGGAGGCAATACTTACTCAGGTCGAGCTAATTCCAAACTATGCAAGATCTATGCGATACTTTTAGTTATTTAAATACCTAAAGCTAAGGCTGCGATTTTCTAGCAATAATACCAGGCTTACTCGTTTTGGGCCTTAGCTCTTACAAACATGAACATCCTCAAGATTGTTTGTGAGAAAGTATTCTCCCTTTTACAAAACGCATCCTAACCTTTAACCCAGAAAAAAGTCTCAACAGTCGTTGAGATAGGCCCGGTTCACAGAACCTCATTTGTTCCGGCCTGGACACGAAGTACGAACCCTTTGACTACTCATCTTTAAGTGAACTTCAGACAATAGTCTTCATTCCCTGAACTAAAACGCATTTCACAAGCCTAAATGCGTTTTAATCTAGATGCACGGAAATAGAAACCTTGATGCAGTTGCTACATTGCATTGTTTTGCCACTGGACAAAGTACGAGTGTTTCACCCAGTTATGAATAGGAATTCAAACCATCGACAGAACTTAGTTGCGAAATAGGTAAAGTTATCGCCGTCGGCGGGCCTGTGATGTTCGTTTATCTATTTAGAATAGATTAACCGTAGTCTGTTTACCACTTTTTACAATTGCGAATGATCCAAATGCTTCTTATTAGGCTTACCGAACAAAATTGTTCTCTTCTCTTGAATAAGTTTGATAATTGACTGCTACCTATAAACTTCATGGGTTAATGTACGTGCTTTCGCGTCTCTTGCGCGGTATAAGGTATGAATACTCAGGCCAGAACTGTTGATTTATTTTTTCATTTATCATCATCTCAGCCATAAGACGTCCACTGCTGAACATAGGCCTCGGGCTTTTCATTTATAATAGGTAGGTATACCAATGTTGGAGGCAAATATATTGTTGCAAAAACTTAGAAACCAGACACCCAAAGATGGACAGCGCTGCCTACACGCTTCATTAGACACTTTTGTACTAGCACTAGAACAAACATACTTGACTGATTCTTGCGACAACATTGTCAAAACAATAAAAATCTGTAGCCTGCGTATTTTGAACCATGAGATCATTCTATTGCACATGTTTGAATTAAGCTAAGTACCAAACATTGTAGCAACAATCTTGTGCTTTTTTATCGCCAACATATACGTGATGCACCCAATATATCTATGTATAAGTACCTCCTAGATTGTTTAGTAGGTATACTTGCATAGTGCCTTGACTTTTATGTACCGCTGACATTATCTTTTGCGACTACTTCAGTTACCTAATGTCTTAGTACATCATCATCCCAACAAACTTACGTCATTCTCAAACCTTCAATGCAACTATCTCCTCAATTATCAAGTGACCTAACTCTATCAATATTAAACGGACTTCTGACATTTCTAATATAGCAATGCAACTGGCCCCTTGTTATGCAGAATGCGTTTTAATATCGTAATAGTGTACGACACAGCTCCTACATTATTCAAGAGGGCCACTTTAATTTATTATTACTAGAGAATGCGAAATGTTCCGTTGCTCGTTTGTATTAATATATAGCCTAAAAAACCTGTTTACAAAGGAATTTTTCGACCAACATGCGTAAAATTGACCAATTAAGTAGTAAGTATACAGTAAATTACTGCTTATCAATATTATGGATGTAAAACATGTGAATTGGTCAACCTTTTATGAAACAAAGAAGGTCTATGGCTTAAACTTAAACTAAAACTTACTGAATTCTGGAATACGCTTTTCATATTAGAACTTTCTTCAAATTGCATAGGTGCTGGCGCAAATTTTTCAGGAAGGGTAATGCCTTATGGGGTTAACCATGTTAACCCAGGAATACCAGGATTCGAACCCACTATTTGTGTTTGAAAGCTGCACTTTAAATTCTTCTTAATAGCGAGAACAGGGAATGATCTAGGAACTAGTAACGGGAGCATACCCTAATCCTTCCAAAATATATTTTCAAACTATCAATTGACTCTCTAGTTCTGTACACCAGTTTATCACAGTACCTATATTCTTGAACTTGCATACCGATATTACCATAACCCGGCATTGACCACGCGTGCGAACTTCCCATGCTCCGCTACCGCTTACCGCTACGTTCCCATGATCCGCTTCCCAAATGCCTATTGTGCGATAGTCATCGCGACCTGACCTCGGCGACAGGTGGAGCTTAATCGTTACTTCACTACAAAGTTGCTGGAAGGCAAAGTGTGATTCAAGAGATTTCTATACTACTTCCTACATACATATCATCATCATCATCATCTCAGCCATAAGACGTCCACTGCTGAACATAGGCTTCCCCCTTGGACCTCCATACATGCCGGATGGGGGGTGAATGCCATAATCACCACGCTTGGCAGGCGGGTTGGGGATCGCAGTCAAGTACACCGAATTTGAGAGACGCTGTTGCCCGTCCACTAGTGGTCTTGGACGTAGTTTAAGGACATACCCGGGTCCATACATACATATAATCACGCCTATTTACCAGAGGCGTGGTAGGCAGAGACAACGGATTTCCACTTGCTACGTACGATCCTGACATACCTCTTTCGCTTCCTTCACTTTCATAACATTCCTCATACACGATTGCCGGTTTAGGGTGCTCTTGACCTGGCCTTTCTTCAGGATTCAGGACTACTTCCTCTTTCTTTTAAATATGATATTTGAATGCATGTGTGGTTATCAAATCATCGCGATCAGACCTGACGTATACAGGAACTGTCTTCTCCTTACTTTACTCCAGACTACTACAGAGTAAATATAATAAAATAAAAGAAATACTTATAAAAGAAAGTCTGATTCTAGAGATCTTGTCTTGATCTTCCTATTATAAGTCAGTAGTAATAATAACCAATACTATGAAATTGTTAACCACCAATTTTTGCTACACCCTTTCCAGGGTCCATGTATATAACATCTGTACTATGGTATGCAAATAAAGATCTCTTATCTCTTATTTTCGTTTTCTTTTAGTTAGTGCTTTCTATGTGTTTTTATATTTTCTCTTGAATCGTTCCATTTCTTCCTCATCTTAGCTTTTTTCTTAACCCAGGGTCTGCTCGGTTAATATGACTAAAAACGTGATGAATAATATGAAAAAAACATGAGCAATACAAAATAATGCATTAGTTGCGTTACCATGAATGACCATATTTGGTCATTTGTGTAAATTGTCGTGTATCTATCTCCCCTGTTTGTTTCCCGGATAACCCTATCATTTTCATAAAATTTACCGCTTAAAATTATTTTTTTAATTGGTATTTTATGTTGTGGTTGGTACCAGGATAAAATATGCCATTCATTTTATGGTGAAGGCGGTGGTGGCCGTGTGGATATGACGCCCGACTTTCAATCCGGAGGTCGCGGATTCTGGCTCGTACCAATGAGTTTTTCGGAACTTATGTACGAAATATCATTTGATATTTACCACTAGCTTTTCGGTGAAGGAAAACATCGTGAGGAAACCTGCATACATCTGCGAAGAAATTCAAAGGTGTATGTGAATTCCCAATCCGCATTGGGCTAGCGTGGGGACTATAGCCCAAGCCCTCTCGTGCTTGAGAGGAGGCCTGTGCCCAGCAGTGGGACGTATATAGGCTAAATTATTATATATTATATTAACATTTATTATTATTAATTTTATGTCACTCTGCAAGTAAATATATTAATGATTCAAATGGGGCACTCCTCAGTTAGTTCCAACGAACTGATATTGTTTTCCGAATAATTATGGTATGATCCTGTTTCTTTACGATTTTCCATGGAGTGGTAAGTACTCTCATCGTTGCGGTTTTGGCAGGGAATCCACTGACGCTGAACACCTGATTTCCAATAAATGATGATTAGTAAACGCATATAAATAGTATCAACTTCAAAATGGTATGGGTGATTCCCATAAGTTCTACTTATAGGTATACATACTTTTGTTACTTGGAACAAAATATATTGGCTCCGAGAATCCATATTTCTTTCGTTATTAGTTTTCTTTATGTCAAATGGTCACGAGAATGGCCTTATTATACCGCCTGTTGCCACGTATTCTTTATTGAAATATAGGGTCATTGCGTCAGTTTACCGTCTAGTGCCTTTTTCCGTCCACTTGGCATGACTTGGTGTAGTTGCTACAGAATTGCGTATAGTTTGAATATATATATTCTTATGATCTTTGTAGCAACTACGCCAAGTGGACGGATACAGGCACTGGACGGTAAACTGACGCAATGACCCTATTTTGAGCAATGAAGAGTATTCTATTGTTCGTTCGTCTTACAGTATTTTAATTTATTACCTACAAATTGGTTCATGCATATCCTGCCCTTTATCGCAACAAGTAGGAAGTTGAAAATACTGTCTAAGGTCGAAAGTACAGTCAGCAGCAGAAGTTGCTAAGCGGGTGAGATGTTCAAAATTACCTAGACACGCTCTTATTCTCTTATCAATATAGTCGCGTCAAGATCATTTTGAACACCGGGCCCGCTTAGCAACTTCTGCTGCTGACTGTATATTGTCCCATCAGGAACATCCCACTTATCTCTTATTCTTCATCCAGTCTATACTAGATCAACTGACACAGTGTACCAGCAACAATACAAGAATGTTTTGTTAAGTTTAACATAACATACTACAAAAGATATCAGTGATGTTAAAAAGTTTTTTAATGTTGAATCTGTCGTGTTTATAAATTGTTGACAAAAAAAAAAGTTAGATAATTTTATTTCAGCGCTTGAACATAAACGACACATTCAAGTTTAAAATGTATGAAAAGAATCAATGTGTATGAATAATTAAGTATTAATTACATAATTTACATATTCATGTTTTTAATTAGGTTCAATAGAAACCTAGCAAAGGATTTATAGGACTCATAATATTCTATAAGTTTTTTACAAGCTTTTATTTAGTTTCACCTGTCCCGTTGTCTGTCTGTCTGTAATCAAATCTTGCAAGTTAAATTTGATCCACGTCCCGGTTTCCGATTGAGCTGAAATTTTGCATGCATGTATAAATCGGATGACAATGCAATATTATGGTACCATCGAGCTGATCTGACGATGGAGACAGGAGGTGGCCATAGGAACTCTGTGATGAAACAACGCAACCTAATTGTGTTAGGGGTTTTTAGAATTGTCTCAATGAGTATTAGTTGTCTGTCGTATGAAAAGTACAGTCAGCGATAAAAGCTTGTATCAAAAATGAAATTTTTGCCAAAAACGTATTTTTAAATTTTTGTTTATAAATGTAATTTCTATTATAAGGTTTCAAGCCATGCACAAGCCATGAGACATACTACTCGAAAGGGGCACAGCACAGTCAATCAACTTGACACGAAAGCGGTGCAACTAAACCCTGCTACATCAGTAAGGTTTCTATATTATTGTTTCCTTGAGGATATTGTCTTAAGGATATTATGACGCCTCGACTTATAGTTATTAATATCGACCTATTTCTTCGTATTTAAATCTATATTATTAGGAACACAATAAAAGTGTTAATAAATAGATGTGAAAATACGAATTGAATTATATTTACCTCATGAATAAATATATTCAATTCATTAAGGCAAAACCTATCGTGAAGTCTTAATATAAATAAATAATAAATGTAAACATTATTGTCACACCTACGACGATTTGCATTTCCGGGTCTAAAAAAGTAGTTTTAATGAAAACGATAAATCCTCAAAACTGTCATTACTTACTTACTTACTTGGTTGGCGCCGTGACCCAAAATGAGTCTTGGCCTCCAACACATTCATTAGAAAATGTTTTTGGTGAAATGTATGTTATTGACATTATTGTATGTTAATATACTTAATACTTACATAGAATTAAAAGATTTGTTTCAACCAGGGCTCAAAACCGGTTTTTTTAACAACTCTAATTTGCCCAATATGTTTAATTAGTTTATGTTCTTTACGTAGGACTGAATCATGTATTTATTAGGTAACAACTTCGTATTATTAGGTTGAGGTGTAAAATACCGGTATATTTTGTATAAAGGAAAACTGTTCCTATAGGTACTTCGTTTTTTTTAGAATTAGAAATAAGGTAAACAATCTTGATATGTCTTTTAATTGAAAAACACATTTTAAAAATAAGTTACGGCAAATATGTAACAATTATTAATATAAGACGATCATTTATATTTATCTGCTTTCATAAGTAATAGTTACTGATTTAAAAAAAAGCGTTTTTCAATTAAAAGACATGTCAAGATCGCTTACCTTCTTCCAAGTTCTTACTAATGCTAAAAAAACGAACTATAGGTTGAGGTTTAAAATACCGGTATATTTTGTATGAAGAAAAACTGTTCCTAGTTTCTGTTTCAACAAATGTTCAGAAAGAAATTTGATCATTATAATGGTCCATATAATTCCAAACTTCCTAATGGGCCTAATGGCTCCACGAAACGGTATCCTATTTTCGAACATAGAACTACCGATCAGATGTAACTTGAACGCGGCCAATAAGCATTCCTTAGTATACGTGTACCATAAAACGGATCTGATTGAGATTTAGGTATTCAGTGGTTCGGTCAATGGTCCCCTAATCGCATAAGCATCGGCGTTCCTTGACCCTGTACAGTACGTACCAGTACTTATATGTCGGTATTGTACCACACTGTTAACTGACCGTTTTTAAGCCGTATTGCAAAGGTATAAGGTTCACAAATGGTCAGCTAAGATGTTGTTGTCAGTGTACCAAATTAGGCCGACGTATACGGTTAGAATGTTAAACTCAATGTTTGCGAGAATCCGTATGTTAGTGATGAGCACTAATGTTATACAGTTACATACACAAATAATCAATGGATATTATGTATCTTCATGGCATCTACTTGTTTGCAACAAATATTTGTCGGAGATTAAAACCGACTTCATGATTTAGCGTGGTACAAAATCATTAAATGATATAACTTGATATCTTCTTCTTCTTCCTCGCGTTAAGTGTGTAATATCGAATGCTAATTAATATCTTGATTTTATTATTAATCAATTTATTTTTAAACTTTATTGCACATAAGAAAGAGTACTACAGGCGGACTTAATTAATTAATTTTCCTGCAAATTATAATACCATACACAAATATACCATAAACTCAGTAAAGTAATAAATGTACCTAGTTAAATATATTAAAAATAATTTCTTAATTAATTGTAATTTCCTTAAGCATGTACAACACGATTTATGTTATTAAATCATTTAGCAGATTTAGTAACAGAAATATAAATAAATTTATCGGTATATTTAAATTTCAACATAGCCGATAATTCGGTAATTATCGATAAAGAGGCAATAAACTCGTTGACGCAGATACTCGTACATGACCAACCACACATCCTGCCTAATATTTATCACTAATAGCTTGATTAGATTACTAAAACATGGCTAATATGCCACTGTCTTACATACTGCCCCCTTTTGTGATAAGTATCCAATGTACCTAGTTATACGAACGAAAAACTATTTTATTTAACCTTTTGGACGCCAATGGCCGATATATCCGCACCGCAGGTCCAACGCCAAAGACTGATTAATCGGTCACAGACCACAGAGCAATATAGACCTACGTGCATATGCATAAAGTTCAATTTCAGTTTTGACACTTCGGTGACGTGGCGTCTGCGTGACAGCTTTTGTGTTTGACACGGCGTCGAAAATGATAAAGATTGCATTTGAGCTATAGTTCGCTTTTTTTAGCATTAGAAATAAGGTAAACAATCTTGATGTGTCTTTTAATTGAAAAACACATTTTAAAAATAAGTTACGGCAAATATGTAACAATTATGCATCTAATATTATCATTTATATTCTTCTTCTTTCATAAGTAATAGTTTTTGATTTTTAAAAAGCATTTTTCAATTGAAAGACACGTCAAGATCGCTTACCTTCTTGAAAGTTCTTTCTAATGCTAAAAAAACGAAATATAGGTACGATTCGTTACGGGTCTCACATTTAACTTCAATTATTGGTTAACAATTAAATTGGTCTGATATATAAAATGGGTTATTTTTAGATTTGTTAGTTTTGTATGTCAATACTTAAATGAACATTTATTTCCAGAAAAGCAAAACTAGTATTTAAAAGAACGGTCCTGACAGATGTTGCTGATATCTTAGATTAAAAAGGAGGTTCAATTTATGTAAAATTAATTATGCGTAAAAATATTCAACACTGGACAATTTTCAACCAAACTTCCCGAATAACAAGATATTCCATTAAATATCATAAGTCGAAAGCCATGAAGGAAAGCCCTTGACACACATCAGATAAGTTTAAAGTTGGTCGGAAGTGAGGAAACGCACCAAAAATGGTAAGACAGGCCCCGCGTGACGCTCGCTTTAAAAATGCAGCCTTCACTGAACATTGCACTCGCCTGCGGCTCGGCCGCTAGTATTGAATGAACCCGAGACGCATAGAAACTATTGGAAATCACAGGTCCAACTTAAGCGGTCTTTAGACGTCGCGACCGCCAGGCGTTGGACATTTTGACACTCCGAGTTTTAACAGCCCAAGCCTTTGTAGCATCAGAGAAAAAAATGCCGTATGCGTTCGTATATTAAAACCACATAAGACATTATAATAATGGTGACTTTGTTATAAAAGCAAAAGAAATCGTTTGTTTAATGCATCGTCTGGCATTTTGACAGCCCGTGCCTTACCTTGCATTGTGTCTTACTGGGAGAAACGACAAAGAAACCGCATACCGCAGTTTTGGCATTTTTAATTAAATTATAAATTATGTCCTTACACAATCAAAGTTGTAGCAACCACAAATTACGCAGGGAATGTTATAATTTAGATATTTAACTGATAGTTGGTACATACTTCTGATTATGAATGAAATTCATTCATAAATGCACTGGGCCACTGGCCGTGCATTTTTGCGGCTGGATGTACAAGACTTAAATTTCTATTTGCATCAAATCGCAGTAAAATATTATTTTTTACTGAATATTCAACATTAACTATATCTACAACATAACGATTAAATTCACCCTCATTTCCATTAGTCGAATTTATAGATTTAAACGTACTAACTATTCGATGGTAATAAAATAAAACTGTTAAGACCGCTTAGTCTTTGTTCCAAGGGTATAAGATCCCATTTCGCCTAGCTGTTTTCACTATGACTAGCACTGTAGGAGTCTAGATTTATTCGGCCCCGTACCAGTAGCAAATCACCCCTGAATGGGTACTCGGGTCGCGTGAGTCACCAGTGACTCACGTCTGTTTACATAACACTTACGCGGCCGAGATTGTAAACATTTCGTGCCGAGAATTCGCCTAAATACATGCTTATTTACTGATTTTGGTTAAGTTGAATTGCTTAGTCATTATTGATTTTAAGTTTTAACAGTGAAATGTCGTCCAATTTCATTAGAAAAGGTATCCATGCCTAAACCAAGTGGCATTTTCAGAATTATAAGTTGTTACATATACTATGAGTTATTAATTTATATAACAATATAATTATATCTTATCATTTAAATATTATCTTGCTGTCTAATAACTGTCACGGGAAGGAAAATATTAAATAATGAATAGTGTTTTCCAGTTAATAAGGAATATGTCATCAATAATGTATCATACAGTAAAACTGAAGTTATAATCATAGTTGATAAGGAACATTATCTTATATTTGCTGTCTATCGTATGTACTATTTCAACAAAATTTAAATATTTAACAATTACCTATGTTACAAACTAGTAAAAGCAGTAAAGATTGATTAACCTGTCGGATCCCAAGACTCAAATCTGAGCCACAAAGGTTAGTGACCTTTCATACAAACAACATTTTTTTTGTATGAAAAGTCACTAACCTTTTGTGGCTCAGATTTCAGCCGTGGGATCCGACAGGTTAATGCAATGCAACTCAAATAAATACCACAATATTAGTCTGTCTAAGAGAATTCATAAATGATTACAAGTTCAAAGATACTATACATTTGTTAACTATACGAATATGTACTCAAGTGCCTTATCTATCTCACTAATAGATGGTAATAAATTACTAAACGACCACTTGAAGACATCATAACGTCAATATTTGTCAAGTTATTGGGCTACGACCTCATTGTAAAGTCATTTTTGTAGCAAAATATTAATATTATACAGTTTAATGTGTTTGTTTACTAGTAAGTAATCTTAATAGCGGCGCCTGTAGTTGTAGAAGTCTCAAGTACTTAGCACAAAATCTCAGTTAGGTACTTACCTTAGCTGGCATACCTTGGTTATGTTCTCTCCATGCGTAAATATGGCCTAGTCATGTGGGGTATCATCTATGAATTGTATCACAGAATTGTATCTGCATCCAAACGTAATATGAATTTGCAAACAACGCAAATAACCAAGTAATTGCACATAAGGGTAATAAATAGCATTTATTTATGTGAGTCATGAGGTCGACTAACAATTACATTAACAGGACGAGGTTATCACATTAGCTGTCGGCTGCCTCAGTACCCCCGGGAGTATATTATTATTTTATTCAACTACCATATGCCCTATATATTATTGAAATACCTACACTTTACCACAGGGTGGACCTGGACACGCCATAGTAGTTATGGAAATAAAGTACCTATGTGTGCACGACATATCTGTACAGTGTACAAGGATCAATGCATGTGTAAAGGGGCCCACTGATTAACAGTCCGCCGGACGGAATCGGCCTGTCAGTTAGAACAAAACGTTGACAATTCCGAACAACTGACAGGCAGTTGCCATCCGGTGGACTGTTAATCAGTGGGCCCCTTAAGTTCCTTGGGGCAGTCAGACATCTAAAAGTATTTTTGCGTAACATGATTAAGCGGACCCTGGCGCTAGGCCGGGAAAACACTAGGTTGAAGAAGATAAAGTAGATAGAATGATAAAGCAGTAGGTACAAGAAAAAGCAGTGTTTCTAATTTAAAAAGTCTTTCAATTAGTAGACAATCGAAAGGCATGTCAAATATGGGATTTCAGTATTTTA
Source organism: Cydia fagiglandana (assembly GCF_963556715.1). NCBI lineage: Eukaryota > Metazoa > Arthropoda > Insecta > Lepidoptera > Tortricidae > Cydia > Cydia fagiglandana. Next base: position 7,409,149 of record NC_085953.1, on the reverse strand, counting down.
ATTTATTAGTTTTATGAACTTTACACCAAACATATTTTTTCTCACGGCTTCACGAATATAAGCCGTTGCATTACAACACGACGGAGGCATCCATTTAACTGATAATTACAGGCAAATGTTAATGAGGATATGCTCTGCTTGGCGCCCGAAAGTGGAAGCAAGGTCAACCGATGACTTCTACCAAGGCTTACTAGTTATGTGTGTTTGAGGGGCCTTGAGAGAAATGATAATCATATACATATTATGTAAATGATAACTTGTTTAAATTGATGTCAGAAAGGTTATGAATTATGATGACTTATTAGAGAAAATACCTTGTATTCCACAACTTTCTTGAAATGTCACAAGGTGAACCACTATAGTTCGCTTTTTTTATCACGACAATTGAAATTGAAAAACGCTTTTTTTAACTCTACCTATTACTTATGAAAGAATGTAAATAATCGTATATGATTCATAATTGTTACTTATTTTTCAAATCGTCATCAGGTCAAGATTGTTTACCTTTTTTCTAATGCTAAAATACGAACTATATATGTACGACTTGTGCGAGTACATATATTATGTATGTGTTATAAGTACCTTAACTATTTGGAGTGTTTTCGCACATCCAACCCTTTGCCTATGTACTTATGATTGTTTTAATGTAATAATTTTTTGTTGGAGTTTTCGCACATCTCATGCCATACACGTTGTAGTTATTTATGACAGCGTTATCCCCTTAAAATATCTAGTTGCGATGCAATTCTCATTCTCATCAATACACTATCAGCACTATCTAGATTAGATTAGTCGAGAAATTACTAGAAATACGTCTTAACCCTCTTCGTCATGGCTATCTGAACTATCTGGAGATAAAAGAAAAAAAATGTGCAGATTTTTATCTCTTTGGCAACATCTGCGATCTTATTAAGTCGAGTGATATTAAACAAGCTACCCATAGATTAATTATAGTTTTTTTTTATATTAAATGTAATGCGTAATATTCTTAAATGATAATATCTACCCGCTTTGTTTTTATCAAGTAATATACTAAGTTTTAGAAACTTGTATACCTAGTTATCTTAGTTGTTTAGAATTGGCTTTGTAAATTTTTGTATACTTAATTACCCTTATTATTATTTTTTGTATTTTTAATTACCCTCTCCTTAGTATTATGTTTATTAGTGTAAACATGTATTTCTCAGGAAGTGATTATTCTTGTAATCTTTTGAGAAATAAACATCTTAAACCTAATACAGGGTGATTCAAGAGACGTGAGCAGGACTAACACTGCGCATTTTGTAAATTATAAGCAACTGTTTCGTATCAGTATTAGTGATTTTAACGTTAATTTTCTACTCGTGTTGAAAAAAAAAAATTATTTACTACATGCATGGTCACCCTAAAATTAGAATACTAAACTACCGATATTCTGTGTCAAATTGAATGTCATCACTCTGTCTGGTTACTTTTGAAAACTCGTATCTCACTCAAGTTTGACAGTTTATTTTCTTCGTAATCAAAATGCTGTCGTTACGGTTAAAGAGGTTTTATGTTTATTAATTAGGTCTTGTAGGGTAACCATGATTGTAGAGAGTTAAATTTGCCCTCACCAAAAAGTTAAAAAATAGGAAAAAGTATCGATGTTTCACCTAAATACGACGGTGATCGATCAATAATCAGTTACTGAGTGTGCAGGATTAGTCCTGCTCACGTCTCATGAATCACCCTGTATACATACATACATACATACATATAATCACGCCTATTTCCCGGAGGGGTAGGCAGAGACCACGGATTTCCACTTGCTACGATCCTGACATACCTTTTTCGCTTCCTTCACATTCATAACATTCCTCATAGGTACACGCTGGCCGGTTTAGGGAAATTTTAATAATAATTTTTTATAACCTAATATGGTTATAAAATTATTATTATATCTGTTACAAATTGTACCGTTGACGAAACTAAACCGCATATAGTTGTGGTTGATCAGTTGGACGTGGTTTGTGAATAGGAAAATAAGGCATTACTTATTCAATAAATAAATTATACAATTTTATGATTATTTTAATTATATGTGGTGACTAATCGGTAGCTGACGAATCAGTCGTTACAATACACCACTGACATGACCATTAATTCATCATCATCATAATTTAAGAGCACGGCTCTTGTCAGTAGAGTATGAGCCAGTTTTCGCAGTCCTCGGCCAGGTTCTTTAAGGTCCCTGTAAGACACGACATTTGCTTTTAGTTGTTGTGTGGGCATTTTCATTTAACTTGTACAAGTTAAGCGCGACTTAAGTCGTGTGTCAGTAACGTCTAACCGTTACATTCCTGACAAAATGTATGGGATTTGAATTTGACCGTCAGTTTTGTAACGATTGCTAACCGGCCGTTAAAGGTGTTCAATTAAGTGAAAATGCCCCTGCATAGCTTGCTCGTGGCCATTAATTGTAACTGTGCATATTAGCAAAATAAATAAATAGAAATTTAAATCCTGAAGAACAATCCCCGTATTTTTATTTTAATATCTATAATACTATCATGATTTCATTTATTTGGAAAATACACTTACGAAAATAATATTACCTCATAACTCATATTATACTCGCGACCATTGATCGTACGATAAACACGATTGTTTGACCGCCCTTTGTCACGTCAAGTTATCGCGATTCAATATCCACACTTTTCCACGTATAATTGTTTTCTTTAACACGATGCATTTCATTAACAATAACTTTGATAAAGTTTATATTTAGAGTTCCCGCAAAATGGATAAGTCACAACACTAGTAACACCACAGACTTGAGTAAAAACCCGCCGCCGTTAGGCCAATACCTGCTATGTCTGTCATCATCATCATCATCATCATTTCAGCCTATATACGTCCCACTGCTGAGCACAGGCCTCCTCTCATGCGCGAGAGGGCTTGGGTTATAGTCTCCACGCTAGCCCAATGCGGATTGGGGACTTCACATACACCTATGAATTTCTTCGCAGATGTATGCAGGTTTCCTCACGATGTTTTCCTTCACCAAAAAGCTGGTGGTAAATATCAAATGATATTTCGTACATAAGTTCCGAAAAACTCATTGGTACGAGCCAGGATTTGAACCCGCGACCTCCGGATTGAAAGTCAGACGTCATATCCACTCGGCCACCACTGCTTATGTCTGTATCTTTAGGTATTTAAATAAAAGTAAACAAACTGTAAATTTTCGGGTAGTTATAACATATATTGGTTAATCAACCAAATACAAAACCACCTCGATCTTTCACTGAACGACCGGACTTCAACCTACATTATTTGATCATGTTTCCATCTACCCTCAACTGGCTTAAGGAGATATTTGAAGGTAGATTTTGTTTACTTTTATTTAAATACCTAAAGATAGGTACAAAGTATAGTAGGTACCATAGGCCGTAAAAGTGCAAGGTGACTTTATCAATGCATTCATTCATAATTTCTCCATGCATTTTCGAAGCTCACTGTACACCAAAATATGTATTCGGCACGACTTACGGCACGCAGCAATGTAACAGCTGACATATAATGCTATACATTACAACATTTACAACCGGCGTGGACCTGGAACTGTACCGCATTCTGCATTGCAGATGGCGTGCATGGTGTGCTTCGTACTTAAAGCCCCCCCCCCCCCCCCCCCACATCTAGCGTCTTTCGAACGTTGGCGTCTACAACTCTATGGCCGCTGTTCGACGCAACTGCGCAGCGACGTCATTTTCCATAGCGCTGACCAGACGCCGACAGACGCCGACGCTCGAAAGACGCTAGATGTGGGGGGGGCTCTTAAGTGGTTGGCTTGATAAACGCACGGTCGACGCAATACATTTGACGCACACCATATTGTTTCATTGAAACTTGTTTTTTTTTTTGTTGAAGAGAGCAGAAAGAAATTATTCGTATTTTTTTAAAGGAAACTTAGCATGTCATACCAATTTGGTCATATAAATCACAGCACAAGTCATTTAAACGTAAGAGTACCCAACCGCCTACCGCTTTAGTGCCTTATGACGTGAAGTGTGAAAATACATGAAGACTAATAGAAAATTACACGGAAACGGTTCAATCTCTCGACGACCTACTGACACGCGGATATACCTACTTTGCATACTGACTATACTGACTCACTCACGTTAACTATCTTGTTATGAAACCTTGCGTGTTTAAGGGCACCGACAACGTCATAAAGGAGACGAGTCATTATAAAAAATATGCGTTGTTAATTAAAAACAACGTTCCTCTTTCAAATTAAAAGAGTTTATCTAAACTCTAGCTTCGTGCCGCCCAATGTACATTAGGATGTACACTCAGTTTCGATGGAATGTCAACCTTAATTAAAAAGATAGTAGGTAGCATTTCATTTGTCTCGTAAAAATTTTGAACAAATGAAAATGAACCCAATTGAAAATACAACAAGATTCTAATTTCCTTGGCTATAATTTTGTATGGTGGGCGGCACGAGGCTAGAGAAGTGGTTTGATCGAAAATAAGTGTTTTTAGGGTTCCGTACCCAAAGGGTAAAACGGGACCCTATTACTAAGACTTCGCTGTCCGTCCGTCTGTCACCAGGCTGTATCTCACGAACCGTGATAGCTAGACAGTTGAAATTTTCACAGATTATGTATTTCTGTTGCCGCTATAACAACAAATACTAAAAACAGAATAAAATAAAGATTTAAATGGGGCTCCCATACAACAAACGTGATTTTTGACCAAAGTTTTTTTTTTTTTATTAAAGTTACAAGACTATATGGTTGGATTTGGGGTTGAACAAAAGATATTAAAATTTTACAGAAACGGTTTTTTTTTCATCTCTCTAGCTCTAAAAATAAAGATTTTAGACCCGTGTCAAATTTTTATTTTTCATTTTTTGTTTTTTTTTTTGTCCAAATCGGTCCCAAAAAAGGTCTATGTATACGGAAATGCATTAATCGTTTAACATAATGCATTAACATAATGCATTAACAAAGTACTAACGACAGCTCAAAACTGAAGTCCATTTTGCTTTATCTCTTACCGTTTTCGAGATATATCGTTCTGAAGGTACGAATTTACGAAAAAACTTTGCTATTAACTCCATCAGGCGCTGATGACTTTTTGTATGGATATATTGAAATCCGACTCGCACTTGACCGTTTTACATAGATTAATTTTTTTTTTTGTAATTTCGGGTTAGTAAGTTCGGGTCATGATTTATATGGTAATCATCATCATCATCATCATCATCATCATCATCATCATTTTCGCTTTCAGTCGCCCACTGCTGAGTATAGGCCTCTCTTCGTGTACGCCACTTATATACATGCATTTATGTGTATGGTAATATTTAGTAAGTGACATGGCATAATGTATATTGACATAATCTGTCAAACTGTCAAATTTGTTTTTTTTTGTCAAATTTAGTGTAAAGTATTATATTTTGTCATAGTTTAGTACTAAATGTCAATGTTGGGTAATTTTTTGTAGACTGCATTTCTCATCTTAAGGGCCGGCAACGCACTTGCAGCCCCAGTGATCGCTGTGCTTATGTATTTTTGGGCGAGTTTTTGGGTTTCGTATGGGAATATTTGGTACAAAGGGACATGTTACAGTGTCCCAGTGTATATTGACATGATCTGTCAAACTGTCAAATTTGACAGTTTTTGTCAAATTTAGTGTAAGATCATATTTTGTCATGGTTAAGTACAAAATAAAATTACTTAAATATTATTATTGAATAGAATAGAATAGAATAGAATAGGTAATTATATGGTAATCATCATCATCATCATTTTCGCTTTCAGTCGCCCACTGCTGACCTATAGGCCTCTCTTCGTGTACGCCACTTATATACATGCATTTATGTGTATGGTAATATTTAGTACAAAGTGACATGGCATAATGTATATTGACATAATCTGTCAAACTGTCAAATTTGTTTTTTTTTGTCAAATTTAGTGTAGAGTATTATATTTTGTCATAGTTTAGTACTAAATGTCAATGTTGGGTAATTTTTTGTAGACTGCATTTCTCATCTTAAGGGCCGGCAACGCACTTGCAGCCCCAGTGATCGCTGTGCGTATGTATTTTTGGGCGAGTTTTTGGGTTTCGTATGGGAATATTTGGTACAAAGGGACATGTTACAGTGTCCCAGTGTATATTGACATGATCTGTCAAACTGTCAAATTTGACAGTTTTTTCAAATTTAGTGTAAGATCATATTTTGTCATGGTTAAGTACAAAATAAAATTAATTAAATATTATTATTGAATAGAATAGAATAGAATAGAATAGGTAATTATATGGTAATCATCATCATCATCATTTTCGCTTTCAGTCGCCCACTGCTGACCTATAGGCCTCTCTTCGTGTACGCTACTTATATACATGCATTTATGTGTATGGTAATATTTAGTACAAAGTGACATGGCATAATGTATATTGACATAATCTGTCAAACTGTCAAATTTGTTCGTTTTTGTCAAATTTAGTGTAGAGTATTATATTTTGTCATAGTTTAGTACTAAATGTCAATGTTGGGTAATTTTTTGTAGACTGCATTTCTCATCTTAAGGGCCGGCAACGCACTTGCAGCCCCAATGATCGCTGTGCGTATGTATTTTTGGGCGAGTTTTTGGGTTTCGTATGGGAATATTTGGTACAAAGGGACATGTTACAGTGTCCCAGTGTATACAGGATGATTCATGAGACGTGAGCAGGACTGATCCTGCACACTCAGTAACTGATAAGTGACCGATCACCGTCGTATTTAGGTGAAACAACCACACTTTTTCCTATTTTTTAACTTTTTGGCGAGGGCTAATTTAATTCTGTACAATCATGGCCACCCTACAAGACCTAATTAATAAACATAAAACCTCTTTAACCGTAATGACAGCAATATGATTACGAAGATAATAAAATGTCAAACTTGAGTGAGATACGAGTTTTCAAAAGTAACCAGACCGTGATGACATTCAATTTGACACAGAATATCGGTAGTTTAGTATTCTAATTGTAGGGTGACCATGCATGTCGTAAATAAATTAATAACTTTTTTTTTCAACACGACTAGAAAATTAACGTTAACCTCACTAATACTGTTACGAAACAGTTGCTTATAATTTAAGAAATGCGCAGTGTTAGTCCTGCTCACGTCTCCTGAATCACCCTGTATTGACATGATCTGTCAAACTGTCAAATTTGACAGTTTTTGTCAAATTTAGTGTAAGATCATATTTTGTCATGGTTAAGTACAAAATAAAATTAATTAAATATTATTATTGAATAGAATAGAATAGAATAGGTAATTATATGGTAATCATCATCATCATCATTTTCGCTTTCAGTCGCCCACTGCTGACCTATAGGCCTCTCTTCGTGTACGCTACTTATATACATGCATTTATGTGTATGGTAATATTTAGTACAAAGTGACATGGCATAATGTATATTGACATAATCTGTCAAACTGTCAAATTTAGTGTAAAGTATTATATTTTGTCATAGTTTAGTACTAAATGTCAATGTTGGGTAATTTTTTGTAGACTGCATTTCTCATCTTAAGGGCCGGCAACGCACTTGCAGCCCCAGTGATCGCTGTGCTTATATATTTTTGGGCGACTTTTTGGGTTTCGTATGGGAATATTTGGTACAAAGTGACATGTTATAGTGTCCCAGTGTATATTGACATGATCTGTCAAACTGTCAAATTTGACAGTTTTTTTGTCAAATTTAGTGTAAGATCATACTTTGTCATGGTTAAGTACAAAATAAAATTACTTAAGTATTATTGTTGACAGATACTGTCAAATGGGATGTTGTTTGACAGAATCTGTAAGAATCTTGAAAGTAGAAAGTTTTTTAATAAATATGGATCTTGCTTACGCAGCGTCTTATGTAGGCGAACATCGCGCGATCCCGAAGCGAAACGGCGGGACGCGGCGCGAGGCGGCTCAATCAATCCTTTGATGCCCATAGAAGTGTCCTATGTAAGCGATCCCGTTGTGACCGCGGTGCGGCGCGATTTGATGAATGCTGATGGTCCTCGTTATTATGCTCAAGGCATTAGTCTTAAATAGTAGGTACTTAAGATAAGGTGTTGTATAGTAATCAAAGTGAATGAGGTTCAGTCGGCACGCGTTGATGTCTTTTTAAATTTTGTTTGTTTCATAGGAGTTTCTTTAGGAAATTTTGTTTTTAGGGTTCCGTACCCAAAGGGTAAAACGGGATCCTATTACTAAGACTCCGCTGTCCGTCCGTCCGTCCGTCCGTCCGTCACCAGGCTGTATCTCACGAACCGTGATAGCTAGACAGCTGATATTTTCACAGTTGACGTATTTCTGTTGCCGCTATAACAACAAATACTAAAAACATAATAAAATAAAGATTTAAGTGGGGCTCCCATACAACAAACGTCATTTTTGACCGAAGTTAAGCAACGTCGGGTGGGGTCAGTACTTGGATGGGTGACCGTTTTTTTAGATAATGGTACGGAACCCTTCGTGTGCGAGTCCGACTCGCACTTGGCCGGTTTTTTTTTTGCATTATGGTACGGAACCCTTCGTGCGCGAGTCCGACTCGCACTTGCCCGGTTTTTTTCTAATGCTAAAAAAACGAACTATAATTATAATTACTTACAAGTTACATGTCTGTGGATGGAGGAATTTAAATGATTAAGATTAAGTAGTCGTAAAGTTGGAATGTCATGAGCATGAATCATGAATGACGTTTATTGTATACGTAATGATGGTATATTGTTTTCCGATGTATTTGATGACGATCAAAAGCTTTTAAAGATGGACAAAGTAAAACGAGGGATAATATGGTGAATTTACCATAACTCTGGGTAGTGACTTAAAGGTTTAGAGTCGGACCAAGGTAACTGCATGGCATTTAGAATGACAAAGTGTGGCGATGTCTGTGACGTTTATAAAGACACTCCCTCGCTTTGATCTATTCAATCGGTGCTTAAGGTTAGAAGAACTCTAGTAAGCTTTCGAGCCTCTTTCGCTTAATTTTTCATTATTAAAAAAAATTTGAGTATCGGCAACATTTTACCACATATTCCTTGTCCCCGCTTACCAGCGTTGCCCCCAGTTAAACGCAAAAGTTGACAGTTCTGAACAACTGACAGGCTGATATCATCCGGCGAACTGGTAATTTGTGGGACCCTACGAAAACATTGTCCTCAGGACAACGAATCTTTGTCATCGTATATTTTTATCCATTACCATAAATCTGCTTATAGTACGCAAAAGGAGAGCCAAGGCTGTTTATTCTTTACTTGTCATCATTTATTGTACTGCCCACATTGACATTAACACATGATATCGTCCTTATTTCGTAGGAGATACGGAAAAAAATCGCATAATAGATACCGGTTGTCCGCGCAACAAAAACGAATTAAAAATTTATTTAACACGTCACGCTGTCTAGTGTTAAAATCAAAAGTTTTACTTACTCTCGTTTAATTAAAATGTATATAAGATTATACCGCGTTATCATTACGTAATATTTACGGTAAAACTTTTTTAATCTTCCGACATTGTTAAATATAATTCGGTTCGGGGTTTGGTATTGTTACAACTATAATGTCAAACGGTCAATCGCGATTGGCAGTCATATGAAACCCTGAGACCTATTGTACCTAATTCCTTTAACCTTTGAACGCCACGTCTATCATGCACGGCGCGTCATTGCTAACCTTGTCAAAATGCACGCAGGTTGATATTGGGCTGTAGCTGCGCGCTTTAGCGGTCAAAAGGTACAAAATGTAGGTAGTGCATAATTATTTTCCTTCGTATTTTCACGAAAACGTACGAACGGTCAATCAGTCTCGGTACAAAAAGTACTGACGTAGCATGACAAATACGTACCCGAGAAATACGTTTCCGAGAAAATAACGAAGGAAAACAATGATGCACTAAAGCTATCTGTAAAGGCCTTTTCTCTGACTTTCTGACAGATCCACTTACACAATTCCCGTAACTACAGCACATTACAAGTATTTTTTCCTTGTTACAGCTGGACACGAGCGGCAACGGTTACATCGACCTGAAGGAGCTTAAAGACGCGCTGGACAGCGTCGGTTACAAAATACCACAATGGAAGGTAAATTACCTCATTTATCTCCAATTCTCTTCCCTTCGTCTTCAGTTGACGCTTTACGCTGGAGCCTCACTCGCCAATTTTGTTGTTTTCCCATACAATATACCTAAACGCAACGCAATATATTATGAACGCAGACCGGAGACTCGGCCTTTTCCAGTTAAAATGTTTTTCACTGCTAAAGAACATAGCATCAAGCCAGGAACGACTTGTACATTTTCAATCAAATTTGTAAAATTTCCGTTATTATTATATTTGACTGAGGCTAGCCAGTGCTTCGGTTACTGAGCGGACCCTGAAGACCTACCGCCAACATCGAAAAAGCGAAACACGTTATCTGCCTCTCTATTGCTCGATTAGGCAATAGCGATAGACATGCAGACAACGATTTTTTATTTTTTGGTGTTGGCATCAAGCCCTTTGGCCTTTTGAAGAGTGCAAGGAAGAAAGCGTTGAGAAGATGAATAGGACTAAAGCTTTGATTTGATACAGAAGTAACCAAGACAAGTATTGGCAACATAGAGAAATATTGTAGTATTTGTAGTATCTAAGAGATAAAATGCTGCCTTCTAAATTTGCTGCATTACTTATCTATTTATGGTATCGCTTAGCGTAAGTAACCAGGAATAGACTGTATATTTCTAATAAATGTGATCCTACATATGTATGACAAATTCCTCGGTTCACAACTAGTCGCTAAGGCACTTGTTTTCCTTAAACTATATATGCCCATAAAAGGATGTGTTTTATAATCCCGACTTCCTTATGACGTAATCTTATTAGATACAAATAAAGTAATTCACTGTTAGCTTTTATGAAGCTTTAGTTCAAAGAATTTGATTAAGGAGTTTTACCTGTTAGTTGCTGGGAGTGGATACAGTCATCTTCTTTATAAAAAAAAATACTTTTAAAAAGCAGGGAATAAACAAACCGGTGAGGGTTGAGACTTGGACATCTAACCCGTTAGTTGTTGGGAGTGGAAGTCCTATTTCCACGTGGTTGGAGCTGCAAGCGTACCGTAAAACCTCCCAACTATATTCAATACTGCAGCTATGGTCCACGTCAAAAGGAAATTAAGTATCAATACCAATGTTACTTTTGATTTACTCTGATTTTTTTCTTCCGTTTATAAACATACCTTGCCTTGGCACTACAAAAAATACAGTAGAAGACACACCTGAACGAAAAAATTACAGTTAGCTCTGAACCATAGTTTGGGAGCTTTGGACTATAGTTGGGAGGTTTTACGGTAGCATAGCATTTAACAAATCTCCTCTGTTTCCAGGTCCGGTGTATGATAGAAGAGTACTACGACAACGGGCCGAAGCACGGGCGCGGCGTCAACGGCAGTATGAACGGCGACGCGCGCAAAAACGGCATGTCTCTCTCGGAGTTTGAGGAGCTCTGCGCTAACCTCAAGGCCCAGCAGGTTAGTTTCAGAACATGCTGAGGATTAATAGGAGCCTTCCTGGCTACTACCGAAGCACGAGTGCGGGCGCAACGGCAGTATGAACGGCGACGCGCGTAAAAACGGCATGTCTCTGTCGGAGTTCGAGGAGCTCTGCGCCAACCTCAAGGCCCAGCAGGTTAGTTTCAGAACATGCTGAGGATTAATAGTAGCCTTCCTGGCTTCGACCATCTTCTACCGAGGCACGCAAAAACGGCATGTCTCTCTCGGAGTTTGAGGAGCTCTGCGCCAACCTCAAGGCCCAGCAGGTTAGTTTCAGAACATGCCGAGGATTAATAGTAGCCTTCCTGACTTCAACCACCTTCTCAAGAGGGGCGCGACAGTATCTCGATCGCGAGATAGACTATTCGTCTTCCTACAGATCGAGATATGTCAGCGATAAAAATAGCTCAAATGTTGTCGATATGATAAAAAAAATCCTATATCATTTACCCATTCAGCGCCACTTACAACACCAAGATGTTATTTTGGAACGTGCTCAAAGTGTTACGATTTAAGTATGCCGATGAACGCTTAGCACTCATAAACGTTTTATACTCGAGACTATCAATGGTACTTTCATGAAACGCTTAACATTGCATTAAGTAGGTTGTGTCAATCTATTTGAACCCAATAAACCGAATCTTCTTAGCGATTTAACGCTCGAATGGCCATTAAACTTGTTATCAACCAATAAAATCGTTATTACTCATTTAAATGTGTGTCAACATCGAGAGAAGAAATTGTGTTTTATTTATGTCAAATACGGACAAGTCAGTAGGTACAGGCTGGTACAGGCCAGGCAAAACAGAGCAACACAACTTTTTGATAAGTTCGGCATAAGACACCAGCAGAGATAATGTCTATTTAGGTACATAACCTACCTGAGTACGTAACCCATAATCAGCACTAAATCAATTAGGACAACTTAGTAAATGTTCCATTGTCGACTTCGTAAGGACTTAATATAACTTTTTATAGATTTCTATCAGAAAATGTACTACTTTCACCTTCAGTACTCAGAATAATTAAAGTATTAATGAAACTCTTTAAGCAGATACATTGAAAAAACTGTTAGCGTTCATTGGCATGCATATTAGCCAAATAAATTTACTTTCTCTGTTACGCAGCACTTACAAATACTCCAAGTGAAAAGGACAAAAAAAGTGTTGATTTCATTTTTCAGAGCATACGCCTCTAGTTCATTGAACCATCAAATTAATCTACATACTGTTAAAGAGCTAGAAAAAGCGGCAACAATGTTTAAGAACTGTGCAAACTGCCCGTGAAATTAATTGGTACTGTTAAACACACATACCAGTTTAACGCGTATTTAATTCTTTACACCAATTAAGTTCGTTCAGCGTACGTAATATAATTTAAATTTTTGACGCCTTAGTGAATAGGCCTTTTGAGTTTTATGTTTATGGAAATTCATGTAGCGCAGCGTGATTCTTATTTATCTTTATTGTAAACAGAAAGTGAAATGTGCATACATTATTCTTGTTCTATCAACCATAACCAAAGAGTTAACCATAGGGGGGTAAATTAAATATTTATGGTAATACTACAATGGCGATAGCAAACAAATCAATATATGTATTATGTTTACATTTTATTTATATCCATTTATAGGGAAACAAACTATATTCACTCAACAGTTATCGCAATACTCTTGTTACTGTGTTGTTGTGTGTTGTTGTTGTGTCTGTATCTTTCGGTATATACATGAATAAAAGGAAACAAAATCAAAGGAAAGAAAGGAAGGAAGGAAGCAAGGATGAAACATTACATAATCAAATAATGTAGGTTAAAGTCAGGTCGTTCAATGACAGATCCAGGCGCTTTTGTATTTGGTTGGTTAACCAATAAAATAAATGTTGCAACTACCCGAAAATGTACAAATTGTTTACTTTTATTTAAATACCTAAAGATACAGAGTAGGTATAGAGCGTGCAAAATCAAGTTAGTTAAAACCATGGTATAATAATATACTCCGCCTGGTACTCTCTTCCCGTCTTTTCTAGGTCACCCGACTGACACAAGCCTACGTCATCATGCGACAGCGCTATATGATAATATACGATAGCGCTATATATAGCGGCCATGTTATTGTGACGTAGACTTGTGTCACTCTGGGAAGAGAAGACGATGTTTTATTAGACTATGGTTAAAACCTTTTTCTGATTTTACAGGTATCCAGCACATTCAAACAGGCTGTCAGTAAAAAGGAAAACCTGGAACACCTGGGTGGCATGAGCGAAGCGTCCAGTGATGGTGAGATCTTTTCAATATTTATCGACACACAAGTCATACTGGATCGTGTAGTTCGTGAACCATATAAACTGCTGCGGAATTTATACACGCCAGTTGCTGATTCAGATATATTCAACTATAGTATAGCCCCCTTATTCATAAACGTTTACCAAAGTTAACAAGCCGATAATAATCGTTTGTCCCTTTCCATCATACCAATACGTCGGAATGGGACAAACGATTATTATCGGCTTGTTAACTTTGGTAAACGTTTATGAATAAGGGGGTAGGTGTTTTCGTGAGGCGTGTTAATCGGTTTTAAGCTGTATCTTGACAAGTGCGGGTGATTAATTGAAATTTGACCTGAGTAAAAATCTATTTTGTTAGAAATAAGGATAACGTTAATGTTTGACATGTATATTGTATGACTTAAATAAGCGCTGGTGGCCTAGCGGTAAGAGCGTGCGACTTGCAATCTGGAGGTCGCGGGTTCAAACCCCGGCTCGTACCAATGAGTTTTTCGGAACTTATGTACGAAATATCATTTGATACTTACCAGTCGCTTTTCGGTGAAGGAAAACATCGTGAGGAAACCGGACTAATCCCAACAAGGCCTCTGGGTTGGAAGGTCAGATGGCAGTCGCTTTTGTAAAACTGGTGCCTACGTCAAATCATGGGATTAGTTGTCAAGCGGACCCCAGGCTCCCATGAGCCGTGGCAGAATGCCGGGATAACGCGAGGAAGAAAAAAAAATTGTATGACTTAAATATAATATGTATTGTACCTAATATGTGTTCTGTATGAAATGCAATGGTGAAAAATTACCTACCGATGATCCAATCTGCCATGTAGAATCTAAAAAGTAGAACAGGAGACTAGTGTTAAGAGTAGGTACTCTTCTTCTAATACGCCTTTTTAGTTATCGTTAGCCCTGTCACTCATTTACCTAATTGTCATTTCTCACTATAGTTCCTTTCTTTTAGCATTAAAAATTAGGTAAACAATCTTGATGTGTCTTTTAATTGAAAAACACATAATTATGAATCTAATACGATCATTTATATTCATCTGCTTTCATAAGTTTTTGAATTTTAAAAAGCGTTTTTCAATTAAAAGACATGTCAAGATCGCTTACCTTCTTGCAAGTTCTTTCTAATGCTAAAAAAAACGAACTATAACCATAATTGTACATTCCAGGCACAACACACTCTGTCCGCCTGGAGGAGCAGATGGCCTTCTCCGGCTGGATCAACAGTAACCTGGAGAGCGACCCCGACTTGAAGCACCTGCTGCCGATCGACGCCGAGGGCAAGCAGCTATATGAGAAGTTGAAGGATGGTCTCATCCTATGGTAGGTGTAATTTTTTGGACTTTGGAACAATTAATCATCATCTACTAAAGGGGCCCACAGATTACCAGTGCACCGGACGATATCAACCTGTCAGTTGTTCGGAGCTGTCAAATTTTGCTTTTAACTGACAGGCCGAAGGATGGAGAGCGGAGAGCTCATGCTTCAAAATCGATTCCGTGGTATTGATCGATGTAGAACCCTACCTTATAGCTTTGCGGCTAATTATTTTAATGATAAGTCATCACAACAACTATTACAAACAGCATAAATGAGTTTCCGAACTCAAATAAGTATTTTCCTTTTGCCCCGAATATTAAAAAAATCCCCACATAATAATGCCGTAGCGCACATCGAATGCTTCACAGCCGTAATATAACCATTTAACCATCATAGCAATCCAAAGGCCTTCACCGACGACGACGACGACCGACCGAAGACGTATCGTTTTTCTACAAAAAACCGTCGCACATATCCTGTTCCACTCAATGCTTCTAGCGGCCTCAACCCCAGATATTGGTTCCATTTTATATCATTTGAACTGCTATTGCAAAAATAATTGCCTCAATAATACAGAAGACCGAACTTAAGCTAAAGCTATTAAATAAAAACCGGGCAAGTGCGAGTCGGACTCGCGCACGAAGGGTTCCGTACCATAAAGCAAAAAAAAACGGAAAAAAATGCAAAAAGAAAACGGTCACCCATCCAAGTACTGACCACGCCCGACGTTGCTTAACTTTGGTCAAAAATCACGTTTGCTGTATGGGAGCCCCACTTAAATCTTTATTTTATTCTGTTTTTAGTATTTGTTGTTATAGCGGCAACAGAAATACATCATCTGTGAAAATTTCAATTGTCTAGCTATCACGGTTCGTGAGATACAGCCTGGTGACAGACAGACGGACGGACGGACGGACAGCGAAGTCTTAGTAATAGGGTCCCGTTTACCCTTTGGCTACGGAACCCCAAAAAGGCGAGCTGTTTCACCCCGATAATATAGCGGTACTCTTATAATATAGCGGTTAAAATCCCCCGTTGACTGATTGATCCGACATGACAAGGTCGTTTCGGAAGTTTATCAAGTTCAAGTTCAAACTAGTTAATTATCTTCCAAATTAAGGTTATCGATGGGTCGTTGGCATATTAATTAATAAACCTATAATATAACAACCTTCATTAAAGTACTGTTTTCACTTGTTAGATCGTAATTTTATTATGATGCAATAGGTAAAAATAGTAGAGCTTGACCAAGAAAAGTCTGCAACTAGTTTGATAGCATACGCAGTGCAAGTGTTATTTTTACGTCATAATTTCATAGCAGTTTAACGTTTAAAATAACACTTGCACTGCGTGTGCTGTCAAAATTGTTGGAGACTTTTCTTGGTCTAACTCTAGTAATATTCAAATTGGTAATCAGAATCTACATAATTTAAATTAGGACTAGGTAAGCTATAATATATTTATGCTATACAGGGTGATTTCTGGGTCATGATCCAGAACCACTTTTTCTGACTCTGTAAATGATCCACATTGTCATGTGGTAGTATTTGATTAAAAGATAATTACTTTAATTATTCTTATTTTTCAAGTAAAATTAATGTTATGCTAAGTAATTATGGTCAACCTATGACTTTTGATATACGCTGGATGGAAAGCGACAAGACGTCACATTGAGTAGGGTCACCAAATTGTATGCAAAAATGTTTTTTCCTACTTGTCATCTAGAAAATAATCATCATTATTGGTGAGAAACAATAATTAACAACATCATTAGGCTCATCTTTGGATTCTGTATGATGTCTGGCTCTCTTGCTCCACGACCCCGAAATCACCCTGTATATTATGGACATATAATCAAAACATCATCATTTTGCTAAGAATATGCCTTCGCGGTCTTAAACATTATAATCTCGGAATCTCCTCGTAAATTCACTCTTTTATCTAGCCTCAAAAAATAGTGCCGCAATAAAAGGCAAAAAACATTACCAAGTTGTATCCTATAAAACTTTTTTCACATTTTTCTTTCAGTAAAGTGATAAACCACTCATGCCCCGACACGATAGACGAGCGCGCCATTAACAAGAAGAACCTCACTCTCTACACGAAGCACGAGAACCTGACGCTGGCTCTAGTTTCCTCGCAGGCCATCGGCTGCAATATCGTCAACATCGATGCCCATGACCTGGCCAAAGGTAAGACTACGACACAACACCCTACACCAAGACAGAACATGAAAAACCTCACTCTCTACACCAAACACGAGAACCTCACTCTCGCCTTAGTTTCCTCGCAGGCCATCGGCTGCAACATCGTCAACATCGATGCCCATGACTTGGCCAAAGGTAAGACTACCACACAACACCCTACACCAAGACAGAACACGAAGAACCTCACTCTCTACACCAAGCACGAGAATCTCACTCTCGCCCTAGTTACCTCGCAGGCCATCGGCTGCAACATCGTCAACATCGATGCCCATGACCTGGCCAAAGGTAAGACTACCACACAACACCCTACACTAAGACAGAACATGAAGAACCTCATTCTCTACACCAAACACGAGAACCTCACTCTTGCCCTAGTTTCCTCGCAGGCCATCGGCTGCAACATCGTCAACATCGATGCCCATGACTTGGCCAAAGGTAAGACTACCACACAACACCCTACACCAAGACAGAACATGAAGAACCTCACTCTATACACCAAGCACGAGAACCTCACTCTCGCCCTAGTTTCCTCGCAGGCCATCGGCTGCAACATCGTCAACATCGATACCCATGACCTGGCCAAAGGTAAGACTACCACACAACACCCTACACTAAGACAGAACATGAAGAACCTCATTCTCTACACCAAACACGAGAACCTCACTCTCGCTCTAGTTTCCTCGCAGGCCATCGGCTGCAACATCGTCAACATCGATGCCCATGACTTGGCCAAAGGTAAGACTACCACACAACACCCTACACTAAGACAGAACATGAAGAACCTCATTCTCTACACCAAACACGAGAACCTCACTCTCGCTCTAGTTTCCTCGCAGGCCATCGGCTGCAACATCGTCAACATCGATGCCCATGACTTGGCCAAAGGTAAGACTACCACACAACACCCTACACCAAGACAGGACATGAAGAACCTCACTCTATACACCAAGCACGAGAACCTCACTCTCGACCTAGTTTCCTCGCAGGCCATCGGCTGCAACATCGTCAACATCGATGCCCATGACTTGGCCAAAGGTACTTAAAGTAGATAACCCATATTAACGATCGCATCTGATTCATTTTCTTAGTCATACGTTCAGCTCTCTGTGTCTTTGTACAGTGTCTATTGTAACTTCTAGCTGCCCTCAAATCAAAACTTGCCAAATGAGAATCAAATATAGATTCACAAAATACAATGGAATAAAACACCTTTTTTTATAAAAAAAAGCAGATTTCGAATTTGTTTTTTCCATGACCATAATATGATCATGATGTTACTTAGCTATAGTGTACACAGTAATTTACTTGTTCACAGGCAAACCCCACTTGGTGCTGGGTCTGTTGTGGCAGATCATCCGCATCGGTCTGTTCAACCAGATCACATTGGAGCACTGTCCTGGCCTCACCGAACTGCTTAACGATGAGGTAAGCCTATAAGCAACCATCCAAAATATTGTATTATTAAAAACAATACTTTGTCACATCAACAGATATAATGTATCCACGATTTAAGAAAGCGTTTTTCGTGTAGGGAAGTTACAAGACATGCTCGTGATACTTTTTGGTTTATGTTATTGATCAGTGATTGCTAGTGAAAGATGTATCATTCACTTGTCAGATTGAGCTATCGCACCGAACTCCCAATATAAGGTTAAGAACTGCTTTACGTACCTAATCCAATTAGGTCTGACTTTTTATTACATTTCGAACAAATTTGCTTTCAGAAGTTGCCTTGGATTATTTCCACGCACCTCTCCCTTGCGATTAATCGATTGCGGTAATCGAATTTTCTAATCCGATGTAATAATTTTCCCCAGGAGCGCATCGAGGACCTCATGGCCCTGTCTCCGGAGGCCATCCTGCTGCGCTGGGTGAACCACCAGCTGCAGTCGGCCGGCATCACGCGCCGCTGCACCAACTTCCAGCAGGACGTGGCCGACTCCGAGATCTACTCCTACCTGCTCAAGCAGATCGCTCCTCAAGACGCCAACGTCACCCTGGACGCCCTCAGGGTGAGTTCTGGAATCACCTGGTGTCTAGTCCACCACCAGCTGCACCAACTTCCAGCAGGACGTGGCCGACTCCGAGATCTACTCCTACCTGCTCAAGCAGATCGCTCCTCAAGACGCCAACGTCACCCTGGACGCTCTCAGGGTAAGATCTCGAGCCACCTGGTGTCTAGTCCACCACCAGCTGCACCAACTTCCAGCAGGACGTGGCCGACTCCGAGATCTACTCCTACCTGCTCAAGCAGATCGCTCCTCAAGACGCCAACGTCACCCTGGACGCTCTCAGGGTAAGTTCTCGAGCCACCTGGTGTCTAGTCCACCACCAGCTGCACCAACTTCCAGCAGGACGTCGCCGACTCGGAGATCTACTCCTACCTGCTCAAGCAGATCGCTCCTCAAGACGCCAACGTCACCCCGGACGCCCTCAGGGTAAGTTACAGAGCCATCCTGCTGCCTGTTCCAACAACAAACATATCGACCGATGAAAATTGTTCGCCGTATGCGGGACCTATTGCATACGTTATGGAAATGTCATATTTTTGCCAATAACTTTTTGTATCATCTGCCTATGTCTGTTTTTCTCCAATAAAGAAAATAAAATAAAACTATTACCGTATACCAGGAACAAGACCTGCTCCGCCGCGCCGAGTTGATGCTCCAGCAGGCCGCCAAGCTCCGCTGCCGCGCCTTCGTGTCACCCGCGGACGTGGTGGGCGGCGTCTACAAGCTCAACCTCGCCTTCGTGGCCAACCTGTTCAACCAGCACCCCTGCCTGCAGCGCCAGAGCGAGGACGACGCCCAGCTGCACCAGCTGGACGAGACCCGCGAGGAGAAGAGTTAGTATACTGTAGTCGCAAACATTGTTGACTTGTCTCAACCTCGCCTTCGTGGCCAACCTGTTCAACCAGCACCCCTGCCTGCAGCGCCAGAGCGAGGACGACGGCCAGCTGCACCAGCTGGACGAGACCCGCGAGGAGAAGAGTTAGTATACTGTAGTCGCTAACATTGTTGACTTGTCTCAACCTCGCCTTCGTGGCCAACCTGTTCAACCAGCACCCCTGCCTGCAGCGCCAGAGCGAGGACGACGGCCAGCTGCACCAGCTGGACGAGACCCGTGAGGAGAAGAGTTAGTATACTGCAGTCGCAAACATTGTTGACTTGTCTCAACCTCGCCTTCGTGGCCAACCTGTTCAACCAGCACCCCTGCCTGCAGCGCCAGAGCGAGGACGACGGCCAGCTGCACCAGCTGGACGAGACCCGCGAGGAGAAGAGTTAGTATACTGTAGTCGCAAACATTGTTGACTTGTCTCAACCTCGCCTTCGTGGCCAACCTGTTCAACCAGCACCCCTGCCTGCAGCGCCAGAGCGAGGACGACGGCCAGCTGCACCAGCTGGACGAGACCCGCGAGGAGAAGAGTTAGTATACTGTAGTCGCAAAAAGGGGTCGTCTAGAAATAATGGTATCCGTTTTTGGGAGGGAAGATAGTTTATTTTTTTCAAAGAGGGAAAGGCCTAGGTAATAAGAGTGACGACATTTTGGCTAAAATACCAGTATCTCAGTTCTGCAATGGAATTCCGCTTGGTGCCCATAGAACAAGATGAAGTACATAGAAATACTTATCTAATGACCTTCCTCTCATGTCTGTTGGCGTTGGGTCCAGGCTCCACACAAAGTTGCCCATGGGCCTTTAAAATCAAATATTTGTATGTTCCAGCGTACCGCAACTGGATGAATTCCATGGGCGTCGCGCCGCACGTGAACTGGCTGTACGCCGACCTGACGGACGGGCTCGTCATCTTCCAGCTGTACGACATCATCCGCCCCGGCATCGTCAACTGGAAGAAGGTAACTGTTCTGTCCGTCTACTGCATACGTGAGCTGTATGCCGACCTAACCTAACGTCAAAACGCCGATGTGATTGATTTAGGGCCGTCTTTTGAGCGTCAGCGTCTAGTCAGCGCTATGGAAAAAGGCGTCGCTGCGCAGTTCTGCCAATGTTGCGTCGAGCTAACTAGACGCCGACGATCGGGAAACGTGGGTGGCACTTAGTATCTAATGTAATAAATGGGATTTTTTTTCAGGTGCACCGTCAGTTCTCAAAGCTGCGCAAGTTCATGGAGCGTCTGGAGAACTGCAACTACGCGGTGGAGCTCGGCCGGCAGCTCGGCTTCTCGCTCGTCGGCATCGCCGGCGCCGACATCAACGAGGGCAACGCCACGCTCACGCTCGGTAACGACACGCTATAGTTCATGGAGCGTCTGGAGAACTGCAACTACGCGGTGGAGCTGGGCCGGCAGCTCGGCTTCTCGCTCGTCGGCATCGCCGGCGCCGACATCAACGAGGGCAACGCCACGCTCACGCTCGGTAACGACACGCTATAGTTCATGGAGCGTCTGGAGAACTGCAACTACGCGGTGGAGCTGGGTCGGCAGCTCGGCTTCTCGCTCGTCGGCATCGCCGGCGCCGACATCAACGAGGGCAACGCCACGCTCACGCTCGGTAACGACACGCTATAGTTGATGGAGCGGCTGGAGAACTGCAACTACGCGGTGGAGCTCGGCCGGCAGCTCGGCTTCTCGCTCGTCGGCATCGCCGGCGCCGACATCAACGAGGGCAACGCCACGCTCACGCTCGGTAACGACACGCTATAGTTCATGGAGCGGCTGGAGAACTGCAACTACGCGGTGGAGCTGGGCCGGCAGCTCGGCTTCTCGCTCGTCGGCATCGCCGGCGCCGACATCAACGAGGGCAACGCCACGCTCACGCTCGGTAACGACACGCTATAGTTCATGGAGCGGCTGGAGAACTGCAACTACGCGGTGGAGCTGGGCCGGCAGCTCGGCTTCTCGCTCGTCGGCATCGCCGGCGCCGACATCAACGAGGGCAACGCCACGCTCACGCTCGGTAACGACACGCTATAGTTCATGGAGCGGCTGGAGAACTGCAACTACGCGGTGGAGCTCGGCTTCTCGCTCGTCGGCATCGCCGGCGCCGACATCAACGAGGGCAACGCCACGCTCACGCTCGGTAACGACACGCTATAGTTCATAGAGCGTCTGGAGAACTGCAACTACGCGGTGGAGCTGGGCCGGCAGCTCGGCTTCTCGCTCGTCGGCATCGCCGGCGCCGACATCAACGAGGGCAACGCCACGCTCAGGCTCGATAAACAACACTTACTCACTTACTCCGTTGGCTCAGTGACCCAAAATGAGACTTGGTCACAGAATAAATAATAGTACTAGGTATAGAAGACTCACTTTATAACAAAACGCGTCTGTCACGATCAGGACAGGTATGGCCGCTAGGTGGCGACAGCGCCACGCGCGGCTTACGGCTACCCACCAACATTGGTGTGGAACGGATGCTTGTAGCTACCTGTTGAAAGCGACGAAATCGCGGAGTGAGCCACGCCTGACTTGGCCTCCGACACAAGACCGCGCCACTTTTCTCGGTCCTGTGCGACCTCTCGCCAATTGGGTAGGTAAAGTTTTTTGAAGATAGGCAAATTATATTTTTTCCCGATAGTATTCATTATAGCGATCACGGAAATGCAGCTCTTTTATTTTTATATCATTTTATTGATTAAATATAATTTTTTAAATGATCGATATGACGTTTGTGAGGTGAAATGGCAGATTCCAGTAATTAATTCCTTGGCGCGTAGTAAATGGGATGAGATAGAAAAAAAATCGATGTCAACTGTCAGTGTCATTCTTGGAAAATAACTTGCAAATAATTGGAAAATGGTCGGACGAAACATTTGTGTTTTCTTGTAATTGGATGTCGGTGTGATTTCTAGAATAAGTATTTTTAACGTCCCTAGCACGATCAACACGGATATTTTGATAATGATAACGATTGCTTTCGACTACTTGGCACTGCTTCTTGGAGAACATTTTCATTAACGCCTCCACCACGACTCTTGGACTGCTACACGAGTCATTTTGGATCTCAGTATCAACACAATAGATGGAGACGATCCCGGAAACGTTCGAATGGAAATATAATATTACAGAGATGAACTCAAAGTGCGTCGTACCGTCTTGTAGGAAGTACAGATACGTTACTTTCCAAATTCAGCGTATTTGAGCACACCAAAGTCTTTAACAGCGATTCGGTGCCAAGCTTTGAAGATATATTGGCCAAAATGGTAACTTATACGTTTGTGAGGACTATATAAACATGATTGTTGTATTATACATACATAATGATTAAGATTGTAATAGTCTTATAACTAGGTCGTTATTGGCTATTATATATGGGCTCGGCAAGGTGTTCACAATATCTGAACACGCACGCCCTGATAATAGAGGCGTGTTCAGATATTTATGAGCACCCTAGCTGCACCAATATATCTGATGGCGACTGTACTTTAGAAAACTTATAATATAAATTCTTCTATCTGTGAGTACCTGTAATTGGCTTTGTATTGTTGCCTAAATCTATATAATGTTTTTGCAGCTGTTGGTACTCCTTACAAAATAAAATAAAATAAAAATAAAATAAATCCAAAATAATATAATATAAATCCAGTAAATTTCGTTTCGTTTTATTTTAAAATCCACAAATTATTATCCTTAAGCATTAACATTACAACAGTATATAGAATCACGCTGTGTGGCGTGCCCTTGAAGAGAGTTGAGCGGTTCAAATATGGTCAATATGGATAAGTATGTCTGTAGGGTAAATGTGCTTCACGTTGGGGCCTGTTTACATATTGATTAGTGTTGATTGCGGGTTTAATACATTTGCCACTATACACAAGTAGCAAGTGTATCAACTCGCAAAAATACTACATTTTTGCTTCCATTGAGGTATACATAGTAAGCACTATTCTCAAATTATGTGAGGAAATAAAACAAATTCAATTTAGTAAAGCGTATTTAATAGGGGTAAAGTGACGCGAATACAATTAAAAAAACAACGCATATTCTTAGTTTATATTAAATGTAGATGGCTTTTTAGTTTTCACTTGGTCACAGAAATACGCTAAAAACCACATTCAGAGTAGGTGTTTCTTGCGTTTTGGCTGTCCTTCTTGTGTCCTTCCACAGCATGAGCATGTTGTAAGTCCTGTTGTATTTGTCCCAGGACTTAGCAGGAAGCTAGTTATTCATTATTAAGTTTGCTTCTGCTTTCAAATGAGGCGGTGCATGCCGTCTATTCCAGGTCGTTTTCGTCACTTGAACTCATTTTGTTTATTACGAGTATTAAAATAACAAGCGGTAACTTATTGAGTATTGCACAACGAATAAACTTTGCCGCCTTTTATTTGCATATTTTTTAAAATTATATTACCATAGATACAAAGCATACGGTACGCGCATGCGTCAATCCGCGCGCACCGCGCAGCGCCCTTTCGCGGTGCTAAAGCGGTATCCAGACGGGACTGATCAAATCGGTCGATCTGATCAGAAATGAAATTGGCGTCAATCTCCAATTTTAGATTTATGGTGATATTAGACCCATTTAAGTTGAAAAAATGCCCCATAACGAAAATACTAGCCTCACAAATTGGTGTTCTTGTGTCCGCACCTCATTTTATTGGTCATTATCGGCGGTTGAATTCGGCGAGCTAAATTGGCGTTTGCGTCCATACGTCCCGATTCGATCGGGCAATTTAATCAGATTGGCGAAAAATTGACTAATCTGGATACGCCTTAAGCAACATCGAGTTCACGATAATTTGACATATAATAATAATAGATTTTTAGCATAAGTTGCATTTCATAAAACTTAACCCAAATCATTTGTACATTTTCAAGTCAAAGATAAAGACATGTTGGTTTTAAAATTTTAATAAGTATAGACCATAACATTGTCATGATCTTGTAACATTGTTAAAATAAGAGAGTCTCCCATTTTCATTTTATTGCATTTTTTATAAAATGTCTTTAGATTCTCGGGATATCTTGGTCCTAATTCGATTGCTCTTTTTTATGGAAATAATTATATCCTTCAGATTCACAGGATGCTCGGAGAGGCTTAGCCGAATAACACTGCAAGGAAGTATGTCATGGCTCAATGGTTCTAATTAGCCATCAGTATAATACCGCCAATGAATGTTTACATCCACCTGAAAATAAGAACAACATTCATAAAATGAGGATAACCACACAAAACTAACAGATGGTTGAAATTGTTAGAAAAAATTAGACCGATTTCTTGTTTACGAACTTAACAGCTCATGGCAATTTAATAATAAAAATCAAAACACAAGTGAAGAAAGTTTTATGTACCTATGTATTTCACGGATACGTACTCCTGTACGGCCATTGCTCCTCTAATTCAACGGCATTGTGCCTATCACTGTTATGATAATAATTTCAAATTTGTAGAATCTGCTCGCAATCTCGTATGAACTCGCTTATTTTTCTTGCAAAACTCTGTCCAAGGGTCAGCGTAGGGGCGTCGGGCGTCGTGTAGGGGTGGGGAAGAAAACGTTGTCCAATAATTTATGCAGTGCCAAGTTATCGAAAGTAAATACAATCTTTGTCCAAATACGCGCAGATGTCGTGGGGAATCAGAAGTCCGTGGGTCGTGCTGAGGTCGCCGAAAATCTCAATGATAACATTAATAGCAATTCGCAAGGTAACATGAGGCTTGTCCGTTATTTTTCGGGAATGAGAGCTAAGTGACACTGACAGTTGACATCGTTTTTTTTTTCTATCCCGTCCCATTTACTACGCGCCAAGGAATTAATTACTGGAATCTGCCATTTCACCTCACAAACGTCATATCGATCATTTAAAAAATTATATTTAATCAATAAAATGATATAAAAATAAAAGAGCTGCATTTCCGTGATCGCTGTAATGAATACTATCGGGAAAAAATATAATTTGCCTATCTTCAAAAAACTTTACCTACCCAATTGTAGACTCGAAGTTCGCGCAGATCCGCCTTCGCCATGTCGCACCAGCGGTACTTGGTACGTCCGATAGGGCGGCCCGGGTATGCTCTTTTCACGTTCCGATCTTCATCCTTACTCTCAAGGTAACAACACACTACACTTATATTGCTCAACCGTGTTGTTCCCTGTATTTCAATTCATAATAAATAATACATTGTTTTTCATGCGTCAATCTGGTCAATCACAAATTTTAGTTGCCAGGTTTCCACGCTTCAGGATCACAAATAATATTGTATGAAAACATCACAATTAAATTACTGTCTCCATCGTCATACAGCGGGGTAACGCTGCTAGTGGGATGGGGACCTTTGACCCGGCATGGCTCAGAACTGGTTTTAGTTTCTTACATCTGCTATAAATTTCTTAAAAGTTTTTTTTATTGAATACATGTTTTAACCTTTTGAACGCCAAACGGCGCATCCATTTGCCGTGCCACTGACGCCACGGTGATAAAATTTAGTTTTGTGAATAAATAATGCCAACCTAAAAGTGGGGTGTTTTTCAGTAGATTTTCATCAAAAAACTATAGACGTCAAATGCCGTCTTTGGCGTCGTTGTCACGATTTTGCGTTGACGTCAATTGCCGTCTGTGGCGTTCAAAAGGTTAATTAAATCACTAAAATTAGAAGTAAGAGTATATTGCGTTACACTTTTGGTGTCTATCAGGGTTCAGTTTCAAGAGTGACTGGGGTGGTATCCAACCAATCACAGGCTTAAAATATACATAATATATACATTTTCAAGAGATAATTCGTGTTTTAACCGATAATTAAATATTTCAGCTTTGATCTGGCAACTAATGCGCGCCTACACCCTGTCGGTGCTGACGCGACTGGCTAACACAGGCAACCCTATCATCGAGAAGGAGATCGTGCAGTGGGTCAACAACAAGCTCGCCTCGGCCGGCAAGAACTCATCCATCAAGAGCTTCCAGGTAACACTACCATATACAAGCCTTGTCCTGTATGCTGACTACTAGCGCCTACACCCTGTCGGTGCTGACGCGACTGGCTAATACGGGCAACCCTATCATCGAGAAGGAGATCGTGCAGTGGGTCAATAACAAGCTCGCCTCCGCCGGCAAGAACTCATCCATCAAGAGCTTCCAGGTAACTCTAATCGTAATCAGTCTTCTTTTCAACCCATTGTTAGGTATTACATCTCATCTGTATGTCCAGTTCTTTCGAACAACTTTGGGAGATGTCGTTGACCCATCTGCTCAATTGCCCTCCAATCAAATACTCGTCGATTGTACAGTCAGCAGCAATAGTTGCCTCGCCGGTGTCCAAAATGATCTTGACAAGACTTTATTGTTAAGAGAACAAGAGCGCGTCAAGGTAATTCTGAACACCTCGGCCGCTTAGCAACTTCTGCTGGGGAATTCCACGAGACTGTCGCTTAAATAACGCAATTCTTCTAATACTTCTGGAAATGCTGAGTAAGCGATATTGGGTCAGGTAATATTTCATGACTTGGCTAACAAATTGGCAGTATATTCTCGAGATTCACGTATTTTATTGAGATAGCTGCCGTACAAGGCAAAAGCGTTATGTAAGCGACAGTATCGTGGAATGCCCCTGCTACTGACTGTAGTTGCAGTCACATGCCTGGTCCACCTTTAGCTTCCTCTTGCTAAGTAAATTAAGAATATCCAGAAGAATTGAAGAGAAACTTTCTCACTGTTGAACTCGTAATTAGTATCTGAGATAAACCTAAAGATTGCTAATTATCAATTGAAAATTATAGTTTTGCGATATAAAACAAAGAAGACTATTTCTTATTATTCTATGATTATAATTAAAATCGAATTTGGTAATCATAATAATTGCAATGTGAATGTGTTTCAGGATGAGGTGCTCGCGGACGGCAAGGTGGTGATCGACCTGATCGACGCCATCAAGCCGGGCTCCATCAACTACGACCTGGTGCTGCCGGGCGGCAACGAAGAGGTATTGTTGTTTTCATTTCTCATACTTTAAAGACTTTGAAGTGGGTCCCTTGTTGTTTTAGGCACTGGTCCCACCGCGAGCTAGTAAGCTATGAGCTATCGGCTATAAACACGAACAAAAGATAAGCACTCCCGTGTAAATAAAAGAGACACGGCGATATTTATAGTTACTCGCCCAGCGGTGAGCTATAAATATCGCCGTGTCTCTTTTATTTACACGGGAGAGCTTATCTTTTGTTCGTGTTTATAGCTTACTAGCTCGCGGTGGGACCAGTGCCTTATGAGGTGTGCAGAAACTGATACGTTTCTGCTTTAGGCCCATTTACTTTCTTAATACTTATAAGTAAAATTTGGTTAGTAAATCAAATCCATTTATTAACCGTACAATTTCCATTCTTATATTTAACTCTCCGTTCTATAAATAACGATATTTTTACCTAAATATTTTAATAGAAACTACCTTCCAAAATGTTTTTTAAATACACGAACACATCATCATCATCATCATCTCAGCCATAAGACGTCCACTGCTGAACATAGGCCTCCCCCTTACACACACGAACACATGTATTTTATATTCCTCGTATCCCGTATTGTTAATGAAAAGTAGAGTGTTTAACTCGGGTGAAATGCACTGAAATGAGTGATTTTCATTCTTTGGTTAACAATATACTATTGTTCTCGTTTAAAATTGTCGTAATTATCTGCTTACGAGAAAAGATATCACGTGGGAAATTTGCGATTCCAAAATTTGGCAATAATACGTTTCTTAGAGCCACTTGCACCATTCACTAACCCGGGGTTAACCGGTTAAACCTGGAGTTACCATCGTTACCAGTACACTTCGTTAACGGTTTAACCGGTTAACCCCGGATTAGTGGGATGGTGCAATTGGCGCATAGTATTTTTTTGCTTACGACCATTGTGCTATATATTCGCAGGAGAACCTGGCGAACGCCAAGTACGCAGTGTCCATGGCGCGGCGCTGCGGAGCCCGCGTGTACGCGCTGCCCGAGGACATCACGGAGCGGAAGCCCAAGATGATCATGACCGTGTTCGCCTGCCTCATGGCGCTCGACTACATACCCACCATGGACGCGCCTGTACACGCGTAAGTCACCGAGAAAACGGCAGGGAACTACTTGTGTTAGCACTTGGACCCTTATACCCCGGCCACACACACCAGTGGTATGAGCGAAGTATGCAGCGCCGTCACACTACGTCTCTACCTACTCCCCTCGCTACTTCCCATGCCACTCGTCGAGTATGTGGCCGATGTATTCGAGCCGACGCGGACGCGATATTGTTTTGGCAGTAAAGCTACCGCTAAGAGAGACCCCACACTAGCGGCTCCCGAGCGTCGGCGTCTAGTCAACTCTATGGCTGCTCGACGCAACGCTGGCGCAACTGCGCAGCGACGCCGACGCTCAAAAGACGCTGGTGTGAGGTCTGAGGCTGATACTTGTTTAACTTTCGAGCACAGAAGAAATAAAAACCTTAGTTTATCTTATTTTGATTACTATTTAGGACACAATATCGCGTCCGCGAGACTCCAGGGGTTAAAATAAGCTTGTTACAGCGCGAAATGAATGAAAATGAAATAGCAAAAAAAAAAAGTATGTTTTCCAACGGCCGTAAGGGGTTGACTTCCTCTAGAAATTAAGCGCTTCAACTCTTAGTTCCATTGAGATTGCCAGAAATTAAAGCAATTGGTTGAAAAAATTACATCAGGCACCCAACTGTACGCCTAAACTGTTTTACCATCATTCTGCTTACTTCACGAATCTCACTGGTACCAAGATTTGGATTGAAAATCAGTCAATACTATTTTCAAATGCTGGATTGGGATTTGGTGACCCGAATCTGTGATTACATCAGAGTGCATTTAGACAATGGCAAATCAAATTTAATCAAGCGAGGGAATATTTTCACTATTCTGCTTTTATTTTAAGAAGTGTAAGAATTATTATCTAAATGCACTCATGACATGGTCAATTGACAGGTTGTTTTGTATGGTATTGTATTGTCCGTGACAATTGCTCGCAACTTTTTAGAGACTGTTTTGAGACCACTATAATGTTTGTGACATTTTTGTATGGAAGTCTCTAACGAGTTTTGGTTAAGGTTTTGTGAAACGTTTTGTACGTCTTTATGTATCACGATTAATCATTCAATCCATTTTATTTTAAGAAATAATCGTGTTTTAAAATCATATTCATGTTTATCTGTGCTTAAGTTTTATTTGTTTATTCGTATACATTGATATAAATAAATGATCCTGATTAAAGTTAATAATGATTATAAAATATACACTTTTAGACTAAGCAATAGGCTTGGAATTTACTTGGAATCAAGTATTTATGTCGTTTTCAATCAAAGGATACCTCTGTTGCTTGTCATAAGGATGCTCTGACAGGTTATTCGTATAAAGATACAAGCAAATTTCGTCCTTATGGTAAGCGAGCGACCTTTTGCTTGAAAACTTCACATTTTATTACAAAACTGGCAGAAGTTCTTATAAAAATAACCCACCTAAAGGTACAAGCAATATTATAGATTTTCCGCCACCGCTCACAAAATAAATGTGACAATTCATTTATACCGATCATTTTATACAGTTTTATTATATAAGTATGTGCTGTACCGGTCAACTTATAAGTGTTATAGATGTAGTGTATAATAAATAATAATAATTTTCCATCGTATTTTCACTGAAACGTCCGAACGTGTCTTGCTATTTCAGTCAGACTATGTACAAAAAGTACTACTGAAATAGCATGACATACGAACGTTTCCGAGAAAATACGATGGATAACAATTATGCACTACATCTGTCCGTTATGTCACTTGCACTTAGTGTAAGACTATAAAATGTCTTAGTAATGGAAAAAATAGTGTCAACACATTTGTTAGTTAACCGCACAGCATGGTTAAGCAGGTTAAGGTACTTTGTGATGTCCTGGGAAACTTATTTAAATTGATTTAATATAATAAAATAATATATCCCTATTCCAATTGAAACAAGGATAACAATTAAATCAATTTAAATGAAGAAATTGCTCGCGAGGTGGGAATTATATTAAGTATATATAAATAATATGTGTATGTAACAATGTATGTTAAGGGTAACTTATTTAATATTAGGCCTTTCAAGATATAGCGCTAACTTTACTGTTCAACCCTACATTGTGTTACCTAATTTGGTAAATATTATTTCAATTACTTCAGAAAAATTCGTCTTGTTGGCGTTTTAGAGTTTACTTCTTGAAAATTACGGCAACAATTTTTTTGTACTATTTCTACACTGAAACTAGACGAAATAGTATAAGTTTTTAGATTAGACTGATAGCTAAAATATACATGAGGGTTGCAGTGAGTTGCCAACGCCACTGTAGTCAAGCTAACGGCTTACACTAGTACTTATCGAGTAGTATTACGACGTGTCAATGTTTTATACACTTATACAACGAACTTGCTTTCAAGCAATCGCGGTTAATTCGGTTAAGATTTAAGATTCTCTTTTACTTTGTAGGCTGATACAATTTTACGCTAATTTTGATATTTTTGGCTTCCAAACAAAGTTATCATTCTTATGAAGGGTGTTATGTTATTGTTTTAGACATATACTGTGTTTATATTAGAGGTTTAATTTCATCGAGAATTAGAACGTTTAGCTCAAGCACGTAACGGTGTCCTAGATAAAACACATTAACTTATCTACAGATAACATTAATTTAAGCTATATATTTTGTGCTAATTTACACTTAATATACAATCAAAACTGTAACGGTAATTACTTGTAAAATAACGTTCTTATTTTAGAATTTGCGTGTTAAAGTAAACATAATATCAAAAGATTACGTTAACTCTCTAATTTTGATAAGTATCTGCTCTAAAGCTTGCGTGGGAATTGGCAATAACTTGAATGTGGATTTGTGTATGTGTAAGATAGTAAACCCTTTTATTTTTATGACGACCGATTTAAAAACTACATTCCTAACACAATAGGCATTCCCTTTTGGCATTTCTACCATAATTTAATAAATTCCCTAATCAATATATATTTAATTTTTGAATGTATATTTGCTAAGTTATTTTAAGTCTTGTGAAATATTTTTGTAGAGCATTTTATTGAGGACTTTCCCCTCGGGAAACAACGATTTAATTTTACTATATTTTTAAATGTAAATTTTTATTTTGTTAAGATTTTTATTATGAAAAATATTACTTTATTACCGATATTTTAGATTTATTTAATCAAACGGATCAATTCGCTTGATATTCCATTTTATTTGACCGCATTATGACAGAAGGGTCCTACATTATGTATCGACGTAGGTTATGCGCTAGGGTCACTAATGTATGGACAAATGTAAACTGATTAATGAATAATAAAACGGAATTGGTAAAGCTAAGAATGTATTTTATTTGAATACTCTTTTCTTCATTCTAAATAACTCGCTATTATCCTATTTTTCACAAGTTTTAATCTATTATGGCTTGGGTGCTTTCTTGTTGTGAGTGTCCTCTTCGTGAACGTTGGTATTGTTGGTATGTTTCAGTTATTTATTTTCTGTCTATAAAAGGCAGATTGGTAAGCCTACCTACTTACTTTTTGGGTGTATCTACTTATTGAGTTGATTTCCTTCTACACTGATATCGATCGCTGACGTCGGCGTACGAATAAATACAACATTCTGGACATGACACAGCGACGCCGACGTCTGCGTCAGAGGAGAGGCCCGCGAACATCGAAAATTTCGAGCAACTATCTCTTTTCTCTAACTACGCCTTCATTGGAGTAAAAGAGGTTGATACTCGTAATTTTCGCGGCAGTCTGTCACACACTTAGTAGATTAGTACTTAGTACACTACAAGCTTAGTAGATTTGCACATTGGTATATGCGCTCACAATAAAGTTGACCGGCTGGCTGTATTGCACATCAGTGCGCAGGCGAGCAGAAGACTCGTAATTACGATCGGTGTCGTTTCCGAGACTCCTGTGTCTTGCGGGCTTATAGTTCGTTTTTTAGCATTAGAAAGAACTTGAAAGAAGGTAAGCGATCTTGACATGTCTTTTAATTGAAAAACGCTTTTTAAAAATCAATAAATATTACTTATGAGAGCAAAAGAATATAAATGATCGTATTATATTCATAATTGTTACATATTTGCCGTAAATTATTTTTTAAATGTGTTTTTCAATTAAAAGACACATCAAGATTGTTTACCTTATTTCTAATGCTAAAAAAACGGAACTATAGTTGCCAAAATGGACGGAAGTGAACATGAGCCGTGGCAAAAAAGCCTAACAACACTAGCAACATGACGATAAAACAACCGACGGTAACTACGCTCGACCGACCAATCCAACCTAAAAGCTTGATTTCGTCCTACGCAGACATTGGTCGCTCTCTATGAAATCTAACTATACACTTCTATTTCCATTCCTAAATTCCTCACAGGTCGCAACCAGCGGAGTTCCTCGACGACTCCATAGAGGTCGAGATAATCGACCAGCCGGACGAGAGTTTCGACGAAGCGCCCGAATCCTACACCGACCAGAATCTTGGTGACGAGGCCGCGCCTGAGTCCTTCATCGACCAGAATCTGGTGGAGGTAGACGAGTTTGAGGACTCTGGCCTGGGCTCGCCAATGGACAAACCTCCGCTGCCGCCCAAGCCTTCGTTGGGTAGATCCGCGTCTGTCAATTCTACTACGTATAATTTTGCATAAAGAATTAAAGACAGCCATAATTATGAATTAATTCCATTATTACTACGAGTATGAACTAACACAAATTCCTACTAGTAGGTAAGATTACAAAGAATTTCCATTCCTTTTTAATGCCATGAACGATGCATTTTTACTAGGTATTTCTAACGGCTAGTTAAACTTAGGTACTTTATATTAATTGTATCTAGTAAGTAATATTGGCAAATGTAACGGGAACAACGACTGTTTACTAATAAGAATTAGGAAAACCTCACTAATTCTATTTTTGAAAATTCGTGATAAAGCCTGACCGAATATATGATCATGCGCCATGTTGCGGAATTTCACTGGAACTAATTTTTTCATACTATACTGAACTGTCACCCTATACCTACATGAGAATAACAGCGCCCTCTTGACAATGATCATATATTACTGGTCAGGCTTTAGTAAAAGTGGTAATAAGCTCATAATAAGCTATTCAATTTGCAGATACATGTATGAGATGTTTAATCGTTTATGTTATTTATTTCATTTGCTAGCACGATGTATTAGTCTCCTAACTTGTAAAGAGTAGGTACCTAATACTGGAATCTTACCAAAGTCGTACCTAATGAAAATCATAATTATATAATTGTATGTTTTTTTTATATATTTTATGCAGAAATTTTATTCTTAGTTAATAAGCAAAGTTTTAATATACAATTTTTCACTTTTATTTATTTTTCCTTCCCGAATGCAAAACATAATAAGTATCTGTAGGAGCAACGTGTCTTGCTATTTCAGTCAGTCTCGGTACAAAAAGCACTGAGGTTGACTGTAGGTAACATGACAAATACGAACGTTTCCGAGAATATACGATGGAAACCAATTATGCACGACATCTGTACCAAGAGGGATATAGTCCCAATAGGCTACATTCCTACTAGTCAAATCAGCTTCTTTTTTAGAACTGTCAAAACAATTTGCTAATATGGAATTTATATGAAAACGAATGTAGTGACGTCACAGTCAACTCACCTACTTTTTAGGGTTCCGTACCCAAAGGGTAAAACGGGACCCTATTACTAAGGCTTCGCTGTCCGTCCGTCCGTCCGTCTGTCCGTCCGTTCGTCCGTCTGTCACCAGGCTGTATCTCACGAACCGTGATAGCTAGACAGTTGAAATATTCACAGATGATGTATTTCTGTTGCCGCTATAACAACAAATACTAAAAACATAATAAAATAAAGAATTAAATGGGGCTCCCATACAACAAACGTGATTTTTGACCAAAGTTAAGCAACGTCGGGAGTGGTCAGTACTTGGATGGGTGACCGTTTTTTTTTTGCTTTTTTTTTGTTTTTTTTTTTTTTCATTATGGTACGGAACCCTTCGTGCGCGAGTCCGACTCGCACTTGCCCGGTTTTATTATATTTCAATCCGATTTATTAAATAGAAATAGTGCTTAAAAATAACTGCTGTCTATGTTTTTCTAATTATTATCTGGTGCTTTATTCCGTGCACGGTGTGAAATAATTTATTTTAAGTAGAGGAAACATCCCTATTATTGGGAACACAAGAAGATAAAATATACATGTATAAAACTCTTACAGTTTGTACATGAGATAACGTAAAGGTGACATGTTTTCACCTAGCGAATAATCATATTAAATAAAACTCAGTTTAAGTTTGTGATGATTTAATTCATTAATTCAATCCATAGCCGGCAACAAAATGTACAATATCATACTCTCATCCAATACAAATGTACAACTTCACTTCGATGGGCGACCACGAGATACAAAACAATAAAACCAACGTGATACTACGTAAAGAACTAAGGCCCGTACCACGAAAATGGAAACTTTACTATCTGTCTCTCTATTGCTCGGATATGCAAGAGTAAGAGGCGGATAATGAAATTTCGGTTTTTGCGGTAGGTCCGCTGGCTTACCAGAGATTAGAAGGTTATATAAGAGTGCCAAAGTCACCGACACTTCGAATGAGATTCAAAAATGTCTTTGTATATTATTTACAATTTTCAGCGTTTTTTCTTTGACTTCATTTAGTCCTCTATAACTGTCTATTCTCCGCTTTTACTGTTTTCACAACTAAAATAATTAATAAATAATTTCATTGATTCAATGTGATTATAATGTAGGTATGTATTATATTTTTTAACTAATTTAAAATCTTCGTTAACCAAACTATAGGAACACTATTCTCGTTCTTGAAACAGACATACATATAGGATGTGAAAAGACTAATTGTCATAGATTTCTTCATATTTTACATATGGGGCACAATGTCAGGTATAATTCTATTTTTCTATGAGAGTGAACCAAGAAAAAGTTATCAGGGATATAATTAAAATATATTTTATTTATTAAAAAAATATGATTAGGTATAGTCGGTACCCGTATTAAACCTTAAACAAGTTTGTTAAATATAATATTGAAGTAAAATTTGTCATATTAATATCATTAAAGGTGTGTGGTGTGTCTAGAAACGTTAAACCTCTCTTGGTTCACTAAGTTTACAAAATGAAATTGAATCTCTATAACACATTGCAATAATAGGTACCTTGATGTCCATTCTCACATAACACAATAATGAAGAGTCCAACAATTGGCTGTATATTATAATAATTTATTTGCCATTTCGTTCGTATGCACAACATTTACATTCGTCAACAACATGCGAGGAGCCAATAAAACGTCACAAAAATAAACTTATTCAGAACAAAACGTAAATAATATGTACATAATTACATCGACAACTTAACGATTAACGGCATCAAAACCTCGATAGTTTGTACATCGCAACAACGCTGCTCAACTCGGCGGTTTAGACTAAAAATCTAGTTAAAAAGTATTGGCTATGTTCATTAGTTATTCCGTAAGAAATTTTGGAATGTATTCGCTTTAAAAATATCAATATCGTATTGTTTAGTGTACTAGTAAAAAGATTTTCCTAGATAGTTCACCGAGCCTGACGCAGAGTGCGGACGCTCGCAGGACTATACTATTCTAAAATACTGGACATTTTCTATAAGTCCTTGCTTGATGTACAGTGGACATCAAAGATATGTTTATATTTTTGCACCTTACTCCTTTGTAATAAGGCGAAAAGTGTAAACATATCTTTGAATGTGGTACATTATGAACACAAGTGATCTCTTCAGACATCTTATTGTTTTAGATATCATTGAATAGATCTTTGATGTGCCGCTAACCGTGCCAAGTGACTTTACAGTTTACCCTAATATATTATTGCTAACCATTGAATAAGACACTTGAATAATCATATTAATGAGAAATAACCGCATTCACTAAAACACTATAACGGGCGAGCGGCCGCACTCCGCGCTAGAGGATATTTCGCTAAATATACATATGTTATTTTAATTTGCATTATAATCTTAAAAATTGACTACAACATCCACAGTTGCTAAAAAATTACAAAGATTACAGTACTAGGATTTATAAAATACGCGCTTCGTCAGTCGATGTGTTTCTTAAATGTTTTTGACATCTGCATTTAACACGGAGATGGCAATTATTGCTGAGGCATATATTATAAATCGTAGTAGAGTAGCCATCATATATATCGGGGCGGCCAAGGTGCTCACAAATATCTGAGCACGCCTCTATTGTCAAGGCGTTAGAGTGCGTGTTCAGATATTGTGAACACCTCGGCCGCTCCGATATATAAGATGGCGACTGTACTCTAGTACTGTATATGAGCAGTAACGCGCCGTCTACCGCCTAAAGCCTTCCGTAAAAAAAATATTCAAAATTATGTTAAAAGCTAATGTGATGGCAAACTTCCTTTCCCGTAAAAAAAGTATATACAGTGTGCTACATCCGTTTGCCCGGAAACTCGACGTGGCGGATAAATAATTTGATAGAAAATACTACCGTCGAATTTCCGGAAAAACTAATGGTAAAATAAAATGTCCGTCACCTACGATAATGAAGAAAGGATTGTGATAAGCGTGTCGCATGAATTCGAGAATTCGTCTAAAATTCTAGCCTTGATTAGGGCGGTATTCCACCTGTCAAATTTCTTTGTCCGATGTGTATTTTAGTCTTACATTTGGACTAAGAAATTGGACAGGTGGAATACCACACTTAGACACGCTGGTAGCGAGTAACCACTGACCTACGTCGGGCCCAGCCCGTATTCAAAACATTGTTCATTATACTAAATCGCAACTAAAGTAAAATACAGCTATGAATATCACTGTTATAATATATGTAGAGGAGCTCACTTGACTGCCTTAGTCTACTATATGACGAAAAGTATCTAGACGCCTGTTTTTCAGTTAACCTTTTGAACGCCAAACGGCGCATCCATTTGCCGTGCCACTGACGCCACGGGGATTAAATTTAGTTTTGAGAATAAATAATGCAAATCTAAAAGTGGGGTGTTATTCAGTAGATTTTCATCAAAAAATGATCGACGTCAAATGTCGTCTTTGGCGTCGTTGTCACGATTTTGCGTTGACGTCAATTGCCGTCTGTGGCGTTCAGAAGGTTAAAAGTGAAATTACAACCTATGTCAGTTGGCACAAGGTCGCTTTTGATATAGCACGGCGTTTGACATATTTTCGCGTTCACAAAACGTTCCAAAACTTTAGGTAAGTAATTTTAGTATCATGCCTCTGTACATTTGGCTAAACATTATGTATATTTGAGCATTCATGACACTAAAACATCTTTAGTAGCGTGGGTTAAACATTTAAACAATAAAATTAGGACAATGATAAGCTAGCTTCTTTATAAACTACATTGCAAAAATGAACTAATGGAAAATTTGCTTAATAATAGAATAACTTCTTTGCTGTCTATGTCGAATAAATACAATAGCAACTTTGTTCTATGCGAAATAAAGTTTATATTTATTTGATTAACACCACGCCACTACAAAAATTATACAAGTTTGATTATATAATAAAATACAAGTTGGTATCAGTAAAAAATAATACAAAAAACATACATTATAATTAACCGCTTGTATTCTATTTTACAATACAACAGTTTGAGAAATCTGTCGAAGTATTGTCAAAAATATTTTATCATTGATACAAATATCAAATGTTTAATTTCACATGTCATTTATTTCATATACAAACAGTTGTCGCTAATGAATAGTCAAATTGAGTTAATCAGTACGGATATGATGGTCGTTCTTGTCTACGTGACAGCGTGATAAAACGGTCTCCGTCACTTTCTATCCTGCGATGTTAAAAAGCAACTGTTATTTTATCACGTGGATAAAACCATCCATAATACGCCTGCTGATGATTAAATTATGTCAAAAATAATCGTCAAATTTCACTTTTCAGGAACAACAACCGGTATATATTTAACTTATCATAAGTATGTCAACACAATTTCGTCCATGTTACATATATTTTGCCGACATAATGACAAAATAAACAGGACTAAATTGCAATATTTTACCTAATTCACCAATAACGCCGAATTGTGTTTAGTTAACCACATAACGCATTGCATTCATACCTGTAGTGAAAAAAAAAAGAAAATTAAACAAAACGAAAATAAAAATAACATAAATTTGAAATGATTATTGCAATTACGTCCAACAAATATTTTACATGGATTTATTATACATATGTACCTATATTGAATTTATAAATACTATACTTTGTTGATATGATTTATGTCTGCTATAACTATTATACATACATATA
This sequence comes from Cydia fagiglandana, assembly GCF_963556715.1. Classification (NCBI taxonomy): domain Eukaryota; kingdom Metazoa; phylum Arthropoda; class Insecta; order Lepidoptera; family Tortricidae; genus Cydia; species Cydia fagiglandana. The sequence continues at coordinate 7,369,500 of NC_085953.1, read as the reverse complement.
CATTATTGTACATACAAAGCGTCTTGGATGTGAAAAGTATATAAAATAATTATGATCATATCAGACAAACCATAAAAATAATAGTATATAAAACTGACACGTAAAAAAAACTAATAATATTTTTAATACTATCATCTCTACAATATATCTTTTTAGAACCCAGTAAGAAACGAAACTTAAAACTTCTTTCTGTTTTTACCTAGTTTAATTGAAAACCTTCGCAACTCAAGATAAATAAAACACTCTTATAAGTATGGTTCATAAAGAGACTTTTTCAAGATAGATATCTTTTAGCAATGACCCATTGTTTTTGTAAGATGCGTAAAATCTTGATAGGTGGTGTAGATGGTTCTGTACAGCGCCATCAGATATATCGGAGCGGCCAAGGCGCTCATAAATATCTGAACACGCCTCTATTGTCAAGGCGTTTAAGTGCGTGTTCAGATATTATGAATACCTTGGCCGCTCCGATTTATCTGATGGCGACTGTACGTTATGCGGTAGCTCTGGTTATCCAAAGTTGACGTTTCACCAAAGACCACAAGACATACGGCGCAGTAAAGCGCCATCTGGCTCAATAGTCAAACTAGGGGGCACGTTCCGCATTCTTTTCTTAAAGTTTACTTCTCTAATACAATCAACAACTCTTTGTTTTATTATCTTGTTGCTATGGTTCCGATACGACGTTAAAACAGTCCAGAAGTTCCAAGTCCCGTTACCCCATACCACAACCCCGTACGGCGATCTCGGTTGGAAGTACCCATTACCTGTCATGGTGTTTGTCGAGGAGGTATTCCTTGAGCCGCCGGACCAGGTGTTCGGAGAGCTGCGTCACCTCCGGCCATTGTTTTAGAACCATCACGCCGACCATTACGGCTAAGCTTGTTGTTAGGACTCGTACTCTGGAATTGTAATACAAAGTTGTCATTGTCATATGGTTGAATGTATGTTAAAATGACTATAGAGTTGGACCAAGCTAACTCTGCAGCGGATTTAGTAGCACAGAACGTTACTGTTTTCATAAATGTCGATGAAATTAGGACGTTTAAAATAATACTTCAACGCTCTGTGCTATCAAATTCGTTGCAGAGTTAGCTTGGTCTAACTCTATGTCGATATTACACAATTAGGGATTGCAATCCGGTCCGGCGGATCCGGTAATCCGGCCGGATCCGGCACATTTTTCATGATACCGGATCCGGCAAAATTCACCGGATCCGGTCCCGGATCCGGTAAAGTGAAATATAAAGCGCTAAAATATAAAATAACAGCTTTAAACACTGCTAAAATTTAAAAGTTCTCGCCAGTATTCGAATTTTCTCGCTCGCAAACAGCAACACAACAACTTGTTTGTTAGTTGACGCCAGTCTTCTAGCCGACGAAATATGTGTCGTGAGATTTCCGTGCACCGTAAGTACTGGATTGGTTTATATTCAATTTATTGTGTTGTTACATTGTAATTTAATGTACATGTTCTTTCGTTTTATTTTGTACAAACCAGCCATTTTAGCCCACTTATAATAAGTGTTACCTGCATTTAATATATAATGAATAAATATTTATAAAATTAAATAGAGAAATATATGTTGACTTTTGACGACCGGTCTGACCTAGCCAGTGGGTAGTGATCCTGCCTGTGGAGCCGCGATCCTGGGTTTTCGAATCCCGGTAAGGACAATTATTTGTGTGATGAGCACAGATATTTGTTCCTGAGTCATGGTTGCTTTCTATGTATTTAATTTTAAGTATTTGTATATTATATATCGTTGTCTGAGTACCAACAACACAAGCTTTCTTGAGCTTACCGTGGGGCTTAGTCAATTTGTGTAAAAATGTCCTATAATATTTATTTATTATTATTATTTATATGTTATTTTGTTACTATTATGCTACTAAATGTACTTGTATAGGTATACACGCTTATTGATTTTGTTTGCTAAAACTAAAATGGTTGAATTGAGAGCACCTTTTTGTTGGAAATGTGGGTTGGGCTATAGATATTTTAAGAGAAAAAGAAGATTTTATTTGTGGTTAAGTAATGAAAACGTTGATTTTTGAAACTTAAAACAGCCATCATCGAATTAAACTGTTGTGAGACATACTAACATTGAATAATTTACGGTTTAGACTCACTTGTTTTTAGTCACTCGCGCGACATGTTTCGGAGAGCCTAGGTCTCCTGTTAAGACACCCGTTTTATTAATCCATTAAAAAATATCCTTAACTTCGCATATAACGCTAAAAACATGATAAAATACGTGACTTGATCAATTTTTTATCCGCAATGCCAATCCGGCCGGATCCGGCCGGATCCGCCGGATTGAGGCCAAAATCCGGATTCAAAACCAGTCCGGATTGCAATCCCTATACACAATATTGCCTGGGCAAGAATAAATAGATAACGTATATAATTTTATAAGTAATTAATTAATTATGAATGAACTTGTAGTTTGTATATAGCTATATTTTGTACTTCACAGTTAGATCCGTAATCATTACGTCAGAATCTGATGATGCAATCCTCTAGAATTCCGGGGATTTTTTTAATTTTATAGGTACGCCTACCTATAGTAGGTAACTCGTGTATTTACTTTCCGAATATTAGACTATTGTTACAAAGTCTGTTTTTTTTGTTAAGTTTATTAGACATACCTGGTGCGCAGGAAGGGCATGGCCACGCCGGCGATGGTGGCCATGAGCAGCAGCGCGAGCTGCAGCAGCGTGAGCGCCACGTTGAGCAGCTTGACGAGCAGCAGCCGCGGCGGCAGCGCGGCCACGCCCGCCTCGCCGCCCGCCCCGCCGCCGCCCGCCACGCCGCCCGCCATCCATTGCTCCAGTTTGCTAATCTGAACGAACCGAAACAGATGCGCGGTTTAGGACCTATGGTCGAACTAGTTAGATACTTTTTGAGACAAATTGTCTGATACATCTGGGACATTTTGAATATTAACCTGAAAATTTTGAACGCAAAGATATTTAATCTTTAATAAATGTTAATTTGTTGAACGATACAGTTAAGGTAAAGTGGGGTAAGACTATTATTTGTATGGAATCCTTATACTGTTTGTCTTGCTCCGAGCAAAATAAATTATGTTAGTCTTCTTAACCCACCTTACCTTACAGGCTTACATGAATATTATAATTGAATTGGAGTTTATACCTCATGGTAAACTTAGACTAGGACTATATGTCACAATGTTACAATGCTGTCGAGCTTACTTTCGTCTGACAGAGATCAAGCGCTTCATGAATGTCCCGTATCCTCTCTTCGCTCTGATATTGCACCTTCTCTTCTACGTCCGTTAAAGCTTGTTTTAGATTTTCAACCTAAAAAAGGCAACGATATTATTAAAATACTAATTTTATTCTATATTCCTAACATTGAACATGTTAGGAATAGGTAACAATAACTGTGCTACACTGAATTAAACTTTCACGATTATTAAACATTATCAAACTGCACAAGGGGACTTAATCGCGTATTTAAGTCGCGTCGGAAGTAAATCTTAAAACATAAATACGCGATTAAGTCCCGTTGTGCAGTTTGATAATAATTGTGCTGATTGATTCTTCCTTACATTAAATCACTTTTTTATGAAAGCTTGTTGACATAATATTTTTTTTATTGTAAACGAAAGACGTTGCGTATCTATACGAGCCCCGATGCAAATTATTTCGTCTAGTTCCACGCAACAATTTTGTTTATTTTAATAAATTTTACACATGAACATAAAATGACCCAGTAATGGGAACCATAATAGCAATGTTTAATGTAGTTTATTTTGATCGTATAATAAAATTGCGTGAGACTTTTATTGCTGAAAAAAAGGACTTTTCAAAAACGTTGTCCAAATCATATTGACCTCTCCTACAGCACTGCTGCATGCATGGGCTCGAAACAAAATTGTCAGTACATTGGCAGAGCCCTATTGCTTTCCCTAGTAATAGCCCTTTTCACATATGTTGTAATCCTACCCGTCAATAAAAAAATAAAAGAAACGTGATTTTTTTCCTTTCAGTACAAAAGATATTTCTTGTGTTTGGATTTAGTTATTGCAGAGTATTATCATATAAAATTAAATTACATTAGTATAAGCATTAAATATTAGTAATTTTTAAACAAAAACATAATTTTTGAACAAACGCGAGAACCTCAAAAAATGGTCTCACTAGACGAAAACATATGCATCGGGGCTCGTACACTGGTCAGCCACGATCTTTTCGTGAAAGTCAAGACTAAAGTTAGAATAGTTATTTACGATACAAGTGCAGAAAAGGGGAAATTCGAAACGAGTGGCGCTAAATGAAAACACGACCGAAGGGAATTGTTTTAAATCGAAACGAGTTGCGAATTACCTATTCGCACGTGTATCGTGCGTTTTACAGTACCTAAATATGGCCGTTTAAACTTTCGACATACGCACGGAAACTGCTCGGAAAGTAGGACCATACCTACTGTAAAGTGTATTTAAAAACGGTAAATTACCTCATTCTGATGTAGTTCAGTGAGATCGTTGATTTGTTCTTCTAACCGCTCAGTCTTGAACCGTTCTTCCTGCAACCGCTCCGTCAGGTCTGACACCTCTTGTGATAGGTTCTGTATCAAAACACATAAGTTTATTTAGTTATCTTAGAAATTTGATATTTAATTATTTGCTTTACAGAAAGATTCACCGAAAATGATGTACTTAAATGAAATAAAGTAATGAATTACAGTTATAAAATGAGTGTGTTGATTTTTTTTTTCAGATTTAGAGCGGTTTTGCACTACGTCCGATCCGAACCCGTGAAAATATGGTCCGTAGTATCCGTAGAACTATTTCTATGGTAAGTTACGCACCGCACACGTTGAATGACGGAAAGAAATCGGACTGAGATCGGATCTAGTGCGTAACTTACCATAGAAATAGTTCTACGGCTACTACGGACCATATTTTCACGGGTTCGGATCCGATTTGGATCGGACGTAGTGCGAAACCGCTCTTAATGTTTTCGGTCCGTTTTCCATGAAGTAAGCATGGTCTTACAACCAACATGTTAACATACATACATATAATCACGTCTATTTCCTTTATTAGTAATAGGTATCCATTAGTAATAGCAGAGACCACGGATTTCCACTTGCTACTATCCTGACATACCTCTTTCGCTATATGTTAACAAATCTTAAAAAAATAGTTTGTAAAAATGAAGTTGGTTGCGAACCTTAAGCGCGTCGAGTTTCTCTGCGAGCCTCTCGTAGTCTTCGCGGCGCGCGGCCAGTTCACTAAGGATCGGCTTGATGCTCAGCGCCGCTTCTGACAAGTTGTTGGAGCCCGGCTGCGTCGGATACCTGCCACAACAATATTACGAATATACAGTATAACATTAAATCAAAGATAATTTGAAATAGAGGAATATTGTGTTGTTGTTGTATGCGTGTTGAGTCGAATCGAATTGTATTACTTTCTATGACCAGACTCACACTATCAACATCCGACTGCGCCTTCACTGGGTGCGTAGCCAACGTCAACGCTCCGTAGCGAACGAATCGCAAAGGTCACTGTCGCACTAGTGGAGAAGAGTGATAGACAGAGATGACTATGATACGCTACGGAGCGTTAACGATTGGCACGTTGGCTACGCGCCCTGGTGACACTGCTACTATTGACGCTATGGGGGAGAACTGAGTAAGGTGAAGCCCCTTGATAAAAATAATACATACACGGCTCCTTCACTGGTGACACTGCTACTAGGAGACGCTTCAGGGGAGAACTTCGGTGCGGGCGAGGTGGCGGCTCGGGGCAAGGTGGACCCTCTCGGCGCAGCTTCCCCTGCCTCGGACGCTCGCGAGCCTTCGGAGGACGCGTTCGCTGGATGTTGTAGAAACACTCAATACTAGGTTATGATGGGTTGTGCCTTATAAGGCAAATAGGAGGTAACTAGGAAAATATTTCGACCGACTCCCGTAAGATGTGCTTACTTTGCTCCGAAATTAGAAATATTATTATGCCGATTTAAAGTAGACCATCTGTCATGTTGTAACACTTTACCACTCAACCGTCCGGCCCGCGAGACTGTTTTCCTGTCAACCGTCCGAGGTTTTTTAGCGACGCACGCCCCGCGCAGCGTTTTCACAATTTTCTACAAAAATTATAACTACACTGCCACCTAATTTTTTTAAGAGCTAACTATTTAGTTAGGCTACGTTGTCGCATCAAGAGAATTAGTAAATAATGCCGAAATATTCCGTTAGATAGCTCTGAAATCAATTCTTTCTTCCACCCCTTTGGATAGTAAGGTTCCCGCGGACGGTTAAGAGCATATTTTTTTCGGACACTATACTATCGTCGGACGGTCAAGTGGTTAAATGAGTTTGTGATATAGTAGTACCCCCTTATTCATAAACGGTTACTAAAGTTGACAAGCCGATAATAATCGTTTGTCCCTTTCCATCATATGAATACGTCGGAAAAGGACAAACGATTATTATCTGCTTGTCAACTTTAGTAATAGTTTATGAATAAGAGGGTTAATGTATAAATATTTGGGGCAGAATTAGGTACACAGTGTGGATCAAACTTTTTGCGGTACAATCTTATTGGTTAAAACATAACTATTCTTCAGTTAAAAATACGTTTTATAAATAAAGAAAATAAATAAATACTATAGGGACATTCTTACACAAAATTTTATTTTTCATGTTACCGCGTATTCGTCTTGTAAAGCAGATTTTGGGCACAAAAAGATAAACCAAGTAAAACAATCTTTGCTTTGAATAAAAAAGTGACACCGTTTAACAAAAGATCAAAACGGTACAATTTGTCTATTGTTATTCTATTTTTCTTATGTCTATTTTTGTAGGTATGTGTTTACGTGTGGGTACTCTAGAAAACTTAGTGTACTTTACAATACGCTCCAATAACCGTGTAGTTATATGTATAAAAATTGTATTATTCAGAATTTGTATTTTTAAATACATTAGGTTTAGTAATGTTAGTAACAGTACGTCTCTAAGAAACCGTGTTTTATAAATACGTGCATTATAAATATTATCAGTGTGTTTTCAGCAAGCAACTTAATTACATTGCTCAAAGTAATTGTGTATTACAGCGTGAAAAGTAGCAAAGCGAATATCTGTAAAAATCTGTATGACAATTCTAAGACGTCTTACATAAAAACCTCACTTTGTAGACCGCTGGTAATTGTGAAAGAAAATGTTTTTGTTTAATTGTACAGTTTATAAAACTGAATTAATAATTTAATTTTTAACTCTTAAAACTACGGGCATAGTCACGTTCCTCGGAAATAAAAAAAATTCGATGGAAAACGATGCTTACGTCCACAGGGACATAAAACCGAATTAATTACTCCTCATTCAAAATGGACTTGTAATCTTGGCTTTACGGTAGAACACAAGAAACACGACACAAGCATCTATACAGACTACTACAAAAACATTACCCTCTTCTGCGACGCGCGCGGGTAAAAATTCATAATATTTCCCTTTAGTATTGGCGTGTTCAGAATATCAACCCTTAAATGCATGATTTTCTCTTTTTGCCCGAATTTTATATATGTATCACATAATTGTTTGCTGATTCTAGGAAAAATAGTAAAAAAAATATAACTTCGATTTTCACTGCGAAATCAGTGTTAGAAGTTGAATTGGCTAAATCATATTTATTTAAATATGTAAATTTCAGTAATATATAAATTATTTTTTTTACTACCATTAGAAAGGTACACTATTTGTGATATACCTATGATAAAGTTTTTAAATATAAAATAATTACATACTCCGAAAAAACCGTTCAAATTCACATACTAAAAATTATCAACTTGTGGATTTTTCCAAGTTTGCCGACTTTTCGTCTTAGAACGAATGTAATTTTTACAAAGCGGAAACACATTAACCCTTAAATCATCACCCTATTACTTGACGTTTTGTATAAAGGTGCGTTCAAGAACGTAAGCCTTTTTATTTTAAAACTGTGAGCTGTCTAATGGTTTGTAGACGTTTGGCAACACTATGCATTTAAGGGTTAAGAACTGAGACCTCTCTAATATTACACCATCTACATAAACTTTTTTATTTACGAGGAATGTATCTTTTTAAATTAGAAGTCCCTATTATTTGTTAATCTCTGGTACAGTCAGCAGCAAATACATTGTGACAGCTAAACTTTTTATTTTGATGTTCACTGTAAAGCACTGGAAGGCATGACTAAATACATATAAGCAAATATCTCATTATATTGGCGTAACAGTTGCGTAGCGGGTATTTACCTCTCAGTTCCGCGTGTGGTGGGGCTGGCGTGCAAGAAAGAGACAACAAGGTAAAGCAACGAAACTCACAAGACGCTTGAAATGATTGCATTTTACAATAGCTCATGAAGTATAGACAAATGACAACTGCAATTTTAAATTGGATAGCTATGAAGAGAATGACCTGGTGTTTCATACAGATTTCGACCTCTGACTCCCGAGCCAAATACAGATCTAATAGGCACTATATATTTTATTTATATGCTTTTAATATATTATATAGATACAAATAATAAATACTATAGTTAGTTTTTTTTAGCATTAGAAAGAACTCCACAGAAGCAACCGTGTAGTTTTTATCAGGCTCTTTAATTGTTAATAATTATTGAATTATCTAATGTAGCATGGTCAATACATATAATTTACTTCAAATTATTACCGCTAAAAGTGCCTGATTTGGAACCACAAGCTTACTTCTGCGAAGTTCTTTCTAATGCTAAAAAAACGGACTGTATGCTGGTTTGAATTGCACTGTTGCATGTTTTCAAGTTGTTTTTATGTACAGCAAAAGTTGAAATCTGTTTGAATAATGAAATACTTCGATAATAGTTGTATATATGTCAGAATAATACCGTAGGCTCTGTTTCACACATTGTAAAAAATAATGTTATTTTACTAATGTGATAAGAAACAAGACCCTAGTTAACCCTTCCAGCCAAGATTGGTAATAAGTGTTAGAACACTTATACACGGTGTAACATGAGGAAACCGAATAATTTTAACTACGCATTTCTGAGGTCAAAAGAAGGAAAAAATATGAGTTTAGGTCAATTTTGCCAAAAAAAAAATTATTGTTATGTTTTTTCAATTTTTTTAATGGATTTGTACATAAAAAATAAATGTTATTGGTAAACTTGTTACTTAAAATTGATTTTTACATTTTTTTTTCGGAAAAACCTTTTTACTTGTCACTTTTTGACATCTATCAATAAGGATACTTAGACTACGTCCCATAGCAGCAACATTACCATCAAAAAGGCCTTTTACATTATTTAACAACAAAAACTTGTTTATTTTTAAATTAATATTATCTCTGAAACTAGGCGTTTTTTAAAAAAGTTTATAGGACATTTTTGTCTCTAAATATGATCAGGAATAAGCTGTTAAAATTATTCGGTTTACTCGTGTTACACCGTGTATATAGCATATGCTAGAGGGTATGCTAGCTTGTACCAATCACGTTGGCGTATACGTCACATTTCTGGTTTGAAAAATGGTGTTCAAAAGGTTAAAGAAGCGCATCACGACATCAAATCGGTCACATAAATAAAAGCCTTAACAGACATTGGAAAGTCAGTTCAAATTTGGAACTTATTACGTGAGAATACGGTAAGAAATTGAATGAGTTTTCTATAGGCTGTTAAGACAGTTATGTACGGTGGGAGAGAAAGGATATAACAATTAGTGTACAAGTAAAGTGCAAAATAATGAAGAGTATTGAATAGTATTGTATAAGTTGTTTTGTGGTAAGAAAAACTAAAATTAAATGTGGCTAAAGTCCTACAATTAGTGAGAAAAAAAGAATATTATACAGTTGGTTTAATATTATGTAGGTAATTTTGATGCAGTATGCGTAGTACATGCATAACATATAAATTATAAATCAACACAATTAAGTATGTAATGTAATTTAAAAAAAGTACAAAAAGTACACAAATATATCGTAAACATGACCCATTTTCTTTTGAATGTAATTTAGGTAAAGCGTCCTGGGAACAATGCCTCAGGCTAATTTAGGGCTAGATTTATTTATTTTGTTATTTAATATCTGTTTTAATAAATACACCATATATTTGGTAAACTTGAAATGTATTATTTTAAATTTATTAGTATTCTAACCACGCAAATTTAACACTAAAGGACCTACCTTGACCTATCCTAAACACAGATACATTAACCGTTTGTTATATAACACAACAATAGCACATAAGTTAACAAACTCATAAAACAATAATAAAACACCTTACACTTTTTCCTACATTTCTTGCATTTGTTAAACAACATGGTAGTTATGACAATCCCTCACAACACTGTCGCATTGTGTTTGCACACTGCAATCACATAACTAAAACCGACTTCATTTTCATTACGTCCCAATTGCTATAGATCTCCAAAGGTATTTCAACTCTATTAATACTAGCATAGAACTCAAATTTCAAATTCAAAAATGTTAGTCCTAGCACTCCACTTCATTATCATAACATCCCAAATGCTATTAACTCTCAAACGTATAGCAACTCTATTAACACTAGTGTAAAACTCAAATTTGAATAGCTTTAAATATGAGACATTCGTTTCACCTGTTTTAGTAGTATGAGTCAACACAGGTTAGCCAACGTAGTGACGAGAGCCGTGACATTGAGGTGATAATATCTAGTGTTTATCTGTAAGTGTTGTGATTATGAGTTATCTGATTTGGTTGTATGAATATTATGAATACTCGTACGTTCCGATTTGTGTTCAAGTACATCCGTAGCTGTCATAAAAAATTGTCATCATCAGGATCATTTAACCGATCGGTTTTTTTAAGTGGTAGGTATTATAGTTATTTTTTTAATTCGAATAAAATCTTTTTTTGTTATTTGGTGCTTTGAGTCCCAATGCTTCAAATTTGAATGATAAAAAACATAGTAAACTTTTATTTTAACCTCTAGGGTCTCAAAGTCCTAATACGAGTACAAATTGCCTTCAATGAAATTTTAATTGTTTTATTTCGTTCGATTTTAGAAAAAAACGAATACAATTATATTGTCTAATACCCATTGATTTAAATTTGACTGCCAATTTTTCTCGCGTGGTATGCCGCTAGAGGTTAGATTTAAAACTAAATTGTCGCAAAAAAATAATACATGTATAAAATTAATACATAGCTCCATCATAGCATACAATAGGTAGCTCAAAAATAAATATCTTGGAACAAAAGATGTTCTCATAACTTCCGTGAGTCTTGACTTGACCTGCAGTTGTGTTGAATTGCTAATTTTTTTTTTGTAAAGAAAGAATTAGTGGAAGTGTTTTAACACAAAACCTACAATAAAGTAGTGTAAAGGGTACATAGATGGAGTTGATTATATTTATGAATCGTAAATGCATGTCACTACACTAAAAAGGGCTGTGATATTTTACAATTTGTTAATATTATTATAATATACATATGTTTCTAAAAGGTTCTATATACGTGGATGGTGTTAAGCGGAATGTAATAATTTTAATGTTTTCTCAGGTCTACTTACAGACAGCACATGGGTAGTAGAAACAGTGGAAATCGTTCAAGAGTATATCCAGAATCGCGCTTATGTCAAATTTGACAGGTTAGATCTTAAACATATCGTTATCGTATCTTGGTGATGTCTAAAAGATATCTAAAAGAGATCTAATAGATGTCTATTTCAAAATCTGAATCGGGCCCCAAGACAGAGAAGAGTAATTAACTCTTTTTAGCTCAAGAGCTATCTCATATCTGGAAGAGAACATCTGAAACTCTCTATAATCTTGTATTGTACAATGACTCTTGCTAAGTTTTAATAAATTCATGGTTCTTTCTCTGATAACACCATCCAATAAAATGTATATGATGATTAAGGAAGCATGATAGTTTCTCCACACGAGATACTTACAAGGACCTGTGTTTTCTGCGACAAAAATACATACAATACGTTATAAAATAATACATACTATATGACTCGTATATATGTTGCAAATGTATGTTTTGTAGAGTAAAATAGACATGTAAAGCAGCAGAGGTTGCATTCCCGACATAGTGTAACGACAGATAGTCCTTCAAGGTGGCATGTACAGTCAGCCAATCATCTGATCGATAGAGTCGAAAAGTGGTAGACCGCTTTCATGGCTGACCGTACAGTGTACATTTAAATGGTGGTGCTCACACATAGAACGGTAATCGTCCTGCCGTAGCTTGGATATTTACTGACGACTATTTCGTCGGGTGACAAGCAAAAGTCACTAAGTACCACCACAAGTTCATAGCCATAGTGAACCATATTAGTACTAAAAGAAGGTCGATTTTTGTTTATTTTTTATTTAGTAATTAGTGACTTTTGCTTGTCACCTGACGATCTGTCGTTACGACAAAGTGGGAACGTGGCCTTAGTACAGTCAAGTGTAAAAATATGGGTGCATACAAGTTACTCAAAAATATGTCCCATAGTTCTTAATTCGCTGACACAAGAGCAAAGGGATATTGTAGCCGCCGTGCAGGTCAGGATCTCGACGACTCAAATAAAAAGCTTCGATTTGAAGTAAACTATTATAATTTCAATAGGTACTGGTTTTACAAGGGTTCCTTGACTAAACGGTTAGATGTAAAAGTGGTGTGGTGATTGTATGGAGGCTGATGAGAGAGTGATTTGCATAATTTGAATATCCGAAAATGGTGGTTAAGATTTGGCCGCGATACATGATATGTGGAGCGCTCCTATTGGTGCTTTAGAAAAAGCTTCCAAATACTAGCCGAGCCCGACGGCTGCGTTTAGTTACTGTATTATACAAATAAAGGTTGCGTTCGCAACAGATATATTTATGAGTATGATGAGTGCACCCATATTTTTACACTTGACTGTACTTTGCCACCGTATTACAAAGTGACAATAAAGTACCACAGTGACAAGCTTTCGAAGTTTTAACGCTAGCGATAAAAACATCAAGCCTGTAAGCTATCAAGGCTTTGGTTTTGCGAAAGCAACTTTATATTGAATATAGATATACCAAATATTATAAACGGAATAGAAAATTTAGAAGAAAATCTATTATGTTTCGTTAACTATTGATACTGCTGATTAAAGGACGATATTATGCAATATTGCACGACGACGGATTTAATAAGAGCCAACCTTTTTGTCGCCATAAATTGTCGATATAAAATATGCACTCATAAGCGACGAGAAAACAGCTAAAGATGCACGATTCTCAATTCAATATATTTTAGATTTTTTTATGCAATCCTAAAAAAAATTGATTCAAACGAAAGCGGCAATTTACGTGTTTTCGGCAAAACAATAACTTTTTAAAAACTAAAAAATTAGGCGCCGAAAAATTGTACATTTGTATCAGCTTTCATGTGATTATATTATACTTATAAAAAGAAAAGACAGCACGGAGAAGACAATCGCTCATCCTGACTCAATTCATTATTGCCGTCTAAAACTTCTGACAAGTTCATAATCGCAACTTGTTACATTTGTAGTACAAAATTATTTTCCTTCGTATTTTCACGGAAACGTACGAAAGTGTCTTGCTATTTCAGTCAGTCTCGGTACAAAAAATACTGAGCTTAACTGAAAAAGCATGACAAATGCGAACGTTTCCTAGAAAATACGAAGGAAAACAATTATGCACTACATCTCGCTGGCCCAATATTACAGCTAGGGTTCTATGTAACATAACAAGATAGTTGAAATTCGACTTAATGTCACTATGACCATGTTCAGATTTCAGTTCGAAAAAAGTGAAACATAGAACCCTGTAATATTGTTGGGCCAGCGAATTGTAGACATGCGCGAAGGCAATAAAGTTTGTGCTCAAAGAGTATAAACCACAGAGCGGTAAGAAGATACAGACCGGCGAGCTGCGAGATGTTGTCAGCGGAGCCGAAGCGGTTAGAGCGAGAGAAGAGATGCGCGAACTCCCTCGGCGCGGCCATCACGCTGCCGCCGAGCCCCGTGATGCCGTCGCGGATGTTGCCTCCTACACTCCTGCGAAAATATATAATATAATCACTTACATTATGTTAGATTTACATAATTTTATGTCGGTTGTACACACTCGTCGAGAGCCCCTCGCCGAGTCTTGGCACTGCTCCAATGCAATCTTCCAAGAAGCGCGAAACGAGAAGGTAGCAGCATGTACACACTCGTTCTCAGCCTGTCTCGGGATCTCTCGACGAGTGTGTACAGCCCGCATTAGACATATAATATCATCAAATAGACTGATAGTGGTGAACAAAGTAACCAAATATATTGAAACACGCAGGAATAATGTTCTATTGCCACTTCGACGTATTTGATGCCGATTGCAAAAATGCACATATAGACGTGTAGTTTTGTCAGTATGGCCGAGACGGAGAGAAGAGAATTTGAAATAGAGAGTCACTGTCATGATAAATTATGTAGCTACAGTACATTTACTGCCATCTTTCGACAGGAGATTAAAACTGTTAGAACGCCATTTGACTTTGATCATTAGGTATTCTTTCACTGATAAGTGGTAACTTGTTAAATATTAATATAAATGCCATCTACTCGAGAGTAGGCTGAAGGTTATGGCGCCATCGCTCGAAGAGATTGCACCATACCTTTGGCCTATAGTCGAGTAGATGGCGTTAATATTAATATTTAATAAGTTAACAGTGTTAACACATATCCGTGAAAGAATAAGGATCAAAGTCAAATGGCGTCCTAACAGTTTTACCTTCTGTCGAAAGATGGCAGTAAATTTACAGTGGCTACATAATTTACTTTGACCATCCGCCTCTATACACTATTCTCTTTGGCCTTAGGGAGGCCCTAGCGACATCTGCCATAAGAGTGTTATCGGTTTTCCACATTTAATTTGTTTTTAAGCTAAAAAGAAATTCAATCTTGGCTATAAAATGATTTTTTTGTCATAAAAGATAGCACTTACTTCAACCCTTGTCCCATGTAGCTGAGCACCTCTCTGGGCTGCCGGTGCGCCTGCCCGCTCGACCCGTGTTGCTGTGAAATCACCATCTTCTCAGATCATAAAGAATTACCTTACCATGTCTAGTCCTACCGTAGCCATGAAGAATATAGAGTAAGCGGGTTAACTTGAAAGCGTTTATTTGCCGCTGTTAGGTTTTTTTAAAGCAATTTTTTGAGTCCCTAGTGTCCGTACTCAAAAATTTCCCACAGTCTGTCAGATCTAACATCAAAACAATTTAAAGTAACGCTAATTATGGTTTGTTACCACTGTGAGTTGAAACTTGTTTTTTGTCCGTAAAAATATTCTAAACATTATCATATCTCATGGAAAACTCATATGATAATACTAAAATTCAACCCTTTTCAACCCCATTCAATTTGTCAAAAAGTATGGCTTTACCGTTTGCGCATTCGCTCATATTTATGGCAGCGAATTGGCGATAGTAATCTATTGAACTCCGTGCCATGATGCCATCTCTCCATGGCACTAATAGTTATTTGTTTTACAAGGGGGCAAAGTAGTTGTTTAACCGCTCGTGCTAATATTGATACCCGAGCAAGCGAAAGATTCTAAAATTGAACCACGAGCGTAGCGAGTGGTTCGAAAAATGGTATCTTGATCGTTGCGAGAGTCTCAAAGCACGAGGGTTAAACAAAATTTGCCCCCGAGTGTAACACAAAATTTTTCACCACACCAACCCCAAGCAAATATTAAATGTAAAATATCAAACAAAATCAAATCCAAATGAATGTTATTAAATATTTATTATCCAAAATCATCATTCAAAAGTCAATTCTACCAGCAAACATAAAAAAAAAACTCTGCATCTGATTACTTTGCCTCACATGTGAATAAAATGCAACTTTGCTATCAGTTTTTGAAGTGCAAAGTAAGCCTTTCCGAGCTGGTGTGGTGAAAATAATTTTACTCTTATATCTTGATCTCTTGGGTGTTGAGATCATTAGAAAGCACAATGCAATCTCCACGTGCCAGGGGCACTGTGAAATCCATATACCAAAATTCGCCTACCTCTATCTCTATCGCGCTCGCTCAAGTGAAAGAGATAGACGAAATAAAATACATATTTCACGGTACCACAGGAGATAGCGCCAAATCTACAATATTCTTCACGGCTTGCTAAAAAATTAATACTCACCTCCCAATTCTTGATTCTCTTATTGTATCCTTCTAGTTTCTTCTGTAGCTGCGCGATGCAGAGCGCGGATTTTTGGTTCTTCTTCTCGAAAACCGCTTTGACGCGCGGCAGTTGCTGCTTATCGGCGTTGGCGGCTACTTTTAGGTACTCATTGACGTTGTCTGGGAAAAAAATCATTTATGTTTTAACATTACATTGAGTTCATTCGGTTCTCGTGTGTCATTTTTTTCTTTCTCTTATGCCGGCGTGTGTCATTTTATTCTTTCTCTTATTATCGCGATAATCATCGGTGTTTTTCATTAGTGTGGTCCCGGCATTAATGAATGTTTTAATTATACAGGATTTTGACTCTTGGAGACCCTATACATCTCTAGGGATAATTTGATTAACTATATATTCTTTTAGTTCTGACACTTAGAGACATTTACACCTCTAAATAATTTTAGATTTTTGTTTTCTGAATAAATGTTGATGTTTCATGTAACATTACACCTCCGAGGTGAGTTAAAACAGAAGTAGGTTGAAACAAAGTCAATTTTAAGACATCTATAACTGTTATTGTGGTGGAAAAAACGATGTTAAGCCGCGTCCCACCGTCCGCTGGTCCCTCAAGGACCACACCCACTAGGGCGGCGCCACTGTCATGCACGGAATAGGTAGTTTGGTCTTACCATCCCGTATCGTCTGCTCCAGCCGTATCAGCTCCTTGGTCCGCTCGACCTTGCTCTGTAGATGCATGATGGCGGCTTGCGCTTTCGACGATGTTGTGTTCGCGCCATCGTTGTCGTCTGAAAAAATATATAGTCTGTCATTTCCGTCAGTAGAAAAAAGCGCCAAATTAAAAAAATGTAGCCGCAAAGGGCTATGACCCCATAGAAAATTTGGCGCCCTTTTCTACTGACAAAGTTGTTTGACCAGCTAATAGTTTAGTGATTCCACTGAGTTATAGTTTGTTTTTTTAGCATTAGAAATAAGGTAAACAATCTTGATGTGTCTTTTAATTGAAAAACACATTTTAAAAATAAGTTACGGCAAATATGTAACATTTATGAATCTAATACGATCATTTATATTCTTCTGCTTTCAATAGTAACTGATTTTTAAAAAGTTTTTGAATTAAAAGACATGTCAATATCGCTTATCTTCTTCCAAGTTCTTTCTAATGCTAAAAAAAAACGAACTAAAGTTAGCTATGAATCTTAGGTATTGTTTAATCTAACTTGACAACAAAGAGATATTGCCTGTAGAACATTTGATTGTAAAGTCTATGAAAAATTCGTACCTATGTGGTAACTGAATTGTCAAACACCATCTTTGGACAAACATAGTTTCCTCACAAACTTCTACTTTAGCTGTGAATGTGGAAGCATGATTTTTTAGGGTTCCGTGCCCAAAGGGTAAAACGGGACCCTATTACTAAGACTCCGCTATCCGTCTGTCTGTCACCAGGCTGTAACTCATGAACCGTAATAGCTAGACAGTTGAAATTGCCATAGATCATCATATCAGTTGCCGCTATAGGTAACAAAAAATTCTAAAAACAAAATATAATAAATATTTAAGTGGGGCTCCCATACAACAAACGTGTTTTTTTGCCGTTTCTTGCGTAATGGTACGAAACTCTTCGTGCGCGAGTCCAACTCGCACTTGGCCAGTTTTTTTTCCTGAGACTTTTCACCTCTTCTACTATTAATAAATCTTTGCCTCTCAATAACCTCTACACAAACTTGTTTTTCATTAAATATCAACACACTTTTCGTAAAATGTGGTATAATAACTGGACGGATTTTTAAATTAAACCATTAAACATTTATCGCGCGATCATTTCAGTGTGCTGTCGAGAATTTAGCAATGTTTTAAAACTTTTAAACGATATATACCATGTTTTTTTGCAGACAAAAAGTAAAAGGGACAGTATACTAATGGGAGAATACTGCTAAATGCTAATTTATATACCGTTTATGCAAAAGTTTCCATTCATCGCGAAAATTTTGTTTCATACTTACTCTTGAATAAATTAGCCAAACTCTGGCGTAGTTCCGGCAAAATCATAATTAATCACTTGTTTTGTAAAATAATTAAAACTTTTACGTACACTTTCACTAAAAAACGTTCAAATTTAAACCTTCCGCGCCCGTAATAAGGTGCGATTTGGAATGTTAATGAATTTGCACTTTTCTCAAGGATTTTTTAAATAAATCAGTATTCACCATTTTTTATCTCCACTTTGGGTTAAAGTACAAAGCGCGTTTAAATACGTCTTTACAAGGTCACAGCGCTGATCGAACTAGCAAAACAACGCGTTTCTGGTTTTCACACTAAAACATGAAACACGCTATTTTATAGGTATTTATTTTTGTACTTGATTATGCTTATCAGTATTTCGTTATATTAAATTAATTTTCCTTCCCTATGGTAACCTAGATTATTTAAGTCATTAAAACTTCACATTAATTATTCTTAGATAGAGGGTAGAAAAATCTGGCGTACTTATTTTATTCTTTACTTTAGCAGTTTTCATTGGAAATATATCATCTAATAAAGTATAATATTAATAATTACCATGGTTCGTGTAGTCACCATCTGCTGCTGAAATAAAATGAAAAAAAATTATGTAACTCATAAATTACTCGTGTTACTCAAGTCAGATTCATATGTAATACATACAATATGCTTTAAATAAACATCAGTCCGACAGAACATAGGTCCTTCATAAAAATAAAATAAACAAAAGCTTTAGGAAAATGTCAAACTTATTAAATTAAATTTACTAAAACCCTGGCTTGATAAATGGTAATAATTAGAAGTATCTATTCTTCGATTTTAAATAATATTTTTCAACAAAATTTCGTAGACAGACGTTGTGCAAGTTTGGGGCTGTCCATAAAATACGTCATCGATTTTTGACCTCCCCCCCCCTAAAATCATCCAAAAATCATGCTTCGATCGAATGACCCCGTTTCCTCCTACGTCATGCTACCATCATCCGGACCGCCCCCCTATTTGAAATGACGTAATTTATGAAAATTATCATTATCCATTAATTACGGATTCTTCATTACAGTATTTGTATTGAATATGGACTATATATTATATATTAATATATTCACTAAGTGAATTATACAAGTCCATTCAGTTCACGCAACGCGCTCGTTGCCAAGTCACGTCAGAGGGCCTACCGCGAACCACGTTCCACGTGTTGCCTCACTGTCACACTTACGTACGAATTTACAAGTGCGACAGAGAGGCAACACGTCGAACGTGGTTCGCGGTAGGCCCCCAGGAATGCACTGACGTCCGGCGATAAATAAAACAACAGCACGTGTTTTATTAGGAACTCTTATTATCTGATTACAATTAAAATTTCGTTATCGCCTCTCTACACGGTGTAACATGAGGAAACCGAATAATTTTAACCACGCATTTCTAAGGTCAAAAGAAGGAAAAAATTTAATATGAGTTTAGGTAAATTTCGCCAAAAAAAAAATTTTTTTTGTTTTGTTTTTTCAATTTTTTGAATGTATTTATACATAAAAAATAAATGTTATTGGTAAACTTGTTACTTAAAATTGATTTTTACATTTTTTTTTCGTAAAACCTTCTTTTTGCAAAGTGTTACTTGTCACTTTTTGACATTTATCAATAAGGATATTTAGACTACTTCCCATAGCAGCAACATTACCATCAAAAAGGCATTTTACACTATGTAACAACAAAAACTTGTTTATTTTTAAATTAATATTATCTCTGAAACTAGGCGTTTATTAAAAAAAGTTTATAGGACATTTTTGTCTCTAAATATGATCAGGAATACCTACGCTGTTAAAATTATTCGGTTTAGTCATGTTACACCGTGTATAGTTCTTGCATATTCGAGCGATACAGAGGCAGATAACGAAGTTTCGATGTTAAATGTTCGCGGTGGGTCCTTAGGCGTATGTTAGTCTGAATCGTTCGTTGTAGTTACAGTCGCCATCAGATATATCGGAGCGGCCGAGGTGCTCACAAATATCTGAACACGCCTCTGTTGTCAAGGCGTTAGAGTGCGTGTTCAGATATTGTGAACACCTTGGCCGCTGCGATATATCTGATGGCGACTGTACTGCTACAAGTACATGTGCCAACTAAGGGCATCGACATATTATTATCTTACCGATAATTACATGCAGTTGGTGTTGCATTGCAGTCTTAGAGTAACTGGAGACGCCTTGTCTGTCATTTTCTGTACAAAACAGTTTTTGCGGGGGAGGGGCACGTCAAAAGTATGGCTATACGTAACGTACAAATAGCCATGTCAGATAAACGTCAGTCCATAGAATAGTTTGCATATTCTGTAAGGCTTTCGGCAGAGGGGTAAATGCTCTAAGATTGCAGTATTTCTTCGGTCGATTAAATTCGTTGTATCTACTAAGAGCCACTCGCATCATCCCACTAACCCAGGGTAAACCGGTTAAACCTGGAGTTACCATGGTTACCAGTACAATTTGACACTGGGTTAACCGCGAAGCGTGGGACGACCTCAGCAGCGCGGGGAGGACGAAATAAAAACGGTAGCAGGAAACAACTGACTTACAGTGGCACACAACAGAGACAAGTGGAAGAAATTGGAGGAGACCTATACCCTGCCAAAGGGATCCCAATAATAAAAAACTAAACAGAGAGAGAGGACATAAAAAGGATATACCTAAGGAAAAGTCGAATATCAAAAAAAAAAAGCTATTAGATTTAAATACATATATATAATTCTTTCTTTTTAGTTAGTCTCTAAGGAAACAAATTTATAAATTATTATTACTATTAGGGGAAATAAAAGGTTTTATATATTATATAACCGCGCAACCCCGGGATAGTGGGATAGTGCAAGTGGCGCTTAGCCGGCGATTGTCTAAATTGTCTAAAACAACATTGCGATTTGTTGCAACGTCTGTAGAGGCCTTACTGTTCGTCTAACTTGTCAGTTCACGGAGCGCGCTCGTTGCCAAGTGACGTCACGAATGCACTGACGTACGATAAACTATTAGCACGTGTTTGTGAGAGATTGTTATTATCTTATACGATCGCCTGAGATAAACCAGTTTATGTGAAACTTAGAGATCGGTACCAATATCTGGTGATTGGAGGTCACAAATAATGGTCTGTCTCAGGCTAACGCTTCTAAGTCCTAAATTGCTATACCGCATTGCATCAGTAAGGCATTTCCTTATAAAAGTCATACGGACAATAATTAAGGTATCGTCTTGGGTCGTCCCATTCGTTTTCCGTCAAGTTCTTAAATTAGTCCTATTCTGCTTTTGTCACTCATTCTACATTGAAAGCCACCGACGATTGTGATTAATGTAGAATGAGTGACGAAAGCAGAATAAGACTAATTTAAGAACTTGACGAAAAACTAATGGGACGACCCAAGACGATATTTACCATCATTAAATCAAAAGTTGTTGCTAAGGGAGACCAATTCTATACCATTAATTGTACGATATATAAGAGTACAGATGTAATGCATAATTGTCTTCCATCGAATTTTCTCGGAAACGTTCGTATTTGTCATGCTACTTCAGTCAACCTCAGTACTTCTGAGACTGACTGCAATAGCAAGACACGTTCGTACGTTTCCGTGAAAATACGATGGAAAATAATAATGCCCTACCTCTGTAGATTGATATTCGATTGTGCATGTGTAGATTTGTTAGGGACCTAGACCACTTATCCTCGTGCCGCCCAATGTACATTAGGATGTACACTCAGTTTCGATGGAATGTCAACCTTAATTCAAAAGAAAGTAGGTAGCATTTCATTTGTCCCGTAAAATTTTCGAACAAATGAAAATGAACCCAATTGAAAACACAACAAGATTCTAATTTCCTTGGCTATAATTTTGTATGGTGGGCGGCACGAGGCTAGAGGTACATTTACACAGCCAGGGCTATAACCGCGAAAATCGAAGTTCGCAAATTGCGGGCATTTTTCTCTGTCACTCTTATTACGCCTTCATAGGAGTAAAAGAGAAAGATCCCCGCAATTTGCGAATTTCGGTTTTCGCGGTAGCCCCTCAGAGTATATTGGACAGTCTGAGACGCAACGTTCGCTGCCCGCTTGGAACAGTTTAGTATGAAAAACTAAACACGGGTCTGGCAGCCGGGTCATTAGAATTATTCTGTGAATTGCCAAATAATTTCTACCTTATTACACAATTAATAAAGTTCAAGCTGTTCGGTGTCGAGGCAATAAATTAATTACTTATAGTCGCGACTGTAGTCTGTAGAAAAATGCAATTGGCATGCGTGTCCTAACTGAATTTAAAAGTGGAAGTATCAGATTGAGATTGGATTGGATTACATGGTATCGTCTTGGGTCGTCCCATTCGTTTTTCGTCAAGTTCTTAAATTAGTCCTATCCTGCTTTCGTCACCCATTCTACATTCGTCACAATCGTCGGTGGCTTTCAATGTAGAATGAGTGACGAAAGCAGAATATGACTAATTTAAGAACTTGACGAAAAACTAATGGGACGACCCAAGACGATACCTATTACATTACCCTTGATATAACGAAAAGAGAGTTTTCTATTGTAGATGAAACTGTAAAGCAAGGACTGACGTTCTCATTTTCTGTTTTACTTTCTTTTATATTTATTGACATTTATTTATATAATATAGAGAATCATAATAGTAATTAAGTTTTGATCTCACTAGACTAGACTGTATTTACACTAGCTAGACAAATAGTATAATTTATTTTTACCTCACAAAGGATACATTTAACAACATGTACAGTCGCCATCAGATATATCGGAGCGGCCAAGGTGTTCACAATGGGTCTCTATTGTTTCCCAAATAGTTTTAAGTCATAATGTATTGTTTGTCCGAATTTTCGTTAGTCATAATTGGTTTTTCTTAGAAACGCGTAACTTTTCAGGATTGCCATAAAACAAACCAAACCTAACCTAACCTATCTATAGAATAACCTTAGGAAAATCCTGAAAAGTTAACGGTTTCAGTTTTATGACTAACGATAATATGACAAACAATACATTATGACTTAAAACTTTATGGGAAACAAAGGGACCCCGTTCACAATATCTGAACACGCACTCTAACGCCCTGACAATAGTGGCGTGCTCAGATATTTGTGAGCGCCTTAGCCGCTCCGATATATCTGATGGCGACTGTACGAAACTTAATTTTCCTATTCTCAAATAAAATTTATAGCTAGACTAGGTAATTTTTTCCATGGACAGAAAACGTGTACTAGGAATTTTACTGTCCAAATTTTCATGCTTCAAACATCATTATTTAACAATGCATAGTGAAAACAATACTGTGTTTACTAAGGCGTGTACTTTGTAGCTTTCTCGCCCAATTTAAATGCAAGCGTGGCGCCGTCGGCGTCACGCCGTTACCAAAATAGCGGGTTATTGGCGATTCATTACCATTTTAACGTAACACCTACGTAATACGTAACGGCCGGACGTCATGAGTGGACCGTGTGATTCACATGTGCTTCTCGACTGCCAGTTTACTAGTGCAGATTATTAATTACTTTAATTAGAGCCGAGCGGACATATTAAATATATTAAAAACGGGTCACTCACGTATTTTAAGTCGAAAAACCGAGCCGACAGCCGAGCGGAGATCATTAAAGGGCATTAATTTAGGCTTAATGTGGCCTTATCTCTCTCTCTTTAATATTTTATTTAAAATATACGAAATCGAAATGAAGGCTGGTGGCCTAGCGGTGAGAGCGTGCGACTTGCAATCTGGAGGTCGCGGGTTCAAACCCCGGCTCGTACCAATGAGTATTTCGGAACTTATGTACGAAATATCATTTGATATTTACCAGTCGCTTTTCGGTGAAGGAAAACATCGTGAGGAAACCGGACTAATCCCAATAAGGCCTAGTTTACCCTCTGGGTTGGAAGGTTAGATGGCAGTCGCTTTCGTAAAAACTAGTGCCTACGTCAAATCATGGGATTAGTTGTCAAGCGGACCCCAGGCTCTCATGAGCCGTGGCGAAATGCGGGGATAACGCGAGGAAGAAGAAGAAGATACGAAATCGAAACGACACAATTATTCCCAATAACATAATTATTTTAGAACGTAAGGAAATCTAAACTTTCTTGGCGCTTCACTCGTCGTAAATGTGAAATATTATCCAGTTTGCGTTTTTACATTTTTATCATTACACCTTATAATTATAAAACAAAGTCCCCCGCCGCGTCTGTTTGTGTGTTTGTATATTCGCGATAAACTCAAACTCTTTTATGCGGGTTTCACCTATCAATACAGTGATTCTTGAGGAAGGTTTAAGTGTATAACTTGTTAACCCGTGCGAAGCGGTCGGGTTGCTAGTTTTGAATATATAACAGTCAAATGACCGGCAGCATTAGGAGCAAAATGTAAACGACGTGAATCCGATGTGTCTATAGTAAATTACTAATATCTTCATGGAGAGATTACCCAGAACTGAGCCACGTGGAGAAAAAAGGGAGAGCATTTGCCCAGTAACGGGAAACTCTATAGCCGCAGTTGTTTGGTGACCCTACGCATGTATCTGTCTCTCATGCAAGCTTAGCCTGGTTGTTGCCGATAAACAGCATCTGTATACTATAATATTAATTCTTCATGGTTAATAAACATTTATTTACATTACTTTTAATTCAATAGATATACCTCTATACGCCGGTGAGCCGTATTCGTCGGCAGAAGAGAGATAAGACGCGTTGTTAGGGCTGTGATACACCGCGGCTGCGTACTCGCCCGGCGCTATGATGCCGGCTAGGATCTTCTTCTGAGGAGAATCTTCTAGACTGGAAAGGAGTTAGAACAATTTTATTTATCACGTCATTTATGTTTAAACTCAGGTATTCGATACCCAATTATATTTTACTGTCTGTATTTGAAGGCTAAGTGGAACCGACATGATTTGTGAATTAATTAAAAATCTAGCTACAATATAATTCTGAAAGTTGCCTTAATTCTTCATTGCATTACGTAGAGCACGACCTACCTTCGGAATCTGCACAAGACATATATACTAAAATTACAATCGTAACAAAATAAACTAAACGTACAAAGGCAAACTCATGGTGGGATTGATAGATGGATGAAGTGTGGGATGGATGTGGTGGTGGGGGGATTCATGGATCAATGGGAGCCGGGTTGGATTGGATGGGACGGTAGTGAGTGGGTGTACTTGTCGCAGTACTCTCTCTAGACGCGCCACCGGTGGTAGCGCGACTGCTACTTAGGTCCGGAGATAGTGGGCTGCTGCCTAAGTCCTGCTAGTGCGATTTGACGCGGTCGCCATGAGGAGATGATGGCTGCATACTTGTAGTACTCACTCTCTAGACACGCCGCCGGTGTTAGCGGGACTGCTACTTATAGTGGGCTGCTGCCTAAGTCCCGTGAGTGCGACTTGACGTGGTGCATGACGCGGCCGCCATGAAGAGACGTCATACTTGACGATGGCTGCATACTTGTAGTACTCACTCTCTAGACACGCTGCCGGTGTGCTGCCCAGGTCCCGGGACAGCGGACTGTTGCCTAAGTCCCGCGAGTGCGACTTGACGTGGTGCGTGACGCGGTCGCCATGACGAGACGACGAGCGCGATGATGGCTGCATACTTGTAGTACTCACTCTCTAGACACGCTGCCGGTGGTAGCGGGACTGCTGCCCAGGTCCCGGGACAGCGGACTGTTGCCTAAGTCCCGCGAGTGCGACTTGACGTGGTGCGTGACGCGGTCACCATGACGAGATGATGAGCTCGATGATGGCTCCTGGAGGATAAAGAATAGAGTTAATTAAACAACTACATCATTTACCATCACATTTGAAAATGAGAGTTAGCCCCTGGAGTGGCAGGGATGCAGGGTGTTTCGGGAAACAGTTGATTAAGTAAATTAATGAAATATAATTAAGACAAAACGAAAAATTTAATTTCTACGACTCATAAAAGGACATATGTTACCCAAAAGTGTTATTATAACGCAATAAAACACAATGACTTAAAACATAAAATGTTGCATTATGATAATTGCTAGTCAGTATGAAATCAGACAGAGTCACTAAAATATAAGTAGGTAGATGTCCAGTCGCTTCAAGACACGAAGACGCTAGACATAAAGACATAACTTTTTATCGTGAATATAATGGCGAAATAAATTGTATACTAATTGTTCGTTACGAATAAACAGTTTCGACTGTACAAAAAGAAGGGGAATAGATTATCACTGATTAAATGTCAATGTACATTATATAATTTGAAGAGGCGGAATTGTCATAGCAAGAATTTTAATGTCAAACGGATAGAATCACGACAGCAATATGAATGGCAATTTATGACGTGAACAACTGAAATTATATTTCCTGATAGTTAAAGTAGTTACCATTAGTTACGTAAACTGTATCCGTATCAGTTACGTAATATATACAGTAGGCACAAAAAACAGGGGATGCTGCCAAGTGGGCCAGTAGCTAGGCGGCAAAAAGCTCATTCACGAGTATATCGAGGATGACACATTTATACGACATGTAGCAACATGTCGTGCAAATTAAATTATATGTATGTCAGATTATTATTTATTTAAACTTTATTGCACAAATTTACACAACAAAGAGATTAAACACCGGACTGAACACCTTGGGGCATTCTCTACCAACACTATTTATTCAACTCACATTATAGACGGGTCTAACGCCGGGTTCTATAATGTGAGTTAATATGTATTCAAAACGCGAAAGTTTAAAATAATATTTATTCAACATCACTAGCCGCAAAATATGTATCCAAGATACTTATACGGTGGTTCAAGTTTTTTTTCTATAGAATATCATGACCGGACTGGACCAAACGCTGAAGTGTCATGAAAAGTCATGTCATTACCCATGATAGTGTCGGGGCCGTAATAGTATTTTATTTTTCACCACACCAGCTCGGAAAGGCTTACTTTGCACTTCAAAAACGGATAGAAAAGTTGCATTTTATTCACATGTGAGGCAAAGTAATCAAATGCAAATTTTGAGTTGTTTTCTTATGTTTGCTGGTAGAATTGACTTTTAAATGATGATTTTGGATGATAAATATTTAATAACAATCATTTGGATTTGATTTGGTTTGATTTTGTTTGATATTTTACATTTGATATTTGCTTCGGGTTCGTGTGGTGAAAAATTTTGTGTTTCACTCGGGGGCAAATTTTGGCAAACCCTCGTGCTTTGAAACCCTCACAACGCTCAACATTCCATTTTCGAATCTTTCACTTGCTCGGGTATCAATATTAGCACGAGCGGTTAAACAATAACTTTGCCCCCTTGTAAAACAAATAACTATTTCACATCGCTAAGGTGGCAGCTGTCCGTTCTATACAATTTATAACCTGAAAACGCAAAAATGTATTGAGATAACAGCTGTCACCGTACTCAAAAAAGCGCTGGTGGCCTAGAGGTAAGAGCGTGCAACTTGGAATCCGGAGGTCGCGGGTTCAAACCCCGGCTCGTACCAATGAGTTTTTCGGAACTTATGTACGAAATATCATTTGATAATTACCAGTCGCTTTTCGGTGAAGGAAAACATCGTGAGGAAACCGGACTAATCCCAGTAAGGCTTAGTTTACCCTCTGCGTTGAAAGGTCAGATGGCAGTCGCTTTCGTAACAACTATTGCCTACGCCAATTCCTGGGATTAGTTGCCAAGCGGACCTCAGGCTCCCATGAGCCGTGGCAAAATGCCGGGACAACGCGAGGAAGAAGAAGAAGAAGAAGCTGTCACCGTACTCATGCTACGTACTCAAATCTATAGGTAGTGTCCCACTGCTGGGCAAAAGCCTCCCCTCTCTTTCTCCATTTCGCAATAGTTACTCTGAAAAAAAGTTAGAAAAAGGACCGTATATCCTGTAGTTTCTTCGATTAGTTTAATTCGCGTACTAAACTATTGGGTACCGGGCAGATGTTTGTAGTTTTTTCGATTAAACTACAAACATAAATTTCTCGCGGGTCCATTGTGTGAAAAAAGGCACCTTTCAGTGACAGCGACGCCAAACTCGTACAGTCAACAACAGAGCTATGAATACAGGCAAAGTGTCAAAAATATGTATACAGTACTTTATTGCCTGTACATTAAGGTCGTGTATACATATTTTTGGCACTTTGCCTGTATTGATAGCTCTGTTGTTGACTGTAGTGTACCTATATCAACGCCAACTGACATGCACACAAAAACACTACTTAACCCTTGGAGACACTAACACGTCATATGTTTATCGTGACATTTACTGGAATTGGCCTTATACACTTGTACAGGATAAAATTTGGGAATAGACAAAAATATCTAGTTCTAGAGATTCCTAGTGTTACTTTCCTCTTCGAGAACATCCGTGTATGTACAGTCATCAGCAATAGTATCTTGCGCTCCAAATAAGAACGTGTCACATATTTTTGCGGCCCTAGTTGTGTAAGATACTATTGCTGATGACTGTACGTAATATGGAAATATTTTGGGCGGAGTATTTACATAATCACAACTTGTCCCAAAAAAAAGTTTTTAATTTTTCCGTTGACGTACGAAAATACATACCTAACCTAATCTAGGTATTATTTAGTCATTTAGAAATTGCGCATATATTGTACAGAATGAATAAGGATGTTTATCTATCCACCAAATTTTATCGCAAGTAGACAAAAAACCGGCCAAGTGCGAGTCGGACTCGCGCACGAAGGGTTCCGTACCATTACGCAAAAAATAGCAATAATGACGTTTGTTGTATGGGAGCCCCAATTAAATATTTATTTTATTCTGTTTTTTCAGTATTTGTTTGGCAACAGAAATACATCATCAGTGAAAATTACGGTTCATGAGATACAGCCTGGTGACAGACAGACAGACGGACAGAGGAGTCTTAGTAATAGGGTCTCGTTTTTACCCTTTGGGTACGGAACCCTAAAAGATAGAAGTCATCCCATAACTACAGGATTACCTACCGCTTATTCCCACACAAGAAATTTTACACCCTTACCCCCTAATGTCTCTATTGTAGTCATTGTTCAATCCCGCATCTTTATGTTTATATATAATTTTTATCGAACGACATATCTGAATAGAAAATGTACGGTATTTAAGACCTTTTGTGTGGAGTGTTTTTGAGCGATATTATACGGGATGGGGACACCCTAATGGATTTTACTTTGAGGTGTTATTTTTTCCAGTGATTTTTTGGTTTCAATAGATTGATTTGCTTATAAGGGGAAATATGATAGCTTTATTGGTAGGCACAAATTTTAGATTTTTAGTGTTACGTACAAAATTTTGTTCACGGAACACTTAAGGGATCACTTCAGTCTTGCAAATCGGTTTTGTTGTTACAATTTCCACTAGCATATATCTAAAATCACTTTTATTCTATTTTAATTATTTTACAGAAGTATACAAATCTTAGGAAATAAAGAGAGGCCTGTCATATTAATTTAGACATTGCCAAACAAAAATAATGTCTAACATCGCGAACTCTAAGGACGCTACAACTTTTTAAAGAACACTTACAAATTTCGAATTTCTGTTTATGAATGATGCCGTGAATTATATTATTTGGCAAGCACTTTCACCACACTTGGAACTGTTAGCCAATATAATTAAAAATACAATGCGCCTGTACTCAAACTGTAGTTAATGCTACTATCTGCAACAGGAAACCTAAAAGACTAATACCTCTGAACAGTTACCTTATTTCCCTATGTCCGAGGAAGCATCGTTCGTAACATACACAACAAGAGATTACCCACAACGAACAAGACTATTTTCACTAAAAACTCTACACATCTATCATGCCAATCGTCGAATCGAAGGAGCATAGCACTCTCTGATTCGCACATCATGTTTTTACGGCACTTTTAGTGGCATTAAAAATTGTTTATCACTCTTTTTTTGCACTAAATTTGATAGGCAGTTTGCTTGTGTACTTTTTAAACACTGTTTCACGGCTCTTTTAAGTGTTAGCAGACGTTGTGAACGTAAATATGGAAGGGCCAAACTGAGGATTATTGAATCAAAACAACTTTAAATGGAGATCGATAAATATCTAACTAGCATCTTGATTGATTATGCTATTGTTATTATAACATAATAATAGATAATGGCTATGATCAGATAAAACTCTATCTGCTCATTAATTAATGACGCACCTAAATCACTTTGTTTTGACCACCTGCGGGTTAAGGACGCCCTTAATTAAATAAATAAATAATTATTTTAGTAATTATTTATTTCGCGGATTTGCAAAGTAATCATTCTTTCGGGCCTATAACATCTTGACAGATGATTTATGCAGCGTCTGTAAGCGAGGAACAACGTCTCTCGTGGCTGTATAAGCCAATGCGGAACCGGCATTTGCGACCGCATTTGTGGCCGCTGAAGCTGGGAGTCATGTCGACATCATCACTTTTGTTTTAATTAATATGGACTACGCAAAGTAACGCGTGATTCTATTATATATTAAAAAAAAAAACAAATTATAATTTGAAGATAATTAAGAGCAAGGATTAAAGACGACAGACAAAACTAGACATATTATATCGTATGGTGATCCGGAATCCGGACGACCGCCGAGCTTCATATGTTTCTAATAAAATTCAATCGTTAGTTAAGTTTAAGGTCATCATAATATCTCAATGGTCTGAACTAACCATACCTTCGCTGGCGTGATGCGCTTTGTACACCAGCGGGCGTAATATGATCGTTTTTATCGCGTTTGACCTAGCACGATAGCAAGCGTCGCTTACTAGCGTCATAGCGTGTCATGACAAAAAGCGACGTTTACTGTTATCATGCTTGATAAACGCTGAGTTTATTAGCTATGCGACTTAGGGCAAATTGCACTACCACAATAAATAGACTGATCAGCGGCAATCAGTAGTGAACTATGAATCTTCCCATACAATAAAATTTGTTGAACTTTTATTAAAGGGCCCACTGATTAACAGTCCGCCGCACGGTATCGGCCTGTCAGTTGTTCGGAACTGTAAAAATTTTGTTCTAACTGACAGGCCGATACCGTCCGGCGGACTGTGAATCAGTGCCATCAGTGGCCCCTTTAGTGTACCTGGTCTTTCATATTTTATACCATTACAAAATTATGAACTATTACTTAGAAATAACATTGTAAAGCATTTGAGCCATATTGAAATATAATTCGCGTACAAAAGCATAGTAATAAATATAATAGTATCAAACGAAGCGAATAATCATGAGATTGAGCTAGTAGGTGAAGGAGATTTCACGTTAAAGCAAGGATTTGTCGGAAATTTGAACAAAGATCAAACGAACGCGGTAACGGATGTTATGCTGATATTTCTCATGTTTTCTTGGATTAATCAGGTTTATTGAGCAATTCGTAATTGGTGCGAACACGAATATACTCCCAGTTTAAATTACCGTGCCTCGCCATGAGAAAAATATACTCCTAATATTTAAATGAAAATTTTAAGGTATCATAAATTACGGATATGATGGTCGCAGGGTTTTCACATGACATTTAGTACCTTTACCACGTGTTGCGGGTAGTCTAATGGCGATTAAAAGAAACAGAAACTGTAATTATTACGACGGACTACCGGCCCGATTCAGACTTTAAGATACGTCAGTTAATAGACCTAGAAACGATATGGATTAGATAGGTCAGTGTCAAATGTGACGTTTATTCAAACAAAAACATAACTTTTGACACTGACACTTCTAATCCATATCGTTTCTAGATCTATTAATTGACGTATTTTAGAGTTCGAATCGGGCAGTCCATCTTACGCCCAAAAAATATTCTTGAAAATGTTAAAATAACTAAATACAAAAATTTAAGACTTTTGTAAGTTCAGTTAGGGCACGTATGCCGCTTACTAAAAACTAAAGCAGCAATGTAAATATTCACCACCTCGCCCGAGATTCGAACACGCTACCTTTTATGACACGGGTTTCCTTTAATCCAAAATTTGTAATTCCCATAGTTGATAAAATCAACTTATGGCGTTTTCTTTCGATGTCTTAATATAAATTTGATATGTGTACGCTCTCCAGGCTTAATTCAGCAGCAAACATGGCGAAAAGCTTTTCTGGCGAATTCAATATGCAATATCGGATGTTCGTGAGATGTCGGCGCCACGAGGAATTTGGACGGGCTCTGGTCGCTTTACAAACAAGCTTCAATAACCTACGACATATGGTTAAGTAACGAAAATAATATTTAAGCTGACGGATTTCATGTACTTATCCTAGTGTTAATATGCTCAACACGTACGTAGTTTTGGTTTTAGATTTTGGAAGTTATTTGACTAACGTAAGACGGATGAGTTATAAGATTCAAGATTCTTGAATCTTCTTGAATGTCTTTTACAGCGTCCGTTAGATGGCGCGGGTGCACGGAGCGGGCGCCATTGTAGGTAGGTAGGTAAAATCCGTCGCACTAGTGCCTCTGGCCCGGAACCACGTCCGACGTGTTGGCTGTCACACTTAAGTACGAATGTCCAAGTGCAACAGAGAGGCAACACGTCGAACGTGGTACGCGGTAGGCCCTCTGTTAGCGTGGCTCATACAGTTTTTCGTTAACCCGATCACCCGCTCCGTGCAACCACGCTAGCTAGCAAACGCCCTTAGCGTATATCAACCTTTTCAAATAACATCCCAGAGCTAATAACAACCTGAATAAATAAATCAGCATGCATCGTCTCGCTCTATTAATGCGAAATGTATCACATACTCATCAGCAGGCAAAAAATAACTGGTTTAACTGAAACAGGCGACCTTGCGGATAATGACCGGATTTTATGTGTGATGGACAGATAGCCTTATCTACGGGATTGTGCACTCGCGATTTACTTTAATTTTATAATAAAATGGCCTGTGGTTCATTTGATTATTAAAATGTACAAAGTATTAAACAGATATAGATAAAAATACTTAGTTTCACATTTTGGTAAGTATAAATTTTGAGGTCTTCGGCCAGCAAGATACTGACTGCTGGAGCCTGTGCTCAACATGTGTGGAGTCTGTACTCACGCTGTGGAGCGCGGTAGAGGGCGACTGCACGCGGGACCTGATGGAGTCGGTGGCAGGCTGCGCCAGCTCCTTGCAAAATGGCGACTGCCTGCTGGAGCCTGTGCTCAACATGTGTGGAGTCTGTACTCACGCTGTGGAGCGCGGTGGAGGGCGACTGCACGCGGGACCTGATGGAGTCGGTGGCAGGCTGCGCCAGCTCCTTGCAAGATGGCGACTGCCTGCTGGAGCCTGTGCTCAACATGTGTGGAGTCTGTACTCACGCTGTGGAGCGCGGTGGAGGGCGACTGCACGCGGGACCTGATGGAGTCGGTGGCAGGCTGCGCCAGCTCCTTGCAAGATGGCGACTGCCTGCTGGAGCCTGTGCTCAACATGTGTGGAGTCTGTACTCACGCTGTGGAGCGCGGTGGAGGGCGACTGCACGCGGGACCTGATGGAGTCGGTGGCAGGCTGCGCCAGATCCTTGCAAAATGGCGACTGCCTGCTGGAGCCTGTGCTCAACATGTGTGGAGTCTGTACTCACGCTGTGGAGCGCGGTGGAGGGCGACTGCACGCGGGACCTGATGGAGTCGGCGGCAGGCTGCGCCAGCTCTGTGCAAGATGGCGACTGGCTCCTGCTGGAGCCGAGGCTGTGCCCGTGGCCCACGTGCAGGGTGTCCATTGTGGTGTGTTGACCTTTGAAAGGTGAATAATAAAATGATTGAGTAATAGCGTGCATCAACTTATTTTTGTTTTCTGTCCCGTCAGCCAGGCGACAATAGTGTCATAATTAGAATAGAATAGATTTATTCACAAACAATCGGAACAGTACATAGTATAAAAGAAACACAAAATAAGATTAAAGTGCCACGAAATGGCCCCATCTCAGCATGTTGCTGGTGGCTTCCAGCGCTGATCTTCCGATAAGACCATCAAGTGAGAAGAATCACGGAAGGTAACAAACAAGAAGAAAAAAGACAGAAATAACATACAGTCAACAGTTAATTAAATAAGAAAAAGTTACACAGCAAGAAGATACAACATAACGACTATTTACAATTAAGATAAATTAATACATAAAACAAGCATCGTGCTCTAAATCGCTGTATCGATCCGGTCCGACCATATCTTGGCTGAGCATTACAGCTGTATATACTACCAGCGCCAACGGTGGCTACACTAACTAAAAAGCAATGTCAGACCAAACCAATATCGAGCGTTCATTAAATCTACGTTAAAAAATCTTGTAATTCATAATTTGTTAGAAGATTTTTTTTAATTGTGTTCTACTAATATACTAAGTTAAATTATTTTAAATCCCATAAAACCAGGGTTTTAAGAGTGATCCCGGAGACTGTAATCTTGGTAAGGGGTGACGAAAAAATTTTGATTCACCCAATAAAATTATTGCTCCCGGCTCGAGTGGTTCTATATAGGTACAGGTAGCCTAGTGAGGACTAAGGATGTTGCATTGTCTATCTATAAGTAACTATCAGAAGCAAGCATTTTGCGGCAATTTACACGTAAAGAAAACATATGGCGTTATATTATACCGGAGTGGATAGGCTTAGGTACTGTATATAAAAGGCGTATCAGAATTAAAAACCATGGAAGCATCAAAGGACGCCTAGCTCTATTTTAAATATTCATATTCATATCTGTCAATTATCAAGTTGAGTTGGAAACAAGTAAAAGACTGACCTAGTATCATTTATTGAAACAAAACATTCGCCTCATGTCCGTCATTAGAGATATATTAGAATAAAATGGTAATACAATGGCAAGTTTTAATGACAGAGACGAGTCCTAACCTAAAACGAAAAAGCCCTTTGGACTTGATTATTTCAAGGAGTTGTTGTTGAGGAGTTGAAAACCTCTGGGATCTTTTTCTCTATCGACCCATATGTGTCCTATAGGACTTTAAATTACTATTAAAAAGTTATTGATTCAACATAAAATTTACGAGGGGAACACGAAAGCTTTAGGGACGCCCGGTAGGGCGGAGGCCAATCGGACGTCCCAGGTATCGTAGGTAGGGTAGGTACGATGCGGTTGAAGCGGACTTGCGCGATCTCCATGCCGATAACTGGCGGGAGATGGCGCAGGATCGAGACAACTGGCGTGTACTCGTGTCGGAGGCCAAGACTCATTTTGGGTCGTTGCGCCATTAAGTACGTAATACGAAAAGTAAGTAAGTAATACGAAAGCTTAAGTAATGCTCAGTAAAGTAAAGCAAGCTACTCACAAACTAAACCTTAAGAGGAGACATAACAGCGAGGGTTCGCTGTTTCAATTCATAATAATCTTGATAGTAAGATGTCGGCGTCTGTCGTCGACGGCTCCATTCCTGGAAATATCTGGAAAGATGACAAATAAATTATTTCTTTTTAAGTTCTAAAGTAAAGCAGTTAATGAAAGTTTCAGACAACAGATGCTAGGGCCGTAGGGCGGACACGCCATACATCAAAAATCATTTGCGTTTATATGTGTGCGCGGCACGTTTGTACACGCGTCATTGTGCATGCGTGGGTAAGTCGCTTTACTGAGAGGACGCCATAAGTCCGGCAGATTTATGTCGCGGCCAGTCGCGGGGCGAGGTAATGCGAGTCGGGGCGGGGCGGTGCGTGGCCGTTCTGTATGATAATACTACTACTTATTCTGTGCTAGGGCTTTAAAGGTTCGGTGTTTGGTATTTATTTGTTTAAAAAGTACCTGGTAGATTTCAAGATTTGTGGATTACCGATATTCATGTAGTTGTAGGTTTATGTCTAATTCTTTTGCTTATTTATTTATTATTTTTATACTGATGTGATGGGTACTGAGACAGCTGTCACTTAAAGTTTTGACAGTTCATAACAATGGATTTTTTTAAATGCAACATAATTTTAATTTTATTCAATAAAATAACTTTAAAGAAATAAATAGCAGATGTAAGAAACTAAAACCCGGGATGAGCCATGCCGGGTCCAAAGGTCCAACCCATAGATTCAAATCATTTATTATTATCGAATAATACCTAAATCAAACCTAAATCGATTGTACTTTTTGAAAGAGGTTTGCAATTAATATTTGAATTTGAAACACCTTCGGAAGCCGGTGTTGCTCGAAGTGAAACACTATTACTAGTGGCTCTGTGAGCTGTAGACCTCGCGAGCTGAGCTTAAAACTGAGTAAATGTATGGCTTCGTTGTTTAGAAGAATTTAGAGAATCTAATTTGACAATTAAAACCTTAACTATCGAACCTGCTTACACAATTCGGGAATTGGTTTAGAAATGCGACCAGTAGAGTAGAACAGATGGACATACGAAACAATTTTTGGCTAACAGGCCAATTCAAACGTACACTGATATCAGAATGACGTCTAACTGATGTCATTTAGTTATCGTGCATTTCGCTGGTTCTTGTCCGTACATGTAGGTATTGGCGCAAGCGAGACGCACGATGACTACTAAATAACATGATAAAAATATCATTCCGATGTCAGTGAGCGTGTACACTTGCCTTAGGGCCGGCTTACATATTGATTAGTGTTTAGAATGAGTTCATACATTTGCTACTAAACTTAAGTACAATCTCGGTCGATTGATGTACGAAATGACATTGATATGTTACAGATTTCAATTGTTTGGTTGAGTTAAATGTAATGCCCGTGTTACAACAACGCTATATGCTACATTTAATTACTTTTTAAACAAAAAAAAAACAAAAAAGAAAACAAAAAAAAATTTTTTTTTTGAAAATTAACTATGCCATTTAGTTCTTATAAACGTACTTAACTATACCCCGAAGTTAACGGAATTCAATAAAAACACGGTGTATAGTAAATTAAAGAAAAACAATACGAAATTTATGTGTAAAAAAATACAAAAAGTTATAATATCCCAGCATACAATTACTGGGGATCGAACCCAGACCCTCTGTGCAAACAGAAAAAGCGAACGTTTACAAACTGAGCCAAATAGTTCTTAGATGGGTTGACGAAATTTAGCTACTCCTTCTCAAATTAAAATTAGTTAAAATTAAATATCTAAATACCGCCTAAACCAGCGATAATTTTTTTCTGCATTTTTTGCTATTAACTCTGTAAACATGTTTCAAAAAGAAAATAGGCTTATGATATCGATACGACTATTTGTTTAGGCGCCAGGTATCACGACTCCGCCATTTTTAAAAAATTCCAAAAACCGGATTGACAAAAAAATTTTATTTAGTCATAAAATTCGGTCACAAAATTTCACGAGAATCGGTTAAGAATTGCGACCTGTAGAGGAGAACATCCGGACATACGAAAGCAAAATGCCCGAGTCAAAACGTAGACCTTCGCTTCGCTTCGGTCAATTAGAGTCTGTGCGAAAAGAGAAGAGTCGTGGGATTTGAGGGCGCGCCAGTGCTATTTTATGGTTTTTGCTATGCTGACAACACTGGTCACGTGATTATAGTACGACACTAAAGGTCATGATACTTGAATCCCTTTTGTTCCGGTTTTTTACCACGGCTTACTAAACGGAGCCTGGTGGTGGTGTCGGCTCGTCAACTCAATCCTCTGATTTAGCGCAGGCACTAATTTTCTTTTTAAAACACACTTGTTTTTATATCTCAGATA
The DNA here is from genome assembly GCF_963556715.1 of Cydia fagiglandana. Lineage (NCBI taxonomy): Eukaryota > Metazoa > Arthropoda > Insecta > Lepidoptera > Tortricidae > Cydia > Cydia fagiglandana. Next base: position 7,331,745 of record NC_085953.1, on the reverse strand, counting down.
CTAAAAAGTGACTGCGATTGACAAAACTGCTAAAACTATTTAAGAATCTGCCCAATACAACTGTAATTTTAGTACCAAACAAGATACGAGTCTCATTTATGTACTGCCTAATCTGTGCAGTCCAACAGTTATTAAAAACGGGTAGATCGGGTAGAAATTGGGCAATAGAACTGTAATTTTATCTGGGATATATTTCACCCATTGTAAACTTGACTTGTAATGTATGTGTACATTATTAATAATAAATATGAATATGAATAAAAATAGTGCATAAGTAGATAGGCCTTATTGGGATATGTCCGGTTCTCTCATCTCACGATATTTTACTTCGCCGAAAAGTCACTGCTAATTATGAAATATAATTTCGTAACTAACAGAACCTACAAATAAAGAAATATTTTATTAGAAAAAGTTTTATTCTTTGTAATCGAAGTCTGAATTAAAATATTCAATGTCACTTATGTTTGAGCTATCTTCAAAACAACCAGGGACACTCATAGAACTATCTTCATCTGAGCTGGATGTGCTTGAATCCGGCACGTAGATTACGAATTCTTGCATATCACCTACTTAGCGGTCTTTTATTCGAGATACCGTAGGTACTTTTACACAATCCTGAAAAAGAAATTACATATAAATATGCATAAAATGGCAAGTATCAAGACTATTTGTCAGTTATTTTAAAGATCATGAATGACCTGCATATTTATGAAAATTAATATATTTTGAATGAATATACTTACCGATTATGTACCGGAGACAAGTTACTTAGGGGGCTTATTAAATAGGTAATTATTTAATATTAAATACAACATCAATACCCGCGAATAGCGGAAACACGTTCCGCGACTTTTTGTAAGTCGATAGTCGGCTTTTAGCCGTTTTCTTCCCGCTGACAAAACCGAACAATGTTAAATATAATTTTCCTTGTGGTTTTATGTACGGTTTTATCGTGTTTTGAAAATATTTTATACATAAAACTTGCGGTTTTTGTTAATAAAAATATACATTCACAGAAGTTTGTTTACTTTTTACAAGACAGGTGTCAAAGGTTTGATTGCCATATAAAATTTAAAATGTTAGTTCCCGTTTCTGCCACGACTCTTCTCTTTCCGCACAGACTCTACCATATTTTTTTATTTATAGGTTATTTTAATTTAGTAGTTATTTTAGTTGTAGCTTTATGTAGTTTTAATTTTAGTTTATAATTGTTTTTATTTTGTTTATATTACATGTATTTCTTGTTTGAATAAATCTCTATCAATTATTACCATAGAGTTTGTGATTATCCATGCACTGACATCGCCATGTGACACCATTATGTGACATTAACGTTTCTATTTAGTTTGTAAATAAAATTAAACTTGCTTATACTTGATATATTACTTGTGGAAATATTATCTACCTAGCACTAACTCGGCTATTTCTCTTTATTATAAGGAGACTCAAAAAGATAGAGTTTTCTGACTTTTCTGAGAGAGTCCGGCACAAGTGAAAACACCGAAAACAGGTGAGTGAGATTCCTTATACATTTTGTTTAGTTCAAGCTTAAGTCCTATAGAACTTAATAAAATGAATTACATATACCTAAATATAACCATAAACAAACAGGTATCTAGACACTACGGTGTATATTTTCCTGGAAAAACAGTTAATTAATTTCCTATTTTATTTACAAATAATTTGATGGCTTCTACATAGACCGGGAGATAGTGACACATTTTACTGGGTCATTTGTACCAGTATGGCGGTTCGTCAGGGGTCTAAGTACGTAATGAACGAAATAAAAATGATGGTCATAGCGCTGGTACCGGCGGCCCAATCGCGTGGGCGTTAGTCGAACGTGTCGGATAAAATACGTGTGTCGAACGATTTGTTCCACAAAAATCCTCGTATTATTCGATAGTCCATAAAAAAGAAGTAGACGGTAGCGTAATGCCATACTTCTCCGGTGTGACTTACAGCCCGCCATACTGAGGCGAACACGTTAATTTAAATACAACAATTCAATCATTTGTGCCAAGCTAATTTTTGCACAGGTGATCATCGTCGAGCAGCCATTCATGGACATCACCATGCCATACATTTCGGATGGTTCCAAATGGCCGCCATACCGCCGCAAAGGAGTTAATTTTTTTTTATTGCTAAACGATTTGTACCATCTTGTAATTTTTTTTCAAGACTTTCTGTGTGATCATAAATGGAAATCTCATAATGCCATACCTGTAGGAGGTGGCAAATGTGTACAATATTTTTTTTTTTATTTCAAGTATGGTGCCCCTTTTTCCCCCTATTAGAAGTATGGCAAATATAATAATGGTCACATTGTATCATACAATTTCCAAAAATCCAAATGCCATACTGGTACAAATCGTCAAAAAATTGTTTTTTGTTTTAAGTCTTGGCTTAAGTCTCACAGTCGTCCGCCCCGTAGTTATAATCTGAAATATTTGTTTTTAGGTATAGTTGTATCCAAACAAACAGAATATGATGATGCCATGCTGTAAAAAATTATTTTACGTATACATAGTCGTATTTTTGAAACGTGTCGATTAAATAAGTTTTTCAAGTATGGCAGCACTTTTTCCCCCTACTATAAGTATGGCAATTATAATAACGGTCACATTTTATCAAATACTTTCCAAAAATTTTAATGCAATACTGGTACAAATCGTTTAGCAATAAAAAAAAATTAACTCCTTTGCGGCGGTATGGCGGCCATTTGGAACCATCCGAAAAGTATGGCATGGTGATGTCCATGAATGGCTGCTCGACGATGATCACCTGTGCAAAAATTAGCTTGGCACAAATGATTGAATTGTTGTTTTTAAATTAACGTGTTCGCCTCAGTATGGCGGGCTGTAAGTCACACCGGAGAAGTATGGCATTACGCTACCGTCTACTTCTTTTTTATGGACTATCGAATAATACGAGGATTTTTGTGGAACAAATCGTTCGACACACGTATTTTATCCGACACGTTCGACTAACGCCCACGCGATTGGGCCGCCGGTACCAGCGCTATGACCATCATTTTTCTTTCCTTTATTACATGCTTAGACCCCTGACGAACCGCCATACTGGTACAAATGACCCAGTAAAATGTGTCACTATCTCCCGGTCTAACAGGATAGGGATTGGTTTCAGGCTGTCAATTTCCTGTTTTGCGATGTTAAAATTATATCTTCATGTAGCTAACTTTAACATTACCGCAAAGCAGGATACTGGTATTGGATATTTTGCATCAGATGATGCCAACCTGTTGGGCAATAATAAATAATTAAATATGACAGGGTAGCAGACGTAATTTACGGTTCTGTTGCCGCTATAACAACAAATACTAAAAACAGAATCAAATAAAGATTTAAGTGGGGCTCCCATACAACAAACGTGATTTTTGACCAAAGTTAAGCAACGTCGGGCGGGGTCAGTACTTGGATGGGTGACTGGTTTTTTTGCCGTTTTTTTGCATTATGGTACGGAACCCTTCGTGCGCGAGTCCGACTCGCACTTGCCCGGTTTTTAATGTATGTTAGTATATCTATTTATTTGGCACGCTCTACAATCATATGGCTTTAAACGTATAGGCGAATTTAAACGCATAGGACACGTAAATTGATATATAAAATATCTGAATTGCATTAAAAGTATATTCTACAATTATGTTATAATTGTGATGAATCTAACGACACTATAGTACGAATATACTCGTATAAACAATTCATTATTAGTATATAATTAATCAATTTACGTATTGGCACTAGTTTTATTGTATTTGTACATTTGCTTAGACAAATATTGTATATGCAAATGATTCATCCTATATTTGGCCCTTGATCCAGCCATCTAGCGCGATTCCTATTTACATCTAAATATATAATTTTTAATAAAAAAAAAACCGACTTCCATGGGGGCCGATGAAAGATTATTGTAGATGGTACACTATGTAGAAAAGGAGGTAAAACCACCCACTTTTCTACTAGCATTTCGCTTCTGTATAATGGCTCCTCTACAGGATGGGCCAACGCCGGCCACTCCAAGGGACGCAGCCATGCGGTAGAATGAGATAGCAATATCACTTGCTCCCTCTAACGCATAAATGCGTCCCTTGGAGTGGCCGGCGTTGGCCCATCGTGAAGAGGAGCCATGAGGGTCGTAGTTCTAGCCTAACCTAACCCACTCCTCTGATAGCAGTTCGGTTCTGTGCGGATCGCAGTTCGAACCTAATCAAATCCACTTTTCAAGTAGCATTTCGTTTCTGTAAGGCTCGCAGTTCTAACCTAACCTAATCCTTGTTCGGTTCTGTGAGGATCGCAGTTCAAACCTAACCTAACCCACTTAATGGCGCATGCCGTGCGGTGTACTGGGGTTTAAGCGGGAGGGGCTAGTAAGATTGGCATCATCGTACTTTATACCTACATTTATTTTATGATAGGTAATTATAGTTGTTTATTTAGTTAAGGTATCATAGTGGTTTTCTGGGTCAAGGTCCGGGTCCGAGTCCGGGTCCGTGTCCGGGTCCGAGTCCGGTTCCGAGTCCGGGTCCGAATCCGGATCCGAGTCCGGGTCCGAACCGGATCCGGGTCCGAACCGGATCCGGGTATGAGTCCGAGTCCGGGTCCCAGTCCAAGTCAAAATCGAAATTCGTAATCACCAAACGTGTACCATGCGTCATTGAAGAGTTCTGTTCTGGTCATCATCAGCAGTTCCACTTCATCAAATGCGACAGTTTTTAATGTAAATGCTTGATTTTATGATGAAAATACAAAAAAATCTATACGTATGCCTTTAATATTTGAGGAGTTCCCTCGATTCCTTATGGATCCCATCATCAGAACTCGAGCTTGACAAAAATGTGGCTTAAAAACTTAACTTGCTTAACGAACATAACGAAAAGGAAAAATCGCCAAACGCGAACTATGCGTCGTTTAAGAGTTCTGTTCTGATCATCATCAGCAGTTCCACTTCATCAAATGCAACAGTTTTTAATGAAAATGCTTGATTTTTTTATGTAAATACAAAAATCTCTATACGCATGCCTTTAAGATTTGAGGAGTTCCCTTGATTCCTTATGGATCCCATCATCAGAACTCGAGCTTGACAAAAATGTGGCTTAAAAACTTAACTTGCTTAACAAACATAACGACGAGGATCAATCGCCAACCGTGAACTATGCGTCGTTGAAGAGTTCTGTTCTGGTCATCATCAGCAGTTCCACTTCATCAAATGCAACAGTTTTTAATAAAAATGCTTGATTTTCTGATGTAAATACAAAAATCTCTATACGCATGCCTTTAAGATTTGAGGAGTTCCCTTGATTCCTCATGGATCCCATCATCAGAACTCGAGCTTGACAAAAATGTGGCTTAAAAACTTAACTTGCTTAACAAACAACGAAGAGGACAAATCGCCAACCGTGAACTATGCGTCGTTAAAGAGTTCCATTCTGATCATCATCAGCAGTTCCACTTCATCAAATGTCACTTTTTTGGGTGTATATGCTTGATTTGTTGATAAAAACCCAAAAATCACTATATGTATGCCTTTAAGATTTGAGGAGTTCCCTCGATTCCTCATGGATCCCATTATCAGAACTGGGTTTTGACAAAAACGGGACCAATCTGTATGCATATACATTCAATCAAAATCGATCTATTAATGACGGAGATATGGAGTAACAAACATAAAAAAAAAAAACATACAACCGAATTGATAACCTCCTTCTTTGAGATTTGGAAGTCGGTTAAAAAACAGCATAAACATATCGAATACAGGTCATCTTACATCATAAACATAACAGGCGTAACCGATATGTTTACATTGAAATTTGGCCGCATTTGTAAATACCTGGTTATTGTTATGCTAATAGTTATTGGAAACAATGCATCGAAAATAATATTAAGCGTGTACGCATTATACGGGCTCTTGAATTGGCGCTGATGTTTTACATTTCAAAATAAAAGTTACGCACCTATATTACGATAAGAGATATTAATGATATTTGTGTGAATATATGTACATATAACATTAAGACGCTCTGCTTTACTCGGCAGCCTAAACTAGACAGGTATTCGCACGAATGTCCATATGTATCCCAGTTAGTACATATACTTCTACCTACACATGATAATTTAGACCTTAAACTTTTGCTGAACATTTGAAACTGTGTCACATACACGTTAAAATTATTCAATTAAAACTTTAAAACCTAGTTAGTATCCTGGCTATTACCTAACTGCCTACTCCCAACTAAAAGTGCTATTCCGGCTAGAATACTCGAGCGCCTAAACTTCTCGTACAAAACGGGAGATATTCGTGATTAGAAGTAAAATCCTAAAAGCGAAAGGTGCCCCAAAAACGGTGCCGTAGCCACATTTCGTAGCGACGTAACAGTAATAAACCTTTGAAGCTTTTTCAAGGAGAACTTGACGGCAAAGCATACTATACTGTCTTGAAACGTTCACTAATGATTACCTATTGTAGTTAGGTTTTTAAGGCTTTTTTAAACGTTTGGTACGTCATTGTGTTTATGACATGACCGTGGTCTCTACCTACCCCTGAGGAAATAGGCGTGATTATATGTATGTATGTATTGTGTTTATGATGTGTTTATTGAAAGTTGAATAACTTTCCTGGTTTTTTCTTTTTCGTCTGTAAAAATATCGCAATTATTATGTAGCCATCTGTTCCAAGTCTATTGTTTAAATTAAAATATTTACTATAACCTGCGAGTACAGTTGAAATGTCCTTAGTCCTTGGAAATCAGATAAACAGGAGCATAATTATGTACGTATTGGGGGCTATTCATAAATTACGTCATTTCAAAGGGGGGGGGGGGGGGTGGGCATCGGATGACGGTAGCATGAAGTAGGAGGAAATGGGGTAATTTGAAGCATGATTTTTGGATGATTATAAGGGGGGGGGGCTCAAAAATCGTCAAAAATCGATGACGTAATTTATGGACAGCCCCTTGTACGATTTGTTCGTATGAGCATAGAGAAATAAAAGTAGAGTGTTCGCTCCATACATTGATAAAACCCATTTAGTTTTAAGCGAGCTTAATAGCGAAAACTTATTTATGAAGAGATTCAGAATTCAGGCTTAATAAGTAAAATGCAAAAACACCTCGGCATGTCTAAGCAGTCTAAGTTAACGGACGTCCAAACGTATAGGTTAACTATGAACACATAAGCTTTTAAATTTATAATAATGTGACCTCACGGGTATATTTACGAGGTATGCATTATAAACAGGCAGGGGTCACAACTGATCCTCCTTCAGGTGACACTGCCTAACTTATTAGCCTCCTGAGATGCCGTAAATCCTACTTAGACAAGTTTTATAGGCCAGTGTGTCGGGATAGTGTATTCTAGGGGACTCCGAACTTTTTGACCCGAGGCCAGGTTTTGCTTCCGTGTCGTAAATGGATAATTTTGTAAAATGTATACATATAAACCGTTTCTTTGTTAATGAATGTATTATTTGTTGTCAATGAATCTACTTATAAGAAATCCTGTCCTTTTGACCTCAGTATTTTTTCAGTGGTCTAGATATGACCTGTAAAACTACGGCTAACATTTTGACCTTTATAAGATAGTTTTAGAAGATACTGATTTGGATAAAGTTCCAAAAAAGAATTAATGGATAGTAAAACCGATATTAACCCATTTGCGATATTATATTGGCAATCAAATGGAGACAATTAATCTTTATGATCACTTACATCGTAAAAAATATCTATAACAGAATGATTCATAATATATTCACCGTGTTGCTTTACCGTAACCGTAACCGTATCTAGGTTGCAGATTTTATCTTCGTTCCAATTATACCAAATTTAACTATACATGCCTACCTAACCTAAATCATTTAACTCGCACTCTTGGTGGCTGGCCCCCTACTTACTCGTAATGATATCTATTTCATTGGTATTTTTTTGGTTCCGTTAATACACGTCCTCATATATCAAAGGGTCAGAAACGCGCATCAGGAGCATTCCACGGGCTGTCCCGTACAAACGCATTTTATTTCCTGTGTTGCGACTTTTTTCTCGGCATTTAAAGCAGGCGATTATTTTTCTGTGCATATTTTTGACCATTTGTCATAGAAAAGGAATCTCTTATACCTTTAAATCTTCAGAAACCGCGTTTGTACGGGACAACGGTAGACAATTTCGTGGAATGCTCCATCATGTGACAGCTTAGCTTACTTTCATGTAGACCGGACGATTGTTATTTGTTTGCCATGTGGCCATGATAAAACATGGACATCAATTGCAATGCACAGATAGTCGAGTGAAATCATACTTACAGCAAAGACATTGCATATTAATACAAAGAGGCATACTTTGCGACGTACAAGAATATTGCGTCATATTTCAACCCAATGGTGCTTGACTTCTGCCCGTATATTCCCATTGGATACGCGAACGTAGGTCACAGGACTCACAGGCGGCTAGTGCAGCGGTGTTCAACCTTTTTTTATGAGGGCCACAAATTACGGTTTTGCCTTGTAGCCCCGGGCCGCAAGATGAATTTCGAATGGCAAGGTTATATATCTATATCGGAATCGGCTGGTGGGCCATCTAAAAAGCCCGGCGGGCCACATGCTGGCCTTCTAGTCACTTGTATTCGGTAATCGATTGGAATGATCCTGCATTTTATCATGTCACAGACATACTTAACAGGAAAAAGCTCCGAGGATGAGTCAATGTCGGGCAACTGTACTTCATAAGATCAAAACAAAACCGGCCAAGTGCGAGTCGGACTCGCGCACGAAGGGTTCCGTACTATTACCAGGCGTGTCTCACTCTGCGATTTCGTCGCTTTGCTACAGGTAGCTAAAAGTACATCCGTTCGGCCCCAATTTTGGGGTTTGCCATAAGCCGCGCGTGGCGCTGTCACCACCTAGCGGCCATATCTGTGCTGATCGTAACAGACGCGTTTTGTTAGAGAGTGAGTCTTCTGTACTTAGACTTAGTACTATTATTTATTCTGCCATTACGCAAAAACCGGCAAAAAAATCAACGTTTGTTGTATGGGATTTCCACTTAAATATTTATTTTATTCTGTTTATAGTATTTGTCCTTATAGCGGCAACAGAAATACATGTGTGAAAATATCAACTGTCTAACTATGACGGTTCGTGAGATACAGCCTGGTGACAGACAGACGGACAGAGGAGTCTTAGTAATAGGGTCCCGTTTTTACCCTTTGGGTACGGAACCCTAAAAAGCTCCGAGGATGACTCAATGTCGGGCAACTGTACTTCATAAGATAAAAAAATGTAAGAGCTTTTAGTCTACTTATTAGCATACAATGCTTCAATGGATATTTTAAACGGTATTTTTAAAACGTAAATTGGTAAGCTTTAGATATGAGAGTTTTTATAGAATTGATTAAATACGAATCTAATATTAAGCATTAAGTAGCTTCTTGCTCGCGATTACGTCCGCTATTTAAGTATAAATTTCTTCGCTCCTTCCCTATAAAGATTTCCTCCTTTTTTTTTGTGGTGTTTGTCGGGGATATATACTCACTGGGGAATAAATATCACTTCCGCCGCACCTTTTATTTAATCAAAAGTTCAGTGCTTTAAGTGTGATACGGTAAAAACAGGCAATTACTACGCATGGAAGAATTTAGAGGCACGCAAAAAAAAAATTATAGGTGCTGTAATCCAGTAATTAAACCTTTTTTTTGGTTCCTCTAAATTTGTTCATGAGTGTATTTCATTTAGAATTATCAATACTGTCAATACAGATCTGTATGCAGACTTGAATATTTTAGTTATCACACGCCACGCGTTAGCAAAATAACTCATACACCTAAAAATAAACATACCAGTAAATAACGAATGACAAATACGATATCGGTGTATTATCGATTTCAACCCCACTGCAAATTACCATTCGCATGGTTCAGTCTTAGAGCATTTAATAACTGGAGTCGCCTTTAAGAGCTAAACCCTCTGCCTAAAACTTGCACAATTGTGCAAACTTTTGTATGGACTGACATGGTTATTTGTACATTACGTAGAAATCATGTAGAAATAGCGACACATTTGACTTCCCCTCCCCCACAATCGGCAGACTGTTTTGTAAAGAAAATGACAGCCACTAAATAAGGGTTCTCTAAGGGTTCAGTAGACTCTGGAATACCATTCTAGACTGTTCGATTCGAGTCGTGAGTCACTAATGGAAATATAGTTGAAAGTGCATGGTTATATTTTTGCTTAACGGCTATAGGGGGCGTCCGTAAATTTCAATCTGTGTATTTTTCAGTTAGCAGAAAGAAATCTAAGAAATATATTTTACTTAGTCTAGTCTTTTAAAGTACGAATATCAACAAGAGTAGGATACAGTAAAAAATAGACGAAGAAGCATCGAACACAGAACGTGATTATTTGTGAGGATTTATATGACTTTTTTTTTTCTTTGATGCAAAAATACTGAACAGATTTGGAGAAGACTTGGTACACAGAGATAATTTGCAGATTTTTAACCTAAGTAAAGTAAGTAAGTACATTAACAGAGCGTAAACTTGTATTTACTGACGTAAAATGGAGTCTGAAAGCATGTACCAAGTCATGGGAAAAAAGCTAGCAGCACATCCACGCTAGAACTTTTTGTCTAGACACAAAATACCGTAGCCAACAGCTCACATCCGACCTAAGCTGAGCCAACGGTTCTTGAGGTCACCCGATGTGGGTCAGAGGTGCGATCGGTGGGAGTCATTGTCAATACCATTGTTTGAGTTCAACAGCCTTATGGTGATGATCCCAATTAAGATACGAATGACTTTTGGTTGTAAGCATTTATAATAACGACCTAGTTATGGTTTCTAGCATAAGTAAGTCGATTGTAGTTCAAATGCATAGATAACTGTCTTGTTTCTGCGATTTGGTACGCACGGTTTTTGCGCTGCGCTGATTTTTAGTGTTTAATGCGTTTTGTACCAACGGTAATGTTCGCTTAAGAACTATTGAAAAAATCATACAAGATCAAGTAACTGACTAAGAGAAAATATATATTTTTAATATTTTATCCTTTTAGAGCACTATTGAAAGCAGTGTTGGGCATTCAAGAATAAAATCATTATTTGAATAAGAATTTCTAAGAATAAAATCATGTTGATTTTATTCCCGTCAAAATTATTCAAATAACTTTGGTCGGGAATAATTCGTATGTGAAAAAATTGAATAAGAATAATCTTATTCTTAATCAAATAAATGTAATCATGATTTTATATTCTAAATAATATTCCGGTATTAAAAATCTAGTCTGAGTGCCGTTTAGGCGTTACTTATAGATAGAAGTAAATAATAGTAGCTTTTTCTCTAATTTATATCGATTTTTATGGAATAAAATCTTACAAACTTATTGTAATTGGTGTTGGTACCCGTATTGCTTTTAATGTGATAACTAAATCATCAGGTACAATTCAGCTGATCTGATCGGATGGTGGATAGCGGAACTCTTGACTGGCTCACTGTACAGTCGACGTCAAAGAGAAATTTACAGCCAAAGTAACAAAAAAATGTTTACACGACCTAAATGCTATGACAATAAAGTCGTGTAAATAATTTTTTGTAACGTAAGGCCTACTGTCCACGAGGCGTAGCTGCATAGACGCTGCACGCATTGCCGTGCAGCATTCATGCAGCCCGGCGTACTGACGTTGTCCACGAAGCGTAGCGTAAGCGTATCGTAGCCTGCATTTTCTTTCATTCGTGATGATGTCGTCCAGTGATGAAGAAGTTATTTTGGCCTATTATTATCTTCGAAGTCGGCGACGACGCCGTTTATATTGGATACATCCATATATAGAAAGAAACATACATTGTAGACTGTTCGTAGCTCCTAGAGAACTATTAGCAAATGACAACGTATTTCATTCATTTTATAGAATGAGAAAAGTGACATTTCCACTATTTGCACAAACTTTGCAGCCGTTCCTGCCATTTTTTCTCACAAATACTCAACGTGCTGTCCGTGCGATGCAGCCCGGCGTATAACACGCAGTACGCCCGGCGGCATGAAGCTTGCATGCAGCGTCGCTGACGCGACGTTGCTGCTCCGTGGACAGAGTTGTGCGGTTTTGTATGTAGGCTGCAAGCAAGCGTACACCAAGCGTACAATGACGAATACGCGTCTATGCAGCTACGCTTCCGTGGACAGTAGGCCTTAGTCGTAAAGATCTCTTTGACGTCGACTGTACCTAAAATAATGTAATAATTAAAAAAAGATGTTTTTAAAGGTATGATGAGAAATGGCTCGATATGGTGTATTCCTATTTCTCCCCGCCGGGCACAGATGTGAATAGGCGCTTCATATTAATTATTCCCATATGTCCCCGCCTCATGTATAGCGGCGGTCACGTGGGGTAGGAACAAATGGGGAAAACACTCATGATTTTTTGTTTTCGAATTATATTTAGTAGTTTCAGAGTCCGAGTTACTAGAGTTAGACCAAGAAAAGTCTGCAACGATTTTGATAGCCCGTCGCATTGCAAGTGTTATTTTCAAATGTCAAACTTCTATGAAATTATGACGTATAAATAACACATGCACTGCGTGGGCTATTAAAATCGCTGCAAACTTTTCTTGGTCTAACTCTACCGAGACTTATGGTGTTTTTAAAAGTCCTTCTGTTATTTAATATTTGCATTTATTATTAGACGGAAATGAACAGTAGGCATTAAAATCGTTTGACATACCGCCTGCCGCACGTGTTTAGCAAATGCTGACAATTCACCACGCCACGACTTAATCCTAATTGTTATTGCCAATGAGTAATAAATGACGGTCTCAAGTGGAAACACGCCAAATAATACAATACAATTCATGCTGCGACCTGCGACTTTCTGCAAATCTAGCGATAAGCGTAGGACTCTTTTCTTACCTGGTGTAATTTACTATCTCATTCACTTTCCGTAGGTGTGAAAGACATATCATACGTAAGACCTCAAGGATTAAGGTTGATAGGAATAATAAACTAAATATATACTTAATACGCAAAGGAATATACCATCTTAGAATATCGCAGTTTACTTTCTATGTAGCTTCATTATCAAATTATTATCACCGTTTCGAAGGCACCAAAAAAATTTACTTATCTAGCACAATAATATCTTTTTACGCTAAACAAATTCAAATCAATCCGACCATTGAAAAGGGGTGAAATTCATTTTACAAACTATAACCAATTGTACCACAAAGGTTAACTTAATTCAGACTAACATTTTAATTGAATGAAACGTTATTTAAAATAATCCTACAACTGGAATAATTATTCCGTTTTTTAATCTTAATTTAAAATAAAAGTGACATGAATTATTCACTTTCATTTTATTCTAAAATAATGAGTGCAGGAATAATTCTTATTCAAATCGATTGGAATAAGAATAAAATTTCTGTTGTTATTCTTATTCTTATTCAAGTTAATTTTTGCCCAACTCTGATTGAAAGTGTAATGTAATATTACACACGGTTGCTGCGTCGCCCAGGCCGCGTAGTCAAGATGCCAATCGCTTTCGCTCCGTAGCGATCGAAACGCAACTGCAGTCACTAATAGGGAAGAGTGATAGAGAGACATAAAGCTTTTCGTTGTCGAAGCGATAGCGATTGTATTTGTAACCTTGGCTAGGCCAGCAGTTTCTTTTTCTTTGAACTTGGCTGGACACGCTTCCGCGCAGTACTGTCTTTACCATAAGGGCTCACGGGGCCCGTGCCCAGGGCCCCCATCCTCGGGAGGGCTCCGAAGGGCAGACAGTATAACATTATATTTGATTACCCTTAATAAATAGAACATCATAATAGAAAAATGTTAGTCTCATTCGCTTTTTTTACTTTCCAAAAGGGCCCCATATTCTTATGTGCCCAAGGGCCCCAGCATAGTTTAAGACCTGCTTCCGCCTGTCTAGATAATTGAACTTGTAAGTAAGTAAGTAAAGTAAGTAAATATTCTTTATTGCACCAATAATCATACATCTTACATACATCTACATCATCATCTTGTTTACATTTAGTAAGTCTAATTTCTCCCTACCTATTTTATAATGTATTTATGTATTAAAAATTCAAATGAGAAGTGTCAGGATCGAGTACTCTTTTATCAGAAGTTACAGTTAATTATGAATTCTGGCTCAAGGCTAAGTGCAATGTCAGAATACAGGGCACCCTATTGATCAATGCATTACTTGTTCATTTATTTACGGCGGTTAGCACCTGCAAGTCTTGCGGTCGAATGCCGCTATCGTGTTCACTTCCTGAGCCTTGAAAAATGATACTTTTTATTATTTCTACACTTGAAGAGTCCGTGAACTTAAGTAAAAATTTGCGAGTATGGGGCTGTCCATAAACTACGTCATCGATTTTTGACCCCCCCCCCCCCCTATAATCATCCAAAAATCATGCTTCAATAGACCCCATTTCCTCCTACTTCATGCTACCGTCATCCGATGTCCAGACCCCCCCCCTAATTTGAAATGACGTAATTTATGAATAGCCCCTATGGGGCAAATGCAACTACTCTAAAAATACTAAGTGAGTCTAAACTAAAGCTAGAGCCACACTCATCATGACACACTCACACACATACATACACACACACACACACACAGTCATGGCACACTTTTGCCAGAAATAAAAGATAGTTCGCCCATGGTAAAATTGGCTCTATCTCTATACTCTGTATCTTTAGGTATTTACATAAAAGTAAACAAAATTTACCCTCAAATGGCTCTTTAAGCCAGTTGAGGGTAGATGAAAATATTACATGATCAAATAATGTAGGTAAAGTCAGGTCGTCCAGTGACTGATCCAGGCGGTTTTGTATTTGGTTGGTTAACCAATAAATGTTCTAAATAACTACCCGAAAATGTACAAATTGTTTGTTTACTTTTATTTAAATACCTAAAGATACAGGCTATAGACTTATTTCTTTTATTTTTAGAGAAGTTGCATTTGTCCCATAGTTGCAATTGCCTCGGCTGACCTTACTGATTTAGCCAGACAGTTCTCAAAGTTAGATATGGTTCAACTTGTTTTCCTCTCCTTTGTAACACTAAACTTTGAAACCGGAGTTTACCTATGATAATGAAATATAGGAAAAGTTCTGGAGTTCTTAACAGAACTGAGGTAGTTGCAGAACGCCGTATTTTCGTTGCTTTCTAACCCTAAATCCGATCTTTTGTAAGTGAAATTGGCAACATAAACAAGCCAATAAAAGAATCAGAGACATGGCCTGTCTAAGTTTCTGTAAAAACAAAATGAATTAGGGGATCGTTTCTACGTTAAGTACGTTGTTTTTAGGATGTTTGCTACAAATAAGTTTAAGCACAGAACAAAATAATAGTACTATTAGGTACCTACAGAAGACTCACTCTCTAACAAAACGTCTGTTACGATCAGGACAGATAGGGCCGCTAGGTGGCGACAGCGCCACGCGCGGCTTTTGACTAGCCACCAAAATTGGTGTGGAACGGATGTACTTGTAGCTACCTGTAGCAAAGCGACGAAATCGTGGAGTGAGCCACGCCTGGTTTAAGTACCTACTTAAATGTCTTACATAGAAATAGGAGAGTCTAGAGGAGAGGACTGCGTTATCACTGCAACTGGACACCAATGTCGGTTGCAATGGATGTCAGCAACTTTTATTTAATAGTTTGCCATTGCCATAACAATTAAAATTGCATTCCAGTTCGTCTTCCTCCCTAACTTATATGGATTTCTATCTCTTGCTTGTTATGTTTTTATAATATCTTACGCAAAGCTTAAAAAATCCTGACCCGTGAGCCCCAAATTGTAACATGCGACCATATTCAAAGAAGAGGTGTGTTATACGTACTTATACTAAAATATAAATTCGATAAACAATCATCAGTGCTTATTGAAATACGTGAGTGCAAACGAGACCGTTCAGTCATTCGAGGCACGTAAACCCGTATTTCTGCTAAAGTATGTTTAGTATGAAAATTTGTATTAATTGGTACAAATCCTATTGAATTCATCTTAAATGCCATTTCACACTAGATTCAATCATTCGATGCACTATATCACATTTCATAAACACGGGAAACTAAGCATTTCACAGTTTACCAATCGTCAGTTTAAAATAGAAGTCAATGCTAAAGGTACCGCAGTGGGGCGTGGAGGGAAATGAATCATATTTGTTTACTCCACGATAACGGAAACAATTGTATTAAATGCTCTGGATTTCAATATTCAAATAATTGTATTTATAAACATAACCAACCATGTTAGAGACATGTAAGGTGGTGGTACTAGTGCTCGACATTCTAATGCCACTGCTGTCTCCTCTATTGAAAATGACTAAGTTCCAAGATGACATGTACCTACTGGGACCGCGTCGAGCACCAATACCTAGTACCACATTTCATCATTCACTTGCGGTAGTTTCATAACTATATAATCTTATAGTTCTGACACCTAGAGACATTTACACCTCTAAATATTATAGATTTTTTTTGTGTGTTTTTTTATCTGTATTTTGTATGTAATTCGACATTAAGAGACCATATACATCTCTTAGTAATTGTAATACGTTAGATTGAATTGTTAGTTTTATTTTATAAAATTGTTGATGTTATTATTTTTGCTTTTATGTAAATTCAATGTTGACGTGTAAAAGTGCCCTTGTGGCCTATTTGCTGAATAAATGTTGATGTTTGATGTTTGATGTTTGATATCGTCTCTCACACAGTCCATCCTCGGTTTTCCTTTCCTCGTATAAGAATCGTAAAATAATTCATTTACTGGCTTGTCAATCAACAGACATACCGGATAGATAAAATAACAATTATTAGGGTCCAATGCCTTCTGATCTTTGAACTTGCTTCCCGTCGCGACATATTTACGTCCAAAGATTAATTTGTTCTAATTGACCCACTTGTTGACGATTGGTACCGATAATGGTTATCGATATTCATATGTGACGCAATGTAGTAAGTGGTAATAGTGACATAAATTTAGTTCGTTAAGATAAGTCTACTCTGAAACCAGTTCAAACGGAATTTCAAACCAGGAATTATGTTTATTTAAAGATGCAACTATATAAAGATTTTCAACTTAGTACATCGGTATCTCATCATCATCATTCTCTTGCCCTTGTCCCATTCACTTGGGGTCGGCGCAGCATGTCTTTCTCTTTCACACCTCTCTGTCGCCCGTCATTTCGTCATTCACTTGCGTTCGTTTCATATCATCTCTCACACAGTCCATCCACCTTTTCCTCGGTTTTCCTCTCCTCGTATTTCCCTCCACATTAATTCGTAATACCTTTCTTGTCACATGACATTCATCTCTCCGCATCACATGTCCACAAATCTTAACATCACATTTTTTTTTAATTTAAGAATAAGAACATTACATTTTATTTTATGATTGACGTATATACCCAGACAAATCTGGTAAATAAAAAACATTAAAAACGTACCGAAAAAATGTTTGAACTTTGTTTCTCATTCCCTAAATTCTAAAAGGTTCCACATGTCTAACAGAATGGACGAAGCTTTGTTATAAATCGTTTAACATTCTTTCCGTGCCTTTTATTTTATCCTTACAAAGCCCACATTGAATATTTCCTTACAACTATGCCTTTAAGATTCAGAAAGCCTTTGTCATAATGGCGGTCCTTAAAATTTTCTTTTGTTTCCGACCGCGAAAGAAAGTCACGATCGTCTCGTCGAAATTTTATTCATACACGACCTTATTACGCGTAATTATAGAGGCATGTCGCGTTCCATCGTCCAAAAAATTAAATGATTATTCATGGACCCTATTACATAGACATAAAGTCTACCAATGGTTTAAGAGTGGTGTTAGTATTAGTAGGTACGTTCGCCGTTTAGCTAAATCACATCCGGAACGATCCGACAGGAGTTGTGACAGATCAAGGGCGATGCCGAATTATCTGATAAAGTCTGTGCGGAAAGAGAAGAGTCGTAGAATGTATTGGGCCCCATACATTCCACGACTCTTCTCTTTCCGCACAGACAATAGCGGTCAAGTTAGGAAGTCGGGTCCTTGCTGATACAGACTCAATTGGTGCGTACAAATAGCAACACTCCTAACTGTACATCGGTGGACCTTATTACAAAAGGCATAAGGTCCATCGATGGACAGTTAACAGTGTGGGCGATGGTATGTGGTTCAGTGAGAACGATTTAGTAGTATCGGGAATTGGGAAGTGTCGGAACACAGACTGCTAGTAACGGAATTGAAACTATTGTAAGATATATTACTGAATCGCAATTAAAAAGGGATTGAGATAGCTGTCAATCCATATTGATTTTGACGTAAGTGTATGGAAATCTGTTATTTCTAATCCCTTTCTGATCGCGGCATGATAATACATACATACATACATCACTGGCTCAGTGACCCAAAGAGGATCTTGGCCTCTGACACAAGAGAGCGCCATTCTGCCCTATTCTGCGCCACTTCACGCCAGTTGGGTATTCCGAGAGCGGACAGGTCTTTTTGTAACATGTATAACGTAGTAAATGCACACTGATAAAAAACCGGCCAAGTGCGAGTCGGACTCGCGCACGAAGGCTTCCGTACCATTATGCAAAAAACGACAAAAAAATCACGTTTGTGGTATGGGAGCCCCACTTAAATATTTATTTTATTTTGTTTTTAGTAAGTTTTGTTGGGGTAACTTCGGAAGCCAGATAATTTTGAAAATGATAAATATCTGGAACCAGAAGTACCTACTTCTTTCAGGGACACTTACGCCACCTGTAGTAGAAAATGCCTCTAGTTTAAAGATACCTATTACCCATTTTTACAAGCTTTTATTTAGTTTCACCTGACTTTTGTCTGTCTGTCTGTCTGTAGTGGTGATATGAATGTAAATAAAATCTTGCAAGTTAATTTTGATCCACTTCCCGGTTTCCGATTGAGCTGAAATTTTGCATACATACGTAAATCGGGTGACAATGCAATATTATGGTGTCATCGAGCTGATCTGATGATGGAGACCGGAGGTGGCCATATGAACTATGTGATAAAACAACGAAACCTAATTGTGTTTGGGGTTTTTAGAATTGTCTCGATGAGCATTAGTTGACTGTGGAAATAAAAGTACAGTCAGCGATAAAAGTTTGTACCAAAAATGAATTTTTTGCCAAAAACTTATTAAAACTACCCTTACTTACTAACTCATTAAAATTTTACCAATTTATTTTTATTATTTTACCTCACATAAGAACCTATATATATATATCTTTGCGGGTAAAAATACGAGTTACTGTGCTTAATCCTAACGTTTAGCAGATTGGATTTCCGGCAAACCCATAAAAAAGGCAATAAATAGCCAGACAGCAGCAACTGCAATTTTACTGCCAGTATTTATATTATAATACGATCCATAAGAGAGCTCTAAGCGTGTTTTATGTCACAGCCTGCTATTATAGCGGTAGATAACGACATTAGGGCTATTAACTTTAAAGTCCTTTTTGCCATCGCATGCGTTAAGTAATTATTAACCAGTAATAATTACCATACGCAGTATATTTCGAGTCTCCTTATCCAAACATATGTTTACTGTGCTCGTCTCTAGTCTAGTTTAACTTGGTACCGAAATCCTTAAATACCAAGAGTAAACTGAGATCCCACACTTGTAATATTTCCCTGTTTGTGGCATTATGTTATGAATTTATGACTTACTCGACCAGGTGGGGATATTCTAATCGCTTTAACCTAGTTTTTTTATAGACCAGTTTATCCTAGCCTAGCCACTCGTACGACCCCAAACCTGGGGACCTTGTCAAGATGCCAATCGTTTGCGCCGTAGCGAACGAAACGCTGATGTCTCTCTATCGCACTTACATTGAAGAGTGATAGAGAGATTACCGTTTCTTTTGCTACGGCGCAAACGATTGGCATCTTGGCCAGGCCCTCTAATGATGTTTAAGTACACGCAGTAAGTTCATTTGTTTGTGTGATTTATCCTAAGAGCTCCTTCCCGCCGACTTCCAGTTTTTTTCCCCAACTATGGGTCGCGAGCGAAAGAGTGGGCCCTGCAACATAAGACGACATGCCGACCGATTGGGCTATTTTATGCTCCCTATTTAAGACGGCCAAGAGGTGGGTCCCGAACTTGTCAGTTTTTGTTAGATGGGTTGGAGCCCAGTGTACTTTGGGAACCGCTGGTATAGTCTGTCAGCAATGGGAACATGGCCTGTGCACTATACTTTTGCGAACGGCCGGCATACTCGTATGCTCTTAGCATAATGAGCGCGTAAAATGGATGGCTCCACTGCCAGTAATTGACCTAGTTAGAGAAAAATGCTATTATTAGGTACGTATGTGAGGGTTTTTACATTTTGATTGTGAGCTTCCATTAGTGTAAGCGTAATGATAGGTGTCTGCAGCTGTCACGAGTGTCACGTCTGCGTGCTTTATATTGCAAAGTAATTCAAAGATGTTTAGGAAACTGTGGCTTCAATCCTCAATACGCTCTTAGTTTTATTTTATTTTTAAACAGAATCAAGACAGAAGCTGAATATAAATATTAGGATATGAATATAAGGGCTCATTTAGACGGTGCGAGGAGTCGCATGCGAGTTTCAATACATTGCGGTTTTAGATCGGTCGGTTGAATTGTAACTAAAATCGCATGCGAGGTCGTGCGCCGTCTAAATCAGCCCTAATCGTAAAAAAAAAATCGTAACACCTGGCTACCCACCTGACTTTGAATGTCAGACATTCAGATTGTCCAAACAACAATATAATCACATATCAACAATGGTACATAACGGATTGCATTACAATCACACCCGGCGTATTCCCAAAGTGCAATCTAATCGGGTTTTCAAACCGACCAGCCTAACGTGACCTTGTGACCCGTACGAATTAACTGCCTATTAAAAAAACACTGATACTGGATAACCTGAAACTTCGACTCATTCCTGTTCTGAGGGCGATTAGAACAAAACCCTGGATATCAAGCGATCGTGTTGCTCGCTCATAAATGCAGCTGCACGGTTATGCACTGCGCACTGATTGTATCTTGATTCATTTCATTTGAGCGTACTTGGCTTAAACAATGAAGTCGGTTTGTGGAGCTGTAAAAATTGCGTACAATGAACAATTTCGCATTGGTGAAAAGGTTAGACTTGCTGCCGTTGTTTAGAATTTAATTAACAGTTTCACAAACAGTTCTACAGACAGCATCAAACGTATTAACTAATAGATTAACAAAATGAGATTTGTATCTACAAAATTGTGGATAAAAAATAACTGCATGCCCGTTGCCAGGGAGGTTTTGGAATTATACTGAGCAACTTTTACTATGGGATCAACCCCGAAATCGCGAAAAATTTACCCTCCCATAGAAAATGGACCAGCCAAAATGTATGAAACAGCCAAATTTTGATTCGCGATTTAGGGGTTGGTCCCATAATATAAGTTGCTCAGCATAATCCCAAAACCTCCCTGGCAACGGGAATGCAGTTATTTTTTAGCCAACCTGTATATGTAGAACAATTACAATATGCCAATACTTTTGAACGCAAACTGTCGAGATACATAACTATTTGGAAAAGTATTTGAGGGTGGCACATACTTTCAAACTTTTTTTTATAAGACAAAAACACTACGGGATTTGACGATAATGTGAAACTTTTACTTCTATGTCTAACTGATCCACACATTCAACAAAAGCCATTTAGACTCATATTATCCACATCTTTACTTTCTCTGCCAGTACGTGATCTCAAGTACCCATTTCAAAAATGACATTAGATTAGCATACCACTATATTTCACGAGCCGGATTTGGCTAAATTCTTACATTAATTCAACCTGAAGGTTAGTATATCCTTACTGAACTATTAGATTTGAGCTTTTACGGTCCAATTTAAAATAAATTGGTTATAAAATAAACGTACGTTTACTTGAATATTTGGAGTTAGTTAAATCTGGGCCAAGAATGGCGCATTTTCGTTCAAGGGTATTAAGACTATTAAGTTCCTATTTAAGTGTTTATTGAAGTGATACCTTTGGAGTTGGAATCGATATCTAGTCACTAAAAATACTAGAATAGGTACAGCGTGTGTTTTACATAAAGCGGCCTTCGTACATAAATATAATGACAACTCTTGAGGTTAACATAGATGAGTTATGTTCATGCAAGTAATACTCGTAGTTTTATGATAGACTGAAAGTCAATAAAAATACGACAAATAGAATGTTAAGTACATATTAACTCACATTATAGACGGATCTAACGCGAATTATATTCAATTACCTTGATTTACCGACGTTTCGACACAGGTTTCACTGGTCGTGGTCGCGGCTGACTGATGTCCCAGCAAAATGACAAGAAAAATGAAAATGTCTCTGTTTTCACATTTTGCTGGGACATCAGTCAGCCGCGACCACGACCAGTGAAACCTGTGTCGAAACGTCGGTAAATCAAGGTAATTGAATATAATTCGCGTTAGACCCGTCTATAATGTGAGTTATTCAAAACGCGAAAGTTTAAAATATTAGAATGTTAAGTAAATAGAAAAGCAGACACAAAAGAAGAGTGTTTTATTAAATCTCAGCTCTTATATTAAGTCTCAGTATAATCAGTTTTTAGTATTAACTATCAGAATATTGAATCAACATTCAAAATTGTATAACTTTTAGTTTAAATTAATTTAGTTCTTGAGTTTAGGTATATCTTATGATTAATTAAAATTTAGTATTAAAACCTCAGAAAGCTTTACTTAGCTGAACTGGTCGGGTTGGTCCTAAATCAACAAGTAGGTACATTAAAATTGTGGTATCCAGTCAATCGGTCTGGATGACTTAGACAGGCCTAATTCTGGCTATCAGCTTTAAAATAACACCACTACTAAGATTATTATAGATTGTAATTGTGTCTTCTGCATACAACAATAACATAGGCAAGGTATCCTATGATAGTTTAATAGTACTTTTTACTTACATATCTCAAGATATTACATATATTTGAAAAGACGAACTACATAAATAATCCTCTCTTAAAAAAATAGTTGGCTACTTCTAGCAAGGGCATGATGATACTTTTCCTTCTAGGTCTTGTCTTACCATTCACAGGTAAAATGTCTTAAAATCTCGATAAATCGGGTACTAAGAAAATGCTACTGTAGACAGAAATGTTCATTACATTAAATACCAACTTTCGCCGAAACCCTAACTATAAAGAAATTTCTACCAAACGTCTGGCTGTCTGGCGACCTACGATCTGGCGCATTTTTTGCGCAAACACCCAGCCTCACTGTGCAGAGGGGGAACGCGGCCAGCGTCCTGGGAACAATGCCTCAGGCTAATTTAGGTTTACACTTATGAATCTTATGATCATTTGTTTAATCTCTGTTTTAATAAAACCCTAACGAACTGAACATTGGTACATTAGCTCTAATTGTGGTATCCGGGCAAAGTTCCGGGATCAAGATAATCTCGCAGCTGCAGCTGATTCAATTTAGAACCAGTATTAACCAATTAGTCGGACAATACGCCTGTCATATTTGAATAATTAAGTACGATACACCTGGTTTGATACGTCGCGTTTACAGATTGAGATCTTAATCCGTTTTTAGGGTTCCGTACCTCAAAAGGAAACGGAACCCTTATAGGATCACTCGTGCGTCTGTCTGTCTGTGTGTCCGTCTGTCACAGCCTATTTTCTCGGAAACTACTGGACCAATTAAGTTGAAATTTGGTACACACATGTAAATTAGTGACCCAAAGACAGACATGTAACGTAAACAAATAAATTTGAAACATGCGTTCCACTTTTGGGGGGGGGGGGGGGGGTAAATAAGAAGCTTAACAAATAAAGTTTTTCAAACTCATTATAGGTATATGTACCGGGAAACTAATTCGTTTGTTAAACCCATAATATTTATTACACATTATTCCTCTGATATACATATATATATCTACATTGACTACAACCGCCCATTTAATCTAAGCATTAAAACCCATGTTGAACGGAATCAGAGGCGAACTAACACAATAGTCACAATGTTATCGCATATCGACGCCGCCTAAATACTTCGTAATGATTGTTGACTTATCGATTATTGGGATTATCTTATCGACCTACAATGTCACTTTAACCCGAGCTTGTAGATCGTACAAATTAACTGTATATCGTCATGGAAGGATTCATGATTTATTTAGGTATTTATAATAAGCAATAAATTTTAAGTTTTTAAGTTATCATAAACTGACATTTGGGATCCATTTGACAGCTAATCCCAAGAATTGGCGTAGGCACTAGTTGGAAACTAGCCCTATTGGTAATAGTCCGGTTTCCTCAGAGTGTTTTTATTCACCGACAAGCGACTGGTAAATATCAAATGATATATCGTACATAAGTTCCGAAAAATTCATCAATACCTCCGGATTTATCGCATGCTCTTACCGCTAAGTTATACCAGTACGGATATGATGGTCGTTCTTGTCTACACGACAGCGTGATAAATCGGTATCCTCACTTTCAATCGCGCTCTGTTAAAAAGTGACGGATGTTTTGTCACGTAGATAAAGCCAACCATAATAAGCCTGCTGCGCTCTTTATGGAGTGCCACTCTATACCGAGTGTGGCCTGTAATACGAGCAAAAAATTTAACTGTAGGCTGTACTCCTCATACTGACCAACATTTGTTCAGCAACTTTTAAAAGTAACTTGTGGTTTGATTTTTGTTTTGATACACTATAAAGTTTATTCTAAGACGCAATGTATTGCGAATTTTGTTATGTTTAAGGCGTGACAAGCAACGTCAATCACAATGATATATGGCGTGGCGATGGCGTCCATTGAAGATAATATTTATTTTGTATGAAAAATATGGACTCTAAATACTTCAAATTTTTTAAAGTTGTTGAACAAGTGTCCTCGTTTGGGGAGTACAGTCTATGTTTTAATTATTTCCTCGTGTTACAGGTCACACCCGGTATAGGTA
The DNA here is from genome assembly GCF_963556715.1 of Cydia fagiglandana. Lineage (NCBI taxonomy): Eukaryota > Metazoa > Arthropoda > Insecta > Lepidoptera > Tortricidae > Cydia > Cydia fagiglandana. The sequence continues at coordinate 7,306,778 of NC_085953.1, read as the reverse complement.
ATATTTGCATAGAAATTTGAAGTATGTATAAGGTGTCAAGTTCTTCACAGTAAAGTCAGTGCACAACTGTGCAATCTTAAGAGCTTGGTCCGATTCTATATACCAATTAATTGAATTGCGGGAGTCGGGTTACCAAACTAAATGGGACTTGGCCGAATGTCTGTAGACATACACATGCAACGTGATCGTAGCACTAAGCTAATTACGACTGGCTGTAAAGGAATTAGCCTAAAACCAAAGAGAATGTAGTGTATAGAGGCGGATTGTCAAAGTAACATATGTAGCCACTGTAAATCTACTCGAGACTAGGCCAAAGGTGGAATCTTTTCGAGCGATGGCGCGATAACCTTTGACCTACTGTCGAGTAGAAGGCGTTAATTTCAATATTTAACAAATTAACACATCAAAGAATAAGCCAAATCAAAGTCAAATGGCGTTCTAACAGTTTTAATCTTCTGTCAATGTACTGTAGCTACATAATTTACCATGACAGTAACTCTCTATTTCAAATTCTCTTTGCCTAAAACGTATTATATCCATCAAAGTGTGAATGTTACGTTACGTGTGAATTGTCGAGGACGTGACTCCTCATAATATGTCTTCTGAGAATATAGTAAGTAAGTACGTAATTTATGAGACTTCATAATACATATAAGCCGCTGATTCACTACTTCTGTATTTATAAAACGACCGATCAGAAAATTGTTACACGCACACGTCACGCAAGCGGTGTGCCGTCTCTCATAAGGATCTGTATACTACAACGCCGCACGAGCAGTACGAGCACGCACGTCACGCACACGCAGCCGGCGTGACAGGCCTTAAACACCACGGAGGCGTCCTGCATACACCAGATGTGTATGCACTATGCAGGACGCCTCCGTTTGCAATTTGTAATAATTCAAAATACTTGGCTGCATAATATGTACATTTCATAGGTATGTTAAAAATATTCCAATTAGAGTTGTTGGGCGTCAAAGTTATAGAACATATTCAACATACACAAAAACATTATCTTCTTTCTCGAGGTTAATAAATAAAATCTTGAAAATTCAAGCAGTTTAGTTTTGTCATCCAGTCTACACAGGCATCGAAATTAACGCGTCTAGAAAAGTTAGCCAATTTAGCCATCCCGATATCACTTTCCTTTCCTCATAAAAGAAACTTTGTGCTTCCGCGTAAAGGTCAATGGCCAGACGGCAATAAGTGTCATCTAGTTCACCGAAACTGATGAAAGTGATGAATGGGGAACGATTAGTCTCTAGGCAACCTAGTCACGCAATGTTGAAATTGTTGAACGCTAATACAACAGGATAAAAATTAATACTAAAATGTGAGTTATGCTTGCTAAACCGCTAATATTTTGGCGATCTAGCGTTTTTTTTTTCGAAAAAAAGGCCAACCGTGTTCTGATCTCAGAATTTATTCCGAGAAGGATTATTTCAAAACAAAAACAAAGGGTCTGAAATGCCAAGCTGTCAACATGCTAGACCCTAAACTGGTTATACCTACATACTTAAATCCTGTCCTTAAGCGCTAATGACCATCATTTATGATTTTATGAATATTATTAACAAACAGTATGCTGCAGTGAAAAACACACATACAAAACCTTAAAAAATTATACACCAAAAGTACCAAAACAAAACCTTCCTCAAGAATCACTCCATTGTTAGGTGAAAACCGCATGAAAATCCGTTCGGTAATTTTTGAGTTTATCGCGAACATACAGACATACAGAGACACACGCGGCGGGGGACTTTGTTAGGGTTCCGTAGCCAAATGGCAAAAAACGGAACCCTTATAGATTCGTCATGTCTGTCTGTCTGTCTGTCTGTCTGTCCGTCCGTATGTCACAGCCACTTTTTTCCGAAACTATAAGCACTATACTGTTGAAACTTGGTAAGTAGATGTATTCTGTGAACCGCATTAAGATTTTCATACAAAAATAGAAAAAAAAAAAAATTTAGGGTTCCCCATACATAGAACTAAAACTCAAAATTTTTTTTTTCATCAAACCCATTCGTTTGGGGTATCTATGGATAGGTCTTCAAAAATGATATTGAGGTTTCTAATATCATTTTCTTCTAAACTAAATAGTTTGCGCGAGAGACACTTCCAAAGTAGTAAAATGTGTGTCCCCCCCCCTGTAACTTCTAAAATAAGAGAATGATAAAACTAAAAAAAATATATGATGTACATTACCATGCAAACTTCCACCGAAAATTGGTTTGAACAAGATTTGGTAAGTAGTTTTTTTTAAATACGTCATAAACAGTAAACCGCATTTTTATTATGTTACTTGCTGTTACGGAACCCTTCATGGGCGAGTCCGACTCGCACTTGGCCGCTTTTTTTATAAGGTGTAGACGAGACGGTGTAACTGTATTCTTACTTATCCCAATTGACTTCGCTAGTTCGCTACTCCACGCTGTAAAATTATAATCTTCAGCCGGCGTATTATGGATGGGTTTATCCATCTTTATCCACGTGATAAAGTAACTGTCACTTTTTAACACCGTGGGATAGAAAGTGACGGACATCGTTTTATCACGCTGTTACATAGACAAGAACGACCATCATATCCGTACAGAAGAACATTGCTATTGTACAAGCCTGCAATACTGAACCAAGTGACTGTTAAGCTGCCAACTCAAGTGCCAGGAAATAACCCTTATCCTGTCCAGACCGGTTATATGAAGCCTACCTCGTTAATTAGGTCTAACTTGAAACATGCAAAATGTGTCGTAAGCGAAAGTCATAAGGTTGCTTTTGAAAAAAATGTTGCGGGTGAAATATTAAGTTCAGAATTTGCAGGTGAGACTAATGGATATTAATAGTGGCGCGTTTAGTTTTATGTCAAGAGAGAATAATGAATTGGCTATTGTGACAGGGCCCTTATTAGGTTCAAAGGGTTTATAATTTTTCAGGTGACTGTAGGTAATGTTTGAAAAGAAAATCGTGGTAGGGAGAAATAGACTTACTAGGTTTTTCTTATGCGTTCTTTTATAACTCAACAACTCACAAAATCTGAAGTGAACTCATTACAATAATCCTGCCTGTCTACCTTATTCTAAAATTCACGTAAAATCAGGAAATCGTTTTGTAAGACACTCCATCACTGCCACAATTTCAGTTTGACTTCAATTTATTGTTTTTAATTACCAAAGTATTCATAGCCTATAAATTACTCTAAACACTGCTTTTAGATCTAAGCCTTTGGCGTGGGAACGTGGAGCAATTAAAAAGTTACGTAACAGAGCCACTTTGTTTTATAAAATCTTCAGTAGCCTCTAGCCGCCCATACGTCAAACATTGCCAAGCAAAATGAAATTTTATTTTGTCAACACAAAGTTCAAATTAGAATGGAACAGGAGACCTTTTTATAGGGTTCTGGGCGGCTAGAGGGTAGTGAATGGAAGAAATACTCCTTTTGAAGAAGCGTGGTGGCAAAGTGGATCAATTTTCAAAGTGGTTCAAATCCTGGCTCGTACCAAAGATACCTTTTCATTCCGTACTAAGATTCTTTAACAAATACCTAAATGTGACTTTAATTTATGAATGAAAACGTCTGGGTGCGATGCACGATAATTAGGTACTAATAGCTTTAATTATGTGATTGTGGAGGAATTATAGGTATTCAAGATTTAATTTGAGAAATCCCTATTGGTTAACTCCTCACACTTAAACCTATGAACCTAGTTTAGATGAGATAATATGCCTATATTTCGTAGGTATGGGCCATTTTATTTAAAGTTGTCCCCTAAACTATTATTTCAAAATTGGGATTTTTTATGTTATTTCTACTCAGAATCACGAGCTCTTTCTATCCTAATAGGAGAAAAAAAGTGTCCCAAGGTTTTTTCCCAATTCCGTTACCATTTTTTCATAGACTTTGTATGGCGGTTTCGGAATGGAAAGATCGAAAAATGTATGGAAATCTTGGGACACTTTTTTTCTCCTATTAGGATCAAAAGAGCTCATGATTCTGAGTAGAAATAACATAAAAAATCCCAATATTGAAAAAAAAAGTGTAGGGGACAACTTTAAATAAAATGGCCCGTATGCGTCTAACTTGTATCCCGGGGAAGAACCAAGGATAGATCCACGGAAATCATCATGATACGCAGACAAAGTCGCGGGCAGAAGTGGAAAATAATTCTGTAGCAGTAGCTAGTGAAAAATAATGTACGTCACATAACCCAGTTATGCAGTTCATTTGATACCGGGAATCAAATGGGCAATGACAGTTGGAATCGATACCGGTATCGATTTGCAGATTAGGTATTCAGGTCTTTCGTGATATATCACATTAGTGGCGTGTCAATCCGTTTGATTCGTTCAGGCGGCGGCGATAATAGGGTTAAGTGTAATGAATCGCTAATTATGTATCAATTGATTCGATTATTCGTCGATAATTTAGACACGAAATCGAAGGATGGAATTCTCAGTCTTTAAGACACTGATTTCTAAATCGGTGGATTTTATATTTTTAATTCTTTATAAAGTTTACGAATGGCTGGTTAACAGAGTACCGGTACTTAATGAGGACCTAAGCAAAATTCTCTGTTCGTTTAAATGAATTTGTGTATTATGTTCTTTTTTGTGCTAATCAATATTTCTTATTCTTACACTTTTATAATTCCCGTAAATCATGTCAGTCCACGCTTCATAATTATACAGAAATGGGTAATGCATTGGGGTAACTTCGAAAGCGGGATCATTTTGAAATTAGTACTTATCTATAATACCAGAAGCGCTTAATACTTTAGGATGGTATTCTACCTATCCAATTTCTTTGTCCAGTGTGTATTGCGATTCACATTTTGCTTAGTGAGATAGTGAGACGCAATGACATTGGACAGGTGGAATACCACCCTTAGCAATACTTACGCTAATGCAACGCTTACCAAGGCATCTTGCTTACTATTGCTATTTACGAAATTACCCCGCATTCCCATTGCACTATCATATAACGGGAATAGCTAATATTACATAGCAATGTGCTTTTTCAAAGAGGATTGTTAATTTAATTGGCTAAGCTAACGTAAGACAGAATAACTCAAATTTTAGTTCCATCACCAAATTGTTCTGAGTGTGATGTAGAGGAAGACGTATATCACATCCTAATGGAATGTGTTCGCAACGAATCAGTTCGCCGAGAGATTGAAGATGATAACTTTTTTAAGATTGGTGGATGTAATTATATATTATCCCAGCCGTTGTCAGAGGCTGCAAACTTAATTTATAAGCTAGTAAATGTAGGTTTAAGTAGACGATAAGATTTATGTAGTATATACAGAGCGACATCGTCACTCAGTGACAAAGCTCTTTCAATAAAGAGTAAAAAAAAAATGACTACTTAGATCGGATTATGTAGGTATTCCGTTTTGGATGGATTTATGTCGAGATTGGAACATCAAATTTGAAAATTCGTTAGACCGGCTCACAGCAGTTATCCGCTCAAACTAAGCTGCCTGCAGTCCTGAATGAATAAATTATTACCCTCAAATAGCCCGAAACTTGTTTGGAGAACGGGGATTCAGTCAATATTCCAGCGATAGTCTGTGTAAATCTATAGAGTTACTCGCCCAGCGGTGAGCTATAAATATCGCCGTGTCTCTTTTATTTACACGGGAGTGCTTATCTTTTGTTCGTGTTTATAGCCGATAGCTCATAGCTTACTAGCTCGCGGTGGGACCAGTGCCTAAATGAGTCCTCGCCTGCGCGGTACGGGGGCGACGGGGTAGGACGACTAAGGGCAAGCGTACGCCTGCCGCCCGCACCTTCCCCGCCACCCTTAGTCGTCCTACCCCGTCGCCCCCGTACCGCGCAGGCGAGCACTCATTTAAGCGGTCGGTCTATAGGACCACCCACAATGAATTTATAAATAGATCCTACATTAGGGTTGCCATACGTCCCGGTACGCCGGGACATGTCCTGGTTTGAAGCATGATGTCCCGGTGTCCCGGCCCATAAGCAAATTGTCCCGGTTTATAAATCATAGTTATTTAGTAGGGGGCATTGAGACAGACAGATGGCCGGACGGTCAACAAAGTGATCCTATTTGGGCTCCGTTTTTAGGGTTCCGTACCCAAAGGGTAAAACGGGACCCTATTACTAAGACTTCGCTGTCCGTCCGTCCGTCCGTCCGTCCGTCCGTCCGTCCATCCGTCCGTCTGTCACCAGGCTGTATCTCACGAACCGTGATAGCTAGACAGTTGAAATTTTCACAGATGATGTATTTCTGTTGCCGCTATAACAACAAATACTAAAAACAGAATAAAATAAAGATTTAAATGGGGCTCCCATACAACAAACGTGATTTTTGACCAAAGTTAAGCAACGTCGGGAGGGGTCAGTACTTGGATGGGTGACCGTTTTCTTTTTGCTTTTTTTTTGTTTTTTTTTGTGTTTTTTTTTGCATTATGGTACGGAACCCTTCGTGCGCGAGTCCGACTCGCACTTGCCCGGTTTTTTTCCTTTTGAAGTACGAAATCCTAAAAATCTACCTACTATTATCTCGAAAATATTTCGCGCTCGCTTCGCTCGTGTTTTCATTTAGGTACCTACATTATTTGTGACAGTCAAGTTGAAATTTGGTACACATATATGTCAATCTATAACCCGAAGACGGACATGTAACGTAAATAAAATGAATTTTAAACATAGGGGGCACTTATTGGGGGGTAAATGAGACACTTAATAAACAAAGTTTTGCAAACTATATGGTGTTATATATCAAGTGATAGAGCTGTGGGAATCTCAAATATATTTTAATAATAATTTTAAGATTAATAGTTTAGAAGTAATTTAAGTAAATAGACAAAAAATTACCACTTCCCCTCTTTATCTCCGAAACTACTAAAATAAATAAAAAAACTAAATAGTTCCTTACCTATAGATGACAGAAAAACCTATTAGAAATATGCAGTCAAGCGTGCGTCGGACTTATTACTTAGTTTTTGATCGTCCCTTACGGGTCTTTTTTAAACATTTCACTCACGTTTCACATTAAAATATACATTGTTGAAAATTGTGTAATGTACGGAACCCTTGGAAGGCGAGTCCGACTCGCACTTGGCCGGTTTTCGTTAAATGTCCCGGTCTGAGCCCCCACACTTATGGCAACCCTATCCTACATGGTAATTTGGACCTGGTATCATGGCGTAATAATGGGTGGTTGGTGTGTAAAGAGTATAATTTAGTTTGACCGACAGATAATGTAGGAGTGATTAGCTTATAGGCCTGGTAGTTTTAAATTTGCAAGCTAATGTGTTATCTTTTTATGGCCATATCACGTCGCTAACTACATTACCTATTAAAAAAATTGGACGTTATTGAGAAAATACCAACAAATAGGTGTTATAAAACCAGATAACAAGTAAAACTCTCGGAAAACGAGAACCAGTGTACAGATTGTTTCATATAAATTCTTACTTTATAGAAATTGTTTAAAAATGTCGCTTTTGTCATCCAGGCCAGGTCTATCACATTCATCAAAACGGGTTCAGTGGCTTCAGCCGCACACACACCTTCCTTATGGTTTAGGTTTTGACGTACATTAGGTAAAAAATCCCCGAACCCCTCATGCTTGAGAGGAGGCCTGTGCCCAGCAGTGGGACGTAATAGGCAAATTTTTATTTTTTATTTTAGGTAAAATATTATTACTGGCCCTGTATGCTACTGAGGATTTTTAACAATTTCAAACTTTGCACTTGCTTCGTACAGTAAATTTTTAATATTGATAAGCAATAGATAATAAACTAACATGTTGATGCATATCAAAATACCTTCAGTTCGCAGAAAATGATAACAGAACGGCATTATATATGCTTCAGTGAAAACTCTCTAAAGAGGCCCACTGATTAATAGTCCGCCAGACTGTATCGGCCTGTCAGTTAGGATAATATTTTGACAGTTCCCAACAAATGACAGTCCGATACCGTCCGGCGGACTGTTAATCAGTAGGCCCCTTAACGTAGCTTACCTATCTTTCTGGTAAGTGAAACAGCTCTACAGTAAACTAGCAGAAATAAATTGTTTATAACACTTACTAAAACACTTTCTAAAACTTCCTGCGAACATTTTAGTGCCTTTACAGTCATAATTAAAAACTCATTTCACAAAACAACAAAGAACATTATTCAGAGCTGTTAAAATAATCTTTTGTATTTCAGAATTTTCAGATGAAGAAAGTGAGTCATAAAAGGGTAATAATATTTTTAATGCCGAATAATTGATTAAAATTAAAATGGACATCAATAATTTTTAGACTGCCTAGTATATCATTAGAATATTTAGATGAATATAAGACAGACAATAATGCATAATAAAAGTTTTTAGACGAAAAAACTTTTATCACTGACTGTACTTTTCATTCCACAGGCAACTAATACTCATCCAGACAATTCTAAAAACCTGAAACACAATTAGCTTGCGTTGTTTTATCCAAGTGTTGTTATGGCCAGTGGCCACCTCTTGTCTTAGTGTTAAATTTGATATGTATAATAATCCAATTTTATAATGGAATAATATTAACATCAATAAATTGCTCTGATAATTAGATTAAGATTAATTACGATTCATAAGAGCTTGTTGCTAGGCCTACATGAATAAAGTATATATTGATTTGATTTGATTTGACATCATCGGAATAGCTCGATGGTACCATAATATTTCATTGTCACCTGACTTAATACATATGGAAATTTTCAGCTTCATCAGAAACCGGGAAGTGGGTCAAATTTAACTTGCACGATTTGATTACAGACGCACAGACAGACAACGGGACACTTTCTTGAGGACTAGGACTAGTTTCTTGAGGATTTCAGTTCTTAAGATAAAATGACCATTGTGGTCCGTTTCTACTTGAGTTTATTAAGCTGATTACCAGGCTGCCGGGCGATATTGGCCTGTCAGTTAAACGCAAAATTTTACAGCTCCGAATAACTGACAGGCTGCTATCGTCCGGCGAACTGGTAATCTGTGGGCCTTTTATAAAAGCAAAAAAATATAATAGGTTGGTGGTCGGGATCCAGACTGTGGTCCGCCATTTGGTAATCCCTACTCTAAACACTAATATATTGCATGTTAGTTAGTAGTGCTACACTAATTTTATAACAATATAAACCAAGATACATACAAACAATGTTGTATTGTGTGCTATCAAGAATCCTTTCAGGAAGTTATGATAACATTATTATACACATAATGCTGTGTATTGTTTACTTATTATACCTATGTCTAGTTTAATAGCATGTCTGCTATTATACAGAGGTACCTAATTATATTCTAGCAACCACGGTAACTATGGTTGCCATCAACAAAAACAGCTTAACACTTTCGCAACCGGGCAAAAAACGGCATACTACCCCAGAAACCGTCTATATCTGCGTGCAAAACAACCCGCTGGGCAGGTTGTCCGGCATCTGAGCAAACATTACGAGTGCCTACCAGGCGGGTTCTCGGTAGTCAAAGTGTTAAAAAATATTGTTTCACAATTTCGTCATAATTATAATGCAGTAGTACCACAATCCCGTTGTCCAGCCTGGGAACGAAATCATAAAATACCCGATAGTCAGGTTTTCGGCACTGAATGTGTTAAATGAGTAATTGTTCAAAAAAACTAGTATTTTCCATTAGTTAATCACCAGAAGCATTTTTATATTCATATATTCTAATTTACTATGACACCTATAATGAGTGTTACTAATGCTTTGTTAGTAAACATTCTTCAAAGTCCATTAACTGGGTATAACACTCGAGAGTAGGTACACCAGTTGTATGAGTCAGACCATTTATGCCGAGATTTCATTACCTCCTGACCGTATGACTCAGCTCACTAAACTAATAAACAAAGGATAAAGTGTCAATTTATCTCATTTCTCGTACTACTTGATAAGCGCATTATGCAGTTATTGTTGTTGTATTGGCGTACCGCCAGTAGCACGTAAATCATGCACAGGCATTGTGTTGTGCTCAACAAGGAAGTAGCAATGCACTGATACATGCAATTAGCCCTTATTACCTTGATATGTTCACGAACGATGCATGACGTAGGTATTTAGCGAGGTACGAGTTATCACGTACTAAATAACTTCGACTTAACTAAAACAATGGAACGTTCTCAAAGTTCTAGTTATAATATCGAACTTGACCACTGACTGTCATTGTCAGTCATTGATAAAACATCCGGCCGGATAAACACTTGGCAAATGCGAATTGGCCAGATTTGGCTTTATAATCAATGCAATACAACACAAGATAAAAAAAGAAATCGCATTAAATGAACGTTCAAATATAGAAACACCTTCACTTACGTTTTTTAACACCGCGAACTCTTGTGCACTTTATTACACAGTCCAGTTTTAACACATGTTTTGATACAGTTTGATGAAAATCACTGCTGCGTGAAATTACGATTGTATTTTGCGACAGAAAACAATGGAATAGAAAAGAAAAGACGTGTGTGGTCTAGTAGTGGTTGGATGAAATTCTTCCGCTGTCTGCTGTCGGTCGGTCGACTGTCAGTTTTCTGTCGATCGGTAGATGGCGTTCAATGACAATCCACCATAGACAATTACAGTATTAAGCGAGACCCGATTTAATTCTCCCATTCACTATGCAAATGAATCAGCTGTCAAAAAGATAAAATAGGTAAATTCGATTTATTATATTCGTTTTTAAAGAGGTTTTCATATATTGAACTGAAAGAATTATAAACTTAAAGAATAAGTAACTTGTAATATAGTCTAAACTTTAGCCTGATTTTATCGTTTTTACTTTATTGTCATAGGCAAGTATGAAAACATACTTGAATATTCTTTTTAATAATATAAAAACATAGCCCATATGTTTCTAAAATTCTATAATTTTAGTGTGTAAAGATATAATTTGTTGATACTGACCATTCGACAAAGTAAAAATCACCGTGGTAGAATGCAATTTTCCATAGCTCACTGAAAAAAATAACATTGGGTCTCGAATAATACTGTAAACCCCGCTGAGTGTGTTCGTAGCGCCATCTAGCACAACATTGAGAAAGCGCAAAGCTTTCCGTCTCACTCGCTCTCATGAGCTCCGCGCGGCCGAACGGTTCAATGACTCTACCGACCAGTTTCTATTTTCTCTCTGGTTCTGTCGTCGGGTCGGCCTGCAAGCCGCAAGGGGTCTTTGTTTGCGTTTCACGTTCGCGTCGCACGGTATAGTCAGCGGCCGCGGCTCCATCGTATCGTATCCGAGACGGAATGTGCCCTCATAAGTGGAAGTGCGGGTCTCGCTCCTCTCGGTGTATGTGAGATGTGGTACAGAGTGCCGGAGTGGCGCCGTCGTCGAGTGCAAGCTGTGGCGGTGCAAGTGCAGTGAAGTGCAGTGTGCGTGGTGCGTGCGCGTGCAGCGAGCGGCTCGGCCCGGCCACGGCGAGCGAGCGCGGAGGCGGAGGCGGCGGTGGCGGGACCCGCGCGGCCATGACCGGTGACATGCCTCTGGGGAGCGCGCACGCGTTCGGGCGGGCGCTGCTGCGAGACGGGGCGCTGCCGCCGCTGGAGCCCGGGCCGCCGGCGCCGCCCGCTGCTGCCGCGCAGCCGCCCGACAAGCGGCCGCCGGCGGCAGCGGCCAGCCCCGAACAGGTCATGAAACTCTACATGAACAAACTGACCCCTTACGAACACCGCGAGATTTTTGATTACCCCCAAGTGTACTTCATAGGCGCCAACGCGAAGAAGCGCCCGGGACTGGTAGGCTTCCCGAACAATTGTGAATACGACAACGAACAGGGCTCTTACATACACATCCCGCACGATCACATCGCGTACCGGTACGAGGTGTTGAAGGTGATCGGGAAGGGCAGCTTCGGCCAGGTGATGAAGGCCTATGATCACAAGAAGAGAGAGAATTGCGCGCTGAAGATGGTGCGCAACGAGAAACGCTTCCACAGACAGGCTCAGGAGGAGATTCGCATATTGGAGCACCTCAGAGAGCAGGATAAAGACAACACAATGAACGTTATCCATATGTTCGACTCCTTCACCTTCCGCAACCACACTTGCATCACATTCGAGCTGCTCTCGATAAACTTATACGAGTTGATACGAAAAAACAAGTTCCAAGGTTTTTCCTTGCAGCTTGTCCGCAAGTTTTCGCACAGTCTCCTGCAGTGTCTTCATGCTCTAAACAAGAACAGGATCATACACTGCGACATGAAGCCCGAGAACGTTCTGCTGAAGCAACAGGGACGCTCCGGAATCAAGGTTAGTAAACATCAAAACAATAGACAAAATCGTTTTTTTTTTACAACAGTTTAAGTCGAGAGTCCGCCTACGTCCCTATGGCCTAAATCAATACGCTTTATTTTATGAACACCTGCATTTAGGGTGCGTGCGATCGCGATCAGCTGGCCGCACGCCACACCCGACCGCCCGACATCACATAACATAACCTATAACCGTTACGTACGACGAGATGAAACAGACTTCGTATTACTTCGTAACTCAGATTACATTCAATAACAGCGTATACTTTAGAAACATTCGGAGAAACGTGTCCGCATTGTGATAAGGTTTTATTACGTATCTTATTGCCGCGATGGGCCGATAAACGTTATCTGAACGGTCGAGTCGCCCGAACTCACGTTCTATTTTCAAACGGCCCGATACATTCGGTAACTCGGTCTCTCCCCATGTGATGTGATGCTATTTACGTCAGTACATCCGCGTAGACGTTAAAAACAAAGTTTAACAAATGAAACGCGACCCAATGTCATTGTTGCTGCAATCAACGAAATGAACGCAAAAACTTGAGCCTTGACGTTCACCAGGTAATTTTGTGAACAAAAAATCTTGACCTCAGTTAATCTACCTATGATGAGACCTGAAACTATTAATTTATTTTTCGTAATTGCCAGCTCGCGGTGCCAAAATGCAGGACAAATTAACACGGAGTGACGTCAAATTATTATTTATTTTAATTTGCAATTTCACAGTAATTTTCTTCACCGCGATGACATAGTTAAATGACGTTATTTGCTTGCAAAACGAAATGACGTATAAAAATAATATAGGTATTTACCAATTTATCAATATAAACGCACGTATTATAAAAACTGGTTTGCGTAGCTGTTAGTTTTGTAATACGTGGATATCATGTTTATTCAGGTGAGACCTAGATCGCAGTGCGATTCTATGCAACAGGTATCTTCAGACGATAAGATAAAATGCATCATTGGGTACTGTTCGTTGCTATGCGCATGCGTCTAACGGGACTAGACACGCCACTTACTATACTTGGATTTTCTCTCCCATTGTCTAGGTTAACACTTGTCTACTGAGATGAAACTGCTTTTAAGTTTATCTGTGATTCTTAAAAAAAGTTATCTCGAATACCTTAATAGTCTCTGGTTTCATAATGTGCTTGATTTACGTGTGCCTCTGTAAAGTTTAGTATCTTAATTAAGAATAATATTACCACTGTGACTAACCGTGCTACTTAGCTCTTTCGCGATAACGGTACATTTTAAAAATACGAGTTTTGAATTGCCTATTTGGACATACAACAACATAAAGGCAGGATAATATGTAATAAAATATGCGAACCGTGTTAGGTGCAATGCACTCTACATTTGAAGCTTTGGCCGTGAGATAAATGCCTGAGTTTTTTTTAAACGACACATCAGGTTTTATCGAACGCGCGGCGGTCCTATGACTTTTTAAAAAGTCCGCCGCGAATGCTGTGATTCGAAAAGGTCATAGACAAATTTAAGTGTTTTTTTTTTAGTGCAAGGGTAATGCATTACAGGTCTGCCGCGTACAATATCGTGTCAGCTCGAAAGCAGTCAACGTTAGCTATTTCTGCCATGCCATGTCGGCATTTTGCCTTTACCTCCGCGATCCGCCTGTCACGCAAGGCTTTAAACATTCAAACTAATCCCTGAGGCCGACTGAAATGTAACGCTAGAGGTTTTCATGTCGCGAAATTTAATCTAACACTGTAAACTGTTTTCAGAATGGTACCGATCATTAAGTGGTTTGTTTGACAGACTGGAGTTAACAATTTATTGCAGACGGATAACTGTTGCGTGTCTGTTGATTAAAAACCATCAGAACTGTCTAGAATGGACGGTTTAGCTTGATAAATATTTACTTTATACAAGCCCAGGACAGGATACTAACTTCACTTGTAACTGACTTAAAAACTAATTCAATTAAAACCAGTTTTCAGTTTCCTCGCCTTCCACAGGTCGCACTTATTTTAAGCGTGAAACTTTTGCAAGTTTTATGACATCGAAATAGTAAAACCTACCGTTAGCAAAAAAATAAACAGCTAAAAGCCTATCCACACAACCCGTATGAAAATAATCACCGAAACCAACACAGAAACAAGGTGTTTCACAAACAGTCGCCGCAGGATATGAACCGGCCTCGAGCGACCACCTGTACTAACTTACCAACCCGTCCCGTTTCATTCCCATCGCATGCACTTGCACCAGTCTAAAGTAATCCCGTGATCCGTAACAACTATATGTAATGAAAGTGCTCTTTTATATTGGTCCACCTGAGCTTCCCATTCGCTCATGCTCGGTAGGCTATAATAATGACACCCCAGGTAGCTTATAAATAAAACTGGGTCCGAACAGGGTCCGGGCAAAAACTGGCACACCCATAGACAATTCGCGAACTTTTTAAATGGCTACGACAAGCAATTAATGATCAAATCATAGATTAAGGTCGGAGTAAGTGGAACAATTGTGTAGACAAAAAATAGAGTAATAAATAGTTAATTAATAAAGTAGGCTTTTGTTTGCCGGCAATTTCACTGCGAGCGAAGACGGCTGAAGTTTTTATTTGATTCCAAGCCTTGTATTATTTTTTTATATCCCGGGCATTTAAGTCTGAGTCGCGATGTTTTTGACCAGTCTCCAAAAAAGGGAAAGTTCTAAATGTGTTTACGGCCTTTTTTATTTTCATAATATTGTCTCAGTGATCCGTTAGATAAAAACATAAGTATTTCAAACATATAAATATCTCTTTAAAAAACCCCCGACGCAAGCAAAATATTTTTAAATACCTATTTATTTGAAGTTACGCGTTAATAAGCAAGATATTTTCGCAGCTAACTGTTCGGGTACGGGAGAGTTGAGTTAATTTGAGTAGGTTCAGTTCAGATTACAAGGTTGCAGTGTTGCCAACTCGGATTTTGAAAAAATGCTAGACTAATGTCTAGATTATGCCAAAATAATGCCAAAGCTTTTAGAAATATATATGCTAAAAAAAATGCCATTTGAAATTAGACACTTAAAACAAATACATTTTTCAAATTTGCCGCCTTTCTCTACTAACAAGATCTGCTTGACCAACTTTATATAGTCCGTCGACGTCCATCCGTCCAGAAAAGTCAAAATTCATATGAAAATATGAACCACATAAGGCGATGGCGCATATTGTTGCTGCCAAGTTGGTGCTAACTTGGCTTAGACTAAATTATGCTAAAAAATATGCCAGATGCTAAATGGTAAATTTTGATGCCAAAGCGAGTGAAAATATGCTAGATCTGGCATTATTTATGCCAAGTTGGCAACACTGCAAGGTTGTACCTTCTTATTTTCTTTGTTAATTGACACACTTTGAAGCTGCTCGCTCTAGCCGTTTATTTGGCTCGAAAGGCCGCTTTGTTTTGGGTAAAGAAATTGGGCGAAGAAAGAATTTCACGACGGCTCTACGTTGCCTATCTGATTAGTTTTTTTGTAAACGCTCCATGATAAGATTTCTCCGTTCTCATTTATAATTTATTCAGTTTAAAAAATCTATTGTATTATAACATTACCTACCTATTTAACATCAAGGTGCGTCCACTTTTATGGAGCAACACTGTTACAACACGATAACATTATAACAACATAACTTATCTAGTTACCTGTTGCATATTTGCTCCACAATTAAATAGTTAACTGCGGTGAGGATGCACCTAGATCGAAACTCATTGAAATTAATTTGTTTACGAAAAAACTGTCTATTTATACAGTACCTGCTACTCGCATATTTATTTTTATATTCTAATGAAAAAAAGAAAATCGCATTCTCTATTTTAAACCTTCCTTGTAAACAGTTTTGCAAACATCCAAGTAAGACAAACTCATAAATTTAAAGTACCCATCTCACATCTTGAATAAACATTTAAAGAAAATAATCCAGGTTTATAACGCGAGTGTAACACTAATAAAAACGTATAAAGGTTCCGTCACACAGGCGCGTTTTCCAGGCGGGGCGTGGGCGTTTTATATGTAAGAGGGTGACGTAAAATAGGTCTTTTTATACACCACATGCTAATTGCCAATGTAACCTTTTTTCAATTCCGTGGGGATCTTTGAAACACATTTTTGCCATTAACATGCCAACCAAAAATATCAGTTTATTAAACCAATGGTAAGCAAGCAACCGTAATAGGCATGCCACAGTAAATTGATTATAACGTTATTAACTAATGCTAATTATCGTAAACTAGCAATAAAATACGTAATATCACGTGTGAAACGCATGAAAAGCTGAATCACTAAAATATCCTACCCTATCCCCTTAAGGCCCTAAGGTCCTACTTATAGTACTTATTATACTAGTACTTATATACTTACGATGAAAATTAAATCATATTCAATTGGAACAGAGTCGCATTTGTTTTGTTACGTTCAATTTTTAAACAAAACCAAAATCAACTCTACTGCCTGCACTAATATGTATATACCCCTAAAACCAAAAAATATTACCCATGGATTTATTATGACTAATTCGATATACCATCAATTAGCAACCACAAAAAACAAAAAAAGCGGTGTTATAACACCTACTTACTTGGTTGGCGCGGTGACCCAAAATGAGTCTTGGCCTCCAACACAAGAGCACGCCACTTTGATCGGTCCAGTGCGGTATCCCGCCAGCTTTCGCCGACGCCAACCACCACCAACCGGACCAACTGAACTCGACCACCTCCAACCACCAACCACCACCAACCACCACCACCACCAACCACCACCACCACGCCGTCCTGTTGGTCATCCTAAATACCGTTGGGCAGATAGAGTGGAGGCAAATCTCCGTGTTATAACACCTGGTCGGGCTAAATGGGTTAAGATGATTTCATAATGACATAATATATTGAACAACATAACTATTAAAAGATAAGTGCAAATGCAGCGTGCATTGTGTGGATCGTGCAGCGATTTCAGTGTACTTCATACAAAATGTATGGGAGAATTGCTATAATACCACACGATGTCCATTTAAATATGACGTAGTCACATAGCGATTCAGTGACTGACATAGACTTCACCGGCTCCCAAAAAGGAAGAGAAAAATAACAAATGGCTATTATGAATGTCATAATATCCGTTTCTTCATTCAAAATTGTTTTTACCCGGCTATTGTCTATGCGTCGTGACGTCACAGTCCCATAGTTCGTTTTAATTAGAGGCCGCAGGGCTATTCTTTTTGTTCCCTTGGACTTGAATTGACCGTGGCCTCACCTGTTATCTATCCAATGCCACTCCATTGTTATTAAGGCGTTAATTTGTCTCCAGTGGGCAGGAGTTTCCATGTTTTAATCTCCCGTGCCCGCGTTGGGAAACATGGTAACTCCTAGGAGGAGATGTCCCTAGGGGAAGTAGCAAGACTGTAAGGAGAACACGGATTTGGATTTTTACTTACCTATCAGGTAGATAACTAAAGACATAGGAACAAAAATTTTGGCAAAGGGGGATCGAGGCAAAAAGGTTGTGAAGCACTGCTACGGCTGTTAGGTACGGTATTTAGAACATAATATGAATGTGTTTATTCTTAAACACAAACGAGACAATTATACATAAGTATAAGAAAACATAGAAAGAAGTTCCACGTAAAGCACGTAGTGGTCTTCGGTCGCATAGCCAGAACTAACAGTGACAACCTGGAAAAGATCTTAGTGATAAAATACAGGAAAATAAAGCTTAATGTTTTAAACAATAATCCCTTTTCCAAGTCGCAGGTTTTCCCAAATAATCCAAATACATATACATATTCCAATTGATCCAGCTTTGATGATTCATTCGAAGACTAGTCACATTTCCCGAAATTGCAATCTATTTTGAACCTTAAATCGGAATGCTAAAGTTGAAATTCTATCGGCGCGTATGTGGTCGATAAATCGTACTATGCCTGGACAAGGGTAATACATACTAGGACCATCTTCAACCGCCCGACGATTTAAGGAACCTCGACATGCTTTTATGCAGTTACTGCATGATTGCTAACTACACACAGTCAATATAAAAGCCGCATAACGATATGATCACAGGCCTTGTCACACCAGGTGTTTCACCTCGCTATAAGTACCCCTGCAGGATTCCTAGCATTACGTATGTGCAATGACTCGTTACTCTAGACTTCCTATGGCTGATTTGATTACCAGGAAACGGGCATTACTCGAGCATTTAAAACATTCAAATACCATGACATAGTCCATTGAAAAGGACATGATTTGAGGAGTATTCAAAGGACTTATTTCTCTATGAAATCCATACAAAAATAAGCCCTTATGAAAAGACAGTCCTCGTTTGTGAAGCTGATTAGAAAAAAGGATCTTACATCTGGTGATTACGTTTGCCGAACTATAGGTATAGATTGAGTATAAGTAAAATGGCTCGGTATTTGAAATTCGTAAAATAATAGTGAAAACTGCTGCATTTAAGATCTTAACACAATTGGAAAAACTCGTCGTTATGGTTATAGAAGTTTGTACGGAAGTTAGAACTAGCCCTGACAGTTATGACCGGTACACACCTTGTAATTATCAAGCATGATTGATTACTTATAGGATGTATACAAGTGTAATTTGCTTTACAATTAGTCGAATCGTTTACAACATTAAGCGTGACGAAAGAGTTGTAAGGTACTGGTACTACTGGTTTGTGTATGTGGAAGCTTATATGGCTTATTAAATCAAATATTATATGATTATTACTTATGCACTATGTCTCCGGAGTCCAGCTTTAATAAACCAAACATATATTAACAATTTATTATTTAATTAGTTATCTTAAGAATTTAACCAAGATAACCCTAAATCTAAAAAATCTTATCTTATCTTGGATTTTTTATGATTTTTCGATACCTAGATATTTTGTCTATTAGCCACCACACAAAAACCAAAAAAATAAAGCAGTGTTCGTCGTCTCGTCGGGCTAAATGGGTTAGTCAGTCAGTCTATGTGGGCCTCCCCCCACATACATTTCTTTAGTTACCCCGGACCGGCATATATTTCTTTTAGTTGGGAAGGCCGTCATCGGTAATAGAACTCTCGTATTTGTATCTCGCTTCGACACAGAACGGAACTTTCTGCTCTTCCGATCTTCGGTATGTGGAGTTTATAGAGTTAGAAGCGATGAAAGAGCTTGAACAGTCTTTCCGACAGTGACCTTATGTCAACAATCAGGATTTTCACTTTTAACTTTACTCTAAACATTGATTGATACATCATCAGTCCTCACACTTCACCTTCACAACATCAGCCAGCGTATTATGGATAGCTTTATCCATCTTTATCCACGTGATAAAATAACTGTCACTGTTTGACACCGTGGGATAGAAAGTGATGGACACCGTTTTATCACGCTGTCACGTATAGACAAGAACGACCATCATATCCGTACAGTCATCACATCTTAAAAAATACTAAACAAATACATCAACATCACTTTCACATTTTCCACTAGATTTCATCACCCGTTCAGAAACGTATTTATTACAAGTAATTTGTATTTGTTGCTATTAGAACGCAAATTGAGGAGTTACCCACGGGCCTGAGGCGGTTCTCGATTGAATTGAATTTTCAAAGAGCTTCGCTTAACCTATTAAGAAACTTAGGCAACCGGGTTCATAAAGTCTACTGAGCGCTATGTTAGTGGCATGCTAAGGTGTCTATATAAGTCTGAACTCCAATTAGGCATGGTTGTAAGGAATATAAGGATCAAATTATACTAGAAACGGGAAGGAGACGAGTAGGCACAAGAGCTGTATCGTGAATAGATAATGGTTAAGTGATGGATCATTATAAATGTAAATGTACCTATCTTAAAGCATGGGAATTTATAATACTGCCATATATGGTTAGGGTAGGGTTTTCCGGAATCAAAAGTCAGTTTTGTGCTTAAAATTTATGTTATTTTATTTGTATGTACTACGAATTACGATCAATACCTTTGATCTCGAACTTGTGTACCTTAAATGCGGACTTCGACTTTTTTCCTTGCGGATAGTTTAGTCCCGCCTTACCTACATATATGAGAAGTTGAGTGATAAACCACAAAAAGGATGCGATATATGTAGGAACTGAATACGATACACTATATCCTACATCCAAGTCATGTCCCAAAAGCACCTGTTATAATGACGAAGTAAAGAAACTCTCTAGATTCTGATATTCTGTAACTAGGTCCCAAAGGATGCTAGAAACTGAATCGTAAAAAGAAACTACCCTGTCCTGTGTCTTGTTAACATCTGACACATGTAAATTACATGTGGTACCTATATGCAAAGACATAATATATATAACTTCGTATAAGATGAATAAAGTGTAAGAAAAAAACGTGCCCTGGAAATTAAGAAAAAGTCATTCTCGGATAGATGGCGCACACACCTTTGGTCTATGCTCGGCTAGATAGCGTGACGAAACCGTTTCATATTTAACAATTTTAACACATAGATATCAGGGAATGAACATGGGTAAAAATTATATGAAAATAATATAATCATTTATCCATATATACACATTTTTTTGATGATTGTATACGTTTTTATTTTGAGTTTTAGTCGTGTGTTGATAGATGGCAGTAATTTTACGGTGACTACAAAATTTACTATGACAGGACCCCTCTATACTATCTATTCTCTTTGCTATATCAAATAGATGGAAAACTACATTTAGTTAAAAATGGTGAAATGTAATGAACAAGTGCGAGTTGGACTCGCCCAACGAGGGCTCCGTACTTTTTAGTATAAAAACAACTAACAAACCGTCTAAACGTCAAAGAGAACGGTAATTCTAAATCCTTCGATAAAACACTTCTCGGAATCAATTTGAGATCTCATTCTCAAACAGCTAGACCGGGTACCTACTTTTTATCTAGCATAGGCCTCGTGATCTTAGGAAAACCAGTGTTACGAGACCTAAGGCTCCATCAAGTATGGGCAATTTATCAGTGCTTTTATACTGGTTTCAGCTTTCACGATTGGAATACACCAGGAACATGGCAAGACAAGCCCTTGGGTTGTCGGATAATAATAAGATAAAATTTGGGTCATACGCCCGACGACGGCTATCGATAGACATCTTACACCACTCGACTGATTGCTGGTGGTTTACAGCCTAACCTTTCTTCGCTTTTGTAACGACAGTTTTGTAAAAGGTTGTAAAACTAAATGGAAGGAAGACTAATCAATTTTGTTGAGATTTCAACAAAAGTGTACGAAACGATTTGAGACACTAGATCAGAGGTATTCCAGCAAAGAGAATATACTCAAACGAAGTTGTAGCCATGATAAATATAAGGAGAAAGTAATCGTTAAGTAAATTGAAGACAGGAGTCGAAACATTAATGCCAGGGTGTGTTCGTCAATAGTATTTTTCGTTACATACGTATAAGTAAACGTGATAGATAAATAAAAACGAAGCACACGTATGTAAACTAAGTTTAAAAATGTTTATAAATAAGGGCATGAGTTATTTTTAACTTGAGCAGGGTCAAAAAGAGCAACAACATGAATAAAACAGTAGTTTTCTATAGTGACTACCACAGTACGGTTGGGATTTTTTGTATAAGTGCCACTTGTAAAATGATTATTAAACTATGCTAATGATTAATGTACATAATCGTGCCCCAAAGTACCTCCTATTATGTCTATACAGTAGTCCTTATGTATATATGGACGTTTTTGTTACGTAATACATACTTACTAGTTTAGTTCTAATTGGTGTTCTGTACTTCTTGTAAGCCTGTCTGTTGGGTTGCACTGCACGATGAATCTCTTTTCCACTCATTATCAACTCCTATAATGTTTCTAACTTTCTGGTGTACTTTCGTTTCGGCCAAATACATTTCGCCAAATTTCACTTCCCAACAAACTTATCGCAATAGTTTCATTTCCCAAAGGAACCTTTAGCAAAGTTACACTTCGCATATAATTTATTTGGTCAAATCATCATTTGGCATGATTTTACTTTGTCAAATGTTATTAGGACAAAAACTTATTTAGCAACCTTTTTTTATTGTCTAATGTTATATTCCAAAAAGATGTTTGGTCAAAATTGTCACTTCGCAAATTTGACAAATAGGCATCTCTATTTAAATTTGCACTTTTTGTTATGTTAATATAGGTACGTTAAAATCTACGTAATTTGGGTGGGTTGGGTTAGGTTTGAACTGCGATCCTCACAAAACGGAACCGCTATCAGAAAAGTGGGTTAGGTTAGGTTAGAACTGTGACCCTCACAGAATCGAAATGCTATTAGAAAAGTGGGTTAGGTTAGGTTAGAACTGCGATCCTTACAGAAACGAAATACTATGTACTAGAAAAAGGTCAGCGAAGTGGAATAATTAATTTAATAGAATAACGAGATGTAAAAAATTTGCTTGACATTTTAAACTAAAATGTGGTTTAAATATTGGTGTTTTTTTACTATTTTTGGGTTATAATTATAATGATTACTTTGGTGTTATTTGCTTTAATAGAATAGCAAGATGTAACAAATTTGGTTGTCATTTTACATTAAAATGGAGTTTTAATTTTAGTGATCATTTACTACATATTTTTGGCAGTAAGAATGTATTTTTTTGACGTTACTTTTTACTATGTATATGTAATGACCAGTTAAATACTAGACAAATAAAATTCTGCAGCCTCCACTTTATTGGTATGTAAATTGTATGCCATGCAATATTTTGGGACATGTAAGTTATGCTTAATGATACATTTGACTAAATAATATTTGGTAAAATGAAACTTGTCCAAGTAATTATTTGCTAAACAATAACTTGCCAAAAAAGACTATTGCTAACTGAAAATTTGCGATAAGTTGTTTTGCCAAACATTTTTTTGGGAAATGATAATTTGGGAAACATAGTTTGGGATGTGATACTTTGGGAAACGATTTTGGCCCATTCGTTAGTAAACCAACTGTTTGTTGCCATAAAAAATAGTTCTATCTTGAAATTCAGGTTCACATTTTACCTAATCGCCTAAGCTAGTATTTTAGACCATGAATAAACTAATCAATCTCGATCGTGAAGTCTTTCAAAAGCTGATTTAGGTACGCTAGAACTTAATAGATTTCTTTTCTCGCAATAAGAGTAGGTAGGTATATAAATAAACAAGTTATTCTGACAGAATCAATAGGTCTAGACGTATAATTGGTTTTTATAGAAATATCATTATTTTCGCAATATCAGGTAGAAAATAACGATTGCCATTGCTGTCGTAGTATACAAAGTGTCCCAAGACTATGGGACATCAAGGGAAAGTACCTTAAATATCGTAGATAGGTATGTTAAAATTCATGGTCTTCCTTTTATTTCTGACACTATGTTCTTTAGCAAAAAATAATCCTTATGATGAAGCCTTTCGGTTGGTATGATAAAGCTACAGGGTAATATTTTTTCTCGTGTAGCGGGTTCGATTCCCGATTCGACCAAGTAATTATTTAAAAATCTATGAATGCAGTTTAAATTGTTTTTTAAATTAAAATAATGTCTTCTTTCAGCAAAATATCCTATCTACGATATTTAAGGTATTTTCCCTTGATGTCCCAGTCTTGGGACTTGGGACGCTCTGTATAACAAACACAATCATTTCTATTTCAATTGCGTGGTTTCGCTTGGATGTGTCGGCGGCCGATCGTAATATCCGCCCGATCGTAAAGCTCCTGTGTAATGTTTTGACGGTAGTTACATTAAACCAATAGTTATGATAGGTTCTAGGTCGCATCACATGCCCGAAGGGCAAATTGTCCAGAAATAGGAGTCTCTGTCGACTCAGGGTACGAGACAATAATTTTTCACGTGTTATGATACGTGGGCGATACTGGAAGTGTCTGGATTCTGATATATGAGACGACTTATTTTTTCTATGTTTTCCAGGAATTTCAGTATACCCTAAGTATGCCTAGGAAGACGTAGAGCGAGAAGAAAACGTGTCTTGCGTCTTGCGACGTATGCGTTAGAGAGGGATGTGATTCGCTGCTAAGCATCGGTTTTGTTAGACAGTGAGAATCCTCTACCAAGTACTTAATATCTATTCTACAGCATGTGTCCTAAAATACGGGCGAAAAATTAGAACGTAGATTCTACTCCTCAAACTAGACAAATTTTTTTCAACGACTTTTAAAAATAACTTGTGGTTTAAAATCCATTTAAAACACTTTAAATTCGAACACGCAATGTATTACGAAATTGATTATGCCTGTACGGTGACAAGACTGACAGGCAATGTCAATTAGACGGAATTTAAAGTACATTGAAAATATTATTTAGTTTGAGAAAGGGACAATCTTAAACCTAACATAATTTCAAAAAGTGGTTGAACAAAAGTTTTATTGTTTGAGGAGTAGAATCTACGTTTTAATTATTCGCCCGTGCTTTAGGCCACATGGTGTAACATAATATAGTATGTAC
Organism: Cydia fagiglandana; assembly: GCF_963556715.1. Taxonomy (NCBI): domain Eukaryota; kingdom Metazoa; phylum Arthropoda; class Insecta; order Lepidoptera; family Tortricidae; genus Cydia; species Cydia fagiglandana. The sequence continues at coordinate 7,282,090 of NC_085953.1, read as the reverse complement.
CTACAGGGTTTACTCATGTTTGTTTATATACACGGAGCCCTTTAAACTCCGCATAATCGGGCGGCGCAAGCTGCCCTGTGACCTAATTACGGCAATTCTCTCGCTGCCTGCACGTGACGCGTTCAAATTAGAATTTAACTAGCTCTCGACGTCCGATGCATGCGTTTTAATTTGCAGGCGTATCTTGATGGAGCGACATCACAATTAACAGATGAGGTTCTGTAAATAGGCTATAAAAATACTAGAAGGCATTGAAAACATAAAGGCGGCAACGTCACATGCTGGCTGTTTTTTTCGAAGTTGATTGCTTAGCATTAAGACAACACGAGTTCCTTGGGCATACACATACACATGCATACATAATAATCACGCCTATTTCTCGGAGGGGTAGGCAGCGTGGCAGAGACCACTTGCTACGATCCTGAGTATCCTGACATACCTCTTTTCCTTCACTTTCAAAACATTCCTCATACACTCGCCGGTTTAGGGTGTACTTGACCTGGCGTTTCTTCAGGATCAGGTTTCCGTGGCCATATATTTAATTTATTTTGGCTAAGCTTATAGTTACACGGGGATGACACCAAGCTCCTGTGCCCTGAGACCTGCTCGTTTTAAATTGGCTATTTACAAAACGCTCTATTCAGTATTGGCGTCGGCCATGGCAAATGCGTTTTTACCTCACGGGGAACTAGAACTTCATAAATTTCATACCAATAAAAACCGGTTTACATTCCCTACCCACCACTACCACGGACTTTTCAATCTGCATCCTAATCCTACTCCACATCAGCAGCAGGAGTTGATATAGCAGTCGCCGTGGCCGAATAGGCCGTGGAGTTATTATACTTATTATATATATAAATCCTCGCGGAAATTAATAATAATATCCCTTTAAATCCGAAGCTTAGTCTCTAATTAACCTTTATTTATGCTTCAAGAAGTCAAGATCCTATCATTAGTCTGTCAACCCAGACATTTATGTGATGCTTACATACTAGTTAAAGCACGAAACTTGTAAAGCTCTTTTTTAAGCGAGCTTAATCCCAAGTTTCACTATTAGTTGCGTCTAGTTTCCAGGGGAACTTCTAAAGGCTTCAAGTGCCTTCCACTCGGAGATGCAGCCTTATTCCAGAGCGTAACTGTCGCAAAACTTGAAGAACTATTAACATTAAGCGAGTTCCAACAGCGCTACTTAGGACGCAATCTTCATGAAAGTTTAATTATTTCATAGAATAGTTTTGTTAACGATAGATCTTAGAATAGCGTAAAATACCATTTATTATTGCTATATACTGAACTGTTTTACAATTCAAGGGCAAAAAATTCTCTCCAGTTGTAATTGGCTAGTGCAATCCATGTTTGTTGTTTATTTTCAGTATTTAGTAGGCATCTACTTGTCCTCATTTAACTGTAATAAGTATTAATCAAATTTGAGTCGAGTTAACTTCAAACTCGGGTAAATCCATCCGTAATTATATGCGATTTTCGTATTAAGAGATGGTAATAGGGTAGATATTTGCTGAGAGGGTCGAATGGATTAACACACACAATTAATTCCTCCACACTAAAATACCTTCAAACGCTTTAAGCATGGCTCTAAAACTTTAACTTTTAATTAGCATTGCATGACTGCATGTGCCATCAGCCCGTCATAACTTGATTATAACTGCTAAGTTCCGTTAAAAGTCTCGGAATGAGGCTCCTAGCAACTCGACCCTCTATTGCGTGCTTGGCAGTCGCTTGTTCACTCATCTTTAAGCCTTTTGCATATAAAACTACTGAGTAAAGTCGGGAATATTGACTGTAAGTTTCAATTTCCTGATCGCTACGTTGAACTTTGTTCATATCGATATTTCTACGACGAAGTTGAGCAAATATTTCGACACAGTTGAACTCTCAATATGCAAAGAAAGCTTGTTTAAACTTCAACATCTTCCTGGTGTCAAATATCTCCGTCTTTCAATATACAATACAGTTCAGTAATAAAATTCTCTCTTGCCTTACATGAGGCAAACTAGCTCACGACTTCGCCACCTGATCTCTTATGGCGTTATCTTAAATTTGTGTTAAACCTACCAAGCTGTTGATAATCGTTTGACCCTATCTAACAATAGTGTTTCTGCGGCGAAAGAAAGAGACAAATTTTAACAAGTGTTTACCAAATTTCACGAATAAGGAAGCCTTAGATGAAGGAACTAACTCAAATCCTGTCAGATATCTGTTCGAACGCATAGCAGATGTAATGCATAATGGTTTTCCATCGTATTTTCTCGGAATCGTTCGTATTTGTCAGGCTACTTCAGTTAACCTCAGCACTTTTTGTACCGAGACTGAGTGAAATAGACACGTTCGTACGTTTCCGTTACGATGGAAAATAATCAAGCACTACATCTGTATTAAATAATACTCCTTCCCTCATCCTACTTCATCGTTTAACTCGCCTAAGTGATTTATCGGGCTCGTCGCGAAAGCGCACAATCTTATTAGGTCACTGTACACACAAATATCTACACGTCAAGTGGCTGTCTCTAAGTGCGTACATTGTCGGGAGCGGCACAGATAGGAGTTTCTGAACAGTGACCCTGTATTACGAAATTCATCAATCATCATCGTCAGGTAATGTAATAAGATTTTATTTGTTATAAGCTTGAACAGTTCCATGGTAGATCACGTTTCTTTTCATGTTATACTGGTTCAGTTCAGGCTGATACATGGACATGGATCTCATCATTAACGAGAAATTTCGTCTCATTAAATTAGCCTCTGCAAAAGACTGATATGATAAGGATACTGTAGCAAAGTACTCGTAAACAAAATCACTTTACGTTTCACAGGTCTCTGTTGAATAATTAGTTCACACTAACAATATCTAGCACTTTTTATAGCTTGAAGATAACAAAACTTAATTAGTTTTGGTATTACTTCTAACAGAATACTCTACTACATTTTTCCGAGGCAATGCTTTATTTTACCGTCGACGTTACAAAACCACAACCGATATCACATGCCGATATCTGCCCTCAGCGGAACTGCAATAAAAAGGTCTAAATATTTCAACTGTGCCGTGCGTAAGTAGGTCAGCGACAGTGTGACGGGAGCAGGCGGGATCGATACTACGCAGGAGATATTGAGAGTAAACTAAGGTTGTTGCACTCCGTAGTCTCTTCACAGTTTACGCCCTTGTCGGACTAACTAAACGTCAGTTTTTTACACACCCTCAGGTGCCAGTCTGTCGCGTTTTTATTGTTTGTTTTGAGGGATCGAAAGGGGAGCAATGGAAAGTTTTTAGTGAAAACTGAGCCGATGGCTGGTTTTATTTGATAATTAAAATGTTTAACTCATTGGAATTGAATTTTTTTTTTTTTTTTAATTATAAATGGGCTTACTCATGGCCACAGACTAGCCGAGGCGTAGACGTGGCCTACGATGGAGCGAGCTCGCCCAGAAGGTGCCTGTTCACTCTTGATTTGAAGGTTGCCGGGTTATAAGAACACGGAAATATAGACGCCGGCAAGGAATTCCATTCCTTGGCAGTGCGCATAAGGAAAGTAGAAGCAAAGCGCTTCGTGCGAATTGGTGGAATATCTACCAAGTAAGGATGGAAACCGGCCGTGCGTCTAAAAGTCCGATGGTAGAATGGGGACGGTGGAATAAGCTCGCGTAAGTCGTGTAGCTCTTGGGCACACTCCCCGAAGTGCAACCTGTAGAATACCGACAGGCTAAAAAGCTAAGGCAGGAAATTTCGTAGAATCTCCATGTAAGAACTAAAGTCGCTGTGATAACTCCAACTGAGATGTTAATCGCACTCGTTTTTATGCAGATTTTTCTGAAAACCTTATAGTCAGACCTTGGAGGACAAAATGCACAAATATAGAAACTGAACCCGCTTGTCAAGTTTCCAGTTTCGAAATGACAGATGTTTACAATAATTTTCTCAGTTGAAAGTGGCAATGGAAGGTACAATTTACCATCGCTTTTATCTGTAAATGCGGGCTATTAAATATAAATAGAGATGTAGTTATTGCTAAACCGGATCATCCTATGATGTCAGCATTGAACAAGACTAACGGCTTCCGAGTTACTTAGGCACATTTCTGAGGGGGATACTCGACGTCTCTTTTATTAAACTACTAGCTGTCCCCCAAAAGGAATTTACTAAAATAAACTAGCCTTAGTTCATCTTAAACTTCAAAAAAAATATCGCACTTTGCTCGATAATAATCCATGAAAGTTAACATGCAAAATATTAGTATACTGCAGATGGCCGGTACAATGGCGTACTTTATAAATCTGGAAAATAACAATTTGAGACACTTATTTGTTACATACACAATAATCGCTTTCTTGCGAAATTCCATCTCCAAGTTAGATTAGCCGCCGGAGCAAAATTGCAGACCCAGCAATCGGGGTAAGTGGTCAAGTATCAACTATCCAGAGACCGGGATTTAGGCACAAGTGTTCTCTTCCCAGCCTGCCTGCTAAAGCTGCCGTGTTGTGGGTTAAAGCAAAAGAGGACAGACTACACGTTTACCTTTGAAGAAAAGACACCGGCGGGGAATGTCGGGGCTTCTTTTCTTGCCGGTTTTTCTAGAGCGCAAATATAAGATTTCACGCGAGGTATATCCCTGAGGTATATTACAAAAATAAATATTAGATTTTAAAGTTTTACGAGTCTCCGAACCTGAAAATGCCTATCCATTTATGCCATCATAAAAAGACGACGAGGAAGACCGCTTCCCTCATGGACAAAAACGATTGAGAAGGATATGAAAAGCCTTAACTTACGTAAAGAAGACGCTCAGAATAGAACTGCCTGGGGACTCAAAATAAGGAAAGCCGACCGTAATAACGGGAAAAGGCGAGAAGGAAGAAGAAGACGAGTCTCTGAACCGTCCGAAGGCATGTCACAATGCTTTGGTTTCCCTTTACTGGGAAAACAAAAGCAATAGAAGTAAAATTATACAGTCTAATAAGCACAGTGTTTACGGCCCGTTGGAGGTAGATCACTGTCTGTGGCACTTACTTTAAACCGTCAGGTGGAATTAAGAGGCCTTTTGTAAATGTTAACGAGTTGGAAGCACTGGCTTGTTTAACAAAAAGAAAAAAAATACCTTATAGGCGTGTTTGCCTTACTGTTCACAGTGTTTTCTATGAGCCCAACAAATTAACATACAGTTTTCAAAGCCTCGTAATATTTGCTTATGGGAAAGCTCTTTATTCTGTCCGAACAATAGCAAAAGTAAACAAAGTATGTCACCGAAATACAGACAAAAATGCAATTAAAATGAGCAATTACCGTTTCTTGGCGACGGTTGAATTCGAGGAATCGTCAAAAAATTTAATTGCATTCGCTTGTTCTCTTGCATCGGACCCTGAAGGCAGTTGGAATGCTGCCAACCCAAGCTCTCAAGCTGCATGGAGACTCGTATGAAAGAATTATTGTTTCCAATCCAACAATGGAACAGCTTTTGTTCAAATAAATTGTTGGTGCCGCGACGGAAAATTTGCAACCGATGCGGTTTAATGATGTACACAATATATTATGTATAGCGCACAGCTTAAATTAACAGTGAAAACTATTTATCGTTAATGAAATGTATGTCGATACAGTAGCTAACGAAATTCCAAGAAACATTCCAGTGTAGAATGTTGTACAAAATAATTCAAATAACACAAAACAGGTTTTACGATCACAACGACAATTCATTATGCATTCTCACACGAGCTTTCAAAATCTTGTTTGTTAATTGATTTCCATAAACCCGTTGGCACTTTCTTAATAGCAGGCAAAAAAATAATTTGAATACGTGTGCCATTGTCAAATAGTTTCCAAATCGATGCCTAGCCTAGACTTTCAATGTCGCACTTAGCGTTTATTCTTGACTGCGTTGCGTTAACGGCGAATGCGCAATGCAAACAAACCGTTGGCGGTTTTTTTCTTCTTAATTTTAGAACGGCCTCCCACGGGCTTCGGAAAGTGGGTTAATGCCAAGCCCACGCGACCTGTGCCCCGCAGTTGATTGACATGCGTCTCTTTGCAATACAATATTGTAAGGATTTGACCCAATCTTCAGATTAATGTCCAGAAAAAAGCGGTGAAAGTCAGTATGCAAACAAGTTTTACGCGACTGTCACAAACAATTTAGAAAGCACCTTTTATAAATGGTTAGAACGTAACTGACACATTTTCCATCGCTTCATCCCTAATTTTCATTTCATTTCTCATCTGACGCCATTTCTGGGCGGAGTCCCTGAGCATCGTAACACCGGAAGTCTCCATTGATCGTTGAGAGCTTCCCGTTCTTGTCACCGAATATATTTATTCATCCTCTATTGTATTAGCAAGTAACATGATGTAACCGGAAGATCAAGTGGCCAATGTCAAGCTTTTAAACAAGGGGCTAGCATTCACTGGCTTTGACACACTTCCTCTACACGCCAAGGCCATTAGATTCTCCTTATATGGCTGATAACGCAACCCCTTTAGTTCTTCCATTAGTGACGACCTATAACGTATATGGCATTTCGTGCAACGCCGTGCTCGGAGCTGAGTATCGAGTGTCGTTTAAGGAAATTAAATTGTGATCCAACTTGGTAGCGTCCCAGTTTATCCTCTTGGGAATATTGGAAAACAAGACTATTACTTCAGCAGAGTACTAGTAATTTTCCTGTATCATACATTCGAGTGTAAACTATTTAGGTTATCAAAGCAATTCATCAACACAGTATGCACTTCATACGTCTCGCAAATCAAGTCGTCTACTCCTAGTAGATATGAGCGCCGATAGGCATTTTGCCGGCGGCGGCGCGCCGGTCAAAATCGGTCGGCGGCGGCGGCGAATCGGCGGCGTGGCCTTGAAACACTTTTGACCTATACAAAAGCAATTCAAACCAAAATTTTGCCGAAAAACATGTTTTTTTGCCATAATCACGCTACAAACTAAGTGCATTTTTTAATTTCAAGGATAATTCGAATACTTGCATGAAAAAAGTTTCATATCGCATAATAAACTGTAGATAAGCAGCAAAGCCAAGGCATCAGAGACGGTATTAATCTCGGTGAGGCCTTTTATCCAGTCTTTTGTGCTAAGTCAAAAATAGCTGATATACTATATCAGGGAAATGTCTTATCGACAGTCGAAAAAAGAGCCGGATCGAGGAAAATCGAGCTCAGTCATTGTCATAACCAATATCGACTCAATAAAACCGATGTCAAAAAACGATGCCCAAAGTCGAGCTCCACCTAACACTGAAGACCCGATTCGGATTCCGACGCCTCCTCATGCGAGGCCATAGGCCGAGGTGCAGGCAAGCAGACAGCTTAGAATAGAACACAAAGTGTGAGCTAGGCCGACGGCTGAACTCTGCAAAGATGGGGTCGGCGGCCTTGAGCGAAGATTTACCAGACAGAAAAGTTTTCATTTACCATCGATATTTTTGAGTTATATGAACCTAAAATACCTTTTGAATGCCTATAAACTATTCAGAGTGGCGCAGTTAAAGATCTTAACTGGACAAAATATATATTATCTGATTCTGAAAGTAGTAGTATCTAACAAGGTCACGCCGATGCCACGCCGATAGCGCAGCGTCGGCGGCGGCGGCGCGAAAATTTTGTCGGCGGCGGCGGCGCGCCGGCGCGGCGCTCATATCTAACTCCTAGTAACAACGCCGTCTGCAAATCTTAACCTTAGTCGCGCTCCATTTACATTTTAGGCCAATTATGTGTTCGCATTCGACAATTTAATGCATCGTTACTTTCCCCTGCGTTATTATTTCAAAATCTTTTCAGTCTAGAAAATAGAAATCTGCTTTCTCCGAGATTGCACTTGTAGATTTTTAATCAAGAAGTGAAACAAAGTCATAGACTGGCCTATACTAAAAACAAAATATGAAATTATCAGTGAAGACGATTATTTTTAAACATCAGTAAGATACCTTCTGACATATCGCTTCATCTTATTATATTCAATAGTGGTGAAATCTCGCAATCCGTTATCCCAGAATTACCTGCGTGGGCAGATCTTAGCTCTTTTGAATTTAATTTAACGATAGTTTTACACACTCAACTGTAATTATACAGACAAACAAAACCTTTAAAAGAAAGCAGTTAATTGGCCTGGTCCCATTCTTCAATTTATTTGAGTCATTAGGTGGCTTTCTTAGTTTGAACATGGGTTAATGGGTTTATATTGCTGTCCTGACCAAAGTTTAAGCATCATTAAAAATGACTTCACCGTCCTCTAAAAATCCATTTCAAATTAATGACCTTTCCATCAAATGCTTTATACAAGTTTGGACTCGTATAATAAAAGCTAATAGTTTTATTAGCTTCAATTTGAATATACTTGATGTTTATCAAGTGGCGAATTCTTTGGAGGAGCCATAGCGTAGCGTTATTTCGAACATAAATTTTGAGAGAAACTAAAATTAATATCATTTACTCATAAACCTTAGCCCTTGGGAAAGGGAGGGTTCAATAGACGTTTCGCTATTGCTACCTATGTATACGTCTTTAGGTATTTAAATACGTCAGTGTATTCATTAGGCTGATGATGAGTTTTTATTAATGCTGATCTGACCATGACATGTGTAATCCCTACCCATCTATTCCATCCGCACTACACAAAGTCAATATTACTCATTTATTAATACTCTATCCGTTCAGTCACGAACATCTAGGCAACCTCAAGGTCTTCACTTAGCCAGAAATGTAATTAGGAATAGTTTTAGCAGCAAAAACTAGTGATTCCGAATGTAATTTCATGGTGTATCATAATAATAATTGTTTGACGACCGGTCTGGCCTAGTGGGTAGTGACCCTGCCTGCGAAGCCGATGGTCCTGGGTTCGAATCCCAGTAAGGGCATTTATTTGTATGATGATACAGATATTTGTTCCTGAGTCATGGGTGTTTTCTATGTATTTAAGTATTTGTATATTATATATATCGTTGTCTGAGTACCCACAACACAAGCCTTCTTGAGCTTACTGTGGGACTTAGTCAGTCTGTGTAAGAATGTCCTATAATATTTATTTATTTATTTATTTATTTATTTAATATGCCTTCGATAATTCCGAATGGGTAGCGTGAACCAGACTTGCAAAAAACAACGAATTCAATTTGTATTCTTCTTTCACAACGCCTTTGTGAGGTAGGAAGTTGTTTTTATACACGTTTGATAGTATCTACTCTGATATAACAAGATGGGTTCAACATTATAACGACGCATCAATTTAGACAGGGAAACGACTTCTAGTTTATATTTAGCCTCCAAATTTCCTTGTCCTCGTCTTCACAAATAGCCTATGCAATATATCAAATGGTCAAACGCCTTCATTCAGCCACAATAGTTTCATTCACATCTCAATTGACTGTACTTGCTGGCTGTCAATTCAAATCATGGAATATTTGGACAATTTATTAATGCCTTCTTCTTAAACTATTTTGAGTCTTAATGCTATGCCGTTAAGAGTGGAGTACTAGCGGCTATAGATTTCAGGTCTTGTCCTCGTGATGAAATGTTTGACCGGAATATAAGGAGTCACGACCCGTGCTGGAGTCATTTCGATTCAATCCTCAATCGATTACGAAAAGTGGTCTTAATCGGCTTTCAAAGTGCCAATCAAGCATTTGAAATTCTAATACGATGATTATTATTATATTCGTATGGTTCAGCAAAGTTCAAGTCGTATAGTTTATACTATTTCGAAATATCCGCATCTTTGTTAGTATGCTATTCTAAGAATGTTGCTGAGAATCTATTCCTTTTTTGTTAGTGGTATGACCGGTCTGTTCGCGCTGCATTTTGTTTTGACGCGTTTGTAACTCGTGAACAATCGTCTTGCCGAAACTGCCAATTAAAACCCAAGCACCGTGACAGATTTATAGCCAAAGCTTTAAATGCTAATCACTATTGAAGACGTTGACTTTAACGGAAGTGCGTTAACCTATTGAGCGATACTTTAAACTCAAGTTAACCCTAGCAAAAACTAGTGACAATTCGTTCTTCCGGTAATTGTCTTCGGTGTCTTCGTCGAAATTAACCATAGTTCTCGAAATTATTCAGAATTTGTTATGAGGAACAAGTATCATACCTTGGGGTTCAAGTACTCTAACATTTTTTTGGTTTAGCAAAAACTTAAAACACTTTTAGGCCACGCAAATTCGATTTTCCTTCTATATTAAAATATATTTGTTATAATACTTCCAAAAACGATTTTATACATTAACCTAACAGAAGACATGAACTTTTCATGTATTGCTTCATAAGAATTTTATCCGAAAATGTTTGCGCGTTGCCGCCAACTGTCCAGCTATGTGAATATAAATCTTTAAGAGCAATACACATAAGTAACTGCTCTCCAGACGGTACCAGGCTATTTCCTGTTTAACATAACAAAAGCACAATGTGCATAGCGCAGACCTTAACTGTCACTGACATTTGCATAGAAATTGACATACTTACTCGTGAAAAAGGCATCAAATGAGCGTTAGCGCAAATTGTACGTTTTACGGCGTTGTTTTCCTCGGTCTCGTTCCTCATCTCTATCTAGAAAAGGGAATACAAATAAAACTTAGCCTTGGTGTTTAATTATCAATCTTGTCCCATGTTTAGACATATCGATGATACAATTTGATTTTAAGCTTTTCCTTGTATGGTCAGCTTTATTTCCAAGGTAGTAAGATCGAAAAACGCAATTTCGGAACAGTGCAACACATGTGGCCGATGTGACCGGAAATGGCCATCGTTCTTTTCCAAACACGTTCCGACATTGATCGATCGTGTATCGCACGAGCCTGCTGGTCCAAAACATTGCACAGCAAAGTTTTGACAACGGATTGGTTTTAGAAGTTTCTGTATACATACGTGTACTTATTACCACACTTGAATAAAATTTTATTAAATGACTCTTAAATATCGACTTCATCATCATCATCATCATCATCATCAACTCAGGCACTCAGCCTACTATCACCCACTGGCACTGCTGAGCACAGATCACTTCCCGGTCCTGAGACTACCGCCAAAAACGAAAAATGAGATTTTTTTTACTCTGCCTCTTTATCGTTCGAATATGCAAGAGAGAGATTGACGATTTTGGCTTGTCGTGGTAGGTCCTCTCAGCTAGTCTCATCCATATCGACTCATGTACCTTACGGAAAATTTAGAATCATAAGCGGAAAGAGTAGTTCTCAATGTCATTTCCGTGATTCTTAACAAGACATGACGTGCACTGTCTCTACTTGTGCCTAAACTTAGTCATGCCAGATAAACATAAATTAGTTGTCCAACATAGCCTAATCACCCTCAATATGATTCCTCATCACGACCTGTCCAAATATAGATGTTAGTCGTACAAATAAGTACGAACTCGGAAGTAAACGCGATAGGCAAACATTAAACATACCATTTAATTATCTTGTTTTATTTGTTATCTCCAATGTAATGTAAATATGCGTAATTGCGATTGTCTACGTCGCTTATGCGCATACGGCAATGTTTATGAGTTTCTTCCGTTGATTGGTTACATTGTTTCTTATTATTAAATGATCGTGATCAAATCTGGGGCAGTTCATAAGACAATATCATAAGTTCATAAGTCAACATTCCTTTCATTCGACAAAAATAGGTATTGATTATAATAAAAAAATGAAATTCTTCACATCCAATTATAATCAAAGAGAAAAAAGACATCTTTTATTATCATAATTTTGAATCGGACTTCGAACTGCATTTTTTTCACAGTCCAATGCATCTCAACGACAAAATCTCCGATATTTTCCTTACATATCTGAATATTTCTAGTGCAAAAGGTTATCATCTACCGCGCAAGCGCATTACTCACGCCGCATTATTATGTGTGCAACCACGTGGCCGAGCTATTGTGCTGTCGAGACCAATGTCCGAAACTACATGATTACGAAATGCTTTGGCCCAAATGGCTTGGAGAGTGCTTCCCTGAGCGACTCCACACAAAACGAACAATTTACCATAGACTCATTTGACCTCGATTATCAATGCCAGCGTCTTGGTGAAAAGCGAAAGTGAAAATGCGAAGTGACAAGGTGTGCCGTTAAATATATTCGTATTCAAGCAAATATAGTGTATTTCTGTTAGCGTAGCGTTTAGATGTTCTAATTTACTTAGATTGGCAAACCAGTTGGATTCTAAGCTACTGCCCACCTCGCGTTCATTACGTAATCGTAATTGATATTGGAATATTCATTTCCAATCAGAATAGCGTGTAATGGATAGACTGCATAACACATGTTGCAACAAAACATTTCTCTTCCTCTAGCACTTGACCTATATCATCGGGGATTGCATATTTCAGCTAAACAATTTTACACACATTTCGGCCTAATGCTTCGAGACGCTTGGCTTGCTAACCGGGCTAGCTATTTTAGGCTAGGGCTATTCTGAAATCGATACGCGAGTTACGGCATGAGGATGATCACACATTATGTATTTGACGCTCGCTACGCATGTTCAGGCAGAAAATTGAACGTAACCTTGCAATATTAGCCGTATAGTGGACAAAGGCAATATATTTTCCGTTAATAGCAAGCCTCTTGAATCAAGAGTCTTGATGACGTGGCTTGATAAATGAAACCTCAAAAAGGCAGATTTTTGAAATCGTATTTCAAATTTATCTGCATTTTTACTGTCTGCCATTTTATCATGCAAGTCGATTTTCTGGAACACTCTGAGAAGTATTTGGACATTCGCTCGGTGTAATTCCCTTGGCGTTTTCGGACGAACTAGCGCCGCCCCTGCCATGTCCAACCAATGTTACACAAACTTGCTCAAAGGAAAGTTCATTGGGCGCTCGTAGTAATTACACGCGCAGTTGCTTGCTTTGGCTGGCGCGAATAAATTACAATGTTAAGCGATGCTGATATCTCGTCGATCAACAAATTCAACAAATTGACATGCATTAACTTGCTCTAAGAGGTTTCGGTTGTTGTTTTTCTCACGAGGTATTTCCAATTCAGCTAAACATTTGATATTTACATTTACTTAAAACCTTATTATAAGTAATACTTTACATTTGCGGCATGTGTATTATATTAGTTGTATGCTAAAGCCTTTATAAGGGTATAAGAAATAATAACGTAAAGCCCAGGTATCTCAGTTGCACATAAATGTCAACGGCAATATTTTATGTTAGCGTGCATCATTATTTTAATACGACTCAACAACTCGAAACATTTGTACATATCCTAGCATCTCTGCACGGTTACATATTGCTTATTCTACGATAATTACAGCGTATCGTTTTAATAGCCTTACAAACAGTTCACTTTCGTAATTGCATTATGACTTTGTAATAATTGTAATCAATGCCTTCAGAACTAGTTTCAAAGAGTTTGCTTTCGATGTTTTATGCATCATTTCAAATCGGAATATCATATACAACGGAATGTTTTCTTTAACAGTAACGAATCATTACTTTTATTATATTTATGTTATTAATTTCAAATAAGTGCATGTAGTGTGGATATTTTTTTATTATTATTGGTTTTTTCTATTTATTAACTTTCACTTATCATCTTCTCGACTATGCTCTTCATGTCCTTCCTTTCAATCAAATTATTTATTTCCAGTCAGTATAGGTCCATACCTATATGTAGGTAGTTTGTTAGTAATTGCAGTTAGATTAATCTGTTCGCTTACAGTTAAAACCCCCAACATATTTAAACATCCTAACATCTCTTTGTTGTTCCGTCAATCATCTTATGATTAGTCCAGCAATGGTTGGATGTGGATCTATTTCACAAAGTTCACCGACTAACCCACAATTCGCTCGCAAAGCGAAAGTGCGGTCGTTTCCGGCACCAAACGAAATTGTTTTAAATTACCAGTAAAGTTCAACGTATACTAACCTGACTGGTCAGAGATTAATTATAGATTATAATTTAATTGGACATTAAAATAATATACCTATCGGTTAATTGACTTTAATAATATATTTTATCCGTGATCTTTCTGCCTTATACTTTATGTAAGAATTCTAAAATTAGTTATTATATTAAATACAAGCTATCTTTAAGTATCACTACCGTCTTTAGCTATTAGGGCTACAATAAGAATATGAACAGCTTTATTAACTCATATATTATTTTTATTGCTATTATAGACAGGTAGACACTTAAATTGTCATCAAAGTAACCGATTCTGATATAAATAGTAGATTAACGAGATCATTTCGTGAACGCGATTGACCTGGTTGGAATGAATTATTAGTCGAAACCGTTTTGTAATGATGAGAACTTAATTTAAGTTCAACCTTAATAACTTCGTTAACATAGAGAATTATATTACATAGACCGCATGAGAAAATCACTAAACTTTACATGTATATCGCTGTCTAGACATGTCGCGACCTTATATCGGTCAAAGGCTAAAGCGAGCTTTCAATGTTTATTGATGTGCTAATGTACAACCGAGTCAGCACTCGTTTTATTTTACATTAACATTTTTACTTAATTTGATATATATAATATGCTTAGGTTTTGTGTACAATGTAGACTGTGTTTCATTTAGACTTCTGCAATTTAGCATTCTGTTTTGAGCTCCTGATACGTCACTACATTGATTTTCATCGAGCAAGATTTTGTACATAATCATTTTCAAGACTCATTTGCATTGTTTATCTTTCCGGCCATTATTCAGACAATCGTTATCCGCGATACTCTCCAAGCCATAACAAGGGCCTAAATTCGGGGCTGTAATGTCTGTCATTGGCGACATTGCTATCTCACTGGGTCAACGCTATTGTGCGCGTTACGGGGACATGTCCGCGCTGATGACATGATGACATCTCACGATACTGGTCGGATAATGGATAGCTTGTGGAAAGATGCAAATAGCTAATGTTTATTTCTTTTGTTTCAGGTATGTTCCTGTGATTAATATTAAAAAGATATTATCGTGATCTGCTGTATTTAATAGCTGTCGCTTGCGTATCTACACCTACCTTACGAGCCGCCTACGTAAGTGCCACACATTTAAAGCATGTGCACACCGGGTGCGTAGACATGCACGTGCGCATTGTAATATACAGTTCCTTATGAGAGACACACCGCTTGCATGACGTTTGCGTGCGCGGCTCCAACATTTTAGCACACGTGTACGTCTACACACACGCACGGTGTGGCCTGGCCTTTATGGACGCGATTTAAATCATCATCTCACTTATGAAAGGCGCCTACCTATGAGGATGTACTTAGTAAACGTTAAGTAAATTACTAGCAAACGTGATCGCATTTTTGTTTACTTCTCAGTATTTATCAATTATCATTAATATTGTGAAATGATTCTCCTGGCACCATTTTTACATGTCTGTTTGGCCCGATGGTTAACTGGTAGATAATGCCATTTGGCACTAAGTCCGCCATTTGTACATTAAATAAATAAATAAATATTATAGGACATTTTTACACAAATTGACTAAGCCCCACGGTAAGCTCAAGAAGGCTTGTGTTGTGGGTACTCAGACAACGATATAAATAATATGTATATAAATACTTAAATACATAGAAAACAACCATGACTCAGGAACAAATATCTGTATCATAATACAAATAAATGCCCTTACCAGGATTCGAACCCGGGACCATCGGCTTCATAGGCAGGGTCACTACCCCCTAGGCCAGACCGGTCGTCGACATTATTTTTATGTTTTGTGCAATAAAATTTAAATAAATAAATTATTTACACAATTACTTAAGAATATGATATAAAAGTTGTAGGTATAAAACATATATAATGCCGTCCTAGGTTACCTAAGTTTATTGCAAAATAACTGTAGGATCGCAGTTTTTTTTCTGCAGGCTTCAATAATAAGAGAATTTAACCCATTTTTTGAGACGACATTGTCTGACTTTGCGTTGAATGTCAAAAGTACATTACAGACGTTGCAACTTATTTAACAAAACATAAACCTGAAAATGTATTTCACCAAATCAGCTTAATACAAGCTTTAACATTTCACACTTCGCAGACACTTCGACAACATCAACAGACTGAATAAAGTTATTCAATTCCAAAGGCTTAGCTTCAACTTTTCCACGCTGTCGCGGTCTAGGCTGCATAAGAGCTGTATAAATAAGTTATACAGATAACCAATGATATTATCGGCGAGTGGGTGAAGTGGCAAGAATGTAGCTTTGGAATTTCCTATGTAGAAAATCTTGTATTATCTTTGTTTTATCTTTTATTGAGGACTATAAAACCGACATTGGCAGTCTACTTGGTTCTATGTACATATTTGTGTAAAATAGAAGATTCACCCAGAGATCATGTAAGCAAAATTTGCCATCTTGGCAAGACCCTTAAAAGTGTCCCATGATTTTTTCGTGAACCCAGAGCTAGAGTTTGTGCGAAAAGAGAAGAGTCGTAGAATGTATTGGTACCTCAAATTCTACGACTAGCGACCCGCTCCGGCTTCGCACGGGTTAACAAATTATACACCTAAACCTTCCTTAAGAATTACTCTATTGATAGGTCAAAACCGCATGAAAATCGGTTCTGTAGTTCTTGAGTTTATCACGAACGCGCTTTGTTTTATAAGGTGTAGTGATTCTGCCTACGCACAGACTCCAATATTAGGTGATTTTTTCGGTTTTGGCTGGCCTTATATTAGCTCGACTGTAAGTACCTATAGTTATTGATTTCTTTATCATTTTTTTTATTACGAATATTTGGTTTAATACGGAGTGATACCACATCCACATGAGTTCCGGCTTTAGATTAGGATAAGGGTCTATATTTCATACCAGTTTTGGCAAGGGTAAAGGGCGTAGCGTATACAATAGCTCCCCCTTGCCAATCCGTTCCATTGACTAGTGCCCGTGTCATAAATCTTAATTTTATAGCCTTTTATTACATAGGTCTGGTTTGATCAAAGAGATTGCTATTCAAACAGTTGCGACGTTGTCTGACGGGATGTTAGAAATCAATGGAGACATTGATTCTCGAAGTTATTTATTAGTTGACATAAAATCTTCCATACTTACCTTATTGTTTTCTGAATTGTTTATATATAATAGCTTCTCGCGACTGAGATGTCGTTGGACGATTTTTTCTAATGGCTCCTCTACGCGATGGGCCAACGCCGATCTCTCCAAGGGACGCAGCCATGCGGTAGAATGAGATAGCAATATCACTTGCTCCCTCTAACGCATAAATGCGTCCCTTGGAGTGGCCGGCGTTGGCCCATCGTGTAGAGGAGCCATAAGGAATTTAACAGTACAGTTCGATTTTGTGCCGAAACCTGCCGAAGCCGAAATTGAAGCTTCAGTCGGACAGTTAGTACAACAGCAACACTTAACTGTCCATCGGTGGACCTTACGCCTTCTGTAAAACACTTTTGTAGGTTTACGAAATGTCAGTTAACAGTGTAGGCGATGGTACTATAAGCACTGATAGTTTTATTATAGTATTTTTGTTGTTCATTGTGTCGTTTGTTCTGTTCTCCCCGACCATATAAATATCACAATATTCCATTGTTGGAGCTCGGATCGCCGCGTAAGTGTAAATCCTTGTCTGCCCACAAATCCTCCTTAAGCCATCCATAATAGCTCATTTCAAAAACCTCTTCACTCCATATTAATTCCATAGGACCTTAAGTTACCGACGTGACTGATTACACTGTAGATATCTAAAAGTTTACTTCTAAATAGTCGTATGGTAGTATGAGTTTTATAGTGGCTAAAGTCGTTTTAGAAATTACGATTCTCTTAGCATTGTCCCAATCCCAATCCGCATTGCTAACGAAGCGTATCTGATCCTGTTGTTATTACGAACGACCACTATGGATTTGCTTCAAGCCAACCAGTATAATTTCGAATGAAATTTACGTGAACGTGCGCGTTGTACTGTATGAATAATAATCAGAGACGTCACATCGTGTGCGTAGCATAACGAATGTGCATAGTGTGATAGCGTCTCTTCTCTTGGAAATTCATACATTACAACGCGCAAAATCGCACAATTTAGGTCTACACATAAACATAACATAGGAATGTGATCTTTATTATCAAGGTTCTGGTTTAGTATCAAGCTTCTCATTTATATTTTGACGAAGTGCTTTTGTTTTGTTTGTATAATTTTTTTTTCTCTCGTGTGGTAAAGATACTTCTCGAGTCGAAAATGCCGACCAAAGTCACTTGTATACTAGTTTTCTGAGGCGATGAGTGCAAGCGATAGGAACTCGAGGCTTGCATTATTTATAGGCCCTCCACACGCACTGACATTTGAAGACGATCCCGACCTCTACTCAAAATGCCGTCTAAGCATTACCCAAGATGAGGCGTAATGAGACAGATCAATGAGACTCTAGTATTGGTATTTACTATATTTGTATTGATGATTTTCATTGTACTGTCAATTTGCGCATGTGATGTTCATATGTATGAAATTATGAATTATTATAGGATTTATAGGCTATTGTATTATTATCCTTACACCAAATATAATAAGGTGCATTGGGGTAACTTCTAAAGTGGGATGATTATGAAAATACCAAATGTCTGTATGAAATTACTTTTTGTTACTAAGTCTCTATCTGTGCTTTGTTTTCTCAGTCATCAATAGAGAAAACCAAAGACTTTCCAGTTGTCACGGCCGCAAACCGCAAGTTTTCTAACAATATCAACATCTAGTAGCCAGTTTAATTCTATACTACTATTGTTTAATAGTATATATTGTAAAACACCGACTACCTTTTAAGACCAGAAATACTACAAAAAAAAGTCCTCGAGTTTGTTCAAAAGATGCTACTTTATGATAAGGTCAAGCGCGGCAAACTAAACGGTTCAGTTGAATCGTATAAAAAAGGTAATGAAGAACTATTCTTGTTTAACCAACCACCCATATCTGCATACATTATGAATCATGGTAACTATGATTTATTAGGTTAGCCTTTGCCTTAAATGTATTGTATAAATAGATGCGAAAAATCGTATTGGAAACATAGGTACGCTTAAAAGGTATTCTCTTAACGTATTTTTCGTTACTACATAGAATAAAAAAAATCTGATACTAAATCTTGAATTTTCAATATTCTACACTGAGAGAATAATCATTAGTTAAACTAAACTAGGAATTAAATAACAGTTCTGTAATGGGGGAAAACATGAAGTTTAGTAATAATTATAGACGTTTCACTATTTCTGTAAAGTTTAGGTATTTATTTCTACAAACAGCTCAGTAATCCTAAATCTAATTTCAACAAACAGATAATAGAAATTGCAAGAACTAAAAGAAATTGCAAAAGTCAATTTGTTCCTATTAGTTGACTCTCCTTGTCCCCGGATTAAGGTTATTTTTGTAATTCTAAGTTATCCTTTTCTCTCAGTGTATAGACAGGATAAAATGAAATAGTAAATAAATAGCTGATTTGCAAGACCGAAGTGCTCCCATAAGTGTTCCGTGAACAAAGTTTTGTACGGAACTCTAAAAACCGTGTGTCTGTTTAAAACTATTGATTTGATAACTAGCACCTGAAAAAAAAAACATTTTTCCAGCCAGTACGCTTTCGACGGATTTCTTATTTACCTTACATTCCCTTTATCCATGGAAATCAATACAGCATCTCAACTCAACATGATTTGGGATTTAAAAAGGCAAGATGAAAGCGCAATGCCTGAGCATAGACAGTACTTCATTATGCATCAGACAGTTCGGTTAACGTGCCAAACACAACAAGTTTACTACGCTGTAAAGATACTTAAAATAATTCTGACGCACCGCCGTCTCACTTCTGGAACTTCCGACCTCTATTTGATGACAGTTGTAACATTTTCCTCGGTTAATGTTTGTAAAACACCTTTATCGCTTGATTAATTTTATAAGAAATCTTTATTTTTTATTTATACTCAAAGGACAAGTATGAGCTATGTAAACTACTATTTGGAAAGAAGCTACGTATTGCATTTATGCATCTCGCGGGGTTTTAACTTTAAGAACTATTGCTGTTCTCTGTGCGGACAACGTAAAATTTCTACTGCGAAACGAAGTATATCTATCTAACTATGTAGACGAAATATGTAGTATACCTAACACCAATAAATAAGAAATCCTCAGATCACATGTTTGTCGCCCTTGGCTTATAGAATTACCTTTTGCTTTGGCATTTAAGTTGACGATGGAACATACACTGACGAAAGACTACGAATTTTCCGGCCATATTGACCCATGGCCGAAAATCGTCGTACGAGTACCACAATAAAGTAGCTACACAAAAGTAAAAGATAACCTATAAACCAAGAGCAGTAAAAGAGCGGGTCCGCATCTATAATTTATGGTATCTTCGAGGCCGATACGATCGGTAACATTTCTTACAAACGTGACCTTAGTAAGGTCAATAGCACGACTGATCGATGGCAGGACTAACCAGCAGGGTTCCGTGTATGGAACAAGATGGAACATGCAAGATGAGTAAAATTACGAATGATTTCGCAACTATACTCTGTATCTTTAGGTATTTCAATAAAAGTAAACAAATAATTTGTAAATTTTCGGGTAGTTATAACATTTATTGGTTAACCGACCAAATACAAAACCACCTGGATCTGTCACTGAACGACCTGACTTTATCTTACATTATTTGATCATGTAATGTTTTCATCTACCCTCAACTGGCTTAAGGAGCCATTTGAGAGTAGATTTTCTTTACTTTTATTTATTTTAAATACCTAAAGATACAGACTTGTAGTAATGATAATGGTTTCTTCAGGGCGTCCGCTAGCTGACGAGGTTACACGAACCGGGTGAGCGGGTTAAGGTTAACGAAAAATAGTACGGCGTGGACGCTTGCGGCGGATTTTACCTAGCGTTATTATCGGACGCCCTCAGAGTATACGTATTTGACACTCATGTCGACATAGCACAGTAGGTACAAGAGTGTCCAATGATTTTGGTCCTATTTTTAGGGTTCCGTACCTCAGAAGGAAAAAACGGAACCCTTATAGGATCACTTGTGCGTCTGTCTGTCTGTCTGTCACAGCCAATATTCTCCGCTCCTACTGGACCAATCAAGTTGAAATTTGGTACATACATGTAAGTTTGTGACCCACAGACGGACATACATGTACGTTACAACGTAAACAAATGAATTTTAAATATGGGGGCCACTTTTGGGGGTGGTAAATGAGAAAATTCAAAAATAAAGTTGTCAAACTATATCGTGGTACAGTTTAGAAGTAATACAAAAAAAAATAGGCAACATATGACCATCCCCCCCCCCTTATCTCCGAAACAACTGCGTCTAAAATTTTGAAAAAAAATACATAAAATAGGTCTTTACCTATAGATGACAGGACAACCTATTAGAAATATGTAGTCAAGCGTGAGTCGGACTAATTACTTAGTTTTTGATCCGACCCCTACGGGTTGTTTAAAGGCAATTCACTCGCGTTTCACATATAAAAAATACATTGTTATAAATTGAGTAATGTACGGAACCCTTGGAGCGCGAGTCCGATTCGCACTTGACCGGCTTTTCATCATTATACTATAGTTTGGGCTTAAATCTTTAATCTTAAACTTTATGTTTCTATATGTGTCCGATGAATGCAGTCTATACCTACTTAATACTTAGGTAGGTTAGGTTAGGTATATTTAGGTAGAACTAGATATCAGATGAACTTTTTGGCTCAAGTTAACCTGATATTTCAATGTATCTCTATTCTTTACATTTAACTCGAACTTCATGAAATAGAATATGTTTGAAGTCTATATTTCACGATATGTTTTGACTAGAAGGGTTTGTATAACTTTCGGGCGAAACGATGTTTCTTAGTTTGACGTCTCTTTTCAAATATAAAACCACACATTAAGTTTACTTACGTAACCTTTTTAAACCTCATTGAAAACGAAATCAACATCGTAATGCGACAATGGCGCTACATCAACAATACCACGTTATAAGTAAATGTGTTTCCGATTACAGAACCAGCTTTCAAAACGTGCTTAAGCGAAAGTGGTGACACTGGTGACATTGACAGAGTGGAGGTGAAATTCGCCTTTATGACCCTTAGGGTCATTTGGTATGCGGTCGACGCTAAAGCGTTTTTAAAATGCTGTTTCCGGTGACGGTTCGTAATAAAATATGTAGCTAATGTATTTGGGTAACTTAAATAACTGTAAGATATAAGTGTGACTCACATGGAAGTGTAGATTACTTAGTTAAAAGGATTTGAGTAGAGCAGCCGGACTACGCTAACTCTGCTCAGCATTTACAAAAACAAGCTTAGACTCCGTCTTGTCATTTTTCATTTCATATACGTAACGTCTCGTCCTACCAAATAATTTACTTTCTTTTTTAGCTTATCGTTAACTTATCGTTCGTGTACAAGTAGGTACATAACATAAGATTTTCCGTGTAGCTTTATCACGAGCTTGACGCTGACCTGAGACTGACATATTCGCTAGCGTATGCGTATAATAACTTACTTTCTATGCATCTCGCTCGTACCTACTGGCTTATTAGTGCAAGCGAGATGTACCTATAGAAAGTTACGCAGACGTTAGCGAATATGTTAGTGTCAAACTCGTTGTAGCACAGTATATGTAACATTACTTTCTGTGCATCTCACTTGCACTAATATGCCAGAGCGAGATGCATAGATAGTAAATTACGTAGACGTGAGAAAATGTGTCTATTTTGTTATTTAGTTCTTTAGGTGAATCCTAGAGGCGCTGTATAAAACTCCGATATAACTCTTGCTCTGTTTTTTAGTATACTTAGAAAGGGACAGCATCGTTTGGAGTGGAGTGAAGTTAGGTACATAAGACCGTAAAGAAACGTAAAACGTGACTCACGGCACGTTTATTCACTGAAAGTAAGTGAAAAATACTCTGCCAACTGATGGTAGAGCTACTGAAGTGTAAAACTTAGTAAAACTTAAAATTTCTCAACTCACAGAACCCATACAAGTTACCGAAGCAATTAATCTAAACGTCGAAATACACTTTCCCAAACGTAATTTATGAAGATGTAATTTATAATTTATACGGAGGCTAAACTAGTTTCCCCTCTGCGAATACATTACAATTTGATGCCAGTTCAATTTGGCGAACAATTAATTACCTTTTCGACGCCGGTTGAGACACAGACGAGGGAAACATCCTTACAAACGATTAGTAAACTTTCAGTATACGGCCAGGAATTTGATTTCTGTACCATTTTATAATTCTTAGGATTTGTTGTCAAGCGGACTCCAGGCTCCCATGAGCCGTGGCAAAAACCGGGAAAACGCGAGGAAGATGATGATGATAATGCCAACGGAAGTTATCACATGTAGCCATAATTTTAATCAGTTTACTTTATTTAGTATCAAATACCGTGACTACATTACAATTTGATGCCAGTTCAATTTGGCGAACAATTAATTACCTTTTCGACGCCGGTTGAGATACAGACGAGGGAAACATCCTTACAAACGATTAGTAAACTTTCAGTATACGGCCAGGAATTTGATTTCTATGCCATTTTGTAATTCTTGGGATTCGTTGTCAAGCGGACTCCAGGCTCCCATGAGCCGTGGCAAAAACCGGGAAAACGCGAGGAAGATGATGATGATAATGCCAACGGAAGTTATCACATGTAGCCATAATTTTAATCAGTCTACTTTAGTATCAAATACCGTGACGGCAAGAGATAAAGTAGTTTCTTGTGGTGAAAAGGCCGTTTTTACACGATTTTATTTTCCGCCAGCTTCATTAGAGATCAATTTGATATTGTGATACGGGTGATTGTTAATTAGTCTTGTGTAAGGCTAAATCAGTCGACTGATCTTCATTAGCGTAACAAAGATTGAATTAATTAATTGATTAAATATAGTTGACCTGTAGGACTGTAGGTACCTAATCGAAATCTGAACACAAGTACCTATTTAAAAACATGTTTTGCTGTATCAATTGACACTTTCTGAATTGCTTTTTAGGGTTCCGTACCCAAAGGGTAAAACGGGACCGTATTACTAAGACTTCGCTGTCCGTCCGTCCGTCCGTCACCAGGCTGTATCTCACGAACCGTGATAGCTAGACAGTTGAAATTTTCACAGATGATGTAATTCTGTTGCCGCTATAACAACAAATACTAAAAACAGAATAAAATAAAGATTTAAGTGGGGCTCCCATACAGCAAACGTGATTTTTGACCAAAGTTAAGCAACGTCGGGCGTGGTCAGTACTTGGATGGGTGACCGTTTTCTTTTTGCATTTTTTTCCGTTTTTTTTTTGCTTTATGGTACGGAACCCTTCGTGCGCAAGTCCGACTCGCACTTGCCCGGTTTTCTTTTTTATAAGTATTTTGTTTGTAAAACATATTATTATAGCAGCTTCGATATTCTGGCAACTGCATACTCACACCAAAATTGAACGCAGTGTACGCTTATTCCATTCCTTATTCGCTTAAGTAGGTATTTCATTTGTTAAAAGTCATGGCCTAACATATACCTACATAAAATATTACCTATACTTACTATATCTAGTATTATTGGCAATGGTTTTGGAATAGGCAATGACTAAAGTATTTTGCAGCACTCAAGGATTTTGTAATCATTAGCAAATAATACACTTAGGTGTCATTTTATTTTGTCGTGTTTCCTTATTTACATTTACTTGTAGGAAATTTGAAAATGACATTCTAGCGGAAGTCACTATAACCTTGGGTTTTTGATAAGTTTGTTCATACATATTAGTAATACTTGTCATTTAACGAGGAAAATTAACATATTACTTAAAATATTCATATGTATTATTCATATACCTATGTATTATGTAAGGGCTACAAATATAATGACCACCAAAAAATACTTTGGTACCCTAAATAAAAAAATCATGCTTACCAAAAAAAATTACTGAACACCAAAAAAATAAGGCCTAAAATTACAAATGTACCACCATTTTAATTACGACTGCACTTCAAATTGTATTCGAATACCAAATATATTGAATGATTACCAAAAATCATTTATGATCACCAAATCTTGAAGACCAAATAAATGCGATATTTTCACCTAAATAAACCACTATGATACCAAAAAATTTATACATATTACCAAATAAAGTAAAATGATGCCAAAATTACTAGCCCTCCCGCTCAACCCCCGTACCCCGCACCGCATAACTTAGGTAGGCATACTGAAATGCTACTAGAAAAGTATGTTAGGTTAGGTTTGTACTGCTATCAGTTAAGTGGGCTAGGTTAACACTGCGACCCTTACAGAAACGAATTGCTACTAGAAAAGTGGGTTAGGTTAGGTTTGAACTGCGACCCTTACAGAAAAGAAATGCTACTAGAAAAGTGGGTTAGGTTAGGTTTGAACTGCGACCCTTACAGAAACGAAATGCTACTAGAAAAGTGGGTTAGGTTAGGTTTGAACTGTGACCCTTACAGAAACGAAATGCTACTAGAAAAGTGGATTAGGTTAGGTTTGAACTCCGACCCACACAGAAACGAAATTCTACTAGAAAAGTGGGTTAGGTTAGGTTTGAACTGCGACCCTTCCAGATAAGAAATGCTACTAGAAAAGTGGGTTAGGTTAGGTTTGAACTGCGAACCTTACAGAAACGAAATGTTACTAGAAAAGTGGGTTAGGTTAGGTTTGAACTGCGAACCTTACAGAAACGAAATGTTACTAGAAAAGTGGGTTAGGTTAGGTTTGAACTGCAACCCATACAGAAACGAAATGCTACTAGAAAATTTTGCTTTGCTTTAATAGGATAGCAAGATTTAAAAATTTGGTTATAATTTTACATTAAAATGGAGTTCTAATTTTGGTGGTCATTTACTATTTTTGGGTTTACAATGATTATTTTGGTGTCATTTTATTTAATAGGATAGCACGATGTAAAAATTTGGTTATCAATTGACATTAAATTGGGGTTTGAAATTTGGTAATTATTTACTATTTTTGGGTTAATAATGATTAATTTGGTGTCATTTCCTTTAATAGGATAGTAAAATGTATTAAAATTGGTAATCATTTCACATTAAAATGGTGTTATAATTTTGGTGATCATTCATTATTTTAGGGTGGTAAAGTAGATTTTTTTGGTATTAAATTTTATTAAATCTGGTGATCAGTTAAATAGCAGCCTTATGTAAGTAACAATATTCAAAACAATTTTTTTCATATTTGAAACAGATACAGTCCAATGTCCAGAACAACGTTTAATACAGTCATGTTCCATTCAGTCCATACTTATCTAGAACGTCTCGTATAGATTCTAGTGCTATTGTTATTATACATTATAGTATATAGTGTGGAAAGATAAGTCGGGCCCTGGAGGAAAACTACTTTAAATCCTTAAGCTGGCTCATTTTACTTAATGGAGACATTCCTTTATTTTTAAAAAGAAACAAATCTGCATTCAATGTTTATTTCTTTATTTCTTCAATTTGGCTTGTCTAAAAAAATCTTGAGTACTAAATATTAGATTTTATGGATATTTTGTACGACAGACGAGTGTAAGACCTAATGTTTCTCGGAGAAATGTTATCATACATTAACTGTATCGACTAGTAGAATAAAATTGCGAGATTTTATTTTTTGTAATTTTTTGTCGATTCCAGTCCCGGACGAGGCAAGCGAGTTTAAAAAAATCTTTGAATGCAGTTTTGTTTCTTTTAAAAAATAAAGGATAGTCTCGTTTAAGTAAAATGAGCCAGCTTAAGGATTTAAGGTAGTTTCCCTCCAGGGCCCGACTTATCTATCCACACTGTATACCAACACCGTTTTGTCAAATAGTACCTTATGTATTTAGATGCGGGTGTCCTTTACTCATAGAAACAGGAAAACCTAATTAAAACCTAATTCTGCGTATCTAATTAATCTCCAATCAAATTGTAACACACTGTTTTTCTTACCCAGGCAATTAATGCCATTGTCAGGTATAATGACGTGGCGTGACTAAGAGACAAAGCCACCTAAAGCGATTAACTAAACAATGACTTAGACGGCTACTTAAACATTCATGTTGATTCGACACTTGATTCCTGTAATGTGTTGTTTTTGGGTTTTTGGGTTTGGGTGTTTGGGTTGGGTAACTGCCAACTATAATGTCATAAAGTCATAACCCCTTATCATAAAGGTATAGGCGCAATTATTTAATAATAATTTGTCTTTATCAGTTATATTGTCTTGTGTATTTGTAAGATAAAGGAATAAAACTTAAATTAACCTTTCGCTTTTGATCGGAGAGTTTTTAAGGCGATGTTCGAATGGCAACTGCAGCTGTATTACTGCTGCGGTCTTAACGCGAACACTGTCACTGTCCAAATCTTTTATCAAGCAAATTTCATTGATAAAATGAGTGACGAATTGATGGTGACGTTCGTATAGCAATTGCAGCTGTATTACTGCTGCGGTTTTAACGCGAACACTGTCACTGTCCAAATCCTTTATCAAGCAAATTTCATTGAAAATGAGTGACGGATCGATGGTGACGTTCGTATGGCAACTGCAGCTGTATTAATGCTGCGATCTTAACGCGAACACTGTCACTGTCCCAATCCTTTATCAAGCAAATTTCATTGATAAAATTATTGACGGATTGATGGTAACGTTCGTACTGCAATTACAGCTACATTACTGCTGCGGTCTTAACGCGAACACTGTCACTGTCCAAATCCTTTATCAGGCAAATATCATTGATAAAATGAGTGACGGATTGAACGACCAAATCGCTGTAATAAGCTCTGGGTGTCGCGGAGCTAATAGATTTAATATCAAATGTAATATTCATATACATATTTATAGCGACATAAGAACACACAATAATTATAGTATGATAGTAACCCGAGAAAGCAAGCTTGCCTATTAATTATTATCTTACTAGAGTCTCTACTACAACCATTGCATCATCTCTCTCTCTCTTACTGATAACCAGATACACACTCTGGTTACGGAGGACATGTACTTTCTCAGTCCTCCTCGGGTAACCTCTCTTGGTCTTGCCTGACACTCTGCCTCGGCCTGGCAAGACCCATACATACTATGAGCATGGTGGCGGGAACCTCTTGTTCCCTGACGGGCCTCCAACCATCCCCAAATAGCTCGCCTCTTCCTCCATAGACACACCATGCTCCTCTATAGGTTACCCTCTCTTACTCTCAGTCATGGCTTCGGGCCTTACGCTAAGCTTGACGCCAGCTGCCTGACAGCCCTATACATGATGCCTCTGGCCAGATACTTTAGGCCAGGAACTAAACTGTACATAAGTCTTATGAAAGCTTGCCATCTCAACATTACCGTCACACCAGCGATAATGACTATTAAAGGGGAAACTCACCAAGAGTAGTTGGCTCTGTACACTGCTCATACCATAAGCAGTCTGCACCTGTTTCCATCAGGTCTCCTTGCCTCTCCTATAGGTATTACCTTTTCTTTTCCTCACTTATTCTTCTCGCGCCGCCGTTACGACTCGATATTCAACTATTTCTTTTTCAGCTCAGTGTTACCAGGATGTAAAAAGCGAATGACAGTTACCTGTATTATTGGTCCGTATCGCGCATCATCGCGACACTCGCCACGGCAAAGAAAATGTTACAAGACGGTTAACAGGTGACGCGTCCATTCCGCTATCTTCTCTCTGGCTTTAATGGCAGCGTCTCTCTTCTCATTTCTACTAGGACTTTCGATTACTGAACCTTCAACAAAGTCTGTCGGAGTAGGGCAAGTTTCTTCTACAGGAGTCAGTGGATTTTCTTGTAATGATAATGATTCATCACTAGGAACGGTCTCTGGATTATTGTTATCAATTATCTGATCCGGAGGTATATCCGGGCTACTTGTGTCCGTTACAGGCACTTGAGGCATTTCATCAACATTACTGGAGTCTAAAGTATCTTCCACTCTTACTACTTTATTTTCTTCCTGATTGACCATTTCAGGCAGTTCTTTATTTGGTATACATGTTTCTTCAACATCGTCTGCTTCTAACGGGTACAAGTGGCCAAGAGATCGTGTGAATTCCGTATCATTAACTTTGACTCTAGCAACTCTTACAACACCATCTTGGCCCTTAATCAGAGAGACAATTTTTCCCACTTTCCAATTTGTCCTATTCTTGGAGTCATCTCTGATTTGAACTATATCTCCTATTTCAGGTACTTTTTTAGATTTAATTCTTGGTTGTTTGTGTGTGTGGAAGGATCTCTCTCTAAGACTTGGCAGATATTGGTTAATGAACATTCTTTTATATTCTTCAAGAATCATTTGACCTCTTCTCCAACTTTGCACTAGGTCAACCTTTGTATTTGTCAGTTGTTGATTTATTTGTAAATCTGTATTTAAATCTAAGCACTGTCCAAGGGTCAAGAAGTCGGCTGGCTTCAGTACTTCTTCTGGCTCTGCACCTACTGCAGTCAACGGTCTAGTGTTAAGCACCGATTCCACCTCTTTAAGGACCGTTGTCATCTGGTTCTCAGTCAACAGATGTTTGTCCAACGTGCGTTTCAAGCAGTGCTTAACTAAAGCTACTAGTCGTTCATAAAAGCCTCCCTGCCAAGGTGCCAGCTGAGCTATAAATTTCCATTTAATACCTTTATTCATACAGTACTCTGACGACAGGACTTCACTGGTCAGTTTGAATTGGAGTGCGTTATCAGAGATTATGGTGTCCGGTATGCCCCTAATAGCTGTGAATCTCCTAATGGCTAGTAAGCACTCCTTCGCTGATAAGTCTTTAACTAATTCTAGATGCAAAGCTCGTACTGCTAAACATGTTAATAGACATATCCACCTTTTTTCTTTTCCTTTATCTGTATCTACTAGGACAGGTCCTAGATAGTCTAAGCCGGTACAATGGAAAGGTGAGCTATAATTTACTCTTGCACTTGGTAGCTCCGGTGCTGGTGGTAACTGAAAAGGGCCTCCACCATACTTCACGCATTGTGGGCACCTTCTAATAACTTTCTGAACTTGAGCACGTCCCTGGGGTATCCAATATTTTTCTCTTATAATACTCAAGGTGTGGGGCACACCTACATGATAATTTTCTTCATGTGTCCTTTTAATAATCTGGGTTGCCAAAGAGGATTGTTTTGGGATCACTATTGGATACTTCTTATCATATGGCAAATTTGCTTTCCCAAAACGTCCTTTGCTCCTCAATACTCCATCTACGTCGCGGAATATTCCTAAATCTAACGACAGATTAGTTCTTTTTCCCATGACTTCGTTTGGAAGGTATTCTTTCTGAATCCTCTTAATGTTGTCTGTAGTGATATCATTTCCAGTTGTATTATCAATATTTGAAGGTTCCTCATTCAATTGCTCGGTGAGTTCTTGCTCTTCTGTTGTGAGGGCTAATTCTTCACTTTCATAACCCTTCGAAGTCATCTCTGGACCATCAACTATCTCTAGAGCCCTCCCAACCAAGCAAAGCTCTTTATTAGTTTGTGTGTCATTAGGCCAATGATTTTCATCTTTGGTAAGGAATTTTGGTCCATAAAACCATAACTCTTGTTTCTTTTGCCATAATTCTGGTCTAGTTGCTATATCTGCCGGGTTATTTTTTGTATCCACATATCGTAGCTCTATACCCAGGATATGGCTGGTTTGTTTTATTTCATTAACGCGCCTTGCTACAAATGGAGGCAGTAATTTGCTTGTCTTCATCCATGCCAAGACAACTTGGCTGTCAGACCATAGATACAACCTTGAAAGTTTTATATCTATATGATCATGTATATATTTCATTAACCTGCTACCAATCAAGAAGGATAACAACTCAAGTCTTGGGATTTTCAAATCATTTTTGTCTTCTATTGGTGTGATCCTCGTCTTAGACATCAGGAAAGTGACTGCTGTTTTGTCTTCGCCTATAAGTCTCAAATATACAATCGCTGCATATGAATTCATAGACGCATCTGTAAAACCATGTAGTTCATATCGTATGATCTTTCCTGTTTGTTCGCATGTATCTCCGACGTATCTTTGAACTTCTATGTCTTTTATAGCAGCTAGGTTTTTAACTATGTTTTCCCATAACGTCTGCATATCATCAGGCAGTGTATCTTCCCATTTCAGTTTTCTTTTGCAGAGTTCCTGGAATAATAACTTTCCAGGAAGTATTAAAGGTGATGCAAAACCACAGGGGTCATATAAACGTGCTAATACTTTGAGCACTCCTTTCTTCGTGATTCCTCTTGACTCAGTGATAAAAATTTCTGGATCTATATTGAGTTGTAGGGTGTCATTCTTTATATTCCATAATAAGCCGAGAATCTTCATCTTATCTGTCCGTTTTTCTCTCTGAGTTAAAGGAATTTGCTCAATAAAGTCTTTGTCATTAGACATCCAGTCTCTAATATTCATACCTAGTTCCTGGAATATGCGGTTTGTATCCTTGTACAGTTGTAGAGCTTCCTTGTTGGAACCAGCTGACGTTACCAAATTATCCACATAACATCTGTCTGCTATTTTTGATAGTAGGGAATTTTCTGTCTTTGAAATATGATGTCTGATCGTCGCTGTCAATAAAAAAGGACTGGATATAATTCCAAATGGGACACGACAAAAACGATACTGTACTATATTGTCTTCTGTTACTTCCTTCAAGGGATCTTTCACCCAAAGAAATCTGGTAACGTCTCTATCTTCTGTTTGAAGTCCCACTTGGAGGAAAGCTCGTTCCACATCAGCTGTTATGCCTATCTTTCCTGTTCTGAAATTGAAGATTAGTCCCGTAAGATCTTCCAACATAGATGGGCCACCATACAGACATTCATTAAGGCTTTTTTCATTCTTAATTTTTGATGACGCGTCATACACTATACGCCCTCTCTTTCCCTTTTGATTTACAATATGATGAGGCAAGAAATGAACTGGATGTGTCAGTTCGTGAAAAGGTGAAGGCTGGACTATCTCAATCACCTTAGCTTCTAACTGTTCTTTTAGGATTTCTTTATAGTTGTCGAGAGTTTCTTCATCAGAACGTTTTATTAAGCTTTTCAACCTTCCAAGCGCGAGTCCGTAATTTGTGGGCAATTCCGGAGGATATTGTATCCACGGCCACTTAACTTGATATCTTCCTTCTTGGTACTTGACATTTTCGTTAAAATGGTGAACTGCTTCTTCTTCCTTTGTCGTCTTCGGTGAGTCCGTGATGCCAATACTCTCAAGCGCCCATAAGAACTTAACATCAATATTACGGAGGGGAAGATCTGGCTCGGAGAAATATGGACAGTTAGAATCATGACAACTACAATATGTCACGACTGACAGCACCTCTTCATTTTTATTATTGAAAGCCCTGTCGAAGCCTCCAGTCAGCCAACCAAAATCTGAGTCGATCAGATATAAGTCTTCTTTTATTTTTATAAGGTCTTTTCTGAGGAACGAAAAATACATGTCGTTACCGATCAACAAGTCAACTCTTTGACCGACCGATTCATCATCCGCACTTATATCTATTTTAGGATGATTAATTTTGGCAACTGGGACGTGATCTGTTATATGTGGTACAATATTTACTTTTATTTTCTTCTCAATTTGTCTCTTTGTTAGAACAGTTACCTCCGCTGATGAACTTTTAATAGTGTAAGGTTTATTAGATCCAAATGTATAGACAATTAAATCAACTTCATTGTTCTTTTTGATTTCAAGGTCTTTTGCCAATTTGTTTGAGATATATGACCTCATACTCCCACAATCCATAAGTAATCTACATGTCAGGTGTTTGTTGTGCTGGCTTGCTATCTGTGTTACTGCAGTCTGTAAAAAATTGCACACACGGTTACATACATTAACTGATGTTTTTTCTATCATAGGAACAGGTTCTATATCTATTTTACCTTTCATAGTTTTCTGCGGGCACAAAGCTCTATTGTGTAATTTATTACAGTGATGACACTTCCTTTTACTGAAGCATTTAGAGGCTCTATGGCCATTCTTGAAACATAAGAAGCACCTTTGTTGCAGTCTACTTATCCTTTCTTTGATTGTTTTATATTCATTACAATCATCATTGTAATGTCCCGCTTTGCCACAGAAAATGCATGAAATTTTTGGACGTTTAGACTTAAATGTGTTAGTTCTGTCAAACAGCCTCTTGCGTTTTGCTGGTCTTTCTCTTGTAACTTTAAGTAGGGTTGATGTAGATCCTGACGTTGAAGCAGCTGTCGAAATAGATCCAGACGTTGAAGCAGCTGTTGATGTAGATCCGGACGTTGATGTTTGTAGCGTTTGTGGTGTTTGTATATTTATTCTTTCCATGGCCGTTATGACCTTATCTAGTGCTTTCTTTATGCTGTCTGTACTTTCTTCTTCCGAAATTAAAATTTTAACCTGATACAATACCGTTTCTGGAAACTTATCTAATATAATCCCTCGCAAATAGCTTGCTTCGGTGTTTTCTCCGTATGCAGATAATACCCGTAGGTGAGTATCTATGTTATTTAATATTTTTCGGCACTCAATAGTAGATTGGGCTCGTTCCAGATTTAATAAGGCTTTGTTGTGAGCATCTATTACGTTATTTTTCTTCCCAAACCTATTTTTAAGAATTAAAGTTGCGACCTCATAATTCTGGTTAGTCGTCTCCAAGCCTTCAATTGCTTGGAGTGCCGGACCCTCTAAAGAACCTACTAAATATGATAACTTCTCCACGTCCGCTATATTTTTATTCTCTACATTGGCCACGAATCTGTCCCAAAACGAGTTCCATTTCAAAATGTCGCCATTGAATTTGATCAAGTCTAATTTGGGTAGTTTAGTTTTATTTTGGGTGTTGTTCTCTTCGGAATAAATTTTGAGCACTATTTCCATCTTCGTTATAGCGTCCTCTGCTTGAATTTGTAGTTCGTCACATTCTTGATAAAATTCTTTCTGTGGGTTCGTCACGTGATTTATGTATTTGTCCAATTGGATTTGAAATTGAGTTAATTTACTCTTTAGATCGATCTTATTTACAACTAATTCTTGTTGTTGTACTCCTACTCCTGTTTCGACTTTGTTCAGTAAATCTACCGTTATTTTTACAGTTTCTTTCAGTCTTTCTACGCGGGAGCGCAACGCTGTAGAAAGAATTTCTTCCATCTTGCTACCTGTAATTTCCACTACGCTATACTTTTTGCGATATCGTAAATCATAAGAGTATTTTAAGAAACGCCGAAACATAACAAAGTCACGCAAAATTATGATTGCAATAATTATGATTCTACTCGAAAACAAATGGCGTATTTGTTTGTTTGCAAGCAATTACAATGGCGTACGCCGGTAAGGCTTAGTTGATTCTTTCATTGATTCGAACGGCATCTCTTACTACTTAATGTCTATTGATATAATTATCAAACTTTTACCTCAACAGTCGTATCCTCTTCAGCATTCACTTTCTTTTAAATTAATAACTTATAAAAACACAAATCTCACGCCATTATGCACTTGCTAAATATTTTCCAAACACGACAAGACAAGACAAACTTTTTATTCTTTTTCGCAACAACTTCAATACGCACAGTGGCATCTAGGTTTTTTGGCCACAGACGGAATTGTCATCGGACCAAAACCAACTTATTAAATAATTAACGTAGACGCAAAACATAATAATAATAAAACAAAAACACGCTAATAAAACCACAATATTGTTTAAATTCTTTATTAAGTATACACAGTATTCATAAAAAAATGTTAACTTATAAAAATCTTCGTTCAAATGAACAATCGAATAAAATCGATTCCCGAACGTAACAACTTAAAACATATCGCTGTCTCACTCTGACTACAGCGACGGCTATATTGTCGTCTCTCAACTTCTTAATCATGTTGAGTACATAAATCGAATGAATCGATGACGCACATAAATCGAATGAATCGATGACGCACATAAATCAATTAAATCGATAAAGACCGGAATAAATTTAAATGCGAAATAAATAAATAGAGGTTGAATGTTTATTTCAGGTATAAACAGTAAATTACTTTTAATGCCATAATATAATAACCATGCCAATATTCGGCTTCAGTAGTTGCACTGTTCATGCAACAAAATTCTGGACTCTAATTCCATATGCAATGGTTACCAATCTCATGCTCTCACAATACTCTACAGAGAGACTACCCAACCGAAAAAAAAATGTATTTATATACATTTCTGCTTGTCAATAAATATTTAATCATTAGAGCCTGTTCAGAAATAGAAGAGCTGCGGAATGCATTGGGCCCCATACACTCCACAACTCCTCCACCCCGCACAGACTTCAGTTCTTTTCTTTCATCTGCTTGTGATGGATTTCAATTCTTTAGCAACTCCACCAAATTATGTCGCGGAGCTAATAGATTTAATATCAAATGTAATATTCATATACATATTTATAGCGACATAAGAACACACAATAATTATAGTATGATAGTAACCCGAGAAAGCAAGCTTGCCTATTAATTATTATCTTACTAGAGTCTCTACTACAACCATTGCATCATCTCTCTCTCTCTTACTGATAACCAGATACACACTCTGGTTACGGAGGACATGTACTTTCTCAGTCCTCCTCGGGTAACCTCTCTTGGTCTTGCCTGACACTCTGCCTCGGCCTGGCAAGACCCATACATACTATGAGCATGGTGGCGGGAACCTCTTGTTCCCTGACGGGCCTCCAACCATCCCCAAATAGCTCGCCTCTTCCTCCATAGACACACCATGCTCCTCTATAGGTTACCCTCTCTTACTCTCAGTCATGGCTTCGGGCCTTACGCTAAGCTTGACGCCAGCTGCCTGACAGCCCTATACATGATGCCTCTGGCCAGATACTTTAGGCCAGGAACTAAACTGTACATAAGTCTTATGAAAGCTTGCCATCTCAACATTACCGTCACACCAGCGATAATGACTATTAAAGGGGAAACTCACCAAGAGTAGTTGGCTCTGTACACTGCTCATACCATAAGCAGTCTGCACCTGTTTCCATCAGGTCTCCTTGCCTCTCCTATAGGTATTACCTTTTCTTTTCCTCACTTATTCTTCTCGCGCCGCCGTTACGACTCGATATTCAACTATTTCTTTTTCAGCTCAGTGTTACCAGGATGTAAAAAGCGAATGACAGTTACCTGTATTATTGGTCCGTATCGCGCATCATCGCGACACTGGGGATTCATTTCAAGAAATCATAACATGAGGCGGTAGAATACGAGTAGCGGAGGAAGAGGTCTTGAATATATTCATCACATCCTCTCGAAATGTTATTCATGTTAATCATTATACGCTAGCCTATCTATACAATACGTTATCGCACAATACACAGGATACATCGTGTGGCATGCTAAGCAATCGCCACAGGCTTATTTGCTTACCGCGCACAAACACTCAGATCCCCGCATTGATCTAGACACGCGGCAGCGTGTCAAGCCAAGTTCAAGCAAAGGAACTGGTTAGCCAGCGCCGAGTGTAATATTACACGAACCACTTGGTGCCACTTTTGACCCTTCTATAACTCAAAACATCTTTGACGTAAACACATAAAACTACGTGTGTTTAATTATATCCATAAGGATATCTAGAAGCCCAAATTTCATGAAGCTAGCTCAAACGGTTATAAAGGTATGAAGGTCAAAAAGTCGTAAATTTTAAGACTGACTTATGACTTATAGTACCTAAACCTAACCTACTTCCAGATGACCTAGAAGGATGAAATTTGGAATCCAGCTTGGTTATTGTGTGTAACCGTAGGAAAAAATCTAAAAATAAAATAAAGTTAAAAAATAGGGGGGGTCCCCATACAAAAAAACCATTTTTTATTGGGACTGACATATAAGTACCTAAACCTAACCTACTTCCAGATGACCTAGAAGGATGAAATTTGGAATCCAGCTCGGTTATTGTGTGTAACCGTAGGAAAAAATCTAAAAATAAAATAAAGTTTAAAAATAGGGGGGGTCCCCATACAAAAAAATATTTTTTTATTGTAGCGTTGGAACCGTTACAAGCAGATATTTGAAACTACCCCAATATATGTATTATTATATTTGCTATATCAAAATAAAGTTTAGTCAAAAAATAAGTGGTGTCCCCATACAAAAAACTTGTAATACGCTCTAAACAACCGGCCAACGGTGTGTCGTTGGCGGCGCGCGGCACCACATAATTATACAAAGAACAGAAGTAAAAAACATGCAGCGGAAACACAAGAAAAAACATTAAATCTCAATACCTGCCTAGTTTTCTTTACAAAAAGTATTGATATCCCACCAAAAACATAAATGTAAAAAAGGAGAGCCAAGTTCAATACAAAAATTATGCTTGGCTGTGGGGCTCACCGCAAAAAGAATGGAGATCTAAATGAGTGCCACTGCCAAGTTCTATGCAAAATCCATATATGTATTTATAGGAACAAAATAACATTATAAACAAGTATTAAACTCTATTTCTTTGCTTTATTGGATACCTTTAACAATTGCTGTTATTTAAAAAAATGTGAGATCTTAAAGTAGGTTAGATTTGGCTTGGCCAGGTTTTATCAGAATTACAATATATATAAAATGATTGATGTAATGAAAACTGGCCAAGTCAAATCTAACCTACTTTAAGATCTCACATTTTTTTAAATAACAGCAATTGTTATAGGTATCCAATAAAGCAAAGAAATAGAGTTTAATACTTGTTTATAATGTTATTTTGTTCCTATAAATACATATATGGATTTTGCATAGAACTTGGCAGTGGCACTCATTTAGATCTCCATTCTTTTTGCGGTGAGCCCCACAGCCAAGCATAATTTTTGTATTGAACTTGGCTCTCCTTTTTTACATTTATGTTTTTGGTGGGTCAAATAAACGGGGCCTATCAGTAGTATCGGTACACACCTGTCCTGTATTCGCGGTAATCTAGAAGGTCGCAAGTGTGAGTAACGTGTACGTGCCCAGTGAAAAGAGTACTGCACACAGAAAGGGACACTTTGCTATCTAGTTTGTGTGCTACTAAGCTGCAAAGAAAAATATAGCCTCATCCAGCCCTGATACAAAGTTTTCAAATGGTTTTTCCGCACTTCTAAACTCTGTGCCCAGAATTGACTGGATCGCAAAAAAACTCCTGTTCCATACTTTGTTCTTCGAAAAGGGATCATATTTGAAGCTAAGAACTTGCATTACATGTTTTGACAATGTAAAAACGATATAAATGTTTAACCAATTGCGATTACAAAAATTAAATAGCGAGACCATTATTTGATCAAAATATACTATAATGTGAGAGAAATTGTAAGGCACTTGCGCCTTTTTAAAGCGTGCCGTAGTCGATGCGTACACGCAGCTGCGCACAAGTTCGCGTGTGATTGTTTCCATCGATCGTGTTTTGTTTTCAAGCACCATTAGCTCCGGAAATGGAAATCACAAGTTTTATGTACCAACCCTATTTAATAGGGTTGCTACATTATTACATGTCGAAGGGCTAAAGAACTGGTCCCAGCAATTATGTTTGAAATGCGTACTTATCTACTGCATAGTATTCCATTTAATAAGGCAACTTAACTTTTTACAGATGCTAGTTCTTTCATAACTAAAGTGCATCATTATCGAGACGCGTCAATCGTTCAAGCACACTTTTCTGTTCTAAATATCTGCCATTACCTTGCTGCTTCGCTCGCTCGACCTGTGAAATACTGTTGAGTGAAAAGGACACACTATTTTCGAAGCACAGCAGTTAGCACTGTCACAGGAAGTCCTAATAGTAGCGTTGAAGTACGCGTTATATTGAACCAGTTCACAATTGCGAAATGAGTCCAATGACCTTTGTTCTTGTGAGAAATCAGAGGATTAAGTTCTCAGGACTTTATGTTTAACTTTAATCTTATTAAATCTGTTATTAGGACGTTACACCTTTTTCATAACAGGAATAGTACATTATTGTCGAGGCTCGGAAGTAGCTACTTGCAGGCTGAGGATTCGTTTTAAACGGACGACAGTCCGTTTAATTGAATCCGAAGCCAGCAAGTAGCCTTCCAGCCGAGTCATATATAGTGCTTTTCTCAAAAATGGTGCAAGAAATATAAATATCATAGAAATATTTTACAAAACCAACGTTCTTACGTACGTATATATTTTCACAGAAAAAAGTCCTTGCCGCCTTTTTATTTTTTTAATAAAAAAATAGAAGTGTATTTTTCTGTCGAAAATACGCCAACCTATTTGAGACAAATAAATAGTCGCGGTACTAATCATCTGTTTGGCTGTTTAATGGGCCTGTGCCTTCATTTAATATGGCCATATCAAATTTTAAAAAGTTTGGAACTCGACAAATAATGGAATTTGTATGCAACATTGCAGTCCCAAAAGCGAGACTGCAATGTTTTTAACTTTTTAATTTTTGAGTGACCATAAACTACGCGCTTCGCGACCTATTTTTTAGACGGCAAAGTCGACCTTGCCGTCCATTTTTGAGAAAAGTATTTTGTAACAGTTGTTTTATTTTTACAATCTTTTATTTTATTTGCAATGTTTGCATATTATGTTCGGGTTTAAAGCTTGCAAGGACTAATCGTAAATAAATTGGACCCATCTTCACTATTGGATCCCCTTCTATTCGATCTAACTGAAAATATAATATTATGCAATATTATGGTACCACCGACCTGATCAGATGATCGACACAGGAAATAGCCCTAGAAACTCTGTGATAAAACAAGGCAACCTAATTGTGGTTGCGTTTATTAAAATTGTTTCGACGAGTATTGAAAGAAAGTCAGCGATAAAAGCTTATTGTATCATAAATGTTTTATTAGATTTATTTATTAATATAAAACTTATTACATCGCATTTTAATATGTACATTCCTGTTTTATACAGAACGGGCGCTGTAACGTAGTACCGGAAGGTAATGGAGTTTTTTGGTGTTCATTTGAATTTTAACTGAGGTCATTGACCAAGAGGTTGTGGTTTGAATAGAAATTAATGTTTTTACTTGAAATAACGTATTTTTTACTTTAGGCAAAATCCGAAGTCATTAACTGACTGAACGGCGGGTTAAAAACTGGGGTTTAAAATGTTGCTCGTCAGATCCTTAGGCTATAATCACTAGCTATTTTTACAACTGAAAATAAATGATAATTAGACATGTATGGTTTTTTTTCCATCGAAACAACCTTAACCTTTTCAGGTTTTAATTGGAGTCTGCCATTGCAAATAGAGTCTAGTTTCCGTGTGATTTTTTTTCATGGGATTTGGCATGACTAGGATCTTAATTAATCTGTGTAAGAATTCAATACAAAAGCTAAAATATTGAGTTATCCCCCCCTCTTAAGGTATCCCAATCAATCCCAAGTAGCATGGAAGTGTCGGCAACATCAATATAGCAGCCAATTAAGAACTTAGAGTGATTTAAGGGACGTATAAGAGTGTCAGAAAAGATTTAAGCTGTATAAAAGGTACTTTACAGACATTATACAGCTCAAGCTGTATAAAATCATTATAAAGGATTCTGCGGAAGCATGGGGTGCTTTATCAGAATATAAAAAATCTACTATAAAACTAAAAGTGTTGTGAGAGACTACAAGCTAATTCTATCGTAAAAGCTGTATACAGGCTGTATTGTAGTAACACTTGGCACTTTTAGCTGTACAAAAGTATCTGTCAACTCCGTTTTAAAACATTAAGTGTTGTGAAACACTACAAGCTAATTTTATCGTAAAAGCTGTATAGAGGCTGTATTGTAGTATCACTTGGCACTTGTAGCTGTACAAATGTATCTGTCAACCCCGTTTTAAAGCTATTTCTTATGGCGTAATCTTACTCTCCTATAAGAATAGTAGTTGTATAACTTCTGTCTGTAAGGGTATTATAAAACCAAATGAATAAATGGCAGCTATAGTACAGCTTTTTTCTGTATTACTGATAGAGTCGCTTATAATAATCTTTTGGCGTAATTTTACACTCGTATAAGTATAGTAGTGTAATGATTTCTGAAAATAAGTGTATTATAAAACTAAAGGAATATATGACAGTTACAGTACAGGTTTTTTATTTGTTATACGGATCTCTAAAGAGAATTATAACTTATGTACGGAGAACCGAAATACAGCCAAACGAATACAAATATTCTATTATAAAGCTGTTTTAATTACAAAAGCTGTAAAAGACACTCCATTTATTACACAGCACAGCTACTAAGATTATAATGCTCTCCAACTATCCTGTAGGCTGTTTAAAAATTGTCGCCATTTTACAATAAAAAAAATAAAACGTATTTGTAAATATAATTAAAGAAATACTTGCAAATATTTAGCAGACTAACGCCGTGTTATGATTACCAGCTAAAATAAATTGTTTAGCCTTAGAATTAATATTTATAAATATGTTTGATACTCTAACCTTAAAAACAAACAGTAACTTTACCGATTTTTGATATTTTCCTTATGGTTTCTCTTTGTTATTTTGTAGGCGCGTAAATATTTTGCCAGAAAAGATACACAGGTTCACAATAAATAATAATCCGCACTTACCAATAATGTAATATTCCATTCAAGTCCTGTATAATATTTACTTTTACTTTTACCATCCACTATAACACTTTATTGTCGCCATTACTATATTACGAATGAACAAGATTAAGACATTTTAGTTTCTCAAATAATTATTATTCTCTTGTAATTCTTTCTTATAACTCATTTAAAACTTATATTCTTATATCGTACTTATAAGAGATTATCTGTAGTGTTAAGAGGTTTCCTGTTACACCGAAATATAGCTGTAATGCAGCTATTATGCAGCTTATGTATTGCTTATACAGCTACTCTACAGCTCTAATAACGCCAAAGGCTGTATAATTTGGGCCCTTTTTTTACTTATAAGGGCTGTATAAGCGCTTATACAGCCTTTGTACAGCCTAACTGTACAGCTTATAGTATACAAATAAACTTTAATACAGCTTATATACAGCTTGCAATGCTACTTGGGATACCAAATACATTCGTGTTAAAATTGCGTTTGTATTTCTACCTATTCAAACGTTCACGCTTCTCCAATAAATGACAAATTAACGAACTCGCGTAGATAGAATCGCGCTGGTATGCAAATGCCTTTATGAACTTTTACAAATTTTTCATCCATACTGAATGGTACAAAAATGTCCCGAGACGGACAGTCCGAATTTAATCGCATTCCAAATCC
This sequence comes from Cydia fagiglandana, assembly GCF_963556715.1. Classification (NCBI taxonomy): domain Eukaryota; kingdom Metazoa; phylum Arthropoda; class Insecta; order Lepidoptera; family Tortricidae; genus Cydia; species Cydia fagiglandana. The sequence continues at coordinate 7,239,973 of NC_085953.1, read as the reverse complement.
TCCCGTGAATGCCGAATACGTGCTCGGATCAGTACGTGAAATGCCATTTGTACGTGAACTGCGTTCTTTCGGGATTAACTCTCTGGATCGACGCCAAATCGACGCTTCGTCAGGTTACCTTCAGGATCAGTCTGTATCATAAAGCTTTCATTACGTCGGTAGTGGGGTTTAATGTGTTTATGAGCTAAAACTGTTGAACTTATATGACCTGAGTGTTCTAAAGTCAAATCACAGTAAAAAAACAATCATACATGACCTATTGAGCAATGCAAAAGGTTCCAGTGCTGCTGGAAGCGCCCCTGTCATAGATCTGCAATGGTGTTTAATATGCTGTTTGGGCTGCCTCACAACCTCTTCACTAAGAATGCCACTCTTATCATATCATCATTCTCTTGCCCTTGTCCCATTCACTTGGGGTCGACGCAGCATGTCTTTCTCTTCCACACCTCTCTGTCGCCCTTCCATAATGATCTCTTTTCCAAGTATATATGTAAGCAAGGCGATACAGTTGCCCTGTAGGCCTAGCACAGGAGTGGCGCGACATTAGGTGTCTCGCCCGCGAGATAGACTATACGTCGACTATACGTCCCTCTTTAATTAATGAAGTTAGAAAAAGTTAACTCGCGGGCGAGATACTGTCGCGACACCTGTGCTAGGCCTACTGTAGTCGAGTCAGTGTCGTATAGTCAATGATGGCAAAGCCGCGGAAGTCGACATGGAAAACTTCTCTCACTGTAAGCACCCCATGGTCCATGGGTAATTCAAAAACCTGATAATCTTTATGATAACTTATCGACCATTCTGGTACTTATACCTAAACCCAAACCAGTAGGCAACTACATTAAGCGAAAAAGTAATATCAAATAATCTGCAGCAACAAAATAAGCATTCTTATAGCCATAAGCTCAAAAATCCACATTACACTACCAAAGGTCTACAGTTCTTGACACTTGTGAAATGATCAGATTTGGCGAAACCGGATTGCCTTTATCTGACAGGCGTGGCCGGCCAAAAACTGAATAAAGGCAAATGATCCCATTAAAGGTTTCTCCGGGTACTCGTACTTGCGTCATTTATTACAGTTTTTGCTTTAATCTTGATGCTGCATGCTTCTGAGTATACATAATCCACATAATCGGACACAGACCTCCAATAGATTCACAAGTTTAACATATTTTTCGCTGGGGCATATCTTAAGGCTCTTAAGCTATCTGGGGCCTGTTCCACCACGCTGACAATTGACACCTGATATTTTCCCGTCCATTTCCTAGTCGGGCAATATTCACTTGTTGAACTAGCAATGTACCAACGCCGATTATTCAATAAGGTGACAATTGTCACCGTTGTGAAACAGGGGCCTGATGTTAGCCACAATAATATACAAAATAACATATCAGTACTTAGTACTAAACTTGTCATAATTATTTTAACCTAACGAAAGGATACCGTTTTCATAGCAATAATCATGACAAGATATCAACACTTGCAAAGAACATTCACTGCCAATGCGTATACGCAGCATCAAACCGCGGTGTGATCGCCCCTTAACATTGCAATCTTGATGTAAAATAACAGACCATTATTTTCGCCGCCACGACCGCTACATAAATTGAAAGTCTGCACACAAGTGCTTTGTTAAAAGTGAAATTTCTACATAGTACAGAAAACGATAATTTGCGGGAGTTATAGCCTCACGTGACACGTCGAAATAAGCTTTTATTGCTTTGAATTGTGGCAATACACATAAATACATACATACACAACACAAGTCTCACTGACTTACATTTTGCATCCTTTAATTGTGTCAGACGAGTATATACGTCAGCAAATTTTCTGCGAAAAATTATTACTCTCTTTCACGTATATACTCGTAAAGGTACTAATAGTAGAAGAGTAGTTACGCTACGTCTTACGTAGGCGAACAACGCGCGAACGCGGCGCGGCGCGGCGCGGCGAAAGCGGCCGCCGCCGCGCCGCGCCGCGCCGCGCCGCGCCGCGCCGCGCCGCGCCGCCTGACATTCGCGTGCAAATCGCGCCGCACCGCGTTCGCAACGAGATCGCTTACGTAGGACACTTCTATGGGCATCAAAGGATTGATTTCGCCGCGCCGCGTTCGCGCGTTGTTCGCCTACGTAGGACGTAGCGTTAGAGCACACTAAACTAGAGGATAGCAAGGAATAAAAAGTGAAAATAATTATGCCAACTAATATATTAATATATTACTCTTCGAAGGCCGTAAATATATGTGACACGCTCTTGTGGCTCTACAAATAAGATCGTGTCAGATATGTTTGCAGCCTTTGTTGTGTAACATATTATTGCAGGTAACAGATAACCTGATTGTATGTTCGTTGCAAATTACAATAAAATTGCCCTAATAATCAACAGCTCTAACAATAGTAAAAAAATGCTTACTGGGCAGACACGATATATCGCCAACTTAAACGAGCATATATTCACCGTAAATGTAAAGAGACCATAACATTCTCGAGACAAACAAGTTCTACCAATCATTTTTTTATTTTTTTTACAAATACAATACCATATAAATCCTTTTTATTGCACACCCTCAATAAAATATTTACATAATACACGAAGACAGTCAACTAAAGGCGGTCTTATCGTTAAAGAGCGATCTCTTCCAGACAACCAAATAATTTTTGTCTAGCAATTGATCACTTAACGTAGCTGTAAAATTGAAATCCTTGACAACTATAATTAAAAGTCCCGCGCATTTATAGTGGTACATTGCAGACTTCGTGTTCGCAAGTGATGGTAATGTCACCCGATGTATCCGGCTTGCGCAAACGATGATCTGCGCGCGCATTGTACCGCGCCGGTAGAAAGTAGGCGTTTTGCGTACCTTTCATTTTTTCGGCGCACGCGTCACTTTTTTTGCATGGATGTGACGCTTTCCGAATGTAGGGCTCCTGATCCGTTGTAATTGTGATATGTAAATGCTATCCTTTTGTGTTTTTTTTTTGTATTGTCATATGTAACGGTCCTCGTCTAAATTATGCTAATGTAGTGCACGATTTTATGTGTGCTACAAACTTTTAATATCCAATCTTTCTTTTCTGAGGTGGTATCTAGTTTGGAACATATAGCTTGGCCTATTATTTTAGAGGTGTTACCTACACGGGTTTGAAATAAGAGAAGCCAATATAAATCTTGTTAATTCTATGGACCTCACTACGCATACATTCCTAATATGTATATTCGTTCAGGCACATTTAGATGGTATGGTACAACAAATCACTGCATCGTATATTGTAGCATACTCGCACCGTATGTCTGAGCCTTAAGTCGTGTCGTTAAAATATGCTAATCATTAGAATGTAATGCTAAATTTCAACAGCGTCGATACCTTCGCTACCTGCTCACAACTCAACATCACTTTTATTCTCTAAAAAACTTCGCATCCGAAACAGCAGGAAGAAACCTCCCCCGGGTTAGCACTGCATTAAACCTTACTAAGTTACTGAGCGTGAATCTCAACGCACCACATATGTACTTTAGATCCGTTCTGATAAAATACCTCGCTACACAGCCACACATGGATTTTTCAACTCCGCATTCACACCACTCTAAACTCAACTTCACTTCTAAGTCTTAAAGTATATTTTCGGTTATTCGTGATACTTGTCTGGTGTCGATTGCTTTTCACACTACAGAATATGATTTCAAGCGGGGAAAGCAGTGCTGTATTGCTTTCTCACATATTTTTTGTCGCCCTAACGAGATCCGTGTGAGGGGTGGAGTGGAGGTGGGGTACAAGCCACTTTTTACTATTTCTGTATAACTGACTCGGCCGCTGTACCCCAGATGAGCAATTGGAGGGTAATTTCAAACTGTTCGTTAAATAATGTTTTTTTCTCAAACATGCAATGAAATATTAATGTTATGTTCCTTAAAATTGGCTGCGAAGTATGACGTTTCAGGTGCGGCTAGGACAAGAGGTCGTTAATGGGATTTCATACAAATCTTGCAGGCCTAGGCCGGCAAAGTCCTTTTTTTTAATTTTCATTTTACAGATATTTGTGACACGGCATCGTGGCATTCATCCATAAAAAAAAAAAACTAGAGGCAGTATTTGCTTTATGGTTCGTAATGACACTCTGCCACTACACCTATAAAAAAAAACAAAAAACAATGTTTGGTATAATTTGCAGTTTTATTTGTATAAAATCAACATGAACATAATAAATAATACATTCTATAATTTTATATTATAAATTTAAGTACACAAATAAAAACATTTAAAATATTTCATCTAAACGTTAGCGGTAAAAAGGTCTACGCCAACACGCGAAGTTATTTTTTTTAAATGTTATGGAGGCAAAGTTGAAAAATTTTCACTCCGTATTTCTGTTTTATTGGATTTATGGTGCATTGTTGATTTTTGTACTGCTACAATATTAATTGTTATCGTAGGAGTTGGAATTGGCAGCGTAAGCAGAATTGATTTTAAATAACTTGCTGCCTCTGCCTCCAAGTCAAAGACGAAGTATGATATGGTTGCTTATGGCAATTTTATTATTTGAGAAACTAAGAAAAATGGCTTACAGTTTATTAGAAACAGTTTTGTGGCATATTTTAAAGAAGTGAAAGTAACTACAAAATCAAAATCGTATTTACTCCATGCATAAAGCAACGATGTATGTGCAACATGATTTCAACATGAAGGACTATGTAAGCTTATGTGACGAAAACGACAATCAGACGGATACAAGGCGAAAAAATCAAAGATACATGAAAATATACGGGTAGTAAAAATACACGACTCGTGTAAAACATACGCGTGATATAGATATAGGTACGTGTTAGTTATATTTTGGGTGTACTTTACTTTTAGTTTTTTCTATAAATAAAACTTGGGTTTCGTGCATTTTTTATTTTATTTATTTCATTGCATGTTTGAGAAAAGCACTATACATACTTCGGCGGGAAATGGGGTTGCCCGCGCTCAGGCCTATCCGGCCTCGCTTCGCTCGGCCGTCTATATGTCTTCGGCCGGCAATCCCTTTCGTCCCGGCCTCTGTAGTAATGTACTATTATAAAGACGTATCGATGTCTCATTGCAACCCTATAGTTTGCCAGTTGCCTCAAATTTCCATCCAGATGATCCAGATGGACGTAAACCGTCCTGTTGGTTGGTGATACCACCTGAAATTGCATCTGTGGAAATGTGTCAACAGTTAAACGTATTACAGTTTTTGCCGAAAGCTTATAGTCTGTATCTTTAGGTTTTTAAATGAAAGTAAACAAACAATTTGTAAATTTTTGGGTATAAGTGTTATAACATTTATTGGTTAACCGACCAATTACAAAACCGCCTGGATCTAACACTGAACGACCTGACTTTAACTTACATTATTTGATCATGTAATGTTTTCATCTACGCTCAACTGGCTTAAGGAGCCATTTGAGGGTTGATTTTGTTTACTTTTATTTAAATACTTAATACAGAGTAGTATATAGACGGACCGACGGACAGTGGAATCTTAGTAATAGGGTCTCGTTTTTGTCCTTTGGGTACGGAACCCTAAAAATACGGCCGTAACAGAACCCAGCGCGTAAAGTAAGGCTTCCCGCGCTAGGCCGGCAATCGTGCGTGGCCGATCGTCAGGCCGGTTGCCCAATTCGCTGCACACGATCCTACAAAGGCCGCAATTTCCTGGAGACCCCGCTTTTAATTACAGCCTCGGCTAACAGGACTCGTTATTGTACTAACACAGATCGCCCTTTAAGGCTCCTCTTCACGTTGGGCCAACGCCAACGCCAACGAGGGACGCATTTATGCGTTAGAAGGAGCAAGTGATATTGCTATCTCATTCTACCGCATGGCTGCGTCCCTCGTTGGCGTTGGCGTTGGCCCAACGTGAAGAGGAGCCTTTAGAGAGACACCACACATTAACACGTAGAAGACCAATGAGAAAACAAAATACGTACAGTCGGCAGCACAAGTTGCTAAGCGGGCCAGGTGTTCAAAATGTTCTTGACGCGACTTTATTGTTAAGAGAATAAGAGCGTGTCAAGGTAATTTTGAACAGGGGTCCCTTTGTTTCCCATAAAGTTTTAAGTCATGTCATAATGTATTGTTTGCCATATTATCGTTAGTTATAAAACTGAAACCGTTAACTTTTCAGGATTTTCGTAAAGTTATTCTATAGATAGGTTAGGTTAGGTTTGTATTATGGCAATCCTGAAAAGTTACGCGTTTCTGAGAAAAACCAATTATGACTAAATAATAATAAATAAAAAAATTATGACTAACGAAAATTCGGATAAACAATACATTATAACATAAAACTATTTGGGAAACAATAGATACCCTTTTGAACACCTCGGCCGACCACCAACTTCTGCTGCTGACTGTATGTATTGTATTTGTAGTGTCGTTACTAAAGTTAGACCAAGAAAAGTCTGCAGCGATATTTTGATAGCCCACTCAGTATTTATACTTAATAATCTAAAAGAAGTTTGACGTTTAAAATAACACTTCCACTGCGTGGGCTATCAAAATCGCTACAGACTTTCTTGGTCTAACTCTATGAACGTTGGTCACTCGATGAAATATTATTGCTGCTATATTATTGATGGTTTCTAGTATTGTTTTATGGTACTACCAATTTCTAAAGTAAACAGTGTGAATAAATTATTTTCTAGTATTAATTTAACTGACTGGCAAATTGCCGTTTTGTTGACTTATTTGCCAAACTTTTGAGTGCGTATTTGGAGCATTCCACGGGATGTCCCGTACAAACGCATTTTATTTGCTGTGTTGCGACTTTTTTCTCGGCATTTAAAGCAGGCGATTATTTTTCTGTGCATATTTTTGACCATTTGTCATAGAATAGGAAACTCTTATACCTCTAAATCTTCAGAAACTTCGCGTTTGTACGGGACAACGGTAGACAATTTCATGGAATGCTCCATTTAGTATTCATTGTTCTGTCGATCATTGTAACAAAAAATCCAGTTTATCCTATGTGTGTGTGTGTAGGTATATGTGTCTATGATGTGTGTATGTGTATCTGATTCATACCTCTCATAATGAGAACGATGATACATCTATAGCGGTAAACTCAATCAAGCCCTGTGGGCTTAAGTATAAAAAAAAACAAAATTGTTCGGTACATCATAGCCTGTCGTTTAACCTAGTATTCTACAAACCTTAATATCACATTCAATGAATATTAGAGTACATCACGCGTTTGCATGCACATATCCTCTAGCCGCCCAGAGACCTATAAAAAGGTTTGAACTTTGTGTTGTCAAAATAAAATTTCATTTTGCTTGGCAAGGTTTGACGGCTATGGGCGGCTAGAGGATATGACACGTGGATAATCTAAATACTAATTGAATCTCATAAAAACGTAGACGTATAGGCATAGGCGTCCTTGGTCGTAATTTCTTTAAAGGCTCCTCTTCACGTTGGGCCAACGCCAACGAGGGACGCATTTATGCGTTAGAGGGAGCAAGTGATATTGTTATCTCATTCTACCGCATGGCTGCGTCCCTCGTTGGCGTTGGCGTTGGCCCAACGTGAAAAGGAGCCTTCAGAAATGTGTTGTTCTATTTCTATTGATACCTCGGACTCGAATCCAAGGTGGTAAGAAGATTCAAAAGTAGAATACTTTGAGTTCATTTTTTGAAGAAGTAAAGGGGTTAATGAGAGAATCTTTTAAAAAAAAAATAAGTATCTACACTTTCAAAAAAACGTTCTGGAAATCAAACAAAAATAATCTATTCAATTAGAAACCTAGTTTTTATGAAGTTTGTAAAAAAATATGCAGTTGCGAGTGGGTGTGACATTAACAATAACATAAGTGATAGTTAGCGTTATCATAATCTTATCTCTTATCAGCTAGACGCGTCGACCTCGATTACCTGACGTTTAATATTATGATAGCTCTAATGTTTTGTTATTTTGTGCACTGCGTTGTTGTTAAATCACCTTCATCTTGATCAAATTGTGCTATGTGAGGTTGTAATTCCATTCGAATGGTTTTCCAACTCCAGTTTTTGCTTTGCGCGTAAATTAGATACCTATACGAGAAAAAGGGGGAAGAGGGGGGTTCCGAAACAGCAGCTAAGGATGCAACCGGGATATTGAGAAGCGGAAATTGCACATCAAATAATATGAAAGTTTATATTTGTGACTTGCACTCCCCACTGCGAAATTAGCAGATAAGCAAAACAACAATAAGATAAGCATAATACCCTCCTGGTACTGATAACCTAACTAATGCGTCAATGAGATAGATCGTGTTCTAATCTGTCCATACATGGAAGTGTATGTCCATGATTCATGTTCAACAGGAAGTAATTCCTTTCATATGACATGACATGCACTATGATCTATGATTAAGTATCAACGTGTTCGTGATGGTCTTAAAGGATCTGACAATGTCATATATATGTCATATCTATTAGCTTCATTTTGTCTGAGACTGAGTTGGACCAAGTAAGATGGAATGCTGTAAATAATTAACCCCCTTATTCATAAACGTTTACTAAAGTGGACAAGCCGATAATAATCGTTTCAATCGTTTGTCCCTTTCCATCATACCAATACGTCGGAAAGGGACAAACGATTATTATCGGCTTGTCAACTTTAGCAAGTCTTAAAGGGATTTCTGACAATCGGCGCGATTCTACTATTACTACTAGGTACTATTTCATATCTAGTGAATCTCTAAATAATTTCCCGAATCGCGCCGAATGTCATATCCTTTCAAGTGACATACGTCATTTTTTAACCGACTTCCAAATCTCAAAGAAGGAGGTTATCAATTCGGTTGTATGTTTTTTATTTTTTTTATTTTTTTTATTTTTTTTTATTTTTTATTTTATTTTTTATGTTTGTTACTCCATATCTCCGTCATTACTGGACCGATTTTGAAAATTATTTTTTTGATTGTATGTATATGCATACAGATTGGTCCCGTTTTTGTCAAAATCCAGTTCTGATGATGGGATCCATGAGGAATCGACGGAACTCCTCAAATCTTAAAGGCATACATATGGTGATTATTGTGTTTTTATCAACAAATCAAACATATACATTCAAAAACGTGACATTTGATGAAGTGGAACTGCTGATGATGATCAGAACGGAACTCTTCAACGACGCATAGTTCACCTTTGGCGATTTGTCCTCTTCGTTATGTTTGTTAAGCAAGTTAAGTTTTTAAGCCACAATTTTATCAAGCTTGAGTTCTGATGATGGGATCCATGAGAAATCGAGGGAACTCCTCAAATTTTAAAGGCATGCGTATAGAGATTTTTGTATTTTCATCAGAAAATCAAGCATTTTCATTAAAAACTGTCGCATTTGATGAAGTGGAACTGCTGATGATGATCAGAACGGAACTCTTCAACGACGCATAGTTCACGTTTGGCGATTTGTCCTCTTCGTTATGTTTGTTAACCAAGTTTAGTTTTTAAGCCACATTTCTGTCAAGCTCGAGTTCTGATGATGGGATCCATAAGGAATCGAGGGAACTCCTCAAATCTTAAAGGCATACGTATATAATTTTTTGTATTTTCATCATAAAATCAAGCATTTACATTAAAAACTGTCGCATTTGATGAAGTGGAACTGCTGATGATGATCAGAACAGAACTCTTCAACGACGCATAGTACATGTTTGGTGATTTCGAATTTCGATTTTGACTTGGACTGGGACCCGGACTCATACCCGGATCCGGTTCGGACCCGGACTCGGACTCGGACTCGGACCCGGACTCGGACCCGGACTCGGACCCGGACTCGGACCCGGACTCGGACCCGGACTCGGACCCGGACCCGGACTTGGACCGGGACTCGGACCCGGACTCTGACTCAGAGACCCGGACCTTGACCCGGAAAACCACTATGATACCTAAACTAAATAAACCACTATGATTACCTACCATAAAATGTGGGTATGATGATGCCAAACCCCTCTCGCTCAAACTCCCGTACACCGCACCGCATGCGCCGTTAAGTGGGTTAGGTTAGGTTTGAACTGCGATCCTCACAGAACCGAACAAAAGTGGGTTAGGTTTGGTTAGAACTGCGAGTCTTACAGAAACGAAATGCTACTAGAAAAGTGGGTTTGATTAGGTTCGAACTGCGATCCTCACAGAACCGAACTGCTATCAGAGAAGTGGGTTAGGTTAGGCTAGATAACTACGACCCTTACGGAAACGAAATGCTACTAGAAAGTAGGTACTGGTTTTACCTCCTTTTCTACATAGTGCACCATCTACCATAATCTTTCACCGGGCCCCATAGAAGTCGGTTTTTTTTTCTTAAAAATTATTATTGTTGCAATTTCGATTTTATTCTAATTAATCAAATTTCAAATTTAAATGACGTAAATTGTCCGGCAACCGGTTCCTGCTACTTCAAGGGATATCTATAATGCTTATTAATTTCGTCTGAGACAGATTTTGACCAAGTAAGGAATACTATAAATAATTAAGGCTTTAATGCTTAGGTCGCTCTCTTATTCGCTAATTTACGTACCAGTATATATATATATATATATAATATACATGTATCTAATACCATTAAACGAGCAATTCTTGTTTATTTATATATTTCGGGCATCTCAGAAACGTCTCTTTCGATTAAATTTGTTATATACGGGTTTTCGGGGTCGAAAAATCGATCTAACTAGGTCTTATCTCTGGAAAAACGCGCATTTTTGAGTTTTTATATGTTTTCCGAGCAAAGCTCAGGCTCCCAGATATTAACTTTAAAACCCACGTTAATATTTCCGCTTGAATGATGCCTAGCCCGAACAATAATCGTAAATAGTAATTCGACTTGTTAGTGTTAGTAATTATAGATAATTAGAAACTGGCCATAAGAACAGCACCGCTTCAAGCTATTAAACATCTAGATGGAGTGTGAAAACTTGATGGCACGTCTGAGATTAAGAAAAAAAGTGGCTGCGATAGAAGCTAGAGACAGTGCTGTGTTGTTTGTTTTATCAAGTTTATTTATTTTTATTATTTGTTAGTCTGTTGTGTCCCACTGCTAGGCAAAGGCCTATCTCTTTCTTCCACGCGTCTCGTTGTATGGCAATATTAGGCCAATCTTTCCGAAAGACGTCAAGATCGTTCCGCCATCTCTTTCGAGGTCTGCCGTGACGCCGCACTATGTTTGGTGTCCACTCGGTAGTTTTCTTGGCCCACAAGTCGTTTGGCATACGGCAGATGTGTCCGGCCCAGTCATTTAAGCGATTGTCGGGGCTACTACTTTGGTTTTAAGTTTATTACTAATAAATTATTAGTCTAATCTTGGAATGGAACAGAATAGGTATCGATAGCGAACTGATGGTATGCATGTCAGTAGTGGTACACATCTTAATTATTCGTTATTGAGTTATATCTTCTGTCCATTCAATCCATGTCCATTAAATTTTTAATTAGATTATGGTTCTTTTACGCCTCATTTTTTTTAGTGACACATCGATGAATAAAGGCCCATTATCCGTGGTGTTAATAATTCTATAAACCATTAGTCGTCACACGGTCACAGTCAACTATGGTTTAATAATACTTAAGCGAGAAATATAACACGAGTATTGATAAACAAAAGTTGAAATATAAAACATTTGCAAGAGATTAAAATAAATAACAAATGCACACGCGATGACTGTATTAGGAAAATGGACGTAAAGTGGTTCATACTTGTAATTATTGTTTATCATTATAATGTAAACAAAGAATCGGTAGTAGGGCTGACAGTCGGCTACTGCATACAATACATAACAATAAAGTGTAAGCCACATGACAATACAGAGCATTCCACGAAATTGTCTACCGTCGCGAATTTTCGGAAGGTGTTTTTTTCTGTCACAATGGATGTGAAAAATGCTCAGTAAAATAATCATCGTCTAGTAATGTTGTATAAATGTAGGTCATACGGGACAGCTCATGGAATACGGATACAGATTAGACATCTGAAGATGATAAAGGCACGGATGTGGTTCATTAAGGGATGACCTAAAACATGTTTAGAAATCCTGAGTTCCTGAGGCTTAGATGGACATTCTCCAAAAGGCCCAAAACGATGAGTGTTGTGTCTTCGGAGCGCGAATGCTAGCATTTGTATGTTTTTGGACAACTTGAACAACAACAAAGCACCCACTCAGATTTTTTAATATTTAAAATGTACGGAGTGTTGGGATTTATCCGCGCCTGACCTGAGCGTGTTTTAGATATAGTTTCAAGCCATTATTTTACCTTACTATATATTCTACATATTGACAAGGAAGCCATCTAAAAATAACCAAGCCTGCTCGTACCCGTCGGAAGCAATAAGCACATCACGTACATCGCATGTCATGACTCAATAATTGTAAGCACTAAATCTCATGAGGCATACTAATTAGGAACAGGTAAAGTGAATGGGGTCGAAAAGTGCTCGAGTGGAGACCACAGACTAGCAAGCGCAGCGTAGGACGTCCACCCACAAGATGGACAGACGATCTTGTTAAGGTCGCCGGAAGACGCTGGATGCGGGTCGCTTCCAACCGGCACGTATGGAGGTCCAAGGGGGAGGCCTATGTTCAGCAGTGGACGTCTTATGGCTGAGATGATGATGATGATGAAAGTGAATGAGTTTCCTAAACATCGATTTCTTTGTGACACAATATGATCGTCGTTAGTCACGCTTGGGTTTTTAGCATCTTAAGTAGGTTGAGTAAAAGTAATACCTTTACCTTATTAGTTATCGACTTTTGATAAATAATGTTTGTCAAGAATCTTTCCAGGAAAAGGCCACCGATTTAGGATCGGACTTTATTAAAGGTGTGGGAAGACTGTAACTTTAATCAGTTCGTTAAGTTTGTTTAACGTTAAGTTCTTGATGTGGAATATTTTCTTGTAAAAGTATCGCGATTTCAAGATTACACCTTTGCGATAAACCCTAGCAATAACTGATAAGGTATCTGTGACACCAATTTTAAAACGTATCAATAACCTTTCCAACCAATAAGCGAGGATTACCAGAAACGTAATCGTCTGTTAACCTTTTAAATAGCCCATTTTAAATGCATGAGCTGTAATCTTTTGTCAAATCTAACTTGGTCACGTCTGCAAGAATCAGGACAGCAACGGTCCTTTTCATCCTCATTTCGACTGTCCTCTGAATCATTAACCCGCACACCCACATTTGTTATAAATTGCTGTCCCCATTTCGAGAACGTTGGCTCAATCAATTCGTCATGTCATTATAATCGCAATAGCGTGCGAATAAAAAGTGACACCCACGCTCTGCCAAATATGGCGGGAAAAACAATGGAAGGCATAACGGCGAGCGCATTGTCGAATCTGAGGCTGAATATGTGTCAGTACGGAGGGTCTACTGAACCACGTTTGACGTGTTGCCTCTCTGTTGCACTTGTAAATTCGTACGTAAATGTGACAGGGAGGCAACACGTGGAACTTTCGCGGCAGGCCCTCGGTTGTCGGACACGCGAGCCTTGTCAAACGGTGTTAACTGGCTCATCCGAGTTGACTGAACCTGGGACACGTATCGTCGCTGATGGAAATGGGTCTGAATACTCTGAATAATTTACTAAGCGAGGTCGCGAGAGCCCGAGGCTGGTTTTTTGCTCTTTACCAGTATATTTAATAATGGAGCCGGAGTAGGGTTGCCAACCACTCATTTTTACTTATAAAAAGTTCTACAAAAGTCCTAGATTATTGGCCTGGTTTCTGGCACTTCATATACAATATCTCTTATCCCAATCCCATTGTAAATCAGAGTCAAACTTAATTCCTTTGCTTCATAACCTGAAAAAGATATCATACACTAAAGAACAAGTCCACCGCTTTTTTGCTTAAATTTTAAATCTTTTAAACCACATTCAGTAGTAGTTTGAGATTTAGTAATCTAAGAAGAAGTTTTTAAAGTTATTTTTGTGCAAAAGTTGCAATAAATTACATTAAAACTTCTCAAATTACTTACCCACGTCTTCCAGATCAAGTTCTGAGAGATGACCAAATTACATGTCAGGAAAAATTGTAACGTCTGGTAACCCTACAGGTGAGATCAGTTTCACGTTCGTTTGCACTCGCAATCTTTACGTACACTCATATTTTATAAAAAGCTTTTAGGCTTGCGGAGATCTCTGATAAATGCTCCCATACATTTCGGAATCATGTCCTTTTTGGTCATAAACTCATCAGACTTATTAATCCGTGAATTTCGAAATTGAAATCTTAATTAACGTATCTTATTAATTTAAAGAGCCTTAAATCGACATGAAAGTGCTCGGTACTTAATCTTGAACGAGTTTTTTGACGGGAAACAGTTCGGTTATATTTAATTGCGTTTTTACTCCGTTACAAAATGTAAACAGTTTTTTTCTGGCAATGACAGGCTTAAGGATAGAAAGCGGGTAATAAATTGTATAGTTGTTTACGACGAGACGGATAAACATATTAACAAATTGGAGCTGACAATCATAGCAGAATTATTTTTGAAATTATACATCTTTACGCGCTTTATTGTTTTTTTGCGATTGATTGCGATGGGTTTCACTCGTTACATTTGTTAGATTCTGACCTAGTAAGTACAACATTGAAGTGTCTTTACTTGAAATTTGGTCGGTTACAATGCAAGGATTTGATATATTATATTGAGACATTTTAGACATTAGTATATTGAGACATTTTGATGTTCTAAAATTTCTAAATGACCCTATGGCCACCTTTCTAGTTGAATTGGTTTAATTCCTTAATAGGCTTCGAATAATATTTAGCTTCGGATTATTCTAGCTTTTAATCCACGTCTGTCGTTGTTTTGGCATGAACTAAAACTGTGAAATGCTTCCATGTTCTTAATAACGAATAAGCAGTTATATTGAACAAGTTAGCAACAAACGTACCTACAGGTTTCCCAGTTCCCTTTGCAAGACAGTAGCACAGCCGTGATCGGGTAACACGGTTTCCGCAAGGGCTTTGACGGCGGCTTATCGTTTGTCATTCCAACGAGTCCAGATCTCAGGACCATTATAAAGTGACCTCGAGACCCATTACAACTATATTTAATCCGAGAGCGCTATTAAACTGGTTCTTTCAAACTTGCTCGCGCTCTTCGCAGTTTCGAAGTCACCCTGCGGCCTTGCTTTCCTCTCAATCTCATGGTGATTTCCAATTACTTTTAATGGTAGTTAAGTAGTATCATCTGTAGGAAGTGTCTGATGAGGCCTATTGACCTGTGTGCAAGACATACGATTTAGCTCTTGATGCTGTGCAATAGCACCAACTATTGAGTGATTAGTGTCGTTTTTTTAGGTGTTAGGTTTGAGGTCAACTTTTTGCACTTTCTTTGCTTTGGTTTTTAAAACCTGTAACAAGTAAAAGCAACTTTCCTTTCGTATTCAATTTACTGTCTCGTTTTATTACTCCCTACTTCGTTTCACCGTTTATAAACTTGACAGGTCACCCATTGTAAATCACTCGTTCGCATAAAACCTCTAAATTTGGACGTAAATTTTATTTACGACTCGTTCCAATCCGTTACTTCATCGTAAACAACCATAATGAAGCATTTCAGTCTCATTTGCAAAAAAACCTAAATATCAACTCGCAAAGCATTCCAGCCGGCGTATTATCGATGGGCTTTATCCATCTTTATCCACGTGATAAAATCACTTCACTCACTTCACTTCACTTCACGTCACTTTTTAACACCGTGGGATAGAAAGTGACGGACACTGTTTTATCACGCTGTCACCTAGACAAAAACGACCATCATCCGTACAGGGCAACTTTAGCACGTCTCACAACGACCATTGGAGGTTGACCAATCAGAAACAAGACCGGCGTTTTAAAAAAAGAACGAGTATTATTTCGCCTCAGGCTCATATTATAACGGTAAAAAAGTGCATCTGACGCCTTGCAATTGGCCGATGCAGTCTCGTCTGGTTATTAAATTGAAGGACCAATTGTTTGGCATCATACGACGTTGTAGATAGATAGCCATTTGCTTCATGAACTTTTGTTACAACTTCAAACTATCTTTTTACTATTGTTAATATGTTTGTTTAATAGCATACAAAAGTAAATTTACAATATAATCACAAGCAAACATTAAAAACCTAAAGTTGCCTGGGGCAATTTTCATATTTATGTACAAAGTACAGTCAAGTGTAAAAATATGGTTGCATACAACTTCTAAAACATATGTCCCATAGTTCTTAATTCGCCGACATAAGAGCTGTGGGACATATTTTTGTGTAAGATGTGAGCACCCATATTTTTACACTTGACTGTATTTGACTGAAATGTACTAAATAAAGACATTTCATGTAGGTTCTTTGAATTTGAACTTCGTTTAATTGTAATCTTCAACAACGCATAACGGAAAATTTCGCCATTAACATTGGCATTTGTGACTTGGCAGACTAGTAGTACATATTTATTAGAATTTAACAGTTAACCCGCAGAACAATAAACTTGGAATAGCTGCCATTCGAGCCAAACGTGCTCTGATTTCAGATATGTAACTGAACGGTTAATAAAGCTGGAAGCATTTGTGCTACATTGTATGTATACCTACTATACGTTGTAGAAATTTTATAATTATTCTGTTTACCGGTTATACAGTATGTAAACTTACTAAAACCATTTACTCAAACCCGTTAATGAATGGGTCACGCTGAGCAACTTTACTATGGTACCAACCCCGAAATCGCGAAAAAAAATTGACTCTCCCATTGAAAATTTCAAGACCAGTAAAATGTAATAAACAACCAAATTTTTTTTCGCCGGGTTGGTGCCATAGTAAAAGTTGCTCAGTGTGACTCATTCATTAACGGGCTTGAGTAAATGGTTTTAGTAAGTTTACATACTGTATTATATTCTTTCTTTGAAAGCAGAGGCGTCTTCAATCGTTTCCTAACAATCCTAACACATCTAGTCAAGTGGTCATGCATGACTGAGGACCATGTGTTTCATTGCATCGCATTTGGGGTCCGCTTTTCTGCATCAACTTCTTTCTATCCTGGACATCGTCATTCAATCCTCAGACGTTCTGCTAGTGATGACATTAAGCCGTCACTGGATACATTTAATATTTTATTTATTTCTCTCCATCAGCTCTGTAACTGTACGTGTCCATCGCGTCTCTTTTAACTGAGTTAAAATTAGGGGAAGTTCCGAAAATTTACCTAAACTAGCTAATAGATAGTGTTCGTTTATGTTTTTTATAATATATCTAATAGTGATTGTTTCTTGTTTCAGGTAATGCATCTGTCATGTCATCTCACCTCTAGGTACAAGGTTTTATTAAGGTGCCCCTTTTAGTTTTATTTCGACTGCGGGGTGCTTTAAACTAATCGTAATATCTTCCATGTTTAACATTATTAACTAGATACTAGTCACACACAACACACACAACATATCTTTTTCGCTATCTGGACATATACAAGCACTCTAGTAATGTAAAACATGGAAGATATTTAGCGCCGCGGTAAAAAATTCAAAACTACACTACGTTACTGTATGTAGGGACAAGATCAGGCAGTTATACAGTACCGGTCAAAAGTTTAAGTTCACTCTGTAAATTCGGTTAAATGAAGCTATAACACAATGTACTAATAAAAGTATTTAATAATCTTTTATTACATAATAAATTAAAGGTAATTCTCTAATTTAAAACCACAATTAAATAAAAAAGATCAGTTTTTGCCAACTTTAGACTCTTCAAAATATCCGCCTTTTGCTTTCAATGCTGCCATACACACTTTCGGCATTCGCGTAATTAGTTTTTGCAGTGTTGATGTCGAAATTTTATTCCAACAAATGTATAGGTATTCCCATAGCTGTTCTTTATTAGTTGGCCGCATTTTTCTCACACTCCTGTCCAATTCATCCCATAACAACTCAATCGGATTGAGGTCGGGCGATTGAGGAGGCCAATCCATATATTTTAATTCTTTTTGGTTCTCTTTGGATGAAATGTAGTTTTTGCACAACTTCGACGTATGCTTGGGATCGTTGTCTTGTTGGAAAACAAAACCTCTGCCTACAATCCGTTTTCCAGATGGAAAAGCGTGACGTTGCAAAATGTTATGATACATTTTCTTATCCATTATGCCATTGACTCTCACGAGATCACCAACTTTATCACCCGCAAAGCATCCCCAGACCATAACTGATCCTCCACCGTGCTTCACTGTTGGCATCACGCATTGCTTTATCATTCGTTCGCCTACTTGTCGTCGAACATATTGACGACGTCTCCCTCCAAAAATTTCAAACTTCGATTCGTCAGAAAATAAAACTTTAGACCACTGTTCAGACGTCCAGTTTTTGTGTTTCTGGGCCCATTTCAACCTCTTAACTTTATTCTGACTACGTAACAAGGGTTTTTTGGCAGCAATACGACCTTTTAGACCATAGTTTCGCAGACGCCGTTGCACTGTCGAAACCGATACTCGCTGTTCTCGGGTGGCGTTGAGTTCTTCGCAAATTTCTGGAGCAGTTAGAGTCCGTTGGCGTTTGCTCTGCACGCAAATAAATTGGTCTTCGCTTTTAGACGTGACTTTTGGCCTACCTGATCGAGATCGACTGCAATTAAGACCGGTTTTTTGTTTTCGTTTCAAAGTACTCACGACAGCGGTTTGAGAAACCTTCATTTTTTCAGCGATTTTCCGCGTCGTGTAGCCCTCATTTGACAGAGTTACAATAACAGCACGAGTTTCGACACTAAAATCGGCTTTGCGACCCATTTTAAATGATTTCTAACTTCACGAAATCTCATAGGAAATACGGAACAAAAATATTAAATGGATCAAATTTTCCGAATAACATAAAACGATTCCTCCAAGAGGTATTTTTATTGTTATTTGGTAGTCGTGGAAACAATTAAACGTTTGAAATTCAAAACATATTCTATATTTGAACATAATTAAATATGATAACCTTATTTCGCAGAGTGAACTTAAAATTTTGACCGGTACTGTAATTTAATACCTACAGTGTGGTGAACTTAATTTGGAAATGGAACACTTCATTCACATATCTAGTTTAATTCTGCTGCGCCTAAATACGTCATACAAATTGCTCTAAATCGTAACTTAACCCGACACTATAGCACTGCCAATTGGCTGGGCGCGCAGTAGGTTATTCATATTGCCTTCCGAGCGTGTCACAAGCAAGCCAGTATAAGTGGTGAAACTAACCATGAATCATTAAAAACTGTAACGATATAAGTGGTTTCGGGTTTAATTTATAAATATCGACGGTGTAAATTTCACATGTCGTAAGGGACATGTTGTCGTATGTCCTTTACGACATTTGAAATTTCCACCGTCGATATATTAGGTGCCCATTCTTCACATTCGATACATAATGTTTTGAAGATAAATTGGCAATATTAGTAGGCGATTCGATCCACTCTGAGCACTCCAGTTATGCAATATGTTACGGATTTATGGACCCCGGAGTCACTATTGCCTGCAAATTTTTAGGGTTCCGTACCCAAAGGGTAAAACGGGACCCTATTACTAAGACTTCGCTGTCCGTCCGTCCGTCCGTCCGTCCGTCCGTCTGTCACCAGGCTGTATCTCACGAACCGTGATAGCTAGACAGTTGAAATTTTCACAGATGATGTATTTCTGTTGCCGCTATAACAACAAATACTAAAAACAGAATAAAATAAAGATTTAAATGGGGCTCCCATACAACAAACGTGATTTTTGACCAAAGTTAAGCAACGTCGGGAGTGGTCAGTTCTTGGATGGGTGACCGTTTTTTTTTTTCTTTTTTTGTTTTTTTTTTTTGCATTGTGGTACGGAACCCTTCGTGCGCGAGTCCGACTCGCACTTGCCCGGTTTTTTTTATATTACTTTAAGGAAAAATTGAAATATTCACCGCTCCCATGCAGCAAGACTAACAAAGTGAAGCTTATCAGAAGCTTGCGAATCTTTTCCATTCGTTCTAAGCGGTGAATTGCTCGCAGTATCTGCTTGATAAAAATTAAAAAATTGTTCAATATTGTCGGGTCAGTTACGGCCCCTGGCGGCTTACAGTTCGCCTACTCGTAAGTTCAGTAAGCAATTCGAATACATAGGACGCGCAACAGTTACGCAATTTCTAGGGTCATTGCTCTAATGAAATGAGCCACAGTAAAAATTTTCAGCGCCTGGCACTGGTCCCAGACTTCAAAGCATGTAGACAATTACAGCAGTGATCAATCAACGCATTAAATGAAAGAATAAAGCCAATATGTTAATGTAACTAGTTTGATTAATATGTTTATTGCTGTCTTGTTGCTCTTCTTATTTCGTTGGACAATCATCCCGGTAAGTATATGGCTTGCATATACACTGTGATGTTAAAAAACAAAAAAATGGGTGTTATATGATGATGATGGTATCCTGTTATCCCTCATCAGGGACATAAGGCTCTCAGAAGGGATTTCCATTGGATATCATAAGCTCACGCAAAATAAATTCTGCGCATAGACTCTTCACTTTTTCTGCAAGCGGCTGACAGACACCCTTTGACTGTGGATTTAAAAAAATCGTGTATCTGTGTGTTGTATTTACTTCTCGGCCATAAGCATCAACCATTTCAACGTCGATCTTTGCCAGGACCATTTCAAATTATTTACCTATAAATAAGTCTTCACCTTAAAAAAAGTTTCACGTTTTCCCCACGTTCCCGAACGTCGACGAGCCCTAACGTAGGTTGGCGTATGGCGCAGACAATCAAAATAACTTCACCGTATAGTATTTATAGACCTAATATGTGGATTTGACGAACGAACATACAGAAATAACATATGCCATTACATATTCTAATTGATACGTGTAAAGGTCAATTCATTTATGCCAGGTAAGCTGTTATTAGCTTTGGAATTTTAGTAGGCTTATATTTTTAGTAGTATATGTCAGAATTTTAAATTAGTTACTTAGTTATATTCATGGCAGACAATAAAAGCTAATATTTATGTATTAAGTACGATTAGTTTATTTTACGACAAGTAGAAGTATAATCAACGCAATACAATGTTAGTAATCAGTTATTTATTTTATGATTATTTATTTCATCATCATCATCATCATCATCTCAGCCATAAGACGTCCACTGCTGAACATAGGCCTCCCCCTTGGACCTCCATTCGTACCGGTTGGAAGCCACCCGCATCCAGCGTCTTCCGGCGAATTATTACCATTATTTATTTATTTGTTTCGGAATAATCATCGAAATTTGTGAAACTGGACAAGGGGGTGTGTCTCACCCCTAACAGTCCCTTACAGCAATCGTGATTTTATGTCGTAAGTCTCGTAAAGAAACCGAAGAGCACCGGAGCGTTAGTTGTTTATGAGTTTTATGACGGACGATACCCGTCACGAGCAGGACGGGGGCTGATTTGTTAAAGTCCGGTGCAGAATGAAATGCAATCTATCGTCGTTATGCTATAGTTATGTAACGCAGTATAATGACTTAAACAAACGCTGATCTAGTTACAGTGAACGGTTGCAGGCTCCGATGAATAACCGCGTTGTATCAATTATTAGAATAGAATAGAATAGGTTTTTATTCGTAAACACACAGACAATAGACATACATAGAAAAAACAGTGAAAAATAAAGTGTCACGAAATGGCCCCATCTCAGCATGTTGCTGGCGACTTCCAGCGCTGATCTTCCGATGAGACCATCAAGTGAGAAACAATATTACTATTCGGGATGTGGAAATACAATACAAATTAATAAATACTCTTTATTGCACACTTCAATACAGAATACAGCAACTGAAGTAGAGATAAACAAAAGGCGTTCTTATCGATAAAAAGCAATTTATTCCAATCCACCTTCAGGTTGCGGAAATTAATAAATTTATACCAAACAACAGCCATCAATATAACAATTAAGTTTGTAAGTGTAAGTAAGAGTGTTTAGTGTCATGTAGAAAGCGATAAACAATAAAGATCCCACCATTTATCAACTTAAAGGTATTTTTGTGGGAGATTGGAACCAATAAAGAAAAGGGTAAAATAGAAAGGGGGATAGTAGGTAGGTAAATAAAGGGAAAATGAATGTTCATTTCATTGACATGTCCCAAAGTATTAAGGTGTGAAAATGTATAAAAATTTACTGCTAGCCCTCATATGTATTATGTATACTAAATCTTTTACACCTGGTATGGTGACAAAGCTCACTGTTTCCCCGCATCAACTTTGCGTTTTGTACGAAGTTAACATACTGACACTATTTACTACGTGAACATGTTTCACTATACTAGTAAATATTAAACAGTTGCCATACTTGGGCGGGACACGCAGTGAATCAATTAAACAGCCTTGTTTATGTGTTACCGGTAATTGTTTCTACTTGTTTAACAATGCTAGATGAACGGAATTTAACTCAGTAGCGGAATAATTTTATTGAAACAACAAAATCATTTTAAAAACGCATATTGCGGTTTATAGACAAAGGAAAATTAATATTGGGTGTTACTATGCCATTTAACAGTCCACGTATAACAATAAAAGATTTGTTTACAACGTTAACATGATTTGTAAGGACTGTGCTCACCGGCTGTAATATACAGATCTTTATAAGAGAGGGCACACCGCACGCGTGACGTGTGCACCAGGGATGTTGCGGATATTCGCATCCGCATCCGCGGAATATCCGCATTATTTTCAACATCCGCATCCGCATAAGAATCCGCATGATGCGGATGTCGACCAAGTCGGTAACAGGAACGTATTAGCGGCGGCGCCGGCGGCGTAAGTGCTAGGTAATTTCGTCATTATAATATAACGAAATCGTCTAGATCCCAAAAAGTCGGCCAAGTTACTGTTTATTAAATAAAACGCACCTATATTCTTGCTCAAATTCTAAACCTTTCGTTTTTTTTAAATAAAAAATGCTAAAAATTTAATATTTGACGTTTTTTAAGTACCAAATCTTGACATCCGCATCCGCGGATGTGAGGCTTTAAATATCCGCATCCGCATCCGCGGATGTCAAAAAATCTGCATCCGCAACATCCCTGGTGTGCACACAGCTCAAACATTTTAGCGCCTGTACGACAAGTCATCACTTTTAACAATACGAAATCACTTTTATTTTCATAAATGTGGGACACGCTTAAGATTACCTTACTTCACTTTTCAAGACCTCACTAAGCCCCACTTATTTGTTTTTTAGGTTAATTGCAAATGTCCGTCCACATGCGTTCTCCCTTTCACGTGTTCTTTGTTAATCTCGTAATTCGTAATTGTCGATTTGCCGTATGTTGACCTTCCGCATATTCGGCTGTTCTTGTATCACAATCTTAGTCGAAAAACGTCTTAAGTGCGCATAGGCATCAGTATGTGACTTTTCAACTAAGGAAAGGTATAGTATGAATTATCTCAAATGATTTTTTTCGAGTTCGGGTGCTAATCCGTTAAACGAAAGCCTTTGTTTCTTTTAAAGGCTGGCGTCCACTAGACTCGCCGAGTCGAGTCGAAACGCGTAGCCGCAGAAATTCGCCTGACGAGCAATACGCGCGGAGAGTCGAATCGGCGCGCCGCGGCTATTCGTCAATGGACGCAGTTGCATAGAAAATATAGGAGGCGAATTATTGCGATTCGATTCGATTCGCCTCGGCGAGTCTAGTGGACGCCAGCCTTAAGAGCGGTCTACAGCTCGTGTCAAAGCAACCATGTCGTTTAAAAAGCAACTATCTATATATAAGTATTAAGGTTCAAATTCATATGACAGCTTGTTCAGAGAACAATTAGGGTGGTCTTGTTTTTTGAGATAGCAAAAACGTGTTATCTCCAAATGGGCTGATTCAAGAATTTGAACCATATAATTAGAATGGCAAATTTGCTTTTTAAATGGGTTTGTTCCCGTTACTTACGTCGGGGCTATTAGCAGTAAGCATTGTAACCACTGCATAAAGGAAACAATATCTTTTGTTTAACAGATTAGGGTCCGAGCCCGAAAAATTCACCTGAGATTATTCATCCTATACACATTGTCGGTTGTCAATAAGGTTGATTTCAAATTGAAGCTTCATGCAAACTGCGTCTTATTGACAACCGACAATAAGTGCTTTGGTTGAAAACGGCACATGTAAAGTTTTTCATTTACCGGTAGCTTTTGTCTGCTCCTTAAATATGAACTTTATTACTAGCGCAGTATGACCATAGGTTATTTCGTAAAAGAAAAGACTGTGCTTTTTCCATTTCATATGTCGCGTGGAAATATAAATTTTATTTTCACAGTATAAGACTGGTTTTACAATAGCATGGTTGTTAAGATAAGCCGAAATGCTTTGATATCTTAATCGATTTGTGCTTTTAAGAAGATTGATTGTTAACTTAATAGCGGACAGGTTTAGTATTAGTATCACTTGAAGATTTTCTCTTTTATGTTATTATTCTTACGGACGATATACACACAGACAGACATGGGTAAAGAAATATAAGAAATCCTTGAAACAAATATTTTTTCTTTGGAAACGAAATCATAAAATAGTTTATTTTCTTTTAAAAACTACATTTAAGATGTAAAGTGATTATATCTTTGAGACAATGTTGTTTTAGCTTCATTAATTTTTATTCGGCTGCCAACAAAATGAAGAGGTTACATTTATCAAAATAATACCAAAAAATATTTATAAAACGTTGAATATTAGTCACTACGCTTTATGAATAACACACCTATATATTTTAAATATATTATTTAATATTTTTCAATAGAGAATATTATTTAAAATAAATGGTATTAGGGAATCCAGATGATGGCAGTAGGCGTAACGTAATTTGGCACGTTACGTTAAGCCATTATAAGGCAGAGGGAATATATTTCCCACCTGGTTTTGAACTTTATTTCATAGTGATAGGATTCAATGTTGCATAATTCCTGACACGCTTATGCCTTATAAAGGGTTAATAAAATAGATGTACCTATGGGGAACTGAAAGATGTAATCTCATCTTGGGGTTGGGCTTGACTTGATCTTACGTATTTTTAGAACATACGAATAACATGTCGAAGCGACAAAGTGTGGGACTTTTTGCTCGGAAACGACACATTTGTTTTCGCATAATCGCAGTTTTAAGTTTAAACTACTTAAATTAAAACTTGAAAACGAGCGATAAACGGTAATATCTAAATATGTGACGTTCCACGGGAAAAGGTACCTTATGAGGGTTTCTAGTTTCGGAGATATGAAATGTTTTGTAAAGAGGTGAAAAAATGCTCAAATTTTTTTTATTGTGTGATCTGAAACCTTAATGCGTAACGTTTGTTTACCTGTTTTTATTTTTGTTATAAGTTAGTTATAAGCCTAGTAATGTCGTCTCAGAGTTTAGTACAAAAGGTACCTTATGGGAAAAAAGGTTGAAAATTCCCAAAAAAACTAGTCAATACGGGAAAAGAAGTTTGGTAGAGAACTGTATTAGCATTCCGCAAAACTAATTTGATAATTTCAGTTCTGGTTGGGGTGCCTAGCAAATATTATAACCGTACATCGACCGACATTACAAATCCAAGTAGCCTGCTATTATACCAAAGTTACTCTCGTCAAGTCTTTCTTAACTAGAATAATCTTCATTTGGTTTGGTCGCATGCAATAAATCAGCCATTGGTTTGCTGAAAAATGCCAATACCCGACGCATTACCTTATGGAATATCTGAGGTCATTGAACCTCAATGCCGCTTGTCTTCAATGGCAACCAAAATATATTATTGATAAGAAATAGACGATTTATACCATCTTTATCCCAAAATATTATTAGTTTATCCTAACTGTTCCATCATCATCATGCCTCATCATGTAACTTAACCACAAGGTACCTTTTCATTACATACAAATTATTGGTCTTTTTTAAGATTATTATGACGAAGAACTAATTAAATTTGTGGCAGTTTAATGTAAATTAATATTTTCTATTCATAAAAGATAAACTTCAATGTGATTGATGTTTTGTAGTGATGTATTATGAGATTTATTTCCATAAGGTACCTTTTCGTAAATGTATGGAGCAAATACTGTTATTGTTATGTAAGTTTAAAGTGGCATAAGGGGTTAAATATAGTATTTAGTTGGGGTTTTAGGATTTATTTCATTTGAATGACAGAATTTCTTTCATATGTGCTCAGAAAAATTGATTGTGTGTTACATTAAAAGTAAAAATATTCAATTTTCTGATTTTATATGAAAAAGTTAAAAAATAAATTTTTACCTCTAAATCGGTATTGTTTTTTGCTTAAACTGTCTCTCAGTGTCGTTTTCTAATAGATAAAATTTAAATCTTGAGAGCTCATTGCAATCAATCGTGAAAATGAAATAAAACTTTATTTTCAAGAGATTGGTTAGTATACATATAAATCAGTCGATATCAAAGGTTTCTATTTGCATTACAGAACAAGTCGCAACATTTTTTTAATCTCAGATATATAAGGTATTATTACTTGTAGTCAACTATGTAACTTACTTCAGGAACATAGTTTTTTAGGCGGCTAAACTTAAAACTTCTCTATCGTAAAGTTGCTCAATTCACAACATTATATTCAAAAAATCATATCTCTGTAACTACGCAACTTAGGAGGTTGATCTTTTGTGTTATCGATAGCTTATTTATTGTAGATTACTGGGGTATGCATAACTCCATACCCGCCATAAGGTACCTTTGACCGTGGGACGTCACATATATCATTAGTACGCAAGTAGAAGCAATTACCGCTAAAACCAGTTATGTTAGAATATTAGTACCACTTACTTCCTACTAAGTAGAAGCAGGAAGCAACTTATCTCTTGATAGCTGATAATATTCAATGATAATCCTGCTGACTATGAAAAAGTAAATTTAATCGATTCTTATATGGAGAATATTTCATTATGAGATAAAAATGTACTTAATAATTTTGTTCTGTACAAAATGAAGATCTTTGTGATAAAAAATTGAATTTTTCCATAATATTTACTTGAAATATTGGATAATCCGAAACGGTATTATTTTAACAAGGTTGTAAATTTGGAAATATAAATAATTAACAAAAAGTAATTATTTCGTTTTTGGAAGGAGTTAACTCTCTGACGAGTTTCCTCGAGTGTTCACAATATGAATGTATTAAACTCTTAAAAATAGGAGTGTAAATGAAGTCTAATGTTTTGGTAACGCACACAAATGATGCTACTGGTGTTGCAGCGTCCATTAGCTGCGATAATTGCTTGTTTGGAGTCGTAATCCCACCGTATACAAACAAAATTCAAAACTAACTTGAAACTAAAGATCTTGCTAAAGATGTAACCACTTGCGAAATAAAATCGTCTTGAACCTCTCAACCTGCGATTTACATGTTTATCTAAACTACCCAGCATGTTAGGACACAGCTAGGGATCCTAGAATAAAGCTGACACAAACAAATCGTGACATGACTACCTTTACATTTTATTTCGCTATTGCCAGTTGAAGTTGCTTTTCAAAAGGGCTTATTTTTGTATGGTGTCCATAGAGAATTAAGACCTTTTCGGAAGACTCCTCTGTTGAAGGTTGCATGTTCGCGCTCGATTGGCAAACAGCAAAACACTTGATACTTCCCGAAGGTATTCGAACGACCCCTGTTGGCGAACTTCTCCCTTCGAATATGATATAGTCACGGCAGCCGGTTGTTAAGGAGGGTTTATTTAAAGAATATGATAGTAATATGAAGTATATTCCAATTTGAACTCTCGTGAGTCATATTAACACTTTCACTGCCCCTCGCTTTTGCTACTGACTTGGATCGATACGTCCGTGCATCACAGGTAATGCACAAATGTATAGAGCCATCCATTTCTGACGTCACGTAAACGTTACAGATTGACGGTGCACAATACGCGGTGCATAGTCTCATTTGTCATCAAGCACTGAGAAGAGAGAATGCATGAAAAAAATACATGTTTAAAACCGTCAAATTACGAGGAATATTTACAGAAATTTTCGCGTGAAAACTACTGCTAATCGTTGTATAAAATGTGCTATCTACGATCGCTTCAAAGTATACAAGGTTGCATCAATCATAAGTTGCGTAATACAAAATCACCTGTACTTATCTTACCACCTATGGCACCTATTAACACTGATGAATTTTAGAAGTAGGTAGCCTTATAGACTATCATTATCAACAAAATTGGTCCCCGTTGCTTGAAAATTAGCTATTTCCCTTTATTATAAGCCCTTTTATTCTGAGTTAGAGTAAGTCTTTTAGCTCAGTGTGCCGCTTGGCAAAAGCCTCCTCCAGCTCTTTCCTTTGGGGTCTGTCGAGGGCCACTCTTCTCCAGCTCGGGGCCACTGTGAGTTTGAATTCATCCTCCCATCGTGTTCGAGGTCTCCTCTAGCTCCGTGTGCAAATCATGAAATACCTATTGCAATATTTTATATAACGTAACATCAGTTCAAAAAATTACGTTGTTTGTACCTAATTAATGTGAAAACCGTTCGCTAAACTTTGTTGTCATATTTTTCATACTTACCGTCCTGTTACCTGTTTGCCATAGTCGAAACATTTCTAAACAATTCGTGAGTTCCACGCACGGAATTGAAACTTTAAAAGATAACGTCCCATCGCTGACAAGCTCATTTAACTTTTGTGAAACAGGCCCGATAGACCGTGACCGTCTTGTTAATTTATGTATCTACAATGTGTCTCTATACTTGCGCTCTATCCTTTGTATTGCGGTCCGTTAAGTCAACTCATTCCTTGCCAATTTTACCAAATGGATTTATTATGATCAAGGATTTTGCTTGGCATTTCAATTAATAAGTGTTAAAAATGTAAAATAACATTTTCAAAATTTCGAGCGCGTAGAACGATAAGCGAGTAGAACGATAAACTAGAAACGAGTGGGCGAGCGGCGAGAAGCGAGTGTTAGCTCCAATAGTTTTGTCGCTTGGCTATAGGCGAGTGTTCGAGTGGGACGGGCTATTACTCGCGTCACTCGCTCGGGCGGTGCAGTGTAGCCGAACACGCAGACGTCGCAGACTTGTTCATTCATTCATTCATTCATTCATTCATTTATTCCTTTATAAAACATCTTATCTTATCTTATTGTTTTCGGGGGCCCTTGCGGATACACTTCGACCCATAGGGATCTTTTGTGCAGTTACCCCCTAGAAGAGATCCGTCAACTACTCAAGAGCTTTTCCCACCATATCCATGTGTCGGATGATGGAGCTCATGGGTAGCGTTTTAAAGTCCTTTGGTTCCAGGTATCCTGCTCCAAAGTCCTTCATTCTTTGTCTGGCGAGGGCGTGACATTCACACATTAAGTGTCTTACTGTCTCTTCCTCTTCGCCACACATACGACAATCGGTGTTGTCAGAGTGTCCCATCTTGGCCAGAAATCCTTTGACCCCGTAGTGGCCAGTAAACACCCCCGTTATGATTTGGAGTTGTCTTTTGCTAAGTTTCCAAAGCTTTTTGCTCCAGCCGGAGTCTATTCCTTGCATAAAGAGCTTTGCATGCTTTAGACCCGTCAGACTATCCCATTCTTCCTGGTGTTTGGTCTTGGTATGGTCTTTAATAGCCGTTGTGATGGTTCCCTGTGAGAGCCCCACGAATGGTTCCGGACCTATAAGGTTACTTACAGATCCGGGTCTGGCGAGTTCATCTATTTATAAAACATAGTTTAACATGTCAATTACAGTATTACATATTTACAACTATTTACATCTATATTACATTCAAACTACGAAGCGAGCATCGCCGAGCGAGTACCGCTGAGCTAGTTCTATCACTTCTATCTTATCGCGGCGACAAACTAGTAGAGCGAGTGTTCTCGCCGGCAGTGTGAACAGCCAGCGATGAACTATTCATACATGTGTCTCTTTTACTAACGCAGGATCCTAATCTTTTGTTCGTTTCTTGGGCGAGAAAATCGCCGATAGTTAATCGCTTACTCGCTCTTGATGGGACAAGTGCCTAAATAAAGTTTAAAAACTTTAAAAGCAGAAAATGGGAAAGCCAAGCACTAAAGTGCATTCATTCTTGCTTTATTTGGTAAGTAAACCTCTGTCCTCACTCCTCAGTCATGTTTGAATAAAGCGACCAGGTATCATAGTGATGCAAAATTGGAAAATGGCAGAGTAAAGAAAACGGATACAATCCGCAATTCTTCGAGATATTATGTAAAGATTGTTGGTTGTCTTAATAAGTATTATTCTGTAGTGGAAACTGGAAGTTTGTAGTGTCCAGTTGAGACTTGGACCCAGGGGTCGGAAACCGGTATTTGCTCCATACAAAAATACCGGTATTATTACGTTCGTTTTCGTTCTTTGGTTTATTATTTCATTTTTAATGGGACAATCTAATAATACGAAGTTGTTACCTAAATACATGATTCAGTCCTATCTAAAGAGCATAAAATAATTCAAAATATTAGGCTATTTCGGGGTTTTTATAAAAATACCGGTTCCGAGCCCTGCTTGGACCGTTTTATACAACGTACAAAAGTTTCATTTTTTTTAGCTATTAATTCATAAATTTGTTCAAGTCTACCGGATCTAACTTTTTTAATGGCTGACTGTCTATAAAAAACCGGGCAAGTGCGAGTCGGACTCGCGCACGAAGGGTTCCGTACCATAATGCAAAAAAAAAGAAAAAAAACGGTCACCCATCCAAGTACTGACCACGCCCGACGTTGCTTAACTTTGGTCAATAATCACGTTTGTTGTATGGGAGCCCCATTTAAATCTTTATTTATAACGGCAACAGAAATACATCATCTGTGAAAATTTCAACTTTCTAGCTATCACGGTTCGTGAGATACAGCCTGGTGACAGACAGACGGACGGACGGACGGACAGCGAAGTCTTAGTAATAGGGTCCCGTTTTACCCTTTGGGTACGGAACCCTAAAAACGATATCACCAGCTTGCCTATTGTATAAAAATAATTATATCCGTCTAAAAAAAAACCTTGTTTACTGACATACTTAATCATTATTCATTCATTATCATATCCATGTTTACGTTAGAAAGGAAACGTTGACATCCGTGAAAGGACGTTTCTTATCTTATTTTAGTGCGTGAGAAAATCTAATTTCACCTCCATCACGCATCTAATTCGGATTCCAAATTAATTAACATTCAAGCTCATTAAAATTCTAATCTCTAATATTATGCAGAAATCTTATAATATAGTAGTAGATAACACCGATCCATATAGTTTAATCGGGCTCCAAAACTGTCGGAGATACTCGGACCAATTCGAGTTTTTAGTTGTGCAATCTGATTGCGATACGACATGTCAGTGTCGAAAGTGACATTTCTTCAACCAAAAACTTCACTTTTGACACTGAGAGATCAGCATCGTATCGGAATCCGATTGCATGACTTAATTCTAAAACTTGGATTGGCCCGGTAGTCGTTTATTTTTATACAAGTGGACTGTAGAAGAAAGTGCGTCTGTCATCGGCCGTCAATCATCTCGCTTCCGGCTGTCTTAGCTCTTGGCCACGAATAGCTGTAGGAAATAGGTGGTTTGTGCAATTTGGTGGGTGCAGTTGCGTCCGGGAAGCGACGGTGCCGCCAAAGACACAAGCCGTCTTCACATTGGATGTGGATTCGTATGCGGCTTCGGCGTGCGAGCAGGTTATTAAAAAATAAATATAAAAAACAACGGGTTGCACACCGGGGGTGCCGGCAGAAGTGAAAACTCATAGACATTGTAACATTTTTCGATCGATCAGGTCACGTGTCCGTCTTACTTCTTACGCTCTCGCGAGTTTCATATTTTTTCCCCATCACAAAAAGTGCACAGCGCCGCTAAAAAAGTTTTCACTTCAAAAATAAATATTGGGGACATCTTACACAGATCAACCTAGCTCCAAACTAAGCAAAGCTTTTACTATGGGTGCTAGGCGACGATATACATACTTACATAGATAAATACATACTTATATTACGTAGAAGACACCCATGACACAGGAACAAATATTCATTTTCATCACACAAATAAATGCCCTTAATGGGATTCGAACCCAGGACCATCGGCTTCGCAGGCAGGGTCGACAAGTCCGACCGGTCGTATTGCTATACGTAGCGCTGTTACGCACACACTGGAGTAAAGTTGCTATATGAAGAAATGAAATATTCTGACAAAAGTCCGTCTGATGGTAAGCGGTTACCGTAGCCTATGGAGGCCTGTGACGTCAGTAACAGTGATGTCGACAATTGTCGGACCTGTCACGTTGGTGAAATAGGGGCCAGGCCGTAAATCCTGACATTTCCTGGGCGGTTATTTCTTCAAACCTTAAATCAACGGTAAATAGTCGCCGTGGATGAGCAGAATAATGTACAAAAACATCCCTTAAATCCCTTTTCCCAAAACTTTTCGTGGGTTATTAACCCCGTAATGACCATAATAAATTTAGTTACAGCATAAACATCCCTTGATTAAGGGATCATCCATTAATCACGTCATACGTTTTTGACTCCCCCCTCGTGGTGATATTTCCCGGGACCCCCCCGTATCCAAGATTTTTTTTGTCAGCTATTTTAATCATACGATAATCGACAAAGGACGTTGGAAAAAAAACTTGTTTTAACACAACAGATAACGTTAACGTTAACGTTATTATACCGCTAAATAGCTAAACGGTCTCTTTTGTACACTTTTGGGCTTGGCCCAATTAAAAAAAATACACATCACATTTCCTTAGACCCCCTCCCCCTATGGTGATCTATCGTGATTTTTTTTTCAGACCACCCCCCCCCCCCTTTCGTTTGATGTGATTAATGGATGCCCCTTAAAGTATATCGTCTAGTTTTACACATTCATAAGATGCTGTACAGTTTAGTAGTGTCGTAGTCACTCGTAAAACCCAGGAGCCTATTTGACTCGACATAATGACGGGTCGTGGTGACGTGGTTTATGTCCACTTTAGTGTAAAATACGTCACAGTTGTCACTCTGAGCGCCACTTGCACCATCCCACTAACCCGGGGTTAACCGGTTAAACATAGAGTTGTCATGGTTACTAGTACAATTTGACACTGAGTTAGCGGTTTAACCGGTTAACCCTGGGTTAGTGGGATGGTTCAAGTGGCCCTGAGTTGTATTGCGGCTTATTCGCAAGTTAAATATAAATTTCGATGTAAATTATCAGACTTCTGTGACACTGACTGACTACTTTTACTGGGTTTAAGTAGTTAATCTAATATAAGTATGATAGAAATTTCCTCTCAATTGTATATTAGGTACAATAAACAGCAGAAGTTTCTAAGCGGGCCAGGCGTTCAAAATGATCTTGACGCGACTTTATTGTTAAAAGAATAAGAGCGTGTTAAGGTAATTTTGAACACCTCGCCCGCTTAACATCTTTTGCTGCTGACTGCACATGAAACGCAAATTCCAAATTATTTATTTGTTAAACATACCTAGGCAGGCACAGTAGGTCTTAAATATACATATAATAAGTATGTATCACTATTTCAAATAGTGTACTATGTATCATATTTGACATGTCTATATTGTGACATGTATATAATTTTAAGTACATACTGCATGCATCTTAGGAATTTATACTGTTGTAAACCAAAGATTTACCTTCTATCAGCATATTTTACAACATTTTAAGCCCGTTTTAAGCAGGCATGACACGACAAACAAATTCTACTTCCAACGTCCACAAAACAATCTCATAAACTGACACCCGTAAATTTCAATTCAAATCTTTCCCAAGACTCATAAAGATTTACATACATTTCTAACACCACGAACAAAACCAATCTCGTAAAACCTAATTGCTCTGACCCATGTTTGTCCACCATCACAATGTCATAGCAGCGGTGACGTCACTTCCGCATCGGTCAATTACCCCGCGCATCGTCTATGCACCGATGTCATTCTGATCGCTTACCGAGTCGATTTGAAGACTCACTAAACCAGTAAGAGTGATCTCTGGTGTGACTTAGTTGTTACGGGTCTTGAGGCCTGACGCTTATGTGCTACAGGGTCGCCAGCGCTCGCAATCGATTGGAATAGTTATATGGCCAGTTTGATTCGTTCGAATTTCGAATTGAACGTACTATACGTCCATACTGTTAACTGCCATTTCTTAAACCTTATTGCTAAAGACATAGAGTCCAACGCTGGTCAGGTATTAGTACTCCATTTTATTTACGAGAACTTGATACGTTGAGGTAAATGTTTTGAATACAGATGAAAGATTAACTTTGATGCTTTGAAGTGATTTGTGAGATTGATTGGGTTTTTGATGCATTTCAAAGTGACTTTGATGCGTAATGGGTTTTCAAAAATGCATTTAAAGAGTACACGGTATTGATAGTTGCGTTTCGTAATATTCAAAAAG
Organism: Cydia fagiglandana; assembly: GCF_963556715.1. Taxonomy (NCBI): domain Eukaryota; kingdom Metazoa; phylum Arthropoda; class Insecta; order Lepidoptera; family Tortricidae; genus Cydia; species Cydia fagiglandana. The sequence goes on along the minus strand of NC_085953.1, from coordinate 7,205,647 downwards.
AATTCAAAATACATACATCGAATACAGTGTACGCAAGATCACATGAGAAGTACGTAATACTTATTAGGGTACAATTTGCAAGAATACTCTTTCAAAATAATATTTTGCTACCAACTCTTAATTGAATGAAGGTTTTTAATTTGTTTTTTCCTGAGTATAATTATTATGAGAAAGCTATTTAACTTGAAAAATAAACATTTTTTATCATTCATCGTCACTAGGTTTGTTTATCATAAAGCAAAAACTCTTTTAAATTAAATACTCAAGTGCCTACTTGCTTCAAGGATCTAACGGTACATTTTACAGTAAAAATGCCAAAACGGTACCAGTGACGTGCTGTGCCTAGTACAAACATTAAAGCTAACAATTAAAATTAGTTGGACACAGTTCTAGCTATAACGGGCTTTGTTCAGAATTAGAACCGTGTCAACTGAACGAATTAATTAGCTGCCAACACTAATTGACTTCGGTGCGTAGTGGTGATAACATAGTGCAAAGGTAAATGGCTAATATTTATTGGATTTATATGTATTTATAAATTTATATAACATTGAACAGGGATGTTGCGAATATCCGCATCCGCGACCGCGGAACTTCCGCAATATTTTCTAAATCCGCATAAAATCGATGTGGATCTTAATGCGGATGCGGATGTCTAACAAGTCTACAGGAACGTCTTAGCGGCGGCGTATGTGCTAAGTAATTTCGTCATTACCTACGAAATCGTCTAGCTAGATCCAGAAAAGTCGTCCAAGTTACTGTTTATTACGTACAACGCGCAATTATTCTTTTTTTTGCATTAAGATTTGAGTCCGCCGTACAAATCCTAAACGGGTGACTACCCTATCATATGTTTCAACTCTGTTGTTGAATACTTTTTTGACTTCTCTACATAAGTTGTTCGAAAGAAGTTTTATATTTTGTACAAACATGCATGAGATAGGTAATGAATGGATGTGCGTGCGTAAAGTCTGAATATAAAAATAAAAGCTCATAAAAATCCAGATCAATAAAGATTTCGACAGAAAACGGTCGAACACAAGGTCGTTAGTTACATAGAGCATCGCAAAATAGCACGTATAATTCGCAAATCAAACGTACAGTTGGCATTGACCATGGAAATCGTCCAAGCTTTTAGTGTGCTCAATCTTGAACTTTATGTGGTTAGAAGAAGGTTGCTTTTGCGATTGAACAATTGAAGCAACTTACGAGGTTACAATATTATCTGCCGTCTTACATACTCGTAGACGGACGACGGACGGTTTGCGTCTAATAATTTGTGTGAAACAGAAATACTGTAAACTTATTACAGATCTATAAAATTCGACATTATAGTTACTTTCGTAAGACCAGTTAACCCTTTTACTTGTTTGTTTGATTCTTCAACTACAATATAACGTTGTATTTACATTAACGTCGGTGGATCTGCATCTTTCCATAAAGCTACCGGCACATTCTACTCATTAATGACAAAGACATAAATCCTTATTCTTTAGTATCAATTAATGAGAGTCTACCTAGTTAGGGGTCATCCATTAATTACATCACACGTTTAGGGGGAGGGAGGGGGTCAAGAAAATGTGACATATTGTGACATGGGGGAGGGGGGAGACACAAACTTTGTGACGTCACTTTAACTTCATCAGTAACCGAAAAATTATTTAAATTATTTTATTCGCTGTACATTTAAATAACAAGTTTTTAAAACTATAATCGTTTTATGTATATCGTCAAAAATATTTTGATAAAATAGTAATAATACTTAGGTACTTCATTCGATTTGGCGATTTCGTAGAAAAAATGTGACGTCACACTAGGGGGGGAGGGGTTTGCCAAATGTGACCAAATGTGACAAGGAGAGGGGGAGGGGTCAAAAAACCTAGAAATTCGTGTGACGTAATTAATGGATGACCCCTTAGGTATAAGCGTCTAGATCCAAAGCTAATAACATATGCTTGCCTTCATAATGGATTAAAAACAAGTAGTGTCATAAACGAAACTTATAAACTTTCCATTAGTCCAGATGTCTAGACTAGACATAACATTGACTTAATCGGTTGTCATCAAAAACAAAATCGCCCGACTTACCCATATATGGAACTATTCTGGCATGCGCCATCCATTGTCCAGTAAACAATAAGATTTCCATACATTGTGTTCATAACGGCGTCTGGCCTATATTCGAAAAACCTGAAGAGCTTATGTGGTATATGTAACTTGTATACTTATTGCCTTTTCGCTATACTACTGTATAGTGACGTCATACCGTGACCCACATGCCACGCGGTCGTTGTACTTATATTACGATTCGCATCATTTCAGCTCGTTCGGCGTTTGACATGACTACACTAGACTATTATCAACTCTATCGCGTCCCAATAAAGCTTGAATTAGAGTAGCAGGGGTCGTTGAACGGAGCAATTAAGACTAGGATGGACTTTTGTCGGATAGAGGATGTTAATTCGCGGATGTTTAGTTATTTTTGGACGCGGAAGTGGGAGACGTGAAATCGTTCGATTCGGCTTTTTATCTTGGAGTTTTGAGATGAAGGGTAGAGGGGTGTCAGATTTCATTTGGTTATATTGTGATTTATGTTAGATGCAGAAACTTTTTACAACCTGATTATTTTTCTTTGATCTGGTTTGACAATTTTTAATTGGAAAAGTTGGTATTTATTTATATATCAGTTAAGTATTAAGTAAGTATTCTTCATATATATTTGGGTGTCATAATTAACTGTATTTTATTCCTTAATACATTATTTTATGTTATTGTTTATTCATTTTAACTTCAAACCAAACCAAATGTCAACAAATCGAATAATATACCCATAAACCATAACAATCGATTGACCTGTAATCGATTTCACACGGACAACCAGAATCCAATAGTTCGAATTTTCCCAGCACTGTGAACTTCGCAGCACCCACCGTGAAAATGAACCTTAAACAGTCACCATTAAACCTGCATCAGGGGTGTGAAACTCCTCTCTTCGGGCAAACCCGGCTCCGTTCGGCTCAGCATTGCTCCGAGCAATTATTAGGTTTGATGCAACTTGACGTACCTTTGCGTGCACGACCACAGATAAGATAATGGCTCGAATTTTGTATAGATGTCGGCGGCAGTGTTGCCAGATGGTCACAAAAGTCACATTTTTCGGGAATTTTGGTCTTCTCGTGTGACATGTGCGTGACTTTCGTCCATGAGGCAATTTTTGTGACTTTTTAAGCTGGTCGCTAGTGAAACGTGCTATTTTAAAGGGGTTAAATAAAATTGCAAAGCTCCGGCTTGTTCAAAGAAAGCTATAGCACGTTAGCACAAAAACAATGAAATTAAAACAGTAAAAAATGTGGTGTCTAAAATTGCTTGCTAGAGGAACCTAATTTGGGAGATGAAAAAGCGAACACAAATTATATTATAGAAACTTTATTAATCCTAAGATCTTGCCAGTGGTAAGTTAGTGATTTAATCCTAACCTGCGAATCTGTGTGAACCTTTAACTTGATTTGACGACACCTAATTTTAGAACTTAGCTCAGTGGAAAGCTGGGCCGCTTAACAGGTCCAGAATAAAGCTTCACACAGAATTCTACTTATTTAAGAACTAATTTATTTTAATACTAAATAACTATGTACCAGGATTTTCAAATGTCTTTATCTTACTTTAGTGGTTGCTCAAAATTCTAAATTTACTCTAACTTTGCAGCTGGCGCTGATGCCTTACTAAATTAAATCATGGAAAGGACCGACCTCAGAATTTAAACGTTCCTCAGATGCAGCGGGGTGACAGGCTGCTTTCCCCGGTGAAGCTTGATGCTGAGCGGTGACGTAGAGCTCAGGGGCCGCGCACGTGGTACCAAAATGACGTGGCCGAGGCAGATGGCGTGCTTAAATTCCTCGCTCCAGGAGGTCTCCAAAACTAAATTGACTTCTAGGATTTTGAAGCTTTTGAGATAAATTACTCAACGCATGAAATAAATGAATGAATCAATGAATGAATAAATCCCGGCTCCTGAAAACCGAGAAAAGGTTATATTAGCCTACGCCCTTTATGGCCGCTAGAAAAGAGATGAAACCATTTGAAATTTGGCTCACCGCACTGGTAGCTGCTAAGCCTTCTGGCGGAGCGCTCCCTTCCCTCGAGCAGGAGTCTCTCTGCAAAGAACCAAATTTTGGTTAAGAACAAACCCACAACGTTTCGCGCCATTGTGGAGTCGATCACCACGAAATTTAATTTCTACTCACTCAGTGGAGCTTCCGAAGGACTCAAGCCGTTTCCATCTTTCAGACCACCATGCCGAAAGTGTGGCCTTCCCACAAATTGGGCTCTTGCGAGCGAGTGTCCCCAGAGGGGGTCCCGAATCAAATGTGCATATCATTCTCGAATGATCTCCAATATGGAGTCCCTGAGAGCCCTAACAAAAGGTAATAGGGTGGCAGTCCCTTGAAGACACAAATCCCACGAAAATTCTGTCTGAATTATTTAGACAATATCACTCCTGAGCCTAAGAAATATATTTTTACCATTTAATCTAATATTGTTTCATTCCAGAGCCACTTTGTAAGTCTGTAATTTCTATGTTTTGTTTTACATCAAAATTGTTTTTTATCTAATAAATCATACTTACTTCATACAAAGTTTTCCTGAAGTGACAACATAAATATCTCAAGTTTTAATTATTTTTAGTCATATGACAACCCCGACAACAGATAAGCATCGAGAGGTGCATCTGAATGCAACAGATTATGCATAGAAATGCAATCAATGAGGTTTGTTTTGGACACCGTTAAAAACGTTGAAATAAGAAGAGGTATTTTTCTTTTAATTATCAATCGACCCAAAATATTTATTTCAAATTTAGAAAAATGTACTACGTTACAATACCCCCCTCCCCGATTTTAAGGTTCAACGTAGGTGAACCGCTCGCTGTCCTCAGCGACTCGGATCCTACAAATTAGTTTATTGGACCAGACCAACAACACACCAAAGGCAAGAAAACTAACCTAATAAACAAGCTATTCAAATTGGACAAACATCTAACGCGGCTTCGAGATTTTGTCTCACAGGAGTATAAGGACTCTACTCTATATATCTTGAAAACAAATCTACCGTTTCCAGAAACATGGAACAACCGAATCTAAAAACCAACGACCAAATATAAAATCTCGAACCCACGTTAACATACGGAAGGTGAAAAAAAACTATGCGGCCATCTGCGCAACACATAGAAAAAAAACCTCCGCTATACCTTACAAACCAGTGAACAAACCGTTGGCCTTCTCAGCACAACGCGGAAAAAGCTTGTTGTACTGAGAAAGCCAATTCCAACCGCCAGGACCGATGTTCAGCATTCATCAATATAAACTCTTCTTGTCCGGGCAAAATGATGAAGTCTGGGCAATAAACCATCACCCGACTCCAACAACCATAAATCCAAACCGGAAAACAATCCAACAAAATCTAAGTTTCAAACCATCAAAGTTGCTAAATTGAGTTTTAATCTCTACCTAAAAAATTTGTCCCCGACTGACTTGTCGGAGGAAACGAAACGTCCCAAATCATGTTGCACAACACCCCCCAAAAAATACGGTATACCTAAAATAAAAAAAAACGAGGTACGGCAACATGCGAAATAGTACTATAAAAAAAATCATTAGGACTTACGCCTAACGACACGTGAATTACAAAAATACGCTACGTTAAAAAAACAAAATAAAGTACTATTTCGATATTTGTCGGGTATGGTAAGTACCGGACAAAGCGTAACAATGCGTTACCATTTGGTCATATTAAAGATAGCTCCGATGTTGGGGTTGAGAGGTACTTAGCAGGTGAGTGGTTTGTCGTCCTTGGCGGCACGACGACTGGTACAAGACGAGGGATCGTGCGTCCAAGGATAACTTTTCCAAACTCTAAAACCATACTAAGTCCTATAGTCCAAATCGCTCTGAGACTGAGCACAGCTTCGATCGCGCCTAACATACATCACGCACTAACATATTCAACCATTCATCGCCCATGCAAAAATAATAACGTAACAGTTTTACTGTTCGCCACGTTCCGACAAAATTCGTGAATTAAATATTTACCGAATATTTAACACTACTAACGATCTCAACCGTTTTTGTTATGTTATGAGAGGTAGGTGATAGTGGTTGTCAACTCTGGTGGCAAGACGACAAGCCTAAAGAGACTCGGGGTCTTGCGTCCAGAGATAACTTCCACCTCAAAACCTAACTTCCATTTCCTACTTAAAATCTTTAATATGCCACGACCCAATTGGGTGACCATCCAGCCTTTCAAGCTCATAAACTAAAGGAGATAAAACCTTTTTAACTCTGCACGGTTCATACTTAGGTGCGAGTTTTGACATAACAAACTTAGAGGCGTCACTTTGTGTATAAGTACGCTTGTGAACAATATCCCCTACTGAAAACTTCGCCTCTCGGCGTCTCAAATTATAATATTTGGCATTTGTTTCATGTGCTTGCAGCATACGTAACCTAACCTGCTCAAAAATGTCTCTCATACAACCAAATTCGCCTGCATACTCCTCTCTAGGCATACCCACATCGTACTGTTTATCAGTATCTTTATAAAACGAGCCGTTAATGACGGGTTCCCTAGCGTGCACTAAAAAGAAAGGAGAATACCCGGTGGTCTCACTTACTGCACTGTTTATCGCAAACCTGATTTGGTGCAGCTTTTCGTCCCATGTACGGTGATTGTCCTTTACGTAAGACGCTACGGCGGTCATCACTACTTTATTATAACGCTCGACTAAATTTACCTGCGGAGTATAGCGCGGGCCATAAAAAATGTTAGGTACGTTGTAGCGTTTCAATAACTGCTTAAACTCTGATCCCGTGAATTGCGTTCCATTGTCTGCAATCACGGTTTCAGGCACGCCATGTTCCAAAATGACATGGTTTTCAAAATGCTTCGCCACCAAAGCGCTAGTAGCGCGGCGAAGTGGAAATAGCAGTGTGTGTTTAGAAAAGCAACATGTAACAACAAATAAAAATGTATAACCTGCGCGAGAGCGCGGCAGTGGACCGACAAGATCTATGCTAACCACCAACCATGGTCGTCGACATACCTTTGGCTGTCCCATGAGGCCTGCAGTCGGTTTCTGCGAATGCTTGTACGCTGCACAAACATCGCACGCTTTTACGAACTCGACTACATCCTTATACATACCGGGCCAAAAGTAGGTCAACGCCAACCGGCGATGAGTTTTAAAAACACCTAAATGTGCAGCAGTTGCTTCGCAATGATTTTGCTGCAGAACTCTCTTACGATCACACTTCTTCACCACTTCCTTCCAATCGAACTCTCGCAACAAATTATACTTTGACTTTGAAAGTCTAAAAAGTTTCCCGTCTTTTAAACAAAAATTTGGAAAATTTGCGGGAAAAGATCTACAGCCATTGAAGATCTTATCATACCATTCATCTGGCTCAACGTCATCATTTGTCACGTTAATTGCATTTACTTGCATGAGTCTTGATAGTGCGTCAGGCACAACGTTAAGCGATCCCTTTCTGTGCTCAATCTCAAAGTCGAATTGAGACAGTCTGCAACCCCAACGAGCTAACCTCCCTGACGGGTTTTCAAGATTCATGAACCATTTGAGTGACGCGTGATCCGTGATCACTTTAAACTTACGTGAGCCTAGATATGCCTGAAATTTCTCCACTGAAAATATGACCGCAAGAGCCTCCCTTTCAGTGGCGCTGTAATTTCGCTCACTTTTGTTTAGGGCGCGGCTAACGTATGCGATCGGATGCTCAACCCCCTGGATGGTCTGGGAAAGCATTCCACCGATTCCGTATGAAGACGCATCACAATGTACTGAAAATTCTTTTTTAAAATCCGGTACCGCCAAAATGGGTGCCGTCACTAGAGCGTTCTTCAAAATCTTACATGCTTCCTCTGCTTCCGCAGACCACTCGAAAGGTGGCGCCTTCTTGCCCTGTGACGTAAGTTTATTCAAAGGAGCGGCTATCGATGCGAAATTTCGGATAAACCGTCGATACCAGGAACACGTTCCTAAGAATGCCCTTACGTCACGCGCATTCGTGGGTGTGGGGAAGTTTAGAACGGCAGAAACCTTGTCAGGATCAGTACGCAACCCGAACTCGTCCACGACGTAACCAAGGTATTTTATGGACTGCCTGAAAAACTTAGACTTCGCAAAATTTATTGTCAAATTTGCCTTTTCTAACTTCGCCAACACACGATTTAGCAAAAGCAAGTGCGTCTGAAAATCTGATGAGCAAATAACGATATCATCGATGTAACAAAAAGCTAAACCGGTTTCGATGTCACCTGTCAAATTGTGATCAATAAGGCTGTCCATCAGCCTCTGCTGACGCGCCGATGCGCCGCAGAGACCAAAAGGCATGACCTTGAACTTAAACATTCCACGACCGGGCACGCAAAAACTTGTCTTTTCCTGTGAAGTTTCAGCTAACGGGATCTGCCAGAATGAGGAACTTAAATCGATCGAGGTTAGGTATTTCGCTTCCTTCAAACTATCCAAAATCTGGGGTATATACGGAATGGAATACGAATCTCCCTTTGTGACCGCATTTAATTTCCTGCAATCTAAACAAAATCGCCAATCACCGTTAGGTTTCCTAACTAAAAGAGCCGGGTTATTCCACGGACTCTCACAGGGTGTAACTACGTCCAATTTTAACATGCGGTCTAACTCGGAGGCTAAAGCAGCGCGTTTTTCCGGCGATAACGGGTACTGTTTCGTTTTGATGGGCGTGGCATCACCAGTATCGATAACATGCTCCGTCAAGCTGGTTCTGCCAAGCCCCTTCTCCTCGAACGAAATGTTTTTAAATTTCCCTACGACGGTGTCCGCGAGTTCCCTCTCGGCCGCAGTTAAATGCTCGTAAGACCGAATCGTGTGTACTTGTTCTGCACTTAAACCGTTACAACTAAAATAATTTTCAGGTGGAGTCATGTGTTCCGCATTTTTCAAACATTCAGGCAATAAATCAAAAGCTTTCCAAAAATCATACCCTAAAATAACGTAATTTACGATCGAGGGTATTACTACAAACTTTATTACTTTCGTAGTATTTTCAAACGTAACCGGGACAAAAATGTACCCAATCGACTCGCAATTTACTCCATTTGCGACCCTACACGAACTAGAGTACGCTTCCTGAAATGTAAAACCGAATTTGACAAAATCTAAATGTGCATTGTTCCCTAAAACTGACAATGCTGAACCACTATCGGCCAATCCATAAATCTCAAAATCATTCGCTTTAAATTTCAAATATGGTCTAATATCATCTTTATTTGGAGCAAACAGAATCGTAGCAATCGAACTAGCATTTTTATTTTGTTCAATCGATTTAAACTTTAATCGATTCGATTGACACTTGCTACGATTCAACCTTAGGCGTTTTTTGACTGTTGTTGCATTGGTTTTGTAACGTTACCCTTCCGACAGATTTCACATTCCGATCTGATTGTGTTTGCTTTGCCACAGCCAAAACAGCTATACGAATTTAATTTAGGCTTTTCTTTACACAATTTAAAATTATGATCCGGTTTACCACATTTGTAACAAACTCCACGATGTGGTTTCGAAAACTTCGCGTCCGAAAACCTTGGTTGCTGTTTTCGCTGTGAAAAGGAACTATCCGACTTGGTCGCGAAGCTTGAGCTTTGTTTAGCAGCGATGGCATTCACCTGAGGTTGCTTGGCACTGGAGCCTTTATAAACATGATCACGACAAAGTGTATGCTCGCTGACCTTGGGCGGTTCTACAAATAATTTCGCCCTTTGCTGTGAAAACTCAACCTTGCGACAATAAGCCTTCAGTTCGGCGACCGAACTAATATCTACCAATGCCAACTGCTGAGTAAAATGTGGGCGAATGTTGTGCAACAAGATGTCCAGTTTCGCCTCCTCCGGTAAGTCTGATTTCAACCTAGCAAACATGCCAGACATTACCGCAAGATACAAGTGGATGGGTTCGTTTTCCCCCTGCGTTCTAGCTTGAATTTCCTGTCTCAGCCTAAAATCATAGTCACCGGGGACAAACTCATCCAACAAAAGTGACTTTAAATCCTGCCAACTTGAAACCGAACCCTTGACACCTCTAAACCACAACAGTGCCGAGTCTACAAATAAATGTGGTGCCGCCCTAAATAGTTTGGCATCTGAAACCCCATTTGCTTCTTTTAGTTCCTCCACACGCTCCAAAAATGAGCGCGGGTCTGTCAAACCATTAAATTTAACCTGCCATTTTGAAATATTCAAATCACTAGAGCACTGAACCTGCATTTCCCTAATACCGCTTGTTAACATTTCAGAACTATTGCCGGAGAGCAAAGGATTTGGATTTGAAACCTCCGCGCTGCCGCTGGGTGTTGCTGAACTTGAACCTGGACCCTCAATCTTCGCCAATAAACTCTCAAGCTTGGATTGCAAACTAGTCTTCAGTTCTAGCAATGTCTGGTTGCGTTCCGGCTGAACCCTAGCCAGACGGTGATAAATATGGTAGCCGAGGGCTTTAGCGCGACTTAAAGAATACCTCTCCTTTGTCTCACAATATTTGTCAACAATAGAAGCCAAATCGATCACTTTCTCCGAGACAATGCCTAGCTCCGACTCCGCTGACAGTTCAGTCTCCACTATGTCCTCGCTAGGCGCTTCTAAAATAAGAGACCTAAGTTGCTTTCTCAAAGCGTCAACCGTGGTTGCAGGCGTTTCCGACCGAATTTGAACCTCATAAATCAACTCATCCTTCAAAAGACTGTGAAATTGAATGCTGCGCTCCATTTTTAACTAGTGTATAAACTACTGTATTGAAAATTCTGGTATTAACAATATGTATTGTATGTATGACTGTATCACTATGTTGTTTTCTAACAAGATTAAATAATATTAAATAGTGTACTATTTTCTTTAAACCAATCTTAATCTACAAATAATGTAACTGTAATCCTTAATGAGTAAAGTATTTTTTCTACCGAAAATAATTTCTAACTGACAGGTGTACACTTTCAAACGTCAACTTTCTTTTTAAATTTGCAAAGTGAAAGCTACTATGAAATTGGTTCCAAACAATACCACAAACTTCCAAGAAAGTAATATTTCCAACAAAATCCAATACCGTTTACTTTAAATATGTAACAATGAGTTGACACTAAAGAAATTTAAGGTAAATGTAAGCAAATACTATAAATTAATTGTTATTTCTCAAATTCGAATATCTTTGTAATAAGTCCGTACTACAAAAGAATGCACAAAAACCTTTTTAAATTTCAATTTTACGCTTAAAAACGACACAAATTCAAAACAAATGTTGAAATTAAATCTTAATATCTAAAATGAGTGAAATTTCCTAGCATGTACTTGGTGCAAAGTACAAAACCACGTTATTTTTTACGGTTGGCAATAACCTCAAAAATCAAAAAATTGCTTGTCACTTTCTCTTCCAAAAAACATCAAATAAATTGCAGCAAACCAGCAAGATTGCAATCAAATCTTCAAATTACTATATCTAAAGACTATTTAATGAATAAAGAGCAACCAAGACTAAACAAAAAGGTGAGTAACACAGTAAATATTTCACAACTTTCCTGGTACATGAAATTTCACAAGATTCCTTTAGCAAGTTTATACCCAGGGCGCCAGTGAAACGTGCTATTTTAAAGGGGTTAAATAAAATTGCAAAGCTCCGGCTTGTTCAAAGAAAGCTATAGCACGTTAGCACAAAAACAATGAAATTAAAACAGTAAAAAATGTGGTGTCTAAAATTGCTTGCTAGAGGAACCTAATTTGGGAGATGAAAAAGCGAACACAAATTATATTATAGAAACTTTATTAATCCTAAGATCTTGCCAGTGGTAAGTTAGTGATTTAATCCTAACCTGCGAATCTGTGTGAACCTTTAACTTGATTTGACGACACCTAATTTTAGAACTTAGCTCAGTGGAAAGCTGGGCCGCTTAACAGGTCCAGAATAAAGCTTCACACAGAATTCTACTTATTTAAGAACTAATTTATTTTAATACTAAATAACTATGTACCAGGATTTTCAAATGTCTTTATCTTACTTTAGTGGTTGCTCAAAATTCTAAATTTACTCTAACTTTGCAGCTGGCGCTGATGCCTTACTAAATTAAATCATGGAAAGGACCGACCTCAGAATTTAAACGTTCCTCAGATGCAGCGGGGTGACAGGCTGCTTTCCCCGGTGAAGCTTGATGCTGAGCGGTGACGTAGAGCTCAGGGGCCGCGCACGTGGTACCAAAATGACGTGGCCGAGGCAGATGGCGTGCTTAAATTCCTCGCTCCAGGAGGTCTCCAAAACTAAATTGACTTCTAGGATTTTGAAGCTTTTGAGATAAATTACTCAACGCATGAAATAAATGAATGAATCAATGAATGAATAAATCCCGGCTCCTGAAAACCGAGAAAAGGTTATATTAGCCTACGCCCTTTATGGCCGCTAGAAAAGAGATGAAACCATTTGAAATTTGGCTCACCGCACTGGTAGCTGCTAAGCCTTCTGGCGGAGCGCTCCCTTCCCTCGAGCAGGAGTCTCTCTGCAAAGAACCAAATTTTGGTTAAGAACAAACCCACAACGTTTCGCGCCATTGTGGAGTCGATCACCACGAAATTTAATTTCTACTCACTCAGTGGAGCTTCCGAAGGACTCAAGCCGTTTCCATCTTTCAGACCACCATGCCGAAAGTGTGGCCTTCCCACAAATTGGGCTCTTGCGAGCGAGTGTCCCCAGAGGGGGTCCCGAATCAAATGTGCATATCATTCTCGAATGATCTCCAATATGGAGTCCCTGAGAGCCCTAACAAAAGGTAATAGGGTGGCAGTCCCTTGAAGACACAAATCCCACGAAAATTCTGTCTGAATTATTTAGACAATATCACTCCTGAGCCTAAGAAATATATTTTTACCATTTAATCTAATATTGTTTCATTCCAGAGCCACTTTGTAAGTCTGTAATTTCTATGTTTTGTTTTACATCAAAATTGTTTTTTATCTAATAAATCATACTTACTTCATACAAAGTTTTCCTGAAGTGACAACATAAATATCTCAAGTTTTAATTATTTTTAGTCATATGACAACCCCGACAACAGATAAGCATCGAGAGGTGCATCTGAATGCAACAGATTATGCATAGAAATGCAATCAATGAGGTTTGTTTTGGACACCGTTAAAAACGTTGAAATAAGAAGAGGTATTTTTCTTTTAATTATCAATCGACCCAAAATATTTATTTCAAATTTAGAAAAATGTACTACGTTACACTAGCAATTCGTATTATTTAGGAACGCAGTGAACGCACCCAAGTTGACACTTGCACTGGCACTTTGACGTTACATCCACCATCACCTTTATTATAATAGTCGTGGCAAAATGAGACTTGTTACCTTGACATGACGGTGTTATTTAGTTTGAAAGTATACCTAGTAGTTATCTATACGCCTCTGGCGGCCTCTTATTCGATCGGGCAGTTTAATCAGATTGGCGAAAATTTGACTAATCTGAATACGCCTTAAATCGGAGATTGGCGCCAATTTTATTTCTGATCAAATCAGTCGATTCGTTCATCCCGTCTGGATACCGCTTAAAGGCTCTCGTGATTGTTCGAGAAAGTTGCATTTTATCCACATGTGAGGCAAAGTAATCAAGTGCAAATTTTGCTGGTAGAATTGATTATTTTCAGGAACAAAAATATCAATAGATTTATGGTGATATTAATTAGTACCCCTAAATTGAAAAAATGCCCCAAAAAGAAAATACTGGCGTCACAAATTGGTATTCTTGCGCCCGTACTCCGTTTTATCGGTAATATCGGTCATAATCGGCGATTTAATTCGGCGAGCCAAATTGGCGTTTGTGTCCGCACGTCCTGATTCGATCGGGCAATTTAATCAGATTGGCGAAAAATTGACTAGTCTGGATACGCCTTAAAATTCATGAAATCGATCACAAATAGCATTAAGTATGAAAATGTGTGTTTCAAAAAGAAAAATCATATAAAGTTAGTAGATTTTTTGTGAAATATATTATTTTCTGAATCTGGAAATCGATTTAAAGTTGGTCAAGCAGATCTTGTCAGTAGAAAAAGGCGTCAAATTTGAAAAATGTAGGCGCAAAGGGATATGGTCTCATAGAAAATTTGAATTTCGCGGCTTTTTGTACTGACAAGATTTGCTTGACGTCAAATCATGGGATTAGTTGTCAAGCGGACCCCCAGGCTCCCATGAGCCGTGGCAAAATGCCGGGATAACGCCAGGAAGAAGAAGATTTGCTTGACCAGCTATACCTACCCATACAATACAATAATATAAAAATGTGACTTAAGCAGCAAAAACGTGACTTTTAGGGAAACGAAACGTAACTTAGGACTCCAGAGCCCTGGCAACATCGTGAAATTCCTAGGCATATCGTGAAACGTGAAAATCTTTGATTCGTTCCCTGAGTCGACGGAGGCTCCTATTTCTGGGCAGTTTGCCCTTCGGGCATCTGAAGCAACCTAGCGAACCTATCCTACCTATATATTGGTTTAATGTGACTATCGTCAAAACATTACACAGGAATATTACGATCTGCCTGATCTTACGATCGGCCGCCGACATAGACATGGCGTCTCCAATTGGTTATATCTTGTAAGATAGCAGTAGACGAAACATCTAACCTGCCAAAATGACACATGTTTTACATTTTACATGTTTACGTGACTCATGTGAAGTTCGTCTGGTGTGAACGGACCTTGAGCGGTCAATGTGCTATACTGACCTACCTGCAGGCGTCTACGATGTTTGCTTTAGAGAGGAATGGCCTGATTTGTTCAAATTGACGTGTGATTGTTAGTAAGGCTCGTTATAACACTTTAAACTCTCGCGTTTTGTACACATATTCAATTACACAAACGGGTCTACCCAGACCCGACGGACGACGGGGGACGGGTCTACGGGTCAGTCTTTCCGTGACCACAGCTGGTGCAACTCAGCTGAAACGTCGGAATTAAAGGTAAAAACAATGAAATTATATCGCGGTAGACCCGTTTGTGTAATTGAATATGAGTAAGGCTCGTTGTTACCCACAACAGCATGTATTTAACATCAGAGGCAATGTATTCCTTTATATGCTTTAAAGCTCACATATTATATTCAAAGTGATTTGTTGCGTTTTTAAAAATAAAAGCGTGTAAAAATTTTACTGTTGCATTCTATGCATCGTAGCAAGTACAAATAGTTGTAGTGTAAATTTGTTCTGTGTACAGTATCCATTTCGTCATTAAAAAGAAACTCAATTAAAAATTAATTAAAATCGAACCCGTTTAGTTTTCAAGTTCACGTGATCAATCATTAATGAGAATAATGAGTCACAAAGTAATCGACACAACATAATATTAAGTAAGTTAAAGTTTGACTGAGTTCAAATAATTACGAAGTATTTTTTCACCTTACCAGGCGTGGCTCACTCCGCGATTTAGTCGCTTTGCTACAAGTAGCTAAAAGTACATCCGTTCGACCCCAATTTTGGGGTTTGCCATAAGCCGCGCGCGGCGCTGTCGCCACCTAGCGGCCATATTTGTGCTGATCGTAACAGACGCGTTTTGTTAGAGAGTGAGTCTTCTGTACCTAGTACTATTATTTATTCTGTGATCTTACTAGCTTACCATAACCCCTGCGTGTTTTCTGCAGCACCTGGGTTTTTCTAGGCCTCTGGGTTTTTCTTATTTCACATTGGTAACGTTAGTCATATGAAAATCTCAACATAAATTTGCATACATTAACAAGTTCAGGAACCCACCTGATCTTTAAAGCTAAAAGTTCTTTGAATTCACGTATGGGCTCCCCTGATTATACCTTTTAATTTGATTTATCGTTCATCAAACCATTGTGCTTTGTTCCATGGGATTTTGCAGGTCCAAAAAAATTTGGCAGGTCCATTTTCTATGAGAGAGTAAAATATAGTTCCCTGTATATTCCTTCAGGTGTGAATATTACTTTAGTGTTGCAGTTGATACGGCTAATCATTTTCACAAAAGTAAGAAATAACCAAACACCAAAAAGAAGATTGGTATTTTTTATGTAAACACGCTACCGCGTGTCAAGCCACGTTTAAAAGAAGAGATGTTTTTGAATCACATGTTAAACTTATGTAACATAGTTGTACTTTCGTTTTTTTTAGCATTAGAAAGAACTTTTTTTAAAATCAAAAAAACGCTTTTTAAAAATCAATAACTATTACTTATGAAAGCAGAACAATATAAATAATCGTATTAGATTCACAATTGTTACATATTTGCCGTAACTTATTTTTAAATCGTTCAATTAAAAGACACATCAAGATTGTTTACCTTATTTCTAATGCTAAAAAAACGAACTATAGACTATAGTTGGGTTTTGCGGTATCAAACTGATTGTTCTTAGGGTATTTGGCAGCTGAGTGAAATCGCAAGTGTGGGCGAGTTGCACAATGTTTGCTAATGTGGGTAAATGACCTATGAGTGCGACACTGGCTGATGAACGGTACATATTTTAAAGGCCGCGGATCGGATCGGACATTGATTAGAGAACATTGTTTTTCACTGTCTATTAGTTACAGACTTGTGGTGTAATTCATAAACATTATCAAACTGCACAACGGGACTTAATCGCGTATTTAAGTTTTAAGATTTCCCCGTTGTGCAGTTTGATAATGTTTAATAATCGTGAAAGTTTAAATCAGTGTAATTCATAAACGTCTGTCAAGTCGAATAAGCTGTTGATAATCGTTTGTCCCTATCCCTCGTTTCAACATTTGTGTTTGGTTAGAAAGTGACAAAATTTAACAGAGGTTTGCCTAGTTTTATGAATAAGGGTGTAAGAGTTAGGGGAAGGTATCATTTTTAGAGCAACATATCTATTTCATCCTTTAGTTTTCTATGGTATTAGATCCTGGACTCGGCAGTCATAGCTGCTATTTACGAAATATCGTTTGATATTTACCAGTCGCTTTTCGGTGAAGGAAAACATCGTGAGAAAACCGGACCAATCCCAACAATGCCTAGTTTACCATCTAGGTTGGAAGGTCAGATTGGCAGTCGCTTTTGTAAAAATTGGCACTAGGCCTACGCCAATTCTTGGGATTAGTTGCCAAGCGGATCCCAGGCTCCCATGAGCCGTGGAAAAACGCGAGGAAGATGATGAGTAAATACTGGAGGATGTTAACTCCCGGCAGCTGTAGGCTGGAGTAAATTAAAGACCCGAGTTGCGATATTCCTACCCCCGGAGCACAGAATAATTAATAGTACTACCGTACAGAAAGGAAACTTCCTACAAAACCGAAGTTTGACAGCGGTTCAGGGTCGAATCATGCTGTCCCTTTCTAATATATGGCACTATCCCTTTCGGCTATCTAGGGTTGTCAAAAATCAAGTGATTATCTTATCTGTGGTCGTGCACGCAAAAGGAAGTCAAGTGGTGCCAACCCTAATAATTGCTCGGAGCAATGCTGAGCCGAGCGGAGCCGAGTTTGACCGAAGTCAGGAGCTTCGCACCCCTGCCCGGAGTTACAATGTTTGTTTTAAAAAATCGCAACTCGCACTTTTAGATCTCCCGTCTATTTCGGCGGGCACCGGGCACTGGGCAGGCGTGTCGAGCGATGACCTTGATGCGGGGTAAACGACCCCATACCTACACGCATACTCTTAACGGGTTGCCGACGGCATGGGGTTGACGATGGTTGCCGTGCCCTGGTTGGATTTTAATTAGGAGTAAAAATATAACTAGGAAATAAAAAAAAATATGTTGATTTCTGTTTTTGCGTCTGCCACGAATTCTATCCCGGTCAAGATCACTTATTTTTTCGTATATGATGTCCTATTTCAGTTTTGTAAAAGTATATATTATATTGATTTAAACTAACACGATCTTCACTCGAGTAATTATGTAAATGTACAAGAACGTACCTAATGTCTCGTTCGAAACGTTAGGAACAATATTAAAGTAAGCGCATGCGTTAGTTTAACAATTTGTTGTTTAAATTGCTCTTTAAATAGACCAAGAATAGATAAATAGACCAAGAATAGATAAAGAATAAAGAATAGCGTAGTAAACTATTCTGCAATTAATGGTGGTGTGGACATTTCCACAAGAAAATTCCACAAAGCAGTAATATTAATGAGTTCAATAAAGTTACTGCCTCATTTATTTGAAAAAATGTCATTTATTTAATGATAGTTCTTCACGCGATCCGATTGAACCATTATGACCCTCTGTTAAAACCTCGTATCTAATCCCAACATTTCCATGGAATACAATTCGTTTTCACATGAAAATAAGGTCTATTTTACAACCACGTTTTTGTGTAGCATAGAAGCTTGAGACGTTAACAAATGTTGTTTGCTTTCCTACAGTAACAATGAGTAATTAACCCACTTGAGTCTGTCTGTGGACATTCTTGTAATTTCAGCGTTATTGAGTCCAATTGGCAATTAGAGATTTCGACGGATTCGATTTCTTTTGAAATGTCCGATGTAGCGGGCCCAATTTGTATTTGTGTGGGGTCTGTCGGCTACTTGTGATCGTTGCTTAATTAATGTAACTAAAAACATGCACCTGCAATCTGTACCTTATCAATACTCAAATGTTGAAACCAAGATAACGTTTCGGGGATAAGTAAACTGAAGAAATACAAATACGTGCTCATTATACTTACCAGTAGCCTTACCACGAGCTTGTCACTGACATATTCGCTAGTGTTGCGTAACTTAATGTCTATGCATCTCGCTCGTACTGGCATATTAGTGTTGCGCAACTTTACCAAGTAAAATATGTGGTAGACCTGGAGGTTTATAGATCAATTAAAGAAGTATTTGTGTTGTTGGTGTTTCATGGACATAGACTAGGAATCCTCTAGACCGAGTTTAGAGCAATTATTTTATGCAATCGATGATGCCAAAAATGCGGGGGTGCGCGGGACGAGGTGAGCGAAGTTCCGTGCCGTGATTGGTCCGTTCAAAGACACGGACGTCACACAAAGACACTTTCGACTCGAATGGAGTAAAATTATCGTATGCGTGACAGAGGGGGTAGCGCGACTATGCTCAGTCTGGAGGATGTTTTGTCTGTGTTTATGGAACATATTCATTATTAATATATCTCAGACATTCTGGCTACCTTGCAATCAAAGTGTAGTCGTATGCGTTATTGACTGTCATAGGCGACAGCAACCTTTGTAATAGCGTCCTTTGCATGTACCATGAGTCACTGACATTGTCAAATCTGACATATACGCTCACGTCTATATAAATTTACTTTCTATACTTCTTGCTCGCACTATATGTATAAATAATAAATAAATAAATATTATAGGGCATTCTTACACAGATTGACTAAGTCCCACAGTAAGCTCAAGAAGGCTTGTGTTGTGGGTACTCAGACAATATATAATATATAAACACTTAAATACATAGAAAACAGCCATGACTCAGGAACGAATATCTGTGTTATCACGCAAATAAATGCCCTTACTGGGATTCGACCCCAGGACCATCCGCTTCACACACGGTCACTACCCACTAGGCCAGACCGGTCGTCAAAAGTAGGTATACAAAGTAAGTAGGTACCGGCACAGAATAAATAATAGTACTACCGTACAGAAAGGAAGCTCCCTACAAAACCGAAGTTTGACAGCGGTTCAGGGTCGAATCATGCTATCCCTTTCTAATACATGGCACTATCCCTTTCGGCCAATTAGGGTTGTCAAAATTCAAGTGATTATCTTATCTGTGGTCGTGCACGCAAAAGGAAGTCAAGTGGTGCCAACCCTAATAATTGCTCGGAGCAATGCTGAGCCGAGCGGAGCCGAGTTTGGCCGAAGTCAGGAGCTTCGCACCCCTGGTACCGGTTGGTAGCTACCTACACTGAAACCGCGTTAAAGTCAACGATCTGCACTACCCGCCAAATCTAACCCAAATATGTATTAATAATTGACACAATTACATATTGGCGGCTATTGGCATCGGGTCAACGCTCCGGGTCGCTGGTCAATACCATCCCATGGGGTTATTGATAGAACGTGCTCGTTAAACTGCTGGTGTTGCTACGCGTTGAAAATATATACGTAATCTGTTCAAATACCTATCTATACCTATGTAAATCGACCTGAAACTTGTTTGACTTTCTGCCGTATTCGAACTTCAAGATATTCCCAAGAAACGACACGTACTAAATCCATTCTAGATACTTAGTTTAGATATCAACTAGTTCTCTTTTGCAGCGCAATTCAGGCAACCAATGTCACTTTTACGTTAGATAGAGTAAGATATCTATAATATGAATATATGTGAATAGGATCTCTAAGTCATATCCTGTGGAAATCGTTCAAGAGTATCCCTACATTCGCGCAAATGTCAGATTTGAGAGGTTAGATCTTAAACATATCGTTATCGTATCTTGGTGATGTCTAAAAGATGTATAATAGATGTCTATTTCAAAATCCGAATCGGGCCCTTTGTCTCACGTCTCATAGGTCTTGTTTCGATCAAAATAAATAAATAGTGGACCCGGGTATGTCCTTAAACTACGTCCAAGACCACCGGTGGACGGGCAGCAGCGTCCCTCAAATTCGGTGTACTCGACTGCGATCGCCAACCCGCCTGCCAAGCGTGGCGATTATGGCATTCACCCCCCATAAGGGGGAAACCTATGTTCAGCAGTGGACGTCTTATGGCTGAGATGATGATGATGATGAAATAAATATTAAAGGACTTTATTACACAAATTGACTAAGCCCCACGGTAAGCTCAAGAAGGCTTGTGTTGTGGGTACTCAGACAACGATATATATATTATATAAATACTTAAATACATAGAAAAACAACCATGACTCAGGAAGAAATATCATCACACATAAATGCCCTTACCGGGTTTCGAACCCGGGACCATCGGCTTCATAGGCAGGGTCACTACCCACTAGGCCAGACCGGTCGTCTGGGGTAGTAGGTTAACCGGCGTCGAGAGTGCTGCGACGTAGAGCGACTTAGAGTCAGACCAAGCTATCTCGACAGCAATTTTGACACCACAGACTGAGACAGTTTATACTCGTCACATTTATACTAGCGCTACAATTGTGTTACATATTTATGCGTTTCTTCTTATAGTTCGTTTTTTTTAGCATTAGAAAGAACTTGCAAGAAGGTAAGCGATGTTGACGTCTTTTAAGTGAAAAACGCTTTTTAAAAATCAAAAACTATTACATACTTATGAAAGCATTCATCATGAGAAATGATGAATATAAATGATCGTATTAGATTCATAATTGTTACATATTTGCCGTAACTATTTAATTTTTAAAATGTGTTTTTCAATTAAAAGACACATCAAGATTGTTTACCTTATTTCTAATGCCTAAAAAAACGAACTATAGTGCTCGACATTATTGAAGACTACTGACTGTGTATAATAGGTATTCAGCCAAGTGAATAAAAAATATTTCTAAGGAGTAAGGAAGTTGTTCCCGCCTATTTAATGTTACGACGACGTGCGAAGATCTAATTATCGAGATAACGTTAAGTGGACCTACCAATTTATAATTATGATTTAAATATAATAAAAACTGGTCTTAACGCTGGCAATTTTTTTCTATATTTAAAGATGAATGAGAATAGGCACTTCCTGGCCCCTATTTCACCGACGTGACAGGTGCCACAATTCGACAAGTCTCATTGTTGCTGACGTCACAGGCATCCATGGGCTATGGTTATCGCTTACCATCGGGCGGGCCGTATTCCTGTATGTCCCCATCATTGTATTATTTAAAAAAACTTTATTATATCGGCAAAAAACAGGTATTTCTCTTGTGATGTTTATGATGATAATGATGACAATTGTCACAAGATTTCAAAGAACTTTCGGTAATTATTGACAGCAAATGAGTTCTGTGTCGGAATTTCGTGACAATTGTCGTATTTCTTGTGACGATTGTCATTAGCTTCGCAAAATAAGTACTTATTAACTGGCGATATAGTGGAGTTTTTTTTAAATTAACATGTTGATGGCAAACCACCACACCGCCCGTCTGATGGTAAGCGGTTACCGTAGCCTATGGAGGCCTGTCACGTCAGTAACAGTGATGTCGACAAATGCGACATTTGTCACGTTGGTGAAATAGGGCCCTGGTGGCATTGACATTGCCTGCAATATACGTTTAAAATTTGAAGAATCGATATTTTACCAAACCTGTTAGTGACTGTATTGATGTAATTTTATAGTGCACATTTAATAAAGAGGGAAAATACTTTGTGTAATAGGTAATACCTAACAATAACAATGGTCAGGAGAACAACAGGATAATTGCAATAGAAACTGTGACAAAGAAAAAAATATGTACCCATGAGGGCTTGAGATGAGTGACGCGCAAGTAGAGGTACTACATACAGTGTAAACTCTAGGTATACAGGGTGGAAAGATAAGTCGGGCCCTGGAGGGAAACTACCTTAAATCCTTAAGCTGGCTGATTTTACTTAAAGGAGACATTCCTTTATTTTTAAAAAGAAACAAAACTGCATTCAAAGTTTTATCTTTTTTTATCCAATTTGGCTTGTCTAAAAAAAATCTTAAGTACTAAATATTAGATTTTATGGATACTTTGTACGACAGACTAGTGTAAGACCTAATGTTTCTCGGAGAAATGTTATCATACATTAACTGTATCGACTAGTAGAATAAAATTGCGAGATTTTATTTTTTGTAATTTTTTGTCGATTCCAGTCCCGGACGAGGCAAGCGAGTTTAAAAAAATCTTTGAATGCAGTTTTGTTTCTTTTAAAAAATAAAGGAATGTCTCGTTTAAGTAAAATGAGCCAGCTTAAGGATTTAAGGTAGTTTCCCTCCAGGGCCCGACTTATCTTTCCACCCTGTATAGCGAGCGACATTCAAGGGACCGGACACTTTTTGACGTTATAGAGAGTTTTCATTAAATGGAAAGAAATCGTCTAGACTGGAACATTGGTACCGGTGGACGACCTCGATCTGGCTTGTATGCTCGATATACTCGCACTATAGTTCGTTTTTTTAGCATTAGAAAGAACTTGAAAGAAGGTAAGCGATCTTGACAGGTCTTTTAATTGAAAAACGCTTTTTAAAGATCATGATGAAAGCAGAAGAATATAAATGATCGTATGGTATGTCTCCGTAACTTAACACGTGCAGTAACTCTGGTTGTTAAATGTTGATGTTTGACAAATCGATCACATAACATAATATCGGGACCGGGTGCTTTTTTTTCCTTAAAATTATCGTATTAGATTCATAATTGTTAATTATTTGCGGTAACTTATTATTAAAATGTGTTTTTCAATTAAAAGACACATCAAGATTGTTTACCTAATTTCTAATGCTAAAAAAACGAACTATACACATTACTTACACGTAATAAACGCGATACGGGTAAGTATTAAAAGGAAAAATCCGGGCAAATGCGAATCGGACTCGCGCACGAAGGATTCCGTACCATAAAGCAAAAAAAAAAACGGAAAAAAATGCAAAAAGAAAACGGTCACCCATCCAAGTACTGACCACGCCCGACGTTGCTTAACTTTGTAGCCCAAGAAAGGTACGGTCGGCTAGTATGTCGGAATGGAAATAATTAGTAATAGCTGAACTATTCGGTGTATGGGACAGACAATAAATCTAGTGATTACGTCGACACATAATCCAAATAAATATATTACATTTAGGTATTTAAAAAAAAATTTAAAAATATAAAAAATCACAGAAAATTAGTAAAAAATATTAATAACATTTTTTAAATTAATACTCATAGAGAAATATTTGATTTATAACATTAAGCATGAATCACACAAAAAATAATTATGTATCCTACATTTAAAGTAAGTAACCTACGGTTATTATTAAATTCAGTATATTTCCGTCCTCAAAAATGGTAATAGGCTATTTTTTCTCTAATTATTTCCAAATTATAATAAGTACAAGCGTTGCAATTTAATCGTACACTAAATAATACCGTATGGTGGGTTTTATGGGGTTGTGCTTTAATTTCCTGGTTAAAAATGGTAATAGATCAATATCATATGGGATTTTCGTTATGAGTTCTCGATCGTCGAATACTGTAAAAATCGGCTTGAAATATGATTCATAACACAAAAAACCATCAAAAACGTTATCGTTGCTTTAAAATTGCCGCGCACGAGCCAGCGAGCTAACGCGATTGGTCGTTGCATGGAGCGGGCGGCGGAACGATGAAACTTCCCCCCGCCCCGAGCGCGAATATTTAAAAAAGTATTTAGTATATTTACTATTTACTCGGTCAAGACATATGTACCAGTGAAATTAAAAAATATGGGAGACTAGATTCGAACTACTTATCAGCTTTAATCTGGGCAAGAGTGCTGTAAATAAGAAAGTAAATTTTATATAATTGCAGGCTTTCCGTCTTTGCGTGCGCGTTAAATTTAATACAATAATAGGCCAATTATATTGGGCTATTATACCGAAACACACATAATTTGATAGCAGAAAAAGACGCGAAATTAAAATTTTCTTAGGGATTTCAAATCTTCGCGCCTATAAGTTTAAACCATTTAAGGTTTCAATAGCGGTCATTTAAGTACCACCCCTCACCACTAAAATGTAATTATCAAAAACGACAGTTGCTAATGTTCCCCAAAGTAAGCATTTCTAGTTATTGCTGCAATACAGTGGTACCGGGCACCTTACGACGCAAGGCCGAGCAGGAATCGCAAACCTTAAAATATTTGCACTAATTAATTGAGTTAGGATTTTGTTAGTACTCTTTAATTGAATAGCAAAAAATATAAGTTAAGTATTAGAAATACCGTTTTTACTCGATTTTTAACTAAGTAATTATTGTTAAACTTATTTTTACCGTGTGGTGTCGGTTAAAATTTCACAAAGTAACATCATTTATTTTGGCGACTAGGGCAATAAAAGTCGACACCATAACCAACAAATTAACAAACAACAAAAATTTGCAGTAATATTCCAAAACTCGACTGAACGCAAGCGCACCCGAACATGGAATGACTGACTAAAATGGCGGACCAAGTGTGCCACTCCCCTGACTCAGAGTCCTGTCATAAAACGTAAGGCCGTGGTATTCGTCAGGGGGTAGCTGAGCGGCGAGCGGTGAATGCAGGTAGCAATAAGGTGTTCAGTTAATGTTTTTATAATTTGAAATGACTTCGTTTCCAATGTAGAAATAATCAAACAGACTTTAGAAGCATTTAATATTTTATTTGTGGCCGTATAAATTATGTTTTGTAAATTAACTACAATTGTTCATATTTGTGGATAAAACAATATACATATATATATTTACTATATAATTCATACTAAATTAACATTAAATAAATACATTATTTTTGACATAAAAATACATTGCGCGTATTTAGCTACTTAGCAAGCACTTTGTTTGATTACGATACCTGCAAGCAAGTAGTAAGTCTATGGCTCCATCCTATCCTGTACCACGATATACAAGCGATAACATTTTTGCGACAGTTTTGTATAGATAATGGGTTTGTCGCTAAAAAATTACGATATCGAGATAAAAGTCAGGTCTATGAGGGCTATTGAAACCTTAAATGGTTTTTACATACATGTTTTAAATTTGCCGCGCTTTTTCAAGTCATGCTGATTCACTATAGAATAGTAATCGAATTGGTTCAGATTTAACGTTCAATGCATATATTGCATATAAATAACATAATTTTGGACTAAGTACATACCTACATGACATCAGGCTATGGTTTGGCGCACCGTGTTACGCGCGCGCGCTAATGTGTTACGGCTGTTAAGTGGAGTCCAGACGGGATGATCAAATCGACCGATTTGATCAGAAATGAAATTGGGGTCAATCTCCAAATTAAGCAACAATTAAACAACTGTACCGATATTTGGAACCTCAGAATAATATTGAGAGTAGAGATGCACCGGATAGTGACATTAGTGACCCACTATCCGGCCGAATACCGGATATTAACTTTGCTAGATTTCAGAGTAAACAAATTGGATTTAAGAAACAGTCACGGTCATATTGTACTTACTCGTTTATTATTTCAAAACAATTTAAAAATCCACATCCACTCACTTGCACGCGTAGGTACCTACTCATTTCGAACATAGAAATGAGTCCGCGCCAACGTACACCACGAAACAGGTTAAAACCTGCACAATGCGCACCTAAAAACCGAAATGTAGGTATTGTTCCGCCGGCCGATGGTCAGGCCGAATACCCGGTATCCGACCAAACAACTATCCATTGCATCTCAAATTGAGAGTGGCAACACTGTCGTAGGTCGTATTGCTCCTTTCTAGCATATACGTCCCTCGCTCCTACACTCCCACCACACAGGCAGGTTGCTTTGTCAGTTATTCAAGGCAAATTTTCAAGTCATTGGCTTGCTGTTTTTCCATCTAGAAGGTCGTGAAGCTAAATTACTGGTGAGTTTTTGAATTTGTACCTCAGTTTAGCTGACTATATTGAAATAGTTATTTATTTTACAAGGGGGCAAAGTTATTGTTTAACCGCTCGTGCTAATATTGCGAGTATCAATATTCGAAACATGGAATCTTGAGCGTTGCGAGGGTTTCAAAGCACGAGGGTTAAACAAAATTTGCCCCAATTGAAACACAAAATCTTTCACTACATCAACCTGAAGCAAATATTAAATGTAATATTCAAATACAAATGAATGTTATTAAATATTTATCATCCAAAATCATGATTTAAAAGTCAATTCTACCAGCAAACATAACAAAACAACTCAAAATTTGCATTTGATTACTTTGCCTCACTTGTGATTAAAATGTAAGTTTGCTCTTAGTTTTTGAAGTGCAAAGTAAGCCTTTCCGAGCTGGTGTGGTGAAAAACAGTTTCTAACGGCTTATGCCATGATATGACGTGAAAGTGTTTTCAAAGGCTGCCTGCGTGCACCGTGGCTATGCCAATGAAAATACTGAAGTACATATCTTTAAAAACACATCGAGTTAGTAAAGCGTGCACGTGTTACCATTACATACTACATGAAATCTCTTCTGAGTCTTGTTAGTTTAAATCTTTCTGTGTGTATAATAAGGTTTGAAATTTGAATACTTAAATGGTGAATGGCATACCCTTCAGTTTTCAAGTGATTTGTGTTTTCGAATACGAATGGTACGGCTAGTTAATACGCGTTACGTAGAACCTACGTATTAAGGTAGACTATGATATGGCGAGGAGGTTTCATCTGTCTAAGTATCTATCAGCAATTTGTCTTTTTATCCCGTTCAGGGTTAGTATAATATAGCAGAATGTGACATCCTGCGGATAAAGGTACCTTATGGCGATTGGCGCTTACGCTATTATTAACGCCGCTCCAATATTATTGCAACGCTATGCGGCATAAGCGCCAGCCGCCATAAGGTACCTTTATCGCGGGACGTCACAAATAAACTTTTAGTAATAAAAGTGCTGATAAAAAGAGATACAAGGTAACGAACAAACCTACATCCCATTGTGGGTTAGTACTTCGGCAATTCATAATTCATATACTTAAATTTGACTAGAAACAGAGAGAGATTAGCATGGCTCTGCGCAAGAATGACATACGAAATCGTGAAATATTTCACTCTTTATCTACCTACTTATTTCTTTCCAACTAGATGTTTGATTTTGAATAAAATATTGGTAAAAATGTAGGTAGGTACTTAAATAAATAATTTAGCAGGTACTTACTTACCTATAGCTTAAAAGATTAAGGAAAAGAACTTTTGCATGTAGTTGTTATTTTGGATTTAATTACACTTCACATATATATAATTTTTTATCTAAGTCTTTATTTAACATCTCTAAAAATATGATCAAATTTTTAGGTAGGATATCCACAACGCAGGCTTCGTCAGGTGGTCACAAATGCAAATCATATATATAAAATCGAAAAACCAGAACGGGATAAAAAACGAGGGAAGAAGAGAGATGGCACCTTACAAATTTCTAAAAAAGTTTTTGACACGTTTCACGAATAAGACGCACGTATGATAAGAAAAAGCTGTTCTAATCTATTATCTAAATATGAGAATATAACTAGAGCATAAAAACTATCGCTTTCGATGCGTATTTAACTTACAATAAGCAAAAGAAATTTTCATAACATTCTTCATTTTACGACTATCGGCCATTTTCGGAAACTCTGTTGGTTTCGTTTCGATCTTCAAATAACCAAAATTATGTTTGTTATGTTGGTATGCAGTGATTTCGGCTTTTTTTACTCGAAGTAAAATAAAAAGTGCTGTCAATGTCAACCTTCGTAGCCACCATACGAATGACTTCTGTCATATTACTAATAATTTACATTTCGTTGTTTTAAATTTCTTTTCGAGTTATATTATTCAGATGACTTTTATGGCTTCGGCAACCATTGCCATTCGTCCGGGGAACGGGCTGCCGAGAAAGCCCAAAAATAAAAAGTTGATACGTTAATATGAAGTCCATCAGTTCAAGGGATGACTTTAGAGATATAATCAATTCGGGAATTGTTTTCTCGCGTAATAAGATACGACTCGACCAGGTAAGATTTTTCTTCTTGCTGAAAGTCACCATCAGATATATCGGAGCGGATGAGGTATTCACAAATATCTGAACCATGTAAATTATGTATAATGTAATCAAAGTGTATGTTCAGATATTTTTGAGCGACCTTGGTGGCTACGATATATATCTAATGGCGACTACACATTCATAAAGCAAATGTACAGTCAGTATGAAATAGATAGTGACGGCTAAAGTAGCCAAATATATCGTAATATAACTTTGTTGCCATAGAAATAATAAAAATGTGTTCCGATATATTTGGCGATATATTTGGGTATTGGAGAGACCAAAGCGGCTGAGCTTCCGTGGCTCGGACACAAAGAGAATGGGAGAGGATCGTGCCGAGAGCGTACTTGGGACAACGAAGTGGGAGACAGCCGATGGACGTCCTAGGTACCGCTGAAACGACGTAGTTGCTCTAGACCTGCCCAACCTCCGCCATGCTGACTGGCGAGAGCTATCGCAAGACCGAGAAACATGGCGTGATCTGGAGTCGGAGGCCAGGACTCACTTTGGGTCGTTGCATCACCGTAGCCGTAGTAAGTAATGTTAATATCCAGAAAGGGAAATGGGGACTACGTTTGTATGAAAAGGCGATTATCGATTTATGGGCGGTGATCGTCCATATTATTCTTAAGGCGGAAATTAATCTAATGAACGTTTTGGAACTAGGCTTATAAAAATAAAGAATAATTTTATGTTGAAACAAGTTGTTATAAATGTGACGTCCCACAGGTAAACGTACCTTATGGTGGTTGGCGCTTACGCTATTATTCGTTAATAATAGCATCGCTCCAATATTATTGCGGCGCTATGCGACGTAATCGGCAGCCGCCATAAAGTACCTTTTGCCGTGGAACGTCACAAATACCTACGTAGATGAAAAGATACAATCTTGCCTTTTATTCATCAAATCACATCATTTTTTGAGAAATTTGCGAATTAAGTTATCCAAGTAACGACTACAATTAAATAAGAAATGGGATATCACAGTTATAAACCCTGGCAAGGTTGCATATATATCCAACCCTGTCTGACTGTGTTATTAATTATTATGTACATAGTAATGTCGGCAGTTAAATAAACATAAGATAAACTCTATATTTCATTTACGCGAGCGGAGCCGCGGGCCCGTCTAGTGTATAGATATGTGTATATTATATATTTCGTCGTCTAGTACCCACAACACAAGCCTTATTGAGCTTACTGTGGGACTAGGTCAATCTGTGTAAAATTGTCCTATAGTATTTATTTATTTATTTAATGGCATATATACCTATGTTAATTATACAAAATGTACCTATCAAATTGTATACTTTACTAAATATCTCTCTCCTCATTGGTGTTACAATAAAGGGTGTACTACATTTATAATATAATTATATTACATACACATAATAAGTATATCATAGGATATGTATAATCACATTGGTTTGGCGTCTTCCCACCACCAGGCGATAACAAACATGCTTCAATATTATTCTTAGGTTCCGAATATCGGTACAGCTGTTTAATGACAGCGTTTACACAAAAATAAAACGCTAATTAAATAACTTACCATATTCGGAACTACAGATGCAACGGATAGTTGTTTGGCCGCATACAGAATACCGGATATATATACGGCCGGACCATAGGCCGAATATTCGGTATTCGGGCGCCGAATATTCGGCCGGCGGAAATATACCTACATTCCGATTTTTCAGGTGAGCATTGTGGAAGTTTTGCCCTGTTTCGTAATGAACTTTTGCACGAACTCATATAGGTCTATCACTACGAAATTAGTGCGCGAGCTAGTGAATGGAACGTTCAAATTGTTTTAAAATAATAATCGAGTACGATTATATTCCGATATCAAGCATAGTTACTATCCGGTATCCGGCCGGATATTAAAATAAGGGCGAGATAGGATACCGGATAATAACCGAATATCCGGTGCATCTCTATTCGGAACCTAAAGTTTTAATCCTGCATGGTGCACATATGTATAATTTTGAGACAATGACTTGAAAATTTATCTTGTATAACTGACAAAGCAACCTGCCTGTGTGGTAGGAGTGTGGGGGAGAGAGGGACGTATATGCTAGAAAAAGACAATACGACCTAGGGGCTGTCCATAAATGACGTCATCTATTTTTGACGATTTTTGCCCCCTGCCCCAAATTTGAAATGACGTAATTTATGAATAGCCTCCTGTGACAGTGTTGCCACTCTCAATATTGTTCTTAGGTTCCGAATATGGTAAGTTATGTAATTAGCGTTTTATTTTTGTGTAAAACGTTGTCATTTTAAAGCCGTACTTTTGGCCTTATTACAAAGGAATAAGGTGCAAAAGTGTAAACATATCTTTGGCGTCGACTATTATTATACTATGTTATACTTATTAAGCCTCCTCCACACTCGTGCGCGAATCGCGGCGTGAAGCCGCGAACGCGAGTGTGGCGTCGATTTTCGCAGACAGCGAGAGGGGGCTTTCTGAAACTTAGGAACGTAAACTAGTTATGAATAGAAAGAGCACGAAATAGTCAATATAATACGTTTGTTGAAAAAAAAAGTCTACAGACGCTTAGGCGCGAAAGGTTATTGTCTCATAGAAAATTTGAATTTCGCGCCTTTTTCTACTGACAAAGTTGTTGGATAAACTTTAATATAAAATTAAAGAGTGGGCCTACACACTTCGCTGTGACAGAATGTGAAAGTGTCACCAAAACTGTCAAATGACTACGATAATAAGTATTCCTTTTATAATGCCACTCCACACTATGCCATTCTGAAATTAAATAAGAACGATAGTCATGCGAAATTTTTATTTTTGTAGTGGGTCATAACGTTGACGACTGACGTGTATAATTTGAACATCAACCAATATTAAAATAATGTTGGAAATTATATCAGTTATTTTTAATTAGCTATCATTCACGCGCGCGTTCATTTCGCTCAGACTTGGCCGCACAAATATTTGGTGCGAGCGGGACGCCCGAGCACGTTCGAATTGGCCTGTCACTTGTAGCAACTTGTAGTTAAGTACATACTTACCTACATACTATCCACGCGTCCTTGGCACGAACTCCCGCCACCGCCCGCATTGAAACTGTACCCGCGCGCCGCAAGGAAATGTAATCCTTAGCATTAGCGCACAGAGTTCGAATTTGGTAGTTTCATTTAGCGAATTTGTTAAATTGCTCTTATTTATTACATTGACCATGTTTTAGTGTGATTATGTATTGAATATCACTTTGAACGTTATCAGAACAAAGTCTGCTAGAAATTATATCTATAACCATTTTTTCTAGCACGTTTAAGGCGTAAATATATATACAAGTGATACAAATAATATTGATGTTGGATTCTCGGATAAATAGCTTAATGAAGTAGTTTTATGGTAATTCAATCAAAGACTTAATTATAACTTTTTTTTTATATCAAGTTACGACGTATATCCGTGAGGTCCCGCAATTTATTGAATTAGTTATTTTTCGTGTAAATATTTTGACCGATTCCATTGTCGACTCATTATATATATTATTTTCGTCACGTTTACGAACTAAAAATACTATTACTATTTTTAACAAACAAGAACGGCTCTTTTTTAAAACTATTTTTTTTTACCTACTTCCGGAGGGAAAGTTGGTTGGATTCGAAAATAAAGTATCTTAAAATGATCTAAAGAACAGGAATAAAAAAAAAATTGCCTATTACTAATTAATGTTTAACGTAAGCGTATCTTTCCTGGAGAATTGGTCAAAAATCACGTTTGCTTTTGGGAGCCCCACTTAAATCTTTATTTTATTCTGTTTTTAGTATTTGTTGTAATAGCAGCAACAGAAATACATCATCTGTGAAAATTTCAACTGTCTAGCTATCACGGTTCGTGAGATACAGCCTGGTGACAGACAGACGGACAGACGGACGGACGGACAGCGAAGTCTTAGTAATAGGGTCCCGTTGGGTACGGAACCCTAAAAATACTGCTTAAGTTTAACGGCAAGTGTTGTATTTTTGGCTGCGGTCTTAAATAAACCCAAAGGTATATACAGGGCGTTTTTTGAACAACTAGCCATATTGTGCGAGGTGATTAGGTAGGCCATACTGAACAACTTGTTCTATGGGACCAACTCGAAATTGTTTTTTGGCCGTTTCATACATTTTGGTCGAGTGGATGTCGACGTTTTCTATGGGAAGGCCAAATATTTTTTGGGAACGGGGTTGGTCCCATAGAAAAAGTTGTTATGACTATGACCTACCTAATAATCACCTTGCACAATATGGGTAGTTGTTCAAAAAACGCCCTGTATTAAAGTTCGAATAGTTACAGCCGAATTTATCAAGCTATTATATCAGCGTTTGACGTCTAGACTAGGACGATCGTTGGCACCAGTGGACGACCCCATTTTGGATACTATCATATGCTCTAGAGATATCGTACAAAGTACCTATGGTCATAAACGGAATAATTTTATAACCCAAGAACCATTTCAGAGACGAACATACTCAGTGATGGTTGCAGATAGTATTCTGTGATAAAAAATACGGACAAATCATATAAGGCTCCATATTCCGAGTTTATGGAACAATATCGAGCCATCTCGTCTAGACCGGGACATTGTTGGCATCGGTCGACTCTGGCTTGAACACTGCGCTCGAGACATCTGGGAAAAAGTATCGATAGAAGGAAAGGCCCTAATCCTAATAGTTTTTTTATATCTCGACTTTGAACAAGACTAGTTGTATATTTCTTGCGATAATTTTGTCTAGACAACATGGTGTGCTTAGGAAATATCTTCGAGCGAAACACAATGCGATATAAACTTTAAGCTTTAGTTCTGGCCGCACAAGATGGGATGTTGTCGAATGACATCCTAATTTGTTCGTGTCGCTTTTTAAGTGCATCGACCTATTCAAAACCAGTATAAGTTTGACATCGAAAATAGTAACAATCGTAATCGAAGATCACATTTATCCTGATTCACTTGACGCCATACATTCGGTAAAAAAAAAACACCCAGGCGGTTTTCCTACAAGGTTCAGTGGCCGATGAGGCATACCTGTCAAATTGTCTAAATGACTTATGTAACTCCAAATACAGTGGTGAACGAAACCTTTTGGAGCGTCACAGCCAGTCATAACTAATGGTGTGTACATAGGAACGCGAGATATGTAGGTACTGACAATTAAGATAAGCTAATTTGCTTTGGAATACTATACTGCGACATGGGAGGTAAACTTGGCAGCTACCGTTCTGAAAGAATTATTGCTTCATAGTCCTTGTAATAGTAACAAAATAATGCATATTGTGGTCGATTCTTAGTTGCTACACTATTTGAAGAATAAATAAAATAAAACGTTAAACTTGATAATCTGGTTCCAAGGACCACATTATGCATCAAGGACGTTCCATAGTTACACCTCTGTTATGTTATAAGAATGATGAAGTACGTTTTGACCTTCAAATCAAGAGTGAACAGGCACCTTCTGGGCGAGCTCGCTCCATCGTAGGCCACGTCTACGCCTCGGCTAGTCTGTGGCCATGAGTAAGCCCATTCATAATAATAAAAAAAAAGAGCTTTAAACGAACGAACGTTTCCTTCCAAGATTGGTATTATGAATAACTTGGTAAAGCTAATTTTATTGTTAATATCAAACTAAAATCGATTCCGATTCAAATATTGCAAGGCCAGTTTTATTTACTTCATTCGAAATATTCAATGAGAATTGATACAATGAAGCTTAATACCTATATCTATGTAAGTACCTAAAATAATGCAGAGAGGGATTAACCTCAAAACCACTAAAAGAAATGTGCATTAAATTCTTGATGACTTCATTATGGGTAAACCAAGGTAAATATGTAAGACGGAGGTATTATTCCAGATATCAATTTGTATGAATAAACTACCTACTCCTATTATTGTTGTACAGTCAACTGTATAAATGTGCACAAATCATCCCAAAAATATGCCCCATAGCTCTTATGGCAGCGAATTAAGAACTATGGGACATATTTTTGAATAAGTTTGCTACACCCATATTTTTACAGTTGACTGTACCTATGTATAGTTATCGCAGAGGTCTTTGTTCGGTTACACGTCTTAATCGTTCCAATAACTGGTCTTTGTCTAGTTTTTGTGGTCTGCCTAAATAGGTGCCTAGGTGCCTACGTTTTCCTGGGTCGATGAACTTCCAAATTGCTAATACAGGTACCATGGTACATGATTTAGTATTATTAATTTATCACCAGCTTACGAGTTACAAGTTGATAATTTATTGTTATCATGGGGTTCATCAATAAGAAGTGTACGTGGTTTAAAAACATCGGCGACACGTATGTGACACCTGTATATTGGCGAACATGGGTAATTTACTATCAGGCGGTCCGTATGGTTTGCCAAAAAAATATATTCATCGTGCCCTCACAGTACCTGACAAATTTTATTCACCCATTTCCTGAAAATATATCGAGTTAATAATGTTATATCTTATCCAACGTAGCTGTAGTTTTTCAAAATTTTCAACGTAGGGAAACATAAAAAGTATCTCAAATTCATTCTTGAAATATTTAGTTTTAAAGCACCTAGTTTGGCAGGGAGTGTTAAAATTGTAGTAAGATATTTAAATATATTTCGTAGTTTCTCATTCGCATTTAAATACGCGTGAATCGGAACTAAATAATCTCAGACAATCGACCATCATGCACCCAAGTAAAACTTTCCAATAACGTCCGCACTAGAAAGCGATAACAACTCCAATGTTGATTCGAATCGAATCGCAACAGATCGAATGATGAAACGTGTGATGTGGGACCGATTATGTTCTTGTAAGATTGTTATCTTACATTATAAAACGTGATATAACAAACGGTCACGACCACAATGTAATATGGCCGTTATTCTGCAGTGACAATTATACTTGACGTTTGTTACGTGTAGGATAATAATGTGAAGAAATTATGATGTTGCTCTTAAATACGTTCCTGCATAATAATAATCTAATATATGGTCGCCATATAAGCGTCGTTTAATTTGAAAATAGCTAAATGTAGTTAAACTATGTTTGTTATGACTATTATATGCTACATTATTAGTTTCAATCGATTTGAAACTGTTGTGAGACATACTAACATTGAATAATTAGTTTGTTAGTGGTTGAGAAAGGAGACCTAGGCTCTCCGAAACATGTCGCGCGTGTGACTAAAAACGAGTCTAAAACATAAAATTATACAAAGTTCAACATTATTAGGTTGTTGGAAACTGATACGCTACACTTTGTATTAGTTCCTAATGATACAAATAAAATGAAAACCTAATCGATATTGGAATTGAAACTCTAGTATTTATTACAAATTAACACATCTCAATCACATCTCCACTTCACTTCCTCAAAAACATCATCAATCCTTCTTAACTAGACCTCATTAAAGTCATTTCAAATCATCATATATCCGACCGCACTCGATTTATAAGCCACGTTCTAGTTCATAATCAAATATGTCTGACCATGATCTTGTTTTTTGTTGCAGGTAATTGACCTTATTTTTTGCCCGAGTATTGGGAACACGTAAGTACACCCATTACTTATGTACAATCGTCTACGGTGACTGTCCGTGTTAAGGCGCTTAATATTTGACACGATTTTTGCTGTCAATGTCATGGCCGCGATTTTGGATTTATAATGTCTGTTTTGTACATTTCGATCCTCCTATAAGCCTAAGACCCCCCAGACTAATTTTTGCAGTTTTGAATTTGGAACCTTCTTTTAATTTCTTCCATTATAGTTCAAAATTGGAACTCAGGACTTCGGAGGGTATTTAGATTATCTTGTCGTTTTATCCTAGTTGCATCGTCAGCTTCTGCGTCGGATCTTGGGAATTTCGGTTTCTGCTACAACATGACATCCTGACAAAATTCCACCACCTCCTCAGTCTGATTTAGTGCACTTTAGACTAGTTATAAATTGTCTCCGTGTCACGAAATAGTTTGCAAATGTACTTATGTATACTATACGAGTACAAGCAAGGATGCAAGTTTTTGTAAAATATATCAGCGCCCCTAGAGATCGATTTATTACAGTGATTAATGCGGGTACAATATCAACAAGCAGGAAAACAGTATTTCACCTCTCGCATTTTATTTCGATCGACTGTACTTTGCTAGGACAAATAGGGACCTTATTGTTGATCGTTAAGATTTATCGGTGAACGGCCCTCTAGAGTTTTTACACGGCACGACCGAAGTTTTTGTACCGAGTAAGATTTTTATTGAGTTAATAGTATGTATTGGAAGGCCGACAGATTGATAGCTATAAAATAATATTGCCTTCGAATACTCGTTCGTTACATTGTAACAGCCGTGGTCAAATTTGTAAATGATTGTTTTGGTCATGACCCGGCCGGGAAATTGGATGTGAACCTAATATAGTTATAAAATGCAGTCAGGCCATATTCAGATTTCCTCCCGATCGATAGGATTCCGCTGGAATATCCGGTTAATGAAAAAAAAATCTTCCAATGTCAGTGTTAAATATTCACTTAGCCTATTGACTCTCTGTAGTCAAACGGAAACGTAATTTTAGTTAATTTTTAAATTCTCATAAAAGCTTCATCATAAGAACAAGTGATTTCTTATTGATTAAGTCCAAATCATTAAGTATCTTCGACTGAGCCTCAAGGATTGGTTGTTAAGGTAGACATAATTCAGGATATTTTCTTCTAGTTATATTTCCTTGCTTGAATTACTATGGGGTAACATTCCCGATCATTTCCCACACAAATAGTGAAAACTAGCTTGATGGGTGCAATGTAGGTATTGCCGTAATTTATTTCGCTTAATATTTTGTAAACTCCCGCTTGAATCGTCACGCGGATTGTTGAGATAGTGGTTATTGCAATGCCCTCGCGGTAAACCCGGGTATTGTTTACATTTGGGATCATTTCGCCGTGGGATATTGTGATACGAGCATTCACGGATACGATATTTATTAGTTATTACGTCATTAGTTTTTACTCGATCCTTCCGGTATTATTTATTTATTAGCATATGTCTGATTTAAAACTCGTTTTGAACATGTATCAAAACATATTTATAGCCGCGCATATTTACCATCTCTAATTTATTTCCGACGTTTCGACGCAAGTTTCCCAGGTCGTTGTCGCGGGTAAATGATGTCCCAGCAAAAAGTCAAAACAAAGATTTTGTAACTAACTACCCGATGAAAAATCTATGAAAAAGTTTGGTATACTTAGACATTACATCTTCAAACGTGTGGTGGATACACATACATATGTTACCACACAAAAACAGCAACGAAGTTGATTTTTCGTGCTTACCATTCTCACCAATCTCAGTGCCCAAGTCGTAATCTCAAAATGTAGGTAGTAGTATAACACTTTAAACTCTCGCGTTTTGTACACATATTCAATTACACAAACGGGTCTACCGCGATATAATTTCATTGTTTTTACCTTTAATTCTGACATTTCAGCTGAGTTGCAGTTGAGTTGTCTTTCCGTGACCACAGCTGGTGCAACTCAGCTGAAACGTCGGAATTAAAGGTAAAAACAATGAAATTATATCGCGGTAGACCCGTTGGTGTAATTGAATATGTGTACTAGTATTTGAAAGTACGAGTACGAACATTTTAGTTCGAAGATCTAGTGGCTGAACCTAACATCATGGGAGATTAAAGCTCACAGACTCCGTTGGTTGGGCCACCTTGGGAGAATGGATGACGATCGGAACGTGAAAAGAGCATACCAGGGCTATAACCGCGAAAATAGAAGTTCGCGAATTGCGGGAATTTTTCTCTGTCACTCTAATTACGCCTTCACTGCAGTGAAGGAGAAAGATCCCCGCAATTTGCGAATTTCGGTTTTCACGGTAGCCCCTCTGGGCCGTCCCGTCCTATCGGACACCCCAGGTATCGCTGGTGCGACATGGAGGCGGATCTGCGTGAACATCGAGTCAACAATTGGCGAGAGGTTGCACAGGACCGGGAAAAGTGGCGCTGTCTTGTGTCGGAGGCCAAGTCAACCAACGGATCGCTAAGCCAACGGAGTAAGTAACATTTTAGTTTCCAGTTTCATATTCGAGTATTCGGTTGTCGGCTGATGGTCTTGCGCAACGCATAGAAAGTCGTTCACGGTGTCCGAGCACTATTGTTATGCCGATTTTGCCAGACGGGTCGGACCGGTGACGGGCCGTGGTTAAGCATGCTTAAGAATTAGATTAATGCCTGATTATGTGACGCCAGTCAATTGCCACATCGTTAGTTGTTTAACAAAAGAAAATCCTAAATAATAGTTCCCAAAACAATAGCTGGGGCTATCAATAGCCATACATACTCTTGTCTATGTAATTACTTACGAGTAGTTCAACACAGTACATTATTGCTTTAATAATTTACTGTTAGGGCTGCGTAGTCAATATAGCATACGGTTTGATCATGTCCTACTGAACTACCTCTATAAGATAGCCTAGTGTGGGGCCGCAGGATAATGACAAATGTTAATAAGGTTGTTTTGTTTCTATCCACTTGACCGTCCGTCGATAGTATAGTATCCGAAAAAAATATGCTCTTAACCGTCCGCCGAACCTTACTATCCAAAGGGGTGGAAGAAAGATTTGATTTCAGAGCCATTTAACGGAATATTTCGGCATTATTTACTAATTCTGTTG
Source organism: Cydia fagiglandana (assembly GCF_963556715.1). NCBI lineage: Eukaryota > Metazoa > Arthropoda > Insecta > Lepidoptera > Tortricidae > Cydia > Cydia fagiglandana. The sequence continues at coordinate 7,166,361 of NC_085953.1, read as the reverse complement.
ATGCGACAACGTAGCCTAACTAAATAGTTAGCTCTAAAAAAATTTAGATGGCAGTGTAGTTATAATACGAAAATCACCATACACAAAATCACATAAACAACTTATAAAAAGCGGGATATTTAGGTTTCGCGCCATTTTCGCACTATATCCAGGTATGTAATACGTAATTGCACATATTAAAGTTGTTTTCCATTCACATTTGGGATTTTAACCAAAACGTACTATTTGCTCTTGCTCTTGTCACTCTTGCCAAAATCAGCTGTTTCGTGACCGCCATCTTGTAAAATAGCAGATAATAAACAGATAAAGAAGGGTCCTCGGCTCCGTAACTTTCCGAGGATTTAATAAAGAGATGATCAACTGTTTAGCGCTAAAAAGTGTTTATGAATCACGTTTTGTGACATCCGGTTATCAGCAACTGATGATCAATGCTCTAACTGTTTATGAATACGGCTGTAATGTTTATTATACCCATTATATTATAACTATAATTTAATTTACTATTATTTACCGACCTACTTATTCATATCGCATAAATTTATTATAATTGCAAATGCTTGGAAGACATCAATCATTACTTTAGCTATTCATCATATCATGTAAATTGATTTGATTTTGGAACGACCAGCAGTTACAATAAATTAGCCAACCAACCAAAACCATATGAAAGCTGGTGAATTTTATTTTATAGCCTATATTGTGTCCCACTGCTGGGCAAAGGCCTCCCCTGTCTTTCGCCACTCGACACGTCAATGGAAATTTATATTTTAGGTTATGTTATGTAGAAGTTTTTCTATTTACAACTCTATGATACGAGCCTATTAGTAACATACATGTAATAAAATTTGAAATATGTATATTTATGACTTATATTTTATAAAGTTTTACATACAATTTAAACTTTGAATGAATGAATGTGGAGGGAAGTACGAGGAAAGGAAAACCGAGGAAAAGGTGGATGGACTGTGTGAGAGATGATGCATGCAAGTGAATGATGAAAGAGCGGGCGACAGAGAGGTGTGGAAGAGAAAGACATGCTGCGCCGACCCTAAGTGAATGGGACAAGGGCAAGAGAATGATGATGATACAATTTAAACTTTTCTTGTATTTTTATTAATTAAGGGGACCGGTAGATAGATGATAATCAGTGTAATTTAAAATAATGGAGCCAATAGCGAGATCCATCTCGGTCGCGGCAACGTGCCGACTGAGAATGAATTTAGAATAATGGTGGTAAAAGTCGATAAATTAATATCGATACTACACTAGTAAGCCGCCGCGTACCTACTTGTTCAAATTGTGTTTTAAATTCATATAGAATTTTAAATACTATATCGAATTGTAAAAAGTACAATTACCGTGTTCCTTCGTTTCAAGGGAGCAATTATCATAATTAAACATGTCATTCCTAGTTAATAAACTTCAAAAAGATATTTGACGACCGGAGTGGCCTAGTCGGTTATGACCCTGCATATGAAGCTGAGGGTCCTGGGTTCGAATCCCGGTAAGGGCATTTGTTTGTGTCATGAGCACAGATATTTGTTCTTGAGTCATGGGTGTTTTCTATGTATTTAAGTACATATTTGTGTATTACATATGTCGTCTGATTTCCCACAACACTAGCCTTCTTGAGCTTAGCTAATTTGTGTTGGAAGGTTGCTATTAGATTAGATACTTACACGTAATAAATAGCTGTCATTTATTTAAACGTTAAGTACGTTTCTTAAGTTATCAAAAATTGACATAAAACACGACGAATGAAACGAATGTTGAGGCGAATGGAATTAGTATAATTTATTACCTAATTCTTACTTATCCGAGTCCTCACGGTTTCCGCTCATAAATAGTTCACTTACACTTTCCTCCTGCCTAGTGCTCCGAGCGACGCGGACCCACGAGGTGTTCAAGTGACAGACAGACATACACGACAGTATCGATACATCATCGAGCACTGCGCATCACTGCAGCCGCCCACACCGCGTCCGCGCGGTTACCGCTTATAAATAGTTCACGCGTTACACTGGCCTACTGCCTAGTGCTCCGAGCGACGCGCGCCCGCACGCGCGTGCCATACAAATGAATAAATGCTAGAGATAACGAAGTTATGGACTTAGAGATAGTCCAAAAGGGCAGATTTAGACGCCGCGCGAACTTGCATACGATTTTAGTTTCATTGCGGACCATTGAGGTTAAGTACATCGACTTAGAGTTAGTGCCAACAAACTGTCTGTCACCGTTTTAAGATTTCGCAAAATTTTATTGAATGGAAAGTTTATAGTTCACTGCTGAACGGCGTTGGTCAGTCCGCTATATGTGGCTGGTACAACTGGTCCTTATCACGGAGTTTTTTTCAAGTTCTTGAATTTTAACTTTCAAATTTCTTAACTAGATTCTGTACAGACGCCAGTCTTTTTAGGATCTAATTTCTGAACTCGCATTCGCACTGAAGGATTATAAAGACTCATGTTGTCACCAACTACTAACATATCTACCTTACCTTAAGTTTAATCAAATCCGTAGGCCGTAACGAAACCACGATACGTCACTTTCAATGTGACACACGCTGCATCAAATTTCGCTGTAGGAGCATTCCATGAAATTGTCTACCATTTGTCCCGTACAAACGCGATTTTCTGAAGATTTGCAAGTACAAGAGTTTCCTTTTCTATGACAAATGGTCAAAATTATGCGCAGAAAAATAATTGGCTACTTTAAATGCCGAAAAAAAAGTCACAACACAGGAAATAAAATGCGTTTGTACGGGACAGCCCGTGGAATGCTCCTGTAGCCGATCTCTATTGAGATTTTCAGGCACATACATCGTTAAGCGTGTTTGCCAAATATATTTCGTAGGAGCGAGCATTTCGTGTTTACGAAGGCGGGTGATTACGAACATTAAATTAACTAGGAGTATTTATGAATTCGAATTGTCTATTTCGCAAGTGAAATTTACATGGTTAATACAGTATTTATTTGCTGCTCTTATAGGTACAGATTCCGTCAGAAAAAAACTATGAACTGTTAAATAAAAGATGATAAAACAAATGTAGTGTTTCGGCTTTGAAACTACTTACTCTTATTTCTTCTTATGTAAGGTTAACGAAATATAAAGTGAGCCGATCTCTCGAACAAGTTTAAATAAGTTCGGCTCACTTTATATTTCGTCAACTTTACATATTATCGATACAAAATCGATAAAGTAATCGTTTGCTACCGCAACACTAGTAGAATAAGTATTGAAAAATTATGCATGTAAACTTGTAAAGCCATTATGTTTTAACCTTCTGAGACCCAGAAGGACATGTTTTCTTTTTGAAATTGGAACCCTTACTTACACAATAAAAGTTCAAAATAGATTTTGCCATATGGACAAAAAATTGTACGCAGCGACTTAGGAGGTTAAAAGATATAGTGCTTCAAAAGCGAGTAGCGACTATCAAGTCGGTAACGTTTCTTTAGTGCTGCATATGGTTACGTTACGACCTCTCTTAGTTCGTCGGCTTCTTAAATAACCAAACTTAAACTTGGCTCAATATAAATCATCTTATTACAATAAAGGACTTTTTAAATCGGCTTAATGTCCAGCAATTACACGAACAATTACATTATTTACCCGAAAGTCAAGGCAATCGCCTTGACATTTCGCTGAGAGTAATTAACGCTTTCCAATTGTGTTTCCAGGCCGGTGTATTTATTATTTCAAACCTTATTAAGATAGCTGATTAATTAACCAATATTGACTTGTGAAATGTGAATTTAACTGATATAATGACAATTGTCGGCACGAAATCAATTGACAAGAACTTTTCATCAGGGTTTAATTGAAATCATTCGTATATTACGTAACGTTGTCTGACTGTAATATTAACTATTATTAAAACAAACTACAAAGTTTTCATAGTTAATAAACGCCGGTTAAACTCGTATTTTATGCTGAAATATTTTCATCGTTATCGGTTTTTATTCCCACTCTAACAAACTGACCTACATAAGTTCGGTTTGAATTCGAAACTATTTCTCCGATAAGAGTTACATCGATAGGCTTTTGATTTTTTTAATCAAATTATTAGCAATGGGATCACAAAGTACCATGCGATTTTTTTTGCTCACATGTATATTACACTTTAAAAAAAAACAGTATATATTCGTCCCACTGCTGGGCAAAGGCAAAGGTGTTCCGTCAATTTTTTTTTTAAGATTAACTATAGTTCAAAGTTCAATTACTGCAATAAATATAAAATAAGACCTATGTAGGAGTACATTACGACACCAAGTAGGTGTGATAGATCGCGCCTTATTATTGCGAAATTAATGTCCCGAACAATATCGTTTGTCGGCGTCTGGTCTAACCACGTGCCAAAGTCTAGACTATCGATAACGGGTCGTTATGGAGTTACCACACTAGTTGTAAACGCAGCGGCAGCAGCGACACGGACAAAACCAACTGCGCACTTAGACAAGATTAAAATCGTGCATCGATAAACGCCAAACGAATAGAAATAATCTATCAGGGTGACAGATTGCTAAGAAAAGTCATGTATTATTTAGGTAAGTATCTATTGGTGTTTTCTACCAACGATTGTCAACAATTCTCAACTCTACCGTGCATGCAGGTAATTTAGTGAGGATGTTAAGTGCAACAACCTTTTTTTGTTTGATTAAAGCATGAAACTTGGCACAGCAGTTCCTTATATCAAAATAAGCCGATTTAGATCGGTAGCCCGAAGGACCCCCCCCCCTCTGGGGCCAGGGAGGGGGGGTCAAAGAACCGCTCCACCCGGCTTCATTCTAAAAAATCTAACAGGCCCCGTTTAGCTAATAGGTCATATTTGGTATCAATTTCGGATAAATCAATAACGTAGAATTCATTTCTGTTATTAAAAAATTGCAATTTGTCGAACAAAATTAAAAAAAATTAAAAATAATCCAATTTTTCAAGTGTAATTTTTATGTTTTATTTGGTGTCAAAATTAAACTGCCTGGTTTTTCTACATATAAAAAATATGAAAATAAAGCCTATTTAATGCAGATTTTAAAAACATAACTTTTATTTACCTTTATTAAAAGAAAATTGCATAAAAAAACTTATACCGTCTCGCGCCGGTGAATATCTTTTTACCGACATCGGCATCGTTATAGACAACATCCGAAGTACACACTCTGGAGACCGATTAAATGTATTGTTTATTGTTGTAGATCCTATTATAAAGATAGAAAAGCGTACATATATTATTATTATGTGTCGTTCAGTGAAAAAAGGGACCTAGGAAAAAATTATCACAGAGCCTCGCGTTTGTATAGAAGCATACTCGTATTTAATTAGTGCCAACCACTCCAAGGACTCCATGGTCGCTGTTCTCAATGAATAAGAAGTAAACTGTAAGTATATATGTCAGTTTCAATCATATTCTGGCCACAGTAGGGTTGTCAGAACAGTTTGGAAACAGTCATTTGCTTTTTGCTTCCATTCCCAAGAAGACAGACTGAGCGTTGAGGGGGCTTTTGACACAGCAACCTTCGAGGCCGCAGAGGAAAGTCTGAAGAGTGAGGGCATCTGACCGGCAATAGCGCAATGGATAGGGAAAATGCTAAGAGGTAGATCCATTAAGGCGGAGCTGGGAGGAGTAACAAAGACGATTAGTCCAAGAAGAGGGTTCCCACAAGGGGGATGCCTGTCCCCCCTGATGTGGTGCCCACTTCTAAACTCAATGGTAAAAGAGCTCAACAGAGGAGGCATGTACATGCAGGCTTACTCTGATAATGGAGTGCTGTTAGAGAGAGGAATGGTTGTCACTGCGATAAGAGATATAATGACAAGAGGTCTCAGACAGGTACTGAGATGGTGTGGTGATGGTGTAGAGGGTTGGATTTCAATCCATCGAAAACAAAGCTGGTGCTATTCACTAATAGAAGAATAAAGGAGATGAAACCCATAAAGATACAAGGTATAGAACTAGACATGGTGGAGGAGTTGAAATATCTGGGCGTTACTTTAGACAGTAAACTCAGGCACAAAACTCACATCAAGGAGCAGACGGCTAAAGCTATAAGAACACTGTTCCAATGCAAAAGGGCAGTAGGAAAGAACTGGGGACTGAAGCCAGGAATGATCCACTGGATCTACAAGGCGATAATACTACCCAGGGTGCTATATGGAGCCGTGACATGGTGGTATAGAGCACATATTAAAGAAAACCAAAGAGACCTAAGACCTAACCAAAGTCCAGAGATTAGCGTGCCTCATGATGACGGGGGCTATGAGAATGACCCCGACACACGCAATGGAGGTAATGCTAGGCTTGAAGCCACTCTGGATTGAGGTAGAGAAAAGAGCCACCGAACAGTGGTACAGAATGAAAGCATGCAACGAATGGAGAGGAAGCTGCGTAGACAAGAGACACGCGCTGATACAAAGAGAGGATCTATCAAAACTTGAAATGTTGATGGCCAATAATGACCTTATAAAGAGGCAGGAGATATTTGACAAGAAATATAGAATACACATAGGAGACAGAGATAACTGGAAGGTGGAAGTCGGACACCCGACGACCATCTGCTTCACGGATGGCTCAAGAAGAAGCTCGATGAAACTAGCAGGAGCGGGCATAGTGATCCTCAAACTGGGAGAGCATCAGTACCACTGGGTAGATATGCTAGCGTGTTCCAAGCCGAGGTATGTGCTATAACGCGCTGCGCAAGCATAATCAAGAAGAGCGTAAAACAAGAGGGCGCTGTCGTAATATACACAGACAGCCAGGCAGCACTAAAGGCACTAAAGAAAATATCAGTTACCTCCTCTCTCGTGAGAGAATGTCGAGAGGAGCTCAACTTGATAGGCAAGCAAAGAAGTGTCACGGTGGCATGGGTTCCAGGACACCAGGGAGTAACGGGAAACGAGAAAGCTGACGAGCTGGCGAGGATAAGGGCGGAGACGGAATACATAGGTCCGGAACCGGCTCTGCCTATGTCAGCGGATGTCACGAAGGGAGTCATAAGGACTGTATCGTTTATTATAAATACAGATAAAACCTGGTCTAACTGTTGACGTGTGTATTATTTTGTATTACTATGTTCTTAAGGTATAATCTGGGGGTATTTTTAAGCCATATCTGATATAAGAAGGTTTTACATTTATTTTATTTTAGGGACTTTATGATGATTTTAATTCCGTCTAACAAATATAATTTGGACAAGCCTATCGAGCTTAATTTGAGACTATTTCACCGATTCCTTGGTACGATTTAAAGAAACAAAAGGTTAATATGCTGCCAAAATAAGCCATCTAAGTGTTCTTTTCATGCTTGCTCAATTGAACATCCACAGAATAAACGTGGTGAATTTTTATCTTTACATGAAAACGACTTTTTATGCAACATTTTGGATTCCCGTCAATTTCTGACGCCAGCGAAATGAGGGAAACAGCTAAAAGAATCTACCCAAATCCAAAGCCTAACGGACATTCATGGCGTTAAACCATGGCTAGAACAGGTCGATAGAAACGCTCCATGATGGTTATATTGTATACCAAAGTCGGGGTTGTCGTAAGTAACATGCCATATTCTCTAAAAGGCCACCAAGCACAGATCCAAAACTTTTTTTCCAACTAAAAGAAATGATTAGACTATGCCCAGATGTTTCGCTTTACGAATCATATGTAATTACTGTTTACATAGTACGATTTTTATTGTGTAATATCTCGTCTTGTTCGCAAACCGTAAATTTTCTTGCAGTATTTGTCCGAAATCGTTGTAGTTACTCGGGAGGATTGGGTAAATATTGTCCAAACCATATGCTTTACGTGATCTCCCAGGACGAAATGTTACTTATTATTAAAGCACTAATTAAACTATATGTGTAATTTTTTAATAAAAATATAATACCAGAAAAAACGGCTAAGTAAAGTTGTATTTATAATAAACGATACAGTCCTTAGAGAAGGTAAAAGAGATGGAAGCACAGAGAGAATGGGAAGAAGAGACTGGATGCAGACAGTCGAAGATGATGATCAAAGGTATAGACCACAGGAGAACCAGGTATCTTCTGAAACTAGGTAAGAGCAGTCTGAGACTATTGACAGGTATCATTACAGGTCACAATACTCTCAACAGACACCTCAAGATAATGGAAATTAGTAGAGACGCCTCCTATCCACATTGTGGTAAGGAGGAGACTAGCTTACACTTACTAGCAGAATGTACTATGTACGCGGCACCGCGATATAATACATGCGGTAGAGACACACTAAAAGAAAACGAACTAAAGGACGTCGAACTCAAAGATGTCCTTTTATTCTGCAGGAAAACAAGAAGATTTGAGGAGAATAGTGTGGGAATGCCGCCGGGACAGTAACCTGAAGCTCCAACTCCAGGGAACTGGGCTGAATGAACGCGACAAGCGATCGACAGCCCGCCTGCTTCTGACCGGGCGTCCCTACACTACATCTACATCTACATGTATAAGTTAGTCTATGAATTTACTAGAGTCGGTAGTGCTGCACTCTGGCGGCAGAACATTGCAGTAATATCCCATATTGAGAACAGCGACCATGGAGTCCATGGAGTGGTTGGCACTAACTAAATACGAGTATGCTTCTATACAAACGCGAGGCTCTGTGATAATTTGTTCCAAGGTCCCTTTTTTCACTGAACGACACATAAAATAATATTTGTACGCTTTTCTATCTCTATAATAGGATCTACAACAATAAACAATACTTTTAATCGGTCTCCAGAGTGTGTACTTCGGATGTTGTCTATATCGATGCCGATGTCAGTAAAAAGATATTCACCGGCGCGAGACGATATAAGTTTTTTTTATGCGATTTCCTCTAAATAAAGGTATGTAAACGTTATGTTTTTAAAATCTGCATTAAATAGGCTTTATCATCATATTTTTTTAATGTAGAAAAACCAGGCAGTTTAATTTTGACAATAAATAAGAAACAAAAATTACACTTGAAAAATTAGATACTATGAGTTTTTTTTTAATTTTTTCTACAAATCGCTAAATTTTTATACCAGAAATGAATTCTACGTTATTGATTTATCCGAAATTGATACCAAATATGACGTATTAGCTAAACGGGGCCTGTTAGAATTTTAAGAATGAAGCCGGGCGGAGCGGTACTTTGACCCCCCCCTCTCGGGCCCCAGAGGGGAGGCTCCTTCGGGCTACCGATCGAAATCGGCTTGTTTTGATGTAAGTAACAACTGTGCCAAGTTTCATGCTTTAATCAAGAAAAAAAAGGTTCGACCTTTTTTTGTCACTTAGAACCCTAGCTAATTTTCAATACTGCCTACTCGTGTCGTATTTACGTCTGCTGGTAAGGGTGGCATTCCATCTGTCCAATTTGTTGGTCCAATGCCAATGCGCAAAACGTGAGACAAAATACACATTGGACAGGTGGAATATCACTCTTAACGCTCGCGCACTGACCACCCGGTTCTCTTCTAATGCTATAGGTATCTATGCGACCTCTTTCATACTAGTTAAAGGTTACAGACAATAACGATACAGCCTCCGTACCGCACTGTTGCTTTTTCGTATAGAATCATCGTCTCGTCTTAGCGAAACACATTCTACTACTATGTACAAGTTTTCGCGGTCTCTGATCTGCCCAATGCGATCGCCGATACGTGTGGAGACTCTCTTAAAATACCAATGCTGACAATATTGTCTACCTCATAATTTATGGTGGTAATTTAGATCGAATAATGGTGCTGTGAACATTTTATATAGGTGCATAAATCAGTGTGAAATTGAACTATTACGTACACGCTTTAAACATGCCACGAACGGCCTAAAATCTTGGTAACAATGTTAAGGCATTGGAAACATATTTACTTAAGAAATAAACTACAAGTACAAATTTCTAGTATTTTGACATTATTCTTATTTTAACCGTGTTTCACAAAGACGGTAGTAAATATTCAATATCTTTTCGGTGATATCATCATACTAAGTTCAATATTGTATTATGTTTTTAGGTACCGATTATTACGGGTTAGATATTGAAAAGCACGCTCAAATGAAAATCGGATGGTCGGAAAACCGTTTATTTTGTGTTTTATCGGTATGCTATTTTAACTTTTCCGGTCTTACTTAAGGTATACATCATTTAATAGATGCTTAGTGAATATGCTCGTTCATTAAATGTACGGTAAGCACACTTTCCCCAATTTGCTGTTTTTTTCCTGTATTCTTTTTTAACCCTATACTTTTTTTAATATACATTATAATGTACTCGAAGTTCATGCATTTTGGAATGCGTCAGTAGGCATAATGTTAGCAATCGATCACGGGACCCTCGCCCCATTAGGGGCGCGAGGGTGCGAATGTGGATCGGTCCGGTTCCAACACGGTTTCCAACTCTGATTGAAAAACCAATTAAAATTTAACCCGATTGTGCTTGATGCACGTTTTAGCGGATACCTATTTTCATCCTGTCGCGTGAAAATGGGTTATTTTATTTGGACTGCATTTTTAATGATGGCGGAGAGCTCTTTGGTCTATCGTAGCGGTAGACCAAAGTCGTCTTTGGTAATAGCGTAGCGGGTGGCAGCGTAGTAGTTGGTTTAAGGAATCGATAAAGCATTTATCAGATGAACTCAATATTTATTTGAATTGGCCACTTCCCCAGATTGAATTTATTACTGTTCGACTTCTAATCTATATTCTGACTGCCTTTAAATATTCCTTTAACTTAATTTAATTTAAATTAACGCGATTGTTAATCGTTATATTTTATACATAACTAGACCTCAATATTTTCGTCTATAATTTTTTAAAATACGTACAAACATGACTAAAAATGTCAGAAGCATGCAAGTTTGTTCATGGCTCAATATAAAATGTGACGTCCCACGGGTAAAGGTACCTTATGGCGGTTGACGCTTACGCTATTATTAACGCCGCTCAATACTATAGCGGTGCTATGCGCCGTAAACGCCAGCCGTCATAAGGCACCTTTTCCCTTGGAGAGTCACAAATGAGTTTACTAAATATTTTCGACTGCAACTTTTGACATCTCATGATTAACATTCACAACGTACATAATCGCACGATTCTCTTACACCACACGTAGAACAACACATTCGTCTACTAACATAATCCTTTAGCGGTTAGCCTATCTCCATCGCATAAATAACCACATAGGCAAATGGGTTATATCTGTAACATAAACACGGTTGAATTTACGCTCCATTTGAAACAGTATAAAGGTCGAGTTTGCAATGAAAACCCTCTTTTTATAGTTAAGTAAGGATCTCCATTCAAATGCACTCAACCGAGAGCAACGCACGGCCAACAAGTGGCCCATAAAATTACCAAATCCTCACTGATAATTCCACCCAGTATAAGACACGTGCAGCGCTTTTTACTGTCCTTTGAGCTTAATCTCTGAGATCGCATTTTTAGGGTTCCGTACCCAAAAGGTAAAACGGGACCCTATTACTAAGACTTCGCTGTCCGTCCGTCCGTCCGTCCGTCGGTCCGTCCGTCTGTCTGTCACCAGGCTGTATCTCACGAACCGTGATAGCTAGACAGTTGAAATTTTCAAAGATGTGATGTATTTCTGTTGCCGCTATAACAACAAATACTAAAAACAGAATAAAATAAAGATTTAAATGGGGCTCCCATACAACAAACGTGATTATTGACCAAAGTTAAGCAACGTCGGGCGTGGTCAGTACTTACTTGGATGGGTGACCGTTTTATTTTTGCATTTTTTTTCCGTTTTTTTTTCATTATGGTACGGAACCCTTCGTGCGCGAGTCCGACTCGCACTTGCCCGGTTTTTTTTTTGTTTACACGGCAACGACCTCCCGATCCCTCTTCCATCTTTTTCCAACCTCACTTTTTTCATATTGTCCCGTCTCGATGAATTCGTGACGTAACAAGCTACTAATCGATTTGTCTCGCCCGCTCTCGTTGGGATTCCATCAGCGGTGGTATTAGCCGTCCCGTTTCTTTTTAAACCTGTCTTGCAGCCGGATTTTGGTCGGATAATGGTTTTTGTTGATGCTACAGGGACGTGTGATTCCACCTGCTTAAAGCACAGGCGACTGTTTGCCTCGGCGAAACCAGTCTAGTAATAGCTAACAATCATAAGTAATCGGAGATCACATTTAGGCTAGTTAAGACGACACAATAGCTCTGTAGGCGATATGAATGTAAGTCCAGCTCTTAATTTTAGCCCGCAACGGAAATGCGAGGTGAAATTTTAATAGCAGTCTGGATGCAACTCATAATTTAATTGTTTCGCGTGGATATTGTGGTATTTGCATGCTTAAATCGGCTTTAATGTGAACGAGAGCGATTCTTGCACGTTTTACCTTTTCACGGTGAAATGTCAGTCTCCTATTACGTACTACCCCCCTTTCTTATTCATAAACGCGCTACAATGTAAGGCCTGTGCACACCGGCTGCGTGTGCGTGACGAGCACGTGCGCGTGCGGCGTTGTAGTATACAGATCCTTATGAGAGATGGCACACCGCTTGCGTGACGTGTGCGTGTGCGGCTCCAACATTTTAGCGCACGCACACGCGCACGTCACGCACACGCAAGCCGGTGTGGCTCGGCCTTAAACCTCAGCTAATAATCGTTTGTCTTTATCTGTCATTTTGACTTATGTATTTGGAAGAAAGGAATAAAACATAAATTTAACTAAATCAGGCCCGTAAACTTTTATAAATAAGGGGGTTAGACTTTCGGTCTGTGACTTATATCTATGTGTGACGTATTGTTTTTATTCCCAGTGATGTTTAATAAAAGGAGTACAAAACAGTAGAAATTACTAAGAAACATGATCGTTTTAACTTACAAAACTGGTGTTGGATTGTGTAAGAGAGGGTGCAATTTTTTAAAATGCCAAACATCTCAGGTTACTATGAGGGAAGTAAAAACTACTTGACTCATATAACGTAGGTAAGATCACGTTTTCTTAAGCGGGGGCGATGGGGCAAAAGGGAGACAATGACTCCATTCCTTGTTGATCAGTTTTTATCTTCTCGCTTCATTTAGTCTTACTAATTATGGAGCTTTTTTGCCGTAACGCTGCATTTTGGGGTGGAAGCAAGCCACTTTGCACGATGATAGTGGAGACCAAATAAAACGATTTTTTTCGAAGCACCCGTAATTTCGTCCCTTAGGAACCGAGAAAAAGCGAGGTCTGTTAAAAACAGAAAAAATAATCTACAAGTTTCACGGATCGTCCGATTAAGATAAATTTGGTGTCAATCGAAAGAATATATCTTTTCTTGATGTAAAAAAAATATACATAAAATTATATTAAAGAAATATAGTGTTAGAGTAAAATTATTAAAAAAAACCTTTTACGTTTTATTTTTCAATTAGTGTCTTCCACATTAAAAAAATGTCTGCAAATGAGTACTTAATAATAAAGCCAAACATATTTCTTATCAGAAACTGAAAACCGCATCAAAATCGGTTAAGTAGTTCATAAGATTCATGTTCCAGAAATTGGCCTAGTTTTATTGACATGATGATTTATAATTAGTGACTACTTTTAAGTACCGTATTAAGTACTAACTATGTTGTGCTTTTCTTATTAATGTAAAACACATCTTTATCTATGTGTTATATAAACATTTATACATATATCTTCAAATTCATTAAACAAATTATGAGGCATTGTGCTTAAAAGTAGGATTAGTACTTTAATCCCTACCGAATATTGGACAAATCAAAGTTTGAAATTAGTAGGTACGTTAAAGTACGTATAATAACTTATATAATTTTATAAAAATATTGCTTTTTCAATATAAAGTATATTTACTTATCTGTAAAAAAGATCTACATTTTATTTCATCCTCTAGTTTAACCAGTTTAGCCAGTATGAATGAAGCTGAAGATGAATTATCTTCTTGTAAATATATAATATCATCATATCAGCCTTTAATCGCCTACTGCTGAGCATAGGCCTCTCTTCGAGTACGCCACTTATCCCGGTCCTGAGCCAATCTCATCCAGAAGTGACCCGCAATCTTCGGAATGTCGTCCACCCAACGAGCCAACGGACGCCAGGCACTTCTTTCGTCTGTAAGCGGCCACCATTCCGTTAACTATAGTAATTTAAATTGTATTTTTCTTAATTACTCGTAATGCATGTTGATTATAAGATGTAATAATGTTTTGAAAAGATGTGTCCCGCCGAGTTTGTTGCCGGTCCCATATTGGGATACCCTCCTCCAATTGAGGGGGGATTTAAATCTTCTCGGGGCAGAGGTGTACGGTTGGAGCCGGTAAATTTATTTGACGTTCATAAGCGCATTGTAATATGCCTACTTGAATAAACTATTTTTTATCTTATCTTATATTATCTTAACATTTTGGCCCACCTGGCATCACTCTGCCTGGCAACATGTCCCGCCCAGCTCCATTTAAGTTTGGTGATGATGCATCCGACATCTTGGTGCGGCGTAGGATTTCGACATTCCTCACTCGGTCTTGAAATTTGATGCCGAGCATGGCGCGCTCCATGGCTCTCGGTGCCACTCGGATTTTATACACAGCCTCTTTAGTGAGCGTTCATGTCTCGGCACTGTAGGTCATGGTAGGTAGGACACATTGGTTAAAGAGGCGAAATTCAGGCATTATGGAATGTTAACGGGTTTGAGGATGTCCGCTTGTATAATGAATGCCGCCCAAGCCAGCTGGCTTCTCCTGGAGATCTCCTTCTGCTGATGTGTTTTGTCAAATGATAGAATATATCCAAGATACACGTATTTCTCGACCACCTCCTGTCTTTCGTTCCCAACCGTAATGGTTGGAATCGATTTACTAGATATGTTCGTCATAACTTTAGTGTTGGACGTATTCAGCTTAAGACCTATTCAAAGAAGCATGGGTTTCAACCATGCCTTGAAGATCTTCCAAGGACTCGGCAAACAAAAAAGGCGGCAGGTGCGACAAGAAGACCCATGGATATTGATACCAGTTCTGTCCCATGCAAGCGTTTTTATGACGTCGTCTAGCACTGTCGTAAAAAACTTGGTTGAAATGGTTTCCCCTTTCGATAGATATTGGGTTACTAAGTTTGTAAAGCCAAACTTGTATTTTTGCCGAGGTATATATGTAGCTCCTAGAGCAGATCCACGTAGCGATTGTCGATTGAGCAGCGATGGAGAGAGTCAAACACCGCCCAATGCTCGACACTGTCGAAGGATTTTTCGTAATCTACGAAGGCCATGTACAGGGTCCGGTTGCTTTACCGCATGTATATGGTCGATTGTAGAGAATCCGCTCCAGAAATCAGCCTGCTCGGGAGGTTGGCATTCAACGAGGATACAAGTTAGGCGGTTGCATAAAGCTTTTGCAAATAGTTTATACGTATGGGAAAGGAGGCTTATGGGGGAAAATTCGGCTTCGATATATCTCCTTTTTTATGTAAGATGGTGACTATGGCAGTTTTTCACATATAAATATATATTATATACATATCTCTAATGTAGATAAATTAAGTACCTTCTAATTTACGTATAATTTACTATGACTTACTCGCCTTTTGGACTATATAAGACGAAAAATCCCATATAAATAAAAGTAAGCCAACTTCTGAAACTTGTATCTCAAAAACTGCCGAACCGATTTTGATGCGGTTTTCGTCATTTAGTAAAAAATATATTTAACTTTAACCAAAAATTTATATTTAGACATTCTTCAAAGTTGAAGACATTATTTGCAAGAATAAAGCGCAAAAGAGAAAAAAAATGGTTTTTAATAATTTGACTCTAATATTCTTTGAAAAGATTTTGTATTTATTTTTTTTACGTTAAAAAAGTGATTTTCTTTCAAATGATATCATTTTTTTCAATATTTGTTGTTCCCTGAAACTTGTGGAATTTTTTTCTTTTTCCTAATAGACCTCGCTAAATCTCGGCTCCTAAGGGGTGAATTTTTGGGTGCTTCGGAAAAAATCGCTTACTTTGTCGTCTACTATCACCATGCAAAGCGGCTTGCTTCCACCTTAAAGTGCAGCTTTGTTTTCATAATACGTATGACTAATTTCATTCTAAGCCTTCCCAATCTTCGTTTTGCGGCCTCTGCGCTGCGTCGGCTTACAAACCTTATACAAAGGAAATGATAATGTTTAAAGATTTGTGTATACGAAAACAGCAGGAGACTTGTTTTAAAGTGTGTTTGTGGAAGTGGATTTGGATGGATGACGCTGGTCGTTCAAACTGTAGTTAATATCTAGTTACAATTTGCCGCTAAATCTTTTGATATCAAAAATGTTTACACCACAGCCGGCGGCGGTCACTTTATAATAAAGAACGAAAAAGCATTCAGAAAATACAGCAAAGGCACGATACCTACGTACCTAAATATAAGCATCATTATTTTTTAGGGTTCCGTACCCAAAGGGTAAAACGGGACCCTATTACTAAGACTCTGCTGTCCGTCTGCCCGTCCGTCTGTCGCCAGGCTGTATCTCACGAACCGTGATAGCTAGACAGTTGAAATTTTCACATATGATGTATTTCTGTTGCCGCTATAACAACAAATACTAAAAACAGAATAAAATAAAGATTTAAGTGGGCTCCCATACAACAAACGTGATTTTTGACCGAAGTTAAGCAACGTCGGGCGGGGTCAGTACTTGGATGGGTGACCCTTTTTTTGCCTTTTTTGCATTATGGTACGGAACCCGTCGTGCGCGAGGCCGACTCGCACTTGCCCGGTTTTTGACATTAAGTTCTATTTGCGTGTAGAATACGCTTAGAGCATTTAAAATTCCCTGAGACAATACGGAATGAAAACCAAAATAAACGTCAGTTGGTAAGATTGACGATGCAGTTGAAGTTATTTATGTCAAAAATCTAATCAGCTGATGTCACTGTCAGTTTGGCAATAATCCCTTGGCATATAAATAACTTTAGCACAGTTCGCAAAATCAGACTAAGGCCAGACGCGAATTCATTAATATAAATAATTTTATTACCCCACTAAAATGACATGTCATAACACTAATAACAACTTGAAATATTAATGCCGAATGCTATTTAAATCATACGTTTGAAATACCCAATTCTCAGTAAACCAATAAAGCGCTAAACTTAATAGTGTCGTCGGAAACTGCAATAAAACATGGATGATTGATGACGGTTAGAAAAAAACTTTTTTTTTTTACATAATAAATGTATTGTAATTGTTAATATTTACAACAATTATAAGTAGTACATAGGCAAAGGGTTAGGTAAGACATAATTATGTAGGTAGGGTAGAAAAGGAGTTTCAGTTGGTGAGAAAAAAGTACACTTTATTTTGTGTCTCAATGTTTCATTATCATAATATTGCTGCACTAGCCGCCGGTAAGGGTAGTTATGCTAGTTAGTTAGTTGTGTGATGGGCACTGCAGATTTTGTTCCTGATTCATGTGTGTTTTCTACGTACTACGGACCTATTTATTACTTATCATTTATAAATATTATTAAATATATCTATATATCAGCACCCACAACACATAAGCCTTACAACAACACATAATTTGTGTACCTAATACGTAATAATAATATATTTATATTACCAAGTAACAAAATAAAAAAACACCAAGGAAACCACCTGTGCATGACGGTCTCTTAACATAATTCTTATAATAAAATATAATATGCGATGATATAACATAAGAGCGGTTACCAAAGCGGAAGCGTTTAGGTGCGCACGCGACGCTGCGCTCGAGTTCTCGAAATGACATGTTGGAAATTGACAAACTACTGACAGCTACAATTGCTTGCTGTTTAGTCCTTTGTCACAGTACAGTGATAGATATAAATTAAATGTTATTTGGTTGTAAATGATGTTGGGACCATACTATTGTAGAATAGTATGGTTGAGCTCATGATTATAAAAGGACATGCCCTGTTAATTTGATAGTTTTGAAAATGCTAGAAAGCACAGTTTTGGACCGTCCGTGAAATATTGACAAACTGACTAACGTACTAAATACATGTTAAACCGACAATAGTAGATTGTTAACCAAGGGTTGAAAGGCACCCATTTCTGTCGAGGTAGTTTGGCGCTCGAACGCAGTGAGAGCGCCAATAGTCCGAGACAGAAATGGTGCCTTTCACCCGAGTTAAACACTCTACTTTTCATATCGAATGCGAGGAAACCAAACAAGACAAGGCAATTTCGCAAAATCACTAATGGAAGTACCTAATAGATCTACGGCCATGATTTATTTTCCTTAGGACTTACTTGCAATCGGAGACTTTACATGTGTGAAGATTAGCCCTACCCCTACCCCTACCCCTACCCCTAGCGAAAATTATTTAGATTGCAATATTTACGAAACACACATTTTTTAACAAACTGCAGTAATTTTAAAATGATTTGTTCATTATAGTATGAAAATCAGCGGGATTGCCTCTTACTTTTTAATTTTATACTTTTTCGTTCTAATAGCCGCAACAGACTGCCGGACCGCACCGCGACCTTGGTGCGCCGCACCTCGTAATAACATAATAAAAGTATTTTAAATAATAAATAACAATTTAATTAATAATAATATAAGTAATTTTTATCTTGTATTTTATTTTATTTTCATGAATATAGTGCTAAATAACTTTATTAATCAATTTATATCATACAAACGTTTAACTGTGGCTGTATAAGATTCTGCCTTTGCTCATTTACGCAAGTGTAAGGTTTAAAAAAATATTTCTGGTGTATTCCTTTTGGTTTCCGCCTTATGAAATCGAGTAAATAGAATTCAACGAAAGAAATCAAGAATAATTTGTTTTTAACAATTCACTTACATCATTTTTTATATAAAAAGGATCAACGTGGGATTATTAAAATTAAACAATTACCAATTGTTCCAGGCGGCGAAATTAAGACACTATTTTTCCATTTTGTTTCCACCCAGTTGTTCGTGGGACGGGGACGCAGAGGAGTACACCACTTTTCTGCACTAGAGCATAAACGTATCACTTTCTGCGCAACTTTTAGAACAACAACGACCCACTTTCAGAGCATGAGATATGAAAAAATATGTGTAAGTTGGACGTGATAGTACCAAGAGTGCCAATGTAGGTACATGAACCAGAAAACTTTTTTTGAAAGAAAGAAAAGAAAGAAAGAAATTACATTTATTTACGTCAACCAAACAGTTAAATTACAAATTTTATATCGAAACATAGACGTTAAAGAGGACCCCCACTCAGCGTAATGCTACGACGGTAAGCCGCAGCGCTGATTTTCGGTGGGGACCTAACTTATCACTAACTTAAAACTAATAAGGAGAAAATTAAATCGACAACACACACACACGACACGACACGACACGACACGACACGACACGACACGACAGGAGAAAATAAATATAACTGAACTAAAAGATAACAGTTTTGCAGTTTGGATTGTCTTTTAATGCTATCAAATGTTAATTTACCACTAATCGTTAAACACGAATAGATATGAACGTTTTCATTTGCTCTACGTAAATAAGTTCGTAAAAGTAAATTGTTCTAGTTGGTGCAACAACCCTCTTATGCCACTAACATCACTATAATGATGTAAGTAATACCCTATGACGTATTGTTACACTTAAGTATCATAACATAACGTCACAGTCCGCGGACCCATTGTTCTATCGACTGAATTATTATACTCACGATCTTATATATGTATACATATTTCCTCCTTATGCCTGAGACGTAAGGTATACATTTGTATGCATATTTAGGACTGTGATTAGACGAGTGTTCGTTCATACGAACGCCGGACGTCAGTGCATCGTACTTACTCATTAGTCCGTAAGTACATCCGTTGTTATATGGAGTTGACCTTACGGAGGGCTCAATGTTCTCTGAGGGCTTTTGTCTGAGTATTTTTCTTCTTCTGGACGATTGGTCTATCTTGGATTGAGGTTCGTTTCACTGCTGGCCTTGATTAAGTAAAACGACGGCCGGCCGATTTTTTTTGTAATTTGAAAACGATGTTTCATTAAAATTTTATTTTACGAGTAATGTGATACGAATTAAACTTTTACGTGTATAAATTTAAAAAAATGCAGCATTTCTAAATCAGCTAATGACGAAAAATAGAACTCCAACTTTTAAACTAAATATTTACTTACAATAAGTATGTCTTCATTGTATTTGACTGACTATAGTGTTTATTTTTAATTGAAATACGAACAATAATGATTCCTATTTCGTTCGTTAAATTATATGAGCAACAGAGCTCGGTGCAAATGAGGGAAAACAATTTATCGTCTGATTTGATCGAGTTAAGCGATAACATCGTTCTGTCTGTTTAACGTCTGTCGAAGAGTTTTCGTGTTATACCCGTACAAAGGGCCTACCGCGAACCACGTTCGAAGTGTTGCCTCCCTGTGACACTTATGTACGAATTTACAAGTGCGACAGAGACGCAATACTTGGAACGTGGTACGCGGTAGGCCCTCAGAGTACTGCTGCGGCGTTCCCAAAGTTCCAATTTAGTATGGATCAAATCGATAATGATACTGTTTTGTTCACTATTTGGAATTATCTTTTTTTTTGCTATCAGCAATAGAGACGACTTATGTTTTTAGTTATATCTATCTCTATAGGGATAACTAAACAAATACTACATAAATCGCTGTTTCTAAATGCCTATGTAAATCGTTGTAACCCTGTAATTAGTTACAAAAAAGTAAAGGTAGTGTGTGTTATTTTCCTCGCGCTCTATATTTAGTCATAATAATTTTCATAGTGTCATATTATGTCCAGTATTTTGTACATTTTAAAATCGAGGAATAAAATAAGTCAAGTAAAATTAGTATTTCTATGCTTTTCAACAAAAATCCGGAGACAAAACTCGGCTTTTCGTGTCGACAGAAGTGAGGTCGACACCGTTTTCTCGGCGTAATTTCCCTCCTCCGATTTCGTCATTTTAGAATTAAGTTGCACGTCGGGTTTCCTAATGGCGCATTAGTGTAACACTTTATTATTTTCTCATTTATAACAGTCAAATGGGAAATTAAAAAACCGGGCAAGTGCGAGTCGGACTCGCGCACGAAGGGTTCCGTACCATAAAGCAAAAAAAAACGGAAAAAATGCAAAAAGAAAACGGTCACCCATCCAAGTACTGACCACGCCCGACGTTGCTTAACTTTGTTCAAAAATCACGTTTGCTGTATGGGAGCCCCACTTAAATCTTTATTTTATTCTGTTTTTAGTATTTGTTGTTATATAGCGGCAACAGAAATACATCATCTGTGAAAATTTCAACTGTCTAGCTATCACGGTTCGTGAGATACAGCCCGGTGACAGACAGACGGACGGACGGACAACGAAGTCTTAGTAATAGGGTCCCGTTTTACCCTTTGGGTACGGAACCCTAAAAAAATTATATTGGGCATGAGAGATCGTTGAAACATGAAGGCATTTACTCATCTGCAAAGTTATGATTAGACTTTTATTTAGCGTTTTAGGTTGAAGTGAAATTGATCTTCTAAAAAGCAAACAACATAATCTTTATTCAATCTACTCATACACAAAGCTCTATCATTTGCTAGATGCTTTTCAAATATAAGATTATGTTAGGTATACATTGTTTCCTAATACATTAAACTTTACAGCGTGTGAAGCGCAGTTAGGTATAGCTTATTTTATCTAAATCTTTAAATGCGCTGTTTACCAGCAAAACGAAACTTATTGTTGGTAGTCAATAAGGCACTACTTCTCCAAAAATACCATTAAAAGTCGACTTTATTGACAACCGACTATGTGCTATCGTTTGCGTGGAAACGTCACAAATTATCGACTATTCCCACTACCGGAATGCGGCTCTGTCTTATCACTTGACGTATCACGTGATTAATATCCCGTTCCTCCCTCATAGCTATGTTAATCAGTTGCATAATCGTGACCGTGCATTGTCATGACAATTCAGCCTTACAACTGTACTGTCATTAAATTCCTCGCAACCTAATTGTGATTAGAATATTGACATCTGTAACGTACGTCTGTCACGCGAGCGGCCGACGGTTCGATGTCACGGAACTTCAACAATCGATGTAGATTCTACATTACATTCTACATTGTAGAATGACAGAATGACAGGTTGAACTTTAACATAGTCATAGTGTGTAACTTATAACAAAAGCTACTTCATATCAATGTAATGTAAATTGACACTATATTTACATTGAAGTGTCAAATATACTCTCTATATTAGCAGAAATTGCTCACTTTCAAGCAAGCAATTTAGCACGCGAAACTGACCTTTGTTGATTTTCTTAAGCTTTATACGGACTACGGATGTAAATTGAGCCCTTTGTGCTGATGAGGTATTGTTGTCATTTTCCCTGTATGATGAAATGTTGAAATGAGCTCACTTATTGACAGGCACGTGTGACGAAGAGGAGAGAACCAGCCAAGATTATTTTTTTATAATGAGTATAAAAATGCTAGTCATTAAAATCAATCAGGGACATCAGGGTAATAGTAATAGCTTCCGTTGAAGGAAATGCGATTTACGGACGCAATTTCGAGCAGGCCAATCTGTGGGCCCCTTAACGGACACCCACAGTCAAGTATTGATTACCTTATTCAAAATAAACAAATGAAGCCGCGTATATAACAATTATCAAATGCTACTGTGTGTCAGCTGTTCGGTCAATGACCAGACGTTCACACTTGTCCCAACTAACACATTTATTAATGCAAATTGATCGTGATTTGAGGTGACGATTTAGGTAGTGAGGTTGGAATTTCACACTGACATAAAAAAAACCGTTGAATTAATTACGTGTAGGTATATTTACGGGCTTAACGGCTTTTGTGTTGTTTGAATCAATTTAAGTTAGCAAAATATAGTAAAAGGTAACCTACTATATTTTGCTAATTAGTATACCAAAGGCGAAGTACCTATGTGTTTGCAATATGTTTGGGAAGGTGATGACTCACAAATCATGTCTTACAGATTCGTGCAAACTTATTTGTTTTCCTTCATATATTGCGTTATTAAACGCTAATAGCTTTTTTTTAAATAGAGGAGTTTTATTTAACGAAAATAATACAAACTTAATACTTAAGTACCTTATAAATACTACTAATATTATAAATACGAAACTCTGTCTGTCTGTCTGTTGAGGCCCGAGGAAGGATATAGGATAGTTTTTATCAATAAACATCATCATCATCCCACGCAACAAACAATATCACAGGCAGAAGCTTTTATGTATAATATTTGAGCTATTCTCAATCAAAAGGGTACTTATTGTTGGTTGTCAATAAGGCGCTATTTCCATATATGTAGCTTCAATTTGAAATCAACCTTATCGACAACCGACAATGTGATACACCTATTAGTTGAAAACGTCACATTTATTGGCGCTTTTACCTAAATTATTACTTACTGATTTTCTGATATTTACGGAGATAATTATTTTCGCATGATGTTGTGATGTTTATGTTTGTGTAAGGTTAATGAGGTACGCCCACTTCATACCTGTTTACTTGTAACTACAAATGGTTACGGTATTAGAAAAACACTTAGTATGTACTTAATATATTAAAATTACGAAATACGTAATATATTTGCTTAAACTTAATCATAACGTCGTCTCAGTAAGCCTACAGCCCACATTTTAGCATGTATGATTATGCCGTTAATTATGTAAATTTTGGTCTTAACATACAGGGGATTAATTTCACTGTAATAAAACGCATTTAACTGATTTGCAAGACCGAAGTGATCCCATAAGTGTTCCGTGAACAAAGTTTTGTACGGAACACTAAAAAACTGCAGGAGCTTGTAAATTAAAAGATGTATATATATGTAAGAATAGAAATAGAAAGTCTTAGATACATGACGATTGTAAATTCAGCCAAACATACCTTTTGTTGTGTACCAGTTGAACCTATATAAAACTAATTTTGTTTTGTTTACAGGTAATTCATATGCGAAAAGCTGCAATATTGGCATAGCACCTGTGCATCCGGTATGGGTAAATATTGAAATAAATATTGAAAAGCATTCCTCGTTATGGTTGTTTAAATGGTTATTCCAGTTATAAATACGACTAAAAAGGTCGTATACATAATTGTTTTTCTAGTAACTTTCTACAAAATTGGGGCGTCGCTTAAAGGGGTTTTCCCGGTATTTTTAGAGGTCAATTTAACTTAAGCGACACTTATTTCGGAAGTTTCTAAGTTTTTTTTAAATAACGTTATAATAGTTCAATAGCTATTAAGAGCCAACAGGAGTGGTCATTTCTCCATACAAACGTACTCCTCGTTTTCCTCCGTGGTTTTTAAAGCTAGAGCAATGATTTTTTCAACACAGATTAATATTGTCAATATCTGTGTCGGACCGCTTTGCTTTTTTGATATATTTGTTTTTTAAGGCGCTAGAGCCCTTCAAAAATGGCCAAAATGGCCTAATTGACTATGCCGCAATGAGAGGCGTGGCATTCAAAACTGATATCAATTAGCCAAAAAAGCAAAACGATCCGACACAGATAATTTCATAATCATTTAGATTTCCAAATTTGGTTACGATTGGTTAAGTTTTGAAGGAGGAAACAGTCGAGTACGAAACTTCGATTGTTGAGATTTTTACGCAGGATTTTTCGCCTTGTCCTTATCGCACTAGTTTTAGGAGCCGCTTCCGTTAGCGAGACGGGTATATTTACCTAAAATATTTAAAACTCGGCTCCTGTTTCGTCTTAAGGGGTTTCTCTTTTCCACCGTCGATAATTTTAAAATCAAGCAAACTGTAACAACAAGAATAGGCAAAATAAAGTAAAAACTAATATTATTTATAGAATTGAGATTAAAGTGTTTTGGCGCCATTTTATCTATCTGTTTCCGGTTTGAGGTCGTTGGCTTTAGATTCGCGATGTTTATTCGTTCAATCAAAGATTATTAATATGTCTGCAGATTTGTATAATAAAATAACAGTTAAAATATACGACGAAATATGAATTTGTGAGCTATGAATATTTTAAATTAATATTATATTTTCATTTAGTTTGACCGGTTTGGGTTAAGATGAAATATTTCTTCACACATATACGCCACTGAAATATGAGAAACTGGAAAATTTGCTTACATGTTACAAATTTGGAGTCATTTAATATTGAATTTATAAGCCTATGCGCCTCATATAACAAATACAGTGGGTGTGTATATTAACACATTTGGCGCCACACCTATTATCGTCTATTAACTTACTTTTCTAACGTTCATATTGCTGTTTTAGTTCCTAACATAATGTTATGCTATAATTTTTTTCCCAGAGACAATTCCATGTCCCAAAGCTCTCACGGTCCAAACGCAATTTACTTCGGAATGAGTGAAAATGAAAACTATTCCGCGACTTTTTTCCTGACAATAAACTAGCCACTTAACAACTGGGGCTGACCAATTACACAATTTCCAAGCCGCGGCAACCCTAGCTATATACTCGTAAATATTGCTCAGTTTACGACCTTACTGCTTTGATATAAGGTCGAAAATATAGGTCACTGTGTACTAGCATTCAAGTAGTTCAAGTGAAAACGTTAACTTCTTTGAAATAGGGTTGGAAATTGAATGATTGGCGATAAAAGGCAATTTAGACGATTACGGGCGTCTCGTAGATTCGAGCAATTAGCCGTGGAAGAAATAAGTTCTTAAAGCTTTATTGATGGTGAAAAAGTCAGAAGGCCTACAGCGAACCACGTTCGACGTGTTGCCTTCCTGTCACACTTACGTACCGAATTTACAAGTGCGACAGAGAGGAAACACGTGGAACGTGGTTCGCGGTAGGCGCTCTGAATATACAATATTGTTACTATGTCGATCTAGAGTGGGAAAATAGTGTAAGCGATGAAAGGGCGTTCAACAACCCGTACCATGAGTCATGGACAGTGTCAAAACTGACATATACGCTAACGTATATACGTACGTATACATAATTTACTTTCTATACATCTCGCTCGCACTAATATGCGAGTACAAGTGAAATGCATAGAAAGGAAGTTACGTTCTTCCCAAAAGCTATAATTCAAATTGGTGAAATTCAAAGGTATTACCTACATCCCACATCCAACTTAAGTATTCAGCAAACTTTTCCATAACCTTCCTTATCCGTCGCCGTTGTCAGGTAAACTTGGGTTAGGCAAGAGGCCAGTGCCCCGACACTGCGGTTTGTGGTCCTCGGTGTAGTAATACACCTGACTCCATTTAAACTGGGCTATTTTTGACATAGTCGCTGGTACAGTCAGCAGCAGAAGTTGCTAAGCGGGCCAGGTGTTCAAAATGGTCTAGACGCGACTTAATTGTTAAGAGAAAAAGAGCGTGTCAAGGTAATTCTGAACAACTCGCCCGCTTAGCAACTTCTGCTGCTGACTGTATACTGTTTTATTACTCGTATCACGTCTATAATAGTTATTTGTTTTACAAGGGGGCAAAGTTGTTGTTTAACCGCTCGTGCTAATATTGATACCCGAGCAAGCGAAAGATTCGAAACTTTCAAAGCACGAGGGTTACCTATACAAAATTTGTCCCCGAGTGAAACACCCGAAGCAAATATTAAATGTAAAATATCAAACCAAATCAATCGCAAGTGAAATACCTATTTATCATCCAAAATCATCATTTAAAAGTCAATTCTACCAGCAAACATAAGAAAACAACCCAAAATTTGAATATGATTACTTTGCCTCACATGTGAAATAAAATGCAACTTTGCTATCAGTTTTTGAAGTGCAAAGTAAGCCTTTCCGAGCTGGTGTGGTGAAAACATACTTTCGCGTTTATATCGCGTTATTATTTGATGGACGGATCCGGGGGTAGGATTCGGGAATATTTTTGATATCTTGTGACATCGATGATTTAATGACATTTTGGTGATATCAAATAAATCATAAATTCTTTACTTGCGTGAATTTTAATTTATAAAACCGGCCAAGTGCGAGTCGGACTCGCGCCATTCTGTACCATTTACGCAAAAAACGGCAAAAAAAAATCACGTTAAAGTATGGGAGCCCCACTTAAATATTTATTATATTCTGTTTTTAGTATTTGTTGTTAAAACGGCAACAGAAATACCTACATCATCTGTGAAAATTTCAACTTTCTAGCGATCACGCTTCATGAGATACAATCTGGTGACAGACAGACGGACAGCGAAGTCTTAGTAATAGGGTCCCGGTTTTTACCCTTTGGGTACGGAACCCTAAAAATAGAGTCACTTAGGAACACTAAAAGACAACCAACTACATTTTCGACATGGGTTTTATAAAGATGTCTTCTTTAGGGATCGCATGACCAGAGGATGTTTACTTAGTCCTTTCCTTAGTGAGACTAGGAAGAGGCACGAGATCGTGTCAAAACAGCTCAATCCTATGAGACTAAAGTGAAGTGAGATAACTTTATTCTTCTAGTCCGGAAAGGATGCAGAGTTACACCAAGATAAGTCTGCAACGATTGTGATAGCGCACGCAGTGCAGGTGTTATTTTAAATGTTAAACTTTAATCGAATTTAAACTGTTGTGAGACATACATGTCGCGCGAGTGACTAAAAACAAGTGAGTCTAAACCGTAAAATTATTCAATGTCAAACTTTGGTGAAATTATGACGTATAAATAACACTTGAACTGCGTGTGCTATCAAAATCGTTGCAGACTTATCTTGGTCTAACTACAAGTACAATAAAACTTGATAAAAACAGAGACGACAGTTTTTACAATGTTTGATTATGCTTTTCCCAATATAGTACCATAGACAACGAACGTTTTATTTAGCTTTTAAACTATACATATTTACATAATCCTACCCTTTGTTCTTCAATATCGTTCGTTTTCTGAAAACTGATTAATGAATCTTTAACGGTTATTTAACTTAGAACCCAAGAATAAAAAAAAGTACTTACTCTTAAAACACGGCTCTGAGGATCTTACTCAATTAAACTAACGAAGATTTTTTACTAAACGCTCTACAAAAAATACTTAATTACTTACATTTAACGTAAAGCCAGGCCTCGAAAGTAAAGTGAAAATTTAATTAGAAAAACCGACCGACAAAAGTGTCGTCACCCAACATTACTCAATTTTCCGTACCATGGCACGTATTTAGTCGTGACGGAATCTCTTTAAATCTTGGATGTAAGGTCCTATTTGCTGTTAACTGTTTACTTGCATAAGTCATCAGGACAGCTTATACATCCTAAATATCCTCGCCAGCACCAGCGACGCTCTCAGAAGTAGAAACGCAGTCGTTGTAGCCGAAAACGGCTAGGAGATAATGATGATGAAATATCCTTATCAAATAAAAAAATTATTAAAGCAAAGCAAAGCAAATTTTGAATTCAATCCATTACCGTTAAGTTCACGTTCAACTGCAAACGGTACTGACTTCTTACCTTCTGAATTCAAATCTGTATCACCTTCCTAATTCGCGATCGAGACAACAAAGAAGCCATTAATAATACCCGGACAAAGCACGGGGCTGACCACTGACCCGCACTCATACCATCTCCCAAGACATTTCAGTTCGACTGGGTAACTTCCAGGGATACGTTGCACAGTCCATATCACAGTTCAACTCGTGGCTGTAATTTCGACTTTAGTGTGTGGAATTAAAGCTGATATTTCTATGATAAAGAATGGAGATATGGTCTGAGATTCACAGTTGTCTAACAAAGGGACCTTTGATAAAAGGGACGTCCTTATTAATATACTTAGCCTTGTCTGTGACAGATAGACATGTTCGGGATGTAAGGAGTAATGTAAACATGATTTCGTTCGGGACGTCTCGATTTGGGAAAGATGTATCAGCAATTCAGTAGGGTCTTAGAAATACAAGGTTGGAATATTTTTGCATAGACGAAGTATTCAGCCAAGCGAAGAGAGAAATTCCTAGTGTTATCTTTGTATGTCACTAAGTTGATACTTTACTCGTTGAATATACTGTTTTTTTTTTAATTCAAGGTGACATTGATTTTAAATATAACCTATCCGAGGTAGACCAAAGGCACTTACGCATATATATCTTTAACTACTTTGATCTACCTCCCCGTGTCCTTATACGTAAGAGTACCAAATTTGCAAACTCCATGCAAAATAATTACCACTTTAAAGTTTATAAAGCCTCAGTCAAGGAAACATTCACAATACTTCCGTTTCTTGTCATGAGACTATAATATTTTACGACAGCGGAGTCCTAGAGCTTAAATCTGTTTTAAGTGCTTGTACCTTGAAGACAATTGCGATTTAATATAGGACTAAGGTTTTCGTCCGCCCCACTATTCGAGTAGAGGTAAAATCAATAGCCACTAGGGGACGGCATTTGTTTAAATTACGCACCCCACAGCACAGGGATTGATAAATGAACACGGATAGGGTGAGCGGGACAAACCCAAGTTTCCCATTGTCTACCTACGGAGTGTATCACATCGCCGAAACTAGTCTAAGTGAGGCCTTGATGTCTGTAAAAATTATGGAAGACAAAAATTATACACTTGAAAACAACGCTCCTGATTATGATGACATTCGATTACACTGCAATAGGAATACAAAATCCTCGAGTATATAATTCAGTTCTGCTGTCTACCCCTGCGAAATTCCACTCTAACCAATAAAACTATATTGCTTATCAGACCGTCCACTTAAGTCCAGTGCAGCAGCCTGCAACGCTACACGCCATACGCTCTTATTGCAATACAAATAAAATTGTGTCAGATATTTTTGCGACTTTCGTTGTTCCACATAAGACAATGCTGCAAATCCAGACACAATCTGCTTACAAATCTAAATCCATGAAACAACTGACTTAACACTTGCACTAGTTGGTCTAAGTCGAAGTTCGGCAAGCTTTGCGAATTCCGTCTTGATACTAGGTATGATTACACGAATATAGGCTACGACTAGGTTAGTTGATTGGGAACAGTCGAATCCGCCTGGAAATCAATGCCATTACGATGTTACTCGACCGCTGGTCTGGTGAACTACATTCAAGATAACATATTGATCTGGAAGCTCAGAATGTGAATTCACAAGGCCGTATAGATCCATTGGCAAAAATTCTAATCTTAGGGTATCAAATCAATGGGAAGGCATAATAAAAGTAGATTTTTTTAAATGTTAGTGGCAGAGATCCTCTCCTCTTTACATTTGAAATTGAGACGGTAAACATTCAAATATTATATTTATAAGATATCTCAAAGCAAAGGAGAGTTTGATGGAAACAAAAATCAAAATAACTTCGTCTTTCAATACCCATTAGTATCCTTTACTTTACCGAGAAGGAATTCAATTTATTGCGTAGACGTAGAATATTTAACGAGTTTTGGAACAAAAACACGCTTCCTCCCCTGAAGTCATAATAAACAAACTGTAATATTTCTCTTTGGATTGCTAAAGCATAAATTTTACATCCAAATAGTTTCTCAATGAAGAACATGACGCGACAAGGACTTTCTTTCTTTCGACCCTGAGGTGACTCTTTCCATGTTGCATTTAAATCAAATTACCATTACCTTTAAATTAAATGTCATTAATGTCTCCAAATTCGACAGTCGCCATTAAGTTAAACTGTCTAATAAATTATACTAATACTGATATCTTGATGAGTTATTTGACAGCCGATCGCCATATTCAGAGACAGAAAATCCTTCGTGGAACTGATGATACACCAAAACACTTAGGGCCTGTTAGTCGGAATATATCGGGTTGCCAATCTCTCTTCTGGTGTCAGTTTAAACATAATTAGATAAAGGATGCAGTATGAAGATCATCAGTCATGTAAACCGACACGTGTTCTGTATGAATCCAAAGATACGTTCGCGTATATTAGATATTAGATTATTATTATAACCAGTGTAAGTACTGGATGTTGTGCACCCTGTATATGTAAAGACCGACCTGTCAAAAAAAGGGACCCGTCTGAAAATCAGCACTGGGTATATATCTAGCAAAAAGCTGAGATTGGTACCCATTGCCTATACCACAATTTTTTGTGCATGTTTTGTATATTTAACGTCCTTGTGAAATGAAGTATATTTTGTTTTTCTCTCGTGTATTATCTTTTTCTTTTTTGGTAGTTGTGGCAATAAAACATTTTTTATTTTTTATTCTATTTTTATACAAATTGCAAATGGATACTTCGTAATAAGGATGATTTGTGCTTTGAATGTACATACCTATTTGTACCCTTGAATGTAATTTGGGAACTTCAGAGTTATGGTGGTTTTCAACGCAAAAATCGATAAGTAGAATTGCGAAGTGCAATAATTGTGTGTATAGTGCTATATTTAAAATAAAAAGGTACCTATGCGTCAAATGCATTGTGGCACAAAACAACCACGCAGGCACGCAGTTTATTTGCGATTTACTTAACTTAATATGTTGGTACTTTACAATTCGCACTAAGTGACTTTACCTATAAACCTTATAATGTTTGCTGTTTTGTATCGTTCTCTGCCACTCAGTTATCACAATCCGATACTTCTCAGTCAAGTTTAAGGTCAAGTTTTTTTAACAAAATGTACTCGAGTATAATCTTAATTTCAAGAGAAGCGCTCGGAGACAAAGAAAGGCCAGTCCAAGAGCTCTCGAGTTTAAGATTTGGCAGGTGAACGAAGTATTCATAAGGATTTACTGTATAAAACTTTACGGGCCTGATTAAATTAAATTATGTTTTATACCTTTCTGAAAAATACATATTTCAAAATGGGGTGCGTATAAACATTTTTATTATAATATCAGTTGCAATAACGCTTATTTAGTATAATTATTAAATAGTATAACAACACTTAATATATTTTCATATGATATAAATTATCATTTTATATAAAGATTAATTGATCTAATAACATTTAGCATAACATTCTTCAAGTATAATGCATATTTTCTAAACTGAATTTATGATATAAAGTTATTTCATCTAAAGTAGAATTGTTGATATAATGTGTTAGAGATATAAGTCCGCATTTACTATTACACACTACAAAAAACGATACTCTTTCTACGTATAACGAACTGCTATTTATAACTAGGTAGGTAAGGTTAAGAACTGCGACCCCTACACAAAACCAACCGCTACCAGAATACTAGGTTAGGTTAAGAACTGCGACCCCTACACAAAACGAACCGCTACCAGAAAAGTAGGTTAGGTTAGGTTAGAATTGCGTCCATTACACAAAACAAACCGCTACCAGAATACTAGGTTAGGTTAGGTTAAGAACTGCGACCCCTACACTAAACGAACCGCTACCAGAAAAGTAGGTTAGGTTAGAATTGCGTCCATTACACAAAACAAACCACTACCTAATCTGCGTTAAACATTTACATATGTCGCCATAAAAATACCTTTACTATAATATTATACCGAATAATACTTATATAATAATACTTGTATAATAAATGAGCATTATATCACATGATCGTTATAATAAATGAGTGTTATTTCAAAAGATAATTATACAAAATGATATGAAACATTTTAATAATATACCAAATGTATATTATACAAAATGAGTTATTATATTTTCTGAAATTATATTAAATGTTCTTATATCTACAGAAAATATATTAATTATTTTTATATTGATCATTACACGCCCTTCAAAATGATAGATAAAGAAAAACGATTATTAGCTAATTGAGGTTTGTAGCGCGTTTATGAATAAGAGGGTTAAACTTTGCCTGTGTGACGTGTTTATTAAAGGAGATGAAAATGTTGGTTCCGGACAAAGATAATAATTGTGTGTGGTGCCGAAGCATCCCTTGCTATACCTAGTATAATAGTAGTCTTTAATTACGTGAGTGACCCGTTTTAAGTGGGTAGTGGTGGAGAACCGCTTCTCCATACAAACGTAGTCCCCTATTCCTCTCTGGATATTGACATTATGGAAAGAAGTTATACACAATTCGATGTATATTAACCATAGCTACCTTTATACCCCGTTCGAGTTTTTCATTCGTTTGAGTTTTATGATTACTATAAGAGTTCACTGTTCTCTTAAGCGTAGTAGTAATCTAGTGCCTATTTACTGTTGGACATGTACAGGTTGTTGTTACGAAAAGATATATATAACTAGAGATGCAACGGATAGTTGTTTGGCCGTATACCGGATACCGGATATTCGGCCTGACCATCGGCCGAATATCCGGTATCCGGCCGCCGAATATTCGGCCAGCGGAATTATACCTACATTTCAGTTTTTCAAGTGCGCATTCCGCAGGTTTGACCTGTTTCCTAGTGAACATTCGCGCGGACACATTTGTAGGTTCGAAATGAGTGCGCGTGCAAGTCAGTGGAATGTTTAAATTGTTTTAAAATAATAAACAAGTATACGATTATGACCGTGTCTGTTTCTTAAATCCAATTTGTTTATTCCAAAATCAAGCATTGTTACTTAGCCGTTATCCGGCCGGATAGTAAAATAATGTCCGGATAGGCCGGATACCGGATAGTAACCGGATATCCGGTGCATCTCTATATATAACCATTAATAAATAAAAAAAATGGTGTATTTCTTAATTACACTCAGTCTAAATAAAAGTGAATGTTTGCTTTTCTACAATTAGTCGATCTAGATTTAACCAATTTGGTGTGTTATGTTATAACAACCCGAAAATGTACAAATTGTTTGTTTAATTTTATTTAAATACCTACCTAATCATACAGAATATAGGTATAAGATATTAAAAACTTGATTGACTAAAGACCAGTCAAAATGTAGTCTGCCACTGTGCCACTGCGTAGAAAGAAGAACCTTGCTTGTCATATCAATTTATTGTTTATGTTCATGTTATTATTGTGTAATGTATTTACTTACAATTAATGACCATAAATATATTAATTAGGCATTGTATCGTCACATAATTATGCAACTCCGATGTGTAACCGAAGAGAATTTGAAATAGAGAGTTACTGTCATGGTACATTTATGTAGCTACATACAGTACATTACATTACATTAACATTACAGTACATTAACTGCCATCTTTCGACATAAGATTAAAACTGTTAAAACGCCATTTGATTTTGATCATTATTCTTTCACTGATATGCGTCAAATTGTTAAATGTTAATATTAACGCCATCTACTCGAGAGAAGGCTGAAGGTTATGGCGCCATCGCTCGAAAAGAATGCGCCATACCTTTGGCCTAGTGTTTTAATCTGCTGTCGAAAGATGGCAGTAAATTTACAGTGGCTACATAATTTACTTTGACAATGCGCCTCTATACACTCTATTCTCTTTGGTGTATCTCTGTTATTATTATTATAAACCCAGGGGCACACAGGTGCGAGTTGTGAGCACATCATTTTCTTTTCAGTAACCATTAGGAGGTAACATCGCGTGATCGCTCTGGGTGTGACGAGGCCCTTAACATGTTTGTTCGTAAAACCTTCGTCACGTCACGTGCATTCATGTACTTACTCATCCTGCCCCAATCTAGTTAGACTTGTAATTATACAGGGTGATTCAGAAGACGTGAGCAGGACTAACACTGCGCATTTCGTTTCCTATCAGTATTAGTGAGGTTAACGTTAATTTTCTAGTCGTGTTGAAAAAAAAAGTTATTAATTTATTTACAACAAGGATGGTCACCCTAACATTAGAATACTAAACTACCGATATTCTCTGTCAAATTGAATGTCATCACTGTCATCACGGTCTGGTTACTTTTGAAAACTCGTATCTCACTCAGGTTTGACATTTTATTTTCTTCGTAAAAGAGGTTTTATGTTTATTAATTAGGTCTTGTAGGGTGACCATGATTGTAGAGAATTAAATTTGCCCTCACCAAAAAGTTGAAAAATAGGAAAAAGTGTGGTTGTTTCACCTAAATACGACGGTGATCGATCAATTATCAGTTACTGAGTGTGCAGGATTAGTCCTGCTCACGTCTCATGAATCACCCTGTATGTTAGCGTGCCCGTGCCTACTAAGCGTCGGCGAAAAATTAGTGTCAATGGCTTCTAGAGTTGCCATATGAAAAATTTAACATATCACTCTAAAGATCGAGACATTTCCTGGACGGTCATTCCTCCAAAAATATTTACCGGTCGCCACGATACAGTATAAAAGCGTTCATTAAATTTCTTATTCCAAATAATATAAAAATACCCTTAACACGCCTCTATGACTGTGTTGTGATTTCTTTGTATTTCTTGTGTGACTCTAAAGAAAAGCTTTAGCTCGGCTAGGTAAATTATTTGAACATATAACTACGTCGCAGTTGTAGCATTTATTACACCGCGTTTTCATCGCAATCGTGCTAGTTATAACTTATAACAAAGTCCTTATAATAACATCCTTTGTTTCCATATGTGTCCGTCACGTGCAGACCGTTGCAAGTTGCACGTAGTAAGTGCAACTTACCTACTGCCTACTACTACTTAACTTCAAGATATTCACAAGAGACGACACGTACTAGATCCATTCTAGATACGTTATAGTTTAGATATCAACTAGTTCTCTTTTGCAGCGCAATTCGGCCAACCAATGTCACTTTTACGTTAGATAGAGTAAGATATCTATTAGATGTAAATTGGATCTCTGTGGAAATCGTTCAAGAGTATCTCCAGAATCGCGCAAATGTCAAATTTGACAGGTTCGAACTTAAACATATCGTTATCGTATCTTGGTGATGGCTAAAAGATATAGATGTCTATTTCAAAATCCGAATCGGGCCCTAAGTGCAACTTACCTAGCGTCTAAAGATACTTGTTAGTTGCAAGTACTTACAACTTGTAACTAGACGAGTTAATAGTTCCCTCTAACTGCAGTATGAAGTTCTGGATTCTATTCTATTTAGATATAACTTGTAGAATTTGAATTTAGAAATTATTATAGTATGCTAAGTTTACGGTTTAGATTAATTGCATGGTATAATAATATACTCCGCCTGGTACTTCGCCGCCCGTCTTTTCTAGGTCACCTGACTGACACAAGCCTACGTCATCATGCGACAGCGCTATATGATAATATGCGATAGCGCTATATATAGCGGCCATGTTATTGTGACGTAGGCTTGTGTCACTCTGGGAAGAGTAGAAGACCATGTTTTATTAGACTATGATTAATTGTTTTTTGTCACTCACGCGACACGTTTAAGAGAGCCTAGGTCTCAATTTTCAAGCACTAACAGTGCGTGAACAGTGGCCTTGCATGCGACATATCGCGCGAGTAACTAAAAATACGTAAGTTACACCGTAAAATTAGCTAATGTTCGAATATGAGTCACGATAGTTTACGGAACGACAGGTACACAAATGTCAAACAGTTTTATTTTATTCTACATCCAACCCAGACCATCCCTTTGAGACTTGTCTCTTGTGTAGGGTTACCATACGTCCCGGTACGCCGGGACATGTCCCAGTTTGAAGCATGGTGTCCCGTTGTCCCGGCCGATAAGCAAATTGTCCCGGTTTAAAAATCATAGTTATTTAGTAGGGGGCTGGACTTGGTAAATAATAATATACCTACAATAAACGCGACTAATTAGCTAGGCTAACTAATCGTACGTTGACACTTGTCCGTTCACTTTTTACAAATTTACGTTAACAGTGTCAACACATTTCGGGATCGCGAATATATCGCGCGAAAGAGGTCATTTTGAGAATCTCAAATGATTGGTTTTGTAATTTTAAAATAAATAGATTAGAAGTTATTTAAGAAAATAGCCAAAAAAATTACCGCCCCCCCCCCCCTTTTATCTACACAAAACTACTGGGTCTAAAATTTTGAAAAAAAAATTACAAAATAGTTATTTACCTATAGATGGCAGGAAAACCTATTAGAAATACGATCCGACCCCAACGGGTTTTTTAAAGGCAATTCACCCGCGATTCACATATAAAACATACATTATTAAAAATGGAGTAATGTACGGAACCCTTGGAACGCGAGTCCGACTCGCACTTGGCCGGTTTTCATTAAATGTCCCGGTCTGGGCCCGCACACTTATGGCAACCCTACTCTTGTGTCATGATAAGAGACCTGTGCCCAGCAACCGGATTGAAAATACAGAACGCGACGAAAGTGATTTCATTTGTTTTCTTATCCTTTAAATAAAACAATGCAATTGGATTGAAATGTAGTGTCAATTGGAACTGGAGTCAAACCAAGCTAAGATGGCGGCAAATTAATTAACAAAGCCTTTGCAAGTGTTAAGTCAAATTTCTATTAAATTTTGACGTTCAA
The DNA here is from genome assembly GCF_963556715.1 of Cydia fagiglandana. Taxonomy (NCBI): domain Eukaryota; kingdom Metazoa; phylum Arthropoda; class Insecta; order Lepidoptera; family Tortricidae; genus Cydia; species Cydia fagiglandana. Next base: position 7,129,206 of record NC_085953.1, on the reverse strand, counting down.
AATAACATATTACACAGTCTGTGCTATCAAAATCGCTGCGAACTTGTATAAGTCTGACTCTAACAAACAAAAGTTTTAGTTTAGTTTGTTTAGTTCTTAATTTAATTTATTTTTGTTAGTTCTAATTTGTTTTTAGGTGTAATTTTATGTCTTTACCCATTAAAAGTTATGTAATTGAAGACATTTTACAACTCCTCATACATAACGGATTAATTACTAAGTACCTACTTAAAACAATTTAATAACATAAGCAACGCCTCCGTTTGTTACTAACCATAAAATGTTGCATTTGGAAAACAAACGCTTTCTACACAGAGTTATGTTTACAACTTAGTTATTTTAGTGCAGTGTCGTAAAAACCTAACTGAGGCACTTTGAATATTTCATATTAGTAAATTACACTAGCAATATGCCGTGTTTCGAGAAGGTATAAAGTATACAAATAACATATGTATCATAACATTGATTACTGACAAAATAAATTACTATAAGACATAAATAGGAATATAAAACTAAAACTAACTACAATTAAAATAACTAAAACTAAAAATTAAAAATACCTATCAAAATTTGGTGCCCTCGGGAGGGTGCCCAACACGCAGGCAGCGTTCCCGCGCTGGATTGCGATGGCAATTACATATGTATCTAATAATCTAATATCAACAAACCATATCAAAAATCAATTCCGGAGTCTCCAAGTCTAACACTAAATAAAAAAGGAATGCGACTGAGGACTATACCTCATAAAAAAATTTGATAAAACTAAGCGGTAAATAATCTAAAACTAATTTTATTCACTAAGATAATTCTTTCGCAGCTGAGGAGTTAGTTCATTAGTTCCATTTGTTCTAACTATGCCAGTTAAACGAGATAGAACTCCTATTTGTAACCCCCGTGGGAACGCGACCACTTACTGGTTATTGCTCATATTTCTAAACTTTTTATCCGAACCCCCTTTCAATTTGAGGGAGCGGTCTAATCAAGCTAATCATGTATATTGTTAGACATTAAAGGCGGCTTGATAATATAATAGGAGATAGTGAGTCGACCTATTGTGTTTTGTGGGTTATCTTCAACAATACGCCATAAAGTATTGTATGTTTTGTTCGGCTTTTCATGCGAATCGCGAATATTACACAAGGATCGCCATAAAATTATATTAAACTGTTATGTCTTGTACGTGTTTATCGTTGGCCAATACATTTATTAACGACCAAGACTAACAGTATACAGCTTCTTGTCAAAAGCTCTTTATCTATTCGGCTTTTGCGTATACCACAAACTAATTAATTATGTATATTAAAATACTCTTATAACTAACTTTGTGTTTGTGTTACAAGAACTTTACTTTTATAAATGTCGGGCTTGGTAAACTATTCAAGTTTCAGACTAACGCGAAGATCTGGCGTGTTCTGGTGAAGGTATAACGGTTATTTTAGAACAAAGTAATGTGATAGGTATTTCATACAAATATCGTGTGTCCCTTTAACCTTTTGAGACATGATTTTTTTTGGGTCAAAGTTCTTTTAATTGTCTTGTTTGTGACCACTCCATCACGCTTCTATTTGTTGTCTTCTATCAAATGAATAAAAATTTCGAGTACTTATTGTTTATATTTTTCTAGCTATATACGAGTATTATATTTTACATAAGAATATCTCCACCCTGTCACATTATTTTGAGACACAAAAACAAGACAACGAAAAAAATTTTGACCCTTTCGTTCCCTTATGACTGCCCATCTGTGACTCTTTTCTAACTATAACCAGGCGTGGCTCACTCCGCGATTTCGTCGCTTTCCTACAGGTAGCTAAAAGCACATCCGTTCGACCCCAATTTTGGGGTTTGCCATAAGCCGCGCGTGGCGCTGTCGCCACCTAGCGGCCATATCTGTGCTGATCGTGACATACGCGTTTTGTTAGAGAGTGAGTCTTCTGTACCTCGTACTATTATTTATTCTGTGCTATAACTCAATAGTTGAATCGTCGTTGTCTTCCGTATAATCGGCGGGCCATAACAGCTCCGTATCAGTAGGCAATAGAACAAGTCCAGCTTACAATTCGCACCATTGTTTTGGCCCAACTTGGCGGCCGGCCAAGCCTCATGGCCCTTTGTGTTTGCTGACGCACAACCTTATAGCTTTTTGTTCAAGGGCCGTGTCTCCGAATGAATATGTATTACAAATATCCAATATCCATTATGCAAATGGCGCAGTGACCTGAAAAAAGGGATTTAATATGTATTTCCTAAATTTAATATACATCAGGCGCTCTAGCCGTGCGTACGAGCGCGATCGTTTTCAACTCGACAGAATGTATTATATTATACTTTTTTTTTTACTTTGTTGAAAATCGTATCATCCATGACATTAAATTTTTCATCGAAGAAGCAACGGCAACAAGATACAACTGGCTTAGAATTAAAACTTCGAACAGTTAAAGTATTTAATATCGACACCAAGAAGTGCCAAAACATAAAAATATAACCTAAGAATACGTACACTACCTTAAATGTACGGGCATTTAATACCTTGCTGGTACCACTTTATATACCACGGCTGCTCACCCTGTAATAACTGGCTATTAAAAGAGTTTTCTTTTTGTCCAAAAATTCCGTATGTTATTTTTGCGGGTTTAAGTTAGCCACGGATATATTAGCGTATATTAGCGTATAAAAAGGGTAGGTACTGAAAGGGTCCGCACCACAATCAACCCATCTGGAGCTACATATGTCAGTGTACAACAAAGTACAGTTCCTATCCTATATGTTAGATAGCTTGACAGCTTGTTGTCATTAGTGGCATGAATAAATTGGCCAAGGAATGCACCGTAAAGGTAATATAAAGGCTTTTCATATATTAGATATTTTATCATGATTATCTTGTTGAAAATTACCTATACCGGTTGCCGCCTGTTCACCACTTAGTGATCAAAAAACTCAGCCAGGGAAAACGTGAGGCCTTAAATGTGAATGAATAATATAACTAACTTGCAAGAAAGTTCTAATTTTATGCGCAACGAATATTCACTCTCGCTGCGCATGTTTCCGCCAAAATGTTGAGTAAATTTTGTAAGTAGTCTATTACTTTGGTTGACCTTTGCCGCACTTCACGCATTAACATAATTATCTAACCCTCATCTTTTGATCAAAGGACCAATAATCTTACCCTAATTAATTTACCTCACCTCATTAATTCACCGGCACTAAACTCAGAGGTACAACACGAGGCATTTGCGCAGCGTCTGTATTCCCAATTACGTTGTCAATCTTGTAAGTCCAGTTTATGTGTGATCTCCGATAACGCGTAGATGTCACAAAGTTCACACTTATGGTGGTTCTCCCGAGTCGAAAGCTCGGATGGTAGTACCGATGGTTATACATGGCCAAGCCGTATTTCCCCATTTGCTACGCGAGCTCGTTCCAAATTCTTAGGTGCCAATGTATCGTGACCTCGAGATCCGTAACAACTACATGTAATCGGAGGATACACTTATACTGGTCCATCAGTCCCTCTTGATGGGAACATACCAGATCCTTTGTTATGGTAATGGGTAGCAGACATCGGATCAATATGGTTAGCACTTGTTGATTACGGCACTCATCGTGTTAATGTGCTGGTGTCTGCGGTTTTGCATGAAATATGCATCTTTGGGCACGTAGCTGCAGTTAGAAGGCACGTATCATGAAATTCATAATAGATGGTCGAAGGAAAAGAGACTATAATACCGAATAAAGACCAATGAAAATTGTTAAATATTAATATGGCTGCGGCAGGTATCATCTCATGGCTAACTGGAGTGGAAGAAGAAGCCAATTTTAACAAACTTTGAAGACATTGACACGGTTTTATATAACTCAGATTTAGTTATTTGAAATATTATAAGAGTTTTTAAAGTAAGACTTTAGGAAAAATATGTACAAATAATTTTCAAGACCCTCGACACGTTCAATCTAGTCTAGACGGCAGGATCATTAATCAATCCTTCGGATCCTTGTATGATTCATGTTCGGTACGAGAGCAGGTAGCGACATTATTGCTCATAGTAAAGATTTTGTTACTAGGCGTTTGAATTAAAAGGTATTTAGGTACCAAATGACTCATTCGGCTTCAACGATGGCGGCTCGTCTGATCTTGACGGTAGTTTCTGAAATCTTTCTGATTTCTAAATTAAGGACCTAAAGGGTCCATTATGTATTTTTGAGGATTTTTGGACTCCGCTCCCCGAGATGTGAGATTTTCCTCGACCTCCTCTTCTCCACGTGATATTTGGTTCTCGGCTTCACCCTCTCTCCCTCTCTGACCACCTCACGTAATTAATGGAGGCCTCACGTAATTAAGTCCTATATTAGGGTCGGTTGACCCACACCGCTTGTCATCATTAATAAGTTCGCTATGTTATTGTTTGCGAAGTTTCATAGTTCACTGCCGATATAGTGCCGATTGCCGATGACAAGTCCGTCAAGTGAGGTTGGTGCAACTGGCCCTTAGTCATTCGCATTTTTAAGGCCGATTCGTTAAAATCTTTTATGCGAATAGAACCTAAACGAAGTGGCATCGATTAACTCCCACATTAGTCATGCGGCTCCAGACGGGCGCACGAGAGTCTAGACGGTAGAATCGTATTTTAAATATTTCCGATTTTTGGATGATTTGGTTCGTGGACTCAGGTAGCAACGATCAGATGTTAGTGTTAGGAGAGAAAACATCATGCAGATGTCGTAGATAAATTATCAGCTCTTAGCACACACATCTAAACTAAACTTTTATTTATTAGTTCAGCCCCTTTGAAAACTTTAAATCATGGGCTCTCAGTAAGCAACTTTAATTTATGGGCTCTGTAAGCTAATTGGTATTATAGAGCTTCTTTAACAGATTTGTAACATGACCTCTAAGAAAATTTATAACATGGGCTTTTATAAGCAGATTTGTAATATTAGCTCTTTAAGAATTTGTATCATAAGCTCTTTAAGCTGATACGTTTTATGGGCTCTTTAAGCATATTCGTAACATGCGCTCTTTAGGCAGATTTGTAACACATGGGCTCTTTAAGCATTTGCATCATAGGCTCTTTAAGAATTTTTGTAACATAGGCTCTTTTGGCCTGGCTAGGCTGACACGTCTCACTGGCTCGCTAAGCATTCGTATCATGGGCTCGTTAAGCTGATACGTCTCACAGGCTCGCTAAGCATTCGTATCATCGGCTCGTTAAGCTGATACGTCTCACATGCTCGCTAAGCATTCGTATCATTAGTTAGGTGTAGAATCTAAACGAAGTGGCACCGATTAACTCTCATATTACTCACTCATGTCAGTCATTCGGCTCAAGACGGGCGCTCAAGAGTCTAGAGTGTCTAGAGTCTAGACTCTAGACCAGCGGTCGGCAACCTTTTAGCAGCCAAGGGCCACATAGTAGTTAACGGAGGTGACGCGGGCCGTACTTTGTTAATATTTATGACTTTATGAGACATTGTCGTTTGTCACTATTACATACAAAATAGCCAAGGCGGCTCTCGGGCCGCAAGTGACAGGTTCACGAGCCGCATGCGGCCCGCGGGCCGCAGGTTGCCGACCGTTGCTCTAGACGATAGAATCGTAACTTAAATACCTATGTATTTCCGATTTTTTATGAACGAGATGTGTATTTGATATGGAACGAGAACTCGAAAGTAACAAAGTTCCTATACAAATTTGCATGGTAATATACCTACCTATCCGGTAATTATCTACCTACTAGAAAAACTGTTGACTTTCATGGGAACTAAATCGCAAGTGCATTTACATGTCTCAGGCATTTGAGCCATTTCCGCTACTAACAACCAGTCTAAAAGATGCCATGCCACTTTGAATCGTATATATTTAGAATAAAGTTCAATTAATGTATAAAATATTAGCTTGTGTTCGAGAAATATGGCGTGTGAGCTCCTTATCGAATAAGGGAGTTAACCCGCGGTTAGGGATGCGAAATGTATGTAAAGTAATGCAAAATCATACTCCATGCAGTGCCACTTGACCAGGAATTCGAGTGAAAACCTGAAAACATGCAAACGTGCACTCGACGCGAACCCGCCGTTTGAGGCTACTTTAAAAATAAAAGTAAGCTATGGATATGCATATAGAGTTAGACCAAGTCTGCAACGATTTTGATAGCCCACGCAATGCAACTGTTATTAGTATAAATAATATAGTATGCTGACTTGGTTAATAAATAAATAGGTACATAATAAATAAATATTGTATGAGCTTATTACACAAATTGACAATGGTTTTACAAATGTGTAAAAGATAAAATGATACTCGTAGTAATAAAACCATATAATTTTTGTCTAATCTCCATTTGAATAATCGATACAGTCAATATCATATAGATAGTGACAGCAAAAGAACTTCAACATGTCAGATCATCTTGTCAGTCATTTAATGGTCATTTATTTCCATTCTATCTTTGAAAGGATATTGATCAGTTTGTTTTAATAGTTACCATCGTCGATCCGACCTAATCAATTACCTGTACAATTTCATTTGACTTTAATGGTCCATTTCACTTCAGCGGGCGAACGTCGTAAATAAATGATGGCTACTGTTTTACTTAGAGATGGGTAGGGGTGAGTAAATACTGAGTATTTACTCGATATTTACTCAAAGCACCCGATAAATACCCGTATTTACTCATTTAGGTGGGTAAAAACGATTGCTTATAAAATATTCAAAAAGTGAGATTTAAGAACAAAATTGTCTTTTATTGAAGAGTGCTAACGTGTATTAACAATATCTATAAAATAAAAAGCATATAGGACCTTTAATTTAGGAAAAAAAGGTAATTATTAGTGAGATGCAAATTGTGATAAAGCAAAGTTAACAATTTTGTTTTAAATAAGAAGGTATTTACTTTAAAAATATGGTACTTAAATTCTATTGATGTTCTCACTGCATGTCGCGCAAAAAGTGCGTGTTTACGTGGCACTTACGACCTTTTATTAAGGGTTTTTTAAAGAAAATCAAAAATGGCTCAACCGATGATGTTCAAAATATTGTTTTTTGTACTCTATTATACGGCTTATCTCCCGATATGTTTTCATATTTTTTCTGAACTTTGGTTCTAAAGTTATAGAGAGATAAACATTATTTTGGCTTTTCGAAACGGTTTTTTTTCCAAAATATTCAATTTATCCAAAAATGTTCTTAGATACATTCCAGTTATTTTTAAAGACCCATTTAATGATGTGCAACACGTTGGTGGTTTCTGAAAATTTTTTTTGTGACAATTAGTTACATGTATGGAGTGCCCCTCTTAAAAATACATTTCTTACAATTTTGAGTACTTAATCCAGTAGCGGCTTACAAAATACACCTATATTTCAAATTGATATGCCTCTTTCAGCACTCTAAATAGTTTATACCCACCAATTTGGGTATAAACTAGACATGTGCGCCGCGCCGCCGCGCCGCCGCCGCCGATGATTTTTCCACGCCGCCGCCGCCGATAAATTTGACCGGCGTACAATCGGCGTGGCAAATTTTCGTATTAATTCATATAGTATTAATAATTCTTAGTTTTTTTATTCAATTCATTTCAATTCTGACTATAATCAGTTAGTGAGTAAAATAGGCAACACTTTGCCTTCTATATTATTAGGTAGGCAATAAATTCGAAAGTTTACTGTTTACTTTGTTTAGATTCGCGTTATATTTAAATAAAGATCGATAATATGATACTCGCACTCTGGCGCTTGCAATTCTATGAAGGAAAATATTAATTTCAACGCGACCAGTATTTCTGTATGCCTGGGGGCCGTGGCTTGCACCACAAAGCGTAAAGCTGTAGAGGTGGGGAGGGGACGTAGCGTGAAGCGTTTTGATTTGATAGCGCAGTTAGTGGCCAGAAACTACACTGTGCGCATGTGTTACTGTCGATGTTAAATGGCGTCAGAAAGCGAAGATGTTTCGATTAAAAACTACAAAGTTAGTGAGTTCAAAATACAGACTTTGTATTCTAAAACAAAAAACAGCAGTTGCTGGAAACACTTTGGCAAACTAGTGTGTGAAAAAGACGGCAAAAAAAAACACGTGCTAACAGAACAAGTGTTTTGTGAAGTTTGTTTGAATAACGCGCAAAACGACGATGCTAACAGCATATTTGGCTTGTAAGTATATATTTTCTAATTTATTAATAAATTTAATGTTTAAACGTACCGCATAAATAGATCTTGAAATGCATTGTCTTTATTTACAGGGTAAAAATCAAGTCGTATAGCAGTAGTGTCAGCACGGGTAATTTAATCCGCCATCTCAAAGACGATCACAATATAACTGATCAAGAAAAGGAAAAAAAAGCGATCGCCAATATAAAAACTTTTTTTACACCAATACGACGTACGACTAGCACAAGCGGTGAGGGACGAAATGACAAGTGGATCCTGGCCAGAGACCTAGCAATTTGGTTTTGTCGCTCATTGATGCCTTTTGATTCAGTGGGAGATGAGGCGATGATAGATTTTTTTCAAGTAAGTAGGTAAACGTGATAAACAATCTAATGTCGAATCGAATCCTTTGTTTCTTTATTAATTACACTGATGTTTTACATTTGTACAGAAACATGGCGTGATTATAAATGCAGAGGGCATGCCATCAAGGACGACGATTTCTCGGGATGCATTGCAAGATGTATACGAGTCATTAGTCCTTGAAGTCAAACGTATAACATCAACGAAAGGCCAACACGTTGCAATTACTACAGATTTATGGAGTGACACATATCGTCGCCGAAATTACATCACTTTCACATTACATTTCATCGATGGTGAGTCATTTGATATGAATTGACATAAATAAACATTTGGTTTGCGTTGATTACAACTAGTAAAACCCACGTGTTCATTTCTGTAATAAATCAACGTGTTAATTTTTGTGACCAATGTTACTTTCTTTCGTAAAGCATTTTCTAACTTCAATTGAATATTATATGATACGACAGTTTATATTTTTTATTACAGAAAGCATGACATTAAATCGGTTTACACTGGATACGATATTCGTCCTCGAAAAAAAAACGGGCGAAAGACTGCAAGAAGAAATTCAAGCTGTGAGGGAGCGATTTGGATTGTCTAATAATCAAGTGTTTCTAGTGACTGACTCGGGATCCAATATTAAAAAGGCGGCTTCGTTAATTCCTGACGTAACGAGTCACTTTTGTCTTGGTCATGGACTGCACAATCTGGTGATGGTTGATGGAGTTTCTGCAGTTCCATCTATAGATACACTATTGAAGAAATGTAAGAAAATAGCTAAATCTCTACGATTTCGTGCACCCGAACTTGAACAAGAAGCTGAATCGGAACAGCGAAGGATTCTTATTTCGCTTCAAGATGCAAATAGCGGCGAAATGGGCGACTCTGACAGTGAAAGCGAAGATGATGATGAAACTAATGATGTACCATGCTCTTCAACACCATCTTGTTCTTCTGCTACGCCAACGATTAAAACGGAATGTAAAACTCGTTGGCATAGCGTGTTGACAATGTTGGAAAGCCTTGCGCATCCCAATAATAAAGGGCCTGTAAATAATCTCTTGGGCAAGATTTCAAAAAATAATCTGAAATTGGTCGACGCTGAATGGCAACTCATACAACAATTGATTGAACTGCTTAAAAAAATCAGAACTGCAGTAGAAATACTAAGTTCTGACTCAAAGTGCACAATAAATGTAGCATTGGTTTTAAGAAACGAAATTGAAGATATATTAAATAAGACACGAGACCGAGAGTTGATTGCGATAACAGCTTTAAAAAAGAAAATGTTGGGCCGACTTGATCACCGCTTTCCGATAACGGATGTATTAATAGCGGCATCTTTACTAGATCCAAGATTTCAAAAGCTGAAGACTATCGACACCTATTTAGAAAGCCGACATTTATCCAGGCCAGAATTTATGTCAAATTACGTGACAGGCGATCTCCAGTTAAAGGACATTGAAATCGGTTCTACGTCATCCCTCGAGGCACAGCCGTCAACGTCTCAACCTGCACAGACCGACACAATGCTCTTGAATTTAGCCACCAAATATAGTGACGATAGCTCAACTTTTACATCGCCTGTTGAAAATGAAGCATGGAAGTATTTCTGCAGTGCAACTGGTAACGACGTTACTAATGGGATTCTGGAATATTGGAAAAATCGTAAAAACGTATATCCCTGGCTTCATGCAACGGCACAATCTATTTTGTCCATTCCTGCAACAAGTACCCCTAGCGAACGTGTGTTTTCCGTGGCAGGGTTAACAATAACAGCGAAAAGATCTCGACTGCACCCATCTCGTGTAAATAAAATTATATTTATACACGATAATTATTCCACTGTGAGCAATGCTCATGCTCGTGTTGGTTGATGTAACTGAACATATAAGACTCCTAGTACTCCTACTGCAATCGCCAAAAGTAGTATTAATATTCACATTAAAATGTGCAGACTGATGAATGAATCTGTGATTATTATAGCCATAAGTTCATATCATTGTAAGATTATTTAACTATTCCATTTTTATTACACATGTTTTTAAATGTTGATTTTTGATTTGTTATTAGTAAGTTTAATTTTATCTAAACGTTAACTATTAAAAACCAAGCAAGTCAATCAAGCAATCATGCTTTTGTGATCTGTGATTATGATTATTATAATTTTATATGATTTTAGAGATTGTTGACATGTTGTAACTTTTAAGACTAATACTTTAATATTCACATTAAAATGTGCAGACTGATAAATGATTCTGTGATTATTATAGCTATAAGTTCATATGATTTTAAGACTGTTTAATAGTTCCATTTTAATTACGCATGTTTTGATATGTGACTATGATTATTAAAATTATAACTTTATATGCTTTTTGAGATTGTTTTCATATAACTTTAAAGACTTTAATACTATGTATCTCAATTATTATTCTGTTGTAATAATGTTCAAATTTTAAATAAATCATGATATGTCAATTATTTTATTTATTTACAACCTTTACCCTAGTTTTTATCAAATAAATGTTAGCCACATTCGAGGTTAGCTTCTTTTTAAATGTCTATTACGTCAATATTCTATATTGTGACGTTAATTTGATGGTAGTAAAATCAAGGCGGGCTTTATGAGCTAAAACTTCAAAAAAATACACCACGCCGATTTCACGCCGATCACGCCGCCGCCGCCGATCAAAAAACCATCGGACGCCGCCGCCGATGATTTTACGATCGGCGCACACCTCTAGTATAAACGAGTAAATACGGGTATATTGAGTAAATACTGAGTATTTACTCGGTATTTACCCGTGAGTATTTACTCACTACCCATCTCTAGTTTTACTACGTTAACAATCTTAAGTATAAGTGAGCTTCTATTTTCTTATACATATTAATGTCTAAAGTGACAACAACTTAGGTACACTGAGAGAAAAGGATAACAAAAACACACTTAGAATTACAAAAATAAACTTAATCCGGGACAAGGAGAGTCAACTAATAGGAACAAATTGACTTTTGCAATTTCTATTAGTTCTTGCAATTTCTATTATCTATTCGTTGAAATTAGATTTAGGATTACTGAGCTGTTTGTAGAAATAAATAAACTTTACAGAAATAGTGAAACGTCTATAATTATTACTAAACTTCATTTTTTCCGTCAGTACAGAACTGTTTTTTAATTCCTGGTAATGATTTTTCTCTCAGTGTATGCTGAGACGCAGGCGACGGAGTTCTACACAACGCAGGGCAGAGCAGATTTAGTACTTAAAATTAAGATTCGTCCTTTAGCTACGCACGGTGCGGCGCAAGGAAGGTCCATACTTTACAAAATCTGCTCTACCCTGCGCTGCGTGGGAGTGGGACTGGGTCGCCTGCGTCTCAGCATATTCTTAGCCTTAGTGTATCTCTGGGAAGACATGCACCGCCTTTCTTTGTATGATGTCATATGAGTTCTCGTGACATAAAAAAGAGAACTGGTATTCAGACTCTTTCAGAACAAAAAATCTTTTCTTTGCTGCTTTCGCGGGATCTAAAGCTAATCGTTTGGCCAAGTACTAGTACCATGTAAACACCTACTGAGGCCAATCGCTGGCACGCCAACGATTTTTTATTGAACTAATGCCTTCCTGGTCCATGTTATTAGATAGGAATTATAATCCTCTGAATCAGCTTTGTTGATGCTTAAGCAACACCTTTGTTATAAAACTCGTTAAAATAATGAATCCCATACACGATCATAAGTAAACATAAGCTGTAAACCACCTATACGAGTACATAAATATTGGGTGCGTCATAAACCTCGTTGTCTTTATTGTTTTTAAAAAGATACGGCGCTGTAACCTCAATTTATGTGGCTTATAGGCATTAAATTAGGATCGGGAAATTTCAGCTGAAAATATACGGTGAATACGACACGTCAGGTCAGCACTCGCCCTTCATAAATTAAAAGGACCTTAAGCTGTCTTTAATTAATTGACTTACTTCATGTAGCTGGCAATTTAATAGAAAACGGCATTTATAACACGCTCTTTTACGTCATCATTATTTGAGAGTTTTAAGAGCTGGACTAATCTCCACACTTTTTTAATATCTACGAGGCGACCGCAATCTTCTTCTTGACTGGGATTTGTATTTATTGGTTTACTCTTCCCTCGATCTTGCTCTGCAAATTGTTAAAAAAAGGCTTTCAGGTTCTATCCTAGATAGATGCCTAATCTAAGTCCCGTGCCCTGTCATCTTGCTTTTCCTATCTGATTGGTCTTTCTTTTTTCCATTACATTCTCCACCAACCCCACATATCAAGAACATAGAAAGATGTAAATGGGGTGAAAGGGATAGTGCATAATAAGATAATTAAAAACAGTCACACGAGCATCTGCATTGAAATGTAGATGTACTCTTTGATAACTTTGCAGGTGTACTAAGAGAAACTTCATTAAAAGGTTACTACTGTCACGTTCACATGTTTTTTTTACAAAAAAAAATCTAGTATGTTGTATACTTACACCAACAACGAGCGAGATAAAGCAATAATATACGTGTATTATTACATTACTATCGTTAGAAGTTTTACGATTTCTTTTAATATGCTGTAGTATCTTGCAGGAACAGAACGACACCTGTTATTTTATAAATGACAAGTCACGATTTGCTTATAGACACTTACACAGTTGTTTAAGATGAACAACTTATCTGTCGGTGCGATTTGAATCTGCTTGTCTGGTCAGTAAGGTCGATATTTAAACGCAATGCCTTGATGTACTCGTAACTTGCATTTTATATCATTTCAATCATAACGATGTTGTATCCATTTAAAGAAATACATATAAGTCGGAAACTGACGCCGTGTCAGAAGACAGGGTCATTTGTACGCAGTGTTGCCAACTTGGCATAAATGATGCCAGATCTGGCATATTTTCACTCGCTTTGGCACCAAAATTTTCCATTTAGCATCTGGCATATTTTTTAGCATAATTTAGTCTAAGCCAAATTTGCACCAACTTGGCAGCAACAATATGCGCCATCGCCTTATGTGGTTCATATTTTCATATGAATTTTGACTTTTGTGGACGGATGGACGTCAAAGGACTATATAAAGTTGGTCAAGCAGAAGCAGATCTTGTCAGTAGAAAAAGGCGGTAATTTTGAAAAATGTATGTGTTTTAAGTGTCTAATTTCAAGTGATATTTTAGCATTTTTTTAGCATAGGTGTTTCAAAAATCTTAGGCATAATTTTGGCATAATCTAGACATTAGTCTAGCATTTTTTCAAAATCCGAGTTGGCAACACTGTTTGTACGTAAATAAATAATACGAATAAGTAAGATATATATGAATGCAATCAGGCGATTATTGACAACCGGAAAAAATGTATTTATTTTAAAGTACGTGGGTGTCGGTGTAAAGCAAATTGATACTGACGTTTCAATGATTTGCTGACCTTAAATTGAATTTAAACCTTTAATTTAATACCAAAGTGACTAATAACATTAAATTGATTGTGAATTTGCTTTTAATACAATTTGTTTTGTTTGATTACAGGTAAATATTGGCTGATTGTAATGCGGTACTATTTGTTTTTTTTTAGTATGTTAAGTAAAAATATCACTGTCGGATGAGATGGAGCATATGAAAAAAAAAGTATATTTTGGATGGTCAACGGGAGACCCAAACGGAGATGGCATGGTGGGACGACATAGATAAATTTTATAACGTGGCGGGATTCTGCATTGGACAGTACCAAATGGCCGGAAAGAGGGGGGAAGCCTTTGCCCAGTACTTAAATGCTTTTAGGCCTATGACTAACTATGAAGATTAAGATCAGTTTGGTCAGCCGAATACATAAACAATATAGGTACTATACCGGGTGTGGCCTGTAATATGAGCAAAAAATTTAACTGTAGGCTCTACTCCTCATACTGATCAACATTTGTTCAGCGACTTTAAAAAATAACTTTTAGTTTGATTTTAAATACACTTTAAAAGTTATTCAAAGACGCAATGTATTGCGAATTTTGTTATGTTTAAGCTTGACAAGCAACGACAATCACAATGAAATGGCGTGGCGAAAGCGTCCTTTGAAGATAATATTTATTTTGTATGAAAAAGGGAGTCTAAATACTTCATAAGTTTTAAAAGTTGTTGAACAAAAGTGTCACCGTTTGAGGAGTACAATCTATGTTTTAATTATTTGCTCATGTTACAGGCCACACCCGGTATAATGAACATAAACATCTCTTATATTTCTAACCAGCGGTGGCCAGAACAGAAGTGAATCATCAAAATTCCTTTTACGTATACTTGAAAAGATTAAACACTTAATAAACCGCTACAATACAACTTGTAGCCGAGTAAAATTTGTGTTTAACTAATAAATACATTTATTGATGCCTTAACTGCCAATACAATTTACATTATAGGAGAAATTTACCTTATTTGTATCGCAATGTCTGGCGCCTTCATAAAATAAATAGTAATAAAAGTGTTAATAGAAATGCTTGCACGTCATTCAAGTTTGAATCTTAATACAACTTCATAGATACTTAAATGCAATAGACTTTATTCGAACAAAATATACAATTAGATAGCATTAACGCACTGATAACTTTCATTCAAAATGCAATCTTATCGCAACGCCTTAGAGACTATAATAGCTGTAGCGCTTTACCTATTTGCTGCTATTTTGTTTTAAAGAAAGTTCAGAGTTGTGGTGTTTTATACTTATAAGAATCACATAAAATATTGTATAGGTTTTGTGTTGCCTTGCTGCCATCTTCGAGGTTCATAGTTATTATGATATATCATTCAAATTGCTTTGTTTATAAATAGGTAGTGTTATGATAAGGGCCTACTGGATGTAATTGAAAATAATATTAACAGTTCAGATGATAAAAAAGTATCTGTGAACACGATTAGTTATATTCTTTTATTTAAACTGAAGAAAGAAAGAAAGAAAGAAAGAAGATGTATTTATTGTCACAACAGCGAACATAGAACACACAACATCGAAAGCTAAAATTCTTACGAGTAATAGAGCTAGAAAGTTCAATGCTATACCTTGCTCCTGAAATCAGTTACATATATTTTTTTGCTCTAATTACTTATCATAAAACCTTTTTATATGCATCTCTGCTCATATGCAGGCATATGTTTAAGTAACACAAGGCAGGCAAGTGCGGTAGTCATTTCCTCATAATAAACGTGCTCGACTCTTTTCTCCGTATTATTTAGGCTTTCGTACCCCAAAAGGAAAAACGGAACCCTTATGGATTGTCTGTCCGTGTGTCTGTCAAGACACTTTTTTACACTAGATAGAGCTGGTTATTTTTCCAACACGGCTTAATATTATCAATATCTTCTTTAGCGGGTTTTGTTGTATATATGTATTTGTTTTCTTGGCCTTCTCTATTCAACCGGGATTATCTGTAACAGTAAACTTAAGCATCCATTGAGTCGGTACAATAGACCAGGACAAGGGCAAAAATTGAGGTCGATCATAAGAGGTCGTTACATTAATTATAATTACACATTACTCTGAATGCATGCTTGATGTTATCTACTTATCTGTTATCTGATGAGACGTATAAGGTCGTATAGTCTAAAGGAATAGATATGTGCTCTTTTATAGTCTTTCAAACACACTCTGTCAGTAAGTGAGAACAAATAAAACTATACTCATCCCTTTCTTTTGGGTGCTAATACTAGCGTAAGACAAAGATTATGATTATCATCGTCTATGTTTGAAATGAGATAGTCCTGGGCCAAACTATAATTATAAAAGCATGTTGAAATCGCAGATTCCTTAGACTGTCGCTCGAATATGCAAGAGCGATATAGGCAGATAACGATTGTCGATTTTTCGATGTTGGCGGTAGGCCCTTAGATTTCATAAAGTAATTTTTATTGGGTCACACAAACGACAGAGACATGCGGCTGTTTTAGACTTGAGGCTGATATTTGACATGTTATTGTCTTGTTGAAACCTTGACCGAAGAATGCTGTAGCGGCTTGTCCGACTACCGTTAACAGTATTGTTGTTGTAATTTAACGCTTGTAATGATTGTTATCATATGATGTTAATCATTTGTATTGTTTAAAGTAGCCTCCACATTCTTTAATGTGTAACAACTTTTATTGGCGAGCGACTTTAGGAATGAATAAGTAAATTTCTCCTCTGCTCTCCTACTTACTTTTACTTACATTTAATACATCTGACTGCGTCTAATTGAAGTGAATCTGTACTACTATGTCTATTTGTGAGAAAAGATGTAGGTATATACATGGTGTGGGACCAACCCTAAAATCGGGGAAATTTTTTTGGCTTTTCCATAAGATAAGATAAGATAAGATAAGATACCATTTATTGTTTAACTGTGTGTAGGTAGAAAACGTCGACATCTGATCACTCTGATCAGTCAAAATGTATGAAAAAGTAAAATTTTTTTTCGGGATTTCGGGGTTGGTGCCATAATAAAAGTAGCTCAGTTTAGCTAGTAGAATCGAGCCCTGGATTTAAAGACCCATGGTCAGATCTTATTTAAATGTTTTTACCCTATCATTATCACAGGTCTTTTAGAATAATTCAACTCCACAACGAACCATAAAAAAAAAAGAATCGTCGAAACTCGTAAAAAGCCTCGTACAAGTTTACAATGTCCCACATTTAGGGCCCGGAAACATAAACGAACATCGCCGATAGCCGCCGTGGCCCGCGAATATGGCGTGCCGCCGGAAGTGCCCAGGAGAGGCCATTACTGGGGTTTATTCAAATTTTTGCCGTTCCCACGGGCCTGCGCCTGGTACCGCCTGTGACGTAGGCTTTATGCTGGGTATAGACAGGAGTGGGTGAATATTCCCGATAGTACCTTTGATTCTGCAAATATAACATGTCGCCGGAAGTGCCTAATAGGAGAGAACATTACTGGGGTAAGATGGCCGATGGGGTCGAAAAGTGCTCGAGTGGAGACCACGGATTAGCAAGCGCAGCGTAGGACGTCCACCCACAAGATGGACAGACGACCTTGTTAAGGTCGCCGGAAGACGCTGGATGCGGGTCGCTTCCAACCGGCACGTATAGAGGTCCAAGGGGGAGGCCTATGTTCAGCAGTGGACGTCTTATGGCTGAGATGATGATGATGATTACTGGGGTTTATTCAAATTTTCGCCGTTCCCACGGGTTTGCGCCTGGTACCGCCTGTGACGTATTAGGCTTTATGCTGGGTATAGACAGGAGCTAGCGCTCCGTGGCCATTTTATTCAAAGCCAGTGTACAGTGTACACTTCTCTTTTTTGATTTGGGAATTTTTACGTTAATTCTACTCAGAATTACATGCTCTTTCGAATAAGAGAAAAAAAGTGTACCTAAATTTCCATACAGGTTTTGTTTCTTGCATTCCAGTGCCGTCATACAAATTCTATAAAAAAGGTAACGGAATGGAATTAATTAAATGTTACAACAGTTTAAGGGTTAGCTTGTAAATATTTCATGCACATTAGATTTATAAACACTCATATTTACAGATTTTTGACCATTTCAAATTTGCTCGCTGGTCTGTATTCAGCTTAACAAATAACACAATTCCCTCGCCAATTGAATATAACTCCTAATGAATTGAAATTTAAGATGAATGTCGTCAAACATTTATTTTACGACGCGATCTGTCATTTTTATTTCATTGAAGGATATTTAAATGTGAACGACATCCTTTGATTATCGATTTCTTTTGTTTACGCTAGTTCATTGGATCGGAACTGTTTAAGGACTGTATTGTTTATTATAAATACAGATAAAACCTGGTCTAACTGTTGACGTGTGTATTATTTTGTATTACTATGTTCTTAAGGTATAATCTGGGGGTATTTTAAGACATATCTGATATAAGAAGGTTTTACATTTATTTTATTTTAGGGACTTTATGGTGATTTTAATACCGTCTAGCAAATGTAAGGACATACATGGCGTTGAACCATGGCTAGAACAGGTCGATAGAAATGCTCCATGATGGTGGATGGCATGGTATTGTATACCAAAGTCGGGGTTGTCGTAAGTAACATGCCATATTCTCTAAAAGGCCACTTTTTCCAACTAAAAGAAATGATTAGACTACGCCCAGATGTTTCGCTTTACGAATCATATGTAATTGCTGTTTACATAGTACGTTTTTTTTTGTGTAATATCTCGTCTTGTTCGCAAACCGTAAATTTTCTTGTAGTATTTGTCCAAAATCGTTGTAGTTACTCGGGAGGATTGGGTAAATATTGTCCAAACCATATGCTTTACGTGATCTCCCAGGACGAAATGTTACTTATTATTAAACCACTAATTAAACTATATGTGTAATTTATTAATAAAAATATAATACCAAAAAAAGCTAAGTAAAGTTGTATTCATAATAAACGATACAGTCCTTAGATTTCATTTCTTTCAAATGTTATTAATAAAATATGTGGAATAAAAGTGGAGTCGAGCCGTTTTTTGGTCTTAACACTTAAGAATCTATAGTTTGACGGATGTGCGGAAAGTAATACAATTAAGGTGTAGGTACAATACCGAATAAAACAGTGTGTGTTGATACATAAGACCTATTCATTGCAATTAATATCATCTTGATATAATCGCTGTTTGGACTGGCTATTAAATAGGTATATTATTATGGTCATGTAATGCTGAATAGCAATATTAGCAATGCTCTTAGTAAGCTATGGTTAAAGTTTTTTAGGGTTCCGTACCCAAAGGGTAAAACGGGACCCTATTACTAAGACTTCGCTGTCCGTCCGTCTGTCCGTCTGTCTGTCACCAAGCTGTATCTCACGAACCGTGATAGCTAGACAGTTGAAATTTTCACAGATGATGTATTTCTGTTGCCGCTATAACAACAAATGCTAAAAACAGAATAAAATAAAGATTTAAACGGGGCTCCCATACAACAAACGTGATTTTTGACCAAAGTTAAGCAATGTCGGGAGTGGTCAGTACTTGGATCGGTGACCGTTTTTTTTGCTTTTTTTTTGTTTTTTTTTGCATTATGGTACGGAACCCTTCGTGCGCGAGTCCGACTCGCACTTGTTAGATTGACATAAGTCACTTCCTAGACCTAAAGATCAGTTAGATTACTGTTGGTAGAATGATGACAATGCATTAAAATACCATCAACAACACATTGTAACAATAACCTATTTTCTAATTACGCTCTAACCCGTGGGATTAAACGCATCGAACAGGGAACCCGCATCGCCATGTGTTGCATTGTCCCGTATCGAGCGTAGTTAACACGAATGCGGGCGATAATGTGCTTTATTAATTATCTTGCTGATTTTGTACTACCACCTACACCTCAGGTTATCTATATACCGGGTGTGGCCTGTAACATGAGCAAATAATTAAAACATAGATTGTACTCCTCAAACGGTGACACTTTTGTTCAACAACTTTTAAAAATTATGAAGGATTTAGACTCCCTATTTTTCATACAAAATAAATATTATCTTCAATGGACGCCATTGCCACGCCATATCATTGTGATTGACGTTGCTTGTCATGCCTTAAACATAACAAAATTCGCAATACATTGCGTCTTTGAATAACCTTTAAAGTGTATTAAAAATCAAACTACAAGTTATTTTCAAAAGTCGCTGAACAAATGTTAATGAGTATGAGGAGTACAGCCTACAGTAAAATTTTTTGCTCATATTACAGGGCACACCCGGTATAAATTGGGGTCCCTTTGTTTGGCATAATGTTTTAATTCATAATGTATTCTTTGTCATATTATCATTAGTACTAAAACTAAAACCATTACCTTTTCAGGCGTTTCTGACTCAACCAAATAAAGTATGACTTACGAAAATGCGGACTTATTTTTGCGCCGTTGGTACAATACGGAGGTCTACTGTCCAATTCTCCCACATTTGCTCAAAGGTTAACTGGAAGAGACCCCTTAAAGGGATAAGTTCGCCTTTATACTAATATACGAATGTTATTTTTCCAGTTTTGTTTTGATTTTTGTACAATCAAGTGTTTTACTACTAATACAATACATTATGACTTAACTTTATGGGAAACAATAGGGACCAATGACTGAAAAATAAATTTAAATTTATTTTAAGTAGCCAAAATACTTAAAATGCAAATGCAGTGGCTTCAAATGTTTTATAATCGTAATTAACTGTGGCCTGTTAACGCCCATCTGATTGTAAATATGTATTAGACTGTTCCTTTAGAAGTTTAGATGACAGCTGTAGATGCCTTTTTTTTATCGTTTAACTGCTCATTAAATGCTATCGATGCTACCGCCACCACTATTTTGAATTATAAACGTCAAATATTCAGCTGCGAGCATAGTATAATAAAACATGGCCTTCTCTTCCCAGTGACACAAGCCTACGTCACAATAACATGGCCGCTATATATAGCGCTATCGCATATTATCATATAGCGCTGTCGCATGATGACGTAGGCTTGTGTCAGTGAGGTGACCTAGAAAAGACGGGAAGAGAGTACCAGGCGGAGTATATTATTTAACCATGGCTGCGAGATAAAAGTAAAATAATTATGTGATGGATGAATTATTCATGAATAAAAATCAGGCATTACTTTGCGGATATCCATATTAATTAAAACAAAAATATCACTTTAATAATCCGCGAAATATAAACGTATTAAAAATAGGTTCACTCAAGGCGAACATAGTGTTCATTAACATCTTTGTCGGTCGAGTAAACATTAATCGCCTGTATTTCACGTAGGTACGAGTATACCTCTATCGTAAATTAATCAAATTATGTACAAAAGTTGTATTAACTTTACATGATTATTGTGTACATATATTTAATTACACAAATTACATCATTGTTTTTGCCTTTAATTCCGACGAAAAAACAATGAAATTATATCGCGGTAGACCCGTTTGTGTAATTAAATATGTATACAAAACGCGAGAGTTTAAAGTGTTATATGATTATTGTGTATTTAAATAGATTGACTACTCAATAAATTGACTTTATTGTAATCATTAGTATTTGTCATAGTTATTATTATATAATGATATAAATCAGACTCGGAAAGATATAAAGTGCCGATTAAAATGTTTGTCACGAATGTCACGACTATTATGTTATTGTGAAATTAATAGCTTACCTATTAAACTATAAAATATAAACTAATTCAATAAAATACATTTATGATTGTAAATACAAAATTTATTCTCATTTTAATAAACTGTGTGTAACTTTATTTTCATATTGTGAAATATTTAAACAAGTCAATGGCTACATATTATCATTAAATTTTTTGTAAGTGTACATATGTATGTTACAATGTAAAACATTTTTAATGGGAAACTGTATACATTATATATTAAACGTTAATTTTTCAAACTGTTTGGCATTTAGTATTTTACCTAATTTTAGAAAGTTAAATATTGATTGCATATGCACATATTAATGTTCCGTTCCCACAAAGGAGGGTGGGCTAATTGGCCTATGGACCAATAAGGACAAGCGATATGTCACTGGATAGCTTATTCTAAGTTCTAAAACTTTTACTACGGCAGATAGTCCCAAATCTGTGTGTGGAAAAGGTTATCACCGCCAAAAGTAGTGTGAGTTTAAACATAGCTGTATAGATTTTTTCGATATTAAGTTCCTGTATCGCAGATCATTAAGGTTTTGTTATTGTGGATGATTTGGTGTCACGATATTTTAGTTATTTATTCGTTTTCTTATGTTTTTTTGTCATAATTTTTTTTAAACAGAGATTTTACAAGTCTCGCCATACAAAAAAATGGAGTATATAAAAAAACCTTTCCAATGGTATGTCGCTTATTCTTATTGGTTCATAGGCCAGTGTCCATGCAAATCTGCCCATCCTCCTTTATTCTAAATTGTATGGGAAATATCTTTATAAGAACGGTACATTATATGTAAATCCATAATCAATTACAGATCTTAACTTTCACAACTAAAATCTATGATATGTCATTATTCTACATTCACCTTACTTGGCTATACAATACATACATTACAATTAAACTTATAAGGAATGAACTAAAATTGAAATTAATTTTGTTGCAATTACTATATATTTCAATTAAAATATAAAGCATTACATACAAAGTAAGATGTTACTAAAATATAATGTTACGGGACTAGTATACGTTGGTATCAAAAAATGTAACATAAATTACAATTTATGAACCACAATTAAATAATTGTATTTATAATTATCACAACACACGAATATATCACATTATACATCTAGTATGGCATTAAATACAATTGGTACGCGTCACTACCTTATTATTTTCTATACTTAATTATTTCTGCGAAACTTCTCTCTTAATTAAGATAATTACAATTAGTCTGTACTGAGACAAAATATTACTAAGTTTTCAAAGAATATCAAATAGCTCTTTTGTGTACCTACACCATTTCGCAGAACTAACTTTAATATAAAGCATATTTTAAATACCATTAATACTATCTTATACTAAATTAAATTTGGATTGAAACTGGCCAGGGGAACTAACACAAAGCATTAAATAATGTAGCAAAGTACTGTCCCCGCCACGGCTCTCAAAAGGGTTCAACTCCGGATTAAAACGGATTACTCCACGACAAAGCCTCTGGACCATTAAAATGTTCCAATAATCATATTATTACAATATAATTACAGTCCTTTGACGCCAATCTTTGACTAGAAATTAAACGATCACAATTCCAACTCCTCTGAGAACTCTTACATTTTGAATGAAAATGCATTGAATTGAGCAACTATTCCAATTATAACTACAGGAGAAGTTTTAACTCTTCGAAGTGAATATGTTTAAGAACTTCGTTTTGATGTTGAGAAGGGTGGTGAATGAACGTTTGACTTTCTTCTTTGGTGTCCTGTCGGGGCATAGGAAAGGTTCCGAAAATGCCTTGTGCATCGCCGAACTGACCGGCATTACTGGTACTTGCTCCTTTGGCAGTTGGTATTTGTACTCTTTGACTACTTTCTCTTCATTAGGATCGTATCTGTATAGGACCGAATACGTCCTTTTGACTTTCTTTGGGACTCTCGCGACACTGTCCGTCCTAACTGCTGTCCTCTCGCTCTTGCAACGCTTAACCTTGTTCCTTCCGTAGTAATCTTCGAAGTTTTCTGCGTCTACATAGACAAACCTTTTTCCCAAAGCTTGCTCTCTCTCTTTCTTCAAACTCTTCCAAGAGGCAATGACTGATTCTCGACGGAAGGTGCGGTTCGGGTTGTGACGGCTGATGCAGTATGTCTGATCCTCCTGGATGTTGGATGTGTCCTTCAACGGAGACCCTCTCGGACTCGGACTGTAGTCGATCTCGTAGTCATCCCTCGACACCTGAAACGATATAAAATGTAAAGTTAGTTTCTGTAATCTTTAATCTACAAAGACATGGTCATTATTCTCTTGGCCTGTCACATAAACTACGAGAGATCTTGAGAATTATTTAAAATACCGATAAAATAAATTTGCTACGTGACTGCTAGCGCGTGTAGGGCTTAGCTGTCCCTTTCTGCGGCCGTCGGTTTTTATTAGCCGTCTCGCTTACGTCATTGTGGCCCTTCGGTGCCCACATGTCTAGTGCCAGTGCCACCTGTCGCCAGCATATGCCTTGAAGCCCTTGCTCTCTTCGTCGATTTTACCCATGAACTGTCTAGGAAGTTTACTTTTAAGCCAGAGTAATTGACGATTAGTCACGGCTTATCTACTAAAGATCCAGTTTTTATTGTCAAGAATCGCACGTAGAATAGTGCTCAAAGCACGACACAACAATCGAAACTCAAGGCTCAAAGGTGATAAATGATAGAGTCATCAATCTCCTGAAATATTTTGTTTACAAATCGTTTGAAGTAAAAGCTCTCGCGTTAACTGCCCGAATAACCGTTGTTGCCCAACGCCTGAGTGCGCTCTCAAATTTTGTTTTTCTTGTTGCGGGTATTTCGAGTCTTCATATTGTGCAATCGTTTTTTATGGGATTTATTTGGAATCCAGAATGTTGCAGAGTGGTCAAATATTTTATAGGTCATCAGGCAGAAATAGACGGGTTATTATTAGAGTTCATTAGACTCGTGATTTAGAGGAGTTATTAATATTGTGGCTTGCGGTTCCAGCTCATTGTTCTTTATGTTTCGTAACCGAATATAATCAGTCCGGTTTGGAGACCTAGTTTCGAGCCGTTTAGTCGTGTCTCGGTAACAATTAATTTCGGACCCGATAGAAAGGTCACCGTTTGCCAGTGTTTGGTTTTAGAATTCTGGCCTAATTTTTTAAAACCGTTACACCTTGAAACGATATATTTCGCGTCCGCTTCACACGACGTATCTGCTGTTGTGACAGGCTGTATTGTGTAACATTATTTTTAATGGGTGCCGAAAAAAAGGTGCACTCGCGAATTCGGGTCGAGAAATGGGGTCACTGTAAATAGACGGTCTAATCCCGGTGCTAGTTAACGGTCTAATTAACACGTTAAATTGGGCTGCAGACATTATATAATCTAACTGTGTATGTTTTTGTTTCAGGTAAATATTTACTGGAATGGAGAAATTTACTACAAGCGTGAGTTTGGCCCATGCGCGCCCCAAATTATAACTCGACACGGTATGTCGTAATATGCGTGCGTATAATATTTCTGTGTTACGAGTGGAACTATTTCTGGACCTTTATTATAGGACTGAAGGTGACAACCTAAAGTTAAATTCGTCAACCGTCTATTCTCGACATTGTTGAAAACGTTCAATGCAACGACTATTTTTAACTAGCTGCAACGTCATACAAAACTGAGTGGAGTAAATATTTATTCTATCCGTGACCTGACACGTTTCGGTGATGGCACCTGTGTTTATTGATTCGTGCTCTCAGTTATTGTAATTTGAGCTCTCGATTTTTGATTTTAAAGTTGATTTTGATACGGTTGAGCAGCACCTACTTTCCGGTCCCGTTAGCCGTGCATATGTGCGAATGTTGTGCAAAAAAAGCATTACCGGCGCTCGAACGTGTTTTTTTGCGATTTACAGCTACGCTGTTTTGCTGAGTAATCTTTTAGCTAGATTTTATATTGCTCGTGCAATTTTTAAAAATGTTCTACTGTTATTTTAACGGCAAATGCAGTGTACGTTTTATGCTGTATCCAACTTAGCAAATATAGGAAATGACATTCTCAATACTAAAAAATACGGCGCGACATTACCGTTCTAGCATTAAATATGTGCTTTTAATTTAATTTAATGAATCAAGGGCACCTGGACTTTAATTTAAGATTAAAAAGGCCATTACATTTTGACGTTTAACATCTGAATAATATTTTTTGTTTTGTTTTGCACTATTTTTATAAGTTCTGAATGTACATACTCCATGTAATTTTTAAGAAATGACACAAGTGAGCACACAATCGTTCCGCGATCAGAAGGTCGTTTCGATACGTAATCGATTTTAGTTCTATTTTGGCCATTGCCAAGTATTCTAGTGCGGTAACTAGCAAGGTTAATAACCGATTGATATCGCGACAATTAAAAATAGTTGTGACGAAAGTTCTGACTAATAAGTTAATAACAGTTACCTACTTGCCCACACAGATTTTATACGTACGAAAATTAGGATGAGTAACGCTTTTTTTTTACCATATTGCACCAGAGTTAAGGACGTTGTACTAAAAACCCGAAGCGACTTGTAACAATAAGTTGTATCCTGTCGTACTTATAAGAGATAGTTTTCCTTATTTTTACAACTAAACATTGCTTTAGTTCGTTCAGTTTTGTAGCAATAAAGTTATCGTACGTTAGGCCTTCACAGAAAGTTAAACAGATTGAGGAAAAAACATGTCTCTATTTCCTATTGAACGAACTAATTACACCAATAAAATTTAAATAAAATCCGTGTGATGAATTATTTCTCTAATCTCATTTGTCAGATCGTGGTTCCTTGTATCAGATCTAGCTCTCTACTTTCGAAACCATAAACCGGAATAACTAGCAAAATGACAACTATTATTAGGCATCGTTACAACAGCGTCAAAACTTCACGTGTGAAACGTCGTATGTGACTGTATTCCACAGTGACATACGCCCTTGTTGCCCGACCGTTTTCGCAAGTACGGTGAAAGTACCAAATTCGCCAGGCGAATTCGTAAATGACGGAAAAACCGGTATCGACGTCGGACCCGATGACAGCATGTTTATTTTAACACTTTCTAATCTAAACAACGTGTCAATGAGTAATAATTATTTATCAATACAGTAACAGCTTTTTTTAATAACTAGTTTTGTATCCCAATTCGCCTTCAAGCTTTCTATAGACATTAAAGTTAACGTTTTCTTCCGGTCTAAAACTTCTCAATGTTGTTTTATGTTGTTTGAACGTAACATGTCCCTAGGGGCTAAAACGTTAGTAATTTTCATTCTAAAAGCCCTTAAAACTTCAAATTTAGAATACATTAATCATTCATATCAATTCTGAATCGAAATCAATCACTAATCTGACCGTAATTAAACAGAATAGCTCAATGATCCTAATTAACAATTTCTAATTTGCGTTAATTGTTTGAGACGATTACAAAACGAAATTAGATTTGTAGAGCATTGGTTCAGTCAAGGTTGCTTAAGTTCGAAAGTTCAACGGGTAACCTTTAAGTTACCAAATAAAATTGACTCCATTTAAGATGGACGTAATCATTATTATTAAAATCTCAATTGGGCACGGAAGATCGAGTTTGGACGTTGATTAATTCGTAACAAACCTTCAAGAAAGCCGCAATGTCAAGTGCTTCAAAAGTAATTCCATATTCAAGCGCGCTTGGTTCAATGCCTGCTTCGCCTTCTCACAGAAAAGCCGTTAAGTTTAAGTGGCAACCAGACGCTTACTGCTGTTTGATACTGAGTGGCTAAGCATAGACAAGTCAGTTGCCTTTTAAGAACATTAAACTGACCATGCTCTTGCGTAATAGCTGGCTGCAACTGTTCCGTAATACAAATAAGCCTCCAACAAGCCCAAAGGGCTTATAAACCTACGACCGAGCTACTGGCACGCGCCTTTTACCGTAGTTTATAGTATTGACTTGTTTATTTCGTTGAGTCGTTGACACTTCACATGGGCTAATTACAAAACTTGAACTTACCACGCTCTCCCAACTAGCACCCAGCACAGACTTGTCCAGCATCTTGGTACACTTAAACTTCACTCCTGATTTGCAGCCAAAAAAAATTGAGTAATACTTTGTTGACACGATTCACTCGGGAAGCTGAGAATTGGCACGATGCTCTTCGCTCGAGCTGTCCTGAACGACTGAAGCGATCCCGATTCAGGTTTTTATATATAGTGCGGGAACGGTGAGGAAGTCGCCCCCCAAGTACTAAGTATTTCGGGTGGGGGTTCGGGGAAGCCCGTCTAAATGCGTCTAGTGCGTTGCACCCAACTTAGTCCCGATTCGCATTCATGATCTATGCTAAGACAGTTCGCGGATCTGTATGAGTTCACCGTGTTTCTGACTAGTACTTAGAATCATACCTTAAATTTAAAATCGTTTCAAATCTTAGGGGACGAGTCGCTTAGAAAAAAAGCTTCTATAACTAAAAATATGTATCATGTATGTGTGTTTTTTGAAATCTTCAAATTCAATCCGTGTTGGTACACAATATTTTAATGGTCTATAAAATCCCCAGGCTCTATTTTTTTCTTAATTTCTAATAACAATTCTATATGCTGATTTAAGTCTCGAGATCTTTAATTCCTTATAGAAAAAGCAATCATTTGACCACAACCTTACTTTTTTTTTTAATTTGACCATAAGCCTAAACTTTTCCAGTTTCTAGAAAGTAGTTTCCAAATTCCAACTTCCAAGGGAGTTGTTAGAAACAATCTCATACCAAGGGATTCCCTTCATAAGTTAAAAATATATTGGTCTAAGTCAGTTACAGCTTTTATGATGAACTTTTATTAAGAGAGAGTGCTACCGCTTATCACCTCTGCTTTTTCTGCAATATTTCACCATTGTTATCGCAGATTGCCAATAAAGTAATTAGGTCAGAATCTGTGTCGATCGTCACGTAAGAGAATACGTGATTGTTTACGACGTGCCCTAGTTGTCCCTAGACCGAGGTTTCGGGTTCCTACTAGATAAACAATGTGATGAAATCTACAGTCTCTACTATTGATGAGTCATTGCATTTTGGGTCATGAAACATCGCTGTGCTGTGATTAGACTGATTAGTCGTGACTAGATCTTTGCCGTAGATTTGGCTTTGGCTTTAAAGTAGTAATTCAACTAGACATTTTTGTTTAATTAATAATTAGTTGTCCCTAGGTTTCGGGTTCGTCCGAGATAAACATGTGGTGAAATCTACAGTCTTTACTCATCATTGCGCGATGCATTTTGGATTATGAAACATTACTGTGATTAGTCTAGTCTATCTATAGATAAGTAAACCGCGTTTGGCTTAGCTTCAAAGAAAGATCTTTGCCGTTGTTTTGGCTTTATAATTGTAATCTGACTCTGGACAATTAGTTTTTATTGATTATTTAGGAGCAAAGTAGCCTAGTTGTCCTTAGGTTTCGGGTTCAACATGAGGTGATGAAATCTACACGCTTTCTGTACCCAATTAATCAAAAATCGCCTGCTTTAGCAGGAAGCCCGATAGCGCAGTTGGTAGTTAAAACCAACCCTTAACCCATTTTACGCTATGCTTTATATTTAACCCTTCAAGTGACTGGAGTTTACGGCGGTTTTACGAGCCGCCATGACGGTGCTCCGGCGCATTGACGTCACGTGCATACGATATAGTTAGTATAGTTACATGTAGTACTGCGTGGTGCATTATTTATGTGTAATGGTAATAGTGTAACGAGACTACCGCCATGTGGGATGTTGATTCGACGATCATTGTTCCGATAGTCGTGTCGTCGAACGGTTTCATTAGCGATCGCGCTAGGTAACATACCTACAGTCAGACAGTTACTTTCGTATTTATAATATTTGTTAGGGAGTAGGAGTCACTTATGTGACTTACCTGGGGGAGCATACACCTGCCGCGTGTGTAGACGAGGGATCCTCTCCCGCAGACCCGCATAGGGCTATACAGCCACGAACGCAAGTGTCGTTACCGGGATGCTGCTTAAAACATTTGACACAGATGAAAAGGCCTATTATTAGGGAGTAGGGATTATCTAGAGAATATTTGACACAAATAAGAGTACTTAACTTAGTAATATAGTATTTTTCAAACTGGAAGAGTACGATGATAGATGTCAATTCAATACAATTTTGCGTCATTTGGCATTTATAGGTTATAACTTGTATGGAGATGACATCTAATATCATCATACGCTTGCAGTTTGAAAAATACTATAAACACACAAAATAAACCTAATGTACATTTCGTCGAAAGATACACTAAAGGCTATTATTTAAATTTGTAAAAGACGAGAAATCTTGATAGCCATATTGTGCTTGAAACTGAATCTACTTTCGATACACTGAACCCACAACGAAATGCTGTAAAATATTACCATCGCCGAGTTTTTCCCTGGAGTCGCTAACTTTGTTAAAACTCTTCTAAATTCTCTAAGCACTTATGAGACTTACGTGAAGAGTTTCTTATAAAAAGTAGCTAAAAGTATACGGCGATGGTCATATTCTCAATGATTTATTTATTAAAGAATTTTATTTATTAAGATGTCAATATTTGATAGGAAACGCCAATCGAACTTCAATAATGTTTATTTTTTATTTTATTTATGATATGGGAGGCAAACGATGAGACGAATTGCCTAAAGGTAAGCGATTACCGCCGCCCATGGATACCTGCAACGCCAAAGGAGTTGTATGGAAATAGTCTGACTTTTTTCGTAGTCTGTCATCCCATTGCATTTTTTCTTTTCATTTTGTCGATGTATGATTGACACTTTAGCTAGGCAGTAGGCACCAGGGGCAAATCTATCAGATATTGTCACTTATAATTACATATTCATAATCTTGTCATATCAAAGTCACTGTTATCAGAGGAAATTAGGTATTGTTTAACTTTACACATCTGTTAGTTCGCTGGTCTGTGGTGCGAATGGACCGTATCCGGACCGATACATGTTAGTGGTTGTTCCAGAACTTTACTGGCAGCCATCAAGCTCTTACGCATTGACGTCATAGCGACTGCACATAAGACCCCTTTTCTTACGAACAAAATACCAAACGGCGTATGTGCCTTTTGCAGTCTTTGTAGATACGACTTTTCATTCTAATGCGGTAGTGTAGATTTAACTGCGTTCTGCTTCTTGAAGTGGTTTGCAGAATTAAATTCTATTTTGTGCTCGCTTATTTGATTCTTATTTGTTTTATACTTACTTTAAAAAGTAATTATATTTATTATGAACTAATAGCGACCCGCCCCGGCTTCGCACGGCACTTAAAGCTTCCTCAAGAACCACTCTATTTATAGGTGAAGACCGCATGAAAATCCGTTCAGTAGTTTTTGAGTTTATCGCGAACTAACATACAAACACAAACGCGGCGGGGGACTTTGTTTTATAAGGAGTAGTGATCAAATTTTGGTTCCATTTGCGTATCGTATAAAATAAAGTATGTACCTATATAAATAATAATATATAAAATAAGCTTTCAGGTTTGCTTGTTTTAACTAAACGTCAACACACCGAGGGTCAAAATCAATTATAGTGATATTTTATACCATGCCACTGGTAGACCGGAGACTCTAGACTCTAGTCTGGTTAAGAAAGAATATGTTTAAGAACAATCTTAGTTGTTAGTTTTTAGCTAATCACTGATTAGTGTACGGGGACTATAGCACGTACAATTTGTTTTGAACGCGAAAGAACCTCGCGAGTTTCCGTGACCATGAACGATGCAGCATTATTGAAGAATGTAAACAAAGCTTGTTTTTTGTGAGTGATACACATAAACAAAACACAGACGATACTCCCGTAGTTTACAAATTACTCCGATACGTCTGGATCTTCCTTTGCGCTCATCAAAGGAAAAATATACGAACTGATATTGACAAGAAAGATGACACGGATCAATTTGTTTCAAGTATTTTTTGAAGTGAAAACTTCTTTAGCGGCGCTGAGCACTTTTTGAGGTGGGGAAAAAATGATAAACTCGATTCAGCGTAACGCGTAACGTAACGTCATGTGTGACGGACAATGTTATTCACCAAATAACTTTAGTCATAACGTATCATAATCAGGTCAATTATTTAAAACTGGACTTTTATATTAAGCAATAGAGCTCAATGTTCTAATCTTTCACGGGCTGAAATACGAGGATCTCACAGTTACATTCTAATTTTATATCACTCAAATATAATTCAATAAAGCTACATCTTGATGAAATCGCTAATAAAAGTGAACTCCAGTACTGGTGAATAAAACTCAAAATATCATGACCAAATATATTTAGATGCGAGGTCTGCAACTTTCTATTCGAATTTTAAACAATGAACGCTACAAATTTAAGCTCACTGGCCAGCAATTTCGGAACTAAAGTTTTTAAATAGAAAGGAGGATGGGTCAAATTATACATAGTGCTGCAGACATTTTGGACTAGTAATGACTAGTCCAAAATGTCTGAAATGTCGACAGAAGTGAAAACTCAATGGAGTTTTCACTTCTGTCGGCACTCCCGGAGTGCAACCCGTTGCTTTTTATAACGTTATTATTTTGGGTCTTACATAATGCCATGATATTAGGTTGCCCCGACCGACCACACTTGACGGTGCCATAAGACTATTAAGTAACTCTGTCAAACATTTTTGCGAACGTACGTATTGCGATCAACAATCCTATTGTTTCCCGAAAAAAGCTATGTTTTAAGACTTTTAAGAATATGAACATGTTTTGTATATGACATTTATTGCAGTTTACTTATAATTTATACAGTAGTGTTCCTGCTTAAAATAACACATGCTAAAATATTTCATTAAAATGTACCAATAATTAACATCATTTATTAATAAAGCAAAGCAGGCGGAGGTTTTAAAAGGGGTAAGGGGTATATTTTATTAGTATATTTTAGTTTTTATATAGGTAATATTATAAAAATTTTACCTTCCAATAAAATTATTATTATGTTTCCTTCCACATCGGATATCTTCATTGAGAGAGTAACGCGATCGTTGACCGATCGATGCCGCTAGCGTCTATGTAGTCGCTCCGCTCCACGCCGTGACGTAGTTCCGCTTCCTCCTCCCTGCCAACCATTGCCCGCCTCCCGCCACTCGCCGCCGCCATGTCATTGTTGAGGAGAAGTACCGTCGGCATAAAAGTAGCCTAGTAGCCTGCCAGGAAGGCATTACTCAGATATCCGATGTGGAAGGAAACATAATAATAATTTTATTGGAAGGTAAAATTTTTATATTATGTGTTCCGTACTCCACATCGGATATCTTCATTGAGACCTGATTATTATCTCCTGGTGGCGAGTCAGCGGGCGCGCAAGCGTTAGGGCTACACCTACTGTCATAGAACTCAAAGAAAGAATAAATATGTATACGCCATGTTGCAACCCATGAAATCACAGTGACTCGTCATAATGATGCATTACAGGAAATTGAGAGTTTAAATTGTAATCCCAGGTTCGAATCTGACGACTGGTTTGAGAGATTTCTCATCCGAAAACGAGTCCGATCCGCAGAATCTCGGCGAGACATATTCACAATTAACTTAAACCAAAATATCGCTAAGTGGATAGCTTTCCAACCATTTTGTTATTAAGTACATCGTGGATCGAAAGCAATCGTAGGCGAGGCCGGCTTGCTTGGATGAGATGGATAAAGAAATAAGCGCAGTGTCCCCTAACATTTGTGTAATTCTCGCAAGTTGACGTACCCAGACTACCTACTTACTGGGTCTATACTTTTTTTCAGGAGTTTTTAAGAGTCCAGTTGGTAAGACACGTTATCTGGTTTAGAGCCGAATCTCGGACACAAAATATTGGCGTGAAGGTTAACAATGTAATTGCCCGGGCTACAGTGTAGTATACTAAGGTCATTGACCCTGCGGCCTGATGCTAACAGCAAAAGTGCGGCAGCTCTTCTAACGTACCTGTAGTGGGCTATAGGGCTAGGCTAGGACTATTAAAATTAGGGCAAGTAGATTTCTCGAGTCCCAAGCTGGTGGTTTGGGAGGCGCTGGTCTCGCTATTAATGGAGTTGGAAGAAGGCATAGTGTCCGATAGTGGTTCACATACGGCACTTGTTACAGGCTTATGAACATCGTTCTGAAAGTAACATGGACCATAGACATAGATATCCGAGATAGCTCGCTACTTCACTGGATATTAGAGGTACCTGGCAGTCGATCTTATTTTTGATGCACCATGAAGAAGAGACTACATTGTGGGCGTACAGGAGGCCTAGACAAGGGGACGATCTAGGGAGTGCTCCCGTTACTGGTTTTTTACACAAACACAGTACCGGAATCGGTTCTTCCATATTAGTGAGACAGTGACAGTTGCGTCTCGTTCGCTACGTAGCATTAGCCCTTGGCATGTTGCATGCATGCGTCAGTCACGCCAGTAGGTACATCACAGCGGACGTCACTCCTGATCCCGCCAGCTCGGTGTTGGAGCGTCCTATCTGACAGGAACTACGCCTCATTCTTAAGGTTGTTGCTCGTAAGGGAGGGCGGTCTGACGTTGTGTTTACTAGGACCGCCAGTAAATTGCGAGCTTACCACAGCTGCGTGAAGGCTCTCCTTATCACGCCGTCACAGTAAACAGACTAGGCTGGGAGGTGGAGACATCCATACCAAGTCGTATCACCGGCAGCTGCCAAAAGCGACGTGGTAGCAGTTCAAAGAGTCTGTTAAGAAATACCGTGACACAGTGCGAGGGCTCTCGAAAGCGGAAGCCGGCCAACAAGGCGCCTGTCAGGCGAAGATAGTCTCGGCGGCTTTTGGGCGCAGCTGCCACTCGGGCGCGTAGTGACTTCTTGATAAACCGTCGCTCTCGGGGGTTGTACCGACCTGGCAAGTAGCAAGGAACCAGCGCGACCTGTAGACGATCTGCTGGCATCAGCAGTTTTTTCGACAGCCGTAGTAACGGAAAGGATGTAGTGTCGCCATCGTTTTATGTATACTGTAGTGGTGCGGTTGTATGTTTACACTTCTGTCGTCAGCGCTGCAGATATGGCCCGTTAACGGTTACTGTTCACTGAAAGGGCCTTACCTCGTACATTGTCTACCAATATTGGGATTGTAACGGACTGCTTGCATAAGATGAGGAAGGAAGTGGCGCGAGGCTTTCGGCAGCTTCGTGTTGCTGGGGACTGCGAAGGTGTCACCTTCCTCATGAACTAAAGTTTGCGAATTTGAGACTGAACATTTAGTCTCATTTCTGCGAGAAACTCGGCAGCAAGGCAGGCCTGTATGTCCCGAAAAAGAAAACTTTCAATCGGGGTGTTGTGCCGCGTGTCCCACGTGATATCTAGGAGCATGATGGTCTAATTCGCTTTATCCGAAGAAACACCCTATATCGAGCTAGTATAGGGGTATGGTTGCATGCTTTTAAGGAAATCGAACTGATGAAATCAAGTCTAAAATCGATTTTAGCGCTTTGCGTAACAAAAACTGTTTCGATAAAGTCGAAGACAGACAGATGGAAACTGCTGGAGTCCTCCTGGCCCCTTTCTTTTAGCACCGGAAACTCAAGCTTGTTCAGGCGCAGCGGGTTTATTTGTCCCATTTTGTTTATTATGGGCTTGGCGCACGAGTTCGTCTTTGTAAGACGGAACTTAAGCTGGAGAGCGCGAGCAAGCAGAGATAATTATGTGAAGTGTGCAGACCTTTTCGATGCCTTTCACCTCGGTTTTGAGCGGTCGCACAGGGCCTTGTCGCTAGCTGTTCTCCGGTTGGATCACTCCATGGCCTCGAGAAGTCGTAGGAACCTCGAAGCGGCACGGCCCCTCGTCGATCAGCACCTTTATGAAGCGCGGGAACGCGACGTATTTTCCTCTGAGTATCCACATATCTTACCGCTTTCAACTCCGGGCAGTCGAGCCACGCTAGGGCGAGGCTCCTTACGACTCTGCCGTCGCCGGAGGATTCCTTAACCGAAACCAAGAGCTTAGCGGTCTGTTCGTGCTGTGGCACTATAGCTATAGTCGCCTGCGTACCTCAATGGGACCATGTGGACAGGACCAAACTGATACTGTGGCGGCCAGTGCAGCTTGGTGGGCAGCATCGGCGGCAGGTAAGTTCGCGGTGGTATTCTTGCGAAGAGAACATGGGCGCCATTGCAAGGGACGACATCGTCGTGGTTGCAGCATCGGTGGACAGCATCGACGTGATTGTCTGTGCCATCATTGCATCCGCCGCCGCTCGGGAGGCGCCGGTGCGTGAAGCTAGAGGCGCCAGCGTGGCGGCTGGCTCGGGAGGCACCGGTGCGTGAGGCCGGGCGGCGCTATCAGGGCGGCCCCGCCACTGGTTCGGGAGGCGCTGGTGCGTGAGGCGAGGATCCATCGTGGCGGCCCGTTCTAGAGGCGCTGTCGCGTGAGGTGGGCGGCTCCGTCGTGGCGGCCACCACCGCCGACTCGGGAGGCGCCGGTGCGTGAGGCGAGAGGCGCCAACGTGGCGGCCAGCTCGGGAGGCACCGGTGCTTGAGGCGGCCGCCGCCAGGCTCGGGAGGTACTGGTGTGAGGCGAGAGGCGCCATCGTGGCGGCCAGCTCGAGAGGCGCCAGTGCGCGAGGCGGTGGTGTCATCGTGGCGAGCGGCGTCATCGTGGCGGGCGGCGCCATTGTGGCGGCCGCCGCCGCCGGCTCGGAAGGCGTCGGTGCATGATGCGAGAGGCGCCATCGTGGCGGCCAGCTCGGGAGGCACTGGTGCGTCGTGAGGCGGGCGGTGGCATCGTGGCGGGCGGCGTCGTCGTGGCAGGTGGCATCATCGAGCGGGCGGCGCCATCGTGGCGGCCACCGTCGCCAGGCTCAGGTGCGTGAGGCGAGAGGCGCCGTCGTGGCGGCCAGCTCGACAGGCGCCGGTGCGCGTGACGGACGTTACCGGCACGGGAGGCGCCGATGGCTGGTTGCACGCATCATTACGGCGACTCTGTTGCCCTCGGCGGCGCCATCGTGGTGGCCGCTACCGGCGCGTAGGTCACCAGCGACGTCACGACGGACGGCAACCGACGCGGCGATCGTCGTTGTACTCGTAGTGTTTCCACTGTTTCCACGTAACTTACCTTCCTTCCACTCGAGCAGTCGGGACGCAGAATCGGTCCGCCTTCACCTTGGCGCCAGGACGGGATCGAGAGGTCCGCGATCCACCCGCGCCGCGACCGCAGCAACAGGAGCGGGCGTGTGCCTCTAGGAGTCCCATGGACTGGAAGCGCCCGCAGCCACAGAAGCGGGCGTGCGATGTCTCTCGGAGTCCCGCGTGGAAGCGTCCGCACTGTGACTGCAGCAACAGGAGTGGGCGTGTGACGTCTCTCGGAGTCTCGCGGACTGGAAGCGTTCGCACCGTGACTGCAGCAACAGGAGCGGGCGTATGACGTCTCTCAATCCCGCGGACTAGAAGCGTCCGCACCGCGACTGGAGCAATAGGAACGGGCGTGTGACGTTTCTCGGAGTCCCGCGGACTGGAAGCGTCCGCACCGCGACTGCAGCAACAGGGGCGGGCGTGTGATGTCTCTCGGAGTCCCGCGGACTGGAAATGCGACACCTCGGGTTCTGGCCCGCAGCGTCGCGGCGTCTCGGAGTCACCTTGGACGACAGCAGAAGAAAGTCGCGGCGCCGGCGCGGCGTGCGGGCGGGGCGGGGGCCGGGCCCGCGCCCCCGCGCCGGGGGACGGGGCGCCCCTGCCGCGCCGCAACTAACAACACGAGGTACTCCCAGGTTAATACGACCTGCCTGAGAACCGTCCTTTAGTGTCGAAGTAACTTCTGAGCGCCAATAAAACTAGAATATCATTAAACTGGCTCACCGGATGGCTCGAGACAATCCAAACCTCCTTATCAGCGAAGCGCGGCACCCTGAGCAGCGCGCGCAGGCTGTCCGCCGCCGCAGGCACGATGACCAGATGTAAAATGTAAATATAATTTTAGTTTTAGTTTTAAGAGCTCAGTGCGCCTCTCGCGCACTTGACGCTCCAGTCAAATAAAGAGTCAAGGGTACCAGCTGCCCAACTCAAAATATCCAAGTCAAAAAAAAAAAAAAGCGACTTGTTACCACTTGTTAACGAAAACTACTGACGCACTTCCTACTTCAATCTCGAAAATGCGAGTTAACGGTAACGATTTTAGCAGCATGGAATGTGAAAATTAATTTAGCAAAAAATAAAAGTGGGTAGAATCGAAAAGCACCGCTCGATGACTTCGATCGCGAGACCGCCAAAAGACTAATAGTGGCGATCTCTGCTATATCTCACTATTTAATCGACCGAGCTTTGGATCGGAAATGTTAAAGCACCATGCTGCAAAAATATACGCAAAAAATATTTGCGGACCATCGGTCAAGACGGTCGACGAAACAATGACATGGCGGCGGCGAGTGGCGGGAGGCGGGCAATGGTTGGCAGGGAGGAGGAAGCGGAACTACGTCACGGCGTGGAGCGGAGCGACTACATAGACGCTAGCGGCATCGATCGGTCAACGATCGCGTTACTCTCTCAATGAAGATATCCGATGTGGAGTACGGAACACATAATATAAGTATTAGTTTAATTTTTAAGTAGGTTTTTTTAATTTTAGTTTAGTTTTTAAATCTTTAATTCATAGTTAGATTATTTTTTTATTATTACCAATTATTGTTAATTAATTACATATACACTATATTTGTCTAAATTAAAAATTGCATATTAAGTTCATAAAGCAAATGGCGTGGTACCAACCTTTGTTTAGCAGTGCACATTACGGGCATAACCTAAACAAAGTAAGCAAAATTTTATGCGCAATTTGGCTTTGAATTTACACATGTTTAAACAATGTCATTGTCCTATCGACTACATTTACGATCCGGTAACTGGTGTAATAAAATTACAGCATCACCTCTTTGGAGACCGGCCAAGCAACAATGTATGCTAACAATCATGGCAAAACGCGGTCTTTGTCGAATTATACAGGGTGTTACTGACCATGGGGCTTTAAATCCAGGGCTCAATTGTACTCGCTAAACTGAGCTACTTTTATTATGGCAGCAACCCCGAAATCCCGAAAAAAATTTTTACTTTTTCATAGATTTTGGCTGATTAGATGTCGACGTTTTCTATGGAAAAGCCAAAATTTTTTCCCCGATTTTAGGGTTGGTCACATAGTAAAAGTAGCTCAGTTTAGCGAGTAAAATCACGCCCTGGAATTAAAGCCCCATGGTCAGACACATACTGTATAGAAGAGGAACTGACTAGGTACTCCTCTATGTAAAACACGTCGCATGGCAGCCTAGAAAAAACTGAACAGGTTTTCTAGATATTTATTGTCTAATTCTACAAGAAATAAAGGCTCTTTTATTTAATTATTGGTACAGGCAACATCAAAAGTTGTGGATACACACTTATATCTCTACAGGTCGCGTTCAAAACTATCTGACACAGTATAATTGTTCTACATACAGACACATATCTTTTCTTGTTAAACTGTCAGATACACACGGTGGCTAAAAAAGTGCATACCCGTTGCCAGGGAGGTTTTGGGATTATACTTAACAACTTTTACAACGCAACCACGAAATCGCAAAAAAAATTTTGGATGTTTGACATTTTGGCTTGTCCATTTTCTATGGGAGGGAAAATTTATTTTACGCCATTTCGGGTAAAAGTTGCTCAGTATAATCCCAAAACCTCCCTGGCAGTTATTTTTTAGCCAACGTGTATATGATAGAATCTTTTGGCGCATAGCATAAGCTACTTTAGATGCTTATAGTACTAGTACAGCACTGCTTTAAGAAAAAAAGACGATACGAATTTTTTGCCTCGATACGTGCTTCTCGAGCATGCCTCTACGTGAAGACAGCAGTGGTAAACGTCTCGAAAACAACTCATTTCATGGTCCAATAAGTCCGTTGATATGGCGTAAGGGAGACTCGGTAAAAAATGTATTACAACTTCGTGCATCATACTTGATTGAATGTACTTGTATTGTCTGGGCCAGCTAATGTAAAGTTACCCAAGAGCTTGAGTAGGTATGTTGGTACGATTTCCTTATCGGAAGGTTTACAGATGGGGGGCTTGGCCAAAAAAAAAGTTAAGATTTTGGCGTCACAAGCCATACTAGTGCGATATATGCAAGAACAAAACAGAACAAAACATGAGCATAAGAATGAGCAAGAGCATGAAGATGAACTCGTCACCAGCCTTTCTTAACTTCGTTCCAACCGAGTGTTCCACGACACACACCACTTTTTTCTAAATCTAATACGCTTGTAATCTAACTAATAACAGACTTTTGGTTATCAAAAATATAATAAGCAAAGATCTACACTTACAACTCAAGATATACTAGACCGTTTAATGTTAGGCAACTAAGCAGTATTGGGGCAGCTTCAAAACCGAGGCAATTTTGAAAATGCCAATATTCACTCAACTAGAAGTACTTACTACTGTAGTAAGCGTCCACTCTTTATTCAAACAAACACTAGGTATAAGTTTACAGCTGCAGGATGCCAAGGCACTTATACTGTTAATACATAGTCTGTATCATAATTATCATAAACATGTACACTTTTAGAACTATCTCTAGAAATTAAACATACATATGTATTACTAAGTTACACAGGTAGTACATTAAATAATACTCAGACGCTTGGAGTTGAAAAATGCAAGCGGTAGCACAGTTTAGTGACTCTCTATAGTCGTTAATTTCTGATAGGCCATTTTGTGTTGGATTTGTTTCGCGATTTGTCCATAAGCGTTGGAGTAGCAAGTGTTGCTAAAGTATGAAATGCTTCTGGCCCTTCTGGGTTTGTAGATATGTATTTGTTATTTTCAAAATTACACCAATGCACATTACTACGCATTTCCTAACCGTAAAGGAGGTAGATAAGATACATACATTGTGGATATTTGTTCCTACAACTGTTTGTATCTTTATTAATATTTCGATTCCAATTCTGTTCTCGTATTTACGACCGACCGACACACCCTTTCGGTCGATCGCTCGATGATCGGTGATAGATGGACGCGGAAATAGATGGGTACATAAATAAAGCCTGTTGATGTGTACGCGTCGTTGTATCAATGAGTGTTGTTTGTGTTTTGGATGATTCATACGGTTTTGTGATATTAATGAGTGTGGCTTGACCTGATAGACTTCGGTTTATGTATTTTAGATAGTTATTCGTAGCATATCGTAAATAATTAAATGACAATTTATTTCTAATTAATTTTATTTAAACGACAAACTTTAAAAATTTTGGGAGATAGAACGGTAGCCAAATGCAGTTGGTTCCGAGTGAGAGTGAGCGAGGCAATACTGGCTTCGAATGGTATTTCATACAAATACATGGAAGCAAGTCGTGTCGTCGCGAAGTGTCGCAGGCTGCAGTCGCGACATGTCGCTGGGTTCCAACTTATACCTTTAACTATGTCTGTATCTATAGGGATTTAAAAAAAGAGTAAACTAAATCTACCCACAACTGGCTTAAGAAGTCATTAAGGGTAGATGAAAACATTCCATGATCAAATTCAAATAATGTAGGTTAAAGTCAGGTCGTTCAGTGACAGATCCAGGTGGTTTTGTATTTGGTTGGTTTATCAATAAATGTTATAAATACCCGAAAATGTACTAATTATTTGTTTACTTCTATTTTAGTACTTTAAGATACAGAGTATACTCTATCTACTGGGTGTCAGTAGAGGGTAGAGGACACCTATAGAGAGTCATTAAGTGATAAGACAACCAATCGACAAAGTCAATTAGGTAACAAATGTAACAATGAGACATTTATCTTTTACTCAAGTTTGCCGTATACCAACAAGTTTTTTAATATTATGAAAGGCAGGTGTTTAAAGACGTAGTGTTTCCAGAAATAACCAGCTGTTCCAGGTTAACGTAATAATTATTAATAGCCCGTTAAAGTGCACGTTAACACCGTGTATTATTGTTTACACGCCTTCCTTATGCTCCGGGCGATTTCTCGACAGCCGGATTCATTGTTTTAAATTACGTCGAAACGAGGATTTTCTGGAAAAGCATAATTTTTTTAGAGACAATATATTTAAAATATTGGCATTAAAATGATACAGGTAAAGGATTTACTTATACTCTCGTTTCTTAATGAAAAAGACTATCTAAGAGTAAAGGGAACCCCATGTAGATTCCTTTCTGGGGGCCTAGCCAAGATGACAACGGTTGATAGAAAACGCCAATCGAAACTTGAATAGTGTATGGAAATAGGCACGTGATATAGCGTCTGTCATCTTAATAGGTACAGTCAGCAGCAGAAGTTGCTAAGCGGGCGAGGTGGTCAAAATTACCTTGACACGCTCTTATTCTCCTAACAATAAAGTCGCGTCAAGATCAATTTGAGCAATTCGCCCGCTTAGCAACTTTTGCTGTGGACTGTACATTTTCCCTTTTAGTTTGCGCTCTGTGTGCCCTGCCCAAATGTAACCCATTTTCTGTTCATCTAATTTGCTTAAGAGCTCAGTCTACTGCGCTTGTTTGTTAATAACCCATTGGATGCATCTGCTTACCTACACCTCTCTCTGTATGCGCTTTTCAAGGACGCGTTTGATTTGCTATATCGACCTAATATGGCAGTCTTCACATTGTGTCTCGTTTCGAATGAATCGCAGCAGCTTGCGGATCCACAATATCCACATCAGTGTGATAATTAACTGATAAATAACTATATGAACGCACCCTAAGGGCTCCAGCCGGTTACGGCTACAGTTGAACGTCCATCACCCGCTGCATCTGACGCGGACGCTATATATATTCGGCCTACTTGTCATAGCGACGACAATCACTGTGTTTACCGTTCCGCTCGCTGATCTATGCTGAACTATGATATTAAAACGTAAGCTATTAATAGGGTTTTGATTGCGTTTTATATGCAGGTTATCTAAACCTCCCTGCTCCTTCTTAATAAACACTATGACTAATAACTTGAGGAAAATAATCAGACTCAACCA
Source organism: Cydia fagiglandana (assembly GCF_963556715.1). Lineage (NCBI taxonomy): Eukaryota > Metazoa > Arthropoda > Insecta > Lepidoptera > Tortricidae > Cydia > Cydia fagiglandana. The sequence goes on along the minus strand of NC_085953.1, from coordinate 7,086,625 downwards.
GAAAAAAGTCTCATCTCTATAGAAAACTGCCTTGTGAAACATGTGATCTAGATATTGGAATAAACTGCACCTGGAGAAAAAGTAGCAAGTAGTTAGTAGCATTTAGAATCACGATAACACTACAAAAAAATTAAAAAATAAAGATTTTTTTTCTGGCAAGCCGAACAATTTTTTCTGAGATTGGCTTAACAAAATGAATACCATAGAAGCTTGCTGTATTAGAATTGTTGACATAATACTCCAACAAGGACCTATGTCAACAATTTAGTTTCAATACCATCCGTTCAATAAAGTTAAATTCAGTACTCTAACCGTGAAAACGCGATAAACAGACAGAATAACATGCGTTTAATATTAGTTTGCCCGAATTAGCACGTGTCAGCGCCGAATGCGTTTATGTTTTATCTAGGTTACATATCCACGCAATGCTTTCATCGATGAATGCAAAGGGGATGATGTGAATCAGTACAACACTGTTCAGTTGCGCTTTTGTTTGTAGTCTTTGACGTGTTGACTGACGAGATGCGGAGTCTAGAAGTCAAATCATAGACAATTAAAGGATAAGCAATGATGAAATTGGCACAGTAGGTGAGTAGGCTTAGCATAGGAGCGGCACGACAGTATCTCGGACGCGAGATAGTCTACCGGTCTTTTTCTAATTGTATTAATTACAGAGGGACTAGTAGTCTATCTCGCGGGCGAGCTATTGTCGCGGAGCTGCTGTGCTAAGCTTGCTAAACAGAAATGAAACCGGGTAATATCGACCGGGATATGAACCGTGATTACCTTTTTAGGGTTCCGTACCCAAAGGGTAAAACGGGACCCTATTACTAAGACTTCGCTGTCCGTCCGTCCGTCCGTCTGTCACCAGGCTGTATCTCACGAACCGTGATAGCTAGACAGTTGAAATTCTCACAGATGATGTATTTCTGTTGCCGCTATAACAACAAATACTAAAAACAGAATAAAATAAAGATTTAAGTGGGGCTCCCATACAGCAAACGTGATTTTTGACCAAAGTTAAGCAACGTCGGGCGTGGTCAGTACTTGGATGGGTGACCGTTTTCTTTTTGCATTTTTTCCGTTTTTTTTTGCTTTATGGTACGGAACCCTTCGTGCGCGAGTCCGACTCGCACTTGCCCGGTTTTTTTATTGTTTTCGAACTCCCGATATTTCGACGCAGTTACATGCATCTTGTTCACGGGTATAAGTTTAGTGAAACTATTGTGAATCATTATTCAGTAAGTTTTGTATTTAGTTTTGTGTGTTTCATTTTTAGTTGACCTATATGTCCAAAGCATTTTCCTCTTATTTCTGCAGCATAGTTTTATTCCTCGTGAGATCCATTTCGGCTTTTTTGTTGTGTAAATTTTTACTTGTAATATAGGGAAACAAAGATCATAAAAAAGTTTATAAATTTCCAAGAAATGATTAAATGAATCGTTTGCGGTAGGCGCAAAATATATTTCGTCAAAATTAAGTTTGCTGAGATAATAAGCAAATTTAGTCATATTTTCCTGGCAATAATCTCGTTTTGATACGTACCAATATCTTAACTTGCAATGTTTTCTCACTGGACATTTTAATAGCTGAGCATTGTGGTCGGATAAAGCAAATTCTAAAAGATCTACTGCACAACCACGAACATTATGTATGATATTGTCTATGCAGGTGCCACTGCATAGACGTGTAGGCTTATTTACTGAGAGTTTCATATTGAAACCTTCTAGAATGTTCTTAAATTCCTTACTGTATTTGGTATCTTCAAGGATATTAATGTTAAAATCACCACATAATATTAATTTCTTTTTTTGGTCATAACAATATAAATTTAGAATGTCATAAAGATTATTAAAAAATATGTCAAAGTGTTGATTTAAGTTTTTAGGTGGTCTATACATACAATAAACAACAATATTAAAGTCCGTCAATTCGACAGCACAACATTCAAATATACCAGAGACACAGTATTTTTTTGAGTCTGTGTCTATTACTCTATAATTTATGCCATTTTTGATAAGAATGCAAGTACCTCCATGTCGAACGACTCTAGTGAAATTAGAAACAAGTTTATAGTTTAAAATATTGAGCATTTCAAGATCATTGTTTATCATATTATGCTCAGATATACAGAGAACATCGACTGATTTTTTGTTAGTTGCAAGATCATCTAGTGCTAAAGTTAAAAGATCAGATTTATTCAATAATCCATTGATATTTTGGTGCATAATATTTATATGATTAGTGACGAAAAAATGTATCATCAGCATCACTTAAATTACTATCGACATTGTTTGCATTTTCATGTGTGTTATTAACATTGTCAGTAGAGAGATTCGGATCAGAAACATGTGGAGTATTCGCATCTATATCAATAGCATCATAACACGCGTTATATGGTAAATAATTAAAGTCAATATCTTGAACGAGGCTAGCTAAATCATTGATAATAGTTCGCATACCTTTGTTATTTAGGACACCCAAACTACCTGCAAACATATTTTCATTGTAATCCAGATTTAGATTAGAGTCCAGTAACCAAGCATATTCATGTGTATTCACATCTAAGTGCAGCATGTTATTAAAAACTTCAATCCTGGTATTGAAAATATTTGAGAAAACCCCAGATCTATATGTAGGAGCGCATAATACGAAGTTAGTGTGAGTAAGATCCTTAAGGGTTTCACGTATGTGAGTAATTAACTTTGGATAGTTGCACGTAGATGTGAAGTCATTGTGTCCTATTAAAACTATACAATAGTCAGTATTGGTTAAATCTAGAGTCATTTCTTTTATGTTTTTGAATAGTTCCGTTAGTCCCCCACCTGGAGTGATAAAATGACATACATCGAAATCATTGTTGAACATGTTTAGAGCTATGTTTGTGATATTGTTTCTGCGATTTGTACTTAGAAAATACATTTTTCTCCTGTTCAAATTATTTAGAAATGTATGTGTACATTGTTCTTGTGATCTTATTGTAGATGTAGGGTCATATTGTGGTTCCTGACTATATCGTTCTAAATCTTGAATTTTCAAATTTAAAGTTATTATTTCTTCATTCGCTTTCCTGAGTTCCGTTTCTAGTAATGCAATTTTTTTCTCAAGATCACTTATTATGGGACTTGCAGTACTGCTTGCCGGGCTTCCTTTATGTTTTTTCCTATTTGGTGTTCTTCGATTTGTTAAAGGCGAGGGCGTTCTACATATTGTTTTGAGTGCTTGTATCTCCTGTGTAAGCTTTTGCAATTGTCTCTTTAATTCATTATTTTGTATGATGAGGTTTTCGAGTTCATTTTCTGTGCTGTTTAGTTTCGTAGTTAGGTCAGTGATTTGGGCTTTGTAATCTTGTAAAGAAGAATGTTCACACACGGTATCTGCACTTCTTGACAGTATGTCCTCCATAAGAGAGTCTATAGATTCGTCGTCACTTATTTCCTCGTGAAGTGATTCTTCAGATTTTGATTTTATAATTTTGTTTAATTCTTTATTTTGTGATCCAGTGGAAATTGAGGCGTCTGTGGCATTTGAAGTTTCTGTGTTATTATCGTTATCGGTGGTATTTAAAGTTTCGGTAGTATCAGTGTTTTCGATTGTATTCAAAGTATCAGTGACATTTGACGTTTTTAAAATAGTTCCCCTTCTTCTTCTGGGCGTCTCATTCATATTTTTGTGAATAGAAGTACTAGTTTTTTTATTCACGACCTGTTTTTTGATTACAGGTTGAGGTCTCCTCCTTGATGTAGCAATGGATGGTTTGGGTTTTTCTGTAGACATTCTTTATTCCAGTGAATAATAATAATAAGTAGTGTAAATAAAGTTACAAAATTATATTGTACTCGTGCAGGTCCTTTTCATTTGTTATTAGGAACTAATGATAGCAATATGTCCAATTTCTGGGTCAATTTTATAATAAAATATCAAATGTCAAGTAGCATTAAAATCGGCAGGATGAAAATAGCGATTCTGTAGTCCTTTATATCCAATATTGTCAAAACAAACGTAGAAAAAAATCCTTCTAAAGTGATATGCCGTCTTCTGCGTAGAAAGGAAAAATCACCGTTAATAACGGTTAAAATAACGTTATTTGTATTGAACGCATCCGTAGAAGATTGGCAACCCCGGCCAGCTGTCAAATTGTTGTCACGCCTCCAATGATGTATAACCAATCAGCTGATCACTAAATGAAGATTGTGTTGTGATTTGATGGTTTAAGTGCAAAGTTATTCAAAATTCTGTTTTTAACCGAAATAGTCTTCATACCTGGATATAATCTTCAGATTGATTCTTCATGATGCAGCTGTATTTGATGAGGGATTACATTTTTGCTAGGCAGTCCGACGGTTGTCTTCAATTTGAGCACAAATATGGGTAAGTTCTTGTAGGATTTCGCTAGATATCTTTTATTTAACTCGCAGTAGATCCTATTACAATCAAGTTACGTTCCGTTCAACGGACAACCTGCTAACCTCCGACAGCACTTTAGGTTGCTCCAGAAAATGTATTTATAGGTTTAGTAAAAGTTGCGGGGTTTCCGAGATATCGAGTATAGTGGAGATGTCCCTAGCAGAGAAGCTTGCATAATATTTACCCGTTTAGTTACAAAGTCAGGACAACTCCTTCTCAATTATATTCCAATACCGTTAGACGATAAAAAGTTATGTGCTGCAATATACTAGAATAGAGTATAAAACATAAAACATAATTAGGTACACAGGTGCTCAGAATAAACCAACATACTCGTGAGTATTATTTGCTAAGTTTTCTTGAAATGAGAGTTTCTAAAACATTTTAACTCGTGTTCCTAACTGCCACTGGCAAATGATCCGCTGTTTTATTGATGTCTTAAATGTAATAATAAATATATAACCGAGGATGTGGCTTTCCGGCGTACGGTACCACCTGTGTCAATAATTCGCAAATACTTGCACACAAGTATTTTGGACACTTCAGGTTGACCTGTTTGATACAATGTAAGCATAAAATGACAGATTTAATTCTAATTATGAACATTAATGTTTATCGATATTGTAGTGATGATTTAAGGTTTATAAAATTTTAAGGTTTAAGGTTTGTAATATTTTCAGGTCGTTTCAGATGTTTGTATTTCTTATTTATTTGCGTGTGTTCGTATATTATTAAATTGTATAGAGATGCAGCTTCTCTCTGAAATTTCGAATGAGAGCTATTCGAGTTAATCCATTTTTTTCTGTGAAGATTTTATACCAGGGGTTACCTACCCAACAAATCAGTGCTGCCTCTAAAAATGCGGATGCGGATGTCAAGATTTGGTACTTAATAAACGTCAAATATTACATTTTTAGCATTTTTTATAAAAAAAAACGAAAAGTTTAGTATTTGAGCAAGAATATAGGTGCGTTTTATTTAATAAACAGTAATTTGGCCGACTTTTCGGGCTCTAGCCGATTTCTTTATATATGATGACGAAATTACTAGAGATGCCCCGAATAGTGAATTTGGCCGAATACCGAATACCGAATATTCGGCCTCTCTCTCGACCGAATACCGAATATTCGGCGACCGAATATTCGGCATGACATACGAACATTTTGTGCCACAATTATTATGAAAACTGTTCGCCATCAAAGCACAACGTTTACTAAAATGGGGCATTATCTATGAAAAGGGACCTTATTGTCGATGGCGCTTACGCCGCACTGCGTCGCGCGGTATTGTATTTATATCGGAGCATCGTTAATAATGGCGTAAGCGCCATCGACAATAAGGTCCCTTTTCATAGATAACGTCACAAATATATTTTTTTGTTGAACAGAATTAATGAATGTGATTAGAGTCAATCAAATCAGACCCATGATAAAAATAAAATATTTTGTAATCAACAAATACTCAAAAACGTGGCTTCGCATTTAACTATCTTTCCAAGAATAAATTTTAAATATTAAATATACCTAGATTTTTGTAATTTTTTTGTGTAATTTTTCTTTTTAGCTAGGTGCAACAGATATTCGGTATTCGGCCGAATAGTAGGCAACATTCGGCCGAATACCGAATATTCGGCAAAGTGGCCGAAGAGGCCGAATACCGAATAGTTGCCGAATATTCGTGGCATCTCTAGAAATTACCTAGCACTTAGCCGCCGGCGCCGCCGCTAATACGTTCCTGTTACCGACTTGGTCGAGATCCGCATCATGCGGACGCTCCGCTCGATTTTATGCGGATGCGGATGCAGATGCGGATGTTGAAAATAATGCGGATGTTCCGCGGATGCTGTTGCGGATGCAAATATCCGCAACATCCCTGCTACGCATACAAATTGTTTCAAATCTCTGGAAGGTAGAATCTCTACATAGATAGATACAGGCACCTTCTGGGCGAGCTCGCTCCATCGTAGGCCACGTCTACGCCTCGGCTAGTCTGTGGCCATGAGTAAGCCCATTCATAATAATAAAAAAAAAAAAAAGATGTCACTACTCTGGTTTTATACCACTCTGCCCCTCTATTGTGTACAGTTGTGATCAATACAAGCGCCAATAAATAGGTATATTGTGGGCCTGTCGCTGGCAAAACATGTTGATGTATACCACACATTGATACGGTAGCGCTAATTAGTTGCGCGACCTTGGAACAGTTGGTTAAGATGTAGGTCAGTTATTATTTATATAATAGGAACTGTTTGTAATCATTATTCATTCTAAAAAACAGTTTGTATTTTATTACTAGCGATCCGCCCCGGCTTCGTACGGGTAAACCTTAACAAATTAATCACATTATACACCTAAACCTTCCTCAAATAAATAAATAAATATTATAGGACATTCTTACACAGATTGACTACGTCCCACAGTAAGCTCAAGAAGGCTTGTGTTGTGGGTAATCAGACAACAATATATATAATATATATAAATAAATATGTACTTAAATACATAGAATACAACCATGACTCAGGAACAAATATCTGTGTCATTACACAAATAAATGCCCTTACTGGGATTCGAACCCAGGACCATCGGCTTCACAGGCAGGGTCACTACCCACTAGGCCAGACTGGTCCTCAAGAATCGTTTTCGAGTTTATCGCGAACATACATACACACAAATAGATAGACGAGGCGGGAGACTGTTTTATAAGATGTAGTGATTATATTTACACTTTGCCTGAATTGTGAACTTAGGATTTTTAGGAAAGTCATCCCGGCCCAGTAGGACACGACACGGCCCCGTTGCGATTCCCGTAGCTTTCGGCTTCTGCGGTTCGTTAATTTGAAACACTTCCTAGAATTCGAATCCACGCACCGTTCGACTTTTTTTGGCAAGCGCCATTGGCGAAATGGCAACACACGTTTATTTGACAAATGGTTGAGTCAGTTTCGTAATTCTTATGTGTGTGAAAATATTGTTGTTCCGCACGATTTAACTTGGCATCCAGCGTATTACTTATATTTATCGAAGCTATCAAATCGAAATTAATTTGACTTTTGATATAGATGTCAGATTTTTATAGCGAGGTCATTAATAATTAAAATTTGGCAGCCATTCATGTAGATACAGCCCGAAATTTTTTAAATACGGAACTACTTAATGCAGTACCTACTCGTCTAGTGTAGAAGTAAGCAGTTCCAAAAGTTTGCTGTCATGAAAGGGTGTCGCTATTATGGCTCCTCTACACGATGGGCCAGCGCCGGCCACTCCAAGCGACGCAGCCATGCGGTAGAATGAGATAGCAATATTACTTGCTCCCTCTAACGCATAAATGCGTCCTTTGGAGTGGCCGGGGTTGGCCCATCGTGTAGAGGACCCATCAGATAACGCGCTAAAACCAGCACTCAAAGAACGATTAATTGTCACTGCTAAAATGAAACCACGCACATTCGACATTATATTTCCGCTCCAAATATCCGATAGATATATCGACACATTCGACACGTTGTCATCGCTTATCGTCCCGATCGTTACGCTCTCTCCACACTCCCTGCCAATTAGTCTGCTCTATGTAACGTGTCTTTAAACGAAAAACGACTTAAATCCATAGAACCTCTTAGCACATTACGACCATTTTCGTTTGATATATGTAATTTTCTGGTGTACATTGTAAGTATGGGTTTAAGAAACATACCGGCTCCTATGTTCTTTTATGACAGAATGCCTGACTTTCATTTTTTACTGTGTAACGAAAGTCTTTGCATACGAATTGTCTAGAGAGCTATGCAAATTTGGGCTTAATTGCTGGGTTAAGGTGGTTCGCTTTTCATACAAAATTCAATCAAAGCTCATTAAGTAACTACACACTATTAGTACACAAATATTTCCGCATTTATCTTCTTTCGAATATTCGTTTGCGCGAAATTAACAGGAAAACAATGTTTTATACAGAAATCATGCAAAAATCATAGTTAACTTTTCATCAATTTTACGTATGTGTGTGTCACAAATGTCGTGTACAGATACATTTGCGACGTTGCCATACCATTTCCGACGTTGCCGGGCTGACCACGGCTCGAATTTGGAGTGCCGTCATGTTTAGTGCAATTTTGTTGACACTGATATTTGACAGGTAGTTAATTGACCTAAGCAAGAAGTTCGTCAGCTTAGCTAAGAACTATCATGGCGTGTTATGCAAACAGTCGCTTTTTTGCTTGCAAACGGAAGATTCCCGGTTCGATCCCCAGTCATTGTATGCTGGAACATAACTTTTTGTATTTTTGTTACACCTAAATTTCGTATTGTTTTTTTATTTTTATTTAATTTTTCTTATTATCATAAATCGATTATTAAGTATGGGCTACACGTATTCTTTTATTTTTACAAAGATAATTAGAAATTATACTCTACCTAATCTCTCTGATTTTTACAATCAGGACATCCTCACTGCAATAAAAACCGGGCAAGTGCGAGTCGGACTCGCGCACGAAGGGTTCCGTGCCATAATGCAAAAAAAAACAAAAAAAAAACGGTCACCCATCCAAGTACTGACCACTCCCGACGTTGCTTAACTTTGGTCAAAAATCACGTTTGTTGTGTGGGAGCCCCATTCAAATCTTTATTTTATTCTGTTTTTAGTATTTATTGTTATATCGGCAACAGAAATACATCATCTGTGAAAATTTCAACTGTCTAGCTATTACGGTTCGTGAGATACAGCCTGGTGACAGACGGACGGACGGACGGACGGACGGACAGCGAAGTCTTAGTAATAGGGTCCCGTTTTACCCTTTGGGTACGGAACCCTAAAAAGAAGTATATAAAATTTCCTGTGGTTAAAAATAATGGATTTTGTCTATGAATGAAAAACACAATTATTACTATAGTTTGTTTTTTTTAGCATTAGAAATAAGGTAAACAATCTTGACGTGTCTTTTAATTGAAAAACACATTTTAAAAATAAGTTACGGCAAATATGTAACAATTATAAATCTAATACGATCATTTATATTCTTCTGCTTTCATAAGTAATCATTTTTGATTTTTAAAAAACCTGATAACACTGAGTATGTGGGGGAAGCGCTGCTGGCCTAGCGGAAAGCAATTCGGAGGTCGCGGGTTCTAACCCCGGCTCGTACCAATGATTTTTCGAACTTTTGTACGAAATAGCATTTGATACCTATTTATACACCGATACCTATTTTTCGGTGAAAGAAAACAATGTGAGGAAACCGGACTAATCCAAATAAGTTTACTCTCTGGGTTGGAAGGTCAGGGCAGTCGCTTTCGTAAAAACTAGTGCGCATGCCAATTCTGGGATTAGTTGCCAAGCGGAGAACGAATATCTGGGAGACCGACCAAAGCTTACAAAACATAAAAACTCAAAAATGCGCGTTTTCTCATAGACCTAGCTAAGAGATCAAACCCCTTATAGCAAATTTCATCGAAATCGTTAGAGCCGTTTCTGATACCATCCAAATATATAAATAAATAATTATATATCTAATAATTGCTCGTTTAAAGGTAAGATAACACAAAGGGGAAACAAAATAGTACATTTCGATGCTAGTGCGGAAGGTATGTCATTACTTCACGAGTACCGAGATATCTTGCCACGAGCCGCAGGCGAGTGGCAAGACTCGGGACGAGTGAAGAATGACATTTCCGCACGTGTATCGAACGACGTTTTTTAATACAGTTGCGAAAAAATAAGAAAAACATTGTTAATCGTACACTAAACAAAAGTGGTAACAGTGACAGCTCGGTTAGACGTCGTCTTTAAGTATATTATATCTATTCAGGCAGCTATTCCGTTCCATTCAGTCAACTTATTAAGAACGGAATTTTCAATATTGAATATTAAAAAATAAACGTGTTATAATGATGAAGAGGTAAGTAATTAAATATGAAATATGTAATATTTTTCGTATTCTTACATTAACGGTGGGTTTTTATGCTGATTACGACGTTTAAAGGAAACTAATATTAACACTCATCAATAAGTAGTCGTGAATTGGAACAAGTATAAATTTAAAAAAATTGGAAAAGTAAAAAGCACTAGTTCGAGATAACCAACTTTCCGCACGCTAAACAGCTACGTAAAGTAGCACTTTTTGAGCAACTGTATTAAAAAGAAATTACCTACTCGCACCAGTCTTGAACCCCAATCCTCTTGCACGTATTTCCACGAACATACCGTTACGCTATTGCAACATACTTACGTTGTGTGAAATTGTCTACTAGAAGGATCACGGAAACACTGTTTGCATGTGTGAGTAATAGTAGGAAAAAGCGTGACAGCAACACTCCGTCGAATTAAAAAGGTGGTTTTTGCACAATGAAGTATTCAATGTTTATTTTAATAGTTCAATATTTACTTAAAGAGTGCGCGAAACATACTTTTAAGTATACAAATACCAAGACCATTTCACAAAAAAATAAAATCTGAAATTTTGCAAAAGTGGTGCCATCTAGCGAGAGTTAAGTTTTGAGTAACCTAGGCGAACCACCTTAATTCTATAAATGCAGTATCAACTTAACTATGGGTTTATGGGAAATATATTATGTACATTCGGCATTTTAATTATACGTCTGTAAACCATAGGAGCTCTCGATTGTGTTCGTTCGGTTCTTCATATCCATTGTTCGTTATATCATGATACATTTCTCGTGGGAAAATTACATGGTACTTTCAATAAAATGGGGTTTTATAACTTTATCTGGGTCATCATAATTTCAGCCAAAAGTGGCAAGCTTTTATCTAAATGCAGAATATACTTCTGTAAAGCCAAGTTAAAAGTCTCAAACTCATAGGACTCATACCTTAGTTCCGCCCGAATTAAAATTACTCTTTGCATACTACACTTAAGGAAATTAGATACCACTGCCATCATTCCTGAGAAACTTATATTTCCCGATCAAGGAAAATGCTCCAAAATGTTCACGCTCCAGGGAATTGTAACACTGTGTAAATTAGATAATCCCATGAACACTAAGAATCGTTGGCTGCGACCCGAGCGTTCCCGGAACCTTGGCGGGCGACCGGCGACTCAGCGCGCGCGTTGCCAAGCGACAGCATAATGCTAGCAAGAAAAAAAGTCTTTGATCTTTTAAAAATTTTAGGGACATTCAGCCTCGCGACGTGCTTTTTAATGTCCTTTCGTGCTAGTTTTTTTAGTTACTTTTCAGGTAATTAAACCCCGAGCGCTCCCAGGAACTTGTTGGAACTTGTTGAGACGCGCGTTGCTAAGCGACGGCATTAATAATTATGCGGGCAGGAAAAACGAAGTCGTTGCTCTTTTGAAAACTTTAGGCACATCGCGAGGTCGCAACTGGCTTGGTTTGGCTTGTTAATATCCTTTCGTGCTGGTTTTTAACTTTTTTAGATTCATATCACCGTTAACGGTAACGGTAATGCGTCATTCGGATTATTTTATAATATAACGTTGCGAATGAGCGTACTCGTATATGAATCAAAACTTTTTACGTTAAGTGCAACTAACTTCTTCTCAAGGTTCTGATGATGGGATCCTAGAGAAATCAAGGAAACTCTTCGACTATCATTACCTAATGCGACTTGGGTATTTACCAACAGTTGAATGCACCGATCTGTGCAGCTGCTGATGACATTAAAATTGGGATTCTAAACTATTAAATTAAGTCTGTTCTTGTTTAGAAGTTTTTTATTCCATATTGTTGTTGTTTTCGTTAATTTTAATACTTTATTTTTTATTTGCAGGTAACTATTTGCCGTTTTTGTAACGAAAAATGAAGATATCGGTAAGATAGAATAGTGCAAACTTAACTTACACGTGCCGTGGTTAGCTGAGCTAATATTATTCTAAGGTCAAGTATAACTTAGCATTTATTCTAAGGTCATGCACGTATCTCGTATCAATCAATCAAATTATGTACAGTCACCTACAATAGTATGTTACACAACAAAGGCTGCAGAAATGTCTGACACGATCTTATTTGTAGAGACATAAGAGCGTGTCACATATTTTTGCGGCCTTCGAAGAGTAACATTATTATTGCATGTGACTGTACCTAACCAAGCTATGATGATAATTTAATTTCCCAATGGAATTACTCTTTGTTCCTGGATTATTTTCATGTTTTGTTGTAAAACATACCGTAAAACGGGGTGAGTAGGTTTCGCGGGGAGAGTTGGGTTATGAATGGGGAGAGGTTTGAGAGGGGGATGAGAAGGGATTTTAAGGCTACTGCTACAAAAATAATGTATTCCAATTTAAAATGGGGCTATAGTAATACGCATAATAAAAAAAATCGATCCAATAATCTTCCAAAATCACCTTTGTATGAATAACCCTCTCACCCCAAATACGAGGCACTACGGGGTGAGGTGGGTTTTCCTCTTTATCGTCAAAGTTATGAAATGGAACTACCCAAAATAAAATACAAACTAAAATACAAACGTCCGAACCACTTATTTTATACAGCATTCAGTTTTCATATGTAAAAATTAAATTTTATCGAGGTTTGAAAGTCAAATTTCACCCAACTCATCTCATTTTACGGTACCCGACTTGAATTACAAAAGATTTTATAAGTCGCTATGGAAAGGTTAACTTTAGATCGTCTGTTCATCAAAATCTGACGAACAGACGATCTGACCTACGTCAGATGCAGACTCATGTTATAAACTGAAAATATAGTCCATAAACTCCATAACCTAAAGTCCAAAAACACAAAAAACTTAATATATGTAATTTGGTTTATTCCCTAGTTTTTCTTATGTTGTTGTTACTTGTTACATAATTGTTTTGTTTACTTTTATGGTTCCGAGTTTTTAAACCCTACGATTTATAATCGACGAAAGTTAATGAACGTTTCTTATACATCTAAAAAAAAAGACTTATGTAATTTCAAAACAACTAAATTACTAAACAACATAATATGAAAATAAAACAAAATGTGTATCCACACACACATGCTTTCTCAAATATCTTAATTTTAAAATTTAGGGTTGCCAACAAAAACATTTCATAATCTGAAGAATATTCAATTTCTGATTATGAAATGTTTTTGCTGGCAACCCTAAAACAATTGACCGTAGTTATGCAGAAAACTACCAACTCAATTTTTTTGTCAATGCAGAAAGCGACCAAAGCTACTGAGTTAGGGTGTAAGTCACTTTGACAAAAATAAAAAGTTGGTCGCTTCCTACAGAACTACGGTCAATTATAGTGTAATAAAATATCCGATGCGTGAAGAACAAGTTTTTAATAAAAACAAAAGGAGATAAAGACGTAAACTACCGTTAAATTACGCAATCAATTTAAGAAGTGCATTCTGCTTTACCGTGTCCAGTGAACGAGACGCTCCTTTTTTTACCCGCATAATCTCGATTTTTGTTCCTAGAATTGATCTTTCGATATCCTTTAATTAAGTACAGTTTTAATGGATGTAAAGGAGGAGAAAAATATTTGGTTTTTTTTTACATTGATTCATACTACTAATATAACACTTTAAACTCTCGCGTTTTGTACAACAATGAAATTATATCGCGGTAGACCCGTTTATGTAATACTAAGTCCGATTTTCAAAGATAAATTTGTGTAATAGTAATGTTTAGGAGTGCTCTAGTATTAATTTATAACTGTATAGAATACGGTTTTCGAATATTTTAACATATTATTGACCGGACGAGTGCGAAGCGTCTCTGTTTTAGCTTGCAAAAAAATGCTTCCGTAAAAATTTGCCCTCCCATAGAAAATGGATCAGCCAAATTTTTTTTACGTGATTTCGGGGTTGGTCCCATAGTAAAAGTTGTTCATTATAATCCTAAAACCTCCCTGGCAACGGGAATGCACTTATTTTTTGGCCATCCTGTATATCATTTCTCAATCAATTCTCATGAAATTTTGTAAGCTGGTTCAACAATCATATGTTTCTTGTCGATTCCGTTTTAGAAAACTTTTGAAAACGACGGAGCCATGGAAATTTAAAAAAAAAAGTTTACCTAAAGCATAGTGGCTCTTACTTATTTAATTTTAGTGGTTTTTCATGGAATCTACTCAATCTTCAGTAGTTCAGTACTTTCCTATTTTCCGGTGAAAATGCTATTTCGCAAAACGTAAACTATTCAAACATAAAACAGATCATAAATTTTCCGCAATTTGCATGTAGCCGTGTGATGAATCCATTCTACTAAGCAGTAGCTATTATGTGTATATTCCCAGGAACAAGGGCCTACCGCGAACTTCGTTCGACGTACTGCCTCTCTATCACACTTATTTACGAATTCCCAAGTGCGCCAGAGAGGCAACACGTCGAACGCGGTTCGCGGTAGGCCTTTAGTAACAATATATTAACCCGTCAACACGGTCATGTTTTACGGAACACATCAGGTAATTCGCTTCAGTCGTACCAATATAACATGAGCTAAACATGTTTATCTTTTAAGAGGGATAAGCCAGGAAATTAATAGGAAACAAAAGATATGGCGCGCCGCGCGAAACTTGCGATGGAAGATATGGCCGTCGCGCTAGTTTTTATATCAATTTCTCGGAAAAAAATTTGCTTGTACTGTATTATACTATTACTGTTACGTATGCAGGGTTGCAGGGAATGCAGGGTAACGATATACATATCGAGCCAACTTAAACCTTTTAAGGTTTTCGTTGGCATTTGGCCTTAGCAAAAAGAATAGATAGTATAGAGGGGTCCTGTCATTGTAAATTTTGTAGTCACACTAGTCACAGTAAATTTACTGCCATCTATCGACACACGACTAAAACTCAAAATGAAAACATATAAAATTATCCAAAAAATGTATATACGAGTATCATTTTGATCCATGTTCATTCAAAATGTGTGTGCGGCATCTATCCGATAATTACTTTTTCTTGATTTCCGAGGCACGTTTTTTCCTTAGACTTTATTCATCTTATACGAGTTACATATGTCTTTGGCCTTAGTAAAAAACATGTAAAAAATCATTATAAAAACTACAATTAGGAACTGCCTGAGGTCAAGCTTTTAATTGGTAACTTTGGGAAGCGATGGGAACAGATCGGGTTTCACGGGAGGATTCCCGTACTAATTAGACGACCCGACCGAACCGGCGGAACCAGAACAATGCGGGGAAAATCTAAAAATGGAACGTCCTAAGCGTATTTGACTAAATTGAAAAGGCAGTATTACTATCTATACAATTGTGTTCTGTATAAAAACAGGCCTCATCAAAATAATTGCAATCATTCTCTTTAGATCCAGTCGCTAGATCCAAAATGGATCTAGTGGGAAAAGTTTTTCTTCTTAGATCCAAAATGTATGTTGACATTTAGAAACTGGATCTATAGGGAAAATATAAATATCATTAGATCCATTAAATTTTTCCTATGAAGAAAATGGATCTAAAGAGATTTTTTTTATCTCAACAGATCCAACTTGCAATACATATACCTACGTTAATGTATTTAATGGAGATTGGATTTATTTAATTCTTTATTCTGTCTGTATGTCTGTATATATGTTCGCGAGAAACTCAAAAACTACTGAACGGATTTTCATGCGGTTATAGAGTAATTCTTGAGAAAGGTTTAAGTGTATAATTTATTAAGGTTTTGTGTAACCCGTGCGTGGCCGAGGCGGGTCCCTAGTAAATAATAAAATAAATCGAAGGTTTGCCAATGCGCTATAATGGAGCGAAGCGTATTAGGTGTTCAAAGAACTGACCGCAGCAAATGACTTAAATAGTAATACCTAAGTAATTTATTATTATTTTAATTTTTTCTGATTAATACTACAACGGTAAATGTAATTAACGTTCATACGGTTTCGAATCTGTTTATGGCGATGAAGGAACCAATGGATTTAGTAACAATACCTAAGTGTACTTTAGTTGCAGTCTTGTATCTCATATGAGTGACATTTATTAAAAAGAGATAGATGATGATATAAATATCTAACTTATTAAATATTGTGCTAGGGACCTTATCACAATAGGTGCGTTAAAGAAATTAAGTTATAGCAAACGAAAACCTAGGTACGGCACCTACTGGCTTTGCAAGTTTCCTTTATGAAAATATCCGAAAAGAAATTATAGTTTGCCAAAGGACCGTCTCATTTCAATCATAGACAGAGAGAATCATACTATCTTTGTCTTACACTAGTACTAGCACCCAAAAGAAAAGGATGAGTATAGTTTTCCTGGTTCTTACTGACAAATTGGTTTGACCAACTATAGTTTGGTGATGCTTGCTTACTGGTAACACGTATACATGAACACAACAAATGTTTATGAGGAACTATCTAGTACCTATTCAAGAAATAAAAAAAAATAGTTGTGTTTGAATCATTTAGTTACTTGTCTTTAACAGGCGACATCTCGTAGGCAGTAGAATCAATTTTTGAAGTGGGCAATAGCGGAACTAACCATCCCCACGTCACTTAAAATATGACAATTATGCCGGCACCACAGAGTCGCTCTTACACGCTTCAAAGATGATTTTACAAATTATTGGACATAATAAGTGTATTATAGGTATTGGAAGTTGGAAATATTCAAAATCTTTACAAAATACAACTATTCACCCATCATGACAAATGTTACCTCGTTTCTGGCTTTGTATGAAAAGTCAAAACCGCTTTAATATACCTACGAGAGCGATAGAGAGGCAAATAATATATGTATTGCTTACACCACGTGGAGTTAATAATTTCCTCGATTATTCGAGATTAATAAGTAATTGTTGTCTTATGGACATCCCACATGATCTTTAGCAATGATGAGCGGATGTATCTGTATATATGTATATATAGTGCGACATAAAATTGAAGAAATTAAATTAAATGGAACTAAAAGAGATACTAAATTGTTGCCATACTTAAGAATTTTACGTCAAAAATGTAACAATTAAGTAGAAAGTGGCGCCCTCATTTATTTTCCAAAATTTCTTGCCGAACTATAGTTATGTACTTACGAGTATAAGTCACATTCTAACCTAGCTTGGCACCGATATGAACAAAGTGAGGCAATATCATTATAAACGTCATAGTTCTATACATAGATAAATACCCGCTTATTCATAAACGTTTACTAAAGTTGACAAGCCGATAATAATCGTTTGTCCCTTTCCGACGTATTGGTGTGATGGAAAGGGACAAACGATTATTATCGGCTTGTCAACTATAGTAAATGTTTATGAATAAGGGGGATAATATTTAAAGTTTATATAAATTTGACATTAATGATGACATGGTCAAATTTTGTCATTATAAAATGCTAATAATAAAACACTTTTTTTACTTGTTTTAATTCTTGTTTATTACTTAAAAACTACTTCAGCGGCGTGGTACGATCGCATTGTTATAGTCGGTCAAACCAAATTGTCAGTAAATAAGAACAAAAAAACTATGCTCATCCTTTTCTTTTGGGTGCTAGTACTAGTGTAAAGCCCGCTCCACACTCGTGCGCTGATCTGCGATCTCGACTCCCACACTCGCGTTCGCGGATTCGCGCCGCGATTCGCGCACGAGTGTGGAGGGGGCTTATGGCAAAGATAATCTCTGTCGATGTATATGCCTTGAAATGAGACAGTCCTTTGACAAACTATATCACCTGCCACAATGCCTGTCACGTTCTAACATTTAAGTGCGAAAGTGACAGACATAGTGACATGAGAATAGGCCTAAGCTATAGTCTGTAAAGCACAATATGTCAGTAGCAATGTAAGTACAGCAAACTGAAGTAGGGCAACACTCAAAGAGCAGTATTGCGCTAAGAAAAGCAGCAATGTACATCGAACCAAAACATGAAATTATTTACAACAATGAAAATAAATATTTAACTTTGCTTAAGTTCATGCACAATCTTATTTAATATATTGCTATTTAATGGTTTTCGAAACGTCAACGATTCAAAATGTAAACAAACTTGATGGCTGTCATTCACGAGCCACATTCCACAGATAAAACAGAGATGACACCCGATTTTGAAATTAATCATAACAGTGTTGCTAGTCTGTGCGATTTTTCAAAATTGCCGCCTTTTACTACTGACAAGATTTGCTTGACCCAGTATATCAAGATCTAGATTTAGACCAAGCTTTTTGCACTGCACATCTTTCTGAATTTATTTATAGTAACTGATGACAGGGACGCAGCAACAAGTAGAAGTAAGATGGAAATATCTACATAGTGTCTGGCATAAGCTAGCAAATCCAATACGGGTGAATATTTAAACGGTGGTTAGCATAGGACCTAAGAAGTATATTGAGATAGATTGTGCTTAGAAACACAATGAAAATTGTAACCCTACAATATAATTCGGTCCGCAATGTAATAGACCACACAAGATACGGAATACGAGCTATTTATTTAACTATACGTGTATTTTCTGCTCTAACACGAATATGCCGGATGCACGAATAACCAGAATCAAAAGGCCTTAGACAACGTACGCCATAGCACATAGCGTTCTTGGCGCCACGGGCACTTTGAAGGGTCTTGGCGTTGCAAATGCCGTTCAGAGTAGCTTTGTCCAACTCTACATAGGTACGTAATCAGCAAGCGATGACAATCTTCAGTTCAGTGATTACAAATACCATTTGTTTTGTTCAAACTTACCCTCCGGACTAACATATATATATTTACCTACAAACAAACAGACAAACGCGGCGGGGGACTTTGTTTTATATAATATATAACCAGCGACCCGCATGGGTTACACAAAATATAGCAAGTTATACACCTAAACCTTCCTAAAAAAATCACTATTGATAGGTAAAAGCCGCATAAAATTCCGTTTAGTAGTTTGAGTTTTTCGCGAACATACCTACACATGCACAAGCATACATGCGCGGCGGGCTTTTTTTACAAGATGCAGTGATACTGATATTATATGTGTAGCGATGCATGAGGATCACCGCAGACTCATTTGGATAGCTTCCACGAAAATAAAAGCAATGATAGTCGAACGAGATGGCGCTGTGTGTTATGTGGTAGGTATATTTTGTTGTCAATAAAATAACGTTTGAAAAATGACAAAACAGTGGACACAAAACCTATGGGGTACATTTTATTGTCACCCCCTCATTCATAAAACTAAAAGCCTAACCTACTTAATTTATTGAATAACATTGAATAATTTTACGGTTTAGACTCACTTGTTTTTAGTCACTCGCGCGACATGTTATAATAATTACAAAGGTGTGTGTGTGGGTGTGTTAATTATTCAATGTTAGTATGTCTCACAACAGCTTAAATTTGAGTACTTAATTTATGTTTTATCCCTTTCTTACAAATACATAAGTTAAAAGACAGAGTAAGACAAACGATTTCTTCTTCTTCCTCGGTCCCTCATTGCTGAGGATCTCGACCATTGTATGCATTTGATTTTACCTCTATTATATTTTATAATCATTAATTCACTGGGTCGAGGAACATTAACGCTGATAAACTATTTATTAATTATGTGGTTCGCGGTAGCCTGCTGAAATTATGCTCTGTACATCAATAGTTATATTATAAATATTCAAAATGACTAAACACAACAAAAAACCGGACTGCGAGTCGAATCGCCCACCGAAGGTTTATCCGTACTTTTTAGTATTTGTTATAGCGGCAACAGAAATACATCATCACAGAAGAAAGGAAACTTCCTGCAAAAACGAAGTTTGATAGCGGTTCAGGGTCGAATCATGCTTTCCCTTTCTAATATATGGCACTATCCCTTTCGGCTATTTAGGTTTGTCACAAATCAAGTGATTTTCTTATCTGTGGTCGTGCACGCAAAAGGAAGTCAAGTGGTGCCAACCCTAATAATTGCTCGGAGCAATGCTGAGCCGAGCGGAGCCGAGTTTGACCGAAGTCAGGAGTTTCGCACCCCTGGGCCTACCACACTTTCCATATACCAAATAATATGTGCAAGGCATATGTCAAGTCATGTCTTACAAAAGTGGCGGAACTCAAAGCGAACTGTTACCTAGAGAAATCTATTTTGTGTAAAATATACTGTATCTACTGATCACATACCTATGCGTGCGAATGGCGAGGAAAATATGATGTGGAACTGGATATTAGCAACAAGACTATCGTAGATTGTCCACATATTACCTAATATTTATCTAATAATTAAATACCTATTTGTATCAGGCAGCAATATAACAAATAGCTTTTAAACTATGAATACATAGGTAAACTATTCTGTATCTCCCGATCTCCCGAACAAAAACTTAAACTAACTTATGTCACTATCAAAGTTTCATAGTACCCGTACACCTATATTAAACAATGAGTCAGCCGAACCTACAATATCTTGGAACTACATAAGTATTTTAGGTACCAGTCTAAAATAAATGTAACCTCACACACGTCACTATCAAACACAAACGTGCTAGAAATAGGAATACATTAAAGTTATAAGTAGTTGAAACTTTTCTACGAATTTAACATTAACTGCATTGGTAGGAGTCAGAAACAAATCAACTTCCAGTGCTGTAGGTACTAACCGCATGCTTGCTAGGTACTATACTAGTTGCTTGTCGAAACGCTATGCATGGCTAGTGACCACATCTGTTTTCCTGTATCAAGCCCGAAGTGACCAAAACTTTAATCAATAGATTAGTAGTATTTTATGCCGAGTGACCACGCTCCACCATGGTTGAAATTACCTTACTGCCCTTACCTTACCTAATTGCCCGAAGAACGTCCCCATGTCAGTTCGATAAGTACATAAAGTATGTATGTAAGTGACCAACATGTCATTTTTCAACGACTCATTGTTAGCAACTTATAACAATCTTAACACAACTAAATTATTTCTATAGGTTGATTTAAATACCTGATCAAAATACAATGAAGGTCTGTTCGTCTACAAAACCTCTTCCAGAATCGGTAAATTATGTTTTCACATATCTTCACAAAAATTGATGCCTCGAAATGGATGGTTGGATACGAATAAAAGTCAAATACTTGATTAAGTACTTGAGCGTATAACAACTGAGTCTCACCATCAGTTTAGAAACCTCTGCTATCACTATGGTTGTGTATAATTTACTGTAAGTACTTAATTGGACAATGGTTCTTAAAATCATCGGTGAACATACATAAAAAAAACCGGACAAGTGCTAGTCGGACTCGCCCACGGAGGGTTCCGTACAAATTAACAAATTTACAAATTCATAGTAAGTATTATTAAGATTTTTCCCTGTCCCCAGACAGATAGACAGAGAGACAGACAGACAGACAGACAGACGGACGGACGGACGGACGGACGGACGGACGGACGGACGGACGGACGGACGGACGGACAGACGGACAGACAGACAGACAGACAGACAGACAGACAGACAGACAGACAGACAGACAGACAGACAGACAGACAGACAGACAGACAGACAGACAGACAGACAGACAGGCAGACAGACAGACAGACAGACAGACAGACAGACGTACGGACGGACAACAAAGCGTTCTTAAAGGGTTCCGTTTTTTCCTTTTGAGGTACGGAACCCTAAAAATATGTACTAACTGTACCTACAGTATAGCCTCTTCCTCATTACAAGTCGATTACATATCACAGTAGATATAAAACATACGTGACATATACTTAGTACTTATACTTAGTAAACCAAACAGCGATCACTAAATTATTAGATAAATCGCGGAAATAAGTAGGTAAATTAGCCAATAACTTGTTCGTCAGTGTTAATTAATCCAGAAAAGTGATGTCAAGAAGTAGGTAAAATCATACCTGGGAAAAAACTGATATCTTGCTATATAAAAACTGATATCTCGTCATACGCACGCATAATGTACTCCGTGTTAAGGTAAGGTAAAGGTGTATAGGACATACAATTTAACGAACCTACTGATACGATAGTGGACTTTTTACTAAATCTGATGGCGTAGTTTACCGGTTTGAATATCTAATGCCAGTCAGTCTGTGCCCCGTTTTAATCATACATCCCCCTTTATTACATATAACTGTTTTTTTCTATTGACTACCATGTCCTTAATATGCTTACCTAAAGGTCTGAATCACTTACTTGTTAAGCTGTATTCACCTGCGTTTACTGGCACGTCGTCGGTGAATTGCGATCTGTGAGTGATCCTGTATGACCCGCAAACTTGACAACCCTAGAGTGCCGAAATAGAGCATTACCTTCAATTACCATCGTTGATAGTAATAGAAATCGGTTATAGTGTAGTCTTGAAGTTTTCATTTTCAAACTCGTTAAAATTTTGAATCAAGACCTCAAATTAAACCTACTTTTCTGTCTCCTAAGAAATATTTAGCTATTCACGAGCATTTCCAAAAAGTAAATTGATGATTATGCTAATTGCAGCTACTAAGTTAACCTCTTAATAACCACACAAAAACAATTAATGTACATTAGAATACACAATACAGAACATGCTTTGAATAAACATACGATAAGCTTAACATTATGTCACAAGTTCAGGAAAGAATGTATACATACCGAAACTAGCTTTGTTCTGTATTATATTTTCTTATGTACATTATACAATTTATTTAATGTTTTTTTTTCTTGATCCAGTAGTGCGAACATCGACGAAGGACGTTTTTTTGCAGCAGCCACTCGTGATAATGCTTGTATTTTACGTGTATCTCTGAAATTAAAATAAGGATAAGCTAAGACTTCTAATTACTTAGTGGCGATTTAAAGCTAACATGGCCATTTACAATATAAACACTAGGTATTGAACAGACGAACATATTATTTGAGTGGTCAAGAATTACTTTTTTTTCTTGCGTTTAAAGTGTGGTCGAGAATAATCTGCTGTGGTAACCACAAAATAAACACAAGTAGAATGGTTATACTGTATAGCTATTTTATTCCTAAAGGTATACCTACAAAATCTGCTCTTAACTGCTGTAAATGGCTGCTATATGCATAAAAGTAAAATTAAAGTATTATAAAATCAGTAGCAGTTGCCACACCCAAATAACTAAAATTTATTGTAATCTTAATAATATATAATAAGATGTTGAAATCTACACAACAATCTACGCGTTGTATGGGAGCTTTCAGTCTTTTTTATTTACTATTCCGGTCAATACCTTATGTGCTGGCTTCCGACACATGTTCGTATCTCGTATTCGTTCCTTCGCCAGACATTTCTCGATTCAGTTACTAACGACCCGACACCGGCGACGCCGCTTCAATGATATTTGGCTACCAACGGAGCTGGAGGTGGTAAACTTCGTCTCGCCAATGAAAAGAAAAACATTAAAACTCATTAAGTTAATGTTTTACAAAATTGTGCATTATAAATTGAATTTACTTTAACTGTATAGTCCATAAATTTATGGTTACTTATCTCTATTTTTTGCGCATTGTACAAAATTTTTTGTTAAAGACACTCAAATGCGTTTTCATACCAGGGTTCTAACCTGGAGCCGTTTACCTTTACTTCTCATGCAACTACCATATTTACTAACAGGCTAAAATAATCGTCCTAGTCTTAAATTTACTTAATCTACGTGTGTTAGAGGCAACGTGGGTCCAACAAGCAAATGTATTGTAACAATCAATCAAGTAAGTTCCTCACTGGGGCTCGAACTCAAGGCCATTTTCTTCTCAGACAGAGTCACAACCAACAGGCTAATTATAATTAGGTATATGTTATTGTATTGCTTATTATAATTTATGATTCAAGTTGCTAGAAATAAAAATGATTAAATTTAATTAAATGCCGTCGCGCTAGTCTTAATTTTGTTACTCTTATGTATTTGCAAGGCAGCACAGGCTCTGTGGAAGCATCAACGGACCAGAATTATAATCAGGGGTCACCTACTTTTTTTGCATTGCACCAAAAAGCTATTCGGTAACACTAATCATACACGTACCAGGATTCGAACCCAGCAACCATTCTACTTCTCATGCAATGGTAATACCAACATGGGTCCACCAAGTAAATGCGGCAACCAATCAATAAAGTGCTCTCGCCGGGGCTCGATCCCAGGTCCACTTACTTCTCAGACTGAGTCACAACCAATAGGCTAATACGCGAGAGAATTTAGATAAATAACCCAGGCGTGGTAACAATAGCGTCCGTATTCCACAATACGGACACAAACTAGCAGCGGGTGTCCTGTAGCTTAGCAAAAAGGGCAAAAACTATACACGTTATATGACATGAGCCCCTGTGTGTATTTATAATAATATACCAATCGACGCACCTAGTTTGGTAATCTGAAATACAGGCGCATTTAAAATATTAAGTGTTTCACTCTTATTGTTAGAACAAGCGATCTATTCTAAAACTTAAAAGAAAGTTTATTTTATAAATAGGTACCTGACTTACATGACCCCTTAATTGATAGGAAATAATCTTATTCAATTTATTCAATTAGATCCATCAATATCAATTACAATATAATTAGCGTCAAAAACAATTACAAGTACATAACCCCAAGGCGGCGTAAAATACTTGTCGTAATTGAGGAGTTGCGTTCTACCCTTCACACCAGTTCCATTTCACCAAATAAAAAACGCCTATTATTCCGACTCATATCTAAAGTTTACAGTTTTGATCTAAGGTTAAATCTAACTTATATTAATTAATCTTAATGAGCGGCCCTCCTTGTGAGTAAAGGCCTCTCCCAGTTTGCGCCAAACTCTCTGTGTCTTAAGCCTTGGTGTCCCAGTGTCCCAGTTGCTCGGGACGCGGTCTGTTCACCAAATAGCACTGTTTAAATGCAAATGCTTGGTTTTAAGATAGTAAAATTTAAAAAAGGCTATAAGTACCTATGCATATACCTAAGATTTAAGGAGCTCAAGGGTCAATCCATCATCAGAACTCGACCTTAATAAAAGTATTGCGTAAAAACTTGTTGAATAAACTTAACGAAGAAGACACATCGCCAGAGGTGAAATACGTGCCGTTTAGATGTTCCGTTCTGGTCTTTACTTTTTTGAATATAAGTGCTTGATTTGGTAATTAATAGGTCACTAGGAACATGCATGCCTATAAGATATTACCGGGATTCGAACCCTCCTCCTCTGCTTCGTAGGCAGGGACAAAACGGCCTCCAAGGACACCGTATTTTTTTAGTCGTTTAAAAAGTAAACATTTACTAGCTAGTATCTACCTATCCGTAAAGTACATTTACTTACTCGAGTAAAATAACTTATCTCTATGTAGATAACAGCAATATACATTTATTACTAAACTAAAGAGTCGCACACACCACACACACTTATACTCGTATGTTCACACATAAACCATTATAAATGACGGATATAGCGCAAAACGAATAGGGTTCCATTTTGCCACTACGGACCCCGAAACAAATAACCATCAGCATTCTGAGTGTCTTAATCTACTAAGACTTAATATAGTTTCTATGTTATGTAGCGCTACGTTCCTAAGGTAAAGGGATTATAGCGATTACAGGTTACAGACCTTAAAACACAGAATAAATAATAGTACTAGGTACAGAAGACTCACTCTCTAACAATACGCGTCTGTTACGATCAGCACAGATATGGCCGCTAGGTGGCGACAGCGCCACGCGCGGCTTATGGCTTTTCCCAAAATTGGGGTGGAACGGATGTACTTGTAGCTACCTGTAGCAAAGGAACGAAATCGCGGAGTGAGCCACGCCTGCTTAAAACGCAACCCTGTCACAGAATAAATAATAGTACTAGGGACCCTGTGGAAATGTGGATACACTATTATTGGTGGTGAGGCCCATCGGTCTACTGCTTAGGGCAGCACGTCGCTGTCATCTGTACTCACATATATAACTTCAGGATATTTACAATTTCTGAAAACCTGCAGAAAAATATAACATGCAGTGCCTACCCCGATCACAATCATTTATCTGAACTATATAATTTTCACAATATACACATGTCTCATTAATTTAAGCTCGAGTATGAAATGAACTCGAAGCCGCCACACACAATTCCTTGAAAATTTAAGATGGGAAACTTACCTCTACTTAGATATTTTCGGAGGTGCACATATAAATAAGAATTAGCCTTTACTATATTTTCTTCTATCATCTTCTTGAATTTGCATTAGAATAAAATTGCATTTTGTAAATGACATCGAATCTAATATGACAATTGTCACATTTTTTCTTATACCTAAATCATAGACAATTGTAATTTTATAATACTCGTTACGTACAACCTTCCTACAACACACCTTCACAAACACACACCATTCGTACATGTATAGTTGGTCAAACCAATTATTCAGTAAATAAAAACAAAAAAAAAACTAGTGTAAGACGAAGATGGTATGATTCTCTCTGCCTATGTTTGAAATGAGACAGTCTTTTGACAAACTATATATAAAGAAGTTATTTTTTTCATTTAGATTTATTTTACCAACCGCAGTGGGAGAGTCTGTGGGGAAGGAGAAGAGTTGTGGCAGAAACGGGAACTAACATTTTCAATTTTATATGGCAATCACACCTTTGACACGTGTCTTGTAAAAAGTAAACATACTTCTGTCATTGTATATTTTTATTAACAAAAACCGCATATTATGCGTAAAATATTTTCAAAACAGGATAAAAGCGTACATAAAACCACAAGGGAATTACATTTAACATTTTTAGGTTTTGTCAGCGGGAACAAATCGGCTAAAAGCCGTCTATCGACTTACAAAAAGTCGCGAAACGTGTTTCTGCTATGACGGGTATTGATGTTGTATTTAATATTAAATAATTACCTATTTAATAGGCCCCCTAAGTACTTACCTTGTCTCCGGTACATAATCGGTTAGTATATTCATTCAAAATATATTCATTTTCATAAATATGCAGGTCATTCATGATCTTTATCTTTAAAATAACTGACAAAATAATAGTCTTGATACTTGCCATTTATATTTATGTTTTTTTTTTTCAGGATTGAGTACTACTCGTAGGTACTTTTCTACGAGTAGTACTTTATAGTATCTCGAATAAAAGACCACTAAAGTAGGTGATATGCAAGAATTTGTAATATACGTATCAGATGCACCTCCAATTCAGATGAAGATAGTTCTATGAGTCTCCCTGGTTGTTCTGAAGCTAGCTCAAACATAACTGAAATTGAATACATATTATAATTCAGACTTCGATTACAAAGAATATTTTTTTTTCTAATAAAATATTTCTTTATTTGTAAGTTCGTTTACTAGGTTCTGCTAGGTACGAAATTATATTTCATACATATTTAGCAGTGACTTTTCGGCGAAGTAAATAATTTCATCAGATGAGAGTACTGGGCATACTCGTATCCTAATAAGGGCTACGTACATGTGCACAGTTTTTATATCCCAGATACTAAATGTACAGTTCAATTGCCCAATTTATACCCGATCTATTCGGTTTTTTTATTAAAATAACTTAAACGAGAATTGTATTGGGCAGATTCTTAAGCTGGCTATACACACTGGGGTACGCCTGCGCAGTTTTACCTGTACATTTCAACTGCGCAGTTAAAACGGAGCGTCTGTGTCATTCGACTGTGCAGTTTTCTACGACTGCACAGTTGACCTGCGCAAATATGAAAATACATATTTTTTACCCGTGTGTTCTTGAACTGCACAGGTAAAACTGGGTATGTGTGGCGTTCGCCTGCACAGGCCTCAGTTGATCCGGAGATTGTAGATCGCGGATAGATTGAGATTGCATAAAAATGTCTCATAAGACATTCGTATGACCTTCCAGTAGCAAGGAATCGCGATGTTACTGTTAATTTTTTATTAGGAGTTACAGCGGTTCTCATAATAGTGTCCTGCTTTTCAATATAGGGTTTATTTAAAATCCTTAGATAGTATTAGAACAAATTAAATTATTTCAGTTTATCCTTAGATAGATTCGGTAATATTCAGGATATATTTTAAATTCCTTTCAAAGTGCTCCGTCAATATCAAACACAGCTGATGACGGTGCCATGGCTACACAAATGAGAGTTTGTGCAGGTTTACCGCTGCCGTGTGTGTGCTCCACCCAGCTAGGATTTACCTGTGCAGTTTAACTGCACAGGTAAAACTGCGCAGACTTACCCTAGTGTGTATGGCCAGCTTTAACTATACTGCAAAACGTAATTCAAGACCAAAAAAAGTAAGACAATATTGCCACTGCAATAATTTGTTTGTAAAATAGTAAATTATTTTTGATAAATAATCACGCTAAGATAATTTATTCAATGGTAATGTTACTTCTACTATTTAAAAAAGTACTTTTATTAGCTTATTTTTACATAAATATAAGACGCGCTAGTAAAAAGTGGTAACATTTTCTTACTTTTTTTTTGTCTTGAATTACGTTTTGCAGTATAGTGTTAGTAGTTTTGTCAAACGCACTGTCACTTTAGTATCTGAGACATAAAAACAAGAGTTTGTTTTAAACTTTGGAAGAAAACTAGTGCCTGGGCTAATAATTCCGGCTACATTGGATGCAAAATAAAGATGTCTATCTCTATCTCTTTAATTCAGAAGATTGAGTTGACG
Organism: Cydia fagiglandana; assembly: GCF_963556715.1. Taxonomy (NCBI): domain Eukaryota; kingdom Metazoa; phylum Arthropoda; class Insecta; order Lepidoptera; family Tortricidae; genus Cydia; species Cydia fagiglandana. The sequence continues at coordinate 7,057,772 of NC_085953.1, read as the reverse complement.
AGCCGACACCAGGTTCCCTTTAGTAAGCTGTGGCAAAAAACCGGAACAAAGAGATTCAAGTATCATGATCTTTAGTGTCGTATTATAATCACGTGACAGTGTTGTCAGTATAGCAGGAACTTAGAGGGCCTATCGCGAATTACGTTCCAGGTGTTGCTTCCCTGTCACACTTACGTACAAATTTATAAGTACGACAGAGAGGCAACACGTCGAACGTGGTTCGCGGTAGGTCCTCAGACTCTATGTGATGGAGATAAATCGACGTCATATATATGTCAAGTAGAATTAGCAACTAGCTCCATCTATGGTTGAGTAGAAGAATGAAAGCGTCAGTAAACATAATGCACCAACTTTTAAATATACAAATACTTAATATCTCACTTAGTATTAGGTAGGTACATCAAATTAGATGTACCTAGTTATAATATATAACGAATACTTTGAAGAATAAAGTTTCAGATTTAAAGATATTTCTGAAGTTTAATTAATATTGTCCAAGTAACTAACTGCATATTTTTATAAATAGATACTTTAGCTAAAGGACGTAGAAATGCGTTAACAACGAGCAATCTAATAAAATGCATGTTTGCAAGTGGTATTCAGCTGGGTTAAAATAATATTACAACTAGTGGCTCTGTGAGCTGTAGAGCCTGTAGACAGACTTTGTGACAAGCATAAAACTTTGAAATAATCTCGTATCTCACACTAGATCCTACCCAAAGTTGAAAGGCAGAAACACTCTATGCATCCTATACATAGATACCACATTTTTGATAGACAGAACAAAATAAGAGTTTTTTTCCAAGTAGTAGGGTAGATGCGTTCTTAAACTGCGTTCAAAAGAGAGGTAGGGCACAGCACAGCGGATGTCATTCCAGATCTAGAGCAGAACCCAACTGGGGAAGTGGAGGTACGTACTTACCTTACAAAATACCGCAGCCAAATAACACTAGAACCTACTCATTCATACTCGTAGTGTGTGTTCCTGCCGGTGAGTAAGGTTGCCTGAGCTCAACGAGGGTGCGGCTTGTTAGGGTCGGCAACGCGCATGTAACACCTCTGGTGTTGCAGGCGTCCATAGGCTACGGTAACTGCTTACCACCAAGCGGGCCGTATTATTGTTTGCCGCAAACGAAGTGTATAAATAAACATTATTTATTAGTAATCAAAATCATTTTAGATCTAATTCTCCCGATCTGAGCTATTGGCGGTTTCATTCCAAAGGGACCCGACGGTTTTGCTTCCCAAAAAATACCGAAACTAAAAGGAACCCTCCGGAGTTGCATCCCGAAGGAACCTCCAGATTCGTCACCGCACGACAAACCGCTAGGCCATCAGCGCTGACAATTATATTGGGTTGGTATATCCTTCCATTCAATTAGAATTAACAAGATAGAGAATTTCTGATTGATACAATAACGTAAGTAAATATTGGATCTTGCGATAAAAAAAAATTCCCACTAGATCCATTTATCATTTCAACTGGATCTATTACTAAAAAAACTTCTCTATAGATCCATCGGAAAGAAGTTGGATCTAAGAAGAAAATTTTTTCTCACTAGATCCATTTTGGATCTATCGACTGGATCTAAAGAGAATGATTGAATAATTGGCGTTTACAAGATGATTTCTTTAATAACAAACTGGCGAACCGCCCCGGCTTCGCACGGGTAATACATATCTAATTCTTCTTCTAGAATCATTCTATTGATAGGTGAAAACCGCACGAAAATATGTTCAGTACTTTTTGAGTTTATCGAGAACATACAAACACGGCGGTGGACTTTGTTTTATAAAATGTACCTAGTGATACTAGCGACCCTTTGCGTCAATCAGTTTGTCCCTTTTTAGAATTATACAGATGTATTGTATTATTGTATGATTTTAATGCTATGTCGCTTACGACATTTCACATTAAGGCGTGGGTGAACATGCCATGAGCGCACTAGACCGTGATTCTGTGCTCTGTTAAAACGGATTTAAAAAGTATAAGCGGGGAAACAGTGGAACGCGCATGGACGAATTCGAAATTCAAATTTAAATGCGCCAGAATTATGCAACGGTTTCAGAAAACAGTGCCTCCGTGTGTCGGTGTTTTGATTCTATTACGATCTATTTTGCTAGCAAGTTGTTTCTGTATCATGTATTACGCGTGAGGTTATCCGTATATTAGGGATATCCTCCATTTCAATTAAAAGCAATGGTTTTGCACGTATGTAAATGATGATAATATACATACTCAATACCATGTATACGGTATATTGATCCAGAATTCGCTCGTTCAGAATCGTGTTACATTCAATTCTGTTTCTTTTTTCATTTAAGAATTTTAAGATGTTAAGTTTTCTACATATTTGGCCCTAAATAAATGTGCGTAAAAGATATCTCCTTAGCGCTTATAGCCTCTATTTATCTTCTTTACTACGTCATTTTCTCTCGACGACTGAGCTCACAACTCATCAAAAAATAATTTAACCACTCAAGTGTGAAACATTTAAGATATCCACGATACGTTCGTCTCGCAGCCCTGGCGGCCTAGCCAAGGTGACAATCGCTTGCGCTTCGCCATCGAATCGTTTTGTCTCTCTATCACTCTTCTATATTAGTGTGACAGTGACAGTTGTGTTTTGTTCGCTACGTAGCTTTAGCGATGGGCATGTTATCTTTGGGGCTTGAGATGAAATTGGCACGGCATCATCGAGTTCCATGGTCAGCGGAGCGCGGCGCCCTCATTCAATCGCATTACGTCTGCTACGACAAACGGACGACTGTGCTGACCAATTTATGTAACTGGCAGCTTTTTTACTACACTATTGGGAAAATGCCTTGGTACTCCTTTTTATACGACTGCTCTTAACGTGAACCCAGAAAAGAACATTAAAATAGAGTCACATTTCGTCTGCGTTACGACAGATTTTTTTCGCGTTATCAGACGAGTGTAATGACCTAATGACTGATCGATTTAATGTGACTGGCAATTATAGGTGTCCCACTGGTGGATAAAAGCTTCCTGACCGTCTTATCACTCCTCTACTCCTGGCGGCGTAGCACGGTCGCGTTTTTATCGCTTGTCACCATGCCTGTCACGTTCTAACAAGTTCGTAAGTGCGAAAGGGACGCGTATAGTGATAGGCGATAAAAATGGAACCGTGCTGCGCCCGCTGGTGCAGAGTGAGACTGAGATCTCAGTCTAGGTCACCCCCGGTTCTTCCTGTTTTGCTTGTGTTACGAAGATCATCTCGCAGAAAGTATTCAAATGTGTAAATCATAGCTCATTATAAATTATAGGTATAGTTGCACCAAAGTCTACAACGGATTTGATAGCCCACGCAGTGTAAGTGTTATGTATACGTCATCATTTCATAGAAGTTTGACGTTTCAAATGACACTTGTACTGCGTGGCTATTAAAATCGCTGCAGACTTTTTACGGTCTGACTATAATATGCAATAAAAGCATTTTACATTTACAACTCTTGAAAATATTGGTAGCCTTCCAGTATTGGCGGCATATCAATATCCAAAAATCAACGCAAATAAAAAAAGCTATACACCGCTTTAAATTAGGATGGATAGGCTAGCGAAAATGAAACCATAAATATACTGGCAGGTTGTAATACGTTTTCCGAACGCTTTTTAAAAAAAAATCCATGGTCCCGCTTGATAGGACATAAATTCAGCTTGCGGTGACATTCATTTGTTTCGTAGATACCAAAGTCCAAATTAAATTATTATCTGTGAAATTTCAGATAATCTGTTGTAAAAATGTCTAAAAATATCTTCAGGGCAAGGGTCTTCGAAAGTGTGTCAAGTACGAATCTCTGTTGCATTTTTTCGTAATTTGGAACGGATTTAATTATGACACAGAATGTTGACGTCTCTTTTGACAAAAATGACAGTTCTGTGCCGGTCCGGATTAGTTTGATTTCGCCGGGTTTAAGGAAAAATATAAATAAACGCGGAGTTATGTGTTGTTACAGGGAGTTAAGTAATAAAATAAGATGCTGTTTAATGTTTATTCATTGTTGAGAAAATTACGTTCCATTAAGACATTTTCTTTCAAGTGCAAGTTGTGAAAGCGTTTGAATCTCTTCGAAAACATTAACTGACGGAATATGTATACTTTTTAAGTATGACGTTTTACTTTTAGCCTTGCTTTATACTTTGAATGTTATATTCAGTGTTTCCATTTTTTCATACATTATTTTTAATCTATTTATTTTTTCGTAGTCATAAGGAATAATAGAAACCTTACTCTTTAGCCTAGTAAATTTGGATTTTTAAGTGTCTTGTAAACTTTTTTTTTTTGCACTGAGTAAATCCTACAACAATAAAGATAAACTAACTTCTAAGATGACAATCGAAAATCATAATAACTATGAGCATTATTTTAGAGAGTGGTGTATTTTTTTTTATTTCTGTGCAATCTTTGGCGTTATTGCTCAACGCTAATAATTACCTAATCCCGGGGAAAAAGCGCACGTTGACCTAATTTCTGCTCCGTCCATTAAATTATTTAGGCGGAGCATTAACAAACTGCGTAAATGACTTTAATATTCAATGTAAGCCGATAGAAACATTACTGGTTACTGGCAACATGACACGTGTGACTGCGGAAAAAATAAAGTTTTCACGCATCTATAGACAGGAACAGCATAAAAAATTGCCTAAACAGTGAAAACCTTTCTTAAATAAGCTCCTAAGATAATGCCGTATGGCCAAGTTAGGACAGTCAAAATTTAGGACCTTTTGTATTGCATCGCGTTGCGTAGTTTGCTAACTTGGGCACGATCGCCGTGTATTTTCGAGATGAGGAATCGAGACGAGCGTGAGCCTCGCTGTATACTGAAAACGAGGTAAGGGCCACCCCACATTTAGCGTCTTTCGGGCGTCGGCGTCTGGTCAGCGCTATGGAAAATGACGTCGCTGCGCAGTTGCGTCGACGTTGCGTCGAGCAGCGGTCATAGAATTGTAGACGCCGACGCTCGAAAGACGCTAGATGTGGGGTGGCCCTAAGTGGACCTCCCCTAAAGGGGCCCACTGAATAACAGTGCGCTGGACGATATCAGCCTGTCAGTTAAACGCCAAAGGTGATAGTTCCGAACAACTGACAGGCTGATAATCGTTCGGCGAACTGGTAATCTGTGCCCTTTAAAATTCTTTGGAACTCAAATGCAGAGGGCCGCCTGCCACAAACCACTTCGTTCGTTCGTTCCTCTATTTACCTCCCCCCCATCGTTCGAATATGCAAGAGTAATAGAGAGACTGATAACGAAAATTTCGCGGTGGGAGTGTAAACGAGAGACGTGCCTTTTCCCGGGCACCGATTACGACCATAATGTATGTATGTATGTATAAACTCTTTATTGTACAAAACACAAAACACAAATTTATGGCACAGGATAGGCAGTACAAAGGCGAACTTATCCCTTTAAGGGATTTCTTCCAGTTAACCTTTGTTTTGATAATTTTATAATCCCTGTTCGCGGAAAGCCATTTATTGATTAAATGTAGGTTAAACGCCATGTGCGGCGGCCGTAAGTGTTCGCAGTATTTCCAGACTGTTTATTTAATGAGAAAAACTGTTTATTTCATCGTAAAAGGTTTTGCGTGTGCGACGTATGTTCGAACTGCGTTTTGGAGTTTGCAGAATGATCTGTTGAAAGATGTACAAGTTCTTGTTTTCTTTTAAAATTACTTTCTGCGTGCATTTTTTTGCGAAAAAGCAATATTGGAGAAAAGGGTTACAACGACTACTTTCTCCTCTACTCTACAGGTCGCGATTCTTAACAGATTCTCGTGAAACATTGTGACCAGATTTTATGATTAAATAGATTTTTTTGTCGATCCAGTTTGTGGAATTTTTTTGAAAAAGTAATATTGGAAAATGAGTTACAACAAACGCCTACTCCCATGACTGAAGTTATCTACGAGTTATCACAAGGCAAATACCTACGATAAACTATTACAACTAGGCGTAGGTACGCATTGTATATGAACACATTATCATCCCTTTTTAGGCTCGATAAAAAATTGCAACGACTCCAGCACGTGCTTAGTCGTTTGACACGCGATTAAACAATCCGGAATCAACCTCCACAACCTCATATCTTTCCTAACCGCGTAACTGCAAAATAAACCTTAACTGTATTAGAAATAGAGTTTAAATTTGAGTAAACACTGAGCGAGGCATGAGTTTAGGTAAACGTACTGTGTCGTAACAGTGCAAAGGTGTTATTGCTTGCACTCTAGGCCACCAAACTTACCAGTATAAGGTTGATCTCTATTGTCGTACAGTTGGTTCGATTCTCGAGTTCAAAGTTAAACTGGTTTAGTTAAGTAGGAATAGTGAGTCAGCTGACAGGTTGCGTAAGATTGCAACGCACGTGCGGGCTTATCGTGAAATGAAAACATTTGTAATTGGCGTATTGCGAACCAGGTGGAGACCTTTGTTGATTTTCTAAGGAACTGCCGATGGAAACTCGATTAGGATTTTGCACAAGTGTAGACCGTAGAAGCCACCTGCAAAACTTCCTCTACGATTAATTGTGCAAAAAATATCTTAGTTCAAAACTCAACAAACATAAACATAAGTATATTAAAATATTCCTACATCTTACTTTTGACTTTAGTCTCTTTATTTCCTTTATTTTACGTCTATACGTAGAATAGGCATGCATTCCCATACTTTATTGACCTAATTTAAGACACAGAGAAAATGAAACCCACGCAAGCGGCATGCGGAGCCGCGTGCACAGCTAATCCTAAAACTTCTACACAAATTAGTCGAGGTTTAAGAACAAGTATGGTAACGCGTGCAAAGCTGTTAGAAAAGGCTACAATTTTTTTTAAATACATGCAGTGTTTATCCATTTGATATCTACTGAATTAAAATCTAGTTTCACTGCACACTACATTCTTCAAGAGATTCTCTCACATGATATTCCTCAACAAAGAAGATCTCTCCGACCCAAAAACGCAGACAAAATTGTAACGTCAATTGAAAAAAGACAAATCGTGTTTCTTCGAAGATTCTGACTACGCTTTTCGAGTAAAACTGTTTTGAACCACGCCCTGCTTTCGGATTCGCGGAAGATTCGCACAAATATTAATTATTCGCGCTTTTTAATACATGTCTAGTGACACCAACTGTCTTAATTACATGGTATCGCTACATCGAGGACGCAGCCTACATCTGTCTCCTCCTCAACGCAACGTTTTAGTTCACTAAACAATATTCACTGGAAATTGCTCCTTATTACTTAAACTATAAGGAGTTCAGGATAGATACTAGTATTCCCTAACCCTGACACAACATTAACGTTTTATTTCAATAAACAAATTCCGGTGTATAATAGTCCTAATTATATAAAATAAAACCGGCCAAGTGCCGGATGAGTGAGTCAGACACTCCCGTCGAAGGTTCCGTACAAATTAAACTTTATTTATTTATTTTTATTTTATACAAATTATATTTTTCAGATTTTTCCCTGTACTTATCTAACTAGTGTAAGACGATATTACTTGCCAAATTTCACAGCTCTAGGTCAACGGGAAGTACCCTATAAATATTGATTCCCTTGAGTGTTGAAATATACCTTTTTTGCGGCATAATCGGCCGTATCTTTTTTTACAGCTTCAAGAGACTGTAGACCTGAATAGGTATATTGTTTTCATTTCAACTAGATACCTCCACGGGTTCCGAGATCAAGGGTCTTGACAGACAGACGGACGGACGGACAACAAAGTGATCCTATAAGGGTTCCGTTTTTTCCTTTAGAGGCACGGAACCCTAAAAACGGCGATTATATGAAGTCGTGCAAAACGAAGGTTATGCGTTTTCGTGTTGCGGTTTTAATTTTCTTGACCTGGTTTTCTTTGTTAAAATAAACTGTTTGCATAAGATTAATTAGATTTAGTTGTATCTAGATCTACTTGCTTTTCGTTACGTTTTCCCGGAAAATGTAGCTATTTTTGTAACTAGCGACCCGCCCCGGCTTCGCACGGGTTAACAAATTATACACGTAAACCTTCCTCAAGAATCACTCTATCCATATGTGAAAACCGTATGAAAATCCGTTCAGTAGTTTTTGACTTTATCGGGAACATACATACACACAAACAGACAGACGCGGAAGGGGGCTTTGTTTTTAGGGTTCCGTACCCAAAGGGTAAAACGGGACCCTATTACTAAGACTTCGCTGTCCGTCCGTCCGTCCGTCCGTCCGTCCGTCTGTCACCAGGCTGTATCTCACGAACCGTGATAGCTAGACAGTTGAAATTTTCACAGATGATGTATTTCTGTTGCCGCTATAACAACAAATACTAAAAACAGAATAAAATAAAGATTTAAATGGGGCTCCCATACAACAAACGTGATTTTTGATCAAAGTTAAGCAACGTCGGGAGGGGTCAGTACTTGGATGGGTGACCGTTTTTTTTTCTGCTTTTTTTGTTTTTTTTTTTGCATTATGGTACGGAACCCTTCGTGCGCGAGTCCGACTCGCACTTGCCCGGTTTTTTTTAACTAGCGACCCGTCCCGGCTACGCACGGGTTAACAAATTATACACGTAAACCTTAGGTCAGGAAATGAATGCTCAAAAAACGTTGTAGAGGGAAATGCTAGGAACACAATTTTTGACTCCGTAACTTTGTTTGGACTAGTTAGGAGGTGAACATATCAAAAGTCCCCGGCTGTAGCCCCGCTGCTGGGGGGTAGAGGGGGGTTAGAAGGTCGAATTTTTCGGTTTTTCATTGATATCTTGGAAACTTTGCGTCTTAGCGACATGACTACTAAGACAAACCGAAAGCTGATAAAATTTGTTACAAGTTTTATCCTGACAAGTTTTTCGATATCATGAATAGTTTTTGATATACCCGCTCTTGAAAGTTTATTTAGGGATTTTAATTTTATCTTGATATCTACGTCAGTGAATCTGTTAGGCCATGTTTGGTATCATTTTCGTATAAATCGGGGGTGCTGAATTCATTTATGGTAGCACATTGACACCATTCCGAAGTAAAACCAAAATTTAAAAATAAATATTTTTTTAAATCCCTCTTCACGCTTAAACCGCTGAACCAATTTCGTTGAAATTTGGTATAGAAATAGTTTAAATCTCGACACATGACATAGGATAGTTTTTATAACCAAAAGCATCTTTTGAGGGTGTGGAAAGTGGGGTGGAAGTTTGTATGGGGAGTCAATAACCGCTGAACCGGTTTAGATGAAATTTAGGACGGAATACATCTGTGATTTAGATGAAAGTGATACCAAACATGACTTCAAACCTTACCTTGAGCAGTATTAACCTCAGGAATTCAGTTTCGTCGACGAAGTTGAATTCCCCCCATACTCCATTTCACAACTTTAAAGGATGATTATTGAGATAAAAAGTATCTTATGTCCTGTCTTGGGACTCGAAATATCTGTATACCAAATTTCAATTAAATCGGTTGAGCGGTTTAAGCGTGAAGAGGAAATTAAAAAAAAAGGTATTTGTTTAAAGTTTATATGTTTTTTCTTAGGAATGGTGTCAATGTGATACCAAAACTGAATTCAGCACCCCCGATTTATACGAAAATGATACCAAACACGGTCTAGCAGCGTCACTAATGTAGATATCAAGATAAAATTGAAAGCCCTAAATAAACTTTCAAGAGCGGTTATCTCAAAAACTATTCAAGATATCGAAAAACTTGACTGAATAAAACTTGTAACAAATTTTATCAGCTTTTGGTTTGTCTTAGTAATCATGTCGCTAAGACGCAAAATTTCCAAGATATAAGTGAAAAACCGCAAAATGAGACCTTCTTTCCCCCCCTCTACCCCCCAGCACCGGGGCTACGGCCGGGGACTTTTGATATGTTCACCTCCTAACTAGTCCAAACAAAGTTACGTAGTCGAAAATTGTGTTCCTAGCATTTCCCTCTATAACTTCTTATTGCTTGGCCTACCTTCCTCAAGAATCACTCTATCCATAGGTGAAAACCGTATGAAAATCCGTTCAGTAGTTTTTAACTTTATCGCGAACATACATACACACAGACAGACGCGGAAGGGGGCTTTGTTTTTAAAGTAGTGATTTGACTGAGGAAGAAGGGAAAATAATGTTTTTCAGTTATTTCAGGCTGCTTTTGTATTCGTGTTTGTTTGTATACGTAATTGTGGCAAGCTCAGTACTACAGATATTATATGGTCGTTTTTGTACCCAGATACTGCCCAGATAATCATATACATATGTATAATATGTAATGGAAAATTTAAGCATAACATTGGCATAGCAAAAATACAGAATTTACTTGAATCGCATTCCGTTCAACAAGAAAGTAAACTACTTTACCTACTTATCAATGAAACACACCTAAAATTACGTTTCTCCGAAAATGTGTTTGGCTGGAAAATCATAACAATAGAGTAAGCGAGGTTGCGGCAAAAATAGGCAAGACGGAACCGGATTTTAAAACGTTTTCTGTGTAACTCTCAATCTGGTATAACATTGATATTAACCATATATCTTTTTCAAGTTTTCCGATTCCTGTTGATGAACTAATTATCTCAGGTACTGTAGAAGTATGATGCTTGATTTCAACGCATGGCAAGTAGGTCTACAATATCAGTACATAATAATGTGAAGGATATACACCAGTACCTACACGTGGCTCATGGGATAACCGCCATGTGGGATGATTCGACGATCATTGTCCTGACAGTCGTTTCAGCGAACGGTCTTGGTTTTGACTATTGTTGGACCTTATGTCTTTGTGATAAGGTACAAACGTGTGTTGAAAGTGAACGATGGTACTGAGGTGATGGATGAAACGAGCGCAATAGCGCATGCAGTACGTAAAGTTTGTAAATATTATGAAGAGTTACGATCTGTTGGCGAGTATAGGTGATGAGTAAATTTGACAATAAAACAGTAGGTATGTACATTTTGTTAGCATTCTGGCTGAAATACTAATACATGTGAAATGCGTGAGCTAAACTTAGGCTAAAGAATTGTCTTCGCCGATAGCGAAAAATATAATGAAGTTTTTAAATTTCCGTGTGAAAATGTATCGTATCAAAGAAGAACAATAGTAGGTACTCAATAATTTAGAGCCTCATATTAAAATCATTAAATTATTACAAAAAAAATCTTAATTTTTTACTTCTCATGCTTATCGTGCGTGTATAACTTCTATTAAAGCTACTTAGATATTGTCATTCATAGCTAATAAGGTAGTTATTTAATCGTATGGCGATATGGTCACATATTTAGGCAAAATTATATATACAGTATTTTTATTTATAAGGCAACATCCAAGTTTTGCAATCACTGCACAGCATCGGGTGTCAAGTCTAGTAAATTATCCGGGCTACCCGAGTATGCGCGGAGTGCTAATAAATAGTAAAACTACTTGTTAAAATTTAATATGGTGACTCAACCTGGAATTGGAAGTAACAATATACGTCGTCGTACATCTACGGTAATATTCCACCATTTTTTACGAAGTTTATATTCGCTTTCGTACGATACGAGTAACACCTGTTCTGCTTTGAAAATGGCATATTAATGAATAATGTTCTAGATATACCCATTCTAAGTTTGTTGCAGTTGAAATCTGGCTCATTGTTTACATTTTGTTTTTGATCAAAACAAGAATTCTTGTTAATGCCGTGCCCACGTTTTCATTCAAACGTCGAATTCATGTTATCCCCGAATTGAGGAAACTGTGTTTTAAGAATGTTTCGTAGTCAAACTTTCGCATACGCAATGCTTGCATAGCCTCATCCCTATTGGTATGAAATCATGGGTATAAGAGACAGAATAATCATATTTAAAAGAATAAACACAGAGTACATATTAATACCTTTTATTTGCAACACAAATAGAATACAGGCAATATATGTGAAAGTATGTTCTATTTAAATTAACGAATATATTTAATCACTTAATAGTCGCCCAGTACATTTCTTTATTATAGCTACATATTATATCGGCAAAACTAATTACTAATAGCAATGGATACTTGACTAGATCTATGATTGACTAAATTATTCAAAGTTACTTTACCACAAATCAATATAAGCTTAGCTAGGGAAAGTTACTCAGTGGAGGATACAGTTGTGACCGCTCACGACGCTGCTCGATGGCAAAAGTGCTGGCCCGGGTCTCCATCATCACGTCCCCACCTCCGTTCCTCTACAGTGGCTCCGCGTGGTGATGGAAGTTCGAGTGGTGGGAGGCCACTTCGTCGGTCCGATGAGTTACCACGTCCAGCTATACTCCATAGATGGCGCTGTAGTCCAAAATATATGCCGGAAACGCTTGAGCGACAACATATTTAGACTTGAAAGAGACCTTCCGAATAATTTTGTGGCTCTAATTTCTTCTAAGTTGGATGGCTTAACTTAGGACTTATATAGGACTATATAGCCAAGGATATATATAGGACTGTATGGCCATCGACGGCGATGCGATCGATCGATCGATGCGACAAACGCCGCAACAAACGTCTATAACAGATGCTGTGGCCAATGGCTCAATAAACAGCCAGTCCAAAAAAAAGATGGCGAGGTACATTTCACATCACATATTTTTTCCTGAGTTGAGTGTGGTAGACTCCAGTTCTGTTACTCCACTGCGTCGGTCGGAACAGTTACCAACCCATAAGTTACTAACAAATTTATTAAAATAGGGTTCTATATACTGAAATCCACGTTTAGCCGCATGTGTAGACCCTGTGACGTCAGACCGGGACATAAAGTCAGGCATTTCAATGTGTGTTGTGACACGTCGCCGGCGGTAAAACAAAACACTGTTGATAAACTTACACGGGAAATAGTAATGAGTTCTAGACGGGCCATTGTTTTACGGTCAAGGGTGCAGCATGTGCCGCGTTTCCACCGCAAATTTTCTGTGAGAAATATTCGATAGACTGTTGGAGAAGAGAAAGAGGCAAGTAAAGAAAGAAAGAGGAAAAGAAAGAGGGAAGGAAAGAGTAGTATTTAAATAGTGAATTCTCTCTCTGTACTGATTTTCTCTTCCGCACCAATGGTAAGTTTCTGTTTGTCCCAATGGTTGACTGGTAGAGAATGCCTTAATGCATTAAGTCCGCCATTTGTACTTTCCTGTATTGTACAGTAAAGGTTAAATAAATTGATTAAACTTGCATAAAGTTAATCTCATATTTCAGTTCATGTATCTATGGTATTTGAATGCTACCGTGGAAACTTTCTGCTGTGCATAAAAGTGCTCAAGATCATGATTGACGATTGTATATTATTTTTTGACTGTGTTCCGGTTTTACGCTAAGTGAATTGGTTGGTCTTGGTGTCACGAATAAAAAAACAGTTTTAGAAATATGACTATGGTCTTTTTTGGGCTCTAGCTGTAGGACAGGATGTCGATTTTCTTAAGAATTTTTTAGTTCTAAGGAATTGAAATGGTAACCCACTGACCCGGTCTTTAGAAGTACTGAACCGGTTTCATCGAATTACAGACATCTATATTGTTTTACATTTATTTTTATTTACATGCGGTAATACGGTTGTTACGACATTTACATTTAAAAGGTGACATGCACCTTTGAACATTTTGGCAGATATACCTCTTTTAATGCATACCAACATTAAAGAACATTGATAGACCTTATGGTATTGAAATAAGGTCGATTTTGGTGTTTTTTTTAATGATGTCAACATTGTCAACTCCACCTGAAGACGTCATGTACCGGGAACGGAGACGGTTCCTCGAATCGTCTTTCGATACGGTGTTTACGGGTAATTAGCGCTGTGACGGGAAGATGACAATTTTTTGGCAAAAACTGCAAAAACTAGATCCGGTGACAACCTATCAACCTAATTGCTGTGCATATTGGAGAAAATAGGTACATTAATTTAGAAATACTACGCATTACGAAAACATATTGAAAAAGGACTGTTTAGTTACTCGTAGATAAGAAAATAATGACGCCCCTAATTTATGAGTAGATATTATTGTCAACAACTAAGCGCTGGTGGCCTAGCGGTAAGAGCGTGCGACTTTCAATCCGGAGGTCGCGGGTTCAAACCCCGGCTCGTCCCAATGAGTTTTTCGCAACTTATGTACGAAATATCATTTGATATTTGCCAGTCGCTTTTCGGTGAAGGAAAACATCGTGAGGAAACCGGACTGATCCCAATGAGGCCTAGTTTCCCCTCTGGGTTAGAAGGTCAGATGGCAGTCGCTTTCGTAAAAACTAGTGCCTACGTCAAATCATTGGATTAGTTGTCATGCGGACCCCAGGCTCCCATGAGCCGTGTCAAAATGCCGGGATAACGCCAGGACGAAGAGATTATTGTCAACAACTAAGTGCCTCCTATAAAATTGATTGATTATTTCGGAAATGTAAACTTAGTTCTTATTTCCTGAAATATATAAAGGCGTTATTCATAAATATTGTCTAGTCTAAAGCAGTCATTAATAATGATATTAACGATTAGCAATTTGAAATCTGTGTTGGTTAGAAATAGACAAAATTTAACAGAGGTTTAACTAACGTGGAATAAGGGTGTAAGACCGTCAAGTAAACATTGTTTTATGTAAATATGTAAATAGTTGTAGTGTAGTTTAAGCAATTAAGTTCATTTTATTTAAAAATTAAATTAGTATGTTATAATTTTGTAATATTACATAAAACCATAACATACTTCAAATTTTAATTTATGCAACTAAATCTATCACACTTTTTTCCTGAATAAAACACCTGACTGCGCATATTTCGCTGCAACAATAAAATTAAGTATGATGTACAGTCAGCAGCAGAAGTTGCTAAGCGGGCGATGTGTTCAAAATGATCTTGATGCGATTTTACTGTTAAGGAAATAAGAGCGCGTCAAGATAATTTTAAACACCTCGCCCGCTTAGCAACTTCTGCTGCTGACTGTATGTACATATCGTTTTACTATATATTTTACACATCATCACACTAAAGTCACAGAGTAGTCATAGAGGTGGATTCTGTTTTCACAATTTGATATGGTTTTGATCTCATTTTGACGACGACTTTGATTTGAGTTTATTTGTCCCCAATTCCCCACGAAGCATGAAGGAGTCGTTTCATGGGATCTCGCTCACACTTATTAGTGCACGTGAAATGCCTAGCATCACTACTCAAGGTCCTATCAATATAAGGTTAGTGCCCTTGTGGCCTATTTGCTGAATAAATGTTGAAGTTAAATATTTTTTCGCAATTCAACGCGGTAACGCAGCGAGTGTGATGGGCACCTTTGCGCCGGGGGTAGAGCGGGGATACCTCTTTCAGTAGTTTTTACATTGTTGTTTTATTTTAGATATATTTAGGGTTCTTAGTTTTAATTTAGTATTATTCAGTTGAAGTTTGATTAATGCCTTATCAAATTGTTAGGCAGAATGGGCCTCTTATGTTGGGTCATTGCCAAAATCGGCGCTTCTCCGAACCGGAATTGGGGACGATTTTTCACCCATTTACTTTGACAAGTTGTCTCGACAATTATCTTCCGATTTTCTTCATTAACATTGATACTGAGAATTTTATTGAGATTTGTAGCTTTAAATATATTAGGGAATTAGGGACATGTAAAATGTAAATGGGTCATTCCACCGTTTCGGGTGTTACACTTGAACTCTTAAAATAAGGTTTTATTCGATATTGTAACAGGAACTAGGAGGTTATAACTATTGATTTATCTACTACTTTGATAATATTTTCCTTTCCTGTACGCACATTATTAAAGTATAAGAGAAATAACGAGAGAATCACTAAAAAGTAGCTGTTTCGGGCGTTACGCGAATTGGCCTATACCTTCTGACCATCAGTACCAAAATGCATAATTAAGCGAATTTTATCAAGTAAGCTCCAGTTTTATTTATGTCAAGTAATAATAGTTAGTATAGTCTACTGAAACGCTGAAGTAACACTTAGTATCACTTCTTATTTAATTTTAATAAAATAAATTACCTGTTTCGGGTGTTACTCATGGTTCGTTTCGGGTGTTACGAGTACGAAATTAAGACAGATTTATACGAAATTATGGCTCATTTTATTTAAATTATTGTCTTTTTAATAAATTCGATTAAAAATATAAGTAATAAATGCTGAATTATTTTAAAATACATTATCTTAACAATAAAAACTGTTTCTCGAAGATATCATAATTATTTTTCTTTCGATGCGAATATTTCCGAAAATATTCACTTAATCAAAAACTTGTTGATGGTGACACCTATTCATTTTGAAAGATCTATCCAACGACACCCCACATCACAGGATTAAATGCAAAAAAAAATAAAAAAAAATTTTTTGTACAGGAGCTACCATAAAAAATCATTTTTTTACGGTTTTTTTTTGTGACATGAAGGTTCGGTATGTTTTCTATGGAAATAGGTTAGTTTTGACTTCTTAAACCAGTTTTCATTTTTCAACCCTTTGGTAGCGTTTCTTATGGAATGACCCAAATGTGACTTGAATATTTTTCCGCGTAAATGGATGATTTTTTTTTACTTTAAGTAACTAGAAGGTAACTTAAAATAAAATTTCATTTGACAGCTGACAGGTTACATGAATCCATATTGTAGGTAAAAAAAAGGTCGAAATAATTCTGTACAAATGTAAACTTTTAATATTGAATGACGGCCATGGTCGTTTTCCCTATATCAGCCATTCTCAAAGTGTGTTCCGCGGAACCACCGAAGGGTTCCGCAAAGCCTCTGTTGGGGTTCCGCGAAAATACTTGTAATAATAAGAAAAAAACCAGCACTTCTATAGGTATATCTGGTCCACAGTGACTAACGAAAATTTTTAATTTGGGGTTCCGTCAAATATTTCGCTTTCCAAAAGGGTTCCGTCATCAAAAAAGTTTGAGAACCGCTGCCCTATATCAATGATTTTGCATTTTAATCATGAAATTTTCCGGAATACCGTAAATTATCCGGAAAAAGGAGAATAGATGGTCACATAAACCTGAAAACAAACCCCTACTATGTATTTGGCGCGGGTGCCATAAAAATGATCTAGTGTACTACCTCCATTTAGTTTTACCAATATAACCCTGCACATTAGTTTACTTCTATTACGTGGTAGTAAAGGTTATAATCGATTGTTTTGTAAATTCCACTTAGCTTGAGATAAAACAGGGGAACTTTTACACTTATTAGTTTTTAAATGTCTGTAAACTGTTTTCAAATTGTTTATACAAACATTACTAATTTTTACCAGGAAAAAATATCAGAGTACTATACAAAAAATATATTGATTTGTAGTAACACGATCTTCACTGATTAATCTCGTTATTCAAACTAAAAAGGGACTTTATCGCGGGCATTTCAGTACAGTAAGTACCTTTATTTTCCGTAACTGTTTTACGAGTACGTTTACTCTACCAAAATGGTCTAAATCGGGGATTAGTACAATATTTACCGATACCAATGCAAAATACTAATTATTTCAACCTTTAAATAAGAAAATTAAAATGAAGTTATGAATTAAATGAACAAAAAGTCTTCTTTACCTGTACCTGATACTATGTAGTTTAAATTACGCTTCTGTTACGTCAATTACGCGCACGCGCAGCTCAGGTACGTTTTTATATGTTAACAAGTTCGATCTATTTAGATCTTTACTTGGAAGTATGGTTTATATAAAGTGACCTCAATATAAACTGCGTGTTAGATCGTTAAACCGGTTGTTACATTAAACGTTGTGCTAAAACTTCATATTTCTGCTAAACCTACTTGAGTTAACGTCAAAATTATCATGACAAACAATATCATGACTATCAATATCATTTGATATTTACCATTAGCTTTTCGGTGAAGGAAAACATCGTGAAGAAACCTGCATACATCTGCGAAGAAATTCAAAGGTATATGTGAAGTCCCCAATCCGCATTGGGCTAGCGTAGGGACAATTATAGCCCAAACCCCCTCGCTCATGAGAGGGGGCCTGTGCCCAGCAGTGGGACGTATATAGGCTGAATTATTATTATTTATCATGACAAGTTGAAATGCGAAGAATTAATACATTCTTTTGATGTAATGTAGTTACATATGTAATATTTATTTATTAAGGGTAAAATTGTGCTAAACTCATGGAAATCTTACAAACATCTGTAACAAGTAAATCAAAACATGTAATGTTAGGGCTATTAAAATAAATATTTAAGTAGCATGAAGCAGAATCGTTTGAACACAACAATATATTCGGATGGATCGGGTCCCTCGCACATCATTAATTTTATTGTATTAAATATAGGAATGGGAAATATTTATGCAAACTGTATTGTTCCAAATATTTTTGGATAAACAGTTGGAATGAGAAAAATTTGTAAGGTCAGGTTATATTTGTGTAACATTAATAAACACGAGTCACTACGCCAAAGGGCGTTGAATATAATTTTTCACCACACCAGCTCGGAAAGGCTTACTTTGCACTTCAAAAACGGATAGCAAAGTTGCATTTTATTCACATGTGAGGCAAAGTAATCAAATGCAAATTGCGAGTTGTTTTCTTATGTTTACTAGTAGAAGTGACTTTTAAATGATGATTTTGGATGATAAATATTTAATAACATTCATTTGGATTTGATTTGGTTTGGTTTTGTTTGATATTTTGCATTTAATATTTGCTTCGGGTTGGTGTGGTGAAAAATTTTGTGTTTCACTCGGGGGCAAATTCCATTTTTCGAACCACTCGCTACGCTCGTGGTCCAACTTTGGAATCTTTTGCTTGCTCGGGTATCAATATTAGCACGAGCGGTTAACAACAATTTTAACCCCATGTAAAACAAATAACTATTACGATTTCCGAGCCTTTTTTAACCGACTTCCAAATCCCAAAGGAGGAGGTTATCAATTCGGTTGTATGTTTTTTTTTTTATAATTTTTTTTTTTTTTTTTTATGTTTGTTACTCCATATCTCCGTCATTACTGGACCGATTTTGAAAATTCTTTTTTTGATTGAATGTATATGCATACAGATTGGTCCCGTTTCTGTCAAAACCCAGTTCTGATGATGGGTTCCATGAGGAATCGAGGGAACTCCTCAAATCTTAAAGGCATACATATAGTGATTTTTGGGTTTTTATCATCAAATCAAGCATATACATCCAAAAAAGTGACATTTGATGAAGTGGAACTGCTGATGATGATCAGAACGGAACTCCTCAACGACGCATAGTTCACGGTTGGCGATTTGTCCTCTTCGTTATGTTTGTTAAGCAAGTTAAGTTTTTAAGCTACATTTTTGTCAAGCTCGAGTTCTGATGATGGGATCCATGAGGAATCGAGAGAACTCCTCAAATCTTAAAGGCATACGTATAGAGATTTTTGTATTTACATCAAAAAATCAAGCATTTTCATTAAAAACTGTCGCATTTCATGAAGTGGAACTGCTGATGATGATCAGAACAGAACTCTTCCACGACGCATAGCTCACGTTTGGCGATGTTTCCTCTTCGTTATGTTTGTTAAGCAAGTTAAGTTTTTAATGCACATTTTTGTCAAGCTCGAGTTCTGATGATGGGATCCATAAGGAATCGAGGGAACTCCTCAAATATTAAAGGCATGCGTATAGAGATTTTTGTATTTACATAAGAAAATTAAGCATTTTCATTAAAAACTGTCGCATTTGATGAAGTGGAACTGCTGATAATGATCAGAACAGAACTCTTCAACGACGCATAGTTCACGTTTGGCGATTTTTCCTCTTCGTTATGTTTGTTAAGCAAGTTAAGTTTTTAATGCACATTTTTGTCAAGCTCGAGTTCTGATGATGGGATCCATAAGGAATCGAGGGAACTCCTAAAATATTAAAGGCATACGCATAGATTTTTTTGTATTTTCATCATAAAATCAAGCATTTACATTAAAAACTGTCGCATTTGATGAAATGGAACTGCTGATGATGACCAGAATAGAACTCTTCAACAACGCATAGTACACATTTGGTGATTACGAATTTCGATTTTGGCTTGGACTGGGTCCCGGACTCGGACCCAGAACCGGACTCATACCCGGATCCGGTTCGGACCCGGACCCGGACCTGGACTCGAACCCGGGCTCGGACCCGGACTCGGACCCGGACTCAGACCCGGACTCGGACCCGGACCTTGACCCGGAAAACCACTATGATACCTTAACTAAATAAACCACTATGATTACCTACCATAAAATGTGTAAGTATATAAGTATGATGATGCCAATCTTACTAGCCCCTCCCGCTTAAACCCCCGCATGCGCCGTTAAGTGAGTTAGGTTAGGTTTGAACTGCGATCCTCACAGAACCGAACTGCTATCAGAGAAGTGGGTTAGGTTAGGCTAGAACTACGACCCTTACAGAAGCGAAATGCTAGTAGAAAAGTGGGTGGTTTTACCTCCTTTTCTACATAGTGTACCATCTACAATAATCTTTCACCGGCCCCCATAGAAGTCGGTTTTTTTTTCTTAAAAATTATAGTGCTACCGTTTAGGTCACGACTCACGACATTTTGTAGGACAGTTTTTCTTGCGATATTTACCTTTCTTAATTTTATATTTATAACTTTTGCCTTAGTTTTTTTTGTACGTTTTCGACGTTTTAGTATTGCTTAATCTGAAATAATCGTCGTTTTAATATTGCCTAATTGTTCTAGTTATGTTTTTAGAAACAAACCATATCAACATTTTCTGACTTCGTTAGCCATTTATTTTTGCATTAGAAATTTAATTTAATTTCAAGAGAGAATTTTTTACCCATCACCATGTTAGTTAGTAAAACATAAATTTTAATCTCATTATCAGTATCTGCTTCAAGTAAACCAACATTAAGGTGATTTGTTAATGTTACGAGTCATGACATTGTGAATTCTCAGTGGAGTTAAAACAACACACCACACTTAGTTTATGAAAGTGAAACATAATTGTAGAGTTCAATATTCCGTCTGACAATGACAAACGGTAGCCACTTGAAATATATCATAGGTATAAATAACTTTGAACTGGATTAATTCTGCAGAATTTTTCCTCTATTATTAATTTCAATACGCAAATTAGGACATTTGATATGAATTTTAAATCATAAGTAATAAATTGGATTGTAAATCATCCATCCATCATTCATTTCAGCCTATATACGTCCCACTGCTGAGCACAGGCCTCCTCTCATGCGCGAGAGGGCTTGGGCTATAGTCCCCACGCTAGCCCAATGCGGATTGGGGACTTCACATACACCTTTGAATTTCTTCGCAGATGTATGCAGGTTTCCTCACAATGTTTTCCTTCACCGAAAAGCTAGTGGTAAATATCAAATGATATGATATTTGGATTGTAAATATCTATATTAAAATCCTATTAATGTTGAGAAATGTTAAATACCAGAAAAGTTTAGGACAAAAAAGATCCTGTATTACAACACAACACATTTCTTTAACTATCTATTTAGGTATTAAGACAATGTGACGAATCCTAATTTAATGAGGTTGCGTTGCTTCATTCATTAGAGTTCCTATTTGTATGGACATTTGCCTTTTCCATCAACCACCAATGTTATGGTGCCATTGTCGACAGTTACTAACTTAATCTTTGTTTCTTTCCAGGTCATAGACTTCGGAAGCTCCTGTTACGAGCACCAGCGTGTGTACACGTACATCCAGTCGAGGTTCTACCGGGCGCCCGAGGTGATGATGGGCGCGAGGTACGGCATGCCCATCGACATGTGGTCGCTGGGCTGCATACTGGCGGAGCTGCTTACAGGTGAGCTAATGTGGACTCTGTGAATAATATATGTGTGTTATGTCATTAGGTTTAAAGCTCAAAATCCTTTATTGTAGCATCATATTTGGTAAAGTTTGTTTATTGGGGGCACTGATCAGTACCTACCAGCTCGGAAGAAGGGCTTGTGTCTCCTTATAATTGGTAACGAATTCACGATCCACAGTCATGACTTCATGAGGGAACGACAAAATAGAGAAGAGAATCATTTGACCTCATATTTCAACATTATTCGAACTCGAATAGTGTCTAATTTTGATTACTTTTTTAGTTTTTTTTTGTTGGTTTTTAAATAAGGAGTTTTTTAAATAATGCCGTTAAATCAAGAACCCGTAGGTATTTTGTGAACCTCATTTTCAGGACTGATGGAGTCTACAAATCCATGGAATTCCTCAAAAATGATTTGCACTTACAAGCGGTTGCTATGAATTATTAATTTAGCAGTTATTGGTTTGTGTCCGAAGCGCAATAGACACAGCGTCGCACAGACGGAGTTAATGGGCCGTCATTATACATTTTTATCGAATGACTGCACCGGAATCGATACTACATGCCCCATTTCACTGCTGTAGAATCGATCAGCTGAGACAAACATACCGATTAAAATCGGAATATTCAGCGCTTTCACAATCGATATCACGAACGTTCATTAACAATTAGTATTCTTCCATTTTATAGCTTGACAAGAGCTATGCTATGCTAGTGTTAAAATTATAATTCCAAAAAAATTATGAGGATGAGTAATTTAATGTGGGGTAAGACAAACATATAGTTTATTTTAGTAAGGGCAAGCGTAACAGTAAATATGAGGATTCCCTCTACAAGTGTTACTATCTTGTCGCAGTGTTTGCCTTACCCCATCTGACCTTATAGTTTATTTTATTCTCCTGGCACGATTGGTTCTCTAGACTACATTATACAAATTTAGTACTTTAAAACATCAAAGTTGATTTAGCAAACAGTATGCGCCGAAATAAGATTGTTTTAGGAGCTATATATAATTCCGGCGCCGAAACTTCACTCAGAATATCAATAGCCGTAACGTTTACGAACGCCAAACTTTATGTATTTGCAAATGCATTATTTTTAGACACTCTTCAGTTATTCTAAATATTAGTGTTCATTTTGCAAAGAGAGATAACAAAGTCACTTAGTCCACTCAACGTTTGTTTTGAAGTTTATTTGTCTTAAAGCTTTTTCAAATTGACAATATTGGCTAAGTTAACTCCACTAAATCTTTGAAATTGTATTCAGTGGAATACCCGACATCAAAAAACGAAACTCTACTTAGAAAGTTGCCGTATTCACGGTGGCTAAAAAATAACTGCATTCCCGTTGCCAAAAAATTTGGCTGTTTCATATATTTTGGCTGGTCCATTTTCTGTGGGAGGGTAATTTTTTTTTTGCGAGTTCGGGGAAGGTCCCATAGTAAAAGTTGCTCAGTATAATCCCATTATCTCCCTGGCAACGGGAATGCAGTTGCCGTTGGGGCTGCACCATATGTTTTCTGGTCACTGAATTGTTAAACGTCACATTTTGACAACCAAAGTTCCCGCAAAATGTGCGCAGCCGTAGCAGTAGCTTATGTATTGGCTTGGCAAATCTTTTAAGAACGAATATCTGAACCTTTACGATTTATTAATGAATTACTTGAATCTTTCCAGGGTTCCCTCTGCTCCCCGGCGAGGATGAGGCGGATCAGATGGCCTGCATCATCGAGCTGCTGGGCATGCCGCCGCAGAAGCTCATCGAGCAGGGCAAGAGGTCCAAGAACTTCATCAGCAGCAAGGGCCTGCCGCGGTATTGCACCGCCAATACCATGTCGGACGGTTCCACGGTGCTCGTCGGAGGTACGTTATATACTGTTTTAAATAACCATTTGTCCACTGTATTTAATTGGTAATTGTAATGTAATTTCGGTTTATTTTATGTTTCTTTTCTTTTTGCCTGTCGTGATTCTTCACACTTGATATGGTATATGGTTTCATCGGAAGATCAGCGGTGGAAGTCACCAGCAACGTGCTGTGATGAGACCATTTCTTGGCGTATTCTTTCTACTTTTTTCTTATGTGTAAGCTATCTCGTATCTCAGAAAGTATATATGCAAAAAGTAGACTTGCAATATGTATCACGTCATAAAAAAGGATGCCGTTTTGGGGTAGATGGTTACGAATACAGATTGATGGAAACAAGTCACATGTACTGTCCAAAAAGACGTCAAATTGTAACGATCTTCAGTAATGAAGGAATGATTACGAAGAGGAACTGTATGTAAAACATTTAAACATTCTCTGACATCACAATGTTTACTTATATCACAGCGACGGTTTTCAATTAAAACATTTCCAAGTGAGATTTATGGTGAATGATTAAGTAGCTTACAACATCATTCTTGTTCAAATATTCCACGGCTCGCAAAGGTTTCCAATATCTTCTTTATTTCTGATTCGTTTATATTTCTGTTAATTCTATTTATATTTATGTTTCCCACCAAATGCATCTTCTCATCGTGCATTGTCTTACTTATCTTCTATCAGCCTAAGGAATTGTTTTCTCCTAAGGCGAGATGCTTAGGCAAATAGTTTATGAATTTTGGATACGTTACTCTCCACGGCTTATACCTGGCTTAAAGTTCGCATGCATTTTGAAACTTCCGGGGATCTTGAACAATTTCATTGAAGACGGATTGGCTGTGAATTTTGCAACACCGAGTGTAGATTTTGATGACGGAGATCGCGTCAGTAATGGCGCATACATTCCCAAGCTTCGCCCACGCAACTTTCTCGTGTGTACAAAACAAACCATTGATTACCATTCATTCTTTATTCAGACAAACACTAGGTATTTTACAGCTGCAGGATGCCAAGACACTTATACTGTTAATACAATGATTACAATGATCGCACACACAGGAATTTAAACCCGGCTGCGCTTCTTTGGCAAAATTATGACACTATCAAACCCTCGAGTGACTCAGTCCTGTTCTCTCCAAGATTTATGCTACACCACCAGACATCTCTGACGGCGCGTTGACTAACTGAAACATAACATACTTACTAACCTCTCAAAATAAATGTCTACGTATTCGAAGTTCTCTGTAACCTTTACACGCCTTTTTTCCCAAATGATATGCATGCGTGATTCAGAAATGCCAAACCCACTCGGGATTATGGAGTATTCGTAATAGGTACATTTTAATGTGGGAAGTCTCATCTTAAAATGTCACGCCTCTTCAAAAAACGTATGCTTTTACATATAATTGATATGACATAGTAAGAGTTATTTTACCGTTCCTTCCAAACAATAGGTAGGTATTGTTTAGAATGTTGTTCAATAAGTACAAAACAAGAATTATGTGAGCAGTAGTAATTTTAACAATTAGTTTTGATTATAAGATTCTGTTAAAAAAATATCTAATGTCCTATCTTTTGTCCTTCCCCGAGCTTTAAACTATTTTCATATATCATGTAAATCGGTTTAGCGGTTTACGCTTGAAGAGGTTACAGACAGACAGTCACACAGACATAGACAGAGTTACTTTCACAATTTTTAATATTATTAGTAGCTATTAGTAACGTAATGCGAACACTCGTATGTTCCTCGCGGTACATAGTGATTTAATCAATTAATGTTTATTATGTACTGATCGCTTTTGATAAAATGCCAAATTGCACCTATAACTTCTATATATCAGTATAACTAGTTAGTATAGAGCAATATATATAGAGTATTTCTATAGAGCAATATCATAAATTGTGTTAGTCAACAGTGATTTCAGCAGTCACTGCCCCGAAATAAAAAAAAAACATTACACATCATGACGTTAACCCTGAAGTGACTAACTAGAAACGAGTTAATCAGATATAATAGACTAACTATATATACGTCTATGACACGTTGACAGTCTGGTGCTTTTGGTAAAAAGCCAAAAGTTGCCCTAACACTTGACGGTTTAATTTAGTGTCAGATTTCGTTTCTGGCCCGTTTTATGTGCCATAAAAACCGTTGCATTAAATGTGTTTTCATTTTAAATATTTTTCTTCGTAAAATGTTTTTACCTTGACATGGATGGATTGTATAATAAACTGTAATTCTGGCAACTGAATTGCATAATTTCGGTTTGTGACGTCAATAGTTTAATTTAAACATTTGTCAAACTTCAACGTTTAACTTTTGACAGTTAAATGGCTGCTCAATATCAACCTAATGTTGTAAAAAATTAAATTCTTGGCTCAGATTATCCGATATAATACTTTTTTGGGTTTCTAAGTGCATACATTTATGATTTTTTAAATAACCAATTCTCTTGCTGATATGTCAAAACGAGTAAAGGTAGTTCCACGGTAGTTCAATATTGTCTCGTACCTAAGATCTTATCTTACATAATAGGATATTATACTGTATTTAAAATAAATTATTTTACACCATGCATGAAACAAAGCACCAGATGATTATTGGAAAAACACAGATAGGAGTAATTTTTAAACACAAGTTCTATTTAATAAATCGGATAGAAATTTAAAAAGTAGGTGAGTTGACTGTGACGCCACGATGTAATGTTTCATATATATTCCATATTTACAGATCGTTTTGACAGTTCTAAAAAAGTAACTGATTTGACTAGTAGGAAAATACCCTATTGTAACGTGTCCCGGGTTGAAATGAAATAACATGACAAAGCGTATGTGAAACATAAGACGTGGAACATCAGGTTAACAAATAGGCAACAATGTACTTCTACACACATAGGTTCAGAGCCCTTCAACGTGCACACTAGCGCCACTGCTAAATAACCGTGATTATTTAAATTTCACGAAAGATATTTAAAAAAGGGGGCCGCTACGGACTGTATTGTGTATTTAAGTACCTTTTGAATACATCAAACTAGTTTTTATGTTGTTGGATTTGTCAATCTATGCGTCCAAAGTAAAAACGGCCGTTTTTGTTTTGAGTTCCTAGATCGACGAATCCAGCAACATAAAAACGAGTTTGATGTATTCAAAAGGTATTTAAATACACAATACAGTCCTTAGCGGCCCCCTTTTTTAAATACCTGTCGTTAAATTTAAATAATTACGATTATTTAGCAGTGGCGCTAGTGTGCACGTTGAAGGGCTCTTCAATAAAATGCATTACACAAGAATTGTGCCGTTAATGTTACATGTACTCTGCTCATCATCATCATGTGCTCTGCTGTTGTATGTGCTCTGCTTGTATTTCTGTTTTCTTTTGTATTGTCTTCTTTTATTGAGGTGTGCAATAAAGAGTATTTGTACTGTATTGTATTGTATTGTACTTACTAATTACTAATTCAACGTGTTTTATCCGTGTTCCAGGTATGTCTAGAAGAGGCAAGCCCCGAGGCCTACCCGGCTCGAAAACGTTCGTCACAGCCCTCAAGGGATGTCAAGACAAATTCTTTATTGATTTCATTAGGAGGTAAGCAGCTGTAATGTAACTTGCGGTACAGTCGCCATGAGATATATCGGAACGGCCGAGGTGCTCAAAAATATCTGAACACGCACTCTAACGCCTTGACAATAGAGTTAGTATTAAACAAAATTAAATTAAAGTTACCACCACAAGCAATAAGATGTACTTAAGTCAACAAAGCCAATAAACTGTCCTGCAGTTTGGCAGAAGAAAAAACTGAACAAATACGGTTTATTTCGCTTGATTAACTGATTTAATTGATTTGATTTTTTTTAGAGGCGTGTTCAGATATTTGAGAACGCCTTGTCCGCTCCGATATATCTGATGGTGACTGTACAATTGTTTTTTAGGTGTGTTTATATTTAGTGAACGCGCCGGAAATGTGAAATAAAACTGGTATGATTCATAGCGCGCGAGCATTTAGCGAATGGCGCACTAGTGGCGCTAGGTCTGGACAAGAAGCAATGGGAGAATGTCTTGACTTGGTTCGAGGGTGCTTTTAATACTGAATATTTGTTTGTAATTTTGTTAATCAGCTTCTTTCTGAATCTGAGATGGAAGTAGACAAACTTTATTTTTCGAAGTTCGTGAACCTTAGGGGTCATCCATTAATTACGTCACACGAATTTCTAGGTTTTTTTACCCCTCCACCCCTCCTTGTGACACTTGCTCACATTTGGCAAACCCCTCCCCCCCTAGTGTGACGTCACATTTTTTCTACGAAATCGCCAAATCGAATTAAGTAAGTACCTAAGTATTATTAATATTTTATCAAAATATTTTTGACGATAAAAATATTAGTAATTTTATAACCCAAAACTGCTTAGGAAAGAAAATTAAACGAATAAAAACGATTATCGTTTTAAAAACTTGTTATTTAAATGTACAGCGAATAAAATAATTTAAATAGATTTTCGGTTACTGATGAAGTTAAAGTGACGTCACAAAGTTTGTGTCTCCCCCCTCCCCCATGTCACAATATGTCACATTTTCTTGACCCCCTCCCTCCTCCTAAGCGTGTGATGTAATTAATGGATGACCCCTTATCCTGACAATAACAAAAACACCAACAAAAGAAATAGCGAAATTGGTCCACCCGTTCACACGCGACACCGTGACGAAGTGAATTAGGGATTGATTTTTCCCACTCCCACTTCTCCCACTTCTGATGTCGAATCCTGGTCTGGGGTACCGTCTTCAGTAGGTTCGTGCATGATTGTAATCACAAAATAAGATGCAATACGTGCAGTTCAAATGTCTATTTTCAAATCACAATCACAATAAAAACAAAAAGTTAACGATTACTTCGATACAAATCGATTTAAAATAATTTACTTTGGAAACGTGGTGTGTTCGTCGCAGAACTAGTTTAACGTCCGTCACGATTGAAGGCACGATCAAGAATGGCGGCCATGCCTCCTTTTCCCCACCAAGTCTTGTCATCAGGTTCGTAACTGTCACTTTTGTTTACCTTGAAGTTAGCCAACCAACCGTTACTAGTTCTGCGCCGACCGCACCCAAGCAAAATGCTTGACGTTTCCGAGAACTGCCAATAGATGGCGTTACAAGTTACAAAATCAGTAAACGCTGGCACCGACGTAATTACAAGTTTTTAAATCTATCGCGTGCGACACCAGTGTCGTCACCCTGCGACATATATTTTATTAATAAATAACCAGAATCAGAATGCGATATAGGCGCAGCGTGGGTAGACCGGGGCGGGACCGTGGGGACAAGGTGGACTGATGACCTGGTAAAGGTCGCGGGAATCCGTTGGATGCGGGTGGCGCAAGACCGGTCATTGTGGCACTCTTTGGGGGAGTCCTATGTCCAGCAGTGGTCTGGCTGATATGATGATGATGATAATCGGTGATCGGACAAATCATCGCAAAACCATCAAAAGATCATTTATATCTCAAAATAGGACAAGATTTAATAAACTCATATTATGTACACAGTATCTTTATAAAATTTCCAGATTATACTCAAAAACTGCAGTTCATAATTGTTAAAAAAATTGTATGATGTTCATTGATGTTCCATACTATATTTATTTTTGCGATAAATTGTCCGAACTCCGATGATAATAGAAAACGTGTTTGTATTGTATCATGTTCCATACTATATTTATTTTTGCGATAAATTGTCTGAACTCCGAGGATAATAGAAAACATGTTTGTATTGTATCATGTTCCATACTATATTTATTTTTGCGATAAATTGTCCGAACTCCGATGATAATAGAAAACGTGTTTGTATTCCAGATGCCTAGAATGGGACCCGGACAAGCGGCTGACGCCGGCGGCGGCGCTGCGGCACGCGTGGCTGCGCCGGCGCCTGCCGCGGCCGCCGCACGAGGACGACGCCAACCACGTTAGTATCGCGCACCACCCCGCGCACGCCACACCCAAACGGCTCGACAAATAGGTTCGTTACTTTACGTTGCCGTTGCTTGTGGTATTTACTAACGACAAACCCCCTTAAGGCCCACTTGCACCATCCCACTAACCTGGGTTTAACTGGTTAAACCGTTAACCCAGTGCCAAATTGTATTGGTAACCATGGTAACTCCAGGTTTAACCGGTTAACCCCGGGTTAATGAATGGTGTAAGTGGCCCTAAGCCGACCACTGACTAACGTCCGCCGGACGATATCGGCCGGTCAGTTGTTCGGAACTGTCAAATTTTTGTTCTAACTGACAGGCCGATATCGTCCGGCGGCCTGTTAGTCAGTGGTCGGCTTTATTCATAAACGTTTACTAAAGTTGACAAGCCGATAATAATCGTTTGTCCCTTTCCATCATATATCAATACGTCGGAAAGGGACAAACGATTATTATCGACTTGTCAGCTTTAGTAAATGTTTATGAATAAGGGGGAAAGAGAATAGAGCGCATAGAGACTCGACTTCGACAGACGATTAAAACTGTTAGAACGCCATTTGATTTTGATCCTTATTCTTTCACTGATATGTGTTAACTTGTTAAATATTAATATTAACGCCATCTAAGCGACTATAGGCCAAAGGTATGGTGCAGTCTTTTCGAGCGATGGCGCCATAACCCACTCTCGAGAAGATGGCGTTAATATGAATATTTAACAAGTTATCACATATCAGTGAAATAATAATGATCAAGAAGTCAAATGGCGTTCTAACAGTTATAATCGTCTGTCGAAAGATGGCAGAAAATGTACTGTAGCTACATAATTTACCATGAGAGTAACTCTCTATTTCAAATTCTCTTTGCTAACGACTACTAACCGGGAATGGGACACTTAACCCTTTGAACGTCATGTCGTGTGCGGCGCGTCATCGTGAACGAAGGTTGATGTTTGCCTGTAGCCGCGCGCGTCAGTTCACGTCAAAGGGTTAATACGTATATAAAACTAATCCGTTAATCATGACGAAACTAGAAATACATATAAGCAATAACAAACTTATTAAAAAAAAACAAGTATATCATCAATTCATCAGGGTACAAAATAACGTGAGTGGTCTATATCGGCGAGTGTGTTTCACTATTTTGAAGATTGAAAGTAAAGTAAAATATTTATTTTGATATATAGGTAAGCATATTTGGATTACCCAAAGTAACCTACTCTTATTATGTTTGTACGGGTCGATTTTTGTAAATAAATACAAGAGAACTGTTAATCGATAAAAAAAAGTTTACGAAAATATGAAATCTGAATTAGAATAATCCTTAAAAAATATTACAAACTAGTATAAATCTAGACATAATCCGAACTAATTTACACTTTACATAATAATTACCACAAGCAACATTTTATTTAAGTTAATTTTTGGTTTAAATATTAATTTATGTTAATTGTTTTGGGTTTAAATCTGTTTCACCTAGCTCGGTACCTACTTGCCTAAGGCACTCAGGTATGTATAGATGTTGTAGATAGCTACTATTGGTTGTCTCTTTTCAGTTGTTTTTATTAGTTCAAAGTTCACGTCGCTCAAAATTCAGAAATATACAAAAGT
Source organism: Cydia fagiglandana (assembly GCF_963556715.1). Lineage (NCBI taxonomy): Eukaryota > Metazoa > Arthropoda > Insecta > Lepidoptera > Tortricidae > Cydia > Cydia fagiglandana. The sequence continues at coordinate 7,026,598 of NC_085953.1, read as the reverse complement.
GGTCGAACAATTTCTTTCTAGTTGTAATCTACATATTAGACATATTTAACCCTTTGAATGCCATGCCTATCGTGGGGCGCGTCATCGTGAATCTTGTCGGAAATGCACGATTGATATTGAGCTGTAGCCGCGAGCGTCCATTGTGTCGCTTAACTTCAAATTCGGGTAAATCCATTCAGCCCTCTAAGCAAATATCTACCCTATTACCTTTTCTTAATACCAAAATCGCATAAATAAATAAAATAAATAAATATTTGGGGACAATCTTACACAAATCGACCTAGGCCCAAACTTACGCTACGTCTTACGTAGGCGAACAACGCGCGAACGCGGCGCGGCGCGGCGCGGCGAAATCATTCCTTTGATGCCCATAGAAGTGTCCCACGTAAGCGATCTCGTTGCGAACGCGGTGCGGCGCGATTTGCACGCGAATGTCAGGCGGCGCGGCGGCGGCCGCTTTCGCCGCGCCGCGCCGCGCCGCGTTCGCGCGTTGTTCGCCTACGTAAGACGTAGCGTAAGCAAAGCTTGTACTATGGGTACTAGACGACGATATACATACGTATGTAGATAAATACATACTTATATACATAGAAAACAGCCATGACTCAGGAACAAATATCTATGTTCCTCACACAAATAAATGCGCTTACCGGGATTCGAACCCGGGTCCATCGGCTTCATAGGCAGGGTCACTATCCACTAGGCCAGACTGGTCGTCAAATCTGACAGATGGATTTACCCGAGTTTGAAGTTAAGCGACACAATTTATGTCTTCAGCTGTCCAAGGGTTAAGCTAAGAAATGAGTAATGAAATAAAAATTGTTCGATGACTGGGTTAGAAAGTGAATACTGTTATTTGTATTATGTACTTTTATTTACGAGCTTTTTGTACGAATTAAGTTTTATTAATTGTATGTGCATGATTACATGGGCTAGGTACTTTAATGCTATTCAGTTTTTTAATAGTATTTCGTTTTTTTATGCTATGGATTAAATTATCTTTATATCAAGCTGTATATCTCTGCATATGCACGAAATAAATCAAATTAGCATTTTTATACATTAGATTCTTTTGAACCATAGACTAGGAATCCTCTAGACCGAGTTGAGAGCAATTATTTCATGCAACCGATGATGCGAAAAATGCGGGGGTGCGCGGGACGAGGTGAGCGAAGTTCCGTGCCGTGATTGGTCCGTTCAAAGACACGGACGTCACACAATGACACTTTTGACTCGAACATGGAGTAAAATTACCGTATGCGTGGCAGAGGGGGTAGCGCGACTATGCTCAGTCTGGAGGATGTTTTGTCTGTGTTTTGAACTATTATTAGCAGTCAACATTTCTAGCACTTTATGGTAATACATTTATTAGATACAATCGTCCCTATCACTTGCTTGTAAGTGCAATTATCTAATTGTTGTAGTTTTAGCCACTTACACTCCCTATTCTCGCATTTTATTACCCGCTTGAAAATTTGCTCGGTAGAGAAGTTACCTCTAAGCCAGCGGCAACCTTTTAGCCGCCAAGGGTCACATAGCAGTTAACGAAGTTGACGCGGGTCGCACTTTGGTAATATTTGTGACTTTAGCAGACATTGTCGTTTGTCCATATATATTACATACAAAATACCCAGGGAGGCTCGCGGCCTCTTGCTATTACGCCTACGGTACGGTAGGGTACGCCTGGGACTCGAGGGGTTAAAAGTTTAGTCGCCGGCTGTGACTAGAATGACGTGGTTTTTGTTTATTACAGTGTGTATTCGGCTATTTTTTTATATGGTATCTACTGAGCTGGCATCGGTTAATAATGTGTACGGTTGTTGCAGTCCTTGTGCCTGGCGGGCGCGGCGGGCGGCGCGGGCGCGCGCGGGGGCTCGCTGCGCACGCCGCTCGCGCGCACGCCCGTCACCTTCACCGCCAACCAAGTCGCCAGTGAGTACACATACACACGCTCACATTACGAGGACGTATAGTTTGTAGCTTTCTAATAGACCCCGACGGCTAATCCTTTGTCTGTAAGGCTAGGCTAAGGCTAAGCCCGACGGCTAGTCGGGCTCTATTAGAAAGCTACAAACTATACAGATGGCTATGTCCACGCGTTAGCAAACTGGCTCAAACCAACTCTGAGGTCTAGACGCCCGCGACCAACGGCAGGGGGAGTCGAGGCCATTCATTCACACGTTGCGTTCGACCAAGTGTATGAACAATCTTGATTTACCGCTCGCCGCGCCGCCGGTCGCCGGCGTCCTGTCCGTGGCCTAAGATTCGGCATCATATTCATCTTTAGGCTGTCCGCACACTGGAAGCGTGTATACACGTGCATAATGCTGTTTCGCTCAGATACTGAAGCGGTGTGCGCTCCCACAGCAGTGTAATAACTGCATAAGCTACGAGACTAAGGGCTGATTTAGACGATGCGCGAATTCGCAAAGATAAACCAACATAGTCACAGTGGCTCTAGCCACCTGTATTTTTAAAAGTTGTTAAAGACATATTTATTAGCGTTAAGTTAGTTTTTAAGCACCGCTGTACTCCTGTCCCGCGCCCGCGCCACCAGCGAAGTCATCCTATGTTCACTTGTAATATACCTATAGGTACATAGTAAGAAAGGGCTACGCTGGGACGGTAGGACAGTGCAAAATTATGTACCTGCTTTTGATGTACTTAATAAAAAGAGCGAGCTCATCGCCAACAAACTGCCCCGCAGTTTGGCGAATTTTTGTATTGTGGTACGCATATTTTATATTTCCATGTTATTTTCAATAATTTCAATAAAAAAGAAAAGCTCCATACCATTGCAGGTTTTGATGGATCGGTTGAATTTTACGTAATCAACAGTCCGCAATGTAACTAAAATCGCATGCGAGTTCGCGCGTCGTCTATATCAGCCCTAATACATTTCTCAAAGTCAGACATGATACAAGATTACCATCAGCGAGTACATTTTTAGATTTTTACATACTAAGGTTACATAAATTATATACAGATGGCGCAATTCTTCTTTCCACACGCGCTTGCTATTTAAAATAAATCTGAGAATTTTAAGCTACATAAACAAATACATCTATCACAAACAACACCTTAAAAACACTTTTTCTTTAATACTATTTTACAAAAATCTCTTCCACTAATTATGTATGATTTACAACTTCTTAATTCTTACTTACTTCCTTCTTTCAAGGTCTCATGCGTACATCAAGTCTTAGTAAGTTTGTTACACAAATTATATGTGTAATTGTATGTATTTGTAACCCTTCTGCCTGATATCCTCTCACTAACACTCATGTCAAAACAAAAACATTTATAAGCAGTAATACATATGTAATTTGATGTATGTACACTCATTTTAGATGCATCTTTATCGTGTCAATAAAAAAAACACAAAGTTGATGTAGTACATATCTATGTATAACTCATATTTCATATGTACCCAACCTACCATGTTGTCCTTAGCATGATGTCTGTTACAATGAAGTATTTGAACAAATTAAATTATTTCCAGGAAAATATTTTAATTTGTTTTTATCAAGTAGAAACACTACTATATAAATTATAAACTGAAATAAATGTCATACATATACTAAGAAAAAGTGACCAAGGCCTCCAGTGCCCCAGGCTGGAATCGAACCAGCCACAAGCCTTCAGTAAAAAAGTGCATATGCTTGGAAAATTTGACTAACGTCTCTGTGACCCCGGTGGCCGAGTGGTTCAGGCACCTGCCGCGATAGCAGAGGACGCTGGTTCGATTCCAGCCTGGGGCACTGGAGGCCTTGGTCACTTTTTCTTAGTATATGACATTTATTTCAGTTTATGATGTCTGTTATACGTTATTTATAATATATAAAGACTACATATTGTCGATATAAGTATAAATCTCTTAATTATCAGCGTCATTCAGACAAATTGCTTGCCTCTCCCGAGACAGCGAATTTTTCCACTTTTATTTCTATGCTTTATGGCAGTGTTTTCTGCTTGATACAAAATTAATTTAAATTGCTGCCCGTCTGTTCGTCGCTACCAAATGTGTCTTTACAAAAGTGATGACGATTATGTTTTGGTAGCACTCTTGAGAGGTAGGTACTATTAGAGATGTCACACTCGTACCAGTATAGTACCGTATCACGAGGCGTTTCCAATTCGTATTGCAAGAAACTCCATACTGTAACACCATAGTGTAGACCTAATAAAATAGTCAGCACGTTTCAAACGGCGTTTAGTACATCAGCCTGTCATCGCGGTTGGGCATCGCCGAAGACTTGGGGACGGTACGTAGACAGCCAGTGATTATTTCACGGGCGCTGTTGCCCCACGGGCGTCGGAAGGACGCTTTCACCTAGGCTGGAAGCGTGATATTACCATCACTTGGGCTTAAAGGTTACGTGCGCCGCGACAGAGACAAGCAACCGAGACAGAAGACCGCGACCGGAGACCGCGGCCATCACTTGACGGTAGGCAACATATAAGCGACAGTTCGCGAGCGAGACAGAGACTCTCGCGTCTCTGTCGCCTGTCTCTGCTCGTCGCCCGTGTTGTGGTCGTGTTGAGCGTGGTTGACGGCAAAGCGATAGGGTAATAAGGTCGTCAAGAGTGTCAGGGCCCAGTCATGTGTCAGTCTTTAATAGAAGGGAAAGCGTACGGAGGGAGATTCTGAAATACGACGCCAATTTTAACCGTGGCTAACTCTCGTTTCAGAAGCGAAACTCCAAGCTGCACTATCAGAAGAGAGCGGATCGTCGGCAGGCGCCAGCGGGTGCGGAGGGCGCTACTGGGCGGGAGGGGGCGGCAAGCTGCCGCTGCTGCCCGCGCCCCCCGCGCCCTCCTAGCCCGCCCCCGCCGCCGCGCGCCGCCTCGCCAAGGTGGGCTGCCGCCTCGAGCGTCGCCGGCAGGCTTGGCCAAGAGCGCCGAGCCGACACAGTATAGAGCGAGCGGGATACACTACCGGTCCCTCTCTAATTAACACAGTTAGAAAAGGACGGGTAATCTATCTCGTGCACGAGATACTGTCGCGGCGCTCCTGTACTTATTTATAAGATCCTACCGACTGCGCCAAAAACATTATTTATTATTTCGTGTTTTATCACTTATTTTAATTTTAATTATCAAGTCGGAGGCAAAATTAAATTCTATAGATGCACATCTCTCTAGTCAATAAAAAGGTGATATATAAACCGTATGTGTTTGTCAGGTGTCATCCCTGGAGGCACCGCGGCTGGCGGCGGCGACGGCGGGCGGCGCGCGGCTCGAGCTGGAGCGGCGCTCGCTGGACCTGGAGCGCGAGCTGCGCGCGCACGACAGCGACGCCTCGCTCGACGACCGCGACCACCTCGTCTGATGGCCGGCGCCGAGCGAGCCGAGCGTGCCAGGCGTGCCAAGCGTGCCAAGTGTGCCCCGCCCGGGCTGGCGCCGCGGTGCCGCTCCGTGCAAGCGGACTCTCTGGCGCGACGTTGCCGATTTCTTCCGACGCTTTAACCGCCGCTGCCGTGATGAAGTGCACTCCTGACAGTAACTCGTATGTTCTGTTTGAAAGTGATGTTTTGAAGAGCGAGCGTTTAATAGGCGGTGGAATCTGAAAACGCCACTGAATTTTGTGATGTCGAAGATTTGAAGCTGTTTGATGACCCTGGACTGTCTTATTATCACAGCGAAGCAAAGTCACGGTAGCGAGCGGCGGTTAAAATGCAAAGAAATTTCCTCTGAAGTGCGGTCTCGGCGTCCGGTGCTCTTCCGGTTCGACCTGGTGCTAAAGGACTCGAGGGTCGTGCCGGCGCGACCGACCGCTGCCTTACTTATATACGCTCCGACTGATCGATACGTTTATTTCTAGTTGAACTAATTCCGATTCGACGCGCCTCTGTAACCCCTTAGTGTCCAGAGACGAACGTTCGAACCAGAGCGCTCCCATGTTCCTACGTTTAGTTATAACCTATAAATAAGGCAGCGGTCGTCGATTTTTCGCTTGGCGGCGAACGTCCAATCTAGTGCATAGCGGCAAAATTGATCTCAATAAATAAATAAAGACTACGAACTTTTAATAAGGACATCTAGTGGAATTGTGCGAGTACTAACGTGTTTCGTTTTCTATGTATTATACGTACGTGTAAGGACGTTAAGACGTGTCGGTGTTAGTGCCTACTGAGTCTGGTTTAGTGATAGGAACCTCGACCACTGTTTAAGGGAACTATTATCGTTTTACCGAGAGTCGGTGTGAGTCCAGAGCGCTTGTGTAAGAGTAACTTCGTCTTCGCAACTTTGTGTTTTGTCTCTGTCGCGCTCAAGTGTCGAAGTCAAGTGCGTAAGAGACAAAACACAAAGTTTCTCGTCTACTCTAAGCGCTGGCTGAGTCACAGACGCGGGCACACGACGTTTTTAGTCTCCCGCGTTTATCGATACCTCCTTTTTTAAACGAACCCTCTCGGAACCGTAGCTTAAGCGAACTATTAATGTGTGTGACTATATTAACGTAACATTTTCTACAGAATCAAACGTTCATTTCTATCGTAATTTTATATTAAGTTTCCTTTTGTAGTTATTTAATTTCTCAAGTGATATAGTGAAGCTGTATTCGTAACGAAATGGTGACCTTATAATCGGAATTATTAAAGGATATAAGGGTAGATAGTTACATGGCCTTTTAAGCTAGTTAAGGAGCTCAGTGCGCGACGGTAGCGTAGTGGGAGCCCGCTCTTTAGTCAATGCCAAAACGTCTTAGGCCCGCTTGCACCATCCCACTAACCCGGGGTTAAGCGGTTAAACCGTCAACCCAGTGTCAAATTGTACTGGTAACAATGGTAACTCTAGGTTTAGCCGGTTAACCCCGGGTCAGTGGAATGGTGCAAGTGGGCCTTACCGAGCTAACGTTAAAGTAGGTGCGCGTAAAATTTGGATGTAAAAAATCATGTAATTTCAATTTTACTTGGATATATTGCTGTGTGTAGATTTGTGAAGCAAAATTAGCAAGTAAAATGAATATTAAAATGGTTTTACGTGGATAGTTCGCTAAATACAGGGTGAATTTGTACGTACAAAATGAAGAAACCACCTTGTATGCCACGTGACGTTTCAGTAATTTTACAGGCGTTTTGGTAATGATGTATCCTCGATTTAAACAGCGGCTCGCGTATTCATATAGAACAATATATTGTATCCCTGGCCATATACTGTGGAGAGTTACAATAAAATTATTTACATTAATGTATTTACTGTTTTGTCAACATTTTGTTTTACTTTAAGTCCCTGTGTTATTTTTAGTCATTGATGATCAAATTGTGATGGTCACAGTGTGATGCACAAAGAAAAGTCACTGTAAAAAAGACCTGTTCACTTGTACTTAATTTACCAGAAATTCCGTTCTAAATACTATATCTTCTTTACATTAATATTTTCATATACTTGATTTTACAATTGGCTTTGCTTCGTGCGTTATGCTACATACTGTAGTCATATTTGGCGATAAAACACCACAAAACTAGATAAATGTGATCTCACTGATTTTTTATACTCTTTGCATCTTTTTTTATCGTCAAACTTTTGACTTCAGTTCACTGATCAATTAATGTTCTAGTAGTAATTATTGGCAATATTTAGATTTATTTGTGCCTCTTTTGATTCCTTTATTTAAATATTGACAGCCTGATTTTTTGGAACTTTATATATAAAAAGTATATTGATGGTATTAAAAACTTGGAAAATAACACCTTTAAAAGGGTGTTCTTTTACTCATAAATCTCATAATCTTTCATAAACGGCACGAATTTAAATATACAGGGTGTAATTTTTTACGTGATACAAAATATGTTTTTCTAACTCCATAAACAACTAGCAATTGAATGCTCCTACTCTCGTTGAAATCAGACAATTTTATTTTTAATTTTTTTATTTTTTTTCGTGATATTTTTTGTACTTTTAAAGGATATTATGATATTAAAACAGCTTTATAAGATATTTAAAATGTAAAGTGAACTAAATTACTTTTCAAAGTAGCATAAATCACAAAAAATGTTTAATGACTTGTGATTTACGCTACTTTGAAAAGTAATTTAGTTCACTTTACATTTTAAAGCTGTTTTAATATCATAATATCCTTTAAAAGTACAAAAAATATCACGAAAAAAAATAAAAAAATTAAAAATAAAATTGTCTGATTTCAACGAGAGTAGGAGCATTCAATTGCTAGTTGTTTATGGAGTTAGAAAAACATATTTTGTATCACGTAAAAAATTACACCCTGTAGTCAATAAAACCTGTGCAATTTTTTGTTTGCAACGCATTCGAGTAACCAGAATATCTGTGCAATACGTGCGTATTTGAACACTAAGATATTACGACTCTGACAGATCTGTCAATATTGACAATAAATAATATCGGATTCCATTGCGGTATCCGCTATTGAGTATTCAGTTTCAAATATCATCTTTAAGGTTTTTTTACTGCGTTTTGCATTAACTATCACTAATGATACTTAATTGAAATTGTGACGGTTCAAAAATCTCAATGTGCCACAAATATTTATGGTTAAAAAGTTTTTTTTTAATTCGAAGTACAAATTATCGCGCAAAAATTAACTAATTTTATGAACCGCTAATCAAATAATGTTGAAAAATTGTTTTAGATTTATCTGTATGCATTCAAATGGTTCAAATGGTTTTATTATCATTGTCACCATACAAGACTTAACCACTTTAAGATTTTGATTTGTTAGGTATGAAATAAAGTAGGTTACTAGATGTATTATCTCTGAACTGTCACGAAATAAGTAATTGATCATAGTAAATGCAAAACGTAGTAAAAACAAAAAAAATACGCACTAATATTGAATTGTACTTCAATTATTTTGTCTTCCTTATTTTGTAGCATTACAAAAGGCCTATACGAGTATATTTTGTCTAAATATGCCGATTTAGTTCTCATTTATTTTATAGTTTTTTTTTTGTATATGTATATATTTTACATACGAATGTATGTACGAAAACAAATGAAATGCACATTGTAATGATATTAACAAATTGATTGTGGCTTGTATTACTGTAGCGAATGTCTATGGAGTGTTTGTGGAACACTTAGAAAACTTAGTAATAATTACGAAGGAGGGAGAAAATGGGACCTTTGTCATTACACTATTATTCAAAATTTAATGATTTAATTAATCAAAGTAATACATTTGTTTTCATCAGATGCTAATTTAAAACTATAAACATATTAGTCATTATATTTCATAGGTTTTCAAACGTTTTATACGTAATTTAGTTTAAGTACTTAAAATAATTCGTGAAGTATTGACCAGTCAGTATTTACAAAAATCCTCCGTGTCCAAATATGTTCCTAACATTCCATAGACTCCAATTTTATCATTTGACAATGTATCTCACTATACTCAAACAGCATTTTTATAATTTTCTATAATAATATTATTAAGTTGACTGCCTTTCGTTTATTATTATGCTCAATAGTTTAATATTAACGTAGTCTGGTTCTCGTTTAGGTGTTTAAAATGCGATGACATTAGATTTATTATTTTTACCCCGAATAGCGGTTTAAAATGTTTAGTCAATTATATAGCTTTTTTTTAATTTACGGCATGTGAGGGCTGAGACGTAGTCAATTCTTCAGCCTATAGAATTTAAATTGTGATAACTTATGTTTACGAATGCATAGGTATGTATCTGGGCGAGTTTCTGAGCATTTCAAACCCTGCTTTAGTTCATGGCAAAACCTATGACGATTCATGCCAAATATTGAGCCCTGTTTCACCGAATGTCACTCGAAAATAATAATTCTTCATACATCATACATTTCTAAGTAGATAGTAGTAGGTATCGACCGCAATTTGCCAGTATAAGGTGACAACTGCCAAGTTGAAATAGAGGCCACAATTCCTTTTCGTCAAACGTCCGTAGACACTAAAACCAGGGCGATGGAACGCTCGGAAACTCCCTTGCTTAACACTGTTCTCTTCTCGATCGGCATTGACTACACTCGCCAAGTCTTGGCACATCAGTATTACCTGCTCCAGCTGCGGTTACTGCCAAGTTTTATAAGTCTCATTCGCTATACCACAGACAAAAAAACTACTAGACGCTCGGAGAGTAGAGATATATCGTAGCGCCATCTAGTAAAGGTTTCAGCAACTATAAGATATGTGCAGCGCCATCTAGTTCGAGTATCAGTAACTATAAGATATAATTCTGTTATTCGAGCGTCTAGTATATGTATTTTTTAGTCTATGGCAATACTATACGGTTGTATAGTGCTAGTTACTATTATTATAGCTTTCGTTCAGCCGCTGCATTTCTCTTTATACCTAGTTATTTTGTGAAACATTGTGTTCTCATTTTGTATGTAAAGCCGGTGTTGCAACAATGTGAATACTATACAATTTAAATAAATGAATTATATAAAAATTATGTTTGTTTTTGGCCTGCTCTTTACCTCCCTCCTTAATCTGCTAACTAAGAAATGGACAAATATAACAACACGAATAGCATAGGGTAATTTCATTGCGCTAGTTTTCGTCCATTTCGATGCAGATTGTCAGTATCAGCTGATATCTACGATTAGATAGGGTAGGTATTATGATCTTGTATTTCTTTATTTACGTCTTTTGTTTTTCCGTGTTTCCTTGTAACACGCTATCTCAAAACACTTGAAAAACACATGAAAAAAAGTAAGTCAAGGTTGTTCCGGCTTGCTTACCTAAGGGTATCCGCTGCAGTTCTTCGAATGAATGCCTCAAACGCTGTTACGTACTTATTTACCAGTCGCAATGTAATATAAAATACGTAGACATAGCAATCCATGAGTACCATCAACAGGGGTGAATAGGGATGGCTAGGGTGGATAGGGACAAAACCTAAATTGTGATTTACCTCACAATTTCTTATTAACTACCCACACAAACAGTATCATACAAAATCTTCTATTATTTTCAATCGAATGATACAGTTTGCGTAGTATTTTTTTACTTACACTTATTCATAAACGTTTACTAAAGTTGACAACCGATAATAATCGTTTGTCCCTTTCCATCATACCAATACGTCGGAAAGGGACAAACTATTATTATCAGCTTGTCAACTTTACCTAGTAAACGTTTATGAATAAGGGGGTTACTCCGTTGGCTCAGCGACCCAAAATGAGACTTGCGGCTCGATTCGGAAATGAATTAGATTTCCACTAGACTTCAACAAGATACGGATAATTTAAAGATATTTGTAAGATAGATATGTCAAATTTGACGTTTCCGCGGTTCTGGAGATCCTCTTGAACGATTTCGACAAGTTATGACTTAGATATCAAAGTCGCATCTAGTCGATATCTAATGTAGATCTAGTTGATCTCTAAATCGTCTCAAGATCTTGTGATTATCTCGAAATCCGAATAGGCCTGTTGGCCTCCGACACAAGACAGCGCCACTTTTCTCGGTCCTGTGCGACCTCTCGCCAATTGTTGACTCGAAGTTGGCGCAGGTCCACCTCCACCATATCGCACCAGCGACAGTATTTTTATAAGAAATTTTATTTTAAGTTTTGTTCTTATTCAACCCAGCCATCCCTATTCACACCGGTTGACGGTTACCTGTAGTTTTCAACAATTTCCTGGAGGCACTTGCTCATATTTTCCTTTTTATTATCAGTTGTTAGGTTTTCCTCTAAAGATAAAGTAATCTTGGAGATTCTTATAAACCTACTTAAGCGTTCTATGAATGTGACGCACAAATAAATAATTATGTTATATCTATGTATCCAAATACATAATAAGAGGTGAGTTGTACAAAAGATTAGTCTAAAGGCCTGGCCAAACAGCCGGCGCGACGCAGCGCCGCGTCCGCGCTGGCTGTTTGACCAAGCCTTTAATGTTTGTTAAACCTAACGTAGAATGTTTGGCACACTTTGTTCCCCTCTCGGTATGAACAGTATGATCTACATATTAAAAACGAAATCACGGACAAAGGCTAGTTATCCTACAGTAATTTGCTTTTTTCACTAAAATGTTTGGTTGTATGAATGAATAGGTACCTACTTATAAAGTAATTATTTTACTTACTAAATCTGGTAATCAGTCTCAAATTTTCATCGTAAGTAGTTAAAATAATTTCTAAACCTAATCCGATTAGTGATACGCTAGTCGCTAGAGAGAAGGGACAATAAATCTTCCACGTGATTATTATGACTAGTTAACAAGTGTGCAAATACACCATAAAACAATAATTCACTTAAGCCGTTAACTTTGAGATATTTGTTTCTGATTATGTAACGGTACCGTACACCTTAACACTAACCTTGGCTTTGAATTGAGTTGTTTTAATGAAAAAATAATGTAGGAAGGTATCTATTAATAACTATACATTTTAATTAGGCACAGGATGTGTCACGGTATCCCTTTTTAAAGTAATTAAAAAAAACATTTTTGTAGCTTCTGGGACATTTTATGTCAGTAGGTACTGTTCGTCGGTAAGTTTTCAAAATTTCGAAATTTCACATGGAAAACTTTCAAATACTTCACGTATTTTGGTATCGGATTGAAATGGTTCATTTCATAAATGAAATATCCGAGAATTTTTACAACTTTTTGAAAATTTTCGTATCTTGCACATCTGTAGTTGCCAGCAAGAAACTTATCGCCTATTCTATTGTTTATTAATAGGTCTGATAATCCGTTTTTTGAATACCTATGTTATTCTTTCAAAAATACCTACCACTTTTCTTTAACGTCAATTTTTCTGTCATCTTATGCTATATTTTACTTAGCCGACGAGCTTTTTCCAACCCAACAGAATTAGTTCACCCATCGAAACACGAGGAATTCCTACTTCTTCACTTGGGCGATTCTCAGAGATGACATTCGGTGCCTGACTTCGGTGCCAATTTTTTTTTTTAACTTATATAATATGCGAATTTATTTCCTAAAATCTACCTTTAATATAAAAAATATTGGTAGTGGAGGCCTCCATTAGAACCTTATAGTTTTCAAGATAATTGAGATATAAAAACACCGAAATCATGTGCAGGCACTGAAATCAATTTGCATCACCGAATTCAATAATGCTTACACCTAAATCACATTTAGGTTTTATATCTCAATTATATAATTATTTTAACCATATTTTTCAATCCTATTTGTTGATAAGCGATGTAACAAGGCTAATGATCTCGAAAGCTTACATAAATTTAATAGATAAGGACTCAAGATTTTAAAATAACCAAATTACGGCTTGTAAATCAACATTTCTAGAAGATATCCCACACTATATGACTGGCCTCATATAATATATAGGGTGATGTGTGGTCCTGAAACGAGTTTCAGACATGTCGACATTGTCGCATTATAATCATTTATTCATTGCATTATTATATCCATGAAGGAGAAGATGTTTGTTCCACGCAATCCGACCGCACACGCATCTAAAAAAAACTTATGTTACCTGCACCCGATAAACAATACACTCTTGAGTGGTGTTCAATGCTCATTAAATATTTAATGTAGGTACTTATAAAGCAATGTGATGCAATACGAAAAACAAGTATTTTTTTAATAAAAGAGTTTAAAAGCGTGAACTCCGTCAATTTAAAACTATAATATTTGAAGTAGTCGAGTAATGCTTGAAGATCCAATTACCAATTAATTATGATCTCCAGCACCCTCAAACACTTGAGCTAAATTGTAACAAAGTTGTTGACAAAGACATAAGACATTGAGGATTGTTAAAACATTTGCTGTGTTCAATTTGTGTCTATGGCTATCCTTCAGAAATATCGATCAGTAGGTACGCTCAGTGCCTTTGAAGCGATCTCGACTAGAGATGCCCCGAATAGTGGATTTGGCCGAATACCGAATATTCGGCCTCCCTCTCGGCCGAAAACCGAATATTCGGCGACCGAATATTCGGCATGACATGCGAACATTTTGAGTCACAATTATTACGAAAACTGTTCACCAACAAAACACAACGTTTGCTAAGATATATTTTTAAGTTGAACAGAATTAATGAATGTAATTAGCGTCAATTAAATAAGATCCATGATAAAAATAAAATATTTTGTAATAAACTTATGCTCAAAGACTTGCCTTCGTATTTAACCACTTTCCAAGAATACATTTTAAATATTAAATATACATATGTATATTAGTTTTTGGTTCTTATTTGTGAAATTTTTCTTTTTAGGTAGGTGCAACAGATATTCGGAATTCGAATAACGATAACATTCGGCCGAATGTTGCCTACTATTCGGCCGAATGTTATCGTCCGAACCGTCCGACCGAATAGTAGGCTACATTCGGCCGAATGTTATCGTTAATGTTAATGTTAGTGTTAATGTTACCTACTACTCGGCCGAATACCGAATATTCGGCAAAGTGGCCGAATAGGCCGAATACCGAATAGTTGCCGAATATTCGTGGCATCTCTAATCTCGACATTAGAATGTTATTTTATTTTTAATCCCTTGTTCTGTACATCCTGTCCCTTGGGTTCACCTTGCATAGTACTTACATACACAAGTTATTATAAAAGAAGTGGGATCTAATTGACTACATTTATTTAACATGGCTGACATGTTTAAAGGTATCGAGGTGTAGGGCCTCCGGTGATACAGAGGACAACGAACATAATTTACTTAATTGGTTGGAAAAGAATATCAAGACAGAGAAAAAAACATTGGGTCTATACGTCTGGTCTAAAAAACTACTCATAGTGAACTAATGATTTTGTGTACCTACTATGACATAATTTACTTACAAACATAATTTTACGTTTGTACAACGTATCTTTCACTTTTTAGACATGATAAATTAGTACAACAAACTAGTTTACCAAGCAGGATTTGAATTCAGTGATCACTTTTTTGATATCGGTAGTCAAAAAATCCACCGAAACCAGGGAAATCAACACCAGCGATATCAAAATTAATCGCTTTTTAGCAATTACAGAAATAGCATGAACGATACAGAGGAGATGTAATAATGGTGGATTTACGTACTTTCGATGACTTCTTAATCACTTACATAACGATAATTGCACTAAAACTTTCGGAGTAAATTGCACCACCGATCTCAAAAAAACATAGGACCAAACCCAGCGAAGGACGGAGAAACGTTTAAAAAATCACTTTATTGTACTGTGACTGTACCTCTACTTTATTCAACGGTTAAGGCACAACTAAAGCATACTATGTTTGAGACACTGAGTTCCTGGTCTACAACTTTGAAGGAGTACTGACATGTTTTGCAAATTACACCGATATCAGTCACTAGCCCGGGACACATCGTAAATTTGGGTTTATTCAATGTGTTGAGCAAACACATTATTGTGATATAAAGAATATGATAAGCTAACTAATACCCTATGCGTGAATATCCATAATAACTCCGATCTAATGCCCCATCTTGAGTAATAATTTTTTGTTTCATAAAATCTGGGTGCGGGACACGCCCACCGAACATCATTTTTGGCATTTGAATTTCTTTTTCTTGTATTATATAAATAATAAATAAATAATTTGATAGTGTCCCAGACAGAATATAAGCTGAAGATCATGCCTAAATTAATTCAGATTTATTGAACAGTAAATTCAATCAATTACTGCCCCGGACACGTAAAAACGGCCCTCCTGAGAAATGCCCACTTATTATGTAATAAATTTCACTTAATGCGACCATGAAACTACGAGGAACTCGAAAACTCATAAAAAATCTAGGTAGATGTTCAGGGTGAGATGGCAACGTTACACAATCTACGCTATCCATCTACTAAATAATCAGTCTTAGCAGTTGTGGGTGGAGTTGGTGATATTTACTTAGAATCCTTGCAAGGCTTGCAGAACACTTAAACATATTCGCTAGGCAAATTCGTGTCACCGGCAAGCACTAAATTATATTTGTGCAATGTGGTGAAGCAGCCAGTTTGGATAGAAGGTGCATTGCGTTATTATCTCGAACTCACCTCTCGCCGGCTGTATGTTGCGCGCGCCAGTGCCTCGCAGTCCGCCATACTGTCACTCCGTGCGTTATTTTTTTTATTTTTTGGCGCGAACGAATTTTCGAAGTGGGTGCGTTCGAAAACATGTATGTGAAGTGGTAAAAGTTTGTTCAAAGTTGATTGTTTTTAAGATTATTTTTTGGTAAGTTATAAAAAGTATTTTTTAATTAATTTTTAGTGTGTTAATGAATTGATAAATTCTACCAAAAAAATATTTTGGTCTAGGTACCTACACTACACCACTCTTGATAAAAAGATAACGTTTTTACATACCTACATATACTCGTACATATACTTACTAGTTATTTGGGTACATGAATCTAATAGGTAAGGTAAATGTACTGTGCTCGACATGCTAATGTCCAATAGATGACACCTTGCCGTCACCTCTTGACAACGGCTTAAGTTTCAAGATGACATGTATTGGGACCGCATCGAGCACCAGTACGTTTACCTTAATTTATGTAAATTTAAATGATTATTTATGCTTTTTTTTTACAATAACAGTTGTAATTTGTTTACCATAAGCATGAAAAACAATAAAAACATTCACCCCATAAAAGGCCTCTACCTACATCCGCAAAAGCGGTTAAAACATATGCGTGAAAAATCTTAAATACATAATGATTACATATCTAATATTATCCGTCAATAGATACAAACCAAATTTGACAAGATTTAAAAAAAATTATACTTACTTCGATTTGTCATCTTTGTCAGACTGAAATTACCTCACTTATTAGTACTGAAGTGTAACTATTTGTAACATAAATTATCACATCAAGTGTCGCAGTTTAAAGCGGTGCTTGTCCTTATTTAAAATTCAAAGGCGCAAACATTATTGTTTGCTGAAAATGTTAGCAGCCATTCGCTGTAAAATTAACATAAGCATATTTCTATCGCTTACTGAAAGTTGTTATACCAGTAACAAGTTTAAATTGTAACTCTAAAGGCAATAACTACTGTGGGTTATTGGGATTGACGCATATCGTTCCACAATTTATGCTCCGAAATGGCACCATGAAACAACATTAAAACTATTGAAATCTAATATGAGTTCGTAGTTACGAGTAGAAATGTTATCCTTGGGTTTTTACAATTATCCTTATCATATCTTCATCTGCCTTTGGCGCGGATAACTATGTTTTTATCTCTTTGTTCCGCAATATAATTTACACGTTCGCTGTAAAACATAACTATTTATGTGACGCTAACACTTGACAAGTGTTTTTTGTTCGTGGATATTATTTTCACGTTTATAGTTTATGTTATGACTGAAAACTGCAAGTGGTAGTAATTAGGTACATAGTTGAGCTTAACATAGTTTGAACTTGCATTCATAAATAATAAATACCGTAAAGCATACTTACTCATAACTTATTGTTGTCTACCTAAGTAGGTACTTATCTACCAATTACCGGGAAAATCTTGTGGTACTTAATTATATAGTATCATAGAGCGTATTTGCATAATTTCTAAAGGTAAAAAATATATATTTAGTTGCAACATTTTTCCCCGATGTCGAGTGTAAACTAGGATAGGATACTTATCGAAATATTTAATTAAATTATCAAATCACCAGATGCTATTTCCTACACATATATATATACATATATGTAATAAGACCAGGTATTTAAAACGATAAATCTTAGTTTACACAACTTCGCCGGTCGGTTGCCTGTATTGACGAATTCTTTTGATTTGCAAATTCGCGAAACGAAAACAAGACTTCTAGATCCTCAAGAGTCTCAAGACGCATAATACTCAAACTACTTACATTAGACTTGCTCGTAATAAAAGTAATGAAGCGTCATTGAAAGCGCCATGAAAAAATTAATGGGCCCTGGAGGGAAAGTATCTTAAGTAGAACCTTAAGTTATTAGGGTTCCGTACCCAAAGGGTAAAACGGGACCCTATTACTAAGACTTCGCTGTCCGTCCGTCCGTCTGTCCGTCTGTCTGTCACCAGGCTGTATCTCACGAAACGTGATAGCTAGACAGTTGAAATTTTCACAGATGATGTATTTCTGTTGCCGCTATAACAACAAATACTAAAAACAATAAAATAAAGATTTAAATGTGGCTCCCATACAACAAACGTGATTTTTGACCAAAGTTAAGCAACGTCGGGAGGGGTCAGTACTTGGATGGGTGACCGTTTTCTTTTTGCATTTTTTTTCCGTTTTTTTTTTGCTTTATGGTACGGAACCCTTCGTGCGCGAGTCCGACTCGCACTTGCCCGGTTTTTTTACTTAAAGGATACATTTAATTATTTTTAAAAAGAAACAAAACTGCATTCAAAGTTATTTTTTTATTAAATTCGCTTGTATCGTCCGGGAATCGAACCGACTTAAAATAAATAAAAAATACGAAATATTCGTTTTTATGGATATTTTGTACGATAGGAGGGTGTAAGACCTAGTGTTTCTTGGAGAAATTTTAACCATAACATGAACTGTGTCGACTAGTGGAATAAAATAGCAAGTTTTTTCAAGCGTGACGTGACGTACGCGTTTGCGTTAAGTGTCATTTTATATGGGATTTTGATTTCCTTGATTGTTTCCAAAACATCCCGCTTGGCGCGCTGTTCAAAATCCAATACAAAAATAGACATGACGCAAACGCGAACGCTCGTCACGTTGACGACTGAAATTTACTAGGGGTACTGATTGAATGCTTCATGCTATATTAGGTACTGATAATTACTGTTAACTCGAAAACAAAAGCCAACGTACGTCAGGAAGACGATGTACTTACATTAAGTAAATACCTTCGGCAACTCGCTTTACTGATATTAACAAAAATTAATGAAGACTGACTCAGTGGTTGTGTCTTTACTAAATACCTACTGGTATTGTAATTTACTTATTTTTTGATATTGTCCTACGGAAAGGGAAGGTAAATACAACTTATTTTTCTAAGTAACAACTAAAAACTTTGGAGAAATTGTAGGAATCCGCAAAAAAAAAACAGCTTGAAGTGCGAAAGAAAACCGGTTGAGTGTTTCAGTAGGTACCTAATACCTACATAAATAACAAGTCGATAGGAAAACTCCAGTAAATATGACAGTTCAAAATTTACATATATGGTTTCTGCTTGATTTTAACATAAGTACGGAGACCGAGGTGAGTTGTGACAGAGGAGAGTTGGAACATCGTCGATTTTTTGGAATCTATTAACTAGAAACTAGGTCGCAATAGCGCGCGTTTGTTAGTTCAAGTTACGAGCTAACAAACGCACACTGTTGCGACCTAGTTTCTAGTTAATAGATTCCAAAAAATCGACGATGTTCCAACTCTCCTCTGTTAACAACTCACCTCGGTCTCCCCTACCTAGTATGGTTGTAATTTATAATCAATAACAAAGTTTTTTCGGCCCTTATTTGGAATAATTGCTCCATTAAGTAGTTAATTATAGGTAGGTACTTCCGTGATTACAGCAAGCTTGACGTTGGTACCAACGTCAACTAGTAATTCGTTTCAGCCATGATAAGTAGGTACCTACCTACTTATGATAGGTAGGTACTCAAAAAGAAAATCGATCTTTATCCTTAACCGGAAATACATATTCACGACACGATATTAATAGAATAAATGTTATACTTAACATTATAGGAAAGTATTTTTAGGGAGGGATATTTCCACTTTTTTTTTTCATTTAAATACAAATAGGCATGGTCTACAACACTTGGTAAACTTTTAAGTATGTAATCATACCTTTTAGTTAAGTCCGGTGACAATAAATTAGTTATTACAAAACGCGCCCAACACCGGTTTACAAATATTTACGTAACGCCTGTGCGTCTGTTTACATCGGTAGACTTTCACATTAGCGACACTGACTCATATCAATGATATCATTACAAATTGGGCAGGTACTATGTACATTTTTAATGCGATCAACCTTTATAGGTTGTTCTAGTCTTCTAGTCTGTCATAATAGGTAAAGGTAAACGTAATGGTGCTCGTCGCTGTCCCAGTACATGTCATCTTGAAACTTAAGTCATTGTCAATAGAGGTGACAGCAAGGTGTCATCTATTGGGCATTAGCATGGCGAGCACTAGTTCGTTTACCTTACTTACAATAAGTAAGGTAAACGAAAATTTATTTAAATTAGGAATGGTGAGGAATACTCAACTGTAATACCTATAATTTAGGCAATTCTCCCGGTACTAAATTTGTATGGTGAGAACCAGAAATTCCTGGTTTCGATAAGGGTTTTGTAGATAAAATCATAAAAGATAACAAACAAAAGTATAGATACAGCTAAGATCTAAGATACGCGAGCAGCCGCGATACCTTCATACTCGTAAGCTACGACAACGAAACGCTTTGTGTCTCTCTATCACTCTTCCATATTAGTGCAACAGAGACAGTTGCGTGTTTTATTAAGCGATTGGCATGTTGGCTACGTGGCTTGAGACAATAACACGACGTCACAGGGCCACTGTAACAATTTATCAGACTACGAAACGATGAATGTAATACCGGGGATTCACCCTCGCAACCGTAGGTAAGTTGTAACTTACGAGATGTTACAAAGAGGAAAACTAACTCATTTTCTATTTACATTGAAATCAGCATAGATACTGGTCTTGAACCACATACAACAGTTTATTGAAGCTTATAGAGAAATGCATTTGTTGCCTCAGGGGCCCACTGATTAACAGTCCGCCGGACGGTATCGGCCCGTCAGTTGTTCGGAACTGTCAAAATTTTGTTCTAACTTATTACTGCCCTTATTATTGCCGCATTTTTCAATGACCCACATAAGTGTCACTTAGTTAGCTACTGACTTAAGACCGAAGAAGTTACAACCATTGCACGTGATTTTATATAATTCCTGGCTATAAGTAGGAACAATTATTAACTATCGAACAAATGTATCAATGTATTGCAAATGATGAAAACATGGGAAAAGTCTGTGGGAAAAGAAAAGAGTCGTGAATGTATAGGGCCCCATACATTCTATGACTCTTTTCTTTCAGAACAGACTCAAATCTATCGGTGACATAAAAATGAAGCAAATTTTGTAAGATACTTTTTTTCCATGATTAACAACTTAACTCTCTAAACAAGAAATTCTATATTGTTTTTTAAACGATTGTAGCGCCATCTGAGTTTATTTCTATGCGTTTATCCTCATAAAAGTTATATTGAGAAAAACGTGAAACGATTATAATAATGCACCGTGCACGAGCATGCATGTGCCGCTGCGCTAAATGCACAGATTACGAGGACACGCAAATTACCACCTCCGTTAGCAGATAACTACACGGTAAAACGGTGCTTCCAAACGGAATTACTATGCTATGATTGCTATGTCCATAAAATAATGACATTGTAATTATTGTAGTTACTCTGCCCTTAACTCTTCTTACATATTTATTTAACCTTTATTGCACAATACAAGAAAGTACAAATGGCGGACTTAATGCCATAAGGCATTCTCTACCAGCAACCATTGGGCCAAACAGAAACTTACCATTGGTGCGGAATACTAGGTACAGTCAAGGAATTTAAATTCCGACCCATTTCGTACTTTGTCACAGTGACAATCAATATGAAAGCCGCTAGAGACCTCATACGGTTGTCACTGTGACAAAGTACGAAATGGGTCGGAATTTAAATTCCTTGACTGTACCTACATTACATGGGGTAAAAACGGGACCCTATTACTAAGACTCCGCTGTCCGTCTGTCCGTCCGGTCGTCTTGTCTGTCTGTCACCAGGCTGTATCTCATGAACCGTGATAGCTAGGCAGTTGAAATTTTCACAGATGATGTATTTCTGTTGCCACTATAACATCAAATACAGATTGTAATAAATATTTAAGTCTTGCTCCCATACAACAAATGTGATTTTTTTTGTGCAGGTTCTTGCGTATTGGTACGGAATTCTTCGAGCGCGAGTCCGACTCGCACTTGGCCGGTTTTTTGGATTGTACCTACAGAAATGCTGTCGTAAGCCTAAGTAGTTGTCCTGCTTTTTTCCTCTACAGATCGCATTTCTCAACCAAATCTTGTGAAATACATACTGTAATTGTTTTATCAATTAAGTAAATGATTTTTTTTCAAAATTATCGAGACACTGGGATTGGATTCACGTAATCTACAACTCTACATCTCAGAGCCACTAGTTTAAAAAAAACATGAATAGAGTTAGATCAAGAAAAGTCTAGCAGTGAACAATCTGACAGTAAAAGGGAGCGATTCTGATAGCCTAACGCAGTGTACGTGTTATTTTAAACGTCATTAAACTTCTATGAAATTATGACATATACATAACAGCCTGCGTAGCCAAGATGCCAATCGCTAACGCTCCGTAGCGATCGAAACGCAACTGTCACTGTCACACTCATGTGGAAGAGTGATAGAGATACATAATGCTTTTTGTTGTCGAAGCGATAGCGATTGTAACCTTGGCTAGGCGGCCAGTTGCACTGCGTGGGCTATCAAAAATCGCTGCAGACTTTTCTTGGACTAACTATAATTATTTCATAGCTATAGTCATAATCTGCATTCCTAATTCTACATTATTTTCCTGTGTGTAAAAAATAAACAACTCGCACCACAGTATGCCGATATCCGGAAATCCGTTTAAAAGAGGAAAGTTCCGTGACCAAATTGAACCGTTTAGAGTAACCTTAACCCGAGCCCATAAATTGCATAGAGACAGGTAGTGACAATATATTCGCCATATATCATCGACCGAAAGCGGAGGGGGGTCCAAGGTCCCCCTACTTCCCCCCTGATCGTCTGTCTGGCGGGGAGAATATTATATTCAGATTTTTGTATTCTCTTGAAATAGGTAGACATTAGACATAGACATGTGAATGGTCAAAGTCAAAGTTATCTTTATTAGTACTTTTTGGCATCATGTGATTTTTATAATCAAAATTGCATGATGTGGCCATCTCATGTAAAAGTTTCCTTATTTTAACAAAGTGTTTTAACCCTTAAACGCTAATTTAGGTCAAAAATATGAGCCTTTAAGTACAGTATTTGGCTACGGTCTTGTTTCTTAAGGCATTAAGTCCGCCATTTGTACTGTTCAATATGTGCAATAAATCATGTATTGTGCAATAAAGATTAAAATAAATAAATAATACCTACATATTTTGATATACCACATCGCTCCTTGAGAAACATAGTGTCACTATACAAAATTAATTAATTAATTAATTAAGAACCATTCGAATAGTGACGTTGTTCAATTTTCGAAAAGTTGAATTTTCAGGCACAAATTATTTTGTATAGTGACACTATGTTTCACAAGGAGCGATATCATATCTCGCATATTCGCCAGGAACCCAGAAGGACTTTGTTTTGATAAAATCTTTAACATATCTTTGTGAGTTAAAACGTTGGATCGCGCTTATTCTCCTCATCCATTGATTCAGTACATCGACTTGTCTTCACAAAGTCACCTTGTTAATTCAAAAAATACTAAAATTACAAAAAAGTTCGGAAACGGACTAAACACAACAGCATACCTACTGATGAGTGTGTAAAAAAGGATACCTTTGTAATTTCAGTCAATTTGGCTATCCTCCTCTAACGATCTTTTTATTATGTAAATGGATGATGTCTGTGTCATCATTTCATCGACTAGGTAATGAAGTAAAAAGTTATATGCATATACCATTTTAGAATTTGGGAAAAATCTAAGATTACTTAAATGATATTTTATATCTAAGTATTAACATAATGTAACTCTTATTAGTGTTACCAACAACCTATATAGGTAATAATTATTAGAGATGCCACGAATATTCGGCAACTATTCGGTATTCGGCCTATTCGACCACTTTGCCGATTATTCGGTATTCGGCCGAACTGTTGCCTAGTATTCGGCCGAATATATAAGGATAATGTAAGGATCCGAAAGTCCCTATATACGAGGTGTATATTATATAATAATTCTTACTAAGTACGATGATGAGATAAAACAATCATATATCTCTCTGCATCTTTAAATTAAATAAATGATTATTAGTCGCGATATACCCATAGGTAAATGAGTATAGGAATATAAATATAACCCATACCTCGCTGATTTTACTAAACAAAAGTTGTGTAGAATACATCGCTTGATATAGCCATAATACCGCCTATTGTCTACCATTCTTTAAGTATAGTCTATCAATTATATCGCTCTTTCTATTGTAATAAAACCGGACAAGTGCGAGTCGGACTCGCCCACCGACGGTTCCGTACAAACGGTAACTAAGCAAATAGTATTACTTTCAACTCGATATCTCCACGCGTTCCCGAGATAAAGAGACGGACGGACGGACGGACAACAAAGTGATCCTATAAGGGTTCCGTTTTCTCCTTTTCAGGCACGGAACCCTAAACATCATCGGTTTCTTTTAAACGTGTTTGATTTATTCGTGATTTCCGATAGTTCCGATTACGTAAAACCACATTAAAGAAAATACTTGCAAGTGTATCACTAGGTTAATCCACTCGACGAGATTAGCTATCTGTTTACACAGCGGTCTATTCCAGTTAAGTGCACTTAGTGACTTTTACATGGATTATAAGTGTTTGCCTTTCTACTTATTTGATTATAATTGGTCTAATAAAATATTCATTGTGTTGTACGAGTATGTAATTAATTCACTAGGTATTTAATGTTTTGGGACCTAGATACATGAACAATTGACCGTATTGTTCATGTATCTAGTCCCCAAAACACCGTAACTATAGTGACCGTAGTTCTGTAGAAAGCGAACAACTTTTTATTTTGTGTCAAAGTACCAAATTTGGTCGCTTACTGCTTTGATAAAAAATTTAGTTTTCTGTATATCTTCATCATCATCATCATCTCAGTCATAAAGGTGGCCAATGACGAGCCTTCCAACAGTCCAAATAGCGTGGCTGCAATCCAAAATCGCTCCGTGAATGTCAAAAACGTACAATGTTTAATATTAGGATGCCGTCCATTTGGATGAATCCATTGTAACGGCATCCATTTGGAAGGCGACGACTGCTGAACATATGCCTCCCCCTTGTTATGGGGGGTGAATGCCATAATCTCATATAACTACGGTCAATTATCAAACCTAGGTGCAATGAGTTCAGTTCCAATTTACTTACATACATACTCGTATTTAGTACATGTGTTCACTTTACATGTGTAATAATAATATGTATGTACTTACATATATGTTGTAGACGTTGTAGTAAAACTCCAACACTCCGCCGGTAGGCAGTGTTGCCAGGGCTCTGGAGTCCTAAGTTACGTTTCGTTTCCCTAAAAGTCACGTTTTTGCTGCTTAAGTCACATTTTTATATTATTGTATTGTATGGGTAGATTGGGTAGGTATAGCTGGTCAAGCAAATCTTGTCAGTACAAAAAGCCGCGAAATTCAAATTTTCTATGAGACGATATCCCTTTGCGCCTACATTTTTCAAATTTGACGCCTTTTTCTACTGACAAGATCTGCTTGACCAACTTTAAATCGATTTTCAGATTCAGAAAATAATATATTTCACAAAAAATCTACTAACTTTATATGATTTTTCTTTTTGAAACACACATTTTCATACTTAATGCTATTTGTGATCGATTTCATGAATTTTAAGGCGTATCCAGACTAGTCAATTTTTCGCCAATCTGATTAAATTGCCCGATCGAATCAGGACGTGCGGACGCAAACGCCAATTTGGCTCGCCGAATTAAATCGCCGATTATGACCGATATTACCGACAAAACGGAGTACGGGCGCAATAATACCAATTTGTGACGCCAGTATTTTCTTTTTGGGGCATTTTTTCAATTTAGGTGTACTAATATCTAATATCACCATAAATCTATTGATATTTTTGTTCCTGAAAATAATCAATTCTACCAGCAAAATTTGCACTTGATTACTTTGCCTCACATGTGGATAAAATGCAACTTTCTTATCAGTTTTTGAACAATCACGAGAGCCTTTAAGCGATATCCAGACGGGATGAACAAATCAACTGATTTGATCAGAAATAAAATTGGCGTCAATCTCCGATTTAAGGCGTATTCAGATTAGTCAAATTTTCGCCAATCTGATTAAACTGCCCGATCGAATCAGAGGCCGCCAGAGGCGTATAGATAACTACTAGGTATACTATCAAACTAAATAACACCGTCATGTCAAGGTAACAAGTCTCATTTTGCCACGACTATTATAATAAACGTGATGGTGGATGTAACGTCAAAGTGCCAGTGCAAGTGTCAACTTGGGTGCGTTCACTGCGTTCCTAAATAATACGAATTGCAGAATTAAACTTGTCCAAAATTCGACTAGCTTAAAAAGTCACAAAAATTGCCTCATGATCGAAAGTCACGCACATGTCACACGAGAAGGCCAAAATTCACGAAAAATGTGACTTTTGTGACCATCTGGCAACACTGCCGGTAGGTAACTACTCCCCAGGTTTGTCTAATCAAACTTTAGGTACTATACTTCGTTTTTTTTAGCATTAGAAATTAGGTAAACAATCTTGATGTGTCTTTTAATTGAAAAACACGTTTTAAAAATAAGTCACGGCAAATATGTAACAATTATGAATCTAATACGATCATTTATATTCTTCTGATTTCATAAGTAGTACTTATTGATTTTTAAAAAGCGTTTTTCAATTAAAAGACATGTCAAGATCGCTTACCTTCTTTAAAGTTCTTTCTAATGCTAAAAAAAACGAACTATAGCTAGTGTGTACCTAAAGTTCGTTTTTTTTAGCATTAGAAAGAACTTGCAAGAAGGTAAGCGATCTTGACATGTCTTTTAATTGAAAAACGCTTTTTAAAAATCAAAAACTATTCAGAAATCAGAAGAATATAAATGATCGTATTAGATTCATATTTGTTACATATTTGGCGTAACTTATTTTTAAAATGTGTTTTTCAATTAAAAGACACGTCAAGATTGTTTACCTAATTTCTAATGCTAAAAAAAACGAGGTATAGTACTAATTACGGTGAAAATTATGTTGTAACTAATTAGTGCCATAGAGCAATCAAAAGCCCTAATTACAACAAAATGTTCCCCGTAATTACTAATTAGTACGAGCACAGGATAAATAATAGTACTAGGTACAGAAGACTCACTCTCTAACAAAACGCGTCTGTTACGATCAGCACAGATATGGCCGCTATACTTCGTTTTTTTAGCATTAGAAAGAACTCCACAGAAGTAAGCGTACAGTTTTTATCGGGCTCTTTAATTGTTAATAATTATTGCATTATGTAATGTAGCACGGTCAATACTATATAATTTACTTCAAATTATTACCGCTAAAAGTGCCGGATTTGGAACCACAAGCTTACTTCTGCGAAGTTCTTTCTAATGCTAAAAAAAACGAACTATAGGCGGCGACAGCGCCACGCGCGGCTTATGGCTTTCCCCAAAATTGGGGTGGAACGGATGTACTTTTAGCTACCTGTAGCAAAGCGACGAAATCGCGGAGTGAGCCACGCCTGGTACGAGTGTGAACTAGGGTATCACAAGTGAACCAACTGGCGACTGAAGTCACAATGTCGTCTCTTTCACTCTTGGTTGGTCTTTACAAGGGTAAAGGAGATGCCAATCGTTCGTAGAGAAACGAAACGAAGCTATCTGTCTCTATCTCACTAATATAAAAGAGTGATAGTGATTGTCATCGGTGTTTTTTAAGTCCGGCTAGCACCACGGATTGTCTCGTTAGGCATAGCTTTATTGAACTTTTAAATCAAAATATACGTGTTAAGAAGAGTACATAGCATCTAGACCCAAGTCAAATACAGTTTTTACTACTACTTTACACTACTTATCCGAATACGTCAAAATTGGGTAGCGCCGGTAGTACTCTATAAGCTAACTTTCTATTATGGCTCCTCTTCACGTTGGGCCAACGCCAACACCAACGAGGGACGCATTTATGCGTTAGAGGGAGCAAGTGATATTGCTATCTCATTCTACCGCATGGCTGCGTCCCTCGTTGGCGTTGGCGTTGGCCCAACGTGAAGTGGAGCCATTAGACTGATAGGTACTTCAATACTTTGTTGCTTTAATACCATATTTAACACGTTTTCGTCATAAACTTCTTTTGCAACAAGTTTCTTAAGTGTTCAGTAAAATGCACCGAGTAAAACGTGTTTTAGGTAACAGTACCTATATTTACAGTTACGTTAAATTTTTAATATAACGCTTATTTTATGATTTCCACAATGTAACGTGAATATGAAATCGTTATTTTACCGGTTACTTGCGCAAATTTCGCACTAAATGGGCGATTACAATAATACTCCAGTGCCGATGCCGCTCTGGTCCACTGGTCCTCCACAAAGAGCGAAGGTTGAGGGACTATTGCGGGTCGTGACCGGAACGACTGCCGGGCCCAGCTGGTGGAATTAAGTTCTTGTCACCAGGGGGTCAATACTATTGTAAACCGTACCGTAATATTTTACGTACTATCGGCCAAAGCCAGAGTCGACCAGTTTCAAAACAGTGTCGCTTGCAAACGTTGATTTTTGAGTTGACCCGCCCCTAATTTGTTGACCAATGAGAAACAAAGATCCTTTTTTTGTTAAGTAACTGTCATTGTTCACAATCTTTACGTAGCTAGCACGTGTTTTGTCAGGTCAGTTGCATCTTGCACTAAAAAAGGTGGCTAGAAAAAAGGCCAGTCTTCAAAAGATTTAATTTTAGAACCGAAACTGCGAGGTAAGGAATTTGAGTTACCTATACCTACTTATTATTAGTTATTACATGGCGTTTTTTGGGCAACTAGCCATATTGTGCGAGGCGATAGGCCATACTGAATAACTTTTTCTATGGGAACAACCCCTAAATCCCAAAAAAAATCTACGTTTTCTATGGGAAGGCCATCCCGTAGGAAACGTCGACATCCACTCGACCAATATATGTATGAAACGGCCAAAAATTTTTGTGATTTCAGAGTTGGTCCCATAGAAAAAGTTGTTCAGCATCAGTAAATATAATCACCTCGCACAATATAGCCAGTTGTTCAAAAAACGCCATGTATATACAAAAGTACAGAATCATTTCTGTAGCGCTCCCCTCTCCAGATTACCTGTGAAGAAATTTTTGCTTATGAGATTTTATACTCAGTATAGTCAGTATCATTATGTGATGGCTCTGAACCTCTTTCTTTTATTGATATCTAAATTAAAATTAACTACCTATATTCTATTGACTCCGTTATTGTCTGTGGTGGACAAAAAAGTGGCGTGGACAGACAGTTAACTATAAATACCCTATAGGTATTCTGTGAGGTACCTAGGTAAGTACTTGGGTAAAGCGTGTACCGCCTCTCCTCTGTAAAAAGGACCAATTTTGAAATAGAATGGCCTAGTTTTAATTTACGATTATCACTTTTGTACCAATAAGTAGGTACATCTCTTCAAAACACCTCAACCTAAGAGCAGTAAGTATTTTACTTTAACTACGACAATAAACGTGATGTGTTCCACTTGCATGACAATCGTAAGTCGGTTAATGATGATGGCATCCTTGCACAATGGTTAAAGGACTACCTTTAGCTTGGACAATGCTCGGTGTCCTCCGATTACGTATTACGTAAGCAACCTGTGGTTAAGCAACAAGTGGGAGGGGTTATACGGAGAGCAAAAAATCTACAATGTGACTTGGTTAACAATGTACGAAAAATCCCGGTGATTGGATTTTAATGTTCCCTCTTGTATGGTAGTCTTAAATAAAATCAAATTGGTAAATCAGTGCAATTACATGGTAAGAACAGGTAAGTGTAGAGAAAAATAAACTATAAGCTAACAATATCCTATAATATTTTGTAAAAAAACATGTCCATTTTGACAGTTTTTTCTCCCCTGCCCAACTGTGTTCTAAGCGGTGATCGTACATTTTCCAGCATTTTTGGTGCAGCAGAGTGGTGTTAACGGAAATGGTATAGAAAATTTCAACTGAAATGGTAAATTAAGGTTAATATTAACGTAATTAACGCTAATTAATCATTAGGGTTGAAATTATTTAAGTATACCAATTCCGTTAACACCACGTCTCCGCTGCACCAAAAATGCTGGAAAATGTACGATCACTGGTTTTAAGATAATTTATAGGTAGGTACTTAAATTCACTGCTCTATCTTCGTAAGAAAAGAGATAAGGCAAACATAATGATAGGTAAACTCCACTCCACTAGATATTACACTAAATCTATAGGAACTTTAATTCTAATGTAGTTGCGTAATTTTACATTCAAGAATACGTAATACATACGTGGGTTTTAAATTTATTGTATTGTGTGGCCGACAATTATGTAAAAACGACCACCAAGTCTTAATTTCTATACTTGGAGGTAGTTTTGTTACGGAATATGTAATCTATAAACTGATATTCTAACATTTGCGTGAGACTAAGGTAAACATCGCGACAGATAAATGTTACAAGGACGAAAGCGGTCCTTATTGACATGCAACTGTGCGGAAAATTTTGTAGGCAGACCTATCAGTTCATAGCCGTACCAATATAATCGCGTCTTGTAATTATTTTAGGTAAGTAGGTATTAGGTACTTGCGGCGTGCAATTTAAATACAAAGTTCTTAGTTATTGAATTTAAACATCAAAATATTACGAGTTGATTTGTACTTAGTAACCTAATTAATTCACAAAAATATTGCCGAAACTTAGCATGATGTATCTTTATAGTCTGCAATGGGCATGTCGAGAATTGTCAATTAAAAAGTGGAATACTTTACCGCTCGGGGCCCTATTTGAGTCGCCACCTCACCGGTGTGTCGTGACTGCTGTATGGTGAATACTTACTTTAATGTTTAAACCTATAAACATTAGTGTTAGACAAGTGGAATATTACGGTAGCCACGTTCACCCCATTACTTTGATATCTCGAATTGGTTCCCAGTTCGACCGTTTGTCACGAACCATTATTCCACTTACAGTTCCCACGATTTAAAATAATGAGAATGTTTTTCGCGTGTTTAAATGTCCGTGCGAATGGTCATCACTTTTGGACAATTAAGTATTATAAACTGAATTTGTTCTTCCCATAACAATGACAGCTATTAAGTATAGTTAGTTGGACTTTTCTTATTGTTCTCGGCAAAATAAATGTTTTTGACGTTTTGTTTTGGTACGGCACGACCAAAACTATCTTACGCTTTGTAAAATATTATCCAAACGAACCTAAAGCAAAATAAGTTAAACGGCCTTGGAAACCTAAAAAACGATTACCATTACGAATATCCACTAACCAAAAAGGTAATCTAAAGCTTATTCCACCGTCCCCATTCTACCATCGGACTTTTAGACGCACGGCCGGTTTCCATCCTTACTTGGTAGATATTCCACCAATTCGCACGAAGCGCTTTGCTTCTACTTTCCTTATGCGCACTGTCAAGGAATGGAATTCCTTGCCGGCGTCTATATTTCCGTGTTCTTATAACCCCGCAACCTTCAAATCAAGAGTGAACAGGCACCTTCTGGGCGAGCTCGCTCCATCGTAGGCCACGTCTACGCCTCGGCTAGTCTGTGGCCATGAGTAAGCCCATTCATAATTAAAAAAAAAACTACAATCTATGGCTTTGGCATATTATATATTATATGTATAGGTAGACAAATCTTTTGCCGACTGTTACCTACTTACCATAATAATTTTGCAATGTCACTGGAACTAAATGCACATGCCAATTTTCTTAGATTGTTTTGCCGCACGTACAGCCAGGCACAATTACCTATAACGACAGTTTTCCTGTCACTTCACACGTAAAGGGCGTATGCAAAATTGAATCTTATTCTCTTGAAATAAGCTCCATAATGAAAGCTCAATCTATATCAGATATTTCGCATAGTTATTTATTATTAGACCCATCATATGTTAGGGGCTGTCCATTAATTACGTCGTCGCTTTTTGACCCCCCCTCCCCTAAAATCATGCTTCGAATGACCCCGTTTCGTCCTACGTCATGCTCATCCGATGTCCAGATCCCCCCGCCCCCTAATTTGAAATGAAGTAATTTATGAATAGCCCCTTATGATATTACGCTACGTCTTACGTAGGCGAACAACGCGCGAACGCGGCGCGGCGCGGCGCGGCGAAATCAATCCTTTGATGCCCATAGAAGTGTCCTACGTAAGCGATCTCGTTGCGAACGCGGTGCGGCGCGATTTGCACGCGAATGTCAGGCGGCGCGGCGCGGCGCGGCGCGGCGGCGGCCGCTTTCGCCGCGCCGCGCCGCGCCGCGTTCGCGCGTTGTTCGCCTACGTAAGACGTAGCGTTACCAAGCACGTTTGAGTTCAGAGATATTGGCCTATGATTTTTTTTGGTTCCCATCCTATTGCTGTGAGACTGTTGATTTTAACAACATCTTCCTGGCGTTATCCCGGCATTTTGCCACGGCTCATGGGAGCCTGGGGTCCGCTTGACAACTAATCCCATGATTTGACGTAGGCACTAGTTTTTACGAAAGCGACTGCCATCTGATCTTCCAACCCAGAGGGGCAACTAGGTCTTATTGGGATTAGTCCGGTTTCCTCACGTTGTTTTCCTTCACCGAAGAGCAACTGGCAAATATCAAATGATATTTCGTACATAAGTTCCGAAAAACTCATTGGTGCGAGCCGGGGTTTGAACCTGCGACCTCCGGATTGAAAGTCGCATGCTCTTACCGCTAGGCCACCAGCGCTTCCTGCTGCCTACCTGTTGATTTTAACGACATAGGTATTACACGTTTAAATCCTTTTATTGTAATGTAAATTGGGTGGCACGAGGATACATAGGATGTGGATGTACATGCTGGTGGCGCGTGCTACATAATAATGTTTATGTAAAAGTAAAATCTGACTGGTATCTTACTCGAGGAATTAAGTAGGTAAATTAAATTGTCAAGATATTTTAGATATACCTAGTCTTTTCGGAAAGAGAAGAGTCGTGGAATGTATTGGGCTTTGGGCTCCATACATTCCACGACTCGGATCTTCTCTTTCCGCACAGACTCTATTAACAATTCTTATCCTTTCAAGCGCCATACCTACGTCATTTTAGAGTGGTTGGAGTAACGATTTTATTTTAATTAATCAAATTTCTTAATTGTATATATTAATTGAATACGTAATACCAATATTAAAAAATAAAGTAAATTGTCCGGGAGCCGGTGTCTGCCACCGGTAAGGGTTATTTATACACACAAAAATGGATTATCTTTTACACGAGTGGAAAAATCATAACAAAGTACCTCTAGGTACTTCCACTATCCAAGTTAAACAAACAATAATTTATTAACACTGTATGGATATGATGGTCGTATTTGTCTACGTGACAGCGTGATAAAACGGTGTCCGTCTCTTTCTATCCCGCAGAGTTAAAAAGTGACAGTTGTTTTATCACGTGGATAAATGTGGATAAAGCGATCCATAATAGGCTTGCTAACCTCCATAAGGTTTATCCTCAATACACAAGGCAACCAGCATTTGGATTTCAATGAAACATCTAGATAACATTACTTAGGTACCTCAAGTAATAAACAACATTTTTTTTTAAATAAAACATATACTAAGTACACAGGATAAAGGTTTCTACACAAGAGCTTATAGGACACAAAAACTATCATACACTACACAATAATTATCATACCCTGATTATGTGAATATATACTGACCCAAAATGGCATTAAAGTAGCAGAAAATAATATCGTTTCTTAATTTGGCTCTTATTTCTGGTGTCTGTAAGAAAATGGAGGCAATTTTAGTATGCATGAAAAACCTATAATTTGGGTTCTTGTCTAACTACAAGTCCATACAGTTCATCATCATATCATCATCAGATCATCGCTATAACCACTTGAAACACATTCCACTTATATTTTGCTAAAACCATTGCATTGATTAATTTGCACGAGTAATCCACATAATTAAATAAAACACACACAGCTATCTCTTATCTTACTTTATTACCACACATGTTTATATGCAGCATGTTGTATAGCCACACCAGTTTTACAATGCTATTGCCTTTTTCATGAGTCATGCACATTTTACACTTAAATCTAGGTGATAATTAACCTGATGACGTCAATGAAGGGTTTCTTTAGGAAATAAAAATTACATATAATTAAAAAAAAACTACTTGTTTCTTAAGACATAATTAAAATTGAAAATGTCTATGGTCTCAGGTGGAAAGAGGTCACACACTGTAGGCATGCCCTTATGCCCTACACTGAGCCCTATCTAACACAACTAACTTGTGAAAAGAGAGATGCCAAGATATTTTGCTTGAACTGCACAGAAATGAGAAAATACCTAAAAATATTCCAGCAAATCACGGATCTTCAAAGGAATGAATTTGGTTACAATATTCTGGTAAATAGAAATAAATCAAAATTAAAAATTACAATTTTATAACCTACTTTATATTTAACTTATTTCTCTAGTGGTGCATAGTTGAGAAGTTTCTCGATCAGATCCACGTGCCCGAGCAGCATTCGGCGGCAGCAGTACCTCTTCAGGCCGAGGGCATCCAGGGCATCACTGGAATAAATTAAATCTTGGTTCATACTTCTTAAAACACAAGTCCTGTATTCTATGTAGTCAGGTGACAAGCAAAAGTCATGGAATCCCTAAAAAATTAAAACAAAATTCGACCTTCTTTTAGTACTAATATGGTTCACTATGGCTATGAACTTGTGGTGGTACTTAATGACTTTTGCTTGTCACCCGACGATATCAGTTCGTACTTTACATACAATCTTATTATAAATGATAATATTGATAATAAACCCAAATATTATAGATAGGCTAGTTCTATATGAATAAAATTAAAAAGTATATTTTGCATTTTTAATTATTTTTAAGCATCTTCAATATTATGGTTCTCAATTTGTCAGGATCTTTGTTTTTTTCATGTTCCCTGATTTGTCAAAGAAGGCTGGGCAGATTGACAAAAAAAACCGGACAAGTGCGAGTCGGACTCACTCACCGAGGGTTCCGTACTTTTTAACAGAAATACATCATTTGTGAATATTTTAACTCTCTGTCTTGAGATACAGCCTGGTGACAGACAGACGGACAGTTGGGTCTAAGTAATAGGGTCCCATTTTTACCCTTTGGGTATGGAACCCTAAAAATATAATCTTCAGGATCCTTGAGAAATCTAGATAATTAACTATGAAGGCACACTAATAGTGCAACTATTGGTAAAGATGAACTGCAGATGGTAAACATGTAGTCGAGCCATGTTAAGTTTTCATGCCAAGTGCTAAGTCAAACATGGAGCTTATAGAGATATGTATGCATTCTTACTGCGAAGTTTGAGCAAAGTTAGTGTGGTGAGAGTCTAGTATTGAAATCAAATATGGCAGGATTCTGGAGGATGGCTTGACGACATCTTACTATATACACACACTACTCAACTCACCCCTCAGTGTACTCGGCTTGTAGAAGCCCGAGGTAGGCTTCCCATTTGTTGCCAATAACCTTTCCACAAGTGAAACAACGGACTGGGATGATCATTCTGAATTCTGTAATGAATTAAACTAAATTTAAGTATTTATACTGCTCAAACCTGTTAATCGTTTATTCGAGAACAAATTCACAACACTGTTTGGAGGTTATGTATTGTATTGGCCGAGATATAAGTAACGACTATACAATAATGCCACAAGAGATGAATAAGGAAATTACTTACGTATACAATTATTTTACTTTACGTGAATTTTATTCCACAAATTAGCTCTTGTTCACATAAAATACACCGCATGAGCACAAAACAACGCTACACTACGCTACGCAGTCGCTGACACTCTGACACTGACAGTGACAGTGACTCAGTGACATAACTGACAGCATTAAATAGGATTGTTTGAGTTTCTGTTAAGAACGTGCCTACTTATTAAAGAAATGAACCTAACATGCTGGTCATGCCGCGTCCATGGCAGAAGACCTCAAACGCCGCAAATATGCCACCCTTGGCAGTAGTTATATTTTTGAGGCGTTTGGGGTCGAAACGCTGGGGCCGTGGGGGCCAAGCGCGCGCCGTATATACAGGGCCTTAGCGGAGCTCCTTATAGATGCCGCAGGAGACCAGAGGGCTGGCCAGTATTTTGCTCAACGCATAAGTATTGCCAATATTGCCATACAACGTGGCAATGCGGCCAGCCTTCTGGGCACACTGCTCATCGGCAGTGACTTGGGGGACGTTTTTTATTTATAGGCTTTTTATTTTAAGTTTATTTAGTTTAGAGATAGTTTGTATTATTATTTGTAACCTAACATAGAAACATTTAATATCAAACAATTTTAATGTATTTAATTCTGTATAATTTGTTTCAGATAAAATTATAACAACATGACTGTGAGCATGGAACAATATTTAACTACCGATGACAGGCAAATAGTAAGTTTTAGTTTATTTTTTGTGTACTTAATAATAAGAAGTACTACTTTTTGCCAGTTTTTGCTATCCATACTCAACAGAATAGCATACCAGCGTTTTAAGATATGACTGGAACAGTGACAGTGACAATAGAACTGACATTCACTGACAGTTGCAAATCTTTACCATCCATCCATAATCATAGAAATAGAACAGTAGATTAGAGAAATCATTCGATATCACAGCTGTTTAGTTGCAAATAACACAACCGTGTAGTAATATAATTTATTTATTATAAGTGAGAGTAAAAATTTACTGTGAAGTGTTTAATTACATGGTTGTAACCAGAGCTTAACCATTCCTTCAAAGTATCGCAGCAAAAATAACTTTTATTTTTGTTCCAAGGACTGCATAATTTCTTCATTGTTTACGAAACCGTTTACGTACATTACCTAATACCAATCAATATCAGTACAGCATCGTATTATTCGTATTTGATAACTTGCAGTAAATTTCACAGAAGAACTGCATTAAAATGTATCTTTTAACACAAAGTATTGTTCATTACTTAGTAGTCGTTAAATGTGTTCATTGTACTCCCCCTAAGCGCCCATAATGTGTCGCTGGGGCGTCAGAGTCAGTTGCCGCGCAAACAGGATAAGGGCAAGACTGAAATGATAAACACATAAAAATAATTGATCTTATTGATCTCTCTTTGGGCATTTATTATAAAAGTACTTAAATATGGAGTCTGAAGATGACATTCAGCCTCTGATTGAGGAGGAAGTTTTAGAGTATGCTACATCTAGAGATCTTTATTTAGAATTAAATACTCAGAGAATTCATACAGATCCAGAATTTGAGCAGGTAATACTTTTTTGTTATTTTATTTATTTTACCTTTTAATTAACACTTAGAGTCAGCTACTTAAAGAAAATCACTGTTGTCCCCTGAAGACATTTTGGGCTATCTTAGCGTTCTATTAATTTGTTTTTAATTTTATTAGAAAATTATGTTATACCTGTTTATTGTAAAACTTTATTGATATGCTCAACATCCTTAGAAGAGAAGTTCTGATAATTTTTGTATTACTTAGTATTTTTTTTAAACTGAATAGGGACAATTTAGTTGGTTATAATGATTGCAGAAATAATGATTATTATTTATTTCTACATCAACATCTTCCCTATATTTTTTAAATATTTTTTTCATCATATTTTAAGCAAATATTTTCTCACACAAAATATGCAAATTCTTAATCAATAACAAAATATTATATTACAAATTACTTAACCATCAGATTCTGCTAAAATTAACTTGCATTTAACTTTAATTCAGATATTTCAAATGCTAAATATTTTATTTATTAAATAAAGTACAGTCAAAGTCAAAGTCAAAGTCAAAAATACTTTATTCATGTAGGCCTAGTAACAAGCACTTATGAACGTTTTACATAATAATATATTATCTTAAGCTAATTATCAGAGCAATTTATTGAAGTTAATATTATTCCATAGTAATATTGGATTATTATACAGATCAAATTTAATACTAAGAATTTCACAAAAGGATCGTCAAACATAAAAAAAAAATTGTATAAAAAATACTAGTCTAGAATATTTCTAGAATAAAATCTAAATGTCAATAACAAATGTCAATAAAACTTAACAAAGAAGTACATACATTGAGTTATCTATTTCGAGTCACCATTAATCCCACATTGATTTATCACTCATGTAGTCTTGTGTGGTATAATAAGCTTTAGAAATAAGTTTACGCTTTACATAATTTTTAAATTTATTAATTGATAATTCAGTAATATGGTTTGGAAGTTTATTATAAAATCTTACACAATTACCCATGAATGATTTTTTAATTTTATGGAGCCGTGTGAAGGGCACTGTGAGCTTATGTTTATTTCTAGTATTAATATTATGAATGTCACAATTTTTCCTAAAATTAACAATATTTTTATGTACATACAGAATATTCTCATAAATATATTGACAGTGCACTGTCATTATGTCAATTTCCTTGAATTTATCTGTAAGTGAGTCTCTATGGTTCAATTTATATATTGCTCGAATAGCCCGCTTCTGCA
The DNA here is from genome assembly GCF_963556715.1 of Cydia fagiglandana. Lineage (NCBI taxonomy): Eukaryota > Metazoa > Arthropoda > Insecta > Lepidoptera > Tortricidae > Cydia > Cydia fagiglandana. The sequence continues at coordinate 6,988,178 of NC_085953.1, read as the reverse complement.
GAACAAAAATGGTATTTATCTCTGAAGCACCGCCCCACAGTAAAATACCATATGCCATAATGCTATGGAAGTAACTAAAATATACTAATCGAGCTGTTTTCACATCAGTTAACTGACGGATTTTGCTCACTGCAAAAGCTGCAGAACTCAGTCTACTCGAAAGAGTAGCAATATGGGGACCCCACTGAAGTTTAGAATCTAAAGTTATACCAAGAAAAACTGTACTATCAACTAATTCCAATTCCTCATCCTTCACAATGACACTTGTTTGCACATGCCTTACGTTACTACTAGTGACAAACTGAATACATTTAGTCTTTTTCTCATTTAACAATAAATTATTAACATTGAACCAATTTACTACCTTTGAAATAGCATCGTTTACATCATTGTACGCTTGTTGCTGTCGTTTGACTTTGAAAATAAGTGAGGTGTCGTCTGCAAACAATACTATGTCATGGTGGGTCTTTACAAGGAATGGCAAGTCATTTATGTAGATAAGGAACAGGAAAGGCCCCAATATTGACCCCTGTGGTACACCCATAGAGACCAGTGACCCCGGTGATCGCTGTCCACTCACATCGACCCTTTGTATTCTACCATTTAAGTAGGACTTAAGTAAATTCAGTGCCGATCCTCTAACTCCATAATAGTGTAGTTTCCTGATCAATGTTTCATGACAAACGCAGTCGAACGCCTTAGACAAATCACAGAAGACACCTAAAGCATCTCGTGACTCCTCCCAGGCATCGAAAATATGCTTAATTAGCTCAACACCAGCTTCGGTTGTTGAGCGACCCCGTGTGAAACCAAACTGCTTATTATGCATTAAATTATTGCCGTTAAAATGTCGTACTAATTGTGAAAGAACTAATTTTTCAAAAATCTTGCTGAATGTTGGTAGCACAGATATCGGTCTAAAGTTAGTGGGGTCAGAGCTGCTACCAGATTTAAACAAAGGAGTTATTTTACTATGTTTCATTAAATCAGGAAACTCGCCGCAATCGACACTGTTGTTAAATATAACTACCAAGTCAGGCGCTACAATTTCTACTAAGGATTTGACAGCATGGACAGAGACTCCCCAGAGGTCATTCGTTTTTTTGACATTAATTGATTTAAACGCTTTTATTACATCTGAGGTACAAACATGTTCAAAATGAAGGTCTCTACAACACTCTGGAGCGTTATCTTTTAATAATGTAACAGCAGATGAGGGTGATGAATTTAAATCCTTAGTTGTGGATACTGGTACCTCGGTGAAAAATTTTTCAAATTCAGTAGCTACTTCTAAATTGGAATCTATAATTTTGTTATCAATATTTAGTTTCAGTTCTTTCATTGTGTGTTTCGAGCGACCAGTCTCCACATTAATAACTGTCCAAGTTGCTTTAATAATGTCCGGACTATTTTTAATTTTCTGACTTAGATAATTCCGCTTAGCTATATGACAATCTATTTTAAACTTCTTCGAATATTCCTTGACATGTTCTTTAAATTCATCATAACGGCAACTCCACTGCTCCCTATATTCAATCTGCCAACTGTCTTCCTACCAATAAACAATGAGCCTTTGAAATAACGGGATTCCCCGAGCAACCGTGACATCACTGCGCTCAGATAGCCATTTGTGCAACAATTCGCTATCACTATAAGGCTCATTATGTACTCGTAGCTTATCTCATGTTACAATTTAATAATTTAATTCTGCTGAATGTTGAATGGACCGTTGTATTTCTTATCAAGTGACCTACTGGATATAATTTGGACTTTTATATGATTTCAAGCTAACATGTCTATTCACATTATAACAATTATAAAAGAAATAATATAAATAGATTAAAAACAAATATTTTATAAATTTGTGCTGAAATATTGTATAATCACAAAAACAAATACATTGTAAAAAATAACTCTTTTTGTCTCATATATTATTTAAAGATTTCAGAAGGAAGAAATATTTTTATTGTTTTTTTTGTCTTTTTGTTCCTAAACAGTGAACAATTATGGGTACACATTATCCATTTTTTCGATATTTTGGAAAACAGCAGATATTAACTTAATCTCCAATTATTTTAAATATGAAAGTTTTTAGAGAAAAAAATACTATGAAAAAAAATATACTTGTAGGTATTGCTCTAAAATGGACTGTCATTGATTTTCCCTTATGCTTTCCTTGGAATTATTGTACTTCTTTCTTAAAAATAAACAATCATACATTCATTTATTCCATCATTCAAACAAGTTAACATTTTTTAACACCAAAACCGTGTTGTCACCAGGTAGTATATGGCTACCGGAGGAGCAGATGGCGGACCAACCTGGTGCATTTCTTCTCGGTGCTGTTCTGCGGGATACCAGCATTATTGTTCCATTGGTGTCCCACATGGTATCTTTATGCGACCTGCACGAGGGCTTGCTTCCAGCTTGCGGACCAAGTTTTAGTGGTGGTAAGCATATCATCCTTTATACTGCTCTCCCACCGAATAATTAATAGTACTTATCTACTACCGTACAGAAACGAAACTTCCTACAAAACCGAAGTTTGACAGTAGTTCAGGGTCGAATCATGCTGTCCCTTTCTAGTATATGGCACTATCCCATTCGGCTATTTGTGTCGCTTAACTTCAAACTCGGGTAAATCCATTCGACCCTCTCAGCGAATATCTACCCTATTACCATTTCTTAATACCAAAATCGCTTAATCTGACACATGGATTTACCCGAATTTGAAGTTAAGCGACTCATTTAGGGTTGTCTAAATTCAAGCCATTATCTTATTTTCCGGGGCTAGCTCCTAGTCAAATTTTTTATACTTGTGTTTATATCCTTTTTTTTCTTTTTACCTTTCTAAGTGATATTCTGATATTACTTCAGCTAATTCTTTGGTGACCATTTTATTAGTAAATATTCTATTGGATACCATTTCGGTGTTGAACTACTAGCCTAATTAGCACAAGCATATTATTTGCACAAGAATGTTTAATATTTAATAAACAGACGGGTCGTGCAAAACTAGGCCGCGCAAATTTACTTACCTATACATTAAATGTGACGTTTTTAACCAAAAGGTACCACCAAGGTGGTCCATAAAGTTGATTTCAAACTGAATCTATAGGTAGGTTGACAATCGACAATATTTATAAATATTGTATTATTGATTTGACCATTTCCAGGAAACATACCAGAAGAAATGCAAGACATACTACATACACAAAATTATAGAGAAGACAATAGCGGATACAAGGTAAGATAAACTATTAATACGAGTAAGCATACCCTGGGGTCTTGAGTGCAATTATGATGATGAATACAATAAAAATAAAATTCTTCTGCTTTTATAGCTGGATCTAAAACCGCGGAGCATGCTAATAAGTTTGGCCCAGACCCTCTGTTTTTGTTTTATTCTTGTACAGAAACGATGTAACAAGTTAATCATTAAAATTAATCACATGAAATAGTAGGTAGGTACCTACACTGGCACATTATTTCTTATTTAGCTGCAACTTGCCCGTTTTGTGAGTTATTAATAAGTAACTTTGCACGCATATCGCAACAACCATAACAACTGCAAATTCTAACCAATGTCTGACTCACAGTAGGTAAACAATGTTAAAACTGCTTGCTGCCGTTTATTACCGTGAATCAGATACATATTACGTGTAGCAGGCGAATTTTGCTCGCGTTTATCGACTATTAGGTATTACAGCTAATGCTATTCAATTGAATAATGTGACGTCGTAAATGTTCCAAAATTGCTAATATTCCACATGGTGAAATTTCGGAAACTTCTAATTTTTGTATGGGAATCCAAATATTCCATTTCCAAAATGAAAGTTTCCTTTGTTTCCTGTGAGATATGCCTGAACTTTCAAACTTTTTGAAAACTTTCCGCAACTTACACATCTGTAATTATAGCGATAGATCGTATCCCGTGTTTTCAGAAAATATCGAATGCTTTATCATGTCTTTGTCGCCGTGATAAGTAAATTATTTATTTAAGTATTTAACGACATAAGGCATTCTCTATTGGTCAACCTTAAGATGATTTATTGTTTGATGTTTTTTCATAGCGATAATATTAAAGCAGGTATTCTGTACTTTACCAGCGGATTGCTGAACGAGGGATTCGCCGATGAGGCCGGCGAGAAGATACCGCACAAGGTTGGGGACCTATATACGCCGCTCCACCTGGATGATGGCACCACACTGAGTAAGTAAACTTATAAGCAACCAGCTTTTTTTATAAGCAACATAGCAATTCTAAACGAGCACAAAAGTACTGAATTTGTCATAAATTATGTAACATTCTCCGACCGTCCTTAGTCTGGGACCGGTCTGAAAACCAGCGCCGGGCATCTAGGCCTGGCAGACGCTGAGACTGGAACCCTTTGCCTAATACAAAAATCTTCTCACCTTTTGCTCTGTATAATTTGATAAATTAACGGTTGTATTTTATTATGTAGGTAATTCTAACTCTATGTTATTTTCATGTATGTGGCAATAAACCATTCTTATTCTTTTGCCCGCGACTTTATCTGCGTGGGCATCAGCCCGCAACCAAAGTCAGGTGATGATGACTGATGATGGTGTGATGACAAAAATTCAAAAACTATCCTCGGGCGTCAAACTATCTCCATATCTTCATCTAAATCGGTTAAGCGGTTTAAGGAGTGTATAGATATTTTCCCCGAAATCGTTAATTCCGCGTAGGTAGCAAATTTTCCATTCGCAATTTATCCCACCCGAATTTCTACCTTTTTTTGTCATCCGCTTCTTGAATAGAGAATTCTCACAGGGCTGCCAGTACATAAATCTTGATTATGCGATCCTGTGCCCGCAATTATACGAAATTCGATTGCATTATACGAGTACAAAAAAAAACTATTATTTTAAATCGATTTTTTAATAACTGGTGAATTTCGGTTTTTGCGGTAAGCCCCCAAATTGCGGGGATCTTTCTCTTTTACTCCAATGACAGCGTAATAAGAGTGACAGAGAAAGATGCCCGCAATTTACGCAATTGGATTTTCGCGGTTATAGCTCGTGTTGGCGTGTATTTAAGTAGTTGCCGTTCCATTAAATCGTATAACAGTATTGGCACACTGTTTTTTGAAGCATTAATTGACAGTAGTTTAACATCGGTTTTTTTTTTCGTATCCAATTATATCGATTGACCAACTATACGACATGTATACGAAAATATTTTCATTATACGAATTTCGTAGCCTATTATACGATCTGGCAGCCCTGAATTCTCAAATTATTTCATTTTTATTTGCTATGCTATAATTTGCTCATAATGAATAGTTTCCAAGTTGTTTTTTTCGTATTCTTTTTATTTCTTAGGCGATAATATTACCATGGTCCAACCGCACTGTTTCTTTTCAAAAAATATTTAGTTTACAACTTAGCTAGACGGAGCCCCGCTTGGCGGGGCTTCTTTTTCTGGACGGTTTGCCCTTCGGTCATTTGAAGCTACCTAACGAATCTAACCTACCTACATATTGATTTCTAGTGTGACGTCCGTGAAAACATTACACTTTGGAAAAAAGCGTAGATCGCGATCGTAAGCGTGATCAACGTTAGTTAAAATACGATGTTAACCCTTAAATGCAAGATTTATTCTTTTTGCCCGAAATTTATATATGTATCATATAAGTGTTTGCCGATTGTTGGAAAAATAGTAAAAAAAAATATAACTTCGATTTTCACTGCGAAATTAGTGTTAGAAGTTGAATTGGCTAAATCATATTTATGTAAATATGTAATTTTCAGTAATATATAAATGAGATTTTTTACTACCATTAGAAAGGTACACTACAAATTTGTGATATAGGGTACATCGCCAATTATTAGCCAGTTTTCAATTACTGGCCACCTATACTAAAATGAATTCTGTGTATAGGTGAATAGAACTCATTTTTGTAAGTGGCGGCCAGTTATTGAACGAGTGGGTTGTGGATAAATTTCAGTTACTGGCCATTTTCCTTATACTGAAAATGAGTTTTATTTATCTGTAAATAGAATTCATTTTTGGAATAGGTGGCCAGTAATTGAAAACTGGCTAATAATTGGATTTTCGTACCTTATATACTAAAATGAACTTTGTTCACCTATAAATAGAAATCAAATTAAGTGGCCAGTAATTGGGGGGTGGCTAGTAATTGGCGATGTACCCTACCTATGATAAAGTTTTAAATATAAAATAATTACATACCCCGAAAAAACCGTTCAAAATCACATACTAAAAATTATCAACTTGTGGAGTTTTCCAAGTTTGCCGACTTCTCGTCTTAAAACGAATGTAATTTTTATAAATTAAAAATATTGCGTAAATTTAACCCTTAAATCATCACCCTATTACTTGACGTTTGGTATAAAGGTGCGTTCAAGGACGTAAGCCTTTTTATTTTAAAACTGTGAGCTGTCTAATGGTTTGTAGACATTTGGCAACACTATGCATTTAAGGGTTAATTCCGTGAAAATACGATGGAAAATAATTATGCACTACGATACAACTGTAAGATGTCATTAACTCACTATTTGGTGCAAATTATCCTACGTCAATACAGTTTTACGTTCATTTTCAGACGTGGACAGCTACCGCTACTTCAAGCATAAAAAACAGTTTCTTGTATGGGACGGTTCGCGAGCGCAATGGGCCCTGCTCGCCGGAGTGGAGAGCGGTGCCACATGCGCGCAGCTGCACGCCATGGGGGCTGTGTCGCCGGGAGCCGAGAAGAGATCACGGATGTGAGTATCAGCTATGTACATAAATACATCCTTTTTCAGCTGCGCTGCGCTAAACGAAGTTGCCGCTTTCCGTCTCCGTCGGGCGGAAAAATAGTATACTCACCTCGACCAGTAAATAGGAAAGCCTCAGTTTATAGTTCGTAGTTTTGTAACAGAGCCCGAGCTAATCCTATTGTCTATTGTTAAGCAAAACCGCTCGTGCCACGTGCTACAGCCACCTGCATAAAAACCTGCGTACTTCGGTTACTGAGTGCCGGCGAGTCGAACGCTACAGAACCAGTCTAAAATGTGTCATCGGGATGCATAACAAAGGCGCGTTATCGGAGAGCGCACCTACACTGGTTTTTTGAGCGTTGGACTAGCCCGCGCTCAGGTGCCAAATATAATAGGTATGACCCTTTTTTGCAGGTAAGTAGCACGTGCGGTTTTACTTAACTATAGACAATAGGATTAGCCGCCGGGCTCTGTTACAAAACTACGAACTATACATGCAATTATCGATAAACATTTCTTACTTTGCTGCCCTAGGTATGGATTGTGTGAAAGAGGATACGAGCAAGAAAAGAGTGAGTGCTGAGGTGACGAAAGACAGAGGAGAATTGAAGAAAAAAACATGTTGTGCCGACCCACATAACGTGGGATAAGGGCAGGGAGAAGAAGACTGCCCTAGGTTATGTAATATACTATTTAATATATTACTTATATTAGAATTTTTGCTACAGGTTAAATATCTACGGTCTGAACGAGATCAAAGTCCCAGTCCAAAGCATCATGACGCTCATTCTGCTAGAAGTGGTGAACCCTTTCTACGTGTTCCAACTGTTCACTATAGCCGTGTGGCTGGCCGAGCCGTACTATTACTACTGCGGGGCCGTGGTGCTAATGTCTACGTTCGGTGTGGCCACGTCTGTCATACAGACCAAGAAGGTAATTGAGGGTTAAAGATAGACGCTCTTTCTAGAAGTGGTGAACCCTTTCTACGTGTTCCAACTGTTCACTATAGCCGTGTGGCTGGCCGAGCCGTACTATTACTACTGCGGGGCCGTGGTGCTAATGTCTACGTTCGGTGTGGCCACGTCTGTCATACAGACCAAGAAGGTAATTGAGGGTTAAAGATAGACGCTCTTTCTAGAAGTGGTGAACCCTTTCTACGTGTTCCAACTGTTCACTGTAGCCGTGTGGCTGGCCGAGCCTTATTATTATTACTGCGGGGCCGTGGTGCTAATATCTACGTTCGGTGTAGCCACGTCTGTCATACAGACCAAGAAGGTAATTGAGGATTAAAGATAGACGCTCTTTCAAGAAGTGGTGAACCATTTCTACTTGTTCCAACTGTTCACTATAGCCGTGTGGCTGGCCGAGCCGTACTATTATTACTGCGGGGCCGTGGTGCTAATGTCTACGTTCGGTGTAGCCACGTTTGTCATACAGACCAAGAAGGTAATTGAGGGTTAAAGATAGACGCTCTTTCAAGAAGTGGTGAAACCTTTCTACGTGTTCCAACTGTTCACTGTAGCCGTGTGGCTGGCCGAGCCGTACTATTACTACTGCGGGGCCGTGGTGCTAATGTCTACGTTCGGTCTAGCCACGTCTGTCATACAGACGAAGAAGGTAATTGAGGGTTAAAGATAGACGTTCTTTCAAGAAGTGGTGAACCCTTTCTACGTGTTCCAACTGTTCACTGTAGCCGTGTGGCTGGCCGAGCCTTATTATTATTACTGCGGGGCCGTGGTGCTAATATCTACGTTCGGTGTAGCCACGTCTGTCATACAGACCAACAAGGTAATTGAGGGTTAAAGATAGACGCTCTTTCAAGAAGTGGTGAACCATTTCTACTTGTTCCAACTGTTCACTATAGCCGTGTGGCTGGCCGAGCCGTACTATTATTACTGCGGGGCCGTGGTGCTAATGTCTACGTTCGGTGTAGCCACGTTTGTCATACAGACCAAGAAGGTAATTGAGGGTTAAAGATAGACGCTCTTTCAAGAAGTGGTGAACCCTTTCTACGTGTTCCAACTGTTCACTGTAGCCGTGTGGCTGGCCGAGCCGTACTATTACTACTGCGGGGCCGTGGTGCTAATGTCTACGTTCGGTCTAGCCACGTCTGTCATACAGACCAAGAAGGTAATTGAGGGTTAAAGATAGACGCTCATCTTTCAAGAAGTGGTTCACCACTTCTTGAAAGAGCGTCTATCTTTAAACGCGTTAAAGGGTTCACCCTTTTTACGTGTTCCAACTGTTCACTATAGCCGTGTGGCTGGCCGAGCCGTACTATTATTACTGCGGGGCCGTGGTGCTAATGTCTACGTTCGGTGTGGCCACGTCTGTCATACAGACCAAGAAGGTAATTTTTGAAGATGGGTCGATGAACTATTTCTTGTTGTTATTCTGTCCCATCAGCCAGGAGACAATAGTAGCATAGTGTGTTAGAAGAACTGCTGTGCCATGTTCTACAAACGTGCTTAGTAGGTGTCTCATAATGGAAAGGCCTTATAACTACCAACAAATTCAAGTTTGGTTCATTTAAATACGAAAAAACTAGTATTATAGGAGTGACCCAGGAGACCGTAACCATGGCAACTAGTGACAAGAAAAAGTTGATTCACCCAGATAGATTCTTAATTTTTAAGAAATGGTGAACCCATTCTACGTGTTTTAACTATTCATCATAAGAATTTCAGACCCTATAATGTGCAATCGTGGATATTTAGCAAAAAATAATCCTTATGATGAAGCCTTTCGATCGGTATGAAAAAGCTACAGGATGTTTTTTTTTTTCGTGTAGCGGGTTCGATTCCCGGTTCAACCATGTAATTATTTAAAAATCTATGAATGCAGTTTAAATTGTTTTTTAAATTAAAATAATGTCTTCTTTCAGCAAAATGTTCTATCTACAATATTCAGGGTACTTACCCTCCATGTGGCATAGCTGTGGGACGCCCTGTATATATCAGTGTATAGTGTGCTTCAAGTGTAGAAAGAAAATACATATTTTATGTCCAGAATCTGCATGCGTTAGAAATTACAAGATGTCGAAGTAGGAATCTCAATCAAACATCGAATCTTCATCAGAAGTGTCCAATCTTATAAAAATTCTTCTTTACCAGAAGAAGGCGTCTTAATGGGTTCGTTTTGGTGCCTAGCGAATCCTAAATACCATATAATTGAAGCTATGTGCCCCGTCACCACGGGGACCTCCCCGTGGTGACGGGGCACCTGCCCTAGGCGCAAGAAGATATATAATTAAATTATGGAAATGATTAATAAAAAACGTAATTTTTAACCATTTATGACAGAAAAAAATGTCCATGTATACTTGTCATAGACTCCCACGGACCACGTTATTGATCCCTACACATCAACTTACGCATGCATAATAAAGACTAAATATACTCATACAAACAGAGTATTTACAACGCTCTTTCCAATGATATATAAGTTTTGGTTATACGTGGATGGCCCAAAACCATTATTATCAGGGACACAGTTCTTTAAGTTTTCGGTTTAGTCCACCACGTAGTGAAACCTACGTGTTCGGTCCCTACAGTCAAACGACAGTTTAGTCAGTTTGGTTAGACAGATAGGGCAATCAAACTGTCATCTAATATCTGATGAATCCTCCTTAGGCCCACCATACAAAAATGTCTATCGTTGCATATAGTTAAATTTGAAATAAATTGTGAAGGAAATATAGTTGAATATCATTTGTTTTGAAATCGAACGAAAAAACGTAATACACTCTGTTCAAATTGAAAATGATTTAAGAGCACATCAACGTTGTGCACGTTGATATACAAACTAGTTTGATGTATTCAAAAGGTACATAAATACATAATACAGTTGGTAGCGGGCCCCCTTTTTAAATACCTTTCGTTAAATTTAAATAATCACGATTATTTAGCAGTGGCGCTAGTGTGCAAGTTGATGGGCTCTTAAATTATATTTAAGTTATAGTACTAGTGGGCTTTACGGAATTAAAAACACAGACTTTACCTTTAACTTATTCTTAGGCATAACTTTAACCCACGCCACTCTAGAATCGGTTCAATGTTCACTTTATCACTTCCAGAACCAAGAAAGCCTCCGCGCCACAGTGGAAGCGCACGCATCTGTACAGTTACTCGACGGACTGGATGTGGACTCCCGGGCCGTAGCCCCGGGTGACGTCATCACGCTGCCCCCGCATGGCTGCGTCATGCTGAGCGACTGCGTACTCCTGACCGGCTCCGCTATCGTCAACGAGAGCATGCTCACAGGTCAATACATAAACTATACATCAGATACGGACGGGATGTGGACTCCCGTGCCGTAGCCCCGGGTGACGTCATCACGCTGCCCCCGCACGGCTGCGTCATGCTGAGCGACTGCGTACTCCTGACCGGCTCCGCTATCGTCAACGAGAGCATGCTCACAGGTCAATACATAAACTATACATCAGATACGGACGGGATGTGGACCCTCGTGCCGTAGCCCCGGGTGACGTCATCACGCTGCCCCCGCACGGCTGCGTCATGCTGAGCGACTGCGTACTCCTGGCCGGCTCCGCTATCGTCAACGAGAGCATGCTCACAGGTCAATACATAAACTATACATCAGATACGGACGGGATGTGGACCCTCGTGCCGTAGCCCCGGGTGACGTCATCACGCTGCCCCCGCACGGCTGCGTCATGCTGAGCGACTGCGTACTCCTGGCCGGCTCCGCTATCGTCAACGAGAGCATGCTCACAGGTCAATACATAAACTATACATCAGATACGGACGGGATGTGGACTCCCGTGCCGTAGCCCCGGGTGACGTCATCACGCTGCCCCCGCACGACTGCGTCATGCTGAGCGACTGCGTACTCCTGGCCGGCTCCGCTATCGTCAACGAGAGCATGCTCACAGGTCAATACATAAACTATACATCAGATACGGACGGGATGTGGACTCCCGTGCCGTAGCCCCGGGTGACGTCATCACGCTGCCCCCGCACGGCTGCGTCATGCTGAGCGACTGCGTACTCCTGGCCGGCTCCGCTATCGTCAACGAGAGCATGCTCACAGGTCAATACATAAACTATACATCAGATACGGACGGGATGTGGACTCTCGTGCCGTAGCCCCGGGTGACGTCATCACGCTGCCCCCGCACGGCTGCGTCATGCTGAGCGACTGCGTACTCCTGGCCGGCTCCGCTATCGTCAACGAGAGCATGCTCACAGGTCAATACATAAACTATACATCAGATACGGACGGGATGTGGACTCCCGTGCCGTAGCCCCGGGTGACGTCATCACGCTGCCCCCGCACGACTGCGTCTTGCTGAGCGACTGCGTACTCCTGGCCGGCTCCGCCATCGTCAACGAGAGCATGCTCACAGGTCAATACATAAACTATACATCAGATACGGACGGGATGTGGACTCTCGTACCGTAGCCCCGGGTGACGTCATCACGCTGCCCCCGCACGGCTGCGTCATGTTGAGCAATTGCATACCTACTCGTAGCCGTACATTGACATATATCTCAGGACTGGCCTTACAAACAATAAGAATGGGGCATGAATGGGGCCAGTACAGCGGTTTGACACCGCTACAATGCGATTGGTTGATGAGTTCACATCACGCGCGCGATTGGTCGCAACTAGTTGCGTTAGACTGCACGTTTGACTCGAATTCGCGATAGCTGAACTAGTACCATTTTTAATGCCCGTAAGGCCCATCCTAAGATATACGTCGATGTAGCCGTATATGTATATGCTAAACTTATAAACAAAGTTATGTTGTAGGTGAATCCGTTCCTGTGACCAAGACGGCGTTACTGCGAGTGGACAAGCCATTCCATTTCAAAGAGCACGCGTCCAGTGTCCTTTTCTGTGGCACACGCGTCATTCAGACTAGATATTACAACAACGAGCCCGTTAGGTAAGGATAATCCTCAGTATGTTTTCAGGGTTCCGTACCCAAAGGGTAAAAACGGGACCCTATTACTAAGACTCCACTGTCCGTCTGTCACCAGGCTGTATCTCATGAATCGTGATAGCTAGACAGTTGAAATTTTCACAGATGATGTATTTCTGTTACCGCTATAACAACAAACACTAAAAAGTACGTAACTCTCGGTGGGCGAGTCCGACTCGCACTTGTCCGGTTTTTCATTTATAATTAAATGTGCAGTATATTAAAACGGGTCTCTCGCGTATCTTAAGTCGAAGATTGCAACGTAACTTCCCGCTTAAGCTGCTCGTTATTGAGCGAAATATTTCGAGCAATCTTCGATTTAAAATACATATATAATAAATAAATTCATTTATTTCGAGTGACATGACTCATACAATTTGTTAGTATTCAATATTATAAATTCTTATGTCTAATGTTAGTACAAACTTAATTAATTAAACATAATACGGGCTGCAAGAAACATGCCTTTCACAACAGTGCCTCAAGTATATGAATGACTTATTTAACTTATTTTAATATTTAATGTCTGTGTGTGAACAGAATCGCTTTTGCTTTGTTTCGTTCAATTTTGTAACAACGCAAAATCAACTCTATTTTCTACACTATAGGTTCAAATTTCAGTAGCAAATTTAGAATTTTTCAATTGTATAGCTGGGCCTTAGGAGGCTTTATTATTTAGACTTTATGTTATATAATCATTAACCCTACAGACCTACAGGGACAACAAGAAAGACTTACACATGGTCTTTATAGACCTGGAAAAAGCGTTCGACCGAATCCCGAGACCTCTGATTTGGCAGGCGTTGCGGTACCAGAGGGTCCCCGAATGTTACATACGGATGATAGTTGACATGTACAGGAACGCCACCACAAAAGTAAGATGTTCAGCGGGAATGGGTGATGAGTTTCACGTAAATGTTGGAGTTCACCAAGGGTCAGCTCTCAGCCCGCTTTTATTTAACCTCGTTATGGACTACCTCACGTCTAATATCCAGAAACCAACACCTTGGAACCTTCTATACGCAGACGATATTGTCCTCATAGATGAAGAGCCAAGAACACTCCAAAGAACGCTGGAAAGCTGGAGGTCAGCCCTAGAAAAAGCGGGATTGAGAATAAGCAGAGAGAAAACTGAATATATGCACTGCAATTTTGCCAATGGACAAGCCCAACACACCCTACACCTGCAAAATACTGCGCTTAAAACTGTGCAAAACTTTAAGTACCTAGGCAGTGTAATAACCAAGGACGGCTACATAGACAACGACGTAGCGCATCGTAAAAGTACGGGCTGGCAAAAGTGGAGGGAGCTTACAGGAGTACTCTGTGACCCGAGGATGCCCATCCGCGTAAAGGGAAAAGTGTACAAAACCGCTGTCAGACCAGCAATGTTATATGGCGCCGAATGCTGGCCTCTCAAGAAGCAACAATCCGACCAACTTCACGTCGCTGAAATGCGAATGCTTAGGTGGTCTGCAGGAGTGACACTCATGGACAAAGTGCCGAACCGTTACATAAGAGGCTCGTTCAAAATAAGACCCATACAGGACAAGCTAACGGAAACACGACTCCGATGGTACGGTCATGTCATGAGAAGGCCGGAGGACCACATGACTAGAAAGGTGCTAGAGTGCATGAAAGGACCGAAAAAGAGTGGACGACCCCGACTTACATGGATGTCTGTAGTTAGGAAAGACCTAGAGAATAAGAATATAGATCCAACGACGACCCGGAACAGATATAACTGGAGAAAATTGATTAGGAGAGCCGACCCCAAATAAAAGTGGGATAAGGCCGGAAGAAGAAGAAGAAGAAGTTATATAATCATTAACATTACATTATGTTTCAGAGCGTTGGTCCTTCGAACCGGATACAACACGAGCAAGGGTCAGCTGGTCCGCAGTATCCTCTACCCCACGCCGGCCGACTTCAAGTTCGACCGGGATTCCTACAAGTTTATTATAATATTGGCGGTCATTGCTTTACTGGGACTGGCTTATACTGTTGCTCTCAAGGTGAGGTGATCCGTTTTAAGCTTTTAGGGTATTACCTAAAGGGTAAAAATGGGTCCCTATTACTAAACTGCAAAACGTCATTCAAGACCAAAAAAAGTAAGACAATGTTGCCACTGCAATAATTTGTTTGTAAAATAGTAATTTTCTTTTGATAATTAATAACGCTAAGATCATTTATTTATTAGTAATTTTACTTTTAAGATTTAAAAAAGTACTTTTATTTACTTATTTTTACATAAATACAAGACGCGCTAGTAAAAAGTGGCAACATTTTCTTACTTTTTTTGGTCTTGAATTACGTTTTGCAGTATAATTCTCCACTGTCCGACTGTCTGTCGTCTGGCTGTAACTCATCAACCGCGATAGCTAGACAGTTGAAATTTTTACAGATGAAGTATTTCAGTTGTCGTTATAACAACAAATACTAAAAACAAAATAAAATAAATATTTAAGTGTGGCTCCCATTTAACAAACGTGATTATTTTGGCCGTTTGTTGCGTAATGGTACGGAACGCTTCGTGGGCGAGTCCGACTCGCACTTGCCCGGTTTTATATAGCATAGCTGGTCGCTTCTTCGTCAGGCGCCTTAATATTATTTGCAAGATTTTTATTGTTTCGTCGTTTTATACCGTAGTTTGTATTTTTGGAGTTTAATTTTTCATTAACCTTTTGTTCTTTGATAATGACAAACTAAGTTTAGTCAGGCGTGGCTCACTCCGCGATTTCGTCGCTTTGCAACAGGTAGCTAAAAGTAAAACTGTTCCACACCAATTTTGGTGGCTAGCCATAATCCGCGCGTGGCGCTGTCGCCACCTAGCGGCCATATCTGTCCTGATCGTAACAGACGCGTTTTGTTAGAGAGTGAGTCTTCTCTACTAGTACTATTATTTATTCTGTGACTAAGTTTAGTTACAAATCCTCGAATTGTAAAGTCTAAAAACCGATTAAAACTGAACTAACTGTATTGTTTCCAGGCCTATCGTCACCTAACTCCCGGCGACATAGCCATAAAGGCCCTCGACATAATAACCATAGTGGTGCCGCCGGCTCTACCCGCCGCCATGACAGTGGGCCGGCTGTACGCGGTGTCGCGGCTCAAGCGCGCGCGTGTGGCCTGCCTTAACACGAGAGCGGTCAATGTGAGCGGGTCGCTGGACTGTATATGTTTCGATAAGGTATGTTGTAAGCCAATATTCATCCACTAACCACTGGGTAAGAATATGTATACATATGTAAAATGCTAGGATCTATATCTGAATCCCTAAAGTTTTTTCTCCTATCTTTGCATTCCCTAATATTGTTTGTCATAATGATCAGTTGTCCTAACACTCGTATACCCTAATTTTGGTTTCCCTATTATCTACTGGCCGATTTTTTTTTGTCCTAATTTGTTTTTCCCTAATGGCACTTTCCATATTGGGTATTTATCCTAATGTTATGTAGCATAATTCTTTTTTTGCCTAATTATTGTTAGGCCTAAAAATTATATATCCTAACCATCATGTTACCTAATTTTACTTAGCCTATCGTTTCTTGACCTAATACTCGTATGTCCTAACCTAACCAATGGCAGCACTTCATTTTTGCGAGGATCGCAGTTCTAACCTAACCTAACCCACTTTTGTGACAGCAGTTCGTTTTTTCGAGGGTCACAGTTCTAACCTAACCTAACCAACTTTTGTGGCAGCAGTTCGTTTTTTTGAGCGTCACAGTTCTAACCTAACCTAACCCACTTTTGTGGCAGCAGTTCGTTTTTTCGAGTGTCACAGTTCTAACCTAACCTAACCCACTTTTGTGGCAACAGTTCGTTACCATTCATTATGGAAAGTAATTGTTATGATAATTGATCAATAGGAAAAGTAACTGTTATGATAATAGATCATTAGGGCAATAGCCATTAGGTCAAAACAGTTAGAGCATGTTATTTTATTCCAAACATTGTTAGGGATATCGAAAATATGGTAAAAAACTTTAGGGATCTAGATAGTTATGGTATAAATGCTTAGGTCAAATGATTCTTAGGCTAACCATTACATTATGGAAAATAATAGTTATGACAATTGATCGTTAGGGCATGTGCCCATTAGGACAAACCAGTTAGAGCAAGTGACTTTAGGACAAACGTTGTTAGGGATTCAGAATGACACCCAAAATGCTACACCCTAGTAGGGTCCATGTTTGTACTTATTAGACCTTAAACAGCTTTGTAAAATACCATGGATGCATTGATTAAATTATTATTTCGAACCACCTTTGTACCCTGACTATTACTTATTACTATTTAGAAAAAAAAATAACAATATCTTTCTCGACTTTTTCTACAAATGCCTTAAAAAAAATATAGTTTTTTTATTACACTTTTTGTAATAGGCTTCTCTTTGCAGACTAGAAAAAAAATCTCTTCTTCTTCCTCGCGTTGTCCCGGCATTTCGCCACGGCTCATGAGAGCCTGGGGTCCGCTTGACAACTAATCCCATGATTTGACGTAGGCACTAGTTTTTACGAAAGCGACTGCCATCTGACCTTCCAACCCAGAGGGTAAACTAGGTCTTATTGGGATTAGTCCGGTTTCCTCACGATGTTTTCCTTCACCGAAAAGCGACTGGTAAATATCAAATGATATTTCGTACATAAGTTCCGAAAAACTCATTGGTACGAGCCGGGGTTTGAACCCGCGACCTCCAGATTGCAAGTCGCACGCTCTCACCGCTAGGCCACCAGCGCTTATATAAAAGACTAGAAAAAAAATATGGAAAAGATATACCCAAAGATGAAACAGTCGAAATCCTATAATGGAATTGTGTAGGTATATATTTAATTAACCTTCCAATAGTGTTATTTTAAGGCTCCCGCAGAATTGCAGTTTTTATTTTGAATTAATACACACAATGAAGGGCAAATGCAATGAAAAAAATCATATAGAAACCAGAGTATACTTTCGATCGCAAACTGCAAGCAAAACTTTAAAAGGTTAAAGTTGTCTCTATAGAAAAAAACCACGAAAACTTGTCTAAAAAATGGCTAGAGATATAGCCGAGGGATTTGTAATTTCAGAGTTAATCAGGGAAAATATTAAAACCCGCGCGATCGTCAAATCTTCCGTCGCAAGTATCACACGGCGCGCTGTATTTTTCATTCCTTTCTAATTTGCCGGGTTTTCGTGCCCACTTAACTATTTCGTTCCTCGAAGTATATTTCGACCCGGGTAAAAATAACCCTGTTATTTTATCAAATGAAAAACTTAACTAAATAATGACGTCATTACAGACCGGCACCCTGACCGAGGACGGGCTGGACATGTGGGGCGCCATCCCTGTGAGCTCCGCAGTCTCCCCGCCGCGCCTGTCGCGACCCGTGCGGGACCCGCGGCAACTCAACGACCTGCATGACCTCAAGCTCGGCATGGCGGCCTGCCACAGCTTAACCTTGCTCAACGGGGAACTAGCCGGGGACCCGCTGGACCTTAAGGTGCTATGCGATTTACATCTCTATCCGACCTTCGGCTATCGGCGAGAAATTAATAACTTATAGCGTCCGCCAGATACTCTAAGCCCCGTTTGCACCATACCACTAACCTGGGGTTAACCTGTTAAACCTGGAGTTACCTTGGTTACCAGTACAATTTGACACCGAATTAACGGTTTAACTGCTTAATCTCGGGTTAGTCGGATGGTACAAGTGGCGCTAAGAAGTCTAAGACATAAAAAATACAATCACTTTGAACCCTTTATAAGGCACAAGGGTGTCAGAACTTATGCAAAATTGAACCCTATCACTTTGAGTTTAAAGTTCATAATCACGTGGAAAGTATGTTCCCTCTGACGTATAGAGATTCGAACTCTTATTAACATTAACTCTTTGAACGCGACGCCTATCGTGAACCTTGTCGGAATGCACTAAGGTTGATAGAGTTAGACCAAGAAAATTCTGCAGCGATTTTGATAGCCGACGCAGTGCAAGTGTTATTTACACGTCATATTTTGATAAAAGTTTGACGTTTAAAATAACACTAGCACTGCGTGAACTATCGAAATCGCTGCAGAATTATTTAGGCTGTACAAGCGTGTCAATTGACGTTTTTGGTGGTCAATGGGTTAAATAATTATGATTTAACAATGCCTTTGTTGATTTTGTACAATTAAAATAAACTAACAAGGGAAAATTTGTAATTGTCATTAATCTCTAGCCGCCCAGAGACCTATAAAAAGGTCTCCTGTTCCATTCTAATTTGAACTTTGTGTTGATAAAATAAAATTTCATTTTGCTTGGCAAGGTTTGACGTATGGGCGGCTAGAGGTTGAACTAGTTTTGATCGTGTTCCAGATGTTCGAATCGACTGGTTGGACGTTGGAGGAGCCTGCCGTGCCCGAGACGACCAACTATGAACTCCTCACACCAACTATCGTACGACCGTGTAGAACTGCCAATATCAACGTTGACGATGTGCATGTAAGTTTTTTATTATATATGTTTTGCCATAATGTAGGTATTTTACAGAGATACATTTATGTTAAAACAAAAAAGAACATACCAAAATGATCCCATAAATAAGTGTTCCGTGAATTAAGTTTTGCACGGAACACTAAGAAACAGATATGTTAATAACAACATTAATTTTTTTACGATATATGTTATAGCCAGCTATTGATTTAGCGAGATGGTAGTACCTACTACGAGTGAGTTTTTATCGAGGGGCTAGTATTTTTTTCTTAGATAAAGTGGTCGCCAGCAGACCACTAGCAGAGAGTGAAACCCATAGTATAGGTACAAGCTTTGCTTAGTTTGAGAAGGTGATCTGTAATCTGTATGAGATTGTCCCGAAATATTTATTTATTTGAACATTGTAGACTGATGTTTCTTTACTAAACAGTGATATTTTCTTTCTCAGCTGCCTCTAGAAGTGGGAATAGTGCAGCAACACCAATTCGTGTCGTCCCTCCAACGTGCCTCCGTAGTAGCAAGAATATTGGGCGAAGATGTCCTCAGGGTGTACTGCAAGGGCGCGCCCGAGATGATCCGGACGCTCTCCAGGAAAGAGACAGGTATGTCTATTGTCGCACGGCCGGTTTCCATCCTTACATGGTAGATATTCCACCAATTCGCACGAAGCGCTTTCTACTTTCCTTATGCGCACTGCCAAGGAATGGAATTCCCTGCCGGCGTCTATATTTCCGTGTTCTTATAACCCGGCAACCTTCAAATCAAGAGTGAACAGGCACCTTCTGGGCGAGCTCGTAGGCCACGTCTACGCCTCGGCTAGTCTGTGGCCATGAGTAAGCCCATTCATAATAATAATAAAAAAAAAAAAGAAAAAACCTAGAATCTGAACACGTTAACTTGGCAGTAAGAATGCCGGTATCGTCTTGGGTCGTCCCATTAGTTTTTCGTCAAGTTCTTAAATTAGTCCTATTCTGCTTTCGTCACTCATTTTACATTGAAAGCCACCGACGATTGTGACGAATGTAGCATGAGTGACGAAAGCAGAATAGGACTAATTTAAGAACTTGACGAAAAACGAATGGGACGACCCAAGACGATACCAGAATACCATATATATCCCTATAAGCTCCAATGTAGCACTTGGCATGAAAACTTAGCGTTGTCCGACTCAAGTCTTAGGGTGGTATTCCACCTGACCAATTTATTTGTCCAATGTCATTGCATCTCACTCTCTCATTAAGCAAAATATGAGGCGCAATGCACAAAAAAATGGAAAAATAAATTGGATATGTGGACTACCATATTTAGCTAAGTTAGTTGACCGCCCCTGTAGACTTTCAGGTCAATATCAGGGCGTTTTTGTCATTTATATTTCTATGGACACATTTTCGACGAAGCCTCTCTACTTGATCGTTGATTTGATTGTCAATTTTTTCTCTGCACCTAACTGTACTGATTTAGAAGTCCTTTTAACAGAACAATTAATTATTTAATTTTAACTATTATTTTATTAATAGCTACTATAACTTTGCTTTTTTGGTTTTAGTACCCGAAGACCTGGATGAAATCCTCCACTTCTACGCGGAAAAAGGGTACCGCGTGATCGCAGTAGGCACACGAATGCTCGAGAAGACGCATAGAGAGCTTCAGAAGATGACCAGAGACGAGGTTAGTTATCAGTCTAGAATGAAGCATTGTGGTTAATGAAATGGGGTCCCTTTGTTTGACATAATTATTGAAAGTCATAATGTAATGATTGTCAGATTACCATTAGACATAATTCTGAAACCGTTAGGTTTTCAGGATTTTCGTAGGGTTATCCTATAGATAGGTTAGGTTAGGTTTGTTTTATGGCAATCCTGAAAAGTTACGCGTTTCTGAGAAAAACCAAATTCCGACTTACGAACATGTGGACAAACAATACATTATGACTTAAAACTTTATGGGAAACAATAGAGACCCTAATGATATCAGACCTAAGACCAATCAGCTTACCTTAAAGCAAGAACAATCAGTCAACTGTTGTGGTGTAGTTTTAAGAAGGAACCGTTTACCGGTATAACTAAAAATCTAAATATCTCATAGCATTCACAATATTTCTTTGATATTATAGAACAATATTTAGGTAAGCCTAATGGTTGATCACATTCACTTAATTAAGTGCAAACATATACATAAACAAGCGTGATACCGAGATTGAATACCGGTTAATTATATACCGGTCCCTGGTGCTGTTAATTCTAATTTTATGACGCATTGGTTGCTACTGTAATGTTATGTAAATCAGTCATTATTGTGTTATTTCTTCCATTGTAGCATCGAAACTACTCGTCTTTATGTTTGTCATGATTAAGGCTACATTCTTATTCTCTGAAAGGTTCTTTATGAATATAACTCATTAATCCTTTACTAAAAAAAAAT
This sequence comes from Cydia fagiglandana, assembly GCF_963556715.1. Taxonomy (NCBI): domain Eukaryota; kingdom Metazoa; phylum Arthropoda; class Insecta; order Lepidoptera; family Tortricidae; genus Cydia; species Cydia fagiglandana. The sequence continues at coordinate 6,966,605 of NC_085953.1, read as the reverse complement.
TGCTTCCTTCTAGCTACATAGGTACTAAACGGCACGTTTATTTTATACACAGGTGGAATGCGAGCTGGAATTTCTCGGGCTGGTGATAATGGAGAACCGTCTTAAGCCGGCCACCACCCCCATCATCCATGAGCTCAAAGAGGCCAACATACTGGTCGTCATGATCACTGGTAACTCTGTTTATTTTTATTTTTGTTTTTTATCTTTATTTATTAGGAAAACTTACAGCTTGAGTAACAAGTTAGGTAATAACATAGAAACAGTAAGCCAATTACAAGTTTCCACAGGTAGAAACTGTATAAAGTATATGTATAGCGTGCGAACTTACAAATTTAATAAATAATACTTACTTACAATTATATTTTGCTTATCATGCTTGACAGGGAGAACAGATTTACAATTTTACACAGTGAACGAGAAGAACAAAAGAGAAATAATAATAATCAGCATTTTTTGGTGAAGTTTGTAGGCAAAAGGTATCAAAGTGTTGATTGCCAATAAAGGCCCTAGTTGACTATCGACAATGTGGTACATTTCTCAATAAAAGATTCTTATTTTCTTTCACTAATAAAGGAGAATGGGCACTTTAGTATGGACAGTGTCCCATGGATGTATACTGTTGAGATATATGTCGTTTTAAAGCTCTTAATCGTAGTATCATTTTATTGTATGGCACCAACCTTAGACAACTTGCAGGGACCGAGCTATATACAAAAAAAAGTTGCGCACATAAGCAGTTATTTTTCATAATACGCTTGATATAATAAGTTGTTGCGTATTTTAATAGAAAGAATATGAAGAATGCTTTACGGTTTCTGTATCAACTAGACATGTGTAAGTAATGCTCGTAATATCACAAATGAGATATCTCTCGAACACGTAATATGCCATTACTCGTTACTCCGAGAAATCAACCATTACTTCAAACATTACGCATCACGCGAGCCGAGCGCCGAGCGCGCGACCGCCAACGACCGGCCGAAGCGCGCGAAATGGATTCAATTCCACTTAGGTTGACGCGCCGATATGAATGGTCAGTTAAAGTCTACTCACAGAGCGCGTAATGTGTAATGCCACTTGTGATAGTGTCATGTTTGTTCGTCATGCCATGATTGCTTTGTTATCTCACTCGCACTCGCTCTCAGCGCTCGGTCGCTCTCGCTCTGCGATGCTTTCGGCTATCTTCGGAATAATACGGATCGGTCCGCTCGGCCGATCGCCGCTGTGCGTTTAAGTAGTCGCAAACTTCACATTTAGTTTACGTATATAATATACGTATATTCTACTTTTAATTCATAATTCTAAAATAATTAAATAATCATCGAAGTTTGCCAGTCCTAAGCCTGGAATTCCATTTTGTTTTGGTAAAGTATGAAGGGAAATCAATTTGAATATCTACCTCCGAATCTTACATACATAATTAGTAATTAATTACATTATTTACAATTTTTAAGAATTAACAAAAAATCTTACGCATAGCGGTGACAAAACGCAACGCGTAATAAATAGATCGATCGCCGATACGGATCCGAGACGCCATAGAATCACTAGAGTGCCGTGGATGCGCTGCGTAATTGAGGAGATAACTGTAATGTGGCCATCTCGCGCGCGCCCGCGCGCTGTTTCACGTTCGGGTCATGTTTCGAGTGATGAGTGATGTGATATCTCAGTGTACCATTACGTGTTCGGAAAAGTGATGTGATATAGCATCACTTTTCGAAGCACTGTTTCGCGCATGTCTAGTATCAACACTAACGATAAAGTAGTAGTAGTAGATAAAACCACATTTCCTTTTCGATAAATAGGTTTTTGGATTTCCCTTCTATAGCCCTTGGGCGAGAAAGATAACATATCAGTAATATATGTATATCAAAAATAATAATTTCAATAACATGTGTAGGTACTTGACAACGAGGCAAAATTTAATAAAAAAAATATATTTAAAAAACAAAAAAGTATGCATCGGCCGGGAATCGAACCCGGGCCGCCCGCGTGGCAGGCGAGCATTCTACCACTGAACCACCGATGCTTATAGATGAGTATCCAAAATTAGCTATGAGTTGACGTCAGCGAGGCGAATGGACTATAGAATGATGCTTTTACGCAACCTTCTGTTTAATCTTAACTTTATTCGGCCTTGAACTTTTACAAGATTGCTCGAGGTTTTTTGTGCTAGTTTAGCATGATATAATAATGTATTTAATAAGTAGCACTTTTGAGGTGTATTATCTATTTATTTTTATACCTCGTTGGTTGCAAACAAGCACACGAGCCTCTTGATGGTGAGTGGTTTAAATTTATTCTGCGTGGGGTGGGAAGAATAAAAAAAACATACTGTATGTGTTTAGTCGGACTAAGGTCTACTCTGCTTGGCTTTTGCAATGACAAAGTGTATGAAACTTTCAAATTTTGTATGAAAATATGACGTTTATAATGTCTGTTCTGTCCAAGTCGGTGCAAAGTTAACTTAGATGAACTGTTAGAAACAGCAACATGTTTCAATTGTTAGGGTACCGTACCCAAAGGGTAAAACTCTATTACTAAGACTCCTCTGTCCGTCTGTTCGTTTTTTCTGTCACCAGGCTGTATCTCATGAGCCGTGATAGCTAGACAGTTGCAATTTTCACAGATGATGTATGTTTGTTGCCGCTATAACAAAAGTACGGCACCCTCGGTGGGCGTGTCGGACTCGCACTTGTCCGGTTATTTTTAACACAAGTGCGATTTCCCCAGGTGACAACATCCACACGGCGGTGAGCGTGGCCAAGGAATGCGGCATCCTAGCCCCGGGCGAGCGCGTCGTGCACCTCTGCGTGGAGAGCAGCGGGCTCGTGCCCGTCGTCTGCTGCGAGAGCTCCAGGCATGGGGTACGAAATGAAGCATCGCGAATTACATTAAAATGTCAAAAAAAATGAAATTTTAATAATTATCAAACTTGTTCACAAAATTTCACGAAATTCGGTTGAAAAATGTGACAGAGAAACACCCAGACAAACGCACAAAAGTATTTACCCAAATGGAAATTAAATGCTTCGCTCGCGCTTTGCGCTCGTTATGTATCTAATGATAACGAAAAAAAAAAATGAAAAATGATTTATTCAGTAACACCAAGCATTTAAAAAAAAAAGGTGGGTGCCCCTTTATAGAAATACCTGTGTTAAATAAGGAACAGCGCTCTTCCTTAGTGATTACCTAAAAGCTAAAAGCATTAACTATGATAACTGTAAAATATAATAAACTAAATAATATTGAATCATCTTTTTCTTAGGCCCCTATAGGAAGACGAACTGCGCTAACTAGATCCTGGCGTTCCGTGGACAGCGGCAGAGGCTCCTCCCGGAGTGCCCTGACAGACTCAGAGGCCCCGGCTGAAGACCCTAACTACAAGGTCGTCATGACTGGAGACACGTGGAAGGTGAGATGATGACTTGTGACGTTACAGTTCGATAGACTTTTTAGAACAGGGATTCCCTAATATTTTGATGCGAGGATGTGGTACACGTACCCACGAACCCACGGCACAGAATAAATAATAGTACTAGGTACAGAAGACTCACTCTCTAACAAAACGCGTCTGTTAATCGTAACAGACCGTAACAGACCGTGTGCTGATCGCAGCACAGATATGGCCGCTAGGTGGCGACAGCGCCACGCGCGGCTTATGGCTTTTCCCAAAATTGGGGTGGAACGGATGTACTTTTAGCTACCTGTAGCAAAGCGACGAAATCGCGGAGTGAGTCACGTCTGCCCACGGGTTTAAGGAAATTTTGTATCTGTCGGTCTTACCTGTGGACGCCATTGATATCTTGTAAAATCAAACCAAATCTAATTTGAAGACCTGTCAATGCTAAGCCATGACATTTTGTCTATGGGGATAATTTTATAGTATAATTAGACTTACTACCGTGTGCGATATCGCGTTCGTGGAACTTAGAGATATTTTTTCTGCCGTCTCGATATCGAGTCCGCGGGACTCGAAAGGTTTTTTGGGTTCCGTAGTTAACTAGAAAACCTTATAGTTTCGCCATGTCCGTCTGTCTGTCTGAAGCTTTTCTCCGTGATCGTTGGGGCCTGAAAGTTACAGTTTGGTATTGGCACGCATATATTTCTTTTAAATAACACAACATAGATATAGGTAGATATAGGTAGGTTTTTAACTAACATAGATATAGGTAGCTAAATTATATTTTTTGTACTAACACTATAATTTTATTGGGATTTGTGCCTGAAATACATAATTTCAATTAAATCTGGAATCTTCTTTCTGTGCAGGTATTGCGCGAGCACTACCCGCAGCAAGTGGCGCGGGTGATCGAGCGCGGCGCCGTGTTCGCGCGCATGTCGTCCGACCAGAAGCAACAGCTGGTCACCGAGTACCAAGCGCTGGGGTACTATGTTGGTAAGTATGCCTAGAATGACTTAAGTTTACTCTATGTGTCCTTTGGAACAGCTTTAAATGGTATTTGCTAATAAATAATGATTTATTTCGGTTCAACTTTTTGAGGGTGAGAAAGATTCAAGAAGTTTAAGAATGTTAAATATAGTTGGTCAAGCAGATCTTGTCGGTAGAAAAAGGCGGCAAATTTGAAAAATGTAGGCGCGAAGGGATATCGCCTTATAGAAAATTTGAATTTCGCGCCTTTTTCTACTGACGAGATTTGCTTGACCATCAATAAGAGTTTTGTCGCCTGTCGCGGTTGAGGTTTAATGCCAAAAATAAGATTTCTGAGAGTGAGTAACGGTAACAAGCGTCAATATTTACTTATTGGGCCAGCAATGTACATTGTACAGTCAGCGTCGTATAATAGGTAGCATCGAACGTATTCAAATAGTTCGGTACTCCATATTATTTGTACGGCGTGCCGAACTATTTGAATACTTTGGATGCTACCTATTATACGACGCTGACTGTACTGCAAATGTGGCACAGGGGCTTGAAGTCATAGCTGGGCAGTTAAATGACGGCATGAGGCCCTTACGATTCCGTGTTCGACGACCGGTTTGGCCTAGTGGGTAGTGACCCTGCCTGTGAAGCCGATGGTCCCGGGTTCGAATCCCGGTAAGGGCATTTATTTGTGTGATGAGCACAGATATTTGTTCCTAAGTCATGGATGTTTTCTATGTATTTAAGTATTTGTATATATTTATCGTTGTCTGAGTACCCGCAACACAAGCTTTCTCGAGCTTACCGTGGGATTTAGTCAATTTGTGTAAGAATGCCCATATAACCATTCCAGTCGCAGAATCATCAAAGTGGTAACTAAATGTCAGATGTGTCGTAACAGAGTCCACACAATGTGTCTAGAATTGTTTCGAAACAAAGTGTCGTCGCCGTGTGTACACTTTTCCGTAACAAGGTGTCGACACATTTGTGTGCACTTTGCGTGCGGTTTGCGACTAAATCTGACAGCAAATTTGTGACAGCAAATGTCAATATAAAATACCTCTTGAAAACCAAGGTTTGTCAAACTACTATTAGTGTCTCGTGTGCTCGTAAGTAATTCTAGTAAGTCATCATGGGCGATGCAAATGATAATAATCGACCAAAACCATATAAACACCCAACACCCGTCAACCTTTTACAGAAAAGTTTTTAAAGAAATGCAATAAGCTACTTAGGTCAGCCAACGAATGCTCCAAAAAGTTGTAGAGGGAAATGCTCGGAACACAATTTTTGACTCTGTAACTTGGTTTGGACAAGTTAGGAGGTGAACATATCAAAAGTCCCCGGCCGTAGCCCTTGAGCGGGGGAAGAGAGGGGGCTTTGAAGGTCCCATTTTCCGGTTTTTCGATTATATCTCGGAAACTATGCATCTTAGCGACATGGCCACTTATACAAAATGCAAGTTAATTTAATTTGTTACAAGTTTATTCCGTCAATTTGTTCGATATGTTGAATAGTTTTTGAGATATCCGCTCTTGAAAGTTTATTTAGGGCTCTCAATTTTATCTTGATATAATTATCTACATCAGTGAAGGTGCAAGGCCGTGTATGGTATCGTTTTCGTATAAATCTGGGTTGCTGAATCCATTTAAGGTATCACATTGACACCATTCCACAAAATAAAAAAATATCTTTTTAGGGTTCCGTACCTCAAAAGCAAAAAACGGAATCCTTATAGGATCACTCGTGCGTCTGTATGTCTGTCTGTCTGAATACACAAAATAGTTCTTTACCTATAGATGACAGGAAAACCTATTAGAAATGTGCAGTCAAGCGCGAGTCGGACTTAATGTACGGAACCCTTAATACGCGAGTCCGACTCGCACTTGGCCGGTTTATTTTAAACTCCTCTTGACGCTTAACCGCTGAATCGATTTCGTTGAAATTTGGTATAGAAATAGTTTGCGTCCCGGAACAGGACATAGGATAGATCTTATAACCAAAATCATCTTTTGAAGGTGTGAAAAGTGGCGTGGAAATTTGTACGGGAAATCAATAACCGCTGAACTGATTTATATTAAATTTGGGATGGTCTACATCTTTGATTTAGTTAAAAATGATAAAAAAAACATGACTTCAAACCTAAACTTAAACAGTATTAACTTCAAGAAGTCAATTCTGAATTCCTCTCCCTACACCTCATTTCACACCTTTAAAGGATGATTTTTGAGATAACTTATTATGTCCTGTCTCGGGACTCAATATATATGTGTACTAAATTTAAATTAAAACTGTTCAGCAGTTTAAGCGTGAAGAGGAGTTTAAAAGAAAGTATATGTTTTTACTTTGGAATGGTGTCAATGTGATACCATAACTAAATTTGGTACTGCGAATTTATACGAAAACGATACCAAACATGGCCTCGTAGCTTTAATGTTGTAGAAGTCAAAATAAAATTGAGAGCCCTAAATTCTTATTACTTGACCAAACTTGTGTAGAAGGAAAAGGAAAAATAAAAGTCTTCGGCAGGAATATAAGACACAGATATATTTTTTTTTTTGCGTTACTATTTCAATCATCAAATATAAACATACCTTGATTATATTATTCTAGTGAGATCCTCACAGATAAACAAAAACATTTACTTAAAAAATTACAAGGTCGAAATGTCACGGAACTTGTGAGAGTAATATGTGAAAAATAAAAACTTTTATGACAAAAAATCTGGACACAATTTAAGAAGCATCCCATTGCGTCGAGGAATCATCTGTATCTTTGCTTGTTTCATTACCTCCTCGCTTCTTTTTTTGTCCTGTTTAGTTTGATATTCAAATTTCCTAAGAGATGGCGCTGTTACAAACGCAAACTAGGTTACAGTAGTCCATCATAGAAAATACATATATAATGTCAAATATGTCAATAAATGTTTGGTAATTGGTATTGGTAACTAAGCAACTTATTCAAACAAAGTGGTCCTTCGAGTTGAGAAGTGAAACGACTTAAGTGACATAGACAGTGCATTCAAAAGTGAACTTTAATTACAGTACAATAGAACCTAAAGTTGAACCTAAGTGTCAGTGATTTAGAACATTTAGAAATATTTCGAGAAGCCGTCAGTCAAAATTGTCATCAAAATTACAAAATTATAATTAGAGATTTCGGGAAGATAAGATAAATAAAATATATGTTAAGACCTACGAGTAAACTCAGAAAATTCGCCGCTTCAAACTAGTGCATTTACAAGATTAGATTTTATTAAGTTGGAAAAAATTAGGTTTGAGAAACAGAAGAATATAGAACACGTCAAAATTTTTTCCATGTCAAATAAAACAATCATGATTTCGGTGTGAATTTTCATAGTTTCAAAGAATAGTTATCTCAAAAATCTCAAAATGTCTCAAGAATTACCTGGTTTATTAGCTGAGCAAGAAAATATTTGTGGACTAATACTCAAAGCGCAAGCGAACTTCAAGAAAACACCAAAAGCGAGATTAACAAGAGGATACATCAAGACAAGAAAAGAATCCATAGAACAATATTTCAGTCAGTTCGTAGAAAACAATCGAGCCTTGGTAAAAATATCAACATCGTCAGACAAAGCGAAGTACGAATATTTCAAAGACGATGTATATTCAGCGTGCGAAGAAATGTTCCTAGATTTGAAAGCAGAGATGACAGATATGCTTGAGAGTTCGACGACGGGTGGTACGAGTACAAGCAGCAATAATCCAACACCAAGCACAAGCAGGGATGACGTGAAGCTACCGAAAATAGATATAGCGAAGTTTACCGGTAACTATCAAGATTGGACTTCGTTTTACGACATGTTTACATCACTCATCCACAACAAAGAGAACTTGAGCAGCGTCCAAAAGATGCATTATTTAAAAAGCTACTTGTCTGGAGAACCTGCTCAACTGTTGGATCATCTAGCCGTCACTGAAACAAACTACGAATTGGCATGGCTCACGCTGCAAAACAGGTACAACAACAAGAGAGTTATAGTTAATTCCATCTTAAGCAAGTTAATGAATCAAAAGAAAATTCACACAGGCACTGCTAAAGCGATTCGAGAGATATTAGATACAACTATGGAGTGCCTTAACAAGCTGAAAGTACAAAACATTAATACAAGTTCATGGGATACACTTATTATACACATCATTGTTGAGAAGTTAGACACCGAGACACATAAAGAGTGGGAGGAAGAAGCAAGTAACCTGAACCTCACGGAGTTACCTACAATGGTCATGTTCAACAAGTTTTTAGAAAAGAGATTCCGAGTTTTAGAGATGATGCAACCTAGCCAAACAACGAACATGAACATGAAGAGTACCTATCGAAGCACCCAGAGAGAACCTAACGTCACTGTCGAGTCTAAGTCATTTCACGTGTCACCAGCTATCAAGTGTGGTTTTTGCAAGCTAAACCATCATTTGAACCAATGTAAAGAGTTTCAAGAGCTAACACTAGAAAAGAAAACAGAGTTCATTCAAAACCAACAACTCTGCTTTAACTGCCTAATCCATGGTCATGCTGTCCGCTTCTGTAAGAGCAAGTTTTCATGTCAAAAGTGCGGAAGAAGACATCACACACTGTTGCACAACAATACATACCAATCCAAAGAGAAAGAGCACAAAGAAGAAACAAAACAAGAGAGAGAACCCAAAGATTTCAAGCGAGAGAGAGAAACTAAACTAGAACCCAAGCAAGACATGAAGAATAAGAGAGAGATAGTTGCCCACCTAACAACAGGAAGCATGACAGGATTGTTATCTACAGCACAAATTAACGTGACGAACCATCAAGGAAGAGAATTCGTATTAAGAGCCTTGTTGGACCCATGTTCTCAAGAGTCATTCCTGAACGAGTCTGCAGCCCAAACTATGGGGCTTAAGAGAAAACGCGTAAACGGAAACGTATCAGGTCTTGATCAGATGAGCACACCCATCCGATTTGCTGCAGATATCGAGATTTCATCACGTCATAATCCTGAAAAGAAAATGAGTTTAACAACCTACATAGTAAAGCGAGTAACAAACATCATGCCTTCAGAGAAACTTACCATCGACAACTGGGTACACCTAAGAGACTTACAACTAGCTGATCCGACTTACCACCAACCAAGTTCTATAGATATTCTATTGGGAGTTGAAGTTTACAACGAGATGATACAGCCTGGTCTGATCAAAGGCGTTCCAGGCTCTCCCATAGCTTTACAAACACATTTGGGTTGGATAATATCAGGAAAAGTCACAGTCGGAACAGAACAAGAGCGAGAAGAGAAACCATTCATTAGCATGCATTTAAATGTCGAGTTGAACCATATGCTAAAGAGATTCTGGGAGCTAGAGACAATAGATGAAGAGAAACACAAGCTAACAGCAGAAGAGATCAAAGTAGAAGAAATATACGAAAAAACTACCACTAGAGACGAAGACGGACGTTACATAGTAGATCTGCCAATGAGACATGACCCACCAGTTCTACCATCTAACAGCCGAGAGATTGCACTGAAACGCTGGAAGTCTACAGAGAACAGACTTAAGAGTAAACCACACCTATTAGAAGAATACAACAAAGTTCTAGAAGAGTACATAACGCTAAACCACATGAAGAAAATAGAAAACAAAGATAAAGATAATGGTGTGTGGCTACCTCAATTTGCTGTGATTAAAATGGAGCGAGAAACTAGCAAATTAAGAGTAGTTTATGACGCGTCATGCAAAGGAAGCAACGGGGTATCCTTAAATGACGAGTTACTAATCGGACCCCCTTTGCTAGAAGATTTAAGAGCCATTCTCATTAGATGGAGAACATACAAGATAGCATTTGTCGCCGACGTAGAGAAGATGTATAGACAGATACGGGTAAAAGATGAACACACGAATTACCAGAAAATTGTATGGAGACCGGATCCAAAGGGACCCATTGAAGACTTCAAACTCTTAACTGTTACATTTGGAACATCCTGTGCGCCTTATCTCGCAATAAAAACTTTGAGGCAAACAGCAAAAGATGAAGGAGCTGACTATCCAAAAGCTCAGAAGATGATATTACGAGATTTCTATATGGATGATTTGCTCTCCGGTACAGACGAAGAAAAAGATGCTATAGAAATTCAAAAACAAGTTACACAAATTTTAAGTTCCGGAGGATTCCCACTAAAGAAATGGTGTTCAAATAGCGAAGAGTTTATGACAGCATTAGACAAACAAGAAAAGAGAGAAGAAACACAGACAGTCGAAATAAAACGCAAAGAGAGCGTGAAAACATTAGGTATAACATGGGAAGTTAAGAAAGACAAGTTACTCATACCTAATCATATCAAAGATGTAGAAGACACACCTATGACTAAAAGAAGCGTTTTATCTGAGATAGCATCAATATTCGACCCAATGGGATGGATCGCTCCAAGCGGCATACTAGCAAAAATATTTATGCAAGTTATGTGGAAGAAAGGCATTTCGTGGGATGAAGAACTTCCAGCAGAACTACAAAAAGAGTGGTTGCAGTATAAGAGAGAACTGCCAGCCTTGAAAGATGTCAGCTTAGATCGATGGATGCACACTACGAGTAAATCAAATCTTGAACTGCATGGTTATGCAGACGCTTCAGCATTAGCATATGCAGCAGTTATTTACTCGAGAGTTATAGACGAAGAAGGAGAAATCAGAGTATCCCTCGTGACAGCAAAAACAAAAGTCTCGCCGATTCGGAAAGTTTCCTTGCCGCGATTGGAGCTACTGGCTGCTACATTATTGAGTAAACTTATGAAACAAGTCGCTGATACACTAGAAGTTCATATTGACAACGTATACGCTTATTCAGATAGTCAAGTGACTTTGGCTTGGATACATGGAGATCCATTGAAATGGAAGCCTTTTGTAAAGAATAGAGTCATAGAAATCACAGAGATACTGGATGCTAATCACTGGTTCTACGTAAACACTAAGCAAAATCCTGCTGATCCTGCTTCAAGAGGAGTGATACCTTCAAAACTTATGTCCACAGAGATATGGTGGAACGGACCTGAAATGCTGAAAGAGAAAGAAATAAGATTAGAAAAAGGAACTCCACTAGACACAGCAATAGAAAAGAGAAAGAATATAGTAACGATGGTAGTAACAAATGAGAATGAGGAACAACTTACCTTATTGAAGAGGTTTTCATCACTGGAGAAACTTACCCGTGTTATTGCATACTGCAGACGCTGGCTAAAAATTATAGATAGAGAGAAAAGTAACTTACCTTCTTACCTGACGTACGAAGAAAGAAACGATGCACTTACAATATGTATAAGGATGTCACAAGAAGTGGAATTTTCAGAAGAGATAGAAGACCTGAAAGAAAACAAAAACTTAAAACCTAAGAGTAACCTACTAGCTCTATCCCCTTTCCTTGACGACAAGAATGTTCTAAGAGTCGGTGGTCGATTGAAGCACGCAGATATGGAATTCATACGAAAACACCCGATCATCATTTCGAAGAACAATATACTACTACCGTTAATATTGAGAGATGCTCATGCCAAAACACTACACGGCCCTCCGCAAATGATGATTACATACTTACGAGGCAAATATTGGCTGATTAACGCAGCAAGCCGCGTTAAACGTTTAGTGCGGGAGTGCGTTACATGTATAAGACAGAATGCGAAGAACAGAGAACAAAAAATGGGAGATTTACCTGATTCTAGAGTCAAGCCGTGTAGACCATTCTTGATCACCGGAACGGACTTTGCGGGACCAATAAATGTCAGAATGAGCAAGGGTAGAGGTGCCAAATCCTACAAGGCCTACATATGTTTATTCGTTTGTATGTGCACGAAGGCACTACATATAGAGGTTGTAAGTGACATGACGACACAAGTATTCTGTAGCAATTTGTTAGATCTGAAAATAAAGATAACTTGCGTCGTCACGGATGTCGATTTATAGGTTATAGGGAGTGCAGAATTCGAAAACGATGATCATTTTATAATCCAAGATGGCGGCTACGTATTTTGTCATAAAAGTCGTCATGAATATCGTTTTATAGGTTTTAGGAAGTGCCGATTTCGAAAATGATGACCAGTTTGGAATCCAAGATGTGTGCCGTGCACTTTGTCATAAAAGTCGTCATGGATATCGTTTTATAGGTTTTAGGGAGTGCAGAATTCGAAAATGATGACCATTTTGGATTCCAAGATGTCTGCCGTGCACTTTGTCATATAAGCCGTCATAGATGTTGATTTATAGGTGTTAGGAAGAGCAGATTTCGAAAATGATGACCATGACCAACAAAACGACATCCATGTCGACTTTTAACATAGTGCATGGCCGCCATTTTGGATTCCAAAATGGTCATCATTTTCGAAATCAGGGCCCCCTAAAACCTATAAAACGACACCCATGACAACTTTTATGACATAGTGCATGACCGCCATTTTGGATTCCAAAATGGTCATCATTTTCGAAATCAGGGCCCCCTAAAACCTATAAAACGACACCCATGACAACTTTTATGACATAGTGCATGGCCGCCATTTTGGATTCCAAAATGGCCATCATTTTCGAAATCTGCGTCCCCTAAAACCTATAAAACGACATCCATGACGACTTTTATGACATAGTGCATGGCCGCCATCTTGGAATCCAAAATGGTCATTGTTTTCGAAATCTGCGCCCCCTAACACCTATAAAACGACACCCATGACGACTTTTATGACATAGTGCATGGCCACCATTTTGGAATCCAAAATGGTCATCATTTACTAAATCTGCGCCCCCCAAAGCCTATAAAACGATACCCATGACAACTTTTATGACAGTGCATGGCCGCCATTTCAGATTTCAAAATGGTCATCATTTTCTAAATCGGGGCCCCCTAAAACCTATAAAACGATATCCATGACGACTTTTATGACATAGTGCATGGCCGCCATTTTGGAATCGAAAATGGTTATCGTTTTCGAAATCTGCGCCCCCCAAAACCTATAAAACGACACCCATGATGACTTTCATGACATAGTGCATGGCCGCCATTCTGGATTCCAAAATGGTCATCATTTACTAAATCTGCGCCCCCCAAAACCTATAAAACGATACCCATGACAACTTTTATGACAGTGCATGGCCGCCATTTCAGATTTCAAAATGGTCATCATTTTCTAAATCGGGGCCCCCTAAAACCTATAAAACGACATCCATGACGATTTTTATGACATAGTGCATGGCCGCCATCTTGGAATCCAAAATGGTCATCGTTTTCGAAATCTGCGCCCCCTAAAACCTATAAAACGACACCCATGACGACTTTTATGACATAGTGCATGGCCGCCATCTTGGAATCCAAAATGGTCATCGTTTTCGAAATCTGCGCCCCCTAAAACCTATAAAACGACACCCATGACGACTTTTATGACATAGTGCATGGCCACCATTTTGGAATCCAAAATGGTCATCATTTTGTAAATCTGCGCCCCCCAAAACCTATAAAACGACATCCATGACGACTTTTATGACATAGTGCATGGCCGCCATTTTGGAATCGAAAATGGTTATCGTTTTCGAAATCTGCGCCCCCCAAAACCTATAAAACGACACCCATGACGACTTTTATGACATAGTGCATGGCCGCGATTTTGGATTTCAAAATGGTCATCATTTTCTAAATCGGGGCCCCCTAAAACCCATAAAACGACATCCATGACGACTTTTATGACATAGTGCATGGCCGCCATTTTGGAATCGAAAATGGTTATCATTTTCGAAATCTCCGCCCCCCAAAACCTATAAAACGACACCCATGACGACTTTTATGACATAGTGCATGGCCGCCATTCTGGATTCCAAAATGGTCATCATTTTCGAAAGCGGGGCCCCGTAAAACCTATAAAACGACATCCATGACGACTTTTATGACATAGTGCATGGCCGCCATCTTAGAATCCAAAATGGTCATCGTTTTCGAAATCTGCGCCCCTTAAAACCTATAAAACGACACCCATGACGACTTTTATGACATAGTGCATGGCCGCCATTTTGGATTTAAAAATGGTCATCATTTTCTAAATCGGGGCCCCCTAAAACCTATAAAACGACATCCATGACGACTTTTATGACATAGCGCATGGCCGCCATCTTGGAATCCAAAATGGTCGTCATTTTTGAAATCTGCGCCTCCTAAAACCTATAAAACGACACCCATGACGACTTTTATGGCATAGTGCATGGCCGCCATTTTGGATTCCAAAATGGTCATCATTTTCAAAATTGGGGCCCCCTAAAACGTATAAAACGACATCCATGACGACTTTTATGACACAGTGCATGGCCGCCATTTTGGATTCCAAAATGGTCATCATTTTCGAAATCAGCACTCCCTAAAACCTATAAATCGACACCCATCTCGACTTTTATGACAAAGTGTTTGGCTACCATCTGCATGCAAGACATTTCTATTATTTTTACGTACAAAAATGGCCCCCTGTCAACTTCCAACCGAGATTTAATCGATAATTTATTCGATTAATGTTCAGATTCATTCAAATTCAATCTATGTTAGGTCGACTAACCTAATCGTGATTAAAATTTGAGGATTAACTTTATTTATTCCATTAATTAGCGCCACTTGCACCATTCCACTAACCCGGGGTTAACTGGTTAAACCTGGAGTTACCATGGTTACCAGTACAATTTGATACTGGGTTAACGGTTTAACCGCTTAACCCAGGGTTAGTGGGACGGTGCAAGTGGGCCTTAGTCGAATAAACGAATAAACATTTTTACACTTTGAGAATATCTGAAAACAAATGAACACAAGGAGCCATTTTGCAAATCGAGTAACTTTGTTATTACTTTTGACAGCGCGTGTCATGTGTCTACACAGAGTCGACACAAAGTCGAAACATTTGCGACTACTTTGTGACTGCAATATTTCGCAGCCTTAAACCATATTTATACATCATAATTAACAAGTTTCGTAGTATGTAAAGCGTTATTTCTGTTATCTAAGTATAGTATACGCATCGAAGTACTAAAAATTCATCAAATAATATATTTATGAACACAAGAACTGAGAAGTAAACAATTTCATTTCCGGCTAAACTAAAACAATGTGGTGGCGCGTTGATTATATTACACTTAGTTTATCAAATCACTCGAGCAGTTTAATTCCCCATAATAATTTAAGTCCTATTGTAATATAAATGCAAACAATATATAATTACGTCTTGTAATCCGTTTTAGAGATGGCGTATTAATGTCACTTATTTTTATTTAACTATTTTTCCATCTGACAGTTTCCATTTGACAGGAACAAAATGAACGAATGATTTTGGCATAAAGTAGTCGCAAACTAGTAACAATGTGTGCACACGGCGACCACACTTTATGTCACTTTGTGTCATGTGTCGACCCTTCCCCATTTCTGGTAACTGTGTCGACACGGCGACGACTCTGCGACTGGAATTGTGACCGAAACAGACGGTGTCGACACAAGATGTGTCTACACCGCGTCGTAACGGCGACTGGAAATGGTTGTATGGGTGTCGTTATAATATTTAATATTATTCTCCAGGCATGTGCGGCGACGGCGCCAACGACTGCGGAGCCCTGCGCGCCGCGCACACCGGCATCTCTCTCTCGGAACTGGAGTCCAGCGTCGCAGCCCCCTTCACCTCCTCCGACCCCGACATCGTCTGCGTGGCGAGGGTGCTCCGCGAAGGCCGAGCCGCCCTAACCACAAGCTTCGGAGTCTTCAAATTCATGGTAGCATACTCCTTAACAGAATTCTTCTCTGTCGCGTTTCTGTATTATTTCGACTCGAATTTGACTGACTTCCAATTTTTATATATAGATGTCGCTATGATTGTGAATTTCGCGTTCTTTTTCGGCATGACCGAGGCTTATAGAGGGAAATTATGTAAAATACCACCTCTAACGTCTCTACTTGGATTGGTACCTTTAGTGTCATTAATCGGCCAGATGATTCTAATTGGCGTAGCGCAGTATTTCAGTTATTTCGCTTTAACTTTCTTCCCGTGGTATGAGAGGCATTTATATGAAGGTGAGGAGGCTAACGAGTGTTGGGAGAATTATGCCATTTTCACAGTTTCAATGTTCCAGTATATAGTCATGCCTATAGTGTTTTCACACGGCGCGCCGTATAGAAGATCTGTCGTCACTAATAAATACCTAATGATCAGTGTGATTATAATGACCGCTATATCGATATACATAACGGTTGCCCCGGCAAAATTCTTAGCAGAATTTTTACAACTTAAAATGCCGAAAGATATCTTACTAAGTTATATAGTTTTAGCTATAGCCTCGTTCCATTTTGTGATAGCGTTGTTTTTTGAAAGAGTAATTGTACAGTATCTTATGGAAAGAAAAGAGATGGTACCGAAATGTTTGAAGGAAAGACGAGTTAGGAAGACTCCGCATCTTATGATTAAAAGGGAATTGACAGATTTGGACTATTTGGAATGTGATAGTGAGATAAAGTTTGTGAGAGAAGGGAGCTCGGGCAAATGAGGCTAAACTACTTAAGTTATACAAATATATAAATACACAAACGGGTCTACCGCGGTATAATTTCATTGTTGTTTTTCCGTGACTACAGCTGGTGCAACTCAGCTGAAACGTCGGAATTTAAAGTACAAACAATGAAATTATATCGCGGTAGGCCCGTTTGTGTAACTAAATATGTGTACAAAACGCGAGAGTTTAAAGTGTTAAGTTATACAGGATGTAACCATTCGTACAAAAATATTTCTTTGATGGCTTAGCCATATATTTAAACAAAGAATTGAAACTGATATTATTTAGTTTTCGCCGTGCGCGCAAGAAATACATATAATATGTATGTCGTTTTTATTACTTTTTTTGTGTATTCACAAATCGATGGTTGTAGATCGATATTATAACATTACAATTATCGTATAACGATTGTATTTACCGTTTGGTATTATTGTAAGAATCATCTTCCATTCATTTGACATATTACCTCTTCACCGACGGATTTAGTACTTTTAAGTATAAGTATTGTATTTTTTTCTATAAACAAAAATAAACATAATTTTATTGCATATTGCTTAACATGAATTAACTTAACCCTTTCAATGCCAAGTGTTCCATTATGAACACACCTAGCGTGTTGTGTTGCGTGTAATATGTATATTTCGTTTTATAATTTATTTACATTTATATAATAATAATTTCGTGTATTTTCAATGTATTGTTAATATATTATATTATAAGCCTATACGGTGTCCCACTGCTGGGCAAAGGCTGGGCTTTGGGTATTGTTAATGTCAATTGAAAAAAAAAACTATTCGCAAACTATCCAAAGTTCGCTTATGAGCTTATCTATTATGACATTTTTATTCGACTTTACTGTATTTTCGTGCATTTTTGCATAACCCTTGCATTCTTTATGTTGCAGTATTTTTATCGTTACGATTTTTCTATGAATTTTACTATTAACATTATTTTAATTTAACATAGTTTTAAGTTTAAGCACAATGTGATAGTATACCGGACGTACACAAAGATGAGTGCCTTATGAGTTTATTTAGTAGTAAGAATATTATATTATATGTAAGTGAAAATGTGAAAACATTCCGAATATATCGTTGGTGCTGTGCATACCAAATGTTAGACTAATATTTTTATCTAATCTTTCATTTTATTCTCATCTGCGAGAGACGAAAGTATGTATTAACCTTTTGAACGCCACAGACGGCAATTGACGTCAACGCAAAATCGTGATAACGACGCCAAAGACGGCATTTGACGTCGATCGTGTTTTGATGAAAATCTATTGAAAAACACCCCACTTTTAGGTTGGCATTATTTATTTACAAAACTAAATTTTACTCCCGTGGCGTCAGTGGCATGGCAAATGGATGCGCCGTTTGGCGTTCAAAAGCTTAAAGCCATCATAAGAAGTAGTGTACCTTCAAAATATACGGAACGAATAGAACCATGTAACAAATCTGAGAAAAGCATACCGCGATCCACTTCATTCGCTCGAATATATGAAAGTGGTAGAGAGACAGTACGAACGTAGGTAATTTCACTCATTTCGGCTTTCGAAACGTCACTGTATTGTATTAAATTCTGAATTTAAACTAGTGTAAGTAATCGAATTGTTTAGCAGATCTTATGAATTATAATAATTTCTTATGACTTTGTTATCGGCGGCTGAAAGGACCTTCGCACAAATATGTAATATGAATATTACGCACATTTTGTGTCTTAATTTAGTCCACTTGTCGAATAAGTAATTAACTATTCTTTTGATATGAATTGTATTTATACAGGCTCTATAGTTTTGTGACTTTCGAACGAGTTATGATATTATGAATGTGACTTATGAAATTAATACTTCGAGTATGAACGTTATATATTTTAGATCTATATTTTATTTTTATTTAACAGTTTACAATTTCATTACATCTAGTTTGTGAAACATTATAAATCGTAATCTTAAATCCTCTAGAAGCATCATACCCAACCCAATATAATAAATATATTAATGGGAGCCATATTTTCAAAGTCGACTTTATTCTCTGATAGTAAGTTAAATCAAAGGGATTAAAAGGATCAAATTGAACTTACTAAACTATCTTACAATGACAAACTAAATGTAATAATTGTACGTGATGTACCATTGATACCTTCGGGTATTAATCGTATCTTGTGGATACTGATGTGTAGTGAGCAAAATATTTCAGTAATAAAAGTAATTTAATTTATTACATGTTTTTTATTTCTTAACAAAACATCTCATTTGCTGGTCGGTTAATTACGAGTAGTTAGGTATATTTTTTTAAGCCTTTATAAGGCAGAGGAAATATATTTCCCACCACGTTTTGAACTTTATTTCAAAATGATAGGGTTCAATTTTGCATAATTCCTGACTACCTTTTATGCCTTATGAAAGGGTTACTTCGAATTACATGTCCATCCGGCTGTGTATGAAAAACACTGTAATGACTTTCGAGTGCATGTCTACAATGGTAGCATGCTCTGTAGCTTAGTGATTTTCGTTTTAATTGTGGCTATGAGTAATATGAAATTAAGTTTCTGTGGAAAAACGCCGGAAGTCGCTTTACAGCTCTTTGTAGCTATTGACCTCTTCTGTTACTAATGGTAATTAAAACATCAGGTAAAATAAAAAAACAGAGGAGTTTCGCAATTATATTTATTACTAAAAGCAATAAATAGACTGAAGATAAACTCTATTCATAAATTAACAAAACTCTATTTAACTTTACACATAATCTTCATTATATTTTGGCATCACAGTATTTCCAAAATTTTACTATATTTTAAAATGAACAGGCATCGCGCCCGGTACACGAGACCTCTCGGCCTATAAAAATGTGAAACAAGTTATTCAACGATATCCCACAGCGTAACACGGACGCACACACACGTTTATTTTTTTCTAGGGACTGCCCATACAGTTGAGCTTCTATAGACTGGGTAAAATTTGCGTTCTAACTAGAGATGCCCCGAATAGTGAATTTGGCCGAATACCGAATATTCGGCCCCTCTCTCGGCCGAATATCGAATAGTCGGCGACCGAGATGCGAATATTTTGAGTTACAATTATTATGAAAACTGGGGGCCGATTTTTGAATTTCGATCACTCGATTTCGTCATTCGAAAATCGGTGGAAAACGGCGAAATTGAAATTTTTGAAATACGAGCGATCGAAATTTGGAATCTAGTTGTATTGACCACTCGATTTCAATTCTATTAGTAGAATTTAAACGCCTAGTAGCGGAGATATCATTTAACGAAATACACGAAACCGAGTGGTCGAATTTCAAAAATCGGTCCCCTGTTCGACAACAATAAAGCACAACGTTTGCTAAAATATATATTTTTAAGTTGAACATAATTAACGAATGTAGTTAGAGTCAATCAAATCAGACCCATGATAAAAATAAAATATTTTGTAATGAACAAATGCTCATAAACGTGCCTTCGTATTTAATTACTTTCCAATAATACTTTTTAAATATTAAATATTCCCAGTTTTTGGTTATTATTTTATGTAATTTTTCTTTTTAGGTAGGTGCAACAGATATTTGGTATTCGGCCGAATAGTAGGCAACATTCGGCCGAATACCGAATATTCGGCAAAGTGGCCGAATACCGAATATTTGCCGAATATTCGTGGCATCTCTAGTTCTAATCATTACAGAAGCCTTGAGCCCCCGATTTTTAATAAGACTCGATCGAGGCTTAATTCACAGTCAACCCTATTTACCCACCCATTTTGACTTGCGTGCGTAGCGTGCGCCACATTGAGGTACCGCCTCTCAACCCGTTACATATTATCAGATATTATTATTGTAGTTACAAAAATTGGCTAGAGATGTCGCTGCATTACATTATTTATAAAAATCATGATAATTTCAAAAGTGAGAGAAGTTCAAAATGTGAAACTGGTGCAAAACGATTATTATTACTTATAGATACGAGTTGTCATTCTTTTTTCGCACGAAGCGAAATAAAGAAATTTAGTTAATGAATTTCGTTCGCAATAGTGTTGAAAATACGTTTAAACATTTCAGGTAAAAATAATTAGCACGAAAGGTCTCTTATTACAATAGCCTCGTAAGACCCACTGGCCTATTTTTAGGACAACTATTTTATTATTATAAATCGTATCCAATTTAGCTAAAATGTTAAAATTACCTATATGTTTTAGGTCACTTAGCATTAATGAAACGGCCTGCAATATAGTCTGACAAACCCCACTGTCAGTAAAAAAGATGACAAAATATTTATAAATACCGGGTGTGGCCTGTAATACGAGTAAAAAATTTAACTGTAGGCTGTATTCCTCATACTGATCAACATTTGTTCAGCTACTTTTAAAAATAACTTATAGTTTGATTTTTAATACACTTTAAAAGTTATTCAAAGACGCAATGTATTTCGATATTTGTTATGTTTAAGGCTTGACAAGCAACGTCAATCACAATGATATGGCGTGGCGATGGCGTCCATTGAAGATAATATTTATTTTGTATGAAAAATAGGGAGTCTAAATACTTAATAATTTTTGAGCAATAGGTCACCGTTTGAGGAGTACAATCTATGTTTTAATTATTTGCTCGTGTTACAGGCCACACCCGGTATAGGGTTACGATGACTATAGTTCGTTTTTTTTAGCATTAGAAAGAACTCCACAGAAGCAAGCGTGCAGTTTTTATCAGGCTCGTTATTTGTTAATAATTATTGAATTATCTAATGTAGCATGGTCAATACATATAATTTACTTCAAATTATTACCGCTAAAAGTGCCGGGTTTGCAACCACAAGCTTACTTCTGCGAAGTTCTTTCTAATGCTAAAAAAAACGGACTATAAAGCTGCCATAGAAATTTTAAACTTTGCTTATTTTTCTACGGACAAAATAAGTAGGTTTACTAAACTATATATTGGGTCTTACGAGGATAGATAGACAATGCATTCCAATCATATAAAACGATATAACTTTATACTACGCCTATTTAACGACGTACCGTCTAAAATAATGGCTTTTTCGTAAAATAGTATACGTTTACGATCGGTGCGCTATATGTAGAGTAGTGAGCTGTGATAAGTATGAATTTAACGCTATACTTAGTATTACTTTAAATACAATGGGACAATGCTAGTATAATTTAAAATCTCATTTTGTATGAATGAAAAGGTAAATAGCAGCGAAGCCATACTTAAACTGTTTTTAACCCTTTACCAAGCTAAGGGATATATATTTCCCACATACGGCACTTCAAACATCAAACATTTACATCTTTATTAGGTACTACAGTATACTTGCATTGTCCCACAGTAAGACTATATTTATTATAAGATAACTTTAGTTGTGGCCTCCGTCCAAGCACCCATATGAACAATTAACATTCTTGTGACACACCGCACACTTGTGTGCACTTAACACATATCCACAACACAACAAAACATTAAGACACCAATTTAAAATCTTATAGGCGGGAAATAAATTGCTATTGTCGAGGGAGTAAAGGCAACTGGTAATCTTATTAAAGTATAAAAGTTGCGAGAAAATGAACCAATTTGCTGTGTAGTTTTTGTAGTTTACACGACACCGCAACGATTCATTTAAGGCCCATACACATCTAATACGTAACACGGCTCTTCTCTTTACGTAGATACGTGATTTACTTATGTATGGTATAACTTTACGTTGCATGATCGACACATTATGTTAAAGTCACAAAATGCAAATACATAATGTGATACAGATTACATTATAAAGGGCCCTGCTGGTTTACGTATCTGGTGTGCATTGGTCTTATCATTTCCTGCTATTGAGGATTAAGGCAAGGTATTCGATTCTGCTTAAACCATATCTACCCTATAAAATTCAACGCTATAAAACTTCAAACTTAGGTATTTAAAATCCAATGGCAGGTTACATTTTTGAACACTTCAACGATAAACCGTCCAAAATCATTTGTAACATTTTTGTAGATAACTTTTCAAGTCGCTATTTAATTAAAATGTTACAAAACCATTTGGATAACTATCACCTATCACGATAGCTGTAAAACTCTATTGATACAATATTCTAACAAGTAACCATACCACCGCGAACATTGTTTCCATTTTATTTTCGCTCTTATTGAATTGCTAACAATGGCTGAATATAATATTATTATCACTAATTTTACCGAAATTGTTAGTGAAATACATATTATATTTTACTTCTCCTTAGATCTAAAGAAGCTTACAGGAAGGGCCAACACGTCTAAAGCAGTATACCGCTATCTAATAAAAATGTACTTAAAGCATACATTCTATCCATCCGCCAATCGCCTTTCGTTTCAAAACCGCGGAGTGATGCTATTGGTCGCCTTCACGGACTGCGCCGTAGCTTGGAGAAAAAACTGAAAAATAACACAAAATAAGGTTTTAATTCGACTAAATAAGTGGTTCCCAACAGATTCACAATTAACCACTTTGATTATACCTACTATTGAAATATATCTACTAAAATCTCAGTTAAATTGGTCAGCTATTACCTAACCCTACTTTTGACAAATTGGTCAAATTGGGGCAATCAATTTCAATTTATTTATTTAATCAAGATATCAATCAATCAATCAATTAATGGGACTGTTATTTTAGTATCTTGGATATAATACCAAAGTTATACAAAATTAAAAGCTTTATTATTTTACATTTGTTGTTTTTCGTATTATTTCTTTGAAAACTGTTGAGGTTCTCACGAAAATTGTTGGGAACCACTGCAAGAAAACGCAAATAAAACGAAATAAAACGAAATAAAACTTACCAATAGTGACTGTGCTAATGCAAACGTAGCTGTGCGTGAAAATGTGACATGCTAAAGGGATAAATAACTGCAAAATAAACTATTCTTATTTTATTGAAGTGACAGACAGGGCAAGTGAAAAATGACACTATTTTAACATGTAGGTCATTGTAGGTGGTACCGACAGAACGCCTGATACTTTGTGATGATGTGGTTTCTTAATTTATTTTCTCAATTTTTTGTTTTTTTTTTGTTGATTGTTAATTTTACACGTCTATTATTTCAGTTATCTGTAGTCTTCTATAAAAGTGAACTGTGTCGTTCACAAATTCTTACTCGTTCACGATAATTTATTTTGCAGTTTTCGCAATGACTATGTGCCGTGCGTACATCAGAGCAAATTAATATTAAATAAAAACACAAGGGATTGTTCGAGAATCGTCTCATATAATATCTTAAATTATGTAACAACTTACAGAGAGACATCGCGCTGGCGCTGCCATTTTAAATTAATAATTCTCTCGAAAGTATGTAACACCGGAATAAATACGCTTTGTGACATAAAAGCGCCATATGTAACGTTATTTGCGAACCTTAACGTATATACATGTTAAAAGTGAGACTGAATAAATAGAAATATACTAGCAGATCTATTATTAGGCGAAAATATTCGATCTGTGTAACATGCTTCGAATAACTGTACAAAAAATCTGTGCAAAGAAAATCTAGTAGTCAAAATCGTAAATTATACAAAACAAATACTTATTTAGTGTAAAATGCAAGTTCACTGATTAAAACTTATATAAATTAATAATAAAATCGTATCAAATTATACAAAGCAAATCGATCGTCAATTGTAAAATTCTTGATTTATTTTTAAATAAATTAAATGGTACAAAACAAAATAGGCAAGATGATCTGTACATTTGTAAAAAAAAAATGCAAAAGCATAGTCTACATTAAAATATAGGAATTACAAAATACAAGTCACATCAAGTACGTTGATTTCTTTGAAATCGAAGTGCGTTAATTAATATTAATATATTAAAATTTGACGATAAGTAGATAAAATAGAACTTGACTGAATCTCTTTTACTTTCACTGAAATAATGTCACTTATTGCTCCTACAACTATCAAAATAATTACTGCAATGGTTTTCGAGCCTTAACTCTAAGCGTTTAGGTTCAATTTTGTTCATCGTAGTAACTACAAGCAGTTTGTAGGGCTACTCCTGTCACTACCGGATTGCTGGCAAATAAACCACATCGAAACTTGACGCACCGCATTTGATTTAACAACCCACATCAAATTGTGACATTTGTGACCCTGCAAGAAATCGAACCTGGTGATTTTTAAATTTAACCCCTTTAAGGCATATCGGGGTCAGAAATTATGCAAAATAGAACCCTATCACTTTGAAACAAAGATCAAAATCATGTGGGAAATATATTCCTTCTTGATTATAAAGGCTTAACGATGACGTAAACGTGTAAGCTTCGATGTGGTCAATCGTTATTGTATGTACATAACGTGTACTTTTGAACACAGAGTATTACTTTTATATCACTTCTTACATTTGTTTCTGGCCAGCATTCCAGTGCGACAGGGCACACATAACAACAATAAATACTAAACAACTATAAGTATATCATACATCGTTCGTCGCCGCAGTTACTTCCGCCCCTTTTTCTTTAGCTTCGGTATCCTGTAAGCGTGCGTGGTTATGGTTAAGTGAGTGTATTGGTACATCAAAAACTGTGAAACTTGCAACTTTCAAACACAATATATTCAATTGATTAGTGTTGACATTTTTTAACGTATTTTTTGGCAAGTATACTCGCAGGTAGTTGGAAACAATCAGTACCTAAATATTTGTATAAAATTAAATAAGATACAAGAGATTGTCTTTAGAAAATTTGACATTTTGTATTAGTTTCACAGTTTTTATTAACAAACGTGAATTTATTGTATGCACACTATAGTTATCTGGCTTATTTTGGCTTGAATGCAATGGCGATTCATGGAATTAGTTATGTGCTATAGTGTAATCGTTATATACATTTGTACACTCGTAGCGGGCTAAATGATATCTTGCAAATGACGGTTTGGAAATATACTAAATATCATCAACACCAACTATATAATACTGGCTTATCGTTGTCAAAATTGTAAAAAAATCGAAATTTATCATTTGTTTCAAATATAAAACGGCATTCCACTCATTGTTATAACTGAACAATTAGGAATATTATCAGAATAGTAGGCACCTTTGCAAATATCCTTTTGTTTTCGACTTTGAGTGTCAGAGAGGTCAAAATTCCAATTCAAATTTTTACTTAGGGGTTGTGCACAAATCACGCGAGGTATTTTCGGCTACTTTTTGACCCCCCCTCCCCCTTGGTGATATTTGGTGAGGTTTTTGGCCACCCCCCTCCCCCCACGCAACCTCACGTGTATTTTTTTGAATTTTTTCATTCGACCTAATTTTAAGATAAATAGTGTTGTATTTAGAAAATATTGTTTATTTATCTATTTTCGTTAAATTGTCTCGCTATTTTGAAGTGCAGAGTGAAGATTTATGTTTAACAAAACCGAGAAAAAGTATCTACTCATGTGGTAGGCTTTTTTGTCTTAGTTTCGTTTACTGTAGAAAAATACACGTGAGGTTTCCTTATACCCCCCCTCCCCCAACGTGATCTATCGTGAGTTTTTCGTGACCCCCCCCCCCCCATCGAACCTCGCGTGATTTGTGCACAAGCCCTTATTGCACTTCATTGATTGACTCTTTCGTCGAATTACGAGTAAAAAGATAAGCCAAAGATAAGATAGGTCGAATTGGTGTAAATAATATAAAATGTGTGATAAAGCGTCTTACCCTGAGCCCTTTTTGTGTGGTGAGGGCGAGGACTGCGCTTTCTCCGATTCTAATAGTTTTGTGCTGGAATCCTTCATGAAACCTATGAAAAATAAAATAAAATATATTATATTTTTGTACATTGAAAATTAAACGCTACTAGAAATAAATATTACTCTCGCAGTTATGTTTATAATACAATAAAACACATAGATTTATAAGGCTTAGATTCCTAGTTCGTACACCCCCAGTGAAGCCATTTCAAGTGCGACGTCACGTCACACTCGTATCATCGTATTCGAACGGCCCTCGCAGTACTCAAAGTCAAATCGGTTTGTGTACACCTCCCGTTTAAAAATCAAAAACTACAGGAAAGATGGTTGTTTGTACAGTGAATGGGTGTCACAACACATCATATAATAAAAACAAACCGCCTGATATTACATTTCACGCGTAAGTATCGAGATTAATGTGATATTTTTACATAATCGTAAATACAAAAATCCAAATTTTCGTCAGCCGCCATTTCTACTAAATGTTGCCAGTGTAGTGAATACTTTTTCCTCCAAATGGGACATGACGTCTACATTCTAAAATAAATACGCTCAATTAAATTTCATTGTATAATTATAGAAAATTATAATTAAGTTAATTATTTAGGTAAGTATTTACTTTTTTCTTATTTTTATTTTGTGTCATGTTCGTTTAAGTTTTCTGACTGATCGGAATGACGCATTATGGAAACATTGGAAACGGACTAAACACAGTTGAATATCCTGTCCTATTTAAATTTATTCTTATTATTTTATGCACATTTGTTTAATAAATAAAAATAGTAAAAACTTATCAGCTATTTATTTAATCCTTATTTCAAAAAGTACAGAAATGCAACAAATCCCAAAATAAACAAAAAGCTTTTGCTACAAAATCGAATCTACACACTTCCAAATTATTAATAACCAAGTGTGGATGTTCTTAAAATTCCTCTACTTTGAGAGAAGTAAATGAATACTGGCAACATATTTTGTATATATGTGTGTGTTTGCTGAGCGTAAAACACGAGCGTTCCACGCACACATCGATCGTGTTTCGGCTTCAATTTTGGCAGGTTAGCCGTATGGGGACTATCTGTCTATGCGTTATTAGTTTAAGATAAAACATATATAAAAGAACAGTATTTTTTTTATAAAGAGTAACCAAAAAAAGGAAAGTCTACGCAAAATTCTCTAAAGAACTAACCTTTGCCTGAAGATCCAAACACGGAGTTGCCCAAATCGTTAAGACTGCTCGTGAATTTGTCCGCCTCGTTGGCCACCGCGTCCCCCACCGCCTGTCCTCCCTCCTTCGCCCCCTCCTTCACCCCCTCGAGTCTCTCACTGACATCCTCTAGCCTCTCCGCCGCCGCACCCTTACTGTCCTCAAACCTCTGCTTAGCGGCCCCTTTTACATCCTCCAATTGATTTTCAGCCGAGACTTGGAAGCCCTCAAAAGACTCCTTCATATCACCGAAGAGTTCTTTAGAATTATTCTCGAAATTTTGCGTCGAGCTCTGAACACCACCCAAGAATTCCTTCGTCGAGTCATCCAAGCTATCAAACGTGTTTCCAGCGGAACTTTGGAAGCTGTGTAGCGTGTCTTGCGCGGAACTTTCTAAACCGTGAACGTCATTCCTGAAATCAGCATAAGTATCTCTGGTGGAACTCTGCAAATCTTCCCATTGGTCTCTCGCGTCGTTCACTTTGTCCTTAGCTGAACTTTCGACTCTATCGAAAGTACTTAAGGCCGAGTCTTGAACGTGGTCGAACGCGTTTTTAGACGCCTGCTGTAGATCGCCAACCTTGTCGCTTGCGGCGTTTTTGATGTGGTGTAGTTCATCGTGTCCTTGCTTTTGTAGGTCGTCGAATTTATTCGACAGATTCGATTGTAATTCTGCTTTTTTGTCAGCAGCAGCGTTGATTGTATCTTCGGCTGATTTCTTGATTTGTTCAGTGGTTTGTTCGGCGGTTTGTCTTATTCTATCCATTTCTGATTCTGCAACATTTTGTACTTGTGCTTTCTTGTCGTGCACCGCGTTTCCTAGTTCTGATGCTTTGTTTTGTAGTGCATGTTTGGCTTCATCTGTTTTGTCGTGAATGGCTGAGCCGACTTCGTGTGCTTTATCATGAACAGCATTCGAAACGTCTTGCGTTTTGTCGTGAACAGCCTGGCCGAATTCGTGGGCAGCATTTGAAACCTCTTCCTTCCTATCATGGATAGCTGAGCCAACTTCGTGAGCTTTATCATGAACAGCGTTGGAAACTTCTTGCGTTTTGTCCTGAACAGCATGACCGAATTCGTGAGCAGCGTGTGAAACCTGATCCTTCTTATCATGGATGGCTGAGCCAACTTCGTGAGCTTTATCATGAACAGCGTTGGAAACGTCTTGCGTTTTGTCGTGAACAGCCTGGCCGAATTCGTTAGCAGCATTTGCAACCTGATCCTTCTTATCATGGATGGCTGAGCCAACTTCGTGAGCTTTATTATGAACAGCGTTGGAAACTTCTTGCGTTTTGTCCTGAACAGCTTGACCGAATTCGTGAGCAGCGTGTGAAACCTGATCCTTCTTATCATGAATGGCTGAGCCAACTTCGTGAGCTTTATCATGAACAGCGTTGGAAACTTCTTGCGTTTTGTCCTGAACAGCTTGACCGAATTCGTGAGCAGCGTGTGAAACTTGATCCTTCTTATCATGGATGGCTGAGCCAACTTCGTGAGCTTTATCATGAACAGCGTTGGAAACTTCTTGCGTTTTGTCTTGAACAGCTTGACCGAATTCGTGAGCAGCGTGTGCTGCCGCTTCCTTCTTATCGTGAATAGCCGTGCTTACTTCGTTAGCCTTGTCTTTAACTGCACTAGAAACCTCCTGCGTTTTATCGTTAATAGCTTTACCAACCTCTTGTGCCTTGTCCTGAATAGCTTCCTTTTTGTCATGAATAGCCTGCCCAACTTCTTCCTTTTTATCACTAATCGCTTTGCCGACCTGTTCTGTAGTATCGTGAACAGCCTTACCGACCTCTTCTTTCTTGTTGTGTAGGGTCTGACTGACCTCTTGAGTTTTATTGTGTATGGCATCGCCGACTTCTTGGGCCGCATGTTTAATGCCTTCCTTTTTGTCATGTGCCGCTTTCTGTAACTCATCTTTCTTATCGTGTAACGCCTTTTCAGCTTCCTTAGCTTTGTCGTTTACGTTTTCAGCTAAGCGATTAGCATCATCTTTAAGTTCCTCATGTTTATGCTCAACGGCTTCCTTGATTTCGTCTTTTTTATTCGACGCTTCATTTAACAGGTTGTTAGCTGCATCTTTTCCTTCGGCAACTTTTCCTTTCACTTCCTTTTCGATCTTTTCTTTCTCACCGAAAATGTTGCTTACTAGGCCAGAAATAAAGTTCTTGCCTTCTTTCTTGGCTTTCTTAGCCTCTTTTTTCGCTTTGTCCTTTTCTTTTCCAGCTTTAGACTTAAGATCAGCGGCGGCCTCTTCGGCTTTTTCTTTAGCGCTGTCTATCGATTCACCAAGATCGTGTAATTTTTCGTTCGTTTTATCTTTTATATTGTCGGCGGTTTCTTTGGCACCTGCTTTTAGTTCCTGGGCTTTGTGGTTAACATTATCTTGTACTGTGTGGAAGGTGTCGCTGGCAGCATTAGCGCCTTCTTTCGCCTTTTGTCCGATTTGCGACATCTGCTCATGTCCTCTGTTCTTTAGCTCTTCCGCTTGTTCTTGCGCCAGGAAATCCAATGTATGAGCTTTGTTTATCAAATTATTTTTAGAATCTCCTACAGCAAAAGCGACATTCTCATAAACGTTGTTTGCTGAGGACTTAAAGTTTTCAAATTCGTCGGCAACATTCGATTGAATATCTGCAGCTTTAGCGTTAATGTCATCGTGAGCTTTATGCGCGGATTCCTCGAGCTTGTTAATACTGTCTTCAGTTGCTTGTTTGGCGTCATTTGCGTGATCTTTAGCACTCTTTATAAAGTTTTCTTCCTTGATGATTAGATCGTCTTTTAATTCTGACGCTTGGCGCTTCAACTTATCTTTTTCTTGTCCCAACTTAGCAACACCTTCATCCACATTGCTTTGTACTTTGTCACCAACGTCATGTAACTTTTCATGTGCGGCGAATTTAGCTTGTTCAATTTGATCGAGTAAGGTAGAGGTTTCTTCGTGACTATGTTTGGGTCCCTTGGGGCCATCGCAGCACACTGTAGGGTACGCGAAGGGATCTATCTTGGGAACTCGCATGGGCGTTTCTACCGGCTGCATATTAGCGTATTGCTCATACAATTCTTCAGTAATATTCTGCAAGTTTGCCGGTCTATCTTCATCAACAACTAGGCGAGTTGTGTACACTTCACTGTTGAGATCTTCCTCCTTCTCCTTTTGATGCGGTTTCGTTTTGAGATCCTTGAATATATCATCGACTTTTTCGAGTAAGTCTTCGCTAATGATTCTAGGTGCAGGTTTGGGTGGTGTCTTTTCTTTTTCTTCGGGTTTAGGGGTTTTTTCTTTCTGTTGTTTAGGCGGGCTCTTTTCTTTGTCGTCTCGTTTTGGTGAGTTCTTGTCTTTCTTTTGTTTCGGTGGGCTCTTTTCTTTGGACTCTCTGGGTTTGGGTTTGGGGGAGTCTTTGTCGTCCTCGTCCTGGCTGTGGCTGAAGACGTGTTTGACCTTGTCGGCGAGGCCCCCGAGGAAGCCCTCCTTCTTCTTGCCCTTCTCCTTGTCTCCTTTCTCGAGGGTGTTCATGGGAGTTTTGTCCTCATCGGAGTCGAACGTGGCTTTGACTTTGTTTGAGTCGACGTGATTGGTGTCACCGTTGGCTGTAACAAAGTTCCTTCGTCAGTAACAAGTTATCTTAAAGAAACAGATTTTTACTATGTTTTAAATTGATAAATCTGAAACCAATAATACGTACGTTGTGGTTTGATGACTGCATCTTCGGAGTCCCTAGTAGGATATTTCACGTCGCCGTTCGTAATAATCAAGTCCTGCGCAGAATAAAAATATATGTTTAATTATTTTGGAATTACTTTTTTAACAAGATTAAGAAGTGTAATCTATTGTCTTATATTAGTGATTGTGTCATCGAATTGTAGAGATACTAACGTCGTCCGTGTGTCCGTTGAGAGGCGGCGGTGGCGGCGGCGCGATGGGCCCGTGGTGATGGTGGTGGTCCCAGCTGTGGAAGCTCAGCTCGTCCTTCAGCGCGTCGAAACCTGCACACAAACATTCAAGTAAATTTATAAAAAATATACAGCATGTTTGGTACATCATTTGCCAAATTAAAACGGCAGATAGGTTGAGTCATTTGCTATGTTCTCAGGCCTAGAATTTTTTAATTAGGCGCACATTTTTTTTTTCACTTCAATGCCAGTTTATCGTAAATTTCTAATTTTCACTTGCGTAGTAGGGGGTCATCCATTAATTACATCACACGTTTAGGGGGAGGGAGGGGGTCAAGAAAATGTGACATATTGTGACATGGGGGAGGGGGGAGACACAAACTTTGTGACGTCACTTTAACTTCATCAGTAACCGAAAATTTATTTAAATTACTTTATTTGCTGTACATTTAAATAACAATTTTTTAAAACGATAACGTTTTTATTCGTTTAATTTTCTTTCCTAAGCAGTTTTGGATTATAAAATTACTAATATTTATATCGTTAAAAATATTTTGATAAAATATTAATAATACTTAGGTACCTACTTACTTAATTCAATTTGGTGATTTCGTAGAAAAAATGTGACGTCACACTAGGGGGGAGGGGTTTGCCAAATGTGACCAAGTGTGACAAGGAGGGAGGGAGGGGTCAAAAAACCTAGAAATTCGTGTGACGTAATTAATGGATGACCCCTAGGTAGTAAAAAAAACCAAGGCCAATTTTTTTTTCTAGGCATGAGAAGATAGCAAATGACTCAACCTATCTGCCGTTTTAATTTGGCAAACGATGTACCAAACACGCTGTATATTCACTCCTGCCAGATTTGATGGCAGGCCCGGCTATGCTATACGAATAAACATGTATGTAAGTAATCACGACGAGAAGATCCGAAAGTCCTCGAACACCGATCGCTGTCAGTATTTTGTCCGCTTCAAAGAGACTTCTAGCCTCTGGCCGTCCACACCTCAAAACTTGCCAAGACAAATGCAATTTGGATGGTGTTTAGCAAAAATGTGTCAACCCCCATACATTTTTCAATCAAATGTCAACTGTAAGCGTATTTTTTTTTGAGTTGATATCTTATTGCAAAATGAACGTGGGTTGACACATTATTGCGTATCAGCATCCAATTTTGATTTGTTAAAATAGAATGGAACAGGAGACCTTTTTATACGCCTCTGGGCTGGGTGGCTAGAGGCTAGGGCAAAAAATAAAGTGTTACAACACGCCTACATCGGCTTTGTGCAAAATGAGACTTGACCACTTCCGAACATGTGGGATTAACGAAAGAGTAATCAAAGTATTTAGAGTTTAGGTTTATCGAACATTTTCAAACTCGCCCACGCCCATGTCGGATGGCGACGAACACATAAATGTGGATGGATCGTGAAAATTCTCGACGAACTTTGTAGCCACAGATGGTTTATCGCCGTAAATCTGTAGCGGGTATATTGTGTACACTGACAAGACATCCTCCAGACTGAGCATAATAGCGCTACCCCCTCTGCCACAATATACGTTAGTTTTACTCCATTTTCGACGTTTTTGTGTGACGCCCGTGTCTTTGAACGGACCAATCACGGCACGGGACTCGCTCACTTCGTCCCCCGCACCCCCATATTTTTGGCAGCATCGGTTTCATGAAATAATTGCTCTAAGCTCCGTCTAGACGATTCCTATAGTTCGTTTTTTTAGCATTAGAAATAAGGTAAACAATCTTGATGTGGCTTTTAATTGAAAAACACATTTTAAAAATAATTTACGGTAAATATGTAACAATTATGAATCTAATACGATCATTTATATTCTTCTGCTTTCTTAAGTAATAG
The DNA here is from genome assembly GCF_963556715.1 of Cydia fagiglandana. Classification (NCBI taxonomy): domain Eukaryota; kingdom Metazoa; phylum Arthropoda; class Insecta; order Lepidoptera; family Tortricidae; genus Cydia; species Cydia fagiglandana. The sequence continues at coordinate 6,933,034 of NC_085953.1, read as the reverse complement.
TTTTTGATTTTTAAAAAGCGTTTTTCAATTAAAAGACATGTCAAGATCGCTTACCTTCTTGCAAGTTCTTTCTAATGCTAAAAACATCGAACCATCCATCCATCCATCTATCCATCCATCCATCCACCCATCCATCTATCCATCCATCCGTCCATCATTCCATCCATCCAACCACCAATCCATCCAACCATCCATCCATCCATCGTGTACGTACCGGACTGGTCGAGGTTGAGGCAGTCGACCTGGCTCTTGCCGGCGCGCGGCGCGATCCTCTCGGGCAGCTCCACGTCCAGCACGCACGCCGGCGTCTGCGACTGCTCGCCCTTCGGCACCTGGATTGTCAAGTGCATTACAACAACAAATTCAGTCTTCAATTGTTAATGGTAAACGCTAATCGATGAGTAAACAGTTCGCATGATAATTTAAATTTCGAATGGCGTTAATGATAAACGATTGCAACAACAATAGAATTTCGATATTAAACTTTCGTGAGACATATTTTAAATTGTTTATACGACAACGGTTTCACTCACATGAATTTTCAGTCGCTATTGGCGACATGTTTCGGGCCCGTCGGGGGTCCTTCAAATTCAAGTGAGTGAAACCGTTGTCGTATAAACAATTTACAATATAGTTTGTTTTAGAATGAAATGACTCGCTAAAATTATCGCTTTTGCGCTGGAGAATTTGAAATCTTGTGGCCTAACTCGAAAACATGGATTAGATAATGACAATTCGCGATAATAAACATGGAGCTTTTGTGCTGCCCCCTACAGTTTACACGCGCTCTTTTGCAGGGTGTGCCATCTTGGTATGACTCACGCTAGACCGGGCCGTGTCGGGGCCGGAGCCTCCGGCGCTTCATTTTCTATTGAAAGCATCACGTTATCCGTCATCTGTCATTCAAAAGTAAGCGTCAGAAGCAGCTCCGGCCCGGACACGGCCCGGTCTAACGTGAGTCATCCTTTATAGCCACAATCGAAAAACTGAAAACAAAGAAAAATTCTGACCACTAAAAATTGATTTGGCCCCGCAGGTACTTAAAACTATGTTAAACTAAACAACAACACGTCAATAAACAGTTTGGCTCGTGTGCTTTTCCTATACCAGTGTAAGCTAACCTTAGGTTCGTTCATGAAGTAAATGCGTCCGGAGGGGCTCTCCTCGTGATGTTTCACTCGCACCGGGAACTCCACGCGGTTGTCCTTGAATGCCTGTGGAACAAGATAACAATAAATAAACCAGACAGAACACCATGCCAAGCAAAAACGAAATGTAAGATTAGGACGAGAGCTTAAAAAAATGTTTATTCGGTTTAAGAATTACTTATAGAGATGTAAGTGTAGACGCCTCTGTTTAAGTAACAAGAGTTTTTAAGAGTACAAATGAAAATAAGAAGGTAAATGAGGACTTGGAAATACCGTACATTTCACTCTCGCACCTCGCGACACGCAGGAAAACCTTATCGGAAGAGGGAAACTAATAAATTTTATTTTGTTTAAACTGAAAATATGAAACCGGCCAGTTTAGATGATACAAATTAGGGCAAAGTTATAACTTAATACTATACATCTTTGCCGGATGCATGATGACAGATGGGCCAAAATAGCTACTAGCGGGCATCCCCAGGGTAGTCGTGGCAGAGGCAGACCGAGAAAGAACATGGCGGGACAACTTGGATGCGTTCCAGCGGGAGCAGGATCTTGCTCAGCACAGGGAGGATTGGAAAGGGAGAGGGGAGGCCTTTCCCAGCAGTGCGACACACACATAGGCTAATAAAAAAACACATACCTCGAACTTGAACATGGGCTGCGAGCCGGACTTGGTGACCGGCACCAGGTTCCCGCTGAACTCCAGGTACACCTCCTTGCTGTCCAGGAACTTCACCGACGTGGAGTGCGCCACCTCCGTGTAGTGCTCCTACAACAACAACAATAATAATTAGGGGTCATCCATTAATTACGTCACACGAATTTTTAGGTTTTTTGACCCCTCCCCCCTCCTTGTCACATTTGGCAAACCCCTCCCCCCTAGTGTGACGTCACATTTTTTCTACGAAATCGCCAAATCGAATTAAGTAAGTACCTAAGTATTATTAATATTTTATCAAAATATTTTTGACGATATAAATATTAGTAATTTTATAACCCAAAACTGCTTATGAAAGAAAATTAAACGAATAAAAACGATTATCGTTTTAAAAACATGTTATTTAAATGTACAGCGAATAAAATAATTGAAATAAATTTTCGGTTACTGATGAAGTTAAAGTGACGTCACAAAGTTTGTGTCTCCCCCTCCCCCATGTCACAATATGTCACATTTTCTTGACCCCCTCCCTCCCCCTAAACGTGTGATGTAATTAATGGATGACCCCTTACAACAACAACAACACAATTAATAATTATTCATAAAATATTGTACTTTTCGTTTTATGAGAACGAACCCTGCTACATCATATTGAATCCACCGTCTTACGATTTCATGTTGATATACAATAAACATAATTACTGTTTTACCCATTTTTTTTTTTCATTTCTGTAAGCAATTTCATGTCTTCATTTTGTGCGTAATTAAGAAAATAATGTCAACATACTCATACTTAAACCGTGTTTAGAAATAAAGTACCTATTTATTGGGACACATTGTAAAATTACTCACCAATACGAATTACTTTTCCATTAAATGAAAACTTTTTTAATACAAAAAATAGTTTAAAAGATGGTCTTATTGTCTGATGAGTTTTTTAATTACCAACGGTACAGAGAGCAAATGAGCAAAAAGTACTACTGCTATTACAATCACAACAATAATATATAACAGTGTCATATCACTTTGTAATGTTTTAAACAAGACAACCGACATACACGAGAGATCATTAAAATATTCCTTATTGGAATTAAACCTATTAGCGTTTTATAGAGCACGCGTTAATTAATTTGAATATTAACTTAGTTTAGGAAAATTTCTAATCTACGCTACGCTTGTAACATCCACGTAATAAATCTTATATCATTGATTTTATTCGAGACAGTTCTATTGATTGAGATCTTGACCTATTTTTGCACCTTTTTCATAACAATACTTCCGTGAGACTCAGACATATTACTTATATTAAGAACGGGTCACTCACGTATTTTATGTCGAAAAACGCTCGACATGTTTCACTCCATACCGGGGAGTGTCATCAGGAGCTTGCGTTGACGGTGACATATCGAGAGTTTTTCGACTTAAAATACTTGAGTGACCCGTTCTTAATATAATTAGTTACTGTACCTGTTTCGATAATTGCTTATAATCCAGATAATTACCGCAATACTTATACACTCATAAACTTTATTTGTTGATATAACTAGCAAAAATGAACAGGATGAAATGTTAATCAGGCCCAGCCATACAAATGAAAAATCCAGAATTTGAGTTGATTTTTGTTTTGGTTCATGACTATAGCTCTGGCGTCTGCCACGAAATCTGAAGATTTTAGTATAAACCCAACAAATATACTTGTAAACGTACCTGCTGCAGCAGAGTCTCGTACGCGTATCTATCGGTGATGTACAGCACCAGCAGCCTGCCTTCCAGCGCGTCTAGCCGCTTGCCCAGCACCACGATACGGACTTCGAATGGCACCAGCAACATCTCCCTGAGTAAAATAATAAAATTAATTAGCGAAAGTACGAGTTTTTGTATAAATTAAGAGTAATTTGTTTACTTATTTAACACTTTGACCGCTAAAGTCGTCAACTGACGCACGCGAGTTATTTTTAAAAGTTGTTGAACCAATGTTGGTCAGTTTGAGGAGTACAACTCACTGTTTAATTTATTGCTCCTGTTACAGGAAACACCCGGTATATCTTAATGGAGAGAAAGAAGCAAATAGAATATAAAAGATACTTACTTGTAAAGTTCAGTCGCTAATTTGGTGGCATCGCTGACGTTTTGACAATTCATCAACCAGAATCTGAAAGAAATTAAATAAGTAATACATTTCTGCCAGTAGGCAGCACTAATATTTTCAGCTAATAAAAACCTAAAAAATGGTTTTGAAAGCACAACCTTAAAAGCAGAGCACAGCAATGCAAAGGTTGACGTAGATGATGAAATCATCTCATTGATGTAAGACTTACTCTCTGTATCTTTCAATAAAAGCAAACAAACAATGTTTAAATTTTCGGGTAGTTATAACATTTATTGGTTAACCAACCAAATACAAAACCGCCTGGATCTGTCACTGAACGACCTGACTTTAACCTACGTTATTTGATCATGTAATGTTTTCATCTACCCTCAACTGGCTTAAGGAGCCATTTGAGAGTAGATTTTGTTTACTTTTATTTAAATACCTAGAGATACAGACTATAGTATAAGAACTCTGCAGTTATCAGTGACCGTCAGGTGGGTGGGTGGTTCCACGTCCAGCGCACCATAGAGCGCAAGCAGTCGCAGGGTTGGACTGTTCTCCTTGTGTGATTGACATAAAAGTTAGATTCGCCTGGCAAACGCACCTGGCCGAGACGGTGGTAGTGAACGATCCGCAATCATCAGTGACCGTCAACGGCGTGGAACCAGTGACGTCCTCCCATACAGCGCGCGCCTGCCCGCCCATGATCGAACACAGCAGTCGCAGGGTTGACGTGGACTGCTTGTCGTGGGGTCCATTCTGAAAGATCACAATCAAGAGTTAAGATTTAAGGTAATTTAAAAACTACAATCTAGACACGCGGCAGCGTGTCAAGCCAAGTTCAAGCAAAGGAACTGGCTAGCCAGCGCCGAGTGTAATATTACACGAACCACTTGGTGCCACTTTTGACCCTTCTATAACTCAAAACATCTTTGACGTAAACACATAAAACTACGTGTGTTTAATTATATCCATAAGGATATCTAGAAGCCCAAATTTCATGAAGCTAGCTCAAACGGTTATAAAGGTATGAAGGTCAAAAAGTCGTAAATTTTAAGACTGACTTATGACTTATAGTACCTAAACCTAACCTACTTCCAGATGACCTAGAAGGATGAAATTTGGAATCCAGCTTGGTTATTGTGTGTAACCGTAGGAAAAAATCTAAAAATAAAATAAAGTTAAAAAATAGGGGGGGTCCCCATACAAAAAAAACCACTTTTTATTGGGACTGACATATAAGTACCTAAACCTAACCTACTTCCAGATGACCTAGAAGGATGAAATTTGGAATCCAGCTCGGTTATTGTGTGTAACCGTAGGAAAAAATCTAAAAATAAAATAAAGTTTAAAAATAGGGGGGGTCCCCATACAAAAATCCATTTTTTATTGGGACTGATATAAGTACCTAAACCTAACCTACTTCCAGATGACCTAGAAGGATGAAATTTGGAATCCAGCTCGGTTATTGTGTGTAACCGTAGGAAAAAATCTAAAAATAAAATAAAGTTTAAAAATAGGGGGGGTCCCCATACAAAAATCCATTTTTTATTGGGACTGATATAAGTACCTAAAAAGGATGAAATTTGGAATCCAGCTCGGTTATTGTGTGTAAGCGTAGGAAAAAATCTAAAAATAAAAAAAAGTTAAAAAATAGGGGGGGTCCCCATACAAAAATATATTTTTTTATTGTAGCGTTGGAACCGTTACAAGCAGATATTTGAAACTACCCCAATATATGTATTATTATATTTGCTATATTAAAATAAAGTTTAGTCAAAAAATAAGTGGTGCCCCATACAAAAAACTTTTAATACGCTCTAAACAACCGGCCAACGGTGTGTCGTCGGCGGCGCGCGGTACCACATAATTATACAAAGAACAGAAGTAAAAACCATACAGCGGAAACACAAGAAAAAACATTAAATCTCAATACCTGCCTAGTTTTCTTTACAAAAAGTATTGATATCCCACCAAAAACATAAATGTAAAAAAGGAGAGCCAAGTTCAATACAAAAATTATGCTTGGCTGTGGGGCTCGCCGCAAAAAGAATGGAGATCTAAATGACTGCCACTGCCAAGTTCTATGCAAAATCCAAATATGTATTTATAGGAACAAAATAACATTATAAACAAGTATTAAACTCTATTTCTTTGCTTTATTGGATACCTATAACAATTGCTGTTATTTAAAAAAATGTGAGATCTTAAAGTAGGTTAGATTTGGCTTGGCCAGGTTTTATCAGAATTACAATATATATAAAATGATTGATATAATGAAAACTGGCCAAGTCAAATCTAACCTACTTTGTTCTGGGTTCTCTACTTTTTAGTATTTGTTGTTATAGCGGCAACAGAAATACATCATCTGTGAAAATTTCAACTAGCTATCACAGCCTGGTGACAGATAGACCGACAGACGGACAGTGGAGTCTTAGTAATAGAGTCCCGTTTTTACCCTTTGGGTACGGAACCCTAAAAAGGGGGCACTAAATTAAACATTCCAACTTTAGCTACAGTATATTTAAATCGCCGTACGTTTAAATGTACCGTGCTAGAACCAGGGATCAGATACCGGCATTTTTTGTATGGGAACGGAAACGGTATTTTTTCGTTCTTTGTTAATTATTTCATTTCTAATTGACCAATCTTATAACACGAAGTCGTAACTTAAATACACAACTGAGTCCTACATTTCGCGTTTAAAATAATTCGAAAAATATGGTTATTTCGAAGTTTTTACAAAAAAAGAAAAAACGGTTCCGATCCCTAGCTAGAACATATGTATACTCTGGCAGAGTGTACATGTACGTACCTCGTACCTCGGTCTTGGGCAGCGGCGATGTGAGCGTGATGGAGCGATGGAACTTCCTCCGTCTCGGTCCCACAGTAATAACCGGAGCGACTGCGACGTGTCGCGGTAGCGCTCGCTTGCACAGAGCGGCCGGTGCTCCGTGCGCTTGCACGCCGACGCGGATGCGTTTTGCTATGTACATGTACGTACCTCGGTCTTGGGCAGCGGTGAAGTGAGCGTGATGGAGCGATGGAACTTCCTCCGTCTCGGTTCCACAGTAATAACCGGAGCGACTGCGACGTGTCGCGGTAGCGCTCGCTTGCACAGAGCGGCTGGTGCGCCGTGCGCTTGCACGCCGACGCGGATGCTTTTTGCTATATACATGTACGTACCTCGGTCTTGGGCAGCGGTGATGTGAGCGTGATGGAGCGATGGAACTTCCTCCGTCTCGGTTCCACAGTAATAACCGGAGCGACTGCGACGTGTCGCGGGAGCGCTCGCTTGCACAGAGCGGCCGGTGCGCCGTGCGCTTGCACGCCGACGCGGATGCGTTTTGTGAGCGCTTGCGGTGGGAATAACGCTTGGACCTGGGGAATAAAAATTGAATAAATTATTAACGTCCTTATTCATATAATAGTTTATTAAACTTCTGTTAATTTTATCTCTTTCTAACACACAAAAAAGTCCCCAATCCGCATTGGGCTAGCGTGGGGACTATGTATGTGCCCAGCAGTGGGATGCCAAAAGATTATCAACGGTTTGTTAAACTTGAAGACGTTTATGAATAAAGAACCAACACTAAAATAATAACTTTAACGGTCACTGTAACCAAGTGTGTGTAATGCTTACGATGCTGGGTTAGAATCCCGGTGAAGATTCAAATTCCAAGAAGAAAAAAAATATACAAATTTTACCTTCCAATAAAATTGGTATTATGTTTCCTTCCACATCGAAGATCTTCATTGAGAGAGTAACGCGATCGTTGACCGATCGATGCCGCTAGCGTCTATGCAGTCGCTCCGCTCCACGCCGTGACGTAGTTCCGCTTCCCGTCCCTGCCAACCATTGCTCGCTTCCCGCTAATCGCCGCCGCCATGACATTGTTGAGGAGAAGTACCGTCGGCATAAAAGTAGCCTAGTAGCCTGCCAGGAAGGCATTACTCAGATCTTCGATGTGGAAGGAAACATAATACCAATTTTATTGGAAGGTAAAATTTGTATATTATGTGTTCCGTACTCCACATCGAAGATCTTCATTGAGACCTGTTTATTATCTCCTGGTGGCGAGTTAGCGGGCGCGCAAGCGATAGGGCTACACCTACTGTCATAGAACTCAGAGAAAGAATAAATATGTATACACCATATTGCAACCCATGAAATCACAGTGACTCGTTATAATGTGAATTACAGGAAATTGAGAATTGAAATTGTAATCTCAGGTTCGAATCTGACGTTAAACTGGTTTAAGAGAATTCTCATTCGAAATCGCATCCGATCCGCAGAATCTCGGCAAGTCATGTTCCCAATTAACATAAGCGAAAATATCGCTAAGTGAATAGCTTTCCAGCCAATTTAGTTATTAAGTATATCGTGGATCAAAAGCAATCGTAGGCGAGGCCGGCTTGGATGAGACTGTGGCTGAAAGAAATAAGCGAAGTGTCCCCTAACATTTTGTGTAATTCTCGCAAGGTGACGTACCCAGACTACCTACTTATACTGGGTCTATACTTTATTCCGGAGCTTCTAAGAGTCCAGTCGGTAAGACACGTTATCTGGTTTAGAGCCGAATTTCGGACACAAAATAATAGCGTTAAAGTTATCTATGTAATTGCCCGGGCTACAGTGTAGTAGAGTAAGGTCATTGACCCTGCGGCCTGATGCTAACAGCAAAAGTGCGGCAGCTCTTCTGTCGTACTTCTTCTAACGTACCTAACGTTGTAGGGCTATTTAAATTAGGGCAAGTAGATGTCTCGCGTCCCAAGCTGGTGCTTTGGGAGGCGGTGGTCTCGCTATTAATGGCGTTGGAAGAAGGCATAGTGTCCGATAGTGGTTCATACACAGCACTTGTGAGAGGCTTATGAACGAGTATCGTTCTGAAAGCTAACATGGATAATAGAAATAGACGTCTGAGATAGCTCGCTACTTCACTGGATAGAGGTACCTGGCAGTTGATCTTATTTTTGATGCACCATAAAGACCGTTTCTACATTGTGGCCGTACATGCAGCCTAGACAAGGGGACGAGATCGACAGGGGCTCCCGTTACTGGTTTTCTATACAAACACAGTACCGGAATCGGGAATATCCGGTTCTTCCATATTAGTGAGACAGTGACAGTTGCGTTTCGTTCGCTACGTAGCGTTAGACCTTGGCATGTTATATGCATGCGCCAGTCACGCCAGTAGCGGACGTCACTCCTGATCCCGCCAGCTCGGTGTTGGAGCGTCCTATCTGACAGGAGCTACGCCTCATTCTTAAGGTCGTTGACTCGTAAGGGAGGGCGGTTTACTAGGACCGCCAGTAAATTGCAAGCTTACCACAGCTGCTTTAAGACTCTCCTTATCACGCCGTCGCAGTACACAGACTAGGCTGGGAGGTGGAGACATCCATGCCAAGTCTCACAGGCAGCTGTCAAACGTCGTGGTAGCAGTTCAATGAGTCTGTTAAGAAATACCGTGGCACAGTGCGAGGGCTCTCGAAAGCGGAGGCCGGCCAACAAGGCGCCTGTCAGGTGAAGATAGTCTCGGCGGCTGCTGGGCGCAGCTGCCACTCGGGCGCGCAGTGACTCCTTGATAAACCGTCGCCCTCGGGGGTTGTACCGACCTGGCAAGTAGCAAGCAACCAGCGCGACCTGTAGACGATCTGCTGGCATCAGCAGTTTTTGTGACAGCCGTAGTAACGGAAGGGATGTAGTGTCGCCGTCGTTTTATGTATACTGTACCGGTGCGGTTGTATGTTTACACTTCTGTCGTCAGCGCTGCAGATGCGGCCCGTTAACGGTTACTCTTCGCTGAAAGGGCCTTACCTCGTACATTGTCTACCAATATTGGAGATTGTAACGGACTGCTTGCATAAGATGAGGAAGAAAGTGGTGCGAGGCTTTCGGCAGCTCCGTGTTGCTGGGGACTGCGAAGGCTTCACCTTCCTCCATGAACTAAAGTTTGCGAATTTGAGATTGAACAGAAGGCATTGAGTCTCATTTCTGCGAGAAACTCTGCAGCAAGGCAGGCCTGTATGTCGCGAAAAAGAAAACTTTCAATCGGGGTGTTGTGCCGCGTGTCCCACGTGATGTCTAGGAGCGTGATGGTCTAATTCGCTTTATCCGAAGAGACACCCTATATCGAGTTAGTATAGGGCATCGAGTTAGTAGCATGCTTTTAAGGAAATCGAACTGATGAAATCAAGTCTAAAATCGATTTTGGCGCTTTGCGTAACAAAACTGTTTGATAAAGTCGAATACAGACAGATGGAAACTGCTGGAGTCCTCCTGGCCCCTTTCTCTTAGCACCGGAAACTCAAGCTTGTTCAGGCGCAGCGGGTTTATTTGTCCCATTTTGTTTATTATGGCTTTCCGCACGAGTTCGTCTTTGTAAGACGGAACTTAAGCTGGAGAGCGCGAGCAAGCAGAGATAATTATGTGAAGTCTGCAGACCTTTTCGATGCCTTTCACCTCGGTTTCGAGCGGTCGCACAGGGCCTTGTCGCTAGCTGTTCTCCGGTTGGACCACTCCATGGCCTCGAGAAGTCGTAGGAACTTCGAAGCGACACAGCGAAGTCGATCAGCACCTTTATGAAGCCCGGGAACACGACGTATTTTCCTCTGAGTATCGACATATCTTACCGCTTTCAACTCCGGGCAGTCGAGCCGCGCTAGGACGGGGCTCTTTACGACCTTGTCTGCCGTCGCCGGAGGATTCTTTAACCGAAACCAAGAGCTTAGCGGTCTGTTCGTGCTGTACCATACCATACCTATACCTGCACCATAGCTATAGGCGCCTGCATACCTCAATGGAACCATGTGGACAGGACAAAACCGGTGCCTGAGGCCGGGCGGCTCATGGCGGCCGCCACTGGTTCGGGAAGCGCTGGTGCGTGAGGCGAGGACCCATAGTGGCGGCCCGCTCTAGAGGCGTTGTCGCGCGAGGCGGGCGGCTCCATCGTGGCGGCCGCCGCCACCGGCTCGGGAGGCGCCGGTGCGTGAGGCGAGAGGCGCCATCGTGGCGGCCAGCTCGGGAGGCACCGGTGCATGAGGCGGTCGCCGTCTGGCTGGCTGGTCTGGGAGGCACTGGTGTGAGGCGAGAGGCGCCATCGTGGCGGCCAGCTCGAGAGGCGCCAGTGCGCAGGTGGTGGTGCCATCGTGGCGGGCGGCATCATCGTGGCGGGCAGCGCCATTGTGGCAGCCGCCGCCGCCGCGTCGATGCGTAATGCGAGAGGCGCCATCGTGGCGGCCAGCTCGAGAGGCGCCAGTGCGCAGGTGGTGGTGCCATCGTGGCGGGCGGCATCATCGTGGCGGGCAGCGGCATCATCGTGGCGGGCAGCGCCATTGTGGCAGCCGCCCCCGCCGCGTCGATGCGTAATGCGAGAGGCGCCATCGTGGCGGCCAGCTCGGGGGGCAGGCGGCGTCATCGAGCGGGCGGCGCCATCATGGCGGCCACCGTCGCCAGGCTCAGGTGCGAGAGGCGCCGTCGTGGCGGCCAGCTCGACAGGCGCCGGTGCGCGTGACGGACGTTACCGGCACGGGAGGCGCCGATGGCTAGGCTCGTAGCTGCACGCATCATCACGGCGACGCTGTTGCCCTCGGCGGTGCCATCGTGGTGGCCACCACCGGCGCGTAGGTCACCAGCGACGTCATGACGGGCGGCAACCAACGCGGCGATCGTCGCTGTACTCGTAGCATTTCCACTGCTTACACGTAACTTACCTTCCTTCCGCTCGAGCAGTCGGGACGCAGAAGCGGTCCGCCTTCACCTTGGCGCGATCCACCCGCGATGCGCCCGCAGCTGCAGGAGCGGCGTGTGATGTCTCGCAGAGCCACGCGGATCTCTCGGAGTCCCGCTGGACTGGAAGCGTCCGCACCGTAACTGCAGCAATAGGAGCGGGCGTGTAACGTCTCTCGGAGTCCCGCGGACTGGAGGCGTCCGCACCGCGACTGCAGCAACAGGAGCGGGCGTGTGACGTCTCTCGGAGTCCCGCGGATTGGAGGCGTCCGCACCGCGACTGCAGCAACAGGAGCGGGCGTGTGACTTCTCTCGGAGTCCCGCGGACTGGAGGCGTCCGCACCGCGACTGCAGAAACAGGAGCGGGCGTGTGACGTCTCTCCGAGTCCTGCGGACTGGAGGCTTCCACCATGGCCCGCAGTGTCGCGGTGTCTCGGAGTCACCTTGGACGACAGCAGAAGACGGGCCCCCGCGCCGGGGGACGGGGCGCCCCGGTCGCGCCGCAACTAACAACACGAGGTACTCCCAGGCTACTGCCTGAGAACCCTCCGCGAGTGACGAAGTAACTTCTGAACGCCAATAAAATTAGAATATCTTAAACTGGCTCACCGGATGGTTCGAGACAATCCAAACCTCCTTATCAGCGAAGCGCGGCACCCGACAGCGGCGCGCGCAGGCCGTCCGCCGCCGCGCCGCCGCCGCCGCCGCAGGCACGATGACCGCGCGTTCCCTCTCCGATGCGGAGCGACTTGTTACCACTTGTTAACAAAAACCACTGACGCACTTCCTACTTCGATCTCGAAAATGCGAGTTAACGGTAACGATTTTAGCAGCATGGAATGTGAAAATTAATTTAGCAAGAAAAAAGTGGGTAGAATCGAAAAGCACCGTTCGATGACTTCGATCGCGAGACCGCCAAAAGACTAATAGTGGCGATCTCTGCCATATCTCACTATTTAATCGACCGAGCTTTGGATCGGAAATGTTAAAGCACCATGCTGCAAAAATATACGCAAAAAATATTTGCGGACCATCGGTCAAGACGGTCGACGAAACAATGACATGGCGGCGGCGATTAGCGGGAAGCGAGCAATGGTTGGCAGGGACGGGAAGCGGAACTACGTCACGGCGTGGAGCGGAGCGACTGCATAGACGCTAGCGGCATCGATCGGTCAACGATCGCGTTACTCTCTCAATGAAGATCTTCGATGTGGAGTACGGAACACATAATATAATTATAAGGTTCAAATTCCAAGTATTCTCGTCGTTCTTATTTATGGACTTGAATTTCTCACTTGTTAGTTATCGCTTTACCAGTCAGTACACTCTATACTAGTCTTAAGTTCTAAACCCTTTACCTGTGGTATATGCGAGCTGGACACAGTGCCGCCCTCTGGCCCGATGATGTGAACTTCTTGTCGTACGCGGGAAACGACAGCCAAGTAATGAGGGAAGTCGCAGGTGATAATTCTGGTCACTCGTTCGCCATTTTCGCCCAGTGTTTCGCCAGACGTGCCGTGCTCAAGTCGCTCGCGATGTAACGCTTCCTGAAAATCAATGTGATGGTTAAAAACGTCCTTAGTTCTGATTACAATACAAGTATTTTTTATTAGATACTAAAAAAAACAGTCAAAATTAAACTCCATAACGTATCAAAGTAAAATGAACTCTGCTAACCAGTATTATAGTGTTGTCATTCCTTTGCCTATGTTTAAAGTATACGTGTCAGCTTAATTTGAGTTCTGTTACCAAAATAATAAGGTTACCATTAAAGTGCAGGTAGTGGTCTTGTTTAAATGGTGGTGTCTAAACTTAACGTATCGAAGTGACTTGAGCTCTATTGCCCGAATTCTTGGGTTCTTTATTGTGTAGTTAGTGGTATAGTAAACGCAAACCAAACTGACGACCGGGGTCGTAAAACTTCTCATTCACACTCGCGTGGTCGTAGGCAGGGTGAGAGAGATAGAGAAATGACCTCGGTAGTCAGTTTGGTTTGCGTTTACTATAGTGGTCCGGGTCCCTATTATCTGAACCAAAAGTGTTGAATAAATTTAAACTCTATTACCTGTATCATAGGGTTGTCATTATTGTGCAGATAGTGGTCCTGCCACGTGTCGCCGGTGTCTGATCGTAGGATGACGATCTCTCGCTCTTTGCACGACGATGTGAAGATAGGCACCTCGATTATTACTGGCCTGCAAAACAAATACACATATAAGCCCTCGGATCGAAATTCTATTCTAAATGTATAAATTTAAGGCCGATTTTTGGCTGGCAAATTTAGGCCCCTGGGATTTCAACATAATGAACTCGCTATGCGAAGGACGGAGTAGCTATTGATCAATGAAAATGAGTATGGCCTCGGCCTCTGGTTAAAGTCACATGTACAGCGACACCCGGAGACAGAGGCCTTAGTGTACGGTCTGAGTGGCCGAGCGTCAGATCGAACGGCAGATAGGCAGGGTCATAGTAGAGTCGCCATCAGATATACAGGAGCGGTCAAGGCGCTAACAAATATCTGAACTCGCCTCTATTGTCAAGGCGATAGAGCGCGTGTTCTGATATTGTGAACACCTTGGCCGCTCCGATATATTTGATGGCGACTGTACATTCATGTACAAATGAACGCTAAACGCCCTGCCAGGTTGTACACTTCACTCGAACGTCCAAAGCGAGAGAGAGAGAGACTTACGCCAGGAACTTGGCGCCCTGCGGCTGCAGCTCGAGCAGGCGCGACGCCAGCGCCTCGCCCTCCATCAGCGGCGCCGGCGCCGCGTGGACGCTCTGTGACGTATGAACCTCCAATGATGCCGGTATACTTACGCCAGGAACTTGGCGCCCTGCGGCTGCAGCTCGAGCAGGCGCGACGCCAGCGCCTCGCCCTCCATCAGCGGCGCCGGCGCCGCGTGGCCGCTCTGTGACGTATGAACCTCCAATGATGCCGGTATACTTACGCCAGGAACTTGGCGCCCTGCGGCTGCAGCTCGAGCAGGCGCGACGCCAGCGCCTCGCCCTCCATCAGCGGCGCCGGCGCCGCGTGGCCGCTCTGTGACGTATGAACCTCCAATGATGCCGGTATACTTACGCCAGGAACTTGGCGCCCTGCGGCTGCAGCTCGAGCAGGCGCGACGCCAGCGCCTCGCCCTCCATCAGCGGCGCCGGCGCCGCGTGGCCGCTCTGTGACGTATGAACCTCCAATGATGCCGGTATACTTACGCCAGGAACTTGGCGCCCTGCGGCTGCAGCTCGAGCAGGCGCGACGCCAGCGCCTCGCCCTCCATCAGCGGCGCCGGCGCCGCGTGGCCGCTCTGTGACGTATGAACCTCCAATGATGCCGGTATACTTACGCCAGGAACTTGGCGCCCTGCGGCTGCAGCTCGAGCAGGCGCGACGCCAGCGCCTCGCCCTCCATCAGCGGCGCCGGCGCCGCGTGGCCGCTCTGTGACGTATGAACCTCCAATGATGCCGGTATACTTACGCCAGGAACTTGGCGCCCTGCGGCTGCAGCTCGAGCAGGCGCGACGCCAGCGCCTCGCCCTCCATCAGCGGCGCCGGCGCCGCGTGGCCGCTCTGTGACGTATGAACCTCCAATGATGCCGGTATACTTACGCCAGGAACTTGGCGCCCTGCGGCTGCAGCTCGAGCAGGCGCGACGCCAGCGCCTCGCCCTCCATCAGCGGCGCCGGCGCCGCGTGGCCGCTCTGTGACGTATGAACCTCCAATGATGCCGGTATACTTACGCCAGGAACTTGGCGCCCTGCGGCTGCAGCTCGAGCAGGCGCGACGCCAGCGCCTCGCCCTCCATCAGCGGCGCCGGCGCCGCGTGGCCGCTCTGTGACGTATGAACCTCCAATGATGCCGGTATACTTACGCCAGGAACTTGGCGCCCTGCGGCTGCAGCTCGAGCAGGCGCGACGCCAGCGCCTCGCCCTCCATCAGCGGCGCCGGCGCCGCGTGGCCGCTCTGTGACGTATGAACCTCCAATGATGCCGGTATACTTACGCCAGGAACTTGGCGCCCTGCGGCTGCAGCTCGAGCAGGCGCGACGCCAGCGCCTCGCCCTCCATCAGCGGCGCCGGCGCCGCGTGGCCGCTCTGTGACGTATGAACCTCCAATGATGCCGGTATACTTACGCCAGGAACTTGGCGCCCTGCGGCTGCAGCTCGAGCAGGCGCGACGCCAGCGCCTCGCCCTCCATCAGCGGCGCCGGCGCCGCGTGGCCGCTCTGTGACGTATGAACCTCCAATGATGCCGGTATACTTACGCCAGGAACTTGGCGCCCTGCGGCTGCAGCTCGAGCAGGCGCGACGCCAGCGCCTCGCCCTCCATCAGCGGCGCCGGCGCCGCGTGGCCGCTCTGTGACGTATGAACCTCCAATGATGCCGGTATACTTACGCCAGGAACTTGGCGCCCTGCGGCTGCAGCTCGAGCAGGCGCGACGCCAGCGCCTCGCCCTCCATCAGCGGCGCCGGCGCCGCGTGGCCGCTCTGTGACGTATGAACCTCCAATGATGCCGGTATACTTACGCCAGGAACTTGGCGCCCTGCGGCTGCAGCTCGAGCAGGCGCGACGCCAGCGCCTCGCCCTCCATCAGCGGCGCCGGCGCCGCGTGGCCGCTCTGTGACGTATGAACCTCCAATGATGCCGGTATACTTACGCCAGGAACTTGGCGCCCTGCGGCTGCAGCTCGAGCAGGCGCGACGCCAGCGCCTCGCCCTCCATCAGCGGCGCCGGCGCCGCGTGGCCGCTCTGTGACGTATGAACCTCCAATGATGCCGGTATACTTACGCCAGGAACTTGGCGCCCTGCGGCTGCAGCTCGAGCAGGCGCGACGCCAGCGCCTCGCCCTCCATCAGCGGCGCCGGCGCCGCGTGGCCGCTCTGTGACGTATGAACCTCCAATGATGCCGGTATACTTACGCCAGGAACTTGGCGCCCTGCGGCTGCAGCTCGAGCAGGCGCGACGCCAGCGCCTCGCCCTCCATCAGCGGCGCCGGCGCCGCGTGGCCGCTCTGTGACGTATGAACCTCCAATGATGCCGGTATACTTACGCCAGGAACTTGGCGCCCTGCGGCTGCAGCTCGAGCAGGCGCGACGCCAGCGCCTCGCCCTCCATCAGCGGCGCCGGCGCCGCGTGGCCGCTCTGTGACGTATGAACCTCCAATGATGCCGGTATACTTACGCCAGGAACTTGGCGCCCTGCGGCTGCAGCTCGAGCAGGCGCGACGCCAGCGCCTCGCCCTCCATCAGCGGCGCCGGCGCCGCGTGGCCGCTCTGTGACGTATGAACCTCCAATGATGCCGGTATACTTACGCCAGGAACTTGGCGCCCTGCGGCTGCAGCTCGAGCAGGCGCGACGCCAGCGCCTCGCCCTCCATCAGCGGCGCCGGCGCCGCGTGGCCGCTCTGTGACGTATGAACCTCCAATGATGCCGGTATACTTACGCCAGGAACTTGGCGCCCTGCGGCTGCAGCTCGAGCAGGCGCGACGCCAGCGCCTCGCCCTCCATCAGCGGCGGCGGCGCCGCGGCCGGCGCGCGCCGCGTGGCCGCTCTGCAACAACATTATTGTAACTGTTAGCTACCGAAATAGTACATTATTGTCGAGGCTCGGAAGTAGCTACTTGCAGGCTGAGGATTCACTTAAACGGACTCCCAAGGTCGTCCGTTTAATACGATGTATTAATTTATACCGATATCACCAGCTCTCAGTCCAGAAAACAGTCACATATGTTCCTATTAACATATACAACTACGAGTACAATACGCAACACTCAAGATCAATAAACCGATTGATATTTCCGTTCGACCGTTATTTCAATTCAACTTCCACGTAATTTCCCAATCAACATAACCTTCATCCATTAGACATTTCTTGAAACACTAGCTAATAATACTCAAACAATACATTAGCATATGAATCACACGCCGAATCACTGCAGTTTTGGGCGTCTGCCATGTAAAACGTTTGTTGTGTACATTAGTGTTTCTTGATAACTTTAATTAGCTCGGTTGCAAATCAACAACTGCAAATCAACTCTTGTAATAGTTTGTCATCTTCTAATAATGGCTATGTCCAAAGTATTACCTACCCCCTTATTCATAAACGTTTACTAAAGTTGACAAGCCGATATTAATCGTTTGTCCGTTTCCATCATATTAATACGGCGGAAAGGGACACACGATTATTATCGGCTTGTCAACTTTAGTAAACGTTTATGAATAAGGGGTTAGGCGTTTCGAACGCGCTGAGGAAATGAGCGCGTTCGAAATACGTTAGTTTTAATGCCGTTGGAAACATGCAGTTTGATCCCCATATGTGGCTTTCCATTTCCAATTGAATCTGTTCAACACACAAAATGGGTGTCCTATACAGAGATATTTTAAGCACAATCTATTCAATTGGCAGAGTAATTTAACAATCCTGCTGCAGTAGATTTGCAATAGAATTGCACAATACTATATCCATGCACGTGATACGTACTGCGCAGTCAGTCTACGTCTAACAATGATATACTATTGACAACAGGTGAATTGATAACTAAAGTGCCCCCTGGTATATTGACTATAAGTAACTCCAACTTGACTGCCTAATCGTTCATCCGTGCATGACTGTGGCGCCGCCCTAGTGGTTGGCATCTGCCAAATACATAGTATGAAGATGTCGTCTCACGAAAGCTCATATTTTCACCACCTCGTGCGTTGCTGTCGCTTGTATTTCCCTCACCACCAATATAAGATCAGCAGACGGAATAACGACACCAAGTTTATAGTTTTCGGAGGTCCTTGCGGATACACTTCGACCCATAGGAATCTTAGAGACGACAGCTTAAGCTTCCTTGGATCATCACGAACTTGTGTATAAGCTTCATCATCATCATAATCATCTCAGCCATAAGACGCTGATTTTTTTTTTTGGTATGGATGTTCTGAGTTGGGCAGCTGGTACCCTACATAGGCCTCCCCCTTATATATACATATATATATATATATATATATATATATATATATATATATATATATATATATGTAAGCTTACCGGCATGTGACCCGGGTGGGGGCGGCGCAGGCGGCGGGCGGCACGACGATGCGCACGCCGCCGCGCCGCTTGGCCTTCATGGCCCCGCCGCGCGCGTCCACCACGAACGACACCAGAAATCTGGAATTAGGATATTGATATTATTATTTATTTTCAGAACGAACTCGTCAAGCAAAATTGGTCAATTTATAACACCTGCCTGGAGAGAGTACTCTTTATTACGCCTGTAAGATAGTTAAGGTCCAATTAGATTCACACTTGCTATCGGGCGGTCCGAAGGCTGCCCGGACATCAGGCCCTATAGTAAGTGTGGATCTAATTGATCCTTTACACAGACCTTACGGGCATACTTGTGTAACTTTATGTTTTTAATAACGTAGTGATTCTCAAGAGGACGTTCTCCGATGCGTTGGACGGGTCAGATAAAAGCCCTTAACACGTGCCAGAGAAGCATCTGCCAAGGAGAACTGGCGTAGAATCGTTCGTCGTTCAACGGGACCACGACTGCTCCGCCAAGAGTAATTCGACGGAGAAGAAGAAGAAGTGATTCTCGAAATATTTATTTATATTCTCACCCGATGTCGAGCGGCTGGCGGTCGATGGTGGCCACCTTCTTGTCATTGTTGCTGGGGGAGGGGTGGCCGTCCGTGACGGAGTCCTCGAGGGGCCGCGCCCGGTGCAGGGTGCCGGCTTCGCTGTTCATGTAGCGGTATTGCTGCTGCTGAATAACGTGGTGATTCTCAAAATATTTTTATTCTCACCCGATGTCGAGCGGCTGCCGGTCGATGGTGGCCACCTTCTTGTAATTGTTGCTGGGGTAGAGGTGGCCGTCCGTGACGGAGTCCACGAGGGGCCGCGCCCGGTGCAGGGTGCCGGCCTCGCTGTTCATGTAGCGGTATTGCTGCTGCTGAATAACGTGGTGATTGTCAAAATATTTATATTCTCACCCGATGTCGAGCGGCTGCCGTTCGATGGTGGCCACCTTCTTGTAATTGTTGCTGGGGTAGAGGTGGCCGTCCGTGACGGAGTCCACGAGGGGCCGCGCCCGGTGCAGGGTGCCGGCCTCGCTGTTCATGTAGCGGTATTGCTGCTGCTGAATAACGTGGTGATTGTCAAAATATTTATATTCTCACCCGATGTCGAGCGGCTGCCGGTCGATGGTGGCCACCTTCTTGTCATTGTTGCTGGGGTAGAGGTGGCCGTCCGTGACGGAGTCCTCGAGGGGCCGCGCCCGGTGCAGGGTGCCGGCCTCGCTGTTCATGTAGCGGTATTGTTGCTGCTGCTGAATTGGACACTCGACTTCTCCTGGAAAACGAGAATTAACATCAGTTTCGTATTTAGGTAACACGATATTGGTTAAATTTGATTGTTTTTTTTTACTGAATTACCTAGATGTCATACTTATTATATAAGCCTACACGGTGTCCCACTGCTGGGCAAAGGCCTCCACCCTCGATTTCCATTCGTCTCGGTTTTGAGCAATCTCCGGCCCGTGGTTAAGATATCTTAACATATGCATATGCGTCCAGGTCGTCCCGCCATCTCCGTCTGGGCCTACCAGATTCTCGCCCGTCTTGCAGCACCCATACCGTGGTTATTATGGCCCACCTCTTATACTTTATACATACACACATCATGCATACTCTTATTCTTATTCTTCTTTGGTCATACTTATACTAAAGAAAAAGTGACTAAGCCCTCCATAGGCGGTGCCGTCTTTGAGAAAGGACTTGGTCTCTTTTCTTAAGTGGGTATACGTTATACGACATTTAATTCAGTTTATAAATTAGTATTGTGACTACTTAAAAAAACACAAATCAATATATTATGTAAGAAATAATTTGTTCCCTAAGTTGTAACCTACTTGTATACGTATACATTCTTGAACTATTAAGACGGTTGCCCTAACAGCCCTAACGGATTGGGCAATCTAATTGTCGCAACGACTTGATTTGCGATTGCGCATCGCATAAAAATTTGACCCCAGTAATTGAGCGTAATGAGCATAATGTGATTGCTCTAATCAAGATGACCTGATATACTTGCTATCGATTCTCGGAGCCAACGGTATAAGAAGTTGTAATTAGATATAGTTCTAACGGGAGTTTTCATTGATGCATGTGCTATATGCAGTAGTATTGTAGTAAAATTGAAGAAATTCTCTAATAATAGCCTAATCAATCACATATTGAAATTGATAGCCTAACAGTACTCCAGTTATTTTACTGTCAATTTATAATGGTTCAATTAGGTAAATATCTAGTGTATTGAGTACATATCTTCACTGCTTTGATAAAAACCGGGCAAGTGCGAGTCGGACTCGCGCACGAAGGGTTCCGTACCATAATGCAAAAAAAGGCAAAAAAAAACAGTCTCCCATCCAAGTAATGACCCCGCCCGACGTTGCTTAACTTCGGTCAAAAATCACGTTTGTTGTATGGGAGCCCCACTTAAATCTTTATTTTATTCTGTTTTTAGTATTTGTTGTTATAGCGGCAACAGAAATACATCATCTGTGAAAATTTCAACTGTCTAGCTATCACGGTTCGTGAGATACATACAGCCTGTGGCCTATTTTATAAAGCTACAAGTTACAATTTACAAGCGGAAGTCTCGTTCTAACACATAGGGTTAGAAAGAGACTTCCGCTTGTAAATTGTAACTTGTAGCTTTATAAAATAGGCCACTGGTGACAGACGGACGGACGGACGGACGGACAGCAGAGTCTTAGTACATAATAGGGTCCCGTTTTACCCTTTGGGTACAGAACCCTAAAAAAGCTCTTATCTTGTTCTGATAATCAAAAGAAAACTGTGGTATCTAACTAAACTAAGGGGCTGTCCATAAATGACGTCATCGATTTTTGATCCTAAAATCATCAAAAAATCATGCTTCGAATGACCCCGTTTCCTCCTACGCCATGCTACCATCATCTATGTCCAGACCCCCCCCCCCCCCCTCTCTAATTTGAAATGACGTAATTTATGAATAGCCCCTAAGTATGTATGGGATGCGTACCGATTTACTTCGTTTCAACTTCGATTGATTCTAGTCTAATGTACGAAACTAAATCCTATGATATTTTATATGTAGATGTGTTATACACGTTCCAAAATTGAAGCACTCACCTCGTGTCATGTGTACGAGTTTGTCTCAGTCTGCCTGACGCAAGCGCGAAGTGTACACCGGTTAATACTTTTCCACAAATAACGTGTATTAAGCAACAAAATGCCGACCTGCGTTATGTTGAAATGCTCAAATTATCCGCGGAAGCGCAAAAAAATTGACGGCGTCACATATCATTGGTAAGTAAAAGCTGAAATAAACCGTTTTTCTTCGGTTTAATCTTGAATTAAATAAACCCAGCCGCCATTTTCGCCGGCTGACAGAACGAGATAAGTTTATGTTCTCATCAGCGAGAATGACAAGGACGCACCAACTGCGTACATAGATTATCATAGCAGACGCGTCATGGTATGTTGCATTCATTGTTTGGTGCTTGTCGTACAAATAAAAGAAATATACTTAAATTTCAACTTTAATATTGAAGTTTTTTACTTGAACGCATTTTTTCTTGTATTTATGTACAACAATTGGCAAATTAAAGATTATTATTGGCCATATTATTGTCCGGGTCGCGTCAATTAAGTAAATAGGTATATTGCTGTTTATACAAAGATTACTACAAAATTAGTATTTATTGTCAGGCATTTCATTTTCTCACACAGTAACAATTATTAATAACATAAAATTGTTAGTAAAATAAAGGATTTTGTTGTTATTGAGTTTGCTTTTTGTCAAAATGTTTCTATCGTATAAGAAAAATGATGAATAAAGAGTATAATATAATATCTTTTATTTACATAACTAAATATGAAAACTTTTTACTTCGGTAGCGAGTACATTACTACATAAAACTGCATTAAAATGATTTGCATCTTCTGTCAAACATCTTAGTCTTTGATATTTTTTTTCTTAATAAGTTTTATACTTCGCGCCATATTCACTGTTTGCCGTCGTGTTATGGTGGTATCACTGATTTACCAAATTCACGCGCAAGTGACAAACACTAGCCGTCTCTTTTTTACTTAGGTATTCTTTCAATTGTGCCGTCTCTTTTACGCATTTGCATATGAAGTTGTAAACAAATTGTAACTAATGCTGCCGTGTCGTTGGCAGCATTGGTTGGCATCATTTTTTTCGCTTGATATGTTAGTGTATGGCTTATCTACATATAAAATATCATAGACTAAATCTAACAAAATATCGTTACCTATGTGTTTATGGGCATTATGTACACATATACCTACAAACGTGTTCTTCAGTAGAATTTTTAAGAAAATTAGTACTCGAATGAGCAATGTAGAATCTTCAGCACCTGCAATCGCATCAAAGCCTTAGAATCCTTACCTCCTTCGTCCTCGGAATCGCTCATGAAGGTGTCCTGCATGAGCTCAGGCGCAGCCACTCTGTATTTGCCCTCCAAGCCGCCTGGAACAAACAAACAAACAAAATAAGCAAAGTGTTGGCAGGCGTGGCTCACTCCGCGATTTCGTCGCTTTGCAACAGGTACAAGTACATCCGTTCCAAACCAATTTTGGTGACTAGCCGTAACCGCGCGTGGCGCTGTCGCCACCTAGCGCTCATATCTTTCCTAATCGTAACAGACGCGTTGTTAGAGAGTGAATCTTCTGTACCTAGTACTATTATTTATTCTGTGGTGTTGGTCCAAATCAAGCGTAAAACGTAATGCATGACATGAGGCCCTGTGTCATCTTCATGGATTCCATAATAGTCATTATGTAAATTTGACCTTTACTACTTTTCCATTCTAGTCAAAATATATGCTATAAGTATTTATAGTTTATTTATTATTGTCATGGTCTTGCAGTGTTTTTCAAGGTAAGTAGGTACTATCCCATTTGTATCAGGCAATTTAAAAAAGTAGTTAATCTTAAATGTTTTCTTCTTTTCTTCTTCTTTTAGAAAACTTTAAATTAGCACATAATCAGAGCAATGACACTTAATTTATAAATAGTTTAACTAAGCTTAAACCTTATCTTCCAAACAAATTACGAAATAAAGCTTTAATTACCTTTTTTTATATTGGCAATGTCTAGCTGTTATAACCATTTCGCAGATTTCCCATACCCTAACAATACAACAATGATGTTAGTATCGTAAATTGGAGTTTTTTGTAAACAAAATTACATTAGGCGTTTCCTTTTGGCGTAAATTATACCGTGGTTAGACGGTTCTTTTCTTAAAGGTTTGATACATGTACGGAAAATATTTGACTAACTTGTGGTAGTGCTAATGATTGTAAAGAACGTAGCGTAGCGTGGCGTCTAAACAATTTGGGTAGTACATAGATAAGCATACTAGTGCAAACAAAAACCTATCACCAATTACTGTGTGAACTACGACTTCGTATAAAACCCAGACTTATTGGGAATGTCCAGCAATCAATTAAAGTACGGTTTCAAAACGAAACTTTCCTTAGAAAGTGTCAACGTACGTTCCATACATTAGGAAGTACATTTCAATATTGTTTTGGCCACGTTCTCATACTGAATGCTAAATAGCTACCAAGTGCAAACAAACAATATACAAGAAATATACACGTGTGAAAGGGACAGGTAAAGTGATTAGTATGTAAGGTAATATAGGTATCTCTTTTCAAAGTTTGAGGTGCCTGTAAATGGGCAGGTTGCATCGGTTTGCATTTCGAGAACAGTTAAAGGTCGATGGCTTGACGAATCGATTCGTTTGGGACATTTGGATGGTTTACTTTGGCCCGTTAGTCCGGTGGTTTTACGTTTGAGAATTACGATTATTTGATCGCATCCAATTTGTTAAGCCTTATTTTATTTGTAAATTAAGATGTTCGTCTTACTTGAACGAAATCGTAATTTAAATAACAATAACTCATTGGGTCCAAGTCCAACTTAAATGAGGTCTTAATTGAGAACGCTTTATGGTAACATTCCATTTCTAACCGCAGCTGCACTATCGATTCTGAACGCGTCGCTGTCATTGTCAATTTCCATAGTAAAATGAACAGTAGTGCAGCTGTCGTTGGAAATGGACTGTCACCTTTACTGTTATTATGTAGAGTCAGCAATACTATGCACGGTGGCTAAAAACGTAACTGCATTCCCGTGGCCAGGCAGGTTTTGGGATTATACTAAGCAACTTTTACTATGAGACCAACACTGAAATCGCGAAAAAAAAAATTTAACCCTCCCATAGAAAATGGACCAGACAAAATGTGTGAAGCGACCAAATTTTTTTTCGCGAAATTGCTCAGTATTAAAGCAAAACCTCCCTGGCAACGGGAATGCAGTTATTTTTTAGCCAACCTGTATATAAGCGAATACGCTTAGCACGTTTTCATACAAATAACTTATATGCAGAGGAGGGGTACCTTTTCTCTGCAGCTGATTGTATATCCGTGGCATTTGCCGGCACAACGTGAAGAAGATAATGAAATGATGATCACATATACATAATTCTCATAATATGTTAGGCAAAGC
The DNA here is from genome assembly GCF_963556715.1 of Cydia fagiglandana. NCBI lineage: Eukaryota > Metazoa > Arthropoda > Insecta > Lepidoptera > Tortricidae > Cydia > Cydia fagiglandana. Next base: position 6,907,832 of record NC_085953.1, on the reverse strand, counting down.
GTTTTCAGCATACCAATCATATTTCTGAAAGTTCGCCTTCAGCAAAAAACACCAGCATTAAACACAGATTAAACTGGAGGAACAAATAAAAACACCAGCTTATTGGCTTCCACTACCCACACACCCGAATTAACAGGTTTCCTAAAATAGCAGAAGTTACGATAGACCACGTCACGTTGGATTGGCACGCCGCTTTATTCTTTAGTTTAATGGCTGCCCAATTGGGCTGGTGGAGATGACAGCGTTTTGGGAACGTGTTTTGGTACATACCAGTAGAGATATATATATAATCAAGAAAAAGTCATTCTCGAATAGATAGCGCCATTACCTTTGACCTATTCTCGGCTAGATGGCGTTGACGACACCGTTTGACATTTAACAATTTTAACACATATCAGTGAAAGAAAATGGGTCAGTATGGAACAATAAAAATTAAAAATCATTTATCCGTAAACATATTTTGATTAATTTATACATTTTCAATTTTATTTTAAGTTTTAATCGTGTGTCGATAGATGGCAGTAAATGTACCGTGACTACAAAATTTACTTTGGCAATAGCCCTCTATACTGTCAATTCTCTTTGGTACATAATAACGATATATTCTGCCAGACAGCTTCTCTGACATTTAGGCGACAGAATCTTAAGCAAGGAGCATCATTTACTTAGGTCTTAAAAGATTTATTAAAGTGTGCTATCATGTATATGCCAAGGTGTGCCGTGTTCAAGCAAGCCGATATCTCGCGGACCCATGTAGATGATTTAAGGAAGATAAACACACAGACAAACAAGCGCTAGTCTTTCAAACGTGGGCTAACCGAATTCTAAATCTAAATTCGGCGAATGATCTTTTCGCAAGTCATGCCTATGCGAACGGCACTCTAGTTAGTAGCTTTTTCTTCAAATATGGGTGCTATACTCGTGTATATCCTTCTGTATTTGATGCTGAGCATACCTTTACGCTTCGTGCATACCAGCATAGACCTACAATGTTGCATAGAGCAGACTGCAAGAATTTCTCCCCAATTAGAGCCAGGTCATTCAGGTACCAACGTGTCACAGCTGACGCCTAATAAAGGGCCACAATTGGAGTCAGAAGTCAGAGTCAATTGCTCGCCTACGCGGTGACATCAGTCTGTGGTTCCCGCAGTACGCTTAGTAAAACAAACCAGCATAATTTCAACTATAGTTCCGTTAGAACTTTGCACAATTGAAGATGACTTTATAAATGGTTGATCTGATGCTATGCGCTCAGGAGTCGCTAATGTAAAGTATATTTATGATCTTTTAGTATGGCTACTGTGCCCACGTTAACGCTTAAGTTGTCCTCAATGGAAGTTCAGATCGCTTTCGTGCAATAGGGTGCAACTAGAAAAGGGGCCCGGCGTTTTCGTATTGCGTCGTACAATAAAATTGTATCAACTAAAGACGTGCATACTGACGAGAATGAGGTATAAGGATTTAATTTATAATCAGACTATTCACTGTCATAAGAAAATAAGCAAATATTTTCGTTTGCTAGTGTTGAATTGCGACAAATACTCGTATAACAGTAGCCTTGATTGACGCCATATCTATGCTATTACGATTCTTATATTACGTTGTTTTCATACATCAAGTTAGGTCATCTGAGAACCATCAACGTAGTTAAAGATAGACGCATGTCACAAGTATTTACTACGAGTATAAGATGACGACTTTTTTGTTCGAAGACGAGGTTGTCCATATACGATGGAGCTAAAATTAGAAATGCAATCACTGCAGCACGTATTCAATAATGATTTGTATGCGAGAATATGCACACTTGCACGGGCTCGATTGTGACTTTGCGGACATTGATTTTTAGCCGAATTGGAAAAGTTCCTGATATCATCGGAATATTCATTACGTTATTTTACCGATTTTCGATCATCATTGGCCACATCATCCATTGTAGATGCTTGTTGCGGCGCTTGTGGGGGATTACGGGGTCCCACGCATCGCCTTTGATGGCTATAAAGTTTTTTTTTTCATTTCAAGTCCAACAGCAGCGCGGCATTTCTTGCCACATCGATCGCACACAAAATAGTGTAGTAAACGAAGCAAGTTGTTGTATGGAGACCCATGCATTAATTTCTCAGTCGATGAGATTTTGCTTGGTTATTGTATAGTATGAGCCGAAACTAACATATAAATATCCAAAAAAAAAACCACTCCTAAGTTAGGTATTTATACGTAAAAATACAAATCTGTTTATATATTGAACCGAGTAATTCCTCCGTCCAAAATTATTTTACCAAATAAGTTATTTGTATCAGTATGTGATACTAGAAAAAAATCTAAAACTTTTGTCAAACATGAGAATATTTTTTTTACGATAATTCCTTTTTTGGCGCTCTTTTTCATCGGAAAATTGCTCTGCCATTTTTTCCTTCTTATATGATCTTAGAACATAATTTGGCGTAGTGGGTAAAAAAATCCAAAAAAAATGCATACCCAAGTTTATGTATTTTAGAACTACGAGTATAAAAAACTGAGAGTGGAAAATTACTCAGCCTGATTTCTTTTTAAATATATACTAAGTAGTCACGTATATACTTAAATCCAAAATATCCAAAAGAACTGTCATCCCTTGTACACCCCGCTCCCTATACACTGCTCCCGATATGTTTAGTTTTGAATACGCTCGTTATTTTTTTGGATGTTTTTATAGTTGAATGGAAAGAAAACTGTGAACTTAATTCAATAAATAAAATGGATTGAGAAATTTTCCACAGCGAGTAAAAAGGCAATTTCTGAAAAAAAGTATAGTTACATGGTAAATTTTTTAGATTTTTAATCTGTATGTATAAATCGGCAATAAAATGGCATTCCAGTGAAAAAATTAGACTGAGCAATTTTCCGGTCCAAGCCACGCCAAAAACTTATATTTTGTTAATATTGGTATTTCTGCGGGGTTTTTTTTTTTGATATTTCATATATTGTTGCATTGCAATACGTTACATGAACATGTCCGGAGAAGAAAGTTTAAACGGAGCAATTTTCCGTAAAAAGATATTAAAGATTTAAGACTTTAGGTATTTACTTAAATACTATTATTATTATTTTTTGGAAATTTATACAATACTTTTTATTTATGGATACTTTATCATACTGTAAAGCTTTTTCTGGCTGAGGAATTACTGCGGGGTCCACTACCTTTATTTACTACACTAAAACGCGAGTCCGCTGAACAGAAACAGGACCGATTCAATTATTTTTAAATGGGTATATAATATATACTATATATATATATCTTGAGATATTGCACATGATACGTAAGTCAAGGAATTGTTATCATATGTAGATACATATTCCTACCAAACATGTGCCTGCTTACCATTAGATACCAATAAACAATACACATTACATTCTATCGTAAAGTAATGAAGATAATGTTTATTTGATGTACAGTTGACGGCAATGTAAAGTGTAACGCGGTCAGGGCGTGATAAATATTGTGACGAATTAAGGGCGGGAAGCCGTAGAAATGGTGTCTGAGGGGGCCTATTCAGCAGCTAACGGGGAATATGATGGCAATTCGATATCAATGTCGGTGCGCCCGTCTACTTGGAATCGGCGCGTCTAGCAATCGCAGTGAAGTGATTCTCGTATTGGTAGATCTAAAAGTACGTTTCTGAAGAAGCTCTTGGCTTTTCTACCGTATATTATGGAAATATCAATGCGATTTAATATGTATATGTATACTATAATATGTTTTACCCCTGTCTGCACCAGAACCTTGATCTACATAATTATTTTAGCATTTAAGTTTTTCGTTCGATATATTTATTTTCATTAATATAAATGGTTCATTAACTTTATGGCTGTCTACGTTTACTTTATATGTTTTCATTAATGTAAAAGGCACATTAAATTAGCAGCTACAACCAAGTAAATAAAACGTAAGTTTTTATGATTATTTCATTACAAATCGGGGCTCTTATCCCAAAAAGATTTCCATGATTTTCAGTAACACTTACAGACACATTGTACACAAAATCCAAGTTTTCAAACGTATCTACAGACAGACTGCTGATAAATATACGTAAGCTACATGTATCTAACACTTACAAAACATTTATAACAATAAAAATTTACTACTAAATTCCAGCAACCCTTACTCAACCTTTAAAAGCACGAGGCCCGTTTTTACATTTTGCTATGTTTATAGTACGAACGCTTTCAACATATTTACGGAGCGGTACGCCCAAGTCTGCAATTGTTTTTATGAATCACTGCTAAGAATAGATTAGTAATTACTCTACCTTATACCAGTTTATATGTACCTATTGAGTAAGGTAAGGTAATTGTGTGATACAGTGAAGCTGAAGGTATCATCTTTATCAATAGAAATATTCGTCATAGAATACTTGGAATTAGTAATTAGGGTTTGATATACCTACATAAAGTGTGTCGGGTACATGGCAAGGCGTCAATTGAATCCCTTTTTCATTACTTCGCAAATTTTTTTAAATTGAAATTGATTATATATTGGTAAACTATTTACAAAGAGGTCTTAACTTATTAATTTTGAAACAATAAAGGACTTAAGTTATCCCACATGTGTAGTAGAAAAGGCTACCTTTGCTGGACATGTAGGTCGTAAAATAAGCGCAAGGAGCTTTGTCCTTTACCTATTGAATCTCTATTATAAAAAAAAAACCAATCCTACAGGAACTTATACGGTAAACAGAGATAGGTACAGTCAACGGTAAAAATATGGGTGTAGACAACTTACTCAAAAATATGTCCCATAGTTCTTAATTCACTGACATAAGAGTTATGGGACATATTTTTGAAATGATTTGTACACGCATATTTTTACCGTTGACTGTACAGTACATAGAGCACTCTAATAATGCAAGGCAATCTTGACCAGACCATAAGTACTTGAGCAGTTTTAGGAGTGACATGATGTTTTCGCTACAAATAGAAGTTTTAATGATCGTATGATATCATTGGATTGAAATAATCTCTGATGATGTGTATACATTTGTACTGCGTACCTATTTAATGTTTTTCACGTATTCGCTTAATATGATTAGATGGTAAATTAATCATGTTTGTTTTTTTATACGAGAAAACCAAGAATAATACGACGAAGGGATCGACGTCATTCTAGCCTAATATGATTAATAAGGCTAAAAAAATCTAATAGGCCAAGGGCGAAATTAATAGCCTAAATAAATCTAATGTAAAGACTAATAAACACAAATAAAAAAACCGGGCAAGTGCGAGTCGGACTCGCACACGAAGGGTTCCGTACCGTAGTGCAAAAAAAAAGCCAAAAAAAAACGGTCACCCATCCAAGTACTGACCCCGCCCGATGTTGCTTAACTTCGGTCAAAAATCACGTTTGTTGTATGGGAGCCCCACTTAAATCTTTATTTTATTCTGTTTTCAGTATTTGTTGTTATAGCGGCAACAGAAATACATCATCTGTGAAAATTTCAACTGTCTAGCTATCACGGTTCGTGAGATACAACGGACGGACCGGCCGGACAGCAGAGTCTTAGTAATAGGGTCCCGTTATACCCTTTGGGTACGGAACCCTAAAAAGACATAGCTCTATAGAGAGTTATCTGTTATCGGGCGTATGCCGGGAGTTATCGGGCGTTTGTTTTAGCACCACTTGCACCAACACCAACACACTAACCCGGGGTTAAGCGGTTAAACCGTTAACCCAGTGTCAAATTGTACTGGTAACCTTGGTAACTTCAGATTTAACCAGTTAACCCCAGGTTAGTGAATGGTGTAACTTGCCTTTTTAAATTCGATTGATATAGCTACCTTTTTTCGACAATAAACTCTGGTGGCGGCGTATAGGGTAGAAATTTTAAAGGTTTTGATTAAGATTTAGATTTCTTTATTTCAAGATGAAAATTACACTATAAATTTGCTACATTCGTCAAAATTATGTTTATCTTCTCATCATGATCGTCAAAAATTACATTATATATTTAAAATAAAAAATATTAAGATTAATAAAATTGTGTCTCCCAATAAGGATCGTCATGTACAAAGAAAAACATGTCAAACAATTGAATATAAACCAAGTTAACATTAAAGTCGATGTCAACATAAATAATTTGTAACTGTCATTAAAATGTCGAATAAACATAAAAATATCACAAAAGAACAAAATGTCATGTTTAAAATACAAATCTACAATTTAATAATAAATAAAATTACATATGTTGTTACAAATTCAATTCCATGTACTCATTTACAGAAGTTAAGATTTTTGCCTGATCATCCACAATGGATTTAGAGGTGTAACCGCGAAAAGTGTGTCATTGGCTTGATGGCAACAGAGAAGAAAAACAACATCTTCTCGTTACAAATCACGCATGCAAACTGCAATAAATCGCTTGATTACTTTCGTGGATCATCGATGAGCGTAATCTCTCTTGTAAGCAACAATGATTTACTTTCGATTCAAATTGCACGCATCACTGGAATAGCTGCATAGCTTATTAAAAACGAATACGAATCGGAAACTAATTAATTAGTATAAATGTCGATCATTTTCAATTTTCAATTTCAATTTTATTCATTACAGAATCATTCAATCAGTCATTCAACACGGTAAAAGATACCTACTTCCGATGATTATTAGCGGAATCGGAGGTGTAAGAAGTGAAAAGAAAAGGATTCCCGCCGCTTTTATAATGATATTATGCAATTCCTCGACAGTCACGAATTTTTGATCAAAAGGATTTTATTACCGTCACAGGTCCAGGTTTTAAAAAATGTTGATAACTTCAGAACTTCTCGCTGTTAACTACAACAAGTCAACGAATTTTCTAATTAAATCCCACGGCTGTCCTTGTCCAAATCAATTGGTCCGATAGTGTTGGTATCTGCTACTAATACAGTTAAATGACCAAAGTGACCACATTAGGAGCGGCGACTGATATCATCTCCAGAAGCTCAGTAAGGTTAAGGTTATAGCTATGCCGTATATAAATATTAGATATGTTTTTGGATCATTTACCTAGTTTGATTAATAGAATTTAAAGATCTTTGATACCTAATGACAGTAATGACTCGATATCTGCTACTTTTTATGTAGATCAATTCACAAAATCTGGCGCAAATGTTATACCTATAATAACTATGATAGCTCTCATGAATCAACCTATTATAACAGTAAGTCTAAAGTTACGCTAGGACGGGCAACTGAAATGATCCTCGGAAAGGTAACAAATGCGATATGTGAATAATGTTTATTTTCTTCGGTTCCTTTTCCATCGATTGTCTCGTTGGGAAAGGAACGACGACCTTTTCCATCGAGACATTCGATGGAACGGGAATCGATCTTCTAATAAAGGTAGTGACAAAAGAGAAGACAAAAGCTTTTATACCATTCCAATTAGCTGACCAAGGGCGGGTTTAAATTCAGCAAGCTGTACCCGCACCCTTTTCATTACTTACACAATTTGTTGCATAATGTTTAGATAAATACTTACCTACTTACTCCATATACCTAAGATGGACTAATTACCTACCTAACTATTATATATTATACCTAAGAACTGATGTAAAAAGTAATGAAATAAATGCATTTGTATTTGTATTTATTTGTAAATGGGACTGGGCGGGACACGTCTGCCGTATGCCGGATGATCTGTGGGCCCAAACAGCCACCCGTTGGGTCCCACAGATTGTAAGGCGACCTCGCAGACCTCGTCGGAGATGGCGGGACGAGCTTGACGCCTTTGACAGAGACTGGTGGGTGCCTTCAGGGGATAGGGATACGTGGAGAAATAAGAGGGAGGCCTTTGCCCAGCAGTGGGACAATATAGGCTCATAATAACAATAATAAAAAAGTGAAGAAGGAGCGGCGGCTGACATCATCAGTAAGGTTAATGCGTTGTGGATGGTGTTTGTTTATGTCCGATGCATGTTAATGGCTGTTGGATTTGTTGACTCTTTATACGACTAATTGATTTCTTAGTCATGTTTACGTGATTGTTTTACTTCATTGACCTGTGTTTCATGGGACTGTAGATGTGAAATAAACCAGTAGCTTTTTATTATAATAAAGGGACAAATTTGGGACGTGTCCAGAGAAATCCGCCATTGTGGTGACTGTTTTTATCTGTGCCAAGGATCTGCGCGATTTACAGACTATGTAAGTCCTGCCAAATTCTCAGTCAAGGTCGACTTATAAGCGGTTTGCGGACGTAAAACTGATCTAAAGAGAGTGATCTTTGATGGCTACGACTGTTACGAGTTTATTCATGGGCTAACATTACTGCTTTCAAATGGTAGCTGGGCATATACATATTAATTTATTTTAATGACGGATCGGGAAATGGTGACCATGTGACTAATTTGTAAAAAGTGGCGGACTGTCAAGTTCTGCTATGGGGAATATTACGCAACACACTGCATAGAGACACTAGAGTCAGACCAAGAAAAGTCTGCAGCGATTTTGATAGCCCACTCGGTGCAAGTGTTATTTATACGTCATAATTTCATAGCACTTGCACTGAGTTGGCTATCAAAATCGCTGCAGACTTTTCTGGATCTAACTTTAGCACATCCTGAGGGCCTATAGCAAAACACAAATATCTAAATTTTGCTATCTGTAGAGTTTTGGTAGAGAGCTACCCACTCTTGCATATTCGGGCGATAGAGAAGCAGATAACGAAATTTCGATTTTCGCGTTTCGCGATAGGCTCACGTCACGGTAAATGAACCGCCTTGATGCATCAATGTCATAGTGAAAAGTTCTCAAAAAACTGTTTAAGGCATAGTATGTGTTACTCTATGATTTACAATATGAGCTAGTGCTGCACTCTGGCGGCTGAACATTGGAGTAAGGTCCCCTATTCACAATGCAAGTCATAGAAAGTTGAAATTAAATAGGACATCCTTACACAAATTGGCTAAGCCCCACAGTAAGCTCAAGAAGACATGTGTTATGGGTTGTGTGACAATGATCCATCGTACAATATACCTTATCCTTATATTATACAGAGTGGGTGGAGGAATAATGGCACTAAACCTTTCAACAGATCTAAGAATGGGTACTCTCAAACAAAGTAACGGGTACGAGCGAAAATATTGCCTAGAATTTGATTTTAACCGGCGTATAGGTGGATAGGAATAATATGTTAATTATTATATATAGTCCTCCTCATCGTTTTCGATGACGGCGACCCCAGATAAACATCATGGACGCTGTCTAGCGTGAGCCCTTATGTGGCTGGCCAGGCCGAACTTGGTCTTAAACACTCTATTGCACGTGTGATAATACCGTTGGCCAGCATCGTTGAGCGTGTACACGTAGAAGGGCTTAGGTCTCTCTTTCCGTAATTGGCGTTTTGTATCTAAGCTTTTGAGACGGTTATCCTCAAAACATTTTGACACCGTTATGGATGGTAGAACGCCAAGATGACCTTCTTCCAGCAAGCTCCTCCCAATGCTCAGGGTCGATGGCGCAAGCGCTCAGATGCCGTTTGAGCACGTCCTTGTAGCGCAGGTGCTGACCACCGTGCTTCCGCTTACCCACTGCCAACTCAGAGTAAAGGACAGCTTTAGGCAAGCGGTGGTCGTCCATTCGAAGGACGTGCCCACACCATCTGAGCTGCCGCTGCATTAGTATGGCCTCCATGCCATACATTCCGGAACGACGCAGGACCTCGGAGTTGGGAACATGGTCCTGCCACTTAATCTTAATTATTATATGAATAAGGACCTATCTAGGATCTTTGTTTCTTTTTTTTTCAGAAAAGGGTCCAAAAGGACATACTGCCGGATTCGAACTTTAAGATACGTCAATTAATAGATCTGCAAACGATATGGATTAGATGTGTCAGTGTCAAAAGTGACGTATTTGTTTGAAGAAACGTCACATTTGACACTGACATAGCTAATCCATATCGTTTCCAGATCTATTAATTGACGTATCTTAAAGTTAGAATCGGGCCGATAGAATAGGGACCATTTTCTAATAGAAAGGTCCTTATGCGCACGAGGCATCAGGACCCTTCTGTGATAGAGAGCCACATATTGTCTGCTACATTTCTAAACTATGCTGTGTAATTGAGCATAATATGTTTAGGTAAGGAAGCATTAATTAAGCCTGTTTCAATGGCCGTCCTATTTATACGCCAATGTTTTTGTACGCCATTAAATGCTAGTAAAACTCATTGGTCTGTTTATTCGTACTCGAAATAAAGGATTAATTGATATATTTTGATAATAAACATGGACATTACAGTGTTTATTATATAATAAGTATATATTTTAGCGTCCAATGTTTTTTTTTTATATCTGTGTATCTTCTTTTCTATAAGTATGTAATATGTTGTGGCGTTAAATAAATGTATTTTCTTTCTTTCTATATGTTTTTCACTCTGGATATTAAGTGATATTAACTAGCCATCTAGAATATTAGCAGTTAGTCTGAAGCAATTTCAAAATATTGGAAAAAATAAGAGCAAGCTTATACTTAGGGCATACTAAAAATTCCTGGAACTGGCCACTTAGAAAACATAAGTCATCTTCATATATCAGAACCCAGAAACTTTCCGTATGGCCCACGTAGTTGAGGAAGAAATCGACTAAATGCGATACGAGCATTTAAATCCAAAACTGTTCAAAAAAATGATATTGCTAATCATGCACCATAAACATGGTTTCAAACCCTCTTTATCATGTGATGTTGGTTGTAAAAAGCAAAGTTCCTTGACATTAAATACCCTCATATGGGACACCTCATATGGGAGATGCACCTACGTCGCACCAAAATAATACCAGTTTGACTTGTTTGTCATAAAACGCATCTGGTTCGCATGATGGGCATCAAATGACATCATATGATGTATCATTTATGTTTTTCAAACATACATGTATGCTAACCTTGTGTTCATATCAGCCGTGGTCACTGCGGTCGAAATGTCAATTGTATTAACACAATTACCGACAGGAATTTGGGCTATATTTTTATCAGTCAATGTACCTAATAGCTGCTAGGTATTTGATGCTTGCATAATACCTGTAATATCCTTGTCTGGTTAGTTTACGTAGCTATCGTGAGGTCATGCCCTGAACGTCCTCCAAACTTAGGATACAACTCACCGATCTAAAAAGTTGTCCCGATTTATTTGTTCGAGCGACCTATTGACCTTTAGGTATAATCACAATTTCGGTAGACAAGCAGTCTAAGCGAAACGACCCGTGTCATATATATGTATATGACGATAGAATATGAAGTTTTCGTCAACGCCAGACTTATATATGTTCGGTTCTCTCTTCGAGCAACACCGGCTTATCTACTAGTTACGGCGTTCTGTCAGCCTGTCAAAGATCATTAATTTTATTTTATATCAAACGTGATTTCTAACAAAATAGTCTGACTACAGATGTGCATAATTATTTTCCATCGTATTTTCACAGAAACGTACGAACGTGTCTTGCTATTTCAGTCAGTCTCGGTGCAAAAAGTACTGAGGTTGACTGAAATAGCATGACAAATACGAACGTTTCCGAGAAATGGAGCTGAGGTATGGAGTTGGGTGTAATTTGCATGGATGTCACTCACTCCCTCACTCTCTTATTCCCTCAATTGTGATGCAGTCCGCTGTATGGGCCTTGACTTTTAAAGTTTGAGGCAGCATGTAAGTCCAGAACAAGCGCAAAACTTAAGCGTAGTACTATTATCATGCCGCGATCAGAAAGGGATTAGAAATAACAGATTTCCATACACTTACGTCAAAATCAATATGGATTGACAGCTATCTCAATCCCTTTCTAATCGCGATTCAGTAATACGCAAGTTAGTACTATTATTGATACAGTGTAGAGTAGCAGTGTGAATCGAAACATAGAAATATAACACACGTAATAAGATAATGAAGTCATCTAAGAGGCCGTTCATACATTGTGATCTCACCTCTCGAGTAAATAGCTATGTAAATTGCCACTAACTGAACATCCTGATTTCGCGCCACTAGTTCGGTCTGGTAGTACAAGGCAAGGCCATGGATATGACACATATTAAACTAATGGTTTGGTAAGATATAGTTCTAGATCAATGGAAGTTAGTTATAAATTAAAAACATAATAGAATATCAACACACAAAACTTGTCGAGCGATTCTTTGTTTTCATACGGAAACTAAGAATGCCCGATTCGAACTTGAAGATACGTCAATTAATATATCTAGAAATAATATGGATTAGATGTGTCAGTTTGTGACGTGACGTGTCAAAAGTGACGTTTTTGTTTGAAGAAACGTCACATTTGACACTGACATATTTAATCCATATCGTTTCTAGATCTATTTATCGACGTATCTTAAAAATACCTCTAATAAACCTCTACCTAAATACAGTTATTGTTTAATTTGTGAAATACCTAACTAAGAGACCGATTCACAAATATTATTTCAAGAAACATTTAATGGAAAAACATTTAATAGTTATACTCGTAAGATCTAGGTTAGTGCTTTGGCACGGAAGAAATGGGAGACATAATCAATTGACTAAATTGCCACTCCCTACAAAAATAAGTTTATTTCTGCCCTAAAACGCAAAGGGCGTGTCTGCTAGACAGGTTTATTTGCTTTGATTGACACGCCTTGTCTGACAGCGACATATATCTGAGATGGGCCTATCTGTTTGACGCGCATACTCTAATAGTAAATTATGATACCTAAGTTAAAATGAAAGCAAACCTGCCGGCCTATTATGGATGGCTTTATCCATCTTTATCCACGTCATAAAACAACTGTCACTTTTTAACATCGTGGGATAGAAAGTGACGGACACCGTTTTATCACGCTGTCACGTAGACAAGAACGACCATCATATCCGTGCTGGGTAGCCCTAGTCAAGATGACAATCGGACATCGCCAAACCCCAAACGAAAAGTAATATATTAATAATGTATCGGGATGATAGATGCTACGAAAAGTCATGTGACTATTTCTATACATTTTTTGGCGTTTTTTATCAACGATTGTCATCTTAAATAGGTCCCCTGTATGATTGTCGTATTTGACTACATACGGGACAGCGTGATAATGACAAAATCTCTTCCAATCACGTGGTGTAAAAGAGTGACACTTATTTTATTACGTGGATACATCCAAAATACGCCTGCTGAACATAGATCCAAACAGCGGTCATCACCACAGGCAATAATGACACTTTAAACTCCTACGTTGTCATTATATGTATTTGAACGAGGTAATAAATGATGCCATTATGACCTACTTGCGTTCATTGTTTCAATGTACCTTAACTATGATCTCACCGAAGGACAATAGGAGTTAATTACGATTCATCTTCTTTTAGGGATTACCCATAAAAAACCCTACAACGCTTGACAAGGCCTTAATGAATCCATTACTAAGTTGAGTGAGCTGAAATTTAAACTTTTTGCACCTAGATGCTGCTAATAATGTCAATGACCGCTGGAAAATCAACAGCTATCATTTGTAAATTTCTATTAATTTTTAACGACGTCCTGAAGCTTCCACTAACACGATAGATTTAAATTTTAAACCAGCAACCAAATGGAAATAGCATCTAGAGATTCGCTCTGCGTACCTTGTTTATATTTATACTATTTTTTCTCGTGGGAGTTGTCGACTAACTGGATGAGTTTGTGGGCGATATACTGCCACTGCAATGTAGACAAATGTAAGTGAAGTTGCAGAAACAGAACATATTATTTCAGTCTGCTTTTCGACTGAGGCAGAGATAAGGGGAGACGAGAGAAGAAGTGCATTAGGATTGGTTGTAATCCACATCTCTTTTCCACTCCGCTGGATTACCACCGATGCTATTGGTTAATTCCTGCAAATCTCCTCTCCTCTCTATCTCACAGCCGATCGAACTTCACTCCATTTTATAAAACAAAGTCACCGGCCGCGCCTGTCTGTCTGTTATGTTCGCGATGAACTCAAAAACTACTGAATGGATTTTCATCATCATCATCATCTTGGGTCGTGTAGGTAGTTGATCACGATCCTTTAAATTCTCATTGCGCAGAAAGAACCTCAAATTATAATTTTGAAGTGTGTATATGATAGACAAACTCGACCAACCGGCCCCAAAAATACATTGGAATCATTTTAGCAGTACGCTTATTAATCTGACGTACATTTCAAGGCAGTATGACATCACTGGTACGTTACAGGGCCGAAGCGCAGTAAGTCTTTTTGTAGGGCTTGCCCAAAAAACATATCTACTCAATAAGTACTTTTATCTTATTTTAATGGACGGACTATAACATATTTACTAGGCAAAGGTACATATATACGAGTATATATATATTTTTACGTGGACGTGCGCTAGACTAAGTTACGAGTATATTTACGATGTAAATATTTGTATTCCAATTAATATTGCAGTGATAAATGTGTAGAAAAAAGATGTAAGTAGACTTAGGAGTCATTTAGATGATAATTTTGGGCTGGATGTTAAATGTTAATACAACAACTGGAAATTTCAGCCTACAAATGTAAGATAAAATATCGTATTATTTGCTAACCGAGTTATTAACAAGTGTTTTGTAGACTGGCTCGTGGCGTATTATTATACCTAAATAATTTTCGGCACCAGCTCTGATGAATTTACCAATATTAGCTTTACTAAACTTCCAAAAGGGTTGTGAAATATTATGGACACGTATCTCGTGTCGATAAAATATAGTGTATCTCCTTTGTACGAGTTTTCGGTGATTTCAAAACTAAACACCTACTTATTTTTCTTCGGTAGTTAGTTCAATAAATATTCAAATAAATCGTCACGACAGAGGATTCCGTTTCCACAGTTTTGGTTACAGAATCCCGCAAGCGTGTCTACGCATTCCCATCTGATTATGATCGGCGTAGCAGACGACCTACATACTGTGTTTACATCCCGAATAGCACGGCTCGCTGTCGTAACCGCGAGATATTACCAACTTCCTGAACGACGCTTCGGCGGAACTATTTTAAGTGGGATCTCCGGTTGAGAGTGAGATAAGTATCCTGAAGGGGCGCGTCTTTGGCCGTTCGCTATTTATGACCAAAATCAGTGGCGGATTTGCCCTAAGGCCAAGTAGGCCCGGGCCTAGGGCGGCAAATATAGTCAATATGATGGGTGCTGAGAAAGAGGTGGCTACAAGACCAGGGGCCTAGGGCGGAAATTACTGCAAATCCGCCACGTTGGAATACTATAATCATAATCATAATATCGTTTAGTAGCTTGTTTAATTTCTTTAGGCGCCTTGTAGACTTGAGGCGAACACTGCTTTGGTCTATTTGCCTAGGTTCAGCAAGCATACTTAGGCATACTAAAAATTCCTGGAACCGGCTACTTAGAAAAAATAAGTCTTCTCATTTATCAGTATTAGCTCGCCTTTAAACTACTTTGATTAAATTGTGATTGAATTGGTTGATCGCACCGAAACTATGTCAGAAGTAGCCCTTCCTGTTGTGATATTGAACAGTATCCGAACGCGTCCTTACATAATAATGACTCACTGGCCCTTTTCTGTTATGAAGGACGGTATTACATAAGTACCAGCCCTTCATCAATTATGTATTCAACTTATCCCTTCCGCTTCGCTCTAACTTAATATCAATGTTATTGTAGAAAGTATTAGGATTATAATATCAGTTGTAACAAGTTTTATACACTGTCTAATACTGTGATGTTGATTTTATTCAAAATATCCAGTCAAGAGGCATACTTTTCAGTTTATTTTCTCTGAATGGTATCATTTAATGTGCTGCAACTTTGCTGTTCCGGTGCGGGATTTTGCCAGAAGGTCCAAAGAACGATTGGTGAAGAAAAACTGAAAAATTCAAAGATAAATCAAGAACTATCAGCATGCATAGTGAATGTGGACATACGTCATCCAATCACAGGGATAAAAACGTAATCTAAAATCAAGTAACTCATGCTATTTATATCTACGGAACCTTAAAACGCATGTATTTTAAGCAATATTTTAATGACGTCAAACACGAAAATCGGAAAACAGAATTTGTTTATTTAAAACCGTCAATAAATATTTTGAATTCGAGTTTAACCGCGAACACTGTAAAATCAATGGCAGTCAAGGTTGGTCAAGTGTTTTGGTTTACATCATCACTTTAGTTCCATACAATCGACCGATACATCTGGCCTTTGAATACACCTAGTATATTACGGATGTAAGGGTCAATATATACTGGATGTGCAGAGATGAGTTAAATTTTAAACAGGTACGCAGGACACACATGGCTGGGTACAGAGCTGGCCGCTAATTATATAGACTGTGTATAATTATTAATTGCACAGCCTGCTACGTTTCCGCTAAAAATAGACGATAAGCGTGTTTCGAACTGAAAGGGTAAAAGGACAATTGGTTTATTTCTCTCTGGCTGTGGTTATTTTCGCTGGAGAGTATTGATTTAGACATTTTGATGTTTAGAATTTCTGTTCCACTTGCTTAATGGTGGTGTTGTTTATTACAATTATTACTGACCGAATGAAAGGATTACGTAGCCTAGTGCCGGACCAAGTTAACTCTGCATGGCATTTGACATAGTGTTGCAATGTCATCATTAATATCAAAACTGTATGAAAATATAACGTTGATGAAGTCACTCCCTAACTTTGTTCTGTTCAAGTCGGTGCAAAAGTTACCTTAGGGTCACTTGCAACATCCAGGGTTAGATCCTTAGAGGATATAACCAAACGGAGACGCCTTGTCTGTAACTTTCGGTACAAAACAGGCTGCTGATTTTAGTGGGGGAGGGGCACGTCAAATGTATACGTAACGTAAAAATAGTCATGTCAAATAAACTTCAGTCGATACACTGTGTATGACCATTGGACGCCTAATATCGACAGAAGGGAATTTAAAAGCTACTCCGTTTGGTTATATCCTCTAAGGTTAGAGCAATATTAAACATTATATTGAAACATGGATGAGTAGGTGTATAGGTAGTGTTATGTACTTATGAAGTATTTATCCTGCATAAATTTATCGATGAATCATTTAATTTAATCCATTAGTTCTGTCAATCTAGATAACGTCAAGAGCTTCAAAACATGACATGTTTAGCTTTGTGAGGGGTTCTAAACATGATGCATATTCTATTTTGATCAGACAGTGGATATATGGCATATATATCCTAATCAAAATAATGCACTTATAATCGTCAAGTCTACATAATAATGGTAGCCTGGTAGGGATATGTAGAAAATACGAACCAAGTACCAGAAACTTTGCTATGTATTTATTTACAAGAGCGGTTTTGACTCTGTTTACACTTGTACAATTACTATCACGATACGGCTACCACAGGCTATAAGGCTACCAAAGCCTGCAGGCCTATTATGGATGGCTGTGTCCACGTGACAAAATATCCGTCACTTTTTAACATTGCGCGATTGAAAGTGACGGATACCGTTTTATCACGCTGTCACGTAGTCAAGAACGACCATCATATCCGTACTGGACATGTAGCTAACTAGCTAACCAAGGACTAATGCAAAAAAGTAATATACGAAATTAAAAATACGATTAAGGCGGACGAAGTGTGTGAAAATTTCTGAACCTATGAAAATCTCACGCAACCAATCTCTGGCTCCAGTGAAAAGAGGTACAAGTACGTTATAAGTTATATGGGATTTTTAAAGCAAAGGGTTCAAAATTAAATATTCACTACAGTGACAGAAATATACTCTTCTGGATTCAAGTCAATTAAAGTCAATACCTATACCGGTACCGGCTCGTACCAATGAGTTTTTCGGAACTTATACTGTACGAAATATCATTTGATATTTACCAGTCGCTTTTCGGTGAAGGAAAACATCGTGAGGAAACCGGACCAATCCCAATAAGGCCTAGTTTACCCTCTGAGTTGGAAGGTCAGATGGCAGTCGCTTTCGTAAAAACTAGTGCCTACGTCAAATCATGGGATTAGTTGTCAAGCGGACCCCAGGCTCTCATGAGGCGAAATTCCGGGATAACGCGAGGAAGAAGGACCTATGTATTGTTGAGTGTTGGTAACATGTTTTCAAAACTGGAATTCATAACTAAAGCAACTACTACAGAAACAACAACCATTAGGTTGGGATTTATATAGAAAGTCGTAATTTTTGGCTTTTGCTGTTTTATTGTTAATGGACCACTAATGGCCGGTGTGAAGGCAAGAAGCGACAGCGGTGACGATGCGGTTCTGCTAATCGACATTGAAAGTAGACGTTTTGCCGGATTTGAATTAACTTTTTAAGCGTCCGCGTAACTTGTGAAGGACGCTACATTATTGACTTTTGGTGATAATAGGATAAGTATAATTTATTGTCTATCATCGATTTCCGTAAATCAAAAGAAAGTAAAGATACCATCGTCGAAAACGGATCCTTTTTATGTCAACCTGATGATAGAGTCGAAAAGTGGTAGACCACTTTCTTGGCTGACCGTTCCTACTCTTTATAAATTCTATATCTGCCTTATTCATTGATATAGTAACATATTTATCCAGTATAGAACTATAGTTCGTTTTTTTAGCATTAGAAAGAACTTGCAAGAAGGTAAGCGATTTTCACATGTCTTTTAATTGAAAAACGCTTATTAAAAATTAATAACTATTACTTATGAAAGCAGAAGAATATAAATGATCGTATTAGATTCATAATTATTACATATTTGCCGTAACTTATTTTTAAAATGTGTTTTTTAATTAAAAGACACATCAAGATTGTTTACCTTATTTCTAATGCTAAAAAAACGAACTATAAACTTATAAACCACAAAAAAAGAATTGTAATCAAAGACAATGATAAAAGTTGCAAGTACACTTTTTTACTTTTTTATTACGTACCTATTAATTCTGTTATTGTCTTCTTCGTGAAAGAAAACAGGAAAAGGAAACATTCATTATTGACAATGACTACGAAACAACAACGACCAATGCAAACCGATTACCTTCTTACCGTCCGTGAATAATAAATAAAACATCTTTTTTTCTAGCCTATAAAGTGTCACTTCTGGAGCAATGTCTCCCCCACAATTTTCTAATTTACTACAAATTAAAAAAAAATGTCGATCGAACATACCATCGTCCGAAGGCGACCTGATGCACTGTAAACACGAAACTTTACTTTTCTTTTTCACTTTATCCTTTTTCGGTTTTTCGTTTTCAATATTTTTCTTCAACTCATCCTTCTTCGCCTTGCTCTTTGTATTTTTAACCACACCCATTTTTATTTTATTTTTCACAACACTTTTAGCGCGCGCTTTTCCAACTTTTTTTAATTTCGCGCGCTACGCAGCTGTGCGTTCGGAAACTAGCGCCAGACTAGCAACGCGAACTGCGTCGAGCGAGCGAGGAAGTACTGGCTGAATGAGGCTCGCGTTCGCCACAAATTCTATGGTCTACGAGTACGTCTATGAGTCGCGCGTGAGCTCACTCGCCAGCCAAATCGGGCATCCCGATTGGGAATCAAGGCCAATACATGGATTAATATTCTGTATGTTCCATCAAACTAAAACTTAATGATAATTTCTCCTGTTTATTATTTCAACAACACAAACGTTATGAAACACTCAGTGAAAAGAAACAGTCGGCTAATTGATCCATGATAATAAATTTCTAAGTGATAGGTACTTAAAATGGGTGCTAAAAATAGAATCTGAATCGATTTTCCATGCTCTGAAAGCAATTACGGTAGCTATCATTTCAAGGGCGTTTTGGTCAAATACTCAAATGAAGTCGGGAGTTTCGTGACCAGCGGCTATTCGTCTTGAGCTAAATCGGCGAGGGCGTTAACCATTGACGTTGGCATAAAAGCATTGATGTATTATTTGATTAAGTTTCGTTTGATAAGGAAGCACGATAAGACAGCGCATATTAGTGTAGGTTAATACCTGTGCCTGCCTCAATCTCTGTTGTCTGTGAGGTGTACTTTTATTGTAGCTTTCATTACATGATGTACAATGTACATCAACTCATCAAGGTGTCCTCTGTAGTCATGTTATACTCGTAGTTGCCCGCGAATATTCGTCAAGTAAAGAACCATTATTACGTACACCTTATCTGTCATAGTAAAATATTTATTTATGAGCAAATGCTCATGATGAATTATTTTATAAATATGAAAGATTAAAAATACAACATGGAAAGATCTGAATCTGAAACATAATTATTGTGTTCATAATAGTTTCACGTTTTTATATTATTCAAAGAAAATTAATTATGATTTGAAAAACACACTCGTAAAACGTGATATTTTTAATTTAATAATTTTGTTATGTAATAAATTAGCCCACATTCGTTCTTTTTGTTTCGGAAATCTGAGAACTATGTTCAAGTACCTATATGGATGAAAGTTTGTGAAAAATCGTTATCTTCCCCGAATATTTTCTTCCCATTTTACCTAATCCCGTAATTCCCGTATATTACATGAACGACACATCACTAAAGCTGAAGACATTATAATCTAGCCAAGGACGTCCATTATTTCCGAACAACAAACGCTAGTACAATTTTCTCGCCTATGCGATTCTAATCATGGCGGTCGGTTTATGTTTAACGATTTTCTATTTTTGAAGTGTAGAGGTAGGTATGATACAGCAATATTTGTTGGTTTAAATCGATCGAGAAACGAGGCAAGGTCGAGTTTCAACAGATGATACCTAACTGTTATGGGATCGAACACACAGTTACTACGTCTGAAAATATAAACATTTGAAGTGTTGTAACACAAACAACATACAGCCTATCAAACTTCGTGACCTTCGAAAAGATTTTTTTTTTGCATTAAACTTTCCGCACTTAGGACTTTTAAATTACATGCCTTTTTCTTCAATCTTTGGGCTTAACGACTGCCCACTGCATGCTTTCTCAGAATCCTTTTAGGTGATACCCGGTTCAAGGCTTGTCTTGTTAGATTGAGTTTAGTGACAACGTTGTTGGCCGGACTTTAAATATGCTCTTCGCGACCTCAGCGGTCGGCAACCTTTTAGCAACCAAGGGCCACATAGTTAACGAAGTTGACGCTGGCCGCACTTTGGTAATATTTATGACTTCAGCAGACATTGTCGTTTGTCAATATTACATACAAAATAGCCATGGAGGGCCGCCTGTTGCCGACCGCTGTTCTAAACTAACATTACCTGTTACCAGACAATGGGACTTAGACGTCGCAACTGCATTGCATTACTTACCTGGAACAAAAAATAGTTTATTAACATTTGAGCATTGCATACACACTATGGTCTGTCCGTCAACTGCGATAATTTGGGACTTGAGGGTAAATTTAGACCAGAGAAATAGTGACCAATTTCTAGGAGTGTTCCTAACAATATTGTAAAGATTATTTAAAAAAAACCGGACAAGTGCGAGTCGGACTCGCCCACCGAGGGTTCCGTACTTTTTAGTATTTGTTGTTATAGCGGCAACAGAAATACATCAGCTGTGAAAATTTCAATTGTCTAGCGGTACGGTTCGTGAGATACAGCTTGGTGACAGACGGACGGACGGACGGAGCAGAGACAGCGGAGCGGAGTCTTAGTAATAGGGTCCCGTTTTACAGCTTGGGTAGGTACGGAACCCTAAAAATAGAAAAATTATTACTCAACTGCCAAGTTACGAGTACCTCATTTAACGGTATTTGTGTACCGTAAATATACTTCATCTCAAGTAATTTAAACCATGTATGAAATTACGGATTAGTCTCAAAATAGCACATGATGTGGGATGAGCCTAGGGTTGCCAACTTTTTTTTGGTGGAATATAGTATTTTCCAGAATAAGGCATCAAAAATATAGTACATTTTAAAAACATATACTACTTTTAGATAAAATACTAAACATGGGTGTAATTTACGTTTAATCGCAAATATAGTATTTTAGCGTACTATATATTTTTCCAAAAATATATAGTACAGAGAGCCTAAATATAGTACAATACTATATAATATAGTACGGTTGGCAACCCTAGATGAGCCGGATGAGCTTACACTCGTCCGTAAAATTTACTTCTTTCAGGTAATTTTAACGTGTATTTATATCACTCCCACTCGACACTCATAACATAAAGAAGGTATAAATAAATTCCTAAACAACGTACATCGCTATCAGAAAAAAGTACAGTCAGCCAAGAAAGTGGTCTACCTTTTTTCGACTCTATCAATCAGATGATAAAGTCGAAAAGTGGTAGACCACTTGCTTGGCTGACTGTACCTAAGTAGAAACTAAACTTCCACTAGCCAGACCAGGAAGACCAGGAAGTCTTCTCCGAGACCACGGGGACAACCGCCGTCCTCGAAACGCCGGAGGTAAATCTTAAAACTTAAATACGCGATTAAGTCCCGTTGTGCAATTTAATAATCGTGAAAGTTTAAATCAGTGTTAAATGAACATGTCAACACGGTACTCGCACTAATCGAGTGAGTACCATTGTCCATACTGTTACGAGATATCGCAAGTTGTATGGCCTCCCCAAACGTCACCTATTGTGCACGCGATTTGCAATACATTGCGGCATTTCATCTATCTATTGAATTAGTTCCTCCTACATAGCCAGCAATTATATAAAATCACATGCCATTTTTATTTATTACCATGTCTGTAAGAAGCCATTACTGCGAAGACATATAGTCCATCGATATGGCCAGTTAAGAGTGTTACATTTAGAGTCTGTGCGGAAAGAGAAGAGTCGTGGAATGTATTGGTTCCCATACATTTCACGACTCTTCTCTTTCCGCACAGACTCTAGTACCTGTATATAAGTACTAAACCTACGTGTCCGTATAAATATATCCGAACATTCTCAATGTCAAATTACTTGAGACGACTCCAGTAGTTTACAAGTGGTTTTTTTGCTACGTAATGCAATCAAAATACATTTTTTATTAGGATAGATTACTCGTACTACACCATGAATCACTCAAGCGGTGTGCACACTACCTAATCCTGAAGTAAACGGAAGTGTAGCCAGCGGGCTTTTTGGATACCTACCGTAAAAGAAGATGATTTAAAGTTTTGAACCCATATATTTCATACCGTGGCCGTGGTGGAAACGTGGATCTTCGTCTGACAATAGTTAATGTAATGTAATATTGGTTGATGGTCAGAATGACGCCGAGGAATTCACCCGGGTGCTTATAAAATACGGAACCCTAAAAATTGAGTCTATTGTTGGAAAATCAGTGCAATATCGAAGCAAAATATGTAGATTTCGAAAGATAGAGCCAACGTCATAAGAGTTAGTCATAAATCAGACTGTAATACTTTATTCAGGGAAAAAGAGGAAGCTTTTGGTCGATATTAATTTCCATAATGGTGTGTCCACACAGAGCCGACAAACGCCGAATTACAAAAATCTCTAGTCCAGTTGTACTCCAGAACCAAACACAGGCTTAAATATGAAACTAATTTAAGATTGATGAAACTTTTCATATAATGCATTAATAGAAAATCCCTGATAGCTTGGTGTGGTGTAGACAGACTATAAGACAATGACTTCGTGCGGACCATAAACACTCTAGAGTAAACCTCGCTTTTATCAAAACCAAGACCGAGGACAGATTAGCATCACACTTAACAGTTCACATGTGTACACCATCCTTTTCTCCATTAGCCACGGGCGATTAGCTCGCGTGTATGACTCCATACATACATACATACATACACACACGCTTCCGCGATCTCGCTCAATGTCACGGCTGCCTGATTTATTACGATTCCATACAAATATGTTCGATGTTTACTTTTGTTGGCATTGTTGGTTTTTGTTACGTGCGACCGATTTCCCTGCTGGCCTCGTAAATGGCTATGATAATGGTGGTCAGCTGATCATTCATTGCTATTTTGTATGGTTTTGGATGGTCTAAATTGTGTGAAAATATGCGGCAACTTTTTAAACCATCCATAAACCAACCAACCATTTTAATTATTCGTCATCTAGGTGATTTAATTTAATTTCAATAAACGGATGAACGTATTGCCTGCGTCTAACATGGCGGCTTCAAAAGTCTTAATTAAAACTATCTTATTAAAATATTTTACTTACTTCTAAAGAAATTATGTAGTTTATTAATTTACAGAGAGCAAATTAAGACAAAACAAAATGGCAATAAAAACGTCCAGTAATAAATAAGCGCATTCAACATGCCTGAAAACCCCTGAATGTGGTACTTACTAACAGAAAAAATAAACCAATAAATTACGAACGTGCCCGTCACCACAGAGATATAAATTTAAAAAAAAAAAAGTTTAACAGCTTGTCTTTTGTCTGTGTAACAGGGAAGTTGACGATAGAGTCTGTGCGGAAAGAGAAGAGTCGTGGCAGAAACGGGAACTAACATTTTAAATTTTATATGGCAATCAAACCTTTGACACCTGTCTTGTAAAAAGTAAACAAACTTCTGTCAATGTATATTTTTATTAACAGAAACCGCAAGTTTTATGTATAAAATATTTTCAAAACACGATAAATCCGTACATAAAACCACAAGGAAAATTATATTTAACATTGTTCGGTTTTGTCAGCGGGAAGAAAACTTACAAAAAGTCGCGGAACGTGTTTCCGCTATTCGCGGGTATTGATGTTGTATTTAATATTAAATAATTACCTATTTAATAAGCCCCCTAAGTAACTTGTCTCCGGTACATAATCGGTAAGTGTATTCATTCAAAATATATTAATTTTCATAAATATGCAGGTCATTCATGATCTTTAAAATAACTGACAAATAGTCTTGATACTTGCCATTTTATGCATATTTATATGTAATTTCTTTTTCAGGATTGTGTAAAAGTACCTACGGTATCTCGAATAAAAGACCGCTAAGTAGGTGATATGCAAGAATTCGTAATCTACGTGCCGGATTCAAGCACATCCAGTTCAGATGAAGATAGTTCTATGAGTGTCCCTGGTTGTTTTGAAGCTAGCTCAAACATAAGTGACATTGAATATTTTAATTCAGACTTCGATTACAAAGAATTAAACTTTTTCTAATAAAATATTTCTTTATTTGTAAGTTCGTTTACTAGGTTCTGAATAAAACTTTTTCTAATAAAATATTTCTTTATTTGTAGGTTATGTTAGTTACGAAATTATATTTCATATTTAGCAGTGACTTTTCGTATCGTGATTGACGGCGTAATATCGTGAGATGAGAGAACCGGACATATCCCAATAAGGCCTACCTACTTATGCACTATTTTTATTCATATTCATATTTATTATTAATAATGTACACATACATTACAAGTCAAGTTTACAATGGGTGAAATATATCCCAGATAAAATTACAGTTCTATTGCCCAATTTCTACCTGATCTACCCGGTTTAAATAACTGTTGGAATGCACAGATTAGGCAGTACATAAATGAGACTCTATCTTGTTTGGTACTAAAATTACAGTTGTATTGGGCAGATTCTTAACTAGTTTGAGCAGTTTTGTCAATCGCAGTCACTTTTTAGTATCTGAGTCTGAGGGTGTACTTTCGTTTCGGCCAAATACATTTCGCCAAATTTCACTTCCCAACAAACTTATCGCAATAGTTTCATTTCCCAAAGGAACCTTTAGCAAAGTTACACTTCGCATATAATTTATTTGGTCAAATTATCATTTGGCATAATTTTACTTTGTCAAATGTTATTAGGACAAAAACTTATTTAGCAAACGTTTTTTATTGTCTAATATTATATTCCAAAAAGATGTTTGGTCAAAATTGTCACTTCGCAAATTTGACAAATAGGCATCTCTATTTAAATTTGTACTTTTTGTTATGTTAATATAGGTACGTTAAATTCTACGTAATTTGGGTGGGTTGGGTTAGGTTTGAACTGCGATCCTCACAAAACGGTACCGCTATCAGAAAAGTGGGTTAGGTTAGGTTAGAACTGTGACCCTCACAGAATCGAAATGCTATTAGAAAAGTGGGTTAGGTTAGGTTAGAACTGCGATCCTTACAGAAACGAAATACTCGTACTATGTACTAGAAAAAGGTCATCGAAGTGGAATAATTAATTTAATAGAATAACGAGATGTAAAAAATTTGCTTGACATTTTAAACTAAAATGTGGTTTAAATATTGGTGGTTTTTTACTAATTTTGGGTTATAAAGATTACTTTCGTGTTATTTGCTTTAATAGAATAGCAAGATGTAACAAATTTGGTTGTCTTTTTACATTAAAATGGAGTTTTAATTTTAGTGATCATTTACTACATATTTTTAGCAGTAAGAATGTATTTTTTTTGACGTCACATTTTACTATGTATATGTAATGATCAGTTACATACTAGATAAATAAAATTCTGCAGCCTCCACTTTATTGGTATGTAAATTGTATGCCATGCAATATTTTGGGACATGTAAGTTATGCTTAATGATACATTTGACTAAATAAATAAATAATAAATAAATAAATATTATAGGACATTCTTACACAGATTGACTAAGTCCCACAGTAAGCTCAAGAAGGCTTGTGTTGTGGGTACTCAGACAACGATATATATAATATACAAATACTTAAAATACATAGAAAACACCCATGACTCAGGAACAAATATCTGTATCATCATACAAATAAATGCCCTTACTGGGATTCGAACCCAGGACCATCGGCTTCGCAGGCAGGGTCACTACCCACTAGGCCAGACCGGTCGTCCTAATTAATATTATTTGGTAAAACGAAACTTGTCCAAGTAATTATTTGCTAAACAATAACTTGCCAAAAAAGACTATTGCTAACTGAAAATTTGCGATAAGTTGTTTTGCCAAACATTTTTTTGGGAAATGATCATTTGGGAAACATAGTTTGGGATGTGATACTTTGGGAAACGATTTTGGCCCATTCGTTAGTAAACCGAGTCTGAGACATAAAACAAGTGTGTTTTAAAAAGAAAACTAGTGCCTACGCTAAATCAGAGGATTGAGTTGACGAGCCGACACCACCACCAGGCTCCGTTTAGTAAGCCGTGGTAAAAAACCGGAACAAAAGGGATTCAAGTATCATGACCTTTAGTGTCGTACTATAATCACGTGACCAGTGTTGTCAGCATAGCAAAAACTATAAAATAACACTAGCGCGCCCTCAAATCCCACGACTCTTCTCTTTCCGCACAGACTCTATAAAGATGTGATAGAATCTATAAACACTTGTTTACCGCGCTATTAGAATGCTATTATGAATTAATTTGTAGTAAAGCTCGTGCTTAGAAAAAAGATGTCTAACATCGCAACTAAGTTTATTTGTGTGACGTGTTGTGATGAGTTTTTTAAGCCGGAAGTGACCATACTATATAAACATAGGTAGTTACATTCAAGTCAGACAATAAAAAAAACACACGTAGAGTCGTTAAAATCATATTGCACCGCTTGAGCGAGGATTTGCTAGCTATTTAAAGTATTTAAATCTAAAAATACTATACCCACTTATAAATTAGTGTTGACATCATATATTATGCAGTAATATCACAAAACCTTGAAACATCCAGCCAATAATAATGTTTACCGGCTCTACTCTATTTTCATTCGCGTGGCGCCATCTATAAAACAGCTCGTGCAATGTTTACCGGCACCAGGTAATGCTAGCGGCTGTATCTCGCACAAATTTCAATAGAGGGCAGCACCATATAGTAAATATTACAGTAAACAAACGGAATATTTCAGAAAACAAAGGTTTTCACAGTTTTTGGTCTGATATTTAGAATGTAAAATGAATTATTTCGTTTCGGAAACAAAATGCGCAACGAAAACTTGGGAAAACTGATTGACGTGTTGGGAAGTCGGAAGCACCGAAGGCCAACAAATGCGTGGCGTTTCCAACAACATGACCGGATTTTGTGAAAGATTGTTCATTGTGTGAGACGTCAAAATATCTAAATCAGTCGATGAAATAAATCCCTAACAAGGATAAGTACTGCGGTACTGAAGCTAAACAAACAGGTAAATGACCTGGCTGTAAATAGTGATTGCATGGGGTTTCCGGGTCGATATGCACAAAAATCAATAGATCTCGGAAATACCAGAAAAGCGCACGCAATGCAGTACACGGGCTTGTTAGTAGGCAATAAATAGTGACATAATACACGTGTGAAGATTTGATTAACAATGGATATTCGATGAACGAGGTGTCAAAAGAACAAAAGCTACATTTATAAATTTTTCACATAACGTAAGGTGACAGCAGGTGACATCTCCATACAATTTAAATTTAAATTTTGTGTATCGAAACAGCTGTCAGCGTACCCAAGCTATATGAAAAATACTATAGTACATAATTATATGTACTTAACCATCTTTCAACAGAGCTGATAATTTTAAACTTCGGTATTTAGAACATTTTATTCATGGTATTGTTTTGTAAAAAAAAATACCTTGATTGCGCAGCCAAAAATATAATTAGTACGGGAACATAGATTTGCTGCAAAAACTTTTGCAACTATGTACTTCCAAAAATTTTCTGTCAGTTTCATACAAAAACCAGCCGTGTTTTATCATGTAAAACAAACATTGCAACGCTGACACATTCAATATGTATTTGACGACAAATCAAATGGTGTATCGAATGAAAATTATTCGTCACAACCTAAATCAATACACAATAATGTGTAAATCGGCCACAGCTGCCGCTGAGTCATCTGAACGTCAGTAAACTAAACAAAACAATATTATGTGTCAGTTACATATGTTTACAGAAACGGTTACATTTTCCCGTGAGTGACAATGGTGTTTATCAAGGAAAACATTTATTTAGTTACATATATATAGTCTTTACAATAAATAGCTACAATATGTACAGTCTTGCCGGCCAAGCTTGGCAGTAGCATAAAAATAAAGCATGAATCTTTGTGACTTTGACTACTGGGGGCATTTCACGCCAAGCGGGCAGCGAAAAAAGTGTCAGGTCAAAGAATTTGCTGAAATTTGGAATAATTATACTACTCGATATTCTAAAAATACGCATTTTTATTTTTTTTTATTTGGCACCGTTTCCGGTTTGGAAGCATTTAAAAAATGGACGAAAATTGAGGAGAGCATTTTACAAAAGCTGATGCAGCTATTATTTAATAAACTGAAAAAAAGTTTAATATTGGTTTGTATATAATTTTAGTTGCTCTTTCTCGTAGTTATAACAATTTTGATTTTTTTTAATTTTTTCATACAAAAAACCGGAAATGAAAATTTCAAGTCGAATTTATATAAAGTTCGGTATTTTTCAAAATTTTTATTTTTGCTTGAAAATGCAGCTTATAGTCCATCAAAAATACATGGAAAGTTTGAGAATGGGATCTGCATTCGTTTCGGAGATACATGAACTAAAGTGCAAACGTGCCGGTCTGAGCGTCGTACTGGCGATTCCTTAGTTACCCAGCCAAATAAAGGTTTTGACCCTGGAATGACAAATAATAAGCTGGAAACTCGTATAACTACATCTTCGTTTCGGCGGTCTATAAATTACGTTAAAAGTCACAGAAAACCTCGTGTTCACGCTGGAGTTTATTCAAGGTCAAAGGTCACAAAAATTGCTTTATCACGAATATCAAGGTTTCCATAGCTCCAATGATGTTTACATATAAATGAAGATTGTAGAGCATACAATTTGAGACAAATCATGTTCAGGGCATTTTTCTCGATCCTCAACCCAACCCGTGCGAAGCGGGTCGTTATTAATGTATAAGAATATATTATGACATCAGCCCATCATCATGGCCATAAAATATATTCGCAGAATTGAGCAGATAACTGAAAAAAAGTACAGTCGGCGATAAAAGCTTCATCAAAATCAAATCAAATCACACAAGCTGTTGACTTTTGTCCACAGGAGAGACAACTTTTGTTCTAAAATCAGCGTATGATCCGTAAATAGCATCTTATGAAATAAATATCTTCATAGAAGTTATTATTAACCGGAATTCACGGTGAACTTGCATTACGGAGCGTATGGCTGACCGCTACGCGTTTTGCGCCGTCTATATCCGAATTATCCGACAATTCCTACTAAACGGTTGAGGATCGAGAAAAATGCCCTGAACATGATTTGTCTCAAATTGTATGCTCTACAATCTTCATTTATATGTAAACATCATTGGAGCTATGGAAACCTTGATATTCGTGATAAAGCAATTTTTGTGACCTTTGACCTTGAATAAACTCCGGCGCGAACACGAGGTTTTCTGTGACTTTTAACGTAATTTATAGACCGCCGAAACGAAGGTGTAGTTATACGAGTTTCCAGCTTATTATTTGTCATTCCAGGGTCAAAACCTTTATTTGGCTGGGTAACTAAGGAATCGCCAGTACGACGCTCAGACCGGCACGTTTGCACTTTAGTTCATGTATCTCCGAAACGAATGCAGATCCCATTCTCAAACTTTCCATGTATTTTTGATGGACTATAAGCTGCATTTTCAGGCAAAAATAAAAATTTTGAAAAATACCGAACTTTATATAAATTCGACTTTAAATTTTCATTTCCGGTTTTTTGTACGAAAAAATTAAAAAAAAACAAAATTGTTATAACTACAAGAAAGAGCAACTAAAATTGTATACAAACCAATATTAAACTTATTTTTCAGTTTATTAAATAATAGCTGCATCAGCTTTTGTAAAATGCTCTCCTCAATTTTCGTCCATTTTTTAAATGCTTCCAAACCGAAAACGGTGCCAAATAAAAAAAAAATAAAAAAATGCGTATTTTTAGAATATCGAGTAGTATAATTATTCCAAATTTCAGCTAATTCTATGACCTGACACTTTTTTCGCTGCCCGCTTGGCGTGAAATGCCCCTATGGTCTTTTGGCAGCGTCCGTCCTCTTACCAAACTATAGTCTGGTCAAATTAAGCTTGTATGTAGAAAAAAAAACACCAAAAAAATGTAGGCGAGTCCTTTTTAGGGTTCCGTACCCAAAGGGTAAAACGGCACCCTATTACTAAGACTTCGCTGTCCGTCCGTCCGTCCGTCTGTCTGTCACCAGGCAGTATCTCACGAACCGTTGACAAAACAAGACAAGAATTTTCACAGATGATGTATTTCAGTGGCCGCTATAACAACAAATACTAAAAACAGAATAAAATACAGATTTAAGTGGGGCTCCCATACAGCAAACGTGATTTTTGACCAAAGTTAAGCAACGTCGGGCGTGGTCAGTACTTGGATGGGTGACCGTTTTCTTTTTGCATTTTTTTTTTGCTTTATGGTACGGAACCCTTCGTGCGCGAATCCGACTCGCACTTGTTTCTTTTCTAACAACTAAGTTCGTAAGTCTCGAAACATATGTCATTCGCAAATAGTAAATGTGTTGTCATAAATTCGTTACAACCTGTCGTTGTGTAGAGATTTAATACTAAAACGAATCATACAAAGTCTATGAAATGACAAATACTTAGACGCCAATAGCTGCATAAAATAAGTACCTACAACCACCATCTAATATCCATAAACTAACCAGAGACAATACTTTGTTTATTTATAGGTTGTACAGTCGCCATCAGATATATCGGAGCAGCCAAGGTGTTCACAATATCTGAACACACGCAACGCCCTGACAATAGAGGCGTGTTCAGATATTTGTGAGCGCCTTTAGCCTTAGCCGCTTCGATATAATATATCTGATGATATTATCTGATGGCGACTGTACCATGTATTCGAACGCGCCTCATGCCTGTTAACAAATGACGTTTATTTCCCGCCAATTTTCTTAACAGGGTAATAGAGATAAAACATCAGCCTATTTTTGCCACGAAGACAATTGGTAGGCGTGAAAATTGCTTGACAACAGTACCTATGGTAAACACAGGTGTTAAAGAATTTCGTACAATATACGCAATGAATAAATCTAAGACATTCTGTTCACTGCAAATATTTTGACATGACACTCTATGTACCTACAGATGTAGTGCATAATTGTTTACCATCGTATTTTATCGGAAACGTTGGTATTTGTCATGCTACTTCAGTCAATCTCAGTACTTTTTGTACCGAGACTGACTGAAATAGCAAGACACGTTCGTACGTTTCCGTGAAAATACGACGGAAAATAGTTATGCACTAAATCTGTAGGTACAAACAAAGACGCAATCTGCAGACAAGAGCAAAGGCAATAACTGTAATAAGTAACGTATAAAATCGATGCCAAAGTAAATAAACCCCAGTCTTTGCATTGGAAATTGCTTACAAACTGTTTTACTACTTGACAAAACAATAATATACTAGATACGAGCTGAAGCTATTTGTTATTGTACTAGCAAATGCTTCGTCTACGATGTTAAACAATGTTTACTTCTAGTTTACTAGTTCCAGTAGCTTCTGTGGAACAGATGTGGTATTAGAATTTGTCAACACTGATTTGACTATTTACTTGTCCATTAAGAAGTTGTCAAGCGGACCCCAGGCTCCTATGTGAGCCGTGGCAAAATGCGGGGATAACGCGAGGAAGAAGACTTGTCCATCAAGAAGAATAGGTAACATTATATCTTATACCTTTAAACGAGTAATTCATGTATAGGATTATATATTTCGGAGATCTCGGAAACATTTCTAACGATTTAGATGAAATTTACTATATGGGGGAATTCGGGGGCGAAAAATTGATCTAGCTAGGTCTTATCTCTGGGAAAACGCGCGCATTTTTGAGTTTTTATGTTTAACGAGCAAAGGAGACCGCGTCCAGATCTATACCTATTTTAAATAATCACATTACTATAGTAAGTGTTGTAATTGGAATGAAATGAAATACTATGTAAAATTGAAATATAACGAAGGAATGACCATATAATTCATTTAGTTCTTTGTGTCTGGCTCGCCTTTTAGGGGGATTTATTTTATTATTTCGTACAAACAAAATAATTGGCAAACATATGATATAGTCAAGAGGAATAATATGTACTTATTAATGGAATAATTTAAGTATCATTTACCTACTACACTAAACATGAACTACAAGGCATTAAAGATTGCCAAGACGACCGTCCACCGGAAATGCTAAACTATAAACGTTCTAATAGCCAGTCCCACGGTAAACTATCTTTCTTAGTCCGAGAGACGGACACCGATTACCACGGATATCGAGTATGTAGGTATTATTAGAGTGGCTGAAAATGTGTAAGAATTGACAATACTTAAATCGCTTGAGGTTATATTATTTTAACTAACCTTGGGGTGTGTGACAAGTCATCTTAGTGCAAGTTCAGTATATTAGATAACGGAGTTTCCTAAGCAATTACTGCACCAAGCTAATTTATCTCTACAAATAGTATAAATCTATATAGAGTTAGTTGTTTGTGTAAATATTTTTTATACATTGTAAGTGCTCCAACTTAAGTACCCACGTCGTTATACTAGGAGTTTAGAAAAGTGGATATTTATGTTAGGGAATTGACTGTACAATAAGCAACGAAAACTAGGGAGCAAAATTGTGTCAAATCAGTTATGACACCTCGCTTAGCAACTTCTGTTACTGACTGTACAAGTGTACATCATGATTGACCAGACACGGCGTGATTTCTTTATATGACTAAATATATGCATTTTTATAGTATCACCAAACCAGTGATACCATGAACCATGATATAAAAG
Source organism: Cydia fagiglandana (assembly GCF_963556715.1). Lineage (NCBI taxonomy): Eukaryota > Metazoa > Arthropoda > Insecta > Lepidoptera > Tortricidae > Cydia > Cydia fagiglandana. Next base: position 6,874,273 of record NC_085953.1, on the reverse strand, counting down.
TTCGGCTATTAAGCTACTAAATGGTCTATCAAGTAATCTCATTCAAAGTAGGCCCCAGGGCCAGCAAAATTGCATCATTTAGTATATTATTATCAAACAGATGATTACTTCAATAAAAAACTAAAGTGTGTTCGTCTCCTGTATAATAAGGAGCGATTTGAGTTGAGTCGAAGAGACGCATTGTAAAAATGCGAATTGTTAGTTGTAAATTATTGCTCACAATCTGGGCTTGTGTGAATTTAAATGGATAATTCGCACTGCAGCATACGTCCATGTTCACACTGTAGATTCTGGTCAAATTTGTCCGAAACTATGCCTTCATTGCCTATAATGTGAAAAAAAACTACACCCGAACCCGAACAAACTCTCCCTTTTTGCTAGTGGGTTAAAAATAAGCATACTATAGTTTGGCAAGCCTTTTACGTCAGTTGAAAACGGTGACAAACTTAAAAATGTATACTGACAAAGGTTGTGCTCCCATAGATTCTTTTTCTACTGAAAACGTGTGTTAAGAATATCTGAAGTTCTGAAGAAACTATACGGCTTGTTCAAGAAAATGTTATTATGAATACTGATAAGCAGAACAGATCGACCGTGTTAAATTATCTCTTTTTTGGCCAACGGTCTGTGTAAACGCGGTCTAACAACCATTTATATCTGACCTCAAAATGTTTTTATCCTAGCACTTATTTTAGTCTACACAAATTGCAATTTAGTTGAAGGTGCCTTGAGGCTAATTCGCGAGATAATACCATTTAATTTTAAATAATCTTGTGCTGTATAAAATTAAAAGTTGGCGGCCTAGAGTATGTTCGCGTCGCTCTGTCGGCTCGGTCTGCCGCTATAATTTTGTAACCCTACAAACAAAACATCCTCCAGACTGAGCATAGTCGCGCTACCCCCTCTGCCACGCATACGGTAATTTTACTCCATGTTCGAGTCGAAAGTGTCTTTGTGGGACGTCCGTGTCTTTGAACGGACCAATCACGGCACGGGACTTCGCTCACCTCGTCCCGCGCACCCCCGCATTTTTGGCATCATCGGTTGCATGAAATAATTGCTCTAAACGGGATCAGTGGCGAGCAGTCGTGTTGGAGGCCAAGACACATCATCACAAGGAGGGTCGCTGCGCCAGAGGAGTAAGTAAGTAAGTAAGAACACTACATCATGAGAGCTAACATGATAGAATATTGAACCTTTACCCACATTGTGATAATTTCCCTCGCTAGTGACATGCAATCTATTGTTATCCCTAGGCCGCTTATTTTCGGACCACTGAACGTACGTTGATATTACCTATATAAAACATTAGATAAAGGTCAGAGGTTTTATCCAAGGTTAAACCTCTTGAAAAAAAAGATTCCGAATACGAACAGAAAACCTGACAATAAGATTTTGATACCGCCAAACAAGCTTACGGCTCACCTGGTGGTAAGCGGTCTAGCCTATGGACACCCGACACTCCAGTAGAGATGCCGATATTGCCGATCCTTTGACGACAGGTCTTTGAACAGTGTACATCAGGATAATCCCTTTTTGAGAAAATCTTGAATTTGCAATAGAAGAATTTGAACGTTTAATGTTCTGAATTATTTATTTATTTATTTAATCTTTATTGCACAAAAAAGAACTTTATAGTACAAAAGGCGGGCTTAATGCCACAAGGCATTCTCTACCAGTCAACCTCATGTCCTGATGTGCCCGCTTTCGTCCTTCAAAATTCAGTGTACACAAATCTGACGTAGCTTAGTCAATACAGACAAATACATATTATTATATTTCAGAAGCAAACAATTGCTCTTATCGTCATGTCTGCCTTTACATATTTTGATATATATATTAGAGTTAGCTTTACCTACATATATAGTTCGTTTTTTTAGCATTAGAAAGAACTCCACAGAAGCAAGCGTGCAGTTTTTATCAGGCTCTTTAATTGTTAATAATTATTGAATTATCTAATGAAGCACGGTCAATACATATAATTTACTTCAAATTATTACCACTAAAAGTGCCGGATTTGGAACCACAAGCTTACTTCTGCGAAGTTCTTTCTAATGCTAAAAAAAACGAACTATAGGTAGAGCTAACTCTAATATATATGTAAAAATACGATACATAATGAAACAAGGTGCCTACAATGTTTATGTGAAGAACGAGGCCCAATGACACATGATAACGATGATCACATCCTCCAACTAACGGGATTGAATTGTGAAATCAGTCACGGATGTTCCATGCCTATATTATTAATCCCTGCTAATATTATAAATGGGAAAAAATCTGTAAGTATGTCCGCTGAACCGATTTAGATGAAATTTTGTACGTAGATAAGACTTAAGGTCCGGGGAAGGACATAGGGTAGTTTTTATAGGGAAGGACGCAGGTGTTAGAGTCTGCAACGCGTATGTAACACCTCTGCAGTTGCAGGCGTCCATAGGCTACGGTGACCGCTTGCCATCAGGTTGCCACCGACATAGTAATGAAAATACTGATCTAGTATTAAAATAGGAAAGAAAATACAAGGCTTAGGGAAGTTATTTATCAAAAACGTTGAACGGAGGCTGAATAAAATATATATATGTACATGAATTCCTTAACTGTTCCAAGTTCTTTTTACTATAGTACCAATCTACACCTAGATTTTTTCCATTATTAAGCTGTAACAAACTAGTAAGTTTGGGTCACACATTCCTTAAACCCTTGTAATAAAATAGCGGTCGGCCGTGTATAATGCGCTTAAGTGTACTGATAACGCTTTCTTATCCGCCATGCGTGTGCAACCGCTTGAAATAAATGCTCAATAAAAACAAGTCTTAAAGGAAATGTATATTAGAAGGAATATCAACCCTGTGGTTTGAAGCATAAGACTCAATTTAAAAATACAGAGAGATCTGGGTTAGAATCTTTTTCTCATTTACATCATGTTTTGTAAGACATTTATTGAAGAGGCTTTCTATACTTGTAATATAGATTGCTGACGATTGTAAGGTTAATTAATAATTATATGTGTAAACAAGGAAACTAAATATAACATATAACAGTTTATACAATACAGTATGTGTCTGTCCATGGGGCTTTAATTCCAGGGCCTGATTTTAATTGCTAAACTGAGCTACTTTTACTATGGGACCAACCCTCAAATCCTGGAAATTTTTTTGGCTTATCCATAGAAAACGTCGACATCTGATCAGACAAAATGTATGAAAACGTAAAATTTTTTTTCGGGATTTCGGGGTTGGTGCCATAATAAAAGTAGCTCAGTTTAGCGAACAGAATCGAGCCCTGGATTTAAAGCCCGATGGTCAGTAAGACCCTGTATATCAACCTTAACGAGCATACATCATAGACGTAGATTATTTATGTGATACCTATGACGAACTAGTTACAGATAAAATTGAGATATTGTTATTATATTCGTGTGTTTTACCGTAGCGTCGGAATTACTAATCCGATGTTAATTCGCGTATAAGGCCCGTTTGACATGGGTCACTTGGGCTGGATTTTTAACACTTCCAAACAGCAAACAGGACAAGGTTTTATACGAAAAAATCCGCAGTGTTTTCAAAGCTTTACTTATTTGCATCAAATACTAATAATGACGTTATTCATAAACGCGCAACAAGCTTGAATTAGCTATTAATAATTTGTCTCAATTTGTCATTTTGACTTATACATTTGTAAGAAAAGTATAAAACACAAATTAACTAATTGAGGCTTTAAAGTTTTATGAATAAGAGGATTATACGACAAAGCTACGCCCTAGGCCATGACGAACAAGGAAAAAGGGCCAGTTTAACTACCAGCTACATTACCTACTATCGTTTTACTACCTAGTTAGTGTTACAAATATATACAAGTACCTACTTGTACTCAAGTATAAGTGAGGGTGGAGTTACCTTGACCCGTTCACATGAAAATACATCAAATGGGCCAATCAAATTAAGGGTACCATTCCATTTCTGACCGCATCTGCACTTAGTAGTACGAACGCGTCGGTGTTATTGTCAATTTCCATAGTAAAATGAATGGTAGTGCTGCTGTCGTTGGAAATGGACTGTCACCTTTAGGGTTACAGTAAGTTTCGCTGTCCGCTGCGTGTTCTGTGCCCTATATCTTGGAAACGGCTGATCGTATGATAAATGTCTGAAATATAACTTGTCGCAAATTTAGATAGCTTGAACATGGCTTGTCAAAGAAAACGCTCTTACATATTTTTACATGTTTATTTAGCAATTTAAGCGTCACAGTTATATCACTACCATAGTCGCTTATACAGTTGCTTGAAACCAGAGGTCAGTCGCTAAGGTGCTAATGAACGTAATAAAAGCCTATAAACAACTTTCTCAACGTAAAATATCCATCTTCTAACCATCAGGCACTTTCATACATAAACAAAGGCTAACCCTTGAGACTGGAAAATTCTCCAAGATTTAAATATAACTTGACAACTATTTGCACAGCTCAGTACGTGCAAGCGATGTTATCTATCAGACCTGGCATACAACCTACATACTACCATTGTATTATTGAATGAAATATTTTAATATGAAAAACACTGTCGTTTACGCTCTTTTTTCCAAAAGGGCTATAGTAAAAAGCTTGATGGAAAAACGTAATAAGTATTTATGGGTTTGATAGATAGTTAAGGCGTTTTAATGGGAGGCATAGGTTAAACCTGTTTCAGTATGAGCGAACATGAGGTCGAACTGGCCACATTACATCACCAGCCGTAATCAAAATACGAACTTTTCGAAGGCTATATTCGAGTTTCGAACATAAAAGTCCACCGAATTGGGTTGTGTGAGAGCACCAGCCTTTTTTCTTTGATGTCGGAAACTTCAACTGTTTTGATGTTAGTTTGAGTAAGTTAGAGTTAGACCACGAAAAGTCTGCAGCGATAGCCCACGCAAGTGTTATTTTAAACGTCAAACGTCTATGAAATTATGTCTTATAACAATTGCACTGCGTGGGCTATCAAAATCGCTGCATACGCTTCTTGATCTAACTCTATCATTTGTTCTATGTAACAGCGAGTTTACAGAATTAATGATTTACATGATTTATTGAATAAAAACTTTGTGTGTTATTAGAACATACAACACTGCATTTGTTAATGGCTCTATTTACTTAGGTAAAATACCAGTAGTATGATGTCTCATGATTAGAAAAGTTATGTTAAAGCTAAATTTATTCCCTGTTGATCGTACTAATGCAATCATTATAAAGGCACAGAAGCCCAAAAAGGTATATAGATTCTTATTATCTAAACACAACAGTCGATTTTCTTTAACATATTTAACGCCATGCAATTGACGTTTTTTTTTATAAGATTACGTAGTGTTGCCAAAGGTCAGCACGATGCACTTTTGGCTGTTTGCGCCGTCGAAATAGGTGTTTCAATGTTTCAATACGAGTAGGCGGTAATGCAAACAGGTCTTACTCGTTTTGGTGTCTTTTAATGTAGTTGTAATCAACTACTAAGGAATAAGCATAATCAAGGATAATATGGCTAGCGCTGAGTCAAGACTGTCATCAGAGTTCTCATAAGTGGAAATTTGACTCATGGAATAACAAGTAAGGATCACAAAAATAGCGCGCTAAATACAACGGCGAGAAAATTTAAAATTCCTCCGGCTACCGGTCTAATTATAAATTTTGGCGAATCGCCACCGACGTACCAGAGTTTGTGCATATACAGAAAATTTTATAAACAATGAATATGCGATTTCTACGTTAATCTTAAATAAACGTACCTAGTTAGCAGTTACAGGTATTCCTCAATTAGCGTGTCACTAACACACTGTTACCGTTTCTTGTACACTGTTTCACACTGGTTTCGATCAACAAAGGAATCATTCAGTAAGTTACATCATCAATTCGCGGTAAATCGTAACCGAACCCACAACACTAATTAGCATAAACACTCGAAAGCACAACACTAGCGCGCGGGTCCAAAAACGCGCGCGCTTACTTTTTTAATTTTGTTTTTTAAATGACGTTTCGTTTTATTTATTAATATGATTGGTTTGTAATTGTATTGCGTTGCGCGTGGTGATAAACGAAAGGTCGCGGCACGACTGCCCGCTGTATCATCGGAGCCGGCTCACGTGTATAGTATGCAAAAACTTTAAACAGAGCTCGGGAGAACATTAAACCGGCGTTCGAACATTAAATCGGTTAGTCATCCGGTAAAAAAAACTGGATTCAGGGTCTTGGAAGCTTTGACTTAAAAAAAAAAACATTTTTATGCATACCATAAGTAAAAAACTATTTAGGCACAACATAATTATACCTACCTGCATATGCTTACTTTGAATTATTTTACACGCGAAGTGAAAATTCTTATTGATATTTTTTAAGTAAATATTGTAATTAAAATATTGCCGATTTTAGGTGTTAATTATGTAAGTGTAGCCCATCAAAAGTAGAGTTTATTAACGCACACAAATTCGACGTCGCATTGAAAAAACATTGTATTACGCACTAGATTCGTAAAATCTAAATTATTTAGGTACCGATGAGTAAGTATTAGCTAGTATTAGGTACCTATAATATGTAGGAACTAATTTATAAGGAAGCTGGAAATATAAAACGTAATATATGTTATGTATGCACTTATTTCTGTTAGGCACGTACAGAGGAAGTAAGCACAGCTAGCATGTGCTATTTATTTTAATATGACCTTGTATATTATCTAAACTTTAACATGAATTAATATTCATCATTGTAATATAGTTCTTAATCCGTTCAATTAAGACCCAAACCCAATTAAGACGAATGGGATAATTTACTTCGCTTTATCAATGACTCATTCCCAACTATGTAAAGAAAAAAAAAATAGGTTGTTTGTGGTCATCGACTAAATCAATAGCGATGAAGTCATTCATTTCATATTAATCATTAATACACGGCAAATTACGTAAACAAAATAACATGCTGCGAAAAATCCAAAAGTATTATTTTCTCTACAGTTAGAGCCATGTACAGTCAGTTGCAGAGATAGCTGACCCCCCTGAATAGAAATCTGTTTGCAGGGGATATAATTACCATATAATGTAAAAGTGTACTCGGATGCATTAAAGATTTCTATTTCTATTTTTATCATATCTTGAGAATCTTGAGATTCTCTTCGTTCAAACTATTCTTGTTACAAAGAATGTTAACCAACAAACTTACAAATATTTTCATAATTACCATGTAATGTAAAAGTGTACTTGGATGCAAATAAAGATTTATATCTATATTTCTATCATATCTTAAAATAATAACACGTTAAAACTATTTTTGTTACTAAGAATGTTAACCTACAAACTTTCAAATATTTTCATGACACAATTTTTCGTCTATTATAATAATAACTCTGCGTTCCTGTTTACGAAAGAATCTCAACGTCCAGGAACGTTCTAAGTGGCCCTTGATCGAGGGTTCTAATTCCAACACCCTAAAACTAAAAAGAATTCTCATCCGTAATTTTTCACACGATTCTGCACCTAATTTCCAGAAGTGTTAAACTTAAAATTGCTTAAGCTTTTAAAGTGGACTTGCGTCAATTTATGATTAAAGTGTAGTTTTGTTTAGCGCCATGATGTATGGTGTGTGTAAGTTGAGGCCAAATGATTGGCATGCCTGCACGCGACGCTTCTTGAGTATTTATACGTGAGTCAAATATGCGTTCGTGTGGTTATGCTGCTTTGGTGTTTGATTGGTCAATTGGGGTTTAATCTGTTTAAAGATTGTTTGATTATGCGGCCTCAGAAGGGTGTGCCTTCTGAAGCCACTGCGCATACGCTATACCTAAACATACATATAACTTTAATTTAGGCGTTATAAAAAGAGCTTATCAAGGGGCCCACTGATTACCAGTCCGCCGGACGATATCGGCCTGTCAGTCAAAACAAAACTTGACAGTTCCGAACAACTGACAGGCTGAAATCGTCCGGCGAACGTGTAATCTATGGGCCCCTTAATGCCTGTATAACACCTTAAGCTGCTCGAGTGAGTCGTGTTATTGGGAGGGCCAATATTAGTCATATATTTTATTCACTTTACTTGGAGCATAATATCCTTCAAGTCGACTTTAACCACGTCTCAATTCCCGTGACAATAAGTGACTCTGCTCAAATTGTGTATCTGTGGTACTGGCACAATATTTTGTTACATAAAAGCTCATTTAAATTTAAGATTAATAATCAAAAACTTAAAGAATAAAATAAGTGTTTCTAGCTTTCGTATGATCCGAATCTATATGTTATATTAGAATAACTAATATTCCCAATTCGTTCTCGAAACTACTTCTTCTGACGACTGTATTATAATCTCTTTAGCGGTGTCAGTAACAAAATACGCTGAATGGAAAGAGACTGGTGTACAATAACGTTATCCACTGCGTATTGTTTTCGCCGTAACATTTGGAGCATCCACACAATGGTCTCAAAACCAGTGGGGCAAAAATGACGTCAACACATGTAATATACCACACAAGATCAAGGTCGCCACGTATTTTCAACTCGACCCTAAAAAAACAATGGAATCGCGCCAGCGCTGAACTCAGCGCGAGTTTGAGCTGTGACGTCATACGTCAAAGTCTACAATCTACGTCAAACATATGTTTACACTTTTGCACCTTAATCCATTGTATTAATGCGAAATATGTATACATATATTTGACACGTTAAACATAAGAACGTAGAGAGAAAAGGAGAGTAAAGGTTTAAATTGAAATTGAATCTTTATCCACGTTAATAAGGTTCAGTTTTAAACAGCTTTTCTTTCTACTTACGTTTTAATAGAAGGCGTAGGCGTACAGCGTCTAAAGGATACGCGAATAATAAAATACGAAAATTAGATCCACAATCGAATATGAACTTTAAAACATGTAGACACGATTTAGTTTTGTGCTTTTTTATTTCAACTTGAATTTTTTGAAAACAATGAACTGCATAACTTGTATGGTAATATTAGTCTATCGTGTGCGTGAAATTGCTTTTACTGTTACAAAGGAACGTTTATTTAGCATACAGTTATGTGTAAATACAAATTTTAACAATGATGTCATCCTTATCACTATAACACAATTTAATTTGTTGAAAAGAAACGTACGAGTATCTGCATTTAATGCGCCTACTGGCGCCTAGCAAAAAAAAACTAATGATCTGTTTTACTCAGTTAGATTTCGTCTCTGTTTTTCTTTCGTTTTTATGTGGGAACCTAATAGGAACACTAGTGAAAAATATGATTTAAGTAAATTTAAATTATTAAAAATAATAACTCAGTTAAGGAGTCTTGTTATATTTTTTTAAATTTAAATTATTAAAAATAATAACTTAGTTAAGGAGTCTTGTTATATTTTTTTAAATTTAAATTATTAAAAATAATAACTTAGTTAAGGAGTCTTGTTATATTTTTTAAAATTTAAATTATTAAAAATAATAACTTAGTAAGGAGTCTTGTTATATTTTTTTGATTAATTGATTTAGTACCAAAAAAACTAGTTACTGAGCACAAAAAATATCTTCAATCGAATTAAGAATCTCAAGAACTTCCGCACTTTAATAATTTTACGGTTTAGACTCCTTTGTTTTTAGCATGTCTCACAACAGCTTAAATTCGATTGTTTTTTTTTAATATTGTATCGACGAATCGCCTGATGGTAAGCGATTAACGTCGGCCATAGACACTCGCAACACTAGAGGGGTTGTAAGGGGGCTGCCGCCCTTCAAGATGGGATTGCGCTTTTTAGGGTTCCGTACCCAAAGGGTAAAACGGGACCCTATTACTAAGACTTCGCTGTCCGTCTGTCACCAGGCTGTATCTCACGAACCGTGATAGCTAGACAGTTGAAAATTTCACAGATGATGTATTTCTGTTGCCGCTATAACAACAAATACTAAAAACAGAATAAAATAAAGATTTAAATGGGGCTACCATACAACAAACGTGATTTTTGACCAAAGTTAAGCAACGTCGGGAGGGGTCAGTACTTGGATGGGTGACCGTTTTCTTTTTGCTTTTTTTTGTTTTTTTTTTTGCATTATGGTACGGAACCCTTCGTGCGCGAGTCCGACTCGCACTTGCCCGGTTTTTTTGAAGGTCGTATCGGTTTGCTATTCAAATCTGCTATGCTGATTTGATTAACTACTGTCTAATTTAGTTTACGTAGATTTTAACCTCAATTCAACTACATATTTATTTATTTAGATATTTAATTCAGGCAACAAGGCCCATATTACAAATATGGTTCATATACCATATACCTATGTAAGTATAAGTATTATAAGTACTAAAACATATAAGGTGTTATTTCCCGCCCACAGTAAAATAACCACCACGTGATTATCACCAATGTTACCAACATAACAATGTTCATTTTACTTCAACAACATGTAAATCAATGTAGATTGCAAGCAACTCCATAAATAGCCACCATGGCATGGGCCGTCCATATAAACTATTTAGAGTGTCTGTCTGTCTAGCAATCATTCCCATTAAGTTTCGCTATATATAGATTATTCGGGATTTTAATAGCTCGTTAGTTCCCCTTTTTAGGGTTCCGTTAACAAAATGGGTGGAAGAAAGTAGTCTCGTTTCTTAATAATATAAATATAATGTCAAAAAAAAGAAGAGAAGCTTATTTGTATACAGGGTGGCTAAAAAATAAGTCCATTTTCTTTGCCAGGGAGGTTTTGGGATTATACTGAGCAACTTTTACTATGGGACCAACCCCGAAATAGCGTTGCCTCGTTCGTGCTAGAAAAATCTCCATGTCTAGTTATATTTTAGGATATTTACAGAACCCTTCATAGATTCAAGCCCTTTCCAAGCTTTCCTGTAAAATTATAGGGGTGGCATCAAGGTGATTCGAGTGACAGGGCTAAAAATATAGCCAATTTTACGGGAGACAGATTTTATATGAAGCAGTGTGTAGAGACAATTTTTATAACATGAGCTATTTTTATCACTTTGGATAGGTTGTTAGCTATAGATATTTTTATACCTTTGAGACGCCCATCCTAATGAGTATTTCCTAACATCATCAACAATGAGAAGTAAATTTAAAAATAAATGGTTTTTATTTATGTTTCCTCGAAAGGACGGGTGAAGATCGGGCAGACAAAAGGGCCTACTTGGATCGACCAACGGACGCCGTCCTGTTAGCCATCCTAATAGTTGGGCAGATAGCGTGGACGCAGATCTCCGTGAGCTCGGCGTCGGCGAAATTATACTCAACTCTTTGGCTGCCGTGATACCACTTACTTTACTCTTTGGAGTCTTTTGTAATACCTACCGCTTCTGGCCCGAGCAAAGTGGCGTGCTTTTGTGTTGGAGGCCAAGACACATTAAGGTTCATCGCGCCAGCCAAGTAAGTAAGTAAATGTATTTCATGATGATTTTTATGTAGGTAATCGATGGTTTTATAATGCCGACTTGCAAATCTTCTTCAAATTAAAGCTAGCTAAATAGATTTCTCATGTTCATCACATAAACATTCCCCATTGTATAGTAAAATATAGGATATTCTTATATTGCTTCCGCTTACACATATTACAAAATACTATCACAAAAAGCCATCTACATAATTTTATCTCTCATTCATAAAACAAGCCGTTCATTTTACAAAATCATCTAAATCAATCGGCGCATCAAAGAAATTGTCATTAATGAACATTATGAATGGTCATTGAGCAACTAGCTATTAGATACTCTCTCTTTCTAACACTAGTTATTGTATTTTGAATTGTAAACTAATAGACATACGATTCAATTTTCATCTAAAAAGTTTCAGGATTACCGACGTCTCCTAAACGCCGTCTGCAACTTTGTCATGCTAATTTGAATCTTTAATTAATCTCCATAAGGTTAATTTTCAAAGCGAGCAATTTAAGAAGTGTTGACGTCGTCTTGCACCCTTTTAGGTCGTTCAATTTTGGATCTTAACTATGATCATATAAGGTACAATTTACATGGCAGGTAGAGTTTGACGTCGTTGGCCCAATGACTCGCGCCCCGAGATTAGATAACGAGTGCAATTGGACGGAGATGCGCGGGAGTACGGCAATAGAAATAGGCGTAGGGTGACCATCAGGATATTGTTTTATTTTTACAATACAAATACACAAAATATTTATTAACAAGGCAGTGCAGGGAGTTGCCAATCAACAAGTTTCCATAAATTTAACTCACATTATCAGTAGCCCTCACAATAGGCTAGTCCGTGTCTAGACTGTGTCGTGGTCGTGAGGATTGTAGTGAGAATAGCTATATAATATCTAATAGCAGAATAATTTTGAAGAATTTTTTGAATTTTGAGAGAAGTTTGAAGACAGCTTTTATTCTTCGTAAAGGTACTTATTGCTTTGCGTTACTAGGTACAGGTAATAGGTATTTGTCTGTGTGAGATAAAAGTGCCATGTCAAGTGCTTAATATTCTTATAAAATGTGTATCATAAGTTATGTTAGTTATCTTCAGATATAATGTAAACAGCATTTTACTTTCGATGTAAACGCTAGTAGACTCTAAAAGAGCTAATTTAAAATGAACTAATACTGAATTTATATGGTCACCCTACTAAAAAAAGTCAACAAGCCGTCACGTCAGCATCACAATGATGAATCACCAACTCGTACCGATAGCAAATAAAGCTGAATGCATTATGCATGCTTATTGTCCGGGCTAATATCTATCGATTTGCTTACAATGATGCGCCGAGTGCATCGGAGGCGTGTTTGATTGTCGAAACGTTTTACCGCTTTTGGTTTTATATACGAGTATATGTACTATATTTTATATATATTTAAAGTACCACTATACGGTGGGATTAAGGGCCACCCCACACTCCCCACGCTCTCGAGCGTCGGCGTCTAGTCAACTCTATGGCTGCTGCTCGACGCAACGTTAGACGTCGACGCTCGAAACACGCTAGTGTGGGGTGGCTCTACATAATCCGACCCTTGTAAGGCCAGAGGGGCTACCGCGAAAACCGAAATTCGCAAATTGCGGGGATCTTTCTCTTTTACTCCAATGAAGGCGTAATAAGAGTGACAGAAAAAAATGCCCGCCATTTTCAAACTTCGAATTTCGCGGTTATAGCCCAGAGCACACCCGCTGCGCGTGAGTAGAGGTGCACGTGCGCGTGCGCTACAATGTTTGAGCCGTACACGCACGCACATGTCACGCAAGCGGTGTGCCTTCTCTCATAATATAACTATCCGTATAGGTACGTCTACGCAAAGATATGCACAGGCCTCAAAAATCAACTTGTATAGTAACTGTATTCCATCTTCATGTTCATTTTCCTGACTAAAATAACTAGGAACAGATTTGTTTAGGCGATTTATCTATGAGACCCTATAGGTTTTTGATGAATACATACGGTACACCATACTAATTAATTTTTTAACAAGTCGAAACGTCTGTTAAATAGACGCGTTTTGTTAGAGAGTGAACTTTTTGTATCTAGTAAGTAGTACTATTATTTATACTGTGCCGATAGTTAAATTTAAGTGCCAACAGCGTCATTGAAAATACAATAAAACCGACAACTACAGTTACTCCTCAGTTTCACTGAATATAAATCAACTTCGTCAAAGCGCCCGCGGTTTATTGAGTCGACCTGAATAAATATCTCGGGAATCATAAATGCTCTCGAACAAAAACAAAGTATTAGGTATCTATGTATAGTCACAAATAAATAAAATGAAATACCTACATTTCCCAACCTTCCTACATTGAGATAAGGATGATAATCGTTTATATATTTGTGGCCACGACTGCATGTGTCGACGTGTATCCAAATTACCTCAGTGCTAAGTCATAAACCAATTTAACCTTTATTCCGTTCTCACATATTTCAAATTCACCTAGTATTCAGTACCGATGTAAGCGTGTTTATATGCGTCGAGATATATGAGGGCCTTAATGTAAGTCCACGTCCACACTAATATTGCGTTATTAAAATTTTGTTTCTCAAAATGACCTATGGGATATTTTCATAAATGGAATCTTCTATTAATACGGTGTGGAAGGGCGGCACCGTCGTCGAACCCAAGCCACCTGGCGGTGGACTTAAAACGGGTACTCTTCGGTACCCGCGGGGTACTTCTGGATGAAACTAGCCCCGGTCCGGGATAAATGAAGAGAGGCCTATGTTCAGCAGTGGGTAACAGGAGGCTAAAATGATGGTGATGAATGTGGACGCAGCTTTACAAAATGGCGGAAAGTTTACGCGCTCTTGCATTGGCGACAGGCCAGGGGACAATATTATTAGATCATTCAAGGAGCGGATATCATTAAATTTAGTTGCGGTGCAGTGGTTGCACGCGGATCAATCATACTGCCACAACTTATTTATTACAAATAAGAGCTCATTTAGAATTTTAGACGATGCGAGAACTCGCATGCGATATTACATTGCAGATTTTGATCGGTCAGTTGAACAGGTAACCAACAGTCTGCAATGTAACTAAAATCGCATGCGAGTTCGCGCGCCGTCTAGGTACCGCTGGAGAGACGAAGTGCAGAAAGACCTTAGCGAACTCGGCGCCGTCGACTGGACAGAAACGGCTTTGGACAGAGTGGCATGGCGGTCTTTGGTGTCGGAGGCCAAGATCCACTTTGGGTCGTTGCGCCACAGTAGTAAGTACTTAAGTATACCGAACCGGGACAGGCGCAATTTCTTTTGACGGTTTAAAACTGCGAGGACAAGTGGACGTAGTTTTGCAAACTTTGAATATCTAACCATAGTGTTAAAACATGAAGTATAAATTTGAATGGAGATTTCACGTGGGTTACCGTTTGCAGAACTGCGTCCATGTGAAATTTCACTATAAGTCTGTGGTACTAAGTCGCACTCGCACTATTGAGTAGCAAATAACATAACAAATCAAGCAAAGTTAAATATCACTTCTTTCATTAGAGAAACTATAAACGAACTTGGCATTGTTTTACATTTATGTTGGTGCTTGTATTAGGGTGGTATTCCACCTGTCCAATTTCTTGGTCCAAATGTGCATTATGTCTCACTTTAAAGTGAGACATAGATACGCAGTTTTTCCGTGACCACAGCAGGTGCAACTCAGCTGAAACGTTGGAATTTAAGGTAAAAACAATGAAATTATATCGCGGTAGACCCGTTTAGTAAGTTGAGGGCCAGAGGACTCGCGGCAGACCACCCGCTAGATGGAGCGCACAAGTTACTACACCGTTGCATCTACATCTGCAGGAAGCCGTACATATGGCGGGTGACAGAAGCCTATGGAAGAGACTGGTCAGCAACATTAGGACATGATGTCACGATCCTCAGCATTGAGGGAACGACTGATGATGATGATGATGAGACCCGTTTGTGTAATTAAATATGTGTACAAAACGCGAGAGTTTAAATTGTATATATGTAAGTACCTATTAGCTATAGTGACTCAACTGTTTCATAAAAGCGCTGTGAACTCAGTCCTCCCAGCTTCAATAATCCATTCACTGCCCTGATTCTATAAAGCCTCCCCTTCGTTAAACTCTACGTACTTACGCCCTTTTTCTTATGGAATAAAAATATTGTGTAGGTTAAACGAGAAACAATCTCACCAATTGAATCATACTGACTGCGCTGCGTATATCATAGCTATATTCGCTTCATATCATCGCTTTGCAACAGGTAGCTACAAGTACATATCCGTGGCACCCCAATTTCGGTGGCTAGCCATAAACCGCGAGTGGCGCTGTCGCCACCTAGCGGCCATATCTGTACTGATCGTAACAGACGCGTCTTGTTAGAGAGTGAGTCTTCTGTAGTACTATTATTTATTCTGTGGTATAGGTTATTTAAATTAATCTTAAGTGGAGGTCGAGAGCTATAATAACGATAATATAGTTATTGAGACTATTGAGCTGTAATAGGGGGCTAGAGAGATAAGATAACAGAAATAAAGTGGGAGAATAATCAAGTGGCGCCCTAATCGGTTTCAAGTAGCTGTGTATACCTAACTATAAATCGTCGGGTGACAAGCAAAAGTCACTAAATAACACCATTGAAATTATCGGAAAATAAACCGTGTTACAAGTGTAATAAAGTGCATTATTACTTTAATTTTTTGATAGTACTTAGTGACTTTTGCTTGTCACCCGACGAAATATTTTAATAACAAAACTTCCGTGCGACACAGCCATATTAAATATATTAAGGAAGAGTCATTTCATTTGGGTATTTTAAGTCGAAGAACGCTCGACATTTTTCTTACCGACACCCTTCCTCCTCGATGTTAGCCCCCCCCCCCCCCCCACATCTAGCTGATCTAGCGTCTTTCGAGCGTCGGCGTCTACAACTCTATGGCCGCTGCTCGACGCAACGTCGACCGACGTCATTTACCATAGCGCTGACCAGACGCCGACGCTCGAAAGACGCTTGATGTGGGGGGGGGGGGGGGGCTTAGATGTATTTACGCAATGCTATATCAACGGCAACCTGCCAGCGCAATGGAAAGTTCAAGGATTTCAACGGATCGTTTGTAAATTAAAATATGAATCGTGATAGACTAACACGTTTATAGGATTTTAATAAATTGCTCTCTGTGCTGGTAATATGTATTAGCCCGTTATTCGATTTAACTGTTATAGAACAATCATTCTGGCGAACACGTTTTTAAATCACATTCGTTCTCATAACTCATAACCGTACCTTGGTTTCTTATAACTATATAAGCACTATAGATGTGCACTAGCACATTCTAGAACTGTTTCAACGAAAAAACTCATGGTCCCAACAGTTATAAAATGAAACTGATGATTTTTTATTGATTTTGCAGCACCTTGTAGCACTTTTTTTTAACATTTAAATGATTTTATCGTATAGCAAAACTAGACAAGTACCGTGATCCCTGAATAGTAATCCTTTAGCGTATCTCGATGCACTAGTTGTATAAAGGATTTCCAATTTTTGGTTTTATCCTTATTCACGTCTTGTAGTGAACGTGTGTTAACTCTAAAGGGGCCCACTGAATAACAGTCAGCCGGACGGTATCGGCCTGTCAGATTTTCGGAACTGTCAAAATTTTGTTGTAACTGACAGCCCGATACCGTCCGACAGATTGTTAATCAGTAGGCCTCTTAAGAGGAAGCACATGAGGCCCTTACTTTATTAGGGCGCAGTGGTAACAAGTTCATGTTACCGATTTCAGTTATAAGACTTATATTACATCCTGGTTTTTAGCAGACCCCCTAATTTGCAACGCAGCGGGCGTTAACTGTACGAAGCAGTACGCAGCACCTATCTATGATATGAAATGACAATCAACACTGCGGCTTACCGTAGCATTACGCCGAGTGGGGTTCCTTTTTAACGTCCATCTGATCTATTCTATGTATTGCTTGTAATGGTTTGACGTAAATAAATGTAATTTCTTTCTTTCTTAGATATTAGAATATATTCTAACACTTACCAGTGTCACCGACGGCTTGGCTAAGAGTATTCTCCGTGACTGGACGTAAAGCCTCCACAGCGCTGATGTAGCCCAGACGGTCGGCGATGGCGCACGCAGTCTGCCCGTTCTGTTCAAGAGAAGCAAGTTTTACAAATTACGAAATGGGAAATAAATAATCATAAGCAAAAGCTTATACATAGGGCACATAATGGCATTTATTTATTTAAAATTTTGAGGGAATACTCGTACTCGTTGCTTTCCGCGGCTTTGCTTTTTACATAAATGATTACAATACTCGAGCAGAGAGGTTAAACTTTTGACCAGGCGGTCTAGCGCGGCGCGTCAAACATATCCATAGGCAAGCCGCTTAATTTGGCTTAGGTACATATTTCCTTTACTTTAAACGTCCAAAAACAGGCAAGCCGGTGGGAATCGGCTTTCAAGGACGCACCGCCACTGCGGTTTAGCATAAGTTGCGTTCTCGCGCGCGATGCCATACTTGGAAGTCGCGCTATATGTATGAAGTCGCGCGCGAGAACGCAACCCATGCTAGCAGTCCAGAGAGGGTTCAAACGGGGTCCCTTTGTTTCCCATAAAGTTTTACGTCATAATGTATTGTTTGTCATATTATCGTTAGTCATAAAACTCAAACTGTTAACTTTTCAGGATTTCCGTAAGGTTATTCTGTAGATGGGTTAGGTTAGGTTAGGGTTGTTTTATGGCAATCCTGAAAAGTTACGTTTTTCTGAGAAAAACCAATTATGACTAACGAAAATTCGGACAAACAATACATTATGACTTAAAACTATTTGGGAAACAATAGAGACCAGGTTAAAACGCATGATGATTCTAATCTCTGCATGGCTGATGTACGCATGGCGGTTATTTTGTAGATTAAACCAAAATGTTCACCTCTAAAATAGGGGCCTCGAATCGGACAGACGATTTGCGTTGTTTAACTCACGCTTTCTGACCGCTTTGTACAGAACAGGATTGACTGTTATGGTTGTTTTGAAATATGATGGATGGATGATGACAAATCGTCGTGTATCTTTCATTAGAACATACGTACTCGTAATTACCCATATGGGGTCATCCATTAATTACGTCACACGAATTTATAGGTTTTTTAACCCCTCCCCTCCTCCCTGTCACACTTGGTCACATTTGGCAAACCCCTCCCCCCTAGTGTGACGTCACATTTTTTCTACGAAATCGCCAAATCGAATTAAGTAAGTACCTAAGTATTATTAATATTTTATCAAAATATTTTTGACGATATAAATATTAGTAATTTTATAACCCAAAACTGCATAGGAAAGAAAATTAAACGAATAAAAACGATTATCGTTTTAAAAACTTGTTATTTAACTGTACAGCGAATAAAAAAATTTAAATAAATTTTCGGTTACTGATGAAGTTAAAGTGACGTCACAAAGTTTGTGTCTCCCCCCCTCCCCCATGTCACAATATGTCACATTTTCTTGACCCCCTCCCTCCCCCTAAACGTGTGATGTAATTAATGGATGATCCCTATTCAGAGATATGACGTAATGGAAATGCTACGCAAAACGTTAATGTTTAAGGATAAAATATTAACGAGCATGTGTAAAGATTACCTAATGGGTAATAGTTAATAAGTAATAAATGATACGGGAGAAAGACAACGATTCAGTATAATAAACAAAATAAATCGTATAATGTTTATTATTTTCTCTACTAACTATCAACATTCATATTATTAATATCCTCGTGGTTGCGTGGACACATAATATCAAATTATGTCAGAAAAAAAACAGTATACTTTGGAATGGAAGACCTATAAAGTTATAAACCTTTGAACACTGCACCAATCATACCGGGTGTGGCCTGTAACACGAGCAAATAATTAAAACATAGATTGTACTCCTCAAACGGTGACACTTTTGTTCAACAACTTTTAAAAATTATGAAGTATTTAGACTCCCTATTTTTCATACAAAATAAATATTATCTTCAATGGACGCCATCGCCACGCCATTATCATTAAGATTGCCGTTACTTGTCACGCCTTAAACATAACAAAATTCGCAATACATTGCGTCTTAGAATAAAATTTAAAGTGTATTAAAAATCAAACTACAAGTTATTTTTAAAAGTAGCTGAACAAATGTTGGTCAGTATGAGGAGTACAGCCTACGGTTTAATTTTTTGCTCATATTATAGGCCACACCCGGTATATCGATATGCGGCGCGTCATTGTGAACCTTATCGAAATAAAAGAAGGTTGATATTGGGCTGTAGCCGCGCGCGTCACTTGACGTCTTTAGCGGTCAAAGGGATCTTGTTAATAATCCCCTGGAGGAAAAAAAATAAGTTTCAGTTGATTATGTTGTGACCACAACTCGATTTCATAATCTCATTTGTTATGGCTCCTCTACACGATGAGCCAACGCCGGCCACTCCAAGGGACGCATTTATGCGTTAGAGGGAGCAAGTGATATTGCTATCTCATTCTGCCGCATGGCTGCGTCTCTTGGAGGGGCCGGCGTTGGCCCATCGTGTAGAGGAGCCATTACATACTCTTTTTGTTAAGCCCCAAGACACAGGCTCAGCCTAATTTGGGGTTTACCAGACACCTCCTGTGCATGTACTGTGTTCCCAATTATTATCAATAAATTATACTTATTCTCATTTATAAGAAACACCACGCTGCGCTCTAATACCCGCATTGCCGACGTAGGCGAGAAAACCGCTAGGCGCAAATGGGACTGGGCCGGTCATGTCTACGTCATGCATCCGGAGAGGTGGGCTAGCTTACCCCCCAAGTGGATGCCGGTAGAGGGACGTGGCCGCGGTAGGCCCAAACGGGGATGGCGAGATGACCTGGACAGCTTCCTGAACAACTGGCCGGAGGAAGCACCAAATCGGGAGCCGTGGAAATTAAAGGGAGCCTTTACCCGGCAGTGGGACACTCACATAGGCTAGGAAAAAAAATCTCATTTGAACTTACAGCAGAGAGTGCGTTCGGATCAGCATTACTCTTGAGCAGGAGCTGAATGATGAGCGTGTGGCCTTGCTGCGACGCTTGGTGCAGGGGCGTGAACCTAGACGGAATGAAATAAGAATATAATAAGGGACACTTATCAGTTCCAACGCATGTGGGCACATCGTCAAGCAAACGGTAATTTGGTGTTGATTATCAAAATTAATTTTTAGGCTTACTGCGTTGAAGGTGCGACTAAAAATCGCCCTTATTGGATCGCCCGCGGCCCGTGTGGGACCTTTTGATGGATTTGATTATAAATGTCACAAACATAAATAAAGATAGTGGCAAGTAATGATGTATAATTATCGTACATTCGTTGCCCTAACATATCGACTTTTCTATACAGTTAGTATGGCGCCACGGATGCTGCTAGTTGGGGCATTTACTGTACCTACTATTGAAAATGAATAGAGTTGTTATAACGTCTGTGCGAAGTTTAACCCTATGAACGCTTACCTTGTAACGCTGTAGCTGCACGCGTCTTTGGCGATCAAAGGATGCCTTGGGGTTAGTTAGTCCTAGACCTATACGACCTTCGAAGGCGGCAACCAAAGAGAATTTAACACTACATGTTACACCTACCTATGTTGGGCCCTCGCTGTGACATCCGCCCCGGCCTCCACTAGCGCCCTGGCGGCGCGCCGCACTGCCCGCCGGCGGCCAGCAGCGCCTTCAGGACGGCTGTGCGGCCTTCGGAGGCGGCTACCAAAGAGAATATAACACTACATGTGTTACAATGCACTTACCCATGCTGAGCCCTCGCTGTGACGTCCGCCCCGGCCTCCACTAGCGCCCTGACGGCGCGCCGCACTGCCCGCCGGCGGCCAGCAGCGCCTTCAGGACGGCTGCGCGGCCTTCGGAGGCGGCTACCAAAGAGAATATAACACTACATGTGTTACAATACACCTACCCATGTTGAGCCCTGGCTGTGACATCCGCCCCGGCTTCCACTAGCGCCCTGGCGGCCGCGTGGTGGCCGTGGTGCGCGGCGGCGTGTAGCCGTCGCGGGTGCGCGCGCCGCACTGCCCGCCGGCGGCCAGCAGCGCCTTCAGGACGGCTGTGCGGCCTTCGGAGGCGGCTAATATAACACTACATGTGTTACAATACACCTACCCATGTTGGGCCCTCGCTGTGACGTCCGCCCCGGCAGCGCCCTGGCGGCGTGCCGCACTGCCCGCCGGCGGCCAGCAGCGCCTTCAGGACAGCTGTGCGGCCTTCGGAGGCGGCTACAAAAGAGAATATAACACTACATGTGTTACAATACACCTACCCATGTTGAGCCCTGGCTGTGACGTCCGCCCCGGCCTCCACTAGCGCCCTGGCGGCCGCGTGGTGGCCGTGGTGCGCGGCGGCGTGCAGCGGCGTGTAGCCGTCGCGGGTGCGCGCGCCGCACTGCCCGCCGGCCGCCAGCAGCGCCTTCAGGACGGCTGTGCGGCCTTCGGAGGCGGCTAGGTGCACTGGAGTTAGGCCTGCAACAGAAAATAACAGCTCGAAATATGACATCATAAGGGCTAATTTAGACGAAAACGAAGTAACGGGAGAGAAAAACCGAGGAAAAGGTGGATGGACTGTATGAGAGATGATATGAAACGAACGCAAGTGAATGATGAGATGACGGGCGAGAGAGAGGTATGGAAGAAAAAAACATGCTGCGCCGACCCCAAATGAATGGGATCAGGGCAAGAGAATGATGATGAAGGGCTGATTTAGACGGCGCGCACTCGCATGCGATTTTAGTCACATTGCGGACTGTTGGTTACGTCCAATTCAACCGACCGATAATAGTAGTTTATGTGACTGCTACATAATGAAAGGCATTAAAATACGAGTGTGGGTTTAAGAAACGAACGAAGTGAGTTTCTTAAAAGGATCACACGAGTGTTTTAATGCCTAATTATGTACAGTTACATACACTACTTTATCTACACACATATTATTACCTTCTATTATATATTCACCAACCTCATATTTCAACCGACATCCATCGTTGCTGTCTGACTTAACTCGCAGATTTGAGAGGTGGCGGCTCCTAAATATCTTTTTATCACTCATTTTACACGATACTTTTGCTTAAAGTTTGTTTAAAAACAACTATCAAATCAATTTTATAACCTAAAACTAATTAAAAGATGAAACTGTAAGTCAAATGGCGGTAAATGAAAACTTTTTTTCACAAATGTCACGCATCCGTAGTTTTTTTTAATTCATAGACAAAAGAATGAAGTCCCTATTCTCATGCCACTCGAGATCAAATGTCGTACGGTTTATATTAAAAAAATATACCGAATTGACGTTTCGTATCGATAATTGTTTTAATATCTATGGATACTAGAATAGACACCCACTTGAGTTTTGACAGCTGTTCCAAATTTAAAACTCATAACCTTACAAAAATCTGTAAAGTTATAACTTTAAAGTGCAAATTTTACCTACTACCACAGATAAGAAAGTTCTCATAGTAAAATTGGTTGTGATAATGCTGGTCATTTCCTACGGTTTCTGAATGCATTTTAGAGCAGTAATGATATGTGCGTAGATAAAAAGAGATTTGACATCCTGAATTGATTCGCTAAGCCTCACTTGCACCATTCCACTAACCAGGGTTAACCGGTTAAAGCTGGAGTTACCATGGTTACCAGTACAAGTTGACACTGGGATAACGGTTTAACCGCCTAACCCCGGGTTAGTGCGATGATGCAAGTGACCCTAATGGGTTACTTTTTTATAATTTAGTATACTTTTCAACAAAATAATCACACTCACCATTGTTAGCCGGAACGTTGACATCAGCCCCTCTCTCTATGAGCATTTCCACGCAGTCCTCATGCCCTTCTTGGGCCGCCATGTGCAGCGGTGTGAACCCGGCCTTGGATTTCACGCCCGGGTCCGCGTCTGCGCAAACGGAAATACTTCTTAATATCAAAGTAAGAAGGTTGCAAGTTAACAAAACAAAACACTGCCGAGAAATACGAGTAGACTAAAGATGGATTTGAATGTTTAAAAAATATTAACAAATTATCTTAAGAGTTAGCACTAAATGTCTATAAAAATATTGATATATTATTATTTATTACACACCTCGTATCTCTCGTATCTTATTTTTATACTTAAATATACAGATGTGTTTTAATAAAAATTGTCACGAAATCGACGAATATAATAGAAAGACTACCGGAAAGAAAGTCGTATCTAAAATAACTGTTATGGAAACAGTTTAAATTACAAATATGATTAACTTCCAATTAAATAATTTAAAAGGCCATTAGAGATAGTGCCGATTATTCAATAAGCGACTATTATTGAATTCTTTGTGACCTTTAAGGCATGAATCACTACATTTAAGCATGATTTTGAATGAAATAAATACATAACTACAATACCCATAACTACAAGTAAATAACACGTATTAGTGAAACGGGTCAATTGAAATACCTGTTTAATTATATAGGTAACTTCGCTTAGTATATGACTTTAACTATGACTACAACGATAATAATTAATAATATAACAGCTACAGTGATACTGAACGATAAAGCTCATATTACTTAATAAAACATGTGTCCTATAATAGCAACTGTGATTAGTAAATGAGCTGTATTTCAACAACAATATGAACTACAAAACTACATCAATCTCAAACTGACAAAAATATAGTTCTAAAAATCAAAGGTGCAATTTAAAATCGACCCTATCCCACCAACAATACGTACCATGTTCGAGCAGCGCGAACGCGATGTCAGGATGGTTGTGCCGACAGGCGATATGCAGCGCTGAATGACCGTTCTTGGCGAGCGAGTGCGGCGACGCACCTGCAAAGGAATCTAGCTTACACTACCATAGCGGCTAGCTGTGCGTAAAGGCTGGATTGCTTTGGCAAACTTAGGCCAAAGTCGTTAGTCAAAAGAATGTAATATTTGAAATCGAAATAATTGCGTAGCACTTGAAAATTAAGTAACGAAAAAATAAAATTGTCTGTAATTTCCATACAAAGTGGCTAGTTTTAATTACTTTTGAGTGAATTATAATTTTATCGGTTTTGATGAATTAAAAAAATTGTTGATCATTTATTTTTTGGATATTCGAACTTGCAAGAATCTAAACGACAATAGTTTTGGTTTTTTGCGGTCGTTTGTTATTATACGTTTTAGATATTTGGTTAAAGTGTGTCAAAGTGAAATTCAATCTAAACGCACATTGTTACATAATTTGCCTTTACAAGTACAAGTTATAGATACAAAAACATACAAATATTCTGTCTCACAGATATATATGTGGGTGTAGCAACACTGTCAGAGGCCAAGATCCACTTCGGGTCGCTGCGCCACGGCAGTAAGTAAGTAAGTAAGTGTAGCAACACTAAGGTAATGAATGTAGTGTCGGTACATAGCATCATATATTACTAACAATGTGTATATTGTGTATGTGTCAAACTGTAAACGTTTGAATATAAAAGCATTTCTGCATTTTCAAGGCGTCATTTTGCCTTTTTGAGTGTTCAAAATTATTTGTGTGATTTAAAATGTATATCTAATACAAACCTTTATCCAAGAGAAGCAACGCGATATCTGGATGTCCGTAATAAGTAGCCATGTGTAGAGGTGTGATGTGGCTTTTGCCTGGCGCGTCAGGTTGCGCGCCCCTGGCGAGTAGGAGCCGGGCTACTCCGATGTCGCCATATTTGGCCGCGAGGTGCAGGGGTGTGAAACCTTTGCGGGTCTCGGCTTCGATTGGCGCGTTGTTGTCGAGTAAAATGGAGGCTACTTCTTCTTTGCCTGAAAATGATGAGTGAGAGTTAATAAATGCATACTTTGTTACAGAAATTATATGAGTTTTTGGGTATAATACGCTTGTATTCTGTACCTTCTTTAGCTGCGATGTGTAGCGGCGTGTAATGGTCCTTGGTAGCTGCAGCGACATCGGCGCCATGTTGTAACAGCAACGCAGCGATGTCGGCGTGTCCAAGACGTGCTGCTACGTGGAGAGGAGTCTGCTCTTCGCGTGCTCGGGCTTCCACCTGGAAATAATAAATATAATGAATGGGTAGTGTACATAACGAGACAATAAAAAAAAAAACTGTTAGTACAGTAACACTTAATTTGAACGCCACACCTACCCGCCCGCTTCCGCTCCCACTAGTCCTGAGCTGACGTCATGTTGTATACATTACCTTAGCGTTGTTCCGCAGCAGCACCCGCACTAGATCCGTCTGGTGTGCCCTGGCGGCCAGATGCAAGGGCGTCTCTCCGCGCGCCGTGCACGCGTCCGCCTCCGCTCCCGCTCCCACTAGTCCTGAGCTGATGTCATGCTGTATAAATTACCTTAGCGTTGTTTCGCAGCAGCACCCGCACTAGATCCGTCTGATGTGCCCTGGCGGCCAGATGCAAGGGTGTTTCACCGCGCGCCGTGCACGCGTCCGCCTCCGCTCCCGCGCCCACTAGCACAAGGGCGATGTTCATGCAGCCCATGAACGACGCCACGTGGAGGGGCGTCAGGCCGGATTCTGTGGTCGCTGATTTACCTGAAAACACAAAGTAAGTATAATTGGTTAGCACTGATTGACTAGCACGTTATCTTTACGCGGATTAGCAAAGTAATATTTATGTTTTATAACAGCGGAAAAATCAACAATAGCAACTCCACTAGCATGGATTATTACCATCTCGAGAGGATGCTAGCGAATAGGGCGGCTAAAAGGGCCTACCGAGGGACGCGCTAAAGGTCCGTGACCACCACCCTAAGTAGCGATAGAGGTTGAGTAAATGTCACGCTCCTTGCACTCAGAAAACTGAAAAGCAGTCGCACAAGAGAGGACGTTTACCAACTCATTTATGCAAGTAACCACGAGGCCTTCCTTTGGTATCATCCCAATATATTTTTACTTTTCGTTTGGCGTTTGTCAATAAATGGTAGAGAACAGGTAAATATACTCACTGGCACCATATATGAGCAGCAGCTCAACTACCTTGAGCCTATTCTTCTTACAGGCGATGTGTAAAGGATTGAAGCCGTTCAGAGCTCTAACCGCGTCTGTGTCCCTGTCATCTTGGCTACTGTTTTCTAGAGAATAGGTTAGTATACTCACTGGCACCATATTTGAGCAGCAGTTCAACCACCTTGAACCTATTCTTCTTACAGGCGATGTGTAAAGGATTGAAGCCGTTCAGAGCTCTAGCCGCGTCTGTGTTCCTGTCATCTTGGCTACTGTTTTCTAGAGAATAGGTTAGTATACTCACTGGCACCATATTTGAGCAGCAGTTCAACCACCTTGAACCTATTCTTCTTACAGGCGATGTGTAAAGGATTGAAGCCGTTCAGAGCTCTAGCCGCGTCTGTGTTCCTGTCATCTTGGCTACTGTTTTCTAGAGAATAGGTTAGTATACTCACTGGCACCATATTTGAGCAGCAGTTCAACCACCTTGAACCTATTCTTCTTACAGGCGATGTGTAAAGGATTGAAGCCGTTCAGAGCTCTAGCCGCGTCTGTGTTCCTGTCATCTTGGCTACTGTTTTCTAGAGAATAGGTTAGTATACTCACTGGCACCATATTTGAGCAGCAGTTCAACCACCTTGAACCTATTCTTCTTACAGGCGATGTGTAAAGGATTGAAGCCGTTCAGAGCTCTAGCCGCGTCTGTGTTCCTGTCATCTTGGCTACTGTTTTCTAGAGAATAGGTAAGTATACTCACTGGCACCATATTTGAGCAGCAGTTCAACCACCTTGAACCTATTCTTCTTACAGGCGATGTGTAAAGGATTGAAGCCGTTCAGAGCTCTAGCCGCGTCTGTGTTCCTGTCATCTTGGCTACTGTTTTCTAGAGAATAGGTTAGTATACTCACTGGCACCATATTTGAGCAGCAGTTCAACCACCTTGAACCTATTCTTCTTACAGGCGATGTGTAAAGGATTGAAGCCGTTCAGAGCTCTAGCCGCGTCTGTGTTCCTGTCATCTTGGCTACTGTTTTCTAGAGAATAGGTAAGTATACTCACTGGCACCATATTTGAGCAGCAGTTCAACCACCTTGAACCTATTCTTCTTACAGGCGATGTGTAAAGGATTGAAGCCGTTCAGAGCTCTAGCCGCGTCTGTGTTCCTGTCATCTTGGCTACTGTTTACTAGAGAATAGGTAAGTATACTCACTGGCACCATATTTGAGCAGCAGTTCAACGACCTTAAGCCTGTTCTTCTTGCAGGCGATGTGTAAAGGAGTGAAGCCGTTCAGAGCTCTGGCGTTTGCGTCTGCGTTTCTGTCGAGAAGCAGCTTGGCTACCTGCAGGCATAATTAAAGTCTAATTTAGTAAACATTAGGTGCGTTTTGCATTGGAAATAACTGCAAACAACTGTGAGATTAAGATTACTTTAGGCATTAATCCATACCATACCATTCATTCATAATTGGCGTGTGAAAGTTCCCTAATATTGAATTTATAGAGTTTGTTACCCTAAATTTAAATTTTCTTTAAGGCTCATTCAGATAATAAGAAAATTCGGATACGAGTTTCTTATAATACGGTATTTTATAGTCTTGGGTGGTCCCATTCGTTTTTCGTCATGTTCTTAAATTAGTCCTATTCTGCTTTCGTCACTCATGCTACATTCGTCACAATCGTCGGTGGCTTTCAATGTAGAATGAGTAACGAAAGCAGAATAGGACTAATTTAAGAACTTGACGAAAAACGAATAGGACGACCAAAGACGATACCATTTATTGATTGATGGACTCGCATGTCAGTTCTCGCACCGTGTGAGACATTAGACACGGGTTCGTTACGTGTATTGCTCTTTCTCTGTCTCTATTACAATTTGGTAATCGCCAGCTATTTCCGGTCTAAATGATCCTTAATAACTTTTAGGTTACTTACTTTGACATGTCCACAGTGAGCAGCGACGTGTAGGGCCGTCAGGTAGTCTACGGTGACGTCATCGATGGGGGCGCCCTCTGTGAGGAGGACTTTGGCCGTCTCCACGTGTTCGCCTTGGACGGACATGTGGAGAGGCGTTAGTCCGTTCTGGAAATAAACATTACATTATTGTTAATGTAGAAACTATCTAATTGGTCTACCTTTTCATTAATTGTATAGGAGCGCTTATACTGCGAGCCGAGCGGACTCCGATTAACTTAAAAAAGAAAACTATTATACATATACTAGCTGTGCCCGCGGCTCCGCCCGCGTGGAATTCGGTTTGTGTCAGTAAGCTGCTAAATATATAAAAAATAGTAAATTATATTACGCTGTATTTTTTTATTCAAAAAATTATAACATTTATAATTTCCTGCATTGATAATTTCTTAAAATAATTCTATCTTATTGTTTCATACTTTTTAGAGCGCGATTTGTAGTAGTCCGACTACGCCCGACTCTTTTAGTATGAGAAAGTCGAAGTCACCTAGCTTTGGACCGCGTGCAGTGCGCCACATACGTCGGGCAATTCCCGACTCCTTTAGTATGAGGGCGCCGAAGGAGCCCGGCTTTGGAACGCATTCAGCGCGCCACGTGCGTCGGGCTTA
Source organism: Cydia fagiglandana (assembly GCF_963556715.1). Lineage (NCBI taxonomy): Eukaryota > Metazoa > Arthropoda > Insecta > Lepidoptera > Tortricidae > Cydia > Cydia fagiglandana. Next base: position 6,845,328 of record NC_085953.1, on the reverse strand, counting down.
GCCCGACGCTTTGAGTATGAGGGTGTCTTCGGCTCCCAACTTTGGCAAGCGTACAGCGTGTCACGTACGTCGGGTTACGCCTGACGGTTTGAGTATGAGGGTGCTTTCGGCGCCCAACTTTGGCAAGCGTACAGCGTGTCACGAACGTCGGTCTACGCCCGACTCTTTTAGTATGAGGGCGCCGTAGACGCCCAGCTTTGAAACGCGTACGTTACGCCCGACGCTTTGAGTATGAGCCTTCGGCGACCAACTTTGGCAAGCGTACAGCGTGTCATGTACGTCGGTCTACGCCCGACACTTTTGATATGAGGGCGCAGAAGACGCCCAGCTTTGAAACGCGTACGTTACGCCCGACGCTCTGAGTATGAGGGCGCCGGAGGCGTCCGGCTTTGGAATGTGTACAGCGTGTCACGTACGTCGGTCTACGCCCGACTCTTTGAGTATGAGGGTGCCGAAGGCGGGTAACCATACAGCGTGTCACGTACGTCTCTTTTAGTATGAGAAAGTCGAAGTCGCCTGGCTTTGAACCGCGTGCAGCGCGCCAAGTTATCGGGCTACGCCAGATTCCTTTAGTATGAAGGCGCCGAAGGCGCCCGGCTTCGGAACGCGTACAGCGCGACACGTACGTCGGGTCAAGTCCGAAGCAGTGCCGGATTAAGATATTTTGATGCCCTAAGCATTTCTAGACTATGGTGCCTCCTCTCCCTAGGATCATTAAGATTACATTATTTTTTTTGGTAAATTGAGTGAAGTTCATTGCCGCATTACAGCTGAGAATGGAAATCAGTCACATCATTTTATCACAAAAATTGACAGTGCCGCAGCAGTAATGTTGCAACAGAGTACCTAATGCTGCTGCAGTCGCCACTCGAATGTCACCTTTATCATAATATGTTAGGTTAGAATGTATTTGAAAACGCGAGCGAAGCGAGCGCGAAAATTTTTCGATATAAAAACGCAATTTGATAGACAGTTGTACATTTTTACTTTTAGTATGGAAATCAGTCACATCATTTTATCCCGAAAATTGACAGTGCTGCAGCAGTAACGTTGTAACAGAGTAATGCAGCTGCAGTCGCCACCCGAATGTCACCTTTATCATATCTTAGAAAGTGAACAAAAACGCGAGCGGAGCGAGCGCGAAAATTTTTCGATATAAAAAATGCAATTTTACTTTTAGTCCCAACCAGGCGCGAATCCAGGATTTCATACAAAGAAGGGATGGGACAGTTTTCTATCAGCCTAGCTTCGCATAGGGCTCGATATTTAAGGGTCTCAGCGAGGTTGTTTTCATGCATAAAAGATGCAAGAAAGCAGAGCTTGGAATTAACCAAGTGAATTGAATTGGCGAAGTGTGAGCAAGCTGCGAAAGAGGAAAGCTTGGTTTGGATCAACGCCCAAGTGTAATTAACCCTTTAACCGCCAGAGTCTGATATATAAGACATTACATATCCAGCTCATTTCGCCACAGTCTGATAAATAAGACAAAGATCTTATTTGGTTTTTACAGCACATTTATAACTCCCGTAACTATGCCAACCTTACTCTGCGTGGTACAATTACTGTCGGTGGCGACACGAGCACGCTCGATCCAAAATTGCTGGCGGTTAAAAGGTTGGTAGAAGATCAACTTTGCCGTAAGGCAGAAGGCCTCGCATAAGATAAGACCTAACGCCGAACCGCAAAAGAGTGGATTGAAATCGAATCTATGCATGTAATCACGATCACGACTCTTCTACTGCTACCGATTGTTTCCCAAAGAATTACGCGCCATTATTTTTGCAAATTAGCTTTTGGACAGCTAAAAAAAATCGTGTAATAAAAACGATGTGTCTGTCCCTAATTTTAAAATTTGTTCTACTTTTTCAACCTGGCATTTTGGTGCCCCCCCCCCCCCTGAACGTGATGCCCTAAGCACGTGCTTGTTTTGCTTATTGGTTAATCCTGGTCCGAAGGTTTTACTATGAGGGCGCCTTCGGCGCCCGGCTTTGGTAAGCGTTCAGCGTGTCACGTACGTCGGGCTGTCGGGCTAAGGTTAAGGCATTCCGAAGTTAAGGTGTAATAAAGAAACTCAGATAAATAAATATATACCTATATACAAACACGAACGCTGAAAACACAATACACTCTCTCTCTCTTTTTTCTGGGTAGTCGTGAAAAAAATGGCACTGTGCAATGAGGGGTAATAAATTTACTGTCGTTTAATTTTGTTGTATATTATTAATTCGACATAATTATTCAATTAAATTCGTTGATGTCCGTACCCCCTCATCTAAACTTAGAGTTAATTTGGCAAAAACCTTCCTCGGTGGCTATTCATGTCACTACGTATTAAATTCAGCGCCATCTGTTAGTTTACCAGGGTACTCAATAGTGATAGCACATATTTGAAAAAAGTTTGCCCCTCCTTCCTAAGTAGCGCCATAAGATTCAGGGGCAAACTTAAATCAAGTGAGGGTTATGGCGACCCCCCCTTTTAAGGGTTGAATTTTTATAGCCTATAACCTGGCCGGAGATTTTCTCGACAGATTAGTAAAGTTTGCATCAAAATCCATTCAGCCGTTTTCACGTGATGCGCGTTCAAATAAACAGACAAACAGATAAACAGACAAAAATTCTAAAAACTGTTGGAACGTGTTCTGTTATCGATTCTAAGTAACCCCAGCCAACTTTTTTTCAAATATCTTCCATGTACAGACTTTCGACCCTCTACAGCTTTATTATATGTATAGATAGATATGTATTAATGATGGAAACGCTTAACTATAATATATGCAGTTTACTATCTAAGACTATTTCAGAGGGTCAATAACGTGTCCGTTCTGTTGAAAACCCAGTCATATTGTATTCTAAATTCTAAATCGGAAACCTTAGTTACAATTCGCGGCAATAAACAAGGGACTCCTGTGTTACCCAGGTTATCCTCTACAGTTGCATGTAGTCGAATCAAAGATCATCATCGGGCCTACCGCGAACCACGTTCGACGTCTTGCCTCTGTGTCGCACTTGTAATCTCGAACTTAAGTGTGAGAGGGAGGCAACACGCCGTACGTGGTTCGCGGTAGCACTCAGCTTCGGAGGCAATACGACTAGATGTAGCTTACCTTCGTTTTGCTCGTGATGGGGGCACCGTGTTGTAACAGCCGCGACACGACGTTGCTGTGTCCGGAGCGCGCAGCGCAATGCAGAGGGGTGAGGCCGTCTCTCGTCACAGCGGCAATGTTTGCACCTGAAAGTACATGACATATTTACATTTAAAAAAACCTTAGCAGTAGAAAATCAGCTTTTATCATAAGATGCAGGGGGAGATGTCTTGTTTGTCCGAACGGCCTGAGAGCATACCACATACCAGCGACGAATAAATTTGCCTACACCAACAATTCCCAGGTGTGCCCACATCAATGTTTTTCAAAGAAGAGTTTTATGCGCTGCGCTGAATAGATCCGTCACATCACCAGTCAGTCAGTCCGTCGCCAATCAATCGTTTACGTGACCGTAAGGCCGAACAAAAGGATAGGAATCGGTAGTAAAATAGTTCATGGAAGACACGTCGACACGACAGCAATAAGAAATACAACAAGGGTGGGAAGTGTTATCTGGAACACTATTCTGATATGATTCTTACCATTTTCTACCAGTAAATCGACCATAGCCAGCTGTCCCCACTTGCTAGCAACATGCAGTGGTGTGATATTATGTTTAGCCACACAACAGCTTAAAGCTTTGGCCACACAACAGATAACAATCTGGAACACTATTCTGATATCATTCTTACCATTTTCTACCAGTAGATCTACCATAGCCAGCTGTCCCCACTTGCTGGCAACATGCAGTGGTGTGATATTATGTTTAGCCGCTCGGCCCGAGTCGGCACCGGCGGCGAGTAAAGCCTTGGCCACACCGACGTTCCCGTAATGCGCGGCTATGTGTAGCGGTGTGAACCCGGACTTGGAACAGGCGTCGGGGTTGTGTTCGTTCTGAAACAAAAAGTGGTATTAATCCAATTCCATCAAATATATGACAATTTGGAGTTTATATGATAATAATGACTGTGGAATATGGAAATATTATTTAAATTTTAGATTGAATAATATACCATTACGAAATACTTCTCATACAAAGGAATCCAAAAGCTTATGGTAAATTATTCCTTGCCAGTGCTTTGCCACCGCTATGCATCACCCTCGAAATGCATTTTCATGAAATCGTACTGGGTGCTTGTAGATTGTAGTCGGACATAGTGAACATGAGCAGTGGCGGATTTCCCATAAGGCACAGTAGGCCCGGGCCTAGGGCGGCGAAATATTAGGGGCGGCAAATTGTGACAATAAATTCGCTGATGATAACAAAAAATAACTCAAAATTAGACCAGGCAACGAATTCTCAAAAAAAGGTACCTATAGAGGGAAATGCTTGAAACACAATTTTTGACTTTGTACCTAACTTTATTTGGACTATCTAGGAGGTGAACATATCAAAAGTCCCCGGCCGTAGCCCTTGAGCAGGGGGAAGAGAGAGGTTTGAAGGTCACATTTTTCAGTTTTTCGCTTATATCTCGGAAACTATGCGTTCTAACGAACCACATGATCATTATACAAAATGAATGTTGGTTGAATTTGCTACAAGCTACAATTTTTATGATATCTGGAGGGCCCTCCACACTTGTGCGTGAATCGCGGCCCGAAGCCGCGAACACGAGTGTGGCGTCGATTTCGCATATTGTTGACGCCTTCGCGCCTTGTTCCCCGTTTATAGGGTTCCGTACCCCAAAAGGAAAAAACGGAATACCCTTATACTCGTGCGTCTGGCTGTCCGACTGTCACAGCCTATTTTCTCCGAAACTGCTGGACCAATTAAGGTCATGGCACACATACGTAAGTTTGTGACCCAAAGATGAATGTGTAACATAAATAAATGAATTTTAAAATGGAGGCCATTTTTGGGGGGTAAATGAGAAAATTTAAAAATAAAGTTTTTGAAACTGTATATTGTTACGTGTTATAACGTGTTACATATCAAATCAAAGAGCTAATTGTAAGAATCTCAAATATTTTTTTTATAATTTTAGGATAAATAGTTTAGCAGTTATTCAAAAAAATAGGCAAAACAAATGTTTTTCTGGGTTTTTTTAGATTTTTTGAATGTTTTGTAGTTACATAAAAAGTCAATGTTATTGGTAAAACTGTCATTTAAAATGAAAAAGTATTTGCTTATTTTTTTCCTATGCTCATGTCACAAGGACGTATAGTTTCTGAGATATAATAAGCGAAAATGTGACCTTTAAACCAAACCCCCGCTCAAGGGGACTTTTCATATGTTCACCCTCTAACGAGTCCAAAAAATTTACTAATTGTAAGTAAAAAATGTGTCCGAAGCATTTCCCTCTATAATATATCTTTTCGTTGCCTGATCTAAATGTAGTCAATATGATGGGCGCTGATGCTGAGAAAGGGGCGGCTGCAAGGCTTGGGGCCTAGGGCGGCAAAGACTGCAAATCCGCCACTGAACATGAGATCATCAATCATGTTGCGTTGTTTGTTTGTTTATATTCAGAGCGCGTTACTTTTTCCTGACCGATTCCTCCTCTAAGAAAATAGTCTACATTCGTCGTTTGAATCAGGTTGCTTTCAACCTAAACAGGTACTTACTTCTAGCAATAATGTGGCAGCCTTGACGTCATTCTTCTTAGCAGCAATATGCAGGGCAGGCAACCGCACTTTGCCTCTCGTGTCAGATTCTAGCAACTCGGCGACCACGCGGTCGTGTCCCTGCTGCATGGCCACAGCTAATGGGGTGAAGCCATCCTGGAAAATACAAAACAAAGCACGTCTTAAATATCCCGGTTGATTAAGAACTTCCCAAGATAAGACTTCTTCTTCTCGTGTCGATGGTTTCGTTTTTATATTAAGCGGGACCAGAAGGTAGCGACGCTTAACGCCCTGTCTGTTGCGCCCCGTAGATCTTGCACAAGATGAGACAATAGTGTAGAACAAGAACAGGGTTATTTAGAGGGGTATTTCATGACTACTACTGAAACTCATCTGCGATCGCAGAAGTCTCATTTGACTCTCATTGCTCTATAATAACGTACCTCCACAGTCAGTGAATATGGACACATGCTTAGCAATATAGGTAGATACAAAACCCATACAGATGTTGATAGCGATTCCGACAGTGTTTATATCCTAATTTCTCTGGTCTCATTCTTAGCTTGACGTATATTTTTGCAGCAAATTTTGCTACACACACATATAGAGATACATATAGAGGTGAAGCCTGTTTGTGTATGATCTGCTTTAGTGCTTTACCAAATATGCTCACCTCAGTGGCTAGTGTTTGACTAGCGCCAGCAGCTAACAGCATCTTCACACAACCAGCATGGTTCTCCTGCGCGGCCATGTATAGTGGAGTGAAGCCAGCAGCAGACTGAGCGTCTGCCTTGGCGCCTGCGCCGAGCAGCGCCCGCGCCACTGGCTCCTGGCCCGCTAGGCATGCTATGTGTAGGGCTGTGTTGCCTGAAATACAATGTCAAATGTAAATTACTGCCAATATCTTCTACACAATCTGTTTTTCTAATCCAGCGTTTTTTTTTAAACGGCATGTCATTGTGACATTATAATATTTCATCATCATCATCATTATTAGGCCTTGTGCATCTTTACTGATGATTTAAGCAGCATCTATGACTTACTTATTATCTAGCGACAGCGTCGCTCGTGGCTATATAACCCGATCCTTGAACGGCACAGTCGCCCACATTTGTGACAAATAAAAGTGCATTGAGGATCCGCATCGAGGCGACCCTCATCGCGCATGTGTTTTATTGCCCGTTTTCGGGCCAAGTCTTGAAACCAGCACCTATCATCACACGACCTATCATGGGTAATATTTAGGTTGTTGGTTATTGACTTGATGATGATTGACAGAACAATCCCCGAAAAGTCTGGGTTCTCTAGGTCACAGTTCGGATAGGAAGGTCAGGTTTGCTTGCGCCAATTGTTTATGGAACTTCCAAATATATTGAAAGACTTGGCTCGTTTAGGGCGTATTAAGTGCCAAGCAGACCCCAGACTCCTTCAGGATGCAGCCGGAAAGGCACTAATAGAATTAGGTTAGGTTTACCTTTCTTAGTAGCTGCGTCCACGATGGCCCCCCGTTTGAGGAGCTCCTCGACCACTGCGATGTGGCCATCTTTAGCTGCCAAGTGTAGCGCGTTCAGGCCATTCTGGAACAATACAAAATTATTCATCAGTTATTAATGCAAAAAATTAAACAGTGAAGAGATTCAGGCGTTACTTTGCGGTTTATTAAAAAATTAAATTACCACCTAGTTCTCAAGTCATAAGGAATATATTTAATTGTAAAGCTTAGCATAAACGTTTTAAAAGTACCATCGGAGACAACTTAGTTCAGATTATTGTGCTAATATTTATGAAATTTTAATCCCGATGAAGTGTGACGTAGAAAACTGATGCTAGCAGGAGCTAGCTAGGTATTGTATTCCTTCAAAAATTTAATGACAAAGTAGTATAAAAGTACATCCGTTCCACACCAATTTTGGTGGCTAGCCATAAGCCGCGCGTAGCGCTGTCGCCACCTAGCGGCCGTATCGGTCCTGATCATAACAGACGCGTTTTGTTAGAAAGTGAGTCTTCTGTACCTAGTACTATTATTTATTAGGGGGAACCTGGTAGGAACATAAAAAATAACCTCTTGAATGCACAAATCTTGTGAGATATTTAAACAGAGGTATGCAAATACCAGTTCCCCTGCACTGATAGGCAAATAGCCGCACAAACAGATGGAAATTATACGGCTTCCATTATCTGATCTCGTTAGAGAAATGGTTTAATAGCACAGAATAGAAGTAGACAGTAAGACGTTATAGTCAAATATCGCTTTGTTATTGTAAAAAAAGTAGTTATCACGTTATCGAAAACGACAAAAACAACAATCTTCATAAGATCATAAACGTATCTTAATAATAACAGAAGCAATACAAAACGTTAACGGTTTCGGGCATCACTTTTGCATGAAAAATGAATATAAGGAGTCACCGAGACTTTTTTTTGTGAATCAGCTCCTAGAGGGATATTAGAAATAATAGTAAACATAGCTCTTGGGGCAAGCACTAACTATTAGCAAGATAAAGAAAACTAACAAAACTAAAGCTAGAATATAATAATTTGATATACTTAATTATTATATGCATGAAGTCACACATATAATCAAAACTATCAGTGCCCTGTTTATCAAAAGCTTGTAACTTATAATACAAGTGGAAGTCCCTTTCTAACAGAAGCTGTCAAAAAGGGACTTCCACTTGTATTACAAGTTACAAGCTTTTGATAAACAGGGCTCAGATGACATGCGTTATTTTTACAAGTGATTCCCCTGTTACCGTATGCTAAGCTGCCATCATAATGTACATTTTTCAAGCTGCTTACCGCGGGAAAAATCGCCAGTGGGATAATGTTTCATTAAAATATTCTACTAATGATCAAATCTCTTCGCAATACCACTAATAAGAATTATTTACCTACCTTTGTTCATGGGAATAGCTAACAGTTATAAATACTTCGAGACGTGAGTAGATATTTTTTTTGTACAATATTTACTGTACTGTGAATAGGTACCGTAAATCGGGGTGAGTAGATTTCGCGGGGAGAGGTGGGTTCTGAATGGGGAGAGGTTTGAGAGGGGGGTGAGAAGGGATTTTAAGGCTACTGCTACAAAAATAATGTATTCCAATTTAAAATGGAGCTATAGTAATACGCATAATAAAAAAAAAACAATCCAACAATTTTCCAAAATCACCTTTGTATGAAAACCCCTCTCACCCCAAATACTAGGCATTACGGGGTGAGGTGGGTTTTCCTCTTTATCGTCAAAGTTATGAAATGGAACTACCCAAAATAAAATAATAACTAAAATACAAACGTCCGGAACACTTATTATATACACCATTCAGTTTTCATATGTAAAAATAAAATGTTATCGAGGTTTGAATTTCAGTTTTGACCCTACTCTCCCCATTTTACGGGACGTACTATAAACGTTGTATGTTTTTTGAACCACGACGGTAGCAAACAAGCGCACCTACGATTGGCCTGAGAGTCTACCGCGAACCACGTTCGACGTGTTGCCTCCCTGTCACACTTATGTACGAATTTACAAGGGCGACAGAGAGGCAACACGTCGAACGTGGTTCGCGGTAGGCCCTCTGGTGCTAAGCGGCTACCTATCCAAACGTATCGACACTTGCATCTCCAGTAAATAATGTATGGAAATGATGGCGTTTCGTTATCTGCAAACGATTGTCATATTACTTATATCACTACACCTTATAAAACTAAGTCCTCCGCCGCGTCTGTCTGTTTGTGTGTTTGTATGTTCAAGATAAACTCAAAAACTACTGAACAGATTTTCACGCGGTTTTCACCTATCAATAGAGTGATTATTGAGGAAGGTTTTGGGCGTATAATTTGTTAACCCGTGCACAGCCGGGGCGGGTCGCTAGTAAGTAAATAATATACGCAATGTAACTAATACGGGCGAGCACAGCACGAGTGTAAAAGGATCCTAATGAATTAGCATCCGAGCGGAACGCGTTCGAGGCCGCCCGCCATTGATATTAGATTGAATATTGTCATTATTCGTAGCCACACACAAAAACTAAATTGATATCGAGAGAGGCAAACAAAATGGTGATTTTAATAAAGTATTATCTATGGCCGAAGATGGTTAAATGAACTGGCTTTTGGATAAAAGTTTTTATAAAATTTCGCAATCAAAAGTCGTCTCTTGAAATTTTTGTGAACGCAACCATCGCGGGGAATCAGGTCGATGACACTCGCTTTCGTATATACGTATACTTTCGTATATTTGTATTTTATATATACAATTATATATTGTATATAGGTATGGTTACTAACTTAAAATATGCAACACCGAATATTTGGGCAACTACATTCAAGTAACTTGGCGTCTTACACACGCGAGCCGGCATAATGTTTCGCTCGTTTGAGGTTATATCCCAAAGTTTACGGGAAAAGTGAAGCGGAAGCTAGTTTTATAACTAGGCCAAGCAAATAGAACCCGGGATCTTTCTAAAGTAAGCACGTGAGTGAATGGGGCCACGGATCGCTATAATTCTCAGTCCATTCATTCTTTTCATTCCCAAGAATCTTGGGCAAAGATGGCGGGAGTCGCAAATTGCTTTCGGATCACAAGGGCGTCCGCTAGCTGCTGCGGTTGACCAGATCCCTTTGTTTGACATAATGATTGAGTCATATCATAATGCAATGGTTGTCAGATTATCATTAGTCATAATTCTGAAACCGTTAACTTTTCGATAGTCGTAAGGTTATCCTATATATAGGTTAGGTTTCTGTTAAAAGTTACGCGTTTCTGAGAAAAATCAAATTATGAGTAACGAAAATGCGGACAAACAATACATTATGGCTTAAAACTCTATGGGAAACAATAGAGACCCACGTGAAGCGCTAATTGGCGCGGACGCGTGCGTGTGTTTACCTAAAATGGCACCCGCGTGCGTGCGCCCGCTGCGTGCACTCGGGCCATCTAGCGGACGCCCTAAGGTATTTTTCTTCTCATTTGACTTGACTGGCTGGGTTATAAATAAAAGACTAACTTACTTTGACTATAAATTACATTACGGTAAAATATAGTGCTCCCCGATTCCCCCTATTTCGTTATACATACATTTGGCACTCGCTTAATAGGGTATATTTATGGGTTTACTTTCTCGCCGCCTGCCGTAGTTATATGACGTAACGTAGGTATTACAAGCGTGGCATGGCAACAAGCATTCTATAGATTTGTAGCTATTATTATGTATCAGGATTTTTTACAAACACTGTAGTTTATTTGTTCAAGATGCGTAGCCGTGGACTAGGTTGTAAAAAAAAAGCCTTCAGAAATCTCTTTTGTTTCCACAGTTTTTGGGGAAAATGGCCTACGAGGTAGTCTACCAGAGTTAACTGGTCACAGAAAAATGCTCCTAGCCACACTATACCGGGTGTGGCATGTAACACGAGCAAATAATTAAAATATAGATTGTACTCCTCAAACGGTGACACTTTTGTTCAACAACTTTTAAAAATTATGAAGTATTCAGACTCCCTATTTTTCATACAAAATAAATATGATCTTCAATGGACGCCATCGCCACGCCATACGAGTATCATTGTGATTGACGTTGCTTGTCACGCCTTAAACAACATAACAAAATTCGCAATACATTGCGTGTTAGAATTAACTTTAAAGTCTAATAAAAAAAACGGCCAAGTGCGAGTCGGACTCGCCCATGAAGGGTTCCGTAGCAGCAGGTAACATAATTGTTAACAAAATTGCGGTTTACGATTTATGACAATTAAAAAAAAACTACTTACTAGATCTCGTTCAAACCAATTTTCGGTGGAAGTTTGCATGGTAAATAGAACATCATATATTTTTTTAGTTTTATCATTCTCTTATTTTAGAAGTTACAGGGGGGGGGGGAGGACACACATTTTAGCACTTTGGATTTGACGAATCTATAAGGGTTCCGTTTTTTGCCATTTGGCTACGGAATCCTAAAAATCAAACCACAAGTTATTTTTAAAAGTCCCTGAATAAATGTTGGTCAGTATGAGGAGTACAGCCTACAGTTAAATTTATTGCTCATGTTACAGGCCACACCCGGTATGTCTCACTTAGGTAGGTCATTCGAAACCTATCAATAACAATTCAGCAGAACGATCCCTCGCAACGAGTTTTAAATGCTTCTAACACTTAGGCTTCCCGTAACGGATACGCCTTCCGACTCCCCTGAGGTAATGAACTTAATGAATCCTTAAGAGGCTTAGTTTGGCTACTATAGCACGGAAATGATTATACGCTTCAGTAAATTTCGTCTACGCAATCTTGTGTGACAGGCCCAAGATATTATGTACGAAATGGAGATGTTTGGCCCATTTACTGGCTACATTTGTTAATTATGTACATTTGTTAGAGGAGTGAAGCAGGAAATTAGAAGAAATAAGCGCGCTCCGCGAAACTCGCGCCAGAAGATATAGACGTCAGGCGGGTTTTTTACTTTTATTTCAATTCCTCTGACAATAAACTTCTATTAAAAAAACCTACTTAAGTAACCTGTTTAAAGTAACAGAAATTGCTTCAAGAAATTTTGCTGTGAAGCTGACTGTACCGCGTAATATCACAAGTAACCCAATTTCAAATCCACCGTTAGGAGTTCTTAATGCGACTCACAGATTGCACTTGCCGCGATAAATGCAGCGTTACTAACATAAAGTACCAGCACGGTGTTTCCAGTGAAAGCAAAATAAACCTTAATTCCATGTCATAAGAGTTAATAAATGGCTCATGTGGTGCTTTACCGACGGGTAGACTAATTCGAGTAACTGACACGTACCTATTTATTTCTTTAACTGCGCGGAAAACAAGTTCAATGTTCTGCGGTTTATATTATACCTACTGGAGATAATTTCACAGCATGATGTCGGAGTAGTAGCGAGAATTGCTGCTTTGCCCGAATCCACTAAAGTTTAACAAAAACAGTTTTTGTTTACAGTTTCCTTAGAGGTAAAGGAAGGAAAGATTCGCACATTTTTGGTAAGCTTCGGTAGCTCAGTTGCCCGTGTTCCTAAAGATCCCAAGTCTTGTCCTTTTATTCTGCTCCAAGGAGACCCAATTGTCAATCCTTGATCAGATTAAGATCAAGATCTATACTTAATGACTAAAAATTCTACTATACACAGACAAGACATTAAATAAAATATGTACATGTTAGGTTAAATGCGTTAGGTTTGTTTTAGTACGTAATTTACATTTGAACCGTTTTGAAAGATGATCATCGCTACCTACATTGTGTACTTATTGCAAAGTAGTGTAGTGGAAATCTCCGAATGATTGAAGGAATCAAAGTGCGAAGTCACTTATATACGAAATTCGCAGTCTTGCGAAACAGTTCTCGTAACGATGACCGGCAAAATGCTGAAGTATTTGTATTGTTTTTGGATTACGCCGGGTCCCTACTTAAGCAGTGTTAGGCGAATAAATAAAATACAGCTTCTAAGTATTTATTTACAACTCTATATCCTATATTTCGTATTGGTCGAAGGCGTGGCGACCTTTGCAATCTCCTCAGTATTGAGCCTCCTCATCAGGGGCTCCTATTGTATTTATTGTAATGTATGGAAGCAAATAGACGCCATAAGGTTCACGAATGGTTAACTTTATCAACGATATAATAGTAACACCGATTGTATTTTCACAGTGACGGGATACACCGGTGGAAGCGGCTTATCAGATGACGTCAGCGCCATCATACCACAATAATACTGACAGATAAATCAGACTATATGCGTGGGATGTTACAAAATGGGGTTGGGTGAATAATAATGGCTGAAATGAGATATGCCAAATAGTCATTGTCTATCCCTTAAAATGGTTAGGTAGTACAATTAGATACATTTTTGATCTTGTCCAAGTTAAAAACCGAAACAAGCCATGTTTTACTCTTATATCTTTGGAGATGGAAAACCAAAAATAGGAAGCATTATATTGAAAGCCCCAGTGCCCTAAATACCGCGGCACAAAGGCAATAATAGGACAATGTCATGTTAACATGCCTACGGTATTCCCACGCTGTATTGTAACTTACGGAGCTTAATATAAATAAAATAAATGAACCAAAAATAGGTAAGGTCAATGTGGCTAGTTCCGTCATAGGGCTCGATTTCCTCAATAGTAATGGATTTAATAGATATAAAAGGATAACCAGATTTCTAACCTGTGATCATATATGTGAAAGTCGTGTTCCGATATAAGTCATCGATAGAAGCGTTTGAGTTTAACGTAATTTCCCAGTTCCGTTCTTAATTCTACCCTTTCTACAAACTAGTTTACAAAGCTGTAAGGTTTATTTACAAACATGTCGAAGCCATCAAACGATGTCACTGTAAATGTTGTACTGCCTTGTAAAACAGTCCTTGCATCCTTCCAGAATAAATTTTTGAATTTTGATATTTCAAGTCACAGTGCTACAAAGTCTTGACGTTTACCTCAAAGCAACTCAAATATTGAAGCCAAAACCAAACCCTTTGCTTTCCTTTACTTCCTTCCGAAGTGCACTCTCAGCTGCATATATTCCAATGATTGATATACCAGTGGGACACTGAAGTCTCCAACTGAGAAGAGTATGTCTCGAGAGACTATTACTTTAACGTTACGGAAACTGCAATGGTGGCTAAAAAATAACTGCTTTCCCGTTGCCAGGGAGGTTTTGGGATTATACTGAGCAACTTTTACTATGGGACCAACCCCGAACTCGCTCTTCTTCCTTGCCTTATCCCTTCATTTGGGGTCGGCTCTCCTCGTCCTTAGGCGCCAGGACCACCTGTCCTGGGTTGTCTCTGTGTTCAGCTGTGCCCGTTCCAGATCTTTGGCTACGGTTGTCCACCACGTAGCTAGCGGGCGCCCTCTTCCTTTTCTCTCTTCCGGGATAGCCAAGGCCTTTTTGACTGGGTACTCTTCGTCCCTTCTCATAACATGGCCATACCAACGCATTCGTCTCTCTACCAGCTTATCCCCTATGGGTGCGACTTTGAAGGAACCTCTGACGTATTCGTTGCGTATCCTATCGAGCCTTGTTACGCCGGCTGACCATCGCAACATTTTCATCTCGTTTACGTGCAGTTTATTTTCGTGGGTCTTTTTCGCTGCCCAACACTCGGACCCATATAGCATGGCTGGTCTAACCGCTGTTTTGTAGACTTTACCCTTAAGTTTGATTGGCATACTGTTGTCGCAGAGTACTCCTGACAGAGTTCTCCATCTTAGCCATGCTGTATTGACTCTATGGTTTACGTCCGAGTCTATTTTGGCGTCTTCCGACAGTATTGATCCCAGATATTTAAATTGATTTACTTTGGGCAAGGGCTGGCCATCTATGAATATGTTAGTATTGGGTGTGGTCTGATTACTGAAACTGCATCTCATGTACTCGGTCTTACTGCGACTGATCCGGAGTCCATTGTTCTCGAGTGCTTGCTTCCATTGTTGGAGCGTGGCCTGTAGTTTGTTTGCACACTTATCTGCCAGAACAACATCATCCGCGTACAGCATGCACCATGGTATTGGGGATTGGATGTCCTTTGTGAGATAGTCCATTGATAGGTTAAACAGGTACGGGCTGAGGGCCGATCCCTGATGCACTCCAACCCCAACTTGGAACGGTTTACTTAGTCCTGCTGCGCTTCTCACCTGTGTGCTGATACCTTCATACATGTCCTGCACTAGTACGATATAGTGTTCCGGTATTCTTTGTGCTCTCATCGCCTCGCAGCCCCGCTCTCACAACCCCGAACTCGCTAAAAAAAATTTACGCTCCCATAGAAAATGGACCAGCCAAAATGTATGAACACATAGAACATCCGCATAGGAGTGATTTTTAAGATCTTTTAGTTCAGTCATTAATCATCGCGTAGAACGCGGCCGCATCGCATCTCCAATTCTACACTTCGTTCAGGTCAGGATATTTATTATTCCGGCCTTCTCATATAAAATGGGCGGATAAATTCCTGTCTCTCTCATACACGCCTATTCTTATACATGTAAGAAAGACATGGATATTTAATAAAGGCGAATTCTATGCCCACGGGACGATTTTACGAGATTTTCGTCATCAAGGACACCTGGGGCTGTCTTCAGGTAACGTGACCTGAAAATCTGCGTAATCCACAGCGTTACGGCCAAGTTAAATTAAATTAAAGGAAAGTGAAATAAGGCAGTAGTGAAGAAACATACGATTAAAAATATATAAAGCGTACCACGGGCTGCCAACGTTTAAACCTATCTTATTTCATGTATTACAACTTTATTTCGGCGTTAATCCGATAATTATTTGTATCGGCATATTTTGACTATTTATAATAGAGAAAGAAACCGCAAATCTTCATAAGATACGTACGGGACAACGGCAGACAACTTCATGGAATTCAATGCTCCGATATACCGCGAAAATAAGGCTACTTCACTCTCCTGATTTTATACGGGAGAACCTATTTTTATTCGCGATTCTAAGGTAATTCTTATAGTTGTAGTAAATGTACTAGATATTATTATATGTACAATGTGTAACAGTAAGTGCTACAAACCCATTAACCATAATGTACGTACTCATATGCAACTGCGCATAACGATTCGCTTACGTATCAAGGTCGACACACAGGGGAGGCGGTAATAGGTGACTAGGTACCGCGGTCACCAAGGGACCAATGTTGTTTATTTTAACTTTACTCCATATTAATATAATTAATTAAAAATCTGATGTGTCAAAAATCCTTGCTTAAATACAGCAAAATTGCGGCTTTGTCACTTCAAAGTAGATGCAGAGTTAGCTTAGACGACTTCTACCGCATTGACGATAAAGAGTCGACAACTTTGACCCATATCGTAGACACGGCCGGCGGCACTCAATAGAGCAAAGATGATGCCCCACTGTACAAAGTACCTATCGTCGGCCTAAGTCGCAAACCTCGTAACTCTTTCGGGGGTGTTACAAGGTTTGCGACTATAAGTATTGTTACCCAAGGTAGCAATTACTAATTTCCTTGAAATGGAGTTACGAGGTTTGCTATTTAGGCCGACGCTATGCAAGAAGTTCCCACGAGTGCGCAAAGATACACCTAGTGGTAGCCACTGCTCAGTGGCTAGAGCCACTCTATCTTTGCCACCTGTTTCTGACCCTGGACCATGTTTGTGGGATGAGAGGGTTGGGCCAGAAATATTTCAAATGTCTTAATCACAAAATACCTATCATACAGTCAAAAATGCTCCCTGAGTCACAGTAGCTACTGGCAATCAATATGAAAGCCTAATCTCATATTTTTTTGTCACTGTGGCACGAAAATCAAATTTCTTGACCATAAAACTATTTCTTTTTTGAGCCAGTAGATATCGTGTTGATGTCACTGCCATGATATATCTCGCTCCTTTGGCCGCTCTCGGTTGCAATGTGTGTAAACTCGCGAAGTGTGAATTTATTGTTCACGTCGCCCCAAATCTGTCCGTACCCTTTTTAGGGGCAATATGTCAGAACACATTTCATTACCGGGTTATATATAACGGTGCCGTAGTGCTGCTGTCATAACGCTCTATTTACTTGTATGGGCGGTTGTTCGCACAACACGAGCCTTTATTGAGCGGTTTAGGATCAACTGTGAGCCTCCAAGAGTTTCATTGTTTTACAATTGCCCCCATACCTACAGAAATAAACGTAGATTTTATACAAAACTCTACAGACATAGATTTTCTTACTTTATAAAATTTTAAACTTTCATAAATGTCCATGTGAAACCGTGATTTTATTTGTGATCGGAACGGTAGTTTTTGTTCGCTGTCTGGTCGGCATCGGCACGTCGGATATTAAATTTGTCCGGGAAAGCACGACGGAATACGCCCCGTCGGGAGGAAATTCCCGATGACAAGAATTGCATTAACTTCGATTTTATTCGTATTTATATTTATCATAGAGCACACAGCGCTGGTGGCCTAGAGCTAAGAGCGTGCGACTTGCAATCCGGAGGTCGCGGGTACAAACCCCGACTCGTACCAATGAGTTTTTCGAAACTTATGTACTAAGTATCATTTGATATTTACCAGTCGCTTTTCGGTGAAGGAAAACATCGTGAGGAAACCGGACTAATCCCAGCCTAGTTTCCCCTATGGGTTGTAAGGTCAGATGACAGTCGCTTTCTTAGAAACTAGTACCGACGCCGATTCCTGAGATTAGTTGCCAAGCGGATCCCAGGCTCCCATGAGTCGTGGCAAAATGCAGGAACAACGCGAGGAAGATGATGATGATGATTTACCATAGAGTCCGACCAACTAGTAGTAGTTGTCAAAGTGAGGGAATTTAATGTCATCATTAATGTCAAAATATGAAACATATGACGTTTATAATGAATCTTCCACAGTTTGTTCTATTCATGTCGGACGTCGGTACAGAGTTAGCTTAGACAGAATCTATTAGAGCCTTCGAGCAACACGGAAGGGAGGCGGCATTCGCACTATTTCCCCTCTGCCGAGGTACAAGATTAGCGCGTCAATATAATCTACCGCAGGTAATAAAACTAGTTGCACTTGGATTTTTCACTAGACCGAGTCCAGACGCGCGCGTGAACACTGCTGCACAAAAATGCCTGTTTGCTCGGTTTTTTGCTATAAAAAGAGGTCGGGGACATCAAATTTACAAAAAGAAAGTGTTACATTCCACATGTATTTTTTTTTTACATATCATACGTTAAATTACATTTAAATACAATTATTATATTTTAGTCTCCAGTATTTGTTGGATTTATCGATTTTGCACGCTCAGTACAAATTGCGGATCGGTCGAGCGACAAATCCGACTTCTCATCTCTCAGAATACAATGACATACTTCAACGAAAATGTGTTAGTGTGCGTGTTGTGACACTAGTCACTCGTCCGTACACAAAAAGAGAACGAGGTTTGCAAGATTTGTCTTTGACGTGTGTCATTTTCTATGTATTTGTGTCGTCATTACAGAGGGCCTACCGCGAACCACGTTTGACGTGTTGCCTCCCTGTCACACTTACGTATGAATTTACAAGTGCCATAGAGAGGCAACACGTCGAACGTGGTTCGCGGTAGGTCCTCTGATTGGATTTTGTATGTAAGTGTGTGAGAAGTGCGACTGTGTGCACCTTCCCCCCGCGAAAAATGGCAGAAAGATTTGTACGGTGAGATATCGCTTGGGCCCCTCCCTTCCGACGTGTCGGAAGCCGGTGTTGCTCGAAGATTAGAGCATTTCAACCATGGTAAAGCGTTTTCGGCAAAAAGTTTGCACCTAGATGGCACTGTATGAGAACCTATAACCCAAACCAACGTATAATTTACTAGCGTACAGGTACATACTCGTACTAATGCTGAAAACCAGCAATTCCCTTTAGTTTTCTGAACTGAACACTGAACAAACAGGTAAACAAGGCTTCAATTTCAATTAACCTTAAATCATTTACTGCTCCCCAGACAGCGGTACACAACCAAGAAAAGGTACCTAAGCTATGTGGAAAAAATTTGTTATTTTGTTTAACTTACCGAATTGCTAGTGTTGATGTCTTTGACCGCCCCGGAGTCGAGGAGGTCAACGACGGTTTCGAGTTGTCCGGCGCGCGCCGCTCGCAGGAACGCTGTGTTCGGGTCTATCTGTGGACAAGCCAATTCACAATTAATCTTTTGTATAATCAATGTGTATTGTGTGTGTTACCATTACCACATTATATTTTTATAAATCAAGATTATGGAAAATTGCAGTAAAAACACCACCTTAAAACAAAAACTCACGATGAGGGGGACAGTGAATAAAGCGCATCAGAACAACGGTGTAAGCAGCACAGTGTAAGTACGTGAAGAAATTGCTTTGACTGTACTTTAAAGCCATAGATATGACTTTCAAGTTTGCCTTTGGCACTTAACAATGCTCCTAACATAATTTAACATTCAAAATGTGACGAATGGACCAAAAAAGAGTATCATGGCCTTATATAAACGAATACTATTACTTTATGTTCTCATAATATATTTTTTATTGAAGTTTTTCCATTATTATCTTTAAACTTTCAAGTACCTTCTGCTCCGGCTTTGCATACCTATATCGATTACGATACGTCGTTACGTGCACCGGGTGCCGATAAGAAAATGATCGGTAAGAACTGCGGCAAAGAGCCGATGTGCGGTGCGATATCCTATCCTACTCGATCTAAAATTGGGGTCGTTATGAAAAAGTTGCTAACAAAGTGGAAACACGTGCGACTAAATCGGAGGTCGTGTGTTCGAATACGTTAAAACTTATGCACTTATCATATGCTATCATTCCATGTTTACGCATTGCTTTTTAGGGTTCCCCCACATATGTTGACGCGGAATCGGCAAACTCCGACAGGAAAAAGCTTTATGTCTGCGCAATAAGAGCGAAAAAGTCGTCCTTCGGCTCGGCTCGCATCGGCCGGCGCCTGCTGAAGTGTCGAGTGTCGACAGCTTATTTGCTCTTATTGCACGGACATAAGGCTTTTTCCTATCGGATTTTGCCGAATGCGCGTCGATATATCTGGGGAGACCCTTAGTTGGAATTGGAAACCTGTTAAAATTTCTACATTAGTTGAAAACTTCCCATACATCTGCGAATAAATTGAAATGTGTATGTGTTTCAGGTCATGTCGCTCCCCTGATAGCCTGGAGATAATTATAATGACGGTAAAAGTAGAAGGTGCGAGACCTCACAGCGCTCCTGCTGAAATAGCGAGCTCAAATTACTACGCCTTCGAGCAACACCGGCTTCCGACAAAGTATTGCGCATGTAACTGCAATGCGCTTGACGAAAAACAGAAGTCTATGGAGGACACGAGAACATGATATCACGAATACTAATACCTATTGAGGGAATGACTGAAGATCTGTTTCAATCGGCTTTGAGCTAGGTTGGGGATTATTTATAGAATAAAATAGGTAAGTTCCAGGCCTGTTAGAGTACTATAGTAGCTTTAGGTACAAATAATTTGCAAAGTCATGGACACCCAACAGAGCAGCAAATCGCAACCAGCACGCTGAGCGTTCGTTACCCGCGGAAATAGTCGTAGGCTGGAAATTGGTGGTGTTCCAATCGCTTTTACCAATCAGGGTCAAACTGATGCCACTCGAATATACAAGAGCGATAGAGGCTAATAGTGACTTCGATTTTCGATGTTCGTGGTAAGCCCTTAGGACAAATGAAGAGTCCGGAGGAAAAATTATGAGAGGTAATTTTTCCACGTTTACCAATTACATTTGAGCTTGAGCTTATCCAAAGCTTGTATTTATTGCGTACCCATAGTGCGTATCATCGACTTCTTTAGAACGCAATTCGCAAAAATTCTTGCATTCTACCTTAGAGAAAAAGTTACGAATCTCGAGGACAACATTAATATAATGTATTGTTAATTAAGAATAATCGATCCCATGAGACTCTAACTCACATCGGTACGTATACAATACAATACTGTACTCTTTATTGCACATCTCATTACAGAAAACTATACAAACAACAACAACACATTACGTATGATCGTTATACAAATAAATCTTTGAATCAAGTTACACTGGTAATACTGAAAGAAAAAAAAGATAACTCGCACGCACTCACGAAACCAATAGGAACGGGGCTTACGGAGGCCGGTAAGTCGTGCCGCGGGATTTCATGCAGCGTGACAATCCGATAAATCGTTTATTTATTTGTTGCTCTATTTCTCGAAGGTTATCAGTACATTTGTTACGCAGGAGGGATTTTCGATGATCTCTTCCTGATCAAATTTTGCGATCATTTGTAGAACTAGCAGTATTTCACATGCACTAATGGTCCTCATTTCGTCGAAGTTATATTTTTCTACAAGGCATCCGCTTAATGTAAAATCTGTCACTAAAAAACCAATGTAATTATGGCATTTGATGTTAGCGACTGCGTGAAACACATTCCCTCTCTATCGCACCAATACATCAGTGCGAGCGAGATGGACTAACGTAAACATCAATTGTCAACTCATGGTATGGCTACTGGTCAGAAGAACACCGGTGCAACTGGTGCAAGTGATCACTTGTACGGAATTATAAATTTCATCTTGCCTCATTTAAGCTTTTTTAATTCATCCTAAGGGGGAAAATCATTTATTTACAAACAATATATATACAGTGGTACAACTAAACGAAATTAATAACTAGCTTAAATCTAAAATAGCTTAAATCTTCATCCTAATACGACTGAAAAACCTATAACAATGTGAATATTTAATGTAAATCTTTCTTTACATGCTATACCTATTATTGCATTCCAGACGCCTTATTCGAGTCTATTAAATTATTTCGCATGGCGACTCGAACAACCGTAGCGATACGAGATGACCGACAAGATTATCTTGGCTTCATGTCGCTTCCGATTTTCATCGTGAGACAACCTAAACAAAATAACCGCTATCTCAAGACCCATATCAACTGGACGAAATCTGGGTTATACTTATACTGTTCCACTCGAGACGATGGCTAGCTAGTTGTTAAGACGAAACAGGAGCTGAGTTTTAAATATTTTAGGTAAATATACCCGTCTCGCTAACGGAAGCGGCACCTAAAAGTAGTGCGATAAGGACAAGGCGAAAAATCCTGCGTAAAAATCTCAAAAATCGAGGTTTCGTACTCCTCTGTTTCCTCCTCCAAAACTTAACCAATCGTAACCAAATTTGGAAATATAAATGATTATGAAATTATCTGTGTCGGACCGTTTTGCTTTTTTGGCTAATTGATATCAGTTTTGAATGCCACGCCTCTCATTGCGGCATAGTCAATTAGGCCATTTTGGCCATTTTTGAAGGGCTCTAGCGCCTTAAAAAACAAAAATATCAAAAAAAGCAAAACGGTCCGACACAGTTATTGACAATATTAATCTGTGTTGAAAAAATCATTGCTCTAGCTTCAAAAACCACGGAGGAAAACGAGAAGTACGTTTGTATGGAGAAATGACCACTCCTGTTGGCTCTTAATGATTAGAATTACATCTCAGATAGAATCGACTCCAGAATCGTGACCGTTCCGCGATTGATCGCAACGTCATCGAGTATATAATCGATTACATTTCTGATTTAGATGTTTCTTTCTTTTGTCACTGTAAGATTACAGACCAGTGATATCTCTTGTTTGGCAGAAATTAAGAACAAGGTTAAGAGATCATCAGATCAGATTGCAAGTTCATGATATCACTTATGGTATCACAAATTTAGAACAGGTTAACAGATCTTGGATGCTACTTACAGTAGGTACGTATCTACTTTTTTTCCTTGTCATGCAAATTTAAGATGTTTGCGAGATACGAGATGAAAGTGATACCATTCGAACGGGAAACAACTAGACTTATTTTAAAGAGAGATACCTTGTGGCAGAATAGTGCCACTTCAGTCAAAATGGCGATATCACCAGCTTATGAAATTAATGCTACAAATAGTTATTTGTTTTACGTTGCCCGTTGTTGTTTAACCGCTCGTGCTAATATTGATACCCGAGCAAGCGAAAGATTCCAAAATTGGAATTGAAATTGAAAAACGAAAAATGGAATCTTGAGCATTGCGAGGGTTTCAAAGCACGAGGGTTTAACAAAATTTGCCCCCAAGTGAAACACAAAATTTTTCACCACACCAACTCGAAGCAAATATTAAATGTAAAATATCAAACAAAATCAAATCCAAATCAATGTTATTAAATATTTATGATCCAAAATTATCATTTAAAAGTCAATTCTACCAGCAAACATAAGAAAACAGCTCAAAATTTGTATTTGATTACTTTGCCTCACATATGAATAACAAGCAACTTTGCTATCAGTTTTTGAAGTGCAAAGTAAGCCTTTCCGAGCTGGTGTGGTGAAAAATAAATTATAAGTGCAATAGTAAATCTACAGAATATATATGAGCGGACATAGGAATCCGCGGGGCAAATTGTGAATTAAGACTTTATGTTTGTGCACTTATGGTACTAATTACAACAAAATAGTTAAAAACAAGTTTTTAATTGCCTAATCGTTTTAAAACAGCCTAAATTTTGTTGTAATTAGTACCATAAGTGCACAAACATAAACAATTTGCCCCGCGGATTCCTATGTATGTATATGAGTAATCCCATCAAAAACATAAATGTAAAAAAGGAGAGTCAAGTTCAATACAAAAATTATGCTTGGCTGTCAACCCCACAGCCAAGCATAATTTTTGTATTGAACTTGGCTCTCCTTTTTTACATTTATGTTTTTGATGGGATATCAATACTTTTTGTAAAGAAAACTAGGCAGGTATTGAGATTTAATGTTTTTTCTTGTGTTTCCGCTGCATGTTTTTTACTTCTTCTTCTTCTTTCTGGCGTTATCCCGGCATTTTGCCACGGCTCATGGGAGCCTGGGGTCCGCTTGACAACTAATCCCATGATTTGACGTAGGCACTAGTTTTTACGAAAGCGACTGCCATCTGACCTTCCAACCCAGAGGGGAAACTAGGCCTTATTAGGATTAGTCCGGTTTCCTCACGATGTTTTCCTTCACCGAAAAGCGACTGGCAAATATCAAATGATATTTCGTACATAAGTTCCGAAAAACTCATTGGTACGAGCCGGGGTTTGAACCCGCGACCTCCGGATTGAAAGTCGCACGCTCTTACCGCTAGGCCACCAGCGCTTCATGTTTTTTACTTCTGTTCTTTGTATTAATTATGTGGTGCAGCGCGCCGCCAACGACACACCGTTGGCCGGTTGTTTGGCGCGTATTACAGGTTTTTTGTATGGGGACCCCCCCTATTTTTTTAACTTTTTTTATTTTTAGATTTTTTCCTACGCTTACACACAATTACCGAGCTGGATTCCAAATTTCATCCTTCTAGGTCACCTGGAAGTAGGTTAGGTTTAGGTACTATATGTTAGTCACAATAAAAAAGAAATTTGTATGGGGACCCCCCTATTTATTAACTTTTTTTGTTTTTAGATTTTTTCCTACGCTTGCACACAATAACCGAGCTGGATTCCAAATTTCATCCTTCTAGGTCATCTGGAAGTAGGTTAGGTTTAGGTACTTATATGTCAGTCACAATAAAAAATGTTTTTTTTTGTATGGGGACCCCCCTATTTTATATATTTTTTTTTTATTTTTAGATTTTTTCCTACGCTTTCACACAATAACTGAGCTGGATTCCAAATTTGATCCTTCTAGGTCATCTGGAAGTAGGTTAGGTTTAGGTACTTATATGTCAGTCACAATAAAAAATGGGTTTTTTGTATGGGGACCCCCCTATTTTATAACTTTTTTTTTTATTTTTAGATTTTTTCCTACGCTTTCACACAATAACTGAGCTGGATTCCAAATTTCATCTTTCTAGGTCATCTGGAAGTAGGTTAGGTTTAGGTACTATAAGTCTGTCAGTCAGTCTTAAAATTTACGACTTTTTGACCTTCATATCTTTATAACCGTTTGAGCTAGCTTCATGAAATTTGGGCTTCTAGATGTCCTTATGGATATAATTAAACACACGTAGTTTTATGTGTTTACGTTAAAGATGTTTTGAGTTATAGAAGGGTCAAAAGTGGCACCAAGTGGTTCGTGTAATATTACACTTGGCGCTGGCTAGCCAGTTCCTTTGCTTGAACTTCTATCTAATTAAATTTCATAAACCTTTGTGATATTTAATAGTTTGATATTTAATTTTAAAAATGCGCAAATTTACTCAAATGAACTAGGTAGGTTATAGGAACGTAAATAAAGTCTTGAGTAAAAGGTAAAACATATAGGTACTTACAATTTGTGTAAGATCATAATAATTTACACGTTAAGACATTATTACAGCCTGCTTTCCACTCCATAAAAAATATTTCTAGTTAAAATAACGAGGAGTTACAACTTTATCGTCGTAAATTGAATATTAATTACGGTTTCCTCGGAACATCTTTCTGATTTATGAACGTACATAATTAGAACGCATGCTGATCGAATAAGAACATCTAGTTTCTCTAGTATCCCATCTTTATAAAATACTTATAAAAATTGTAGAAAACCGAATTTCGGGCCAACTTGATCTGCACCAACCACCCGAACAAGCGGGATTCCGCCCCGGACTGTCTACCACCGACCACCTGCACACGTTAAACCAAATTATCGAAAAATGCCATGAACATAACCTCCCCCTCTACTTAGCCTTCGTAGATTATTCCAAAGCGTTTGACAGCATATCGCACCATGCCATCTTTACAGCTTTACGTCATCAAGAAATAGCCCCTAATTACATCCAACTTCTAAGCACTATATATAAACATAGTACAGCCGCCATAAAATTACAGTCCACTGGCCCGTCCTTCGAAGTACAAAAGGGAGTAAAACAAGGAGATCCGCTATCGCCGAAACTTTTCACCAGCACACTGGAACATGTCTTCCGGAAGCTTGCGCCGCGTTGGGGAGACAGGGGACTGGTTGTCGGCGAAAAAAGGTTAACTAACCTTCGCTTCGCTGATGATATAGTCCTTTTTTCCTCAACGGCATCCGAGCTACATCTTATGCTAGAAGATCTTAGCAACGCAAGCCTCGAGGTTGGACTGAAGATGAATATGTCAAAGACCAAAGTCATGTCCAACAGCACAAAACGTAAGATTGAGGTAAACGGAGAACACATTGCATATGTCCATGAATACCTTTATTTGGGCCAAATAGTCTCTTTCCAGGCGCGACAAGAAAAAGAGGTCGATAGACGGACCGAGAACGCCTGGAAGAGCTATTGGTCCATGAAACATCTCATGAAAGGAGACCTACCTCTGTCACTCAAACGTAGGCTCATGGACATGTGCATACTTCCAATCCTCACTTACGGTGCTCAGACTTGGTCTTTGACGGAAGCTCAGAAGTCCAAACTCGGGGTTTGCCAGAGAGCTATGGAGCGCAGCATATTAGGTGTGAAACTAAGGGATCGCATCCGGAACACCACGCTGCGCTCTAAAACTCAGATAATAGATGTAGCTCGAAAAGCGGCCAAGCTAAAGTGGGATTGGGCTGGTCATGTCTGCCGCATGCCGAACGACTTGTGGGCCAAGTTAACCACAGAGTGGGTGCCCCACGAGTCAAACCGGCGATCCGGCAGACCTCGTCGGCGATGGCGGGATAACTTGGACTCCTTTTTAAAAGACTGGCCAGATATAGCTCAAAACCGGGACGAGTGGAAGAAGAGGGGGGAGGCCTTTGCCCAGCAGTGGGACACAACAGGCTCATAATAATAATAATAGTTTCTCTATGACTATAATGTCTATTCGAGACATAGAGACAAGCAGCATAAATAATTAAGTATCTTCAAAATGAATAAAAGGCAAAGGAAAACAACAACATTGGAAACTTATCGGAAACGCTTAAAACCTTTTTAGATGCAAAATCTAATTTACAAATGCCGACATGGAAAATGTAAGAAAAAGAAGACTCCAAGAAAACTATAACATCTTAAACACCATCTCTTCTTCTTCCTTCAGTCAGCAGCAGAAGTTTCTAAGCTCGCTAGGTGTTCAAAATGATCTTGAAAGACTTAATTGTTAAGGTAATAAGAGTGTGTCAAGGTAATTTTGACTTCTGCTGCTGACTGGACACGAATTATAAAACCACAATGCACGTTGTTCGTATGATTCTCACTAAAAAAATATGATTTTCTTTTCACATGTTAACTATCACATATCACTGTAATCGCTTTTCCACTTTACCACTCAACAAAGATTCACATGAGATAACTTAAACTTAAAACTTAGTTAACTTTGCAGCACATTGGCTAAATTAAAATTAGATACCCAGTTAGTGACACATATTTTTGACAAAACCTCTACAGCTTAAAAATCGGATCATTGCCAATTTGCCATGGCTTAATTTTAACCCACACTTCATCGGTGCCAATCTCAAATATACTTCAGTTTTAAAAATCGTCTGCACCACGATTTTTCAGTTTCGAGTAGGCATAATAATGCGGTTGACATATTTTTTATCCATTCTATTCCATCTATTTGTGGGAATTAATCTTGAACTGGGGGGCGATTTATGAATTTCGATCACTCGATTTCGTCACTCGAAAATCGGTGGAAAACGGCGAAATGCTAATTTTTGAAATACGAGCGATAGAAATTTGGAATCGAGTGGTATTGACCACTCGTTTTCAATTCTACTCGTATTAGTAAGAATTTAAATGCCTAGTAGTGGAGATATTATTTAACGAAATACACGAAATCGAGCGGCCAAGTTCAAACATCGGCCCCCTGTAAGATAACAGGTGTCCATAACTGGATACTATAACTTTAGTACATGTTTACCACGAGCGTGATGGAGTAGACGCGGCGCTCTAGCGGCAATATGCGCGCGCCGCACCACACCGCCATGGCGGCACTCGCGGGACTGCGCGCGCGCCGGTACACTCACCTGCTTGACGGTTTTCAGTCAACTCTGTTGAGTAGGTAATAAGGGTGGCTACAGCTTCCGATTGATGACATAGGCACCACGCTTTTGCCAGTTGTTGAATACGGCGGTAATAGCAAATGCAACCTTTCAGGAGTCAACTAAGCTGATGTGTTTCGGTTTCTGAGATTTAGGACGGCAAAAGAAAAAATAATAAACTTTATAATAGTACATTATTGAAAATTGTTGTTGAAATTATTTCCAAGGATTTTAACGAGATATCATATCAGACCAAGTCGCAGGGCATCACATACCGCCGTTTCGCAAACAACAGCGTGTGAAACTTATTAGACTGCTCACTTTGCCATGCAGTATCATCTACTGCGCAGACGAAAAACAGTAATGAGACCTCCAGATCCATAACAAATATACGCAATAAGAGACCGCGTGTAGACTGGTTTATCAGAATCATCGACTATTTGGTTTGAAAACCAATTGCAATGGCACCCCTCAATCAGTGGCGGGACTTCCATACAAGCCCAAAAGCCGGGCTTGCCCTAAGGCAACTAATTGCCTTACCGAAATTACGTAGTGATAAGATCAATAAAGATTATTTTGAAAATCGCGCGCCAAACGAACCCGTATTATTAAATTCAAGCCACAGCGGCCTCGAACCGCGGCACGAGCGTGTTGCAAAATTATGCCGCGGCGTGGCGCCTCGTCCGCGCGAACTAAATCAGGCGGAGGATGTTCTAGCTATCCTGCTCGAACTCGCACTCGTTGGCTTGCAACCGTGCTTGCTTTTTCGTCCCGCTCTGGGCACTATCAGCCTACAAACCGTCAAAGAACGATGTAACTATTTGTTGGTATGTATAGCAATTTTATAAGACGATTTATGCTTGGATTTTGTGTGAAGTTAGCTGCATAAGTTCGCACAGCGCGCGTTCGCGTTTACTTCAAGTGTATTATTATTTAGTTGAGCCGAGTCAGTGGTCGAGTCGAAAGTAATGAAAGTTTGTTTATGTGAATTTGATTAAATAGTGAATGTGAATTTGTTCATTGTTGTGGCGCTTAGTTTAATAAGTGTTAACAATGGATCAAGAAGTGGTTCCTTGTGACGGTTTGAAATGCGTCCACGTTTTAGTCAACCAAAACAAGGTAAAGTCTTTGACCTTTGTCGAAAAACGGGACCTAATTTCCGCGGCAAAACCAACACCCGACTTGTGTATTTCTCAGTCAAGTCGCGTAAGAGAAATGTCTGTAGGGCCGTCTACAAAACTCATTGGATTGTTGGTTGTTCCCATACAAATAAGATGTATTGCTGGTGTTGCATATTTTTTTCGAACGATATTAACGTTTGGAATACTTCTGGCTATAACGATTTAAATAATTTATCTGGAGCAATATAATAAAGAGGCACATGAATTCCGGTAAACATATGTGTGCAGTGATTTCTTTTAGCAATTTTGGGAAACAAAGGATCGAGGCCTCTTTGTCGCGACAATTATCAGAAGAAATATCAAAACATAACATGCGTGTTGACAACAATTGTAGTGTTTTTCAGAAGTTAGTCGATATTGTGTGCCATTTAGCACAGCAAGAACTTCCTTTTAGAGGACACGGTGAGTCAAACACTTCATTAAATAGGGGCAATTTTTTGGAACTTGTATCGTTGCTATTAAAATATGACGGCGTTCTAGAAAAACATGTTCAAAGCGACAAACCAAGCTCGAGCTATTTGTCTAACAAAATACAAAATGACATTATTCATTCCGTAGCAGACGTGCGCTATGATTAGCTCGCCTCGTCACGCTAGCAGATGCATTTGACCCCGAAGAGTGAAGATTGGACAGTTATTACGAAAACATATCTTTCGGCTTGCCCTACTCCAAAACCCTAGACACGCTACTGCCCTCAATAAGCTATCATGGCTGCAAAAACTTGTCTGCCGGCGGTCGTATAAATGTCGTAGAAACTAAACTTAATTGTGAAGCGGCTTGCTGCCTTTATCTATTCTATAATTAGCAATCATTATCCACTGTCACATTTTTTGTAGACAAGGCTTCGTAGTGGAAAGCAGGGGAGCCACGGGAAAAATCAGTAAGTTAAGTAAGATGACACCACTTTAGTTGAAATTTTTAGTAACAATGATGTGACATTTTCCATTTTTACACGACTTGCAAAAAAAAAGAGTGAGTTGTTTTCAGCGTTCATGTTTGTATGTATGTATGTGAGTTTCGTTATTCCAACGTAACTTCTGATAGCCTTAACCGATTTAGGCGAATGATATGGATGGTGTTTAGCAAATTAACGTGGGTTGACACATTATTGCGTATCAGCATCCATATATCATTAGAATGTGACGTCATTATTTCCGTACCCGGAGCACAGGGTTACAAGAAAGTTTAGGTTCCTAATCGGAAAATACAGATTCAATCACATTTATAATTTGACCAATGTCATAATCATAATCAGCCTGTGCCAGTATGGATATAGATCTCTCCTATGGCAAGCCACTGAGCTCAATCTCAGTTCTCCTTAAATCCCTGCCTGCTGCCTTACCAATATCATCGCCCCACTTAGTTACAGGGCGCCATACCCTTGATCTGTGTAATGTGTATGTTGGCTGAAATTTGTAGGTAATTACCTACTAATGGCGCAATCCTAGTTACTAGCACTAGCGCATTTACCGTCGTGCCTAGAACCACATTTTACCCCACTATCCTCTACATTTACTTTTATTAATTAAGTACCTGGATCCCTTTCACCGTCAAAGTTAATAATACAAATAGAATGAAATTGTAGGAGCAGTATCGAACAGCGTAAGATTACGAGTCGATCTCTACACGATGTCATTATCATTATTGTCAGAGCCGAAAGTTGATCGAACAGGCAATATGAAAACGAAATGGAGGCCTGTGATCGTATTATCTCCGCTCTGAATTTTAAACGCATGACAAAATGCCCACCATAAAAAGTACAGGATAGACCTAATTTAAAAATGGGGTTACATGCTTAACCCATGCACGCATTAACTACGTTCGACATACTCTTATTTTTTATGAGAAACAAAGGGACAAAATGGGCAAACAACATCGTTAAAAAGATGTGTGTTCATATAATTCATAATGTGCCTGTATGGTGGATAACGTTATACACGTGATGAAATAAGCGTCACTGTTTAACACAGCGCGAATGAAAGAGACAGACAGGCTCTCACGGAGACAAGTGCGACCATCATAGCCGTACTGGTTACCTTTACGGTCCTGGTTTGGTCCAAATGTGTATTTTCGAAGGTTGGAGGGCAACCTAATGGCTATAAAGAGATTTGAGTGCCTCATCATCGTTGTCGAAGTGACCATAATCCGCCTTGTGAATAATCAGACGACTACGTCGAAGAAAATGGAAGGTCAATTTTCATGAATCCTTAAGAGAAATTCTAAATATAAGCATAAACTCATCAGTCGACAGTGAAATCAGTTGTATCTTTTTGTACCGACACTTATTGAAATAGCACGAGAAGCACGACACGTTCATACGTTTCCGTGAAAAAACGATGGAAAGTACCTAATTATTGCTTACATCTATCTCAAAGCGTCAGTACCTACATCGTTGTGCTCTAATTATGAACTATCTCTATTGACACGTCTGCACTGTACGAAGACATATTGATATTGACTAAAAGTTGGGTGCCATGTAAACCCATCATATGCTCATCATCGGTTTTATCTCTGGCCAATGATGTCCATTCTGAATTTTCCAGTACTAACTCTTGAAGTTGAATGAGGTATAGTCGGTGGAAGCATTTGCAATTGCACTCTGAAGATTGAGAATGATGCATCCTTCCTTCAGTTTGTGTCGCTATTTTAAGGCAGTTTTGTGTTATATCCTGAAAATACAGGAATATACCTAACTCGAGGATGTGAGACACTGCTATAAATACGACGTCCTATCCTTGAATAAACATCAGTACCTGGACTATTAAATGGATTTAAATGTTTGCACAGAACAAAAACGTCTGCTATTCTGTATGGCTTCTTACCTTTTCAAAGGCCAAAGCTTCGATTGACATTACAGAGAGTGGAAATATTTGCAAAACAGTAACAAAATATTATGTACTCGAGCGCAAATTTGCGAGGTGTGCAAATGATGTCAAAGTGACTCTGTTCAGAGTATTTTGTTAGTGTTTGTATACCTGTCAATTTTGGGTTAACTTCAGTAGAAAAGCATTTTTAACTCTGCGGGTTCAATACAATGACGCTTTCCGCACTCTACTGAGGTTACCCAGGTTTTGTAGCGCATCGAGCATGTTCGCAGAGGCAGGGGTGTCTGACTTCTTCGCCATCATCAGAAGTAGGATAGCAGGTTTCTGAGAGAGATTGAGAAACTCAGACAATAGAATACTTAAGACCGTCTCCGAGAGCCTGTACAGCCCCATTTTTCGATACTGGTCATCCGTTCACCACAGCGAGAACAAAAAGTGACAGTACCTACCTAGAGTACATATATTGTAAAATTAATATAAAATATTTTATAAGACTAGTCATGTGGCGACTAGAGCAACTCTTACTTTAAGTTTTTAGTTTATACTAGCATAATTTTTATATGGACATGTGTCTGAAATAAAGTGATTTTATTTTTTATGTTATTGCTTATATGTACTTACAAAAAATTTAACTTGCGAATGCGAACTATGTGTTTCACCAGCTAAAAGGTAGGTTTGTAACAACAAAATCGGTTTTAGGATATTTATAGAAATTTACTTTTATTTAAGTTCAGTGTTTTGAATCACTCAATGAGTTTGGCGTTTATTTTTCTAGTGTAGGAATTAATACGGGATCTTACAGCAGTCAAAATTATTTTTCTACATGATTATTTGTAGACAAGCGTTATCCTTAACTGTGATTCGTGTCAGGCTCGACAATAAAGCAAAGAAAACTTGATCACCGACCAACCGTTCTTTGCCTCCGATTAAAAAAACTACCAAACATTTTGCTGTCACCCAAACGAGGGTCAGTTCCTATGCACATTATAATAAGGCCTAGTTTGAAGATAAATTAGTGTATTTAGCGGTAAATAGTATTTTCCTGTAAGCATGACCAAGCGGTCTGCTCGGCGGCGGACCAGAACTATCACTTGTTTTGCTTCGCCCTACAAATCTACTGCATCTATTTTGAAAAGGGTTTATGAGTTATAGTACCATCTATACTTAAAACCTTTGTTCATTAAATCGGCATAACGAGCCAATAAGGGCCTGATTGTATTTTTCGAGGAACAATTGGTAGTTCATTTCATTTCAATTACCGATAACGGGACTGTTGTGGGATTAGAATATGAATTTACACTTTCACCGTTGCAACTGTTGCACGGCCTAGTTTAATCTTTGTGTAATATAGCCAGTGCTAACTTGAAAAAAAATATAGCCTCTGCATGTGAGTTTATCCGCTTAGAAGTCGTAAGTGTAATTTTTGACCAAGTACGTTACTAGTGTAGCAACCACTGTAGACCCTATCCGACATTTACGACTGCAAATCGATTGCTTTCCAGTATTTTTTTAAAAACAAACATTTATTTCCCTATATCTTATTGAGAAACACCATAAATAACTTAAATAAGTCACAAGAATATCAGCATCGTCGTCACTCCGCAATGCAGCACAGCACCGAATCGATTTCTCGTTGCATCCAATTACATACCAATTTTCAGACAAAATTTTCAAGATTAGGTATGTGTCATGGGTATGAACTTTTGTTCAAGCCTTTCTGTAACTGTGACAACTGTGTGTTGACAGCAAAATCTAAAATTTTCCTTATTAATTATGTTTTCCCTTTAAGAGCCAATAGTCACCCGCTATTTTGACCTTCGTGAAACAAAGTAAAATTGACGGAAAATCAGCAGTCACGTAAAAACATAACTCACATATCGAACCTTTTAGAGCTGAATTATTAGGTACAGGTGGGCCCGAAAAACCTAGCCCTTGACGGCCCCCGACCCCAAGGCAGACCAAAAAAGCGATGGCTCGATGTCGTGAAAGCAGATATGAGCGTGAACGGGCTCACACGAGACGACGCCCAGGATCGCGCAAAGTGGAGGAAAGCAAGTAGGAAAGCGGACCCTGGCAAAGGCCGGGATAACGCTAGGTAGAAGAAGAAGAGGTGGACCCGAAAACAGACCAAAAGACAGAACTTCTAATCCATTAGGATTACATTTGGCATGATGTTTAACTTCAAATAACATTTTATGTATAAAGGGAAATAAAATGGATTGAACTTCTCCTTACCTGTATCAAGAAAATAAATAATACCCTTAATACGTTCACGTATTATCGTATGTTACAATAGAAAACTTTATGTCTTAAGGAAATGAGTTTGATTTCCATGAGCCAGAGAGAGATGTCAATATCAAGTCACCTCCTAGTCCTAGTCATAGTATCCAGCATGCTTACATTGCAAAATTAAACCGTATGTAATATCAAGGAGAATCTAATTTGATTTGGCTGATTTAAGTTCATAAGCTGCATCATTAAAGCTGGAACAGAGCCTTCAAATCAGGTTAGGGCGGATGTAGGTCGATAAGCGGATTATGATTGCAATATCAAATGAAATTCAGGTTCGCATAGTCGTTAATAGGTTCCATTTGAAAATGACGTAATATATGTGTCGCTTAACTTCAAACCTTCAAACTCGGGTAAATCAATTCGACCCTCTCAGTATCTACCCTACACTGAGAGAAAAGTACAACAAAAACACACTTAGAATTACAAAAAAAAACAAAAAAAAATAAACTTAATCCGGGGACAAGGAGAGTTAACTAATAGGAACAAATTGACTTTTGCAATTTCTATTAGTTCTTGCAATTTCTATTATCTGTTTGTTGAAATTATATTTGTGATTACTGAGCTGTTTGTAGAAATAAATAAACTTTACAGAAATAGTGAGACATCCATAATTATTACTAAAACTTCATTTTTTCCCCCAGTACAGAACTGTTTTTTAATTCCTGGTGATGATTTTTCTCTCAGTCTATTACCTTTTCTTAAGGTGGATGTCTAGGGATGGGATGCCGATTATCAGCCAAAAGATGGCGTCACTGTGCACGAATTGTGGATTTTCACTATTTCTCCCAAAATACAAAGTTTCATAAGATGTGTTGATATGTGCGAAAACTATAAAAAATACTACATCCAAATCGAGACATGTTCAACTCAACATTGTCTCATTTCGTTATTACCGGAATCCAACTGCAAAATATTGCAATTTCTTGCATTCACGCACACTTACGTACTTAAAGTCACCTTAAAGTCAGTGTCAAATGTCAGCAGATTCGTAATGTTACAGTAAAGTAACCTAGAGGGCGCAGCGGATGAAATGTTTATTGTTGAAAAAAGATTGGAAATTAAATAATAAATTCTTGTTTGAGCAACGATTAAGAATTACAAGGCATTCAGAAGCAACTAATGTTTTCGACCATCAACTGTCATGTGCTCGTGGCACCCGTAGCCTCTATTTTGAAAAAAATCAGATTGTAGCTAAGATACATGGTTCAAACCCCGACAATGCCAATTTTTTTTTTTTTATAATTTTAGCATTCTCTTTTGAATTATTTTAAGCGTATGTTATTCTTCGAAACTAAACTTACGTGAGTAAAACATTTTCAGTATTTTAATTATTTTTTAATAATATTATGGGAAGATTTATAATAAAAGTATTTTTATTTTCCGGTTTTCAAAGGATATAAATAATGATTAAAATAATTTAAAAAAAAGTCATGCATGAGGCTAATTAGGATCGCAGAATAGGTACATAAGAAGTCAACTATCGACGAAGTATAGCTGGTCAAGCAGATCTTGTCAGTAGACAAAGGCGGCAAATTTGAAAAATGTAGGCGCGAAGGGATATCGTTCATAGAACATTTGGATTTCGCGCCTTTTTTTACTGACAAGATTTGCTTGACCAGGTATAAAATAAAAGTTTCCAAAATTTTCTTGAAATGATATACCTACATGAAATAATCAAATACAACACATTTACTTAAGGCGCTCTTATAGTTGAGTTTTACGTTTCCGAGGGGGTGAAGCAGACGAGTGGTAGAACAGGCGGGCGGGCGCCCCGCGCACCCCGCCGCACCATTCCCGCGCAGCACGTCTACATCCTTATTCTGGCGCCATCGGTATTCTGAATATTCTGATTTGTCAGTTCCGGGATTTTTTCCGGCAAATAATATCGAATAAGATTTATTAGCAAATTCGTAATTTAATGAGTACTTAATGAAATTATATACAATATGAGAGTATACCCCGACAAACTAAGAACCTAATCAAATTATACCCAATTACTATGAGACAGAAATTAGTACTTAAGTACTTACCTTAAAAATATAATAGAGTTAGACCAAGAAAATTCTGCAACGATTTTGATTGCACACGCAGTGCAAGTGTTATTTTGAACGACAAACCTTCATGAAATTATGATTAACACTTGCACTGCGTGTGTAATCAAAATTGTCGCAGACTTGGTCTAATTCTAGAAGTCAATTTCGGGCAAGTAGGTATTGAAAATAAGGAGGAATAGGAATACT
Source organism: Cydia fagiglandana (assembly GCF_963556715.1). Taxonomy (NCBI): domain Eukaryota; kingdom Metazoa; phylum Arthropoda; class Insecta; order Lepidoptera; family Tortricidae; genus Cydia; species Cydia fagiglandana. Next base: position 6,808,744 of record NC_085953.1, on the reverse strand, counting down.
GTAGTTCGTTTTTTTTAGCATTAGAAAGTACTTGAAAGAAGGTAAGCGATCTAGACAGGTCTTTTAATTGAATGGCGCTTTTTAAAAATCAGTAACTATTACTTATGAAAGCTTATTTTATATATTGGGACTTTTATTTTATATAAAATCAATCAACATTTGGCATGATGTGTCACATCCCCGTAGCTGCAGGCGTCCATAGGCTATGGTGAATGCGGGTCGTATGCTGGCTTGCCACCAGTGTGGTATATAAACAGCATTTTTTGGAATAAATTTCCATATAGCACGGTACGGACTTGGCGGAAATAAGGTAGAAGTACTAGTGCACAACGCTGCACCTAATATTAAACACAAAACCATTTTAGGCATTTTTCGACCACTTCCCTTAAAACGCATGTAGGTAACTCGGAAACTAAAAGCGGTGAAATGGTTAGGTACCACTCGGAAGCCGGTGTTGCTCGAAGGGTACCACCATACACTAAACACTCCCACATAGGTATTTGAATCCCGGACACATATGTTTAAAAATGATTCAATTTGAAATAGCCTTTAATAAAATTTGTTTACACAATTTATCAATCGTGACTGAATTCCGGATTGGTTAGACGGGTGTGTGCCTTTGCTTCCCAACTTGTTATAAATTGACAATATGACGGGCGAATGTCTGAAATGTCACAGTAATTAAGAATTATTTTGCTTTTCTTCGTAAGAATGTTGAAAAACATTGTGTGTATAACATATTTGCATATTTATACAGTGGTTACCCATTTTATGAAACGTCCACTAAACTAGCATAGGTCCGACGCTGGCAGTGGCCACGGGCGTACTGGCGCGGGGAATGGGCGCAAGGTATTGCCGCGTAGGGTGTAATTTAGTAGGCAAAAGTTGAATTCATAAAATTATGAATGAAAAGATTAACGTATCGATAAAAGGACCAGCAAAAACGAAGATTTACTTAAAAGCTATCGAATGAGGTAAGTTTCATATCCATTTTCGTCGTAGTACTTCTAAAATATGGATCAAAAGACTGCTTTAAGCATGTTTTCAACTTAAGATTCTATCGAGAAAATAATGAGCCGTTGTGTTTCTGACAAGCAATAACGTAGTTCAAGGACTAAAGTTATACATACTAGAAAATAATGCATGAAATCCTTGTAAAAGTCTGTAAATATGGTTACAAAAAAGCGCATTTTACTACACACCGCGCCTTAAAATAACTTTTAAAATAAGGCATATAAAATTACCAAAAAGATGAAATAAAATAAATAAATAAATACAAAAAGAAATCTTTGTTCGTGGTTTGAACCCTGTCATGCTGTTCAACTTGTTAGACTTATACTCAATAGCTAAAAGCCACTAGACCATTTGACCATAGTAGACCCGGGCGAAAAATGCCTTCTTATTTAAGTAACCCATTACTGTCAAAAATATCAAGTTTGAATTGATTTGAAATATAATTTTTCATTGTCGACTTATTGACATCCAAACGTTGCGAGCATGTTGTACTTTAAACCATTTGGCAACGTCGCACGGCGAAATCTTCTGAAAATGTATGTCCTTTTATATTTTGATATTTATGGATATATGAGGATTCTTCTACTTATGTTGCAAATTGATTAAATTATCGAGAGAAAAATGCTAATGCAAAGAAAACAAGAAATATCCGTTTCATTTCTCATGCATTCGGTTAAATTGTGTTCTAATGTATGGGGAAGATAAACTAATTATAGCCAGCCTTTTATGAATGTAGTATGATACCTTAGGGTATGGTGCTTTACGCACACTAGCGTCCCTTCCCCTCCCCCTGACGCAACCCCCCCTTTTTGCATGAAATATGTCCCGGTTCACAGTTTTTTACATTTTTTGAGGAAAGTATATATTTTAGGAAAAAAGTGTCAATGAAAGAAATAATCCTTAATAAATTCTTAATAAAAAAGGTCATATTCATTTTTTTACATGATGCACCATATTCATGTATTAGCTTGTTAAAATTCGAAATAACATAGTTTTTACTTAGGATTCGAAACTCATTTATTATACACGGTGTAACACGAGGAAACCGAATAATTTTGACAGCGTATTCCTGATCATATTTAGACACAAAAATGTCCTATAAACTTTTTTGAAATGCGGCTAGTTTCAGAGTTAATACCAATTAAAAAAAAAACAAGTTTCTATTGTTACATAGTTCGAAACGCCTTTTTGATGGCGATGTTGTTACTATGGGATTTAGTCTAAATATCCTTATTGATATGTCAAAAAGTGACAATTAAGTAACACGTTGCAAAAACTATGTTTTACGAAAAAAAAGTAAAAATCCATGTTAACTGACAAGTTTACCAATAACATTTACTTTTTATGTACATACATATATATTCAAAAAATTTAAAAAATAGCGGCCAAGTGCGAGTCGGACTCGCGTTCCAAGGGTTCCGTATATTACACAATTTTTAACAATGTATTTTTTACTTTATTTATTTAGATATTTAATTCAGGGAACAAGGCCCATATTACAAATACCTTGCAGACTAACATACATATGTATTTTATAAACTTAAAACTAAACATTATTTATGCGAAACGTGAGTGAAATCTTTAAAAAATCCGTAGGAGTCGGATCAAAAACTGTAATTAAGTCCGACTCACGCTTGACTGTAGATTTCTAATAGGTTTTCCTGTCATCTATAGATATAGACTTATTTTATGTATTTTTTCAAAATTTTAAACCTAGTAGTTTCGGAGATAAAGGGGGGGGGAATAGTCATTTTTTGCCTATTTTCTTGAATAACTTCTAAACTGTTTATTCGAAAATTATAAAAAATATATATTTGAGATCCTTACAATAAGCTCTTTCATTTGATATGTAACATGATATAGTTTGAAATTTTTTATTTTTGAATTTTTTCATTACCCCCCAAAAGTGGCCCCCATGTTTAAAATTGATTTGTTTACAAACTTACATATGTGTATCAGATTTCAACTTGATTGGTCCAGTAGTTCCGGAGAAAATCGGCTGTGACAGACGGACAAACAGACAGACGCACGAGTGATCCTATAAGGGTTCCGTTTTTTCCTTTTGAGGTACGGAACCCTAAAAACAATAAAAAAAATTGTTTTCGGCTAAATTGACCTAAACTCATACATACATTTTTTCCTTCTTTTGACCTCAGAAATAAAATCTTTCGCATTTCTTGAGGACACCTTGTATAATAAGTGTTATAAAATGAATATAACCTTTTTTACTAAGAATTTAATAAGGAACTATTTCTTTCATTGACACTTTTATCCTAAAATGTAATATGTGTTTAGGTCAATTTCGCCAAAAAAAAATATTGTTTGGTTTTTTTTTAATTTTATGAATGAATTTGTACATAAAAATTAAATGCTATTGGTAAACTTGTCACTTAAAATGGTTTTTTTTTTCGTAAAACTTAGTTTTTGCAACGTGTTACTTAATTGTCACTTTTTGACATATCAATATTATCAATAAGGATATTTAGACTAAATCCCATAGTAGCAACATCGCCATCAAAAAGGCGTTTTGAACTATGTAACAATAGAAACTTGTTTTTTTTTTAATTGGTATTAACTCTGAAACTAGGCGAATTTCAAAAAGTTTATAGGACATTTTTTCTCTAAATGTGATCAGGAATACGCTGTTAAAATTATTCGGTTTCCTCATGTTACACCGTGTATAATAAATGAATTTCGAACCCTAAGTAAAAACTATGTTATTTCGAATTTTGACAAGCTAATACATGAATTAGGTGCATCATATAAAAAAAATGAATATGACCTTTTTTATTAAGAATTTATTAAGGATTATTTCTTTCATTGACACTTTTTACCTAAAATGTATACTTTCCTCAAAACATGTAAAAAACTGTGAACCGGGACATATTTCATGCAAAAAGGGGGGGTTGCGTCAGGGGGAGGGGAAGGGACGCTAGTGTGCGTAAAGCACCATACCCTAAGGTATCATACTACATTCATAAAAGGCTGGCTATAATTAGTTTTTCAAAAAGCACAATTTGACCGAATATATGAAAGAGGGTCATTCTTCTGCACTAGAGCAGTTTAGGTTCCAATTCCAAGTACGATTTTATTATTCTTTTTACAATAAGCAATTGAAATTTGGGTATAAATGGATTTGTTATACAATTTCCATTCTGATATTTGACTCCCCATTCCATAAATAACGATACTTTTGGCCAAATTGTTAATTGAAAATACCTACTATAAAAATGTATTTAAAAAAACACATGCATTTTACTTTCCTCGTATGCGAAAAGAAAAGTAGAGTGTTTTAACTCGGGTGAAAGGCAGCATTTTTGAAAAAAACCAGGCAAGTGCGAGTCGGACTCGCGCATGAAGGGTTCCGTACCATAATGCAAAAAAAAACAAAAAAAAAGCAAAAAAAAAAACGGTCACCCATCCAAGTACTGACCACTCCCGACGTTGCTTAACTTTGGTCAAAAATCACGTTTGTTGTATGGGAGCCCCATTTAAATCTTTATTTTATTCTGTTTTTAGTATTTGTTGTTATAGCGGCAACAGAAATACAGCATCTGTGAAAATTTCAACTGTCTAGGATCCCGTTTTACCCTTTGGGTACGGAACCCTAAAAATATCATCTACTAATGTTATTGTTATGCACAAGCAGAAGATATTATAGAATCTTGTTTATTTACAAGATGACATTTTTCTCCACATACCTATATATTTTTGAGAAAAATATAGCTAGGTATTTTAGTTTAAAAATCATTGTTACAATAAATATAGGCTTTTCCAGAGAACATTTATATTTCTACCGAAACGAAAGCAGAATTCGCAAGGGTTTTCGGTGGACGACCGTAACGCGAATTATTGTTTGGACTGACCTTTCTATAAATATATAAATGTATTTTATTGTGTAATAATCATAATAATTATTAATTTATATTAAATCTGGGAATGAAATTATATCAGAAAGGAGATTCTTAAATGAGTAGGTATACTCGTAACATGCTTTGTGCATTAAATATACCTCCCTCTATTGAGTGAAAATAAAACAAAATACACAGGTAATCTGTGTTGCGGTTTTAAAGTGCCATCTGTTACACCTTTGACAAATTAAAAATGATTGCTTGTCAAATGAAGTCGCCATGTTAGAATTACACCGATACTATAAGCATCACTCACACAAACAAGCAATGAGGCAAAATTTTACCAATATTCAAAGGCTTTTTTCTTAATAATTTTAATCAAAATCTAGTATTTTTTTACGTTAAGCGAAGACAGAAATATATATACTACCCAAACATTACATATACAAGTGAAGAAACCCTATATAATAGGAGCTAGGGTGCCAAGAAAGTTGTATGAAAATCGAGCAAGGAGAACCACCTTAATACCAAAATGGCGTAATCTGACAGATGGATTTACCCGAGTTAGAAGTTAAGCGACTCATATGACGGTATAAAAAATATATGACTAGGGTAAGAAGAGATTAGTTAAATAGTTACCTAATTAATTGCACTAATGTTTGACCAATCAGCAGCACCACTTGGCGACGGACCATTGGCTCCATAGCCTCTTCCCAAAGGTTTTTAGCATAGGTACTAAGTATAAAGATTTTGACTATGGAGTAATCCAATCTTCAAGAGAAAATCACGAGCCTTCAGCACTGAGATAACGACTGATGAGCACGCTTAGTGTAGCTTTTTATGTGGATAAAAAACTAAGAAGCATCGCAAAATAGGAAAGAAGAAGATTCTAAGTACATTCTTCGCTATTAGTTGAATATAATCAATCATACGTAATAACGTATACGTAATACAGTTAGTAAATATTTTGTTAGTTTTCAAACGTATGAAACGTTGCTCTGTCGTATACAGTATCTACCTACCTATTTAGTTCTGTTATGAGTTTTAAGTATTTGAATTCCCATTTTATTCCAGAAATTCCCTAAAGTGCGCTGGAACACGAAGCAATTTGTAGAACGTGCATTAACGTCGGGCGTGGCGTCCCAAATTTTCTGTGACAATCACACTACTGAAATAAAGGTGTTGTAGAAAATGAATTAATTTCAATATTATCTCAAATAGAGGGGCATAATGAAAAGTGTGGTCTTGGATCTAAACTTTGCTTATTACGAGTATGTACGTGCACGTGTAAGTAATATCTGGGAAAACATATAAAAACTCAAAAATGCGCGTTTTCCCAGACATAAGACCTAGCTAGATCGATTTATCGCCCCCGAAAACCCCCATATAGCAAAATTCATTAAAATCGAGCGCCGTTTCCGAGATCCTCAAAATATACATATATAATAATAAACAAAAATATACCTCTTACATAATAATATAAATATTAGAACTTGAAATTCCTTAATTTTATTGTTTCCGAATTAATGTTTTGATTTAGAAATGTTTAATATCAATGAGTTAAATTAAACCAGTCACAAAAGTTGAGGCAAACACGAAAATTGGCTCTGTCAGTCAGCCTAGTCGACACGAGACAAGCGGGGCTGTGATTATAAGAGCTATCTAAAGGACGAAAGCGCTCAGTATTCAAGTAGGGTTTGCACCTCCAAAACAAAGGACTGCTGAATAGCTGATCTAGCTCTAGTTAGTTCAGGGAGGCTACTAGATTCCTAATTAGTGTCTTCGAGTTTACTTATAATAATATCTATATTATTGCGAAGAGCGACAGCGCCCAGATTCAATATTTTCTTAATTTAAGACCTAGAGCTTCAAAAGTAGGTACCTATAAATAAGGCAATCATACTTGCAGCAGACTGATTTTATCGTCACGTCGCTTTTTAATGAGATGAGAGTGAGAGAGAGATGAGATAAAAAAATCTTAAAATGGTTTGCCTATTATGTAGCAGGAATTCTATGGACGTCTGCTCCGGAAGCATCTGATGCAGACGGACTAAGGGAATTACATTTATTGACTATAAGTAATACTAAGAGCAGGGACCTAACTAAAACCAACTTAAGATTCTTTTTATCGAGGAATTCCCGGTACCCAAATCCATCACAGATAAAAATAAATCTAAAAGTACATAGTAAAGTTATAACAGACCTTCACCCTTAACTCCACTGATTTAGCCACCGGGAATCCAATGCATCATACTTTAATTTGTCGGGAAACCTAACGTTCTAGTTTATATTAGATGCCTGCACCCACGCGCTCTGACCTGTGCAATCAATTTCACACTCGACCACTAAAGTTCACCGAGGCGATATGCCGAATTGCCAGCAGCTATGTGGCAGAAACGTGCCAGAGTTCAACTGAGATTTAATTGATTATTGATATGTGCGAAGTGTGTTGTATGGCATAGGAACTAATAGCGATGACAACGCTCCATGGCCATACAGTATACAATACAATAATATAGAGCATACAATAGCTGGAGTACCCTAAAAATGTTTGCCGAATTTTGCGAGGAGAGCAACGCACACAAAAGATTACTCACACGAAACTCCAGTTACTGTATGCTCTAAATCCATGGCAAATGTGGATGTCAACTTTCCTGGGTTCAAATATTCATATCATAGCCTAAAATTAACAGGTGTCTTTAAAAAAAAAGATCTTGTGAAACTTATAGTCTTGGTGATTGTTGCAATATGGTTCTTCTATATCCTCAGCTTTCGTACGCAGGGAAGACAAATTAAAGTGTAAATCTAAATGAGACGGACGCTAGAGTTCAATACAATCTAGTTTATCCGACTTCGATTCAGATTGATTATGATTCTTCACTACCTAATGATTTTCTTATTAAAAAGTTTGCTAAGCTTGTTCAACAAGGTACAGAAACATTACACGCTTCATAAAACCAAGTGCTTTAGTTTAGAACTTCAGGGACGATGTAACCAGCAAACTTTTCAAGTTGACTGCCATTTAGATTCACAAGCATTTGTTTGCGTAATTAATTAGCGTCCTGGGTATGATCTACGACTTCTGTATAATAAGCAAGTTGGAGTTTCTTTTAGGAGTGCTGCCAATTTCGCAAAAAAACACGTAAATGAAATTGCAAATGAGAGTCTGTTGAAAGCAAAAACTTTTGCTTTAGAAGCGGTGATAAAAAATTCTATTAAATAAATAATGATCTTAGTACCACTTATTTTTGTTGGCAACGTAAACTAAATTACTAAGTTCCATCATGTTTCATTTTAGGTACCTTCCCTTAAATCAAAATTTGTTTTATGACAACAGAAAAGTTAGAACCTGCCGTCGATCTATTATGATCATAAAATAAATAGATTTAGATTTAAGGGTACATATTTTGAAATGCTGTAGAGTGTAGAACCGCAGATATTTCTGCAACTGACAGTTTTATGACCATTTCTCATTTCTTTCTTCAGTTGATAATATTTTAGGATATATTTAGGTACCTAGTCAATTAGTCATAGTCATAGCTTTTTATTGGTTATATAGTGTTGTACGTTGTACAGGATCTTAATAGTAAATTCAGAGTCATATGGGCCATAAATATACCTATGGCAAACGCCCTATCTGAAGTTTGAGATGGTCTATAATAATACCTATGGCAAACACCTTATCTGAAGTTAAAGGTCAAAGTTCTTGAAAAGCTAGTTTGTCCTCCGTGCTAGCAAAACGGAAAAACTTTGTAGCGTTTTAACTTTGTTTAGTTTCTTCTTTGAACTGCAGTAAAAGAGAGCTTCTCGTCAGCTCGTCACTAATTAAACGATGCCACTGCAAAGGCTTTTAATTAATCTCGTTTATTTGTATACCGGCTCTTAGAGCCGCTATAAACACAGCACTTGAGAGGTGCTAGTTCTGTTCGAGACTTGATAAAATACACCAGCAGTATTTTTATCTTCTGCTAAAATATTAATTATCGGATATTGATAGGGTTAGGCTTAAAACATTATTCAATGCGAATCAAATATGACTATACTATGAGTCACTGTTCACATACTGTTCTTAATTTTTGCAAAAAAAAATTGTTTTCTGTCAACTCCAAAATTCGGTAAGAGGAGATTTTCAAGTTGCCGGCATCGTTGTTTATGTTACCCGATTTCTCCAAGACGATAGAGCTGATTTAGAAAATTCATTTTTTGGTTACTTAATAGTTGGTCCCGTAGTCATCAATAAGGTGCACCTAATGATCCTGCAGACAGCGAGAGAACTTTTCAAAAATATGCCTATTTGGGTAATTTTGGTAATAAAGCAACTTTTAGTGGAGAAAAAAAGTTGACGAAAACCATAAAACGGTGTTTAAAACTCTGTTTTAAAGATGATAATATAAAATCCACAGCCTCGACCAGTACCAAGCTACCAAGTCACGGGCCGCTACCCGCGGTCAGGTTTCGTCCCATGGGTATCGGTGGCAGCGCCGCGCGTGTCCGGTGTCCGATATTACACCTGCATCACTTGCGAGGAAGTGCCCTACATTATTGAAGCTGGTTTGCTCAATTGGAGTAGGAAAACCATAATGATGCAAGCACTGCAAAACAAACGTGCTATGACTGTTAAGGCCATGGAAATAGGTATGGTACATGTATGGCAGGTAAACGAAAAGAGTTCGCGGCAGAATACCTGCTGAACTCAATATTCAAATTAACCGGCAAAAGCGCTGGATCGAATCATCTAATGATTTCTATATAGTTTGTATCTATATACGAGGGAGTGCATAGTGTATCACACGCGGGCGTGTGGTGTCTTCTTCTTCTTCGCCTTATCCCGGCATTTTGCCACGGCTCATGGGAACCTGGGGTCCGCTTGACAACTAATCCCAAGAATTGACGTAGCGAGTAGCGAATGCGACTGCCATCTGACCTTTCCTATTTAGAGGGGAAACTAGGCCTTATTAGGATTAGTTCGGTTTCCTCACGATGTTTTTCTTTCACCGAAAAGCGACTGGTAAAAATCAAATGATGTTTCGTACATAAGTTCCGAAAAACTCATTGGTACGAGCCGGGGTTTGAACTCGCGACCTCCGGATTGAAACGCCGGTGTTTGGTCTCCCCTGCAAATACCTAAGATTTCGTGTTCAGATTTTCGATTATGAATAATTATTATGGAATCGTTATCGGCAGAAGTACACTGTATCACAGAAATAATGGAACAATATCCCGAGTTCCCGACCAGATGGAAAAAGCGAGTTAATTAATAATGCATGCGAACATGTGCGAGTAACCTCACCCTTGTGTTTGAAATATAGGCCGTGTCGGGTTACATCACGCAGATTCACAGATATGTAAGAGATACGCCACTCAAGATGGACGGACGACCTTGTTAAGGCCGCCGGAAGACGCTGGATGCGGGTCGCTTCCAATCGGTACGAATGGAGGTCCAAGGGGGAGGCCTATGTTCAGCAGTGGACGTCTTATGGCTGAGATGATGATGATGACGCCACTCTTGCGAACGATTAACGAATTAAATTAATTTCACGCGGATGTCCATCATTGTTTTTTTTTTCTTTTTTCTTTTTTTTTTTAAATAACAAATAAATTATAATTAAATTATTATTAATTATTATTAAATTATCATTGATTGTTATTTATTTCGCTTCGCTGATAATGTGCGAAGTGCTTAGTGGGAGACAATAACGCGCTATTAGACAAAATATGAACTTTGTCGGATACAATTTTCTAGATAACTGTGAATTGACAAATAATAGACAAGCGCAATAGTGGCCGCACAGGCATTTTGCCGGGCATATGCTTGTAATGTATGCAATGCAATAAACTACAATAAACAACAAATAAATTGTATAATCCCGAGCACGAATAAGCGAGAAATCGGGAACATTTGGCAAACAAATTTAGCCTTTCGAAAAAAGATTTAATAAATTAAAAAAAATAGCTTTTGATGCTTTCAAAAGCAAAATACAAATTAATAATTTCTGACCTCTGATTTCAGATTTTGAATTACCTACAAGCAATGAGCAAATGTTTTCAATGTCGTTATTTAATCTATGGCAGGGTGTCAAACCCACTCGCGACGAGGCCTTGCAAATATGCTCGCGATTTACTCATGTTTATTAATTTAAAAGGAAATTAGGGAATGTTAACGAAGTATTAACCTCATTTATGACACCCTTTTCATTTATAATTTAGGGATGATTCTCGCTTTTTAGGCAATTTTCGGCTTAAATCGCTGGCTTACCTCACGCTCTTCAATTTCGGCTTTTCTCGCTAACTTCGAATCATAGACCTAGTATTACATAGATGAGCTACACGCGTGCCTCCGTGAGGGACAAAACATACGCAAAGCGACAATATTAAAAACACTTTTTAACATTCCTGACAACATACCAAAAACAATCTACGTAATTCGGTCGGGTTATTTGTTGCCCACCATAAACCATACTAAATTTTTGGTGGGGAACAAACAAAAAGTGAGACTGTGACAAGGACAAGCAATACCGCTTTCTCTGCTACTCCTACTGAAATTTCCATAAGTGCATCTCGATTGTACCTCTATGCTTCGAATGGACTCGTTATTTTTCATTCACATGCTCAAATCCTATTTGTCCTTTAGCACGTCAGTCAACCTACAAGTTACCTACACTATGGCACAGTCTATAGTCTTTCCACGAGGGCGGACGGGAGGGTCGCGCGCACCCGAGCTGCATACATCGCTGTCATCGCCATTGTTAGTAAGCTCGGTACACGTCAAAGGCCGTCTGACCATTGTTACTTTTACATTGTGACTACGGGGTAGATGCATCTTCTTGTGATTCTTATGATAAAGGAAACTAGTGCGGGCCAATAGTTATCCCACACCTCCGTAAGACATATGTATGTATTAAGAATTTAAATCACAATTAATTAAGTTGCGCTTAGTATATTTCTTCAGTATTCCAAAGATAGCTTAGGGGTCATCCATTAATTACATCACACGTTTAGGGGGAGGGAGAGGGTCAAGAAAATGTGACATATTGTGACATGGGGGAGGGGGGAGACACAAACTTTGTGACGTTACTTTAACTTCATGAGTAACCGAAAATTTATTTAAATTATTTTATTCGCTATACATTTAAATAACAAGTTTTTAAAACGATAATCGTTTTTATTCGTTTAATTTTCTTTCCTGAGCAGTTTTAGGTTATAAAATTACTAATATTTATATCGTCAAAAATATTTTGATAAAATATTAATAATACTTAGGTACTTACTTAATTCGATTTGGCGATTTCGTAGAAAAAATGTGACGTCACACTAGGGGGGAGGGGGTTTGTCAAATGTGACCAAGTGTGACAAGGAGGGGGGGAGGGGTCAACAAACCTAGAAATTCGTGTGACGTAATTAATGGATGACCCCTTACGAAGTTAGGTAAGTAGGTAAAAAATAAGTGAATCTATGAATGTACCTATATCACATTCACTCATGTCAAGGAATAAATAATAGTACTAGGTACAGAAGACTCACTCTCTAACAAAACGCGTCTGTTCCGATCAGAACAGATATGGCCGCTAGGTGGCGACAGCGCCACGCGCGGCTTATGGCTTTCCCCAAAATTGGGGTCGAACGGATGTACTGTTAGCTACCTGTAGCAAAGCGACGAAATCGCGGAGTGAGCCACGCCTGCCCATATGCAATAAAAAAAAAGCCGTTTTTGCTAAATCCTAATTAAACTAAAGAGAGCTTGCGAAAGTTAAGAACAAATTGTTTCCACGCCTCATTGCAGTGAAAACTGCAGGTGCTTTTATTTCCTTTAAAGCTAAAAAAGGGGCTAAGATTTAAAGATATCCGTATGTGCTTAATACCTTTTATATTTGTAAGATATAATGCAGTATTTAATGTGGAAACGGGAAAGCTAGTCACACGGTAGAGTAAATATTGTAAGTATTTTATAGAAATGGGTTTAGAATGTTAATCTTGTATAGTCAGTACGAGCGTATATTCGAAGATACGTCATTTTAAAACACTCGGCTCGATTCGGGAAATGAATTAGAGACTCAATAGATATGAAATAGTAAAGATATGTGACGTTCCACTGCAAAAGGTACCTTATGGCGGCTGGCACTGCGATTTGGGAAATGAATTAGAAAGATATTAACTAGATATGAAATTGTGAAGATATGTGACGTTGCACGAAAAAGGTACCTTATGGCGGCCGGCGCTTACTTCGCACAGCCCCGCAATAATATTGGGGCGGCGTTAATAATAGCGTATGTTACATACGCTAGTATGTACCAACCGCCATAAGGTACCTTTACCGTGGGACGTCACATATCTTTACTATATCCTATCTAGTTAATCTCTAATTCATTTCCCGAATCGCGCCGACTGTCGAATAACCTTCTCATAAGCTGAACCGCCGGACCGAATCAGCCTCCCACTGCGTCTCACGAGTTAAATTACTTAATTGCCCCTTTCTGACGACGCCGGGCCCACGACCCATGATTTAACACTTAATTCCTGCCTTCTGACATTAGTGTGTACCGCGATTTCATTCATTCTAATTGCTTTCGTTAAACTCGTAAATTTGACCATTAAGATTTTAGAAAAAGTTACGGGTAAAACGCTGCTTGGGAACAGTTTTTCAAACATCACCAAGATTCCATTCGTTACGAAGATGTCATACTAGGAGAAGTTCGTAATGTGGTGTGGCAAACATTAATTCCTCGAACAATAAACAACACCTAACATGTTGATATGAGAACATCGAACTTTATTATTATTGTTCCAAATTGTTTCTTAAGTAATTTATATGATTTCGTGTCAATAAACTTAACAAAGTCACACAAAGCCCTTTAAGTTACTTACACGCCTACTTATTAAAGATACGCTTCGACGCGTCAACGTGTATATTTGCTATTAATATTTTGTAAGGCGTTACGAATAAAATTGTCTTCGAGCTTCAGCACTCGTATTATTTATTAACTGAGTTACTTTGCTTGTTTGTAATTTGAATTGCTAAGTCTCTATACAATGAATTCCTTTTCAGACTGTAAATGTGCGTGAAAGGCGCCAGTCTCCTGAGGGATCGCTCGTGAAATACGGACCATTACCTCACCACAATGTAGCAGTACGGCGACATTTATACTAGAACACATTTTATGAATTTCACCTTAAATTGAAACACTGATGATGATGTGAAAAAGTTGAACTATTAGAATACTTTCCTTCCTTCCTTAATACTTGGGAACCAAATATTTATTATTCAAACACTAGTTAAATATAAAAAGTCTTTCCTAAAACCTCCGATTTAACGTTATAGCAATGACGTCTAACACGTAAATCAGTACGTTTAGTTTAGTAACTTACAAAACTTTTTACAGTGACATACCATGGCCCTAGAAAACTTAGAAGTCAAAACCCTACGAGACGAAGCCTCTTAAATATAACTCGACTCGAGGATTTTTATTGAAAATCGTGTTATCAAGATACTACTGATATGTACCTACTTGCAATCGCCTATTAAAGTATAATTAACTGAAAGTTAGGTACTATTATATGTATGGTACCGAATTTCGTGATTCCATACGACTATGACCTATTATTACTTTGTAGTTCACGATCCCATAGTTTACATTTACACAATAATAACATACTTAATAAAAAAAACAGAACGCTGCAGCTATTCGAGCGGCCTACGTCAGAATTATTGGTTTATGTTCTGTTTGTCAACAAACAAATTTGGCTCTTTTTTAACATCAATAAAGAGGGGTTATTCGTCGACCGCCATATTGGTAACATCGCCTCGTGATTCATTTCTTTGTTTTTGCTCATTAATGTTGTTTAAAGTGTAATATTGATAGCGTATTATGCAGTAAATTAATGTGGAAGTGTGCAGATAATGAAAAATTAATCATGAAACGCGTTTAACCACCATTCTGGCGTCAACGCCGGGTAGCCCACGAGGGTCCTTGTAAAGTCCAGCTATCACCTTACAAGAGCTCATAACCCTAATACCGAACAACGTCATGCTCTACGAGCATTTGGTATTTCTACCTCTAACCGTGGCTGGCTAGAGCCCTAGAGGCCATAATTTGATAGTTTTATACCGTACACTGGCTAAAGTTTATTTATTACAAATAATATTAATTCGATCCCACGTGGGATCCACTTTGACGTTGGCGAAATCATCGACAGTATCGATGGAGCCATATTACCCAAAGATTGATTGATTGAACATCAATAAAACTTAATATTAATTAGAAGTTAAGTGTATTAATTTACAATGCTTGCTAGCTTCATGTTAGTTACAAAGCGATTATGATTATCGAAATCAGCATACGAAAAATAACAATCTCTCGCACAATATGGCAGCAATATACTAGGTTATAAATGGAAAAAAACTCTGTTAAAAAATCGACAGTAAGCGTACAAAAGTGCGTTTGTTTTTTCCGGGGATCGACATTTAATTATGATAGTGTCCGATACAGACCAAGTTACAATTCATTATCACAACAGAACTTACATATTATATTATTGCTGGTCGATATTAACCACCGCGCCAGCAAAGTGCTTCCTCGATCGATTGCATGAAACTTTCATTAGACAACAACGACCGGACAGAGAAGTAAAGACAAATAGGAAACTAGGTTAAGTAGGAGATAAAGGCACCGCGTACTTTGTTTCACAGGCAAATGAGATTTAATGTAAAGGCTCCTCTTTTTTTTTTTTTTTTATTATGCATGGGTTTACTCATGGCCACAGACTAGCCGAGGCTCTTCACGTTGGGCCAACGCCAACGCCAACGAAGGACGAATTTATGCGTTAGAGGGACCAAGTGATATTGCTAACTCATTCTACCGCATGGCTGCGTCCCTCGTTGGCGTTGGCGTTGGCCCAACGTGAAGAGGAGCCTTTAAACCCACGTCACCCACGTAAGGATATAGAGAATGTAAACAAACTTCCAGGGATTCCAATTTATTTTATTTTAAGAATGATTAATTGTGACTGTCACTGTACACATCAAGTATTTATCAAACAGGAATGAGATTGTTCACAAAATGGCGGCCCATATGTTTGTTTTGTATTCCCACTACAGTTATATCTGCAGTTCTATTCTTGTTTTGCGACAGATTGAAGAAAAGTTTGCTTGTGAATCTTGTGATCCTGTCGAATGCCTAATTCAATAGATATTGTTCGATCTATTTTTAGTTTTGTCATTTGTTAGATATTCATTTCAAATATGCATTCACATTTTATTTATGCATTTGCATAATTTAAAAAAAATAAGTAGCGCAAGAACGCGCTAGATGGAAATTGAGGACAAGGTAGGCCGACCCCAAGTAAATGGGAACAGGTCTAACGGGAAGAAGATGCATATACATCTCCCAGTTCCTTAACTATCGAGATCTAGATCCAATCTCTTGATAACCTGATGATTGATTGTAATTTCTGCGGCATGACTGATGAATGTGGCTCCGGTGGATCGCGGAAATGACAGAGCAGTAATTAATTAAATTGACAGTTGACATCCTTTTAAACCTCCATTCACCATTAAATTCCATCAAATCTACCAAGAAATGTCACTGTCACAATGACATCTGTCAACGTCAGTATGACGGATCAGACGTCACCAACCTTTTTGTGATATTATAAAATAATTATCTAACTGAAGGTAAAGAACGTACTTAATAAAATCCCTTTTTGTATGGAATATGGAAGCTACGTCAAAATATAGACTCCATTTTTATACCTTTACTGAAACGCAGCCAACGACATAAATGCAGGGCTTTCGTTAAATGTGTCGCCTATATTTCGACTCTTAGATATTTTTTTATTTACATAGTAAATATTTATAGGGGAAAGAGAAATATTCTCCTTCATGTGAGAGGGACCTGCCACAGGTTCCATTTTGCTTTCGTAAAAGCAAAACTCACGTTCGCGGTACAAACTTAACACAGTATTAGTATCAACAAAAAGAAACAACACAAACTTAACAAGAAACAAAAACTTTACAAAGGAAATCACCACGACGGGATAGGAAAACATTCGAGCGCTCAAGACAGACGTCAGATGCCGAATGAAGTGACAACTTGACTTGACAAGTAAGTGTCATTGCCGCCTTAATTCATCATGGTACCCATAAGGCCATTTTACACTATCCTGTACTTGTCGTTTTCGAATTTACGTTTTAAGGTATAAAAATACACGCACATCGTAAGACGATAATGTTATTGTATTAAAACGGAATACCAAATGTTGTTTAGACCTGAAGTGTTACCAATTCAATACGAACTTTTCTACCTCAAAATAGTTATAATTCAATATCAATTAATGGGACAGCTTTTTTTAGAAGACTGATTATTTAAAATAAGCATTTAAATATTGTATTTAAAATTAATAGTAAATTATTTACTTATATGCATTCTTCCGCCGATAATATATTTACTATTAATAAAACGTTTCATTTTACTGGCAACACAGTCGTAGATTTGATGGAATTTAATGGTGAATGGAGGTTTAGCTGCTGATAACTAGATAGCATTATGATAGCAACTAAAGACGGTGGTAAGCCGCCGAGGAAAAAAAAATGTTGAAACCCGCTTAGAATTATTGATTAAAGTAATTGTCGGCTAAAACCGCGCCCAAACTCTATATTGAGTATTAACAAAAAATACCAATCGAATTAGTAATTGATATTACTTATTTTTGAAGTGAAAACTTCTTTAGCGGCGCTGTGCACTTTTTGTGATGGGAAAAAATGTTAAACTCGCGACAGGCCACGTGTCCGTAAGACGTTAGATTTCGTGATGGGGAAAAAATGTTAAACTCGCGACAGCGTAAGACGTAAGATGGACACGTGATGACCTGATCGAAAAACTGTTACAATGTCATTGAGTTTTCACTTCTGCCGGCACTCCCGGACTGCAACCCGTAGTTTTTTATGAATAGGCAGTTAGGTAGTAGATGTTACTCTAGTGGCCTGATCAATGTATTTTTTTAATCAACGATTTTTTTATTAATCTTACAATAAATATTAATGTGTCGTATAGTTGTTTCGTATATTACCAAATGTCTTAGGGTGGTATTCCACCTATCCAATTTCATTGTCCAATGTGTATTGCGTCTCAAATTTTGCTTTAATGAGAGAGTGCAACGCACTGTCATTGGACAGATAAATTGGACAGGTGGAATACGAACCTTAGAGATAAACAAATTTTGTTACTGCTGCGAAAGAAACGAGTATAAAATAGACAGTTTATTTACATCACAGACGCAATAGTATAGCCCCTCGCATTCGTAATTGGGTCAGAGCATGCACAGACTGTGCTGTTATTGCCATCGCATACTCACCAAAGCCTATCAATACAACCACCATAATGTTTTATATTCACCAAATGGTTCTCTTTGGCACAATATTTGGCATTAACTATCAACTTATGATACTCGAAGCGCATTCAAAATACGGTTCGCTTAGACTTATTCCCCTTAAGGGGCCCACTGATTAACAGTCCGCCGGACGGTAACGGCCTGTCACTTGTTCGGAACTGTCAAAATTTTGTTCTAACTGACAGGCCGATACCGTCCGGCGGACTGTTAATCAGTGGGCCCCTTTACTCGATGCATCGAAGATCTCCGTCAGGGCTAAGGGGCGTCACCCACTGCTGAGCATAGGCCTCTCTTCGTGTACGCCACTTATCCTGGGCTAGTCTCATCCAAACGTGCCCCGCGATTTGCCGAATGTCATCCACCCAACGAGCCAACGGACGCCAGGTGCTTTTTTCATCCGAAAGCGGCCACCAATCCGTCAACATTTTGGTCCACCTGCCATCACTCTGCCTAGCAACATGTCCCGCCCAACTCCATTTAAGCTAGGTGATGAGTGATGACGTCACCCACGTCTCGCACCGATACTATAACGAAGTGTTACATGTCAGTTTCTCTTCTTCCTTCTCGTTCCCTCATTGCTGATGCTGAAGATCGCGACCACATGTAATTTGTCTGCATTTTGTGCGTTCATATATAAGCCATGTGAACTGCGCGGTGCAGACTGCGGCCATGCCGACCTCTTCATAGCGTTCGACCATCTCTTAATACATGTCCCACCCCAAGCACATGTCAGTTTACACTTATCTCGGTTACACTGACACTGGCTGACCTTAGCACTCAACTACCACGCAGTAGCGGTGAGCAGCTTTAGATCAAATGTTTCGATTATTTTACACTTCTGGCTTCGTGCCGCTCTCCTCTCCATTTGGCGCTTAGAGCGACTGTTCACTGGCCTCCCAAAGGCCGGCCTACAACGTAGAAAATTGAAACTTGGCTATTTGCCTCTCTTTCGCTCGAATAAACAAGAGCGATGGAGAGGCAGATATAAAACATTCGATATGCCCCCGCGCTCGCGTCGCAATAATAATACTGGTCCTGATTTACTGCATCAGACGAGGGTTACTTTCATCAGAGGGCCTACCGCGAAACATGTTCGACGTGTTGCCTCCCTGTCACGTTTACGTACGAATTTACAAGTGCGACAGAGAGGCAACACTTCGAACGTGGTTCGCGGTAGGACCCCTGTTTCATCGGCAATTTATCGCGTCATTCTATCTAAAGCTTTCAACTTTGCTATTGCAATCTTCTTCAATCTTAAACCCCGCCTTTCATGGAAATATAGAAATTACTTTATTTATTTGGTGTTTGCAAGAAAAGAATAGACCCTGGGCTGTAATCGCGAAAATCGAAGTTCGCAAATTGCGGGGATTTTTCTCTGTCACTCTAATTACGCCTTCATTGGAGTAAAAGAGAAAGATCCCGCGATTTGCGAATTTCGGTTTTCGCGGCAGCCGCTCTGTTTGAGACAAAGAGTGTAATAACACCATTTGCCATTTGGCATTAAGTCCGCCATTTGTACATTGTTTTATATATTTTATGCAATAAATTTTAAATAAACAAATAATAATAGTTCACGAAATAAAGTCAATTTCAGTTCAAATAATGAGAACATTAGCTTGGAAATAGTTTCTTGGTATTTAGTAGTTGTTATAAATGTAATGCAATTTTTTGTAGGCTTATCTAGAAAACATCCAGGCTACCTTGACTTAAGTCTTTGCACGCCACTTGTTAGCTTGTTACTTTAACAACTGGTTTGTAATAGGTAATGACGTATGAACACTATAATAATTGCTATTAACTTTAGCCCCCGACTTCGTCTGTGTGGGATGATGATGAAGATGATGGATAAAAAGTAGAGATGCCCCGAATAGTGAATTTGGCCTAATACCGAATATTCGGCCCCCCCTCTCGGCTGAATACTGAATATTCGGCATGACATGCGTACATTTTGAGTCACAATTATTACGAAATCTGTTCGCCAACAAAGCACAACGTTTGCTAAGATATATTGCTATGTTGAACAGAATTTAATGAATGTAGTGTAGATGAAATTAGACCCATGATAAAAATAAAATATATAAGAATCAACAAATGCTCTAAAACGTGCCTTCGTATTTAACCACTTTCCAAGAGTACATATTAAATATACCTAGTTTAGTTACTTTTTAGGTGCAACAGATATTCGGTATTCGGCCGAATAGTAGGAAACATTTGACCGAATGCCGAATATTCGGCAAAGTGGCCGAATAGGCAGAATACCGAATAGTTGCCGAATATTCATGGCATCTCTAATAAAAACTATTCTATGTGCTTCCTTGGTCCTCAAACTCTCTCCATCAACCATAGCCCAAAAGCTCCGAACATGGTCCAAAACCAATTCAAATATTTTCGTTCACGTGAAAATAATATTTGAATGTCGCAGTTTTAAGTATAACCACAGAATAAGTAATAGTATTATCATACAGAACGGACACGCACCGCCCCGCCCCGACTCGGATTACCTCGCCCCGCGACTGAGTTCTGACGGACTCCTGACATACGCTCAGTTCGGCTAGCGACGCCGCGACGCGATGACGCAACGTTCAAAATGCCGGTGTATTCTGCGATGTACGGGTACCTACTTATTGTAGAAATGAATAATAATATAGTTTTCCGAAGAGACGAAATGTGTATCAGTAAATAAGGCTATACTTTTGCGTAAAAATAATAATATCATATGAATTAAAACCCGTTCGTTGAATTTGTGAATGTTAAGCCAACATTTAATATTTAAAGTACCTAAGGTAACTAGACCTTCTACACAGATATTCCTCGTAAATGTTTTATTTTTAGTTTAACACTCTTTTCACAAAAAAGAACTTGTTGGTTGCGGGACATTCGCGTTTGATTTTTAATTTAATTTTAAGAATTTAAGAATTAATTATGTATGTTATACATATAACATAATCAATAGGCATCAAAACAATAAGGTACATTTAATAATGGCGTGTTGAAAGTCCAAGTACATGCAGGACTATAAACTGCAATTAAACAATTGGAGCGAAATAAAACATACTTAAACCTATATTTTGTTTTTTTACGTATTTCGGTCGAATTATGCAACGCAGCGGGCCGCTCGTCGTGTCCTTCGGCCGGCCTCGGCAAGCCTCGGCTTCGCCTTCCCCGCGCGCCGCACGAGTCAGCCCTAAGCCACTTACTCACACAATGACGCGTGTACAGACGTGCCGTGCACACATATAAACGCAAATGATTTTCGATGTATGGCGTGTCCGCCCTGTGGTATAACTAACTATACTATAATAATATTTGCATAAAAATAAGAAAGAACTCAGGCAACACCAAAAAGAAGATTGGTATTTATGCTTAACACATTGAGTGACGGTAACCCGCCTGACGGGTTCTCTGTTCATAGTCGCTTTCCTTTACAAAGCGGGAAAACGCTGAGGTCAGCTTCGAGCGTAGCGCTACGAAAACTTTGGCAGTGAATGTGTTAACTGCTTGTAGATCTTGAGGACCATATTAGTTTATTGGACTACAGTTGGGTTTTGCGGTAGGTAATTATCTAATAATAAGAAACATAATGTTTACAAGCTGAAAGCCTTCAAAGACCAAAGAGCATATAATCACTACGTTCTATCAAAGACTAGCTTTCAAAGCAAAATGTATTTAACCTGACGTTTAACCATAGACTAGGAATCCTCTAGACCGAGTTTAGAGCAATTATTTCATGCAACCGATGCCAAAAATGCGGGGGTGCGCGGGAAGAGGTGAGCGAAGTCCCGTGCCGTGATTGGTCCGTTCAAAGACACGGACGTCACACAAAGACACTTTCGACTCGAATATGGAGTAAAATTCTTACCGTATGCGTGGCAGAGGGGGTAGCGCGACTATGCTAAGTCTGGAGGATGTCTTGTCTGTGCGTTTAATCGTTACCCTACAATCTAGATAAACTGACATCCTATTTGCATCTAAATAAGTTCCTAAGTCTAGCCACAACAACAACAAGCCGTATAAGGCACACGTGTACATAATCAACACTGTTTACAAAGGCACTGAAAATAGAAGTGAGTACTTACCATTAATATTGAACCGTTAAAATATGCCCTTAGATTACTTTGTTTAGATTCCGCTTTTATAGAACAGATTTTAAAAATTTTCATTTAGCTAAGCCTAATGTTTTTCACATGATAGGAAATATCTTGCATTTCCTCGCAATTTTTTAAATTCCTCGATAGAGCTTAGATGGCTGAAGAAAAAATTACTTTTAAGTACGTGTCACGGATAAGAAAAATCTATTGGGGATAAAATGTGGCATGAGGTGTCAATTAAATGTACCGCTTTTGCAGTTTTATCGGCAATTTTGTACAACAAATTTTGTCAACTAAATCGATTTCGATCGAAACAGAAATAGGCTCTGTAATTGCTACGTCAACATATATTTTTATTCCTTTAAAGCTGGTTTTATACGGACACCGGTTGTAAACTTACATATAAAACGCATTTAAGTGACTTGTCGCACCTGCTACTTCGTTAAATTAAAATGTTAAGTAACATATCATCCTTTAGCCGCCTACAGATCAAAACTTACCTAAATAAATGCATTTTTAATTTATGAAAATAAAGATTCACATCGAAATACAATTGAATGGAAGGTGGAAGGCATTTTTTTATATTCAGGCCTTTGGGTGTCTAGAGGCTATACACTCTATCTAGTGTAAGCGATCTGAGAAAACGCCTCACGGAAATCGATCGAGCCCGAAAATAAATTCTCAAGCGGTAAAACGGTATTAACTCATTCATACTTGCACCGTAGCGTACGCACTTGATTAGTAATATTACGCTTGAATGTTACGCAATTGAACTCTTGAGTGAAATTAATTAAGGTTATTTTCAACACTGAACGCTAATAATACATTACGATACAAGTCCGAAAGTAGGAAATTTACCTATTTGCACGTGTATTGTACAATATTTTAGGGTACATATAATTTTTGACATAATGTCCTTATTCCCGCCTTAGGGCGGTAAAGTAGCACCATGTTCTGTAAAGGTTAATCTAGTCCTGCCATTTTAAAGGAACTTTAGGATTCTGCCCAATGTTTTTAATTTAGGACACTTTTCTTTTATACCACGTAAATAAGCCTTTAAAATCTTTATAAACGACCTCAGTGACACTCAGTAACGCCCACAAGTAACAGACACAAACAGTATTTTGAAGGATGAAACTGTCGACAAAATGTCATCAAATTCTTTGATCGCTAAGATGTCCTCAGATGTGCATGATCACCGTTTGATATTAACCTTCACGCATTTTAAGAAGGGTCTTCTTCTTAGTCATAACCTCATGGCTAAGCGACGTCTGGGAGCACTCTTCGCCAGTGATCTCCAAGCCGTTCTGTCCTGGGGCCAGGCCAGTGCATGCTAGCCTGCAATGTGGTGTTTGTCACTGATGTCCAGAGTTCGGACAATTTATCGCAAAAATAAATATGGTATGGAACAGATACCATTTTTTTTTACAATTTTGAACTGCAGTTTTTGAGTATAATCTGGAAATTCTATAAAGATACTGTGTACATAATATGAGTTTAATAAATCTTGTCCTATTTTGAAATATAAATGATTTTTAATGGTTTTGCGGTGTTTTGTCCGATCACTGCTGATGTTATTCTGTCCGCCCAACGCGTGGCCGTAGTTCCATCCCTACGTTCAGGTGGTGGTCAGGTTCCCTAGGTTCAGGTGGTGTTATATTAAAAATTAAAATAGTCGTGGCATTCATAGGTAGAAAGGTGATGTAATTCCGGAAACTATTAAAATATCCAAACTAATGTAACACAGACAGTCAAGTAGCGGACGGATGTCGCTCGTTGCTCGTTGTCTCCCGTCCCGTCTGGCTTTGTCAATAACTTCGCACCCATTTTATTGCTCCGGTCAAGGGCGAAGTACAGTCAGCATCAATAATAGTAGATAAAATATTCCGCCAAAAGTATAGTCTACAATTCTCTAACAGTTTCACAAATAATACATATCTCTATAGTTCGCGCTCAGCAAGGGGGAGGCCTATGTTCAGCAGTGGACGTCTTATGGTTGAGATGATGATGATGATGATAGTTCGCGCTATTTACACTTTTATTTGTTTACACATTATAGAGATATCTATTTTTTACTATTTGAAAATGGCAGTTTTTTTATGCATCAGTCACATCCACTACTATCGATGCTTACTGTAAGTCCGGAAAAGCTAAGTTTTTCGCTTTCTTCTCTCTAAGACTTGGCTCTACTGTTTTTTCGGCCTTATTTCAATGCCCGAAAGTTTCAAATTGCATAAAGCTTACATTCCTGTAGGTACATTCGACAATAAAGTATTTTTATAGCCCTTGGGTTTATGTGAAAGACATGTATCCTACATAACTTGTAGTAACGAGATGGGAGCCAAAAGAATAAGCTTATTTTCTAACCTCACCGTAAAGCCACGATGGATAAGTCTTCAAAGAATGTGATTTCATACCTGAAAAAGAAGAGAGGGTTACATTAGTTATATGTTATATTTTGTTCGTTCAAAAGATTTATAAGTAGAGCAGCCTCATTCAATGTTTGCCAATACAACTATAGCAATAGATAAACGATACGATACACAAGAGCTGCATTAACTTTAGTTTATCTCAATTTGATCTTATTTTAGACGTCCCTTGCATACTCTAACACAAACATGGCATGCGTTCCAGTGTTGCTAAAATTCAAAACCCTATGCTATTATGTGCACTTTGACGTGGATATTTATTATGGTAACTAGTTATACTCGTGCACTTAAAAAATACATCTTTGATTTTAAACCTCGTAAGACCCAGGGCAATTTTAGCGCTTTTGAATTTGGAACTTCCTTTTAAGTATTTCTATATGAGTTCTCTCTCTCTCTTTGCCTAGCCACATCCCATTTCATTTGGGGTCGGCTCTCCTCGTCAATCTTCGCCATAATCTTCGGTTCTGGGTCGTTGTGGGTGGTTATTTCTATATATATGAGTTCAAAACTCGAATTTAATTTATGCTTGTACATAAATACATCAAGTACACGGGGACTTACGAGGATAACACAATGTAAGGTTCACATTGATCATGTAATCAATAACTCGGACTAAGTAGGTCAAGCAACCTCGAGGGCAGTGTTGGCAAAATATCAATTCGAATTGACGATTGACGATTGAGGATTGACCGATCAATTCGAATTGACGATTGACGATTGACGAAACTAATTCTAAATCTACTGATTGAAGATTGACGATTACTAATCGTTAATTCGAATTGACCGGTCAATCCTCAGTCCTCAATCGTCAATTCGGATTGACGATTACTTTGTATGTACACCTAATGTCCTTTTTATTTAGGCCATTTTTTGAAACTGACCAAATGCGTTCCGAAGCGGTGTCCGAGTTTACCAAAGGTTCCGAAACATGTTTCTGACGGCATTATGAAGGATGTCCTTTTTGGAACATTTTCGGGATTTTCCTTGAAATTAACCGATAGCGTTCAAAATCGATATCTGAGGTGCCCAAAGGTTTCGAAACTTGTTTCCGAGGGAAATATTGAGAGATGCCCTTTTTTGGGACATTTCTAGAAATTACCCGATTGCGTTTAAAATCGATATCTGAGGTAGCCAGAGGTTTCTAAACATCTTTTCGACTGCAATATTGAAAGGTGTCCTGTTTCGGGACATTTTAGTGACATTTTTTGAAAGTGACTGCTTGCATTCAAAATCGATATCTAAGGTGCAAAACATGGTTTCAACGGCAATATTTAGATTCTACCAGGGACAGGAACCGGTTACCTTAACCGGGGTTTTTCATAGGGTTATTTTAGAAGCGGTTGTAAAAACACCTACCATAACGGTAACCGTCTGATAAGGTAACACTTTGATTCGGTAACCGTATCAGATACGGTTAACCTCTGTTACCGGTAACCGAAATAAAAACCCAGTCTATTCAGTTACCTCATTATAAAGTTTTTGACCAGTTCAAACGATTGTAATCTTTATGCACACTTAAATTCAAGTTGTTATTGAATAACCGAGGTTGGCATGAGCGATCTATGAAGCCTCCAGCATAAACAAGTTTTTTTGCCGTTCCTCTGTTTATCTTTATATCTACCTGTGTGGTGTGTTCTTATTATAAATCTTATTATATTATAAATAAAAGAAATAAAGTAAAATAAATAAATAATGTAAATAAAAGTATTTAAATAAAATAAATAATATAAATAAAATACAAAATAAATAAAATAAATAAAGTAAAAGAAATAAATAATGTAAATAAAAGTAATTAAATAAAATAAATAATATAAATAAAATACAAAATAAATAAAATAAATAAAATAAATAAAATAAATAAAATAAATAAAATAAATAAAATAAATAAAATAAATAAAATAAATAAAATAAATAAAATAAATAAAATAAATAAAATAAATAAAATAAATAAAATAAATAAAATAAATAAAATAAATAAAATAAATAAAATAAATAAAATAAATAAAATAAATAAAATAAATAAAATAAATAAAATAAATAAAATAAATAAAATAAATAAAATAAATAAAATAAATAAAATAAATAAAATAAATAAAATAAATAAAATAAATAAAATAAATAAAATAAATAAAATAAATAAAATAAATAAAATAAATAAAATAAATAAAATAAATAAAATAAATAAAATAAATAAAATAAATAAAATAAATAAAATAAATAAAATAAATAAAATAAATAAAATAAATAAAATAAATAAAATAAATAAAATAAATAAAATAAATAAAATAAATAAAATAAATAAAATAAATAAAATAAATAAAATAAATAAAATAAATAAAATAAATAAAATAAATAAAATAAATAAAATAAATAAAATAAATAAAATAAATAAAATAAATAAAATAAATAAAATAAATAAAATAAATAAAATAAATAAAATAAATAAAATAAATAAAATAAATAAAATAAATAAAATAAATAAAATAAATAAAATAAATAAAATAAATAAAATAAATAAAATAAATAAAATAAATAAAATAAATAAAATAAATAAAATAAATAAAATAAATAAAATAAATAAAATAAATAAAATAAATAAAATAAATAAATTAAATAAAATAAATAAAATAAATAAAATAAATAAAATAAATAAAATAAAATGAATAAAAAAAATCAAGTAAATCAAGTAAATAAAATAAATAAGATACATTAAATAAATAATATATAAAATAAATAAAATAAGTACTCCCGGTCCTGTAATAATAAAATTATAGGTCGTCAGTCAATACTGACATCAGGAACATGTTTTCGAACCTCTGGGAACCTCAGATATCGAATTTAAGTCCAGTAAGTAAGTCCCAAAAACTTTTAGGGACCTATGGTCGACATCGATTACGAATATGAACTTAATCGGCCAATTTCGAAAAATGTCCCAAAAAGGGACATCAGTCAATACTGACATCAGGAACATGTTTTCGAACCTCTGGGAACCTCAGATATCGAATTTAAGTCCAGTAAGTAAGTCCCAAAAACTTACACCTTTGAAAAGTAATCTTAGGGACTATGGTTAATCTAGATTGAGAATTGATTTAATCCGAATTGAGGATTGATGCGTTAATTCAAATTGATTCAATCGGATTGCCGCGTCAATCAGAATTGATTCAATTCGAATTGATCAATCCGGATTGATCAATTCGGATTGACGCGTCAATTCGATTGATCAATCCGGATTGATTTAGTTCAGATTGATGCCAACACTGCTCGAGGGTCATTGCGCCGATCCGCATCAGTGTGGAGTTTGCACATCCACGTCTTGACGAAGTGGAAGGAAATGCATCATTCTTGTGAGCAGCTTGTTAAACATTATTGACAAAGTTAACACAAATCCCTTTGTTCCCCATAAAGTTTTAAGTCATACTGCCGTATTCGAACTTCAAGATATTCACAAGAGACGACACGTACTAGATCCATTCTAGATACGTTATAGTTTAGATATCAACTAGTTCTCTTTTGCAGCGCAATTCGGGCAAATATGTCACTTTTACGTTAGATAGAGTAAGATATATATTAGATGTGAATTGGATCTCTAAGTGATATCCTGTGGAAATCGTTCAAGAGTATCTCCAGAATCGCTCAAATGTCAAATTTGACAGGTTAGATTGTATCTTGGTGATGTCTAAAAGATATCTAAAGCAGGCCACTGACGAGCCTTCCAAATGGATGCCGTTACAATGGATTCATCCAAATGGACGGCATCCTAATACTAAACATTGTACGTTTTTGACATTCACGGACCGATTTTGGAATGTAGCCACGCTATTTGGACTCTTGGAAGGTTCGTCAGTGGCCACCTTAAAGCAGGCCACTGACGAGCCTTCCAAATGGATGCCGTTACAATGGATTCATCCAAATGGACGGCATCCTAATATTAAACATTGTACGTTTTTGACATTCACGGACCGATTTTGGATTGCAGCCACGCTATTTGGACTGTTGGAAGGCTCGTCAGTGGCCACCTTAATAGATGTCTATTTCAAAATCCGAATCGGGCCCATATACTGTATTGTTTGTCATATTATCATTAGCCATAAAACTGAAACCGTTATCTTTTCAGGATTTTCGTAAGGTTATTCTATAGATAGGTTAGGTTTGTTTAATGGCAATCCTGAAAAGTTAGGCGTTGATGAGAAAAACCAATTATGACTAACGAAAATTCTGACAAACAATATATTATGACTTAATTTGGGAAACAATAGAGACCCTGACACAAAGGTTGGAGATGCCTTGTTGACCAAAATGCCGGCTTATTATAAAGGGGCCCACAGATTACCAGTTCGCCAGGCGATATCAGCCTGTCAGTTGGTCGGAGCTGTCAAATTTATCGTAACTGACAGGCTGATATCGTCCGGCAAACTGGTAATCAGGCCCCTTTAAATTTTAAGCATCTTGCTAACATACGGGTCTATCGCGATATAATGTCATTATTTTGACCACAGCTGGTGCAATGTAACCCAGCTGAAACGTCGGATTTTAAGTAAAAATAATGAAATTATATTGCGGTAGGCCCGTTCATATCATTAATATCTGCTGGCTCATTATTTGTCCAGAGCATACCCATCGCAAACAAATAAAACAATTCCATTTTTAAGTTCAGCTAGGTATTGTAATATGTAGAGATGCCATTTCGGTATTCGGCCTATTCGGTCATTTTGCCGAATATTCGGTATTCGGCCGAATAGTAAGCAACATTCGCATCTGTTGAACCTACTTAAAAAGAAAAATTACACAAAAAAATAACCAAAAATTAGGTATATTTCTTATTTTGAATATCTTTTTGGAAAGTAGACACGAAGGTACGTTTTTGAGCATTTGTTGATTACAAAATATTTTATTTTTATCATGGGTCTAATTTGATTGACTCTAACTACATTAATTAATTCTGTTCAACATGAAAATATATCTTAGCAAACGTTGTGCTTTGTTGGCGAACAATTTTCATGATAATTGTGACTTAAAATGTTCGCATGTCATGGCGAATATTCGGTCGCCAAATATTCGGTATTCGGCCGAGAGAGAGGCCGAATATTCGGTATTCGGCCAAATTCACTATTCGGGGCATCTCTAGTAATATGTATTACCTAGTTGAGTTTTCCATCTTAATCTACTTACTTAATGTCATGAAATATGTTTGATTGATGGATTTTCGAAAATAAGTAGATTGTACACTACTAAGTGAAAATGCCCATATATATAGTATACGAGTATTATTTTCCCTTTATTTTATTATTCTTTAATTTTTAAATTCAATTCGTCAATCGCCATGTTGGTTGTATGCGGCACTGTAATAAGTCACGGCACGCGTGAATGAACGGTTCAGGTGTAATTAATTAAACCAGTTTAATTATCTCACCGCATGTAACCCGCAATCCCAGTATTAGTGTAATAAGTACCGAGCATGCCATGGGGATTAATTGTATTAGGTTTGGGCGTTTGATATTACAAGCTTTTTTAAAATACCTAAGTAATATTTTAACTTTCGCTTTATATTTTAATTTTTAAGTAGGTACTAAATATAATTATGTAATAAAGAAATTATACACCGCTTCGCAATTAATTTGCATTATTTCTCGGTAACTTGCATGCATTGCTGTATGTAAGTTACCTGTAGAAGTTACATATTTTATAAATATTAATCTACCTATGACTTATCGATAACAGATTTATCGATGTTTCATTCTCTCAAACACTCGTTTTTGCCACATAAACTTCTATGTCTGGATATAACAGAATCGAAATAGTGTTCAGGCAAGTGGAAATATGAAATAGCGGATGAAACGAATAAAATAAAAAGCTATAGACACTATTATATTAGAACCGTTGGCGTTTCCATTAATATTCGGAGTGGATGCCACGAAACCAATTAGTCCGTGGTTGCATTTTCCAATGCTAACTAATGTACATATATTTTCAGATCCGATTCCGGAAATAGTTGAGTTCAGCTACAAAATCAATACTGTTAGGATAAAACGCAAATAAAACGTAGAAATTGTACTTTTTCATATCTCATGCTCTGAAAGTGGGTCGTTGTTATTCTAAAAGGTGCGCAGAAAGTGATACGTTTATGCTCTAGTACAGAAAAGTGGTGTACTCCTCTGCGTCCCCGTCCCACGAACAACTGGGTGGAAACAAAATGGTAAAATAGTGTCTTTATTTCCTCGCCTGGAACAATTGGTAATTGTTTAATTTTACTAATCCCACGTTGATCCTTTTTTTTATAAAAAATGATGTAAGTGAATTGTTAAAAACAAATCTTTCTTGATTTCTTTCGTTGAATTCTATTTACGCGATTTCATAAAGCGAGAACCAAAAGGAATACACCAAAAAATTTTTTTTAAACCTTACACTTGCGTAAATGAGCAAAGGTATAATCTTATACAGCCACAGTTAAACGTTTGTACGATATTAAATTGTTTTTTAAAGTTATTTAGCATTATATTCATGAAAATAAAATAAAATACAAGATAAACATTACTTATATTATTAATTAAATTGTTATTTAATATTTAAAATACTTTTATTATGTTATTACGTGGCGCGGCGCACCAAGGTCGCGGTGCGGTCCGGCAGTCTGTTGCGGCTTTTAGAACGAAAAAGTATAAAATTAAAAAGTAAGAGGCAATCCCGCTTTTTTCATACTATAGTGAACAAATCATTTTAAAATTAATGCAGTTTGATAAAAAAATTGTGTTTTCATAAATATTGCAATCTAAATGATTTTCGCTAGGGGTTATTAATCTTCACACATGTAAAGTCTCCGATTGCAAGTAAGTCCCAAGGAAAATAAATCATGGCCGTAGATCTATTAGGTACTTCCATTACTGATTTTGTGAAATTGCCTTGTCTTGTTTGGTTTCCTCGCATTCGATATGAAAAGTAGAGTGTTTAACTCGGGTGAAAGGTACCATTTCTGTCTCGGACTATTGGCGCTCTCACTGCGTTCGAGCGCCAAACTACCTCGACAGAAATGGGTGCCTTTCAACCCTTGGTTAACAATCTACTATTTTTCGGAGCAAAGGAATTTTGCATTAGCTATAAGTGTAAACTGTTTTGGCGTATGTTCTAACTATATATTTTATTTTTTATTTGTATAGAGCACCTTATACTGGAATCAGTTATGTAACGCTGCCATACATGACCCAATTTTTTTTTATTAAGCTATGAGCTTCATCACATCTGATATTTGAGTAATTCTAAGCATTTCTAGTTAGCTTGGGAGGCCAAAAGAAGCGTGCGTCTAGTCGGGGAGGGTGGGATCTTTAAAAAAAATCTATTCTGATCCTAGTGGCTACAAGGGCAAGTTTGGTATCATTTTCGTATAAACCAAAGACGTATAATTAATTGCTGATATTTGTTTTTTTTTCAGTTTCATAGTAATTTTACAAGAAAAACGTAAAAATGTGAAAAAATTGGTTGGAGATTTTTGCTACGCGGAGCCGAAACTACAAAAGATAGAAAGTTGAAATTTGCACACTAATAGATTACATTTATAAAGTGTACAAGAGATAAGAAGCGATTTTGAGAAATTCAACCCCTAAGGGGGTTAAAAAGGGGATGAAAGTTTGTATGGGGTTCAAGTTTTATTTTAAGCTAGGAATTTGAAACTTCGTAAAACGATATATTATTAAAATACAAGTAAACTAATTTCAGCGTTTTTGAAAATTCATCCCCTAAGGTGGTGAAAAAGGGGTTGAAAGTTTGTATGAATATCAAAAAAAAATTCGAACGCGGTACTTGAATCTTTGTATTTGGGGATATTATTAAAAGACAGGAAAAGTAATTTCAGCGTTTTGTAAAATTCATCCCCTAACAGGGTTAAAAAGGGGTTGAAAGTTTGAATCCATTACAAATCCGAGTAGACGCACATTTCTTAATGCCTCCCAGGCTTGAAATGCTTAGAATTACTCAAGGAACATATGTGATGAAGCTCATAGCTTTAATAAAAAAAAAATGGGTCAACCTTATAACTGCCTCCGCTATTATGTTTGTTATGTCAATGTCAATAAAAAGGTGTATTGTAAACAGATCATCTGAAAACTTATGTGCACTAACAGGCTGAGTGCATATATTGACCACATGTTTTTCTTAATGATTTCGTTTTTATTTTGCCGTAGATGTGTTCCCCAGTGCATTACAAACATGGTAGTGTATTTAACTTTCACGTAGCATATCTGTATAACTGGGGCCTTACAAAGGGTAAAGTTGAGCATGTGACAATTTCTGACAGTTTTAGATATTGTGACGACTGCTTTGTACTCTTGTGGACCACCAACCACCAGTACGAGTAAAATAAAGTAGTATCAAAGTTATATCCGCTCATTTTCTTAAGACAGCAAAATACCGCACAAACGAGACTTAAATATTAAAAGAAGTCAATTAAAAACACTCAGCTTATTGAAGTACCTGTCCAATTACTCGCGAGATCCGCCCACGTGCATTATGTGCGCTTGCGCGTCTCGACGACCATTGTTTACGACTTACCGCGATTGCGCAATGGCGTGTATTCACCATTTTATGCGCGAGCGCAGTTTTCGGGCACCAGTGTAACGTGGCCGAGATCCGTAAACAATATGGGATTATTCTTCAATACGAGAACTCTAAATAATTATGTATGTATATCCCGACACTTCCGATACATTTGTGCTTAAACTCTGCGTAAGCACAATTAGACTAACGGACGCAATCGATCCTATATTCATGTAAAAACCATTTAAGTATTTAAGAAATTATTAGCTATCGTATTTTAGATAAATTTTACTAATACAGCAGAGCTTATTTTATGCATTTTATAAAACTGTTGAGGTTATCATAGAGTTAATTACTTAGTAGCAGTTTTTCTGTTATTTTTTATCCCTACAATGTAGACTGTAATAGAGCATCTCCTATAGGTACCTCCTTCTAACGTCATTCTATTGGTCGTTTTTTTCTAGATATGCAGTCGTTAATTACCTATGTGGTGACTATGTGTAATCACAATCAGAGATCATATTATATTGGTTCTGTCCCCGATTAGCACGGAGTCGGTAAGTGATACATCAGCGCTTGCGCAGCCTTGGCAGTGACATTCGTTATTTAATTGGATGCATGCTATGATTTATTGTACTATGTTGAAGAACCAAGATTTGATGGTATTTCTTTAGACATGATTCATATTTATATTCATTTAATCCATTGTTCTCATTTCTCATGCTCATCAGTACAATAGGTAAGACCTTTTAGTCTTCGTAGGTGCATGACACTCTGCTAGGGCATACAATACAGGACATGTTACTTATAGTTGGTAAAGCAGATCTTTTGTCAGTAGAATAAGGCGGCAAATTTGAAAAATGTAGGAACGAAGGGATATCTTCTCATAGAAAATTTGAATTTAGCGCCTTTTTCTACTGACAAGATTTGCTTGACCATCTATAATAACTAAACTAATAACTAAATAAAATTTACTGATTGTTAAAAGTTACTGAGAATGCAATAACTTTTCTTACCTACTTAGATATTATTTGATGACATATAGTTACACCAAGAAAAGTCTGCAGCGATTTTGATAGCCCGCACAGTGCAAGTGTTATTTATATGTTATAATTTCATAGAAGATTGACGTTTAAAATGACACTTACACTGCGAGGGCTATCAAAATCGCTGCAGACTTTTTACGGTCTGACTTTACTTATATTTGACGTCAACAGTAGGTATATAGTCTGTGCGAAAAGAAAAGAGTCGTAGAATGTATTGGATCCCATACATTTCACGACTCTTCTCTTTCCGCACAGACTCTTTCTCCCATTAAACCATAGAGCTCACCCAAACATAGAATTAACTTTAAATAGATTTCTAATCGGGTGAAGGTCAAAACAAAACCATTTTTTGTGGTGACGTTCGTTTTATTTATAGGTGTTCGTAATGGACGTTCGTAATAAGGCGTCCATTAAAATAATTAATAGATTGAGCGAAAACTAGTTCATATTATGTCATGCGACCTTTATTTTGCTAATCAATTTTACTTTTAACGAGAATCTCCCTTTTCGTTTAGTACAAAATCAATTGTATTAAGTGCAAGCCATGACTTCATCACTAAATAACCTCTGACGTACACTCTGACTATATCTACTAATCTTAGAGCAGAACTAGGTCATTGCTAAAATGATGCATTACATCCATGACCAGTTCATTCTCAAAGAGTTTCATGTTTCCAAAGCGTTCAATAAGCATGTCAAAACAAATATTTCAAATCGATTCTAATAATAGATACCTATACATTTTGTCTTTTTGATATATTCGAGGACTCCAAAGAAGCTTGGACTCGATGATTCGAAGAACTTGGATTCGAGGACTCCAAACATAGATATTGGTATTTTCAGACTACAAATAACGAACGATATTCATGTAATGTAATGTAATAATAATAATAATGTCCCGATAGTCGTTTCAGTGAACGGTTTAATAGCGAAGAGTCTCGACCAACATCTTGAGAGACTCTCGCTAGGTGGTTGGATCAAGGGACAGATGCAGAAGGCGGTGATCTTGGACACGGCGCGGATAGTCCGCCGGTTCCTCTGTCTGCAGCCCTGACCACCGGTAGCTTGGGCCTTGCCCCGCTGCTGGCGGCACCCTAGGTTAGGTTTTTTATAATGTGTTTATATGTATTTTTTATTGTTTTGTAAGTGTTTTTATATTTTACTTTTATATTCATATTATAACAAACCTAACTTAAGACGAAAGATGAATAAAGAGGATAATAATGTAATTTAATTGGTATGTGTATACCTAATTTCAAATTTGTATGCCCGTCGGCGAAACATAGCGTTCTCAAATACTTTTTGTACCTATCCAACACTGTTACCTATGTTTACAAATAAATAATTTGTCTTGTCTTGTTATTGATACAGGTCAGGTACTGCCCAACTAACATTAGGCGCTAAATTTAAGGGTTAGAAGAGATTTATATAAGCGCCTATTTACTCTTTAGGTGTAGTTAGTGCTCTAAAAATAGGAGTTATAGCCGGCTATAACCCCGTTTTAACCCCGGATTGGGCACAAATTTTATCACCATAAGATTTATAACAGTGCTACAGTAGGGTTAGCGGATAAAAAAAGAGACATAAGAGCGGTATAGTGGAGCTACAATAGTGTTAATTAATTCTTTAGGAGCTATATGGGTTGCATATAGGTGACTACAAACTGTTGTAGTAGAAGAGCGCTAAAGTAGTGCTGTAAAAGCGTTGATTAACAACTTAAGATTTAAAAGGGTGCCAAAGAAGCGACTACTAACTGTTTGACTACTCAAACAGTTAGTAGTCGCTTCTAAAGTATCATCTATATAGCTCTACACTACTACTAGTGTAGAGCTATATAGATGATACTTTCAGCTTTAGATGGTATATTAGCATTTAAAGTCAATATTTGTCACACTCAAGAAGGTAATTGCACATTTTTTCCTTAGCCCTGCCTGCTTTGGTTGCAGATGTTTCCATTTTGTATTATTATTTGTAAGTTTGCACTGTGACAGCTTGAAGTGAAATGTAATGGCGCATAAATAAAAGCTAATAATTATTTTAGTTCACTGATGCCGGTGTTATCTGCGGATTTATGATGGCGAAATTAATTACACTGTCAATAACTATATGTATTACTAACAAAATTTTAAAGGGCCTCTGATCCTTTGCATATTTATCTGAATATAATATTTTTTAAATTTCACAATATACGTGAAGTCCGGTTTTAAATACAACAATACTAACATTATGTCTATATTGAGTAAAAGTATCGATTTTTATTAAGTATTTACGTTCTAATTAACAGTTTTTGTTTTGCTTATTGATTCATCGGTCATATTAACATGGCGCTATAGGCTTAGGTTGTAAGTAAGACTTTAATAACACTATAAGATGTACTAAGGTATTGAATAACGCCCGTCTGCGACTACATGATCTATATAAGTGACTCATAAGTTCTCTTTTCGACTGTAAGTGAGACAAGAGAGTTAAGAAGCGATTGCTAGTAACGGAGCTATAAAAGAGTTTTTATCGCCTGTTTAGAACCTTAATTGAAAATTGCAGCTGCTTATTACTCATATAGATGTTAAGGTGGTAGAATTCACTTTGAGCTATAACACTAGCTGCTTAAGATCCATTATAGCGGCCAAAACGGCTACTGTGGATCTTAAAGCTATACATGGACCTCTTAAAGACCTTGATGTCACCAGAGCCTGTAAGCATAGAGTATATAGCTATTCTACAGCCGTTATATGTCTTTAGGTGATAAAATAAGTGCTAAGTGTCGCCTAATTGTTTGTTGGGTGAGCTTTACGACAGTGTCCCTCAATATTTTCAAAGATAGTATCCGAAGAAATCCGTAAAGATAAACATTTGACCAGAATCTCACCTGTTCAGCTGATGGTAAGTGCCGGCCTAGGATGGAGCATGCTTACTTCAAAGATATTCATTCTCGATTTGAAAAGATCCAAGTTACAGTGGACTGCTAAATTTAAAGCTGGAAGCAAAGCAAACACTTCACATTTAGCATAGTTACTTTTCATGCCACAATGCCACGCCATCTATCGTATATTCTGCAAAACAACTTAGCCATTTGTCAGCAGTATTTATTGAACTTGAAACAAAAGACAGCGCACAATGCCAACGCCTACCTGCAAGCTACGTTGGTCTGCCCACAGAGTTGCCGGGCACAGACAAGACATCCTCCAGACTGAGCATAGTAGCGCTACCCCCTCTGCCACAAATATACGGTAGTTTTACTCCATTTTCGAGTGTCTTTGTGTGACATCCATGTCTTTGAACGGACCAATCACGGCACGGGACTCGCTCACCTCGTCCACCGCACCCCAAGTTTTTTCGCCAGCATCGGTTTCATGAAATAATTGTTCTAAACTCCGTCTAGAGGATTCCTAGTCTATGTTGCCGGGTATCCTAACTTACGGTGACATAATGTTGGAGTTGGAACACAAACGTGTTGTTGTTTATGTTATACTTGTTATATCTCAGACATTTTAGTAGATTTAGTAGACTCCCCGTGTGTCATTATACCGTAATTACAGAGTAGTAAAGAGGGACTAAGGGCTACTTGCATCAACCACATTTGACAGACTGATCAACGTTAGCCGGCGCGCCCCGGCGCCATACTATGAAACTTTCCATACATAAAAATTTCGCGAACTGTGTAACGATACGAACAGTTTGGTGCAACCGACCCTAGGATATTCGCACCTTCGTCATCTGTCACCGTGACTATCACGTTCTAACAAGTACCTAAGTTTTTTTTTCGCGATTTCGGGGTTGGTCCCATAGTAAAAGTTGCTCAGTATAATCCCAAAACCTCCCTGGCAACGGGAATGCACTTATTTTTTGGCCAGCCTGTATAACCCCCCGTCTTTGCTCTAGTAAATGCGAAAGCAAATCACTGGCAAGGAGCGCTGTATTATGTGGTCTGTTTATAAGTATATACCCGTACATAGTACATACATATCGCTGACCCAATATTACAGAGTTCAATGTTTCACTTTTATCGAACTGAAATTTGAACATCGTCATAGTGACATTAAGTCGAATTCCTACTATCTTGAAAATGTAACATACAACCCTGTAATATTGGGCCAGGAATATGTCTGTGGCTCTAAGATGTTCAAGTGGTAGATGAAGTATTGTCTAGTTGCAAACTCGAGATGTACAGACAGACAGAATCTAGGACAAGTTGTGCAGAAGGCTCTGGTTGTCTAGTGTGGATTTATCTGTAAAGTTCGCTAGTTTGGCGCCACAAATTCGTTACGCTCGTTCAGAAACGAGTGTCAATTACAGAGTCTTTTATTTACAAAACTGCGAATTGTTAGATGTCTATAACATTTAAAAAATCATTTGTAAGCGAAAAGCAGACAGCGTCTATCAAATTAAATAGGTAAGGACTAAGGAGCCTTCATACTTTTACAACTTCTCAATTCTCATACCATGTGCCTGAGAACCTATGCTACAGTATTGCTACAGTTGTGGTGATTTCGATTGATTTACGTACGGTGCAGTAGGATAGCTTCGAATAGAGGGTAATTTTGAAAAGGGCAAATATGTATCAATAAAAACATAAGCAATTAATACTTTAGCAATACTTACGTTGCTGCAACACTTACCAAGGCATCTCGCTTATTGTTACTACACTTACTACAATACAGAGCGCTTCTTCTTCGAAAGGGAGCTACGTCAATGAACTTGCCTTAATGTAAAACAGGCGCCATGAAATGATGACATTTCCTGTCCTTCCAATATCTGCGAATTAAGAACTGGGTTTACGTATCAATAGATTAGCGGTCTTTAGTGTGTTTACTATCTTGTCTATGGCTCAGAGCAGGATGCACGAGCAATCTGCTCCAACTAAAAATTACGATGCGGCCCAGTTTCTCGTTTTATGGCCCGGGCCAACAAACAGCTGCGTTTGCTCAACAAAAGTTCTTTTTAGGACAATGGCTCCATGCTTTGTTAGGCTTACATAGGAAGCGGGACTTTGGAAAGGTACAATACAATACGCTAAACTTAAAACATGTCTCAAATCAAACCAGACCTTTCCAGAGTAGAGTACCTATTAGAGATCGCATCAAACAAATAAATAAAAAAAGCCATAAAAGTTTAAAGGAGTAGTAGCTTCTAGTAACTGGAGTATTCCTTAAATTAACCTCTTTGTCGTGAGAAAGTTAACTAATATTATATTATAAGCACCGCGGGTCATCCGTGGAATCGCCAAAAAGGCTCGCTAAATTTTATCCTACTTTTCAACCACTTTGTAAATACGAGTCGAAGAATCAAACCTACAACTGAAAGAATATACTAATTAGATTGGACGGTTAGACCGGACTGAATTTTAGCAAATTTAAACTCAAAAACAAAGTGTCACCGTCGCTTTACGAGTACGTAATCTGTTTGTCATAATCTATGGTTTGCAACCGCGCGACGCTTCATGATTTTGCTCCGGCACGTTAGGCAGGACAATGTGTACATAAATTAGGCACTGCAAGCAGCATTAGCGTGAACATTTAGTACCTACGAGTAGCAACATTTGTGGTTTTACTAGACTGAACAATGTGGGCTGTTGCGGCTTTTATTTGGCTACCGCGGAGAATACGTAGCAAAGATTCATTGATGGTGTAAAAATAGAATTAGAATAGAATAGAATTATTTTATTCGTAGGCACAAACAAACGAGACATTACATAATAAAAAAAAAACAGAGAATTAGATTAAAGTGCCACGAAATCGCCTCATCTCAGCATGTTGCTGGTGGCTTCCAGTGCTGATCTTCCGATGAGACGATCAAGTGGGAAGAATCACGGAAGGTAACAGACAAGAAGAAAAGAGACGTTTGACAATTGATTGACCACAAATAATTTGGCGCAGTAGCAGGCGTGGCTCACTCCGCGATTTCGTCGCTTTGCTACAAGTAGCTAAAAGTACATCCGTTCGAATTTTGGGGTTTGCCATAAGCCGCGCGTGGCGCTGTCGCCACCTAGCGGCCATATCTGTGCTGATCGTGACAGACGCGTTTTGTTAGAGAGTGAATCTTCTGTACCTAACTAGTACTATTATTTATTCTGTGGCAGTAGGTATAGCGCCATGTATTTCAGCAAACTAGGGGCCTTTTTTTATTGAACTTTACCTCTCTACTACTTATATAATCAACAACTTTTTTAAATATAGTAATAGCACTCACCAGCACTATTAATTGACCATTGGTAAACCTTAAACCTTAGCAATAAGGTTTCTGAATTCAGTAAACAGTGTGGACAATAAATTATAGTCTGTCAAACAAGTTTGTCAGTAGAAAAAGGCGCGGAACTCAAATTTTCTATGGTAGGATAACCATTCGCGCCTTCATTTTTTAAATTTGCCTCTTTTTTGTACTGACGGAAATGGCTTGACAGACTATACCTACAATACATAAATTAGGCACAATCAGCAGCATTAGCGTGAAAGTTTAGTAGAAAACATTTGTGGCTTCACTAAACCGAACGGTGTGGGCTACCGCAGCTTTTATCCGGGCTTTGACGAAGTTTTACGCCGCCCGGGATTTCTGTAACTCAACTCTGGCCGTCCATCATGAAACAAACAAAAAGTCTGGCTAGTTTTGCACCAGTGTGTGTAAGCTTTGTACCAGTTTCAAGACACTTCGAAAGTCAAATATCATAAAAATCGGTTTTTCGCGGATAACTAGGTTTCCTAATTTGTAGCTCCAATGTTGTTGTGGTAAGAATTGTAGAGATTCTATATACCATTCTCGGCATTCTCATTATCTCGCACTCTGAGGTTGACCCCTTTTTTGGCTTAATTTGCCTGGGCCACTGCCTTTATCCGAGGTTTGACAAAGTTTATGTCGCTCAGATTTTGTAAAGAAAATAACAAGAAACAGCGTACAAGTACCTATAGGTTGTTAGTTGCTAGGATATCTGGTGTGTAAACTATATATGCTGTTCAGGGGGAAAGCTAACTTAATATACAGTGAGTAAATCTAATACGGGCGAATCTCTTAACGGTGGTTAGTATAGGA
The DNA here is from genome assembly GCF_963556715.1 of Cydia fagiglandana. NCBI lineage: Eukaryota > Metazoa > Arthropoda > Insecta > Lepidoptera > Tortricidae > Cydia > Cydia fagiglandana. The sequence goes on along the minus strand of NC_085953.1, from coordinate 6,767,390 downwards.
CAAAGTAAAGGTAATTAGATAACATTTACTTAAAGTTGCAACAATAATTTTGTCCATACAAAATAATTCAGCCCGCAATGTAATGCAAACACACTCACGTTAAAAGCTCGTCGACAGTTACTTTCAAAAACTCCTATTGCGTATGTAATGTCAGTAACTGTCATGAGTGGGTAAATAATAAATAAGTATGATGTTTTTTATCGGACGAAATTACTACCTAGTTTAAAATCAAATTACATCAAAAAATCTTATTAAAGCAATCATTTATTTTAATAACGACCCATTGAAATTACAACTGAAATGTACTGAAGTTGCTGAAATACTTACCAAAGAAAACCAACTAAAAAAGAAAACTCAAAAACACAATTTACAACGATACAAATTCTGAGAAACCTGAATTTAGTTTTGCCCCCTCCACCCTTCCAGTTACGGGCAATCCTTCGCGAGCTTTGTAGTGTTTCACCGTAAATTAAAATCATGTCCATTAATTCAGGAGCAGTAAAAGTTGTTAAAAGAGGCATTTTTATAACATACGATTACTATTGAATCGAACGACTGACATTGTCAAATCAGAGTTGAAATAAAATAAGAAACTTGCAATTCCACCAAAGAGTTTGCCACGTTTTCACACAGTGTACCAACCAAGTTTTGTGGTGTTTAGACGGTTTAGTTAATGCTCGAAATAATTTTGGTAATAACTGTACAACTACTATTAGGCGGGCCGTATGCTTATTTTCCGCCATCCTGGTATAAAAAATCAGGCAAATTAAATACGAAATGAATACACAATAATCACTTATGAAATACTGATATTAGATGAATTTTCAAAAAGGATGTGCTATCAAAGGTGCTTGTCTTTGCTCAGATTAGAAATAATCACGTCAAGTGCTGTCATCGTGACTGATTAAAATGAAGTCAGTTTCTTGTTGATAAACATGATAAATAAATAAGATTTAATATCTTTTAACACGCCTAGTAGTACTTTTATCTACCAAAATAACTACAAAACATTAAACGCAGTGTAATGCTAACATGTATTGTGAATGTTCCTCCAGATAGGTAAGTTTGTAAATGCTATTGTTGTACTGCTAATGAACATTTGACATTTCGGTACCGCAACCATGTTTACAGTACATTGCTGCTGAGAAATTTAAAAAAAATTAATTATGGGGTCGTAATGAACTGCAACTCAAAAAAACCTTTTACTTCATGATTAGACTAATGAATACTATGTCCGATTTAATTTATCGCGCGTATTAGATTTACTCACTGTATAATCTTATTAGCAAAAGTTTGTGGATTCAACTGTCCAAAAGATTAACCCCCTTCATAAAACTTTACGGGCCTTATTTTGTTAAATTATGTTTTATGCCTGTCTTACAAATACATAAGTCAAAAGACAGACAAAGACAAACGATTATTAGCTAATCGAGTAATGAAACAACCGACACATACGAAGAAGAATACAATGTAAACAATTTCTACTCTCACTTTGTAGACATTTGATGTACTGGCAGTAAAAAAGATAATGTCGTAAAACCCAGTACGGATATGATTGTGGCATTTTTATCGTCTGCCATATCACGCATCAATCTTGCATTTCCATACCTACACAAAAGGAAAGCAAAAAAATCTAGGTTTAGTAGATAGAGTTAGACCGAGAACTCTGCAGCGATTTTGATAGCCCACGCAGTGTAAGTGTTATTTGAAACGTCAAGCTTCTATGAAATTATGACGTATTAAATAACACTTGCACTGCAACTTAAAAATACTTATAAAAATCGCTGAAGACTTTTCTTGGTCAAACTCTAGGTAGAAAATACCAGCCTTGAGTCAAAGATAAGTTGGCATCGACTTAGTGACGAGGTAAGAAAATTCCACTACAAACGCCACATTTTCATAAGAATTTGACGTCAGTATACAAAATATGTGCATACATATTTAACTTGATCCGACTCTACTTGTTTGTCAGTGCATTTTGCGATAAAAATTGTAAATACCTATTTTGATCGAAAGGGAACAATACATTAAAATAAATAGATAGCTGGCTGGCTTTATTATACTTACTACACTATTATATGAGCCGTTTTTTGAAAAACTAGCCATATTGTGCGAGGTGATTAGGTAGGCCATACTGAACAACCTTTTCCGAAATCCCAAAAAATTTTTGGCCGTTTCATACATTTTAGTCGAGTAGATTTCGGGGTTGGTCCCATAGAAAAAGTTGTTCTGTATGACCTACCTAATCACCTCGCACAATATGGCTAGTTGTCCAAAAAAGGCCCTGTATGTACTTGTTGTTAATAAAAAAGAAAAGAGTAATTTAACTCTTAAAAAACCGGATTGAAAGAGCCATTGTCTCTGGCAACAGGTCTCGCTAAAGGATTAAAAAGTGCTCCGAGGCATTTCTTTTGTCGCGGTGAAGTTATTCCACCCACGACAACAATGTGGGCTCTGAGCTTCATTAATTGCTCGAAAGTTTACTGCAATTAGGGAATTAATGACCGCTTTTAAGCTCCGTGCGTGGAAGATTTATTTTTTAAAACGATATTGCGTAATACTGGAATATAGAAATAGAGGATGTCATGCCTCAGTGAATTATCTACTAATAAACCATTGGGGTAAAGATACGTATTTGTTATAGGATTTGTGAAGATGATATTTATTTATTATGAGTCCATATTGTCCCACTGTTGGGCAAAGACCTCTCTCTTATCCTTCCACGTATCTCTATCCTCGGAAGTCTCCCACCAGTCTCTGTCAATCAAAGGCGTCAAGCCCATCTCGCCATCTCCGACGAGGTCTACCATGACACCTTACAATTTGGGCTGTTTTGGCCCACAGAGCATGCCGATACGGCAGACGTACTATTAGACGTGACAGAAAGAAGATGATGACATTGATGACATAGAGAACTGAAAAGATTTTTTTTTCTTGTAAGTTTTGCAGAAGTTGAAATAAACAAAACATATTTGGTTCATCTAAATACATATTTGTACTCTTAGCTCCCAGGTACCTAATAATTCATGAGATCAAAAATTGGATTAAGAGACATGTTCTAGGATTGACTTAAGTACGGTATGTTGGAGGTCATAAAATATACACATAATTAAATGTAAATATTTAAGAAGCAGTTTAATTGCATGAAATCGTTAAACCACTGGCATACGCGGTCCTTCGAATCGGATAATTAATTTTGTTACCTCATTAATTTAATCACTCGTAATTCGAGTACGGGTTTTAAAGAGGAAACTTCCTGCGACCAAATTCTTAAGAGAAAATATCCGTTCAGCCCTTTAAGTGTAGAGGAGATGAGATAATCAATATAATTATTCTCGTGTTGTACAAAAAATTATAGATTGACTACAGATCCTATAGTAATTTGTTGTGTTACTGAACCCTAAAAACACTGTTACAATCCTGTTATGAAACTCAACGCTATATGTATCGAATGGTAACGGAAAGGAAGACGCGTCTAGTTTCGCTAAAGGCAGGTTACCTAAACAGAATCTAGATTCTAAGGTTTCTATGTGAAACTGGCGCTTTCTAGATTATATCATCGAGTGTCCCCGCCCGCGCACCTACTTGGACAAGTCGAATTTGGAACTAAAAAGAAAGTTCAAAATTCAAAAGCGCAAGAATTGCCCTAGATCTTACGAGGATAATACTCGTTTGTAAACTTTGTTATCGAAACTACCAGCTGGTAACAAAGTGTTGATCCAAATAACTCAAGCTAATTTAAGGAAAATAGGCGTATATAGCCTAAAATCACAAAATCGGCATGTAAGGTGTGTTCGGGTAATTTTGAATCACTTACGAATGTCAGCTCAGTACGAAAATCACACATTATATTTTATCCTGTCAGAGACCATTATCGGTATTCATATTTAGTCGCAAATGATCCGGAATCATCCGAAAACACCACGCTTACTTTGCCAAGAGATTTTGTAAATAGATTTCATTGTACCCTGTTTAACAACTAACAACGTTCTTCTGTGTGTGATGTGTCTATGTAAGTGTAGACAAATGTTATTGCAGTTACTTCCTAAGTGGCTGTTGCCGAGGCTTTCGGTTTAAACAACACGTCAAGTAGCGACCGTGTGAGTGAGTGCTATTTCAAAACAATACAAGACACAAGTCAACATTAGGGTTGATTTAGCGCGCGTAGTCGCATCCGAATTTAGTTACATTGCGGACTGTTGGTTACGTCCAAGTCAACCGACCAACCAAACCCCGCAATGTAATGAATCTCGCATGCGAGTTCTCGCATCGTCTAAATGAGCGCTTAGAGTTGGCAATCATTTGAGTCTTATGGGTTTCGACTCAGTTTTAATTTTCAAAACTGCGCTAAGACTTTAGAATATTTTGAGTCGACTCACGACAGTCACGACTTAAATGAGTTAAGTTTTTTCTAAAGTTTAGAAACGTTTCGCAAAAGGACTGTAATCCACCCACTCAAGTTTATAAGAATTCTAGTTTCAATAATATTTAGAACAGTGAAGGCCTAGTGACCCCTGAAGCTCCTAAAATGCTCCGCGAGCTTATTTAATACACATAACAAACATTTGTTGATTATATTTCTCAACTATTTACTTCCATTCGACGGTTCTTGGCAAATAAATTTTGTCCACTGGTACCTTACAACTAGTTATAACCAAAAGGTCAACACTGTTAACTGACAGTTCCTAAACCTTATTACAAAAGGCATAAGGTCCACCGATGGACAGTTAAAGAGTGTTGCTGTTTGTATAGTCGACGTCAAAGATATGTTTACATTTTTCGCCTTATTACAAAGAGGTAAGGTGCAAAAGTGTAAACATATCTTTGACGTCGACTGTACTAGATTTAAAAAAGAGAAGAGTCCTTCGTGACTGTCAAACCAAAGTTTCAAGTCTTACCAACACTAGTCAACGTAAACGCACGCGCTGCATTTCGATGCATCCCGATTCCCTTGAAACCGGTTCTGCCTTCCGATGTTCCGAACCGACATTCTTAACCAATTGGAACCACTGTCGAACCTCCGCAAAAGGGTTTAACGGCACATTAAGTTTAACAACCACCTTGTTTAGCTCGTCCTGTTACCTAATAAAAGTAATAAAGTTAGTCTAAAGCGGCCATACTCAACCTTTTTTTATGAATTATGAGACCCACTAGGGTTTATATTGGGTCGCATAATAATTGATTGTCCTGAAGCTACGCATGAATGTTACGCATTAAACTCATTTCGCATAATTGTTATTGTGCTGAAACTACATATTAACATTTCTGAAAAATTATAAAACAAACCTAACCTATTAACCTACCCTATTCTACACAACCTATACAGCTGGAGAAAAATTATGCGAAAAGTTTTGTGCGTAACATTACATTAGGATAGTCAATTATTATGCGACGAGATAGGCACCGGACAAAAAATCGAAGTTCGCAAATTGCGGGCATTTTTCTCTGTCACTCTTATTACGCCTTCATTGGAGTAAAAGAGAAAGATCCCCGCAATTTGCGAATTTCGGTTTTCGCGGTAGCCGCTCAGTTTTGTCTTGTAGCCCCGGGCCGCAAGATTAATTTGCTTAAATGTGAATGCGACGTTCGAATGGCAACTGAAGCAGAGGGCCTACTGCGAACCACGTTCGACGTGTTGCCTCTCTATCGCCCTTGTAAATTCGTATCTAAGTGTGACAGGGAGGCACCACGTCTGCGCCGTTAGCGCACGCGTTGTCACTCTCAAATCTCAATTTCCATAAATAAGTGACATTTGCTGCATTACTGTCGCGATTTTATCAAAGAAATTGACAGTGACATCGTTCTAATCGCGGCAGCAACACGGCCACGAACGACTTTAAACTCTAAAGAGTAAAGTAAAGACCACTTCTATAACATGTTGGAGGTTACTTAGTCGATTAAGATTCGACTCGCTGAGTCACTATACAACTTTAATCGACATAGAGCGTAAGGGCATTAAAATTTCAATGGCGCTTACGTCCTTTTCAATGGATATAGTCTACGGGGTTGGGAGACTTGTATGCCCACGCATAGTCGTATCAAAACTTTGGAACTCAAACGTCGTAAGTTCAAAGAACAGTGTATTGTTTTACAACTTTTCGATGTTGGGTTGGTTAGACCTGTTCGTCAATACACGAGCACTTTGTAACTATTTAACCGTCGATTTATCTAATTTACACCGAATTTGTTAACTAAACTTACACCGAATTTGTGAACTAAACTTACACCGAATCTGTGTTCAACATGGAGCTCAGCTGCCTTCATTACCTGTAATCAAAACATAGGTGTAATTAATTAGAAAATAAGGATCTTACAACTATAGAACATATGGATGCTGATACGCAATAATGTGTCAACCCACATTAATTTTTCAATATTTTATTTCATTTTTGCTAAGCACCATCCATATATACAACTATAGTTAGAGATTACTTTATGATTTTTAGAGTTCCGTAACGATAGGGTAAAAACGGGACCTCATTACTAAGACTCCGCAGTCCGTCTGTCTGGCAGTCTGTCCGTCACCAGGCTGTGACTCATGAACCGTGAATACCGTGATATAGCTTAGCTTCGACAGTTGACATTTTCACACATGATGTATTTTTTTCCGCTATTAACAACAAATACTAAAAAGTACGGAACCCTCGGTGGGTATGTCCGACTCGCACTTGGCCGGCTTTTTAATAATTTTACAAAACCTATAGGTACCAACGGAATTGTATAAGGAAAATCAATTTTATTTTATTACACAGGTACGATTTCACCAATATCAAGTCATCGATAAGTTTATCCTGTAGATTAGTGTAGATCTGTGGTAAAGGTAAACCCCACTGATTTTCCTTTCCGCGAATTCTATTGATATTCTCACTTCACCTTACAATCGTGACTGGACTGGGTTATCTGTTTCGCTCCAACACTGGGTATCATAAATATCATAATACTGTTCAAATAGAGTCCGTCTTAAGGCCCACTTGCACCATCCCACTAACCCAGGGTTAAGCGGTTAAACCGTAAATCTAGTGTCAAATTGTATTGGTTACCATGGTAACTCCAGGTTTAACCGGTTAACCCCGGGTTAGTGGAATGGTGCAACTGGTGCAAGTGAGCCTAAATAAGATAAATTTGCACCGACTTTAATAAAACAAAGTGTGGAAGTGTCATTATTTATTTTATATACGTCATATTTTCATAGAGATTAAAAAACTGATTGACTAAGATTATTTATAATAAGATACAGTACCTACAAATAGCTCCCTTTAACGAACGCTATCTAATAATGATAATGATAATGCTACGCTAGATAATGTTTATAAAATATTTGAATATAAAAACCTCTTTATAATCAACATACACAATAATATATTCTACATAAATAAAACTGCAACAAGAAGCTACTTAATGCGAAAATGTGCAGAAAAACAATCACACCACAAACTTGATTATCGTAACTTCGTAACATAAGTCGAGAAAAAATACACTAGAGACAAATGAATGGGTCACTATTTAAACAATTTCCATACAAACTGACCCGTATTCTTTGCTCTCGGGTGCAGATGAGGCTGTTTATCTAAAATTAACATAAACTGCGGCGACATGATGGCAGAAACTGCATTAATATGCGCTATTTGCATCTCTGAACTGTAGTTAGTCCCCATTTTGCACAACTAGCTAAATTGTTAGGTATTTATAAGCTCAGTTCACTTTTGCGAATGCAACTTTATATTTGTACAAACGAAACCAATAATATTATAACTCCTGGCCAGCTAGCATGAGTGCGTTCTCGCGCGCGAGTACATAGCTCATATGTAAGTATACTAGTATATGGCGCGGGAGAACGCAACTCAAGCTAGCAGGTCAGATGAATTATAGGCGTAATGCTCTGCTTTCCTAGGATAGCGGTGCCGTCATATAGTGGCCGTCTTCATACAAATACTACGACATCCATATTTACCCGTATTATTTAGTATGGAGACGACCGCTATATGACGGCACCGCTATCCTAGGAAAATCGATCTTTACTGCCATGTTTGTGCAAAATTAGCGTGGTCAGCTACCATTAGAGAGAAAACTTACACTTGTCAACATTTGCCATTCTAAAGAAGTATTACAGAAAAAAGACAATATTATAAATAAATGAAATGAACGAACATTGACACAAAAGTAAACTCGAAGATTCGGTTATTAAAAGATCCAATGAAATCACTTAAGGTCGGTAGGCTTAAACAATTTCCGAAAACCAATTAAGACAGAGTGGAAAGTGGACGTGTATTTTTTGCGCAGTATTTTTGGACAGATACCTAATAACTTTTTAGTACCTACTAAGAATTACATCTTTAGACACTTTTTTACATTAATTACTTTTACAGCTGTGTCAGCAGCAAGAAGAAATTCACGACAGTTTTACGTAAGTAGATATAAGTATTTAGTATATAGACGGATAAGAAATTGCAGAAATTAAAAAAATGGCAACATCGTAGTGTCGTCCCTTTCAAATCATTCTATGAAAACGGGACGACACTACGATGTTGCAAATTTTTAATTTCCACAATTTCTTGTCAGTCTATACAAAGTTTGCCTATTTATAAATTGATAAATAAAAATACAGTATCATTACTGCATTAATAATATATAGGCAAATCAGTTTCTAAATTTGGAACCCTCATAAAGGTATTGTCAAAACAAACATTTGCGGTATTTCTGTATTCTTTGAGACCCTTCTGTTTTTATTTACACACACTGTTTGCTTGCGAGGCACAAACCTAACAATGAAAAAAAAAACACGACAAGCAATATGCTTATGCGACACATGCCTAATAAATTAAAAAAAAAAAACAAAAACGCGCGAGTTGTGTGTTACCCGTCTGGCGCTAAATTGACAGGGCGATGGATCGATGTTGGTACATTAACATATTAGTCGGTCCGATCATCAACCTTATTGAGACGAGATAAGGTCTATTAAAACTCAGTTAAATATGTTGCTGTTAGGGAGGCGAAGCGGTGAGTTGATGACAGGATGGTCCTTGACACTGAAAGGGTCACGAGCGTAATGGTTTCATTTGGAGTCAAATTAACAAAACTATGGACCATCAAAGAGGTCGTTCAAAATGGTCGAGGGTAGACGAGTCAAACTCTAAAAACGTACCATAGACTATGATGCGTAACTCTGTCAGGCAATTTCAATAGACAAGAGCGGTAAATTTAAACAACTGTAGGCGCGTATGGGTTATCGTTCCATGAAAAAATTGAATTTCGCGCGTTTTTCTACTAACAAACTTGTTTGACGTTTTATAAAGAGTAGCTGACTTGACACGTAAAGGTTACCTAAGTACACCGGAGCCAAGTTGCATCCCTGTCACTCAAATGTAGGTAGCCAACGCAGGAAAAGGACATACACTATGTTCGATTTTCGCATTCTGAGGGCCTACCGCGTAAATCGAAATTTCGCTGTCTCTCTATTACTCGAATAAGCAAGAGTGATATGGAGGCAGATAACGGAATGTCTATTATCGTGTTAGGCCTTCTGGTTTGCTGGAATGTTCGACTCACTTAATTTGTAAGTAAAGTACGTAATGCGTGCTTGCTTTAACGAGGGCCTCTATAAATCTCCAACTCAGACTGGGGTGGTAATGAGATCCCTTTTATTGCTCTTTTCTATTACTCTTTTATTATAATCAACGCGCTCTGTGATGAGAATTTGATTACTGTTCGGTTCTTAAATGAAACCTAATAGTTTGCTCTACCCTCCCTATAGCTATCTACATATCTTTATAGCTTAAGGGGCTACCCGAGGTTTTCATCGATTTTTGACAAGTTTTGAATCGTATCTTCTTTTTTTGCACTACAGATAGAATTATAAGACCAACGGTTATCGGTTCTTCAATCTTTTATCTCCGGTTATGTCCACCGGATTTTGAAAAAAATGAATAATTTTTTTTAATTATATTTTTAAACATTGTCTAAAAAAACACTTTTTTCGTATCTAGTTTGCAGTGAAGGATCTTACATGTACGAAATCTACATATTTGGGTTCGTCTTTGAAGTCTCGAAAATGGTGTCCAAGGTTTTAATTTTAAACTAATTAACACAAAAGTTATGGCCAGAAAACCAGTTTTTTTGCCTAAATTTGTTCAACTTTGATGCCAAATATCTCGAAGTTGTCTTCAAGTGTCAAGTTTAAAGTAAATATGGGATACTATATTGCTTAAAGCCGTTGCTGTTAATATGATAAGCTTCAAAAAACATTAGAAAACGAAGGGATTCAGATCGAAGGTCATTGGCGTGGGGGAGCCCCTTAAAAATTCTAGAGAGAAAGTTAATACCCGATCGCGGTTTCTTAAAGACATTAGAGTTATAAGACAGTATAGTGCATATATCATGTCAATTATATGTTTAAACGAGCAACAACCCGAATATAACATCACTGTGAGATCTCAAACGCCAAACGAGCACAAGAGCGGTGCCTCCCAACACAGGCAATTCTTTGCTTACCGGGCGGCTCCATCCCCTAAACCATGGCCACGTGTATTTAAAAGAAATAGAGGATTTTGTATTTGTATTTGTATTAAACGAAAAGAAAAACATGTATCAGGATGACGGAGGCTACCTAAGTAAAGTCACGTGAGTCCATAATGGACTTATTTAATTTTCTATGGGCTTTTCTATCAACGATTGTAATCTTCACCTAGGCCCTTTATCTTGACTAGGCCCTTTGGACTTGCAAGTGTTCATAAGCCCAGTTTCGGTGACCTTTTATTAACTGTGTTAGTTTCAATCGTATAAAAAAAGAAGTTTGCCTTCATAATGTATTCATGTACAAAAATGGGCATCACATATGGCAAGCTAACGCATATGACCGCATTAAATGACGTCATTAACCACAGATGAAGTAGATGAACATAATGAAGTATAATCATAATCATGGTAGAGAAAACTAAGCAATCTATCTTAGTCGTCAAACTATTTAGCTTGAATGACGGCTTAATTTAATACCATTGATAATGTTATTTTTAGACAATCGCAAGTCGACTTTCACTCTTAATAGCTTTGATTCAGTAAAAAAAAGTTTCATTAATATGAGCTGTCAAATTAAATACATTATCATTATCAGAAGCTGGTAAATATTTAAGACTCCATACAAAGTTGCGTTCTTTGTCTTATTGTTATTGAGGGCACTATTACTATTTTTGCATTTCAGGTTTGTAAATACATATATAACTACATATCATAAAGATGATAACTGTCAGTACTGTCATCTTATAGTAATTTATAACTTACGTTTAATTGGACTGCTGAAAGCTGTTATACAGTATGTGTCCGACCATGGGGCTTTAATTCCAGGGCCTGATTTTACTCGCTAAACTGAGCTACTTTTACTATGGGACCAACCCTAAAATCGGAGAATTTTTTTTGGCTTTTCCATAGAAAACGTCGACATCTGATCAGACAAAATGTATGAAAACGTAAAAAATATTTTCGGGATTTCGGGGTTGGTGCCATAATAAAAGTAGCTCAGTTTAGCGAGTAGAATCGAGCCCTGGATTTAAAGCCCGATGCTCAGTAACACTCTGTAGACAGAAAGTACAATGGAAGTATATTAAAACCATTTTAGGCATCGAACAAACTGTTGAAATAATATATGTGAAGTAGTACGAAATTAAAAGCATCGAAAGTTCTCATAAATCCGTCACGGCGTTAAGTCACTTTAAATAATTATGGTGATAGTTTGTAATACGAAGAAAATTATAGAATGTTAACCTGTTTTAATAGGAACAAAGTCACGGGTAAAAGCTAGTAAATAAAGGTAACGTGTGAATCAATAGTGTCACGATTTTGGTACTCACGTAAACTGACACACATACTGTCTATGGCTCACAAAGGTAGAGGAAACGTCATTATTCGAGCCCTACGGTTTTGTTAGAACTGTCACTCCAACCAGAGACCAGTATTTTACCACAGTATGGTCACATTGGTCACGTCACAAAAAAAATAAAAATGTAGGTGAGAAGTTAACAGTTAACAAGTAGTTAGTAGTTAGTAGTAGTAACAAGTAGTAGGTAGTAGTTAGTGGTCTTGGTCCCGTTACAAAAAATGAAAAATGTAGACGTGAAGGATTGATCATCTTTAATCCTATAAGGTCAGATGGTGCAAGAGGTATAAATAGTCCATAAAATGTCTTCTTGCTTGACCCAGTGTATCTCTGGCGGTCAAAAGAATACTAGCGGCCAGTCTGGCCCCATCTGACCTATGTAGAAATTTAGAGTGATACGCATTTCTCACAACGGAGAGAATTGGCCTGTCTATAAATAATTAAATACCAACCTAGTATCCACACAGGCTCCTCATCATTTTATACAAAACTTTGGTCTTACTCGTAACTTAACACCGTAAAAATATGAGTCCTAAATTGACGTCGCTAGTGTTATCTACTTCTTCTATTTGGCAGTCTTTATATTTGTCATGTCTTGCTTCACTCGTAACTGTATCTAATGCCTTGCCTTTTCATCAACTCGTCCCGGTTGTGTATTCCTATTGTCAGCCGAGCGCTGGCTAGCCGAAAACCGAAACACACCCGGAATCCAGGCCGGTCACAAAGATCGTGGCTATTTTTTAACCTTTTTGTTTTATCAGCCACAAACAGCTAAATACCGTTGGGCAGATAGAGTGGAGTCAGATCTCCGTGAGCTCGGCGTCGGCGAAAGCTGGCGGAATACCGCTCTGGACCGAGCAAAGTGGCGTGCTCTTGTGTTGAAGGCCAAGACTCATTTTGGGTCATCGCGCCAACCAAGTAAGTAAGCCACAAACAACTGCCGCTTCCCTTAATTTTAATTGTGGCACTGTCCAAAATCGTTGGCCCTTTTTGTATTTTTTTCTTAACCGGAATCATTGAAACTTGAGCGTCGAGGAGGTTTGAATTGAAGTCAAGATCTTCCGTGATTTCTGCCAAATTAAGGGTTAGCATGAAATCAGCGGCGGCAACAACGATGTCGCAACAGTAACGCAGCTGCAGTTGACATCCGAATGTCACCTTAAAGAGCCATCAAAGCCTCTTGTATCCTTAGCTTCGGTCACGTTACGCGCAGGGAAGACGACGCCATGGAGAGGCTTAATTGTTGTTCAGGGCAGAGTGGATGGCACAAGACCCAGATTTCGGCCTTCAATGCGGTGGACCGATCAAGTTAGTTAAAGGTCTCATCGGATTACCTTTAAATCTGTACGTGCGGAATGCAATAAATATAGAGAAGCATGGCGCGAAACAACAAAAAAGGCCGTACAACAACCTCAATGATCACGACTGCTCTGACAAGAGTATCCGACTAAGAAGAAGATAGCCTCTCTGAATACCATTTTACTTATGTTAAGTTATGCGGTAGTGGCCGAGTGGATATGACGTCCGACTTCGATCCGGAGGTCGCGGATGCAAATCCTAGCTCGTACCAATGAGTTTTTCGGAACTTATATACGGAATATCATTTGACATTTACCACCAGCTTTTCGGTGAAGGAAAACATTGTGAGGAAACCTGCAAGTCCCCAATCCGGATTGGGCCAACGTGGGGATTACAGCCCATGCCCTCTTACGAGTGAGAGGAGGCCTATACCCAGCAGTGGGACGTATATAGGCTGAATTATTATTATTATCATACGTCGGACTCCAGCGGGCATTTTCGTGGCATGTCAGAATGATAGGTAAGGTTCGCAAATCAATCAATTCACTTTCGAGTATTTGTACTTAGTATTTGGTACCTAGTATTTATAATGTGAAATTCCAAATATCATAGCAACTAACTGCGTTATTTATAAACGTACTTGGACTACACAAAAGTCATAATGACGCATGTCAGCTATTTATTTGTTTTTTAAGTGGCCACTTCAGTGGACTATAAGTCATCACTTCAAAGAGTATTTACACATTAAAGATGAATAAATGATAACGGGTAACTAATTTAATTAACTATGTTACAAATACTAGGTACATTATAATACTCATAAGTTAAGATTTTTTTGTAAACCTTACCTTGCCCTCAAACTGCCCCCTATAGTCCGACGTTTGATTATTATGAAACTTATGAACCAGTGTTCGCTCTGAGCGTTTGCCTAGGAGAGCGTTTGGAACATCTTCAGTGTGAAGAGAACCATACGGAGTATACATGTAGAGATACGCTGGATGTTGGTATAATTCTGCAATGAGTCGCCTCAAGGTGCCATTGACGGGTCGTGTATTGAATAATTTATAAACTTATTAAATCACAGTAACTGTACAATTTATCTTCGCGACATATTTATTCCTTATAGGAGAGAACAGAAGAAACTACCTATTTAATGTCTGACGAGTAAACTAAATCATAGTAGAAATGTACATTATACTTATCCAAGGTGTTTTCGTCACCGCCAGATTTGTAGGTAGGTACAGTTAGCGACAGAATTACTCGTACTACATAGCTAGGCGAGCGAGGTGTTGAATATTGACACAAGCTCTTACTCTCTTAACAATAACTTTTCTATTCAGATAATTTTGAAGTTTTTGAACACCTCGTTCGTTCAACTCTTGCTTCTGATCTGACTATATATACATCATTAGTCAGCCAAACAGGTTATACTGACAGCCATCGCAATAGGCACTTAATAGCAATTACCTATGCACCGTCAAGTGGATAAACAAGACAGCAACAACTAACAAGACAACTTGAAGAAACAAGGGAACCAGGGCACTGCGAAATTGCGAATTCTATATTAGAAGTTATAATTATAGCTCTCGTGGCTCTCATACATCGGGTACTAAATAACAGCGGTCATTACCGGCTTTCTAGCGCCATTGAAATTGCAACGTCCATTTTGAATCGACCTCTATGAATAATAATTTCCCTTTGGTGGTATTCCATATGTCCAGTAGCTTGGTCCAATGTCATTTATTTTATTTATTTATTTTATTCAAACAAAATTTTATACAGTCTGACAGTACAAACCAAATCACTGTTACAATTTAGAGTTTACTTATACGCTACGGTACACAACACTTTACAAACAGTTTTATAAAATACCACTACCATCCATCGCCTCGCAGTACCTCAGGCAGATACTACATACACTTGCCCATCGACTTGCAAACAAATCACATTCAGGAGCCCATGACAGAAGCGCGTTTAGAAATTTTAGAGCGCGAATGAAAGGAGATTTTAGGTGTGCTGCAGTACGCGTTGCTGGAACTGCAAGAAGGTTATGGTGTCTAGGCCTAAGTTCCTGCTTGGATAGGAGAGGCACAGAGAGCCTCACTATCAGTGCCACTAGGTCAGGGCAGTCGGAATCTCCGCGCAAGGTTCTACAAGCCACTACCAGAAGATTATGGTTCCGCCTCACTTGCAGAGAGTTGAATCCCAGGGATCCTAACAAAAATTTTGTAGGGTATAAAAATGGATAGCGCTTGTAAACATTTTTGTACAAGAATCTTAGAAATGCCTTCTGTACCTTTTCTAGAAGCAAGGCATACGTACTTTCAGCGGGACTCCACACTATGCTAGCGGCTTCAAGCTTACTCCGAACAAGGGCAGTATAAAGTAATTTAATTGCCTTTGGGTTGTTAAAGTCGCGAGCATTCCTAATGATGAATCCCAGCCTTTTAAAACAGTCGGCAGCCAGAGCCTCAATATGATCACGAAAAGTAAGTTTGGTATCAAAGATAACGCCGAGGTCTTTTATAGTACTTACGCGAGTTATTACTTCGGATCCAAGCAAATATTGGGCGTGAAGTGGTTTCAATGAGCGAGTATAGGATAAAACACAGCATTTGGAAACATTAAAAAACAGTTTATTTACTGTGCTCCAATCGACTACAGCCTCTATGTCCGCCTGCATTGCCTCGCAATCTGCCACTCCTTCTATACCGCAGATAAGCTTCAAATCATCGGCATAAAGAAGGCATCTTTCGTGTTTCAGCACAAGTTCAAGATCATTAATCATGATTCCAAATAAAAGCGGGCCAAGAATAGATCCTTGACTAACGCCTGATCTTGTTGGATAGATGGAGGATATGAAACATCCGTGCTTTACAAATTGTTGCCTACTATGCATATAGCTAGCAAACAGTTTGAGAAGCCGAGGAGAAAAACCAATGTGAGCCAGTTTACTGAGCAAGACATCGTTATCGACTTGGTCGAACGCCTTTTTAAAATCAAAGTAAAGAACATCAACCTGTTTTCCTTTATCTAGGTACTCAGAAATAATGCTTGTAGCAGTTAAAAGATTGGTTTCGACTGACCGCTTTGATCTAAATCCATGCTGTGAGTCGCATAAGAAAGGTCTAATCTGGGGAGAAATCAACTTCTGCAGAATAGATTCAAACAGTTTTGCACAAGAAGACAGAATGGCTATGGGTCTGTAGTTTTCCACGCGGGAGGTATCTTTGGTTTTGGGAATAGGAG
Organism: Cydia fagiglandana; assembly: GCF_963556715.1. NCBI lineage: Eukaryota > Metazoa > Arthropoda > Insecta > Lepidoptera > Tortricidae > Cydia > Cydia fagiglandana. Next base: position 6,750,976 of record NC_085953.1, on the reverse strand, counting down.
TAACACGTGTAAGTTTCCACTTGCTTGGATACACTCCGGTAGATAGAGACAAATTTACTATGTGATGAATAGGAAGGGCAAGAAAATCGATGCATCCCTTAATCACAAATGCAGGAATATTGTCTGGCCCCACAGAACTTCGTGGCTTCAAGCGCCTAATGGCAGCTTTCACGTCCTGAGGGGTAATCAAATCAATGTCCACAAAGTTTGCAGACTTTGACTCATTGTTGTTATTGGCTGCGTTGTGATCAAGTAAAGGAGCATTAGGCAGGAATACGTCTCACGTCTCACTCTCTCATTAAGCAAAATGTGAGACGAAATACACATTGGACAGGTGAAATACCACCCTTAGGTAAGAGAGACCCCACACCACACTATAGTAGACGCAAACCAAACTGATGACCGGGCGGGTAAAACTTCTCACTCACGCTCGTGTGGTCGAAGGTAGGGTGAGAGAGATGGAGATATGAACCGTTTGGTTTTGGGTCTACTATAGCGTCTTTTCAGCGTCTGCGTCTAGTCGGTGCTATGGAAAATGGTGTCGCTGCGCAGTTGCGTAGAACTTCTCATACTCTCGCGTGGTCGAAGGTAGGGTGAGAGAGATAGAGATATAGCTGTTTGGTTTTGGGCCTACTATAGCGCCTTTTCAGCGTCGGTGCTATGGAAAATGGTGTCACTGTGCAGTTCCGTACAACTTCTCATTAGCTCGCGTGGTCGAAGGTATAAGAGAGATAGAGATATAACACGTTTGGTTATGGGTCTACATGTACAATAGCGTCGGCGTTTAATCGGTGCTATGGAAAATGGTGTTGCTTCAACGTTGCGTCGAGCAGCAGCCATAGGGTTGACTAGCTGTCGACGCCCAGAAGACCCAAGTATGGGGTTGTTACATCTATCCGGCTGGACAGTTTCTGCTAAGACAGAGAAATAACATGTACCTATTTCTGTTTTTCCTAGAAAATGTCTGGCGATAGGTAGATAATACGCCCTTTAGAGAAGACGCGGAGATGTAAAGGGAGGTCAGGTTAGAATGGTCATGTGTTCAATGAAGTGAGTCACTTCGTTGCTATTATTCCATAGATAATTACAGTGTAGATGGAGCATATATGCACAACGCAAAGGCGATGACATACCTTATAATACACTTCAGTTGTAATGCAATATGTTCGCGCGTTAATAAATTATGACGAAAAAAAACCAGCCAAGTGCGAGTCGGACTCGCGTACGAAAGGTTCCATACCATGACGCAAAAAACGGCAAAAAAAAAATCACGTTATTGTTTTTAGTCACTGCCATCATCAAACTGTTTTGCAGTTTGGCAGTCCTATTGCAATGTAACACATATGTACAGTGCCTTATGAAAAATAAATAAATAATAATATTTGTTGTTATATCGGCAACAGAAATACATTATCTGTGAAAATTTCAACTGCCTAGCTATGACGGTTCATGAGATACAGCCTGGTGACAGACGGACAGACGGACGGACAGACAGACAGACAGACGGACAGCGGAGTCTGAGTAATAGGGTCCCGTTTTTATTCTTTATAACAACCATTGACACCATATCTTAAGATATGGTGTGAGGTACAACTTAATAATGGCACAGAATAAATATAGTACTAGGTACAGAAGACTCACTCTCTAACAAAACGCGTCTATCACGATCAGCACAGATATGGCCGCTAGGTGGCGCCAGCGCCACGCGCGGCTTATGGCAAACCCCAAAATTGGGGTCGAACGGATGTACTTTTAGCTGAGTAAGCTAAGTGAGACACGCCTTATAGTGGTATCTTGTACTTTCGTAATGTGGAATCTATAGGAGGTAATCTACGAATTACCCGCATAGGAAAATGAAAGTGTTTGGTCATCGAAAGTGCTTGTCCATTATTGTCTGAGTAACGTGTTCTTCGACTTTGATTGAGAACGATGCTCTGTTTAAACAAATATGTTTTTGTTGCACTTTTGTTTTTTTTTTACGTTTCTAATCAAAGGAGTTTAATAAGTGTAAATATTTAACTCATACTCATTGAGAAAAGGAATACTTTCATCTGACAGAGCTTTTTGTGTTATAAATGTTATAATAGTGCCTTAGTGAAGTTTGGGTTTTGGTAGGATTCGTCATAAAAAACATGTCGGCCAGAGGTAATTTCCTGACGGCCACTTGCACCATTCCACTAACCCGGGGTTAAGTGGTTAAACCGTTAACCCAGTGTCAAATGTACTGGAAACCATGCGAACTACTGGTTTAACCTGATAACCCCGGTTTAGTGGAATGGTGCAAGTGGCCCTGAATGTTCATTTGTCCATCGTCATTCCTCTTCAATGCAAGGAGTTTGCACGATGGTACAAGCAGCAACACTCCCTAACTGTACATCGGTGGACCTTATCACAAAAGGCATAAGGTCCATCGATGTACAGTCGCCATCAGATATATCGGAGCGGCCAAGCTGCTCACAAATATCTGAACACGCCTCTATTGTCAGGGAGTTAGAGCGCGTGCTCAGATATTGTGAACACCTTAGCCGCTCCGATATATCTGATGGCGACTGTACAGTTAGCAGTGTGCACGATGGTACAATTGCCATTACTCTGCACAATTTAGTTGACCTTTCGAAGTACTATTCTGATTAATTTGTATTCCCATTAAGCTAAATCCGAGGAGAAAGGATACAGATAGCCAAGTGCGAGTTCGCAATAACTATTTATCATCTCTATCTGATGGTAGCTCTTTGGAGTAAATGAAAGATAGGGTTCCGTAGAAAGCTCTGTTGTAATTCGTCTTGCACTGAAACGCAGATAGCATAACATTACAGATATCGCTTTCGCAGATAAATACACTTTCCTCTACACGTTTACAAAAAAACACTTATGTTATTTAACCTATGCTCTAAACTTTCAGAGTCAAGCGTTATCATATTTATCATCATAGTAGGTATAATACGGCCAGACAGTCTATCAGACTGATCATATACCGAGAGGTTGATAAGATAAGATAAATATAATTGATACGGGTTTCATATTTGTCACATTTGTTTATTTCAAACCAGACGGTCTTCGGCCATTTGGTACTCCAGAGTACGCCCTCCAGACTGCGCGATCTTCCCCCATCCGGACTACGACCGAAGACCTTAGCGAACTCGGCGCCGTCGACTGGACAGAAATGGATTTAGACAGAATAGCATGGCGGTCTTTGGTGTCGGAGGCCAAGATCCACTTCGGGGTCTTCGGGTCGTTGCGCCACAGCAGTAAGTAAGTGTTTTTAGGGTTCCGTACCCAAAGGGTAAAACGGGACCCTATTACTAAGACTTCGTCCGTCCGTCCGTCCGTCCGTCTGTCACCAGGCTGTATCTCACGAACCGTGATAGCTAGACAGTTGAAATTTTCACAGATGATGTATTTCTGTTGCCGCTATAACAACAAATACTAAAAACAGAACAAAATAAAGATTTAAATGGGGCTCCCATACAACAAACGTGATTTTTGACCAAAGTTAAGCAACGTCGGGAGTGGTCAGTACTTGGATGGGTGACCGTTTTTTTTTTCTTTTTTTTGTTTTTTTGCATTGTGGTACGGAACCCTTCGTGCGCGAGTCCGACTCGCACTTGCCCGGTTTTTTTAAACCAAAATCGTTTGGTCTAATAAGTCCCACCGTATAGCTTGAACTAGGTTGGCAGTCCTCAACTGCGCGTATCTCCGGAAACTTCCTGCCTTGCAAAGCTAAGCTGTGGACTGTCGCCCGCGATATTTCCGGACCGATACGACCTTCAAACCTTCAAGAAAAGAGACTACTCTCATCTTAAAGGCCAGTAACGCATTGAAACCCCTCTGATGTTGCAGGAGCCATTGGTCAACGGTAATTACATACCATCAGGCGATTCGCCTGTTCCCTTGTCACCTATATGATAAATAAAACTATTGGCTTCGAATTGTGATGAGTATTGATGAAGTGGCATAGGGTCTTGGACGAACGCGCGTTAATAATATTTCTATAAGCCTGTTTGTTTCTAACATAGTGTATCTAACAATTAAGTAGGTAATCTGTGACTATACTTCGTGATCTTCTCTCCATAATACGATTGGACAACTGAAGTTTCACAGCAATTTATTGCATTCGATTAAACTTACATTGGATTTTCACTATTAGTACTGTAGAAAGCTTTGTCAATGTCTGGTTGAGTTCGCAATTTATACGTCTCTTTTCATTCTGAAAGCTAATCGTGGAATAAAAGATATATACCTAGGTACGTATTAAATTTCTTATTTTCAGCCTATAGGTAGTATAGGTACTAACTCAATAAACATATCTTTGACGTCGACTGTACACTGCATAACTTATCCCGATTAAAAAAAATCACAGTTTCTTGTGTTTTTACAAATACGTTAAGGAAAAACGCATTTTCATGCCATATACAGCAGAATTTCTCCCCAGTCTCATCTGTATGCACGAGCGACCGAGGCGTCTGTCTCATGCATTTGCATCAATGCCACCCGCATAGGGCGCATAGCCTTTCGTAATGGCCTAATGCAAACATTTTATTACGACCACCGTTTTTGCACATACAATGTAGATAACTATCGATACAGTGGAGCGAGTCATTATGGGTCTTGACTCTTGTAAGTAGAGTCGCCCTCAGATAGATCGGAGCAGCCAAGGTGTTCACAATATCTGAACACACACTCTGACCAGGCGAAACACGTAGTGGTTATATTCTCTTTGCGCGAAACTAACCTAATTTTATGGAGTTTTTAACAATAAATTGTGCCTTTGCATTCAATTTACATATGCGCACGATAAAACGCGTTTTATCTACCCGTTCCTCGAAGCAAAATATCTTAATGAGATACAAGAACGGAACACATAAACGATATGAACGTTTGCTAATGAGTTTAAAACCGTGGCGATAACACTTCGCAGTGCTATATACTAAACTATCTGTTTTACAAGGCTTTAACAATTTACTAGTCAAGTGGATTTAATGAGATAATCTGTTAGTATAAAACTGTCAAATGCAGTTACAAACAATATGAAAATGAGTAGAGCAAAGTCTATTCAGATCTGGAAGTTGTCTTGAAGTAAGCATTGTTCAAGACACTAAAGGCTTATTCTATTGTACTAGTTTCGTGGAATGATGATGATTGATAAAAACTACCCTCTGCCCTTCTTCGGGCCTGAAATGATGTCCATGTCGGCGGCCGATCGTAAGATCAGGCAGATCGTAATGTTCCTGTGTAATGTTTTGACGATAGTCACATTAAACCAATATATAGGCAAGATAGGTTCGTTAGGTTGCTTCAGATGCCCGAAGGGCAAACTGCCCGAAAAGTTTTTCACGTTTCACGATATGCCTAGGAATTTACCGATATGCCTGATCTTACGATCGGCCGCCGACATCCATACCAAATTTAATTTTAATAGGTTCAGAGGTTTAAGCGTTACTCCGATGACTTCATTTATTTACGGTAAAACAAAAATGTATATTTCTATTTCGCCCATTGCTGCAACGATGTTGCAATGGATAATTGAATAAATAAGAATGCATACATAATTGTTATAATTTCTGGGTCATGGTAAGATAAAGCTTGCGAAAAGAACTATACTTTGAAGCGTCAATACCTGTCAATCAATATCTGTTTTACAACAAGTTCGAGCGATCCCGATTTGCTGTAGATAGAAACATATAATTGGAAAGGACGATTTTATCGTTTAAAGAACATTTCAATCAAAACCTATTTATATTCCAAATTCAAGCAACCTCGGTATTCCACTAGCCAAGCATTCGAAACTAATAAACACTCGTACATCCATCAATCAATTTAAAACGTTACACATTGTTCTAGCATTGTTCAGATTAAAATACGACCATAGACAAAACAAAACGTGCGCGATATTTGAAACAAATCAAGTACCTACCAACATACAAAAAACAAAATATAAAATGAAACAGTAGTACCAACATATTGAGCAAAGCTTTGATCCTTATCCGGTTTAATATTTCAATCCAAATACACATTGATATTTGGTACGGAACAAAACAAAGGATTATTGATAGGCAGTGAGAGAGGTGAAGAGAAAATCTGAGTTTGACAGCCAAATTAGATTGCACTATACGGCGCCATGTTTTGTGGCGGTAATGTGAATTGTCAATTGTCAAATTTGACCATCATAGTTACCGCATACTACGTAGACATTACACATCTCATACAATCAATGAATCTTTGGTCAAAAACCTATCACTCTTTCAGCATAAATGTTTTTATTATGCATATGACGGCAAAGTTACAGTTAGTAGCACAAGTGAACCAATGTCAATGACTCTCATATATTTATCGTGTAAAAATTAAAGGGATAAACAGTCTCGCTTGAATACTTTTATTATAAGAAACTGTACACTATTAACTTACATTTAAGTGTAATCATTAAGTTTGAAATCACTGTAATAAACTTTTATACTCAAATTAACATTGAATCAGTTTTGCTCCTCCTAGTAAGATAAACATTGAATCAGTATTGCACCATATATTTATGAGTAATTTTACACTATTAATATTTTGTCCATAGTCCTTTGGCCTTTTTTACTGCAGCCAAACTATTTTATTTTAACCGTAAGCCAGTCGGCTGTGCAGAGAATAAGACAAAAATGTACAAAACCTTTGAAAAAGAACAGTGGGGGGCGAACAAAAAAGTTAAGCCCGCAAGACACGCGTAGAATTGTACATTATATGGTCACTGGCGAAGCAAAATCCACATCGCATGCCGCCTCACTCTTACGAAAACAAACAGGAAAGGTCGTAAGTAAATGGACAGTGATAAGAAGTCTTCAGGGTGCAAAATTCCGAGCAGTGGAGAAGAAAAAGAATCCGCTTATTAGTAAGAAAAATGTAAAAGCTCGACAAGCATTCGTGAAGAAGTACGAAACGTGGACAGAGGAAGACTGGGCGAAGGTAATTTTCTCAGATGAAACTAAAATTAACAGATACTCAACGGACGGCCGTCAATGGAATTGGAAAAGAGAAGGAGAAGGGATGAATGTGCGAGATTTCATACAAACTGTTAAACATGGAGGTGGTAACATCAAAATGTGGGGCTGTATGACTTGTTTTGGACCTGGTTCTATTCGTAAAATTGATGGGATAATGAACAAAGAGATCTATCTTGACATATTAAAGAGGCAGTTATGGGAAACGCTGGAGAATATGCCGTTCCCAGTCAACGAAATATGGTTTCAACACGATAATGACCCTAAACACACTGCAAAAGTTGTTAAAAAATGGTTGTCTGAACAGGGTTTTCATGTGTTAGAATGGCCAGCTCAAAGTCCCGATTTAAACCCCATCGAAAACCTATGGTCTATGTTAAAAAAAGCGTCAGTGAATAACTACGACTCACCGCCATCGTCATTACACATATTGTGGGCTCGAGTTCAAGAACAATGGGAGTTACTGTCGCCTGCGTACTGTGAAAAAGTAGTAAAGGGCATGGGTAAGCGTTTGGCTGCAGTAAAAAAGGCCAAAGGACTATGGACAAAATATTAATAGTGTAAAATTTCTCATAAATATATGGTGCAATACTGATTCAATGTTTATCTTACTAGGAGGAGCAAAACTGATTCAGTGTTAATTTGAGTATAAAAGTTTATTACAGTGATTTCAAACTTAATGATTACACTTAAATGTAAGTTAATAGTGTACAGTTTCTTATAATAAAAGTATTCAAGCGAGACTGTTTATCCCTTTAATTTTTACACGATAAATATATGAGAGTCATTGACATTGGTTCACTTGTGCTACTAACTGTATGTCACCGTTGTTCACTAAAAGCCAAAATTGAAGTGGCCGTTAAGTGGATTTAGTGGATTGAAAATTTTAAGCCGTTTTCAGAACAATCGAGAGCGCCCGATTGTGTTTGTATCTCGCATCAGTTCATCTGTCACTCGCAGAGCTCGAGATAGGACTCTATCTAGGCCGTTTAATTTTCTCTAGTCTATCTTAATCTGTCTGGATCTGAAGGTTCACCATTTCATATTACAATGAACAAAATATATGCTGGGATAGTCGCGTGCGATTTGCAAATACATAGAACTTTGATTCGAAGTTTGGAATTCGAACGAGAAACTCATAAACGGAATATAATTTATTCGGAACAGGAAAACAAGGTTTCCTCCCGGGGGGTAGTACCTTCCTAAAAACTGGGGCGTCGGCTAAATCTTATTGGTATCAGATTGCCAACTTGCCAAGCGCTTTTGAGCAAGCAAGAAATACAATTAACAAAACAAAAGAGAGTAACTGTAAACTGTATCTGTAGCTTAATTTCAAACACATGTTTCGTTACGTCAGTCTCCTGAGTAAGCTAAGGAAAATAATACAAGGTTCAACACCCCACAACCGTACGTTGCAGGATATTGCACTATTACAAACATACGGGATCTCGGTGTTCTTATTTAAGAAAATGCCAAAGTTCATGCACCCTGAGATGTTATTTTTGCAGTGAGACGTGAATAGAAGAGACTAATTACGTTTGTCTCTCAATGAATAGCAAGGACGATAGAATGACATCACACTTGACTTATTCATAAACGATTGTAGTTTTACTGAAGAACAAAACTTCCCACGACACTACGTAACAAATATAGGTATATACATATTCTTACAACTTGGTTACTTGATTAAAACTGGTATAGGATATACAACAACGACAATATGTCAGTGATATTAGATAGGTATGTACAACTAATATTATACTTGCGAAATTTTGTCTACCCTTGTCAAAATTTCTTTCCTACATATTTATACACTGAGAGAAAAATCATCACCAGGAATTAAAAAACAGTTCTGTACTGGGGGAAAAAATGAAGTTTTAGTACTGTAGTAATCATGGAAGTTTCACTATTTCTAATTTCAGCAAACAGACTTTAGTAAATGGAGCATTAAACAAAGTTCAGTATAAAATTCTCCGATTTTTACTAGTAAAGTTTGCGATTTTTGGAAAAAAGCATCTGTGATTTCAAGTTATGATTTTACTAAATGTCTCAATTACATAGTTTTGTAATATCTAAAAAATAAGTTCGCGGGAATAACATTACCCCATTTAAAATAACAATTCAGTTGTTACTATAGCGACATTACAAAGTTTACTGGTATTTAGTAGATAGACTTGTTGTGTTTATGTTCATTGTTGTACCAATCACTAAACGAGTTTTGTAATACCAACACAGCGAAACGAATGTTAGTGATTTTAAGAAAATTTACTACTTGCTACGTTCATTTGGTTAGAGTTAGTATTGTGTCGGATGTCGGGCGGGCGTGTCTAGTGTCTTCTTTGTTTAAAACATACTTAAGTTAAATAATAAATTTAGGATATATTGTGGGCCATGGACATATTAACCCGCGACCTACTGTGTAGTTGGGGTCTACAGGAATATATTGTTCTGCTACTTCGAGCTAGCTGTTGTTATTCTAGTGATAATGACATCATAGGTAAATCTAAACTGTTTGCAATTCCAACCTCCCTAGCACAGGTGCGCCGTGAGAGCATGTTGCGCGCGTAATAACTACTAGTCTCTTTCTGACTGTATGAATAAGAAAGGAATGGATAGAATATCTCGACAGGCTTTTATAGTGCCTCTTTAGCACAGAGATATACTACCAATTGGTTTTTTATTCATACAGACAGAAATAGAGACGGGTAGCTACCACGCGCGCGACATGCTCTCGCGGCGCACCTGTGCTCGGGGCGGTGGAATTGCAAACAGTTTAGTTTTTGCCTGCGACGTCATTATCTCTAGAATAACAACAGCTAGCTTGGAATCGCAGTACAGTTTAGTAAAACCTGTGACGTCATCGTCTCCGATATTGCTAAAGCATGCTTAGAATTACAAAACGGTTAGTTTTCACCCATGACGTCATCACCTCCGATATTGCTAAAGCACCTCTCGGAATAACAAAACCAAATTTCTGAAATTACTCTAGCTGAAGTATGCTAGATTACAAATATAGAAGTTGTATTTCCTACTAATAGAAATTGCAAAAGTCAATTTGTTCCTATTAGTTGACTCTCCTTGTCCCCGGATTAAGTTTTAGTTTTGTAATTCTAAGTGTGTTTTTGTTAGTTTTTTGTCTCAGTGTATTTACTCGTATGTATTACCTAAATTTGTGTGTGTGTATGCTATTATGTTGTGACGAAGTGAGGAACAAAAAGCAACGATAACGCCCCATCGCCATAACGCCCGTCCCATGCCACGGAACAAAATGAAGTTTCTTAGGTCCATCATATTATGTATGAGATATACCTATGTCAACTGAACTGTCGAATAACCAACGTGTCTTATAGTAATAAGTCTAAGTCTCCACGGAATCAAATAGATAATGTACAGTAATTATATTATTAGTAGTAAAACGTCATTAGTCCACTGCGCAAAACCAAAATTAGTACCGTACCTATAGTTTCTTGAATTAAAACTTTCCGAAATTATTAATATTAATACTTTATGACGGCACGATTTTGCTAAATTGCATTTCATCTGATAAAGGTAAGCAGACAAGTAGGACAGCAAAAGTAAGAGCTATTTTAGTAAACTCTTTCATGGCACGATTGGCGATCATTGTCGCTCTGCTGAGTGCTAACCGTGCGTAAGAATCGCTGGCCTGGCTTCCTTATATAGATTGGTTGTTTTCCCTATTTCTATAAGCGCATATGCAAAAACGAAAAGTTTTTTAAACCATTTTAGAATTTCATGTTACCGAACTACTAACCGATATCTACCATTCTCTTAAAGCTTAAGATACTTTTCATCGCGAACTGATGTAGAGATAAATCTCTATTTGAAAAAAACGTTATCTATTTTTGTATATCTGATACTTTTGGTGCGTTATTTCATCCGCTAATATTGATGTTGACTGTACTCAAACTTCGTGCACGAATTTTTAAACCGATATACTTCAGATTACCGCCCTAGATTTACCTACTATTACGCGATAACGGTTGTATGGTAATAAACCTCGTTAAAACCAACCAATTGCAATATATGCACACTGTGAGTAAACACTGTAATTTTGTACAATTACGTTACCCAATATTGACCAGCAGGCGTCCGTGCCAAACGTTAATGCATATTATAAATTTATGTATTAAGATGATGTGAATTCTCTAAATAACCGGTTCCACGGTCACTGCCAGGCGTTATGACACGACGCCACATTTAGTATTAGGTCAGTAAATGAATGCTCAAAAAACGTTGTAGAGGGAAATGCTTGGAACACAATTTTTGACTCCGTAACTTTGTTTGGACTAGTTAGGAGGTGAACATATCAAAAGTCCCCGGTTGTAGCCCCGGTGCTGGGGTGTAGAGGGGGGTAAGAAGGTCGAATTTTTCGGTTTTTCATTGATATCTTGGAAACTTTGCGTCTTAGCGACATGACTACTAAGACAAACCGAAAGCTGATAAAATTAGTTACAAGTTTTATCCAGTCAAGTTTTTCGATATCTTGAATAGTTTTTGAGATACCCGCTCTTGAAAGTTTATTTAGGGATTTTAATTTTATCTTGATATCTACATCAGTGAAGCTGTTAGGCCATGTTTGGTATCATTTTCGTACAAATCGGGGGTGCTGAATTCATTTATGGTATCACATTAACACTATTTCGAAGTAAAACCAAAATTTAAAAAAACATATTTTTTTAAATCCCTCTTCACGCTTAACTCGCTGAACCAATTTTGTTGAAATTTGGTATAGAAATAGTTTCAGTCTCGACACAGGACATAAGATAGTTTTTATAACGAAAAACATCTTTTGAGGGTGTGAAAAGTGGGGTGGAAGTTTGTATGGGGAGTCAATAACCGCTGAACCGGTTTAGATGAAATTTAGGATGGTATACATCTGTGATTTAGATGAAAATGATACCAAACATGACTATAAACCTTACCTTAAGCAGTATTAACCTCAGGAATGCAGTTTCGTCGACGAAGTTGAATTCCCCCCATACTCTATTTCACAACTTTAAAGGATGATTATTGAGATAAAAAGTATCTTATGTCCTGTCTTGGGACTCGAAATATCTGTATACCAAATTTCAATTAAATCGGTTGAGCGGTTTAAGCGTGAAGAGGAATTTAAAAAAAGGTATTTGTTTAAAGTTTATGTGTTTTTTCTTAGGAATGGTGTCAATGTGATATCAAAAATGAATTCAGCACCCACGACTTATACGAAAATGATACCAAACACGGCCTAAGAGCTTCACTAATGTAGATATCAAGATAAAATAGAAAGCCCTAAATAAACTTTCAAGAGCGGATATCTCAAAAACTATTCAAGATATCGAAAAACTTGACTGAATAAAACTTGTAACAAATTTTATCAGCTTTTGTTTTGTCTTAGTAGTCATGTCGCTAAGACGCAAAGTTTCCAAGATATAAGTGAAAAACCGAAAAATGAGACCTTCTTTCCCCCCTCTACCCCCCAGCACCGGGGCTACGGCCGGGGACTTTTGATATGTTCACCTCGTAACTAGTCCAAACAAAGCTACGGAGTCAAAAATTGTGTTCCTAGCATTTCCCTCTATAACTTCTTATTGCTTGGCCTATATGGTAAAATAAACTATTACGAGAATGAGATAAGCCCGCTTCCATAAATTATGTATTCATACTAACGTAACTTGGCGCAGACTTGGAGGTAAACTTCACCTTTCCGCTTTAAAAGGTGTGGTTTTAATGTGAATTAGTTTATAGCAGAGACTGGTAAGTTTCGCTGATAGAAAACAGTTTATTCAGATTTAGTTGGCAAAAATAATACTACTACCTACCTAAGAAAGGCTTCACTATAACTCTGCATATAAATAGCATAAGTAAAAGCAAAAGTTATTCTCAGATAAAAAGCTTATCATACTCGGTGTGCCTTAAGATAAAAATACCAACACTTCCTCTATAAATATCACGAGTTTCAAAACAAGCTAAATGAAAATAAAATAAAAGTGTTTTGGTTTCGTTTCGTCTGCGTGTCACGATCCAGTTTATCCCGATTAGAGCTGTGACAAATTGGGGGCTTTTCTATTATTCCAATATTCCCTTACCAAACTGACCACTATAAGCATGGTCTTCAATTAGCCATAGTAGTCAAGGATGTGGGGGTCACGCTATATTGGTGCTAGTAACGCTATGCGGTTGGGTTGGTGGAAATAGCAACCAATTTCTTGGCACAAAGCGTCCGCTATAGCTTGGGACTTATTGGGAAGTCAACGGATTTTCATCGACATTATAAAGTGCTTTAATATGATCTTACAATTTGTCGAGATTTTATTACCCTGGCGGTATTAAATAATAGTTTTGCTGAAGTTAAGAATATAATACACACATGACACAGGTATTTTTTTATAGAAATTTTAAACGTAAGGGCCGATACACTTTGCTCTAAGTATATTTAAACGATACCGAACGTTGGAATTTTAGAACACTTATAAAATTTTATACAACATGATTTAGTGCGATGCCGTTAATTTCTAGGAGCGATACTTCTTTCAGTTATCTAGATAATTTAAAAAAGCTAAGCTTTACTTTTTGAAGTATTGCTATAGCAATTCTGACAAATTGATCGGCATCATCATCATATTAGCTGAAAGTCGTCTATTTCTGGTCTAAAGCTTCCTTCAAGAATCTACATTAACGTATATCTCAGGACTGGCCTCACGGGCAATAAGAATAGTGCATGAATGGGGCCAGTACAGCGGTGTGAGACCACTACAACGCGATTGGTTGATGAGTTCGCATCACGCGCGCGATTGGTCGCAACTAGTTGAATTAGACTGCACGATTGGCTCGAATTCGTCAGTGACACCGCTGAACTAACACTATTCTTAGTGCCCGTAAGGCCCATCCTGAGATACGACAATGGTCCCTGCGATTTAATCCCGATTGTCAGCCCATCTTGTTGGTGACTAGCAATTTCAGCATAATCGAATTTAAACGAATTCAATTTTAGCATACAATAAACAATCAATCAGAATTCAACGAAACACGAAATAGAGCAAAGACAATCGCCAATTTCACGTGGCCAGTAAACAACTGGTGCAAGACAGCTGCATCTTTGACAAAAGAATGAAATATCGGTCTGTTTACGTCGTCACGGTCCAATGCACGTGTCACGGCTCAATCGTTTGTTACCAGAATCACGTCTAACAAGATAATTCTATAAAAAGTAATAACAATAACAGAATAACACAACATTCCATTAAAATAATGTGTTTTTTTTTGTGCAAATAAATTGTAATTGTACAGAAAACCTGTAATTGTAGGGAATCTGACTCATAAATGTGAGGTGTCGATACCTATTCCTCTACTAGTTGTGTTTCCTTACTAAAACGTAAGTTCGATTCGCCAACTTACCTAAGCATCCTACACTGGATTTTTCAAATGCTTGGATATGCAACCGAGAGAAAAATATTGCACGCTTATATGAAGAACCGACTTCTTCGTAAGTCAAGTACACAACACAAGTCCTGCATATATTTATAAAACTTATCTACAAGTATGCGTACTCATCTTTATTCATTTATCTCACAATAACAATCTAAATAACAAATAAATTATAATTTTCAATACAATATGAACATAAAACTACTAACTAATCTAGCTTACTGACTAACTTATACTAAAACTAAACTAAACCACGAATTATATATAAAAAACCTCACCAAAGTCTCCTGCCTCTGGAATGGTGCCAAGGATGCTGGCGGCGTTGCCCCTTTGCACCGCCAGACTTAAACGCTGGGCAAAGAAGGAACCTGCTCTGTGGTCGCCCGAGACACCTATTAGCCGGACCGACACTTCTTTTATGATTTTTTTTGTGTCAGTCGACCATGGGCCCAGCGTTTCCATTGCAAGCGCCGCAAACTCGTACTCGTTCATTAGGAAAGCGTATTTGCGGCGCTTGAGAGTCTGGGCCTGGTCCGCGGCGGTCCCGGACTTCCGAGCAGACCCTTCGACGTGGGACGGGGCCAGTGAATCGACGCAGGTAGCGTCCCACGCCAAAGGACGGCCAAGGCTCCAAGGGACCAGAGTGCAGCCATCCGGTCTCTTGCCGTCGGTGGCAGAGAGGCCTGACGGCTCCAAAGTCGCGGGTAAGGAAGCGGTGCTAAGAGCGCGGCGGATCAGGTCATTCAGAGAGAGATGCCGGTAAAGTCGCCCTGCACTCATTTGGCAGTACACTTGTACTAAAATAACCGATTAACGAACTGTTATTTTAACATCTGGGATATAAAAACAAGGACAAATTGAAGCCATAAATCCGTATTGGACTAGAGTTAGACCAAGAAAAGTCTGCAGCGTTTTTGATAGCCCACGCAGTGCAAGTGTTATTTAAACGTCATAATTTCATAGCATAGCATCACTGCAGACTTTTCTCGGTCTGACTCTAACATGCCGTGGGGACAATTCGTGAAGCCTCTTACACTCTTGTACAATGGAGAGGCCTGTGGCCTGCAGTAGTTAAGGCGATGTAGCCACTTCCGATTCTGTCCGACATACGTGTCGGTCGGCTCTGTGAGTTCTGAGTTCCGAGTATTATATATGTGTATTTTTACATTACGCTCTTTTTTTAATTTTATTGGAAACATTTTAGACCGAACTAACCGACTGGATTTTGGAATTTAAAAACATATTTTAATTTGATTAAACCTAATAGGGGTCATCCATTAATTACGTCACACCAATTTCTAGGTTTTTTGACCCCTCCCCCCCCCTTGTCACACTTGGTCACATTTGGCAAACCCCTCCCCCCCTAGTGTGACGTCACATTTATTCTACGAAATCGCCAAATCGAATTAAGTAAGTACCTAAGTATTATTAATATTTTATCAAAATATTTTTGACGATATAAATATTAGTAATTTTATAACCCAAAACTGCTTAGGAAAGAAAATTAAACGATTAAAAACTATTTTCGTTTTAAAAACTTGTTATTTAAATGTACAGCGAACTAAATAATTTAAATAAATTTTCGGTTACTGATGAAGTTAAAGTGACGTCACAAAGTTTGTGTCTCCCCCATGTCACAATATGTCACATTTTCTTGACCCCCTCCCTCCCCCTAAACGTGTGACGTAATTAATGGATGACCCCATATAATCTTTCAACCAAAGTATCCTTAGGTGTAAATACTGCAGATATCTCCGTCCGTCGACACTGAAAGGAACCGGTCCTAGTAATTGAATCAATCCTAACCTAGCTTCGCATCTCATACAGGTTCCAGTCTCAATATAGTTACTTTTATATCTAACTTGACTAACAGTAACATACTTAACTGAAAATAGTCCTTAATTCGACGCATTAAGGTTTACGAATGATCAGTACACTGTGATTACTGGCTAGCAGTAGGATGAAAATTTTAGCTTGTGCTAAAATATCTGGGCTTTTGTGGCTGCGGATTTGGATGACGGTTTCGGTATCTGGTAGTATATAGAGGACATCTACCAAATGCCATCAAAATCTATTAATATGTATAATTAATTATCAAACGTTATCATTCCAATGCTAATAGTTATTTGTTTTACAAGGGGGCAAAGTTATTGTTTAACCGCTCGTGCTAATATTGACACCCGAGCAAGCGAAAGATTCCAAAATTGAACCACGAGCGTAGCGAGTGGTTCGAAAAATGGAATCTTGAGCGTTGCGAGGATTTCAAAGCACGAGGGTTAAACAAAATTTGCCCCCGAGTGAAACACAACAATTTTCACCACACCAACCCGAAGCAAATATTAAATGTAAATATCAAACAAAATCAAACCAAATCAAATCCAAATAAATGTTATTAAATATGTATCATCCAACATCATCATTTAAAAGTCAATTCTACCAGCAAATATAAGAAAACAACTCAAAATTTGCATTTGATTACTTTGCCTCACATGTGAATAAAATGCAACTTTGCTATCCGTATTTGAAGTGCAAAGTAAGCCTTTCCGAGCTGGTGTGGTGAAAATAAATATATTGGCTCCTTAGTTTTATCAGAAGTTAAAAAATTTCAACAATGCCCCCTGCGAGGAAACCTTAGAGCGTCAATGCAGTATACTAACTTATCGCACCTGTTCTGTTTGAGGAATTAATTAGGCTGTTTTAGGCCTTCATCGATTAGGTGACCTCATGCCGAGGGTATTGAAACAATATGTCACTTTACCTAGTGGTTCGTCGATCGACACCCGATACTTTTGCTTCTATTCCCTAAATGGCATTCAACTTAAAGTTAGACTGTTTTTGTGCATATTAAGCAGTTTTTAAGTTCTATACCCAAGCTTGGTGTATTTGGCAAGTATTTAGGTAGGCACTCTGGATAGGAACCATCGCTCACACTGTTAACTGACCATCGGTGGACCAGCGCCCAGCGGTGAGCTATAAATATCGCCGTGTCTCTTTTATTTACACGGGAGTGCTTATCTTTTGTTCGTGTTTATAGCCGATAGCTCGTAGCTTACTAGCTCGCGATGGGACCAGTGCCTTATTACAAAAGGCATAAGGTCCACCGATGGGCAGTTCATAGTGTTGGTGATGCTCGTACTGGATACTTTCAATATTGCAAAGTAACCAGCAAAAGTGAAGCCTAAATACCTGTCGGTTAGACACAGCGTGGGCGGCCTTGCCACTTATCTTAATTTATTCAAATCCACGTCTAGCACCGAGTCAGCGCGCAAACAAATGGAAGATGTTTACTGTCTCGCATCTACTTTACGAATTAAATGATTCTTTTAAAAACCCTAAGAAACTGGCTTGTTATTCGATTTTCAGTTGGGATAGTAGTCTTTAAGTTGAAACTTGTTGTTCTTAACCTTATTCTATTTGAAGTCGGCTCTCCTTGTCTGCCCTTACAACTGATCTTAATATTAGTATAATGGTTATCATCTGTTTCCTTACTTTCCTTTAAGACCTTTCGGACCATCATCAAACAAAGCTACAAGATGGTCAAAAACCTAATGATATCAAGTTAAGTTCTGTTCTGATAGCTTCACATATTGTATGCGGTTTTGTAACATTCTGAAAAATAACACGATGGGGGACGGGTCAGAGAAGATATCACGTATTTTAAAATCACCAAATATCACTCAAAAATAGGCCAAATATGATCACATGATTTCTGGATGACCCCAAAACTATGTAGATAGGTACCTACATCCTACATAGTTTTCCTATGTAGGTAGGCCATGTTATTTTACCATTTTTTTTTTTAGAAGATGCATGTGATCAAGCGGCCTGTAGGTACGCTTGTGTACGATATGGTTGCCTAATTCCGCAATTGTGGTCTGCGTAGTACCTGTAACAAAAAATAAGAATTAATTTAAATATTTATCCACATGTGTATGACCTACATAATACGAGTGAATGACGAACTCCCAAGCAGCGATTACCAATCCGTCATAGTTGCTAGAAGTAAATTTAGCTATGCCTGGTGGCAATAATAACATCCTGCAATCACTTTTCTGACGCACTAGTCTAAAAAATAATTTAATCTACTTTTGCACCGGTTTTTAAAGGTAGCTTTAGTTACATGTCAGGTTAACTCTAAGATGTCTACATAATTATGTCGTCCAAATGTAAGTTATTGTTATGATAATATCAAAGATCTCGATGTGTACCGACGACATGCACGTATTAATTTCGATCGTAATTGCAACACAAGTTTATTTTCAGATCTGACACGGCCGAAATACTCTGGTGACTGAGACGCTGTCTGTACATACATAATAAAGACAAAACCGGCTTAGTAAATAGCAGGTAAATAGTTAATAATAACATTTATGCTACCCTAACATGTGACCTTTTGCGGTACCGATTTTGCCTTCACGATGGATTAACGCGGATTAATCTTATACGCGTCACTGACGTAGTCAAATTAACGTAGTATCTTAAACCTTTTCAGTGCCTAAGGCTATTCACGCGTTAATTACAAACTGGGGTACCGCCGCTGCGCGCGGGACGACAGTTAACTTTGTGCTTGTTAATAAACTTGGCTTTTCTCGAGGGTTGCAGACATGACTATTTCAGTTTTATACCTTCATGAGTTCCTTAGAAAAAGGGTGTTGATGTTGACAGACAGGGGACTGCTCATCTAAGACGTGCTCCGTTTAAGGTAGGCCCGTAACGTGCGGACCTTAAAACGTTTTATCACTCTTGTGTTGTGTTGGTTGCGCTAAACGACGCTATATACAAAAAATAAACAAAGACAAACAAAGATAGACAAAGTCTGTGCGGAAAAAGAACGAGTCATAGAATGTATTGGTTCCCTTACATTCCACGACTCCTCTCGTTCCACACAGACTCTAAGAATACTCTAGAAGTCTAGATGCTGTAATGTTTAATTTATATTTTCCGAAAGGTCGGATCCATTGGATCGGATCGTATCATCGTGATTAGTGAAATCTGATCCTGGCCTAATTGACAGCGATCGGCGAAACTCGTTGTATTTTCACTTCGAGCCTTCGTCTCTAATTAGACCAGACATCACTTTATCATTATCAATAAACTTTCTACTGTAGTGAAGTAAATCATCTAGGCCGACCCCGGTAACAAGGTTGATTCGCTGAGTTTAATCAATACCAGAGCGTTTTCGCCCGCCTAATTTCTTTGGACACACTTCGGATTTAGTGTGTTTGCATTTTGATAGTTATTTTTGATTGTTTGACGACAATGGGGTACAATGGGGTAATTGGACTGCCTAAGATTGGTTATAGGTTCGAATTCAGAACCTCGATAGGCAAGCATAATACATGCTCTTAAAACGGTAGTTACTGGCAGGTTACCCTACATACTTGCTGTTGTATTATCTCTTTAGACTAGATGTACAATTGCCGCAGAATGTTTCCAAATATGTGGAGAAAGCTTTTAGAAAAATTAAAGGTTATTATATTTCGATTGCATGATCTCAATTTTGAATATTTTCCGTGGACACGTCAGTCGTTGACGTAGTTGTCGCACGCCTTTGTTTCGGTCTCCAGACTCTCCAGTTCCATTCAATACACATAATAGCACAAAACACACGTAATAACCTCCCCAGTTTTATGGCTTATATTCACACGAGGCTATTATCCACCCACCGAAATAGTTTTCGTCAATTTCCGGTTGAATTCATATCAAGTGGATTTAACTGGGGCAATTTAAAGTGTATTCCTAGAATATAGAGTCATATCCGGTCTTTTCCCGAGTAGATTATGCAATTGCAACTAAAGTTACAAGATATGATTATATTACAAATAAGGCCGTACCTATTCATATAGCTAATGTAATATTTACTTATCAGGGGTTGGCCAACAAAAAAGCCAACAGCAAAATAGAGATAGGTACATCAAATATGGAATCCTATGGGGTCTATTGTTTTATACGGCGAGTCATAGAAAACTAAGAGACCTCTGTCGCTCGCACAACTAAAGACAGTCTCCTGGCATATTTTGGTGCAGTTTTAGTATTAGCCCAAAAAATTACCCTGTTAATTTTAGCAGCTTCTAGCCTCTCGTTTAGCACCTTTTGTAAAAATTTGAGACGAATGTGCACAAGCTAGAAGCACAGTGGTATCTTCAATCTCGAATGCGCTAGTTTTTAAAATCAAAATGTCGAAAACAAATCAAAAACCCCCCCTTTTTCGTCAGTCGAGTAAAATGGTTTATCATTTCAAAATAACTGCCTCCCCTTTTTCACTCTATTAAAATACTTTTAAATATTTCATGCAGCTCGCTCGCAGCCGGCGAATTTGTAATTCAATCTCACAGCCATCGTTATGAAATTGCATTCAAATTCCATTTGCAGATTTAAAACAAATGTTGCATTTTATGAATACTGATTCAAATACTTCATAAGGCAATTAAATTCTACTGTTATATACTTAGTCTAGCAAGCCAATTTTGTTCGTAGCACTAGTATAAGAAAAAGATAGTATGCCCTATGAATCCTATGATCTTTCTGCCTGTGCTCCAGTGATATGTGATTCTTGCCATAGAAAACAATAATCAGATATTTTTAAGATGTACGAGTTGAAACAACAGCTCTTAAGTAACATTCTGACAACTTAAAACTGTACTTAAGCATATTGATATTCAAAGAAAGCCGAGTAAGGTGGGAAGACCATGTAGTTCAATACCCCATTTAGAATCACCGTATCACGTTATACTAGGTAAGCCGGAGACAATAGGTATTTGTGAATAATCCTGCCCTGCGTGAGAAACGCCATACAATGCTCCACACCCTTGTATATAGTATAAACGGCCCATCTCTCCATCTCATGCAGAGTCACGTTGGGGATCAAAGGTGTCATTCTAATTGCTAGCAAAGCACGAAAACCAGTATAAATACGGGCGCTCTTTGATTTACGTAGTTGTTATAATTCTAGAGGTCATACTTCACTGGATCTTCAAATTACTTAAACACTGCGCTTGCTCCGTGAATGAGAATACGCAACCAAACCGAATACGGCGGCATTCATTTATAGTTTATAGCCTATTTAATTTGGATCAAGTTAGTTAAGCATTATAAGAAAGGGCATCGATCAAAGGTTTCGACCTTCTTGGTTTATTTATTGTCACATCTGGGAGACCCGTTCAATATTGGGAACGATTTTATTTATTGAATTAATTCTAGTTAAATCGATGTTAGCGGAGCGAGAGAGCAAATGGGGCGAAGAAAGCTATAGGTACAAGTAAATTTTCTTATTATTGCTATCCCGGGGACAGCTCGATGAGAAAAGTCTGGAAAACCCTGGTTTAAACTGATGAATAAGGACTCATAAATAATCTGAATAGCTAAACCGCATGACATTCCACTCGGAGTGAAGAAATCTCGTCACTTTAATCAATCCCTCGCTTCCCACCATCGGGTCAGCAAGAAAACTAAATTCAATTCTAAATTTAAAACTTTTAAATCGAAGAGCTGGCGGCTACCTCGCACAACGTATCAGCATTGCGATACAGCGAGGAAATGCCGCCAGCATCCTTGGTACAATACCTCAAGGGCCTATTTTAGATTTAAGCTATATACTTATTAATTTATTTTAGTAATACCACTGTATATATCTAGTTTGTAAAAAAAACTTGTAGTTTCTTTTTTAGCTGGTAAATTTAAATCACCTGGGAAATGAGAGGTGAGTTAACCCAAAAAGTTACTTCGTGGTTCAGAACAAATAGTAAAGATAATCATATGAGAGAGGTATGGAAGAAAAAGACATGCTGCGCCGTCCCCAAATGAATGGGATAAGGGCAAGCTGGGCAAGCGAATGATCTGATGCGTGCCGCGGCCTCTGCAGGACACCATCGCAAGCGCGGACTTCTGGCCGAAGGGTGTGGTGTTTCGGCGGTACCGGGGCAACATGCCGAATCCTACACCAAGTCAGACGACGCAACGGAGCCACGCTGTTACGTCGGCGCCCAAATCGAATGTTTAATTTGTCTTTGGTTTTTATTTGTAGTTTCTTTGTACTGTATTTTTTTTGTAGTTTCACAGTGCCTTGGTTGTACTGTAATGCTGTGTTACTTATTTGACTAATAAATTAATAAATAAATGATAGAAAAGATAAGTGGAATCATACCTAATTCTACAAAATATGTACATAGATGACTCGTCTCAAAACTTAAAGTAGGTACATCCCGCTTAATGCAGTCTCATCTAGCATAATGGCAGGTCTCGAGTCTCGGAGTGCACCACGCTACCGGTCACGTAATGCCTTCCGGCTACTTTACCGTTGTGATGCTGCCCTACCGGGCTTGACGGATGCTACCCTATTCAATTCGTGAAGGGAAAATCTTTAGTCTTGGCATAAAATTCAATGGTGACTTCGTCTTCGATATTTGTCTGGGTAATCATTGTTGAACCATAAACCAATCAAATTAAAGCGGCAAATGTATAAATCAGTGCAAATAAATACGCGAGTCATCCGTTTTAATAGGTATAGGTATGTCTAAATACTCATTAAATTATGCGTTAGGTATGTAATGGTGGAAAAGGCATACCTTTAACTCTGGTTTTCTTGAATTTGTCTAGACAAACAGTCAGACCCCAGTTTTGACAAGTGGTCTAAATTAATCCCCAACACCAAAATCATTCATGTCAAACACATGCAAAATCATCAAATTAGGATTTACCTTTGCGTTGCAAGAAAAATCGTACAATAAATACGTGTTTTTTTAATCTTCAGTCTCCTGGTAAAACTTATACAAAACATAAACCTGTCTCCGTCGTTTTATCCAAAAGAATTTTAGAGCTCTTAACACTTCACATCTAAGCTGCTAAGCCCGCAACGATAACATCGTATAGGATTTTATGGCAATTTTAAAGCCATCCATAAAGTTATTTTCGTACGTATTCGCAGTACTGGTGCTCTAGGGGCCGGTTGACAATGCGTTACATCATTTAATCACGCTAGGTTTGAAGTAAATTAGTCGACACCGGCGAGGACACGCCCTTTGCGTGCGTGCCGAAGATTTGCCGCTGATAGATGTACCTTTTTGTACTTATACTAGGATATTTATGGTGTTGACAGAGTTCTTTGTGTTCGAATTTACACGGAATAGATGTTTCTAGGTTTTTTTTAAAGTACCAGTTAGACTACAAGTGTACAAAAGTGGTTGTTGTGGGTAGAGCTTACCGTACTGCATACAAAACAATATCAACAGAGGCGAACATATTATCCTCACAAGGGATTTCCCAGTCAACGTGAAGTCTTCATTGTGTTCTCGTATTTGTTTTCAATTGTAAAATTCCATACCTTCGTATTGTTTTAAAGAGTTAATAGAAAAATCCTATTTATATATCTCTGCTAATGTCTGGAGAACCCACTCCACGAAAACCATAATCGAAAAGTATAAAGACCAAGTCTGTACAATTTCATTCGGTGAAGATACCTACATACTTGACTGATACTATCAAGTAGAGATTGATAACATTCAATGTCAGAAAAATCATTCTACGAATTAGAAATCTAGATCGTAAAGAATGAAGGCCAAGTTACCACAATTTTATTTGGTGCAGATACTAATATTATACTGGCAATAAATTCCTCCGATTGGACTTCTTCATTGTTATGCCCCCGCATTTTTCCGTAATTTCATTAACGGCCGACTTTCATTTTTAATATTCTCCGAAGGCTCGGGCTGACCTCTTGCGTAATGGCTGGCTTGTACATACCTACTTACATTTTCCTTCTCGCCCGCATTGTTGAGTCGGAGAGAGGCGAGCATATTGTTGAATTACTTGAAAAGAAAGCCTGCTGTATAGTGCAGCAATTTTAAACCGCCACAGCTTGAAACTTTATCATCCTCGTTAATATTCGGTTGATATGACAGCAACATTGATGTGTAATATAATAAAATAAGATTTATCTTATTTATTGTTATTTCTCCAAGGTACAAAAAAACCCAGAATTTGACTTGGTGAACTCCTCTATAAGAGTGTATTGACACACATTTGTGTAACAGAAAATACTGCCAAAGCGAGTTCTGCACACATTCATCAGCATCAGGGTTGGCCAGTGGTTGGCCACCACAAAGCTTGAGTAATATTTATGTTCTAATTTATTAAACATTATCACGCAGGTAGCGTAAGTAATAAC
Organism: Cydia fagiglandana; assembly: GCF_963556715.1. Lineage (NCBI taxonomy): Eukaryota > Metazoa > Arthropoda > Insecta > Lepidoptera > Tortricidae > Cydia > Cydia fagiglandana. The sequence goes on along the minus strand of NC_085953.1, from coordinate 6,726,409 downwards.
CCTCGACAAAGAATCGACGATCATGTGAAGATAGCAAGCACTCAGGAAAGCTAATCCAATATCATAGCAAAATATGGTAACGCATTTTATACGTATGATCTAACGGATCTCCGTACTTTCAGTGATTACACATAGGTGTAAGTTTTATGTAAGAATGTTATTTAATCTTATAACCAGAACATAAAATTAGCCCGTCTGCTAACAAGTATAAACAAAACGGCCGAAGTTGTGGGGCCGGCGAGTTACATGCCATTGTTCTGTTCACACTCGGGTGCCCATCTGATGACGTCACGCCCCGCCACCTCCCGATGGAGGAGCAAGTGAACCAGGGATTCCAATTGCTCATCGGGCACGGCAGAGACGCATAGTCCGGGGAACCAGTAAAATACGCTCTCTGGTTACAGTAAATACGCAGAGTATTAAGAGGGAGTTAATTGAAAGCTGGCGCGGATTTTCTATGAAAATGTTGAGTTAAGTACAAAACTCGCGCTTGCTTTTGTGAATGTACCTATGGGATAAAGCTAAATGCATTCAACTAGGAAAGTACATCCAGGTTACAGAAAACAAACCGTACACTGTCGAATACGCCGCGGCTGCTTGTAACTCTGGAGATAACTTCCCCTTTCTGATGGTGAGTAAGGTTGCCAATGTTGCCATGCCAGCTTCCAATGATGTGTTGCGTGCCCAACCCAACACCAGTTGATGTTGAATGTGTCAATACATTGTATCCCTGTAACTCTTATCAGCGGTCATTGGCGGAGTTGTACGCTAACCATCAGCAGGGAGTACCTATCTGTGCCGCCTTCGTAGTACAAAAAACAGATCTCAAAGTCAAGATACACTGGTTTAACTGAGAACTCGATACGTTGCGCCAGCGCACATCTAACATCGCCGGGGTACTGTTCTTTAAATTGCTTCGAGTGCATATCCATATACAAACCAGAATAGATTTAACTTCATAAGAAGCTTGGCTACTATGATCTTCAGGCCAAATAACACTAGAGAAAAGCTTTTAGTGCAAAGAATAACTTTGTGAATTAGAGAAACCGCATCGCTGCGGCTGCTTAGACACAAAAAACTTGTCCATCTGCGTTATGTACATTAGTAATTACCCATAGGCTTCCAATTGCCTATAACAATTCCGAAGAAATGTTGTAGCAATTATTGTTTTGTACTCCGTAATGTCGCTGGAGCTTGCTTGGGCAGCTTTTATATTGGATTTAAGTCGGCTAAACCTGTTTGCCGAAGCCTAATAAGCTTCGCTTCGCAGAAAAAGTGAAACAAATAACAATCAGATAAACGCTCAGGTCGTTGACAATTTGACACTTTATCGTTCTTTCTTCAAAACAATTAAACACTGTGGAATTTATTTGAAACTAGGAACAAAATATGTCACAGTCAAGTTACCTACGTTTTACAGTTCTATTCGATTTAACAAATAGAAACTGTGTCCAAAAATAACTGCTGTTTATTAACCGATTTCATTTTAATTACAGTCAACAATCCCATAGGAAAGTTTGTGAATTCAAAGTCTCGCCAATTCGCAGACAATGTAATAACAAATAGCAATCGGAAAGAAGTTACTGTCGGGTCGCTGACAATCCATCTATTCCATAACCTCATGAGACACCTAAGGAATACTTCTGATATTTGAAACCGTAGGTATCTACATCCAACGGCAGTTCCAACCAAGCTGTCATAACACATGAAGAGTTCGTCAAGAACACGTCTTCACAGATATGTACATACATACATTCTTTCGCGACTCGGGTAAGGTTACATGTCATGATCTCTTGGGCGTGAGACGTTAAATCACATTGGCGGGAAATACCGAAACGTTATTTGACGTACAGAATCAGTCTGATTACTGTTGTGAGCTAGCGAGATATAATCATTTTAGATATATTAAATAGGTGTTCGAGTATTGGTACTTAAGCTGTAAATTATTACCCTTTTCCCTGCATTTTGAATAGGTACAAGGGTTGAATTAAATTATTGAACTTGTAACTCGTTTATTTTCAACCAACCGATATGCTTTCATCATAGAACATAGGTATAATTCTTAGTAGGTAGATTTTGTAGGTATGTATCTACAGTCAGGTTTTGTGGAATCTCGAATACATGAAATCTCGATCGCAAACTGGCTTTCAAGGCCTCCGTGTTGTAATGCAGGTAGAACTTCTTCTGAGGCTTTGGATGCCCTGTCAAACATATCGTTATTGCAATGTCATCAGGTCAGACATGAAGTTGAACCATGTATCTGCTTAAACCGCTGAACCGATTTTAATGAAATTTGCCATGGAGATAATTTGAGATACTCAATGTGAGAAAGAACTGTCTCGTGACGTTTTTACGGCTTTGTCATCGACTTACAATTCAAATCCGTATTGCTTTTTTTATATCTTCGTAAGTCTTCTTGAAGTCAAAAATATTAACACGCGATTACACTAGAATTGATTGCCAACCGGATCTTACCTTATGCCTAGCCTCCTAGGTCCTGAGTTCGTTTAAAAATAACAAATTAAAATCTAATTTTGAACTATAATATAATGGAATAAAAGAAGGTTCCAAATTCAAAACTGCAAAAATGACTCTGGGTCTTAGGAGGCTAGTTCCATGTTCATAACCTGCCTTAATAAAATACCGTTATAAAAAGCATCTATATGTTTTATGACTTTGGAGACAAAGCTAAGCTAATAATCGTGAAAGTGATTACAAGTTAATCCGAAGACACTAAACCATTCTCTTGATCCCAAATTGTAAACAAAGTGCTCACTCGTAAAAGAAACGAAATTAGCCGAACACCATTAGGCTTCGTCGGCGGCCGGAGTAACAAGAAAAGTAAATTACGAACACATCCATCAGCTGAGGCACAGATAACCTAATATGCGAGCCGTCTTAAACTATGCTGGGGCCCCAAATTCTTATGTGCCCAGGGGGGGCACATAAGAATTTGGGGCCCTTTTGGAAAGTAAAGAAACGATACATTTTTCTACTATGATCTTCTATTTATTATGAGTAAGTAGATATACTGTTACTGTCTGTCCTTCGGGGCCCCCTGAGGATGCGGGCCCTAGGCACGGGCCCCGTGTGCTCTTATGGTAAAGACGGTACTGCTAATATGGGTGAAAAATAAGAAGTGCTCTTAGATTATGTGTGTGTGAAGAAAATGCGCCTTGAACATTTTGAAGAAATTTCATGTCTTTGCTTAGAGTTGACTCAAACAAGTTCAAATTAGATCTGCAGTCTTAGTATGGATGGTTTTGTCCACGTGATAAAATAACCGTAAGGGCAAGGCTGGCAAGAGTCGCCAAAACCAGGAATCAAGAATGTCAGCATCATAGCAAATTAAACAACATGCATAATTTGACATAAAAAGGACTGTTAAGAAATCCGTTTTTGCTTTTGTTGAGAGAGGCGTGTCTAATACAATGTCATCTCACGTAATCTATGGCGGAGGCTTTTTGAGACGTGTATGAATGTGTATGAATACGACCGAGGTTATGTTGTGTTGTGGTCACGCTACGTTCCCTTTATCACGCTATTCCGTAACCGCATTTACCATGTTCTATGTCTGAGTGTTTTGCCAACTTTTTCAATCGAATCTCAATAAATATAAATATACCTTACCTTTCAAATACCGAGAACCCTTTTTAAGGCTTATCGCCATGGCAAAAGCCTGTATGTCATTGTACTAACGTAGCTAAATCACTTTGGAAAATAATTCAAATCTATGTTCATGTGGTGGACTCTTCCGAAAGAGACATATTTATGAGGTAAAAAGGAAGTAATTTTGCAAACGGTAACCAACCCCACAATAATATTATCTGAAATCCAACCTTAGTGTTAAACGAAAATTTAGAATGGAGATTTAGCTGTGGGTTGGTTACTATTTGCAGAACTACAAAGCGCTAAAAATCATTTTAATAACATACATATTGAAACTTCGATTCTGATATGTAAATGAATGTTGAGCGAATTTCTGATAAAGAGTTATCCGGCGTGCAATTCCGTTTCGCGGAAATTAAAGAACGGATCCATATTCACTCACTGGAAATACTGGAATGGGCCCGGTATTTTAATAGGGTAAGCGTGTTGCGTGAGCTTAAACACACTTGCACAATGAAAACGGGTCACTTTGTGTGTAAAATGCCATATAGAGTGACTAGTTTTATTGCTATTGAGTGTAGGCCGTCTGTAAGGAAGCAGGTTTTATTTTCGGCTTTATCATCTTATCATGATTAAATTTTGATTAGACACAAATTTGAAATTACATCACAGCCTGAACAAAGCCCTTTCCAAATTTTAGTCGTATGACCTGATACAGCGGTTACGATTTTGGACAGATAATCGGCGCTTTTTAAAATTATTAGTACTCACTCCGTCTCTACTTGTAACATTCCTGAAACCAAAGAGACAGTCCACCTCCTTGGAGGTTTCCCTACACTCTACACTGCGTTGCCCGGTTCATAGTCACCAGTCACCACACATCGAGAATCTTTCAGATAAAATTCCATGTACTCTGCCCTGCAGCTTAAATCTAGCCTAGCAGATGCACCGCATGCCCACATCGCTGCTCGGAACTGAATCTGATGGATGCAACGGCCAGGGCTGTCAACACCGCTGCTTACTGGGCATCCATCGTATGAAAAAGGAACCTTGACACGAAAAGAAGAAGCTGATGCACTATGTTATCATCCTGGCTTCGAATGTGTACATCTTCTTAAGGGACTTATTGTTTTATAAGCAACGTATTGGGAATCGAATTCTATCGCCTCGCCACTTCGTTTATCTACGCAGCTTGTTTAGATAACTAGAACCAAAATAAACCACCTGTTGTACAGGCGCGGCTTTCATCCATCGATCCAAGGGCAAAGGTTACAGTTATTTATATGTAGCATTAACAATGAACTGGAATAACTATAGAAGTCTGACTAAACTAAAGCTCAAAATTGACCTTACGGGAATTGTGCCGCGAGCTACTTGACTGTACACCGCGCATGTTGAGAACGTCAAATACTGCCGCGCAAAAGGTTCGACTTCGACGTATAAAGTTCGACATTTTATAAGACAATCAAAACTTATTGATCCATAACAACATTTTTACCTAGCATTCACTTAGAATTCGAAGCTAACTTACTTAAGAAAATTTATTTAGATAGAACCTTCAAAATTGATGACGGATCCTTAATCGCATTTTGAGTCTAGATTTAAAATCCATTGAAGTCACTGTTCATTGCTAAGTAAATACAACTCAGATCTACTTACCAAAAATAGAGTAGCTTACCACTTCCACGAACAAAAATGTAAATAAGCCACGGGCAAACCAATTTGTTCCAGTATTATACCCGGTTATCCAATCCGGGTTCGTAACATGAGAAAGCTAACGGCACGGAACAAAACAAAAAGAATTGAATGTTTGTATGCATTGTGCACTGTAGTATGTAGTACAAGCGATTATACCTATGCTCTACACAATTGAAAACAATTTGAATAACTGCGAGTTTAATTATGTTAATATCGAGACAATTAGTTAAATTAAGACATTTGAATATTTTGAATATGTAGGTATTATATGAATTAATTTAATTAAGGTGAAACCTCATTTGTTATTCATTCATTATCTTTGTTGACAAGGCGCGTGTCACATATAAGCACACGAATTGAAATGAAAACATTATGTACATTTCAAAGTTAGTGAAATAACAACGAATCTATTTATTTTCTTTAGCAATTGCACTTATTTATTATTGTCTTAAAATTTGATAACTTTTAAACATTACAATGGTATTCAGAACTAGTTAGAATAATTGATAGCCGATTAAAATCATCAAAACAGGCCGATAGTTGTAAGTACAGGAAGATCTTCCTACACCGAAACCCTAATTACTTATACTTTTTTAAATTAGGGATAGCACGTTTTGCACCAACCACTATCGACGGTGTGATTGGTAGATTAACGGAACTCAGCAAATATTATGAAATCCTATAGAAATATTTAGCGTTATTACGGTCACAGATGGTTCAGTGGAACCGGCCCTATAGTAATAAACTCCAGATAAACATTTTGACGTGTCGGTGATGTCGTCAATTCATTAAGATTTATACCGCAGCGCGTGCGATCTACAAGATAGATACAAATTGTCGGACTATCGATAAGCGTGCGTACGCGCCGACGCCTCAATGAATCAATTGACATGCATAACGGCTCTCTACTAAACGTAAAACGCGTTGTTTGATGCATGCGTTACGTTTCGATTGAAAAGAATGCCGCTAATGTGATCTCACTCGCATATATTTTTCTGATTCTGGCATATTTATTAATATAGTAATATGTGAAATTCGCTTTATGGCTAAGTTTGTTGGTAATTTTTGGAAAAAATATTGCTAATAAGGAGTAAAATTAACACCTTCCCTATATCACTAAGGTACCAGAATGAGTTACTAGTTAGCAATGGAATACACGTATCTAAAAGGATGCATTTTTGCATACCATGCAAGTTACTTAGGTATGTGAAATTAGAATGTATTTAGATACGTTTTGTCGTTAAAGGGCACTGGTATACATTGCTTGAACATGGTTTGAACTATCATTTTGCTGAAGAATTACACATGACATGACAGTACCGCAGCTCGGTCAACTCATCTTCAGTGGGTAATAGTGTATAATAACATTCTTGCAATAACAACTGGTACTTAGCAGTTCACAACAGTCAATTTACCAGTAATTTTTTGTCAAATCTAGGCAGCATCAATTACACTGCCCAAGGTTATGAAGTTAAATCACAAAGCGATTGCGAAACTACACTTTAAACCAGATTAGCAAGAGCTGGAGCACTAATTAGGGTGGAGCACTAATTAAATCAATTTGCCGCTAAATCACTTGATTCCGTTACTAAACTTGAACCTGTGGAATAATCTAATTTGAGCACCCTGTAAGAGCCCTTTTACATTATTCAGTGCGATGCCAAAAGTTGAAAGGCTGAAGGCATCGGGGCAGGGCATTGCGAAACATGTAGGTAAGTACCTGTTCTTCCAATATTTACCGGAGATGTAGGAGCTCCATTTTTATCGGATTTTAATATGGTTTTCTAGTGAGCCATCTCCAATGTCAACTGGCGAATCAATATCGGACCGATATGATCAGACATTTGAAGCACATGGAATTATAGTTGATCATATTTAAACATCTGATCCTCATAACCCAAAAAAGTAGTAGTCATGCGAAAAACGTCACGTAGTATAAAATGAATCTTTGCCAATATCTGCAACTTTCGAATTAATTATCAATTAATGCCACATAACATAATTTAAACAAGTACAATTATATTTAGTTATTGACATTATTTTTATCTACCTATAACCACATAAATCACTCTACATAGCATTAATCTCCCCTCACGACTCTCCATGGAACCATGTAAACAAGACCTCCCCTGCCTTAGTCGCGCGAATAAGAGAACAGGGAAAGTGCTGTTTCCATTCAATTTCCATGGCTCTTCGTAATTTGGCCGCCCCCCGGTCGATCCCTTTGGGATTGACGTCATGTGCCAAGGTCACGGGTTTCTGAGAAAACTACGATGGACGTGTACTACAGTGACTTCATATTTCGTGAGCGTAATAGACTAAATTAATTGGTGACAAAGTGGAACTGCGCCCTATTAATATGGCCACGGTATTACTTTGAGAGTATCTCGGACAAATTGGAAGTAATTGTTAAACCGTAAATAGATTGTCACCTTTGAATTTGAAATTGATTCAAAGATTGCGAATAAGCAAACTTGTATGTTGCACGCTTGTACTTCAGGTTTGGTTTGCTGCTTTTTGCCGCGTTATTTGGTTATGTATTTTTTTATAACATGGCGGCCAATTCATGCATATCTCCTAATTTAATATGGCTCCGTAAGTCGCAAACAATGTTAAGATCTATCAGTAGGTTTGTTGACTAAAATTTCCGATTTTTCCATAATACAAGGTGGGCCGACCACGCCTCACTATAGCGTCAACAGGCCCAGCCTTGACCCTGCCCGCACCAGTAGCCGGAAATTATGACAATTTCGAAGGTAATTCTATCGCAAACGGAATATTCGCTTAAGACTAACCAGTGTAAGCAAGTCTACGAGATTATACACTTCATCTTTTCTTTTCTTTCTCCGTAACTGACCCGTACCCACCGTCATCAACATCTAGACACGCGGCAGCGTGTCAAGCCAAGTTCAAGCAAAGGAACTGGCTAGCCAGCGCCGAGTGTAATATTACACGAACCACTTGGTGCCACTTTTGACCCTTCTATAACTCAAAACATCTTTGACGTAAACACATAAAACTACGTGTGTTTAATTATATCCATAAGGATATCTAGAAGCCCAAATTTCATGAAGCTAGCTCAAACGGTTATAAAGGTATGAAGGTCAAAAAGTCGTAAATTTTAAGACTGACTTATGACTTATAGTACCTAAACCTAACCTACTTCCAGATGACCTAGAAGGATGAAATTTGGAATCCAGCTTGGTTATTGTGTGCAACCGTAGGAAAAAATCTAAAAATAAAATAAAGTTAAAAAATAGGGGGGGTCCCCATACAAAAAACCACTTTTTATTGGGACTGACATATAAGTACCTAAACCTAACCTACTTCCAGATGACCTAGAAGGATGAAATTTGGAATCCAGCTCGGTTATTGCGTGTAACCGTAGGAAAAAATCTAAAACTAAAATAAAGTTTAAAAATAGGGGGGGTCCCCATACAAAAAAAACATTTTTTATTGGGACTGATATAAGTACCTAAACCTAACCTACTTCCAGATGACCTAGAAGGATGAAATTTGGAATCCAGCTCGGTTATTGCGTGTAACCGTAGGAAAAAATCTAAAACTAAAATAAAGTTTAAAAATAGGGGGGGTCCCCATACAAAAAAAACATTTTTTATTGGGACTGATATAAGTACCTAAACCTAACCTACTTCCAGATGACCTAGAAGGATGAAATTTGGAATCCAGCTCGGTTATTGTGTGTAAGCGTAGGAAAAAATCTAAAAATAAAAAAAAGTTAAAAAATAGGGGGGGTCCCCACACAAAAATTTTTTTTTTATTGTAGCGTTGGAACCGTTACAAGCAGATATTTGAAACTACCCCAATATATGTATTATTATATTTGCTATATTAAAATAAAGTTTAGTCAAAAAATAAGTGGTGTCCCCATACAAAAAACTTTTAATACGCTCTAAACAACCGGCCAACGGTGTGTCGTCGGCGGCGCGCGGTACCACATAATTATACAAAGAACAGAAGTAAAAACCATACAGCGGAAACACAAGAAAAAACATTAAATCTCAATACCTGCCTAGTTTTCTTTACAAAAAGTATTGATATCCCACCAAAAACATAAATGTAAAAAAGGAGAGCCAAGTTCAATACAAAAATTATGCTTGGCTGTGGGGCTCGCCGCAAAAAGAATGGAGATCTAAATGAGTGCCACTGCCAAGTTCTATGCAAAATCCAAATATGTATTTATAGGAACAAAATAACATTATAAACAAGTATTAAACTCTATTTCCTTGCTTTATTGCATACCTATAACAATTGCTGTTATTTAAAAAAATGTGAGATCTTAAAGTAGGTTAGATTTGGCTTGGCCAGGTTTTATCAGAATTACAATATATATAAAATGATTGATATAATGAAAACTGGCCAAGTCAAATCTAACCTACTTTAAGATCTCACATTTTTTTAAATAACAGCAATTGTTATAGGTATGCAATAAAGCAAGGAAATAGAGTTTAATACTTGTTTATAATGTTATTTTGTTCCTATAAATACATATTTGGATTTTGCATAGAACTTGGCAGTGGCACTCATTTAGATCTCCATTCTTTTTGCGGCGAGCCCCACAGCCAAGCATAATTTTTGTATTGAACTTGGCTCTCCTTTTTTACATTTATGTTTTTGGTGGGATACACAACACAACAGCAGCTCTAAAGCATCAGAACCTGCACAGTGCACAGGTGTATATGTATATAGGTGCGTTTTATGACCTACAGTCGATAATGCAATGCATATTTTTTCTTAAGAGTTCAACGAACAGTTTCGTTTTTTTTTTCAATGTGTTGATGTGAATTGTGAACACAGAACATAGTTAGCAAAAGTGCGGTAGTGAATTATCATTTTGACAGTCAGTTTCGTCGACCGATCGACACTTATGTTCGTATTGGTTTGTTTAAGTAAGGAGCTCTTTATGCAATCCGAACCGGTCCGTACCAATCGCTATTGAGGATGCAGTCAGTTTGGCTAACCGAGTTGGACCAGCGACCCCTCGTCGCGGCAATTGAGTCCCAAAATGTCTGCAATCACTGTCTCGTGATTCTTGATGCACTTCCTGGGTAAAATCTCCACTGATTCTGTTTTACTGATATTACTTGGTGCATAAGGTGTGTTGAATGCCAGTTTTGTAATGGATTTAATAAAATATAATCCGATTACGATCCTAAGTACGTTACATAAGCAGGTGTGAAAGACACAGCGCGGATTACCTAGTCCTACGATATTTTATAATGTGATACATTCATTGTATTAATATTATACTACCTCTCCCGTGCACCTTTTTTGTAGGAGACTTTTGAGAGTGGAAATGCTGCGTTCAGGCTCATGGGAGATAAAAATCGCATGCAGTTCCCAAAGAGAGACACTGAACTCAAAGCAATGAACCGTTTTGGACTGTAGCCTGTAGCAATTGTATGTGTTGGATAAATATGGATTTCTGACACACAAACACATATCCTGTCCTTAACGGGATATGGAGAAAATGAAGCACCACAATGTCTCTACATGAATTTACATTTATATATTTAAGCAAATTATAGACACAACGCACGTACACGTATGAGGCAAAAAATGCTAAATAGGTAAGTGTGACAGGAAAGAGGTAAAAGGCAAGGCCGTTTTGCATTGTAGTGATCCTAATCTGTCTAGTTAAATGCGATTTGAGGTGATTCCGAGTGACGCGTTCGTAGTAACTGAGGTCACGAACGTAAACATACATTGTAACTAGCTGAAAAAGAGCACAGCATAGATGAAAAGTATATTGAAGTGTTACTACTATGTTGTTCATTTGCGGCAACAATATCAGTTTATATTATCACAACTATCCTTTAAACCAGTGCAGGTTCCTAACTTTTTCAACATACCTATGGTTATTCCGTAACGTAAATAATACTATGTAATTCGTAGTGTAGCTACTTACTTGTGTAATACATACTAAGTCCAACTCGCTATCCCCATAGAAATCATAGAATAGCTGTTTTATCCGTAGGGGGGTAAATCGCCGCTGGGTACAGACACAATGATCTGAACACACTAAAACCTATACCAAAATTCAACAATATAATTGTAATAATTTACGAATACATGACATGGCGAAAGCACAAGGGCCTGATTTAACTGCGAAATCCTAAAAAGAACGAAGACCGAACAAAGACACTTCACAGACCCTTGGAAAGTTCGCACTTAAGGCGCGAAGTGAAGAGCGCGGCAAAGATGGTTTCTTGAGAGAATTTTCCAAACATAGCGGTAAAGGTAAGAATGCACTCAACGTTCTATTGAATACCCTCATTTTTACACGTCTGACGAAGGAATGGTATAGGTACGTATATGTATATTAGAACGGGATAGCATGATTCGACCCTGAATCGCTGTCAAACTTCGGGTTTGTAGGAAGTGTCCTTTCTGTACGGTAGTACTATTATTTCTTCTGTGACCAAGGGATGCCACTGTTCATGATTCCTAGCATACAAAAGCTTTGCTGTTTAGAGCTTCAATCAGCTGAACCAACGCTTGACGAAGTGTGAATTCCAATAGTGATCGGTAACTACAAATAAAATGGCACTACTTTGGCTGCCTACGATTTTAACTCCCGAGTTCCTAACTCGCCACAAGTCCACTGCATTTATTTAATACGAAAACCTTTGTATTCCAAGCAAAAAAGTCCTTTTAAAGTATAGATTTTACTGAACGTACAATAGGATCATAAAACTGGGTAGGTTATAGGTATAGGTGAAGCTATTCGCAGTTCGCAAGGCTGTAGTGATGTCATAGTGTAATAAAGGCTGTCCTCACTCGCAAGTGGGCACGTTTTGATTAACCATTTGACCTTCTGACCTGTCACATCAGGGTGTCTGAGAGTACAGTTTGTGTAAGGGTTATCACTTTGTCGACTAACCCAATTAATTGAACAGGTGAGCAACTGGGAAGTTAGTGCTTCTGGGCATTTTCCGCAAATCGACAACCATTGTGCCTTTTTTGCGTGAAACGAGGTAGCGCTACTCTGCTCCTCCATGAGGCCTAGCAAAGTTTTCAGGTTGCTAACTGCCTCTTTTAGTGTGCACGGAGTCCCTAGCTCCCTAGGTATGCTCTCTGTATACTTCTACCTGTTTGCAGTCTATTAGGAGAATATGTTTTGTTGAGGAACTGGGAAAAACGCGAATGGAAAGTGTTTCAATAAATAATTTTTTAATTTGAATTTTGAATTTGAATTTCAAATCAACCTAAGAACAGTTATGTAAGAACAATTGTAATATAATTTTTGCCTATGTGCCTAATTGTATCGCGATATGGTCACATATCGCGATACAATTTAATAATAAATTGTAAAAGGTAAGGACACTTGCCCAATGGCTATTTCTTTACCACTTTTCCCGTATAAGTAAAATTTTAATACATTTGTTTATTGGTTTTATTTATGTTGAGTACAAAGCAATGATGATTTTTAGTTAAAAACAAAACTTTACTTTCTAATACAGTTGCTCAAAAAGTGCTACTTTACGTAGCTGTTTAGCGTGCGGAAAGTTGGTTATCTCGAACTAGTGCTTTTTACTTTTCCAATTTTTTTAAATTTATACTTGTTCCAATTCACGACTACTTATTGATGAGTGTTAATATTAGTTTCCTTTAAACGTCGTAATCAGCATAAAAACCTATCGTTAATGTAAGAATACGAAAAATATTACATATTTCATATTTAATTACTTACCTCTTCATCATTATAACACGTTTATTTTTTAATATCCAATATTGAAAATTCCGTTCTTAATAAGTTGACTGAATGGAACGGAATAGCTGCCAAACGCCCATAGATATAATATACTTAAAGACGACGTCTAACCGAGCTGTCACTGTTACCACTTTTGTTTAGTGTACGATTAACAATGTTTTTCTTATTTTTTTAATACAGTTGCTCAAAAAGTGCTACTTTACGTAGCTGTTTAGCGTGCGGAAAGTTGGTTATCTCGAACTAGTGCTTTTTACTTTTCCAATTTTTTTAAATTTATATTTGTTCCAATTCACGACTACTTATTGATGAGTGTTAATATTATTTTCCTTTAAACGTCGTAATCAGCATAAAAACCTACCGTTAATGTAAGAATACGAAAAATATTACATATTTCATATTTAATTACTTACCTCTTCGTCATTATAACACGTTTATTTTTTAATATTCAATATTGAAAATTCCGTTCTTAATAAGTTGACTGAATGGAACGGAATAGCTGTCAAACGCCCATAGATATAATATACTTAAAGACGACGTCTAACCGAGCTGTCACTGTTACCACTTTTGTTTAGTGTACGATTAACAATGTTTTTCTTATTTTTTCGCAACTGTATTAAAAAACGTCGTTCGATACACGTGCGGAAATGTCATTCTTCACTCGTCCCGAGTCTTGCCACTCGCCTGCGGCTCGTGGCAAGATATCTCGGTACTCGTGAAGTAATGACATACCTTCCGCACTAGCATCGAAATGTACTATTTCGCAACTGTATTAAAAAACGTCGTTCGATACACGTGCGGAAATTTTATTCTTCACTCGTCCCGAGTCTTGCCACTCGCCTGCGGCTCGTGGCAAGATATCTCGGTACTCGTGTAGTAATGACATACCTTCCGCACTAGCATCGAAATGTACTATTTTATATTTATTGTTATCATAACTAACTCGTTTCTTTTTTTATCCAGAATAATTATTGATTATTTATTACATATTACAAACAAACGATTCTCTAGTACATTTTGTTTCTTTATACTACCTATCAATCACCACAATAACATCTACAATTTAGTTAGTAACAATTGTTTATTTTTATATCATCAAAAGCAATTAAAACGGGTCAAATTAAGCTACACTACAACAAAACATACCCATTTCTTTTTCTCTTGAGTATAGTTTACAGTACATTATTCCAGCAAGTATTAAGGCACAGGTTATTATTCAATAGATCCATTACATAATTAATCCATGACCCTGAATGTCCCTTGCCTGACAAGTGGACATGCCATTAAAAGAGTCCCGAAGTGTAATTGGGTCACTAGACCGGGTCAATTAAACTGGCCTCTTCTACGCCTGCCATCGTGTCACATCAGCCGACACTTAATTTCCTGACACTTGTCAATGTGAGCATATTAATGAGTTTGCTGTGAAAACAGTTATCTAATATTGATTGAGACAAAAGTACAGTCGCCATCAGATATATTGGAGCGGCTAAGGCGTTCACAAATATCTGAACACGCCTCTATTGTCAAGGCGTTAGAGGGTGTGTTCAGATATTGTGAACGCCTTGGCTGCTCCGATATATCTGATGGTGACTGTACCCAAGGACCGGAAAACCCCTCTTTACGCTTAATCCTATCAATTCGGTAACCCAATCGTTTCGGTTACCTTATCATTCGGTAACCCTATCATACGGTTACCTGATTGTAATGGTAAGCTTATTGAAACGGTAACCCTAACATTGTTAAGGGTTTTCAACAGGTTTTCATTCAGTTATGGTAACCTTTATTATCCGTTGCTTATTGGTTTGCTACATTTTTAGTACATTATTGTCGAGGCTCGGAAGCTACTTGCGGGCTGAGGATTCGTTTTAAACGGACGACCTATAATTTTATTATTACAGGACCGGAAGTATTTATTTTATTTATTTTATATATTATATATGTTATTTATTTTATTTATTTTATTTATTTTATTTATTTTATTTATTTTATTTATTTTATTTATTTTATTTATTTTATTTATTTTATTTATTTTATTTATTTTATTTATTTTATTTATTTTATTTATTTTATTTATTTTATTTATTTTATTTATTTTATTTATTTTATTTATTTTATTTATTTTATTTATTTTATTTATTTTATTTATTTTATTTATTTTATTTATTTTATTTATTTTATTTATTTTATTTATTTTATTTATTTTATTTATTTTATTTATTTTATTTATTTTATTTATTTTATTTATTTTATTTATTTTATTTATTTTATTTATTTTATTTATTTTATTTATTTTATTTATTTTATTTATTTTATTTATTTTATTTATTTTATTTATTTTATTTATTTTATTTATTTTATTTATTTTATTTATTTTATTTATTTTATTTATTTTATTTATTTTATTTATTTTATTTATTTTATTTATTTTATTTATTTTATTTATTTTATTTATTTTATTTATTTTATTTATTTTATTTATTTTATTTATTTTATTTATTTTATTTATTTTATTTATTTTATGTATTTTTTTTATATTTTTTTTATATTTTTTTTATTTTTTTATTTTGTTTTTTTTTTAATTACTTTATATATTTTATTTAAATTATTTATTTATTAACATTATTTATTTTAATTATTTTATTTATAATATAATAAGATTTAAAATAAGAACACACCACACGGGTAGGTATAAAGATAAGCAAAGGAACGGCAAAAAAACTTGTTTGTGCTGGAGGCTTCATAGATCGCCCATGCCAACCTCGGTTATTCAATAACAAGTTGAATTTAAGTGGGCGTAAAGATTGCAATCGTTTGAACTAGTCAAAAACCTTATAATGAGGTAACTGAATAGACTGGGTTTTTATTTCGGTTACCGGTAACAGAGGTTAACCGTATCTGATACGGTTACCGAATCAAAGTGTTACCTTATCATACGGTTACCGTTATGGTAGGGGTTTTTACAACCGCTTCTAAAATAACCCTATGAAAAACCCCGGTTAAGGTAACCGGTTCCTGTCCCTGGAGTTATCTAATATAGAGTGGAATGAATTATCTATTTTATATTAACATGATTGGTCTAACAATATCTATTGATTGAAATTATCTTAACAACAACTTAATTGAAATTGTTTGTATATGTTATGTTCAATGTTTTTGTTGTCAATTCGCAAAATATAGTGTATATAGTGTGTGTGTGTGTGTGTGTGTGTGTATAGTATATATTAACTACCTCTGTAATAACCTATATTTACAAATAATACACTAACTTACACCCTCAGTTCTTTTTCTTTAAAGAAGACATTAATAATCTATAAAAACAATTCATTTATTTATGGTCAATTTTCTCATTTGATATTATTGAGAGATCATTTTCAGTTTAAGTACATTAAAACTTGTTAGGTTTCAATTACTTATAATAAGTTATTATCAAAAGCCACATGAATACAGTCAGCAGCAGATGTTGCTAAGCGGGCCAAGTGTTCAAAATGATCTTAACATGCCTTTATTGTTAAGAGAATAAGAGTGTGTCAAGGTAATTTTGAACACCTCGCCCGCTTAGCAACTTCTGCTGCTGACTGTACTTACATCTAAATTCTGCATTAAAATAACTAACAAACAAGTGTTTTTTTGTATATTTTGACAAAACACACGTCTACTTTTCTCAACGGGCTTAGGTAGTTTATAGTTTCTTATCAATTAGCGGAAAAGGTCAGAAATTATCAATTTCCCGTATGAGTAAGTTATTGAAAAAACTTGTGATAACCTGTGACCTAACTTCGATGAGTTATTCCCACTAGTTACCACCAAGTTGTTACCAGTGGTAACTACTGGGATTTTTTTCCCACGTTTTACCACTGGTAACTACTGGGAAATAAAATGCCCACCTTTTACCACTGGTACTATTGGGAAATAAACTTCCCACCTTTTACCAGTAGTGACTACTGGGAAAAATAATTCCATTAAAATAATAAACTTGGTGGTAACTAGTGAGAATAACTATATGAAATTTATGATATTAACAAATATTTTTCACACTAAACTTGAAGTTTTGATACATGGACATTCTTCTTAATATTCCAACGATTTGTTTGTCTAATGGCCTGCTTCCTCCTAACTGGCTCCTATTCTTGTAAAGATTTTGTTTCATGCCTAAAAATAAACATACATTGATTATTGAAGGAAAAAGAATAGATTTTACAAATTGATCCTATCAAAAATTTATGTTTTTCTTTCGGATTAAAAATCTCTCAACTGTTATTGATTATTAGACATTCCATAGCTATAATATCATAGAGGATGGTGTTTAACAAAAATGTGTCAACCCACATTAGTTTTGCAATAAAATGTAAACTTTAAGCATCATTTTTTTTTGACATCTTATTGCAAAAATAATGTGGTTTGACACATTATTGCTTAACAGCATCCAGATATATAATAAATAATCAAGTAGACTAGCTGTATACAAAGTTAATTTCACCTTCACGCCTAGAAGCCTTCACCCTGTATTAAGTTACATTTTGTATCATAATATCTGCATAACCAATTAACCATTATCTGCCAAGGTCAAACAAAAGATAACATAACAATCTTCAATAACAGAGCATGTGATGCCTATTCATGTGATGCAATCTAACAATTTGCCTATCAATGATTTCAATCAATTTGTTTGCCTCGCATTTATGTTCGTAAATATGTTAAGATGACGCACAACAAAAAATTGCTGTAGCATCATAAAATTCTTTATTTATATATTGGTCAGTATGGTTTAGTGGAGCTTCGCCGATAATACCGCATACGCCCAAAATAGGTCACATCCCTGTTTAGACGGACACCTAGTCCGAGCTGCGCGAAAAACCCGCAAGACTGCAGCCCTTCTTTTATTAAATACTTAAAGAAACACACCCAAAAAAATATAATTAAATCACATACAGTTTCCTAAGTCATAAATGACTGTATTTTATATAGAAATAATTGAGGAAAACGTGCGAAAATCGCGGAAAATGCCTCCTATTAGTACCTGTTTACTTTTGTTGTCGACCCCGTTCGCCTTGCCGTCTGGGACGTTCCCGTTGTTTTCCTCACTTTTTTCACTTTTAACACCCTCCAACGCCATGTTCAAACGGTTATTTTATTCACTCTCATGCGAGAAATGTGATAATTTCTCTTATTTCACTACACATGAAATAGTTTCTCACAAATTCAATACGAGCTTGTCGTGCCGCGAGCGACTGTTCCATAGACAAACGTCCGCACGTCGCCGTTCGTCCGTCACAACGCGACGCAGTGAAACGCATTGAGTGCGAGTGCGAGAGAGTACGAGTGTGCGAAAGAAACAAACTAATGCACACATGAGTGAAATGGAGTAATAGTATGAAAGAGAGAACACATTATGAAAAAAGTAAAGCAAAATTATGCACCAACCTCAGCACCAAATTATGTTTGCGAGATGAATGCAAAATAAAATAAATCCTTACTCCTTAGCGTACTCTTAGCGTAACTCAGTACCTAATGCGATGAGAAAGAAATCGATTCGCGTTACAAATGGTAACACACATTTTGACAAAAACCGTATTGTCTGACACGAAATTGTTACAGTCATGTAAGTAAAACTGAGGCAAACCTCAGCCTAAGTATACAGTAATTTCTAAAGGACTAAATCTTATAATTATATAATTAAACATAAGAAATAAAACCAACAAAATTTACACTTAAATTTCCGCGCTTTTATTCATTTGACATTGACAAGTCTATCCATAGATATTATTTGTTTTTAATTTGTTTCGTAAATTATTTATAATAAATAATAAAATTAATCCTAGCATCATTAATTTGTAAGTGCAATAAGATCGAACTTTTCTCGATTTATTAGACTAATAAAAAATATATTTTAGTAAAATAAAATGTGTTAGGAGCAGTATTAATCGAGACCCCATACCATAGAGAAAGTAGAGTTACTCTATGGCCTCTCTGTACGGGTTGCGCGCAAAGCGCAATAGATGGCGTAGTTTGCTAAATTTGTTTTTGTGTTAAAAATAAAGACCAATAAAAAAAAATCCTTTGACCATTTATTTTGACATGTTTTAAATTCAAAACAGTTCACATGAATGAAAATAAATAAAAATAAAAACACAAGAGAGTCAAAAAGGTGTTCTCTCCGGCGGGGAATCGAACCCCGGTCTCCCGCGTGACAGGCGGGGATACTTACCACTATACTACCGAAGACTTGTAACAATGGTCGAAATTACTTTAATATTATTTGTTGGAACTCTTAAAGATCCTATCCTACTCCATTATTAATTGTAAGTTTATGTTTATGGTAAAAAAAAAAGTGTAAAAACATCACAAAAGCTTACAGGCGGTCTACCATAAGTTGCGTCCTCACGCGCGAATCCATATTTGAACTACTTGAAGTCGCGCTTGATGAGAACGCAACTCATGCTAGACCGCAGATAGTAATATGTGCGTCTATTATCTATGGACGGTTCAAAATGCATAGGAAAGAAGTAGGATTGTTTTAAATATGTTCTATTTAAGAGATTACATACCTAGAGCGACCTATGGACTTGGTCCAAACACATTTCCCGTCCAACTGGACAGATAACGCGTTTTATCAGCACATTCATTTAGCGTACAGTCGCTAGCGAAATGCTTTCTGTGACCCTTTACAAAACGAAGGATTTTTATACTGGTGGCTAACGACCATACGGGCCGCCATGGTCATAATAGCTATGTACTTTTGCATGTTTCGCAACTCTACGCGTTCACTTTGTCGACTCTTGTAAAAAGGTTAATTTAAATATACTATAGGCACCGGTAACTACTTAAATCCATCCACAATTTGAGTAGCTAATATTTGGGCAAATATTAAGTACTTCATCATCATCATCATCATCATTTCAGCCTATTTACGTCCCCACGCTAGCCCAATGCGGATTGGGGACTTCACAGACACCTATGAATTTCTTTCTTTATTAAGTACTTAATATTTATAAATTAAAAAATAGTTACGAAGAATAGTAGAATTAGAAATACAGGAATGACAGTAATTTGTAAATTACGATGAAAGAAGCAGGTATTTTCTTATAGCAGTTAGTTTCAGAACTTTTCCCAATCACGTTCTTATTCTTAGTTTCTAGAAGTTTCAAAGTTTTTTATGATATAATAAGTATAATACTATAAGAATCAGGTTACATTGCAGGTCGAAAATACAATTACACATTCTTTACACTGATACTTTACCTTTTCAGGTGTACATATTGATTCCTGGAGTATTTATTTATTATTATTTATTTATTACAAATAATTATAGCGATTAAATATTTACCGCATAACAACTTGTGACTCAACAGTACTTACCACAAAGGTATCAGCTGTATCAGCATGCGTTTAGTTTGCATGGCAATGCGACTCCGTCCACCACGATTAGTATATGTCCAACATTAACTAACAGTGTCATTAGATACATTGTTAATAAGTTGATTTAGTTTAAACCTGGTTTTTGTGTTAATAGTGTTGTGATTGAGTGAAAATAAAAAATCGGAAATGATTAAATGTAAGTATTAGTAAGTTGTCTTTAAACTTTTATAAACTTAAAAGAACGTGATGTGTTTGTTTCTATGTGTGTTTATGTATCCCGTATTTAAAGTACATAACTAGTATAACTACATATGAATGCAACACTATTTTATAAATTTAAACGAAAGCTTTGTAAGACAGGTTTTACAGTAGAGACCCAAGTACCTATTAGGCCTATATCTCTATCTCACAATTAACTTTAACATGTAAATATTGTATATAGATACTTACAATGTTTTTTGTAGGGCAGTGCATTTTTTGACTTCTTTTCTCTTGAATATTGTGCCTTATCAGACTATTTCCACATAATTTCACAATAACACGGAATATTTCGGGTGAAAGTTGCGCATGCCCAAAGCTTGAGCTTTTACGAATTTTGCCAGTAGGTATATAAAATCTAGATATCGGGATAGTTAGTACGATAGGATAGGTAGAACCTTGCGTAGTGTAATGGACAAGCATTTAAAAGTGATTTAGTCTAAAATATTAAATTTCGAGTGTATATAGGTACTAATAATTTATGATGGAACCCAATATTTCGCAAGCTTATCTATCTAACGTTTGTTGATTGAACTGCTGTCAAAACTTACGAATTTTCTGAAAGAATTTTCTACTTTTGAGTTAGGATTTAATTTAAAAAATAAGTGGAACTTAAGCAATAAACATGCATCAAGTTTCTGGTAAGTCCCGTAGATGATAATACTATTACTTACCTATTCTGTGCCCGTAGGTAGATATTTCTTACCTAAAATATCTGCCTTCAGCTGGGGATACATCGGTAGAGTAACGTATTTACCTATTATATTAAGTAATTACCTCTATGTTCTGGAATAAATTAACATTATCTAACGTGAAATGGCATGAAAAACATATAAATGAAAAAATACCAGTTCTATATAGTCTCGTACGTCTTCCTATAGGTTATCTTATCACATAGGTACCTTACCTTAGATAGTATATCGCATTTTGCCCAATAACCTCAAAATATCATTGCTTTTCTGACAGGGGCTTATGTTAAATTTACGGTACTATTTAAATACAGCCAAACATACCTACATGCAATTTCATTGTTTAGTCGCTTAATACTTTTAGGTACAGCCGCCATCAGATATATCGGAGCGGCCACGGTATTCACAATATCTGAACACGCACTCTAACGCTACGTCTTACGACTCTTACGTAGGCGAACAACGCGCGAACGCGGCGCGGCGCGGCGCGGCGAAAGCGGCCGCCGCCGCGCCGCGCCGCGCCGCGCCGCCTGACATTCGCGTGCAAATCGCGCCGCACCGCGTTCGCAACGAGATCGCTTACGTAGGACACTTCTATGGGCATCAAAGGATTGATTTCGCCGCGCCGCGCCGCGCCGCGCCGCGCCGCGCCGCGTTCGCGCGTTGTTCGCCTACGTAAGACGTAGCGTAACGCCCTGACAATAGAGGCGTGTTCAGATACTTGTGAGCGCCTTAGCTGCTCCGATATATCTGATGGCGACTGTACCAAAGTGACATGAATCTCGTGTAGAAGTTAAATATTTGTATTAGTTTAATGAACAGATACGTTCAAACAAAACACAATCTGTTATTTGCATCCCAGGGCTAGAAATTAACCAGTTTAAGGCTGAACTCTGATTACGAACTTATGTGATGTATCTGGAGGTCTATTTTTACTGGGGTTAATTAACATTCGCGACAAACCGTTTTAAAAATTTGAATTAAGTTCGGTAGCTGAAGTTATTCTCCTATAGAAAACATACCTAAACGCTTGTAAAGTGGGTATTTAATGACTAATGAGACTTTAAAATAATATCCAATGACCAATTATGTATTATTATTGACCGAGCGAAGCGAAAGCGTGCTCTAGCTTAGATAAAATTGCATTCGTAGTAGCATTTCTCAACTGATTTTCTTACGCTACGTCTTACGTAGGCGAACAACGCGCGAACGCGGCGCGGCGCGGCGCGGCGAAATCAATCCTTTGATGCCCATAGAAGTGTCCTACGTAAGCGATCTCGTTGCGAACGCGGTGCGGCGCGATTTGCACGCGAATGTCAGGCGGCGCGGCGCGGCGCGGCGCGGCGGCGGCCGCTTTCGCCGCGCCGCGCCGCGCCGCGTTCGCGCGTTGTTCGCCTACGTAAGACGTAGCGTTAAAACCTTTTGAACGAATTCTATAAGTAATACCTAAAATTGTAAAGATTTAGTTTTTGGAATGCTTTAAAAATAGCGGCGATATGAGGGTTTGCGAGATCTCCAGCTCGGAGCCTCTAGGTTTTATTAGTTGTTTTATTACCTAGAATGCACTAGGCAAATGCATAATAACACCTAATTAGAATATAAACAAGTCGCGGTGTCGGTATGTCAACACGATCAAGGTCCAATAGTATACTATACCTACCATACTCGATGAGTAGGTATAGGTACATTTATGTACCTGGATATCTTAGTAGTTTGTGAATATATACGTCTATTTTAGTTAGGAATAAAAATAAGGTTGCGCGGTCTAGCATATTATTAACGAGCTTAGCGCTTCCATCATCATTTGGACCACACCAAAACATATTGTATAAATAATTGTTAAGTGCATTCTGAAAACTTTAAAAAGCGGCTAGTCTGTCTGTGGCCATGAGTAAGCCCATTCATAATGAAAAAAAAAAGCTATTGCTGATCACAGTAGAAATTATTAAGTATGAGCATCGACTTAAGGATGGTCTCAGTATACGAAAGTGAGGTTAATCAGCAATTAACTTATGACTTATCAGTGAATGCCATTAGTGAATAACCGCGTATCTAATTGTATCCTCCTAAGGCCCAAGGTCCTACCTATAGTACTTATTCAGTTCAATGGAATTTTAATCATATTCGATTGGAACTAGGGATTGCAATCCGGACTGGTTTTGAATCCGGCCGGATCCGGCCGGATTTTGGCCTCAATCCGGCGGATCCGGCCGGATCCGGCCGGATTGGTATTGCGGATAAAAAATTCATCAAGTCACGTATTTTATCATGTTTTTAGCGTTATATGCGAAGTTAAGGATATTTTTTAATGGATTAATAAAACGGGTGTCTTAACAGGAGACCTAGGCTCTCCGAAACATGTCGCGCGAGTGACTAAAAGCAAGTGAGTCTAAACTGTAAATTATTCAATGTTAGTATGCCTCACAACAGTTTAATTCGATGACGGCTGTTTTAAGTTTCAAAAATCAACGTTTTCATTACTTAAGCACAAATAAAATCTTCTTTTTCTCTTAAAATATCTATAGCCCAACCCACATTTCCAACAAAAAGGTGCTCTCAATTCAACCATTTTAGTTTTGGCAAACAAAATCAATAAACGTGTATACCTATACAAGTACATTTAGTAGCATAATAATAACAAAATAACATATAAATAATAATAATAAATAAATATTATAGGACATTTTTACATAAATTGACTAAGCCCCACGGTAAGCTCAAGAAAGCTTGTGTTGTTGGTACTCAGACAACGATATATAATATACAAATACTTAAAATGAAATACATAGAAAGCAACCATGACTCAGGAACAAATATCTGTGCTCATCACACAAATAATTGTCCTTACCGGGATTCGAAAACCCAGGATCGCGGCTCCACAGGCAGGATCACTACCCACTGGCTAGGTCAGACCGGTCGTCAAAAGTCAACATATATTTCTCTATTTAATTTTATAAATATTTATTCATTATATTTTAAATGCAGGTAACACTTATTATAAGTGGGCTAAAATGGTTTGTACAAAATAAAACGAAAGAACATGTACATTAAATTACAATGTAACAACACAATAAATTGAATATAAACCAATCCAGTACTTACGGTGCACGGAAATCTCACGACACATATTTCGTCGGCTAGAAGACTGGCGTCAACTAACAAACAAGTTGTTGTGTTGCTGTTTGCGAGCGAGAAAATTCGAATACTGGCGAGAACTTTTAAATTTTAGCAGTGTTTTAAGCTGTTATTTTATATTTTAGCGCTTTATTTTACTTTACCGGATCCGGGACCGGATCCGGTGAATTTTGCCGGATCCGGTGTCATGAAAAATGTGCCGGATCCGGCCGGATTACCGGATCCGCCGGACCGGATTGCAATCCCTACAAATTGGAACAGAGTTGCTTTCGCTTTGTTTCGTCCAGTTTTTGAACAACGCAAACTGAACTCTATTTCATGCATTGTAAGTTCAAATTTCTGTGGAAAATTTTGCATTTTTCATTTGTATGGCTGGGCCTTAGGAGGGTATGGATAAGTATATATTTACCCCTTGATCCCTTGATCTATTTATAGTTAAGATATATGTACTTGATATACAACGTATCCAGGCTTGATTATGGTAATCTGATATCTGTAGCTTTAACGCAATGACGCACTGAGTTGCGATCATGCGGTTGTGTGAGGAAGGTATAGGTATAATTTGTTAAGAGCCCATCAACGTGTACACTAGCGCCACTGCTAAATAATCGTGATTATTTAAATTTATCGAAAAATATTTAAAAAAAAAGGGGGCCGCTACGAACTGTATTTTGTATTTAAGTAGATACCTTTTGAATACATCAAACTAGATTTTATGTTGCTGGATTCGTCAATCAATGCGTCCAAAGTTAAAAGGTTTTGTGTGAGTTGGTTGAACTACCTGCGCGAAGCCGGAGCGGGTCGCTAGTAACATATGTAATATTCATGTCATGTCAATATAGTAAATGCAGCGAACTTGTTTAAATGCATCACAAGTGCATCGTGCAAGTGCAGCGAACGTTAGCACGTTTTATTAGCATTCATTGAGGCCGACAGTCGAGGCTGTGCAAATAAATTGAACCCAATCAAGCCTATACGATATATATACACAACAAAACGAAGTACCTAGGAACAAGCGGCGGGGTGTCTATTATGTAAGAGTTCTGTGTATATTCTGCTATACATGTGTATTAGAGATACTTAGCTCATTAAATTCAGGTACTGTACCCTGAGAGTCCGGAAGAAAAACCAAGACAAGCTTAATGCCCAATAGATGTGTTTGAACCGGGCGCCACTTTTAAGGATGACTCACGCTAGACCGGGCCGGGGCCAGGACGGAGCTTCCGGCGCTTCGTTTTCTACGGAAAGCACCACGTGATCACCGATCAGCCGTCATAGAAAATGACATGTCGGACGCCTCGGTCCGGGCACGGCCCGGTCTAGCGTGAGTCATCCTTTAGGTGTGACCGATATTACCAAAAAGAATAGATAGTATAGAGGGGTCCTGTCATTAAATTTTGTAGTCACAGTAAATTTACTGCCATCTATCGACACACGACTAAAACTCAAAATGAAAACGTATAATTTTATTTAAAAAATGTATGTATATGGAGAAATGATTTTATTATTTTTATATCATTTTGATCCATGTTCATTCACTGATATCTATGTGTTAAAATTGTTATATATGAAACGGTGTCGTGACGCCATCTAGCCGAGCATAGGCTAAAGGTGTGTGCGGCATCTATCCGAGAATGACTTTTTCTTGATTTCCGAGCCACGGTTTTTCGTTAGACTCTATTCATCTTATACGAAGTTACATATGTCTTTGATATTACGTATAGACACAGAATAACTATAATAGATGAAACATATGTTTGCAATGGTAATCGAGTTCTTCATAGCTTATAAGTGACAAAGAAATATTGCTCAGAGTTATGGAGTAGGAGCTTAATATTATAAAAATGTTGTAATGCCAGAAGACCTAGGAATATTCCTAGAGCAATTTAGGTACCTGAGTCCGTCTAAATAACCTAAATATGCACAAACTTGGCAGTGACAAAGTGTTAAGTCCCAGTATGAACGTCATATTTTCTTCCACACTGAGTTCACAGCACAGCCAGGCGTGGCTCACTCCGCGATTTCGTACAACCGCTACAGGTAGCTAAAAGTACATCCGCTCGGCCCCAATTTTGGGGTTTGCCATAAGCTGTCGCCACCTAGCGGCCATATCTGTGTTGATCGTAATAGACGCGTTTTGTTAGGGAGTGAGTCTTCTGTACCTAGTACTATTATTTATTCTGTGGCACAGCTCACCGTAATTAAAATGATGTTTGCCAAGGGTTTACAGAGTTAGCTTCAACTTAAACGGACTCTTACCTAGCGTAGGAATGCTTCATTCTCAGTTGTGTTATTTTGGAAGGATTTGTTTGATTTTTTTTTACTGTAATATAAACAAAAAAAAAACAATTATAAACTAAAATTAAAAACTACAATAAATCTACAACTAAAATAACTACTAAACTAAAATAACCTATAAATAACCTTCCTCATACTTCACCTTATCTTCGGCCCACAGGCCAAAAAGTAAAAAGCATGTAAAAAAGGATCATTATATGTATTATAATATAGGTATATATTTTACTGCTCTTTATTGATTATTTATACATAATACTAAAATATATAGGTAGGCATTTGCTATTATTTTATAGCGCTATCACCTAGGGAAATAAGTTAAAAATGCTTCGATCTCGTTATGAAAACTTGTCTGTTTTTCACGGTTTTTTATCTGACAATCTGTTAAACAATTGAACCGTAGGTCACGGTCCTTAATGACTCCATCTCAAAGTAGTGTATTGTGTTAGAGATAAGAATAGAGCAGATAACAACAGTCGTCCACACACCGGGATTGTGAGCAGTCTTCACTTGCACGCGTTTAATTGTAAGTTTCTGTAACTTTCATTTTGTTTGTCCGTTAGCAATGTTATTTTTGTTTTCATAATGCTTGAAAATACAGTAAATGTAATATAAATAGCAGACTTATATAATACCTAAACGCAAACAGTAATGTCTAACGACGCAGAAATATACAAATTCCTTGTAATTATTGAAAAGAAACGTTGTTTGTGAGATATGTAGGTACATATAATTATCAGAAATCGTAACTTTTACAGCATTTTTGGTGCAGCAATTCCAACTGAAATGGTAAATTAAGGTTAATATTAACGCTAATTAATCATTAGGGTTGAAATTGTTTATACCGATTCCGTTAACACCACTCCGCTGCACCAAAAATGCTGTAAAAGTTAATGAATGTTAAAATGTCCGATTTTTACAATTTTTAAAAACTGCATTCAGAATACAAACATAAACAATAAGTAAGTAACTATCATAACTTAAGTATTTGATAAACTATATGCACCTTTGCGTGAAATTTTTAGGGTTTTGATGGATATTTTTTGAGAATTTTAAATTTCTATATGTTTGTATCTTAGGTACCTATAGCCTCGTGCCGCCCAATGTACATTAGGATGTACAATCAGTTTCGATGCAATGTCAACCTTAATAAAAAACAAATTAGGCAGCATTTCATTTGTCTCGTAAAATTTTCGAACAAATGAAATTTAACCCATTTGAAAATACAAAAAGATTCTAATTTCCTTGGCTATAATTATGTATGGTGGGCGGCACGAGGATAGGATATAGTATCTACATGTCGGTTAATATATGAGTGATAGAAATAACTAAAACACGTAAATAGGTACCTAAACAACACAATGACAGTAGGTGATGTAATGACTTGACGACACACGTGTGTTAGTTACGGTTATTTTAGTCGCAAGCGTTTATGTACCAGGTTATTGTTATTACATCATTAATATTACATGTAATCATAGTTTATTGGTGTTGTTGGAGAAATAAATATTAATTAAATTGCACTTTTGAATTTTTATTATTTTAAAGGGGAAATTAAATAGAAATTTATAGCTTGAACCAACTTTAAACTTTTGGTTTGAGTCTGTTCTAGAAAATAATTATAGTCTCATGAAAATTTTTCATGACATGGTCCTTAATTTAAAGGTGTATATAGGTAAATGTGTCATGTTAGGCCGCCGGGCCAGAGCTTACGGCGCATCGTGGTCACAGCTGTCATGTCATAGAAAATTAAGCGCTGGAAGCTCCGGCACGGACACGGCCCGGTGTAGCGTGAGTCATCCTTAACTTTATGTAAGACCTAATAGTGTCTGTTTGTCCCAGTTTCAGTGTCTGAAGCCATGAAGATCGGATTCATCGGGGGCGGCCGGCTGGCCTTCGCTCTGGCCAACGGGTTCATTTCTGCAGGTAAACTCCAAACACAATAATTAATAAAGAATATAACAAAAAAATCTCCAAAATCTTGTATATTCTTGATTAATTGTCCGAGAAGCAAAAGTTTTCTAGCTTGGGCAAAATTGCGTTCGTATATTTTTTTTTGTCGATTCAGTTTTTGGGTTTTATTACAGTGGAGCCATGTTGTTTTGGGGTTTTACGAGGTCTACGGCTAGGTTCGCACAGCGTAAATTTTTCCCGTAGGTATACCGTAAACTAACGGGATTTTATAGAATACCGTAGTGACAGTAAAATTTGTATGGCAACTTTTAAAAAATCGTTCATAGACTTTCCCGCGTAGACGCCGTGTGAATGATTTTAAACGTTAGATTAGGTGACTGTACACTGTCTATTGTCTATGGTTTACCTACTAGGTATAGTAGAAAGTTAATTGTTTGAACACTGCTATCAACAGCACATTGAAATCTTTCAGGGCTGGCGAAACCTGAAGAAATCACGGCAAGCGTGCACCCTGCTGATACCGCCAGTGCTGAAGCGTTTAAGGTAATCATAATAATTTATAGGTACTCGTACTTATCTGTAATGTTATCAGGTCATAGGAAGTACAGGCATATTTTCTGTCAAAAACTTGTGCTCCAAAGCTGCCATGCGGGCGCCATTTTGCGCAGATAGGCAGTAGTCACAGAATAACAATAGGCAGTAGGACAGATATGGCCGCTATATAGGCAGTGGCGGATTTGCAGTCTTTGCCGCCCTAGGCCCCAGGCCCTGTAGCCGCCCCTTTCTCGACACCCATCATATTGACTAAATTTTTTGTTATTTCTTGTTATCATCAGATCATTTTTTGTCCCAATTTGCCGCCCCTAAATATCTTGCCGCCCTAGGCCCGGGCCTACTGGGCCTTAGGGAGAATCCGCCACTGCCGCTAGGTGGCGACAGCGCCACGCGCGGCTTATGGCTAGCCACCAAAATTGGGGTGGAACGGATGTACTTATAGCTACCTGTAGCAAAGCGACGAAATCGCGGAGTGAGCCACGCCTGGTAGAGTCGTCAGCGCAGCACAGACTACCCGCAAAACAACTAAAAAACAATCAAATACCTACAGCATAACAAACATTAAAAAATAAGATTTACCAAAGTGCATCGTATGCAGTCTATGTTTAAAAAGACACTTTATACCTACGTAGGTAGGTACGTGTTTTATAGCGTTAGTTAAGTAAGCCTTAAGATGATAGCTATATAACTATTTGTGTACCTCACGTGATAAAAACACGTAGGTACACGTACCTCTGTGACGTACAACAAGTGTTTTAAATAAATAAACAACAGAGACAATCAAGTATTAATCCCATAAGTCAGATGTTATTTATACTTGCAACTTTATTTACGTCTTTTTAAGCTTTGTTACACAAGTGTCTGTATCCACATATCTTAAGTGCTACTTGTGTTTGTATATTCTTATATTAGTCGGTCCCTTTGATAGGTACAAGATAGTACAAGTAGGTACAAATATGTCGAAGAAGACTCTTTATAGTACAAGTATTAATTGAAAGAGTAGTACAAAGTGGGTATTAATAAAAGAGTTAAAGGAAGGTTATCAACTTATCACTATCACATTTGATATCGCCCGCTGAATGGCTGTAACACTGTTTACTACAAATATTATCATTACAAGTATTGTATACGTCTATACGTAGGTTTATTGCGTTGTATAATTCATGTCATTTACGAGTATGGAGATATATTGTACCCAAGTCAACTAGGTATCATTCTAGACGTTTAATTTTTAGTTATTTAATTTCCTGATTGCTAGTAAATCAAGAAAAAATACTGCCTGATATTCGCAACAAATTGACATTGTCGTAATGTTTTTAGTTTTATAACACAATAAATAAACAAATAAATAAGATGCAGATATAAGTACTTACATAATCCTTGTATTATCAATGGTGTAACACGTGCACGGCTTATACTTAATTAGAACGAAAATAGAGCTAAATAAGGCAAACAAAGATAAGATATAATATCGTGAATGAAAAATAGCTCCGAAATAACTTTAATTGAAACGAGATTATTGATAATGATTTCGTAATACATGTAGGTACATTGATGTACATATTACAAAATCATTTTCAATAAACAAAACGATACCTATTTAAAAAAATACTCAAGTGCCTAAATATGGTAAAATTTAAGCGTGCCGCGTGGCTATTACCACTGTATTTGCAGTAGGTATCTCAATTATTATAAGTAGGTATTATTTTTTATTTGTCTTGGTCTTCAATATCTTGGTCAGAAATTGGACAGGTGGAATACTACCCTTTCATACATTACTCAATTTTGTTCTCTATAATTCCAGGGCCTGGGAGCCACCGCCATCTTTGAGAACAAGCCAGTGGTGGAGCGTTCAGAGGTGGTGATAGTGTCCGTCAAGCCAGAGGTCGTGGGGCCGGCGCTGCGCGAGGTCCGCGATCTGCCCGCATCCAAGGGAAAGCTGTTCATTTCAGTGGCCATGGGCGTGTCTACGGCTACCATTGAGAAGGTGAATGGGATATTTATATATCTGTCGTGTCGAGGCCAGATCTTAGAATTGATCATTTTATGGCACCAGCACAGCCATATCATGAAGTGATCAATTCTAAAATGGCATTTTATGAAATAATCAAACCTATGATCGCGCCACGACATATCCTCCCTTAACTGATTGATAATATCTTCGAGATTAAACTGTGGGTACCTAATAAGCACCCGCCAGAAGAGGTGACATGACGGACTAGGCTGGCCCTTTGGGATGCTTATACTATCGAGACACTTTGAAGATCAAGTGTTCAATTAGAAAAGTTTATTTCATTATCTGATACATTTTACATATTGTTAGACCTTCATGGTTTACTTAGATATCGATGACTAGAGGAATGTCACATTTGAGTTTAGTTGACTTATTGATTTAGCTATCAAATAAAGCACGTATATATTTCTATATTATTATTTAATGTAATTAGAGATACAACAGAATGGCGACGAGTTATGATCGAATAAAATAAAAATACAATAATTCCACGCGAAGTTATATCCGCGGTACCTCAAACTACAGCTAGTTGACTAATTCCTTTACAATGGAAAAGCTAGCAGAAGTGCTCGCCGAGATGATGGAAACCATGAAAGGTATGCAAAGCCAACAAATAATTTTGCAAAACGCATTGCTTAACCAAAGCGCAAATACAAAACCAGTAAGCGGAATTACACTCCAACCTTACGATGAATTACACGAAACATTCGATAGTTATTTACAACGGCTACAAAATTACATTACTCTTAAAGGCGTTACGGATGCAAATATAAAGTTACAAATTTTCTTAAACTGCATCGGGCCGAAATACTACCAAGTGTTGAAAAATATAACAGCGCCGAATACACCTGAATCAAAGTCTTACGACGATCTAGTAAAGATATTGAAAAATCAAATTGCACCCGAACCCGGTGAAGTAGCACAACAACACAAGTTTTGCCTGAGATTACAGCATGAAGGTGAAAGTATTGCCAATTATGTAGCCGGACTCAAAGAAATAGGAGGTAAATGCAATTTCATCTGCCACAATTGCAACAAAACAACATTTGACACACACCTACGTGTCCAATTCATACGCGGACTACGAAGCTCTGAAATTAAAGAAAAACTGCTACAAGAATCTCCTGATACAAAGTTTGATGACATAATCAAGATTGCCTTGGCTATAGAAACATCCAAATCTGAAACGAAAGAAATGGGACAAGAAATAGAGCCTAACATAAACAAAATATCAATAAAGAATAGATACAGAAACAGTACATACAATGGTAATACAAGTACATACAATGAAAACAGAAATACATATAAAAGAGATGCGAATACACAAAATGAAAATAAAAATACATACAACGGAAATAATAATACGAAGGATAACATCACTTGCTTCCGATGCGGAAAAGAAAACCACAAAGCTAATCAATGTAAACTGAGAAATAAATTATACTGCAAGAAATGTTACACCAAGGGACATGTACAGTCAGTCTGTTTCCAAGAACAAAAACAACTTCATATGGATAGTGACCTATCATACTACGAAAGTGAAGAAGAAATATACGAAATAAAGAAAATACATAATAACTCATCTACAGACAAATTCAACATTACACTTCAGATAAATGGAAAAATGCACACTATTGAAATGGATACGGGAGCTGCAGTTACTACATGCTCTAAAGAATACTTTGAAAAGAATTTTAAAAACGTGAAACTACAAAATACACATATAAAGCTACGTGCATACAACAAACAAATAATGGAACCTATTGGAATATGCAAAGTCAAAATCCTATACAAAAATAAAGAGATTGTTGGAAGAATATTCGTAATCAATGATGACGTAGACACAGTCGTTGGAAGAGAATGGTTGAGAGCGTTAAATATAGACTTTGACATAAAAACAATTACGGAAGAAGATGTTACAGAGAAAGAATTTAAAGATAAACTGAACAAATTATTACAAGATCATGAAGAGCTATTTTCGGAAAAAGTGGGAGAAATTAAAAACTTTAAAGTTGCGTTTAAGTTAAAAGATGGTACTATACCTATATTTCTGAAGCCACGTCCAGTACCATTTGCTCTTAAAGACAAGGTTGAAGCCGAAATAGACCGATTAGAAGAAGAAGGGATAATAGAAAAAGTAACGTATTCTCAGTGGGGCACACCAGTAGTTCCGGTGATAAAACCAACTGGGAAGGTACGCTTATGCGCAGACTTTAGAGCTACATTAAATAAAAACCTGGAAGATGACAACTATCCGATCCCTAGAATAGAAGAGGTATTTTCGAAACTTAGCGGCGGGAAATACTTTTGCACGCTAGACATTAATCAGGCGTATTTACATATGACGACGAATGAAGAAACAGCCGCAATGCAAGCTATTAGTACATGCAAAGGCACCTACAAGGTGAAGAGGTTAATGTTTGGGGTTAAAATAGCGCCGAACATCTGGCAACGATACATGGACCAAACCCTGCAAGGAATGAAAGGTACAGCCTGTTTTTTCGATGACATTGCCATACAAGGACGCACATATACGGAACTACTACAGAGAATCGAGGCGGTATTCCAAAAATTACAGGAATGCGGATTACATGTAAATAAAAAGAAATGTCAATTTTTCCAAAAGTCAATTACATACTTGGGACACACGATAAATGAAAAAGGCCTTCATCCAATGCAAGATAAGGTAAACGACATTAAAAATAGTACACGACCTACAGACGTATCATCGCTCCGTACTTTTTTGGGGATGATTAATTACTACCAACAATTCATTCCCAATCTTGCTTCAAAACTAAATCCACTTTACAAGCTGTTGCAAAAAGATACCAAGTTTGTATGGTCAAAAGAATGTGATAAGATTTTTAATGAATTGAAGGAAGAGATATGCGGGGATAAAGTATTAATACCATTTCATGCAAATTTACAAGTGACACTTGCCACAGATGCATCACCTACAGGATTTGGAGCGGTTTTATCACACATTATGCCAGACAAGACGGAACGACCTATCGCTTTTGCGTCAAGATCTCTATCTAAAGCAGAAAAAGGGTACAGTCAGCTAGATAAAGAGGCGGCAGCACTGATATGGGGACTTAAGAAATTTTTCCAATACTGCTATGGACGAAAAATTACATTGATCATCGACAATCAACCATTAGCACGAATACTACACCCTGAAAAAGCGGCACCTGCTACTACTGCGATCAGACTAGTACACTATGCAAATTTTTTAGCAGGTTTTGATTATAATATAAAGCTGAGAAAGACGACTGAACATGCAAATGCCGATTATTTTTCAAGACTACCTAATCCTACAGATACAGCAAAAGATACACTTACAGATGATGACGCGTTTTACTTAAATCAAATATCAGAGATGCCAATAACCTTACAAGAAATAAAAGACGCTACAATGAAGGACTCAGAGCTACAAAAGCTTTACATGGACATACAGTCGGGTAGAGACGACCCTAATCGACTTCATGAATTCTCACTGCAAAACGGATGCATTTTCTATGGAATAAGAATTGTCATACCTAAGAAGCTACAACCACAAATATTAGAAGAACTTCATACGGCCCATACAGGTATTGTTAAAATGAAAGCTTTAGCCAGAAGCTACATTTGGTGGAAACATATTGATACGGACATTGAAAATACGGTAAAGAAATGCAAAGTATGTTGTTTGATGCAGAAGAATCCAACCAAAGTACCAGTACATACTTGGGAATATCCGAAAGAGCCATGGAGCCGAGTACACATAGACTATGCCGGACCGTTTATGAACCATTACTTTCTTATTGTTGTGGATGCGTATACAAAGTGGTTAGAAGTAACACCAACAAATTCAATTACATCAACAGCAACAATAAATATTCTTAAAAAGCTATATACAACATTTGGACTACCAATTACGCAAGTTTCAGACAACGGCAGACAGTTCCGGTCAGAAGAAATGCAAAGATTTCTCAAATCAAATGGAATCCAGGCTAAATTTACTGCTCCTTTTCATCCTTCGACGAATGGCCAAGCCGAAAGATATGTACAGACAGTAAAGAGAAAGCTGAAAGCAATGGCAAATGAAGAGGGTACATTACAAGACAAGCTATATAG
The DNA here is from genome assembly GCF_963556715.1 of Cydia fagiglandana. NCBI lineage: Eukaryota > Metazoa > Arthropoda > Insecta > Lepidoptera > Tortricidae > Cydia > Cydia fagiglandana. The sequence continues at coordinate 6,691,038 of NC_085953.1, read as the reverse complement.
ATTTCTAATGATGTACAGGAAAACACCAAACAGTGCTACGGGTTTGAGCCCAGCAGAAATGATGTTTAAAAGATTATATCGGACAAGGATAGACTTAGTCAAGAGAGTACCAGAGATAAGGATGAAAAATGATAATGACGACAAGATTGTGAAAAAGGAATTCAGAAGAGGTGATAGAGTTCAAATAAGAATGTACGACGACAACAAGTGGAAATTTGGAACAATTACGGAAAGAAAAGGGAAACTTCACTACGAAGTCGAAGTAGAAGGAAAATTACATCAGAGACATACAGATCAAATTAAAAAGACGTCATGTAGCGGTGATGTTCCATACGTCTATTTACCCAGGCCAAGTTCACCTATCACAGAGCCTACACCAAGTCAACCGTATGTGGAAACAACTGCACCCCCAGAACGGGTTAATGATGCACAGAATGTACCGAGCCCAAGTACTAGGCAAAGCGGTGTGTCTGACGTAGGAACCTTACCTATACCCATGGATGTAGCACCAGAACCTCCAACCCTAGATGAGACACAGGCAACTACATTGCCAGATACGGTTGAGAACTCTACAGAGCCCGTGCTACGCCGGAGTACAAGAAATAGAAAAGCACCAACACGTCTCAATCTCTAACCTGACTTTGAATCTATTAACGAGGGAGAGTGTTAGACCTTCATGGTTTACTTAGATATCGATGACTAGAGGAATGTCACATTTGAGTTTAGTTGACTTATTGATTTAGCTATCAAATAAAGCACGTATATATTTCTATATTATTATTTAATGTAATTAGAGATACAACACATATTATGTATAATATGTATAAAACTTAAGAAACTAAAACCCGTTCTGAGCCATGCCGGGTCCAAAGGTCTCCATCACACTAGCTTTCAATTATTATACAATATTTAGCATTTCATTCCAGCTGTAGAATTTACTAACCTCAATTTTCATAGAGTTGACTAAAAACTCTTTTTAGAGAGTAAATTATATATATTGCCTGATCATGATGTCTTTGATCCTAGAGGAATTTATCCATCTTCGTGGCATTGCTTGTATTTAACTATGAATCTAACATAACAATAGCCGCCTACGGGCTCGAAGATGTTAATTTATCTACGTTCCTAATACATTATCTTATGAATATCTCACTTCCAGAACCTTCCATCAGAAGCCCGCGTGATCCGCGTCATGCCTAACACCCCCGCCCTTGTCAAAGAGGGCGCGGCCGCGCTCAGCCGCGGAGCCAAGGCCACGGCTGACGACGCCAAGTTAGCTGCCCAGCTGTTCAGGGCCGTGGGGAGCTGCGACGAGGTCCCGGAGTACCAGATGGATGCAGTCACGGCGCTGAGCGGCAGTGGACCTGCTTATGTAAGAACTTCATCAATGGTCACTCCATCCCTGAATAATGATTGTTATAACGCTATGTCAAGAGCGGTTGCAACGGCTGATGCATTTTCGCTTAGTGTAAGGCCTGAGTGGACGCTCGAGTTGAGCGTGCAGCGGGGCGAGGCGTGCGGCGTGCATGTAACAAATGCAAACGTATAGGAGCGGCCTTAGTGCACGCTGCTCAAATCTTTTGTGAGCCCGACGCCACGCTACATGCTCTGCGTTAAACTTACCTAACTTATAACCCACCCTTGCATTAGGCACAATCCGAAGTTGATTTAGAAAACACCCACAATAAATAGCAGCACACGTTAATATCCACCCAAAAAACACCTAGGTAGGTACTTAAGGACATTCTTACAATCAACATTGACTTATAATACACGACTAAGACTTTAAATATTACTGGTACATCCCGTAAATTTGTCTATCTGACCTGACTGGAGTTTTCCTCTCATGTACTCGAAGGTTAGCGGTAGAGATCCCTTATAGGCTTATATATAGGGATAAGTTCGCCTTTGTACTTCCATTACTGTAATTTATTTTTGTAAACCTGTGTTGTGTACAATAAAGTGATTACTACTACTATATACTTATGAATAAAACCTTCGTTTCAGGTTTACATGCTCATAGAATCCCTGGCCGATGGCGGTGTGCGCTGCGGTCTCCCCCGCGACCTGGCGCTCCGCCTGGCCGCACAGACCACCCTGGGTGGAGCCGCGATGGTCCGCAACGGTGGACACCCCGCGCAGTTGAAAGATAACGTGACCAGCCCTGCTGGGTCTACCGCTGATGGGACTTATCACTTGGAAGAGAATGGTAAGTTCCTCTTGATTTAAATTGTTCATAAAGTCCCTATAGATAGAGTCGCTATTAAATTCACCAACGAATTGGTAAAAAAAAGTTTTCACATATGGATAGAGAAGAAGTTCCTATATGGATATTGAAGATGCACCAATGGCCATTTTAATGTATCGTCTATCGTGTGATTTTCTTACGAGTAGTTATTGGTTCCGAATTGGGCATATCGCGCACCAAACAACTACTTAATATTACATAACCTGCAGTATGCTTATCTACCTACTTATCTATGTTACTATAATATTGCTCGTCTGTTTTCAGGTTTCCGATCAGCCGTCATCGGCGCAGTGAAGGCAGCCGCTGATAGATGTAAAGTAGTCAACCAACAACTAAACAATTAGGAACTGCTTTTAATGATGTGCCAAATGAGCCTTTACGTTTGAGAGAATAAATTTCTCATTGTTGAATAAAATAATAAAGCTAATTGTTATTGTATAGAGTCGCGTAGGAGTAAAACGATCTGATTTTTGTGACGAATATACAGAAATATATTTTATTTTGTTGAATACATTTTTTTTTTGTTCTAATACGAAGCATCTTTCCTGTATTTTTGTGTAGGTATAAGTATTAAACTAAATGTATCAGGCGTAGAAAATAAAAGAGAAACTGGCAAAGCTAAAATTAAGGTGGTTACTAGCGTCATCTATAACTTATTAATTTTTATTTTAGCGCCATCTGTTGATAAGTTATGAAGATGTATTCAATTTTGATAAGCGCGCCATCTAGTTCTATCTTTTGAAGAAAAATTCATTTGACCATAGACAATCCTTGGGTCGCGATTAATACTTTCTAAATATCAACCAATCACGGACTAGTTAGAGGGCGCTAGTTGCCAAGACGAATTCGACGAATTTGACATTGACATGTCAAACAAAGCGAGTTTTTCCAACGGCTCCGGTGTAAAAACGTCATGCTGTAATGGCGAAGAAATAAATTGCACTCGCTGCGAACATAGTGAATCCGTGACCTTGCGTTGTTACAATCAATTGTGTTGTTGTTATTCTTCGTTACGACCGGTGCTTCTGTTTACATGTTATCAATTTTATCATTTGTTGTATACTTGTAGCGTTACGCCGCTCGATCTCTCGAGTGTTTTATTGGATTCTGAATAGGATGTGAGCTAGTGTTATTGAAGATTTTAAGTGGATTGAAGGTTCCGCGGGTTTGCGCGTTAAACTGGCCTTTTGTTTGAATAGAGATCGGCCCACGCCTTAATAAACCGACTCCTACGCTGAGTCTCTGATGGCAACTGCACAGTATATCCTTACAGTGAAGAAATGTGGACGAAAAAACTACTCCGACTATTGTTTATAGTTTTCCGTGTATGTTATATTGTAAGTTAAAGTGTTAATCGGTCTTAAATCGCCGCGTCGGCTGTTCGAAATCGTAGTGAAGAATAGTTGTTTAGTGTCAACAATCAAGGTTATTCGCCGGATCCCCGGATTTATCTATTAAGAATATTTTGGTAAGAAAAAATCTATTTATATCGTTCGTATAATTACCTAACAAATTTTGCTTTAAACGCACATTTATAAATTGTCTTATTTACTTGTTTTACTTACTAAAAACAAAAGTTGTATGTTTGCATCGATTGCTCAATATTCAATCGCAAAAAACGAAACTTTCTAACTAGTTATCTTTTAAGGAAACATGACTGTATGTAACAAATCCACTTACATGCAGCCCACATGTGTCCAATCTGTAGGTAAACTGTATATAGCTTTATTTTTCTATTGAAACATTCAATTGATAAATAAAATTGGCAATGAATGCATCATTACTGATAACCTGTTTATTGTAATACATTTGGAGGACAGGTATTCAAAAGATAGGTCATTCAACTGCATAATACAATTCTTTGTTATTATAATCTGATAAGCAGTGATTAGCGATTGAATGCCATTATAATCTGTATCTTTAGGTATTTAAATAAAAGTAAACAAGATCTACCCTCAACTGGCTTACGGAGGCATTTGAGGGTAGATGATGAAAACACTACATGATCAAATTAATATTGTAGGTCAGTGGCCTATTTTATAAAGCTACAAGTTACAATTTACAAGCGGAAGTCTCGTTCTAAAACATAGGGTTAGAAAGAGACTTCCGCTTGTAAATTGTAACTTGTAGCTTTATAAAATGGGCTTCAGGTCGTTCAGTGACAGATCCAGGCGGTTTTGTATTTGGTTGGTTAACCAATAAATGTTATAACTACCCAAAAATGTACTAATTATTTGTTTACTTTTATTTAAATACCTAAAGATATAGAGTATAGGGGTAAAAGATAAATATTTTTTATCTTATTGAATGAATGTTTTTAGGTGTCTAAAAAATACTTTTCTCTCAGACTTTTTCAGGACATTTTATATTTAATAATCACAGATTATTTATTCTTTGATTTTGTTTTAAACAATTTTTGCAGGTACTAGCATATTCATACAAAACTTTCTACTTGATCCTACAATATGGCAACCTAATTGTCGATCACTGCTGATATGGCTGGTACTAGAAGCAGGCAGTGATTATTATTTTGTTGTAAGACCCAGGGCAATTTTGGCATTTTTTTATTTGAAACATTCTTTTATTTCTATATGAGTTCAAAACTCTAATTTAATTTGTACTTGTACAAGCACAGAATAAATAATAGTACTACCGTACAGAAAGGAAGCTTCCTACAAAACCGAAGTTTGACAGCGGTTCAGGGTCGAATCATACTATCCTTTTCTAATATATGGCACTATCCCTTTCGGCTATTTAGGGTTGTCAAAATTTAAGTGATTATCTTATCTGTGGTCGTGCACGCAAAAGGAAGTCAAGTGGTGCCAACCCTAAAAATTGCTCGGAGCAATGCTGAGCCGAGCGGAGCCGAGTTAGGCCGAAGTCAGGAGTTTCGCACCCCTGGTACAAGTACAAGGGGACTTATGAGGTTAAACTTAGTAAATGTTTCATATACAACAACAATATTACTTATTATTAGTTGAATGTAACACATACTTTATGAATGAATGAATCATACTCCATTCACAATAATGTGTCAACCCTTTTCATGTTTGCTATTACTGTTATTAGTAATATGTTACCCACATGTAATGTCAGCATAAGGCAATTAAAGCACCAGTTTCGTTTTAGTTCAAGCATTTATTACCTACAACCTGCATATTTGTGAATATGGTTCAGCTTTTAATTTTAGCATATTAAAGTATATTGTATACTTTAGGAAAATTAGCACATTGCAAGCTGAATTTTATTGCAAGTATCATGGTATTCTGCGGAGTGATATTGATTAATGTGCTAGTTGTGCAACTGTACAAGTACAACTGGCCCTTAAGTCTACAAAATTTGATTTATCATTTATTTATTAAAATGTTATCATTCCAAAAACTTATTAAAGGGATAATTTAAAGTAACATAAGTTTATCAATCTTTCCAGATAAAATCAATCAAGCAATCAAGTTATACATAACATTTTACAACGTCAAAATCAAGAGAATTGAAGCAATGACGGCTGACTGATCGGAAACCATCAAGATAAGGAAAACAGCAGCATTCCTGTGCTACAAAGTGAGAATGGATGAAAGTGATGTCATTATATCATCTACGGAAATCATAAAAGGTAACTTACTAATATTTATTTATTAAAATAAGTCTTAACAAAGCGGAAGGCTGTGTTGGTGGTGGGCGAACAACCATACACATTCAGGTGTAAATAGGATGATAAAATTGCTTTTTAAATGGGTGTAACAGAACTTTAATATAAAATGTTTGCAACTTGAACCTAATTTATAAGATATATAAAGAAAATAAAGTTACATCAGAACCCTCTTAGAAGGTATAGACTTTTTCCAGATTTTCCCACCTGTCTTCCATACCCAGTTGGCCCCCGCCACCTTAACTATGTTGTCGGCCGAGCATGCCAATGGCAGTCTTCTTTTTAGGGTTCCGTACCCAAAGGGTAAAACGGGACCCTATTACTAAGACTTCGCTGTCCGTCCGTCCGTCTGTCACCAGGCTGTATCTCACGAACCGTGATAGCTAGACAGTTGAAATTTTTACAGATGATGTATTTCTGTTGCCGCTATAACAACAAATACTAAAAACAGAATAAAATAAAGATTTAAATGGGGCTCCCATACAGCAAACGTGATTTTTGACCAAAGTTAAGCAACGTCGGGAGTGGTCAGTACTTGGATGGGTGACCGTTTTTTTGTGCTTTTTTTTTGTTTTTTGTTGCGTTATGGTACGGAACCCTTCGTGCGCGAGTCCGACTCGCACTTGCCCGGATTTTTTTTATCAAAGATTATCAAAGCAATATTATCTATTGTTTTAATTACTTCCCAGTAGTTCCTTGCAGAATAATAAGTATTCTGTACGTTTCTAACCAAAACAAAAATATTTATTTATTTATACAAGTATTATGGCAGCTGTTTTGCATTAACAATAAAATGCAATGTTAAACGTTCTTTACTAAATTCTGTTGAATAAGTATGGTGATGCAATTTTCTTGGTTCGGCACTTAGTCATGTCACATAAAATCACGTAGTGCATGTGGGTATATATTGCTGTATGTCATAAGTAATAAATCTTTCAGGTTAAGATGAGATAACCCCTTAACAACGGAATACAAAGGAATTTTTAGAACCGACTTATATACCGCTAGAGCCTTCTTTAGGCAGCATGTAACTAGCGCATTACAAAATAAATAATTTCCATGGATCTCCGGTCGTTGACTAAAATAGAGAACCCCTTTTAGGGTTTAAACAAATTTGGTTTATGTTCCTAGTTCTGATACTTCCTGATTCTGACTCGCATATATTGATGGTGTTTAGCAATAATGTGTCAACCCACATTAATTACGCAATAAGATGTCAACTCAAAAATATTACGCTTATCTTTCCTTTATTGCAACTATTTTATCTTCTTTAAAAATAAGGCTCATTTTTAGGGTTCCGTACCCAAAGAGTAAAGATGGGGCCCTATTACTAAGACTCCGCTGTCCGTCTGACGGTCCTTTTGTCTGTCACCAGGCTGTATTTCATGAACCGTTATAGAGACAATTGACATTTTCACAGATGGTGTAAGTATTTTTGTTGTCGCTATAACAACAAATACTTACTAAAAAGTACGGAACCCTCGGTGGGCGATTCCGACTCGCACTTGTCCAATGTTTATGCATAATCTATCCACCTGACTTTCGCCCTTCTGACCACAATCTCAGTATTCGCGCATAAATGGCACAGCTAGTGTAGGTGTTAAAAACAAGTGCCGACCTAGCACTCGTTCATCAATCCGTAACCTGCCAATCAATTATGAACCCAGTTCCATCGACTTACGGTCCTCATTCATGTATGATCAGCGTCACAAACTTAACTTTTCAGCCAGCCAAGTATACCAGTAACTTTGTCTCATATAATTTTGTGGGAGTGCACGATGGATGTTGCAGTTCCTAGCTGTATGTTTAAGTTGGTCGCGATCCGACCTTCACGTTCACGGTTCACTTGGGCCTGATCCAGTGTGAAATTGCCTTTGCATATCTTGTTTAGATTTGTAACATAATTATGGGATCTATATTATTTAATTAAGGAAGTTACCTACGAACATTGTAAGTTTCCTTATAATCAAGTTGGCACTTATAATTTTTTTAAAGTAAGGTAAGTACTTACATCTTCCACTAATGTACTCAAACCCCTATTTAATAAATAGGCGGTTATCATACCGGCACCACCATCGGTTGCCGTATGATTAAGCTTTAGAATTTCAGGATTTTTTACTTTGAACTTTTCGGTGAAGGAAAACATTGTGAGGAAACCTGCATGCATACATCCGCGAAGAAATTCAAAGGTGTAAGTCCCCAACCCGCATTGGGCCAGCGTGGGGACTATAGTCCAAACCCTCTCATGCTTGAGAGGAGGCCTGTGCCTATAGTTCGTTTTTTTTAGCATTAGAAAGAACTTGCAAGAAGGTAAGCGATCTTGACATGTCTTTGAATTGAAAAACGCTTTTTAAAAATCAAAAACTATTACTTATGAAAGCAGAAGAATATAAATGATCGTATTAGATTCATAATTGTTACATATTTGCCATAACTTATTTTTAAAATGTGTTTTTCAATTAAAAGACACATCAAGATTGTTTACCTTATTTCTAATGCTAAAAAAAACGAACTATAGCAGTGGGACGTATATAGGCTAAATTATTATTATTTATTACCTTGACTTTACGAACTCGATAAAATCATTACATTCATTACCCGAGCACTCGTAAAAGCGAAACCTTCGTTATTTTAGCATAAAACCGAATTACAAGACCACACAGTACCGCGAACGAAACAAGAATAAATATTGCCTTATTTCCTTTGCGAATCTTAGCTAGAAACATAAGGGATGTATGTATGTATTTTTAAGTATTCTGCTGTCGTAAGCCGTATGTCTTTATAAAACCCGTATGGAGATATGACTTTTTAGGTTAGCACGGTAGTCATAGAATACGTCAGAAAGACTCCTCATTGTAATGTGTAGTGTTTACAGCAGTGTTTCTTATGGAAAAAATATTGAAAAAATGTTTTTTATATACATATTTACTTTTTTACCACTGTGACCAATTAGGGTGACTGATTATTTAACCTCAATTTAAAATGTTTTCTAGCAATCAAATCAATATAATATAAGTACTTATAGTTCGTTTTTTTTAGCATTAGAAATAAGGTAAACAATCTTGATGTTTCTTTTAATTGAAAAAACACATTTTAAAAATGAGTTACGGCAAATATGTAACAATTATGAATCTAATATGATCATTTATATTCTTCTGCTTTCATTAGTAATAGTTTTTGATTTTTAAAAAGCGTTTTTAAATTAAAAGACGTGTCAAGATCGCTTACCTTCTTGCAAGTTCTTTCTAATGCTAAAAAAACGAACTATAAATAAATATAACTATGTTTCACCCCAAGGTTTGGTTGGGACCAATATTTAGGAAGACGAGCCCTCCTCCGTAGTTCTTAATTCTTATAATCGAGCACTACGCTAAGCCCCGCACAATCTAGTTATATCCTTCTTCATTATATACCTACATACTTAATCAATTTTTGTTGATAGATTAATTTACATAAGTACAGGACAGGATCATGAACATAGATAAACCTGGCGATCGGCTTTGCTGTCATTGATACTAGATTGGTAAAAAATACACCAATACCTGCTGACCGCCTTTTTTTTGCATTAAAAAAAGGTAAACAATTTTGACGTGTCTTTTTATTGAAAAACACCTTTGATAACTCAAATATGTAACAATTATGAATCATTGAAATTATTTAGTCTTTTGCTTTCATAAGTAATATATACTGATTAAAAAAAAAAGTGTTTTTCAATTAAAAGACACGTCAAGATCATTAGTCTTTTTCTAATGCTAAAAAAAAACGTACTATGGTAGAGTGATCTGTGTCGTTGGTATTGCACTTTAAGTCCTCTTAGAATAAAGTGGCCCAACGGAAAAGCCTAACGTAAATGGCTCTTTAAATAACTCGTTGGCTCTTAGGCTACGGATGTTAGGCACTGGTCCCACCGCGAGCTAGTAAGCTATGAGCTATCGGCTATAAACACGAACAAAAGATAAGCACTCCCGTGTTAATAAAAGAGACACGGCGATATTTATAGCTCACCGCTGGGCGAGTAACTATAGTAACTATGAGCTATCGGCTATAAACACGAACAAAAGATAAGCACTCCCGTGTAAATAAAAGAGACACGGCGATATTTATAGCTCACCGCTGGGCGAGTAACTATAAATATCGCCATGTCTCTTTTATTTACACGGGAGTGCTTATCTTTTGTTCGTGTTTATAGCCGATAGCTCATAGCTTACTAGCTCGCGGTGGGACCAGTGCCTTATGAATGTTATGATTTACGTTATCGTAAAACGGTTATATCGTATTATTTAGTTGGATTACAGGATTATTGTTACTATTGGTGTCCTACCGAAACCGGATTTTTTGCCCTGACCAAAACCGCTGCTCTAGTTACGGCCGAAACCGAACCTTCGGCCGGACATTAGTTACTCGTATTAGGCCCCCCCCCCACATCTGGCGTCTTTCGAGCGTCGGCGTCTGGTCAGCGCTATGGAAAATGACGTCGCTGTGCAGTTGCGTCGACGTTGCGTCGTGCAGCGGCCATAGAGTTGTAGACGCCGACGCTCGAAAGACGCTAGATGTAGGGGGGGGGGCCTTATGGCAGATGTGTGATGGCAACTCTAAAAACCTTGATGAGTTGATGACGCATAGTTTCGGTCGAAACTATAGCAAAACCGAACCCAGTTTCGGTTTCGGTCGGACGCTATCAGAAGTATCAGAGGGTCTACCGCGAATAACGTTCGACGTGTTGCCTCTCGGTCGCACTTGTACATTCGTTCGTAAGTGTGACAGGGGCGCAACACGTCGAACGTGGTTCGCGGTAGGCCCTCAGAGCAGACCAGGTAGAATGGAGCAGGCGGAAGAAATAAAGCACCATAAGATTATTAGAGAAACGTAGACAGCAGTTATATTTAGACACATTTTCTTAAAAAACCCATATAAATCTATAAAGAGTAGATAATTTGATTGTGACGTCACATGCTAGTGTTTTCATTTTTTCAGCAAAATCATTTTGACTGTTCGAAAACAGAAACTGATTTGACTAGTAGTCAAATACCCTATACTTGTACTCTGTAGGTAAGGAAACACGCTCTAGGGATCCTAGGGATCAGAATGTTCCATCCAAAACACGTCCATGCAGTTTTAAATTAAGAGTTAGAATGGGATCCTATCTCGTCGCATAATAATTGATTGTCATAATGTAATGTTACGCATAAAACTTATCTCGCATATTTTTTCTCCAGCTGAAACAGACTACAGTATTTTCGAAAATATTTTGCATAGGTTGTGTAGAATATGGTAGGTTAGGTTGGGTTTGTGTTATAATTTTTCAGAAATATTCATATTTTCAGTACAATAACAATTATGCGAAATGAGTTTTATGCGTAACATTACATTAGGACAATCAATAATTATGCGACCCAATATCCATCCAAATCAAAATTTTAACGGGTCCACCGTTAGAATTTTGATTTTCTTTGTGTAGCACCCACGGCGAAAATCGAAATGAAATTGCGTTATGGCACCCTTGTATATTCGAGTAATAGAGAGGCAGATAACGAAGTTTCGAGTTTCGCGTTAGACCGAACTGATATCGCGTCGTGACTTCGTGAGTGCGAGGGGTAAAAGGGCCCTATTTTCTTTTCATCAGCACACAGTACACAGTAAATTTCTTTGAACGCGACCGCGTTTATTGCGTTGTCATCGAAACTGCACACGTATGAATAAAAATAGATCCATTCCAATCAATAAGTTGGACTATTTAACCCAAATCGTACACCTCAATACCTCAAAGCGTTTTCCGGTAGGTATAACTGCTTTGCAGAAATGATTTGTAAAGTGTAGACTTACTTTTAGTACTTAGTCTCGTATTACCCAATATAATTATACGATACTAGAGTTCAATGTTTATTATTTAACGACCGGTCTGGCCTAGTGGGTAGTGACCCTGCCTATGAAGCCGATGGTCCCGGGTTCGAATCCGTATGGGCATTTATTTGTAGTATGATGATACATATATTTGTTCCTGAGTCATGGTTGTTTTCAATGTATTTATATATTACATATATATATATCGTTGTCTGAGTACCCACAACACAAGCCTTCTTGAGCTTACCGTGGGGCTTAGTCAATTTGTATAAAAAAAAAGTGCTAATAATATATTTATTATTTATATTACTTCGTAAAACCCAGAGTCTGAAGCTGACAGTACATACACCGACTACCACTAAAAGCTTATAAAAGCTCCGGGATATATTTTTATATGTTGAGTGCTTCGATACGTGTACCTACACCGTAATTTTATTTACTTACTCTCAATTCAATTTAATTTAACTTTGTTATGATCTTGGTTCTGTTTTATTTAAATGTAGGCTACTAAACGATTATTTGAGTTTAGGGAATACAGGGAACGTACAATATGGTACCAGTGGTGCAGCCTAAATTTACTGTCGGACCTTATATGACTTGACTTGCTTTTTTACAAGCTTTTATTTAGTTTCACCTGACCGTTGTCTGTCTGTGTGTAATCAAATCTTGCAAGTTAAATTTGATCCAGTTCCCGGTTTCCGATTGAGCTGAAATTTTGTATACATACTTAAGTCGGGTGACAATGCAATATTATGGTGTCATCGAGCTGATCTGATGATGGAGACCGGAGGTGGCCATAGGAACTCTGTGATAAAACAACGAAACCTAATTGTGTTTGGGGTTTTTGGAATTGTCTCGATGAGTATTAGTTGCCTGTGGAAAGAAAAGTACAGTCGGCGATAAAAGCTTGAAATTTTTGCCAAAAACGTATTCTTTAGACAAAATCACATGAATAAAGTATGTTTTCAACAACTTATTGCCAATTTTCATGAAAAATGCGACCAGATGTTGCGAACAACGGAATTGGTAAACTTCCATATTTCATATTGCTTTACTCGAGATAAAACGTAGGCAATTCGATGAAGTTCCCACCGTTTCGTTTGAACAGGCCGATTCGTACAAAAACTTGGAAATTACATGTCTGCAGACGATTGGTTAAGTTTGGATGGGTAGCTTGAAAAACTTACCTCAGCCCCTATCACATAAATATATTTTGTCTCTGTCTGTCTTGAAGAATAAGTAAGTGATAGCGTATCAGTTTCAGGGCTTGAAAATTACAAGAAGGTTCACTTTAATAATAAGCTGTTCAAAATCGTTCTTAGGTTTTAACTCACGGGGATTGAAAAAGTTTGAATCTTTATTGACTTATAGCCTATAAGTCAATAAAGATTCATAATTATAGGATTCAATCTATAAGTTATAGGATAGGTACAGTCTGCATCAATATAAGCGTACTAAACAACGCACCAAAAGTATCTGATCTGCCACAATTGAATATTTTTTCAAACAGAGATATATCTCACAATTCGCGTCCAAAAGTATCTGTTCAACAATTAATTGTTCTACATATAGAGACATCTCTTTATGTTATTAGAGAATGAAAGATGCTTTTGACGCTTTATATGTATATATATGGCTGAGTATAAGTATAAATTATAGAGATTGGGTAATCCTTTGACCGCCATAACATATGTTTTACGTCAGAAAGATGACGTATACCATACATCATCTTTTGTCCATCTCTTTATTCCAAACCTTTGAATACACGTAGGTTGCTCTTAGTGACCCGCAGTCTATATTTGGCTTGCAATCGAGACCAATATACGTAGGCGTTTAAAATGACGACTGCGTCCTCTGTCAAGTTACTCTGCGGTCTCAATAACAGTTTCAGGAGTCGTAAATTTAATGAGGCGACGCTATGTTTTAATGATTGGATTTTTTTATGCGTGCGCGGTGAAACTGTTGCTTAAAAATGCTCAAATCTGAAGAATAAAGTTTTTAACAAAGGAGGTTTTCATTTGTTGGGATCTTAGTTTTTTTAGGCTTGTTCACTGATGGGCTGCAGACTATATGTATGTGGTGAGCGTTCGCCTAAAACCCTTCAAACGTCGGCGTTTAAAATGAAAATTGCCTCCTCTGTGAAGATACTCTGCGGTCTCAAAAACAGTTTCAGGAGTTGTGAATTTAATGGCGTAACCTTATCCGCTTACGATCGGTGTTCATTTAAATGTTCGGTAAGTTTTAATGGGTGGGGTTCTTTAGTGCGTGCGCTGAGGTGATACTGTTGCTTAAACATGTTAAAAACTGAAATATCAAAGTCGCCCCTGCATTTCAAAATCAATCCCCGAGGTTGTCCTACCAAAGGTTGTCTGGAAGAGATCGCTCTTTAGCGATAAGACCGCCTGTTGTCTGCCTCTACATTTAATCAATTGTACTTTTCTTTTGTATCTTTTTACTGAGGTGTGCCAATAAAGAGTATTCTATCTATCTATCTATCTATCCACGGTTTACCAGTACTTTTAATTGAACTTATATATGCCGGCGGCCGATCGTAAGATCAGGCAGATCGTAATGTTCCTGTGTAATGTTATGACGATAGTCACATTAAACCAATATATAGGTAGGATAGGTTCGTTAGGTTGCTTCAGATGCCCGAAGGGCAAACTGCCCAGAAATAGGAGCCCCACGTAGCGGGGCTCCGTCGACTCAGGGAACGAGTCAAAGATTTTCAAGTTTCACGATATGCCTAGGAATTTGAAGATATGCCTGATCTTACGATCGGCCGCCGACATATATATATTTCTTAAACCTGACCTTCCGTAAACCTTACTGAACCACTTATTGTCAGTTCTCTGTTGCTGTTTCTACCCAGAATTACACTGCTCAGTGTTCAAAGCCAATTATCAACCGCCCACTTCAAAACGTTCCGCTAACCTTAAACTGAAGTGCAACGAAGAGCTATTAATTCAGGCATGCGATGAGGCGCGGCTGAGTGTCAGCGTGACCTTGAGTTACGTAACTAAAGTAATTCTTCCTTACCGAGCACGGGCCAGAGGGCCTACCGCGAACCACGTTCGATGTGTTGCCTCTCTGTTGCACTTGAAATTCGTACGTAAGTAGGAAGGTAACACGTTCAACGTGGTTCGCGGTAGGCCCTCTGAGGCCGGGGACTGTACGTACGCGACAGGCGGCGCGGCAAGCGGGGCGACGACCGCCGCCGCGCTCTCGCTAGCCACCAGTTAAGATGGTCGCCTCTTTATCGTTTATTACCATGCCTGTTACATTGTACAGTCGCCATCAGATATATCGGAGCGGCCAAGGTGTTCACAATATCTGAACGCGCACTCTAACGCCTTGACAATAGAGGCGGGTTCAGATATTTGTGAACACCTTGGCTGCTCCGATATATATCTGATGGCGACTGTATTACGTGTAGGTGCGATAGTGACGCATGACACGACAGGCGATAAAAACGCGACCATGCAGGCACTGAGCGGCACGATCAATATGAATAGATTTGAATGAATATGTGTCGGACGTTGATGACGCTTGCCACGCCGCTGGTCGCGTGCGTCCAGTCCGCGACCTGAAGGCTAGAGGCGAACAGAACTTTAAACTGAACTTAACTGAAGTGCAGTAAAGAGTAATTAGTTTATGCATGCAATGAGGCGCGGCCGAGTGTCAGCGTGGCCTTCAGTTACGTAACTATTAGTGTGATTTGATTCCCTACCCTTACCAAGGGCGAGTCAAATGTGTAAGGCTGAAAAAATCAGAATATTTACACTGAAGTGCAGTAAAGAGAGATTAATTTAGACATGCGATGGGGCGCGGCCGAGTGTCAGCGTGGTCTTAGACTACGTAGCTAGAGGCATAATCCCACCACTTTTACGTTATATGAGGCAAATGAGCAGACGAATTCCTCGATGGGAAGCAATTACCGTCGCCATGGACACTGATACACCCTACGGGACGTTGCAAGTGCGATGCCGATATTTAAGATGGAAGTAATTCCATCTTAAATATAGCGTAAGCTCAAAATATTTCTTTCTATGTCTAAATAAAGCGTAAAAATATACAATTAAGAGCATTGTACCATAATCTGCAGGCTTTATTATTACCAGGTTTTATTATTATAGACTAACTTCGATAGATTATCCTACAAATTACAATCTCAAGTTACTCTGGTTTACTCGAAACTTTTGGCCTCGCCCTATGATTAAGAATACATAACAATACCAATATGCAAAGTGAGGCGTGGCCCAAGGGCGAGCGATGGGCGTGCGACTTAATGTCAACCATTATAGCTTTTCTGGCACTAACTTGTATTGTATCTGGACTATTGTCATGAGGTCATGACTCATGACCATGTGTTGGGTCAAGTAAATATATTTTAAACATAAATAGGAGTAACGTGAACGTAGATTGCACTGCTCGCTCGGGTAATGATAGTTATCAGATATACAAAATTATATAAACACAATAAAGGTGCAAATGTTAGGCATATGGGTAAAACTATGGGCGGACTTATTACTAAAAGCGTTGGGTATTTGTTGTACAATCACGGACAAACTGTTCTACACTAATGAAATGGGTTTGAAAGTTATTTCGGGGGCAATTTAACGTCTTGTTGTTGTTGTTTTCTGTAATGAGGTGTGCAATAAAGAGTATTTGTATTGTATTGTATTGTCTTGTGTCGTGGGTGAAGACGAAGACACGGGCTGTAGCAGTGAATAAATCAATATGTTCAATTTTAACGTGTCCATGACATTTAAAGATGTAAATTGTAAACCCACGCGTTTAGCATAGTAGACAAGCAGTCTGGTTCAAGTAAACTACGCCGTCGTGCTACCATTTCGGAGGGCTACCGATAGAGATGGGTCGCGGGTATTTACCCAATTTACCCACCCAGGTAAATACCCGGTAAATACCCATCTACCCGGTATTTACCCGTATCTACCCAAATGGACGGGTAGATTCATTTCTTGTTGCACATGTCGATTTGTGTTAAATTGGAGATTTAAACCGAGTTAATGGTTGTAATTATTGTGTGTCATTTCAAATTAAATGGTTTAGTGAAACCTGCAGTTGTAACTAAGGAATTTTAAGTATAATTTTGATAAATATTTAAAAAAAGGCCGTCATTAGAGTATTTTTTTAGATTTGAGTAAATTATCGTACTTATACGTTGATATTACATATTAGAACTTCGGTCGGCGGGGGGTGTGGTTGGGGGGAGGGGGGGTAAAGGTGATTTTTTTAATATTTCTTGTAATCTGTCATTAATATCGAAAAGTGTTGTATGTACAAACTAAAGTAGACAGAATTTCCTACAAAAAAGGTTATATACATTTTTGTCCTAAAACTAACTGTATTTGACTTATGAGCTTCCCAAGTTGTGACACTGCATAATTTTTTTTTTATTATCATTCATAAGTAGTCTTTATTTTCATCTTTCTAATGTATATCAAAAGCGTTTTTAAACATTTCCGGAAGCCAGGGAATGATTTTACACGATTTTCATAATTGGACTGATATGTTAAAATCGAACTTCACCTCATATCAATCTTTTCGTAATTAGTTTGAACATACATTTTATGTAACATTATAAAAAATTACTTAAATTAATCTTATTTTTACTCACATACCATAAAACACATCAAATTTAGAAGAAAAACGAAAATACCCGCGTATTTACCCGCGGGTAGGTAAATATCGGGTATATACCGGGTAAATACCCGCTCTCGGGTATTTACCCGGGTAGTTACCCATCTCTAGCTACCGACCAATTATGGCCTGAATTACGACTGTGAATTTATCAAAAGCTTGTAACTTGTAATACAAGTGGAAGTCCCTTTTTGACAGCTTTTGTTAGAAAGGGACTTCCAATTGTATTACAAGTTACAAGCTTTTTATATACAGGGCACTGCATATGTAGGTCAGGAAATGAATGCTCAAAAAACGTTGTAGAGGGAAATGCTAGGAACACAATTTTTGACTCCGTAACTTTGTTTGGACTAGTTAGGAGGTGAACATATCAAAAGTCCCCGGCTGTAGCCCCGGTGCTGGGGGGTAGAGGGGGGAAAGAAGGTCTCACTTTTCGGTTTTTCACTTATATCTTGGAAACTTTGCGTCTTAGCGACATGACTACTAAGACAAACCAAAAGCTGATAAAATTTGTTACAAGTTTTATTCAGTCAAGTTTTTCGATATCTTGAATAGTTATAGAACTAGTCCAAACAAAGCTACGGAGTCAAAAATTCTGTTCCTAGCATTTCCCTCTATAACTTCTTATTGCTTGGCCTAATGGTCGCACATTCGCAGTAAAGATTGGCTACGTCAGTCACCTGAGAGCGCACCAGCGACGCTCTCAGCGGTAGAACGCAGTCGCTGTGGCTCACTAATCATCATCATCGCCCTCATCATTCTTGATCCTTGATGATGAGGGTGATGATGATTTGAGAGGAAATTAAGGAAATATGAACTGACGTTGTGTTCAATGCGCGTTCATCATACCTACAACTAGTGGCTCTATTATATTATTATATAAAAAAAATCCAAAACTCGACATCGACACTACTCTAATCGACAAAATAACTAAATGAAACCTCTGCCTTGAAAGTCTGTTTCTGTTAAAACACTAATCAAAGTGTTTATGCTTTATTAGGAAAAAAATGCCGTCGTTTGCTGATTCTAGAAAATAAAAACGTGACGTAAAAGTCATTAAAAGAAGGTGGCTATTTAGATGCCCTACTCAACTATGTATATATTTCTGTCCTTGATAGATTTAGTGCGCAATATCTCTGATGTCATTTTATTACGTTATGCCCACAGAAACTAAATACCTTAATGACCTTACGAGCTAACTAATCCTTGTACAGTCAGCAGCAGAAGTTGCTAAGCGGGCGAGGTGTTCAAAATGATCTTGACGCGACTTTATTGTTAAGAGAATAAGAGCGTGTCAAGGTAATTTTGAACACCTCGCCCGCTTAGCAACTTCTGCCGCTGACTGTACTGTTCATTGACATTTCGTAAACCTTATTCCAAAGACTTAAGGTCCACTGTTGGCCAACTAAGAGTGTTGCTGTTATAGGTCCTGTCCTATCTCTTATGTATGTATGTATGTATGTATAAACTCTTTATTGTATAAAACACAAATCTTATCTTAAGCAGTGGGTAAAGAAGTTGGGACTATACAGGGTGGCTAAAGAATAACTGCATTCCTGTTGCCAGGGAGGTTTTGGGATGATACTGAGCAACTTTTACTGTAGGACCAAACCCGAATAAAAAAAAAAAGTTTGGATGATTCATGCATTTTGGCTGGTCCATTTTCTATGGGAGAATCTTTTTTTTTCGCGATTTCGGGGTTGGTCCCTTAGTAAAATTTGCTCAGTATTATCCTGAAACTTCCCTGGCAACGGGAATGCAGTTATTTTTTTGCCACCGTGTATTATTATTTGGAGCCTGTCGTGTCCCACTGTTGGGCATAGGCCTCCTCCCAATTTCTCCACAACTCTGTCCAGTGCTATGTCTGGCCACTCCTTTATGGAGTCCAGTTCATCCCGCCATCGCCGGCAGGGCCTGCGAGATTTTGGGACTAAAACTATTTTTTATATTACATAAATAAATAAATTAATTAAACAGTGGACGTGAAACTAATCCTGTAGTAGTTTATGGTATTAGTTCGGTGGTGATTCGCATCGGTTTCGATTTGACACGGGGTTCATCAATGAGAGGCCAAAATAATATTTTTACAATGACAAACCGAATCCGTGCGTGACTAAAGGCGATCATGGCCGACATGTGAATCATGTGATGTAATATGGGGATTTGGGGATATCATTTGTAACAGGTGTAGCCCATTCAATAATAATAAGTTTTGGAAAATTGATTTATGTGTAGAATAGTATCAGTAGACTTATATCGACCGGGATATGAACCGTGATTATCTTTTGTATTGTTCGGGAGCGCGAAAATAATACAAAAGGTAATCACGGTTGTGTGTTATTATGACGTATAGAATTGTGATTTTATTAATAAATTATTGAATTATGTACAAGTCTATTAGTGAAACTAACCGTGAATCATTAAAAAGTGGAATAGTATAAGGCCTATCTATATGTGACAACGTTCGTGATGGTACCGTTGTCTAGTGGATTTAGAAAGTTTTAAAGTGAGATAGTTGTGAAAAATTCACTAGCCTGCTGCTACTTGCCCAAGGCAATAAGCTACACCGTAGTAAGTTAAGTGCGGAACGGAGGGCAATTATAGCTTTATACCCCCTTCTACTACATGCAAGCACTGCTTCCTTGCCACGATTTCATACGGTCAACACGATATTTTCTAAATCTTAAATTTATAAACCCACGAATTAAATATACAAGTTTACTAAAGGGGCCCACAGATTACCAGATTGCCGGACGATATTCAGCCTGTCAGTTAGGAACTGTCACCTTTTGCGTTTAAAGGACAGGCTGATATCGTCCGGCGTACTGTTAATCTGTGGGCCCCTTAAGGATCGGCGACGGAATGTACGTAGACGAAGCTCTGAGAACACTTTTGACTTCGAAAAACGGACCATATGACTATGATTTACGTACTAACATTTAGTTAGACAAAAACTTTTTTGATAAGGTCGTACTTTTGAATCACGATTTAGAAAAACTCAATAGCAATAGCTTGAAACTTAAGAAGTACAGATGTAGTGCATGATTGTTTCCATCGTGTTTTCTCGGATACGTGCGTATTGGTCATGCTACTTACTGAAATAGGAAGACACGTTCGTACGTTTCCGTGAAAATACGATGAAAAATAATTATGCACTACAACTGTAATGGGTTTTTAGAAACTGAACTATACAAAGTAGTGTGAACCCCATACATTTAAACCGCTTGTATCTACCTCACATCACATATTACATCACACAACATGCAAGCCTTACGGCCGGACCGCCCTTATCGCGTGGGCGGTTTGTTCTATTTCAGTCGTAACTCGTAAGGCCACGGACGATTTTATAATAAAGACTACTAATATCATTACATCACTTCAGCGGTAGCGAGGACGACACCTCGCTACTCTCAAACCGTTAGTTGTATGGATGACGGAATATTTTCTGGTATTTACTATTAGTTTTTCGGTGGGAGTAATTTCTTAAAGAAAATTGTTCATTTGCAAAAAACCGGACTCGCGGAACCGGAGTCGGACTCGCCCACCGAAGGTTCCGTACTTTTTAGGATTTGTTGTTACAACAACAACATGTTTGCGGCAATAGAAATACATCTTTTCTCCCTCGCGTTCTTCGCGGCTTATTAGGAACCTAGGGTCCGCTTGACAACTAAACAACAGCAACACATCATCTGTGAAAATTTCAACCTTCTAGCTATCACGGTTCATGAGATACAGCCTTGTGACAGACAGACGGACAGTGTATTCTTAGTAATACGGTACCGTTTTTACCCTTTGGGTACGGAACCCTAACAAATGAAGGATGAAGTCCCCAAACCACAGTTTCCGGCCTATGGGCCAATTTTTGGGTCTTGAGAAGCCTAATGTTAGATGCGTATTTTTTTTTCATATTTTATTTATTATTCAAGAGACTAGCAATCTATGTTTTATCTGTCTCTGGTCTGGTGTCGGGTATTTCACGCGGATAAGTTACTATTCTAAGTATTCCAACACAAGTTATACTTGGATAGGTGGCCTTGGCCTTCTGAAAGAAACCTACTATACATATATGTTAGGTAGTCCATGCTCTCTACGCGATATGTAAGTGTATGTTTGATAGTTCATGGCACTTCAATTTACTTGAGGGTTGTATTCAAGTCGTTCAAAGTGTTGAAAAATATATATCTAAGAAAATATAACAAAAACACATGCTAATTTGATACCTAATATTAACATAAATATGCAAATTGATGCAGCAGTTGCTTTGTTAACATGCTAAACATACTCAAGAGCAATTGAAAGTTAAAACTGATCATTCGTATGGAAAATTCCATATATCCGTTTTCTTAGATTTTCACTTAATTTAATAAGATGAAAAGAGTTTAATTGTAATTTGTCTTGTCGTTTATAAGCGATGTCTACCTACCGGAAATCTTGGTTATTATTTGGTAAATCAAAAATCGAAGTATCAGAAATGAATATAGAACTAAATTATACAATTATAAGTCATAAAAACTAGTAAAATATACAATTAAAACTGATAAACATACACAGATACCCCACCTGTGTTTACGTGTTAAATGGGGTACTGGGATGGGCCCTCAGGGACTTAGTTGACGCTGTCCTACAATCATTTATGAATATTTCCATTAGTGGACGCAACAGTCTTAGTCGTTATTAGGCTTTCCACTTTATTATCCTGTTTGCCCTTATGGTCGATGTTCGCTGGACTTAAATATCCCTACCAATATTATAAATGTAACTGTGTCTGTTTGTATTGACCGCTTACTGATTTCTATGAAATTAGGTATGGAGACATTTTGAGGCCCGAGGAAGGACATAGGATACCTAGTTTGTATTAATCATTATCATCATCCCCGACGAAGCCCCTGGTTGAAGCTAGTTTTTGAATATTTTTTATAGATATATTGTGAAGTATATGTTGACGGCCAGTGTTTTGCCTAGATTTTTGTCATCGGTGAAATTTAAGTAATATAAAGTTGTTTACACAAGCTTCACAAGCAGTTGTTTGTTTACGCCTATGATAGTTTAGCTTATGCGTTTTTTTGTTTGCTAAAAAGATCCTGTTTATTTCAAATCATATAAAAACAATATCCCTCTTCAAACTTCGTTAACAATACAGTTCCTTGTTGATGCATCTACAGTTATTGTTTACCGCAACTTGTTACAACTTTACCGAGTGCTAACTTTCAGGCATCTGTCTAACCGGCGGCGATAGAGCAAGTAGCGATCGACTGTTTGACTGAAAGTGTGTGTGTGACGTTTGACGGAACAACATCTGTGACAATACGCTGCGCAATTTTAACTTAAATATGCAGGAAATAAATCGTAATAAGTGTGAAAACTAATCTGGAATAACAATGCCACCACTTTACTACACGCAGAAGAAATTGGAAGCACTCTGGTAAGAAGTAATTCACTAAATAACACCAAAATAGACCACCAGAATAAAAGGTAAATGCACGCACACAAAGATAATTCGAAATAACAACAAAATTTCGGAAATACTCGGAGATCAGTTAAGTGAAAAAGAGCGGTATATCAGCTGTTTTTGGGACTGACAGCAGTGATAGCTGTCAGAAGTGACAACATAAAACTGACGTAAAGCGTTCGTTCAGAAACCGCATAATATTACGATAGTCCGAGCACGCACTTGTGCATTAATATTAATACTAACATGGCGAAATCTACGTTAGTTTCGTTAGAAAAATTGCTAGGAAAATTCTTTGGTCCCATCGAGCAAAAGTTTGAAGTGGTGATGAAGGAATTGAAGAAGCTTGAAGATAAAATCGATAAATTCGAAGCGAAACTCGAACCCAAACCCCAAGATGAAGAAAGTTGCATCGCAGAATCATCGGTTATAGACACAAGTGACAAAACGTCAGAGAAGAACACACCTACTCCCAAAGAAGCCAAACCAGCACACACACCGAAACCACCCGCCCCGGGAGCTCAGACGCCCGCACCGAGCTACGCAGCGCTCGCCTCCGGCTCCGGGCCGCGCACGAATTTGCCGGCCGCCGCACCAGTAGTCACACCTTTGAGCAGGCCTCCGCCAACAAATCCTATGGCCCCAGCCCAGCTGAATGCAAATAGGCCCCGGGACGTCAACGCCACACGCCCACCGTGCGCCAGCGAGGAATGGAAAGTAATAAAAACCAAACGCCCTCCACTTAGCCGGCGCGCTGTCATAACAGGCAATGGTCATATAGACAACGAACTACAGACCGTGGAACGAGTGCGAAAAATACACGCGTGTTTCTTTAAGCCTGAAACTACGCCGGAATCTATAGTACATTTCATGAACAAAAAACAGCCAGGCGTTTATTACGCAAATAAACTAAAACTGACCCATAAGCACTATGCCTCTTTTTCAATTACGGTCCCGTGTAGCCTCTTCGAATATTTCTTGACGGCTGAAAACTGGCCGCTTGGCACGGAGGTCAGTGAGTGGTTTCAGCGAGGCGCCGGACGCGCGGGCGCCGCGTCCACCCACCAGCGCCGGGACGCCACGGTCGGCAACGCCGCCGCCACCGCCGGTGCAACACGACGCGACCTTCGGTACCAACAACAAGGACCACCTGACCGTGTGCCATCAGAATATTAGATGTATAACTAATAAAACTAAAAATATAGAAGTATTACTGACAAAGGAATTGTCCTGCGATGTACTCATAATGACCGAGCACTGGCTCCAGAGCCACGAGCTGGTGTCAGTAACACTCAATAATTTCGATCTAATATCCCACTTTTGTAGATCGTCAGTGGGCCACGGCGGAAGCTGCATCTACGTTCGTAAAGGCATTAAGGTAATTAACAAACAAGACTATTGCGACCTATCTGTCGAACAATTGTTCGATGTGTGTGCCATACAGCTTGTTGCCGAAAAAATATTAGTAGTCGCAATATACCACTCCAATCAAACTGATCATATGGCTTACCTGAAGTTATTCAGCGAATTATTGACAAAAATATGTAATGAAAAACTGGATGCCATAATAATGGGTGATGTCAATATAAATTTGTTTAAAAATTCCATAGCACAAAAAGAGTTACGTGATACTTTGTCTAGTCACAATTTTATACAGCTAATTGATTTCGCAACAAGAGTAGAAGGTGATTCTGCAACATTACTGGATCACGTGTATTGTAACCTCCCCTCGCAGCGCGTAGCGAGCGTCACCGGCGTCGCGGCGCGCCTCAGCGACCACGACGCGCAGTGCGTGCGTCTTGTGCGCGCTGCCGCGCCGCTGCCGCTGTGCACCGAGCGGCGGTCCATCACTAGCGCAAATAAACAACACTTTGCGAATGCTCTTGAGTCGGTCGACTGGACTGCTGTGGTGGAGCGCTCGGGGCGCGACTGTCACACGCTCGCGCAATCATTGTTAAACATAGTAGTCGATAAGTTTAACATATGTTTCCCTATGCGCAAACAACCATACCTGGTAAAGGGTAACTCCTGGATAGATAGTGATATTCTAAACTTTAAAAACCTGTTGTTTGATATTATCCGTCTTAAAGAGTGTTTCCCGGAAAATGTAGATCTGATAAATGTCGCCGAGAAATACTCTGCTAAATACAACGCCATGCTAAAAAATAAGCGAACTAACCACTATTCTAAAACAATCCAAAACCACCCAAACAAAATTAAATGTATGTGGAACATAATATCCACAGAACTCGGCCGACGAAATTGCGACAGGCTCGATTATACTGATATATTACATAACCCCCAGGGGGTAGTTTTTAAATCTAAACAGGAAGCGGTAGATGCCCTTAATACGGAGTTTATTACGGCTGCTAGTAGATGCGGGGCGCCACCGGCCGACCTAGCTCGCGCACAAGCCGCGCTGAGTGCAGCCATGCCGCCCGCAGACGCCTCTCTGCGGCTGACACCGTTCTCGCCAGATGAAGTAATATTAATAATAAACAAACAGATAGCCCCAAAGAATAGCACTGACCTATACGGAATTTCACCAAGTCTACTCCGATCAGTCATCCAACCGATTGCGCCCATTGTAGCTCACATATTCAATGCCTGCATTAGAGAGGGTGTATACCCTTCACCTCTAAAAAAAGTTAAAATATCACCCCTTTACAAAGGCAAGGGTAAAAAAACCGACATTAAATCTTATCGACCAATATCGCTAGTCCCCGCCGTAAGTAAGATATTTGAAGTAGGCTTGAATAAAAGGCTTCTGTCCTTTGCCGGGCGGCTTAACATAATGTCGGAGAGGCAATATGCTTACAGAGCCGGGCGCTCCACCACCGACCTGGTGCGCGAAGTGGTGTGGCGCGTGCTGAGCGCGCGCGAAGACGGCCTGCATGTCGCGCTGTTATGCTGCGACCTTTCGCGCGCGTTTGACACCGCTGACCATCATCTTATAGCCGACAAATTAACTTTTTATGGCATGCGGGGTCCGGTTCTATCGTTGCTGAGATCTTTTGTGTCACACCGGACACAAAAGGTCTTCGGCGACAAGGGAAGGGTCAAATCGACCGAAATGATAAACACTATGGGCGTACCACAGGGCTCGTGTCTATCAAATACCATCTTCAGCCTGCTACTAAATGACCTGCCTAGTGTCATACACGAAGCAGAAATTTATATGTATGCCGACGACGTGGCCGCCGTTGTGACTGCGCCAACGGCACAAGAGCTGGAGAGGAAATTAAATTCAGTAGTTCGGCGGCTCGAGTGGTGGTTCCAATTAAATGGTCTGGCATTAAACAAGGAAAAAACTATGTTTCTCGTATTCCAGCTTAATGGCACATCACCGCCACCCTGCCGGGTCACCACCGAACAGCAAACCGCGCTGCAGATGGTCCAAACGACAAAGCTGCTAGGCTTCCATGTCGATAGCGGCCTAAAGTGGGACCACCACATAGAAGAGCTCTGCTCCAAGTTGGGCCGCTCATGCTTCGCGCTTCGTCGTCTTAGCTCAATAGTGGGACCGGATTTTTGCACTAAAAGTTTTGATAATTCTAAAGTTGAAAAAGTGATACTTATCTGATATGGGACATATTTTTAAGCATATTTGCAATATATGATGAAAAGTTAGAACGAGCGTTAGGTATAAATTAGGTATTTATATATTTTTAGTAATGATTTTTTAATATTGAATTAAAGTGCAATGTTTAAGTTCCATTGTTTATAATATGTATGACGCTATATAATGTAAAATTATTAGAAATTTTTTTAACGTGCTTCTTTGTCAAACTACAATTAGCTTATTATTTTGTCGATATTGAATTAAAGTTTAATAAATCCACAACAACATATCTAAATTTTTAAGTTAATAGGCAAGCTAAAAAGCTAGAAGAATAAGATATATGCTTTAGAATTAATATGCGTTTTTTGTCCTATAAGATCTAATATTGAATTAGAGTCTGTAAAAATAAGTCTATTACTATAAAATAATATACGCAGCCATATTATGGAAAGTAAGAAATTTCTGTGTGTAGCTTGCATTGTAATAGTAAAATCTAGTTAAAAAGGCGCGAAATTCATACATACGCCGCGCTGGTCCGTCAGTCGCCGGCGCGGCGCTCGAGAGCCTATCATAGCCTACCTATACCTCGCCCCTCGCCCCACCTCCCGCTCAGTAACACTGTCTGTCTTTTCTTATCATTCATTTGTTTGTTTACCGTGCACATATACAAATTAGATGCGGACATTACGTGAAATTAAAATATCTTATTACGTAAAAATACCTACAGCTGGTCAATCAGATCTTGTCAGTAGAAAGAGGCGGCAAATTTGAAAAATGTATTCGCGAAGGGATATCGTCCCATAGAAAATTTGAATTTCGCGCCTTTTTTTAGTGACAAGATTTGCTTGACCAGCTATATTTCATTATCTTCACTAATATTGTAATAAAAATGTACAAGATATTCACAACTATTTTTTACTATACATAGTTTGTCAAAGGACTGTCTCATTTCAAACATAGACAGGGAGAATCATCATACTATCTTTGACTTACACTAGTACTAGCACCCAAAAGGATGAATATAGTTTTTTGTTTTTATTTACTGGCAAATTGGTTTGACCAACTATACCTACTTCTGGTTCCTATTGTCATGTCCTGTCCTATTCAACGTCAATATCATAATATGTATATTATAAACCAACTGCTCAATATTACACGGTATACATCCTGAATATACAATAAGGTAAGTGGCCTCACTTACCTTATTGTATATTCCGTGTGGGCCGTATATGCCTATATACAGCCCACCTTAAATTAAAATGTTTTTTTTTTTAATGAACAGGATATGAAGTATGAAAAACTCACTCAAATAGGTTTCTCATTTATTTAAGTTTCTTCATTATACCAAAATAGTTATAAAAATATTACGATACTCTTGGAAAATAAACCTTTTATAAAAGTCATATTATCGGCCTTATTGAACACTAGCAGTGTATTACTTAATCCCGCAAAAAATAATCATTTTGACTGTAGGTAATAACAGATTTTATTGTTTTTAACTTAAGAGTTATACATATACAAATAACAATATTTGATACTTCATATCAGGAGGATTTATTTATAATAAGTGAAAATAATTATTTTGGGCCTTAATAACTAAAGATTTAAAAATTGTCTAGTTTACGCGAAAATAGTAGGTAACTAAACATAAATCTTTATTAGTTAGAGTCTGTGCGGAAAGAGAAGAGTCGTGGCAGAAACGGGAACTAAAATTTTAAATTTTATATGGCAATCAAACCTTTGACACCTGTCTTGTAAAAAGTAAACAAACTTCTGTCAATGTATATTTTTATGAACAAAAACCGCGAGTTTTATGTATAAAATATTTTCAAAACACGATAAAACCGTACATAAAACCAAAAGGAAAATTATATTTAACATTGTTCGGTTTTGTCAGCGGGAAGAAAACGGCTAAAAGCCGACTATCGACTTACAAAAAGTCGCGGAACGTGTTTCCGCTATTCGCGGGTATTGACGTTGTATTTAATATTAAATAATTACCTATTTAATAAGCCCCCTAAGTAATTTGTCTCCGGTACATAATCGGTAAGTATATTCATTCAAAATATATTAATTTTATTAAATATGCAGGTCATTCATGATCTTTAAAATAACTGACAAATAGTCTTGATACTTGCCATTTTATGCATATTTATATGTAATTTCTTTTTCAGGATTGTGTAAAAGTACCTACGGTATCTCGAATAAAAGACCGCTAATAAGTATGTGATATGCAAGAATTCCAGTTCAGATGAAGATAGTTCTATGAGTGTCCCTGGTTGTTCTGAAGCTAGCTCAAACATAAGTGACATTGAATATTTTAATTTAGACTTCGATTACAAAGAATAAAACTTTTTCTAATAAAATATTTCTTATTTTTAAGTTCGTTTACTAGGTTCTGAATAAAACTTTTTCTGATAAAATATTTCTTTATTTGTAGGTTCTGTTAGTTACGAAATTATATTTCATATTTAGCAGTGACTTTTCGGCGAAGTAAAATATCGTGAGATGAGAGAACCGGACATATCCCAATAAGGACTACCTACTTATTCACTATTTTTATTCATATTCATTATTATTAATAATGTACACATACAATACAAGTCAAGTTTACAATGGGTGAAATATATCCCAGATAAAATGACAGTTCTTTTGCCCAATTTCTACCCGATCTACCCGGTTTTAATAACTGTTGGACTGCACAGATTAGGCAGTACATAAATGAGACTTGTTTGGTACTAAAATTACAGTTGTATTGGGCAGATTCTTAACTAGTTTTAGCAGTTTTGTCAATCGCACTGTCACTTTTTAGTATCTGAGACATAAAAACAAGTGTGTTTTAAGAAGAAAACTAGTGCCTGCGCTAAATTAGAGGATTTAGTTGACGAGCCGACACCACCACCAGGCTCCGTTTAGTAAGCCGTGGTAAAAAACCGGAACAGAAGGGATTCAAGTATCATGACCTTTAGTGTCGTACTATAATCACGTGACCAGTGTTGTCAGCATAGCAAAAACCATAAAATAGCACTGGCGCGCCCTCAAATCCCACGACTCTTCTCTTTCCGCACAGACTCTACAGTATTATCATCTTTTAACATCTGGGGGCACGGAAGTGCCCCCGCCAAGACGAGCAAAGCGCACGGGCACTATCTACCTTTTCTCGAAGCGCTTTGTCGTTTTTTGGAACCCTCATAACTTGGGGTTGGATTATACCAGATAAACAAAGTTCTCGGACTTATTAAGCATATCAATTGCATAGCTCTTATACTTTAGATTTTATTCATATCTAAAAACTTTGATTTCGTCACTGACTCACTCACTTGATGATCATCAATACCGGGTACTTCCTGAAGTCCTCTAAGAAGCTGAAATTTGGTATGTAAGATAGTTTTAGTACACAAACAACAAATAAATTCAAAAACTTGAAATTTTTTATCCCTAAGAGGATGAAGAGGGGGTTTAATTTTATATGGGGAATCAATAATCGCTGAACCGATTTAGTTGAAATTTGGTATGTAGATAGGTATTGTTATGGGGAAGGATATAGAATAGATTTCAACCTCAAAGTTTACCCTTACGGGGTGAAGGCAGATTTCAACCCCAAAGTTTACCCTTACGGAGTGAAGGGTTTATATGGGGAATCAGTAAGAAGTACATTGTGTAACAGATGCCCCCAGATACTTATTTCAGGATTTTTAATAGTAAATCACCCCAACCCTTTAAATTAGGGGATGGAAGATTGTCATATGCAACTTACAAAAAGACGTGAAATCCCACCAAAAACATTTTGATGTAAAATGTTGCCCAAACGAAACCATAAGGCTCGCACTGTCAAAAAGTTATCAGATCTCTTGCCAAGCTTCTAACTCTACAAGCCCTCTAACTTTACTAGCTCTACACCAAAAGTATGTGGCTTGGCCGTTTCGTTTCTACAAGAACTATTGTATGTAAGTATAACACAAAAACCGCCCAAATGCGAGTCGGACTCCAAGGGGTCCAAGGGTTCCGTACATTACACAATTTTTAACAATATATTTTTTTTTAGAGAAAAGTGAGTAAAATGTCTTTGAAAAACCCGTAGGGATCGGAAAACTAGGTACTTAAGTCCGACTCGCGCTTGACTGCACATTTCTAATAGGTTTTCCTGTCATCTATAGGAAAAAAGCTAATATGTGTATTTTTTTCATAATTTTAGACCCAGTAGTTTCGGAGATAAGGGGGGGGATGGTCATTTTTTGTATTTTCTTAAATAACTTCTAAACTATTTATTTTATAATTATGAAAAAATATATCTAAGATTCTCACAATGCGCCCCTTCATTTGAAATATAACAAGATATAATTTTTTTTCTTCTATTTATCATTCATCTCAAAAGTTACCCCTTTATTTGAATTTCTGTTATTTACTTTACATGTATGCCCTTGGGTTATAGACTTACATGTGTATACCAAATTTCAACTTATTGGTGCAGTAGTTTCGGAGCAAATAGGCTGTGACAGACGGACAGCCAGACACACGAGTGATCCTATAAGGGTTCAGTATTTTTCCTTTTGAGGTACGGAACCCTAAAAATAATGAATTAGATAAATTTTTCACCTTATGCCCATGTGGCGGTAGCGAAACAGCCAAGCCACATATTTTGACTAAGGTGTAGAGTTAGTGAAGTTAGGGCTTGTAGAGTTTGAAGCTTGGCTCGACAAGACTGTGCCTCCAGTGTAAAAGGGTTAAACTCAAAAAATGAAATTTTTCAGTATGGCCGAAAAACGTTTCACACCGTGTTTTCTCTGCATTGTTTCTAAAAAAAATTGGTTTTTGTTTTTAGTTTAGATAGTTTAAGTCGTGAATTATAATTTGTCATTTAAATTAATCTGACTTATGTGAAAGTAACGGAAATATTGGCTTTTAAAAACAACTTAAATCCCTTTTCACAAAAATTATGAATGTGTGAAAAGGTTAAACTGCACTTTCTCTAGTGTTGCTAAAATCTTTTTGAACTTTTGTATTGTGTAAAGAAACCATTTTGGGAACTAAATATTGCATTTTTTGTAGATTGATGGTAAAAAAGACAAACCAAAAAGAATAATATCAATGTAATTAAAGAGTGACTTAATATATTTAATTACTCTGTTGAAATTGTTAATGGTTACTGAACCATTCACAATTTCAACAAAGTAATGTTGTACTATAGTAGTGTTGTACTGACAACAGGGCAGTTGTACTTGTTTGTCTTACTTTACTAACAAAGATGGGGCTTTGTTTTTTTTTTTATTGTTGCACAATTATTTTATAATCAGCCTTTTAGATGTCTTTACTTCTACAGGACTTTCTTTTTGTTATTTGACTTCCACCGTTTTGCACAACATTGACCAACTAAAAAAAATATATGGAAAGGAATCTAAGTGAACATTAACCATCATCATTAACTCAATTTAGCGAAACTAGATGGTGAAAAACGGTCAAAGTAAATTATTTATACCCCTTTACACATAATGACGTCTTAAAAAATGTTTGTGAATAATAAAAAAACTTAAGTTTTACCGTCATTCACGAACTAGACTCGGTAGTTGAGATAGATCTAAGTGAATTTTGATTTTTTTACACCTAATGTTTCTTGAAATGTATTTTATTCACTAAGATTAAACTTTACTTTAACCATCGTTCGTAACACGATTCTTAAGTTACAAATTTTTTAAACGAGATTATATAAAAATAAATCGTTTTGAACATAATGGTTGTGATTTTTGGAAAAGTTTAATCGCTTTGCACAATCGATATCTCAGCAATTAGAAGTCATAGGGCAGTGGGTGTCAGCACAAAAGATGTAGTTTCATGAAATAAACCTTTTACTGGCAAAATTTGTAATTTGGCCAAACTCGAGTTTAACCCTTTTACACTGGAGGCACAGATTAGAGATCTGACAACTTTTTGATAGTGCGAGTAGTGGTTTCGTCTTGGCAACAATTTACATGAAAATGTGTTTGGTGGGATAATTTTTTACAGTATAAATATTTATTCGTAACAGTAAGTATTATCTTTTAACATAATTTTTACAGTACATCTGGTGCTACATTACGACACCGGTGCTATAATAAGCACATTAAAACACTCCCGTTGGCCGTGTTTTAAAATTCGTCACTCGTTGCAAAATATCTATTTTTCGCACTTCTATCGTAAATACCTACCTATGTATTAACAAAAAAAAGTCACTTGTAAATAGTACAAGGCAGTACCTTTAAAAAGTATAAGTGCCTCAATGTTATTAGACTTTTTGATTCTTTAAAACGTCTTTAGGTCAATAAAGCAAGTGAAACATTATTAGAGTTAGACCAAGAAAAGTCTGCAGCAATTTTGACAGCCCACGCAGTGCAAGTGTTATTTATAAGTCATAATTTCATAGAAGTTTCTTCAAATCGACCTTATTAATAAGAGATTAAAAATATTCAAAATTTACTTAAAATATTTTAATCTAATATTTCATCTCATACGTTCAATAAGGCCCGGGACTGGACCTTTTTACCTGCACTGACAGTGGGCCTTCTAAGCAACAAGTAGAAATTCAGAATAATTGGGAATAATAGGGAGCAACTGCTACTTTTGAATGCTGGGCCTTGTTACCCGCCGGGCCTCATATGCCTGCACCTCACCTACTTTATTTATTTGTTTTACAAGGGGAAAAGTTGTTTATTAACCGCTCGTGCATTTTTTTATTAAATAGGAGGCAAACGAGCAGGTGGATCACCTGGTGGTTAGCGATTACCGCCGGCCATGGACACCCGCAACACCAGAAGGGTTGCAAGCGCGTTGCCGACCTTTAAGATGGGGGTCTTTGAAGGTTTGAAGGTCGTATCGGACAGTTCATTCCACAGTTTGGCTGTGCGAGGCAGGAAATACATTCACAAATTCAAACATTCTAAAATTGAACCACGAGCGTAGCGAGTGGTTCGTAAAGTTGAACCTTGAGGGTAGTGAAGGTTTCAAGGGACGAAGGTTAAATAAAATTTTCACCACATCAGCTCGTAAAGGCCCTCTTGATTGTTCGAAACGGATAAGAAAAGTGGCATTTAATTTGATGCAAATTTTGAGTTGTTTCCGTAGGTAAATAGGATCAGTTGGTTGGTAATATTGACGTTAAAATGATAAATATTGAATAACGTTAGTTTGAAATTGATTTTATAATAAAGTAAATATTATCGGAGATGATCGCTCTTAAAAAATATATGTCGCTAGTCATTTATAACCTAAAAGCGCCAAATTACGCAAAATTATATTGAAATGACCTGTGTATTGAATTTGAAGAATATTTTAACAAGGGTAGTTATCTGTATGACAATGCACCTAAAATAATTTTCAAATGTATCTATTATTTCATTTATTTCTATACTTAACACGATAACGAATTCTACGTATACGAAACCGCGGGCAATCCCTAGTACATATAGAAATAAATAAGGGAAGGTAAGTTTCCATTAGTGTACTGTGTAAAATAACTATTTACCATTGATAATAATTTTATAAACGCTTTGCGTATTATTAAGGGCACCGCGCTAACCGCTAGCCCGCGACCGTCGATCGCTGCCCCCTGCCACGGCGCACAGCGCGGCGCACAGCGCGGCGCGCGAAAACGCCGTGCGTTTGAAATGTAACTTAATATAAGCTCGGAATGCATACTTACGTATCAGTATTTAGTGTCGCCGTGATTTTATATTTCTAATCTTTTGTGTGAGAAGTAAGATCTTTATTATGACCGTGTAATATTAACTCTACAAACTTTAATTCAATATTGGCTATACTGCTTAACCAGAAATCAATATCTAGACAAGCACATTGTCTACATTTCTAACTTTTTACATGTATACTAAGTTGATAGATTATATCGTAATTTTGCAATATCAGCTACTCTAATTCTGTATTTGCATAATAATTCGTGTTTTTACGTTCACCAGAAAGCAGCTGTTCCAGATTTCTAAAAACCGAATATTGTGAA
This sequence comes from Cydia fagiglandana, assembly GCF_963556715.1. Lineage (NCBI taxonomy): Eukaryota > Metazoa > Arthropoda > Insecta > Lepidoptera > Tortricidae > Cydia > Cydia fagiglandana. The sequence continues at coordinate 6,656,641 of NC_085953.1, read as the reverse complement.
TAAATTAAAGTGTTATTGAATATGTTAAAGTTTTTTGTAACTTTAATTTTATATTTACATAGTTATTTAGCAAAAATTGAAATATTTAAATATGGCCGAACGCTCCACCTAAAATTTTCTAACTTTTTACATGAATGTTATTTAACATGCTTCCAATAACATATCAAAAAAGAAAAAACTTTAATGTTATCAAAACCCATTTTTGTTCCACCGCTGGTCTATCTAGCGAGCACGGCTTCTCGCGACGTAGTATTGTCATGCTACTACGCGACTGTCCACAGTCTCATTACCTACGGCGTGGAACTGTGGGCACGCGCAGCAGACGCCGGGCGAGCTTTTAGGATGCAAAAGCGGGCTGTGCGCGCCATTGCCGGGGTGCCCGAAGATGCATCGTGCAGAGAGCTATTTAAGGAATTAAAGATTATGCCCCTTCCCTGCGAGTTCATCTACAGGGTAGCTCTCTTCACGTACAACAACTTGGGTACGTTCCGTCAACGTGGTGTGAACCCATCCCGCGAGTTGCGCAGCAACAAGCTCGCCCACCTCCTCGTCACCCCAGCACACAAACTGCGCAAATCCGAAAGGTCGGTGTACGTCGTCGGCCCGTCAGTGTACAACAGACTGCCGGACGAAATAAAAAATACTGCGGCTTCTGCGGTGGCCTTTAAGTCAAGATTGCGAAAGTGGCTTCTTAGACATACATTTTATTCTATAGACGAGTTCTTTGAGCTCCCTAACATATAAATATAACTTATGATAGCATAAGTATACAGTATGTTATAAATCAAATGTACCAATTATTATTATTATTATTTATCGAATGTGTAAATTACTGTAAATATTAAAATAAATGTACCTACCAATTAAAATGTAAAACCATCATGAGATCATGACATGTAACTTGGCGTTATAAATAAAGTATTTGTATTTGTATTTGTTTCCTAGCGTAGGAAAAGCACGTGTTGATGTAATCTATAGAAAGCTTAATAGTTATTTGTACAACAAGAGATCAAAGTTTGATATTTCTTCGAGTGCTTATTTTGAATCCCGTGCAAGCGAAAGATTCTATAATAGATTCACGAGCGTAGCGAGTGAATCTAATTTAGAATCTTGAGCGTAGTAAGGGATTCAAAAGCGTACGAGATGTAAATAACTTTGATCTCGTGTAGTACACAACATTTTTCACCCTAAGCAGTGAGAACATACCTAGAGGGACAGAGATAATAGAACCCAAGTATATCGAACTTGTATTAGACCCCGCATGTTGAAATGATATTTGACTATAAAAGTCACTTGAATGACATTTTGTCTCACTCAGTGAGCAAAATGCGATTTTGCTCACTCATACTGTCTCACTAAGTGTGCAAAATGCGATTTTGCTCACTGAGTGAGACAAAATGACTCAGTGAGCAAAATCGCAATTTGCTCACTGTTTTTAAGAAGCAAAGTACCCTTGTTCGAGCTGCTGAGGTGAAAATAATATTATAGGTGCATTAATTGTTGGTCCCTGCCTGGTAACAATGGTAACGCTTACCCTGTACGCGATGTACAGTCAGCGTCAATAGTAGCGGTTAAAAAAACACATCTAAAGTATTTGCCTCCATTGAATACTATTACAAATAGATATATCTACAGGGTGGAAAGATAAGTCGGGCCCTGGAGGGAAACTACCTTAAATCCTTAAGCTGGCTCGTTTTACTTAAAGGAGACATTCTTTTATTTTTAAAAAGAAACGAAACTACATTCAAAGATTTTCTAAAACTCGCTTGCCTCGCCCGGGACTCGAACAGACTAAAAATTCCAAAAAATAAAAACTCGCAATTTTATTCTACTAGTCGATACAGTTAATGTTAATGATAACATTTCTCTAAGAAAGATTACCTCTTACACTCGTCTGTCGTACAAAATATGCATAAAATCTAATATTTAGTACTTAAGATTTTTTTAGACAAGCCAAATTGAAGAAAAAAACAAAAATTCTTTGAATGCAGTTTTGTTTCTTTTTAAAAATAAAGGAATGTCTCCTTTAAGTAAAATGAGCCAGCTTAATGATTTAAGGTAGTTTCCCTCCAGGGCCTGACTTATCTTTCCACCCTGTATATCTGTAAAGAGCGGCACGGCGTTCATATTAAACAAATGCGCTACCGCGAACCACGACGACGACTTCGACGTGTTGTGTTGCCTCCTGCCTAAATGTTACACTTACGTACGAATTTACAAGTGCGATAGAGAGGCAACACGTTGAACGTTGTTCGCGGTAGGCCCTCAGCATCTGCTCAAATCTCTCGGACGCTCCGCGCGCAAAGCTGAACGCGCCGCTCGATGGACGCTCGCCTCTTAGGCCGTACACTAATAAAAAACGTTCTCCCACAAAAGCAAAAACTCGCTTATCGTTACTCGCTTCTCGCTTATAGCTGCTGGTCAGACCTTACACAATCCAATGGCCCCAATGCTCCTAACTTTGCGACAATATCCTCAAACTAGCGTCCTATCTAAATATTTATTACTAAAATATCCAGACCCAAGTTAGGTCTTGTCGTAAATATAGGAATCCAATAAAGATAAATCACTTAGGATTGCAAACGTGTATTAAAAAGGATAACAGCCTTGTGGCATGCGAAATATAATCCAATTTCATGTTCATGAAATGAAAAGTCGCGAATAGGATATACAGGTTGACTTGTACTACTATTTGAATATGAAGTTTTAACTTCTACGTTGGCATAATATTCATACACAAAAAATAGTCAGCTTCATTTGAAATTTCGAATTCTTTTCTCCAAACTTTTTTTTTTAATTGTGCATTGGCTTTATTTGTGTAAAAACACTTTTAAAAAACAGTAAGGGGTTGTATGTGGATGTGGATGTATCTATACTTATTTTCACATAGTAAAACTACATTATTTGCAGTATTTGCAGTAAAGAAGATACGAGCGTACGAGATTTTATTTCTTCAATACTATTTCAGGAGAAACTATGTAATAAAACACAGAATGCATCAGAAAGCATCTAAAAATAATTCAATTTTAGTTTCATTTAACGATCTATTATAGGCTTTATGCGTCTACAAAATCTTATGACTTTAGATATAATTTGATTTCAATGACAATAGGTGATGATATTACTGTAGGTAAAAGTAAAAAGCAGGCATATGTGCGTGGAAAACCTAGAATATATAGAAGAGAAAGTTGAGTGTCCAATGTCCAAGCTATTGCAATATTATGCGAGTATTTGCATTTTATGCTCCACAAGGGATTTTTCTTCGGCCGTCTGCTTTCAAAATGATGTTTACGTGGTTATCTTCAGGGGCGGGTCGAAAATTTGTCATTTTTAGGCGTATTTTCTTATAAATTTCAATATTCGGTACGATATATTCATATTACTGATAATCGGGTTTTTGTATGCAAGCACGGCACACTCGACGACAAAAAGTTACCAAAAAAGGTTTCCACCTTGTATTTTCATACAACCTGTTAAAGAGCTCATAATGAAACGCATACGACTAATGTGTAGATATCTTTGAGCTCTTAAACACTTCTACACATAAGTAAAATAGGTGAATTGAGAGTCTGGAGTAGTCTTGAAACTCAACTAAAATATTTTTATGTCTGATGTCAATGAACTGTTTTTAGTCCATATACTCGTAGATAGATTACTTCAAGCAATTGAAGTGTTACAATTATAGCTAGTTAGCTCAAATCCATAACTAAGTGATTAACAGAAAATCGCTATTAACCTTTTCCAGACATCCAACAGCTATTCAATTACGAAATTTTCCTGCCAAGTTAACGCTCCGATTACAAAATTATCCAATTAATTCCAATTTAGGCAAGTAATTATCTTTGAAGGTACATTTTCGCGAATTATACGTTTCCACCTGGTAACTGGTTTGGGTCAAGGCCTGGCTAGCCAGCGTATTCCTATGATTTTGAAATATTTTGAATCGGATTCCTGTATTTCTACTTTTGAACACTCGCCAGGAACATACCAACTCATAACTTTAAGAACAGGAATGTATTAAAATATTTTATTTCAACTTGTCCATCTTAGAGGGGAATCGTAAGAATAAATGTCAGCCCGAGCCCCTGAATTACGATACGTTCGCTAAGGCCCGCTAGAGGACCATCTCAAGTGTTATGGCCCGTTTGAGTGAAAACGTATGGAATTGGGTGGACCTGTTTTCCCTTAGTTTTACGGCTCTCTATTTGTCTGAGGTCTCACGATGCTTTTATTCTTCAAGATTCTGTATTAAACATGATCTGTTATAGTTACATCCATTTGTTAGTGCGTATTTTTATACAATTGAATGTATATTTAGCTGATAATATCCGTCTAAGCTAACCCTGTACAGACTTTGCAGTGATAGACTGTGGAAGTATTACCATAAATGTCAAATTACTATGAACATTTGACTTCATAATGGCATTTTCACAGTTTGACGTACATTACTTTAGACGGACGTCATCAATGCTGTAAACTGAAAATCTACGCGGCATAACGTACCTTACTTCAAGGCTGAAGTAGCCATTTACAAATCAGGAAAACCTTATTATTTCAGCAAACCTTGAGCTAACACAGCCTCGCCCGAGCCATAAATAACAATTTATTATGTAAGTAGGTCTAATAAGCAGTGGTGGTCGAGTGGATATGACGTCTGACTTTCAATCCGGAGGTCGCGGGTTCAAATCCTTGCTCGTACCAATGAGTTTTTCGGAACTTATGTACGAAATATCATTTGATATTTACCACTATAGCTTTTCGGTGAAGGAAAACATCGTGAGGAAACCTGCATACATCTGCGAAGAAATTCCAAGGTGTATGTGAAGTCCCCAATCCGCATTGGGCTAGCGTGGGGACTAAACTTGTGAACTAAAGCTGTTCAGCTTGTAATCCGTATTGTATTATTAACGCTAACGTGAGCAGGCCGTAGTGGGATTGTTTACGCTTGGCTTGGCGGGTTTTTCATTGGCTGTATACCTTACATGCTATAGTAATTTGTCAGAAACTGATTGAACGCCACCGGGCTGTAGTGTTTAGTTGTTTACCGTATTATCGCGCACACATCATAATCACATACGGTTGTGATGCTTCACATTAGGCTTCTCTTAAACGTAGCCTCTGTGCGCTACTGTAACAATGCCTTTATGCTTAGTAGCACAGGACCGAAGGGACACAATCTCGTCCGCGAGATAGACTACCCGTCCCTTCCTAATGAATACAGTACAGAAAAAGCCGGGTACCTACTCTATCTCACCAGCAAGATACTGTCGCGGCGTTCTACTGTGCTAAGTCGGCTGTATACAAAACAGTACTATAATTTTCATATTATTCTTCATGGCATAAACATTCTTGAGTTAGACCAAGACAAGTCTGCAACGATTTCAATAGCACACGTAGTGCAAGTGTTATTTATACGTCATAAGTTTATAGAAGTTTGACGTTGAAATAACACTTGCACTGCGTGTGTTATCATAATCGTGGCAGACTTTTCTTGGTCTAACTCTTAATCATCTTACACTGGCGCCCAACGTGGGGCATCATTTTAATTTGATTGTAAACTAACTCAACTCCTTTCTTTCCAGATAGACTCTACTTCGCAACACTAAAAACGGGCTACAAACCGAAGCCAACCAGAAACAGCAAGTACTTCCACATCGAAGATGACATCCAGTACGAGAATTTCTACTTCGACTTTGGACCTTATCACCTGTGCCATTTGTACCAGTTTTGCAATAAACTCACTGAGGAACTGGAGAAGAACCCGAAGAAAAAGATCGTGTTTTATACGAGCAACAATGAGACGCTTAGGCTCAACGCCGCGTACCTTATTGGGAGCTATCAGGTACTTACATACATACATACATATAATCACGCCTATTTCCCGGAGGGGTAGGCAGAGACCACGGATTTCTCTTGCTACGATCCTGACATACCTCTTTCGCTTCCTTCACTTTCATAACATTTCTCATACACGCTCGCCGGTTTAGGGTGCTCTTGACCTGGTCTTTCTTCAGGATTTTCCCAATCAGGTACTTACAAATGACATACTGTACATACGTAGATTTTATATTCATCTAGGCCTTTTTCTATTTAGACGTAAAATTTCAACTCGTTCTTCTTGATGCCGGTGTGTCGACTTGACTTGAACCTTGTCAAGATTGCAGGCTACTAAACTATGACCAAAACGAAGTTGAAAGTTGAAACAGATTTCTTTTTTTATTACTCATATGGTTGGTCTTAATTGGCTTGCATTTTCCTAAATTCTTTGAGTAAGCAATAAAAACACAGATGGACAATAAACCAGATGCGCAATAAAAAACAAATAAAACCACTATGCATATTTTTATTTGTGAAAGTAGCGTGATTCTTTTGTTAAGTGTAATTTCTCACACTATTGCTTGTGTTCTCCATTTAATGTTGGTATGAAGAATCTATGAATCTTACACCAAATAAGATGATTTGGAAACTTTAACTTTTATGTCACATTTTTACATTATAGGATCATTCATTTGTTCAACTTATTTTATGGCGTTATTCATAACCGTCAGTCAAATCTATCAACCCGATGATAATTGATGTCCCTGTCCCTATCTGTCATTTTCACATTTGTGTTTCTTAGAAAGAAACAAAATTTAACAGAATTTTGCCATTGAATAAGGGGTATTATTAATTAACCGAAATAAAACCCGATCAGGCAGATCTGATCGACAAACAGGCCGTGACGGCAACTTGACAACGGATCTCTCATTGGTTCCAATAAATATTTAAAAACCTATTGCCAAAGTAAATTACGCTTTAAACCAAACGATGCAAGGTATTAATCGGTCTAACTAGCAGCCTAATACCCAAGTCCAATCAAAATTCAACTTTAAAGTAACTAGGTGGTAGGGTGTAGAATCGATTGGTTTTCGTGGATGTCACGTGCGTTACCTATACCGTCTCGTTTCTCTCGTTTCGCTGTTTATTGGATAATGGAGGCGCGTGGGAATGCATTGTTCGTAGACAATTACCTTCACATAAGACAAATGACGAAGAGCATCAGTTTTTCCTATATACATACGTCCTTTTGTGATTGAGACTCTCGTCGAAGGTCGGTTCTATTTTGGCTTTAAACATATAGGCAATTTAATCAATTAAAATGCTATGCGTTTCAGTACGGGGCAGATGTATGGACGCATTTGTAAAATTAGGCCGTTCATTGATTGCCCTAATGTGCACTTTAGGCAGTCATATATACGTGCTAATTGTTTCGTTGTACGTGTTATGTGATTGTAATTGTTATTTTCATGAGCTAGTCTGTGATTTATGATGAAAGGGGATGAGAATAATAGGCACTTTGTAAAGTAAGCATTATTACATTAGTATATTATAATTAATAGGTTGTTAGACGAGAAAATAAATTCTGTTTGATTTGACGAACATTTGTCTTTAGATTGATCGGAGTACACAGATTCATTCACATACAGCCAATACGTAAGAGAATTAACTAGCGAAATAGAAAAAATCCGTATTTGATTATTTAAGCGTAAAAAAATGGCGTGGTTAGCTAGAGTCTTAAGATATTCGGACATAAGTACATGACTGGGAATATTTTAGTCTGAAGCACACTTAACAACATCTTGTTTAATGTTTTATGTCTAAAACGATCTTTATAATTTCCAGATAATATATCAAAACGGGTCCCCCGGCGCAGTCTACAAGCAGCTAACGGACGGATCAGAATGGTCCCTTCTGAACTTCCGTGATGCGTCTGGGGGCCCTCCACTCTTCGACATATCTCTGCTGGACGTCCTTCACGGCATGAAGGTGGCGCATGACGCTGGGTTCTTCCATTTTGATCATTTTGATGCGGACCAATATTTGTTCTATGAGGTGAGTTACAGTTTGGTGCCGTGACCAGGATTACCGGACGGATCTGAATATAATTTAATCGTAGTACGATTTGGGGTCACGATACAGATGACAAAACGTGATGACGATAGTATGTATAACTGAACAACTTTTCCCATGCATTCAAATCATCAATATAATAAACTCGAAAAGATACTCATATTCCCATACGTTCCGGCATTTTTGAAAATACTTTGTTTTTTTGAGACACTTGATAGCTGATACTTAAGATAGAAAGATAGTGCATGTTTTAGAGGCCCCATGAAAAGTGCGTGCTTGTTTTGCACGGACATGCTAGATTGCCTTTCTATTTCGTTTAAGTACTAGATATAGAACAAGAATGTTTCAATTTAAATGTTGTCAACACAACATTGAAACAAAGCTCTCCTTTGTATGAAAATGTTTAGCATACCTGAGATAAGGCGTCGGATGTAGACGCGGAGATTAGATTCTTCGAGTTATTAGAGCGAGTGAGTCATAGTTTAGAATGTTAATTTAGCAAACTCTTGCTAATTCTCCTGGTATGTTAGGAGTTGCATCTCCAGTAATAGAAACTACAAAAATTTTGCTGTTATATACTGCTATAGAGTAGGTACGTAAGTACAGGGCATCTTTTCAAAGAAAATATCATCTTCTCTATATAGCGTTTATCTGGACGGATATAATATATAAATCTATGTTTTAACGCTTTATGATCCTGCCACAATTTTTCTGTTTACTTCCTTTAACTTAAGTGAAGAAACCGCGCTTTTTTTAAGTTTGCCGACTGCTAAAATATGGATCTTACAAGGATAATGTATGCATTCTTACTGCCAAATGTGTGCAAGCGTGGTACAGAGTCTATCATGTTATTCAACTTAAACAAGAGGTTGGGGCAAACTCGGCTCCGTTTGGCTCAGCATTGCTGCAACACAACTTGACGTCCCTTTGCGTGCACGACCACAGATAAGATAATGGCTTGAATTTTGACAACCCTAAATAGCCGAAAGAGATAGTACCATATATTAGAAAAGGACAGCATGATTCGACCCTGAACCGCTGTCAAACTTCGGTTTTGTAGGAAGTTTCTGTTCTGTACGGTGGTACTATTATTTATTCTGTGCTTAAACTCCATTTTCAGAAAGTGGAGAACGGCGACCTAAACTGGATAGTCCCCGGCAAGATGCTCGCTTTCTCCGGCCCCCACCACCGCTCGCGGCTCGACCGCGGCTACCCCCTCCACAGCCCCGAGCACTACCACGACTACTTCCGTCGTCACAACGTCACGACGATCGTGCGACTGAATAAGAAGTCGTACGACGCGCGGCAGTTCACGGCGCATGGTTTCGAGCATAGGGAACTCTTTTTTGTGGATGGATCGGTGCCTTCGGATCTGATTGTGAATCGGTTTATAAGGATATCGGAAGCTGCGAAGGGAGCTGTTGCTGTGCATTGTAAAGGTAAGTTTTAGATTATAAATAAAACTAAATTACTCTGTGAACTCGAGCACTACCACGACTACTTCCGTCGTCACAACGTCACGACGATCGTGCGACTGAACAAGAAGTCGTACGACGTGCGGCAGTTCCCGGCGCATGGTTTTGAGCATAGGGAACTCTTTTTTGTGGATGGATCTGTGCCTTCGGATCTGATTGTGAATCGGTTTATAAGGATATCGGAAGTTGCGAAGGGAGCTGTTGCTGTGCATTGTAAAGGTTAGTTTTATTCTAAAAGTAGATTTCAATCAGTCAATCAAAGCATTCATCTTCAGTCAACTAAGGCCCATAGATGCCCATAGATAGATAGATACATACCTTACAAACTAATATATACAATAATAAAAATCTTAAATACTAAAAAACAAAAAAATCCATACTATAGAAACTATCACTATCGTGTGACTGAACAGAAACTTTTTACCATCGATGACTCGTGAATTAAAAGCTGTCATTTCATATATGTATATAAGTGTAAGTCATAGGACTACTTTATTGTGGCTGTTTGGGCTCTCATTTATGTTGTGTAATCCCATTGAAAGGTTTTGCGTTATTGCCGGTGCTTTAGTTTATTGTAGCCACTACTAATAAATGAACGTAGGGGCTATTCATAAATTACGTCATTTCAAATTAGGGGGGGGGGGGGGGTCTGGACATCGGATGACGGTAGTATGAAGTAGGAGGAAATGAGGTCATTTGAAGCATGATTTTTGGATGATTATAGGGGGGGGTGTCGAAATTCGTCAAAAATCGATGACGTAATTTATGGACAGCCCCGTAACAACAGAATATCCGTTTCATCGAGCGAATTATTAACAACTATACTTCAAAATAATTATTGATCAAATTGGTTCTTTTTTCATCCGATTTTGGTTAAAAGATCTCTCTCAATATTTAAAACATCACCTTAACTCTTTTATTTTATTTTCAGCGGGCTTAGGCCGGACGGGAACCTTGATAGCATGCTACATGATGAAGCACCACGGCTTCACAGCGCGGGAGGCCATCGCGTGGCTGCGAGTGTGTCGCCCGGGCTCTGTCATCGGCCACCAACAGTGGTTCCTTGAGAAGTCAGTATTTGCATAGGCATATGCCTAAAGATATTATATTTACAGTTTACACCCAGCCGTAAAGTAGAATGGGCTACTAATATATTTAGGCTTATTATTAAGCGGGCAACTAAAATATTAAACAGGAACTTTCACTGAGCATATAATAATATAATTTGGCTGTGCATTAATATTTTGGCACCAGTAAATTTATATTAGCCTCAATTTAAGCATCATATTATTCAAAAACTGGCAGCAAAATCAAGCCACCCAAAAAAAATTAATAGGGAACTTGAATTGATAGATTGGCGTCTAAAATAATAAGTTGGCAACTAATATTGTAAAGCGATCATAAAATTTGGTTGTTTATATATTTTGTACATAAACAGAATACCTAAGATACCTATACACATAAGCTTTAAATGCACCATTTTTAAATAATTTGAATTTAAACATAAATGCTACTTTAAATTGACAAATTTCCTAAACCACAAAACGCCACAAATTTATATACGTATAATACCCTACTATACTTAAAAATAAATACTTAAATTTTTTTTATTGTAAGCTTATGAGACCAGATGTTAAAATTATTTGTTTTTAAATTTTGATTGCATGACATATCGCTGGCCCAATATTGCAGGGTTCTATGTTTCACTTTTATCGAACTGAAATTTAAACATTGTACAAACATCTTAAAAATGTAACGTAGAACCCTGTAATATTGGGCCAGCGACGTGTAGTTTCGTTTTACTATCAATGGAGAACAATTTTAATTTTTTCCAGTGTTCAACCCCGAATGCACGCAGAGGGCGAGGCGTATCGCCGCCGGCATCACATAACAGCGTTCCCCGTGTTCACACGAGGCATCTACTGCGATCTGCCGCCCGAAGAGAAACCTGTATCTCTACAGACGATACTGCATAATAAGAACACCAATAACAAGGTAAGGAAAGTCACGTTACAAGGACAAGTTCACATTTGGTGAACAGTCAGCGGTGAACTAATGAACAGTTATTGGTTTCAGAAGCGTTATAATGACTAAGAAAAAAGTGCCCTCATAATGTATGGAATGGAGCCATATCAGATATCAAATGTCCCTGTGTGGACAGTGCTACCGTTTTTTTCAATTCAATCACTTAATAAAAGTCTAAAAACCGCCTTATTTACCGTAAATTATGAATGTCACATAACATTTCTTTATTTCTAGCTGGATAACGCAAACGCCCTCAACGCAAACGAAATAGACTCGGAAAACAACGTAACAGCGGTCATCGGCAAATACAAGACCACCGCCACCGCCATGCTACCCACCAAGACCGTCTTCACCCCCAAAATGAACTACATGCTCCCAACTAATAACATCAGGAACGCGGCCAATACTAATCTGAAGACTGCACAGCCAAGGATACTAAACTCCACCCTAAAGTCCCACTACGCAGCTAAAACGTCAACCTTCCCGCCAACAAGAAGTGCCAATTCCCAAGCGAAAATCTCTGGTGTCAAAGCGCAATTCACTGGCAAAAGCAGCTTCCACGGCCAGCGAGCCAACCTCGCGCGACCTGTCGGCTACTCGCACGGAACTAGCCCTCTAAAAACATTCACAAGAAAAACTGTCACAAAAATCACCAATAACGAAACCACAGTTGTTAACACGCTCAGCAATGTAACTTCAACCTTATCAGCTTTAACAGAGAATTGCCATTTGAACGGCAAAAATCGCTTACCATCAGAGCCGAATTTAAAAACGGTCGCCGCCAAAACGACGCCAACTAACGTGAATTCGAGAAAGAAATTAATCGTGCGCTCGAACTCTAGTTCAAGGAAAAAACTGCCGAAGAATAATGTCGGTAAAAGCAGTTTGGAGTCCACTCAAGACCTGTCTTCCAGTGATACGAATGTCACCAACATATCTGCCGATTCCTTGGAAACTCCTTTCAGGTTTAGGCGAAAACGGGATAAGTCGAGCAGCCCTGAGCCTATGGACTGCATATCGAATTCCATTATAACTGCCGATGTCACTCCTGAAAACTTTGAAGAGACCACAAACTCCCAAGGAAATAAATTATACAAAATCAAGGCGTTAAGAAAAAAATGTCCCGCGTTTGGGGTGAGTCTTCTGAAGAAGGACGGAGTGCAGACTCGCTCGAGTACTTGTACAACCTCTACTGTTAAGAAGAAATGATCTCGATGTGGTTAATGTAGTTGTATTTGCACTTCAGATTCTATATAGGAATGTGCTTAGCACATTTAGCGTCGATTGCATACATTCGTTTACTGACTTATCAATGTAACTGATGAGTTTCAACGGTGAAAGCCTATCACATCAGCTTCTTACGCAATACTTCTCGTAGAGCTGTGTCCAGGGGCCCGTTTCTCAAAAGCTTGTAACTTGTAATTAGAGATGAAAATGGCGAAAGATTCATGTTGTTTCTTTCGAAACTTTGTATCTTTCCTATAAAATACATGTAACTTTCGAAAAAAACAAAACTGACGTTTGTCTGACAAAGACAATCATACACGTATAATACCTGTTTTATACTGTGTATTTTACATGTTTATTTAATAATGACGTGTCATGTCACATAGAGCATAGATTAAAAGTATTTTGTCATAATTGATAATTTCAACCTCTTTAGTTAACTGATATTGAAATATATTCTGAGCGGAATGAAAAGTCACCTGTTTGTATGAGAGCCAATACGTTCCGAGTCACTATTCATAATATAATATAATAATGCGAAAAATACAATGTATTTTACACGTAAAAAACTTAAACTTGCGAAAGATTCAATCGAAGATCCGCAAGGAAAGATACTGTATTTTATTGAAAAATACAGGGGCCTTTGAAAGATACATGTATCTTTCATGTAATTTTCATCGCTACTTGTAATACAAGTGGAAGTCCCTTTCTAACAAAAGCTGTCAAAAAGTGACATCCGCTTGTATTACAAGTTACAAGCTATTGAGAAACGGGCCCCAGATCTGGCTAAAAGCTCTCGGCAAGTATATGCCATTCAATACTGCATGCAATTTTAACTGATCCATTTTCAGGTGTATTTCCGTCCTAATGATAACGTTTCTAAGAAACTGTCCTTACGTTTTCGATAAGCATTTTATCTGGTGATATATATGAGCCTGCTGAGTGGAATTATAGTATATTAATCATACATCAACTAACTGGAATAGTGTCCGTGCCAGGCGTGGCTCACTCCGCGATTTCGTCGCTTTGCTACAGGTAGCTAAAAGTACATCCGTTCCACACCAATTTTAGGGTTTGCCATAAGCCGCGAGTGGCGCTGTCGCCACCTAGCGGCCATATCTGTGCTGATCGTAACAGACGTTTTGTTAGAGAGTGAGTCTTCTGTACCTAGTACTATTATTTATTCTGTGTCCGTGCCTACACATAATGTGTGTAAATTTTATAATTATCCAAAATTGCATAGAATACCAGTTGTACGAGTGGTTAATGTGCAAAGCGAATTTGACACTAAAAGTGTCAAAGATATAGGCAAGCCTATTTTTAGGTTATTCCCACTAGTTACCACCAAGTTGTTACCTGTGGTAACTACTGGGAATTTGTTTACTGTCGCCCGCGGGACCGATATTACCTTCAAAGCCTCCCATCTTAAATGCCAGCGACGCAATTGTAACAAAAAAGATAGCTTAGTTCATACGTAAGTTCCTAAATGAATGTATGTACATGTTATGTGTATAGAGAGTATATAAATCTGTGTTGTAAAACCCCACATCAGAGCCTAAACCTTTACACATAGTTGTCTAGGTCGATTGATTGCCTACACTCGCAGCTACATTAGTTTTAAGCTTTCTCTCTAAAAGATAAGAAAAGTTTTTTTTACTAGGGTTTGCTAAGGAAATCGAACTGTGCATATTTGTGACGTCCCACAGGTAAAGGTACCTTATGGCGGTTGGAGCTTACGCTATTATTAACGTCGCTCCAATATTATTGCGGCGCTATGTGACGTAAGTGCCAGCCGCCACAAGGTACCTTTTACCATGGAACGTCACATTTTTTATCTTTTGTATTCAAGATAAAATGTACTGACGGGTTGAGGTTGCTTTTATAATTTTTATAGTTATATAATTTGTCAGATTATTTTGATCTATTATTTATGTCGTTAGATTTATTAATTGTATAACACGAGGAAAGTCTAAGGCAAATTCGTATTTAGAATTTGACAGCTAATGTAGAGCGCTGAACAGCTACATTATATGGACCGTGCGCGTTGGAGGATCTGCCATCTTGTGGCCTGAATCGGAAACATATGTGCACTTGTGCACTGCCAAAACAAGTGCTACCATCTACCGTTCGTCGGTACGTTTCCTTGTGCATATTAGGTTCTGCCATCTTGTAGGCTACATCGGAAGCATAAACGTCACATTTACGCCACGCGCCAAAAATCTGACCGCTCCTATGCTGCCCCCTATAGTTCATGCACAGGGGCCTATATGTTACGATGGTTGTCAATAGTTGACGTTTGTCATGCAGTTACAAGATGACACCCTACAGCGCCATATATTTCAGCTTTCAAACTCTCTTTTTCTTATATTTTAGTCATCTTATACCTCGGAGTAATTAACAATGGAGCCGCCATTAACAGGCGTTCCCCTCTGTCGAAAATAGGCGGCCAATGGTCAACCACATGTCAACCCCATGTATGGACAGACGTTTATCTGACTTGACGTACCTATACATTTGATGTGCCCTTCCCCCGCAAAAAACGGCAGACTATTTTGTACCGAAAATTTTAGACATGGCGTCTCCGTTGGTTATATCCTCTAAGTCTTATACAGTCAATGAATTTTTGGGTTCGTGAAATGAGATTAAATTAGCGCTAATAAGTGCTCAAGTAATTTTGAACAAATCCATATTTGGTTCTAAAATAGGTTTATTATCTATCGTTTTAACAAAGAGAATTTAGTATAGAGACGAATTGTTAAAGTAATTTTATTTTTGTAGCCACAGTAAATTTACTGGCATCTTTCGCCCGCCTGCCATCGCTAGAAAAGCTGGCACCATACCTTTGGCTATGCTCATGTAGATGGCGACACTTTTTGACATTTAACACATATCAGTGAAAGAACAAGGATCAGAGTCAAATGGCGTTCTAAACGTTTTGGCAGGCGGGCGAAAGATGGCAGTAAATTTACTCTGGCTACAAAAATAACTTTGCCAATCCGCCTCTATATCAAATTCTCTTAGGTTTTAATATTAAATGGTCGCGAGACAATCAATTGACCTTAGTAACCTAATAAATGAATATTTTTGTATTATATAAAATTACTAAGTGATTTTTTCAAATGCCATTTCTTTAGCTTTTATTGAGCGATTTGTTGTATTCATGATATCGATCGATTTCGTTGACATTTTGTTAAAAAATGTAGTTTCTAAGTGAATTGTTTGCAATATAAACATCTTTATAAGGAATTATTGTGCTGAGTGCTTTTTGAAAGCTTTTTAGAATTATTTTAATGGTTTGATGCAGCCTAATATTATTTTAGTTTGCGAAAACTGACTAATAAAATGCACTTAATACTCTACATTTATTATTGATTTGACCAATAAGAAATAATTATCAATTTATTATTTTATATTTTGATGCATTTTTGTGCAAGTGTTATAAACAGTACATTGCGTTAATATTTAGCTCGAAAATGTCGAAATAAATAGAATGTTAACTGTGTTTGTGTCAAGCATTCGAATGTATGTAAATGTTATACTCCATAGTTATAGTTGGGAGAAAAAGGTTCAGCATCTCTGACTTTACGTGTCCATTTCCAACACCTTGTTGAAGCTTACTGTATCTCTCTATTCATTTTCAAAATAAATGTTCTAAATCAGTACTTTTCCATATTTGTGCCAGCATCTAAACTCCCGTCAAACCATACAAATTGTATGAAAGATTTGACCAAATCGAGCTTCATTGCAGACATACAATTTGAGAATAATTAAAAAAAAAACGGATCCTTTTTTTCTAAATAAAATTGAGTCATTTTCCAACTTTAAAAAATCATAGTACATGGTTTTTTAGTTTCACTACCCCAACACAGGCATCAGGTGTCAACAACCTTTTTTTCAACGAACGCTTTAATTTTTTTTGTTTTATATTTTAAACAGGTGTGCTGAACCTTTGCCAGCATTCCTATCGCATATTTTTATATTGTGTCAAGAGCCAATGGGAGTTCCGTAAGTGACGAATTTACAGTGTCATATCAGATTTGTACGCGCACCGTTTACCGGCGACGACTGCCGCCATCTTTGTTGTAGAGTTCTGTTTATATGCGTTTATTGTTCGCGATTTGACAGTCTAGTTTTTACTAGGGGGCTATTCATAAATTAAGTCTTTTCAAATTGGGGGGGGGGGGGGGGTCTGGACATCGGATGACGGTAGCATGAAGTAGGAGGAAATGGGGTCATTTGAAGCATGATTTTTGGTGATCAAAAATCGATGACGTAATTTATGGACAGCGCCTAGGCACCCTGATCTTGGAAAGCATTTCTGGCGTCGACTGAAGTAGCATGACATAACATGAAGGAAAACAATAATTATTATGCACTACATCTGTATGTCTATTACGTCTATACCTTAAGGGTGCCTAGTTTAAAACTAAGCGGTTAAATTGTACATGGACGCGGTGTGTTGTTGTTGTATTGTGACATTTGTGGCTTTAGCTACTGTTAGTGTTCGTGTTAGAAATTAGAATAGCGTCTCAGGAAGGTGCTTGTTGGGACTGCAATATACTAAAGACTTATATTAACTCACATTTATAGACGGGTCTAACGCGAATTTTATTCAATTACCTTGATTTACCGACGTTTCGACACAGGTTTCACTGGTCGTGGTCGCGGCTGACTGATGTCCCAGCAAAATGTCAAAACAGAGATTTGTGCTACTAATCATCATCATGTCATGTCATGTGTTTTGACATTTTGCTGGGACATCAGTCAGCCGCGACCACGACCAGTGAAACCTGTGTCGAAACGTCGGTAAATCAAGGTAGTTGAATAAAATTCGCTTTAGACCCGTCTATAAATGCGAGTTAATATGTGTTCAAAACGCGAAAGTTTAAAATATTATACTAAAGACTTTCGTATCCCTACACCTTATAAAACTAAGTCCACCGCCGCGTCTGTCTGTTTGTATGTTTGGGATTAAACTCAAATACTGCTGAACGGATTTTCATGCGGCTTTCAACTATCAATAGAGTGATTCTTGAGGAAGGTTTAGGTGTATATTTTGTCAACCCGTGCGAAGCCGGGTCGCTAGTTTATGGATAAAACAGGCCAGGCGAAATCGGTCCTTATGTTAATGTGATAAAGGTATCTATCACTGTCTACATATATAACTGTTACCAGAAACTTAACCCCCCGAACGCCCGTGTCAAAAATTTGGTATTGAATTAACAACCTTGAAATTGTAAATTAAAGTTCAAATTGTCTGTGACGTATACGGGACAAGGCAGTCGACGGGTTAATTGTGACGTTCCACGGCAAAAGGTACCTTATGGCGGCTGGCGCTTACGTCGCATAGCGCCGCAATAATATTGGAGCGGCGTTAATAATTAGCGTAAGCGCCAACCGCCATAAGGTACCTTTACCCGTGGGACGTCACAATTATCTTTGTTTTTATATACCTGACTAAGCTTAAGCTTCTAAATATTAATATTATTTTCGACACTTAAGTAATCTTGTCCAGTGATTTAAAGTCACAAGAAGTGGCTAGTCACAAAATTAAATGGTTGTAAATAGTTTCAAACTGTACAATAACTAAACATATTTGCATATGTTTTATGTATTAAATATTGTATAAGATTCATAAAGTCCCAGTATATTGCAGTACCGATGCCGTATTATGATGGTATTATTTCTAGATTTCTACACAACTACATAAGTACATATGTATATCGGTTCACCAAAGGTGTCGATTTTTACGAGTCTCTAAACAACATACATATAACGTTTGTCAATAAGTTGAGTGTTGCGGTTTCCAAACCTGGGGGCCTAGCCAAGATGACAATCGTTTGCGCTGTAACGCACGAAACACTAATGTCTCTCTATCACTCTTCCATATTAGTGCGACAGAGAGACAGATAGCGTTGAGTTCGCTACGCCGCACTAGGCCCCCTGGGTGTACACGCAAAGCTATTAAAATGCATGGATACTTTATGAATAAGATTCATTCATAAAGTGTTCATGCACTTTTACAGCTCGCTGCATTGATGCATTTTGACTTTAACAGATTTTGACGAACATATTATTTGATCAGAATACGCTATTAAGTATTAGGTTTGGTGAATCGACCAGTTCGTTTTTATTATATTTTTAATCTGTAAATATGCATGTATTAATATTGTGAGATTAGATTTATTTGCAGGACAAAATAATAATGCAATATCCATGTATGAAAGAGATGCAGCTATGAGAGAGATAGATCTGTCGATGTCATTATAAATGCCTATATAGTCACTACACTCGCCATTACCATAGAGAAATATAGTAAGAATAGAGTGCTCACTCCATACATCAGTTTTAGTACCAAAAGGACTATTATTTTCGCAGTCGACATCTAGCATCGAGTAGCGGAATTATCAGTACCGCAACTCGATAATAGAATTCTCTAGTGTCGCGACTCACGAAAATTGTATTGAACAACAATTTACAACAAATTTTTAAAGCAGAAGGAGTTGAAAATAGGGTTTCGGTTAATCCAGTTACAATATTAGCTGAAAATGTAAGTTATTTATGTTAAGTATTAGACTTTTCAGTTGTTGCAACATCTATTGTCAAGCAGCAGTACTAATAATTCCGCTACTCGACGCTAGATGGCGACTACGAAAATAATAGTCGTTTTGGTACTAAGACTGATGTTGAGACCCCAATTTCCCCACGGTGACAGGTGCGACAATTGTAAAACATCACTGTAGGGCTACCGTCAATACCGAAAATCGTCAATTGCGGGGATTTTTCTCTGTCACTCTAATTACGCCTTCATTGGAGTAAAAGAGAAAGATCCCCGCAATTTGCGAATTTCGGTTTTCGCGGTAGCCGCCCTGTTGCTGACGTCACAGGCATCCATGGGCTACGGTTACCGCTTACCATCGGGCGGGCCGTATTCCTGTTTGCCACCAACATTGTATTATTTAAAAAAACTTTATTATATCGGAAAAAAACAGATATTTCTCTTGCCACGTTTATGACAATTGTCACAAGAAACACGACAATTGTAACGAAATTCCGACATATAACTCATTTCCTGTCAAGATTCACCGACAATTCTACAAATATGTCGACTGGAAAAAATAATTCTTGTTTCACAACATAATTGTAATACATACGATTGTAGCAAAATGCCGGTCATGTTTGTAAGTATTTCTGTAGAAAATATTTTATAAAATTGTAATATGTCACCTGTCGCTTGACAATTGTCGCTCGACATATGTCACTGACAATTGTAGCCGTGGTGAAATTGTGGCCAGGAATAATTGGGTGAATCAACTTTATCTTACCTCCTTTTGCCATGTTTTAAGTCGCCTAGTTTTATGGAATGTAATGTGATGCTGACTATCCTGTCAAGAATGAGATCAGTATGCTTCTTTTTACATACATTTTTCATCATGACTAATCTCGCAATTTCATAATTTTCACAGTATATGTGGCTTATTTTTATTGATAAGATAAATATTTTTATTGACCTTATTTTTATATTTGTTGGTGCGGTGCGGTGTGATAGGTATGGGACCAGACGTTAGTCATACCAATTGTTTTGCATCTGTTGTTTAGATATAATTTTATTGTAGGCGTTTTCTGAGGTTATTGAGTTTGTATGTGCAATTTTTTTTAAATATGTGGACAAAATTTTAAGAAGTGGGTAAATGACATTTTCACAAAAAGTTGTAAATACGATTAAAGCAAGGTAGAGTTACAGTAGGAAATGGAATCAAACGCTGTAACCCAGTTGTACCCAAATGTGGGTACAATGGGCGCTAATGGGTTAACTTATGCGAGAATATTTTAAGAAAATGTCATTTTTCCCTTTTTATTAATTATCACTCGGAAGCCTATTTCAACAGTCTGAAAATATACTCATTTGGCCATATTCATTTTACATAGATGTCATTTTGATGTTTGTCATCTGCAATAAATAAATGATCAAGTGACCGCGGCTTAATATTTTATGTTCAGTCGATGTCAAATATATGTTTACACTCTTTGCCTTATTACAAAGGAGTAAGATGCGAAAGTGTAAACATATGTATTTATGACGTCGACTGTTCAATATTTCAGACTGTTATTGAAATATTAAAACTATGTTTTTAAATTTTAAAAATGTACCCAAGAAAGGCCTCGAATATCTCTAGTATATGTTACGTTGTGATCTAATCAGTTACTAAAATGTAGCGCACTATATGTAAATATACCTACACTATATCAAAATGGTGTAACAAATGCTTGTGCTTAAAAAAATAAAAAGATATATTCCAATTTATTTTGTGGTTTTATTACATTTGCAAATTAAAGGTTTAACAATTATCGACTCTAGTTCAATGGCATGAAGGTTCCGTTCGCTTTAAGAGCCCAACAACATGCACACTAGCGCCACAGCTAAATAGGCGTGATTATTTAAATTTAACGAAAGATATTGAAAAAAGAGGGCCGCTACGTACTGTATTGTGTATTTAAGTACCTTTTGAATACATCAGACTAGTTTTTATGTTGCTGGATTCGTCAATCTATGCGTCCAAAGTTAAAACGGCCGTTTTTGTTTTGAGTTCCTAGATCGACGAAACCAGCAACTTAAAAACTAGTTTGATGTATTCAAAAGGTACTTAAATACACAATACAGTACGTAGCGGCCCCTTTTTTCAATATCTTACGTTAAATTTAAATAATCACGATTATTTAGCTGTGGCGCTAGTGTGCACGTTGATGGGCTCTTAACACGTTTCCTGTACGGTTGTCAACAATGTGAAGCGAGCTATAGATATAATTACGCCAAGAACGAGAGCCCCTGAAGTGTCTTGTCACTCCCATAGTCTTTTGGATGCCAGTGACCGATATATCCGCACCGCAGGTTCAACGCCAAACACCGATTAATCGGTCACAGACCACAGAACAACATAGACCTACGTGCATATGCATAAAGTTCAATTTCAGTGTTGACATTTCGGTGACGTGGCGTCCGAGTGACAGCTTTTGTGTTTGACACGGCGTCGAAAATGTTAATCGAGTAATACTAAAGTCCTAAGTCGGTGCGTCGCTTCCCCGTAAGCGTAAGGCAATTTATTTATGTCTTTCATATTTATGGAATTAGATAATTATTTTAGATTTTAATGTGGCCTTATTGGGCTCATTGTAGGATTAAATCGATTTGTTTCTGCTTAGTTAGGTACGTCAATGGCAATATGTGGATGTCTTTTTCTAAGTACATACCTACTTACCCTAATGTTACCGAATTGGCAGTGTGGGTGATAACTGATAGTACTTTTAAAACAAGACATTACATTTTTTTATACAAATAGTTGCGTAATTTTATTCGTAACGTCGTTATGTCATAATAAATAAACGATATCGATGAATCATCTCTTACGTCAGTTTTTTGCGAATTAGCGGCCACGGAAGGCAGTAAGTAAATACCTATAAGCTTTTAAGTGCTCAGAGCGAAACCTTGCTGTTGGTAAAACCCTCCAAAACGTTTGCGTTTTTGTTGAGTCATTTTACTCATTTTTTGTTGCCTAATAAAGAGAGCCAGAGTACCAGAGACGTAAAAAATAAAGAACTAGGTACATTATAAATAAAATAAGCACTAACAATTACGTAACTAACAACTAGGGAACAAATCAAATTATTTAATTCAATATTTTTATTTGTGCATTTAGTAGTCACGCTATAAATTCCCTTTACCTATAGATGGGTACCTATATTATAAAAACCACTACCACTAGAAGGCTTGGTTACATTTTCTTTAGTAAGTAAATGACATCTATTTCAGTACCTATAATTATCTCTGCTTAATCATAAGTACATGAATAAACCAATTGTAATGTGCCCAATTATCGCTAACAGGTTGAACTTGACCTAACGGTTCTTCAAATTTTATGATAACTTCTAAACATACATAGATATCTTAACAAATTTAACAATAGGTAGGTAACTAACGGCTCGATTCGGGAGATGAATTAGAGATTCACTAGATATGAAATAGTAAAGATACGTGACGTTCCACGGCAAAAGGTACCTATGGCGCCTGGCGCCACGATTTGGGAAATTAATTAGAGATTCACTAGATATAAAATAGTAAAGATAATATATCTTTACTATATCGTATCTAGTTAATCTGTAATTCATTTCCCGAATCGCGCCGTAAGTATTTTGCAAAGACGTGTATTCTGAAAACACACAGCTGAAAGTGCAGCAGTTAGTGTGATTGGCGTTAACTACCTATTTCAATTTAAATAACTTGTTTATAGTTAAATATATACCGCTTGACCTCGACCCATATTCGAAAGAATTAAGAAATAAACAAGATAAATAAACAGTAAGTATAAGTAGTATACTTCCATCGGTACCTATATCAATTTTTATTTTATGTCCGTATATATCAGTTTGACTTGGCTGCTGGTGGAGACTGTCATTTTTATTTTGCTGTTTTCTGCAGTACCTAAGTAGGTATTACATAAAAAACCGGACAAGTGCGTGTCGGACTCGCCCACCGAGGGTTCCGTACCTTTTAGTATTTGTTGTTATAACGGCAACAGAAATACATCATCTGTGAAAATTTCAACTGTCTAGCTATCACGGTTCATGAGATAGGTATATATATAGCCTGATGACTGACAGACGGACAGTGGAGTCTACTAAGACTCCACTGACCGTCTGTACAAAAAACGACCCTGCGAAACGGCCCTAACCCCCCTAACGACCCTATTTAGTAATAGGGTCGTTTTTACCCTTTGGGTACGGAACCCTAAAAATCATTTCTATTTATCCATCATACGTTATCTGTGCTTGCAAAATATCATGTTTACGCTACATGGCTACAGTTCATACAAAATATTAACTGTCCCCTCACAGAAGGCCATAGGCGCCGTGATTTAGCGAAGAACATAAGTCTTATTAAAATAAGCAGGTCAGTGCTGTTTCCCATATCTTGTCAAGCAATCGCCTCGAACAAGCCAGAATATCATTTAACGTCTGTAATAACTATTGTATTTTTGTCACATGACGAATTTACTTAATTTTTAACGGATATATATATAAGTAAGTAACCTACTAGAGGTACCTACTTACATAGGTACCCTAAAGGCTCATAAGGTCCATAGTCCTACCCGTAATACTAAGTACTTATTTCAAAGTAATTTAAACCTTTTTCAACTGGAACGCATTTGCATTTATTTATTCCGTTCCATTTAAAAATAAAATAAATTTAACTATACTTGTTTCACTATTGATTCCCGAATCAATTTAAAATTAGTATTTTTTAATGGTGCCCAGAATGATAATAAAGGCAATTTATCATACAAAAATTACAGACAGCTCCAATGTAAGACGGTTGAAGCAATCTGAGTTCACACTTATATTGGTTTGTGCTCAGAAAGCATAGCAATAAAAGTCCAGTATGGTTCGCAACGCATGCGCGGATCTTATCAACACCTCAACTATGACCCGAGCCATTCCACGAAAGACTCTGCCGAAGACGCGCGTAAATATTCCTCGTGTGTGCAAAGTAACTTACAAGTTTGGAGAAAATATGTTACAAGTAATAAAGTTTAAACTGTGATATTGTGTTTTAAATATGAAGTTGATTGTGCTATTTGTGTTTTGTGTGAGTTGTCTCGTGTGCGCGCAAGATGGTAAGATTTGGCGGCCTTTTGCCAATTGTTTAAATATTAAATTTTAGTCATACCTATTGTGTGTAAGTATTTACCTAGTAAGTACAAAAGATCTTATAACCAGCACTCATAACATACCGGGTGTGGCCTGTAACATGAGCAAATAATTAAAACATGCATTGTACTCCTCAAACGGTGACACTTTTTTCAACAACTTTTAAAAATTATGAAGTATTTAGACTCCCTATTCTTCATACAAAATAAATATTATATTCAATGGACGCCATCGCCACGCCATATCATTGTGATTGACGTTGCTTGTCAAGCCTTAAACATAACAAACTTCGCAATACATTGCGTCTTTGAATAACATTTAAAGTGTATTAATAATCAAACTACAAGTTATTTTCAAAAGTCGCTGAACAAATGTTGATCAGTATGAGGAGTACAGCCTACAGTTAAATTTTTTGCTCATATTACAGGCCACACCCGGTATAAAAAGTCACCGTTAGATAATATTGTATGGTAAGATTTGTTAACTAGTTAATGTTATGTCCCGTGATGCTCAAAACTATTATAAATATATTTGGCACACTTACATAATTTCGAGCGAAATTCGGCCAAAATTATGTGAGTAACCCATGAGTCAATAAATAATATAGTTTAACTTTCAGTTTTTTTAAAATCGTAAATTCAATAAATTTGAGAAGTAGGTACAGTATAATTGTATAAACACATGGAATTGTCTACCATTCCAAAATTATCCCCGATATGACCAAATTAGAATAATATAAGTAATTAGAACAATTGTTTACCTACGACTCTCGAATTACCCAAGTAAATTAGTCGGTAACACTAATTCTAATTATTCAGGTAACTATGTATTTATTTATTCAGGCATGGAAGAAAAACTAACACCTGTGGCTCTAACCATCGTCCTCTCATCATCTCATCGTTGTCTTGCTGACCGAAACTGTGAAAATTTATTAAATACAATCATAATTTTGTACTTAAGTATAAACATTATCATGATTGGCGGTTTTATCTCTACCAGGTCATCGGGTCGCCGATTCAGATCCGTAAGCTGATCGATTAGGGACGCTAAGTTTGAGACCTAACCTGAACTAGACCACAGAATAAGTAATACTAGACCCAGTGACCTGATTTTTATGGTTGTTAGGTACTGAGAATAATGTATCACTTTGCCAAAAATACGTTTCACGTGTGATATTATCTGTTTCAATTGCTTAGTCCCAAAATAACAGCCTGAATAGCCTGTTATTTTGGCACTAAGCAATTGAAATATTAAGTGATTACATAATTATTTCTTACAACTACTTACCGACAAAAGGTACCTACTTATATGTATTTTGAGTGGCGCGTGAATGACATGACTCAAATTAGAAGTTAATTAACTTTAGAAAAGTAAAGCTCTCAAAACTAAAAGTTATTGAATAAAACAGGCTTTATAGTTTAGGCGCATAAACCAACTACAACATAACGCAACAACGAACCAACCAAAATAGGACCAACCTAATCATGAATAGAGATTCTACTTATATGGCGTTGGCAATTTTTCCTCATGCCAATTTTAACTTAACTACTTGGGCCAAATTCGACATGTACAACTGTCAGATTTCGCATCCACGTCAAATCAACAGTTGATTTTATTGCATACTGAGTGTTGATTCCATCAACGGTGGATAATATCATTTGGTACAACCAAAACTCAACTCTAAACTAAGGGTGGTTCGGTTTGGTTTGCTTGTCACCCTAACTGTGGATTGTTAATGTCAAATTTTGACATTGTACGTATTCGAGAACTTATGATTTTTCCCACATCAACGGGAGATCAACACGATACGTCAAACGTCGCTTGTCGAATAGGGGTCCTTATTATTAGAATATAAATGAACGTACCCAATAGATCAGGAATTAGGTTTGTGCAGTACAGACCTAGTTTAGTCTGATTATAATAGAGGAAAATTACATGAGATAACTCATTCAGTTATTTAAGTTGGTACCTGCTTAATATACAAAACAAAAATACAATGATTCATCCGAAGGACATATTACATATGCGTTTATTTAAAGATTCACTCTGTCAATGCTAGTCACGATCCGGTCAACAAGAAACATGTGTGTCCTTTTTAGGGTTCCGTACCCAAAGGGTAAAACGGGACCCTATTACTAAGACTTCGCTGTCCGTCCGTCCGTCCGTCTGTCACCAGGCTGTATCTCACGAACCGTGATAGCTAGACAGTTGAAATTTTCACAGATGATGTATTTCTGTTGCCGCTATAACAACAAACACTAAAAACAGAATAAAATAAAGATTTAAATGGGGCTCCCATACAACAAACGTGATTTTTGACCAAAGTTAAGCAACGTCGGGAGTGGTCAGTACTTGGATGGGTGACCGTTTTTTTTTGTTTTTTTTTGCATTATGGTACGGAACCCGTCGTGCGCGAGTCCGACTCGCACTTGCCCGGTTTTTTTCATCTGCCGGTCTTGGCAGACTGCTCATTACTGCTATGTGGTTGAATCAACCGCTTAGGGGCTGTGCATAAATCACGCGAGGTGTTTTCGGGTACTTTTTCGCTACCCCCCTCCCCCGCATAACCCCACGTGTATTTTTTTTTAACTTTTTCTATCCGACCTGTCAAGGCCACGTGCTCTAAAAGTTTCGTGAAATAGACTCGCTATTTTGAAGTGCGGAGTGAAGATTTATGTGTTAAACATATGTGTGAAACCGAGAAAAAGTACCTATCTACTCATGTGGTTTCCACCCCCACCCCCCCCTATCGAACCTCGCGTGATTTATGCACAAGCCCTTATGCATTGTCATGTCTACGTTTGGTTATCCAGGGAACAATAAAAATTAATAGCCTGGTAGGGAGCTAAGGGAAATCATCTTCGATCACTTCGGTTTGTCGAATCGGGCCCCAATTAAGACAAGGGAGACGTTTAAGTAGACGAGTGGACATTAACATTGTTTGGTACTGTACTTAAATAATATAGACGTGTTAAAGTGACCGATTGACCCGCACCCATACTAGGTAACTTAAGACGATCGGATCAGCGTCTAAGCTCCTGAGAACGCAAACGTTCAGCTAAGCTGCATCGAGTTAAAAGATCGTAAGTGAAAGAATTAATCTAGTATTATGTGCTCTTTTTAGTAAACAAGGTTAATAGGGGCACGATTACAATTCTTACGATTAATTTGTTCAGGTCTTTAAACACAATATAGCTGCCATCGTTTATTGCTGCAATTAATTTACTTCGTGTTAATACTAAAATCAAGCTTCCGAGTAATAGCCAACACAAAGTTTTTATTATGCTTCAATTGTAAGAACATAAAACTCTTTATTGCTATAGTTGGACCACACGTATCTGTGCCGGGACGCCTGATACCTACAATATGTTAAAGACCCATCACATCGTGGCGTCAAAGGGCCCGATTCGGATTATGAAATAGATATCTATTAGATATCTTTTAGACATCACCAAGATACGATAATGATATGTTTAAGATCTAACCTGTCAAATTTGACATTTGCGCGATTCTGGAGATACTCTTGAACGATTTCCACCGGATATGACTTAGAGATCCAATTCACATCTAATAGATATCTTACTCTATCTAACGTAAAAGTGACATTTGGTTGCCCGAATTGCGCTGCAAAAGAGAACTAGTTGATATCTAAACTATAACGTATCTAGAATGGATCTAGTACGTGTCGTCTCTTGTGAATATCTTGAAGTTCGAATACGGCAGAAAGACGTTGACGCATCCTATACCTACTTACGTTGCAAAATGTGTTGCAAATGCGGCATGTACCTATACGTGTGTAGGTATATTATATTACAAGCTTTTATTATATATTTAGTTTCACCTGACCGTTGTCTGTCTGTCTGTCTGTAATCAAATTTGCAAGTTAAATTTGATCCACTTCCCGGTTTCCGATTGAGCTGAAATTTTGCATGCATGTATAAATCTGATGACTATGCAATATTATTGTACCATCGAGCTGATCTGACGATGGAGACAGGAGGTGGCCATAGGAACTCTGTGATGAAACAACGCAACCTAATTGTGTTAGGGGTTTTTAAAAAAACAATTGTCTCGATGAGTATTCGTTATCTGTCGTAAGAAAAGTACAGTCAGCAATAAAAGCTTGTACCAAAAATGAAATTTATGCTAAAAACTTATTTTATCGTTGTGCTTAGGTATATATCGCGCATGATATGACATGATATGATACATCAGGCACTGTCTCTTTTTAGTAACATACCTACTTTCAATCTTACTCCTTACTCTTGGGACGATCTTCTATAGATAAAACGTAATACCTTTACTTACCGCATTAACGAGAGATTATCAAAGCTAGGTATGAGGTAGTATAAAGGCCAGGCCACACCGGCTGCGTGTGCGTAGACGTGCACGGGCGCGTGCGGTAAAATGTTGGAATGAACCACACGCACACGTCACGCAAGCGGTGTGTCGTCTCTCATAAGGAACTGTATATTACAACGCGCACGTGCACTTCTACGCACACGCACCCGGTGTGCACAGCGGGATTGAGTTGGATCGGTAGGTACGTTACATTAGTTACATATCTCTACAATGTTTCCTTATTCATAATCTACTTAAGTACTTCCAAGAATTAACAACTTTTTGCTCCATTATAAATTACTAAGAAGATACAGACCTACTCTCTTAAGTCATCGCTTAAGTTTTTTGCCCTTGTCCCGATATGAGAGGAAAATGAATACGATGCTTTAACGTATATGTAGGTAGGTACCTATATAAGTATAGGTATACAAATAAGTATAAAGGTAAAGTTACTACTACACTTGTTCTTTGAACGTACTCTGATGAAAACCCAGTTTTGTTCAGTCAACGGTAAAAATATGGGTGTAGACAACTTACTAAAAAAAAAGTCCCATAGTTCTTAATTCACTGACATAAGAGTTATGGGACATATTTTTGAAATAATTTGTACACCCATATTTTTACTGTACATAGTTGACTGTACATATAACAATCGTTTTTGTACAGCGTATGGCTATTAATATACTAACTAGTATGCATGTATTTTATGAATGCACAATGCATATCACATTCATAAAATTTATGTTTTGAATTGCCAAAATTTTACAGTAGCATAGCATAACTATAATTGATTTGACGACCGGTCTGGCCTAGTGGGTAGTGACCCTGCCTGCGAAGCCGATGGTCCTGGGTTCGAATCCCAGTAAGGGCATTTATTTGTATGATGAATTGATGATACAGATATTTGTTCCTGAGTCATGGGTGTTTTCTATGTATTTAAGTATTTGTATATTATATATATCGTTGTCTGAGTAGGTACCCACAACACAAGCCTTCTTGAGCTTACTGTGGGACTTAGTCAATCTCTGTAAGAATGTCCTATAATATTTATTTATTTATTTATTTGTTATTATAATTATATATTATACGAAAGGTGGAGCTACTTAAACTACTTTAATCACACAAATTAACAATAATCTGAGGACGCAACAATATATAAAAAAAAAATTAAGCGTCTTAAAATAAACTTAATAAAAATACCTATACTGCAAAACGTAATTCAAGACCAAAAAAAGTAAGAAAATGTTGCCATTGCAATAATTTGTTTGTAAGATAGTAAATTCATTTTGATAAATAATCACGCTAAGATAATTTATTCATTAGTAATTTTACTCCTACTATTTAAAAAAGTACTTTTATTTACTTATTTGTACATAAATACAAGACGCGCTAGTAAAAAAGTGGCAACATTTCTTACTTTTTTTGGTCTTGAATTACGTTTTGCAGTATACAAGCAATAATCCTTGGAAAAACTGTAGGAGTATGTAGTTACCAACGGATTACGTATACGTTTGACCTACCTACACCAAATGTCAGTCGTTATGCTTTTTGGCAACCCTTCTCGGTACTATACTCTAAATGTCAGTAGCCGCTTATTAGATGGATGAAAAGGTACTAAGGGCCACTTGCACCATTCACTAACCCGGGGTTAACCGGTTAAACCTGGTGTTACCATGGTTAACAGTACAATTTGACACTGGGTTACGGTTTAACCACTTAACCTCGGGTTAGTGGGATGATGCAGTGGCCCTTATATGATTAACATCAACCACAAAACCTCTCTTCTTCCTCGCGTTATCCCGGCATTATGCCACGGGTCATGGGACCCTGGTGTCCGCTTGACAACTAATCCCATGATTTGACGTAGGTACTAGTTTTTACGAAAGCAACAGCAATCTTATCTCCTAATCTAGAGGGGAAACTAGGCCTTATTGGGATCAGTCCGGTTTCCTCACGATGTTTTCCTTCACTGAAAAGCAACTGGTAAATATCGGGTTTGTTTTGTTCTGTGGACTGTACTGGTAGGTACCATACCATTAACTGTAAGATTACCTGTGACCCGGATCGAAATGAAGCATACACACAAATCATTAAAGTAAAATGTTTATAAATGATCTAATACAAGGTCTACAAGTGTCATTAGGTACATGCGGTGCTTACCATTTGCATCGCACCACCACCACCACCACCATTTACATCATAATCACGTCAAACACGTGACAGCAGTGGCGGATTTCCCATAAGGCACAGTAGGCCCGGGCCTAGGGCGGCAAGATATTAGGGGCGGCAAATTGTGACAAAAATTCGCTGATGATAACAAAAAATAACTCAAAATTAGACCAGGCAACAAATTCTCAAAAAAGGACCTATAGAGGGAAATGCTTGCAACACAATTTTTGACTTTGTACCTATTTTTATTTGAACTATCTAGGAGGTGAACATATCAAAAGTCCCCGGCCGTAGCCCTTGAGCCAGGGGAAGAGAGAGGTCTCCGAAACTGCCGGACCAATTAAGTTGAAATTTGGCACACATATGTAAGTTTGTGACCCAAAGATGGACGTGTAACGTAAATAATAGTACATTGTGCAACATGAGGCGTAAGTTGAATATTGCAAACGAGAGTAAGTTAAATCGCGACGGCTTGCCGGAGCGATTTATAGGCTCGAGTTTGCAATATTATTACGCCCCGAGATACACACAATGTTTTTCATCACACTTGCGATACAAAAAATAAGTTTAAAGACAAAAAACTGTTAATTATGGCACTAGAAACTTCATAACTCCCTAGGGAAAACGAATTTTCTATAACTCCCGCTACGCCTACGTGCAATTCCACATTTACTGAGCGAGTGTGATGAAAATGAATTTTAAATATGGCCTCCAAATTTTGGGGGGTAAATGAGAAAATTTAAAAATAAAGTTTTTCAAACTATATCGTGTTACATATCAAATCAAAGATCTCATTGTAAGAATCTCAGATTTTTTTTTATAATTTTAGGATAAATAGTTTAGCAGTTATTAAAGAAAATAGTTTTTAATGTTTTTGTAGGTACATGAAAGTCAATGTTATTGGTAAAACTGTCACTTAAAATGAATAAGTATTTGCTTATTTTTTTCATAAAACCTATGTTCCTATGATCACTTCGAGCAACACGGAAGGGAGGCGGCATTCGCACTATTTCCCCTCTGCCGAGGTACAAGATTAGCGCGTCAAAATAATCTAGCGCGGGTAATAAAACTAGTTGCACTTGGATTTTTCACTAGACCGAGTCCAGACGCGCGCGGGGACACTGCTGCACAAAAATGCCTGTTTGCTCGGTTTTTTGTTATAAAAAGAGGTCGGGGACATCAAATTTACAAAAAGAAAGTGTTACATTTCACATGTAATTTTTTTTTTACATATCATACGTTAAATTACATTTAAATACAATTATTATATTTTAGTCTCAAGTAATTGTTGGATTTATCGATTTTGCTCGCTCAGTACAAATTGCGGATCGGTCGAGCGACAAATCCGACTTCTCATCTCTCAGAATACAATGACATACTTCAACGAAAATGTGTTAGTGTGCGTGTTGTGACACTAGTCACTCGTCCGTACATAAAAAGAGATCGAGGTTTGCAAGATTTGTCTTTGACGTGTGTCATTTTCTATGTATTTGTGTCGTCATTACAGATTGGATTTTGTACGTAAGTGTGTGAGAAATGCGACTGTGTGCACCTTTCCCCCCGCGAAAAATGGCAGAAAGATTTGTACTAATTTGTACGGCGAGATATCGCTTGGGCCCCTCCCTTCCGACGTGTCGGAAGCCGGTGTTGCTCGAAGTATGATCATGTCACAAGGACGTACAGTTTCTAAGATATAATAAGCGAAAAACCGAAAAATGTGACCTTCAAACCAAACCCCCCAACTTTTGATATGTTCACCTCCTAACGAGTCCAAAAAAGTTACTAAGTAAAAAATGTGTCCCAAGCATTTCCCTCTATAATATATCTTTCCGTTGCCTGATCTAAATGTAGTCAATATGATGGGTGCTGATGCTGAGAAAGGGGCGGCTACAAGGCTTGGGGCCTAGGGCGGCAAAGACTGCAAGTCCGCCACTGCGTGACAGTGATAGAAATTAAGAATGACTTGGCTCACTTGGCTCCTATTCTAATAAATAAAACAGTAGTTATAGCCATTTAATTTATTAAGCGCGTTTTAGAGTACCTAATACACTATTTCTCGGGCCCTATTCCTTGGATAATGTGGTGTTTACAGACTTAGGGAGTAGGTACCTACAGAAAGAGGAGAGGCGTAGGTATAAGGTACCCTACCTACTCTATATGAGACCAGAATAGGTAGTGTAAAACGCTTTCTTAGCCTATGTAACGATTATGTTTACCTACTCTATGTGAGTAGGCAGTAAAGGCGAAGAAAAGTGTTGAATGTATACGAGTAATTAATTTTAATCATCATTGAAAACCATTCCAAAGTCGTGGCATCTATCCAATTGGACCTTCGAGTTGTTAACACACACCTTGGGTTTGACTGCTTCTTTACGAACACCGCAGGGGTTGAGCTTATCTACCTTTTTTTGTCTTAAAGATAACGCTTCATATAGCTTCGATGACTCGCTACGCAATCGTGAAGAAGAATTCATTACATCGCTACGTAAACGCAAATAATAATAGTCATAGAGCCTATTAAGAGTCTGTGTACGCCATCCCGAAAATTCTGTATTAATCTTAGTTATCTTGCTACGCATGCGTGAAGAGAGCTCCTTGATGAATTTTTCTGCAGTATTACTTATGCGTAAGGTAGCTGCGGCGTGAAGCTTTGCTGCCTCATTACGCAAGTACGTCTGGTACTTGTCTGGTTCTTTATAAAATCGCAAAGAATCGGCAAAAAGCTCCTTCATTTTTTTACGCAAGCGTAATGAAGAATTTGCTGTATCGTGGCGTATACGCAAAGAGTAGTGTACGTATTGTTTATCTGTTTCTTTTTGTAATTTCATGTGGAGCTTGGTGAAATTGTCTTTGTGCGCGCTTGAGGAAGAGTAGATGTATTCCTTTGCTGTCCCCTTGATATTACATGAGGTGTACCCGTGGGAAGCAGATGTCTTATTGCACATATATGTGGAAGGGTATACGTATCCATTATTTGCCATCACTTTGGCCGTGCAGGCAGATGTGGCATAGGGAGTAGATATATTTTGGTGTACACCTACGGAAGGGTGTGGAGCTTTAACCTGTTTAACCGTACGTGGAACCAAGGATTCCTGGGAATACCATGTATTTTTGCGTATACCTGTGGATGGATCTACAAGAGCTCTATCTGTTTCCTTGAACGTGCTCGACGACGAGTAAGAATTAAATGTGTGTGCGCGCAAATGTGACGAAGATCTTGTATGAGGTTTTGCTGTCACTTTTCCCGTGCGTAGAGCAGGGGATTCGAAGGAAGTAGATGTATGTTTGAGTATACCTGTAGATGGATTCGCGAGAGGCTTAGCTGTCTCCTTGGTTGTGCTCGGGATAGGCCCATAATAAGGATTAAATGCGTCTCCGGCGTCTCCGCGCATGTATGAAGATTTCATATGAGCTTTAGCTGTCTCTTTACCCGCGTGTAGTCCCGAGGATTCACACGAATATGTATTTTTGCATATATTTGTGGAAGGATTTAAATGATTCTTAGCTGTTTCCTGGCACGTGCTTGGAGTAGAGTTCGTATACGTAGATGTGACTTTGTGCACAGTTTTGGAGGAATTCTTTTTAGAAATTTTGGCTTTAGCTGCCTCTTTGAGCCTTCTTTCTTCTTCTTCCTCGTCCATCATAAGAGCCACGAGCGCACACAATTTGACTTTAGTCAGAAAGTCAGAATCCATGTATGCCATGTTGAAAATTATAGAATGACCTATCAAAGTTGGCGTCTTAAATTTGAAAACACTACATATCGTAATTGCTATAATCTCAACTCTTGTCCAGCAGAAATACCATCGAAATAAGGTAAACGGCCCCTGTTTCGGCAGGTTAAGGCTCTTGAGAGTGAGTTGAGAGTTTGTGTATTTTTTTAAATATTACTAAGCATATCAATACCTTGAAAGCTTTTGAATATGTTATATTAGTTCTTTGTTAATAATTTAATGTATAAACTGTAGGGTTTTAGTTGAAACTTTTTTTTATATGAATTTTTTCGTGAACCTCTTATTTGGCTCCCATTTCGTGATACAAATTTAGGTCAGCTCCTAAATTCGTGAATTCGTGTCCCCTGTTTCGGCATAAAGTTTTCTTAGAGTAATTGGTGATAAATTGATAATTTTCTGATAATCATTTTAAATATTTAACGGTCTTACCTACTTACGAATAATTGTAAGGTCAAATTAATAATAATAATTAAAAAAAAGTTAAATTGAGAGCTAGCTTAAAGTTTTTTGTACTCCTCGACTTTAATGGTTGAATTAAGACTTAGGTAAACCATATGGGTACTTTAATACTTGATTAAAAGTCAAACTATTTAATTTAAATAAATAAAAATTAAAAATTAAAAAAAATTAAAATTTATTAAAAATAAAAATTATTTACAAAAAATAATTTAAGTACTATCTTATACATTAAAAATAAACATACAAGAAAATAAATCAAATTTCAATAATAAATAAAATTGTGCTAGTAGTTAATATGAGAATATACGTGGAACATACCTTAAATTTTTTAACTCGGGTCACATTCAAACTGGTTTTATGAGAATTCTAGTGAAAAAAACATATACCGAATTTCGCTCATACGAAACTTCATGAAATACATTAATTGTTTTCTAATTATTTTTTTTAATTATCTTTGTTGTTATATTTAAAAACAAGCACTCAAAATGTATCTAGAAAATCCTTGATTCGTTAGTGGCACGAAATAGGAGACACACGAAAGATAAAATGACCGCTATTTCGTGAGTCGATTTATTGCAATTTTAAGTTATTTCTATGCATATATTCAATCTTTTTTCTTATCAAATCAATTACTAAGGAACCCACAGAAACACTCCCAAAAACTTTTATTCGAATGGGTTTAGCTTTTCCTTCCTATAAGCTTAACAAGTGAGAGCGCGCACCTTACGCCTAAAAAAAGTGCACGCATACAACACAGCTATTCGCGGCCGTCTAACAGTTTCGACCGTCGTATTACTCTTAGTTTAATCACTAAAATACTGGTTATCATTTTATTGAAGAGATTAAATAATACAGATTTTTTTCATATGTATAATTTGAATAAAAGATATTTGAATTCCTTATTATTTGCGCCAGAAAAAAAACTAACGAAATAACGTACTAACACGAACTTGGGGCCGTTTACCTTAGGTAACTTAATTACATATTCTTGAGGTGTAGCCTATGTAGGTTTTCGAGACCTACGATACTGTACGATACAAAAGTTTACTTTCGACTGATGCCAATGTCGCTGACAGTTATATTTATTTAATTTGATGTCTTACCTCATCTTACCTAATGTACTTAAATACTCTTTGTAATGTATAAACCACTATACTCTTTGGTATCTTTATACCAAAGAGTATCTACGTATTAAAACCACTATTAAAACTTATTGTTATGGAAGGTAGAGGCATATTATTTATTACTTCTACACTCCATACTTATTGTCAAATCGTGTTGTGGTTGTCAAGTCAAATTAGTGACAACAACCATAACCGAATTAATTACGTATATACTTTCGTTATTCGAAGGCAGTCTTTTGTGATATGAGGGCATTGATCATCATTGATGACTGGATTGTCTAACGTTAACGCTTAGAAACCTAGTCACCGCGTACCTAATGAAGGGGGGCATAAAACGCCAGCTACTTCAGCTCTTCGATTCGCAGCTGAAATATTTTAGTACTATTATATTACCGTCTATGTGTTCGTAAGTCTATGCTTATCAGTCATCATTACATCATTTGCCGAGAGCACTTGTTGACAGGATTCGCAATAAGTACTGCTAGGAATAGAGTCGTAGGTGTGCAGATTATCCAATCTAAGTGCAATACGGACATTGCCGTATGACGTCATAGGCATAAATCATGGCCCTTGATTTGTTTGCCTTTTTTTTGCTGCTGTGACTGTACTAGGTATCTACCTACATCCACATTATGTTGTTAAACATGTGGTTGACATTTATTTTATGGTTCACAGAATACACCGACGGTGACGACGTGACAGAAGCATGCTGTACACACGGATCGGACTCGGCGCTGTCTCTGTCATCCGCCCGAGAGTGTGGAGGCCTAGGGCTCCCAGACTACATAGAGCCGGAGCAGGAGGCCACGTGCAGGGCTAGCGTGGCGAGCTGCTGCCAGGATCACTTTAAGTAGGACTTTAATATAACAAAACGCGTCGATAGATATGACCGCAAGGTGGCGCAAGCGCGAACAGGCGTCCGTTCCGGTGCGCGGCAACTACTTTGGCTAGGCACCAAAATTTGTATGGGCTGCATGTACTTGTAGCGACGCGACGAAATCGCGTAGTGAGCCAAGACTGCTACGGTAGCCTAAAAGGGCATTCTACGAGAGAATGTCACTTACGTAACGCTTTTGCCTTATTTGTACACGTACCTCTATTAAATCCAACCTCTTGTTTGCCGTGATTATAGCACAGGTACCTACTTATAGCACAGGTTTATACCTAATTTAAGTACCAACGAAAGATCTCAGACCTTCGAGCAACACCGGCATCCGACACGACGGAAGGGAGGGGCCCAAGCGAAATCTCGCCGTACAAATCTTTCTGCCCAGCCCATCGACACCCCATACTTTGATAAATTAAGAAAGCACTTGTTACCAACATTGAGGCATAGAAATAATCTTATCGAATTAAAATGACTGCTGTTGCATTTTGGTGGCACATACCATACTTGCTTTTAACATAGACGTATTATACTTACTTTTCTTTAGGTTGGTATGATTGGTAGTAAAACGTCAAACGTCATTTGAATTGTCGTGAACGTGAAAATACGTGGTTATTTTTTATTGTAATTGGTAAAATAACTTTAGCTGTTATTTAAATGGGGGCCAAATCTTTAAGGAAATGTGAAGTTTGTAGTGGGTGTGTAAGAAGACTAACTACTGACGCATTTTTGGCCAAATTTCCAACTTGATCCGAACAGGTCGGTAAACTGATGTTTGTATGCAATATTTTCATTTTTTACTTTGAGTCGTTAACAGTTACTAATTTAATTAGTTTTAGTCGTGTACAATCAGGGCCGGATTAACCCTAAGTCAAAGTAGGCAACTGCCTAGGGGCCCCGCCTCGGCTAGGGGGCCCCGGCGGCTCAGCGCACACCAAATAAAATTTTGTTCCATAGGGTCAAAATTCATGAGTTAATTTTTTATTCTTATAATAATGAGTATGCTTTATTATTGCTTTTGTAGGATCCATTCTTTAAATAAATGAAATACTGCAATAAAATTGAAGCAGTAGATACGTTACAGTTTACGGGGCGTATTCTAAGTTGTAATAATAGGGGTTTTCAGGAAAAATGGTCCATTTTTTTCGAACAACGAACATCTTTTGGTTATTTCGACACAGAATCTCGAGGACTATTGATTAAAACAAAGAAGACGTGTCCCCAGTTTTTCATAGAAATGCTCGACCTTCAGCCTCACTTTTTACCTCAATTTACCATTGGTTTGTGTTCCACATCTCCTCTACTTCAGCTTAGCCTTTGGCCTCGCTGTGCCAAGCTCGGTCTTGCTTTTTAATACAATGGACATTGGTTCGTCTCTGTGCTCAACTATTTATCCCGAAGCCTGATGAAGCACGGCTTTAATTTCGCATGAAAGCTCGCCTCGCTTCGCACTTCGGACTTTTAGGTCCAGGGGCCGATTTTTTAATTTCGACCGCTCGATTTCGTGTATTTCGTTCAATAATAACTCCAATACTAGGCATTTAAATTCTACCAATAGAATTAAAAACGAGTGGTCAATGCCACTAGATTCCTAATTTCTATCGCTCGTATTTCAAAAATTAGCATTTCGCCGTTTTCGAACGATTTTCGAGTGACGAAATCGAGCAATCCAAATTCAAAAATAGGCCCCCAGGTAAAGATCGGTACCCGGCCTTTTAACATGATTTTACAATTTGCGATATTGTTAACAAAAAATTTCGCGCTCGCTGCGCTCGCGTTTATTTTTGGTTCTTTATTATTACGTTGATTTTAACTTGGTTGATTTAGTCTTATAGTCGAACAATTGCTGTTCAGCCTCGCAAAATATTAACTTTTGAGAAAATCTACTTTGCGGCTCTAGTTGAGCTTAGCCTTTAGCCTCGTTTCAAATTTGCCATTAGAGGTAGATAGAAAAGTGACGCTGAAGCTCACATCTTTGGTATTCCACTGGGAATTGGCCTTAAGCCTAAAGGGTTCTCCCCACACTTGACGCGACGCGGAATCGGCAAAAACCGACAGAATAAAGCTTTATGTCCACGCAATAAATAAGAGTGAAAAAACATCGTTCGATTTCGATCGGCTCGGCCGACGCCTGAAGATTGAAATTAAAAACGCTCACTTATTTCACTGTACTGAATATGCTGTGTGCAGAATTGACTGTAGGGGGCCCCGAGCCTCGCACTGCCTAGGGGCCCCGACATGCTTAATCCGGCCCTGTGTACAATCCATGATTAAAACGAAAATATTTTGTGAATAAAGTATTTTTAAGTAAAAAACTAAGTAACCTATGACATGAATAGTGTACGACCAATTTTATCGATAATCTCTTTATTTCAGATGTCGATTATGGGCAAAGCTGAGGAAAAGGAAATGAGGATTTGGCGTATTTATTTACCTATTCAAAAGCTGAATGGAAACAAGTTCATTTGTGGAAATCATTCTCCATCCAGTGCCTTCAATAAAAAGGGACCAGATTAAAAAAGAATGCGCGCGAATTCAGCATATTGTAATATGCCTACTTGAATAATAAACTATGTTATTTTTATCATGTAAAATAAAATTGTTTATATATATATAATGTTCTTTTATTTTATTAATAGGTAGTACAGTAGGTAAATACAGCAGCACGTATCGCACATTTATCGATATCGATAAACAGTAGGTACTGGAAGTGTCGAGCCCTAGCGTTGTTTTTTTTGTGTTGGTAGTATTGTGTGGTTTTTCTTTTTTTAACAATTATGGCCTGGATGCGAGATCTTTAAGCCTGTATTTGGTGTGTTGGGATATGTACGTTCATAATTCGGTTCGAGGATTGTTCGAGAGTGCCGACTCTTAAAACGTAGTGATTATATGCTCTTTGTTTCTGCCATTTTTCGCGGGGGGAAAGGTGCACACAGTCGCATTTCTCACACACTTACATACAAAATCCAATCTGTAATGACGACATAAATACATAGAAAATGACACACGTCAAAGACAAATCTTGCAAACCTCGATCTCTTTTTGTGTACGGACGACGGACGAGTGACTAGTGTCACAACACGCACACTAACACATTTTCGTTGAAGTATGTCATTGTATTCTGAAAGATGAGAAGTCGGATTTGTCGCTCGACCGATCCGCAATTTGTACTGAGCGAGCAAAATCGATAAATCCAACAATTACTTGAGACTAAAATATAATAATTGTATTTAAATGTAATTTAACGTGTGATATGTAAAAAAAATATAACATGTGAAATGTAACACTTTCTTTTTGTAAATTTGATGTCCCCGACCCCTTTTTATAACAAAAAACCGAGCAAACAGGCATTTTTGTGCAGCAGTGTTCACGCGCGCGTCTGGACTCGGTCTAGTGAAAAATTCAAGTGCAACTAGTTTTATTACCCGCGCTAGATTAGATTGACGCGCTAATCTTGTACCTCGGCAGAGGGGAAATAGTGCGAATGCCGCCTCCCTTCCGTGTTGCTCGAAGTCTCAGACAGATATACCTATGTAACATAACTTATGAAATTATGTATAGAATGTAACCTTTTGAGCTTAATAAACATTATCTTATCTTATTTTTTTTCTAATATTTTCCTCGTACGCGGATCCGCGCTCCGGCATACGAGGGCTTAAAAGCGAACGCGGTTCAAAGTGCATATACGCCGTTCCTTTAGGGTTAGAAAAAAACCGGGCAAGTGCGAGTCGGACTCGCGCACGAAGGGTTCCGTACCATAATGCAAAAAAAAACAAAAAAAAGCAAAAAGAAAACGGTCACCCATCCAAGTACTGACCCCTCCCGACGTTGCTTAACTTTGGTCAAAAATCACGTTTGTTGTATGGGAGCCCCATTTAAATCTTTATTTTATTCTGTTTTTAGTATTTGTTGTTATAGCGGCAACAGAAATACATCATCTGTGAAAATTTCAACTGTCTAGCTATCACGGTTCGTGAGATACAGCCTGGTGACAGACGGACGGACGGACAGCGAAGTCTTAGTAATAGGGTCCCGTTTTACCCTTTGGGTACGGAACCCTAAAAACTACGCATAAGGCATAAGTTGATTAACATGGAGATGATGGAGAGTTTTCACCTCTTTCCCATGCAATATTAATCTTATTTCTAGTAGAGTCGCTCGAGGGTTTCTAGACCAGCCATTCTCAAAGTGTGCTCCGTGGACCCCTAGGGCTCCGCAAAGCCTCAGCAGTGGGGGCTCCGCGAGAAAAAGCGAAAACAAATCTATAACCAGGGCTCCGTTAAATCCGCTGATCTGGACTCTGGACTACCTGCATGATGATGCAACATTACTTTTTTTCTACTTTCAGGCAAAAGGATGATTGTGCTGCAGGCGCAAAGTATGCCGCCAGCAAACGATGTAGTGTACCAAGCACAGACATCGGAAAGGTAAAATTAATCATGTTTCCTTGGTTTTTTGGCGTCATAAATTGGCGAATAGAATCAGGCGTTACTTTGCGGAAATCCATATTAATTAAAACCAAAATATTACTTTGCTAATCCGCGTAAAAAGATAACGTGCTAGTCAATCAGTGCTAACCCTTTATACTTACTTGCACAGTAGGGGGAGTGGTCAAGGTATAAATATGGCCGACCATTCTGGACACGTCATTCCGTTGCCGGACGTTAGACCATCAACAGCTCCTGAGGATGCCTCGTAGAGACGCGAAACACGTGTCGAGTATTATTCTTTTGGTGGTGGTTTGTTATATTTATTTGCGTATTTATTTTTGCGGTGGGAGGGTGGGAAAATTAATTGCAT
Source organism: Cydia fagiglandana (assembly GCF_963556715.1). NCBI lineage: Eukaryota > Metazoa > Arthropoda > Insecta > Lepidoptera > Tortricidae > Cydia > Cydia fagiglandana. The sequence continues at coordinate 6,614,808 of NC_085953.1, read as the reverse complement.
GCAAAAAATACGCAAGTAAGTATAACGGGTTAGCACTGATTGACTAGCACGTTATCTTTTTACGCGGATTAGCAAAGTAATATTTTGGTTTTAATTTTTAAGTCATAAATTGGCGTCTACAAGTAGGTAAGGGAATAAAAATTACTAAGCCATTGCAAGAAATGATTAGGGCGCAAACTCAAAACGCTCTCATAGTTTCTGGAAATTAAAAGAGTCAATAAGGATCAAACTTTACATCTGCAGTCCGTTTTTTAGCTTTAGAAATAAGGTAAACAATCTAGACGTATCTTTTAATTGAAAAACACATTTTAAAAATAAGTTACGGCAAATATGTAACAATTATGAATCTAATACGATCATTTATACTCTTCTGCTTTCATAAGTAATAGTTACTGATTTTTTCAAAGCGTTTTTCAATTAAAAGACATGTGAAGATCGCTTACCTTCTTTCAAGTTCTTTCTAATGCTAAAAAAATGAACTTTATAGTTCATTTTTTAATTAGCATAGGTACTTTAATTTTTAAAAAAGCTTATTTACACATTTCGGCTGATTTATCCCTTAAAACTTGTCCAGCATGATTTAAATATTCACACATACACAACATTTTCCTAACATCCTGTCATATTCGCTTTATTGTAATATTTCAGACATGCTGCGAAGAGTGCAAATTCGGTGCGCTAACAGGAGAGTCCCAGGGGGTGGAGGCCTGCGGGAGCCCTCCCACAGCAGACGTCTCCCCTGCCTCTTACCTGAGGAAGACCTCTTATTATACGTGCTGTGTTGTAAGTTTCATTCCTATTTGTTAAGTGGATAATAGTAAAGTGCATGTGATTCAAGGTGAGGCATCCAAGAACCCTCCAGCAGAGAGACCACTTCCTTTATGTGCTGTACGAGTAGAACCAGAGTTCTGGAACTTCTGGATGATGTAAATTACACCTGCATAAAAATATGTGCTGAGCAAACTGTGGGGTAGGCACAGTCGCCAACGTCGCCATCAGATATATCAGAGCGGCCAAGCTGGACAATAGATAGGCGTGCTCAGATATTTGCGAGCGCACCTACCCCATATCTGATATCTGATGGCGACCGTATCTACCCCAGTATGCTCAGCAACTGCAAAATTTTTTATGCAGGTGTAATTTACATCATCCCTATTAAATTTAATATATTTCAGGAAGCGGCAACAAAGCCGACGACAACCGAAGCTCCCTCAACAACAACCACGGAGGCAGTCAGGCGTTGCGGGCCTGGCTCCTGCCACGCAGACCAGGACTGCGACGACAGTGACGGCGTTATACGATGCCTGTGCCACAGCGGCTTTAGGAAACAAAAGGATGGCTCTTGCAAAGGTTGGCCTTTATCTTAAATGAACTCCTACTGATCAGACAACCGAAGCTCCCTCAACAACTACCACGGAGGCAGTCAGGCGTTGCGGGCCTAGCTCCTGCTATGCAGACCAGGACTGCGACGACAGTGAGGGCGTTATCCGATGCCTGTGCCACAGCGGCTTTAGGAAACAAAAGGATGGCTCTTGCAAAGGTTTGCCTTTGTAGATAACTCCTGCCGATACAACCGAAGCTCCGTAACAACTACCACAGTAACAGTCCGGCGTTGCGTGGCTGGCTCCTGCCACGCAGACCAGGACTGCGACGACAGTGACGGCGTTATCCGATGCCTATGCCACAGCGGCTTTGGTTGTTGTAAGTAGTTATTACATCATCAATCTTACTTGGCATTAGCTTCTCCTATAGGACCTGATCTTCGGCTTTCTTTTTCAAACTGAGTTCTCTTCGCAGGTATGCTTGATGATTCAAGGCTATTAACACCGCGAGTAAAAGCAATTACTTAGGCATCTCTATCCTAACTGTGAAGCTTATACTTGTTTGATATGGAAGTTTGCTGAGTCAAAGAAGCTAGCCGTCGGTCAAAAATTAAGCTCACTGCCTCAATGGTTCAGCCTGTTCATTTCTCAACTTTTAGGAGATGATAGATTGTAATTGCGCTTAAAGCTCTCTATAGCATCTCTAAGCATTAGCAAATCCTATGCTTTGCCCTGCACAGGGTCTGTATTTCATACCTATAATATAATAGCAATAAAGTTACGAGTCGTGAGAAGAGAAAGATATCACAAGACGGAATTAGATCTCTATAACGTGCTCAAATCTGCTAAACCAACAACATATCACATTTCTCTTTGTAGATATCAACGAGTGCGCTGAATCCGCAGATAACCTCTGCACCCAAAAGGACCACGTGTGCCACAACACCCCGGGCTCCTATAAGTGCGTGCCGCTCAAGAAGCGAGAAGTACCCGGCTGCCCGCCGGGGTTCAAGAAGAATGTCATCAACCAGGTGTGCGATGGTAAGTGCATAATACCTACGCAATAATGTTACCGCCATTGCCAAAAGAATTTCGCAACTGAAGTGGGAATGGGCCGGCCATATCTGCCGCAGGGATGACGGCCGATGGTGCCAGCGAGTACTGTTCTGGAGACCTCGACTGGGAAGCCGGAGGAACGGAAAACCGCGAGCCAGATGGTCGGACGACATTAGAAAGACGGCAGTGCCGACCTGGCATAGAACCGCCGCATACAGAACAACATGAAAATCCATGAAAGAGGCATACCTATGTTCAGCAATGAACGCAAATATGCTGAGAAGAAGAAGAGAAGAAGATGCAATAATGTTTTTAAACTGCATTAAACTTTTTTAAGTGAAGTTCAGCATGCTCGTAGGTAAACATACGAATTGAAAATGTGACTGTTTTCAAAGGTACAGTCGGCATCGGATATATTGGAGCTACCAAAGTGCTCAAAAATATCTGAACACGCACTCTAACACCTTGGCAATAGATACGTGGTCAGATATTTTGTGAGCGCCTTGGCCGCTCCGATATATCTAATGGCGACTGTATTATAAATGAAAAGTCATAGGCATAATCCATCCTTAGGGTTTCGCAGTGTTTTCAGTTTTTCACAGCTAGGCTACCTTACCAGATCTTGCCTGAGATTAAAGCACTGTAGCTGAGGCCTAAGGCTAAAACCGGCTGAAACCAATCAATAGGAATGCAGTTCTATTATTCGACTTTTTAAAGTCACAGCGTCATATATTTTGGTGTTGTTTCTATCTTGCCTGCATCTTCCTTTCCAGACATAAACGAATGCCAGCTCCCCCGCCCGCCCTGCCCGAAGTACCTCTGCGAGAATACCATTGGGGGCTTCAAGTGCAACGGGAAGCCTGGGACTCCGGCCGTCGAGGGTGCTACCGAGGCTGCACCCGTAGAGCCTCCTGCAGGCCGGAACGACATATGCCCTAAGGGGTTCAGGGCCGGTGCTAATGATGAGTGTGTTGGTGAGTTGCAATTGTTTTGGTCAACGGTCAACTAGTCAAAACAATAGACATTGGAATAGGTACCTAAGTAGAATAGTACACCCGTAAAGTGAAGGTAACTTCCTTGTTATTGGTCTATTTATGCATCCACTTCAACATAACGCTATCCCGGTTTCATCCTAAAGGAGCAAGGAGTCCGCTTAAGCAATGAACCTAATCTCAATAATTAAATTACTATTTTATTAAAGAATCTACCATCTATCCTGCCAACTCAGAGGAAAAACTAGTCATTATTGGGTATTCTCACAATGATTCCTTCACCAAAAAGGGTCTGGGAAATATCATATGATTTAAATTAAATACACAAGTTCCAAGAAACTCATTAGTACGAGTTGTCGAGTTCAAACTCGCGACCTTCATTTTGAAAGTCGCACACCTAACTGCTAGCGCTACCAACGGTTGGTCGATAGGCTAAAGTCACAAAGCGGAGGAGTTACGAGGTTTGCGACTTTAGGTATTGTTGTCCAAGGTAGCAATTACTAATTTCCTTGAAATGGAGTTACGAGGTTTGCGACTTTAGCCGACGAATATTTTACCAGACATCGACGAATGCGAAGAGCACCTCGACGACTGTCAGCGGCTGTCGCAGCACTGCATCAACACCCACGGTGCTTTCTTCTGCCAGGATCACGTCTCCAAGCGATGCGCCCCTGGCTTTAAAGTCAACAGTGCTACTGGTATCTGTGAAGGTAATTCATAGTATTTAAAGAACCCAAAAACTAACAATTAAAATGCTTAAGGTGTCAATTAGGGCCCACCGGCCCAGGATCAGATCAACTTATAAGAAACCAAGCAGGTTCGTAGTCACGACTTCAAATAAAGTGGTATTTTCTCAATGTGTTTCCAGATATTAACGAGTGCGAAGAAGGTTCAGAGGTGTGCAAGAGGAATCAAGTTTGTGTCAACCTCCCGGGGGCCTACGACTGCAAGTCCAAAATTAGCACCTTACCCAAGTAAGTTCACAATACCTGCAAGTCCATACTGTGCCAGTTACAGAAAATTGCAACAGTTCTCGGATTTTTGTAGAAAAAAATACTGGAAGCATACATTTCCCTGTAGGAATTTCCAAGATCTTTTGATGTTGACTGTTTAAAATTTCGATATATTTCATGTAGTTGAGCACATAGGTGAGTATTATTAATAAAATACGTGCATGTTAACCGAAGACTATTTATTGTGAGACAGAACGACATGACAGCAATTCATATCAAAAATATAATATATTTGGAGTTCCATATTTAAATCAACACTGTTGATGGCGCTGCTGGATATCATAAAACTACACCCCCACTATATCTAAGCATAGCCATCAGCATCATCAGCACTAAAAAAAACAGCTTTAAAAAAAACTACACATACCTACTACTTAGGCACAAGTCCTAACTTCTCAAGAAATCTAACTACCTCTCCGTTAATAAGTCAGCTGGCATCTCAGCTGTTGCTAAGTATTTTGCTTCTACCACACCTTTAGCAATTATATCCCTACTAAAGTGGTAACGAATGTCAACGTGCTTCGACCTATTGTGAAACACAGGGTTGGCCAATAACTTCAGGGCACTTTGATTGTCATTATAAATTGTAATTAATGACATCTTATTTGCAATTTCATGGTACAATGACCTTAAGTACATAGCTTCTTTAATACATTCAGAAATACTAATATATTCTGATTCACAACTGCTCAATGACACGCTATTCTGCTTTTTACTGCACCATGAAACTACACTGCCAGACAAAGTGAAACAAAATCCTGAATAGGACCTCCTATCAAGAACATTACTGCCCCAGTCAGCGTCAACAAACCCGGTAAGCTTTGAATCAGACTCACTACTATACCTGAGGCAATAGTGTTTTGTTTTCTTGAGATAACGCAAAACACGTTTGGCATGAGCCCAGTGTTCTCTACCATGACAGTTATTAAACTGGCTCAGATATTACTATGTGAGTCTGATTCAAAGCTTACCGGGTTTGTTGACGCTGACTGGGGCAGTAATGTTCTTGATAGGAGGTCCTGATCTATTGTGTCAGTCAGGTGAACTGGAAAAGACGGGAAGAGAGTACCAGGCGGAGTATATTACGTATTATACCATGAGTCAGGTATAGTGAGTATATAGTTGATGCGTAACCCGGATTGCTAGTTCTAGCATAAAATAATGACAGCCTTTTAAAATTTCAGGTTGGCCTCTAAAACTTGCCAAGAGGGAACCAGGATGCGCGTTGGTAGCAACAAATGCGATGGTAATGCTATCAACTATTCTATTTATTTAGTTTTAAACGTTGTGGGCCTGTTATTTTGTGGAGATTTTCTAACATATAATAAAAATACGATTATGAACCTTTCAGACATCGATGAATGCCGCGAGGGCACTCATCTCTGCGACCAGTTCCAGAACTGCATCAACACGTTCGGCGGGCATGAGTGCCGCTGCAAGAACGGTTTCGAGCTGGACTCTACGTCAGGATCCTGTGAAGGTAATTTGACTACTTCCCCAGAAACTTTCTGCCTCGCACAGCTAAACTGAGGAGTTTTTTCTCCCCTCCCTGAGGGGACTCCCTTTCCTGAGGAAGAACCTTTAAAGAAACAGCGTACTTCCCTGTTAAAAGCCGGCAATGCGCATTTTCCAAAAAAAAGTGTACCTACATTTGATTCATGTCTTCAAAATATTGACTTCTTGGGCTCATTTTACTCAGAATCATTTGTACATTCACGCCTCATTCATGAAAAATGTGTCCATAGATTTCCTTTCCAGATCGTCACATTCTTTATGATTTTTTTTTTAATTGTAAGAACGTGACGCACTGGAAAAATATTTTATTATACAAAATTTATATTATAAAAAAAAGTTTTGAATACATTATTCTTAGGTACGCGTTGTTTAGAAGTTCTAGAACAGTATAGCAGTATATTTACAGGAATATCTCGTTGTGTGGCGTGGAGTGTGAGCAAGGAAGCTTGCATGGACTTTAATACGTACTTTGTAATACGTTAGATTGAATTGTTAGTTTTATTTTATAAAATTGTTGATGTTAATGTAAATTTTTGCTTGTACGGAAATTCAATGTTGACTGTAAAAGTGCCCTCGTGGCCTATTTGCTGAATAAATGTTGATGTTTGATGTTTGATGTTTAGTGAGCAGCGCCTTTTTTATCACGATATTTATTTAAGGTGAACCAGCAACGCCCACGGTCCTTGAAAATCCTCGGCCTGTTGCATCTCGGAGTGCAATAAAATATGCCATGTCCTTTCCAGACGTTGATGAATGCGCCATGAAGCTGGACAACTGCGGCGCCGGCCTGCACTGCCTGAACGTGCTGGGCTCGTTCACCTGCACGCGCCGCGCCCCCACCTCCTCCACCACCACCCCCGCGCCCACCTCCAATGACTACGAATACTATTACACTGAGTATGTTCTTTTTAATTGGCTCCTGTTTTTTTAGTTGCCTGGGGACTAGGGTCAAGGCGGGAAGATAGGCTTGGTAAAAAGGGCCGGGTACAGTAGCTCACTCGACCAAATTTCAACACGAGAGAGGCGATATTATAATACATTCAGAGATAAATCTTCAAACATCATAATCCGCCGTAGCTTTCCTTTTATTTAGTTTTTTTTTTACAATATTATTTTGTTAGATATAAGAAATCATTGTGCAAAAACTTACATGCAACTCAACATGTTTATAACTGTTTATAACCAGCAGTGATGAAGAACCGACCAACGACACACGAAATCCAGGACCAGGAGGTGCCAACAAACCAGCTCCTAAACCTAATCCTCCTCTACCTCCTCCAAAACCTATTACCACTTCTACCACTACAACAAGTACCACCACCACTACAACTACTACAACTACAACTCCTAAACCTACTACTACCCCTAAACCTGCTACTACACCAAGGCCACCCCCACCCAGACCGTACCGACCACCCCCTACCCAATACGATCCTTTCGGCAGACCGACTAGACCATACACCAACAGACCACCCAGACCCAACCCAACAAACCCTTCTCCACCAGAAACCACACCTAACCCTAGAAGACCTGAAAATAGACTACCTAGCAGTATCCCTCCTCCGACGACACCAGAGGTAGTTGAAAAAGAGAAGAATCCTGGAGGAGTCGAGTTGGACACTTCGGAGCTGCCTAAGGACAAGTGGACGAACGTAATTGGGAAGGATAAGGATAATGAACCGGATGATTTTGATCCGAATGAGCTGCATTGTCTGAACGGATATGAGAAGAATGCAGCGGGTGATTGCGTTGGTGAGTGAATTCGTTTTGGTTTGGTTGGTGGTTGAATGTAAAAAGTCGATTGAGATGAGCAGCTCAAAATGTAAATGCTTAAAATAGGTTGAGGTTTGTCTTTCAGAAATTTTGAATTTAATATTGTGCAAATGCGCACAAAATATTTTCTTACAAATAATATTTGACAGCTTTGCGATAAGGTTAATGGCGCTGCCATAAAATTAGAAAGATAATTTAAGAAACCTTTTGTGTAGGTGTACTAGGCATAACAAAACCAGTCAGATTCTCTATCCAAAAAACTAACTTGTCACCTGTCGGCATACCTACGTATTACCTATCTACATTCACTTTAGTCCTATAAGAATCAGAAGAATACTTGCAAAATATCCTTTTTAGTGTGCCATGTGTTTCCATAATTTAAAAGCAATAGTGCGCAATGAACGATTTCTGATTACTTGAAGACAACAAAAGTTAAGTCTTTGTTTCATGATGGATTGAACTAACGCTTTGTGTTTTGCAGATATCGACGAATGCGCCGGCCGCCACATTTGCAGTGCACTGGAAACCTGCAAGAACGAACCTGGCCGGTACCGCTGCGAGTGTATAACGGGCTTTAGGAGAGACCCATCGGGGTACTGCGCGGTGGCACCCACCATCCCCACCACGTCCTCCACCACTACTTCAACTACTACAACTACCACGACCACCACTGGTAAGCAAGGGTGGATTTAGGGGGCGGAGGCTCAAGCCCCTCTACCTATAAGCGTAAGTCTGTACATTAGGTTCAAGTTCCTCCCAAATCAACCCGTACCACTACTGCGGGTAAGGAAAAGTAAACACAAGCATAAGTCGGCATTGTGAAGTGTATTTACACTCCTACGAACCTGAACGGTACCGCTATGAGTGTATAAAAGGCTTTAGAAGGGATCTGTCGGGCTACGATACTGTGGCACCCGCACCATCCCTAAGAGTGGTATTCCATCTGTCCAATTTCTTTGTCCAGTGTGCACTGCGTCTCATTCTCTCATTAAGCAAAATGTGAGACTCAAATACACATTGGACCAAGATATTGGATAGTTGAGATACCATCCTAATACGTCTTCCACTACTTTTACATCTACTACAACTTCCACAGGTCAAGTGGAAAAGAATGTAAGGTTTGTACAAACAGCAGCACTCCTAACTCCTTATGCCTATGGTATTAAGGTCCACCGATGTACAGTTAACGCTGTGGGCGATGGTACTCTGTAATTTTAGTTTACCGTACAACTCATACGACTTCCGACAGACGAGGCCAGCCCAGTGTCTCTTTAATTTGACCGCCTTCCTTAATTAATTTTTACTCTTTCTTTGATGTTCCAGAGGCCCCTCGGCCTTACATCCCACCACAACCCCGGCCGCAGCCCCGGCCTCAATCACCACAACCCCGGCCGCAACCATCTCCGCAACCACGGCCGCAACCACGACCGCAGCCGCAACCGCAACGGCCGCCGCAGACACCGCAGTTCTGCGAGATGGGATACATCTACGACTCCAGACAGGGACAGTGTGTTGGTACGGATTTTCATGAGGTTTCTAGCCCGCTTAATCAGGCCGTAGATTTATTTTATGATGCGCTGGTGGCCTAGCGGTAAGAGCGTGCGACTTTCAATCCGGAGGTCGCGGGTTCAAACCCCGGCTCGTACCAATGAGTTTTTCGGAACGTATGTACGAAATATCATTTGATATTTGCCAGTCGCTTTACGGTGAAGGAATTAAAAACATCGCGAGGAAACCGGACTAATCCCAATAAGGCCTAGTTTCCCCTCTGGGTTGGAAGGTCAGATGGCAGTCGCTTTCGTAAAAACTAGTGCCTACGTCAAATCATGGGATTAGTTGTCAAGCGGACCCCAGGCTCCCATGAGCCGTGGCAAAATGTCGGGATAACGCGAGGTAGAAGAAGAGAGATTTATTTTATGATGCAGAGTAAAAATTTGGTCAACTCAGCAGATGAATTCAGTGCCGGAAGTTTACGAAAACCGGTTAGATAGATTACATTACATCATTTGTTAGTAGAGTAGGTGACGAAGCCTGTACTGTACCTAGCTAATTTGTTGTTGTGTCTAGTTGACGAAGCCTGAGTTGCTGATCACGAACTATGGATTGGATTGACGACTTGTTTCTTATACGACGACTTATATATTTTCTGATACTATTAATAAATTGTGTGATTTATTATTATCCTTAGGTAGGTATATATTTAAAAATGTCTTTCCAGATATCGACGAGTGCGCTACGAACCGGCACACTTGCGTGGCGAACGAGCGCTGCGTTAATGTTGATGGCGGCTTCCAGTGTGAAAAGGCACCAGTATATGGTACATATTCATCTTTGTATTTTTTGTTCTTTATGAATTTGATTTTAAGCACAGGGGACTATAATAATGCAATAAGTTAATTCCATCCATTTTGTGGCTGATAACTTACGGCGTAGGTACACTGAATTACAAAAATTCTGTCATTCGTCGTTTTCATTTCAGTATAATTTTGACCAGACCATTTTGAATTCCGTAAGTTTATCAAGTATACATCTACGTGTACCTACACCTACTGATTAATACAATCATAATTTTTGTATTTATTTTGTTAGTTCCACCAGCACAAACCCCACCCAGGCCCCGGCCCAACTCGCGGGATCCCCACGTTATCACAGTGGGCGCCCAGTACGGCACCCGCGGGCCCCGCTACAGACGCCCGACATATTCCCGTGTTCGTGAAGTCGACGCAGTGATGACGTCATGCCAGAAGGGCTACCGGCTGACCTCGGACAAGATGTGCTTGGGTGAGTATCTCACGTAGTTTAGGGCAACGCAACCCGCGTTCCAATCTCTGGGAGCCTCTCGTCATTACAGTGGGCGGCATACACACGAAAATAAATGAACAAAATGAATGAATGAAATAAACGAACTGACACCAATATTTCCTAAATGTTAAAAATCATACTGCTGTAATATTTTTAGAGTAGAGACGCTCAAGACAGCTGTTCGGGCAATCCCCAAATCATTTTGATGCCTTCAAAAATGTTATACAAGTAGAATATACTATACCTATGTGATTTCAACTTGAGTACCTAGTTAGATGCTTATGTATTTTTGCTAAGAACGTTCTCAACACATTTCATTTTATTAACATCATTTATTCTGCTACCAGACATCGACGAATGCGCCGTGAACCAGTCAGAGTGCGGTCCTCTCCAGCGCTGTGAGAACTTCTTTGGCGGACACTCTTGCCAGTGCCCAGCTGGCCACCAGCTGGTTGGCTCTAAAGATTGCGAGGACATCGACGAGTGTCAATACGGCAACGTAAGTATCATCATCATCATCAGCCTACTCTCGTCCACTGCTGGACATAGGCTTCTATTGCACGCCATTGAGCACGATTTGCGGCAACTCTGATCCAGCTCTTGGCACAGCCGCCTTGCGAAGATCATTGCTCCATCTAGTCTGAGGGCGTCCTACGCTACGCTTGCCGATGCGCGGTCTCCACTCGAGAACTCGAGAACAACGTAAGTTTTAAGCTGAACATTGAATTTGACAGGCCTGGGTTAGCTAGAGTGCGGTTGTCTGCAGCGCTGCGTTTACACTTTACATATTGTGCCCCTGGAGCCTGGACACTACCTGGTCTGCTCTAAAGATTCCGAGTACACAGATTTCGACGAATACGATTGTCTTGCAAATAACAATAAAGAGCTAATAAATGATGGAATTAATGATGGTATTTTGGATTAGGCTGTGCGGTCATCATACACAAAGTGTTTTAATGTGTAGTTGTGTGTGCTTGATAATAGTATATTACTAACAATATTTCTCACTTTCTTACAGCCGTGTTCATACTCGTCGAAATGCGTCAACACCGTGGGTTCGTTCCGCTGCGAGTGCAATGAAGGCTTCCGAAATGCACGCTCTAATGACAAAGTAAGTCTTGTGAGAAAAAAAAACCGGGCAAGTGCGAGTCGGACTCGCGCACGAAGGGTTCCGTACCATAAAGCAAAAAAAAAACGGAAAAAAATGCAAAAAGAAAACGGTCACCCATCCAAGTACTGACCACGCCCGACGTTGCTTAACTTTGGTCAAAAATCACGTTCGCTGTATGGGAGCCCCGCTTAAATCTTTATTTTATTCTGTTTTTAGTATTTGTTGTTATAGCGGGCAACAGAAATACATCATCTGTGAAAATTTCAACTGTCTAGCTATCACGGTTCGTGAGATACAGCCTGCTGGTGACAGACAGACGGACGGACGGACAGCGAAGTCTTAGTAATAGGGTCCCGTTTTACCCTTTGGGTACGGAACCCTAACAATACTCAAGTGGAATATCGCGATGTTTATTTTCATTTTTTGATGTTCATTTTTCCCAAATAAGCCAATCGGAAAGTAAAACTGATGTCGTACCGATTTCACACCGCCAAGTCCGGAAAGATCTTCGAACATGGTCAAAAATACTAATTTAAAATAGATCGTCCCACTATCCGCGACTAAGTATTTTACTTCGAAAATATTAATTCATCACGCATATAATGTTTGTGAACATTTTACCAGGTTTGCATGGACGTAGACGAGTGCACGGAAACTCCAGGAATCTGCCAGCAGGGCTGCGCTAACGCGTGGGGCTCCTACCGCTGCTACTGTCACCAGGGATACAGAATGCAGGAGGATGGGAAGTAAGTATCATACGATGGAAAAGTAAATACCTATGTTGAAAAAGTGGTTGGAAATGTAAATAGCGAGTGGTTACGTGGCTGGTCGCCTCTCGGACGAACCAAGCTACTGCTCTCATAGCCCTCAGGGGCCTTACAGATTTCATAGGTGGTTTCATAAGTACACGATGGGATGGAATCGTGACAGGATTCACAAGAACACGTGCACGACCTACAACTATAAAAACAACGACATTGCCTAAGGGCACGCTGTCTGCCTTTTGACGTTAGGCAAATGATTACAGTTTAGAGTGTTTATCCTTTTGTTTCCAGGACTTGTGTAGACGTGGACGAGTGTGCAGAATTCGCCGCATCTGCCTCAAGTCGTAACCGCGCGCGTTTGTGCGGCGGAGAGTGCGTCAATGAGCCTGGCAGCTACCGCTGTTCCTGTCCCAACGGCTATCGGCTATCAGAAGACCAGCATAGTTGTATCGGTAAGTACCAGGGCTTGTGTGGCTAGCGGTGAATAGCTCTGCGTGCAGGGGCGTATTTTTAAATTTGGCGCCCGGGCCAATAAGTTTCGGCGCCCTAAAGTCAAGGAAGAAAAACAAAATGCAATCCGCCAGGGGCGGCGTACGCGCCCCGAGCCATGGCCCGGATGGCCTTAGGTTAAATACGCTCCTGTCTGCGTGGAGTTCGCGCCCACCTTGAGTCATCACTGAACCTGGCACATACCAGTGCCCGTGCTCCAAGGGATATAGGAAGGGATTAAAAGTATCGTAAGATTATAGGTACGTCCAAAAGGAAAACTAATATTTGCTAATATCGAAATGCTCTTATACCCTCTGCTCTGCTCTTATATGTGACGTCCCACTGGAAAAGGTACCTTATGGCGGTTGGCGCTCACGCTATTATTAACGCCGCTCCAATATTATTGCGGTGCTATGCGACGTAAGCGCCAGCCGCCATTAGGTGCCTTTTTCCGTGGAACGTCACATATATGCTCTTCTTGTACCTACTTACAATTTATTCAGTGCGGCAGCTGAGGGAATTTTAGGTATACTTTAGGATTGAGTGCTCTATAGATTGTGTAAATTTGATATTTTTTGCAGATATTGACGAGTGCGAGACTGGCGAAGCTTCGTGTGCTCGGTCTTCGGATCCTAGCCAAGTGTGTCAAAACACGCGGGGAAGCTACCACTGTCACACCATCAACTGCCCAGCAGGATACCAGCTGGAGGCTAAGCAGTAAGCGTTTTCTTTCATATTCATTCAGGCTGACTAAGATTATCAGGTAGTTTAGACAAGTGATACGACAAGCTTCGATTTGGAGTTAAGGTTGAGTGCATAAACGACCTCGTAAATATCAATTTACATATAACTCGTACTTACTAAAAGCAAAAGCTAAATTCAAGATGGATCAAAAATAGTGAGGATTCGGGTAAAACGTTCTAATAAGGAAAAAGGAAAAGATAAATTGTTTGGCGAGAAAAAATTTATGGAGATTGTTTGGAAGGTTGGCAGACTTGGACGACCTACTTTTTCCTAATCAGAACACGACACCAAATATCCCTTATTCTTTATTACTTAAACGGATCACCGCTATTTTTATTACACCTTAAGGTAACAGCACCAGTCATGGGACATTTAAGAGGAAATTTGGAGTATTTGTGATATTTCCCTAATACATGTAAATGGTCTATCGCTTAGAGTGTTAAAAGATGAATGTCCTACCCGTCTTTCATGTTTCAGACGTGTTGTATCAAAGATACTGCAATCAGTTTCCACATACTTAACAAATTAAAACTATGTTTTTTCTCCAGTCATGGACACCAAAGCTCCAGTAATGTCCTATAATATTTATTTATTTATCGCCTGTTATAGCCTACAAACCAAAACTCTCAACATTTAACTTATATTTTAGTCGATGCACGCGCATCCAGCGGACTTGCGCGATGTCAGACTGGGACTGCGTGCACCAGCCAAGCAGTTACAGCTACAACTTCATCACCTTCGTAGCGAACATCTACCTTCCGCTCGGTCGAGTAAGTTCCTCACTACCTACTACACTGGCTCAGTTAATATAAAATAAATAAATAAAAAGTCATTTACTGTCGCAAAACATACAGTAACAGAAAAAAACAAGGAAAAAGAAAAAAAAGACACAATAAGCACATAAGTCCAATAGGATTGTTGACTGTATATACATATATATATGGCTACAAATATAATGACCACCAAAAAATACTTTGGTACCCTAAATAAAAAAATCATGCTTACCAAAAAAAATTACTGAACACCAAAAAAATAAGGCCTAAAATTACAAATGTACCACCATTTTAATTACGACTGCACTTCAAATTGTATTCGAATACCAAATATATTGAATGATTACCAAAAATCATTAATGATCACCAAATCTTGAAGACCAAATAAATGCGATATTTTCACCTAAATAAACCACTGTGATACCAAAAAATTTATACATATTACCAAATAAAGTAAAATGATGCCAAAATTACTAGCCCCTCCCGCTCAACCCCCGTACCCCATAACTTAGGTAGGCATACTTAAATGCTACTAGAAAAGTATGTTAGGTTAGGTTTGTACTGCTATCAGTTAAGTGGGCTAGGTTAACACTGCGACCCTTACAGAAACGAATTGCTACTAGAAAAGTGGGTTAGGTTAGGTTTGAACTGCGACCCTTACAGAAAGGAAATGCTACTAGAAAAGTGGGTTAGGTTAGGTTTGAACTGCGACCCTTACAGAAACGAAATGCTACTAGAAAAGTGGGTTAGGTTAGGTTTGAACTGTGACCCTTACAGAAACGAAATGCTACTAGAAAAGTGGGTTAGGTTAGGTTTGAACTCCGACCCACACAGAAACGAAATTCTACTAGAAAAGTGGGTTAGGTTAGGTTTGAACTGCGACCCTTCCAGATAAGAAATGCTACTAGAAAAGTGGGTTAGGTTAGGTTTGAACTGCGAACCTTACAGAAACGAAATGTTACTAGAAAAGTGGGTTAGGTTAGGTTTTGAACTGCAACCCATACAGAAACGAAATGCAACTAGAAAATTTTGCTTTGCTTTAATAGGATAGCAAGATTTAAAAATTTGGTTATAATTTTACATTAAAATGGAGTTCTAATTTTGGTGGTCATTTACTATTTTTGGGTTTACAATGATTATTTTGGTGTCATTTTATTTAATAGGATAGCACGATGTAAAAATTTGGTTATCAATTGACATTAAATTGGGGTTTGAAATTTGGTAATTATTTACAATTTTTGGGTTAATAATGATTAATTTGGTGTCATTTCCTTTAATAGGATAGTAAAATGTAATAAAATTGGTAATCATTTCACATTAAAATGGTGTTATAATTTTGGTGATCATTCATTATTTTAGGGTGGTAAAGTAGATTTTTTTGGTATTAAATTTTATTAAATCTGGTGATCAGTTAAATAGCAGCCTATATATATTTAATTATAACTAAATGTAGAAGGAGACGTTAATTTGAACATGACGTCGTGTGTGCGTTTCATATACACTAGTCGCTAACCGTTCCCGCAGTTTGAATAAAAAAGAGAGAGAACTTGATTTGACCTGACAGTCAACCATCCTATAAGGCAGCAACAGCAAAAATGCACTATTCTGCACTTCACGCCTGTTAGGTAATCTGAGGGCGGTCAATCTTATAAGAACTTCTTCGCTCCAGTGGTACTAGGGCAGTACTGTTAACAGCCACTGTGCCAACTCACGTCTTTATGCATCTTTCGCTTCCACCCCTGGAGCGTATAGCTAAAAACCGGACAAGTGCGAGTCGGACTCGCCCACCGAGGGTTCCGTACTTTTTAGTATTTGTTGTTATAGCGGCAACAGAAATACATCATCTGTGAAAATTTCAACTGCCTAGCTATCACGGTTCATAAGATACAGCCTGGTGTCAGAAGGACGGAGGGACGGGCGGACGGACGCACAACGGAGTCTTAGTAATAGGATCCCGTTTTTGCCCTTTGGGTACGGAACCCTAAAAAGGACTCTTCTCTGGACGGCTAAGAGTCCTGCAGGTCCCCTTGGGGTCCACTCCGAGCGACGAAGACACGCCGGAGACGGGGAACCTGACCGACTCTCGGGAGCACTCGGGTCCGTGGGATCGTTACTCAACAGCTCGCCACATATTATTATCGTTCTTGCTGGAATTTGCAAGAACGAATTCGAAAATTAAAATTAAAAAAGGGGCATAATTCTAGGTCGTGGGTTTGGTTTAAATTGTGCCACGGTTGGCATAAATCTTATGTAAACTACACGGTGAACAAATGATAGCGCCATCTAAATGACAAGCAGCGCCATCTAGCGACAAATGTAGCAACTAAATAAAAAAAATCGGCCTAGAGCATGTCAGGCCATGCTCAGTGTAGGGTTCCATAGTTACCACTCTGTCAAAATAGGCTAAACTACTATTAATAAGTAGGTATGTACATTACAAGTTAAGTGTTACCTATAACATAATTAAGTTTAGTACCTGTGTAATGAAAAAAATTAAATAGGTATATAATAAAAAGTGTTTATTTTCGCCTACAAACTGTCATGCAGTTTGGCGAAGCTACAAAATAAATATTATATGTTAAGATTTATGTAAATAAATTACAAATAAAATACAATAATAAAGTCTATATTGTTTATGGTGTCTTTTTAGGTGGATCTATTCACAATGCACGGGCCAGCGTGGGCAGACTCTTTCATGAGCTTCGAGATGAGGCTGGTGGACGTTCAGGCGGCGCCGGGAGTCACGCCAGCTAGTCTGGCCTGTTTCGAGTGAGTACTGGGCTGCCCTGCTTATTGTATTTACAGTACTTGCATGAAAATCATCGTTTAAATAAAGAACTTATTCAAAGAGAACAAGATTAACAATTGCATGATATTTCAACTGCGATTACTGCATATGTTGTTAGCACGGCAGTGGGGGCCTGGCATGTTGCTAGGCAGAGTGATGGCAGGTGGACTAAAATGTTAACAGAACGGTGGCCGCTTTCAAATGAAAGAAGCGCCTCGCGTCCGTTGGCTCGTTGGGTGGACGACATCCGGAAAATTGCGGGTCACTTCTGGATGAGATTAGCTCGACCGGGACAAGTGGCGTACTAGAAGAGAGGTCTATGCTCAGCAGTGGGCGATAAAGTGCATCAATGAGTTTTTAGATGAGGCTGGTTAACGTGCCGACTGCAGACAGCGCCGGGAGTCACGCCGGCCGGTCTAGCCTGTTTCGAGTGAGTACTAGCTGGGGGCCTAGCTAAAAGTCATCAGCATCTTTCTAGCGTTGTCACGGCTTTTTGTGCCGGTTTATGTGAGCTGTAAGCATGGTGTCCGCTTAGAACGAATCCCAAGAATCGGCGTAAGCACTGGTTTTTTTTACGAAAGCTACTGCCTTCTGACCTTCCGACCCAGGATTAGTCCGACTTCCTCACAATGTTTTCTCTCACTGAAAATCGACTATTAAATGTCCAACGATATTCTGTCCCATCCGTGTCTTTGTCTGTATTATTTTTTGTTTTCTTTATTACAAATAAGAAATTTTACGTGTATTCAGTTTTACTCAACAGAGCTAGTAGCTTATATGGATACAGTTTTCAGTTAGGACTTGGTATTGAGTCTTTTACTTATTCGTTTGCTTGTGTATTCCATCTTCATTTATTTCCAGCAACTATACCTCCTATAAAAGAGAATTTGAAATAGAGAGTTGCTGTTATGGTAAATTATGTAGCTACCTTTAACGGCCGGTTAGCAATCGTTACAAAACTGACGGTCAATGTCAAATCCCATACATTTTGTCAGGAATGTAACGGTTAGACGTTACTGAAAGTGCAAGTTAAAATGAATATGCCCAGCTACATAGTACATTTACTGCCATCTTTCGAAAGACGATGAAAACTGTTAGAACGCCATTTGACTTTGATCATTATTATTTCACTGGTAGGTGTTAAATATTAATATCAACGTTAACGCCATCTACTCGAGAGTAGGCTGAAGGTTATGGCGCCAGCATCGCTCGAAAAAATCGCAACAGACCTTTGGCCTATAGTCGAGAAGATGGCGTTAATATTAAATCAGTGAAAGAATAATCATCAAA
This sequence comes from Cydia fagiglandana, assembly GCF_963556715.1. Taxonomy (NCBI): domain Eukaryota; kingdom Metazoa; phylum Arthropoda; class Insecta; order Lepidoptera; family Tortricidae; genus Cydia; species Cydia fagiglandana. The sequence goes on along the minus strand of NC_085953.1, from coordinate 6,596,376 downwards.
GTCAAATGGCGTTCTAACAGTTATATGTTCTGTCGAAAGATGGCAGTAAAACTGTGGCTACATAATTTACTTTGACAATCCGTCTCTACTCTATTCTCTTTGCTCGTATGTTACAGCACGCGGCCTACTGGCAACATGTGCGTGGTGTCCCTCCTGTGCGCGCTGGAAGGTCCGCAGGTGGCCGAGTTGGAGCTGACCATGTCGCTGTACCAGCGCCGGCAGTTCGCGGGCAGCGCCGTGGCCAGGCTCGTCGTCATCGTGTCGCAGTACGAGTACTAGCAGTAGCAGTAGGCAAGCTGCTAAATTTAGCATCTTTTGTAACCTCAAATTTGCTAAGTGGCAATTTTTGTAACTTCTAATTTGCCAAATAGCATTTTTTTCATAAGTGCCTAAATTTTTGTGCCTAAAAAGCATGGATCACAGTGACAGCGATCGTTTAGTATACAATGTAAACTCACAACTGGTATTTTAGAGAACCTACTTAAAGAAAAAGTTGCACATGAAATCTTAATTAAGGTGTCACCATTTGTTCTAAAGGTTTAGATATTAAGAAATGTATGTTTTGTTATATTTATTTTTACAATTGACTGTTACACTTTGTAAATAATAAAAAATAAATATATACAATGTATGTTATTTCACCTAATGACCTAAATTGCGTTGTGTTTCCACAGTGCTTACAGTACGGCAGCGACTCGCGAACTTTGTCGTACAGCGTGTGGTCGAATAACTCAATCTGAGAAGCTACTGAGGTTTTACTAGTTTGAACTTTTAGAGCATTGTAATAGAGTATATTCTTGTGAGTACTGCTTCACTTCCTCACGCTCCGGTTAACCTTCCCGTATATCTCGGGGAAGGCCTCCTTACAGTACGGCAGCGACTCGCGAATCATGTCGTACAGCGTGTGGTCAAACAACTGAATCTAAGAAGCTACTGAGGTTATACTAGTTTGAACTTTTAGAGCATTGTAATAGAGTATATTCTTGGGTGTACTGCTTCACTTCCTCACGCTCCGGTTAACCTTCCCGTATATCTCGGGGAAGGCCTCCTTACAGTACGGCAGGGACTCGCGAACTTTGTCGTACAGCGTGTGGTCGAACAACTGAATCTGAGAAGCTACTGAGGTTTTACTAGTTTGAACTTTAGAACATTGTAATAGAGTATATTCTTGTGAGTACTGCTTCACTTCCTCACGCTCCGGTTAACCTTCCGTAAAGTAATAAACCACCTTAAACAACGCATTGATTATTGTAAACACTTTTAAATCCGTAATTGATAACTGGAAACCCGATGTGCGACACTAATAATTAACTTGAATGTACTCACAGTTTATCTTCTTAGATTGAAACTTAAAAACACTGCACTTCCCTTTATATCCGGTTCAGCAAGGACCATGAATAAAATTGGTGTAATTTCTTCTCTATTTTGTTGTAATTTAAATAAAAATACGAAAATTATATTAAAGGGCGACTATATTTGATGATATGACAGATGTGAGTGAAAATTTGGTGACACAATTCTTTTTAATATGTTAAATTCAAATTTATGTCATTATCGAATACATTACGAACGTAAAAAGGTTGCAGTCTGAACATGCCGCCCGCCAAGAACGACTGTTCTTAACTAACTTTGATTACAATGCAAGGCTGGTATTAAACTAAACAAAACTACTAAATTGTAATCATCATGATAATAACTCTCATGTAAATCTTTCGATAGCTCTGATAAGGTTCACATAACATAAACAGTTCCTCCAACTTGAAAACATAACAATCATAAAAACAGTTAAGCGAAACCATTCATTATATGAAACTAATAAAACATTAAATAACACCAAAGTGTGTCATGAATAGTTGAAAATAATAATAATACAATACATTGAAACAAACAATTAATCTGCTAAAGGTAAGACACAAAGCTTAGACACTGGTCGTTTGATTAAAGAATTTTTATAGCGCAACGTGACAACTCGCGTAACGTTGTCCACTCCAGGGTGTCTTTCAACAATTTGACCTAACAACCACCGAGCTGGAGGCAAATCAAGCTCCTTTACTAGAACCACATCGCCAACCTTTGGTTCAGGTACAACCTGTGTCCACTTATATCTTTGCATGAAACGTGTAAGGTATTCTTGCGACCAACGCCGCCAAAAATCCTGTAACATTCGCTGTAAAAGTTGCCATCTTCTTAATGAACTAACTGGTGAATGTTCGTAGTTATGATCTGGAACAGCTAATAAAGGTTCACCCACCAAAAAATGTCCGGGTGTTAAGGGCATGGGATCACCTTGATCTTGGATACATGTCATTGGTCTTGAATTTAGACAGGCTTCAATCTGCGCAAGCACTGTAGTTATCTCTTCAAACGTCAGTGTTGAATTGCCAATTATTCGCTTCAGATGAAATTTACAGGACCGTACACCAGCTTCCCAAAGACCTCCGAAATTGGGGGCTTGTGGTGGAATAAAGTGCCACTGTGTTCCGTTTGTAGCCAACCAATCTGCGATCTCGGGTAGAAATCTTGATTTTTCTTCATCAAACAATTCTTTTAACTCTCTGGCTGCTCCCACGAAATTTGTCCCATTGTCACTGTATAATTCGCTGCAATGACCTCGACGTGACACGAACCGTTTGAATGCAGCCAAAAACGCCTGCGAAGTCAAATCGCTCACTGCTTCTAAATGTATAGCACGCGTTGCCATACATACGAATAGACATATGTATCCTTTGTAGGATTTATTACCTCTACCCTTTGATACCCGTATGTTTATTGGGCCTGCGTAATCAACACCTGAATGAAGAAACGCTCTACTTATGTTCACTCTCGGTGAAGGTAATTGCCCCATCAGTTGAGGTTTGTTTGTTGCTGCGTATCTAATGCAGGTGACACATTTCCTGCAATATAATTTAACTATTGATTTAAGACCAATGATGTAATATTTCTCTCGAATGACGTTTATCATCAGCTGTGGCGCTCCGTGGAGTGTAACCTTGTGTGCATTTCGTATAACGAGAGTCGTCAACAGCGATTGCTTTGGTAAAATGATGGGATGCTTTTGGTCTTCATCTAATTCAGCGTAATGCAGCCGCCCACCAACTCGGAGTAATTCCGAGTCGTCCAGCTGTGGATTCAGAGTGGTAAGTACACTTTTCTTGCTTACTGGTTTTCCTTGCTTAACATCCTTCCACTCTTCAAAGAATGCTTGAAGTTGACACTTTTTTATCATTATTATCAACGGATCATCAATTTCTTTCTTTAGGAGGTACTGATGTTTTGGTTTCTGTTTACACAGGAATCTGCGGCAATATGCTACGACTCTCAGCAACTTCGTCAGCGATGAGAATTTCGCCCAGATGTCGTCAACTTCGCCGTGATCTTCTACTGAAGTAGCAAGGTGAGTTTTTAATTTCCTTTCTTCTAAATTTGTCTCCAATCCCTTAGGATTAGGATATTGAATATCCTTTTCATTCAACCATGAAGGTCCTCTTAACCAGAGCTCCAAACCAATCAATTCAGAGGCTCGAATGCCCCGTGATGCACAATCTGCTGGATTATGCTCAGATTTGACATGTGACCATTGGTTACGGTCTGTGACAGTCAGTATCTCTGAACACCTGTTCCCGATGAATGTTTTCCAACGACTAGGATGACTGCTCAACCACGCCAGCACTATCTCAGAGTCAGTCCAAGCGTGTATATTTGATTTCGGTATGTTCAAAACACCCGACACTTCAATAAGCAGCTTCGCTAACAGAACAGCACCTGATAATTCCAATCTTGGAAGACTGAGTTGTTTGATTGGGGATACTCTTGTTTTTGCTGTAATCAAACTGACATGAACTCCTCCTCTTGCATCTATAACTCGCAAGTATATGACTGCAGCAAATGCAGAATTGGAAGCATCACAGAAACCATGGAGTTCTACTAACTTCGCATCAGCCTTGTAGTATACCCAGCGCTTCAACCGAAATTGTGTGAGGTCAGAAATATCTTCCCTATACTTCGTCCATTCTTGCAATAGCGGTTGTGGTAATTCCTCATCCCAGCCGATACCCGCAAGCCATAACTTCTGTATGAAAATCTTTGCCTTGATTATACTCGGTGCTATCCAGCCTTGTGGATCGTACAACTTTGAAATATCCGAGATAACCTTTCTTTTTGTTACAGGTGCAGACATCGGAGGCAACTGAACTGCGTACACGAACTCATCGGAAGTACGACTCCAGGTAAGTCCCAATATTTTGTTAGTAGCTTCTAATTTGACTTCTATCTTCTTTTCATCTTGCTTTCCTAAACTGTCTTGTTGTATTTGCTTCAACATTACTTCACTGTTGCTTGCCCATTTTTGCAATTCGAAACCTCCCCTTTTTAACAATTCATTCATTTGCTTGTATATTTCGATTGCTTCTTCTTCGCTTTCGCAACCCGACATCAAATCATCCATATAAAATTCATGTTTCACTCTTTCAGCTGCTAGAGGGAAGTCTTTCCCTTCATCCTTTGCCACTTGTATCAAGCTTTTTACAGCCAGATAAGGTGCTGAAGAAGTTCCAAATGTAACGCGAAGCATCTTGTATTCCCTGATGTTCTCTTCCGGTGTCTCACGCCACAAAATACGCTGGAATTCGGAGTCTTCGTCACTAACCTTTATTTGGCGGTACATTTTGACTATATCTGCAATGAAGCAGATTGGATACATACGCCAACGCATTATTATATGACGCAACTCTGGTTGCAATCTAGGGCCTACCATTAAATCGTCGTTTAAAGATACGCCGTTCGTGCCTTTGCATGACGCATCAAAGACCGCCCGAAACTTGGTAGTTTGTCTGTCTTCGCGTATGACAGCGTGATATGGTATGTAACAACCCTTTGCTTTGTTGTCATGAATTTCTTTCATGTGATTTAACTCTAAGTATTCATCAAATACTTTCTTGTATTCCTGTTTCAGGCGCTCATCTTTCTGCATCTTCTTTTCAAGATAGTGGAATCTTTTCAATGCGATGTCTCGTGAATGACCATCGGCGCAGGCAGGTTCACTATCTCGAAATGGAAGTTTGACCACATATCGTCCCTCTTCATCTCGAGTGGTGGTTGAATGGAAGATATCTTCACACCGCTGCTCTTCGATTGACAAAATCTTATGTTTGTTGGACGGCTCTGCTTCAACCTCCCAGAAAGACTTAAGCAATTCTTCTACAGACTCTACATGTGTATGCAATGTTGTAACTTTGATGTTTGTGTTTTGATTGGACTTGACCGCTCCAAATAATATCCATCCCAGGGTTGTATTTTGTGCCGCTAAAGACCCTGAGGGACATTTGATAATACCATCTTGAATAATCCTAGCATAAACCTCCGCCCCTAATAAGATGTCTATCTTATTCGAAGTGTGATATTCCGGGTCAGCTAACGTTACGAGTTCTAACTCCGGCCATGAGGTGATTGATACAGCAGTTGAAGGTAAGTCTCTCGTCACTTTGTCGAGGACATACGCTGAAACACGAAACACGCAACCTGGATTGAGACGTGAACTGATTGATACCTCTACTATGGACCTTGTTGAAGGGCCCTGTTCACCTCCCAAACCTGATGTATCTACCCTGGTTGGTGTGGTTTTTAATCCAAGTAATTGAACTGCTGACCTTGCAATAAAAGACTCTTCCGACCCTTGATCTACAAGAGCTCGCAAAAGTTGATGTTTCCCGCCATTTTGTGATTCAGCTGACACTACAGCTGTTGCTAATACCTTCCGAGGTGCTACACCCTTAACAAAATGGCTGGTGATGTGTGTAGAGGTTGATGAATGCTCCTCAGATGATGAAGCATTGATAGGTGCTTTGATTTGACTCACAACTGGTGAAGCTTGATTGCCAATGGAATGATTCGCCACCGTAGTGTGCGATTCGCCCTTTAAATGTAACAATGAATGGTGCCGTTTGTTACATATTTGGCACGATGTGGTACTTTTACAGTGTTTTACCGAATGATTGTTGCCCAGACAATTGAAACACAACCCTTGTGTTTGCACAAAGTTACGCTTGCTATCAAGATCCCTATTAATAAAATCCTTACAGCTTCTAAGATGGTGATTATCTTTGCACAATGCACAACTTGACTGAGCTACATGAAACGATTGATTTATTTGATTACTGTGAGAATTAAAAGTGCGCTGTTTCTGAACAAAAGTGTTTGATTTTGAATCTAAGAACTCCAACGAATGGTATTTGGTTTCCAAAAACTCTTTGAATTGTTTAATTGTTGGCAAATTACAGGACCGTACACCAGCTTCCCATAGACCTCCGAAATTGGGGGCTTGTGGTGGAATAAAGTGCCACTGTGTTCCGTTTGTAGCCAACCAATCTGCGATCTCGGGTAGAAATCTTGATTTTTCTTCATCAAACAACTCTTTTAACTCTCTGGCTGCTCCCACGAAATTTGTCCCATTGTCACTGTATAATTCGCTGCAATGACCTCGACGTGACACGAACCGCTTGAATGCAGCCAAAAACGCCTGCGAAGTCAAATCGCTCACTGCTTCTAAATGTATAGCACGCGTTGCCATACATACGAATAGACATATGTATCCTTTGTAGGATTTATTACCTCGACCTTTTGATACCCGTATGTTTATTGGGCCTGCGTAATCAACGCCTGAATGAAGAAACGCTCTACTTATGTTCACTCTCGGTGAAGGTAATTGCCCCATCAGTTGAGGTTTGTTTGTTGCTGCGTATCTAATGCAGGTGACACATTTCCTGCAATATAATTTAACTATTGATTTAAGACCAATGATGTAATATTTCTCTCGAATGACGTTTATCATCAGCTGTGGCGCTCCGTGGAGTGTAACCTTGTGTGCATTTCGTATAACGAGAGTCGTCAACAGCGATTGCTTTGGTAAAATGATGGGATGCTTTTGATCTTCATCTAATTCAGCGTAATGCAGCCGCCCACCAACTCGGAGTAATTCCGAGTCGTCCAGCTGTGGATTCAGAGTGGTAAGTACACTTTTCTTGCTTACTGGTTTTCCTTGCTTAACATCCTTCCACTCCTCAAAGAATGCTTGAAGTTGACACTTTTTTATCATTATTATCAACGCATCATCAATTTCTTTCTTTAGGAGGTACTGATGTTTGGTTTCTCTTTACACAGGAATCTGCGGCAATATGCTACGACTCTCAGCAACTTCGTCAACGATGAGAATTTCGCCCAGATGTCGTCAACTTCGCCGTGATCTTCTACTGAAATAGCAAGGTGAGTTTTTATTTTCCTTTCTTCTAAATTTGTCTCCAATACCTTAGGATTAGTATATTGAATATCCTTTTCATTCAACCATGAAGGTCCTCTTAACCAGAGCTCCAAACCAATCAATTTAGAGGCTCGAATGCCCCGTGATGCACAATCTGCTGGATTATGCTCAGATTTGACATGTGACCATTGGTTACGGTCTGTGACAGTCAGTATCTCTGAACACCTGTTCCCGATGAATGTTTTCCAACGACTAGGATGACTGCTCAACCACGCAAGCACTATCTCAGAGTCAGTCCAAGCGTGTATATTTGATTTCGGTATGTTCAAAACACCCGACACTTCAATAAGCAGCTTCGCTAACAGAACAGCACCTGATAATTCCAATCTTGGAAGACTGAGTTGTTTGATTGGGGAAACTCTTGTTTTTGCTGTAATCAAACTGACATGAACTCCTCCTCTTGCATCTATAACTCGCAAGTATATGACTGCAGCAAATGCAGAATTGGAAGCATCACAGAAACCATGGAGTTCTACTAACTTCGCATCAGCCTTGTAGTATACCCAGCGCTTCAACCGAAATTGTGTCAGGTCAGAAATATCTTCCCTATACTTCGTCCATTCTTGCCATAGCGGTTGTGGTAATTCCTCGTCCCAGCCGATACCCGCAAGCCATAACTTCTGTATGAAAATCTTTGCCTTGATTATACTCGGTGCTATCCAGCCTTGTGGATCGTACAACTTTGAAATATCCGAGATAACCTTTCTTTTTGTTACAGGTGCAGACATCGGACGCAACTGAACTGCGTACACGAACTCATCGGAAGTACGACTCCAGGTAAGTCCCAATATTTTGTTAGTAGCTTCTAATTTGACTTCTATCTTCTTTTCATCTTGCTTTCCTAAACGGTCTTGTTGTATTTGCTTCAACATTGCTTCACTGTTGCTTGCCCATTTTTGCAATTCGAAACCTCCCCTTTTTAGCAATTCATTCATTTGCTTGTATATTTCGATTGCTTCTTCTTCGCTTTCGCAACCCGACATCAAATCATCCATATAAAATTCATGTTTCACTCTTTCAGCTGCTAGAGGGAAGTCTTTCCCTTCATCCTTTGCCACTTGTATCAAGCTTTTTACAGCCAGATAAGGTGCTGAAGAAGTTCCAAATGTAACGCGAAGCATCTTGTATTCCCTGATGTGCTCTTCCGGTGTCTCACGCCACAAAATACGTTGGAATTCTGAGTCTTCGTCACTAACCTTTATTTGGCGGTACATTTTGACTATATCTGCAATGAAGCAGATTGGATACATACGCCAACGCATTATTATATGGCGCAACTCTGGTTGCAATCTAGGGCCTACCATTAAATCGTCGTTTAAAGATACGCCGTTCGTGCCTTTGCATGACGCATCAAAGACCGCCCGAAACTTGGTAGTTTGTCTGTCTTCGCGTATGACAGCGTGATATGGTATGTAACAACCCTTTGCTTTGTTGTCATGAATTTCCTTCATGTGATTTAACTCTAAGTATTCATCAAATACTTTCTTGTACTCCTGTTTCAGGCGCTCATCTTTCTGCATCTTCTTCTCAAGATAGTGGAATCTCTTCAACGCAATGTCCCGTGAATGACCATCGACGCAGGCTGGTTCACTATCTCGAAATGGAAGTTTGACAACATATCGTCCCTCTTCATCTGGTGTGGTGGTTGAATGGAAGATATCTTCACACCGCTGCTCTTCAATTGACAATATCTTCTGTTTGTTGGACGGCTCTGCTTCAACCTCCCAGAAAGACTTAAGCAATTCTTCTACAGGCTCTACATGTGTATGCAATGTTGTAACTTTGATGTTTGTGTTTTGATTGGACTTGACCGCTCCAAATAATATCCATCCCAGGGTTGTATTTTGTGCCGCTAAAGACCCTGAGGGACATTTGATAATACCATCTTGAATAATCCTAGCATAAACCTCCGCCCCTAATAAGATGTCTATCTTATTCGAAGTGTGATATTCCGGGTCAGCTAACGTTACGAGTTCTAACTCCGGCCATGAGGTGATTGATACAGCAGTTGAAGGTAAGTCTCTCGTCACTTTGTCGAGGACATACGCTGAAACACGAAACACGCAACCTGGATTGAGACGTGAACTGATTGATACCTCTACTATGGACCTTGTTGAAGGGCCCTGTTCACCTCCCAAACCTGATGTATCTACCCTGGTTGGTGTGGTTTTTAATCCAAGTAATTGAACTGCTGACCTTGCAATAAAAGACTCTTCCGACCCTTGATCTACAAGAGCTCGCAAAAGTTGATGTTTCCCGCCATTTTGTGATTCAGCTGACACTACAGCTGTTGCTAATACCTTCCGAGGTGCTACACCCTTAACAAAATGGCTGGTGATGTGTGTAGAGGTTGATGGATGCTCCTCAGATGATGAAGCATTGATAGGTGCTTTGATTTGACTCACAACTGGTGAAGCTTCATTGCCAATGGAATGATTCGCCACCGTAGTGTGAGATTCGCCCTTTAAATGTAACAATGAATGGTGCCGTTTGTTACATATTTGGCACGATGTGGTACTTTTACAGTGTTTTACCGAATGATTGTTGCCCAGACAATTGAAACACAACCCTTGTGTTTGCACAAAGTTACGCTTGCTATCAAGATCCCTATTAATAAAATCCTTACAGCTTCTAAGATGGTGATTATCTTTGCACAATGCACAACTTGACTGAGCTACATGAAACGATTGATTTATTTGATTACTGTGAGAATTAAAAGTGCGCTGTTTCTGAACAAAAGTGTTTGATTTTGAATCTAAGAACTCCAACGAATGGTATTTGGTTTCCAAAAACTCTTTGAATTGTTTAATTGTTGGCAAATTATCGGAACTCGATACCAATTCGCTGACCTTAGACTCCCATTGCTTCCTACTCTCCGAATCTAATCTCTGGCTAACAATATAAATTATCATGACATCCCATGTACCAGTGTCAATACCTAACCCTTTCAAGGCATTTAAAGTTTCTGTTGTAACATCTAGTAATTGTTTGATTGCACTGGAGGACTCGGTTGAAATGCTTTTTTGACCGAAAAACCGCTGTAAAATGCTATTAACTAAATACTGTTTATTGTTGTATCGGCTTTTCAAAAGAGTCCAGCATTGCTCGTAACTATCATTAGTTATGGGTATATGTCGTAATAATTGTTCAGCTTCTCCCTTGAGATGTCCCTTCAAGTAATGTAATTTCTGTACATCATCAATTTCATTATTGTCGTGAATGAGTGAAACAAATAGATCCCTGAAACTCATCCATTCTGTATAAAGTCCAGAAAATGTTGGAATGGTAATCTTTGGTAGCCTGACATGACTGGTCTTTGAAGTTGTAGCCTTTGACATGTGTAACGAAGTATCGGAGTTACTTGGATTTGGTTTCAATCGGTTGAGTGCATCTTTCAGTGCGCATTTATAATCCAAGTAATTTTCCTCAGTTACGTCGTATACTGTTTCTGTTCCATATATAGATTTTTCCACGTCTAGTGCTGCATAGGCTTTAACCAATTCATCATGTCCTAAAGAAAACTTTTTCCACAGTGATTCCAAATTTTCTAGTCGCGATTCTACATATGAAACTGTTACGCGCTCCTTAGGTGACTTTCTGAAGTTAGTATGGCCTTTTGCGATGCGTACAGAAATGTCAACCAGCAATGATATTTCCGCGTCCATATTGACAATAATGAATTGAAATTACAAGTTGAAATATTCCAAAAAAATTCCAAATCCAGAGATAGATGAAAATAAAAATGTTCAAAGTCCGTTGAAAATTTATAATTTAGTCGTAAATAATGTTTTAGAACAAAAGGGTATCATGTCCGCAATACTTTTATTGAGGGTGTACGAAATTGGTCACCTTTCCCCTTTTCATTTTTCCGGGGGGTACGAAACGTATATGATTTCCCCTTTTGCAGAGTTTGTTGAAAATGGTTTTTGATTATTGTAAACACTTTTAAATCCGTAATTGATAGTTGGAAACCCGATGTGCGACACTAATAATTAACTTGAATGTACTCACAGTTTATCTTCTTAGATTGAAACTTAAAAACACTGCACTTCCCTTTATATCCGGTTCAGCAAGGACCATGAATAAAATTGGTGTAATTTCTTCTCTATTTTGTTGTAATTTAAATAAAAATACGAAAATTATATTAAAGGGCGACTATATTTGATGATATGACAGATGTGAGTGAAAATTTGGTGACACAATTCTTTTTAATATGTTAAATTCAAATTTATGTCATTATCGAATACATTACGAACGTAAAAAGGTTGCAGTCTGAACAGCCTCCTTACAGTACGGCAGGGACTCGCGAACTTTGTCGTACAGCGTGTGGTCGAACATCTGAATCTAAGAAGCTACTGAGGTTTTACTAGTTTGAACTTTTAGAGCATTGTAATAGAGTATATTCTTGGGTGTACCGCTTCACTTCCTCACGCTCCGGTTAACCTTCCCGTATATCTCGGGGAAGGCCTCCTTACAGTACGGCAGGGACTCACGAACCTTGTCGAACAACTAAATCTAAGAATCTACTGAGGTTTTACTAGTTTGAACTTTTAGAGCATTGTAATAGAGTATATTCTTGGGTGTACTGCTTCACTTCCTCACGCTCCGGTTAACCTTGCCGTATATCTCGGGGAAGGCCTCCTTACAGTACGGCAGGGACTCACGAACTTTGTCGTACAGCGTGTGGTCGAACATGCGGCGGAACTCTTCCTCCGTAGTGTATGTGTCAGCGTACAGCATCTGGAAACCCTTCTCTTGGGTCACGAAGCTTTCTACGCTGCGGGTTGCTGAAACCTGCAAGCAGAAGACGATCTTCAAACAGGCTATCTTCATCAAACATATATTCAAAAAGCTTTTGCACTGAAATGGGCTCGTGAGGTCATAAGGGAGAGAAACATAGTTTATTTAACTCGGGGCAAGAGAAATAATACGAGGATTCACGATACGTATATAGTCCTCCTCATCGCCTTCGATGACGGCGACCTCAGAAATTACGGATTACGCCTGTTATGGGCCGGAATGTGGCTGGCCAGGCCGAACTTGGTCTTAAAAACTCTTCTGCAGGTGTTATAATAGAGTTCACAGACGCGTTGTACGTATAAGCGTAAGAGATACAGTAGGTAAGTGTTTCTCTTGCCCCATTTAACCTTATGTAGGTACCTAGTGTGTGGAAGCGGAATTATACAAATCTCCTCTAGCAAACGCTCTTTATAATTGTTTCTTAAGTTTCCGGGTGAGAGATTCTCAAGGGATTCTACAAAGGCAAAGTAAATACTGTGAAACCGGCCAACTTTGCCATCATAGACGGTAAACATTGTCACCTATCAAAAGTCAAATGGGACTATGTAGGTAACCTGGAGCAAAAAGTAATAAGCCAAACATGTTAATATTTTAGAACTATCTTCCTCATGCTGGATGCGGGTCGCTTCCAACCGGTACGAATGGAGGTCCAAGGGGGAGGCCTATAGGTTCAGCAGTGGACGTCTTATGGCAGGCTATAGTAGTCCACTGGTGGACATAGCCCTCCCCTAAAGAGCGCCATAGCTCGTCCTCAGCTTGCCGCATCCAGCATCTGCCTGCAGTCTTTCGTCATCCGTTTTAGTACTCGTCTATTTGTCCATGAACTCCATGATTGTTTAATGGGTAAATTTATCCTTCACATCAAACATGGATTTTAAGGTAAACATGGCTTACAGTTTCGAATCCAGGAGCAGTTGGCACGCCGTAGACTCCGATGTCGACGAACATCTGCCAGTCGCCGGTGACCTTCAGCTGCCCAGGGTTGTTGGGTACTTTGAACGGACACAGCCACATCGGGTACACCTGCGAAAATAATCATCATCATCATTGGCCACAGCATCTTTGCAGATGATAGTTGCAGCGACTAAAGAAAGTATTTTGAGGAGGTAGTCTACAGCCTGGCCTACATCGCCGACATCCTGCCTACCTGCGAAAGTAATAGTAGACCGGAATATACTCTGAACATTATCTCGGACAATGCAGGTCAGCCAGGGCTATACTTTTAGCAATATTAAATTGTATACACGTCGTTAGCCTTCTTCTCGGCTTATTATACTTAAATATTATATTTTCAACATAGGTACCATAAAATATTAGTCGCCTTATTTTCACATAGTTTAACTACTTTACCTTCTTAAAATTCAATCTAATAAACAGAAAATGTATGATGCAATCCAGAGTCGCTATGTTTTCCACAAATGCAAAATAGACACTTGCATCAGCCAGCCGAACAGCAGGCGGAAGATGGGGCTGGTTGCTGGAGATGAGGCAAGGTGGACTCACCCTAAACTTGTCATGGAACAGCAGCACAGCCTTCTCCAAGGTCTCTATGGGCACCAGCATGTCCTGGATGACATGAGCTTTGTCATAAAGCCTGCCAACTGCCTCGGGCTGCGTCAGCTTCAGTAAAGACACCTCAGGTGGCATTAGCCAACCAAACAGCAGGGGGTGGTAGCTGAAGGAGATTGCAAGGTGCATGGACTCACCCTAAACTTGTCATGGAATAGCAGCACAACCTTCTCCAAGGTCTCTATGGGCACCAGCATGTCCTGGATGACATGAGCCTTGTCATAAAGCCTACCTACTGCCTGCCTCGGGCTGCGTCAGCTTCAGTAGAGACACCTCAGGTGGCATTAGCCAACCAAACAGCAGGGGGTGGTAGCTGAAGGAGATTGCAAGGTGCATGGACTCACCCTAAACTTGTCATGGAATAGCAGCACAGCCTTCTCCAAGGTCTCTATGGGCACCAGCATGTCCTGGATGACATGAGCCTTGTCATAAAGCCTGCCTACTGCCTCAGGCTGCGTCAGCTTAAGTAAAGACACCTCGGGTGGCATTAGCCAGCCAAACAACAGACGGAAGAGAGGGTGATTGCCAAAGGAGATGATGTCCTGGGAACAAACAGGGCTTTAAGCAGGTTTTTTAATCTTACAGTCCGTATAAGCAATATACGAATACAACGATAATATGGATTTAGGTACACTTATTAGTCTTATTACCAATAAACATGTTAGTGCCCTCATTTCTTATGCTGCTGTTTCTTTTTTAAATGACAATTAACTGTGCCCTTATTGTAATAATCTCAACCTTGGGTGGTTGATTGTAGCGATTTCTCTATCACCGCAATCCTGGCATAAAAATCCAATTTGTTCATCAGTAACTAGTACACAATTTCCCCTGACATGTCTGGACATGTCCTTTGTCAAGATTCCGGGGGGACTTGATGGAGAGTGTCAAGGTTTTTAAGAAACCTCATACTACTAGAAGTTATCTATGAGTTAGGCAGAGGAAAGGGAAGGTTAATGCTGTACTATTGTCAGGATGTTTTCATATGGTAACCCTCATTAAATCAAACTTAACTACACCCGTATCTTACTTTTAACTCCCAGAAGAGACTCCTAGTATGTCTGTGGTAGTAGTGCCTGAGCGGGATGTATTCGACAACTGGCTGCTTGCTCCCTCTCTCATAGTTCTCTAAGTGACGCTCCACCTGCTTGTAGAACCACTCAGAGTACCATCTGCCAATGGGGTTGTACTGGAAGAATCAACAAAAAAAGTATGGTAAATGTTCTAACTAACCCCTTACCCTTTCAGAGCGTTCTCAGATTGCCCGAGATGTGATTTCGGATGTCGAAAGCCTTTTGAATTTTTAGCTGTTGTAAGATGATGTTGAAAAATGCTATTTTTCTTAAAACTTAATAAGAAGCTTCGATTTAGAAGAGTTTAATAGAGTTTAAACCTAGTGAGTGGAGTTATCCCGATAACTCCACTTTATCTTATCTATATGCTAGGCAACAGAGGTTTAAACTCTGCCCCGGCAGCGTACATGAAATGTAACCACATTTTTACTCAGTCTTTTCAAATTTTTGAGCTATTTACCTAATACCTAAATACCTATAATATTGTTATCTGTGTTTTAAAACTATACTCTCAGGTCAGTAAAACTACCGATAGTTATCGTTATTAAACTTTTGATCCAGAGAAGTCTTTACTTTGCCATCGCCTCCTATTTCATCCACCATGTCTCCTGTCATCAGTACTCCTTTGTCTTTGCTGTATAACAGGGCTTCTACGAACTGGTGAGGCTGTTGCTTGAGGGACTCCTCTTGGAAACGCTTTGAGAGCTCTGGTAGACTGGTGTATGGCTGATATTCTAACCGGATATATCTGAAACAATCAAACATCCGATTTAGGAGAAAAAAATTAAGTAAATAAACTCAGATTTGGCGATATTTTGTCGAAATACAGTAAATTTATGCACCGCTAGCGCGCCATTCGCGAATTATTTGTGATTGTAATGATAACTGCCTAAGAAGATATATTATGCATTATGCAGGACCCCTATTCGACAAGCGACGTTTGACGTATCGTGTTGATCTCCCGTTGATGTGGGAAAAATCATAAGTTCTCGAATACGTACAATGTCAAAATTTGACATTAACAATCCACAGTTAGGGTGACAAGCAAACCAAACCGAACCACCCTTAGTTTACAGTTGAGTTTTGGTTGTACCAAATGATATTATCCACCGTTGATGGAATCAACACTCAGTATACAATAAAATCAACTGTTGATTTGACGTGGATGCGAAATCTGACAGTTGTACATGTCGAATTTGGCCCTAGTACGATTTGCATCGTGGATGAAATATCCTCCTAAGGCCCAGTAATACAAATGAACAAGCCAAAATTTGCTACTGTAATTTGAACCTACAGTGTAGGAAATAGAGTTGTTTTTGCGTTGTTGGAAAATTGAACGAAACAAAGGAAAAGGTACTTTATTCCAATTAAATAGGATTTAAATTTTATCCGAACTGAAGGTAGGACCTTGAGCCTTAGGAGGATATTAAGAAGCAAGCGGTTTACAAATTACATATTTGATAGCGACGTGTATTGTTGACGTAAAATTCGCCAGATCTAGACGGAACTAATTGAAATATAGCTTACTTCTTAGCAGGGATGACTTTGATCACAGCTGAGGCCAGGAATCCAAGAGTGCCGTATGACCACGGAACTGCATAGAACAGGTCTGCATTCTCGTCCTAAAAATTATTAGGTATATACTTATTCGTTCATACTTATATATCTCAAAAATACTGTCCACAGAACTTAATTCTTCATTCATTCACTGTCTCAGTCATTCACTCTTAAACTTTAACATTAACGACTAAAGTATTTAAAAATCTTAAACAGCAGTGAGTCTAATTGACAGGGCTTTGAAGCACGTAGCAGAGGATGCATTCGAGCAAATATGTTAATAAGTCATTCGTTGTGAGCAGCTCACAGAGTTTCTCTCACCCTTACCTTACTACAAGTGATCTGACCACCGATTCGTTAGCCAACATTTCATAGTGCAGGCATATATCGTCAGGTGACAACCAAAACTCACTAATTACCAATTACCAGCACAAGTCCATAGTGACCCCATATTGGTACCCTAAGGTTGATTTTGTTTAATACATTTTTAGTAATTTGTGAGTTTAGGTTGCCACTGACGATATATGCTGGAACAGCGTATGCACTTGTGAGGAGGTTTCCACTCCTGTTCTCATGATCAAACCTCCGACAGTCGGCTGGTCCTATACCCTTACCTTACTACAAGTGACCACCGACCCATCAGCCAACACCAGTTCATACTGCAGGCATATGTGCTGGAACAGCCCATGCACGTGTGAGGAGGTTTCCACCCCCGTGCCCATGACCAGGCCTCCGACGGTCAGCTGGTCGAGTTCGGGAACCACGGGCAGGGACAGACCCAGGGCGTCGAGGGTACTGGACAGTTGACCCATGGTGACCATGGGCTCGCAGCGGACTGTCTGTAATCAACAGTAAATGTTTTAGTATCCTTGTATTTGGACGTACGCTAAATAATGTTTCTTGTTCTGTCAAGCCATTATACCATCATCATCTCAGCCTATATACGTCCCACTGCTGGGCACAGGCCTCCTCTCGAGCGCGAGAGGGCTTGGGCTATAGTCCCCACGCTACATCATCATCACGCTACGTCGTGAGGAAACTTGCATACATCTGCGAAGAAATTCAAAGGTGTATGTGAAGTCCCCAATCCGCATTGGGCCATTATACCAAGAGTAGATATTCGTTTGGACGGTTTTTTGACACGATTGGACTTTGGCTTGCAAGAGACGAAATTAAAGTCACAGCCTACGAACGAAATCACTATCGGAAATTTTGGTGAAATTGGGGCTATATGGTGCCTACCTAAAGCCTACCATTATGTGCCACTTCGAGAACGTCCAGAAGGTTTACATTCATATGCAGATGAAGGTCTTCTTATAGAGGCCCTGACGGAATGAAATGGTCTGCCAGGTGGTTCGCGCTGTACAGTCAGCAGCAATACTTGCTTAGCGAGCGAGGTGTTCATAATGATCACGGATGACTCACGGATGAGTCATCCTTTAATTTGATCGGGTTCTTACCATGTTCTTCTGATCCTCTTCGATCACATATCACGAGGTTCACATTGATGTTTGTGAAGGTCTTCTAGTAGAGGCCCTGGCGGAATGATATGGTCTGCCAGGTGGGTCGCACTGTACACAGCAGACCATCAGTATGCTGCGTCTCCGGCCAACCGCACATTAAGGATGACTCACGGATGAGTCATCCTTTAATTTGAGAGTGGTTCTTTACCATGTTCTTCTGATCGACTTCGAGCACATCGACGAGGTTCACATTGATGTTAGTGAAGGTCTTCTTATAGAGGCCCTGGCGGAATGACATGGTCTGCCAAGTGGGTCGCGCCGTGCATAGGCGGGTGCTGCGGTCTCCGGCCAGCCACGCTTTAATTTGAACGGGTTCTTACCATGTTCTTCTGATCCACTTCGAGAATATCCACGAGGTTCACACTGATGTTTGTGAAGGTCTTCTTGTAGAGGCCCTGGCGGAAGGACATGGTCTGCCAGGTGGGTCGCGCTGTGCATAGACGGGTGCTGCGGTCTCCGGCCAGCCACGCTTTTATCTAACACCAGAAAACATCACAATACAGTATACATGTCATAATATTAGACGAATCTTCGGTTGATAGGCCGTAGATAATTTTGTTACTGTTTTAGAAGCAATCTTCATATTTATAGCTTTTCTGCATAAATTGTTACAAATTGAAGACCTAATAACGTTCGTGTTTTTATTCTTTCGAACGAAAGTCAAAAAGTTAGGTTTCGCATCATGAAGTTACGAGAGAAAAGGCCTGAGAGATTGCTAATTAAATTTTTTGCAACCATATTGTGCTCTAAAAAAGCGCTACGATTTTTCAAAAACCCTGCTGGCTGAACCTACTGCACCTTAACACCTTCAATGCCAAGCGCCCCATTTCCAATACAAAATGAACACAATACGTATTCATGGCACTGAATGTGTTAAGCTAGCAGAGACTGACGGTATTTATAGGTACGGTGCCCCAACTTTAAGCACCCAAGTTGCCCTACTAATTGTATACAAAAGTGGATATACTTAGGTGACCGACTGTACATTTTACGCGTAGTCTGATCGGATTCTTTTGATTCTGACTATACCACTAAATTACATGCATGTTGTATGTTTGTAGGTACCTAATAAATCCTTCCATCTAGAACCTACCTGTCTCTGAACGTCCTTAACCTTCCTCTCATGCATCTTCGGCGCGCTGTTCATCTTGAATACCACATAGTTCCTGACGCTGGACCAGACCTTCCACGCGAAGGACATGGGCATCAGCACGAAGAACGCCAGCAGCCATCTGTATTCCACTAGGATGTACTCTAGGAGGGTTTCAGTCTCTATTGCTGTCATGGTGGCTCTGTAATGTACAAGGCATTGAGGTGTATATCTGGCCTTACGGGCAATAAGAATGGGGCATGAATGGGGCCAGTGCAGCGGTGTGACATCGCTATAACGCGATTGGTTGATGAGTTCGCATCACGCCCGCGATTGGTCGCAACTAGTTGCGTTAGGCTGCACGATTGGCTAGTATTCGTGAGTGACACGACCAACTAGTACCATTTATAGTGCCCGTAAGGCCAGTCCTTAGATATAATACTTACATCAATGTTACAAGAAAACTCATCAGTATCAGTTAAGTAATTTAAGTACCTAGTATGTAATAGTAGCCAAAGGAATAGGGTTAGACAAGATAAGTCTACAACGATATTGATAGCACCCGCATTGCAAGTGTTATTTTAAACGCGTGAAACTTCTATGAAATATACACTTGCACTGCGTAAAGTATGCTATCAAAGCGTCGTATTGCCGGTTGTGATAACAATGGTATTTTTAATATATTTTAAAGTTTTATATTTTATTTTTAAATTAGACTTACCTATTCTTTACTTCACTGCAGTCACAACTCAGGGGCCGATGTGCCTATCAGTCCATAGCTACCGGCACAGTGATTCTCAATTCAATGATAATCATAATCGTGCATAAATATAATCATACGTCAGAAGCCAGTCTATTATCGACCCTATTTCTATAACATTATAGTATATTTTAATACTTGATCACGTTAATTTGTCCAAATGATTGTAAGCGCCAAAAAACGCACCTTATCTCTTTATATTAGAGTTCATTTTGAACTAAATATGAGTAGCGTTCTTAAAATCTAGTTATCATAATCATGATTTATTTATCTTAATTCTAATGTCGCGTTGGTGATTCGCACAGGTTTTGATTTTTTTTACCTCCTGAAGAAACAACTGAAACCTTGCAATACCTTAATTACTCTCTAAATAATATCTGTAAAAAAAACAATTTTATCTACGTGATGATTTCTATAAGAATATAGACTGAAATTGGTAAAAACTTATAATTGCGATCTGCGACTTTGGGGCCCAATTTGACTCGAGAAAGTAATAAAAGGTAACGTAGGGTCTAGCCCTAGCTAAAAGTAGTCAACATAAGGAACTAGATGGCGTTGTTAACTAGGTATGGTATGGTATTGTATAATGCTTACCATTATAGTGACATCTTGAGTGATTTATTCGAAACTTACATTAGTAAACAATCGATTTACTATCTCCCATGTCAGTAGTAAGGTCAATTAATAGTTTTAACTTGTGTAAAGTTTAAATAACTAGTTATATCTTATCATTAGTTTTTTTTTAGTTCACATTACTTATTGGAGCGATAAAGTCCTATCATTTAGTGTAAAGATAAAGAAAAGTTAGGTTATGTTCGAGTTTTCACAAACATTTTCAAGATAACTTTAAAAAGTAACTTGGTGCTATGTCAAATAAAAAAGTAGCAGTTGTAACCGGTGCAAATAAAGGTCTCGGCTTTGCTTTAGTGAAAGAATTATGTGAACAATTCCACGGTACAGTGTATATGACATCCAGAGACTCAACCAGAGGGCTAGAAGCTTGCAAAGTATTAGAAAATCTCGGCTTGAAACCTGCCTACCACCAATTGGACGTAACCGACAATAACAGTGTTAAGCAATTCACTGAATACATTCAAAATAATCATGGGAAAATAGACCTTCTTATAAACAACGCAGGAATACTTTTTCTAAAAGACTGTGTAGAACCAAAAAGTTATCAAGCAGAGCAGACTTTGTTCGTGAATTTCTTTTCTTTGGTTAATTTTACTGAGGATATTCTACCGCTGATTAGCAATGGTGGAGTTATAGTGAATATTTCGAGTTCATCAGGACACTTAAGCAGGATTCCTTCTGAGGAATTAAGAAGGAAAATTAAAAGGGAGGACTTAAGTTTGGATGAATTGAAAAAGTTGATGAGAGAATATGTGGACGCAGTTAAAGAAGGGAGGGAAGAAACTGATGGGTGGGGTAACTCCCCGTACGTCGTGTCTAAAGTTGGTGTAAACGCTTACACGTTTATGTTACATCGCAGATTAGTTGATAGAGGTGAGCAGAAATTACGAATAAAAAAACCGGCCAAGTGCGAATCGGACTCGCGTTCCAAGGATTCCGTACATTACACAATTTTTAACAATGTATTTTATTATGTGAAACGTGAGTGAAATGTCTTTATAAAATCCGTAGGGGTCGGATCAAAAACTAAGTAAATAAGTCCGACTCACGCTTGGCTGTACATTTCTAATAGGTTTTCCTGTTATCTATAGGTATAGGCCTATTTTACGTATTTTTTTCAAAATTTTAGTCCCAGTAGTTTCGGAGATAAAGGGGGGGAATGGTAAATTTTTGCCTATTTTCTTGAATTACTTCTAAACTGTTTATTCGAAAATTATAAAAAAATATATATTTGAGATCCTTACAATAAGCTCTTTCATTTGATATGTAACGCGATATAGTTTGAAAAACTTTATTTTTTAATTTTCACATTTACCCCCCAAAAGTGACCCTCATGTTTAAAATTCATTTGTTTACGTTACATATCCGTCTTTGGGTCACAAACTTACATATGTGTACCAAATTTCAACTTAATTGGTCCAGTAGTTCCGGAGAAAATCGGCTGTGACAGACGGACAGACAGACAGATAGACGCACGAGTGATCCTATAAGGGTTCCGTTTTTTCCTTTTGAGGTACGGAACCCTAAAAACGTGTACAAATTATACCTACATCTAAACCTTCCTAATAATCACTCTTGAGTTTATCACTAACATACAGGCAGACACAGGGGACTTGGTTTTATAAGGTGTGATGATCAGACATCGTAGGTACATTTTCCAGCATTTTTGGTGCAGCGGAGTGGTGTTAATGAAATTGGTATAATTTCAACTGAAATGATTATTTAGCGTGAATTCCGTTAATATTAACCTTAATTAACCATTTCAGTTGAAATTATCTATACCGATTCCGTTAACACCACTCTGCTGCACCAAATATGCTGGAAAATGTACGATCATTGGGGATGATAATAGCAAGCAACATCGCGAGATGTCAAACAATATCGAGTTCAGATTTTTAAAGATCGAATGCGGCTCTTTCTTCATTGGCTAGAAACTCTTTCATATTTCCTATAGTGATGATGATGATACACTTTTTCTTATAATTATGTCCTACGATGCAAACAAGCATATCGCCGCCTGATGGTAAGTTACCGTTGCGCATGGACACCCAGGACACCTACAACTCCTGAGCTTACATACGCATTGCTGACACTTACGTACCCTAAAGGGGCCCAATGATTACCAGTCCGCCGGACGATATCGGCCTGTCAGTTAAACGCAAAATTTCACAGCTCCGAACAACTCCTGATATCGTCCGGCGAACTGGTAATCTGTGGGCCCCTTAACCTTTTCGACGCCGTGTCAAACACAAAAGCTCTCACTCAGACGCCACGTTACCGAAGTGTCAAAATAGAAATTGAACTTTATGCATATGCACGTAGGTCTCTATGTTGCTCTGTGACCGATTAATCGATCTTTAGCGTTAAACCTGCGGTGCGGATATGGGTCAATCAGAAAACTGTGTTACGGTCTTTCCTGTAGACATACACAAGAGTTAAGGGCTATAAAAGTTAATTTTCTTATTTAACCTTTATCCACGTGAAAAGGTCCTCCTTTTATTTAGAGAACTATGATAAAATCATTACTTACATGCCCACAAGCTGTTAACTATTGCCCACAGGAGAGAAAAATGTACAGTTCGCGCGAACACACTAGTTTTCCCTTAACTCTTGTGTATGTCTACAGGAAAGACCGTAACACAGTTTTCTGTTTGACCATATATCGGTCATTGCCGTCCAAAAGGTTAATATCTTAAACATACTATTCCAGGGATATCAGTGAACTGCGTGCACCCAGGCTACGTGCAATCTGACATGACGCACGGGGCCGGCAACATTGCTCCCGGGGACGCCGCTAAAGTCCCCGCAGGCCTGGCGCTGCGGCCTCCTGGCAGCGGCCTTTACGTGTGGCATAACGGCAGCGCCGTGGCGTGGGATGGCAGGGACCCTAGGGAGGTTATAGATGGGAAAAACCCCTAATTTTGTTATTTAAAACTAAAAATATCGTATTGTTTGTTACACGGTAACCAGTGGCGGATTTACCCTAAGGCCCAGTAGGCCTAGACCCGGGCTAGGGCGGCAAAAAAATAGGGGCGGCAAATTGTTACAAAAAATTCGCTGATGATAACCAGAAATATAACTTAAAATGTAGTCAATATGATGGGTGCTGCGAAAGGGGCAGCTATAGGACCTGGGGCCTAGGGCGGCAAAGAATGCAAATCCGCCACTGACGGTAACCACGAAGATATTGAAAATAAAATTTCTAAAATGCTTTTCTTGTAAAGATGTATTTTTTATTTGCTCCAATGACGGTGTATCAGTGCATCGTGGTCTAGTAAAAGTTTGTCATTTCATTGGATAGGTTAGGTTGGTACCTAGTACATTTCATTCTCTACCTTAACGTAATAACCATAACGTCTAGAATCTAGATACAATGTGGCATAATGGTATTTTGTCTAAGGGTGGTACTCTATCCCTCTGTCATACATGGTTAGTTTGGTGCGACTCTGATGCCGTGGATGACGTAGACCCAAGAGTATCTTAATACTTATTGGGTACTTTAGATTTTACGAAAACATTTTGGAAGAAAAATACCTCTAAACGTAGTTCGCTATAATAATATTTTTCAGTTATCAATTATCAGACACAGACAGACCATATACTTATTTATAGGTACTCTTTGCAACAGACCCCACGATGGCTCAACTTACAGGATTCATGTACCTAATGCAGGACCTGCAGGCTCGTTCATCGCTTTCGTCACTGTTCGGACAGCTTCTGATAGTCAGGGGCCCACTGATTAACAGTCCGCCTGTCATTTGTTCGGAACTGTCAAAACTTTGTTCTAACTGACAGGCCGATACCGTCTGCCGGACTGTTAATCAGTGGGCCCCTTTACTGATAGGCGTCAATGAATCTTTGAAGATTATATTTATGGTGTTTATTATGGATGACCATTATTTTATGTACCTACTTTTACGAGCAATGAAAATACATTTTGAAGGTCTTGAAGGCATAACTTGCTTATTTTTTAGTCACATACTAGTAGGTCTCCATTTTACGGCTAGAGTTAGACCAAGACAACCCTGCAGCGATTTTAATAGTCCAGCCTGTGCTAGTGTTATTTAAACGCCATAGTTTAATAGTAGTTTGACGTTTAAAAAAACCACTGGCACAGTCTGGACTCACGCTACAACTCTACCGCTTTACATTACAAAAAAAATTTCATTGCTCGTAAGTTTCGGCAATTTTAAAATGTATATTTTAGTGAAAGGTGTATCATTAAAAGAATTAATGAATTCTCGTTCGTTTTAATGTTATTCTCATGGAGTATGGCTCAATAAGGTACAAATGGAACAGCGAGTAATCGGCATTTCATTTTAATATAGAAAATATAATCTGTCATAACAGGGATACGATTTCAGTAAATATATAATATAACGAATATACGTATCGGGCGCGTAAAAGAAATATGATAAAATAAAACGGGGGCCCGCGAAAGAAAAACCGTCATCAAATAAAACAAATATGTTAATTTATTTTACAAATTCCTTCGTTATCATATTTCTCTCGTTAAAATATCCTCTCTCAATACAAAGATTTATCGTTCACATCACCAACGGAAAAGGAATAATATAGAAAATCGCGGGGATCGCTCGTTACTTGGCGTCGATGCACTCGGCGGGGTGCTGCGGGGGCTTGGCGGGGGAGAAGCCCGGCGGGAGGGGGATGTTGCCGAGGGGCGGCGCGGCGAAGCTGCCCCAGCCGAGCTTGCCCCAGCCCGGGGGCAGCTTGCTCTGCGGGGCCACCGCGAGCGAGTTGAAGCGCGCCCACAGCTCCTGCTGCTGGCTGCTCAGCGCGCCCGGCCCGAGCGGCGCCGGCGGCGGCTTGCCGAAGTTCACCGACGTCGACATGATGGCGGGGTCCATCTGGGTCCAGTCCGAGTACGACGCGCTGGTGTTGTTGAAACCTGGAACGACGGAAGAATTTAAAAGATAAAAAAATAGTTTATTCAAGTAGACATATTACGATGAGCTTATTAACGTCAAATAAAGCTATACCGGCTCCAACCCTACACCTGTCTCGAAAAGATATAAAAATAAAAGTTTCCCTAGAATAGTATAAGGTGAATGATCATACCATTCATACCTGTATGCATGGGATGCTGGGGCTGCTGGTGCTGGTGTTGGTGCTGGTGCTGCTGGTGTGCGGGATGCGCGAAGCCGGGCGGCGGCAGGCGCGAGCGCCGCACCAGCTCCATGTTGTCGCTGCAACAACCACATTATTACACCGATTCTTGACATTCAACCTCTATAGTAGGGTGGGTAATTTTTTTTTTATTTAATAGGGGACACAGTTAAAAAAAGGTCCCATTTGGTAATTAATTATTGCGCATATTTTTATTTTATTTTTAGCTTTAATTTTACTGCCTCCGGATTTTAGTCAAAAGTTTTTGTTAAATCATATTGTTTATTGGATGAAGTGAAATTGTATTTGATTAAAATCTGTTCGGTTTATGATATATTTTCTTACTCTTACGGATTCAAGTACAAAAACTAATTATCCTAGTATCTACTACCAAAATGTAAGGGGGCTACGCTCTAAAACTCTGACATTCTATCGTAACCTTAATCTTGCTACCTATGACATCATTTTGCTGACTGAGACGTGGTTGGTGGACGGCATTCGGGACTCGGAGTTATTTGATGACCGGTATGTCGTATGGCGTCGTGATCGCGATCTGTCTTTAACCGGACAAACCCGCGGGGGCGGCGTCATTATTGCTACTCGTAGGGAACTAACGGTAACCCCGCAACCATCCCATCACTCAACAGCTGAGGATCTATGGATCGTTTTGGAACTCAAGGATGGCAACAGTAGACCGATTAAAGTTCACTTATGCGTATTATGTGTTCCGTACTCCACATCGAAGATCTTCATTGTTTCATTGAGAGAGTAACGCGATCGTTGACCGATCGATGCCGCTAGCGTCTATGCAGTCGCTCCGCTCCACGCCGTGACGTAGTTCCGCTTCCCGTCCCTGCCAACCATTGCTCGCTTCCCGCTAATCGCCGCCGCCATGACATTGTTTCGTCGACCGTCTTGACCGATGGTCCGCAAATATTTTTTGCGTATATTTTTGCAGCATGGTGCTTTAACATTTCCGATCCAAAGCTCGGTCGATTAAATAGTGAGATATGGCAGAGATCGCCACTATTAGTCTTTTGGCGGTCTCGCGATCGAAGTCATCGAACGGTGCTTTTCGATTCTACCCACTTTTTTCTTGCTAAATTAATTTTCACATTCCATGCTGCTAAAATCGTTACCGTTAACTCGCATTTTCGAGATCGAAGTAGGAAGTGCGTCAGTGGTTTTTGTTAACAAGTGGTAACAAGTCGCTCCGCATCGGAGAGGGAACGCGCGGTCATCGTGCCTGCGGCGGCGGCGGCGGCGCCCGGGCGGCGCGGCGGCGGACGGCCTGCGCGCGCCGCTGTCGGGTGCCGCGCTTCGCTGATAGGGAGGTTTGGATTGTCTCGAACCATCCGGTGAGCCAGTTTAAGATATTCTAATTTTATTGGCGTTCAGAAGTTACTTCGTCACTCGCGGAGGGTTCTCAGGCAGTAGCCTGGGAGTACCTCGTGTTGTTAGTTGCGGCGCGACCGGGGCGCCCCGTCCCCCGGCGCGGGGGCCCGTCTTCTGCTGTCGTCCAAGGTGACTCCGAGACACCGCGACACTGCGGGCCATGGTGGAAGCCTCCAGTCCGCAGGACTCGGAGAGACGTCACACGCCCGCTCCTGTTTCTGCAGTCGCGGTGCGGACGCCTCCAGTCCGCGGGACTCCGAGAGAAGTCACACGCCCGCTCCTGTTGCTGCAGTCGCGGTGCGGACGCCTCCAATCCGCGGGACTCCGAGAGACGTCACACGCCCGCTCCTGTTGCTGCAGTCGCGGTGCGGACGCCTCCAGTCCGCGGGACTCCGAGAGACGTTACACGCCCGCTCCTATTGCTGCAGTTACGGTGCGGACGCTTCCAGTCCAGCGGGACTCCGAGAGATCCGCGTGGCTCTGCGAGACATCACACGCCGCTCCTGCAGCTGCGGGCGCATCGCGGGTGGATCGCGCCAAGGTGAAGGCGGACCGCTTCTGCGTCCCGACTGCTCGAGCGGAAGGAAGGTAAGTTACGTGTAAGCAGTGGAAATGCTACGAGTACAGCGACGATCGCCGCGTTGGTTGCCGCCCGTCATGACGTCGCTGGTGACCTACGCGCCGGTGGTGGCCACCACGATGGCACCGCCGAGGGCAACAGCGTCGCCGTGATGATGCGTGCAGCTACGAGCCTAGCCATCGGCGCCTCCCGTGCCGGTAACGTCCGTCACGCGCACCGGCGCCTGTCGAGCTGGCCGCCACGACGGCGCCTCTCGCACCTGAGCCTGGCGACGGTGGCCGCCATGATGGCGCCGCCCGCTCGATGACGCCGCCTGCCCCCCGAGCTGGCCGCCACGATGGCGCCTCTCGCATTACGCATCGACGCGGCGGGGGCGGCTGCCACAATGGCGCTGCCCGCCACGATGATGCCGCTGCCCGCCACGATGATGCCGCCCGCCACGATGGCACCACCACCTGCGCACTGGCGCCTCTCGAGCTGGCCGCCACGATGGCGCCTCTCGCATTACGCATCGACGCGGCGGCGGCGGCTGCCACAATGGCGCTGCCCGCCACGATGATGCCGCCCGCCACGATGGCACCACCACCTGCGCACTGGCGCCTCTCGAGCTGGCCGCCACGATGGCGCCTCTCGCCTCACACCAGTGCCTCCCAGACCAGCCAGCCAGACGGCGACCGCCTCATGCACCGGTGCCTCCCGAGCTGGCCGCCACGATGGCGCCTCTCGCCTCACGCACCGGCGCCTCCCGAGCCGGTGGCGGCGGCCGCCACGATGGAGCCGCCCGCCTCGCGCGACAACGCCTCTAGAGCGGGCCGCCACTATGGGTCCTCGCCTCACGCACCAGCGCTTCCCGAACCAGTGGCGGCCGCCATGAGCCGCCCGGCCTCAGGCACCGGTTTTGTCCTGTCCACATGGTTCCATTGAGGTATGCAGGCGCCTATAGCTATGGTGCAGGTATAGGTATGGTATGGTACAGCACGAACAGACCGCTAAGCTCTTGGTTTCGGTTAAAGAATCCTCCGGCGACGGCAGACAAGGTCGTAAAGAGCCCCGTCCTAGCGCGGCTCGACTGCCCGGAGTTGAAAGCGGTAAGATATGTCGATACTCAGAGGAAAATACGTCGTGTTCCCGGGCTTCATAAAGGTGCTGATCGACTTCGCTGTGTCGCTTCGAAGTTCCTACGACTTCTCGAGGCCATGGAGTGGTCCAACCGGAGAACAGCTAGCGACAAGGCCCTGTGCGACCGCTCGAAACCGAGGTGAAAGGCATCGAAAAGGTCTGCAGACTTCACATAATTATCTCTGCTTGCTCGCGCTCTCCAGCTTAAGTTCCGTCTTACAAAGACGAACTCGTGCGGAAAGCCATAATAAACAAAATGGGACAAATAAACCCGCTGCGCCTGAACAAGCTTGAGTTTCCGGTGCTAAGAGAAAGGGGCCAGGAGGACTCCAGCAGTTTCCATCTGTCTGTATTCGACTTTATCAAACAGTTTTGTTACGCAAAGCGCCAAAATCGATTTTAGACTTGATTTCATCAGTTCGATTTCCTTAAAAGCATGCTACTAACTCGATGCCCTATACTAACTCGATATAGGGTGTCTCTTCGGATAAAGCGAATTAGACCATCACGCTCCTAGACATCACGTGGGACACGCGGCACAACACCCCGATTGAAAGTTTTCTTTTTCGCGACATACAGGCCTGCCTTGCTGCAGAGTTTCTCGCAGAAATGAGACTCAATGCCTTCTGTTCAATCTCAAATTCGCAAACTTTAGTTCATGGAGGAAGGTGAAGCCTTCGCAGTCCCCAGCAACACGGAGCTGCCGAAAGCCTCGCACCACTTTCTTCCTCATCTTATGCAAGCAGTCCGTTACAATCTCCAATATTGGTAGACAATGTACGAGGTAAGGCCCTTTCAGCGAAGAGTAACCGTTAACGGGCCGCATCTGCAGCGCTGACGACAGAAGTGTAAACATACAACCGCACCGGTACAGTATACATAAAACGACGGCGACACTACATCCCTTCCGTTACTACGGCTGTCACAAAAACTGCTGATGCCAGCAGATCGTCTACAGGTCGCGCTGGTTGCTTGCTACTTGCCAGGTCGGTACAACCCCCGAGGGCGACGGTTTATCAAGGAGTCACTGCGCGCCCGAGTGGCAGCTGCGCCCAGCAGCCGCCGAGACTATCTTCACCTGACAGGCGCCTTGTTGGCCGGCCTCCGCTTTCGAGAGCCCTCGCACTGTGCCACGGTATTTCTTAACAGACTCATTGAACTGCTACCACGACGTTTGACAGCTGCCTGTGAGACTTGGCATGGATGTCTCCACCTCCCAGCCTAGTCTGTGTACTGCGACGGCGTGATAAGGAGAGTCTTAAAGCAGCTGTGGTAAGCTTGCAATTTACTGGCGGTCCTAGTAAACCGCCCTCCCTTACGAGTCAACGACCTTAAGAATGAGGCGTAGCTCCTGTCAGATAGGACGCTCCAACACCGAGCTGGCGGGATCAGGAGTGACGTCCGCTACTGGCGTGACTGGCGCATGCATATAACATGCCAAGGTCTAACGCTACGTAGCGAACGAAACGCAACTGTCACTGTCTCACTAATATGGAAGAACCGGATATTCCCGATTCCGGTACTGTGTTTGTATAGAAAACCAGTAACGGGAGCCCCTGTCGATCTCGTCCCCTTGTCTAGGCTGCATGTACGGCCACAATGTAGAAACGGTCTTTATGGTGCATCAAAAATAAGATCAACTGCCAGGTACCTCTATCCAGTGAAGTAGCGAGCTATCTCAGACGTCTATTTCTATTATCCATGTTAGCTTTCAGAACGATACTCGTTCATAAGCCTCTCACAAGTGCTGTGTATGAACCACTATCGGACACTATGCCTTCTTCCAACGCCATTAATAGCGAGACCACCGCCTCCCAAAGCACCAGCTTGGGACGCGAGACATCTACTTGCCCTAATTTAAATAGCCCTACAACGTTAGGTACGTTAGAAGAAGTACGACAGAAGAGCTGCCGCACTTTTGCTGTTAGCATCAGGCCGCAGGGTCAATGACCTTACTCTACTACACTGTAGCCCGGGCAATTACATAGATAACTTTAACGCTATTATTTTGTGTCCGAAATTCGGCTCTAAACCAGATAACGTGTCTTACCGACTGGACTCTTAGAAGCTCCGGAATAAAGTATAGACCCAGTATAAGTAGGTAGTCTGGGTACGTCACCTTGCGAGAATTACACAAAATGTTAGGGGACACTTCGCTTATTTCTTTCAGCCACAGTCTCATCCAAGCCGGCCTCGCCTACGATTGCTTTTGATCCACGATATACTTAATAACTAAATTGGCTGGAAAGCTATTCACTTAGCGATATTTTCGCTTATGTTAATTGGGAACATGACTTGCCGAGATTCTGCGGATCGGATGCGATTTCGAATGAGAATTCTCTTAAACCAGTTTAACGTCAGATTCGAACCTGAGATTACAATTTCAATTCTCAATTTCCTGTAATTCACATTATAACGAGTCACTGTGATTTCATGGGTTGCAATATGGTGTATACATATTTATTCTTTCTCTGAGTTCTATGACAGTAGGTGTAGCCCTATCGCTTGCGCGCCCGCTAACTCGCCACCAGGAGATAATAAACAGGTCTCAATGAAGATCTTCGATGTGGAGTACGGAACACATAATATACAAATTTTACCTTCCAATAAAATTGGTATTATGTTTCCTTCCACATCGAAGATCTGAGTAATGCCTTCCTGGCAGGCTACTAGGCTACTTTTATGCCGACGGTACTTCTCCTCAACAATGTCATGGCGGCGGCGATTAGCGGGAAGCGAGCAATGGTTGGCAGGGACGGGAAGCGGAACTACGTCACGGCGTGGAGCGGAGCGACTGCATAGACGCTAGCGGCATCGATCGGTCAACGATCGCGTTACTCTCTCAATGAAACAATGAAGATCTTCGATGTGGAAGGAAACATAATACCAATTTTATTGGAAGGTAAAATTTGTATATTATACTTATGTAAACAAGGTCAAGGATACACTTTTTCTCAGCAGCTGGATAACTTCTTAAATAAATTAAATTACATAGTTTTAAACAAGTAAGAACATTACACTACCAAATAATGTATGTTGAAGACAGGTCGATCAGTGACTGGTTTTGTATTTGGCTGGTTAACCAATAAGTGTTATAACTACCTGAAAATGTACAAATTATTTGTTTACTTTTATTTATTACATACCTAAAGATACAGGGTATAGGTCTCGCTCCACCTTATCGGGGTCGAGAAGCGTCAGTCAGTAATGACTTTTTGTCAAACATTTACTTATTGATTGAAGCTTTTATCGCTGACTGTACTTTTCCTTCAACAGGCATGTTTCCTCGTAGATCGTTAAGACACTCACCCGCTTGTGTTCTGCATCATTTGGGTCTCCATCATCTCGGCCAGGGCCTTCTGCGTCTCCTTGAAGGGGTCGAAGTCGAGGTCATCGTCGCCGTCGCCGGCCGCACGCGGGGCCTCGCTGCTCATGTGTATGTTCCCTCTGGTTACGCCCCTGATACTAAACTTACCCGCTAGTGTTCTGCATCATCACCGTCTCCATCAACTCGGCCAGGGCCTTCTGTGCCTCCTTGAAGGGGTCGAAGTTGAGGTCGTCATCGCCACCCGCACGCGGGGCCTCGCTGCCCATCTGTATTTTGTTCCCTCTGGTCACAACCCATATACTAAACTCACCCGCTTGTGTTCTGCATCATCTCGGTTTCCATCATCTCGGCCAGGGCCTTCTGTGTCTCCTTGAAGGGATCGAAGTCGAGGTCATCGTCGCCGTCGCCGGCCGCACGCGGGGCCTCACTGCCCATCCTCATATTGTTCATTCTGATAACAAAAAATATACGTTAAATAAATACTGTTTTGCTCAGAAAACCAAGTTCTTTGACTGAGAAGTGAGTCGGCTTCTGGGGCAGAAAGGTCAGTCAAAGAAATCCCCTCATCAAGGGGCCACCAAAGAAACCCTTCAGCGATCAATAATATAAATACCGTTTTTATACTTGACACACCTTACTGTAAAGAACATGACTACAATGAAATAAAGAAAGAAAAGAATAGTTGTTGAGATTCTTGGGTAAGTATTGGTCACAGCAATCGTCGTGTTTCAGATGATATGATGTCTAGTCTAGGCTAGTCTGTGTGACCGGCATGGGAGTAGGTTAGAGCTTCAGACAAGGATTTTTTGGATTCAAACTTATAGTCCGGGAGCCGGCTGCATGAAACAAACCTCATCAAAAAATAGAATATACCTACCCTGTAGAGGTACCTGACATTTAGTAGATTCCAACGCACTTGGTCGGCCTAGGCTTAACCTGGCAGATTTTGTACAAATGGCAAAAACGTTGGACAAAAATTCATCAAAAAAAACCTCATCGAAAAATAGAATGAAACTTGTATGGTAGGATACCTGACCTTGAGGACAGTAAAAAAAAAGTGGTCGGCCTCACCTTAGCCTGGCAGTTTTTGCAGTCCGACCAGATTTATTGGGTCACGTGAGAGCTACAATTTACCTCATCGAAAAATAGAATGAAACAAACGGATTATAATAGCTAAAATAAGCCTGTCGACGTATGTCTTGGTCGGCCTCACCTTAACCTGGCAGTTTTTGCAGTCCGACCAGATTTATAAAAAAATCATCAAAAATTTTTTATCGAAAAATCGTATGAAACTTGTATGGTACGATAGCTGCCTTTGAGAACAGTAAAAAAAAAAGTGGTCGGCCAAATCCTGTGTTGGCAGGTTCCTGTGTCCGACCAATTTTGTGGTACCACGTAAGAGCTACAATTTACCTCATCGAAAAATAGAATGAAACAAACGGATTATAATAGCTAAAATAAGCCTGTTGACGTAGGTCTTGGTCGGCCTCACCTTAACCTGGCAGTTTTTGCAGTCCGACCAAATTTATAAAAAAATCATCAAAATTTTTTTATCGAAAAATCGTATGAAACTTGTATGGTACGATAGCTGCCTTTGAGGACAGTAAAAAAAAGTGGTCGGCCAAATCCTGTGTTGGCAGGTTCCTCTGTCCGACCAATTTTGTGGTACCACGTGAGAGCTACAATTTACCTCATCGAAAAATAGAATGACACAAACGGATTATAATAGCTAAAATAAGCCTGTTGACGTATGTCTTGGTCGGCCTCACCTTAACCTGGCAGTTTTTGCAGTCCGACCAGATTTATAAAAAAATCATCAAAAAATTTTTATCGATAAATCGTATGAAACTTGTATGGTACGATAGCTGCCTTTGAGGACAGTAAAAAAAAAATGGTCGGCCAAATCCTGTGTTTGCAGGTTCCTGTGTCCGACCAATTTTGTGGTACCACGTGAGAGCTACAATTTACCTCATCGAAAAATAGAATGAAACAAACGGATTATAATAGCTTAAATAAGCCTGTTGACGTATGTCTTGGTCGGCCTCACCTTAACCTGGCAGTTTTTGCAGTCCGGCCAAATTTATAAAAAAATCATCAAAAAAATTTTATCGAAAAATCGTGTGAAACTTGTATGGTACGATAGCTGCCTTTGAGGACAGTAATAAAAAAGTGGTTGGCCAAATCCTGTGTTGGTAGGTTCCTGTGTCCGACCAATTTTGTGGTACCACGTAAGAGCTACAATTTACCTCATCGAAAAATAGAATGAAACAAACGGATTATAATAGCTAAAATAAGCCTGTTGACGTAGGTCTTGGTCGGCCTCACCTTAACCTGGCAGTTTTTGCAGTCCGACCAAATTTATGAAAAAATCATCAAAATTTTTTTATCGAAAAATCGTATGAAATTTGTATGGTACGATAGCTGCCTTTGAGGACAGTAAAAAAAAAATGGTCGGCCAAATCCTGTGTTTGCAGGTTCCTGTGTCCGACCAATTTTGTGGTACCACGTGAGAGCTACAATTTACCTCATCGAAAAATAGAATGAAACAAACGGATTATAATAGCTTAAATAAGCCTGTTGACGTATGTCTTGGTCGGCCTCACCTTAACCTGGCAGTTTTTGCAGTCCGGCCAAATTTATAAAAAAATCATCAAAAAAATTTTATCGAAAAATCGTGTGAAACTTGTATGGTACGATAGCTGCCTTTGAGGACAGTAATAAAAAAGTGGTTGGCCAAATCCTGTGTTGGCAGGTTCCTGTGTCCGACCAATTTTGTGGTACCACGTGAGAGCTACAATTTACCTCATCGAAAAATAGAATGAAACAAACGGATTATAATACCTAAAATAAACCTGTTGACGTATGGCTTGGTCGGCCTCACCGTAGCCTGGCAGTTTTTGCAGTCCGACCAAATTTGTGATACCACGTGACAGCTAGAATAGGACCACACATGCTGTATTCCATACGCATCATGACTTTGTGTACCTATCTGATGGGCGGGCGTATATGAAACGCCTTCTTGTACGTGCAGGTGATCCAGGTATACACCAAAGCTTAGTTTTCAATCGAACACTTGTAATATAAGAGGAAAAACTGCACGTGATCCTTCCAAAATTTAAATAAATGGTAAAATGTTCCTCCACGATGTTCTCAACGGGCATCTAGACTGCGTTGGATTGCTGTCACAGTTAGGGCTCCGCGCTCCCACGCGCTGAACTCGTCACACCACACTATTCCATATTCCCTGTCATTGTACCTATTCTATTCTATTAAATTCTGAGTAGAATCGCACGTACCTATAATAAATCGTTCCAAAACATTGACCCTTTCTTCTCCTCCAGACGTGTTTTCAAATCACAAATTGCAAAGCAACTTTCCTGGTAGTCACGCACTATCACACCCACTTACACACATACACACACACACACACACACGAACACATAAATTCCAATAAATGCATACAAACTAATAGATTCGCTCGTTTATGTAGGTACTGTATGTATTTTTATTTTACTATTTTTTATTTATTGTTTACGCAAAATTAGAGCTATACCTACTATTTTAGGATTTTTTTTCCAGTTTACAGTTATTATTAATTTTTTCTCTTTTTCCTTGTACCTTAAAGACTTACAAATTAAGTTATATTTACGATTCTTGTACAGCACAAGTTACAAGTCTACCCACAGATGATTTTTTATTATGTATAAATTACAGGAAGTTCTGTTATTGGCTATGCTATAAGTTCTCATGGTTTTTGTATATTATTTAATGTAAACGCTGTTGAACTTCTCAATAAATATAAATAAATAAAAATACACAAGATAACCTCACATATATTAAGTGATTATCTTATTGTTATTTCTTCGACTCGCAAAGGCGTTATGTGTCCTTCAAACCATTTGATCTTATACATTTCATCTCTTAATGTCCAGCCACAATGTGTTGCATCAAATTTGATGCAAGTGGATTCTGCCGCACACTGCCACATTGAATTTATGAAAGCCGCCCGTAACAAGCCATACGTCAACAGGGTTATTTTAGCTATTATAATCCGTTTGTTTCATTCTATTTTTCGATGAGGTAAATTGTAGCTCTCACGTGGTACCACAAAATTGGTCGGACACAGGAACCTGCAAACACAGGATTTGGCCGACCATTTTTTTTTTACTGTCCTCAAAGGCAGCTATCGTACCATACAAGTTTCATACGATTTTTCGATAAAAAATTTTTGATGATTTTTTTATAAATCTGGTCGGACTGCAAAAACTGCCAGGTTAAGGTGAGGCCGACCAAAACATACGTCAACAGGCTTATTTAAGCTATTATAATCCGTTTGTTTCATTCTATTTTTCGATGAGGTAAATTGTAGCTCTCACGTGGTACCACAAAATTGGTCGGACACAGGAACCTGCAAAACACAGGATTTGGCCGACCATTTTTTTTACTGTCCTTAAAGGCAGCTATCGTACCATACAAGTTTCATACGATTTTTCGATGAAAAAATTTTGATGATTTTTCCATAAATTTGGTCGGACTGCAAAAACTGCCAGGTTAAGGTGAGGCCGACCAAGACATACGTCAACAGGCTTATTTTAGCTATTATAATCCGTTTGTTTCATTCTATTTTTCGATGAGGTAAATTGTAGCTCTCACGTGGTACTGTGGTACCACAAAATTGGTCGGACACAGGAACCTGCAAACACAGGATTTGGCCGACCATTTTTTTTTACTGTCCTCAAAGGCAGCTATCGTACCATAAAAGTTTCACACGATTTTTCGATAAAAATTTTTTGATGATTTTTTTATAAATTTGGCCGGACTGCAAAATCTGCCAGGTTAAGGTGAGGCCGACCAAGACATACGTCAACAGGCTTATTTAAGCTATTATAATCCGTTTGTTTCATTCTATTTTTCGATGAGGTAAATTGTAGCTCTCACGTGGTACAACAAAATTGGTCGGACACAGGAACCTGCAAACACAGGATTTGGCCGACCATTTTTTTTTTACTGTCCTCAAAGGCAGCTATCGTACCATACAAGTTTCATACGATTTTTCGATAAAAAATTTTTGATGATTTTTTTATAAATCTGGTCGGACTGCAAAAACTGCCAGGTTAAGGTGAGGCCGACCAAGACATACGTCAACAGGCTTATTTTAGCTATTATAATCCGTTTGTTTCATTCTATTTTTCGATGAGGTAAATTGTAGCTCTCACGTGGTACCACAAAATTGGTCGGTGACAGGAACCTGCAAACACAGGATTTGGCCGACCATTTTTTTTAGTGTCCTCAAAGGCAGCTATCGTACCATACAAGTTTCACACGATTTTTCGATAAATTTTTTTTGATGATTTTTTTATAAATTTGGCCGGACTGCAAAATCTGCCAGGTTAAGGTGAGGCCGACCAAGACATACGTCAACAGGCTTATTTAAGCTATTATAATCCGTTTGTTTCATTCTATTTTTCGATGAGGTAAATTGTAGCTCTCACGTGGTACAACAAAATTGGTCGGACACAGGAACCTGCAAACACAGGATTTGGCCGACCATTTTTTTTTTACTGTCCTCAAAGGCAGCTATCGTACCATACAAGTTTCATACGATTTATCGATAAAAAATTTTTGATGATTTTTTTATAAATCTGGTCGGACTGCAAAAACTGCCAGGTTAAGGTGAGGCCGACCAAGACATACGTCAACAGGCTTATTTTAGCTATTATAATCCGTTTGTTTCATTCTATTTTTCGATGAGGTAAATTGTAGCTCTCACGTGACCCAATAAATCTGGTCGGACTGCAAAAACTGCCAGGCTAAGGTGAGGCCGACCACTTATTTTTTACTGTCCTCAAGGTCAGGTATCCTACCATACAAGTTTCATTCTATTTTTCGATGAGGTTTTTTTTGATGAATTTTTGTCCAACGTTTTTGCCATTTGTACAAAATCTGCCAGGTTAAGCCTAGGCCGACCAAGTGCGTTGGAATCTATTAAATGTCAGGTACCTCTACAGGGTAGGTATATTCTATTTTTTGATGAGGTTTGTTTCATGCAGCCGGCTCCCGGACTATTAGGAATCATAAGCTGCAATATGCCATAATAAATTTGAGACCCTTTCGAATCTTTACATTTTGACGTAATCGGCCTACTGGTGAAGAAATTCAAAATGGCGGCCATTTCTTGCAATTTCTACTAGATATTAAGTTGACCAGTGGCCAGTAGTTACCTCTGCTTGTGCTCGTGCTCGAGCGCCATCTGTCGGGGATGGTCGGGAGCGCGCGCCAGCAGCAGCCGCATCTGCTGCGCCTTGTGGAAGTCCGTGAAGAACTTATCCATGTTCTCCGCCAGGTAGCGCCCTTCGCTCTGTTAAAACAAACAAAGGTTTTAGAGTCCGGAAGACCATAATTTGCCACAGAAATCTGAATCTTTAGTGCAGGGAATAGAGTTGATTTTGGTTTTGTTTGAATATTGAACGAAAGAAAACAAATGCGACTGTGTTCCAATTTAATATGATTTAAATTTCATCGAGCTGAATAAGTACTTTACGTAGGACCTTGGGCTTTAGGAGGACAGCTGTCTCAATGAGTTATGCAACTTTGAGTACGGCCAACTGCAGAGAAAAGGTACCCCCTAACATACAAACGTCCATGCATGGGTTTATTTCCGTAGCTGACTGTACAAACGGAGTGAACGGTCGAGCGTAATGCAGGTTGGCACTTGCCGCCACGCTACCCGCCCCGTCCAACGCTCCGCTGGACGCTCATACCGTATTACGCTGAGTGGGGGACTCCTTTTTAACGTCTATCTGGTCAATGTCTTGTTTTTAATATAACTGGTTTTATTTGATGTAAATGAATGTGTTTTCTTTCTTTCTTTCATACTCGGCCGTACACTAAAGCAGCTGTCCGACCGCGGGTGATCAGAGAGAATGGCGTGTGAATTCTCAGCAATCAACGACTAAAATACGCATTTCTTTTCTCGACATGACACCTCCATCTACGCGTTTGTTGTTTGTGCGGAATAAAGTCAATCACTTCGCGCTCTCACCGCTAATCGAACTAAGGTGGACAGGTCAAATATTATTTACTATAGACTGAATGAATTTTAATAACACAACTTCCGTGAGACACAGATATATTAAATATATCAAATAAATACGTGAGTGACCAAAGCGCTGGTGGCCTAGCGGTAAGAGCGTGCGACTTTCAATCTGGAGGTCGCGTGTTCAAACCCCGGCTCGTACCAATGAGTTTTTCGGAACTTATGTACGAAATATCATTTGATATTTTCCAGTCGCTTTTCGGTGAAGGAAAACATCATGAGGAAACCGGACTAATCCCAATAAGGCCTAGTTTCCCCTCTGGGTTGGAAGGTCAGATGGCAGTCGCTTTCGTAAAAACTAGTGCCTACGTCAAATCATGAGATTAGTTGTCAAGCGGACTCCAGGCTCCCATGAGCCGTGGCAAAATGCCGGGATAACGCCAGGAAAAAGAAGAGAAGAAATACGTGAGTGACCCGTTCTTAATATATTTAATATAGATTGAATGAAATTATAATTAAATATTCACCCAATAATAAAATTACATAGAAACAACACTCACCGAAGACTGGGGAGCTTCGAAACCGTTGGGCACGGGGCCCGCATGTGGATTGTGCATTACATAGTGCATGTTATTCTGCAAGCTGTTCTGCAAGCTACCCTGCATACTGTTCTGTAGACTATTCTGGAGGCTATTCTGCATATTCTGAAGACTATTCTGCATGCTGTTCTGAAGATTATTCTGCATGTTTTGAAGGCTATTCTGCATCGTGTTTTGCATACTGTTCTGGAGGCTATTATGCATGCTGTTTTGCATGGAATTTTGCATGGTATTCTGCATATTGTTTTGCATGTTGTTCTGCATGTTATTTTGAAGTGGCGATGCGTGTTCGACGCGCATGCCGAATGGAAGCATATTGGGATTTGGATGATAATTAGCACCTGAAATAAAACGATTGATTAAAAATCAGAGTAATAACATGATGTGCTTAGTTTCAAATGTAAGAGACATGCTGCAAGACCAAATGACATGCTATTTTATGGTCATAATTAGTACATACATTGTTTTTAACAATAATAAGGCAATTTTTTCTAACTTTGACTAACACAGCAGAACTTTCAATGGGGTTAGCAACTGTCAACAAAGGTTAACGCATTCACTGCCAGGGGGCGTGGCCTAGGAACAAACTTGTATGACGGTGAACGCACATGTGCGTTGGGGGCAGTGAATGTGTTAAAAATGGTTAGATGGCGACAGCAGTTTTATTCTATGAGATTTTGCTTTATAATAAATTTCTTTATTTTCAGACTTTGTTGTCCATAGGATTATTCAACTTAGTAAAAAAAAGAAATTTGACATTATTCGTAGCATTGACAGATAAAACTCATGCTGGCGCCATCTGTAATATACTTTGACCGGGCAACCCGATTAACTGGCAAAAATCTCATACATTTATAGATATTAGTTTGAATATAAATAACACTTTATACTCTCGCGTTTTGTACACATATTAAATACATATGAACGGGCGATCGCGAAATCATATCGGGGTAGACCCGTTCGTGCAATTAAATATCATTTTGAATATGAGAAAATATTTAGAAAAGACCTAGATATTTTCATCAACATTACATAATATTTCTAAGTTAAACTAACCTTTACAAAAATGTGTCTTACCTAATAATTCACTATTGGAGTCGAGCCCTATATTCCCCTGCATATAATGCTTGGGCTCCAAATGTTGTCTCGCTAGCATCTCGTTCTGTCGCATCAGCATCTCGCTCCGGCTGCGTTCCCTCAACAACAACTCCTTTTCCAGCAGACCTTGGCTAATTTGACTATGCCTATCATTACCTATATAACTCATAGTATCTCTGTCTATAAGCCCGTATCCGTTCAGGTGACTCTTCATTGGGTTTATCATATGGTTATCTACTAAGCCGGCGAGCATTTCTCTCTGTTTATGCAGCATTATTTCGTTATTGACATCGTTTAGTAGATTGTGTGTGTCGTCTTCTAATAGGCTGTGGTCGCTGTTGTGGAGTAGATCGTGGTTTTCTAAAAGGCTGTGTCTGTCTGATTCTAGCTCGTCTAAGTCGTTGTTAAGATAGTTTTGTGTGTCGTTTTCGAAGACGGAGCTCTGTGTGATGCTTGGTTTAGATTCTTCCTCTGGTTCGCTTTCTTGAACTTGGATGCTATGTTTTTTGTTTTTCGCTTCGGATTTGCTCTTCTTGGGTTGGCCGTTTGTGCTGTCTTTGTGGGTCCTGTTCGTTTTGGAGTCGCTGTGGTCTTTGCTTTTTTGAGCGGGTTGCATTTGTGTGGGACTGGAAGATTCTGATGTGCCGTTTTCTTGTGACTTTACTGAAATTTTACGTTTATTATTAGCATGTGCCGTTACGGCGAATTAATTTGCTTTAACCCTAAAGTTGGCAAATAAAAAATAAATCGGTCATTGCAGCTTCGCTTAGACCATAAAAAAACTTTTAAATATTCTGTGAGCATTATTATACAGTGTGGAAAAAAATAATGGGCCCTGGGGGGAAAGTGCCTTAAAATGAGCTAAGTTATGGTTTTAAGTTAAAACCTTAAGTAAGCTCATATAAATGCCAAGTTTAGGGTTAAGCAACATCAAGTTTTAGACAATAGTATTATTACTTCGGGTAATTCCCGTTTTCTCAATAGAATTTACAGTTTTTCTTCGTATTTGTATTTTAATTGTATTTCTTACAGCTTTACCTGCAACAAATTACCCCTTTGACTATAAGTATAAATGAAAAATCCTAAGCACGAAACGAGAAGGAAATATTTTCCATTCATTATAAACATTTTTTTATATACAGGGTGATTCATAAGACGTGAGCAGGACAAATCCTGCACACTCAGTAACTGATAATTGATCGATCACCGTCGTATTTTGGTGAAACAACCACACTTTTTCCTATTTTTTAACTTTTTGGTGAGGGCAAATTTAATTCTCTACAATCATGGTCACCCTACAAGACCTAATTAATAAACATAAAACCTCTTTAACCGTAATGACGGCATTATGATTACAAAGAAAATAAACTGTCAAACTTGAGTGAGATACGAGTTTTCAAAAGTAACTAGACCGTGATGACATTCAATTTGACACAGAATATCGGTAGTTTAGTATTCTAATTGTAGGGTGACCATTCATGTCGTAAATAAATTAATAACTTTTTTTTTCAACACGACTAGAAAATTAACGTTAACCTCACTAATACTGATACGAGACAGTTGCTTATTATTTACGAAATGTGCAGTGTTAGTCCTGCTCACGTTCCTGAATCACCCTGTATATTTATACTACCAAAGTATGGCATCGTCTGATTCAACCTTTTTGAATCCAGGGAACAAGCCCAATGGCTTCTAAAAGTCTGATGGACGTTGTAAATTTTTCTCAATACCACTTTGGTGGCAAACAAGCATACGGCCCGCCTGACTTC
Organism: Cydia fagiglandana; assembly: GCF_963556715.1. NCBI lineage: Eukaryota > Metazoa > Arthropoda > Insecta > Lepidoptera > Tortricidae > Cydia > Cydia fagiglandana. The sequence goes on along the minus strand of NC_085953.1, from coordinate 6,554,011 downwards.
ATTCACGTTTAAGTGGTCATGGTAAGGAGTGAGATATGATAATTATAACCTCGGTCCTAAGTTTGGTTTGCGTATAGTATAATCGACGCATTTAGATCGCGTACTCGTTGACTCTGATAGCCCATGATTCCAATAACCCCTACTCACCCTGAGCTTGTGGTTTGGGACTGGACTGTTTGCCGACGGGGCTGTCTGAAGGGGGAGATGAACCGAGACTGGGCCACGCCTCCTTGCCGTTTCCATTCACCCCGTTACTATTGCTCGCTTCTATACCATTGCTACCGTTTACCGATTCTTTCTTTGATCTGAAAGTAAATACGATGTGTTAAATTTGACACTGAAAAGTGAAGACATCTATTAAACTCGGCCACCTACGGTCGCAATTTTATACAAAATCTATGGAAAATTAGAATATTATCCATGGGAGTTTTAACATTTCGAAGTTGGAGGGTTAAACTAGTTATAAGTAATAAGTTTTGTAGAAAGAAATAATACCTTTATAGTATTTTTTTTAATAACCTGCAATATTTTACGGTGTGAATATATCGGTGAAAATTGGCTGTTTCGTATATTTTGGCTGGTCTGATACTGCCATTTTCTATGGGAGAGTCAATTTTTTTTATTCGCGATTTCGGAGTTGGTCCCATGGTAAAAGTTGCTCAGTATGACCAACTATTTATATTGTATAAGTATTCACGTCATAAAATATTGCAGGTTATTATAGTTCGTTTTTTTAGCATTAGAAATAAGGTGAACGATTATGAATCTAATACGATCATTCATATTCTTCTGCTTTCATAAGTAATAGTTACTGATTTTTAAAAAGCGTTTTTCAATTAAAAGACATGTCGAGATCGCTTACCTTCTTTCAAGTTCTAATGCTAAAAAAACGAACTATAAAAGACACCCGTATAATAAAAGTAAATTGAGACAGTACTCACTTAGACGAACTGACTACGTTTATATTAGACGATGTGACCACTGTTGTCGGTATAAAGTTCGACGGATTACCTGCGGATAACATTTCATTTATTAAAAACATTTTATTTTACAAAAAATAATAATGAATTTACAAAAATAAATAAATAAAAATAAAAATCATTTATTTCAGACAAACAGTCCATATTTTGTTAGTAGGTACATTTTACAATAAAAAAAAATTTGTAATAAGTAAATCTAGCAAAGAAAATATGCGTAAAGTAGACTAGAAAGTTTTTTTATTTGAAAACTGAAATTAAAGAGAATGTAACAATACGAAATGAGACTTATTCGGTTCTTACCTTCTTTCGAACTATTCTTTTCTGCATTCGTACTAGAGTTACCTATGGAAAAAAGAAGACAGTATTATCGTACAATTCACTATAGCATGAAATTGAGTTACGTTTTGAGACTCATTCTCATTCAAATATCTGCGGTATTCTCGAGCAATAAGTTTCAAAGGGTCTAGCCGAGTTTGTATGGGGCATCGGCCCCAGAAGCCAAATTGATTGCCGTTTTGCCAATTTATTAGGCCAGATGTAAGATGCTATTTCACCAAAAAAATAACCCTAAAATGCTGCAAGTTTTTGAGAAAATTAAAAAAAAAAGAAAATTGGTTTTCATTTTTTTTTATCTAAACTACCGAACCGATTTTTTTGTAACTTATACACATTATGTAAATAATCTAGATGAATTATTAAAAAAAAATGGAGTTCCAAATATCCTTATAATTAGTAATATTTTCACTTTTAATTTTTCAATTTTTTTTTTTACTTTTCCGAAATAGGGACACGGGACACCCACCAATTTTGGGTATTTTATATTGTATAAATTAATGTTCTATATAATATATTTTTTTCAAAAATATTCATTTGGCTCAACAGGGTAAAAATACCGTATGTATGTATGTATGTAATGTGTGAACAGACACAACTGGGAGAACTCCCGGTCCCATATCGACCACCGCGCCGCTCTGTACGAATTTGAATTTCGAACGTAACAAATTGCTAAAATGGACTATATTTTTATTGGCTGTATGCGGCTTGGTTGTCGTCGCTTTTTTTTTTAATTTTCTCAAAATCTGCAGCATTTTAGGGTAATTTTTTTGGTGAAATAGCATCTCACATCTGGCCTAATAAATTGGCAAAACGGCAATCAATTTGGCTTCTGGGGCCGATGCCCCATACAAACTCGGCTAGACCCTTTAAACTGTTACGCCTGTTATGCGTGATGGGGCCGTATTGCTCTTGTACTCGATTAATATAAAAGCGATAAAGATGGCGATAGGTAGTCGTATTTTGGAATCACTTTAAAACAGTTTGGCTTTATAGAATTATTAACATTCTTAGTATTATCGCCGAAAATTTTTACCGTGCGAAGACACGTAATCATTCGTGGTGCCATACACGCAAGTATCGGTTTTTAGGGTTCGATACCTCAAAAAACGGAACCCTTATAGGATCACTCGTACGTCTGTCTGTCTGTCCGATCACTCTCCCCCCCCCCCCCTCCCAACCCTTTATTTCCGAAACTACTGGGTCTAAAATTTTGAAAAAAATATACAAAATAGTTCTTTGCACATAGGTAGATGACAGGTAAACCTATTAGAAAAGTGCAGTCAAGCGTGAGTCGGACTTAATTACTTAGTTTTTGATCCGACCCTACATTGTTAAAAATTGGGTAATGTACGGAACCCTTGCAACGCGAGTGCGACTCGCAATTGACCGGTTTTTTCTTAGCTACACGCGTCCATATGCTACCTATGCTACTAGTCGCACCTGCGCTATGCTTCTCGTCGGGCTTGTTTCCTTGCTGGAGCAGCTGGTTGTGCAGCTTGCGCTCGTACACCTGGTGCAAGCCGGCATGCATCTCCTCCTTGGTGAACGACGCCTTAGCTACACGCGTCCATATGCTACCTATGCTACTAGTCGCACCTGCGCTATGCTTCTCGTCGGGCTTGTTTCCTTGCTGGAGCAGCTGGTTGTGCAGCTTGCGCTCGTACACCTGGTGCAAGCCGGCATGCATCTCCTCCTTGGTGAACGACGCCTTAGGATCACCTGGAAATTATACAAACATTCAACTGATGTAAATAAGTGCGCGGTGCACCAAACACAACCGACAGACTGATTAAAATTAAATGCAGAGTGTTTATTCTATACTTATAGTTCGTTTTTTTAGCGTTAGAGAAAAGGTAAACAATCTTTATGTGTCTTTTAATTGAAAAACACGTTTTAAAAATAAGTAAGTCACGGCAAATATGTAACAATTATGAATCTAATACGGAAATACATTTCTATTCTTCCGCTTTCATAAGTAATTGTTACTAATTTTTAAAAAGCATTTTTCGATTAAAAAACTTGTCAAGGTCGCAAGATTTGATTCTCTACAAGCTTAGTCCTCTTCATTAATGCCGTAAAGTTGAAAATAAACGAGATGATGAAAATGTTTTGAATTTGTCGCTTTTATCAAATTTATTTTCCAAAATATCGATCCTAGAAGAAAAATTGTGAGGACCAAACTTGTAGAAAATCAAATTTCCTACAGTTTTTGTCCTCTTTTAGTTTTACTGTAAAATCAAAAATGGCCGAGTTATTCAAGAAAAACCGTTTTTCGAATATACGCAGGAGCCTGATTCAGTCTACTTTTTGAATTTACACTCCCAGTGACCTCCCCGAGGGACCTACGAATAAAAAATCCAAGAACTAATTATTCACGGGTCAAAATCTATAATGACTGAACTATAACTCATTGCGTATTGTAAGTAACACCGCACGTGCTACTTACCTGTATCAATGACCGACCTTTTTTTTGCAGGTAGCAGCACGTGCGGTTTTACTAACAAAAGACGAAGGATTATCCGTCCGGGGCCAGCTACAAAACGAACGTCGTCCATCGCTAACAACAGAAATATCGCTATGCTAATCGCACCATTAAGCCCCCCCCCCCCCCCACATCTAGCGTCTTTCGAGCGTCGGCGTCTGGTCAGCGCTAAGGGAAAATGACGTCGCTGCGCAGTGGCGTCGACGTTGCGTTGAGCAGCGGCCATAGAGTTGTAGACGCCGACGCTCGAAAGACGCTAGATGTGGGGAGGGCCTAACATCATGCTCGTTTGCCGCCAACGTGATAAAAAAAATTAGCAGATCGAAATATAATGTTATGAATTATGATACACATTGCAAAAGTCGGTTTCGAGGTGAATTGAACTGCGAATAATTACGCAGGCTCCGTGTATAATTACGTAAAACAGGTTTCGCTTTCTCTCGGGCGCGACTAGTTTTGCCTAGACACCTCTCTTACCCACTAGACTAGTTATGCTCAACGTTAGGTCAAGGGATTACATTACATTGTCGAGACTTAATTAAAATAAAGTGCTCGAGTGGAGACCACGGACTAGCAAGCGCAGCGTAGGACGTCCACCCACAAGATGGACGGACGACCTTTACGGTTACCATCAGTTTGTCACTGACATAAACGCCATCGAGAACGTAATTTACTTTCTATACATCTCGCTCGCACTCGCATATTAGTGCAAACGGGATGTATAGAAAGTAAATTACGTTCTCGACGGCGTTTATGTCAGTGACAAACTGATGGTAACCGTACTTGTTAAGGCCGCCGGAAGACGCTGGATGCGGGTCGCTTCCAACCGGTACGAATGGAGGTCCAAGGGGGAGGCCTATGTTCAGCAGTGGACGTCTTATGGCTGAGATGATGAATTAAAATAAAACTGCACTAAGTGTCAGGCGCTATCATTGTGCGCATCGATACAAAAATCTATTCACGTCTCTCCTTTCAGTACAACTATTGAACACTAGCTGCTATGTTGCAGTGGTTAGCTGGTTTCGCATTTGTTTTATTATTATTAGTGGTATTTCTTTATTGTTCTCTCCAATTGGAGGAAGTTTTGTTTCCATATCCGCGGGCTTTTGGCCAAACGAATATAGAAATGTATTTTCGACTCTATTGTTCTAGAGCTAGAAATTTTCGAACTATTCTACATGTGTTCATAATGGCAGCTTTTTGTAGGACTATGTACGTGAGTGGGTGAATATCAAGAGTCTTGAGGCTGGAATGCAAAGTGCGGGGGATAACACCTGTGGATGAAATGATGATCGGAATAGTTTTAACTGTGTTCACTCGCCATTGGGTTTTAATCTCTATAGATTATTATTTATACCGATTAAACACTTGAAAGTAAAATAAGAAATATTTTACAACGAAATTAAAATAATACAGAATTGATCACATCGAAATTTTACGCGATCCGTTGTATGCGTAGCGTTTGGGTCATTCATTTTGCTGCTTAAATGGTCTACGTAATGTTTTTTGAACAGCGACATGGGCGATCTCTACTTGATTAGACACAGTCTTCTTCAAAATCTCAGGCTATCGACGCATTCGAATCAATTGACTCTAAGAGCCACACTCTATAGCTGCTCCTCGACGCATGCAACGTTGGCGCAACAGCGACGTCATTATCCATAGCGCTCACTATTGGCTGGTGGGCTGGTTCTTCATTGGCGAGGTTGCGGAAGAGTACTTCGGCGTTCCTGGGACCTCGCCGTATAGCAGCGAGGCGACAACAGAGGGGTTTTAGTGGGTAAACCTGGGGTCTCATGAGCCCACAACAGGGAGTCCCACATAACCATCCCGGCCCGTCCCCGCGCCGGGGTGGCAAGCGTAAAGCATTTCCCCTCTTAAAAAAAAAAAAAAAAGGGCTGGTTCTTCATGAAGTTGGCGCAGTACTTGGTGGTGCCTAGCGAGCCCTTGAGCACCAGCAGTCGTCGTGTACATACCTAGCTCGTGCAGGTACATGCAGTCGGGCTTGGGGCAGGGCTGGTTCTTCATGAAGTTGGCGCAGTACTTGGTGGTGCCTAGCGAGCCCTTGAGCACCAGCAGTCGTCGTGTACATACCTAGCTCGTGCAGGTACATGCAGTCGGGCTTGGGGCAGGGCTGGTTCTTCATGAAGTTGGCGCAGTACTTGGTGGTGCCTAGCGAGCCCTTGAGCACCAGCAGTCGTCGTGTACATACCTAGCTCGTGCAGGTACATGCAGTCGGGCTTGGGGCAGGGCTGGTTCTTCATGAAGTTGGCGCAGTACTTGGTGGTGCCTAGCGAGCCCTTGAGCACCAGCAGTCGTCGTGTACATACCTAGCTCGTGCAGGTACATGCAGTCGGGCTTGGGGCAGGGCTGGTTCTTCATGAAGTTGGCGCAGTACTTGGTGGTGCCTAGCGAGCCCTTGAGCACCAGCAGTCGTGGTGTACATACCTAGCTCGTGCAGGTACATGCAGTCGGGCTTGGGGCAGGGCTGGTTCTTCATGAAGTTGGCGCAGTACTTGGTGGTGCCTAGCGAGCCCTTGAGCACCAGCAGTCGTCGTGTACATACCTAGCTCGTGCAGGTACATGCAGTCGGGCTTGGGGCAGGGCTGGTTCTTCATGAAGTTGGCGCAGTACTTGGTGGTGCCTAGCGAGCCCTTGAGCACCCGTCCGTCGAGGGCGACGTTGTTGACGCCCTGGATGGCGCGCAGGGCGTCCGCCGACGACACGTACGTCACGTACGCGGACGCGGACGGACCCTACCAAAGAAAAGTATAAAGTTAAGATAGATAAAATATGATGAAATCATAGACAACATTTTAGTTTTTCGAAAAATTAATCTATATCTAGCATGGTCTGATAGATCCTCTTTTTGCGGTCTTTATTACCGGCAGAGCTAAATTTAGGATTTTTATGAAGTATTTACATTTATTTTGTATTATATCATATAATATATATTTATAATATATATTTTGTATTATAGCCCACACCAAAACACTCAATAACCTAATCTACGAAAATAATTAAAGAAATAAAACAGTTGTTGGGTTGCTCACCTGTGAACCTGCATACGTTGTACTTTGGTTTATAACTACTTTGTGAATTTTGCCATATTTGCCAAAGTACTCCTGTCTTTTTAGGATCTGAAATCAAACAATACACATATGTAACCTTTTAGCTGATTTGTAGTATCTGTTCTCTTTATTTCGAACCCTCTCAAACCCTACTGCGTATAAAAGCTATTCAGGTTTAGGCGGGTCCACACAAACCGAGCTGCCTCGTGAGTAAATTCCTCGCGATGCAGCTCGGTTTGTGCCTTGTGGAGACGTGCCTCGCCCGAGCTTACTAACTGTACGAATAAGTTACTTTACTTAGATTGTTCGACAAGACATAATTCCGTGGATACAAAATTTAGGCCAAAAGACCAAGTCACGTAGTCTTATTAAGATACAAAAATCTCGAAATAAACACGCTTAGGGACTAGGAGGATCCGCACAATACGAGCGTCATCGCAAGGAAAATGCCGCGCGAAGCAGCTCGGTCTGTATAGACGTGCCTTGGGCGAAGTAAACGCATTCGCGACCGTAATGCCTCGCTCGCACGTCTTCACCCACCGAGCTGCTTCGCGCGGCAATTTCCTCGCGAGAAGGCTCGCTCTGTGTGGACCCGCCAACTCATGTCATTTATCCGCCTACTCATATCACTCATAAGTTCCATACCTCGGGATCCGCGAGCCGCACGGGCAGCCCCACGACGAACACTAGGTTGTTCTGCACGACGCGAACGTTCGCGAGCGCTCGCCGCGACTCCAGGGTCTTGTTCCGCCGCTTCTGCTCGCGCGCCTTCTTCTCCGTCTTTATTGCTGCTACCTGCGAGTATAAATATACTAATTTAGTAGCTAAATACAAAGATCATAATGGTAAGTTGAAATAAGAATGGGTTACATTATACTGAAAGTTATAGGGTTAAATCAATCAAAGCAGATGCGATATGTGAATGGAAAAAGACTACAGTAGTGAGGGTAAGAGTGGAGGACACTTGTCCCATATACCTTTTATTTACACTCAGCAGTATACGAAGCAGTTCAATCTGCGACAAATTGCCTCACCCAAAGCATAGTGGCGGTGCATTTGCATCGGGCGAGGCAAGTCTTCTCAGATCGAGCGCGTCAAATTCCTTGCGAGGCGTTTCATCTTGAGTGGTACCCGGATAATGAGTGATAATGACAACATTACCTGCTCTTGACTGAGCGGGGTGAAGTCTGCCGGGTTCTCCGGGTAGGCCTTCCGACAGGCCGGACAGAGGCCATTCTCGCCTTCCCGGATTCGATTCCAGCAAAACCGGCATATCTGTAACAATCATAATCTTTGATGAATCCTAATTAGGACTAAGTACTTATGCCTACAAAGCAACGTCGTGTTTTTAAATCTTGTTTCTCGGCAGCTTAGGTACGTGCAAATAAAAATATGCCCTTTTATGTTACTTTAACCTTGTAACAAAAACACCATTTTACTGACGGAAAGCCCTAGAGGTACGCATGTAAATATTTACGATTCCCAGATATATACAGTACCGGTCAAAAGTTTAAGTTCACTCTGCGAAATAAGGTTATCATATTTAATTATGTTCAAATATAGAATATGTTTTGAATTTCAAACGTTTAATTGTTTCCACGACTACCAAATAACAATAAAAATACCTCTTGGAGGAATCGTTTTATGTTATTCGGAAAATTTGATCCATTTAATATTTTTGTTCCGTATTTCCTATGAGATTTCGTGAAGTTAGAAATCATTTAAAATGGGTCGCAAAGCCGATTTTAGTGTCGAAACTCGTGCTGTTATTGTAACTCTGTCAAATGAGGGCTACACGACGCGGAAAATCGCTGAAAAAATGAAGGTTTCACAAACCGCTGTCGTGAGTACTTTGAAACGAAAACAAAAAACCGGTCTTAATTGCAGTCGATCTCGATCAGGTAGGCCAAAAGTCACGTCTAAAAGCGAAGACCAATTTATTTGCGTGCAGAGCAAACGCCAACGTACTCTAACTGCTCCAGAAATTTGCGAAGAACTCAACGCCACCCTAGAACAGCGAGTATCGGTTTCGACAGTGCAACGGCGTCTGCGAAACTATGGTCTAAAAGGTCGTATTGCTGCCAAAAAACCCTTGTTACGTAGTCAGAATAAAGTTAAGAGGTTGAAATGGGCCCAGAAACACAAAAACTGGACGTCTGAACAGTGGTCTAAAGTTTTATTTTCTGACGAATCGAAGTTTGAAATTTTTGGAGGGAGACGTCGTCAATATGTTCGACGACAAGTAGGCGAACGAATGATAAAGCAATGCGTGATGCCAACAGTGAAGCACGGTGGAGGATCAGTTATGGTCTGGGGATGCTTTGCGGGTGATAAAGTTGGTGATCTCGTGAGAGTCAATGGCATAATGGATAAGAAAATGTATCATAACATTTTGCAACGTCACGCTTTTCCATCTGGAAAACGGATTGTAGGCAGAGGTTTTGTTTTCCAACAAGACAACGATCCCAAGCATACGTCGAAGTTGTGCAAAAACTACATTTCATCCAAAGAGAACCAAAAAGAATTAAAATATATGGATTGGCCTCCTCAATCGCCCGACCTCAATCCGATTGAGTTGTTATGGGATGAATTGGACAGGAGTGTGAGAAAAATGCGGCCAACTAATAAAGAACAGCTTTGGGAATACCTATACATTTGTTGGAATAAAATTTCGACATCAACACTGCAAAAACTAATTACGCGAATGCCGAAAGTGTGTATGGCAGCATTGAAAGCAAAAGGCGGATATTTTGAAGAGTCTAAAGTTGGCAAAAACTGATCTTTTTTATTTAATTGTGGTTTTAAATTAGAGAATTACCTTTAATTTATTATGTAATAAAAGATTATTAAACACTTTTATTAGTACATTGTGTTATAGCTTCATTTAACCGAATTTACAGAGTGAACTTAAACTTTTGACCGGTACTGTAATATCAGCAGAGAATATTTAAGGAAGCATCCCAAGACCATAATAGACGAGACTTATTATGTTTATGAATGTTGTCATTTTTATAATACAAACTACATTGTAAACTTTATACAAACCAGACAATGAAATGTCAAAGTCAAAGTTGTATATCTCAAAAAATAAAGCACCGTAAAAACAACAATTTTCACTTGACAGCATCATCTTCTTCGCGTTATCCCGGCTTTTTGCCACGGCTCATGTTAGCCTGGGGTCCGCTTGGCAACTAATCCCGAGATTTGGCCTAGTATTCTTTCTCTTTGCTTTCTCCAAAACAGATCAAAACGCAATAAACCATTTTGTACTTATTAGCAGCAGAAAAACCCTGTTAATATCGTTCTCGCCTACACAAGAAATCAAGTGTCTCGCTATGACGCATCGGGGTCAGTCCTTTTATGTCCATACAAATATCACAACTATGCGAGAGCGTCACACGCGAATTGTTTAGAAGTGATAAGAAACGTTATTCTTTCTTTTGTTGCGATGTAAGTATTATCGCTGTGGAGTGGACAGACATACTTAAGCAATGAAACTATTGGAACGGATTATATCGCATACATATATTGAATTCATACTACGTCCCGACGTTTCGAACCCTTAACTGCGTTCGTGGTCAACGGGTGACGGGTGACGAACGCGGACCCCTAGGGCTCTCGCAAAGCCTCTGTTGAATACTTGTAATTATAAGAAAAAAAACCAGCACTTCTATAGGTATAATCTGGTCCACAGTGACTTTGAACGATTTTTTTTTATTTGGGGCTCCGTCAAATATTTCTGGTTCCAAAAGGGTCCTGTCACCAAAATAGTGTGAGAACCGCTGGTTTAAGGAACAAAAATTATCTACCCGACAGGGCGGGTTACTTAAATTGATCTGATGCCTGTCTAGCACACTTTCAATACCACCAAAGAGTATTGGTGCTGTAGCAAATAGTAAGAAAAGAAGAGTACCTATAAGAAAGAACTTACTTGGTATCCACATGTGCACGGGTAGAAGTGGAGATCGTCCACCTCCAATGGCTCCATGCATAGTGGACATTCCACCTGGAAAAATACCATGTATATTGTATATTAATTAAAGCATTACAGTTTACTTCAACTGGTGCTATTTCTGTCTGCTAAACAACATAAACTGATGATTCCCTTATAATCATCAGTTTATGTTTTTCCGTACCCAAAGGGTAAAAACGGGGACCCTATTACTACAATTCCACGGTTCGTCTGTCTGTTTGTTACCAGGGTATATCTCATGAACTGAGATAGCTTAACAGTTGAAATTTTCACAGATGATAATTTATGTTGCCGGTATAACAACAAATACTAAAAAAGTAGGGAACCCTCGGTGGGCGAATCCGGCTCATCCGGTTTTTACTTAGAAATTAGTGATTCTGGCTGGATCTTGGGCTCAAATTGTTCACTTTTACCAGCAGCGTGGGAAAATCCAAACCTTGGGAGATACATACAGGAAAAGTACCCTATTCCGTGAGGCCAGATATGGTATTATCCTAATTTTGGTATAAAGTGTTGATTGTTGTACGCTCTTGTTCGTAGTCTCTTTCCTCTACAAAGCGGGAAAACGCTGGGATCGGCTACGAGCGTAGCGCTATGAAAACGTTGGCATTGGATATGTTAAATACCCCGGTCCCTTTGTTTCCCATAAAGTTTTAAGTCATAATGTATTGTTTGTCATATTATCGTTAGTCATAAAACTGAAACCGTTAGCTTTTCAGGGTTTTCCTAAGGTTATTCTATAGATACGTTAGGTTAGGTTTGTTTTATGGCAATCCTGAAAAGTTACGCGTTTCTGAGAAAAACCAATTATGACTAACGAAAATTCGGACAAACAATACATTATGACTAAAACTATTTGGGAAACAATAGAGATCCGTTAAATAGATGTTTATTTGGGATAAACAAAAGTAGAATGAACTATAACACATCAACACTATATATTTGTGTTTTGTACAATAAATAGTTTATACATACATACATACACTATAAATACTACTGCAGACAATTACTTTATTATTAATACACTTAAGTTCATAACATTGTTCACGATTAATTGCATACTAACAATATCAGAACTTTGTTATTGCGTTATAATTACTTACCTACATATAATACGTATTATAGTAGGATTTGTTGATAAGCAAATATTATCTCATGCAAATGAAAGTACAAACAGCGATACTCCTAACTGTACATTGTTGAACCTTATTACAAAACGCATAAGGTCCACCAATGTACAGTTAACAATGTGGGCGATGGTACTTATTGAGAAAACCAGTATTATGCCTATTTTCTTTTGCGTTATCTTTCAAACAATTGATACACTTGGATTGGTTTGGATTTGGAACTCTTTGGCCAAGAATAGGAATAATATAATGTGTTTTCCGTTACGGCTGTTATGCCGTATAGCAGCACACCAAAGAAAGATAAATGTATATATATATTCATATCCGATATACATTTCAAATAGCCTACTGTGACGGACAAAGCAGTTCAGGAGAACTGCTCATGACGTCAAGAGACGTCAATGTTACGAACATAGGCACTCGTCCTAAATTATATTATTGGCTATGTGCGAAGTACGTTTTAGGGTATTAATAAAAGCAATGATCAGGCGCGATCAGACCAAAATGATCATAATTTGACAACTGTCAAATAACTTGTGTGTCCCCAAGATGCCAGGAGGGCGCCACTTTCACGCACACAATGCCAGTTGAGCCAGTACACTCAGCACGCGTAAGTTTATTCAAGTATTCAGATATTTTTTTCGTAAAAAAACTAGTCTTTTTTCAAAAATGTCTACCTGATAGCTACGCCATTCTAATCGAAATCCATTTACTAGTTTGAACGCAACCAACTTTGAGATATACTTTAAAAGAATACTAAACATACATAAGTACACTCCTAAAAGGCGTAACCCAACCTTTCTTTTGCCGTAAAAATGGAACACTGTATTGTAAGTCTGGCGAGTCTACTGGAATTTGAACCTTCCATAACTAAGCAAAAGCTCAAAATCCTTTGTACTTAATTTAGGTCAGCAATCCCTCTGCTGCATTACCTGTTCTTCTCCGCTCTGATTCAACACTGATATCCCGCCAGTCGAATGTTCCGTGTCTAGTAAGTCTTGTAAGTGTCCTTGAATTTTAAACCTTCCCTCATTAAGTAAAGGCCCAAAATCCCTTGTAATCCAAAATTGAACTATTTCGAAAATGGAACTACCTCGAAATAAACAATTAAGATATCTCACTTCTCCTTCTTCGTCAAATTTCGTTGGAATTTGGAACCTATGCCGTACTCTAAAAGCTTAATTTCCCTTGTTACCTGTTCTTCTCCGCTCTGGTTCAACACTGACATCCTAGACCCGCTAGCCGAAAGTTCCGTGTCTCCTGCCGAAGAAAGGAACGTTCGCTCACTGGATTCCAACGCAGCCTGCAATCAGAAAAAAAACATGAATGCGCGCATAGACAAGTGGTGTTTTTTTCGTGTCAAAAAGGATTTTGGTTTGGTTTCAGATACAAGAAAACGGGTTGATGAAATGTGTAGTACTTAATATAGGAAGTTGTAATTAAATTGGTCTTGGAGCCTACCGCAAACTTCTAAAATTTAAATTAATGTTTATTTTGTAATAAATAACTAATTGAATATTTACAGATTTTTCCTGTGTGTAATCAGTTTTTTTTAGCGTTAAGGAACACAACTGGAACCTTTGTTTCGTCTGACCCAGTAAAGTGTGCATAAGACATATGCATTTTTGTTCAGTTTTTAGAAGCCTAAATTTTACATTTGAAATTAATCAAATTAAAAGATACTAAAACCACCATTACGCAATTTAATCATTATTATTTTGACTAAATCCTTTTTCTCAACCTCAGATAAAAACATTATAAAATCAGTTTTTCTATTTCCAATTAGAATAATTACGGAACAATATTTGTAACTAGCATAATTATCAGGTACGGTTTCGTAATTATATCTATTACTATTGATCAGATAGGCCGGCAACGTCACTGACGTCACATTTGAAGAGCCACTCACTTTACTCACTAGAGTAGAAAGTAAAACATTGATAATGCTGTGTATACACAGTTAGATACGTTATGTAAGTATTAGAAAGGCAATATGTGTTACAAAGGTCAGTAATGTTGTATTTACATGAAGGGATACTTATACAAGTGCCATAAATTTTTATGTTGTAATATTTACTTTATACTGACAGTAGAATAAATACAGAATCTTATCAAAAAGCATTTATTACAACAATCATAAGTAATACATAGGCAAGTAATAAATACAGAAAGTATAAAAAAATATATGTTCTTTTTTTCTTTCCACTTTTTACTAAGACTCCACTGTCCATCTGTCTGTCTACCTGCCACCAGGCTGTATCTCATGAACCATGATAGCTAGACAGTTGAAATTTTCAGATTCATGTTTTTCTGTTGCCACTATAACAACAAATTCTAAAGAGTACGGAACCCTCGGTGGGCACTCACACTTGTCGGGTTTTTTTATTTGATATATTTAATATGGACATTAAACACAACACAACACATTTAAGAACCTGATTAGTTACATTAATAATAGAATCCGTAAATCCCGAATCAAGATTATTTTCGTATCATAACAACTGATAACACCGAAGCTATTACCTATGTTATGATATGCTAAAATCAGTTTAACTGTTTAGACTGCAGATGACCTAACTATAAACATAAATAAAAATAATATATTTAATAGTAATGTAATAATAGTATGAGATCTCTAGCGACTTTCATATTGATTGGCACTGTGACAAAGTATGAAATGGGTGATAATACTTTCGAACATACATTCCAAAAACATTTGCATCCTTATCACCACAAAGTTATGTAAATAAAAATAAGTAAACTTTCAAGCCATGATGGAACCACCTAATAATAAAACATCTTTAGCACACCATGGTTCTCACCACGTTTAATATGGACAAGACAGTTACTTTGTGCTACTTTTGCCTATACATTAGCTGTGGGAAACCTCGCTCTGAATCGCTATCTGCCGACTATAGGCATTTACTGAGATATACAGTGATAAGGAACACAACACTGAATTAAGTGATAATGTTACTTTGGCAATAAATCATTGTTTTCACCAGTTCAATATCACTTTTATCTCATATTTTTTAATACTTATATAGAACTTTAATTCAATGAAATAAGAACTAATTTCAAATGGCAATTTGGAATGTTCTTTTGAACTAGGTACACAGAGGTTCAAACGATAAAAATAAGATAATTGCAATCATTGTAAGGTTTATTTTTTCTGCACGGAAATGCTGTTTTTGCCAGTGAATTTATATGATTATTGTGTTTAGAACTTTACAAAAGTAGTTGTAGTCAAAATTAGTTTGTTCTGTTTGTGGATCGTTGTATTTTAAGTGTTTTTACTAAATGGCTCAAGTGACAAAAAAGAAGAATAAAATCAGTTACAGTTACCAAAGTATAATTGTATCTAGATGTTTCGCGGTTATCACACTGATGTGTACATGCAACTCAGGTGTGTGAATGAAACAGTACTATAGAAAATCCTTGAATGGAGTGTTGTTTCTTTTTAAAAATAAAGGAATGTCTCCTTTAAGTAAAATGAGCCAGCTTAAGGATTTAAGGTAGTTTCCCTCCAGGGCCCGACTTATCTTTCCACACTGTAGTGTATAGTATATAGCGATGTCTCGCTCGCAACCCGGAGAGACGTATGGATCCACATACAATGTGAATACTCCCATTTTGAGTACTAACTGTAAGATGAGTTATGCTGTTATAAAACTATTATTTTTTCTAGGTTCGTATCTTTAATTAGATATGGCTTAACTATGTCAAATTCAATTTAACTCAAATTATGTACACTACAATAACCAAATGTATGAAGTTAGCATAATAAAAAAAAACAACATATGAAAATATACTCACAAACAATGAAAAGGGTCAATACTTGTGTAGTTTACAGTTATATTGAATTGTTTTTTATTTAGCGCTCCATACATACACATACTTTACGTATAAATATAATCCTATAGAGAAAACCACAATATTTATGTAAAGTCAAACTGGCTGTGGTAAGATTTATAAACATGGACATTTACCTTTGAATATTATAAAAACAGATGTTATATCAATGAACTCAAACATCTGTGTATGGTTTATTTACTTTTGAGTTATGAACATAACAAGCAATCAATAGCGAAATTTTTGTATTACTAAAATTTAACAGAAATCTATGACAGTCATAAAATACTGTGACATAATATTTTGAAATGTTATGACTAAAATGTTGGTAACATGACACATATTGAATGTCCAATGTTTACACAAATTTTGAAATAAACTTGATAAGTTTAACTACATTGAATTATATTTTGACATAAGGAGAAAACTTTCGATTGAATAATAATAATATAATGTACCACATTTGACAATCATAATGAGATTATTTTAAAAAGAAACTTATTACCCTATCAAAACCATATGTGATAATTTAATAATTTTTAATGGTTCTTGTCATGTTCTTGTTTTGTTTTTAGGTTTTAAACCCTAAGATACAGAGATTTTCTGTATTTTATAGCAATTGAAGTATAGAATATACAACAGACCTCCAGTCTTCTAATCAAGTGTCTGGCCAAAACTTTCAGTTCCACTTTTGGCCAAAAATCTGGCTTCGGTGACTAGTATCCAATTATTGGATACCTAATGTCAACATAGGGACTCTATACAATACAACTTTATACACAACTCTTAGTACACGTGTAATCTTTCTCTTATTTGAGAGTACAAGCAGCACTTGTCTGCTAGAATTGCGGACATCTGCCCATTCTACAAAACAATATGTGAAAGATGTTACACGGTTTTACATCTTTTTGTGTTTTAGAAAAAGATAATAAAATCAACAAATTAAAAAAGAAAATTATTGTGTTTGTTTATTTCTTTCTTTGTTTTTATTAATATTTTTTATGACAACAAATTAAAAGTAATTATTGTTCTCACAAATTTGGTTAGTGTTTAATCTCACTGCCTTTTATGACTATGTTTTAAAATATTAAGAACGGGTCACTCACATATTTTAAGTCGAAAAACATTCTACATTCATGTTTTAAGTCTGTGTGTCTTATAAGAAATATACTTAATAGAAAATAGAGCTGAATTGTTTTCAATAAAAACTAAAATTGCAAGAAGAAAAACTTATGTTTTCGGGCACCTAGAGCCCATAAGTATATTGACATTATCGGGTCCTGTTCCTAAATTTAAAAAGTGATTAAGATGATCAACAGATAATACAATAACAACTTTCCGAAGGGTCCAATATGAAAAAGATATTAAAATAATATCCCCTAGCACCCAGCTTTACAAATACCATGGGAAATGTTCTTATATTTATCAGTTATAAAATGTATAATCATTCATTATTAGAATCAAAGATGAAATCGTAATTGATATCAATGGTTCCAGGGTAAAACTGGTATAAACACAATTATCTTTAAATGTTTATTATTTTTTGTTTAAATATTTATACTTCTCATAAAGGTGAGGTGAGTAATACATCAATAAAAACTTGTTTAATAATTCACTTAAGGAAATCTTGAATATGAATGCAAATACCTACAAGGAAATGAGTGTACCTGACTTGAATGAAGAAATTACTGTGCATTAAAGCAAATCTAAACATTAACATGCTCTATGAATTTTCTATAAAAAAAATGCAAGTATGTTTTGAAAAACAAAAGATTGATCATATACTAAATTATTAAAGATCTTATTACATCTTCTTTGGCAAATAATACAAATTGTTTATGTGGCTCTTAATCTAAAACATTGGAAAGAGACAAAGTATGTTAATTAACTGTAAAATGTTTCTAAGCAGGTTTTGTAAACTACATCATGCTCAAGAACTAAAAGACAGGAAATAAGGCAAAATATTACCATTCACAAGTAAACTATTGTCTTCTCCTTACTACAAACAACAGGATATTGGAACAATGAACTATTCTGCCACATAACAAAATAAAAACAACACATATACACACAAAATAAGTGAAAGTGGTTTCATAAAGTCAATCATTTTGTGTGTTATCATATGATTGTCACATGGGATTGGGGACATGTAAACAGACCTGGGGATCCTAAGATTATTTGGAACTCTAGTAGGAATTTCAACAATGACTCAACCCAGCTTTGACAACTACACTATTTGACATTTTACTAAGGAAAAAACAATTCTAGCTACTCCTTTTGTAAGCGTCTGTTAACCCTCTTTGCCTATAGGAACACCATAAAATATTCAAGATGTAACTGTAAAACCACGGAAAAACAGTTAACTAGTCGCGAAATCTACCCTCGTAACTAGATGATACGTCCGTCAGCTGCCATTCAAAAGAATATGTGGCAAAAGTCAAACTTTCATTTCGTACAAGGATGCACTAAAAATACATTATAAACACTTTAAATACAGCCCATTACACGTTAGACGCCGTAGGACTTTATTTTTGACACTCATTCCCTTTTTTAGAGAAAAAATCAAAATCGATGTTTACCTTACGTCTTCTCTCAATGCAAATCTATTCTTTAGCAGAATTGAGACTGCTAACCCTTCCGCAACAGTTGAAGATGAATCCTTTCCAATGGACCTACAAAGCGGTTCACGATTCAATTTAACATAAAATGCAAAGCTGAAATAAATACAACTGTCCCAAAGATGTTTTCTGCGAGTTACTATACATTTGTTTTATGAAATGGCCTAATCTTTTACAAGATTCCGTTCTGTGTTTCCATAGACAGTTTCATAATACTTTTTAATTTAGAAGTATGAATGAGTATTTTTCCGCTTTCTTCAAGGATACTATTTACTTTCTCTAATATTTAAAATAACCAACTGCATATATAAAGCAATATAAATACTTCTTGCAGTTTGTTTCAAGCAAACGTTATAGAAAAAGGTTTAATAGCGTGAATTTGCAATTATTTTCATGTTTTCGTATAGTGTGATACTGCCCTTATACGCTTAATGTTGCCAACGTCAAGATCATTGTCTATGGCTAAACCCGGGTTTACACGCATAGTAGGTATGACGCAATGCGTTTTTGCTCCGTGTAAAACTAGCTTTATTTCGCATCGACGTTAACTTATGTTGGCATTACTATTTTTCATACAATCTTTATATTATCCAACATTAGGGCAATGTTGGGCATTCACTGGAATGGAAAGTTGGTGGAAGTGTCCCACCAGCCCACCGCTGGACTTGGTAGTGGACTTCTTCCGTGTAGTGACAGGGTAACATGTGTTCTTCTATTAATTTTATTAAAATTTGTACTGCAAATTTTGGGATTTTGCACTTTGCGAATTTTTCAGTAGGGTAAATTTACCTTTTATCTGCACTCGGCACGTTTCATACCTTTTGTAGAGGTAAACTACCCTAACTGTCGGGACTCACCAGTGAGCACCTTGAACCTTATTTTCAGGTAGCAATTGGAGACCTTCCTAGAAAAATAGTTGCCAATGACTTGACGTGTCAATCATTGGGCAGTTTACCCTGTTTATCGATAGTCCTCTATAGTTCGTTTTTTTTAGCATTAGAAATAAGGTAAACAATCTTGATGTGTCTTTTAATTTAAAAACACATTTTAAAAATAAGTTACAGCAAATATGTAACAATTATGAATCTAATACGATCATTTATATTCTTTTGCTTTCATAAGTAATAGTTTTTGATTTTTAAAAAGCGTTTTTCAATTAAAAGACATGTCAAGATCGCTTACCTTCTTGCAAGTTCTTTCTAATGCTAAAAAAAACGAACTATAAATGTTATCATTGTTATCAAGAATGTCAGGAATAAAACATGTGTATACAAGCATATCATATATTTTTTTATAATAATTAAGAATAAATTCTTACATCATGAGTTATAAAATAAATACATTTATTGCCTTAAATTAAGTCCAAAAGTACTCTGTACAATTATTGTTAGCGATGTACAAACGAGAATGATACGTAAAAAATATCTAAAAAAACAAAATTAAATAAAAAGAGTCCTATCATGAAGTCAGTAAGGTTCCACAATTCTGCGACAAATCTACGAACAACTTAACAAATTGTGTCTGAATCACAACCAATAGTTTGCATCTTAATTTCATCTCTTATCACTATTACACAAACTATGTTATATCATTGCTCTTCGCTTAACCTAAAACAAGAACCATTGTACCTTATATTATAATTACAATTAAATTAACCACTATCTAGTTACTAGCGGGTGTTTATTACTGGACTGTTGTGCAGTTTTTCATAAAATTGCCACGCCTCATTAACGTCCCCCTAGCAAGCATACGCAATATAAACACTTTAAATAAATAATGAAATTTAATCGCCTTAGAGCCGTTAATGACATGAATTAAGGCTCCGTCACAAAGGCGCGTTCTCCGGGCGGGGCGTGAGCGTTTTATATGTAAAAGCGGCACGCCCCGCACACGCGCCGCCCACAAAACGCGCCTGTGTGGCGGCGCCTTTAAGCATACGGAACTTTATAGTTTAGACTTTATGTAGGCAAGATAATAAATTCAAAAGAAATCCCACATGAACGTCTCCCGAGCGTCGTCTAGTTCAGCTCTATGGCTGCTGCTCGACGCAACGTTAGCGCAACTGCGCAACGACACCATTTTCTATAGCGCTAGACGGCGACGCTCAAAAGACGCTAGCGTAGGTCTCTATTATTTTATTTCCATATATGCGACATATACATATAACATTCTTCTCTTTATTAACAATTATTATGACGAAAGTCGTATTCGAGATATGATAAAGCAGGTAAATCAGGTAATCATCAATGTGCGACTGTTAACACAATAACTATACATACAGAAATAATAGTATTCTGTAAATAAAACTGTGAACTTATTGCACTAACGGCAAAATACCGTCGCCCGGCATTATTATGAGAAACTTTTTCATTTGTAAAATACAAGGACAAGGTCTTGGTTTATGCCGTATTTATGAACTAATATATGTGCCTTTTTAAAGTATTAACATATTCTTTTCTGCTATTTTAGCAATCACTAATAACTAAAAAATAATTAAACAAGAACAAGAATCTCGTCGTCCAAAAGGGGGAGGCCTATGTTCAGCAGTGGACGTCTTATGGCTGAGATGATGATGATGATGATGATGAAGAATCTCGTTTCGTAAAAGCTTATTGTGATACAAAGAAAGTTGAAAAGAGACAGACAACCGCTTTTATGAAATGGGCCTCAGAATTATTTAAATTATTTTATTTAACTGTCAAAATAGCAAACTAAAGGTAATGTCCGAAGTAGATATTTGCACGACTCAATAACCTCAAAAGTACCTACACAAATTTAGTAAGATGCTATGGCCTTGAAATGAGGTTAAAAGCGTTCACCATTGATGCCATCAATAGGTATGTTTACCCTACTAACTGACTATTAGCACAGACCACTAAACTTACAGACATGCCAAGTTCAAGCATTCAATATAAGTCTTTCACTAGATTTACTTTTTCAAGAACCGACAGGTAAATATCCTTATTTGAGCTACAAAAGCACATTGGATGCGCATCTGCATGCAGCTCCGGTGAGTGACCGAGACAACGTTATATGTAATAATGTACAGTCAGCAATATTATCAGTTTTGCTGACTGTACATAGCACTGTTTCGCTGACACACCGGAATTGATCCGGATTCATAATTCATAATTTAAAATGTAAATAGATTGAGTGTCAACGAATTTATTTATTTTAAACTTTATTGCACATCAAAAAAGTACAAAAGGCGGAATTAATGCCTAGTGGCATTCTCTACCAGTCAATCATAGGGACAAACAGAAAAATGTCAACTAATGATGTAATATTGATGTATTCGAATTCTGGTACATTTACCTTAGTACAGTCAACTGTAAAAATATGGGTGTAGACAACTTAATCAAAAATATCTCCCATAGTTCTTAATTCACTGACATAAGAGTAATGAGACATATTTTTGAGATGATTTCTACATCCATATTATTACAGTTGACTGTACAACAATTTGTTTTCGGTCACGGTATTATGCGTATGCGTGCTAGAGGGACACGTACGGCGCGCTCGCCTGGGGAACTGATTGCTCATCAACAAGGCAATACGATCGAAGGCCACTGTGACAACACAATGTGCAACTATTCTAGCATACCAATATGCCCTAACACTAAACTGTACCTCGAAAAAATACTCGCACGGATTTAGAAATAAATTAAGGAAAAAAAAATATCACGAAAATTAAATTCATGTGGCAAATAATATGGCATCAGATTTTAAGTACTTTATTAAAAGTAAAGTAAGACTACGCTTGCGTTTGCAAGCTTAGATTTAAATGGAGTTTAAACGTACTCCTTATTGCGTTTTTAAGAGTCTATATAGGTATTGGAAGACAGAAAAAACATCGCTCAGATCAAATGAAACGAAGGCTCATTTCGTTGGGAAGGCCAGCGTTTTGCTATTTGCGTCCTCTTTCGTGTTATTAGGAAAAAGTGAGATAAAATGAGCTCGCACGGAATTAGCTGCAAAAGTTGCCAAGTGAGTGAAGTATTCAAAATGATCTACACTCTCTTAACAATATCGCGTATATTTTTGAACACTTCACCCTTTGAGATATTTCTGCAGGTGACCGGACCATCTTTCCCAACGACAATGATAATACGCATTGTAAAGATTTAACGATTAAGAAGCAATGCAACTCCTACTAATATTGTAACTTGTCTACTCCTTACGAACAAAATACATTGAGCTGATTATTCACTAAAGTCGTGAAACATTTTCGAGTCAAAGAAAATAGAACCTTAAAATTTAGACAATTGAGTTGAGGATCAGTGAAAATTTTTAACGTCAATCTCCCATTAATTATTTAAAGTTACTGGCCGATATAGCCAAAATAAAATAATAAAAATCTAATTACACTAGTCTACAACTAAAATGGACAAAACATACCGTTACTAAGAGTGTACTTCTGTAATTATTAAAAGTAACCAAAATGTGAAATCGATCCGTAGCCCGATCAACGAGGGAGCTGGACCCAACAATAATTCCATCCGCGAAATTACGCAGAATGATCAAGTATAGCAGGCACGCAGATAGGGTCAATCCGACTAACCTCCGAATTGAATTTATTCTGAAATCTTAGATTCAATTCGTAGTCCAGTTTAGTCAAATTGAGCCAGAAGTATCAGATAGTCCTATCGTATTTAAGGATTATCCGCTATTTCTTCTACGAGTGTATACTTTACGTTATCATACTGTAAACTATCATGGACGGATGATTCTGTCGGGCTCTCCGTACGGTTCAGTTCATAAACATGTATACAATAAAATTATGCATTTTTTAGTCCAATAAGTAAAAAAATGTATACGTGTTTATGAATGACGGTACAAAAATCTCGTCGACATAAAGTTACATTTCAACACGGGGTCGGCCCGGGCTCCATTTAATTTCAAAATTGACTAGATATCTGTGTGCATAGGAATCGTATATAAAATAGCTAAGTAAAGGAACCAATGCGCTGTCAACCCGGCATGTGTGCAAAACAACCTACCACTAAGTTATTGCCATCAGCAAAACGATTCTAAAAACTGTACTTTTAAATTATTTAGATAAAGAGTACACATTAACACGCCTAGAGTTTTGTACAATTTGTACAAACATACGCCACCGTAAACACGCTCAGTCGAGAAACCTAAACGGTGTCTAAGTGAAATACTATTAATAAAAAAAAATCGCCGATCTCATAACGAATCTCACAATCATACGAACGAAAATCACTAACAAAATATTTTGATCTCTCTTCACTGGTGTATAATTTAACGTTAAGTACTTCACGGTCGGGCCGCGACACGGCGGGGGGATCACACAAGGTGCAGGGCTGGTCATCACTTGTTCGGCGCGTACGGGTAGCCCGCGTGCGGCTGCGCGGCCCGCGAGCCCGTCGCGTACAGCTGCTGCTGGAAGTTGTGGAACTGCGCCGCGTAGTTCGGGTCCGCCGTCGACGGGACTGCGAAGGATTGTCCTTTGAAACCCGGGCCAGGCCCGCCCATGGAGGGGGGGAGGGGCTGCGCGCTGCCCATCCTCACGTTCCCGGGCATGCCGCCCTTGACGCCCCGGAAGTTGGGGCCGCACATGGGGTTGGGGCCGGGGTTGCCGAAGGGGTCCTGGGGCATCTTGGGCGGGGAGTTGAACCCGGCGGGGTAGTGCGGCATGCGCAGCATCCCCCCCGGCGCGCGCATCACCCCGCGCATGCCTCCGTCCATGTCCATGCCCCGCGGGAAGTACGCCACGCCTTTACTGCTGTCCATCTGCATGGGGTTAGTGACTCGCTGCAGGAACTCCAAGCTGGGGGGGCCTCGGGGGCCCGAGTTGCAGGGCATCTGGGGCCTGGTGGGTAAATACTGTATTGTGTTGGGCGCGCTCGCTTTCACTTGTACATTGGCGCCGTTGAACGGGGGCATTTTGCCGCCCCCCATCCGGGGCCCCATCATGGAGGCGTCGGGGCCCATGGGCCCCATGGGCCCGCCCATGGGGCCGGCACCCATCTTGGGACTGAGGTTCATGTCTGGCGGGAAGTCGCCGCCCATCATGCCCTCCATGGGGCCGCCCATGCCGGGGCCTCCCATGTTGTCCATGTGGCAACCTAGAAAAACAGTCATCAATATTACATAAAGCGAGAGTGAATTGTACCAAACCGTTTAAGATGACACGTCGTCAAATGTAATGTTATGTTAAAAAAGCTACGGCAGAAATCACTTGAAATATAAACTCTTCATAGATATTTTCAAACAGATTTTTTTTTTCAATAATTTATGATATATTGGTAATCTATATGGTGTCAAAGAGAAACTAAATAAGTCTATCATCAACACTGGTACTTTTAACATTCCAAAATCCTCACCTAAATCATTCATCATCATATGCGGATGTCCATGCGGATGCATAGAATGGTGATGCTGCATATGATGCGGCCCGGATCCAAAAGGCCCCATCCCGCTCCCATTAGGCCCCATGGGGCCGCCGGGGCCGGGGCCTCCTCCACCCACGGTGTTGGTGAGTTGTTGCGACATCTGCGCGAGCGAGGAGATGGGGTCGAAGGAGGAGGTGGAGGTCATGGGGCCGTTGGGGCCCTGGTTGGGGTTGATGGGGATGTTGTCCGGCCTGTTCATGCTGCAGGGGCCGGGGAAGGGGCCCGGGAGGCTCGTGCTGGGGCCGCCCGGTAACGTCGACTGTTGGAGAAATAATTAATCGTAACATATTACATTAAATTAAATGTCTAGAAAAGAAGGCCTACTCGAACTGTAGTTACAGATAAAGATAGTTTATTATTCAAGTAGGCGTACAATGCGCTTATGAATGTCAAATAAAGCTACACCTGCTCTAACCCAACACCTCTGCCTCGAGAAGATTTAAATCTCCCCTCAATTGGAGGAGGGTATCCCAATATGGGACCGGCAACAAAATCGGCGGGACACATCTTTTCAAAACATTACATCTCATAATCAACGTGTCGTCAAACTTATCTTATCTTATTGTTTTCGGGGACCCTTGCTGCCTTCGACCAATAGGGATCCTTTGTGCAATTACCGCCTAGAAAGGATCCGTCAACTACTCAAGAGCTTTTCCCGCCATATCCATGTGTCGGATAATGGAGCTCATGGGTAGCGTTTTAAAGTCCTTTGGTTCCAGGTATCCTGCTCCAAAGTCCTTCATTCTTTGTCTGGCAAGGGCGTGACATTCACACATTATAGTTCGTTTTTTTAGCATTAGAAATAAGGTAAACAATCTTGATGTGTCTTTTAATTGAAAAACACATTTCAAAAATAAGTTACGGCAAATATGCAACAATTATGAATCTAATACGATCATTTATATTCTTCTGTTTTCATAAGTAATCGTTTTTGATTTTTAGGGTTCCGTACCCAAAGGGTAAAACAGGACCCTATTACTAAGACTTCGCTGTCCGTCCGTCCGTCTGTCTGTCACCAGGCTGTATCTCACGAACCGTGATAGCTAGACAGTTGAAATATTCACAGATGATGTATTTCTGTTGCCGCTATAACAACAAATACAAAAAACAGAATAAAATAAAGATTTAAGTGGGGCTCCCCTACAGCAAACGCGATTTTTGACCAAAGTTAAGCAACGTCGGGCGTGGTCAGTACTTGGATGGGTGACCGTTTTCTTTTTGCATTTTTTTCCCGTTTTTTTTTTGCTTTATGGTACGGAACCCTTCGTGCGCGAGTCCGACTCGCACTTGCCCGGTTTTTTAAAAAGCGTTTTTCAATTAAAAGACATGTCAAGATCGCTTATCTTCTTGCAAGTTCTTTCTAATGCTAAAAAAAACGAACTATAGGTGTTAGTTAAACTGATACTTACATCATTATTTCCTGTCATAGAGTCATCGACACCTCCTGGCGCGCTGTTGACCACGCTGCAACTGCTTTTGGCGCAGGAGCCCGAGGAGGCCGGCGCGTACGGCCCCTGGCTGAGGCCGTCGCGCTGAGGGGTCTTGGAGGGGTCCTGCGACCGGTTTGAGGAGGGGCTTGGCCTGGACTTCTCATCTGGTGAAGGGAATTTATTGTTAAAACAACTATTCAGCTTTATAAAGACCGTTATAGCAAGCAGCCAGAGATTTTATTTTAACAAGTTATAGAATACATTATGAAACTGCACAACGGGACTTAATCGCGTATTTGTCCTCGAAACGTCGGAGGTAAATCTTAAAACTTAAATACGCGATTAAGTCCCGTTGTGCAGTTTCATAATGTTAAATAATCGTGAAAGTTTAAATCAAGTTATAGTATATTATTTGATAAAACCAGAAATAAATTAATGACAAAATTAAAACTGTTTGTACCAAGGGTGCGAAACTTCTCCCTTCGGGCAAACTCGGCTCCGTTCGGCTCAGCATTGCTCCGAGCAATTATTAGGGTTGACACAACTTGACGTCCCTTTGCGTGCACGACCACAGATAAGATAATGGCTTTAATTTTGACAACCCTAAATAGCCGAAAGGGATAGCGCCATATATTAGAAAGGGACAGCATGATTCGACCCTGAACCACTGTCAAACTTTGGTTTTGTAGGAAGTTTCCTTTCTGTGCGGTAGTAGTGTTTGTACTCATAACTGTTCATACTGTATAGAAATACTTTTACTGTATACACTTTTTTTCCGTTCTCCCTTATTATAAGTATTTATAGTCTAGTATCTCTTTTACCTATTCTTAATTATTTTGTTATCAAAGTAAATAACATTTCATAAATACAATACCTTGTCCACATTTGTTCCCTTGTGACGTCGGTGTCTGGGGGTTGTTGAACCCTGGACTCTGTTCTAACGAGAACCTCCCCGCCCGCTGTTCCGAGAGTGACGAGTGAGGTTCCGGCGTGCCGGGCATCATCCTTTAAAAAAATACAATAATATACAAGTCACAATAATATTCCTTGAGATGCCCAATGCCTCTGTGTCCATCTCAAATAAAAAATTGAAGAAGACGGGGACGAAACATAGTATGACATAGTATGACATTGCTAACTTTCGCGGACGCGTGCGAAGGATTTTATAGTTTGAATAATCTCAGGTGAATTTTTCGGGCTCGGACCCTAATCTGTTAAACAAAAGATATTGTTTCCTTTATGCAGTGGTTACAATGCTTACTGCCAATATCCCCGACGTAAGTAACGGGAACAAACCCATTTAAAAAGCAAATTTACCATTCTAATTATATGGTTCAAATTCTTGAATCAGCTCATTCGGAGATAACACGTTTTTGCTATCTCTAAAAACAAGACCACCCTAATTGTTCTCTGAACAAGCTGTCATATGAATTTAAACCTTAATACTATGACGATAGTTGCTTTTTAAACGACATGGTTGCTTTGACACGTGACTGTAGACCGCTCTTAAAAGAAACAAATGCTTTTGTAACGGATTAGCACCCGAACTCGAAAAATTCACCTGAGATTATTCAAACTATACCCCACGCCACAGAATAAATAATAGTACTAGGCACAGAAGACTCACTCTCTAGCGAAACGCGTCTGTTACGATCAGCACAGATATGGCCGCTAGGTGGCAACAGCGCCACGCGCGGCTTATGGCTTTCCCCTAAATTGGGGTGGAACGGATGTACTTTTAGCTGCCTGTAGCAAAGCGACGAAATCGCGGAGTGAGCCACGCCTGCCTACGCGATAGTTCGTTTTTTTAGCATTAGAAAAAAGGGATACAATCTAGACGTGTCTTTTTATTGAAAAACACTTTTGAAAAATAAGTCACGGCAAATATGTAACAATTATAATTAATATTAATATTTTGCTTTCATAAGTTTCATTACTGATTTTTAAAAAGCGTTTATCAATAGGGAAGATTTGGCAAAGCTTTGCGTAGGTGTAGGTACCCACTAGCGCATACAGTAAACAATCCTCATTGACATCAACAATGACACATCATGCGTCACTATGTCAATCACATGGTCTAACGACAGTCGAAAGTTCGGTTTGTGCCTCTCCATCACTCTTGCCTTATTCGATCGATAGAGGGGCAGATAAAGAAATTTCGATTTTCGCGTTTCGCGGTAGGCCACTTGTAAACAAACCGCCCACGTCAAGATCGCGTACTCTTTTTCTAATGCTAAAAACCGGCCAAGTGCGAGTCGGACTCGCAAACGAAGGGTTCCGTACCATTATCTATAAAAACGGTCACCCATCCAAGTACTGACCCCGCCCGACGTTGCTTAACTTCGGTCTTCATGTTTGTTGTATGGGAGCCCCACTTAAATCTTTATTTGATTCTGTTTTTAGTATTTGTTGTTATAGCGGCAACAGAAATACATCATCTGTGAAAATTTCAGCTGTCTAGCTATCACAGATCACGAGATACAGCCTGGTGACAGACGGACGGACGGACGGACAGCGGAATCTTAGTAATAGGGTCCCGTTTTTACCCTTTGGGTACGGAACCCTAAAAAAATCTAACTATGTGCCTACGCTAGCGGACGCCCAAGTTTCACGGACGCTATTCGCTCCGTGCATGACTGTGACGCCGCACTGACTGTGGCAGCTGCCAATTAGTATGAAGTTGTCGTTCCACGAAAGTTTTATGTAAAATGTTGCCAAGACGAAACCATAAAGCCCGCACTGACGCACTTGCCGGGGTGCAGGCAGACCGAAAAGGAGATGACGGGACGACTTGGAAGAATTTTATCCGGATTGGCGGGATACTACAAAAGATAGGGTTGAGTGGAGGAAAGGAGGAGAGGCTTTTGCCCAGCAGTTGGACAATAAAGGCTAAAAAAATAAAAAAAGCTGGGACTCAGGGGATTGAGAGACTTACCCAGCGGGTGATTTCTGATTCGAGCTAGACTGCGGCGTCTGTCCGCCGCTGTTCGACGGAGGCCCGTTGTCTTTCAACGACGTATTGGGCTGCTTCTGTATCGTCAACTCTTGCCCTGTAAAAACAACATTTATAGTCCCGTTTCCATGCAAACAACATATGGGCCACCCCACATCTAGCGTCCCTCGAGCGTCGGCGTCTGGTCAGCGCTATGGAAAATGACGTCGCTGCGCAGTTTCGAGCAGCGGCCATAGAATTGTAGACGCCGAAGCTCGAAAGACGCCTGATGTGGGGTGGCCCTAAGTCTGCATGGCCACTGGAGTGGGAAGCGAGATAAAAATTCACCAATAGAATTTCAAAAATCTGCGTTCGATTTGAGCTATTGGTGGATTATTACCTCACCGCTTCGCTTCAGTGGTCAGGCAGCCTGACAGGGTGATAGACGAATTAGCCATAGAGTAATGAAAGTAACACATGTTAGCACATTTTCACCAACCACCACCATATATGAAAACAAGGTGATTTAACGAAACAACACACAAAACACACAGAAACGACTTATAAGTAGTTTTGGCTATTAATTGGCTATACTAAACCAAGTTGGAGCAACTAGCGTCGGAGAAGTAAGAAAACATTTAAAGCGAAACAGAAATGAAAAGCCGCCATCAGAAATAATGAGATTAAAAAAGGCCAAATGAGTAATATTTACACTTTAGTATATTTTTTAAGAACGGAACGAGAAAGTTTTTAATTCTAATTTTGTAGGAATTCTTTAAAAAAAGATCGATGTGTCCTCTCTCACTCCTTCCAGTATTTGTTTAGAAGTACTTTACAAGAGTAAGTCTTATAGTCGCAACAATAAAAGTCTGCAGCGGATTTGATAGCCCACGCAGCGTAAGTGTTATTTATACGTCATAATTTCATACAAGTTTGACGTTTAAAATGACACTTGCACTGCGTGGGCGATCAAAATCGCTGCAGACTTTTTTACGGTCTGACTATAGATACTTTGCAAGAGTTTAAGATTAAGATAAACGAGTCTCAAACGCCATTTGTGCAACACTTTCAGGAAATTTTTACTTATCAGGTGTTCTAATGACATGTAAGCGATTATTTCTGTGTGCGGCAAAGCTAAAATGTTACCTTCGAACTGGTTGAGATAGGATATTTGCTGTGGCGACGGCACGGGCATCAGGCTGGGCTCCTTGTTCGCCCTCGCGTCCGCCCCCTGCTGGTTCTTCTGCTGCTGCGCGGCCAGGCATTGCAGCGTTCGCACAAACACGCCATCGTCCAACTTTTCTAGTATCTCTTTTGGCCCCACGTTTCGTTTGGCCGGGTTAATGTCACACGTTGGGATTTCAAGCGTCAAGCGTTTTGCGGGGGAGGGGGGAAAACAAAAAAATACGCATTACAACTACGGAAAACGACTAAAAAAATAAATAAAAATTCGTCGTGGTTGGGAAAATGTCTAACAGATAAATGCATGCATCGTCTATGGCTTGTCCAAACATGCGCCTGCTAGACTTACCTACAGTATAGCAGCGTAAAATAAAACATAGTGTAGAATGAATTAAAATGTCATTTATAATAGGCGGGTTTACTCTTTGATGTTTAATTCACTCGATTATTTACTACAATGAAAGAACCTTAAATGTAAACACTAAAACAGACACCGCTTATCAAAATATTTGTTAGATACCTATTATAAGAAAAACAAATAGTTTAATGGCGGTGAAATAATCTCCGATTTCTTTTCTGGTTAATAAAAATGGAGCATTCTTTTGAATGTTTTGCGAATCCGTGAAACGACTGGACTAGGATCCACATAATATTTGATTCGAGGTATCTGTTACCTTAGTTTACTTTATACTCAGTTTACATTGGGCACGTAGGAAAAGACTTATAGTTCGTTTTTTTAGCATTAGAAAGAACTTGAGAGAAGGTAAGCGATCTTGACAGGTCTTTTAATTGAAAAACGCTTTTTAAAAATCAGTAACTATTACTTTTGAAAGCAGAAGAATATAAATGATCGTTTTTAATTCATAATTATTACATATTTGCCGTAACTTATTTTTAAAATGTGGTTTTCACTTAAAAGACACATCAAGATTGCTTACCTTATTTCTAATGCTACAAAAAAACGAACTATAGAATAGAGCAAGTAAAAGAACACGTCTCTGGTGATTCACAAATTGTCTCGACAATCTGGCCAAGTCATTGACTCATTTCTAGTCCTCATTGTGTTGCTTTTAACCTTTTCAACGCCGTGTCAAACACAAAAGCTGTCACTCAGACGCCACGTCACCCAAGTGTCAAAACTGAAATGGGGTTGGCAACTGTCAAAAGGTTTGCATAGATGGCGCCATCATAGCTTGCCCCTTTTTCTATAAGATTTGGCTTAAAGAGCTGGCATTCAAAGCATTAAAAAAACAAAAATTTGACAGAATTCTAGGGATTGACGGGGCAAGCTATGATGGCGCCATCTGCTGAATACTTTGACCGGCCAACCCCATTGAACTTTATGCATATGCACGTAGATCTATGTTGCTCTATGGTCTTGTCGTCCTTTTGGACCTTTAACCTTTTGATTAAATCAGTCATTCTCGCGTCAAATACCTTTTTACTATAAATATATACCATCAACCATTCGTAAACCTTACTGCAACCGAATAAGGTATACTAATGATCAATCACCGCTCGCCGCCGCTCTCCCTACACGCCAACACAAACCAGCTTACACATACATACAATATAGCATTATAGCTAAGCTTGACCATTCGTGAACCTTACTGCAACAGAATAAGGTCTACTAACGATCAATCGTCTCTCCCTACACGCCAACACAAACCAGCTTACACATACGTACAATATAGCCTTATAGTTACGGGTGTAAGGTTGAGATTGAACTGACCTGGGGGGTCCTGCTTGGCCTGGGGCTTGCAGTGCGCGGGGCTGTTGAGCCCGGAGCCGGCGCGGGAGGCCTCGGCCGACATCGGCATCTGCACGCCGCCGTGCCCGGGGGACTGCGTGGCTGTGGGGGGAACATCATGGTTGTAGAGTCAGATAAAAAAAAGTCTGCAGCGAATTTCATAGAAGTTTGACGTTTAAAATAACACTTGCATGAGTGGGCTATAAAAATCGCTGCCTGATGACTGAAGACTGATGATGCCAAAAATGCGGGGGTGCGCGGGACGAGGTGAGCGAAGTCCCGTGCTGTGATTGGTCCGTTCAAAGATACGGACGTCACAAAAAGACACTTTCGACTCGAACATGGAGTAAAATTACCGTATGCGTGGCAGAGGGGGTAGCGCGACTATGCTCAGTCTGGAGGATGTTTTG
This sequence comes from Cydia fagiglandana, assembly GCF_963556715.1. Classification (NCBI taxonomy): domain Eukaryota; kingdom Metazoa; phylum Arthropoda; class Insecta; order Lepidoptera; family Tortricidae; genus Cydia; species Cydia fagiglandana. Next base: position 6,521,449 of record NC_085953.1, on the reverse strand, counting down.
TCAGTGATGGAGATTTACAAGATTGTAAGTACCTATAGGCACTGAGGCAGAGCGGTGTAGTGGGGAGGCGCCGTAGGGCGGCGGCGGCAGGCAGCCGCCTCGCTCCGAGCACGGCGACTTCACTTGCGTGCCTGCAATATCACACATTATGTTAAAAAAACGTAGTATTAATCGCGTTATTATTTGCGAAAACGGAACATCATCGCGTATAATTAAGTTTTAAAAATACACACACATAGGTGACAGTTAGACAGACGGACGGACGGACAGATGGACAGCGGAGTCTTAGTAATAGGGTCCCGTTTTTACCCTTTGGGTACGGAACCCAAAAAACCCCAGTATCAACCTTCGTACATTGCCACAAACTTCACGACGACGCGCCGCACACGATTGGCCCCAGGGCCAGGCGTGGCTCACTCCGCGATTTCGTCGCTTTGCTACAGGTAGCTAAAAATACATCCGTTCCACACCCATTTTGGTGGCTAGCCATAAGCCGCGCGTGGCGCTGTCGCCACCTAGCGGCCATATCTGTCCTGATCGTAACAGACGCGTTTTGTTAGAGAGTCTCTGTACCCAGACTATTATTTATTCTGTGCCAGGGTGTTCTAAAGGTCAATACTCACTCAAGTCAGTGTCCATGGACTTGGGGTCGTCGAAGAACTGGTGGTGTATCTTCTGCCAGTCAATGTCGCCGGTGGTGGCGGGGCTCTTGGGGCTGCGCAGCCCGGCCTTGTGCAGCCCCCCCGGCCCACCTGGGCCACCGGGGCCTCCGGGCCCACCGGGCCCACCGGGGTCACCTGGACCCATCTGTGGAAAAATATTATTGGACAAATATTATATAGTTATGATCCCTTCACACGATAAGAAGAAGAAGATCTGTGGAAAAAGTCAATTGGTATGAGAAATCATCATCATTCTCTTGCCCTTGTCCCATTCACTTGAGGTCGGCGCAGCATGTCTTTCTCTTTCACACTTCTCTGTCGCCCGTCATTTCATCATTCACTTGCGTTCGATTCATATCATCTCTCACACAGTCCATCCACCTTTTCCTCGGTTTTCCTCTTCTCGTACTTCCCTCCACATTCATTCGTAATACCTTTCTCGTCACATGACTTTCATCCCTCCGCATCACATGCCCGTACCACGCTAGGCGATTTGCCCTTACTTTTTCTGTTATGGGTGCAACTTTCAGGCTTCCTCTTATATACTCATTCCTTATGGTATGAGAAAATTACAATTAATCGTAAAAATGTAATCGTAGAACCTGATAGAAAAAAGGGTGAGACCACGAGCGAAGCGAGGAGGATCATGTAACTCATATGTAGCGAAATAAGACGAGCATGCCGCAGCAGCGGTCGGCCAGCGCACACTTTTTACCATTGTATGTTATTGACTTACCCCCTTATTCATAAACGTTTACTAATGTTGATAAGCCGATAATAATCGTTTGTCCTTTTCCATCATACCAGTACGTCGGAAGGGGACAAACGATTATTATCGGTCTCCTACCGCAATATGGCATGTATGCACGGAAGAAAGAATGAGCGCGCCGCGCTCTGACGGGAAACGGCATGTGCCTGGATTAGTATGAGAACCTATGTCGCCAAAACGCTGTCACAAAAATTGGCCATATTTTCTTATTTCGAAAGGGATTATGAGCCCTTGCCCAACACAGTAATTTGAACTTTACAGTCAAGAAAATTATGTCGAAATTGCACTACGATTTTTAATTTTTGTAAAAATACACAAATCATTGACAAATTGTCATTTATGCTCTATCCCTTTTACACTTGCATGGCTTTTCCAAGCGTGAATGCGATAGGATAAAATATTCGACTATGAGGTTGACACATGCGATAGGGATGTGCATGATTCGATGTGATATCGATAAACGCTTATTAATGATCAATGTGCACGTAAACTATTCAGTTTTTTTATACATATGTATTACTATATTTTCGACGAATAGGTACCTAGGTACTTACTTTTTAATAATAAAATCTCGTATTGAAAGTAATCACGCCACCAACCACGCATATAACTGTAAGCGAGTAGGTACATAATAAAAACTGTTACTCTTTAGCACACCCCACAACAATATTGCTTTGTAATGGCGCGAAATAATAACCTGCTAGCCAATTAGTGCTAACCCGTTGTGTACTTATAGTTTTTTTTTATTAAATCAAATTTCTTATCCTCCCACCGCGATGCGTGTGTGCGTGCGTGAAAAATACGCAAGTTGCGTATTTTTAACCTGCAATTAATATTCTCACTAGATGCGTGGGTAAAAATACGCAAGCAAGTGTAAGTGTAGTTAATAAGTGTTCACAATACTTATTAACTAGCACGTTATTATGTGAAGGCATAACAAAGCAATAATCTTGTGTCATCCATCAATATGAATCTCCGATATAAGCTCTTATGCAAAATTATTAAAAAACACTAATTAAAAACAATGCACTTATTCGGTTATCAGAAATGCGGATAGAAATGCCGCTCTGATGTATGAGCGAGATAGCACTATGCACGTTTTACCGGAGCATTGGTGCGTACTCGCATCCAATTTGAAGAACGCTTTAAGATTTGTGCAAGAGTGTGGAGCGGGCTTTAGACTGGCCAGCAAATACCCGGCAGTAAAATTATGCGACAGCTTAAAATAAAACTGACACCTTACCTACTCGTATTTAATAGACAAAATTGACAAATATGTATGGATACAATACTATAAGAAAAACTTTATATCAAATAATGCATTGAATAGGAATAAATAAGTAAGAACATATTTTGTACCTTCTTCTTCCTCGCGTTATCCCGGCATTTTGCCACGGCTCGCAGAGCCTGGGGTCCGCTTGACAACTAATCCCATGATTTGACGTAGGCACTAGTTTTTACGAAAGCGACTGCCATCTGACCTTCCAACCCAGAGGGGAAACTGGGTCTTATTGGGATTAATCCGGTTTCCTCACGATGTTTTCCTTCACCGAAAAGCGACTGGTAAATATCAAATGATATTTCGTACATAAGTTCCGAAAAACTCATTGGTACGAGCCGGGGTTTGAACCCGCGACCTCCAGATTGCAAGTCGCACGCTCTTACCGGTAGGCCACCAGCGCTGCCAGAACATATTTTGTACCTACATAATATAAAATGTGCATTGGCGACGACTTTTTATATATAAATAATCATCCAGAGGCAAAACAAAAACAAATTATTAAGAACATTATTGTATGAACATAAACAAACCGAACTGTGTATTTATACGAACATCGACATCGATAATTTTTTTGATATGGTCCTCGCACTTGGCCGAATAGCGCAACCGTACATGACTTTTACGCTAAGTAGATATCAACCTTATCTCATTTACATAAATTTGATTTTTGTACTAAACAATCCAAAAATCCTTGCGGAAACCGAAAATTCAAAAAATATTGAAATATTACTTGAAATAATACTTACCGATGATATGAAATGCCTCCATATCTAATATTTTTTATTCGGCTATTATATTTACACTTCAAAATGGAGCAGCACGGCATATTCGTAATTATTTATAATTTTTACTGGAATCGTTTTCACATATGACATGTCAAAAGCGCCATACTGAACTGTCAATAGTCTGTGCTGAAAGTGTATGCAGCTAACCTTAATCTTGCCACACGCTATAGACGTACGTTTCACTTCTATTACTTCTTTGTTTTGTGCATGTATGTTTCCAAAAGCATTCTAATAGCTAAAATGGATTGTTTTAAAAGTGCCCCTTTCAATGTGTGCCCAATTCTATTTCTAACTTACAGCTGGTAGCCATTAGGAATCGACTTTAAAAGTCGTAATAATTTAGAGAACCCGAATTACACAATTCACTATCCATTTAAAAGATATTATCATGATACTCACGTTTCTCCTGCCGTATTCGTCGCACTGTGGCCCATTTGGCATCCCGTGGTGCTCAGGGCCGCAGTCTCCGTGTCCCATCATCATTCCGTCCATCATTATACCACCTGAAACAATAAATCTCGTCAGAAAATTGTGGTAATAATTCACAAAATAGAATAAAAGGAAAAACAGAGGAGCGAGACGAGGAGCATGGGCAGAGTTGCCCCACAACATGCGTCCGCATTAAAGAATGGACGAAATGTAGCCATGGTTGCGGTGACACTAGTTTCTTCAGATGCCACTTGCCTTATATGCCGAAGCAGGCGTGGCTCACTCCGCGATTTCGTCGCTTTGCTACAGGTAGCTAAGTACATCCATTCCACAGCAATTTTGGTGGCTAGCCATAAGCCGCGCGTGGCGCTGTCGCCACCTAGAGGCCATATCTGTCTTGATTGTAACAGACGCGTTTTGTTAGAAAGTGAGTCTTCTGTACCTCTACCTAGGGGCTATTCATAAATTACGTCATTTCAAATTAGGGGGGGGGGGGTCTGGACATCGGATGATGGCATGACTTAGGAGGAAACGGGGTCATTCGAAGCATGATTTTTGATGATTTTAGGGGAGGGGGGGTCAAAAATCGTCAAAAATAGATGACGTAATTTATGGACAGCCCCCTAGTACTATTATTTATTCTGTGGCCGAAGTGCAAATACAAAACTGCTAATCTCTTTTCACGTTATCTATGTGTCATTTCCAGTTTTAACTGATATATACCACTGCTCTGTCTCTGCAAAATGTGTTCAGTGCTTACCGTTCATAGCGTTGATGTTGGGTCCCGGCATCATTCTGGGCCCCATGTGGGGTCCCCCCATCATACAGGGCTTGGGGCCGCCCATTCCGCCCATAGGATTAGGCATACGCTGCAATCGAAACGTGAGTATCTTTATATGTAGAAAATAGTGAACCCATAGGATAAAAACCGGGCAAGTGCCAGTCGGACTCGCGCATGAACGGTTCCGTACATAAAGTAAAAAAAAAACGGAAAAAATGCAAAAAGAAAACGGTCACCCATCCAAGTACTGACCACGCCCGACGTTGCTTAACTTTGGTTAAAAACCACGTTCGCTGTATGGGAGCCCTACTTAAATCTTTATTTTATTCTGTTTTTAGTATTTGTTGTTATAGCGGCAACAGAAATACATCATCTGTGAAAATTTCAACTGTCTAGCTATCACGGTTCGTGAGATACAGCCTGGTGACAGGCAGACGGACAGACGGACGGACGGATGGACAGCGAAGTCTTAGTAATAGGGTCCCGTTTTACCCTTTGGGTACGGAACCCTAAAAATGGTTAAAGCCGCCAAAAACGTCAACTAATGCGCGCGGCTACATCCCAATATCAACTTTCGTGCATTCCGACAAGTTTCACAATGAGGCACCGCACACGTGGCATTCAAAGGGTTTACTTTAATTTAAACTACCTGAAATATATGTAATATACTTAGATTTTTTTTTATTAATAATATTTAAATTAAATCCAGTGACCAAGGCCATATTCGAACCGGCGCCATCAGTCTGGTTTTAAAAAGTGACGTGTTAAATATTAAAACCCATTCCCTAAATCCTTTGACACCGGGTTCATCAAAATAAGCTTTGCAGTTTTGATGTTGGATTAAAAGACATAAATCTACCCACAATACATACGAGACTGCCACAGTAAAAAAACCCTTCCGTTCGTCTTATACGTAGTTGGGTAACAGATTTTATAGCATATTAAAATTAAAAATAACAGATTTCCAAAAAAAACTAAGCGTTTCTAATACTATCAATAAACTTTAATTTTTCATAATAGAGAGAGAATAAAGATAATACAATAATCATAATAGCTGACCTCGTCAGTTATGTTATATCGTCATGGTCTAGTTAAGCTGGAAAACGCGTTTGTCCCCTATTCGTCACATTACAATATGTATGTACTCACACCAAGTGTTTTTATTATGAATATTAGCTACTTTGACTATGTAACGTGGAAATTAAGAGCGCTCTTACAAGAAAAGTCGAAATAATGCAAAATTGATGATACTAGTCGACGAAATTCAGGACTTTGTGCTCATTATTAGAAACAATGAGTACTTGTTCCAGTAAAAGCGTCTTCTTATCTTTTTAAATATCGTTGTAAATATTAGAAAAAGGACTTATTAAATTAGTAATGAATTTTTTTCTGATGGTCGTTTCCGAAAAACCGCGTGAAGCACTGAACGGCAAGCTCTTATTTGGAAATGTTGAGAAGTTTACTCTGCTAAACCTGGCTATTTTGTATTACTAATACCCTGTACTTTAGGCATATCAAACGATATTTTTCCTACATACCTTTGAGAAAGAGAAAATCAAAGTAAAACGAACTCAATTTTCTCTCCGAAACAAGTGTCAATTTCTACGAAAATCTACTTAATATCGAAGTCATTTTCATACTCAAGCAATCTGCAACGTTTGCTTATACTGTTGGTATACATTAGTGTTTATGAAATTTTACTATAATTTTTTGGCAATTTTTTGAAAACTACTCTATATTACCGATGACGCGCGCTCGCCAGCTCAGTGCCGCGGCAGAGCTTGTACAGGCAGGACGTGTGTCGGTCGGCTCCGCACATTTTCAACGGCGACGACGAGGTTTTTTAACATTGTGTGCGGCGGGCGCCGTGTAAAACGCTATACTGTGTGCGTGTAAACCGCAACGAGAGACTTTGATCCTAGCACTGTTTTTATAGTATTATAATTTATAATGGTACAGTTTAATAAACTACCGGACAGGATTAAAAATATTTGAAACGACCTGACATTCTATACGAGTATGTATTTATTTGACTCAAGATAGTACTCAGGGTCTGATGATGGAGCCGGAAGGTGGTCACCGGTACCAATCAACCATGCAACTAAACCACTTCGTGTTTAGGCTCGTTTTATTCGTCTTAACAAGATCTTTGACACAAAATAGTACTCAGGGTCTGATGATGGAGCCGGAAGGTGGTCACCGGTACTAATCAACCATGCAACTAAACCATTTCGTGTTTGGGCTCATTTGATTCGTCTCAACAAGATCTTTGACACAAGATAGTACACAGGGTCTGATGATGGAGCCGGAAGGTGGTCACCGGTACTAATCAACCATGCACCTAAACCATTTCGTGTTTGGGCTCGTTTGATTCGTCTCAACAAGATCTTTGACACAAGATAGTACTCAGGGTCTGATGATGGAGCTGGACTGTGGCCACGGGTACCAGTCTACCATGTAACTGAACCACTTCGTGTTTGGGCTCGTTTGATTCGTCGCAACAAGATCTTTGACACAAGATAGTACTCAGGGTCTGATGATGGAGCCGGAAGGTGGTCACCGGTACTAATCAACCATGCACCTAAACCATTTCGTGTTTGGGCTCGTTTGATTCGTCTCAACAAGATCTTTGACACAAGATAGTACTCAGGGTCTGATGATGGAGCTGGACTGTGGCCACGGGTACCAGTCTACCATGTAACTGAACCACTTCGTGTTTGGGCTCGTTTGATTCGTCGCAACAAGATCTTTGACACAAGATACTACTCAGGGTCTGATGATGGAGCTCGAAGGTGGCGACGGGTACAGTCTATCACATAACTGAACCACTTCGTGTTTGGGCTTCGTGTTTGGTTTATCACCTAGTGTCAAAGATCTTGTTGAGACGAATCAAACGAGCCTAAACACGAAGTGGTTTAGTTGCATGGTTGATTGGTACCGGTGACCACCTTCCAGCTCCATCATCAGACTCTGAGTATCACCTAGTGTCAAAGATCTTGTTGAGACTAGTCAAACGAGCCTAAACATGAAGTGGTTTAGTTGCATGGTTGATTGGTACCGGTAACCAACTTCCAGCTCCATCATCAGACTCTGAGTATCACCTAGTGTCAAAGATCTTGTTGAGACTAATCAAACGAGCCTAAACATGAAGTGGTTTAGTTGCATGGTTGATTGGTACCGGTGACCACCTTCCGGCTCCATCATCAGACTCTGAGTATCACCTAGTGTCAAAGATCTTGTTGAGACTAGTCAAACGAGCCTAAACATGAAGTGGTTTAGTTGCATGGTTGATTGGTACCGGTAACCAACTTCCAGCTCCATCATCAGACTCTGAGTATCACCTATATAGTGTCAAAGATCTTGTTGAGATGAATAAAACGAGCCTAAACACGATGTGGTTTAGTTGTATGGTTGATTGGTAATGGTGACCACCTTCCAGCTCCATCATCAGACCCTGAGTACTGTCTTGTGTCAAAGATCTTGTTGAGATGAATCAAACGAGCCCAAACACGAAATTGTTTAGTTACATGAGAGACTGGTACCCGTGGCCACCTTCCAGCTCCATCATCAGACCCTGTGTATCTTCAGTGTCAAAGATCTTGTTGAGACGAATCAAACGAGCCCAAACACTAAGTGGTTTAGTTACATGATAGACTGGTACCCGTGGCCACCTTCCAGCTCCATCATCAGACCCTGTGTATCTTCAGTTTCTTGTAACTTGTTTCTTGTAAATAAGCGAGTACCTATAATTTCTTTCGAGTAATATACGTTCATAAGTACGAGTTACTCATAAATTACGTCGTTTCAAATGGGAGGAGGGGGGGGTCTGGACATCGGATGATGGTAGCATGACGTAGGAGGAAACAGAGTCATCCGAAGCATGATTTTTGGATGATTTGAGGGATGGGGGGGTCAAAAATAGATTACGTAATTTATGAACAGCCCCTATGTACATTTGCACTGCATTTAGTATTTTCGTACTTACCAAATAACAGTTTTAGGACTTTATAAGTTAAGTACAGTTAGTGTTGTTATGGTTGATTTCAATATGCTTCGCGAAGGATCAAGAATGTTTAATCCATCATTGTAGTGCGAGTGTGGTAGAAGGGATCGGAATACTGAGCTCGCACGGCCTGCCGCAGCGCGTAAAATACCTAAACTCGCTCAACCCCGAAATGTAATAGCACTCTTAAGTATACCAATTCAATTTCTTCTGTTCGTAAAAACTGTTGGTATTAGTAGTCGAAAGTCATAGAGGTACAATAATATAGATATGACACGGGGGAGGGGCCAACCGACCGAACGAGATGCACTTATGGAAATTTCAGTAGGAGTAGCAGAGAAAGCGGTATTATTGCTTGTCCTTGTCACAGTCTCACTTTTTGTTTGTTCAGTCAATGCCACAGTCAAGGCCTTCAACGCATAAAATATCAATGGCCTAGCCGAGATGATAATCGTTGAAAAAAAAACTTCAATCGAAATTCAAATAGCGGAAAGTACGGACGGAAATAGTCACGTGATATTTTCTATCATCTGTCATCCCATTATACACCGTGTTTTTTTGATTTCCGTTAATTTCAGGGGTGCATTCCTGAGCTTAAATCAAGTAACTTTCTTAAAGACACCGATATTCTAATTAATTCCATTTCGAAGATAATCAATAATTTATTTTTTCCTATAAGGCCTCTACAAGCGTGTATACACTTGCCTTAGGGCCGGTTTACATATTGATTAGTATTTAGAATGAGTTCATGCATTTGCTACTAAACTTAAGTACAATCTCGGTCGATCGATGTTCGAAATGACATTGATATGTCACAGATTTCAATTGTTTGGTTGAGTTAAATGTAATGCCCGTGTTACAACAACGCGATATGCTACATTTAATTACTTTTTAAACCTGTTTTTTTTTCAAAAAAAGGAAAAAAAAAATGTTTTTTTTTTTAATTTAACAATGCCATTTAATTCTCTTAAACGTACTTAATACCCCATACCATACCCCGAAGTTAACGGAATTCAATAAAAACACGGTGTATATTTTCTTTTCGTTTTGCGTTTGTCAATTTACGATTATTATTTTGTCTAGCCATGATGGTTGCTTAGAAAACAAGTTGTAGTAATTTTAATTGCACTCACCCCCATAGGGCCGCCGCAACCTCTGCCCATGTGCATGTCACCGCACATGCCGCTCTTCATATCCGGCCCGCCGCACGGACCCCTGATGCCTTTCATCCCGCACATCGGCCCCATCGGGCCGCTCGGCCCCATCCCCGGCATCATAGGCCCGTTCGGCCCCATCATTCCATTCGGCCCCATGTTGCCGTGGGACATCATGCCCGGCCCCATGCCCATCATGGGGCCGTTGGGGCCCATGGGACCCATGCCCATAGGGCCGGACATGGTGCAGGAGGGGCCGGAGTTGGACATGGTTGACATGGGTCCGGAGCCCATGGGTCCGTTGGGGCCCATGGACATGGGTGGGAAGGGTATGTTCATGTTGGCGCTGGAGTTTGGCGGGTTGATGTCCGGGGAGGGCTGGGAGGGGTCCCCGGGCTGGTTGGGGTTGGGGGGGTTCTCGGGGAAGAGGATCTGGTGCATCTTCCTGATGGTGGCCAGCTGTTCCTCGCGGTGGGCGCGCTGCTGCGGTGTTAGGTTCTCGTCTGGAATTTTAACACCTGTAATAGACAGATACCTTTGTAGATTTTGCATCATATTTATACATATTTGGGAACGTTCAAGTATTACGTAACAAATTTGGGGGGGAGGGGGGTCTTGTAAAACATTACGATGCGTTACAGGGGCGGGAGGGGGGTTTTGAACTACGCGTTACGTAACATTGTTTTTTAACCCTTCAACGGTCGCGTAGAGAGATTCTCTCACGCAATTTTTTAAAACGTGATTTTTCTCAAAATTTTAGACATTTCAAATGTTAATTAATAATATTAACGCAATTAAAACAATAACAAAGGTATTTTAGTGACTTTCCGGTACTTTACGCCACATAATTGTGGCCTTTAGGTAAAAAAATGGTCACTTGGTGGTTACGTAACGTTTTACTAGAGAGGGGGGGGGTACAGAAACACGTTACGGCGCGTTACATGGGGGGGAGGGGGGTCAAAATGTCCAAAAATTGCGTTACGTAATACTTGAACGCCCCCTTTAAGAAGAGTGGTCCGCGTTTTTATTGTCTGTCACAGTGGCTGTTACTTTCTAACAAGTAAGGTAGAATCACTGGTGCTCGACGCTGCACTAGTATTCGACATGGGCACTTTATGTCAAAGTGACAAGGATTAAATATGAATACAAAAAAATCTTCGCTGTTCAAATTTTACCTATATAACTTTAACATAAAGTGCCCATGTCGAATACTAGTGCGGCGTCGAGCACTAGTACTTCTACCTTATGTAAGCTAGAGATGGAAGTGACACATCACCCGTTACATGATTGACAGATTACAGGAGGGTCAAAAATGTGAAAAGCCGGTTGAGACAAATATTTCTAACTTAAAACCCTTTAGCAAAAATGTAAAAATGATCCAGTTTCTGTCTGAACGAACTAGTTTTTGAACTGGTAGTTGTATGAACAACTTTTAGATATTACTTACTATTTAGTATTTTAGGCACCAGTTGCACCAACCACATTTGACAGACTGATTAATGTCAGCCTGCGCGCCCCAGCGTTTTACTATGAATCTTTCCATACATAAAAGTTTAGCGAACTCTTTAACGATACGAACAGTTTGGTGCAACCGAACCTTATTGTTACGCAAATAAATACATACCCTTAGGCCCGCCCTGGCAGTCTGCCTGCGAGGAGGGAGTGTCGGCCTGGCTGGAGGGCGGCTCGGGAGGCTCAGCGCACGCGCCTGGTCCGTTTGACATGCCGTTTGACATTACGGAGGGGTTTTTCTGGAACAAACACATCAGTAAGTACTTGAACATCACAATCAAGTAGAAGAGCAGGTGGAATCACTTTTGTGTAGGTTTCCACCGTTTGTTCATTCGCTAAACCTAATCAGGTTTCTTGGGTGCTCTTGTTTGGATGTTTCTCAAGCACACAAATACGACTAAACGGGTTTGGTTGAAATTTGACAGACAGATAGTTAACCGATTTGGGGCTGATGACACGCCTGCCGCTGCAATGTTTTTTACGTGTGACGTATGACACGGGAGGAGTGTCATCATATTCTATGGCGCATGACATGGCTGCCGTGTCATGAAATGATTGTTCCGCGCCACAGCCAAGTTTTCGAAAATGGAACACGCAACGAATCGGTTAAGGCGCTCTTATAGTTGAGTTTTACGTTTCCGAGGGGGTGAAGCAGACGAGTGGTAGAACAGGCGGGCGGGCGCCCCGCGCGCCCCGCCGCACCATTCCCGCGCAGCACGTCTACATCCTTATTCTGGCGCCATCGGTATTCTGAATATTCTGATTTGTCAGTTCCGGGATTTTTTCCGGCAATTAATATCGAATAAGGTTTATTAACAAATTCGTATTTTAATGAGTATTTAATGATATTATATACAATATGAGAGTATACCCCGACAAACTAAGAACCTAATCAAATTATACCCAATTATTATGAGAAATTGGTACTTACTTACCTTAAAGATATAATAGAGTAAGACCAAGAAAATTCTGCAAGGATTTTGATTGCACACGCAGTACAAGTGTTATTTTGAACGACAAACCTTTATGAAATTATGATTAACACTTGCACTGCGTGTGCAATCAAAATCGTCGCAGACTTGGTCTAATTCTAGAAGTCAATTTCGGGCAAGTAGGTATTGAAAATAAGGAAGAATACTGTAGTTCGTTTATTTTAGCATTAGAAAGTACTTGAAAGAAGGTAACCGATCTTGACATGTCTTTTAATTGAAAAGCGCTTTTTTAAAATCAGTAAGTATTACATATGAAAGCTTATTTTATATATTAGGACTTTTATTTTTTATTTTTATTTTTTTTTATTATGTATGGGCTTACTCATGGCTACAGACTAGCCGAGGCGTAGACGTGGCCTACGATGGAGCGAGCTCGCCCAGAAGGTGCCTGTTCACTCTTGATTTTATATAAAATCAATCAACATTTGGCAAGATGTGTCACATCCCCGTAGCTGCAGGCGTCCATAGCCTATGGTGAATGTGGGTCGTATGCTTGATTGCCACCAGTGTGGTATATAACAGTATTTTTTGGAATACATTTCCCATATCGCACGGTACGGACTTGGCGGAAATAAGGTAGAAGTACTAGTGCTCAACGCTGCACTAGTATTCGACACGGGCACTTTATGTCAAAGTGACAAGAACTAAATTTGACTACAGAAAGATCGTCGCCGTTCAAATATAACCTATATTACTTTGACATAAATTATAGTGTGTAGCTTTCAAATAGAGCTCAACGGCTAATCCTATTGTCTATTGTTAAGGGGCTGTCCATAAATTACGTCATCGATTTTTGACGATTTTAGACCCCCCCCCCCTTATAATCATCCAAAAATCATGCTCCAAATGACCCCATTTCCTCCTACTTCATGCTACCGTCATCCGATGTCAAGACCCCCCCCCCCAATTTATGAATAGCCCCTAAGTAAAACCGCACGTGCTACTTACCTGCAAAAAAGGGTCTTAATTATTTTATTTGGCACCTGAGCGCGGGCTAGGCCAACGCTCAAAAAACCAGTGTAGGTAGGGTTGCCAGATCGAAAGGCGCTATTATCTGGAAACAATATCAATTTTTCGGGATTTTAGGACTTGAGTCGGGAAAAAAAATACATTCAAATTAAAGTAATTGTATTAAAAACAACGATATTTTACATTATTGGCACTACGTCAGCTCGCTCGCTCGACGGCAGTTCGGAACTTGAAATTATTGTTTTATAACGTGAAGCTGTTTTTCGGGACAGTTTACACTTTGTCGGGAATCGGGAACACATGCTAAAAATCGGGAGAATCCCGCCAAATCCCGATCATCTGGCAACCCTAAGTGTAGGTGCGCTCTCCGATAACGCGCCTTTGTTACGCATCTCGATGACACATTTTAAACTGGTTCTGTAGCGTTCGACTCGCCAGCACTCAGTAACCGAAGTACGTATTTTTTATGCAGGTGGTTGTGGCACGTGGCACGAGCGGTTTTACTTAACAATAGACAATAGGATTAGCCGTCGAGCTCTATTTAAAAGCTACACACTATACCTTGTCAAATACTAGTGCAGCGTCGAGCACTACCCAACTAACATTAGGCGCTAAATTTAAGGGTTACAAGAGAATTATACTAGTGGCTCTGTGAGCTGTAGACCTCGCGAGCAGAGCTTAAAACTGAGTAGGGTACATCGCCAATTATTAGCCAGTTTTCAATTACTGGCCACCTATACTAAAATGAATTCTGTGTATAGGTGAATAGAACTCATTTTTGTAAGAGGCGGCCAGTTATTGAACGAGTGGGTTGTGGATAAATTTCAGTTACTGGCCATTTTCCTTATACTGAAAATGAGTTTTATTTATCTGTAAATAGAATTCATTTTTGGAATAGGTGGCCAGTAATTGAAAACTGGCTAATAATTGGATTTTCGTACCTTATATACTAAAATGAACTTTGTTCACCTATAAATAGAAATCAAATTAAGTGGCCAGTAATTGGGGGGTGGCTAGCAAAGAATATAATACTCACTAGGAGAAGAACGGTAACTCCATACAAAAAAATGTCCCCAACCGTTTATACGTTTATACTACTGGCGCCCTCGATGTGTACCAATGGAACTAAAGTTAACAACCGGTTTAGCCTGGCGGGTATTGGTATTATAGGTATATAGTAATTATGTTGATAAACATATTTGTTATCTTCATATCACGAAATACATATATAAAAGATGCAAATATTACCCCTTGTTTGTGGTATTATCTATTGATTTAAATAAAAGGCATATTTATGTTTATAACATTGTATTATGTTTTACATATAGAAATATACACTGAAAATTAAACCCTGACAACTTAATAAAAATAGACATTAATAAAGCGCATTCACAAAGTTTTCAGTATTATACAAATAACATTAGGCATGCCTACCTATTACACTTTACACACAGATACACTACACTTTACACACGGCATTTTACACAGATTTCTAACTTGTATTCATACATTCCTTCACGGTTAATTAATACGCTTTCCAGATGCGTTTATGACTCGGTTCCTTCTGAACCCACTAAAGCTGTATAAATTTCACTCTGGCTGCTTCAACAGCCGTTGCTCCGTATTTAGCACATTTTCTATGTGCATTGCTGTAATCTATGTAGGTACAGACTTACAGTCTTAAGTGGTTGTACCGCTACGTTGTATTTATTATTTAAAGATTTAATAAATAAAATGTTCGTTATGAACTTTAACCACAGCAGTTGGACAGAGTCATTGACAAATATATTTTTTTATTATGGTGGGTAGACGTACCTACCCTCCATATATTTTATGAACATTGATAAAGACAGTTGGAAGCAAATATTCATTATAAAACTTAATCGCGTGTAATTAAGTTTTAAGCGTTTTAAGTCCCGTTTTATGATTAATTATGTACAAAATTCGTGATAATTTAAATCAGAGTTGGGAGCAATGTTGCTGTAGAAAAATGTTTTTATTTTTATTACTCGCAACTTTTTCTCGGAGGCCAACGCACACATAGAAGCTTCAGGCGCACACATGCGCAATTATTTGGGGACATAAGTTTCTTAGGAAGTGAACAGGCCTTGGTGGCTAGTAATTGGCGATGTACCCTAAATAAAATAAAAACAACAATTGATATGAAATTTAAGTGTAAAAAAATACAAAAAGTTATATCCCAGCATATAATTACTGGGGATCGAACCCAGACCTTCCGTGCAAACAAAAAAGCGAACGTTTGCAAAATACACCATGATAGTTCTTACATGAGGTGACGAAATTTAGCTACTCATTCTCAAGTAAAAACTAAATATCTTAATACCTCCAAAACCAGCGAAATTATATTTCTGTATTTTTGGCCATTTAATCTGTAAACATGTCTTAAAAAGAATACACTCTTATGATACCGATACGACTATTTGTTTAAGCGCGAGCTATCACAACTCTTCCATTTTGAAAAATTTCCAAAAACCATTTCGACAAAATTTTTTTATTGAGTCATAGAATTCGGTTACAAAATTTCACGAGAATCGGTTAAGAATTGCGACCTGTAGAGGAGAACATCCGGACATACAAAACTAAATATCTTAATACCTCCAAAACCAGCGAAATAAATTTTCTGAAAATTTTGACATTTAATCTGTAAACATGTTTCAAAAAGAATACTTTCTTATGATACCGATACGACTATTTGTATAAGCAAGAGCTATCACAACTTTTCCATTTTGAAAAATTTTCAAAAAATGGCTCGACTAATACATTTTATCGGTTTATAGAATTCGGTTACAAAATTTCACGAGAATCGGTTAAGAATTGCGACCTGTAGAGGAGAACATCCGGACATACAAAAGCAAAACGCCCGAGTCAAAACGTAGACCTTCGCTTCGCTTCGGTCAATGAAAATGAATAAAAAATATCAATAAATGTATATATGTATGGATAAATGATTTTTTTTATTTTTAGAACGCCATATGATTTTGACCCATGTTCTTTTACTGATATGAGTAAAAATTGTTAAATATAAAATGGTGTCGCCATCTAGACGAGCATGGAGGCCAAAGGTATGGGCGCCGTATATTCAAGAATCAAATTTTCTTTAAAGCGCAAAAAGCCATCATCTCTTGCAAAAATTAAACGAATACGCTTAGCCCGCGCTTTTCAAAATAAAATAAAAAACAACAATTGATACGAAATTTAAGTATAAAAAAATACAAAAAGTTGTGTAGCAGCATACGATTACTGGGGATGGAACCAGGGACCTCCCGATGCAAACAAAAAAAGCGAACGTTTGCAAAATGCGCCATGATAGTTCTTACTAAAGCTGACGAAATTTAGCTACTCATTCTCAAGTAAAAACGAAATATCTAAATACCGCCAAAACCAGCGATACAAATTTTCTGAATTTTTGGACATTTAATCTGAGCTGTAGACCTCGCGAGCAGAGCTTGAAATAACATGGTGCTAAGAGCTTTAAATACACCGTGTTTTTTTTGATTTCCGTTAATTTCAAGGGTGCATTCCTGAGCTTAAATCAAGTAACTTTCTCAAAGACACCGATGTTCTAATTAAGTCCATTTCGGAGATAATCCATAATTTATTTTTTTACTATAAGGCCTCTACAAGCGTGTACACTTGCCTTAGGGCCGGCTTACATATTGATTAGTGTTTAGAATGAGTTCATACATTTGCTACTAAACTTAAGTACAATCTCGGTCGATTGATGTACGAAATGACATTGATATGTTACAGATTTCAATTGTTTGGTTGAGTTAAATGTAATGCCCGTGTTACAACAACGCTATATGCTACATTTAATTACTTTTTAAACAAAAAAAAAAACAAAAAAGAAAACAAAAAAAAATTTTTTTTTTGAAAATTAACTATGCCATTTAGTTCTTATAAACGTACTTAACTATACCCCGAAGTTAACGGAATTCAATAAAAACACGGTGTATAGTAAATTAAAGAAAAACAATACGAAATTTATGTGTAAAAAAATACAAAAAGTTATAATATCCCAGCATACAATTACTGGGGATCGAACCCAGACCCTCTGTGCAAACAGAAAAAGAACGTTTACAAACTGAGCCAAATAGTTCTTAGATGGGTTGACGAAATTTAGCTACTCCTTCTCAAATTAAAATTAGTTAAAATTAAATATCTAAATACCGCCTAAACCAGCGATAATTTTTTTCTGCATTTTTTGCTATTAACTCTGTAAACATGTTTCAAAAAGAAAATAGGCTTATGATATCGATACGACTATTTGTTTAGGCGCCAGGTATCACGACTCCGCCATTTTTAAAAAATTCCAAAAACCGGATTGACAAAAAAATTTTATTTAGTCATAAAATTCGGTCACAAAATTTCACGAGAATCGGTTAAGAATTGCGACCTGTAGAGGAGAACATCCGGACATACGAAAGCAAAATGCCCGAGTCAAAACGTAGACCTTCGCTTCGCTTCGGTCAATAAGCGCCTATTTACTCTTTAGGTGTTGTTAGTACTCTAAAAATAGGAGTTATAGCCGGCTATAACCCCGTTTTAACCCCGAATTGGGCACAAATTTTATCACCATAACATTTATAACAGTGCTACAGTAGGGTTAGCGGATAAAAAAAGAGACATAAGAGCGGTATAGTGGAGCTACAATAGTGTTAATTAATTCTTTAGGAGCTATATGGGTTGCATATAGGTGACTACAAACTGTTGTAGTAGAAGAGCGCTAAAGTAGTGCTGTAATAGCGTTGATTAACAACTTAGGATTTAAAAGGGTGCCAAATAAGCGACTACTAACTGTTTGAGTAGTAGTGTAGGGCCATATAGATGATACTTTCAGCTTTAGATGGTATATTAGCATTTGAAGTCAATATTTGTAACACTCAAGAAGATAATTGCACATTTTTTCCTTAGCCCTGCCTGCTTTGGTTGCAGATGTTTCCATTTTGTATTATTATTTGTAAGCTTGCACTGTGACAGCTTGAAGTGAATTGTAATGGCGGATAAATAAAAGCAAATAATTATTTTAGTTCACCGATGCCGGTGTTATCTGCGGATTTATGATGGCGAAATTAATTACACTGTCAATAACTATATGTATTACTAACAAAATTTTAAAGGGCCTCTGATCCTTTGCATATTTATCTGAATATAATATTTTTTAAATTGTGGTCCACCGTATTTAATTTTCGCAAAATTACACAATATACGTGAAGTCCGGTTTTAAATACAACAATACTAACATTATGTCTATATTGAGTAAAAGTATCGATTTTTATTAAGTATTTACGTTCTAATTAACAGTTTTGGTTTTGCTTATTGATTCATCGGTCATATTAACATGGCGCTATAGGCTTAGGTTGTAAGTAAGACTCTAATAACACTATAAGAGGTACTAAGGTATTGAATAACGCTCGTCTGCGACTACATGATCTATAAAAGTGACTCATAACTTTTCTTTTCGACTGTAAGTGAGACAAGAGAGTTAAGAAGCGATTGCGAGTAACGGAGCTATAAAAGAGTTTTTATCGCCTGTTTAGAACCTTAAGTTAAAATTGCGGCTGCTTATTACTCATATAGATGTTAAGGTGGTAGAATTCACTTTGAGCTATAACACTAGCTGCTTAAGATCCATTATAGCGGCCAAAACGGCTACTGTGGATCTTAAAGCTATACATGGACCTCTTAGAGACCTTGATGTCACCAGAGCCTGTAAGCTTAGAGTATATAGCTATTCTACAGCCGTTATATGTCTGTAGGTGATAAAATAAGTGCTAAGTGTCGCCTAATTGTTTGATGGGTAGTACTTCTACCTTACCTAATATTAAACACGAAACCATTTTAGGCATTTTTCGACCACTTCCCTTAAAACGCATGTAGGTAACTCGGAAACTAAAAGCGGTGAAATGGTTACCACCATACACTAAACACTCCCACATAGGTATTTGAATCCCGTACACATATGTTTAAAAATGATTCAATTTGATTAATTTAATAGCCGTTAATAAAATATGTTTACACAATTTATCAATCGTGACTGAATTCCGGATTGGTTAGATGGGTGTGTGCCTTTGCTTCCCAACTTGTTATAAATTGACAATATGACGGGCGAATGTCTGAAATGTCACAATAATTAAGAATTATTTTGCTTTTCTTCGTAAGTATGTTGAAAAACATTGTGTGTATAACATATTTGCATATTTATACAGTGGTTACCCACTTTATGAAACGTCCAGTAAACTAGCATAGGTCCGACGCTGGCAGTGGCCACGGGCGTACTGGCGCGGGGAATGGGCGCAAGGTATTGCCGCGTAGGGTGTAATTTAGTAGGCAAAAGTTGAATTCATAAAATTATGAATGAAAAGATTAACGTATCGATAAAAGGACCAGTAATAACGAAGATTTACTTAAAAGCTATCGAATGAGGTAAGTTTCATATCCATTTTCGTCGTAGTACTTCTAAAATATAGATCAAAAGACAGCTTTAAGCATGTTTTCAACTTAAGATTCTATCGAGAAAATAATGAGCCGTTGTGTTTCTGACAAGCAATAACGTAGTTCAAGAACTAAAGTTATACATACTAGAAAATCATGCTTAAAATCCTTGTAAAAGTCTGTAAATATGGTTACAAAAAAGCGCATTTTACTACACACCGCGCCTTAATAACCTTGAATTTCATTCAGGATACAATTTGACCAGCAATTCATTAGTAAAGGTGTGAAATGAGGAATGAAAGTTGTAACTTAGACTATGAGGAGAAGGGGCGCGTCATCGTATGATATTGAGCTGTAGCCACGCGTCAGTTGACGTCTTGTCTTGGGTTGACGGTCAAAAGATTCGACTTTACGCTGCTTAAACTGCAGGCAGAAGCTGCAGTCACAGAATAAGTATGGGCAGTGTGCAACCAACTGTGTTTAATTAGACCTATTAAATGGCGACCCTGTCAGTTGTTTAAGCGTCAACAAAAACTTACGGTGTCCCAGGGAATTTCACCATCAGCACCGAGGCCGTCCATGACACCGCAGGACGGGGTGCCCCCTGGAAACCCATCCATGGGTCCCATCTGCCCCATCTGACCCATTTGGCCCTGAAAAAAAGTCGTTTAATCACACTCGTATACATTTAGTATAATTTTTTTTTTTTGTAAATCATAGAAGTTAAACTTTTATCTATTTTATAACTGTTAAAGACACTTTTACACTATTTTCAATCGTGGTTAAACGCCCAAAGCAATAATTAACAAAATATTTCTGATTTTCTCGCTTACCTTCATCATCATCATTTGATTCCCAGGCCCGCCCATCCTGGCCGGGCCGCCCATCATGTTGGGCCCCATGTGCCCCATGCCCATCGGCCCCATGGGCCCGCCGGGGCCCATCATGTGGCCCATCTGGTTCGGCCCCCCCGGCCCCATCATGTTGGGCCCGCCGCGCATGCCGCCTCGGGTCTTAGCCATGGCGAGGTTGTTGAGCCATTGCGCTGGGCTCTGCTTGTTGAACTGGCCCATTTTTAGTGGGTGTTTCTGTAAATATACATTTCATTTGAGCATACGTATATACGTAGATACGTAAGTGCGAGTCGGGCTCGCCCACCGAGGGTTCCGTACGTTTTAGTATTTGTTGTTATAGCGACAACAGAAATACAGGATCTGTGAAAATTTGAACTGTCTAGCTATCACGGTTCATGAGATACAGCCTGGTGACAGAGAGACGGACAGTGGAGTCTTAGTAATAGGGTACCGTTTTTACCCTTTGGGTACGTAACCCTAAAAAACGAATAAAATGTTTTTAATATTCAACTATCTACATAATACCCTGAAAATGTTTGTCCAAACTGAAAATATGAGTATTCGAAAATACGATGAATACTGCAGTTAGGCAAGTCACATGCCCTTGTCATGTCATAAAAAAATTAATACTCTTCTTTATATACATTTATTTATTAAAATCGTTATACCATATTATTATACCATGGTTATGAATACAAAACCGGTATTGTCATCATAGTGGAATTAAATCTGTAACAGTTCTAGATTTTCGCCGACATGTAGAACCGTAATCTATGATAACTATGAAGTGGGTTGGCGACACAGCCTGGTCGTGGCGCAGATAATGCATTTGCAACGCTTTAACCCCTTATTCATAAACGTTTACTAAAGTTGACAAGCCGGTAATAATCGTTTGTCCCTTTCCAACGTATCGGTATGATGGAAAGGGACAAACGATTATTATCGGCTTATCAAGTTTAGTAAACGTTTATGAATAAGGGGGCTAGACGTTAACTCAGGTGTGCAACAGAAGATGCACTAATGTAATGATTGTTATGGAGAATGACGTTAATTTTGGAAACATGCATTTTGGATACAGATTTGGATAGGTCTGTACCTATACTGCATTGCGAATAGGGTTGCCAGATCGAAAGGCGCTATTATCGGGAAAAAATATTAAATTTTTCGGGATTTTGGGACTTAAGTCGGGAAAAAAACCATTCAAATTAAAGTGATTGTATTAAAAACAACGATATTTTACATTATTGGCACTACGCTCGACGTACTTGCTCGCTCGTTTGACGACAGTTCAGAACTTGAAATTATTGGTTTATAACGTGAAGCTGTTTTTCGGGACATTTTTCACTTTGTCGGGAATCGGGAACACTTGCTAAAAATCGGGACAATCCCGCCAAATCCCGACCATCTGGCAACCCTAATTGCGAATCGTGTTTAATTATTAATTAAGCATAAATCTGGTTTCTTATCTATTTTACAGTACACCTGGTGCTCCATTACGACACCCTGTGCTATAATAAGTAGAGATGCCCCGAATAGTGAATTTGGGCGTACCGAATATTCGGCATAACATGCGAACATTTTGAGTCACAATTATTATGAAAACTGTTCGCCAACAAAGCACAACGTTTGCTAAGATATATGTTTATGTTGAACAGAATTAATGAATGTAGTCGTAGTCAATCAAATCAGACCCATGATAAAAAATAAAATATTTTGGAATCAACAAATGCTCAAAAACTTGCCTTCTCATTTAACCACTTTCCAAGAATACATTTTAGATATTAAATATACCTAGTTTTTGGTTATTTTTTTGTGATTTTTTTCTTTTTAGGTAGGTGTAACAGATATTCGGTATTCGGCCAAATAGTAGGCAACATTCGGCCGAATACCGAATATTCGGCAAAGTGGCCGAATAGGCCGAATACCTAATAGTTGCCGAATATTCGTGGCATCTCTAATAATAAGCACATTAAGTAACTACGTCGAAAATTTAAAGGGCCATATACTGTAAAACGTTGTACGATACACGTGCGAATTGGTCGGTCGTAAAATTGGCCACTCGTTGCGAATTTCCTATTTTTGCACTGGTATCGTTAAATAACTATTTAAGGACACAAGACATCCTTACGAAATTGGCACAGTGGTGTATTTGGATCCTTATTAAAAAAAGTCAAAAATCACACTCAATTCGAGATATTTAGGGCCCCCCCACATCTAGCGTCTTTCAAGCGTCGGCGTCTGTCGGCGTCTAGTCAGCGCTATGGAAAAAGACATCGCTGCGCAGTTGCGTCGACGTTGCGTCGAGCGCGGCGATACATTTGTAGACGCCGACGCTCGAAAGACGCTAGATGTGGGGGGGCCCTTAAGGTTACATCGCGCAGTTATGCCAGCGATAATAGACTCTATTGCAATTGGATAAGATTGCTAATCCCATTAACCTCATGATATTTCTTAGTGCCCGGCTGCGCGCAGTGGTAGGCGACGATGGAGTGGTGCTGTCCGAAGATGGCAGACTCGGCTCCCTTGTTGGCCATTATCGTTGGAAGATTGGCTTTGGTGCTGGCGTTAATAAGCTTGTGCAAGTGTTAAGTGTCTCTATTATAATGGGCTAAGGTCGCTAATCCCACTAACCTCGAGATATTTCTTAGTGCCCGGCTGCGCGCAGTGGTAGGCGATGATGGAATGGTGCTGTCCGGAGATCACGGACTCGGCTCCCTTGTTGGCCATTATCGTTGAGAACACGAAGATTTGGCTCTGGTGCTGGCGTTAATAAGCTTGTGCAAGCGGTAAATGTCTCTATTATAATGGGCTAAGGTCGCTAATCCCACTAACCTCGAGATATTTCTTAGTGCCCGGCTGCGCGCAGTGGTAGGCGATGATGGAGTGGTGCTGTCCGGAGATCACGGACTCGGCTCCCTTGTTGGCCATTATCGTTGAGAACACGAAGATTTGGCTCTGGTGATGGCGTTAATAAGCTTGTGCAAGAGATGTCTCTATTACAATGGGCTAAGGTTGCTAATCCCATTAACCTCGAGATATTTCTTAGTGCCCGGATGCGCGCAGTGGTAGGCGATGATGGAGTGGTGCTGTCCGGAGATGACAGACTCGGCTCCCTTGTTGGCCATTATCGTTGGAAGATTTGGCTCTGCTGCTGGCGTTAATAAGCTTGTGCAAGCGATAAACGTCTCTATTACAATGGGCTAAGGTTGCTAATCCCACTAACCTCGAGATATTTCTTAGTACCCGGCTGCGCGCAGTGGTAGGCGATGATGGAGTGGTGCTGTCCGGAGATCACAGACTCGGCTCCCTTGTTGGCCATTATCGTTGAGAACACGAAGATTTGGCTCTGCTGCTGGCGTTAATAAGTTGCGTTAGTAAGGTATTATCATTTGAACATAAACAATGCAGACATGAGTTTTTGAGGATATAAATATACATACTTTTAGGACGCATCACTCTTAGAAACCATAAACTCTTACAAGAGATAAAAATGAATGTTTCAAATCCTGGTTTCACTATCTAACGGAGCAGAGGGCCTACCGCGAATCACGTTCGACGTGTTGCCTCACTGTAGCACTTGTAAATTCGTACATAAGTGTGACAGGGAGGCAACACGTCGAACGTGGTTCGCGGCAGGCCCCCAGTTCTCAGTTCAATCCATTTTGTCCGGCGTTTAGGGTGACATTCCACCTGTCCAATTTCTTTGTCCAATGTGCATTGCGTCTCACTCTCTCATTAAGCAAAATGTGAGACGCAAATACGCATTGGACCAAGATATTTGACAGATAAATTACCATCCTTAGACATCTGGTCAAAGTAAGTCAACTTTCGTTCTATAGATGGCGCTACTATTTTTATTCGTCCGTGCTCATAACTGAAGATCGGTGAACCTTATACCTTCACCATAAGGGTTAAAATTGTAAATCAACATGGTACTCTACCTCCATACTGCCGGCCTGCTTGCTGATGACATTCGACGGCAGCGTCTGCGCTTCGCTGGACATGCCCATGGACACCCCGGGGCCCATGGGCCCGCCGCCGCCCATACGGCACGAGCCCATGTCCGGCCCATTCGGGTTGCGGCAATTTTGGTTGCCGTCCTGTTGAAGTATAGTAGATTTTGGAGATTCTTGGTAAAGGAAGGTCGCTAAGCATAAAGAATATCGTACATTGACCGGACATTTCCTATCTCTATCGCACGTGAATAATTATATGGCTGTCTCGCTCGTACTCGCAGCTTTTACCGCTGAGATCGGAAATAGGAAATGGCGGGACAATGTACGACTTTCTACGTGTTTAGGTCCGTGCTTTATAGTGAAATTAATGAATAAATAGTACATTATTGCAGAGGCCGGGAAAGGGCAATTCGTGGATGAGTTTCGATTTTGTCGGACGACGCGAAGCGGAGTCCGACAAAGAAGACGAATCCACGAATTGCGATTCCTGCCGAGGCATATATAGTGCTTTTCTCCAAACATGCGAGGAAATAAGCTAAAATAATTATTATTTAAGCATCAAGCATCACTCAAATCAAACCTTCACATCCAAAATGTCAAAAACAATTTCCCTCTTCAATTAATTTTTAAAACTTAAAGGCACACACTTATTCTACCATTCAGTACCATTCAATATTCGTTCATTCATTATAATTGTGCAATATAGTTGGTCAAACCAAGTTTTCAGTCAGTAAGAACCAGGAAAACTATACCCATCCTTTTCTTTTGGGTGCTAGTACTAGTGTAAGACAAAGATAGTATGATTGTCTTTGTCTATGTTTGAAATGAGAAAGTCCTTTGACAAACTATATAAGCTTTATGAACACGGATGAGATTTAAAAAAAATATAAATATAATCTTTGATTTTATTAAGCAGTATTCGCACGATCATACACGTGAAAGTTAGCTGATCGGGTCGTGTAGAAGCGGCTCGCGGCAATAATAATTGGCTGTTTGCGTTTTTTATTATTAAAAAGTAAAAAATACTACAGTAATAAGTTATTACTGTAGTGTTTTTTTACTTCCCGTCCGCTAGAACAGGACAGCGATAGTTTGATGTTTTTTAATTAGAGTTTGACATTAACGAAGAACTTCCCGTACTATTTTTGCTACAGTAAGGTGAATATTTCCGAGCATATCGGAGAAAAAATATATTGACAACCTTGAAACCTTGACAAATAAAAGGACCTAAATTTTAATTTCAAAGAGCAGTGCAGATGACATTTTGCAATACGTATCTTAAATGTTGCCTCCACTTGTCATTTTTTAGACTGGCTATTGAAAGGAACTGGCTTTTCACAGATTCCGAAAAAATCACCGATATGGATGTTTAATTGTTTATGCGACCGTTGGATCAAAAGAAAAACTTTGTACCTATACGTAAATATACTTTTCCTTGTTTTATGTTTATGTCTGTGTGCATGTATTGTATGTGTTTGTTTATTGTGTTGTATTGTAATTATTGTGTTTAGTCACAACTATTTACATGGTAGTTTGGTGATATACCTGCATATTTCCAGATGATCCTCGCAGCCCGGTCTGCGGGTCTAAGATATCGTTGGAGTCTGATGAGAGCCTCTCGGACTTGAGAGACCCTGGCCCGGGCATGTCGCACGACGGAGACTTCGTTGGGTCACCTGTGGAAATTGACATGTGTTAATTTTTAATAAATTAAACAAAGAAGTAAGCCTTAAGGCCAGAGCACACTGGCTGCGTGTGCGTAGACGTGCGCGTGAGCTAAAATGTTAGAGCCCCACACGCACACGTCACGCATGCGGTGTGCCGTCTCTCATAGAGATCTGTATATTACAACACTCACGTGCACGTCTACGCACACGCATCCGGTGTGCACAGGTACTTATTCTTCTGTACAGAATTGGGGACTCCAAACTGTCAGCCACGCTTTTGGGTCTTCCGTTTTTTTTCGGGTCCGGTTTCTGTAGCATTTGGCTCTCCCTTACCTCCCCTTTTAGTTTGAAAACCCCTGCCCTTGACCTTAGTGGCAAATTCTTTACCGTTGCTAATCTCCGTCTTGATCCCATCGACCCCAGGTCCCCGCCAGAGTCCTCTTATTCCAGAGGTCAGAGGCTCCATTTTGACCCTGTATCACCTTCTCTAAAGGTACTCATACAGTGATTACTATTTAAACACTCACCATCGTTGTCCATGAGGCCATCGATCTCAGTCTTGATCCCGTCGACCCCCAAGTCCCCACCAGAGTCCTCCTGTGAGTGGGGCTCCATTTTGACCCTGTGTGCCGGCTCGTCGGGCTCCTTCTTCAGCGCCGCCGGGGTCGGCAGCGACGCTGATGGCGGGCGGGAGCCGTGGCCTGTTGGAAAGACATATTGAATAGGTAGTTCAGTGCCACTTAAGAACGTTTTTAGGGTTCTATACCCAAAGGGGAAAAACGGGACCCTATTACTACTCCGCTGTCCGTCTGTC
Organism: Cydia fagiglandana; assembly: GCF_963556715.1. Taxonomy (NCBI): domain Eukaryota; kingdom Metazoa; phylum Arthropoda; class Insecta; order Lepidoptera; family Tortricidae; genus Cydia; species Cydia fagiglandana. The sequence goes on along the minus strand of NC_085953.1, from coordinate 6,494,364 downwards.
TGTCTGGCAGTTGAACAACAACAGATACTAAAAACAGAATAAAAGAAATATTTAAATCCGGCTCCCTTACAACAAACGTGATTTTTTAGCCGTTTTTTCCGACTCGCACTTGTCCGGTTTTATTTATAAGTGAGCGACTAAAGTCTACTGAGCTTTATTGCGATCCCCTTTCCCCACGATGATTTCTTTTATCTAAGAGCAACTACTAAATATCAAGTGATATTTCGGCCATATGTTCCGAGAAACTCATTGGTGCGAGCGGTCGCCTGAGATTGAATTAAGCCAATGAAGATTATTGGCCATTTCTATGAGCCCTCCAAAAACGTGATAAAGGCGCCGGTTTTAAATACTCAAGTCTTGGAGTTGTGAGCAACATGACAGAATTATGCCCTGTTTGTAAATTATTAGACCAAAATGTAATAAACAGATATACAAAGCTTCCTTAATGCAATATAAAATAAAATTCAAGTCAGCAAAGCCCATTTACGACAATTTTGAGGTCTTAAAGGAATTAAAGGGGCCCACTGATTACCAGTTCGCCGGACGATATCAGCCTGTCAGTTGTTCGGAGCTGTCAAATTTTGCGTTTAACTGACAGTCTAATAAAAGTAATCTGTGGGCCCCTTTAAACATGTCGTCTTAAGTGGTCGATGTCAAAATATGAAGTTTGTTAGTTAATGTCTGCCTGAGGCATTTGCTAGGAAACAGGGTTTAAATTGCAAAACTTGTTACAATGAATTCCTGTTGAAGTTAATAATGAATAATGAAATCAAACTCATCATTATTTGTAACGCTTTGCCGGTAAAAAAAATACAATACTGGTGTATTTAGCCGGTAATATTGCTGTAAATGGTTAAATACTGTAACACCTGAGGTGGTCAAGTGGAAAAATATGTTTCGGCATAATTACGATGACTTATAATTTTGTAATCTTCATTTTGTCTCGGCGAGACGGAACATCCATAGAACGTCTAGTTGTGCAAGGAAGAGTGGGAGGTGACAGGGCTAGAGGAAGATCGGTAATGAGATGGACCGACCAAACCAAAGCCAGTGTGTCGGCCACAGTAAGCGAATGCTCACGGAAAGCATTTCTACGGGGAGGAATGGCGACGTGTCATTAAACGAGTCGCTTAAAAGTATACATAATGGCCACGACCACTCTGTCAAGACCACTCTGTAACGAAGAAGAAGAATCTTCATTTTGCTTCAATCGAAACTGGAAAGGTAAGTATGACTGATTTGTGATCAAGAGCATCACAAAAAAACCTGTTTAAACTTAACACTGTTTTATTTTATTTAGAACAATCGTTAGAAGGAATGTTTAAGGTAGATATCTAGGGATGGGATGCCGATTATCAGCCAAAAGATGGCATCAGTACGCACAAATTGTGGATTCTCACCGTTTCTCCCAAAATATAAACAGTTTCATAAGATGTGTTAATGTTGGCGAAAACAATAAAAAATGTTACGTCCAAATCGAAACATGTTTACAGTCAACAGTATTTCATTTCATTATTATCTGAATAGAACTGCAAAATATTGCAATTTCTTGTAAGTGTGCGTGAATGCACCTAGCCCTTGCGGGTTAGGTATTCAAAATGACCTACATAAGTTCCATGACGCTCAGCGATTTTTGGGCCATTTCGGGGCCTAGCTAAATTGGTTGTTCAATAGTTTCGCTAATGGAATGTCCAATTTAGCTAGAACCCTAAATGGACAATCAATAAATGGCTCAACAATCAAACGTGGCTGTGCATACTCTTATAGGCTCTCGCGGGCTTGGTTTCCGCAACTCGACGTCATATTAATGCGCCTATTTTGCGTGGTGATATAGGTTATAGGTTCTCGCATACTCTTTTATTCTCTTAACATTCAAGTTGCGTTTACTTCGTCCGTCAACAAGTTAAGAGGGCGTCGAGGAGGGTAAATTTTCAGATTCTGTCATATTACCCCCATTTCACACACAAACGCAGCTCACGCACACTACCTCAATTTACTGGGACAGGTCAGTGACCCCTAATATTTTTTTAAAAGGTGCTGTTTCGAGTTTAGTGTTAACTACTGACCTTCTTTGAGGAATTTAAACTGTCAAAGCTTTCCTTTGTGAGAAGACAGAGAAAAAGCACTTTTTATATATAGCTTTCCTTGTTTGTTCATGTCATGTCATAGGTATGTGACGTATTAGGTAATTAATTATTTTCGTTGTTGACTTTTGTATTAAGATAGGTACAGTCAAGGAATTTAAATTCCGACCCATTTCGTACTTTGTCACAGTGACAACCGTATGAGGTCTCTAGCGGCTTTCATATTGATTGTCACTGTGACAAAGTACGAAATGGGTCGGAATTTAAATTCCTTGACTATACAAAACGGCGACGCTCTTAACTGTCCATCGGTGGACCTTATGCCTTTTGTAATAAGGTTTACGAACTGTCAGTTAACAGTATGGTGGTGTGCGATGGTAGGTATGCGGTTTGTAGACATAGACCAAATTAAACCTAGGAGTTTTATTATTAAAGATATAAGAAATCGTCTACTTTACCTACTCGAAAAAAGTGGACTCTATCTAAAATTATCCCTTCATTAGTTATAGGTCTTGTAACATTTTTTTACAACTATAGATGCTTATTATATTTCACTTATAACTTAATTTTTAAAGCTCTGTTGATAATAAGGCTTTAAAAACATCTAATAAAATTCAGGTACTACACTTATACTTTTGTAAGTCAGTAAGTGATGCTTACTTAAAACTTATCGGGAAATCAAATAACTCATAATTACCTATATTAAAATATTTAAATTTACTAATTCATCTCATACGTTCAATAAGGCCCGGGACTGGGCCTTGTCACCCGCACCGACAGAGGGCCTTTTTAGCCCTACGTAATATTAAAGAATTTGTGTCCTGTGTCCCGGATAGTATGGGTTCTGGTCCATGACGCGTCCTGAAGTAACTTATACAGGGTGTAATCGTTAAGTGTGGCCAGGCTACAATTCCGTAAATATAACAGATATCAGAAAACTTCAAATTGATATCGAAAGTGCGTTACCTAATGAGTAAAATTACATTAATAACTTTTTTTTAAATAAATGCAGAAATATCCCAAACATTAACTTCAAATCAAACCCTCCCATACATTTAGTACGACGACTCAACCCTCAAAGAACGTCGGTGTTGTAAGAGACAAAACTGCTTGAGATTCATTATTTGCCATAATAAACTGTAATAAAATAATAAAACTACCGTTTATGAAATAATAAATATAACACTTATTTTTTAAGGAAGTACATTTTTTGTTTACAGTAGTTTCTCGAAATGACGCCCTTCTTGTGCGATACATTGACGGGCCCCCTTAAATATTTCTAAATTAACTTTGCGGTGTGATTAAAAAATAAATGTTAGATTTATTATTGACAGTTGAACACTGACTTGAACATAAGTTCAAGAATAACAGAAAATATTACCGGGCCTTATTAGCTTTTATCATGAATTAATTTCATCTTCAATTTAAAATGGTCTATAGTAAAATACGGCCTACATGAGTCATGGAAAAACAAATTGTATTTTATTTAGAAAGTACTTATAATATATGTTGTTCATAATCTTCAGTAAGCTGACTTCTAGGAGTCTATCTATTATAATTAATGTAGATTGACAGTTTACTTAGCAAATTGTACTTTTATACCTTTAGGTTTTATGTCGGAAATATTTCAGCCAATTTGGACTGAAACAAGCATTTGAGCGTAATTAATGATGTTTACTGATTGTTAATCTTAAATATATCTATTATGTAGGGCACTTAAATTATTTTAGCGGACCGAGCGGATATGTATGTTTGTAGACCACTTTTTTATTTAAATAATTAAATTGTAATTCATTCAAAAAAAGGTTACTACAATTAGGGATATAGATACCTCACCTACCTTATTACAAAGCATTACAAAAATGTCCAAAGGCCAAAGCCACGCTGATAAGACATAAGACCTCATAAATACCTATAAATAAACGTTCACTGAAAAAACCCTAAGGCATTTCTGATAAGTAATTATTCTTCGTTACTGAGTTATCGTTTTGCACCGAATATCAATGAAATAAAAGCACGTTAATTTGATGGATACATTTATATAAAAATCGTCACATGGAACCAATATAGGTACTCGTAAGCCAGACCACTGCTGGTATTGGCTTTAAATATCGTTCTTTCAACTGATAATATAGCCACAAAAACTCGCTGAGACTGCAGGTCGAGTCTTGATTTCAATTTCTTGATGATATATCATTGAATTAACTTTCAAAGCACGTGATAGCTCTCAGAATAGCAACAAAACTGGTTGAAACTAAGTATTTTATTGCTCATATTATGTGAACAACATTGCTTCGTCTTCATAAATAAAATTTTAATAATTTATATTGTTTACGTTAAAATGTGAAGAAATTTGTTGATAAATTGTCTATCTAGTATATTGACATTATGTCATATATGTTTTTAAAATGACGTAATATGAATGCCAGCACAATGAAAATTTATTCCAATAAGATAAAACAAATCTTCAAACTTTTTTCATTTTTAGTGAATTAGGAAGAAACTAATTACACTGATTTGGTTGTGTTCGTATATTTTATAAATAATTTGTTATATTTTTAAAGTATTATGACTTATGAATAAAAACAAATCAAAATTTTAATGACTCTGGATCTCCGTGTGACATTATTCATTTACCCTGTTTATTTTGAACACAGTTTTTCACTGGTATCATCATTCGTATACGGACATGAATTTATGTCATAAATGAAATGTCAAAATGGGAGATTTTAAGTACGCGTCCGCTCCGGACGGCCCACAGCGGGCATCTGATTCAAAGGAGAATTTGACAGATATGGCGGATGTATGGAAATTTTACGAAAGTTTACGTTTACGATTGAATTTCTCTGTTGTCTTTAAGAGGAAAAATAGGAAAAGCCTGATTCGTTGTAGTCCAGTTATCTGGCTTTCGAAATCACTCGATTTTATAGCTTGAGCATCGAAATTTTTATACAAATTTTACTAAACGCTGACACTCGTTCATCCCGTTTTAGGTACAACTTTGCATGAGTGTATTTATTATATTGTAAAAGATTTCAAATTTTCAAGGGTGATTCGTTGTAAACACACTCTTTGGGATAATAATGATATTTATTATAATTTTTTTTATCAAGAGATGTGGACGCTAGCGACTAAACGGTGACTGCCTTTTTCGCTGATTTTGCTCGATGCAGTCTTAACAGTTGTTGTCAGTCGAAAAATACATGAATAAAAATAAAATTTAGAAATAACATCAATTGTTACATAATTGGTATAAATTACACCTACCGACGAGTGCCAATTATGCATATTTTCCAACTTGTTAATTTTGGTACATTGCCAATTTTTTTATTGACCGGGCATAGCCAAATAGCCATAAGGGGCCTTACTTACGCGGTTATGACACTGATAAGGAAGCACGAGGCTCCGATGTGTGAGCGAGACATCATTATGCACGTGTAGCATGTCCCGCTCGCACACCGGAGAGGCGTGGATCCGCATCTAATGTGAAGACCGCCTTAGGCAGCCGTCCCACCGTCAATGACAAGCGAGAAGCTATATTTATTATACAGAAAAGAACAGGCTCATATCGCGGTATTTAGAATAAATAAATAAATCTTTATTATATATTTTAAGATATTCAAGGTTCGTGATACAGGCGATGGAGCCGCCCGGTAAGCAGAATATTATGTGTAAAGTTATAATCAAAATAAAAAATAAATACTTGTGTTGGGAGGCGCCGACCTTCACTTGGTTTATAAGTACATTTTTTTTACGAGCCCCGATGCAAATTATTTCGTCTAGTTCCACGCAACAATTTTGTTTATTTTAATAAATTTTACACATGAACATAAAATGATCTAGTAATGGGATGTTTATTTTGATCGTATAATAAAATTGCATGAGACTGTTATTGTTGAAAAAACGTACTTTTCAAAAACGTTGTCCAAATCATATTGTCCTCTCCTACAGCACTGCTGCATACATGGGCTCGAAACAAAATTGTCAGTACATTGGCAGAGTCCTGTTGCTTTCCCTAGTAATAGCCCTTTTCACATATGTTGTAATCCTACCCGTCAATAAAAAAATAAAAACTCGTATTTTTTTTTCTTTCAGTACAAACGGTATTTCTTGTATTTGGATTTAGTTATTGCTGAGTATTACCATATAAAATTAAATTACATTAGTATAAGCATTAAATATTAGTAATTTTTAACTAAAACTTTATTTTTGAACAAACGCGAGAACCTCAAAAAATGGTCTCACTAGACGAAAACATATGCATCGGGGCTCGTATTATATTATACTAGTTTTCTAATATTCGGACTATTGTAAAATTAACTTTCGCAAACTAGGCCCGGTGCCCTTCCAGTGCTATATGTGACCTCTTTCACACAAGTTGGAATATTACAAAATGCAAACCTGCCGAATCGGCCCTTACAACTCCGAGCGTTAAGGCCTGTCTCCACATTGCAACACGATCAGATCAAGTTGGCTCGCGAGCCAACCCGGTATCCATTGCGCGCGGCTGTCTCGCGAGCCAATGTTCGATAGTTTGCCGCGCAATATGGACACAGGCCTTTAGTTTTAAAATAAATAAACTCACTGATTCCACTCCAATAAACCGTATCTAACTAAATATAATATTTCTATTAGATCCAGTCTCGTATTCTGTACAGCTGTACACCATCAAGAAGAATTGATTACACGCATGGACGATAACTTATGCTTTCACCATCGCATTTCTATTGTTCTTTTTATTCAATACGATCGTACAAATGTCTTGATCTTGATATATCGGAGCAGCCAAGGTGTTCACAATATCTGAGCACGCACTCTAACGCCTTGACAATAGAGGCGGGTTCAGATATTTGTGAGCGCCTTACACGCTCCGATATATTTGATGGCGACTGTACAAATGAATGTTATCTCGAGATGTATTTGTTTTAAGGTGCATTAGAAGGCTCGAGGTAAAAAAGGTCATACGTAGTAGCTTAGTATCTTGATTATATAATACCTTTAAACGAGCAAATCTGGTTTATTAAATATATATAATATATATATATTATATTTCGGGGATCTCGGAAACGGCTCTAACGATTTCTATGACATTTGCTATATGGGGGTTTTCGGGGGCGATAGATCGATCTAGCTAGGTCTTATCTCTGGGAAAACGCGCATTTTTTAGTTTTTATATGATATTTTAATTAAATCATGAATATTTTTTTCGCACTCTCCGCACGCAACTGAAGAAGAGTCGTCGTCAGATATATCAAAGCGTCCAAGTTATACAAAAATATCTGAACGAAGCCTATTACTCTATCTATTTGATAAAAGCTACAATTTACGGGAGCCCCCTTTAATGACCGGCCAGGTCTTGACCCCACGCTAGTGACCCTGCCTATGAAGACGGCAGTCCTGGGTTCGAATCCCGGTAAGAGCATTTATTTGTGTAATGACTGATGAGCACAGGTATTTGTTCTCGAGTCGTGTTTTTTAGGGTTCCGTACCCAAAGGGTAAAACGGGACCCTATTACTAAGACTTCGCTGTCCGTCCGTCCGTCCGTCTGTCACCAGGCTGTATTTCAGGAACCGTGATAGCTAGACAGTTGAAATTTTCACAGATGATGTATTTCTGTTGCCGCTATAACAACAAATACTAAAAACAGAATAAAATAAAGATTTAAATGGGGCTCCCATACAACAAACGTGATTTTTGACCAAAGTTAAGCAACGTCGGGAGTGGTCAGTACTTGGATGGGTGACCGTTTTTTTTTTGCTATTTTTTTTTTTTTTTTCATTATGGTACGGAACCCTTCGTGCGCGAGTCCGACTCGCACTTGCCCGGTTTTTACGTACTCGGGTATTTGCATATTACATACATACATATGTATGTAATATACAACGGTAGGTACGAGTATATACTCGTACCTACCGTTGTCTGGGCAGCCACAATACAAGCCTCCTTTAGTATCTAGTAAGGTTTATTAGTCATAGGTATATTTCTCTCTCTGCGCCAATTGTAGATATCTCTGTTTGGCCCTATGGTTGACTGGCAGAGAATGCCATTTGGCATTAAGTCCGCCATGTTGTATATATTTTGTGCAATAAAGTTTAAATAAAAATGCCTTGGAAAAATACATAATATTTGAATAAAAACGCCAATAGACACCAAATAAGCGTTTTAAAATGTAATTTCAGTACAAACGGCAACACTCCTAAAGGCTGATTCAGACGGCGCGCGAACTCGCATGTGATTTTAGTTACATTGCGGACTGTCGGTTACGTCCAATTCAACCGACCAATCAAAACCCGCAATGGTATGAAACTCGCATGCGAGTTCTCGCATCGTCTTAATCAGCCGGATCAGCCCTACCTAAGTGTATGTACATTGGTGGTCCTTATTACAAAAGGCATAAGGTCCACGTACAGTTAACGGTAATCCCCATACAAATTTCCACCTCCCTTTTTACACCCTTTAGGGATTATTTTTGAGATTAAAAGTATCCTATATTCTTTCCTGGGACACGAACCATCTCTATACCAATTTTTTTCATATTTTATGTGTTTTTACTTCGGAATGGTGCTGGAATAATATCATAAATGAATTCAACATCCCCGATTTATACGAAAATGATACCAAACTTGGCCTAGTAGCTAAAATGATATAGATATCAAGATAAAGTTGAGAGCCCCCCCCCCCCCTAAAAATCTCGGTGGCTCCACTTCTTAAATCCATCCTTGGGTCCTAATGACCAATCCTGCCAAAGGAAATCTCTTGTTCATGCAACGCCGTGGTTTAGGGCTTCCACCGTCGACTAATAAGGTCCACCTTTGTACAGTTAACAGTGTGGGGTACTCACCAGGCTCAGCGGAGTCGCTGGGCTCGTCCTTGAGGCGGGCGCCGCCGCCCTTCTCCTTCTCCTTAATCATACCCCTACGTGCCTTCGCCAACTTGACTGTACAGACAAACGGACAAAATTAAGTCTAGCTTGCGACAAAAGGCAGGTTGTAATGTATGAAACCTCATAAGGGATGTCACATTGCTCCGCACGCATTCGACGTGAAGTCCCTTTTGAGAATTTATATGTTACAACGCCTACCCACGCATCTTGTGTAGCTTTGAAAGAGTAACATTCAATTAAAATTAGTAACTTAAATACTAGGAAATAATATCGTATTGTATTTAAAAAAAAAACAAAGAGGAAAGCCTTATCGCACCCAACAAAATATTTGTGAAACTGTGACGTTTATCCTGTATTTTTAAAGAATTTAATAAATATCTGTCATTTTCACCACCAACAGAATAGGTACATGTTTGGGAATTGGTTAGGATATCATCCCCAGTGCAAATCTGTGAGTATAGCCAGGATTCCATGAACGTAATCCCTTCGAATGATTTTATGTTGGAAACAAAAAATGTTTCCTATGGTGTTAGAAAAACACTTTTACTGTAACAACTTTTATACTACCTTCTGTAACATTTTTTATTAATTTATATATTTACCTACACGGATGATGGCAGCCATAGACTGTATACCAATTCCGGTGTCACTTATACAATGAAAGTTTTGATCATTTTATTCTTGCCAGCTTTTGTGAATCAGCCATGATCAAAACAGTTTTGTGCCATTGAGGATCATGACAATCATGAAATGAGGAATGAGGTAGTGGTTAAATTATGACTATAGAAATGGTGTTTGACATGAATTCAAGCTTTGACTATGTAATTTCATCAGATCATATGCTTGTAAATTTCATCATACACATGTATGGGGTTGAATGGACCCCATATGTTGACCCCAACAGTGAACATTTATGGGTATGGGTTATGTTACACACAAACAACTATGGGTCTGGACCCATTGGTGGGTCGCGAGCAAATACTAAGTGGGCCCTGAAACTACTATAAAATCTGAGTGTTGCCAATAATTGGTATTATATGCCACAATTAAGACGGCCAAGAGTTGGGTCCCAAAATTGACAGTTTTTGTTAGGTGGGTAGCAGCTCTGTCAACTTTGGGAATCATACTGGCAATGAAAATAATGTTTTGTATTGGTCTCATTTTATACATGGATTAGTGTTAAGCAAGTTACTTGCATCTAGTAGCAAATCTATGAACTCACACTCACACTAATCAATGTGTAAATTGGGCCTTAACTAAAATCAAGTCATGCATTGTTTATTTACCTTTTGATGCAATAAAATGAGATATTACTTATATCAATGATATTCATATTTTGTGAAAAGTAATTACTTGTACATTGAAATACAGTTGATGCTCATTTTTGTGATAAGGCTGATATCTACTACTGATTTTGCGTTGTTTACCATTCTCAGGTTATCTTGAATACAAAATAGAAATATTTGAAATTATTGTTTACTTTACTCTTTCACAAAAATCACATACATTTTTGATTATAGGTACCTATATGCGATTAGTGAATGATGATATTTAAAAAATTAGGTATAATTTTATGTCAATGAAGACTTTCATAAAAAAAAGTATTTTACTAGAGTTATATTTAAACTTATGAGGTAGCAATTTGATTAATTAAAAAGCAGATTTTAAGGGTTATGTTGTCTATATTCTGTCAATGATCAGGTTTTAATAGTTTCCCGGTCAAGTTTCAAAGCATATCATTTACAAATGGCACATTATTTTATTTTATGACGTGTTATGATGTTAGATTGTCACAAAAGGAAGGTGGAAAGAGTTATGTTGAAAATTATCAGCATCTTTCATGCCATCATATACTAGAATTACTAATTAGGTACATGTTCAGGATAGATTTGTCCTTTCATGAGTTGAATGTGGGTTTGTTTGGCTCAGAGAGCACTCCCAAGGTAGAATATTAAAGATATGATGGTTGTGAATGAGTAAACACCGTCAAAACGCGTTTGTATACATACGTTACGACGACGCCTTTCGTCACGGTGCCGTTATTGGCACATGGCCCGACAATCCACGGAACGGCACTTCATTACGAGAATTTCATTATGCACCAAACGATCCAGAGATTAGTATAAATAGAGATATGTAAAAACCTTGACGGACGGAACGACGCTGGCCTCCGTGCCACGACCCGCGCCGTATCAACACAACCACCTCTGATTTAATCCAGATATTCAATTAAAACGGGAATACACCGCAATATCCCGTAAAAATTCCTCGTTTAAACTCCATACATAAACAATGAGATCGGGTGTAGACTGTCGCAAGCACACCAAACACACGTTTATTATGGCCGATTTATTGCCTCAGGTACGCCGTCTCGACGAATCGACACCTCCGGAGAAAGCGTCTAACATTATTTTATATCATTCGTGTGATCTAATTAAGGTATAACGATGGGTATGCAGCAAGAAACAAAAAATCAGGATCGCTGACATTTTTGTTTATGGTACATCGAGTCGACGAGATCCAGAATCCACAAATAGCGAATAAACGTACACGATTACCGCCTCCCGACGGATTCACTAGCACTTGATAACACCAAACACTGCGTTTCTTCTCATTTATGAAAGTTTCATTGTTAAAATATACCTGATTTTTAATTTCTTTCTATCAGCATTTAACACAAATCACCACGCACACACAACATAACACATATATGTGCACACATGGATACTTGAGACAATTTTCCTTCACAAAACAACAAAAAATGTTCAAGATTGCTCAGCGATTCACAAATGTTTGGCGCTAGTGTCGTGTAGGCCAAGAAAAAGATTATAAAGCTAGATACTCACTGAACGTGAATAACGGAATGTGAGTTTTTGTACTATTTTTTGTAGTACCCAATTGGTACCTGTCAGAGTGCAACGCTTTTATTTATGAAAGGTGTTCAGATATCTAGTTCATATTATTATTTAAATGACTCTTCAAGTTTTTTGTAAATGTAGTATGTAGTCAAATAATATGTAAATGAAGTAAAATACTATCTCGAGTGTATTTGTTTACCATTCTAAAAGTCTTACGAAGCAATCTAATTTTAGCAGATTCTAATAAAGGAATAAATAAATGAAACATATAATGAATAATGATTCTCATTTGAATTATCATCCATTAATAATTAAAGTCTGGTTAACACAACTTGTCACTCAGTAACAACACGGTAACGAAAAAAGAAAACTATACTTCTGCTTTTCTTTTGGGTGCTAGTACTAGCGTAAGACAAGGAAAGTATGATCAAAGAATATAATACTCACTAGGAGAAGAACGGTAACTCCATACAAAAAAATGTCCCCAACCGTTTATACGTTTATACTACTGGCGCCCTCGATGTGTACCAATGGAACTAAAGTTGACAACCGGTTTAGCCTGGCGGGTATTGGTATTATAGGTATATAGTAATTATGTTGATAAACATATTTGTTATCTTCATATCACGAAATATATGAAAGATGCAAATATTACCCCTTGTTTGTGGTATTATCTATTGATTTAAATAAAAGGCATATTTATGTTTATAACATTGTATTATGTTTTACATATAGAAATATACACTGAAAATTAAACCCTGACAACTTAATAAAAATAGACATTAATAAAGCGCATTCACAAAGTTTTCAGTATTATATATTAGGCATGCCTACCTATTACACTTTACACACAGATACACTACACTTTACACACGGCATTTTACACAGATTTCTAACTTGTATTCATTCATACATTTCTTCACGGTTAATTAATACGCTTTCCAGATGCGTTATGACTCGGTTCCTTCTGAACCCACTAAAGCTGTATAAATTTCACTCTGGCTGCTTCAACAGCCGTTGCTTCGCATTTAGCACATTTTCTATGTGCATTGCTGTAATCTATGTAGGTACAGACTTACAGTCTTAAGTGGTTGTACCGCTACGTTGTATTTATTATTTAAAGATTTAATAAATAAAATTTTCGTTATGAACTTTAACCACAGCAGTTGGACAGAGTAATTGACAAATATATTTTTTTATTATGGTGGGTAGACGTACCTACCCTCCATATATTTTATGAATATTGACAAAGACAGTTGGAAGAAAATATTCATTATAAAACTTACTTAATCGCGTGTAATTAAGTTTTAAGCGTTTTAAGTCCCGTTTTATGATGAATTATGTATAAAATTCGTGATAATTTAAATCAGAGTTGGGAGCAATGTTGCTGGAGAAAAATGTTTTTATTTTTATTACTCGCAACTTTTTCTCGGAGGCCAACGCACACATAGAAGCTTCAGGCGCACACATGCGCAATTATTTGGGGACATAACTTTCTTAGGAAGTGAACAGGCCTTGAGTATGATTCCCTCTGTCTATGTATGAAATGAGACAGTCCTGGGCCGAACTATAACAATCTTTCATAATACTATTAAATGGTACCTACGCGCAACGGAATATTATGTAGAATTTTGCCGCAGTGTTATCTAAAAATAATAATTACGCGATAATATTTAACATGTATTAAAACTGTGACTAACCAATAGTGTGGAAATAAATAAGGCTACATGTACATTAACTTAAGGAATACATTTTTAATCCTTGACATCATTTATTTAAATTTAATTATGGGAACCCTATGTGCTGTCATTAATCATTTATCCTTTTTTAACAAGAGTTTGTCTTGGGATCCCAGCTGAGACAACAATAGTAAACCGCATGGCCTTTTTTAATTGCGCACATTTATATGTAAGTGACATATTGGCGTGATTTTTATATTTTTAATTAATCTTATATCCATGCGAAGCAAAGGAATTTTGCGTTTTTTTTCTCATGTCACCGTAATCTCCGATATTGCCATATAAGAAATTAGTATGTTATCTATGATCGACGTAGCAGATTGTCTATGATGTACGGTGAAGGGAGGAGGGACGGACGGATATCGCTTCGTTGACGCCTAAAATAATTATTTCATGGTGTTTTGTGATAAAATCCATATATGCGGAATAAATTTAGTGAATTTATTAAATACTTCGACTGTGTTCGTGTGTAAATGTGTAATTAGGTGGCTTATTCGTTAATCTCCACTGATTACATTCCGACCGCTCCCTCGCGCAAAGTACGTCAGACGTTAAGTATTTTTCGTACTGTTTGTACTACTTGCGATAGTAGGCCGTAATAGTAAAAGCTGTTGGAAAGTGCATTTGTACGGGAAATTGTCGGTGTAAAAAACTATCTCACGTTCCATTTATCTGAAAGCGCTATGAGTTGATCGTTTAAGTTTGTGAGATATTGTCGTTTGTGGCCATTTTTCGGTGAGTATTCCTGCATTTGTATTTACGTTTTGAAAGCCTATAGTAGCGTGCGAAGCGCTAGAACATGTTGGGCTGGCCGTTTTGTGCTTAGAGTAACATTTTCAACGCTAAACCGTACTACAATATGTATCAATGAACCGCTATAGTATAGGTCTACCTACTACGTGATACTCAAGTCACGTTTTCTGAATAAACGGATAGATTTTCTATAGCATCAAGTTTTCGCGCATTTTTCCTTAGTATGCTCGTGCAACACTACTATTTGATGAAGTATTCATTCAGGAATTTGTGTAAATTGTTAAGTATGTGGTGTGTCAGTAGTTTTTAATAGTGAAGTAGTGTCTACTTTTAATTTTGCGTTCTATTGATTCTTTATGAGACTATGTTGCTAAAACTAACTGTAATACCGGTACCTATATGACTATGTATGCAATAGTTGCCCTCAATCATAGATAATACCTAAATGTAGGATGTAACAAAATTAGTGGGGATCCATTTAGGGCATAAATTTGCACAAACAAATAGGGATAATCATCCAATCTAAGTGTGTTGAAGTATTTTTATTCGTAAACCTGTTTGTCCCTCTTTATCCACTATATTTTAGTAATTTAATTAATGATCAACTCTAATTAGAATTCCTAGGATTTTTATCACTAATATTTGTACCCTTATTTGTATGTAAATCAAGAATTAACATGTATCTAAAATATGATTGGATGGAAATTTAATAATTTATAGAAAGTTATAATTCCTAGAACACTAAAATTATGTTTTAAGACACCTGAAGGGACAATAATGGGCTGGGGCCGGTTTCTCAAAAGCTTGTAACTTGTAATACAAGGGGAAGTCCCTTTCTAACAAAAGCTGTCAAAAAGTGTCATCCGCTCATATTACAAGTTACAAGGTTTTGAGAAACGGTCCTCTGCTGGTAAGATATTAAATACAGCTAGAATCCTGCTCTATTGACCAGTGGCGGCGCGTCAAACATATCCGTAGGCAAGCCGGGGCTAATTTGGCGTACATATTTCCTTTGCAACTCTGCTCAAACGTCTAAAAACAGGCAAGCCAGTGGGAATCGGCTTTTATGGATGCGCCGCCACTGCTGTTGACAAACAACAATGAGGTACCCATTGAACATCACAGTTATTCAGGTATAGGCTCAGTACTTCTGATTATGCTAGAAAACTAAACATGTTTCAAACCTATACAAAACCCTATGAATTTGTATACACAATGTATTATTGATTTGCATGCAACCTCAAGGGCCCCTATTCATAAATGCCAACACAATTGATCATTTACTTTGTATAGAATAATCAACAATGTACATGCCTTAGTATTTTGGTGCTGCGAGTACTTGTTTGCAATTGTGTGGAGTCTATTTGACAAAGCTAATAGGCATGTCTCATCGGCTCACATTTGGCAATGACTATTCACAAAAAAAGGCAAGTAATGGCTTACTAATAATATACTTAAGTGTATTTATATAATAAAATATTTTTATGCCATATTGGTTTGTTCGTTTGTTATAGAGAACCCCCACTGCTTCTGCTCCGGCTCCGTCACACAGGCGCATTTTGCGGGCGGCGCGTAAGCGGGGCGCACTGCTTTTACATTTAAAACGCTCACGCCCCGTCCGGAAAACGCGCCCGTGTGACGGAACCTTAAATGTCGAAAACACAAAAAAACTACATATAATAAAAAAATGTTGCCCGTTTTGCCACCCTATCGATACTCCACTGATTGGAGAGCGCGTTATACTGGTTTATCTTCATGTTCGACTCCTGTTAGGGTTTGGAGCGACATCCCAGCTAATTGCCATCGCAATTAACCTGGTTATAGTGATTATCATATTCATAGTCGCTGTGAACGCGACTAACATTGTTTTTAAGACAAACAATAGGTATTTTAACATTTCTTTTAATGTAAGAGCTACAATTTCTTGCGACGTTACTCGCTTTTACTTTTTTACAGGCTTGTAAGATTATGTTTATCAGATTAATGGGCTTGCATGGTCACGTTTATGTCTGGGTTATCAAATTTCGTTATTAGTTTTCCTCGTATCTAACTGTATTTGTAAATCTTTACGTAAGTGTTGGCGGGCGTTTGATTGTAGAAAACCGAATTCAAGGCATTTTCAGTCAGTGTAGGAAGGTCGCGAAATTGGTGATATTTTTCTTACCCCCACAATCTAACCCCCCTCTAAACGATCACATAATTTCTGGACGACCCCTTAGCATTGTAATGTGTTGTTCCAGGTACATTTGTAGGTGAATCTTCGAACAGTGATGGCGTTAAGTCGACAGAGACACTAGGGAAGGCTGGACCGACATGATAGCAGCATCAGCAGCGCAATGGACGGCGTAAAGAAAATACATTCGGGGACATTGTACCGGTGAGTACTTGACTTGATATAGTCAGTTAAGGCGAAACAGGAGCTGAGTTTTAAATATTTTAGGTAAATATACCCGTCTCGCTAACGGAGGCGGCCCCTAAAACTAGTGCGACAAGGCGAAAAATCCTGCGTAAAAATCTCTAAAATTGAGGTTTCGTACTCGACTGTATCCTCCTCCAAAACTTAAGCAAGCGTAACCAAATTTGGAAATCTAAATGATTATGAAATTATCTGTGTCGGACCGTTTTGCTTTTTTGGCTAATTGATATCAGTTTTGAATACTACGCCTCTCATTGCGGTATAGTCAATTAGGCCATTTAAGCCATTTTTGAAGGGCTCTAGCGCCTTAAGAAACAAAAATATCAAAAAAAGCAAAACGCTCCGACACAGATATTGATAATATTAATCTGTGTTGAAAAAATCATTGCTCTAGCATCAAAACCCACGGAGGAAACAGTCGAGTACGTTTGTATGGAAAACTGACTACTCCTGTTGGCTCTTAATAGCAACTAGTGTCCAACCGATATTATGGTTTTAATTTGGGCGGAGTTCAGCATAAAAATCATGTTTACGTCGAAGCTTCGGTTTCGGCTTCGGCTAAAAAACTGCCGGATCTACTGGCCGCGCAGAAACTGTATTTTCGAAAGTTCCGACTAAAGATTCGGTTTCGGCCGAAACTAGAGCAAAATCGAACTTTCGGTTTCGGTGCGTGCTGCGACTTTTTAAAATTCGAGGTATGCCCATGACAAACGTCCCAAGCAAAGTGTCTCAGAGGCTTTCGGATGTAACATGTAAACTTGGTACGACAAGGTCCCATCGGACTTGGAACGTCTTAGCGAGATGGGACTTTATTTAAGAGAGGCTGTGTTAAATCTTTACGTGGTTTACGGCGGCTTATCTTAAAAGAGCTCTCAGTCTAGTGGCGTTGTTCATAAACGCATAACTGGCCTGAATTAGCTATGAATCGTTTGTCTTTATCTGTCATATTGATTGACTTATGTATATGTAAGAAAGGGATAAAACAATTAAACTGAATTAGGCCCGTAAAGTTTTATGAATACTTTGTCCCAATTGTCAACCCTAGCCACCGCATGTAACTTTCATATAGTATAGACCCCCTTATATGTCTATCTATATTAAAGTTACATGCGGTGGTTAGGGTTGACAATTCATCACGGTCACGGTTCATGAGATACAGCCAGGTTACAGATAGACAGACAGACGAAAAGCGAAGTCTTACTAATAGCAGTCCGTTTTTACGGAACCCTAAAAAGGAAAATGTTGTGTGGTCGGCCTTACGAGGTTACGAGGCTTATTTATTAAGTTGACAACCCCAGTCAAAGTACATTACACGTGTATAGAGGTGTGTATCTGCCCTGAATGGCTGTCAATCAAACGGATGGCACAACATGCAAAACGAAGATGGATCACTTTTGATCTTACACACGCTGATGGGAATGTCGAATCTTTAGGCCCTATTCGACGTGTTCTAATAACAAGTCGTGACATCTCATTCTTCAATTCTCATAGTAATATCCGAGAGGCGATATCGCCGCTATTTGATTAAAGGGTCAAACACATTTTAGAATAAATGTCACTTCTGTAGACAATATACAAAAAGACTGCAACCTGGGTAAGTATATATCACGTTGTCCTATCTGAGTCTTAAGTACTGAAAAAGTATACCTATTTCCATCCGTGCGTCGTAAAAATTAACTTTATTAGGTTGTCTTAATCTTAACTTTGCGAAGTCTACTGGAGAGACGCGAACGAGTACAGCGTATGACACAAAAAAACCAGCGATGTCACGATCATACTAAACAAATCACGAATCGCGGCACTTAATGCCTTGTATTATTATTTTGTTATTGTTTAGCAAAAACATTGTAAGTATTCCTATGTCGTAGTATATGCCGCTACAATTCGCTATATTTTTATTTTTAACCGACTTCCAAATCCCAAAGGAGGAGGTTATCAATTCGGTTGTATGTTTTTTTTTTAATTTTTTTTTTCATTTTTTTTTTTTGTTTATTTTATGTTTGTTACTCCATATCTCCGTCATTACTGGACCGATTTTGAAAATTCTTTTTTTGATTGTATGTATATGCACACAGATTGGTCCCGTTTTTGTCAAAATCCAGTTCTGATGATGGGATCCATGAGGAATCGACGGAACTCCTCAAATCTTAAAGGCATACATATAGTGATTTTTGTGTTTTTATCAACAAATCAAGCATATACATTCAAAAACGTGACATTTGATGAAGTGGAACTGCTGATGATGATCAGAACGGAACTCTTCAACGACGCATAGTTCACCTTTGGCGATTTGTCCTCTTCGTTATGTTTGTTAAGCAAGTTAAGTTTTTAAGCCACATTTTTGTCAAGCTTGAGTTCTGATGATGGGATCCATGAGAAATCGAGGGAACTCCTCAAATTTTAAAGGCATGCGTATAGAGATTTTTGTATTTTCATCAGAAAATCAAGCATTTTCATTAAAAACTGTCGCATTTGATGAAGTGGAACTGCTGATGATGATCAGAACGGAACTCTTCAACGACGAATAGTACACGTTTGGCGATTTGTCCTCTTCGTTATGTTTTTTAAGCAAGTTAAGTTTTTAAGCCACATTTTTGTCAAGCTCGAGTTCTGATGATGGGATCCATGAGGAATTGAGGGAACTCCTCAGATCTAAAAGGCATGCGTATAGAGATTTTTGTATTTACATCAGAAAATCAAGCATTTTCATTAAAAACTGTCGCATTTGATGAAGTGGAACTGCTGATGATGATCAGAACAGAACTCTTCAACGACGTATAGTTCACGTTTGGCGATTTTTCCTCTTCGTTATGTTTGTTAAGCAAGTTAAGTCACATTTTTGTCAAGCTCGAGTTCTGATGATGGGACCCATAAGGAATCGAGGGAACTCTTCAAATATTAAAGGCATACGTAGGTATAGATTTTTTTGTATTTTCATCATAAAATCAAGCATTTAAATTAAAAACTGTCGCATTTGATGAAGCGGAACTGCTGATGATGACCAGAACAGAACTCTTTAACGACGTATAGTGACATGTTTGGTGATTACGAATTTCGATTTTGACTTGCCGTTAAGGCTCACTTGCACCATCCCACTAACCCGGGGTTAAGCGGTTAAACCGTTAACTCAGTGTTATATTGTACTGGTAACCATGATAACTTCAGGTTTAACCGGTTAACCCCGGGTTAGTGAATGGTGTAAGTGGCCCTAAGTGGGTTAGGTTAGAACTGCGAGCCTTTGCAGAAATGAAATGCTACTCGAAAAGTGGGTTTGATTAGGTTCGATCGATCCTCACAGAACCGAACTACTATCAGAGAAGTGGGTTAGGTTAGGCTAGAACTACGACCCTTACAGTAGCGAAATGCTAGTAGAAAAGTGGATGGTTTTACCTCCTTTTCTACATAGTGTACCATCTACAATAATTCACCGGCCCCGATAGAAGTCGGTTTTTTTTTCTTAAAAATTATGTTCTCCTCTTCTTCTTCAGCGTGTGCTCGCCCACCGTTGGGCATACGCCTCTCCAATCTCTCTCCATTTTGAGCGGTTGTTGTTCACCCTTATTCAGACTGGTCCCGCAGTCTCCTTTATGTCATCGGACCAACGGGCGGGTGGTCTGCCTACACTGCCTATCTTGTTATCCAAGCTAAATCACATTTACCGACCATATTTCTATTTCTTGAAGAGCTACATCACTTTTTCTTTTGTCCATATTTGACATCTATTTCAGTTTAGAACAATTCCAGGCATGGCTCACTCCTCGATATCGTCGCGTCGCTACAAGTACATGCGGCCCACACCAATTTTGGTGTCCAGCCATAGTAGTTGTCGCGCACCGATACGGAACGGACGCCTGCTCGCGCTTGCGCCACCTAGAAGTCATATCTGTCGTAATAGACGCGTTTTGTTAGAGAGTGAACCTTCTTTACCTATACTTCGTTTTTTTTAGCATTAGAAATAAGGTAAACAATCTTGATGTGTCTTTT
The DNA here is from genome assembly GCF_963556715.1 of Cydia fagiglandana. Taxonomy (NCBI): domain Eukaryota; kingdom Metazoa; phylum Arthropoda; class Insecta; order Lepidoptera; family Tortricidae; genus Cydia; species Cydia fagiglandana. The sequence goes on along the minus strand of NC_085953.1, from coordinate 6,473,646 downwards.
AATTGAAAAACACATTTTAAAAATAAGTTAGGGCAAATATGTAACAATTATGAATCTAATACGATCATTTATATTCTTCTGATTTCATAAACGATAGTTACTGATTTTTAATAAGCGTTTTTCAATTAAAAGACATGCCAAAATCGCTTACCTTCTTCCAAGTTCTTTCTAATGCTAAAAAAACGAACTATAGACGTCATATCTGTCGTAATAGACGCGTTTTGTTAGAGAGTGAACCTTCTGTATCTAGTACCTGCTATTTATTTTATGACAATTCTTAGTATCAATTCTGTTGTATCCGTCAATGAATGGCATATTCTTCTTCTTTGTCGGTTCCTCAAGGCTGGGGGTCGTGACCATCAGGAGTGCAGTTCTTCACCATCGCTCTCCAAACCCCCTGTCTTGGGCCAGCTGTATTGCCCCCTGGATGTTGACGCCCGTAGCGTCGCGTACGGCATCAGACCACCGAGTTGGAGCCCTGCCTCTACTTCTGCTTTCGACGCACCCAACCAGAACGAGCTTTTCAAAACTGGACGGGTCTTGGCGGGCCACGTGGCCAAAGAAGGTCAACATTCATATTATGGCATCTTCTTCTCTCTTCTTCTTCAGCGTGTGCTCGCCCACCGTTGGGCATATGCCTCTCCAATCTCTCTCCATTTTGAGCGGTTGTTGGTCACTCTTATCCAGACTGGTCCCGCAGTCTCTTTTATGTCCTCGGACCATCGGGCGGGTGGTCTGCCTACACTTTCTCTGCCTAGCCGGGGTCTCCACTCTAGAACGCACTTATGACTTTTATGACTTTTTATATTATGGCATATTAAGTGGTATTAAATGACTATTTGGATTATTTCAAAGGACAATTATCGTGATTCGTCCAATAATTCCATTTCAATCACGATCAAAGTCCAGGAGCTACAAACGGAATTATTTAGGTTGTACAAATAAATCTATCTGTATGATGGTCTTAGTTGTCCACGTGACAGCATGATAATGACAGTGTCTGTCTCTTTCAGTCGCGCGGTGTTAAAAAGTGACAGTTATTTTATCACGTGGATAACGCCATCGCCATCAATCAAGCTCTGCTATGTACAGTCGCCATCAGATATATCGGAGCGGCCAAGGCGTTCACAATATCTGAACAAGCGCTCTAACGCCTTGACAATAGAGGCGTGCTCAGATATTTGTGAGCACCTTGGCCGCTCCGATATATCTGATGGCGACTGTACATGTATCAAACGTTTAAATATTATAAGCGTTGCTTTTATGTCTCAATCTGTTTGTAGTAAAATGACAGTTGTATTAGGTAAATTGGCTGTAATTTTCAGTATTTGGCGTATAAACGGTGGCTGAAAAATAACTGCATTCCCTTTACCAGGCAGGTTTTGGGATTATACTGAGCAACTTTTACTATGGGCTCAACCCCCAAATCACGAAAAAAAAATTTACCCTCCCATAGAAAATGGACCAGCCAAAATATATGAAGGAGTCATTTTTTTTTCGCGATATTAAACCAAGTGCTACTTGGTTAAAAAGAGAAAAAAGTTTTTGTAAATCAATTAGTAGCCAAACGGTGCAGCTTCTCAACTCAACCGGAGATCGTGGTTCGAACTCCGGCTCGGAACAATGAGTTTCTCGTAACTTGTGTTCGAAATTCGAAATATAATTTGCTATTTAGCAGTTGCTCTTTGGGGAAAAATCATCGTGAGGAAGTCTGAATACGATGTGCGATGGCCCACACTGTTGACTGTACAGCGGTGGACCTTATGCCTTTTGTAATAAGGTCCACCGATGTACAGTTAGAAGTGTTGCTGTTTGGACATCGAAAAAATTCAAACGTGTGTGCGAAGTACCCAATCTGCATTGGACTATTGTAGGGGCCAAACTAACGTTCCGGTGGGGTAACTATAGGTAGCGTGGGAACTATAGCCCAAACCAAACCCTGTAAGAGTAGGCCAATGCTTGGCCCGTGAAACGTATATTAGGCTGGTGGTGATGATGGAATCCATTTGCACTAGATGCTTACTTAATAGCAACTGTTGTACTCTTCTTAAATCTAAGAGTACTAGGTAGGTAGGTAGCTACATCTAAAATATACGCCGAAAAAAATGTTTACAAAATGTTCCTTCACAATAAAATGTCGTAATCTTAAGACAGAAGCCTAAAAACTAGAGATGCCACGAATATTCGGTAACTATTCGGTATTCGGTCTATTTGGCCACTTTGCCGAATATTCGGTATTCTCCTCCCTACTATTCGGCCGAATACCGAATATCTGTTAAGGAAAAATTTCACAATAAATATAAAAACCAGATGAGAGAACTACGTTACAATCAAATGGTACTACATCTTCATAAATAAACATTACTCTATTAACGCCAAATCCTAGCACCGTATCTCATTTAAACCTACTCGCAGAGCTAGACTCGCATTGATGCCTATATTCTCAATGCCAATATACAGAAAGTCGTAAAAACCCTTGAATATGAATATGCAAGTAAGTTATGACTTTATGATACTACAGTCTCTATATAATGTTCTCAAGCAAAGAAGGTCCTAAAAGACACGAACAATTTAATCGATATACGTTATTACGACAGTAGACTGGTCCAGAACGATCTAAGTGCCACGAGCTACGCAACTGGGAGATATTACCTTTACGAAAATAAGTCCCGGCATTTCCTTTTGCGCACATAAGTACAGAAGGTCGTAAAAGCCACGAATATTGTATTGAGATACGTCATAACGTGATTAAGTCGTCATTTCAATAGACGCCAAAACATTCAGTGCTCTCGTCAAAAGTTGCTCGTAGCGAACTATCTCGGCGCTGTATAGTTAGTTAGTTAGTTAGAGCTATAATGGTGGTTTAGTTATCCAAGGTAGTTAGTTTTAATTAAACAACTAGTTCTATAGCGGGCTTTGATTTGGCGAGAGTCGGCGAGAATAATGGTGAAAAAGGTAGGTTAGTATTTTATGCATTAATGCACTGGATCCTATAATAGTATTTTATGCAACCGTTGTTTATGAGAGGTCAAAAAAGGCGAGTGGCGTGAGTAACAATTTGAGGCGAAGCCGAAAATTGTTAATGAAGACGCCACGAGTATTTATTGACTCAGTTAAACAACGTTGCAATCGTTGCTTACAATACTTTTTCTATGACAAATCACTTACCTACTTTGAAATAAAATTATAAATTTAACGAATATTTTTTATTCAAGAAATAGCAAAAAATGAAGGTTACGGGCGGGAAATAGGCCAAGCAATAAGAAGTTATAGAGGGAAATGCTAGGAACACAATTTTTGACTACGTAACTTTGTTTGGACTAGTTAGGAGGTGAACATATCAAAAGTCCCCGGCGGTAGCCCCGGTGCTGGGGGGTAGAGGGGGGAAAGAAGGTCTCATTTTTCGGTTTTTCACTTATATCTTGGAAACTTTGCGTCTTAGCGACATGACTACTAAGACAAACCAAAAGCTGATAAAATTTGTTACAAATTTTATTCAGTCAAGTTTTTCGATATCTTGAATAGTTTTTGAGATATCCGGTCTTGAAAGTTTATTTAGGGCTTTCAATTTTATCTTGATATCTACATTAGTGACGCTGCTAGACCGTGTTTGGTATCATTTTCGTATAAATCGGGGGTGTTGAATTCAGTTTTGGTATCACATTGACACCATTCCTAAGAAAAAACATATAAACTTTAAACAAATACCTTTTTTTTTTTAATTCCTCTTCACGCTTAAACCGCTCAACCGATTTAATTGAAATTTGGTATACAGATATTTCGAGTCCCAAGACAGGACATAAGATACTTTTTATCTCAATAATCATCCTTTAAAGTTGTGAAATGGAGTATGGGGGAATTCAACTTCGTCGACGAAACTGAATTCCTGAGGTTAATACTGCTCAAGATAAGGTTTGAAGTCATGTTTGGTATCATTTTCATCTAAATCACAGATGTATTCCGTCCTAAATTTCATCTAAACCGGTTCAGCGGTTATTGACTCCCCATACAAACTTCCACCCCACTTTTCACACCCTCAAAAGATGCTTTTGGTTATTAAAACTATCCTATGTTCTGTGTCGAGACTGAAACTATTTCTATACTAAATTTTAACGAAATTGGTTCAGCAGTTTAAGCGTGAAGTGGGGTTTAAAAAAAATATTTTTTCAAATTTTGGTTTTACTTCGGAATAGTGTCAATGTGATACCATAAATGAATTAAGCACCCCCGATTTATACGAAAATGATACCAAACATGGCCTAACAGCTTCACTGACGTAGATATCAAGATAAAATTAAAATCCCTAAATAAACTTTCAAGAGCAGGTATCTCAAAAACTATTCATGATATCGAAAAACTTGACTGAATAAAACTTGTAACTAATTTTATAAGCTTTCGGTTTGTCTTAGTAGTCATGTCGCTAAGACGCAAAGTTTCCAAGATATCAATGAAAAACCGAAAAATTCGACCTTCTCACCCCCCTCTATCCCCCAGCAGCGGGGCTATAGCCGGGGACTTTTGATATGTTCACCTCCTAACTAGTCCAAACAAAGTTACGGAGCCAAAAATTGTGTTCCTAGCATTTCCCTCTACAACGTTTTTTGAGCATTCATTTCCTGACCTAAAAAGAATGAATGAAATAAAAAAACACATGTCTATGGTTCACTCATCTGTCAAAGGTGACAATTCAAATTAGGTTGGCAACAATGTATTTCATACAATATTTTTTAAGTGGTGATTACACGAAGTATCGTAAAAGTGCCAAAAAGATACTGCGTGTATGCACAAATACTTTTTTTGGGAATAGACAAAAGACTTGTCTTGACAACTATAAGGTAGGATTTTAAAGGTGCACGACCCTCTAAATGACAAATAAAAGTACGGCAGTAGAAAAAGTACATTTATGATTTAATACACCCAATTCATCAAATAACACTATAGGAAATACTATTGTTGTATATAGTACGTCTGGTTGGTATTTTAACACCCGCGAATGATCGTATTCAATTGATATTTAAGGTAAGAAATAAACGGTCAAGAAGCTGAAGACATCAATCATTCCCCCGTAACGCCATTATTTAAATTTCCACGCAAAGTGCCTCGTTTTTAGGGTTCCGTAGCCAAATGGCAAAAAACGGAACCCTTATAGATTCGTCATGTCTGTCTGTCTGTCTGTCTGTCTGTCCGTCCGTATGTCACAGCCATTTTGTTCCGAAACTATAAGCACTATACTGTTGAAACTTGGTAAGTAGATGTATTCTGTAAACCGCATTAAGATTTTCATACAAAAATAGAAAAAAAAAAACAGTAAATTTTTAGGGTTCCCCATACATAGAACTGAAACTCAAAAATTTTTTTTTCGTCAAACCCATACGTGTGGGGTATCTATGGATAGGTCTTCAAAAATGATATTGAGGTTTCTAATATCATTTTCTTCTAAAGTGAATAGTTTACGCGAGAGACACTTTCAAAGTGGTAAAATGTGTGTCCCCCCCCCTGTAACTTCTAAAATAAGAGTATGATAAAACTAAAAAAAATATATGATGTACATTACCATGCAAACTTCCACCGAAAATTGGTTTGAACAAGATTTGGTAAGTAGTTTTTTTTAATACGTCATAAACCGTAATCCGCAATTTTATTATGTTACTTGCTGTTACGGAACCCTTCATGGGCGAGTCCGACTCGCACTTGGCCGCTTTTTTTACGCATTCTATTAAGCGTATTTTAACTGGACCGTGCACGCCCTGACACATGTTTTTGTAGAGCAGATATAATATTTTATAATACTAGTTCTTATAACACTTTAAACTCTCGCGTTTTGTACACATATTTAATTACACAAACGGGTCTACCGCAATATAATTTCATTGTTTTTACCTTTGATTCCGACGTTTCAGCTGAGTTGCACCAGCTGTGGTCACGGAAAGACTGACGTCCCAACAAATGTCAACGGAGATATTAATAAAACACCACTAAACTACCCGAAATTATTTTATAAAAATGTTCGGGGTAGACAAAGAAATTGCAGCTACCCGTTAATGTTTAATGTTTATTGACGTTGATGTTTATTGTTTATGTTTGTTGTTTGTTTGTTTATTGTTTGTTTGTTTGTTGTTTGTAGACCCGTTTGTGTAATTAAATATGAATACTAGTTCTTGCTAGTGTTACAATATATTTACTAATAATCTCCTATATTATGGGTCCCACGACTGGGTACAAGAGGATATAGTAGCTTGTTTATAATGATATACAAAAGATTGGTAATCTGAATAGCTTCTATTAACGTTAAGCTAACTGGCCTGAAATACGCACGAACTACACAAAGGTGAAATTAACATCCTATCTCTTATCCTTTAACTCGCATTAGGCACTTGTCCCACCAAGAGCGAGTAAGCGATTAACGATCGGCGATTTTCTCGCCCAAGAAACGAACAAAAGATTAGGATCCTGTGTTAGTAAAAGAGATACTTATATTAAAAGTTCATCGCTGGCTGTTCACACTGCCGGCGAGTACACTCGCTCTACTATAATAGTTTGTCGCCGAGATAAGATAAAACTAACTCAGCGGTTTTCGCTCGGCGATGCTCGCTTCGTAGTTTGAACAGCAGCACTCAAGCCTTGTATCGTACAATTCTCCTTTCGTGCATGGTAGCTTAGTCCTCATACCTACTCAGAGAGTAGGGGGTTGAGTTATACGATTTCCTCACGATGCTTTCCGTCGCCAAAAAGCTATTAATTCAATCAAATGGTATTTTGAACAAAAGTTCCGATAAACTGATTAATTAGAAAAGAAAGAAAGAAAATACATTTATTTACGTCAATAGACAAGTTAAATTAGTACGTCTTGTATTGAAATTCACACTCAGCACGATAATGCGAGTTAAAGGATAAGAGATAGGATGTTAATTTCACCTTTGTGTAGTTCATGCGTATTTCACGCCAGTCAGCTTGTCGTTAATAGAAGCTACTCGGATTGCCAATCTTTTGTATATCTTTATAAACGAGCTACTATATCCTCTAGCCGCCCATACGTCAAACCTTGCCAAGCAAAATGAAATTTTATTTTGTCAACACAAAGTTCAAATTAGAATGGAACAGGAGACCTGTTTATAGGTCTCTGGGCGGCTAGAGGATATGTTGACAAATACAATAACGGCTCAGATAGCCAGTGCCCCATTTCTAGGCTGCGTTAGAACACTGGCAGCTCTGCGCCAATCAACGGAGTAATCGACTGAGGATGTAGTATTAACTGATCTTTTGTAGACCGTATGTCTTTGGAATAAGGTTTGAGAAAGGACAACTTTGTTGTCGATGTAAACTTTCATGTTTGCATTCGGTCGGGTGACAAGCAAAAGTCACTAACTAACACCATTGAAATTATTGGACTATAAACCGTGTTACAAGTGTAATAAAGTGCATTGTTACTATAATTTATTTTTTGATAGTACTTAGTGACTTTTGCTTGTCCCCGACGATTCTGTTCTGACAAAATAGGCTTATATTTATATAACATAAGAGTCAAAATAAAGCAACGTGGATTTTATGATTTTGAAACATATTTTTTAGTTGCTACTTGCCATTTTTTTTTTTTTTTTTTATTATGAATGGGCTTACTCATGGCCACAGACTAGCCGAGGCGTAGACGTGGCCTACGATGGAGCGAGCTCGCCCAGAAGGTGCCTGTTCACTCTTGATTCCCATGCCATGGATTCCTAATTGTTTTAGCCAAGGACAACGGTCAGGTCTTTGGCTCTTTTGCTTTCTTTTGAGCTTGTCAAAGCCAAGAGCTCTTACTTTTGTCCCGCCATATTAATAATAAATTCGTTATGGATGATAAATGTTAAGTGCAAGTGTTAAATGATGATATGTGAAGTCTGCCCAAAGGATGGTTGTTCATTGCGGCGATTCCCATCTGGTTTTCTTGTTAAACTTACATTCTTATCACCTTATTTTCATAAAACTTTTCGGGCCTGATTTAGTTAAATTATGTTTTATCCCTTTCTTAAAAATACATAAGTCAAAATGACAGATAAAGACAAACGAATATTAGCTAATTGAGGTTTGTAGCGCGTTTATGAATAAGAAGAACCAATACGGACTTCGCAAATCTCTCCAAAAACATAACCTGTCAAATACCTTTGTTGGGGCTCACCCAAACAACGTATCAAGAACAACATTATAAACAATAAATTAAATCTTCATCCGACCACAATAAGAAATAACGAAACGTCTTGCACTCGCACAAAAGGAATGAGATAGACGTAATTAAATACTCAGGTATCGCCAATAACATCGACGATTTGTCTTCGTAAGTGCCACTCTCGGTTGTAGCTCGGTGTGACACACGGATGGATCGGTAAGGCAACAACTGCTGACGAGTATCGAGCTCGAGCATGCTACCGCGAGCATTGAAGATGTTTACTTCCATTTCTAACGCTCTCGCATTATTCGATAGAGATATTTATACGAACCTACTTTAAAAATCGGTTTTCGAAAAAACTCTTATTATTTAATTCGTTCTGGTTGAGAGTTTTTTTCCTGGTTGCTATATTATGATATTGATAACTTGATAAGGTACTAAAGAAAGATTGAACGCGGTTTTATTTAGATTGAATATTTTTTAAACGGAAAGCAAATTGACTTGTGTAAGATTATTCATTCGCGTTTCATTATAATTTATCATCCATTAGAAATTAGTGTAACAAAATTACTGTGACTAACGCATACCGCAAATTATCCAATAATTAATAGGGAATTAAAATGAGGAAGCCGTGCTACTAATGGCGAAGCTGACATTTTTTCTCAAATTTGTTTTAGGTGAGTTCGAAACACTAAACAATCTCCAATTTTCTAAAGAATTTGATCAGTTTGTAAATATGCCAACCGATTGAAATCGAGTTCTATTAGCAGTATTCGCACCTTTGTGGCTACCACTATTTTGGCACTGACATAAACGCTAGCGTGAACGGAACTTACTTTCTATGCATCTTGCTCGTACTGAAATATTACTCGTAGATGTATAGAAAGTAATGAATGTAAATGTCAGTGTTGACACTGTCAGTGTCTCATGGTACACATGGACACTCGGAGGTCCAAATATTTGTAAAGTTGACCAAATTAAATGGCGATGTGTATCGTTCAAGTTTCGCGCTGTTCCGAAACCCAAGGGTTCCATTTTTATTCAAAGGTCATTCTCGCGAGATTCGCGAGGTTTTATTGGGTAAACAGCAATATTCCTTGTTTCCAAGCTCATTCAGTGACTGTAACTTAAAAAAGTTTCTTAATCACATTTGCGACATTTTAAGGGCGTAATTCACGGGTTTCTTTGGAGACGATTTACATTTGTTTATTGTTATTTTCTTATTATGCTGGTTAAGTGTTTGTTAAACTGTATTCCGTTTATTTTTACGATATGGCTCCTCTTCACGATGGGCCAACGCCGGCCACTCCAGGGGACGCAGCCATGCGGTAGAATGAGATAGCAATATCACTTGCTCCCTCTGACGCATAAATGCGTCCCTTGGAGTGGTCGGTGTTGGCCCATCGTGTAGAGGAGCCAATAGATCTGTCAGTGAAGGGTAAGACACACGTGTGATGGTCGAAGTTGTCTACGTGACAGCGTGATAAAGACAGTCTTGCGACTTGCGATGGCGGCAGCGATAACCATTGGAGCCAGACACAGCGATAGGGCCTTTCGTTTCCACCTATTGTTGTCGCTGCCGCCGTCGCAAGTCGCTCATTGCCGTGGCCCAGCCGTAAAGGTGGCCACTGACGAGCCTTCCAACAGTCCATATAGCGTGGCTGCAATCCAAAATCGGTCCGTGAATGTCAAAAACGTATAATGTTTAATATTAGGATACCGTCCATTTGGATGAATCCATTGTAACGGCATCCATTTGGAAGACTCGTCAGTGGCCTGCTTTAGGCTCTTTCAACCGCGCGGTGTTAATAAGTGACATTTTATCATGTGGATCCATACTGGTGGTAAAGGTAAAGTGGCCCATAGCTATTAAGGCTTGGCCACATACAGAGCGCGACGCAGCGCCGCGTCCGCGCCGCGTCCACGCCGCGCGACCGCGGCACATGCTAACAGGTTACCGACGTCAAACAGACTGCGTCCCGCCGGTATCACGCCCCGCTTCTGTCGCGCCCCGCGCCGCGCGGCCCCTTGCGTCCGCGCGGCGCGTGCGCAGCGCTGCGCCGAGCGAACGCGGCGGCCCGCCGCGTCGCGCAAGGTCACATCAGTAGGATCGGACGTTAGGCAGCGAGCGGTGCGCCGCGTTCCCGCGCGGCCGCGCCGCGTTCACGCGCGCCTTGAGGGCGTGTTGAGAGCGTGAGGCCGGCGCGATCGGCGCGCGCCCTGTTTGACCAGGCTTCGCGTCGGCATCACGCAGCGCGGACGCGGCGCTGCGTCGCGCTCTGTGTGTGGCCAAGCCTTTAGACCGCGCCAGAGTCGTGCACATACCTACTTTACCTACCCAATTCTTGGCCAAGACATACTTGTAGTGATTACTCCATTTACAAGTTTATCGCTGGTAAAAGTAGCGCCAATACATTTATCAACACGAAAGCAGATAAGCCAAATATGTTTGTTTAATATTTTATATCTAACACTCGAATGTACATGTAATAGTGAACTAATATGTAGCAGATAACATGAACTACCCAATGAATGTCCCTTAAGTCGGATCCCTTTGTTTGACGTAATTATTGAAAGTCATGTAATGATTGTCAGATTATCATTAGTCATAATCCTGAAACCGTTAACTCTTCAGGATTTTCGTAGGTTATACTATAAATAGGTTAGATTAGGTTTGTTTTATGGCAATCCTGAGAAGATACGCGTTCCCTTTGTTTGACGTAATTATTGAAAGTCATGTAATGATTGTCAGATTATCATTAGTCATAATCCTGAGACCGTTAACTCTTCAGGATTTTCGTAGGTTATACTATAAATAGGTTAGATTAGGTTTGTTTTATGGCAATCCTGAGAAGATACGGTCTCTGAAAACAATAAATATGATTAAGACTGAAAAGATTCCTAATACCGTTTGGCAAAAAAAATTATTATCGGATTTCCTCACAAAATTTCACGGGAATCGGTTGAGCAATGCGACCTGTAGAGGAGAACAGCCGGACAGACATACGAGCATTTCTGGCAAAGCTAACATAGAGGCTTCGCGCTTGCTAAGTTAAATAATTAATTGTCATTGCCCCGTTGCATCGATTTACGTAAGAATTAAGTGAATCAAGCGCGTGCCACGCAAATTGATGTGTAAGCGATCCAAGAATCCGATTAGTTACAGTTGTGTGTACAGCTTTACTATACCTGTGTATTAGACCACAAGGTGAGCTAGAAAATTCAGGCCAGGCGGTTATGATAAAATCTTGGTGCGTAAGTAGGCAGGCAGGTATATGACATTAGCATTAGAATAGTAATTACATTATTATTGACAAGTCAGATTTGTTCGTGTATTACTGTATTCTGTAATGTAGAGTTCTCTCATATTTTAAAGTTCGTCAAAGAACATCCGCTAAAATGCTACAATTCTCGGCTAGTCTGTGGCCATGAGTAAGCCCATTCATAATAATAATAAAAAAAACCGGGCAAGTGCGAGTCGGACTCGCGCACGAAGGGTTCCGTACCATAATGCAAAAAAAAAAACAAAAAAAAAAAGCAAAAAGAAACGGTCACCCATCCAAGTACTGACCCCTCCCGACGTTGCTTAACTTTGGTCAAAAATCACGTTTGTTGTATGGGAGCCCCATTTAAATCTTTATTTTATTCTGTTTTTAGTATTTGTTGTTATAGCGGCAACAGAAATACATCATCTGTGAAAATTTCAACTGTCTAGCTATCACGGTTCGTGAGATACAGCCTGGTGACAGACGGACGGACGGACGGACAGCGAAGTCTTAGTAATAGGGTCCCGTTTTACCCTTTGGGTACGGAGCCCTAAAAATTGAAAAAACATTCACAGCGGTTATTGACTTTCCCGATCAATGAGAAAATTTAGCACTCATTCGTGTTAATTCACAATCGAGGTCGCTCCATTCATAGCCGGCTCAGTGGCCGATACTACTACAATGGCAACACGTTATAAATATAGTTCTGTTTAAGTATGCTGTTCGATAGTTTGAGCGGTGTAGAGAATGTTAGCATTATTTCAAATGCCTGCTTCAAGTTAGTGGTTGCTCTACAACTGTTGCAGAGAGCAAGAAAAGCACATAGAAAACTTGATGATAGAGTTACCAGCTTCTGCCCGCGACTTCCGTCTGCGTGGAATGATGATGATTGATATATACTGGACAAGTGCGAGCTGGACTCGCCCACCGAGGGTTCCGTAGTTTTTTAGTATTTGTTGTTGTAGCGGCATCATCTGTGAAAATTTCAGCCGTCTAGCTATCATGGTTCATGAGATACAGCCTGGCGACAGACAGACGGACAGTGGAGTCCCGGAGTAATAGGGGTCCCGTTTTTACCCTTTGGGTACCGTATGTCCTTCCCTGGGGCTTACCAAATTTCATCTAAATCAGTTCAGCGGTTTAACCGTAAAGAGGTAACACACAAACAGATTTACTGGACTGTAGCATTTATAATATTAGTAGGAATTTCTTAGTTCAGGGAATTTACCATTCCTGTTGTTTTAAACGTAGACTGTTGTAATCTATTTTTACCCTGAAATGCTCCTAAATATTAAAGTAAAGATACCTATCGAGCCGTCCATCCTACCTGATTTTGATTTGGGTAGAGAACTTTAGGCGTTTATAATATGGGTATTCAAATCAAGGAAGCCGAACCCTATGGAAAATCGTTAATTCCCTCAGGTACTCCGAATTGCCTACGAGTATTATATATTTCTAGACTTCAGTTTTTCACGAGATCTATTTTAAACGCGTAAGTTGGCTAATATACTATAGTTTCGAATTTAGTCTTAAAAAAGAGGGTCACCTTATTTGTGGAAATCATTAGTTTAGTCTAGTTTTAAGATACTGGACTATCCGATCCGATTTTAAGATATTGGTCTGGGTATCGGCACACAAGCGCTGGTGGCCTAGCGGTAAGAGCGTGCGACTTGCAATCTGGAGGTCGCGGGTTCAAACCCCGGCTCGTACCAATGAGTTTTTCGGAACTTATGTACGAAATATCATTTGATATTTACCAGTCGCTTTTCGGTGAAGGAAAACATCGTGAGGAAACCGGACTAATCCCAATAAGGCCTAGTTTACCCTCTGGGTTGGAAGGTCAGATGGCAGTCGCTTTCGTAAAAATTAGTGCCTACGTCAAATCATGGGATTAGTTGTCAAGCGGACCCCAGGCTCTCATGAGCCGTGGCGAAATGCCGGGATAACGCGAGGAAGAAGAAGAAGAAGAGGTCTGGGTATCGGCACACAGCTACATATTAGAATACCAATAGCAAAAAGGTAGTACATAAATGAAAGAATGAGTCAAAATTTAAATGCACGCTGAATGCACGATATTTAATTTAAGCTAAATACCTGGTCAGTCTTGTAGCTATAGGGCCTATAGGCTCCGTGCATGAACTGTAGGGGGCAGCAGGGGGGGGGGCAGATTTTTGCCGCGGGGCGTAAATGTGTCGTAGTAGCCCACAAGATGGCAGAACCTACTATGCAAAAGGCAACGTACCGACGAGAACCGTAGATGGGTAGCACTAGCACTTGCTTTGGCAATGTACATGTGCACATATGTTTCCGATTCAGGCCACAAGATGGCAGACCCTCCAACGCGCACGGTCCCTATAGTTGGTTGAACTTGCTATGGGACAAAAAAAGAACACTACGTTCAAAATTCTGCTATCATTACATGTTATGTTGTTGTGTGCGTGACCTAAACTTTGGTGCCGACACCTATGCATTGGATATTGGACACTTTGGGTATTATACACCAGCTTTATCTTTCTTAGCAATGCCACAAACTTATAATAACTATTAGGTAGGTACATTAATTCTTACCTACATTACAAGTTTCATTGTACCACTAATTCAGAGATAATTGAGTCATCCTATTGTTACGAGTACGCTACAATGCGATATGTTCGTCTAAAGGTCACCTAAGGCCTTATGTGCTTTATCTAACGTTTGCTTTGACACAGGATGTGCAGGTACCAACGTTGCGACACTATAGGTCACATTAGCATAGTGGATGTAGTAAATATTCAAACCTTTGCCTAGGACTCGAATAAGTAGATTGTACGGAGTTCAAAATACTATAGCGCGCTGTAAGGTGCCTTGGGATTAAAACAAGACCGAAGTGATCCCATAAGTGTTCCGTAAACAAAGTTTTGTACGGAACACTAAAAAATAAGGTAAATGTGGCTAAATCCGTCATAGGGGCTATTCACAGAAATACTGCGTAGTAAGCATTATAGAGTCAGACCAAGAAAAGTCTGCATCGACCTTGACAGCGCACGCAGTGCAAGCGTTATTTTAAACGGCAAACTTCTATGAAATTATGACGTATAAAGTTACACTTGCAGTGCGTAATGCGTATGCCATCAAAATCGCTGCAGACTTTTCCCGGTCTTACTTAAGACATATTTTTATTTAATTAAGGAATTATTTATTAAAACAATGTGCAATTGTATCATATTACAGTGAAAACAGTTCTTTTATTAACATCAGGATATAATAACTACAGGTTTTAATAACAAAGCTGAAATCTATCTCAAAAGTTCCAATTTAATGATAATCTAGAATAATCCAGATAAGTGGGGAGGAGCGACCTGAAGTCTGACTGTTGATAGACGTGTCTGGGGGACCTAGGCCATTGCTAAGCCAAATGTACTTGGAAGAATAACGTCGTAAGTCATCTTTATGGGCTGAGTGATAAGTTTATTTTGAAACTCGCCGCGCCTACACTTTGCTAGCCAAACATTTGAAATGCCATTATGATACCTATGAGTATTTAAAGAACCTTATTTAGCTGGGGTTTATCTGGCTTTCTTGGTTGGCAGAATTTCTTGCTTTACTGTAGTGCTCATGACCTTCACCTTAAGTTTAACCTTCTAGTAAGTTTTGCTGGACATCCATTGTGCCTATTTTGAGTGAAACGAGGCGCTATTCTAACCACCCCAACTCCACGAAACCCAGCAAAGTCTTCAGGCTAACTACCTCCTTCTATGTGCACGGATTTCCTAGGTATTTTTAACCTTATTCATCTAATACTTATTTATGGGCAAAGTTGTACAAAAGAAGCTTACCTCATCATCATAACCTAAGACCTCTGCTCTTGTCGATGGAGTCATCGCCAATCCTTTCTTTCATTTGCTAGTTTTTTTAGCTTAGCTTTTGAATTTCCTCATACGACGCATTCTTTTTCACTTGGTCGAGATGTGTAATTCTAGGCTTTCCTCTGCTTGTCTTTTTCAATCCTGCCTTCCCGAAGTTCCATAAGGTTTAAGAAAAAGCTGTCATGCGGTATCAAGTGACCTAACATCTTGGCTGCTCTTTCAGTATTGTTATTGTTTCCATACAAGAACAGTGCCTGGAGAGACAAGTTGTGAAACATTAGACTTGACCGTAACTCGGAACACACAGAAACGAAGTTACCACCCAAGGAGATAGCAAGCAAGACCTCATATGCTTTATTTATGGTAGAGATAAAAGTTTATTTACACTGCGGATATCAAAGCGTTACTACATTAGTGCTTATATATGGTAGTGCTTTAATACTTTTAATCACGTTGCTGTCAATGTTTTAACTTTTATTTCAGCGGCTATTTTTGTGTACTTATTAATGCTCTATTTAATACTTATTAGTTTCTGCCGTATGTGTGGAATGATGGTTTCCGAGATAAAAACTATCCCAGACGTTTCCCAGGGACGCAAACTATCTTCGTACCAAATTTCATCTAAATTGGTTCAGCGGTTTAAGAGCATAAGGGTAACATACAAAAATATAGGGTTAGGTAACTTCAATGTTACTTTGGTTTAAAAAAAAACAGTGTATTCGCTCCTGTCGACTTAGATCTATGTATGCGGTAGGTATAAGTAGGTAGGTATCAGTGGCGGCGCGTCCATAAAAGCCGATTCCCACCGGCTTGCCTGTTTTTGGACGTTTGAGCAGAGTTGTAAAGGAAATATGTAAGCCAAATTAGCCCCGGCTTGCCTATGGATATGTTTGACGCGCCGCCACTGGTAGGTATACCTATTTGTACTTGCTGGAATAGGAAGAAATGCTTTGATCATGATCTGAAATACCGTCGAGCATAAAAGCGATTGTGCCAGCCAGTCTGGCTGTATCATACCATTTGTGTTCAACATTCTCTCAAATCTCAATGCATTTTAGATAACGAGAATGAATTCTAGATGAGAAACACTCAGGCTATAATAAGCGAAACTGCTACGGTTTTAAACGGCCATTAATTATGCTCGCTCTTCAATAGTCTGAGACAGAATCGATAACTTTACAGTTCAAATATTTATCGACCAAACGATTTTATAATCAGCGCCAATTGAGTTTGTCAATAGCAATGAAAACGGGGTCTAGCCCGCAAATGAAGACAGACGTATCTAAATACGGTGAATCATTTAAGTGAATAAAAGGGATGGCACAGTGTAGTGGCGAAGCGTATAATATTGTACGTATTTTTTAATTCCGTAGGATTACAAATGCCACTCAGCTGGCTTTGTTGGATGTTTCAATGAAGGTCTGAATCCGCAATGAGGTATCGATTACTTGATACAGAACCAAATGGGGTTAAAGCCCACAGATTAGATGGTTTTTCACCGTCGGCACCGTCTTTTGTCTTGCAACTTAACAAAAATCTATAAGTAATATGGTATATCTTTCACCCTGATCTTTCCAACCGGAAATTGGTAGATTAAAAAAAATCTGAATCTGGATCTCAAACTGGAAGTGAAACTAAAGTCACAAAAACATAGCTGAGCTGCCATACAATCGAAGGTACGTCTCACTTTAAAACTCTTATTTTGGCTATGCGTTCGTGCATGTGACTTAAATTTTGCAAGTTTATCCTCGTGATGTATTTAGTACCTTATCACTTTTACAAAGTTACTAAACTTGGCTTTCGGACAGCCGTCTATTGTTCCGCTACTGGCTTACTGCGGTATCGAGTTACTTTCGGGGCTATTATTTACTTCCCTAACTTACGTCAAGGTCTTAAGCTCTTACAAATACTTTTCCTCCCCGCAGTGTCAGCATTTCGCGGGTGAGCAACCCCAAGACAGGTATTACTAAAATCGAAATTCGAAGAAAATATATCCAGCCCTATCGCTCTTGATATTCGAGGGACAGGGGCGCAAATAGACAATTTTCTAATTCCTAGTTAGTTACTGCCCTAGTTTGTGTACTATGGGAATACCTTAAAAGTCCCAACTATACGTGCATTAGTAGGTACGTACGTAGTATTCGCGTTCGGAGTAAGTACTTTCTTTATCAGGTTTACCAAACATCACGCTAGATGGCTCCGTACCGAGCGCGGCGATTTCTATATCGCGCTATCAATATTTATTTCTTTTTGTAGTCATTTTAAATGATTCGTCGAAGTTCCCAGCATCAGATTTCCGGTAAAATGGTTAGGTTCCATAGGTCCAGGTCGATGTCCAAGTCTGAATAAAAACCAACAAATTAAGAACCTCCTTCCGTATTCAGAAGTTTATTGTAATGCTGAAAAGGCTGCTTAATCTATTTCCCCAACATTTACCCGCACAAAGATAATTATATCTAAACGATGTGCATTTACGTGAAATATGGTAGCGAAGTCTTTTCAAAAGATCCTTGTCTGTATTTACAATCGGTTACCAAGTAGATAGCTAACGAAGACCAACATTAAAAGCGTACTCGGAGGCGTAAAGTCTTGGCAGAGAAGTCGTGGTCACGTTGAACGACGAACGATTCTACGCCAGTTCTCCCTGGCAGATAATTCTCTGGCACATGTGTTAAGTGGGGTGTTGGTAAGGGCTTTTATCTGATCCGTCCAACGCATTGGAGAACGTCCTCTTGACCTACAGCCCATGACCCGTCCCTGGACAACAAGTCTCTCCATGGCCTGCCCTCCAAGTCGCGTCACATGTCTGAAGTATCTGAGGATACGCGCTCTGACCGTAGCTGAGAGCCTCTCTTTCACCTTGACAGGCGTGGCTCACTCCGCCGATTTCGTCGCTTTGCTACAGGTAAAAGTACATCCGTTCCACACCAATTTTGGTGGCTAGCCATAAGCCGCGCGTGGCGCTGTCGCCACCTAGCGGCCATATCTGTCCTGAACGTAACAGACGCGTTTTGTTAGAGAGTGAGTCTTCTGTACCTTGTACTATTATTTATTCTGTGACCTTGAGTTCTTCAAGTATGGAGACGTTTGTACAGTGTTGTGTCCAAGATACTCGCAGCATTCGTTTCCAATTTCCAACACCACATTTCGAGTGCGTCGATTCTTTGTCTCTCTCGCTCCTTCACTGTCCTCAAGGCGTCACCTTACTGGAGTTACTGGTTTGTCTATGATTTCCATAAACGACTGGGCCAACGCTCGCTCCACCGATAAGAATATAGGATCCGATTTTCACGCGGCTGAACAAAAATACACGCCCCAACTTTTCCTTCGCGTTAAATACACTGTTCGCGTTTGTATAAATTGAAAAGGCTACATAAATTAGACTCTGCCACCGCCATTTAAAGTTTAAAGTGTTAAGTTTCCTGGAATTTCGGCTCGAATCTAAATTCGCGGTTTGAATCGTTAAATTTGTGCTTTTAGATTTATTAAATAAAGTAATGCATATTTATATCCCATTTCTTCGTTTATAAATTTAAATTTTTGAATGAATAAATTTATAAAATGGTAATGTTCGATAATGTTCATCTATTGTCAACTAGCAGTACCAGGCGTGGCTCACTCCGCGATTTCGTCACTTTGCCAAAAGTACATCCGTTCCACCCCAATTTTTGGGAAAGCCATAAGCCGCGCGTGGCGCTGTCGCCACCTAGCGGCCATATCTGTGCTGATCGTAACAGACGCGTTTTGTTAGAGAGTGAATCTTCTGTACCTAGTACTATTATTTATTCTGTGGCAGTACTGATAAGTTCCGCTACATGACATGACGCTAGATGGCGCCTACGAAATAACGCGAGTTTTGGTAAAAAAACTGATGTATGGAGTTACCACTCTTCCTTTACTTATATACTCTATGATTTTAAAGGGGCCCACTGATTACCAGTTCGCCGGACGATATCGGCCTGTCAGTTAGAACAAAATTTTGACAGTTACGAACAAATGACAGGCCGATACCGGCCGGCGGACTGTTAATCAGTGGGCCCCTACAAATAAATGATTCACCGTTTCCACAGTAGCGGCCTAAATTAGAAATAGACAAAAAGAAGCATTGCCAAGATTTCAGATAAGCTTTAATAATACCTGGGCACGTTACATATTATGATTTAGGCATGCAGCCACTAATCGTCCATGATTAATGAAGTCACGCTTGAAGAACAATTGGGAAAAACGGACTATATGGTACTTACAATAAGCTTGCTATATTTAGTTTGGCGTCTACAAAAGGGGTCCTTTTGTTGAAGCCAAACCAAATTTGACTGTTGTTTACGTTAAGTCTGCAGTAAAATATATTTCGCTACATTACCATATATAAGTACGTCAATCTTCCGAATATGGTGGTATTGTCAAATATATGCTAAGCTGAATTTAAATGTTTGTAGAGTATATTAAAAGGATCAAAAATTACTTTAGTCAACCAATCGTAGTTATCGAACTTAGCGTAGGTAGTTCTAGTAGGTAATGTATTTTACAAACATTGTATTAATTTATACGATTGTCCCTAATATTAGTAATATTACTTTTATGTACATTATGTTAATTATAGGTACACTGAGAGAAAAGTACAACAAAAATACACTTAGAATTACAAAAATAAACTTAATCCGTGGACAAGGAGAGTTAACTAATAGGAATAGAAATAGGAACAAATTGACTTTTGCAATTTCTATTATCTGTTTGTTGAAATTATATTTGGGATTACTGAGCTGTTTGTAGAAATAAATAAACTTTACAGAAATAGTGAAACGTCCATAATTATTAAAACTAAAACTTCATTTTTTCCCCCAGTACAGAACTGTTTTTTAATTCCTGGTGATGATTTTTCTCTCAGTGTATATTTGAATTAAAAAAAAACTAAATATCGGTTTGTATTCATTTTAAATTAGACTTGACTTCAAAGAAAACACAAACGGTACAAACACATTCGTTTCCTCGAGGGGTATCACAGATTTCCATGACCGTTTGCTGCGACCCTGACACACATCTTCCGCATCATTCACTATCCAATATACGTTTACGTATTCGTAAAAAGATTTATTACATGACAATTACATACATAGGATAAACATTAATTTCACTTAAGAACTAAGAATTAAATTATCAGTAACCTCTAAAACTATAAATTACAACTAAACCTAAACTAACCTTTAAAAGTAATCAAATAACCCACCCCGCATCGCCCCCGACGCAAAGGTGCCCATCGCACTTGTATTTGTATATATCATCGTAATTTTGTCATAATTTTTCAATTCCTTTCGAGATGCATCAGTAAGGCCCACTTGCACAATTCCACTAACCCGGGATTAACCAGTTAAACCTGGCGTTACCATGGTTACCAGTACAAATTGACATTAGGTTAACGGTTTAACTGATTAATGCCGGGTTAGCGGAATGGTGCAAGTCGGCCTTAAGCTATGTTTTAGCCGGGTTAACCTAACTAATTAGTTATCCAGGAATAGGGCATTTTCAACAAATCGGCAGACATTGTGCCTATTTTTGAATTGCATATCAGAGCTACCCACACTAACCTCAGTTCCTCCACAAAAGCGAGCTATTAAAAAAATATTTTATTTTTACTTGCTTATTATATTATCAAAATCAAAATGGCGCCCCTCACTATAATAACCTAAATTTTAATACCTGTCTAAAGCCCCTCTCAACATTGTCTAGCTCAGTGGTTCTTAACCTTTTCAGTCCGGTCACCCCTATGACTAACTAGGGAACCTGATTTTACCCCTCCTCCCAATGGTAATAAAAAATAAAACGTGTACGTTTGTTGTATTGTTATATTAGGTTAGCTTATTACCCCCGTAAAATACCAGTTTTACCCCCACGGGGGTAATTACCCCTAGGTTAAGAACCACTGGTCTAGCTGCTAAAGCTAGCCTAGTTTCCGTAGCACTGAAGCCTCCTCCAGACAGAAAATTATTTGCACTTACTCCGGCAAAACGAAATCCCGTCCACATTACCTTTTCCCGTATTAGTTTAGAGTAGGTATTCAGCTTTTAATCGAGTTTGATCAAGCTTGCGTTTCGTTTTAGATTGGTGAGTGGAAAGTTAACGATTTTAAACCGTTAATTACTTAATGAGAAACCATTTTTAAAGAGTTGAGATATCATTAGATCTGGAAAAATCACAGCAAAATGTTTGTTTTCTAAAGCGTCGAAGATTTTCCGCACATCCGCGCGCTCAATCGGTCGGTAAAAGTCGCGTAGGTTTGTCTTCCTGGCGAAAAGAAACCACATCGCCAAATATACATATAAATGGCTTATTCACTTTCGATTTGATTCTTCATCATCTCTTTGATCACAAAGATGGGGTAGCTAGCCTCACACGAATTTGTAGTACCTCGGAGATATTTTTTTCACTGATGATTCAATCAAAAATGATTACACAGGTCTCCACCACAAACAATGTTTCTTTTATCATCATCATCATCATTGGCCTGTCACATCAATAAGATGATGGTTTAAACAATATGATAAGGAATTCATTCTGTCTGGTACAATACAAAATGAGGACGAACATAGCCAACGTTTTTTGCGAATACATTTGGACCTAACCCATCTAATGTAGGATAAAAATAACCGTTTAAATATATTTGGAATAGCCTGAATCGGATATTATGGTATGCCCACCGGCTCTAGATGAATCAGAGTGGAATGTCCGGAGTTGAGACACTTCAGACGGTATGACAACGGGGACTCGTAAAGCACTTATCTGGCTATATCTTAACAATATCCACTTGTTTTTAGGGTTCTGTACCCAAAGGGTAAAAACGGGGCCCTATTACTAAGACTTCACTTTCCGCCTGCCTGACATCGGGCTGTATCTTCATGAACCGTGATAGCTAGACAGTTGAAATTTTTACAGATGATGTATTTCTGTTGCCGCTATAACAACAAATACTAAAAAGTACGGAACGCTTTTGGTGGGCGAGTTTGACTCGCACTTGTCCGGTTTTTTTTTTGCTGTTTATTTTTAACCCCCGGCGCAAATTCCTACTAACATTAAATTGCGAAAGTATCTGTACGTCTCCGTCTGTTTCAAAGATGAAATCTGACTCAACTCCAGTAAGTTTATAATCTAGGTAAACATGACTTGAACGCGGTATCAAACCGCAATGCAAATAACCAACGATAATCTCGAGACATTGATAACTTTCAACATAATCACGTAGTCGTTAAAAATTGCAAGAACCTCACTTATTCACAGATTTCACGAGGAAATGCACATCCCTGATAAGATAACGGCCCATCGATACTAAATCGATTAGTCATCCGATACTGCCATTGTCCTTAATTCTGAATTATTGCGCGAGCGTTGACGAGTAGAATTACTAGTAGAGCCACTGTAAAGTGACCTGTAGACAAAGCTCGGAAACCGGTTTTTCCAAACCGTTATCATGTATTTGTGTGCAAAACCTTTTCATTTCGGTTTGTTAGTTATTTTTAAACCGGTTTTAGGGGAACATTTCCATATAGTTTTTGTCAGATTAACCTGTTTAGAACAATAAAAACCGGTTAATTCTTAAGCGCGATGTCTCGGTTTACGTGGCACACCACCGGCCACCGGATCGGCGAATAAACCGGTTTGTTTAATAATAAGTTTTTGGCAAAAAATTCATTTTTGGTACAAGCTTTTATCGCTGACTGTACTTTTCTTACCACAGACAACTAATACTCATCGAGACAATTCTAAAAACCTCTAACACAATTAGGTTGCGTTGTTTCACCACAGAGCTCCTATGGCCACCTCCTGTCTCCATCATCAGATCAGCTCGATGGTACCATAATATTGCATTGTCATCCGATTTATACATGCATGCAAAATTTCAGCTCAATCGGAAACCGGGAAGTGGATCAAATTTAACTTGCAAGATTTGATTACAGACAGACAGACAACGGTCAGGTGAAACTAAATAAAAGCTTGTAAAATAGGCAAAATGTCTGCCGATTTGTTGAAAATGCCCAGGAATTCCTGGATAACTAATTAGTTAGGTTAACCCGGCTAAAACATAGCTTTACTGATGCATCTCGAAAGGATGAAATTACAGACAGACAGGTGAAAGTAAACAAAAGCTTGTAATAAAGTTCTTAAAACTATTCAGTAAAGCTGAAATAAACGGTATTTACCGCTATTTTTAAACCAGTTCCAAACATTGATTCTAATGCGTAACAACTATGTGTCACCTTAGAGCGCTTTTATGCTGGCTTTTTAAAACCTACCATACTCTGTGAGCGATTATGCTGCATGGGATTATAATACCTTATTCTTATATTTACAATAAGTCACATAATTGAACGAGTCTTCACGCATAAATCGGCAGTGTTCGCCTTTAGTTAACACTGCTATTATGATGCCAGATAATAACTTCGCATAAATTCTTTGTTGGTGTATGAAGGAGTTTTGTACCTATCCTTTTCAATGTCTGTAAAGGGCGCTGGACTTTTTATTAGGCCGGTTACCTACAACTATACAAATCAATGCTCGCGAATTTTTAAAGCGATAAAAGCTGGCTGTTGCTGTTTTTACCCTTTTCATTATTAAGATAAAGAATCCTAAATGCATCGTAATTGGTTATCTCTCAGGGAGGCGGAGTTTAGCTCTCTCGTAAGGATCGAGGTAGAAATTTTCTGAAGTGGTTCCCCGGAAATGTCCCCGATTGTAAGCAGGTACCATCATTATTAGCTTCAACCCATAGTATCGTTTTCATTTCTAACGAAGAAATGTTATTGACATGAAGCTAGGGTCTTAAAAGACTAAAGTACAGTCAGTAGCAGACGCCTTCACAAGTTCACAGGCTAAGAGCTAAAAAGGCTCGCGTCATGCGCCTCTATTGTAAAGATCTTGTGGGCTTTCTTTGCTCTTTGTCCGCGTAGATTAATTCCACTGACTGTACATAATTCTGTAATCAAAATTGCTGTACATATTTAGAGATTACATTTACACCATTGTCCAACAAAATATGAAGAGAAGACCTTAGACACGGAATAGTATTTTAGAGTAAAGCCGATCCTAAATTAAAAATTATCAGACCCTCATACCCCAATTAAAAATGTCTGGCCCCAACATCGCGATGACTTGAAGTGAGACAGACAGTAGAAACTGGGCTGCACTTTAAATCCAACTGCAGGCGAAATGTGGGTCACTTTGAGTGCAAGTTTACTATTACTCTAACCGCACACATCAGACATCATATTCCTCTAGATCTAGACTCGAGTGAGGAGTCGAGGACTGAAATTGTTTATGGAACATACATTAAATTAAATCTTAGGCACAAATTTGATTTGCGAATCCTCAAAGAATTTGAACAATTTGTTCCTTACTCTCAAAAATAATGTTAAATGCATATTAACTGCAAACGCCAATAATCTAATGTCATACTTACCGAAGGATGTATCTCCATAGAAAACATTCGTCAGTTACGACCTTTGAATACTACAGTTATAATGCCCCAAATATCTTTATTAAGAGCAATTTGCGAGCAGTCATTACCAAAGTGCTCGCATCACTAAATATAGCATTTTATAATTGTACTAATGGATTTAAGAGAGCAGATGAGAATTTCTCCGATGGTCTTGATGATTTCTGTAAGCTTTATTAAACTAGTAATGTTTTGATACTTTGAGCTCAAATCTTAGCAAGATATGACTTGGTCCTATTGCACGATTAAGCTAGAATTTGGCATATTTACGTAATTCCATTCATGTTATGTTATGATACTTATGCCTGAGGATGAAGGCAGAAAGTTACCGAAGGAAGGCTATAAGGTACTTGCACCTAATAAGGCCCAGTTTTAAAGCTTGCTCCATTTCAAAATTTCATACTTTTATAAGTGTAAATGAGTTTAAATTTCTCGCCCATGTTTGGTTAGTACCATAAACAAAATTGCAAGTTCATATCAAAAATGAAAAAAATTAAAAATTAAATTAAAACTGGGCCTTATTAGGCGCAAGTACCTTATGAACTTAGTACTAAAACAACGTACCTTAAAGTATCGTCTTGACAAGTAGTCAAAGCGATACCACTAGATGTGACAAAATTGTTAATTTGTCACAGTCCTGAGGACAACCGCGAACATCGAAAATCGAAATTACGTTGTAGCCTCTCTGTCACTTCTGAATACTCGATAACGAAATTTCGATTATCGAGTCGAGTGCCATTAGAATGCCAGACCAAGTTAGACATACCCAGGTAACAGTTAAGTAACAAGCCAACTTAAATGGCATAACGGCAGCGTCAGTCGTTCCCATGCTTGAGTTTTCCAACCGCTGCACCCGTGATTATAAAGCTAGGTTTGATTAATTAACTTTCAATAAACTTAATCGCAGTTAACCTTTGTGGAGCAACACTGCTCAACAGTAAGTAGGTAAGTTACCTAACGTTACCGTGTTGTACAAAAGTTAACTGCGGTGTAGAATGTAGATGCACCTTAAGTATTGCCGATTGTCGTCTAGGCTACGCAATTTGCCTGTAAAAGTTTCTATAATACCTACATGATTATCCGAAGTGAATAAAGATTGTGACTTACAGCTTACCCCGTAATAAACGAATTCTTTTGATATTCGCAATGCATAACTCTGTTTCCATTTTCCCGACCAGAAACTTTGTTATACCTCCGCTTAATCGGTTTACTGCCGTTCGTGTAAAAATGGCACAGTAAAAACAAATTTTTCCCCTTTGTATTATATTTTAGGATAAGCTCTGCGAGTTAGGCACGGTGAAGGTTAAAAACGTGTTCAAAATTACGATCTAGAATATGCAGGGACCTTTATTTGCGATCTTGAGATTTTTACAAATAGTTTCGATGTATTTCTAAATAATGCTCAAAATGGAAGTCAATTCGAGCCCTGGGCTTGTAAGTTGTAGTATTAACTTATTGAGTGCCTTTTCTTTCTCTCTTCTTCTCTCTTCATCTTTTCGACCATAATTTTTTCTTGATTTTCCGAGGCACGTTTTTTGACTTTATATTTTATCTTAATCTCTAAACAAATTAAATTCTTGTCAGCTGCTTTCTTGGAATGACTTAATACGACTTAATTAGATTTTATCTGCCATAAAAAAGTCACTGATCCACCTCGCTTTTTCGTCTTCATCTTCCTACGAGGCGAGTATGTCAAGCTCTTAAACAAATTAAATCCAACTCGCAACGGATTTCAAATGAAACTCCCAACTTCTCCAAAGTCCCAAGTTATATCCGAATTGTATAAAACATTGAGTGGGCCTCTACCTGCTTTTATTTTTGCCGATAAATTATAAACGAAATTCAATTACGGAATCCCCGTCGGTCCACGCGAATCGTAAATATTTAAGTTTCGCTGCTTTTAATTGTTGCATTGTTATTATACTGAAAAGAACAAAAAAAACCTTTGACATTTACTGTGGTTGACACGTATTGTGGCTTCTTTACAAAATACAGACATCTGAAATAAATACGGATTACGGACATGTTTAATAGGACGAGGCGTCCAAAAATATCTCACACTACTTTATTTGCAGAAGCATATGAACGTACAGAACATGAAATTTTACGTGCTTTATCATATCAATGTCATATGTTACTGCTAGCCACTGTACAGTTAGCAGCTGTGAGCTGTGTTGTTAGACTTTGAATTTCCTGTCTCCTTTATCGGGTGTATGCACATCTTTACTTTTTCATAAAGAAAAATATACAAGAGCAATTTCTCCATGTAAAAACTAAAAAAAAAACTGGATTATTTTGATTATGGAACACATCACATCACTTCTTGCGTAATGTTCGCATGTGAACAATAACTGACACTAGCGCTAAAGATGCAATCGTGGCAAGTTTCGTGAATGGAAACTGGAGTATGCGGAGAATCTAAGTGGAATCTGAAATACTTGCAGCGAGATTCTCGGTAAAATGAGCATTAGAATACTCTTCAAGTATTCACATTCACATCCCTGTGTTACATAGCATAGTGATCAGTAGTTTACAATTTAATATAGCGTGTTGAGATAGAAATGAAATGAACTTCCAAGGAAATGAATTTCCGTGTGAGACGTTCCAAGCTTTTGTGTGCGACTTCGTCCTTTATACAAACTTCTCTTCTGCATGATTCCGGGAAGAAAGTTTCATATCTTCCTATGTCCTTCTCCGGGACTTAAACGGCCCTGATGCGATTAATTGTCTCACGTGAGTTTACACGATAGAAGAGATTGGCAATTACAGTGACATTAGTCACTATCACATCAGCAGATAACCTTAGCCGTTAAAACGTAATAGACATAGAAAAAAGTTTATTTTGCGGTTATAAATTTATAATATTAGATTCTTGCTAGATCGGTTGTATCTGGGGTATTACCGCAAAGCCCATAATTTTTCTACATCTACTATTTGAAAGTCAATGGTATAAGAAATGCTTTTTCTTACCTTGATTACTCTTTTCAGTGCACGCCTCTTGGAAACCTTTTCACGTTGCTCGGCCCCGTCCTAACAAATCAATACAACACAGAACACAGTTCTTCCATAAAAAGAATCCTATCGATTTAGCCACACATTACCTATTTTTAGCTGAAATACCGTAATGGAATTTGCAAATCGGTCTTGCCCATTCGTGCAAAAAGCGGAAACGCTCACGTGAAATATAGGTGACCCTCGTGTATTGCAATTTCATTTAAATTAGGTTAGGTCTCGGTTTGGGGTCACGTGTACTCCATTGTTATTAGTGTTTTGTTCCCCCAAACGACGAGGGCTAATAGCTCTTACTAACTCCTATCACCCGTATGATCCAAATTGAATCTTCAGTCATACGGAACAGGGATGAGTTTTGTACAAACCTAGCGGAATGTGATGCGATGTTGTCGGTAACGTGTTCCAGTTTTCGATTAATTTACACGTTTTTTTGGTCGATCCGGTTACCGGTTTGTTAACGGAGTTGACGTTTTTATATTGGCTATTAGTCAAAATGTACCAAATGCTTATTACGAGTGGGATCTACGATGCGGCAATCAAATCTCTCTCTTTCCATTTTTCTATTGTGAAAATTCTTCCAAAGAGCGTTATTCGATTTTAATTAAATCAAGAATTATTGAGCTGTGGCTACTCTTTTTCGTGGACAAGCCTATTAATGCTCTAATGGTTTAGGCTCCAGTTCAAAGAAGGCATATTTACCCTATTACCTTGTAGGTTTTCACACACGGATACTAGTTCTACATATTAAAAGATTACTACAGTCGATCTGCAAGTCCCGTTCAATCCAATTGAATCGTTGTTTCCCTTTGGATGACCCTTAGGAAGTTGGAAGTTTCATCTCGGCAATATTAGCCGCCAATCTCATATTGAACCGATATTGTTTTGGAAATATCTAGCTTCAGCTAGAAGAACGCAAGAAGTTTTCAACCTTGCGTTTCCGCAAACCAAAATGTCGACCGAGTTCATATTACCATCTCTTTCAATCCTGCTACGACCATGCAAGTGTGAATGAGAAGTTTTATTAGCTTGGTCGGCAGTTAGGTTAGTGTTTAGTATGGTGTACTTTCGTTTGGGCCGAATACGTTTCGCCAAATTTCACTTCCCAACAAACTTATCGCAATAGTTTCATTTCCCAAAGAAACCTTTAGCAAAGTTACACTTCGCATATAATTTATTTGGTCAAATTATCATTAGGCATGATTTTACTTTGTCAAATGTTATTAGGACAAAAACTTATTTAGCAAACGTTTTTTATTGTCTAATATTATATTCCAAAAAGATGTTTGGTCAAAATTGTCACTTCGCAAATTTGACAAATAGGCATCTCTATTTAAAGTACTTTTTGTTATGTTAATATAGGTACGTTAAATTCTACGTAATTTGGGTGGGTTGGGTTAGGTTTGAACTGCGATCCTCACAAAACGGAACCGCTATCAGAAAAGTGGGTTAGGTTAGGTTAGAACTGTGACCCTCACAGAATCGAAATGCTATTAGAAAAGTGGGTTAGGTTAGGTTAGAACTGCGGTCCTTAAAGAAACGAAATACTATGTACTAGAAAAAGGTCATCGAAGTGGATTAATTAATTTAATAGAATAACGAGATGTAAAAAATTTGCATGACATTTTTAACTAAAATGTGGTTTAAATATTGGTGGTTATTTACTATTTTGGGTTACAATGATTACTTTGGTGTTATTTGCTTTAATAGAATAGCAAGATGTAACAAATTTGGTTATCATTTTACATTAAGGTGGTTCGCCTAGGTTACTCAAAACTTAACTCTCGCTAGATGGCACCACTTTTGCAAAATTTCAGGTTTTATTTTTTTGTAAAATGGTCATGGTATTTGTATACTTAAAAGTATGTTTCGCGCACTCTTTAAATAAATATTAAACTATTAAAATAAACATTGAATACTTCATTGTGCAAAAACCACCTTTTTAATTCGACGGAGTGTTGCTGTCACGCTTTTTCCTACTATTACTCACACATGCAAACAGTGTTTCCGTGATCCTTGTAGTAGACAATTTCACACAACGTAGGTAAGTATGTTGCATTAGCGTAACGGTATGTTCGTGGAAATACGTGCAAGAGTATTGGGGTTCAAGACTGGTGCGAGTAGGTAATTTCTTTTTGTTTCTCCTTTGTGTTATCTTACCTTTAAACGAGCAATTATTATATATATGTTACTGTAAAAGCCCGAAGTACGGCAAAACCTAGGATTTACCGGTAAAACCTAGGTTTTACCGATGCCGATCGGTAAAAGCCCGAAATGTTAAATCTTACTAGTTTACTTTGGGCTTTTACCAACACCGATATGGTAAATCCTAGGTCTTACCACGGCGACCGGTAAAGTTTGAATCATGCACTGATTCTTTAGATTATTAGATGAAAAGTAGGTAGGTTTGGATCTCCCGGTTCTGCTGAAGGTGAAAGAGAACTCTACTAGCCTGCCTCGTGGCTAGGCACCCAGGTTTAGGTATAGTTAACTTTAAAACCGAATCTGCAGCTGGCTACTGTATTGGGTAATAGAAACGCGTTCCGTATGTGTTTCGCTTTCCAGATGACCAGGGTGCCTAGCCAAGATGCCAATGGTTTACGCTCCGTAGCGACCGAAGCGCAGCCGTGTCTGTCGCATTAATATGGCAGAGTGATAGAGAGAGGTATTACCCTAACGTTCGCTACGGAGCGAACGACTGGCATCTTGGCTAGGCACACAGATTTAAACGCTTTTTAAAAATCAAAAACTATTACTTATGAAAGCAGAAGAATATAAATGATCGTATTTGATTTATAATTGTTACATATTTGCCGTAACTTATTTTTAAAATGTGTTTTTCAATTAAAAGACACGTCAAGATTGTTTACCTTATTTCTAATGCTAAAAAAAAAAACTATAGTAATAATTGTGTTTTTCATTCATAGACAAAATCCATTATTTTTAACCACAGGAAATTTTATACATTTCTTTTTTATTGCAGTGAAGATGTCCTGATTGTAAAAATAAGAGAGATTAGGTAGAGTATAATTTCTAATTTTCTTTGTCAAAAATAAACGAATACGTGTAGCCCATACTTAATCAATCGATTTATGATAATAAGAAAAATTAAATAAAAATAAAAAAACAATACGAAATTTAGATGTAACAAAAATACAAAAAGTTATGTTCCAGCATACAATGACTGGGGATCGAACCGGGAATCTTCAGTTTGTAAGCAAAAAAGCGACTGTTTGCATAACACGCCATGATAGTTCTTAGCTAAGCTGACGAACTTCGGGTACTTATTCTCGCTTAGGTCAATTAAGTACCTGTCAAACGTCAGTGTCAACAAAATTGCACTAAACATGACGGCACTCCAAATACGCGCCGTGGTCAGCCCGGCAACGTCGGAAATGGTATGGCAACGTCGCAAATGTATCTGTACACGACATTTGTGACACACACATACGTAAAATTGATGAAAATTTAACTATGATTTTTGCATGATTTCTGTATGAAACATTGTTTTCCTGTTAATTTCGCGCAAACGAATATTCGAAGGAAGATAAATGCGGAAATATTTATGTACTAATAGTGTGTAGTTACTTAATGAGCTTTGATTGAATTTTGTATGAAAAGCGAACCACCTTAAAATGGAGTTTTAATTTTAGTGATCATTTAGGTACTACATATTTTAGGCAGTAAGAA
The DNA here is from genome assembly GCF_963556715.1 of Cydia fagiglandana. NCBI lineage: Eukaryota > Metazoa > Arthropoda > Insecta > Lepidoptera > Tortricidae > Cydia > Cydia fagiglandana. The sequence goes on along the minus strand of NC_085953.1, from coordinate 6,442,212 downwards.
TGTTTTTTTTTGACGTTACATTTTACTATGTAGATGTAATGATCAGTTAAATACCAGACAAATAAAATTCTGCAGCCTCCTCTCTATTGGTATGTAAATTGTATGCCATGAAGTATTTTGGGACATGTAAGTTATGCTTAATGATACATTTGACTAAATAATATTTGGTAAAATGAAACTTGTCCAAGTAATTATTTGCTAAACAAAAACTTGCCAAAAAAGACTATTGCTAACTGAAAATTTGCGATAACTTGTTTTGCCAAACATTTTTTTGGGAAATGATAATTTGGGAAACATAGTTTGGGATGTGATACTTTGGGAAACGTTTTTGGCCCATTCGTTAGTAAACCGTTTAGTATAGGTAGAGCGAGCCCAGACACCATCAGAGAATGACATTACCTGTAAGGCTGCGGTCTGTTTGCACACGCCGTCCGCGACTACCAGCCGCTCGCGACCGAAGACATCCATAATATCCAAATATGTTCATAAATGTATGTGCGTGGTCTGGTCACCCGCCACACGCGACGTCAACTTGTGACGGATCAAGGTCACCCGCGGACGGCGACCGTCGTTCAATCATAGCAATACGGCGTCCATCTGCCGCGGCGTTTATTGTAAATAATATAAGTACATTACGTAGATGATTGATTACCAAAGAAAAGCTGAACTACCTACTTATGAGTTAGGGCAGTCTAATAATGTTTGTATGATACGTCTTGCAAAATAAGGGTGTTTGGCGGTAGGGTCAAGCAGATCAGGTACCTGGCAGGTGTGTCAGTCGCTTGTCGTTACGGCATGCTGTCCGTCGCGGGTGGACCACGCGTCGTTGCACAGTTGCGCTAACGTTGCGTCGAGCAGCAGTCATCGAGTTGATTGGACGCCAACGCTCAGAAGACGCTAGTGTGTGGTCGCCCTAAGTAATAACCTCACTATTGACAGAGTTGTGATAGCTCCTTAGTATAATGACGGGCTCTGATTCAAGTGAATAGCTTTAACACAATTTCAGAGCGGAAATCATTTCCCATAATCGCCACTTACTGTCAATTGTTGATGCCTTGAACTACAACCGGTAGACATAAAATCATCAGTTATTGATTGATATTATTTTTAAATTGAAAGCCCGTCATGTCAGCGTCCGCGTCCTAGGCTCGTTAAACATAATTTACCCATTAAATTACGTACGTAATTGATATTAATTAAACGTGTGTTAATATGGGGAATGCTTACGAGTAAATTGCTATTTTGTTGAGGATATTTTGGTCAAATATTAAACTTGTCAGAGGATACTGTTTATAGTGTTTGCTAGTTGAAATTATATTTCGTTAGGTGTATAAAATACCTAATTAATAGCCACACTTTTCGGTGGACAAGGCATCAGTGTCTCTAATTAAGTCTGCTGTGAAATACATTTGGTACCACCATTAACGTTATAAACATCATATAATTTGATAACTAATGAGTGGTCATGACCCTCGCTCCGGGGCTTTCCTTACCCAAAGGTTGTCCATCGCGGTTCAACGTGGCAACGCGGCGAGCGTGATGAGCACCTTTGCATCTGGAGAGGCGCGGGGCGAATTTTGTTTACGAGAATGTTAGTTTTTAGTTTATGACTAAAGTGATGTTAGCAAAAGTAGCTTAGACTTTAAGATAAACCCTGTTGCTTACCATTTTGTCAAAATTAACAAATATTGAGAGGCGGTTAAAATACAGGCAAAATTATAATCAGAATCAAGGCAAAGTCTTTGAACCCGAATACTATAAAAAATTAACTACCAAGAATTATACGTGAACATAACAAGTTACAAGGGTCTCGATTTAAACGGATCTTTATTCATACCAATACAACGGAAGCGAGTTTTGTTTGTTCTAAACAATCTGTCCGATCATAACTCACATTTGCAAACAGTTTGCGGCCTTAGAGTAAACCCGAGGGATGTGCTACATACGCTTGCGTGAGCTGCATGTATATGGGCTAGTTGCTAGTATTATGTATTGTTCTGAAACTATTAAAAAGATCTGTATATACAGATACGGAAGGTGGCTGAAATAGGTCAGAATGTAATTAAAGACTTATTATTTTAATAAGCCGTTTACTCATTTATTAACTCATTTCAGGTTGAAGTTGATCTATATAGCGTTATATACGAGTATAGTCAGTTGAATCATACAGGACGTATATATATATATTTTCTAAATACCCACTTAACTTTTGTGTGAAACGCCATTTCATACTCTGAAGCCGATGAAGACGAATTATATATTTGAAGTGTAAATCGCACCCCAGCGAGGACCATGGTTTTCAGTCACAAAAGGACGACCGACTACAGAGACCTACCTTTTTGTTCAATACAAATAGATAATGGGAATTTGGGAACCATTTCACTCAGGAAAATACATTCGAACAGTGACACTTATACTTACTTACTCCTCTGGCGCAGCGACCCAAAGTGTGTCTTGGCTTCCAACACGACTGCTCGCCACTGATCCCGGTCCTGTGCCGTTGCTCGCCAGTTTTTAACCCGGAGTTCGCGCAGATCAGCGTCCACCACATCCGCCCAACGATACCTGGTACGACCGACCGGGCGGCGTCCTATCGGTTTTCCCTCAAACGCTCTTTTCACCGCCCGATTACCTCCCATTCGCTCAAGATGATACTTATAGGATGTTTTAATTGTTACAGGAACGGGCCGGTGGAGGGCGCGTACGGTCCGCAGCACAGTCCCGTGTCGCGCTCGGACGCGTCCACGGAGGACGCGGAGCTGTCCGCCGCGCTCGCGCACCAGCACCACCTCGCCATGCAGGTCAGACCATTATTTTTATCAGTTAGTAGGTCCACACATAACGAGCCGCCTCGCGAGGAAAATGCCGCGCGAAGCAGCTCGGCTACACAGCCCGACACCGCGAGCCGGCTCGTTCTAATGCTATACGCTGCGTAGAGCTTCGAATTGCACCAGAATACCTGTAGAAGCTCTTACTGAGCACAGGTAGGTCAAACGATACTGTCAATGATGTACGACTAGGTCAGTGATGATCAGAGCTCGGATAGGGTGAGCTATTTGCCTTATAATTTGACATGTCTTATGTCATATATAAGGCAAATAGCTCACCCTATCCGAGCTCTGGTGATGATCCTTCCGGCCGATTTCGACCATGGCGACCACTTCGACTCCTAGTTAGCTCGGCGCTCGTGCCCCCGAATATGGCTGACGTAGCCGATCTTCGAGGTGAACCTCCGCGCAGGTCAGTATACCACTATGACTAAGTCAGTATACCATGAATGAACCTAGTGTTCAATTGAGCTGAGCATCTGACTTGCTGGCGCTCAGTGAGCGTTTGGAATAATATTCCTAAGATAACGCTACTAAACAGCCTCTATGCCACAGAATAAATAATAGTACTAGTCTCTAACAAAACGCGTCTGTTACGATCAGCACAGATATGGCCGCTAGGTGGCGACAGCGCCACACGCGGCTTATGGCTTTCCTCAAAATTGGGGTGGAACGGATGTATTTTTAGCTACCTGTAGCAAAGCGACTAAATCGCGGAGTGAGCCACGCCTGTTTATGCCTTATTGTTTTATCTATACCCTTAGGCCTACATGCGGCATTTTATAAAATAAGAATTTACAATCCCTATATCGATGAATTCAGCGGGACTATAGCATAGTAAATACCGTCCGCCATAGGCAGTATGCATTGGCCATAAAACGGAAATAAAATAAAACAGTAACTGCGCAAGGGAAGGTTTCACTTGGCGGAATGACGTTGACATCTCTTACGAGATTGGATTGCATCGTCTGCAGTCTGGGAACGTTGGGTTACATAAAACTGATTAATTAGCTTGCTTATAAATAAAAGAGTAAATGGAAAGATAATAGGAAGGTATTGAATTACATTAGATCAAGAGAGTGTGCTTCAAGATTGAATGGATGGTACTGAAATAATTAGCTAGTTGTTAAATAACAAACTGGGAAATGATTTACGAATTTTTCGCCAAACTCAAACATTGAGTTACAGAGACTTCCCGAAACAAAAGATTATGCCGATAGGATTGGGTTGGGATTTTAGATGGTCGTGATTTCCAATCTGTAATTTTTTCGCACCTAGTTAATTCAATTTTTATTTCGTTAGTCACGTTTTTCCATGAGAACAAAAATGGACTCCGATTGCTAACCGAAGTTGCTGTAGATTACATAACTTACCGTATTGAGCTAACTTACCACATTGTCTTAGATTTCCGAACCTCAATGGTGTCTATCTAACAACAGAGGCGCTGGGCGTAATCCCGCAGCCAACAATATCGCCCGTTCGGTCAGATGCTTCAATGAAAACGGCTTTAGAATTTGGCCGAGACGTTCATAGAAACCGATTCACATTTACTTGCTTAGGTTTAGGTATATATTCGAATTATTAAAGAGAAGTATAAAGAATCCAAATTTTCCTCGGTATATGGCTGTATCGTAGTACTTATGTTAAAATGAAAACACTGAAATATGTACTTTGGTTACTGAGACGTAATCACATAGCGAAATAATCTAATAAGTTAGGTCTCTCGGTGGACTAATTGAGTCACCAACTTGGTAAAGAAACACCTATTAATCTTGACCAGTGCCCTGTTTATCAAAAGTTTGTAACTTGTACCTAATACAAGTGGAAGTCCCTTTCTAACAAAAGCTGTAAAAAAGGGACTTCCAACTTGTATTACAAGTTACAAGTTTTTGATAAACAGCACACGTGGTTTGGTGCCTTCTATTGTTGCGTTCTTCGGTGTGCAGTCTCTATTGAATAACCATTTGCCCCATCGGCCATCGGTTCTATGAGCATTTGAGCAATGTGCCCCGCCCCCGACACGTAAGTCTAGCAACTAATCTCAATAACCCGGGGTTAAGCGGTTAAACCGTTGACCCAGTGTCAAATTGTCCTGCTAACCATGGTAACTCCAGGTTTAACCGGTTAACCCCGGGTTAGTGGAATGGTGCAAGTGGCACTTAGTGTTCCACTTCTGAGCAAAGGCCTACCGTTCGTTTCCTCCACTCGAAACTGTTGTTTATCTTTCTCACTGATTCGGGTAGAATGCATCGAAGTTGTGCCGACATCTACTTGGTTTGCGTGTATCCTGACCTGCATATGGTGTTCCGTAGATCCTCTTTCTGGCCCACCTTTCTGGGAGCATCCGGCTGACTTGTCCAGCTCAGTCCCACTGCAGCTTAGCGAGCTACATAGCTCAGAAAATTGCCAGACTTAAGCAGGCACTAATTTTACACGTTCCGCCTGCCAAAGTATAATTTAATTAATTTATTAATCTTCTTTTTTTCCTTGACTTTACGCTAACTAGCTCTTTCCTTTAGTGCTTTTTACGTAATTGGAAAAACGACACCTGAAACTGAAGCCTTCCCTTTATTAGGCAGCATTAAAATTAGTGTCTTAAAATTACTAGATACCTGGATTTTATTTACTGTTCTTTAAGTGTGTAGGTATAAGTAATGCGATCTCTTTAAAAACATCCGTTATCTTATTCGCGCATGTATAATGCATAACTTGCTATGCCGACGACTCCACTAGTGCAGGCGTGGCTCACTTCGCCGCTTTGCTACAGGTAGCTTAAAGTACATCCGTTCCACACCAATTTTGGGGAAAGCCATAAGCCGCGCGTGGCGCTGTAGCCACCTAGCGGCCATATCTGTGAGTGTGCTGATCGTAACAGACGCGTTTTGTTAGAGAGTGAGTCTTCTGTACCTAGTACTATTATTTATTCTGTGAATGAATAGAAAAGAATACTTGTGATTTATAACATCACAGGCCTTAGCGTCTATTGCAGACGATTTATGCATTGCTGTTTAGATAATTGATATGTTTAAATAACATATCAACTTCCGAATAACAACAGTCTTCATTCAAATGTAACTGCGCATATTTATTATTTCGGTTGTCGTCGCCATCATTAAAATTTCGCAATACAGCTGCAATCACTCGTAATAGTTACATCCTCTGTTACAAGCTTTCTTTTCGCAATACTGCAGTTCTACAGCAAATGTAGAAAACGTATGCCATACAGAACGTACTTAATGCTTTTTTGCGAAGCGACCGGCTTGATTACTCTCACGACTTTCCCTTCTAATGAGTGAAATGAGTGAAGTAAGTGTCATTTGCGTTAGTTTACATGCACATGTTATGCAATTGGTTAGTATGACGTAAATTAGGTAGGTATACCTACTACCGACCATGTTTTTGGTAATTTTAACTAAATAGTTAATATTACCTTTTAGGCGCGTGTAGTGTAAATTAGTTTCAACATTATGTTCATAAATTTTCGTGTTTCCATCTTTGCACACAGACGCATCGACTTCCGGCGTGTATAAATATTATTTTCCTAAATAAAACACGCAATTTGTGTACTTGTAATAATTGTGTAAATTACGTCATCAACTCATCAGTTAACCCTTTATAAGGCATAAGGGTGTCAGGAATTATGCAAAATTGAACTCTATCACTTTGAAATAAAGTTCAAAATCAGGTGGGAAAGATATTCCCTCTGCCTTATAAAGGCTTAAGGCTTAGGCTTAGGCCAAAACACTTACTTATTTAGAATTTGAACATTGGTTTCTAGTTAAGCTGTAGGTACGCTCCATACGAATGGGGCTGCATGAGGCTCATAACGCATTCACTGCCAGGGGGCGTAGCCTGGGAACAAACTTGTATAACGGTGAACGCACATCTGCGTCGGGGGCAGTGAATGTGTTAAGTCATACTACTTATACTGCGTAGTCTAATAAAACATGGTCTTCTCTTCCCAGAGTGACACAAGCCTACGTCACAATAACATGGTCGCTATATATAGCGCTATCGCATATTATCATATAGCGCTGTCGCATGATGACGTAGGCTTGTGTCAGTCACGCGACCACGAAAAGACGGGAAGAGACTACCAGGCGGAGTATATTATTATACCATGTTATACTGCATAGGAAAACAAAAACAAATATAGAACATGATGCTGTACGGCGCTGGCGCATGGCGTCAACTGGAGATCAACGCCCAATTGGTTTTGATTGTTTATTTTACATAAAAAGCGGCGTCCGTGGCGTCGTAACCATCGTATTAGTTTCCATACTAATTGTGTTATTATTGAATAATTTTACGGTTTAGACTCATTTGTTTTTAGTCACTCGCGCGACATGTTTCGGAGAGCCTAGGTCTCCTTTCTCAAGCACTAAGCACTGCGAGCAGCGTTCACGATGGCCGTGTATCGCGTACTTTCGCGTGCTTGAGAAAGGAGACCTTGGCTCTCCGAAACATGTCGCGCGAGTGACTAAAAACAAGTGAGTCTAAACCGTAAAATTATTCAATGTTAGTATGTCTCACAACAGTTTAACTAAATGTGTTATTATTTGCAGGCCGGCGATTACCAGGTCGGCGCGGGCGTCGATCCCGACTATGGCCAGTACGTGTCCTCCCCGGGCGCGCACTACAACCACATGGGACACCTGACCATGGCGCCCTCGCAGAAGTACCCACATGTAAGTACCAGGTCCCAGTCCTACATCAACTGTCGAACAGGAATTACCAGGGCGTCGGCGCGGGTTCGATCCCGACTATGGCCAGTACGTGTCCTCTCCGGGCGCGCACTACAACCACATGGGACACCTGACCATGGCGCCCTCGCAGAAGAACCCACATGTAAGTACCAGGTCCCAGTCCTACATCAACTGTCGAACAGGAATTACCAGGACATCGGCGCGGGCGTCGACCCCGACTACGGCCAATACGTGTCCTCCCCGGGCGCGCACTACAACCACATGGGACACCTGACCATGGCGCCCTCGCAGAAATATCCACATGTAAGTACCAGGTCCCAGTCCTACATCAACTGTCAAACAATAATTACCAGGACATCGGCGCGGGCGTCGATCCCGACTATGGCCAGTACGTGTCCTCCCCGGGCGCGCACTATTACAACCACATGGGACACCTGACCATGGCGCCCTCGCAGAAATATCCACATGTAAGTACCAGGTCCCAGTCCTACATCAACTGTCAAACAAGAATTACCAGGACATCGGCGCGGGCGTCGACCCCGACCACGGCCAATACGTGTCCTCCCCGGGCGCGCACTACAACCACATGGGACACCTGACCATGGCGCCCTCGCAGAAATATCCACATGTAAGTACAAGGTCCCAGTCCTACATCAACTGTCAAACAAGAATTACCAGGACATCGGCGCGGGCGTCGACCCCGACTACGGCCAATACGTGTCCTCCCCGGGCGCGCACTACAACCACATGGGACACCTGACCATGGCGCCCTCGCAGAAGTACCCACATGTAAGTACCAGGTCCCAGTCCTACATCAACTGTCGAACAGGAATTACCAGGGCGTCGGCGCGGGCGTTGACCCCGACTACGGCCAGTACGTGTCCTCCCCGGGCGCGCACTACAACCACATGGGACACCTGACCATGGCGCCCTCGCAGAAATATCCACATGTAAGTACAAGGTCCCAGTCCTACATCAACTGTCAAACAAGAATTACCAGGACATCGGCGCGGGCGTCGACCCCGACTACGGCCAATACGTGTCCTCCCCGGGCGCGCACTACAACCACATGGGACACCTGACCATGGCGCCCTCGCAGAAATATCCACATGTAAGTACCAGGTCCCAGTCCTACATCAACTGTCGAACAGGAATTACCAGGGCGTCGGCGCGGGCGTTGACCCCGACTACGGCCAGTACGTGTCCTCCCCGGGCGCGCACTACAACCACATGGGACACCTGACCATGGCGCCCTCGCAGAAGTATACACATGTAAGTACCAGGTCCCAGTCCTACATCAACTGTCAAACAGGAATGACCTTGTATAGGCCCCGTGCATGAACTATAGGGGGCAGCATAGGAGCCGTCAGATTTTTGGCGCGAGGCGTAAATGTGTCGTTTATGCTTCCGATGTAGCTCACAAGATGGCAGAACCTACTATGCAAAAGGAAACGTACCGATGAGAAACGGTAGATGCTAGCACTTGCTTTGACAATGTACATGTGCACATATGATTCCGATTCAGGCCACAAGATGGCAGACCCTCCACCGCGCACGGTCCCTATATGAAATAGCGGCTACATTGTTGATACGAGTATCGTCTGTACTGATTTCTACCTAGAAATCTTTTTAACAATCCAAATTGTCGTATTACTCCTCTAGACGAAATGTGTATTAAAAATTGAGCTTATGAAACATAATTAGTAAACATTGTTTTTCACAGGTGATGGATTCAGTATCCGTATCCGGTGGGGGTACGTACGGAGCGACGGGCGGCCATTACGGAACGTATGGCCACTACGGAGCCACGACATACCCAGCACAGCCGGCGTATATGGTTGAGCCGCCGCCGAACGTCCCGCAGTACATAGGCCAGGCGAGTGTGGACCTTAGTGTGCTAGAAATAGAGTATGTTTCGCTGTGGAGTCACGGCTTAGCCAGCGTATATGGTCGAGCCGCCGCCGAACGTTCCGTAGTACATAGACCAGGCGAGTGTGGACCTTAGTGTGTTAGAAATAGAGTATGTTTCGCTATGAAGTTCTAGCTCAACCGGCGTACATGGTCGAGTCACCGCCGAACGTTCCGTAGTACATAGACCAGGCGAGTGTGGACCTTAGTGTGTTAGAAATAGAGTATGTTTCACTATGGAGTCACGGCTCAACCGGCGTATATGGTCGAGCCGCCGCCGAACGTCCCGCAGTACATAGGCCAGGCGAGTGTGGACCTTAGTGTGTTAGAAATAGAGTATGTTTCGCTATGAAGTTCTAGCTCAACCGGCGTACATGGTCGAGTCACCGCCGAACGTCCCGCAGTACATAGGCCAGGCGAGTGTGGACCTTAGTGTGCTAGAAATAGAGTATGTTTCGCTGTGGAGTCACGGCTCAACCGGCGTATATGGTCGAGCCGCCGCCGAACGTTCCGTAGTACATAGACCAGGCGAGTGTGGACCTTAGTGTGTTAGAAATAGAGTATGTTTCGCTGTGGAGTCACGGCTTAGCCAGCGTATATGGTCGAGCCGCCGCCGAACGTTCCGTAGTACATAGACCAGGCGAGTGTGGACCTTAGTGTGTTAGAAATAGAGTATGTTTCGCTGTGGAGTCACGGCTTAGCCAGCGTATATGGTCGAGCCGCCGCCGAACGTTCCGTAGTACATAGACCAGGCGAGTGTGGACCTTAGTGTGTTAGAAATAGAGTATGTTTCGCTGTGGAGTCACGGCTTAGCCAGCGTATATGGTCGAGCCGCCGCCGAACGTTCCGTAGTACATAGACCAGGCGAGTGTGGACCTTAGTGTGTTAGAAATAGAGTATGTTTCGCTATGAAGTTCTAGCTCAACCGGCGTACATGGTCGAGTCACCGCCGAACGTTCCGTAGTACATAGACCAGGCGAGTGTGGACCTTAGTGAGTTAGAAATAGAGTATGTTTCACTATGGAGTCACGGCTCAAACGGCGTATATGGTCGAGCCGCCGCCGAACGTCCCGCAGTACATAGACCAGGCGAGTGTGGACCTTAGTGTGTTAGAAATAGAGTATGTTTCGCTGTGGAGTCACGGCTTAGCCAGCGTATATGGTCGAGCCGCCGCCGAACGTTCCGTAGTACATAGACCAGGCGAGTGTGGACCTTAGTGTGTTAGAAATAGAGTATGTTTCGCTGTGGAGTCACGGCTTAGCCAGCGTATATGGTCGAGCCGCCGCCGAACGTTCCGTAGTACATAGACCAGGCGAGTGTGGACCTTAGTGTGTTAGAAATAGAGTATGTTTCGCTATGAAGTTCTAGCTCAACCGGCGTACATGGTCGAGTCACCGCCGAACGTTCCGTAGTACATAGACCAGGCGAGTGTGGACCTTAGTGTGTTAGAAATAGAGTATGTTTCGCTATGAAGTTCTAGCTCAACCTGGCGTACATGGTCGAGTCACCGCCGAACGTTCCGTAGTACATAGACCAGGCGAGTGTGGACCTTAGTGTGTTAGAAATAGAGTATGTTTCGCTATGAAGTTCTAGCTCAACCGGCGTACATGGTCGAGTCACCGCCGAACGTTCCGTAGTACATAGACCAGGCGAGTGTGGACCTTAGTGTGTTAGAAATAGAGTATGTTTCGCTATGAAGTTCTAGCTCAACCGGCGTACATGGTCGAGTCACCGCCGAACGTTCCGTAGTACATAGACCAGGCGAGTGTGGACCTTAGTGTGTTAGAAATAGAGTATGTTTCACTATGGAGTCACGGCTCAAACGGCGTATATGGTCGAGCCGCCGCCGAACGTCCCGCAGTACATAGGCCAGGCGAGTGTGGACCTTAGTGTGCTAGAAATAGAGTATGTTTCGCTATGAAGTCACGGCTCAACCGGCGTATATGGTCGAGCCGCCGCCGAACGTCCCGCAATACACAGGCCAGGCGAGTGTGGACCTTAATGTGTTACTCTTAGAGTATGATTTACTATGGAACGTAAAAGTCGCCACCGATGCAAGTTGTATCATACAATCAGCTAAAAAAGCTATTACATATATCCGTGAATCCCGTAGTATTTAAGACTCGGGCTAAGCCTTACTACGAACACTAGTTGCATGCCTTGTGCAATTTGGAATATATTGGCTTATTCAATACCTATCAAACGATAATTTTAGACAATGGTATCATAAAAAATATTTTTATGTAATTCTTGTTTTTTTTTTACAGGAATATGTAGAAGGTGGTGGTAGTGCGTCTCCCCGAAGCGCTTCGCCCGGCGCTTTGCCCCCTCAACACAATTTGCACTTACAACAAAGGTGTGTAAAGTCTAATTTCGATCAACATAGTTAGGAAAGTTTAATCATTCATTTCATACTTTTACATCCCATCTTGAAACATTGATATTGATACTACCCTCACACTATTAAAATAGAATAGTAATACTTTAAAAATTTTTTTATAATCGGGGTGATAACTTTATTTACGATCGGCTTTAAAAAATAATTCAAAAGTATTTGTTTTATTGTATTTATTATGTCAGGTAAAACATTGATTTATACATACGGGAAAAAAAAAACACAAAATTCCAATATTTCGTTTGCAGGTACGACTCAGCGTCGCTAGAACAAATCGGCCGCCATTATTGTGTCACGTCACCGCGCGGCGAGTACGCGGCCGACGCGTACGGCTACCAGCACTACCCCACCGCCTACGACCCGAACCCGCACCAGCCGCCGCAGTTCAAAGTGAGCCTTATGACATACTTGTTAGAGTTGACTGTGTATTGTACGGCCGGTCGACTCGTGTACCCTACCAACACCGAACGTGACTCGGACCAGCCGCCGCAGATCAAAGTGAGCCCTATGTCATACGCGTTAGAGTTGACTGTCTAGTGCCTGTACCCGACGTACAGCTACCACCACCGCGTATGACTCAAACCAGCCGCGCAGTTCGATTGGAGCCTTATGTCACACGAGTTAGGGTTCTTTTTACATTGTGACGAGTTAGTAACACAGAAGTCATTTATTACAAAGAAAGTTTCATTCATTTATAAATTGTGTTGTATTTTTTTTTTCAGGATTCGCAGAATGGATTAAGTTTAGGCAGTGCAGGTGGTCAATCAATGTATGGTGATGAAGAGGAATTGCAGAAACAAATGGCCAACATGGCGCTAGGTAAGCTACAGCTTTGCTGTCCACTTATTGTAGGTAGTAACAAAAATGATGTGAAAGACACTACGGCAATAGCGAATATTCCGCAAAACTGCGTGTAGGGGGTGCCACTAGCACAAACAGTAAACAAACCTCTTTGATGCGTCAATATTTATTCCTTACAACTTGTCAAAACCTGTTTACGGCAAATAATATTTAAGTTACTCTATGGTTAGCTGTTTGAGACGTGTAAATAAGAGATAGCGCAGCAATCATATAAAAAAAAACACGTAATTACGTAATGCTAAATCCAAAGAAACAAACCACAGTCTACCAGACATTTGTATTCTGTGAGATTTTGATCTCATTGGGGATTTGTCGTAACACAATTGTGTAACTTTTCCAGTTCACGGCGGCGTCGGTCGCGAAGACGGCGGCGGTTTACAATGGCGGGATCCCAACCTTCCAGAAGTCATCGGCTTCCTAAACTCACCCTCTGATGTCGTCAAAGCAAACGCGGCCGCGTATCTCCAACATCTCACGTATATGGACGACCCTAACAAACAGAAGACTAGGAGTTTAGGTAACATACCTTATTCAGTTACTTTAGGGTTTCATTTAGCTTGGAGACTGGATCCGTGGACGGCGGCGGTCTACAATGGCGGGATTTAAACCTTCCAGAAGTCATCGGCTTCCTAATCTCACCCTCGGACGTCGTGAAAGCAAACGCGGCCGCGTATCTCCAACATCTCACGTATATGGACGACCCTAACAAACAGAAGACTAGGAGTTTAGGTAATGTATCTTATTCAGTTACGTTAGGGTTTAATTTAGCTTGGAGCATAAATCTGAAGACGGCGGCGGTCTACAATGGCGGGATTCAAACCTTCCATAAGTCATCGGCTTCCTAATCTCTCCCTCGGACGTCGTGAAAGCAAACGCGGCTGCGTATCTCCAACATCTCACGTATATGGACGACCCTAACAAACAGAAGACTAGGAGTTTAGGTAATGTATCTTATTCAGTTACGTTAGGGTTTAATTTAGCTTGGAGCATAAATCTGAAGACGGCGGCGGTCTACAATGGCGGGATTCAAACCTTCCATAAGTCATCGGTTTCCTAATCTCTCCCTCGGACGTCGTGAAAGCAAACGCGGCCGCGTATCTCCAACATCTCACGTATATGGACGACCCTAACAAACAGAAGACTAGGAGTTTAGGTAATGTATCTTATTCAGTTACGTTAGGGTTTAATTTAGCTTGGAGCATAAATCTGAAGACGGCGGCGGTCTACAATGGCGGGATTCAAACCTTCCATAAGTCATCGGTTTCCTAATCTCTCCCTCGGACGTCGTGAAAGCAAACGCGGCCGCGTATCTCCAACATCTCACGTATATGGACGACCCTAACAAACAGAAGACTAGGAGTTTAGGTAATGTATCTTATTCAGTTACGTTAGGGTTTAATTTAGCTTGGAGCATAAATCTGAAGACGGCGGCGGTCTACAATGGCGGGATCCCAACCTTCCAGAAGTGATCGGCTTCCTAAACTCACCTTCGGACGTCGTGAAAGCAAACGCGGCCGCGTATCTCCAACATCTCTCAAGGTTGTCTGGAAGAGATCGCTTACAGCGATAAGACCGCCTGTTGCTACCATTATTTACACTGTAAATCTGTTATTGTATTTTTCTTTGTGGTGCAATAAAGAGTATTTACTTACTTACTTACTTACATCTCACGTATATGGACGACCCTAACAAACAGAAGACTAGGAGTTTAGGTAATGTATCTTATTCAGTTACGTAAGGGTTTAATTTAGCTTGGAGCATAAATCTGAAGACGGCGGCGGTCTACAATGGCGGGATCCCAACGTTCCAGAAGTGATCGGCTTCCTAAACTCACCCTCTGATGTCGTCAAAGCAAACGCGGCCGCGTATCTCCAACATCTCACGTATATGGACGACCCTAACAATCAGAAGACTAGGAGTTTAGGTAATGTAACTTATTCAGTTATCTTAGGGTTTGATTTAGCTTGGAGACTGGATCCGTGGACGGCGGCGGTCTACAATGGCGGGATTTAAACCTTCCAGAAGTCATCGGCTTCCTAATCTCACCCTCGGACGTCGTGAAAGCAAACGCGGCCGCGTATCTCCAACATCTCACGTATATGGACGACCCTAACAAACAGAAGACTAGAAGTTTAGGTAATGTATCTTATTCAGTTCCGTTAGAGTTTAATTTAGCTTGGAGCATAAATCTGAAGACGGCGGCGGTCTACAATGGCGGGATCCCAACGTTCCAGAAGTGATCGGCTTCCTAAACTCACCCTCTGATGTCGTCAAAGCAAACGCGGCCGCGTATCTCCAACATCTCACGTATATGGACGACCCTAACAATCAGAAGACTAGGAGTTTAGGTAATGTAACTTATTCAGTTATCTTAGGGTTTGATTTAGCTTGGAGACTGGATCCGTGGACGGCGGCGGTCTACAATGGCGGGATTTAAACCTTCCAGAAGTCATCGGCTTCCTAATCTCACCCTCGGACGTCGTGAAAGCAAACGCGGTCGCGTATCTCCAACATCTCACGTATATGGACGACCCTAACAAACAGAAAACTAGGAGTTTAGGTAACATACCTTATTCAATTACGTTAGGGTTTTATTTAGCTTGGAGACTGGATCCGTGGACGGCGGCGGTCTACAATGGCGGGATCCCAACCTTCCAGAAGTCATCGGCTTCCTAATTTCTCCCTCGGACGTCGTGAAAGCAAACGCGGCTGCGTATCTCCAACATCTCACGTATATGGACGACCCTAACAAACAGAAGACTAGGAGTTTAGGTAACATACCTTATTCAGTTACGGTAAGGTTTAATTTAGCATGGAGCATGAATCCGAAGACGGCTGCGGTCTGGCGGGATTCCAACATGCAAGATCCCAATCTTCTAGTCTAGTGTTTAAGGTTGAGATTAGCTTGAATCCTGTTCGACGTAACTGTAAAATGCCGTTTCACTTACATAACCATTTTAACAAACACAAGAGTAGGAGTTTAGGTAACGCAAGAGGGTGACCACACTTCCCACTTCCGAAAATCATTGATTTTTGAGAAGCGTTCAGACAAGGACGATTTTGAGGGCCCGTTGCAGCAACCACATTTAACGAACTGATTAACGTCAATCGGCATTATAGTATGAAGATTCCCATACAATAAAATTTAGCGAACGCTTTAACGGTGACCGACGGTTTGGTGCAACCGACCCTAAATTAGCCAACCCGTAATGTGGAGCGTTCGGGTAGCAAAGAATACCATGAAAGTCTGCTGAATACTGAACCTCTTTATTAAGAAAACTAGTGCTTATATACTAATGGCCTACGTGAGTGGCATTTAGGTGACCTTTAAGACAATGTACTTAGAATTATTGTTTATTTTATTAAATATATTTTCTATTTCTTAAATGTCACATGACGTGTTGACCCTAATACCCAACACGTCATGTGCCTACCCACCGTACAAACCTCCTATTAACTTAATTATAAATCGACGAAGTGCAAGAACTTAATGTTTAAGTATGATATAATAATGTAGCCAATAACGAATTGTTTTTTTTTCCTATTTTCCAGGCGGAATCCCACCATTAGTCCGGCTAGTGTCCCACGAGAACCCCGAAGTGTGTCGCAACGCGTGCGGAGCCCTAAGAAACCTGTCCTACGGCCGGCAAAATGACGAGAATAAGCGAGCTATAAGGGACGCAGGCGGCATTCCCGCGCTCATGGCGTTGTTATGCCGAGCAACAGACATGGAGGTACGGGTGGTATTCCACCTGTCCAATGCCATTGCGTCTCACTCTCTCATTAACCAAAACGTGAGAAGGCAATACACATTGGACAGATGGAATACCATCCTATGTTACGACTTCATCAATCTATAAGTTTTTCTGGTATTCCATGTGAAGCCTAAAGTGTGTCGCAGAGCGAGCGGCGCGTCAGTGTGCGGTGACTTTAAACTCACTGAACCTACCTTAGAAGCGGTAAGGTTATGAGTCTTTACTTACCTTAGTTTAGTCAGTTTTTGTTCTTGCAGTGCAGGTGCTTTTTAGAGAACTATTTGTGGAAGCTATAAAAATGATAGGATATGTGCTGACCTAAAGAGATTCTCGATAGTATAGGCCCCGTGCATGAACTATAGGGGGCAGCATAGGAGCCGTCAGATTTTTGGCGCGAGACGTAAATGCATCGTTTATACTTCCGATGTAGCCCTCAAGATGACAGAACCTACTATCCACAACGAAACTTACCAACGAGAACGGTAGATGGTAGCACTTGCTTTGGTAATGTACATGTGTACATATGTTTCCAATTCGGGTCAAAAGATGGCAGACCCTCCAACACGCGTGGTCCCTATTCGTTACAATAATTCCAATTAATTCCTGCTTACAAATAATATAATTTGTTCGCAGGTGAAAGAACTGGTGACCGGTGTAATATGGAACATGTCGTCGTGCGAAGACCTCAAGCAGTCGATTATAGACGACGCGGCGCAAGTCATCGTCAACAAAGTGATCATTCCACATTCCGGCTGGCATCCAACCAACCCTGGTGATACTTATTGGTCCACAGGTAGGATTATTTTATTATTAAACTAGCGACCCGCCCCGGCTTCGCACGGGTTAACAAATGATACACTTAAACCTTCCTTAACTATCACTCTATCGATAGGTGAAACCCGCATGAAAATCCGTTCAGTAGTCTTTGAGTTAATCGCGAACTTACAAACACACAAACAGACGCGGCGGGGGACATTGTTTTATAAGGTGTAGTGATGACCAGTGATTGGTCAACCACGATCAAACAGACGCCGTAGTGACAACCAAAAATGGTGCCATATAGCGTCATATTCAGCTGCCAAACTCAAGAGATCGATGTTTTTAGACCTTATAATATACATGGATGGTATTAATAGTGTTTTTGGTCGAATAATTTTCTACTTCCGAAATATAATTTTTATGTAGATAGATAAATTGTTTAGATATTTGTGCAGCAATGAAAATTTATTTTCAAATTTCGTCAAGTAGACTTAGCGCAATGACCCTATAACTTTACATCCGCAGTATTCCGGAACGCATCCGGCGTCCTCCGTAACGTGTCGTCGGCGGGCGAGTACGCGCGGCGCCGGCTCCGCTGCCTCGGCGGTCTGGCCGAGGCCTTACTGCACGCCGTGCGAGCCGCCATACAGTGCAACGCCATCGGCACCAAGATCGTCGAGAACTGCGTCTGCGTGCTGCGGAACCTGTCCTACAGGTAGATTATGATGATGATGTGTAGCGAGTACGCGCGGCGCCGGCTCCGCTGCCTCGGCGGTCTGGCCGAGGCCTTGCTGCACGCCGTGCGCGCCGCCATACAGTGCAACGCCATCGGCACCAAGATCGTCGAGAACTGCGTCTGCGTGCTGCGGAACCTGTCCTACAGGTACTATGATGATGATGTGTAGCGAGTACGCGCGGCGCCGGCTCCGCTGCCTCGGCGGTCTGGCCGAGGCCTTGCTGCACGCCGTGCGCGCCGCCATACAGTGCAACGCCATCGGCACCAAGATCGTCGAGAACTGCGTCTGCGTGCTGCGGAACCTGTCCTACAGGTACTATGATGATGATGTGTAGCGAGTACGCGCGGCGCCGGCTCCGCTGCCTCGGCGGTCTGGCCGAGGCCTTGCTGCACGCCGTGCGCGCCGCCATACAGTGCAACGCCATCGGCACCAAGATCGTCGAGACCTGTGTCTGCGTGCTGCGGAACCTGTCCTACAGGTAGGATGATGATGATGATGTGTGGCGAGTACGCGCGGCGCCGGCTTCGCTGCCTCGGCGGTCTGGCCGAGGCCTTGCTGCACGCCGTGCGCGCCGCCATACAGTGCAACGCCATCGGCACCAAGGGCTTCGAGAACTGCGTCTGCGTTCTGCGGAACCTGTCCTACAGGTAGGATGATGATGATGATGTGTAGCGAGTACGCGCGGCGCCGGCTCCGCTGCCTCGGCGGTCTGGCCGAGGCCTTGCTGCACGCCGTGCGCGCCGCCATACAGTGCAACGCCATCGGCACCAAGATCGTCGAGAACTGCGTCTGCGTGCTGCGGAACCTGTCCTACAGGTACGATGATGATGATGTGTAGGGAGTAGATAATGTTCCTGGGACTGAATTTATAAAGAAAACTTAGTATCGGGAGCACACTCTAGCAGTACCGTCTTTGCCATAAGGGCACACGGGGTGCGTGCCCAGGGCCAGAGCATTGTGTTTCTATGTTCTATAATGAATAGCTAGAGGCATAATAAGTTCAAGGTTCGCTGCTCGCTTATCAAATAGTTTCATGCGTGAAATCGTTCATGACGTGAACACCATAAAAATGAATTCAATGCAGATGAAAGACTTTGTTTTACTTATTTATACTCTTTATTTATTTTTATTCTTAGCCTAGGTTATTTATAATATGAATATAAAAAAGTAAAATATAAAAACACAAAAAAATATAATAAATACATTCTCTCAAATATGCGCTATATTAGAAAATTTTGTTACTAAAATGTTATTTTCTTATAGATGTCAAGAAATAGAAGATCCCCTATACGATACTAGAGCACCACCTACCCAATCCTCTGGCCAAGCGAGGATACAAGCTAGCGCTTCCAAAGGTAAAATCGTAATATAGTTTTCATTTTGTTGCTTTCAGTTAGATGTTGATCGGAATCTCACCCTAGAGACGCAACAGTCAAGGCTATCAGCACCATTGCTTTCTGGGCATACATTGTTATAAGGGTGGTATTCCGTCTGTCCAAATATCTTTGCGTCTCACATTTTGCTTAATGAAAGAGTGAGACGCAATGACATTGGACAGATAGAATACCACACTAAGGAACTACGACAAGAAAAAAATAACTTTATACATTGTGACCAACAGAATTGACTGAGTTTTGATAAAACAAAATATGAAAAAAAAGGGAAAAAATATCCTGGTCACGGCACCACATCCTAAAAATCAAAAGCTTTCTCTTCATTTGGAAATTAAGTAATTTTTATAGCTTTTATTAATACAAACAAATAAGCTCTGTTTGCAGTAACGTTATTTTAACAACTCCAATCTTTCAGGAGAGAATCTAGGCTGTTTCGGCGGCAGTAAAAAGAAGAAGGAAGGCTCATCGTCGTCCAACTCCACCAGCCCGCTCGGCAAGAGCGACCCCGACCACCAACCCCTGGGAGACACCAGCTCGAACACCCAGCTCGGGTACAGCGTACCCAAGGGCACTGAAATGCTCTGGTCACCTGAGGTAAGCCACAATACAATTACATCAAAGGTTAGGTACCTCTGGACTAAACCAAGATGACATTCGTTGAGAGAAAACGCCAATCGAATCTTAAATGTTTGGAAATAGTCATGTGACTTCGTAGCATCTGTCATCCCGATCTGTCTTCTTTAGTTTGACGTATGTCCAATGTACGATTGGCTAGGCGCCCTAGCACAGAATAAATAATATATATACTACTATCGTACAGAAAGGACACTTTCTACAAAACCGAAGTTTGACAGCGATTCAGGGACGAATCATGCTATCCCTTTCTAATGTATGGCACTATCTCTTTCGGCTATTTAGAATTGTCAAATCAAGTCATTATCTTATCTGTGGGGGTGACATCGTCACTGCGAGACAAAACCCCTAAAAAAAAAAGATTAAAAAAATCTTATCTGTGGTCGTGCACGCAAAAGGACGTCAAGTGGTGCCAACCTTAATAATAGCTCGGAGCAATGCTGAGCTGAACGGACACGAGTTTGTCCGAAGTCTGGAGTGTCTCCCCATTCTCCCTAGTCGGAAGGATCATCAAGGCTGAGGGAATATATATCCCACATGATTTTGAACTTTGTTTCAGAGTGATAGGGTTCAATTTCGCATAATTTCTGACACCCCTACTACCTATCACGGTTACGTAGCTTCAGTTATTAGATACGGCCTTCTGTTATGGGGAAACGCAAAAGATATCAAGAGAGTCTTGTGCCTTATCACGGTTACGTAGCTTCAGTTATTAGATACGGCCTTCTGTTATGGGGAAACGCAAAAGATATCAAGAGTCTTGTGCTTGTTGTTACTAGGTGGTGCCACTATACATGGCGCTGCTGCAGACGTGTTCGAACCCGGAGACGCTTGAGGCTGCTGCAGGCGCGCTGCAGAACCTCGCGGCCTGCTACTGGCAGCCTTCTATTGACATTCGGGCGGCTGTGAGGAAAGAAAAGGGTGAGCTTAGTCTAAGAATTAGTTTTATTTTGAAGACGAATAGTAAAATTATAACTAAAAATGTGACTAATTGACGACCGGTCTGGCCTTGTGGGTAGTGAGTGTAGTGACCCTGCCTATGACGATGGTCTTGGGTTCGGATCCCGGTAAGGACAACACACATATTTGTGTGATGACACAGATATTTGTTTACTATGTATTTAAGTGATTATATGTTATATATCCTTGTCTGAGTACCCACAACACAAGCCTTTTTGAGCTTACCTTGTGGCTAAGTCAATCTGTGTTAAAATGTCGTATAATATTTATATTTAATTGAATCAGCGTGGTCAATAACTTTCGTTTCTTATGGTTTAACCATAAGGTGGCGTTCAAAGGTTTGGGAGCAACTGAGCAATGTTTTGACGAAATGAACTTCTATATTAACCCTTTCATATTTAATCTTTATTTGTCTTTAACATGAGAATAACAGAATATTAATATCAACCGAAAAATCTTCTCAGGTCTGCCCATACTAGTTGAACTGCTTCGAATGGAAGTAGACCGCGTCGTATGCGCGGTGGCCACAGCATTGCGGAACTTGGCGATCGACCAACGCAACAAGGAGCTCATCGGGAAATACGCCATGCGGGACCTTGTGCAGAAACTACCTAGCGGGAACCAACAACATGACCAGGTAAGGGTCCTAACTGTTAGGCCCACTTGCACCATTCCACTAACCCGGGGTTAACCGGTTAAACCTGGAGTTACCGTGGTTACCAGTACAATTTGACACCGGGTTGACGGTTAAACTGCTTAACCCCGGGTTAAAGGGATGGTGCATATGGGCCTTAGGTGTGTAAAGTTGTTGGTGAAGTTGACTTGCAAACTGTTTTTTAATTAAACAGTAAACCTTCAGTACCGTCCGTCCGTCCGACCATAAACTCAGAACGTAAGCTTGTAAATCTACATAATTAATTGGCACGACCTGTTTAAATGAAAAACCTGGTTAATTGAAACAAAATTGTCGCTCCCTTGAGATTTCAATTATCCGGGTTTCACTTTATATCGAGGAAAAAAACGTCGACATTAAACCATAGCCATATGCATACCTACGGCTTTGGCTCCATGCATAGTCCTGTTTATGTGCAATAAAGTGACATACATACATACATACATACATACATACATACATAGTATATAGCTTTCAATTAAATTTCGTAACTCAAACTATGTACTATACGCAAAAATAGGAACCTTACGTTGTGATTAATAACATTCTTAAGATTTATCTAGGAATACATCGGGTATTTCAAATAAGTTATTCTACACCATGCATGAAATAAAGCACCAGAAGATTAATAGAGAAACGTAGACAGCAGTTAGACATATTTAGACAAAAAAATATATTTTGAAGCCCGTATAAAACTATAAAGAGTAGGTAATTTGATTGTGAAGTCACATGCTAGTGACACAAAGTCCATAGTAGCAAAATCGTTTTGACTTTTGACAGTTCGAAAAAAGAAACTGGTTTGACTAGTAGTCATATCAAATTGATTGAAATAATCCAATAAGATGTTCATGTTCAAGTGTTTAACCTTCATCTTATTTCACAGCAGGGCACATCAGACGACACGATCGCGGCCGTCCTGGCCACACTAAACGAAGTGATCAAGAAGAGCGGCGAGTTCAGCCGTTCGTTATTAGAGGCCGGCGGTGTAGAGCGCCTCCTCAATCTCACCAAGCAGCGCCATCGGCATACGCCGAGAGTGCTCAAGTTTGCAGGTAACTTACCTCCACTACTTACCACTGATTACCTGTCGTTATATATGGCCAAAGATAATCGGTATACGATAAACATGGCCCGGGCCACACGTGGCTGGAACATGGGCCGTCCTGGCCACATTAAACGAAGTGATCAAGAAGAGCGGCGAGTTCAGCCGTTCGTTATTAGAAGCTGGCGGCGTCGAGCGCCTTCTCAATCTCAACAAGCAGCGCCATCGGCATACGCCGAGAGTGCTCAAGTTCGCAGGTAACTTACCACTAATTACTTGTAGTAGTAGTAATTGTAGTACTTTATATATGGCCAAAGATAATCGGTATACGAAAAACATGGCCCGGGCCACACCAGGCTGGAACGTGGGCCGTCCTAGCCATATTAAAAGCCGTATCTCGGGCGGGTTTATTGCGGATCAGAACGTAGTTTATGTACATCGCTCGCATTTAGCCGGTACAAAGAATGCGCAAATGTTAATCCTGGCAAGCCTTGCTTAAAATAATTTTCCTTGGCTGGTATATTTAGGCCGTAAACGTTATTCTGTGTATTGTGCAGGGCAAGTGCTGCAGACGATGTGGTCGCACGCGGAGCTGCGCGAGGTGTACCGCAAGCACGGCTGGCGCGAGGCCGACTTCCTCACGCCCGCGCGCGCCGCGCAGCCGCGCGCCAGCTCCAACACCTCCGGTACGTGTACTCACATGTATTAGGCTTAGAACGCACTGTGATTCATTTTTTGCAGATTAAAAAGTGTAACACATACGGCATGCTTACAAGACACTTTACGGCACTTGCAAGACGGAAACCGCAAGAAATTAATCGCAGTGCGTTCTAAGCCATAAAAGGGTTAAACCATGCGTCTGTCACCGTTAAAGCGTTCGATAAATTTTATTGTATTAAAGTTTCATATTTGACTGATAAATGATGTTGATCACTTGATCAGTACGCTAAATGTGGTTGGTGCAACTGGCCCTTCTTATTAAAGCTGGCTTAAGAAGTAGTAAGCTAATTCTGAAACCATATTTCGAAAAATCCAAGTACTTTACACAAGATTCAATTAGCTATTCAATTCAAATTCTTAAAAATACAAGATTCAATTTGCTTTACCTATATAGCCTATAAGGGTTATCGGGGTCGAAAAATCGATTTGACTAGGTCATGTCTCTGGGAAAACACGCATTTTTGAGTTTTTATATGTTTTCCGAGCAAAGCTTTCGATGTTCCAAATATTAAAAATAGCAAACGGGCCAGCACTTGCAGTCACAGAAACGCAAATGGGGATGAAAATCATGCTTACATAAAAATCATGCTTAGCATTAGCTAACAAATAACAACGATTGTGCCTTGTATATAATTATTACCATTTGTATGTACTTGTACAGTGTATATTCTTATGGATGCTTAACTGCCTTGTGTATATTGTCTATCATCTTAAGCCTGTCTTTTTCATCACACGTACCATACGTATATTTTAGTACAAACAATTTTTTTTGTTCTAAAAAAAAATGTGACTTAATGACAATTTCGCGCCTAGAAAAAAATACTTGAAGCAAACTTTTATGTAGATATGAACTGGCGAATTGTTCGGGCTTGGTAATAGGGTAGATATTTGCTAAGAGGGT
Source organism: Cydia fagiglandana (assembly GCF_963556715.1). Classification (NCBI taxonomy): domain Eukaryota; kingdom Metazoa; phylum Arthropoda; class Insecta; order Lepidoptera; family Tortricidae; genus Cydia; species Cydia fagiglandana. The sequence goes on along the minus strand of NC_085953.1, from coordinate 6,417,940 downwards.
CGAGGGATTTACCCGAGTTTGAAGTTAAGCGACACATTTTAATCGCTGGTGCTAACACGCCCGATACATTTTTTAGATAAATTACTCGCTCTCCAATAAAAATCTTGCTTATCGCTACTCGCTGATCGTAGTCGGTTAGACACCTTCCTATCGCGCTCTTACACTACTGATCCACCATTTCACCTCCGCTCACTCGCTAACCTCTATAGGTGGCGGCACCCCGGTGGGCGGCGCGCCGCACTCGCCCAGCAACGCCAACAGCACGCTCAGCCGGCCCATGGCCAGTACCGGCGGCACGCGGTACGAGGACCGCACCATACGGAGGCACAGAGAGGTAACACCGTCACTGACCAGAGTATCCCTAAGGCCCCCCACGCATTTAGCGTCTTTCGAGCGTCGGCGTCTACAACTCTATGGTCGCGCTCGACGCAACGTCGACGCAACGTCTACGCAACTGCGCAGCGACGTCATTTTCCATAGCGCTGACCAGACGCCGACGCTCGAAAGACGCTAGATGTGGGGGGGGGGGGGGGCATCATCATCTTCCTCGCGTTGTCCCGGTATTTTGCCACGCCGGAGCCTAGGGTCCACTTGGCAACTAATCCCAAGAATTGGTGTAGGTTTTTACGAAAGCGACTGCCATCTGACCTTCCAACCCAGAGGGTACACTAGGCCTTATTGGGATTAGTCCGGTTTCCTCACGATGTTTTCCTTCACCGAAAAGCGACTGGTAAATCACAAATGATATTTCGTACAAGGGTTCCGAAAAACTCATTGGTGCGAGCCGGGGTTCGAACCCGCGACCTCCAGATTGAAAGTCGCACGCTTTTACCGCTAGGCTACCAGCGCTCACTCAGTATCCGTAAACAATACCTTACATAATATAGTATGAATTTTATGAAATGATTTTTTCGGCTCGGGCCCTAATCTGTTATACCAAAGCGTTTGTTTCTTTTATGCAGCGGTTACGAATGCTAACGCTACTGACTGAACGGTAATAAACTCGTTTAAAAAGCAATTTTACCATCCTATTTATACGGTTCAAATTCATCTAACAGCTCATTCTGTTACCTGACAGGCCACACACAGGCGATCGATCGTCCCACATTACTCAAAGTCGTTATCTCAGAATGAGCTGTTACATGAATATGAACCATATAAATAGGAAGGTAAAGTTGCTTTTTAACAATATGGTTGCTTTGGCACGCGCCTTAGACGCCTCTCCATAAAGTAAACAAAGGCTTTATCTGATTAGGGTCCGAGCCGAAAAAATCATCTCTTAAAATTCATACTATACCTGAATACCTCTCAGATAAGGTGGTCAGCGAGCCGGTGGGAATCCAGTTCTAGGAAAAGAAACTAATGTTTCCAGCCGGTTAGAAGTAAATTTTAAGATCTGTCATTAAATTGCATTTTGTTTCAAAAATTACTGTCATTGTAACAATCTGTGCATTGAACTGAAATTTAGTAAAATTTTCTTTTAAGCGGCGGGTAACAGCTACATGCACGCTTTGTTTTATATGCAAAATGGGTTGTGGTTTGGATCTATTGTGAAATACCTATGTTAATGAACTTGATATTTGTAAGATTCGCTGAAACATGTCATGCGTTTGATCATGTGCATAATTTTCATCGTTAACACATCGACATTATATACTAATCTGCACTGATGACGCTCTGCTAAACAATCATTAAAAGTGTACCTACGTACTTGCTTAGGTATAACCAGAATATCAGGGTAGAATGTAATATTTAACTATTTATCTCGAAGCCAACAAAATATACGAAACATAACATTTTATAACAGCCAGTGTTCAGCAGGTACGCTCTACCCTAACACCTTCTCAGTACTAACAGAACCATTACTTTCAGAACGATGACGCCCCAACGATGGACGTGAACAACTACCAAGACGGTCTCGGCATGGGCAACCCCAACGGCCGGCCGATGAACCTCCAGGGCGTGCAAGCTTCCATGCCCATGCCGCCCAGCAGTCGCTAGTGCGCTCAAGAGAGATCGTGGGGGTAACTTGCTTGTCCCACTCTAAAATCAACCTTAATGTAGGGTGGTAAAGTTTAGTGTGGCGGTTAGTGTAACGGGGAGTCGAACATTTGCGGTACTTGGGAATTATAGAAACTTAATAGCCTCGGCGGCCGGCTCATGACCCTCTAACGCCCACTTGCACCATCCCTCTAACCCGGGGTTAAGCGGTTAAACCGTTAACCTAGTGTCAAATTGTATGGGTAACCATAGCAACCCCCTTTTTTTTTTAAGAGGGGAAATGCTTTACGCATACCACCCCGGCGCGGGGACGGGCCGGGATGGTTATGTGGGACTCCCTGTTGTGGGCTAATGAGACCCCAGGTTTACCCATTAAAACCCCTTTGTTGCTGCCTCGCTGCTATACGGCGAGGTCCCAGGAACGCCGAAGTACTCTTCCGCAACCTCGCCACAACCATAGCAACCCCTGGTTTAACCGGTTAACCCCGGGTGCAAGTGGGCCTAAGGCGTGCAGGTGTCCATGCCCATGCCGCCCAGCAGTCGCTATTGCGCTCAAGGCAGAACGTTGGGGTAACTTGAGGGCCACACTCTGATATCAACCTTAATGTAGGGTGGTAAAGTTTAATGTGGCGGTTAGTGTAACGGGGAGTCGAGTAGAAAGTATTTGGGAGTTATAGACATTGACGTATAATACCTAAGGAAACTTACGGGCACTAAAAATGATGCTAGTTCAGCGGTGTTACTCACGAATTTCAGCCAATCGTGCAGTCTAACGCAACTAGTTGCGACCAATAGCGCGCGTGATGCGAACTCGTCAACCAATCGCGTTGTAGCGGTGTCACACCGCTGTACTGGCCCCTGTCATGCCTCATTATTATTGCCCGCAAAGCCAGTCCCTAGATCTATGTCAATGGTTATAGACGAATGAATAATAAATTATAAATATTATAATAGACGCTTGAATGGGCAACCCCAACAGCCGGGCGAAGAACCTCCAAGGCGTGTAAGCTTCGATGCGTATGCCGCCGACCAGTCGCTAATGCGCTCAACACAGACCGTGGTTTGCTTTCACACTAAAATGAGCCTTCGTGCATGGTAGTAAAGTTTATATTCTGAACCCAACTGTACATGTATGGTCGACTCCCCTTGCACAAGTTACAATTTCTGTTCTCGCCAATATCTAACAGTATTCGAACGTAAACTTTAAGTATAAATGTAGTGCCATTTAATAAAAATACAAATCTTTGTTGCAGCGGTTTATTCAAGTTATTCTCACGATCTTTACAGAATTGTAATTTATATTACATATGAAAGTATCTTGCACAAGCATTTATTATAATTATTATAAATGCATTGAATATATGTAGTGTTTCGCCTATATGACCGTTTTGTTCTGTTTTTTTTTTAAATTTTTAATCACCGAACGTGCAATGACGCATGATTTTACGATTAATCAATAAAATGAACCGTTGAAATAATTTCTAATATGACAAGCAAAAGTCACTAACTAACACCATTGAAATTATTGTACAATAAACTGTGTTACAAGTGTAATAAAGTGCATTGTTACTTTAATTTTTTGATAGTACTTAGTGACTTTTGCTTGTCACCCGATGATATATTATACCACCGTACGTTATCGGAATCACAATTCATTTTATTGATATACGTAAAATCATTTAAATCATGGAAATGTCAGAAAATATGAATATTATGTAAATTACGTTTTAAAAGTCGCTTAAAGACAAACAGGTAGTATTTAGGCACTGTTTTATTTGCGATAACAACTTAGAATAATAATGCCTAGAAATAAATAATGGCAACCGAAGTGAAGTTGATTTTTTACTATGACCAGGTTGTATGAAGACCTGGTCATACATAGTAAAAATCCAACTGTACAGTAACAGTAACTTGTACAGTCGTCTTCAGTGTATATAGGAACGGCCAAGGTGTCCAAATATATTTGAACATGGCCTTTAACGTCTTGATAATAGAGGTGCTTTGTTCAGATATTTGGGAACAACTTGGCTGCTCCGATATATCTGATGGCGAATGTATACCGCTCAGAATGTGTTGGAGTCTTATTTATATTCTGTATCTTTAGGTATTTAAATAAAACTAAACAAAATCTACCCTCAAATGGCTCCTTAAGCCAGTTGAGAGTGATGAAAACATTACATGATCAAATAATGTAGGTTAAAGTCAGGTCGTTCAGTGACTGAACCAGGCGGTTTTGTATTTGGTTGGTTAACCAATAAATGTTATACCTACCCGAAAATGTACAAATTATTTGGATACTTTTATTTAAATACCTAAAGATACAGATTATACACTTCACCTTCTAACAGGATGCTATTGGACTAGGTTTCTAGCTGTTATTATTCTAAGCACTTAATTCATGATGGCCTAAGTAAGATAGCGCCGTTTTTTATGAGATCATGTCAATTCCCCATGTATATAGTCGTGCCATTGGATGTTGTGTAACCTCAGGGTTTCCAGGTAGCTGTTGTGTTTTTTCTATTGGGGCCGTGTACGGACTAGATATAAGTCCTTTCAACAGGTTAGGTAAGACTTATTTTAAAGGCGGATATTTATATATAAATAACGAGTTTAATATTGGAGTATGAATTGCTGTTCCTACTTTGTGTTGTTTTTAGAGATTTTTTTTCCTAGTATGATTTTTATTTAAGAAATAAAACCTGGCAGCTGTAGGCACCTCGTTTATGCAGCTTCAAAACTTAAATATTAGACAAAATAGTAATTCACATTTCAATGTTAAACGCGTATTATAAACTCCTTATATAAATTTAATATACGTAAACGTATGAACATTATACAACAAACATTTAATAATTACCATAGACAAATAAATACTAAGAAGCGGAATGTACTGCAAAAGATTGGGTCATTGCTAGCGCTTGACAACCGCATAATGTACGATATCGTACAGCGCCCTCTACTGTCTAATTTGCGACTACAAATACTTTACGCGTCTTAGTATTTTATCTATGTTTTACTAAAAAATATTGACATCTAAATTCGGTCACGTCCACCTTACTTACACCGTGACTAATTAATAGGTTTTTTGTAATATTTTGTATTCATTCCACAACCTAAGAATAATTGTAATATAGGTGTCTAATGTCCCATGGTATACTTAAGGATTATCCGTCTTAACGTAGCGATATAGGCGTACGGTGTCATGTAAGCTTCGAAATAAATTGGTAGCCTGATTTTAACCGAAGAATTGTAAAGACTTAAACTGTTATAGAAAAACTTTATTTATTAGATATTTCAAGTGCTAATCGTATCTTATCGTATTGTGTATGTGTTCGGGGGCCCTTGGCATGATCGAGCTCATGGGTAGCGTAAAGTCCTTTGGTTCCAGATATCCTGCTCCAAAGTCCTTCATTTGTCTGGCGAGGGCGTGACATTCACACATTAGGTGTTTTACTGTATCTTCCTCTTCGCCACACATACGACAATCGGTGTTGTCAGAGTGTCCCATCTTGGCCAGAATGCCTTTGACCCCGTAATGGCCAGTAAACATCCCTGTTATGATTTGGAGTTGTCTTTTGCTAAGTTTCCAAAGCTTTTTAGAAACTTAGCAAAAGACAATCGTATGCTATATGTAGTATGAATTATCTGAGATGATATTTTCGACTCTGGCCCTAATCTGTTAAACAAAAGGTATTGTTTCCTTTATGCAGTGAGTACTTCTGCTACTGCTAAAAACGCCGTCGAGGAGCATAGCTGAAGAAACATTAGGGGTGTTAAGTCAGCAATGTTAACACTTGAGTCACTACAAAATGTATTGAATGATATCAGAGCCATCTAGTGAAGCTATTCAGATGTAACTTCTTATTTAGTTTATCGTTGTTTATAGTCGATAGTCGGGGCACAAAGTTTTTCTATAACATTGTTAGGTTATGGCAAGTTTAGTTCAAATAATACTAATTCGCTGCGGAACATTCCGATACTCTTACTATTCTAAGATTGATAAGGGATTAAAAAACAATCTTCCGTAGTCGTATCTTGCCGAGTAGGTAGTAATCGGAATGCTAGCAGTAACCACCAATCCTAAGCTCTCCATTATTATGACAATTTAAAATAATATAAATTTCAATTTATTTTGATATGAATAGTTAATTTTAATGCGTTCGAAGCATTCGCGACTGGGTCACTCCTCTTAGCGTCTCCCGAGCGTCGGCGTCTAGTCAACTCTATGGCTGCTCGACGCAACGCAACGTTGGCGCATATGCGCAGCGACGCCATATTCCATAGCGCTGACTAGAGGCTGACGGTCAAAAGACGCTAGTGTGGGGTGGTCTTTGGGCGAGCTTCTCTTAGTAATTTCGAGAGAAAATGCTTTAAAACTGTTTCGGTTGACTTCCCTCCGTCTATGGTGTTAGTTTTATCTATATAGCATTTAACTATTTATTTTTCATTATACTAGGATTATTTTAGTTAATCATAGGCCATAAATTTAAGAGATTTTTGTGAGAACTTTTTTCTTTTTCTATAAAAAATAACATATTTGCACAATAATGCATTTCTACGTCTTCTGAGACAACCACATGACTGACTGGTACAAAACTACCCTCATCCAGTGCATTATATGTTTTAAGTACCCATGTATGTAAGTGTTTTTGTATATTTTTATTATAAATGTAAGTGAATGTACAACGTTTCTTTTTCATCATTACAATACACTTGCCAGGGCAACATAGCTTCTATGAAGCTTGATTTATGATAATTTCTACTTTTTATAGTTTCTTTCTAACTAGATTGTAAGGATAAATATTTAATCGACAAGATATTTCATTTAATTTTGATGGTATTTAGTTTTAAGGGCATTGTCCAATTTTATATTATTTAAAATGTGCCCTAACTTTTTATAACTTATATCAAAATGTCACTAATCTATATTTGACATAATGGCGGCATGGTTAAATCGTAACGTAATTTTAGGTTATCTCAGACAGCTTCCATTGTAGATATCATTGAAGATGATTTATAATTTTAATGGAATAATGTATACTTGGAATAAACCACCCTAAGTAGGGCTTGTTGTATAGATCACTTTAATTTTTTTAATTAGGTTCCCAGCTGTAGAAGATTAGTTCTTGTTATCACTTTCACTTTGCAGAAGATCTCTATAAATTTATAGTATTTTTAGGTCATTGTAGAGTCACCTTTAGAACTTTGCAAGCGGATTTATGAGGGCAAATGTTGGCTATACCCTAACCATTTTGACTTTACCGCATCAAGAAATATCCGCGCGCACAGATTCTAATGGAGTTCTATGTAGTGTTACACCACGAAGAAAAATATATTAAAATGTCTATGGTCAACCATAGATATAGAGTTGTTGGAACAGTAATACTCGATTATTTATATTTTATTTAAAATTTTATATTGAAAATTATTTAAAGAGTGCAGACTTCGTTTGTCGTTGCGACGTAGCTGATAGTGAATGATAGTTTCTCTTTTGTCATGTTGTACGTAGATTTTAATAGAAAATATTTGTCTTATATAAAGATACATTATGATTGAAAATAATTATTATATTATACACAATTCACAGAGAATTAAATGAATGATTTTTTATGTTTTGTTTTTTTATTCTTTGTTACCTTTTGTTTCCTTATTTTACTCGTATGATATCGATTGAATAAGCCATTTATAGGCCTATAGTATAAGTTACTACCACAAAAATGTGGATATTTGTATGGCTACAATTTTAATTATATTCCATACAATTTGTTTGGTAAATAATCGGATAAAAGGATTTGCGAACCACTAAACAAGACTCATATAAGGAATTAAGCTTTGGAAATCTTTACCATACATTTAATTATCACAATTTTTATTATTTTTATTTTACTTTTTTTTTAATTTTTAGTAATTTTATACATTTTTGACTGTGTATCGGTAATTGGGTACTAGAAAAAATGTTGTAGCTATTAATTATTAGTATTATTAGTACGAAGTTTTGTATCTGTTGAAACGTATTCAAAAATTGAATTTTTGGAAAAAACCGACAGCATTCGGTGTCATGTACTTTAAGTAAAAAAAAATCCTAACTGTATGAATGCTCACATTTTCTATTTATCTGTAGTATTTGATTAATCAGTTGAATTTATAGGTGTAATAGTTTTAAAGAGTTACGGTAAGATACGTAGGCGACGGCGCACGTTTTTATTGGTGATATAATTCTTTTTTACTAATGATATTTAACGAACACTGTATGTAATTGTTGCGGTGTGTTCTACATGTTACTTACTCCACGACAGTATTATCCAGTAATCCCATGTACCAACGTTGCTAATACACTTAACTACATTTAAATTAGTTGTTTCATTTAGTCATCTTTAAATTTATTAATATTAGTTAGTAATAACCATTTATTTCGTTTACCATAAGGCCGTTTAATTCCTTTATTAAATAACATAGGTAATAATAAATTCCAGTTTATACGTACATATAACTAAACTACTCATTAAAATCTGCATCCTTAGAAGAGTTTTCCTGTGAAAGCAATAAAAATACTGATTACTGAATTATGTAACTAATTAATTTGATTTTAAGTGTTCACAGGGGCTAACTCGGGAATATTTAATATTTGCGAAAAAAATAGTATAATCCTTTTGAAGCGTATTCAAAAATTAATACCTAATAAAGGAAATAGAATACATTATTTCATTTTAATATCAGTGCCTTGAGCTCGCACAAATAAAATATACACACTGTACCGAAGAGTAGGTATTGTCTCCTTTTAAATATTTTGATTAAGTAACAAATGTCAATCAAGTAGCGGTTAACGTAATTTTAACGTGGTTTTAAGTAATATTCCATGTATATAAAAAATACCGCCCGAACAGGGACTTGAACCCTGGACCCTTGGATTAAAAGTCCAATGCTCTACCGACTGAGCTATCCGGGCATATTGAACCGCGTCCAAATTCTTTATCGCCTTCCACCATAAACTACGTAAGCGGCCTAACGATTGCATCACGAATACGTAATATAAAAGCAATTGGGTTGTTTCAGCACCGATAAAAATAGCTTGAAGGATAATTTATGCAAAGCCATAATAAAAAAACCTGTTTATTGGAATTTTAAACTTATGTCACCGTTACAAAGTCGTGTTTTGAAGTGCACAGTTGATTCACGTAGGAGCTTGTAAAGATTTTTCTAGTTAGTATAATGAGAATATCACGCCTTAGGGAATATAATGTGTTGTTACATTGTAAAGTTAATGCATGGGCAGTCCGTAACACCTTAGTCCAATAACCTAAGTAGCCCAGTCAACGGAGGTCAAATGAGATAACGATAACTCAAGTAACATTCGACTTATCATGACATTCATGACTTTAAATTATGTACTTTTATCTATCCGTAGGGTAGGTGAAGTGACATAGAAGGATGTAAACATTTTAAGGTTAAATGGGACGAGACAAACACTTGTAGGGAATTCTCATATTGCTTCTCTTATCCCAATGGTTCAAAGTATTGCATGTCAGCAAAACGATTAGCTTAGTACCCTTGAACAAACTTAGCTATGCCTTAAACCAGCGGTCGGCAATCTTTTAGCAGCCAAGGGCCACATAGTAGTTAACGAAGATGTCACGGGCCGCACTTTGGTAATATTTGTGACTTTAGCAGAATTGTCGTTCGTCAGTATTACATACAAAATAGCCAGGGAGGCTCGAGGGCCGCAAGCGAGAGGTTGGCGGGCCGCATGCGGCCCGCGGGCCGCGGGTTGCCGACCGCTGCCTTAAACTAACATACCTATTAATAAACAAATATACAGTTATACAGTTTGTTCGGTACCTACTCTGTATGTAATTAAAACAAGAAAAGAAAGTACATATATTGAGTGCGCACTATTCGCCAACAAACTGTCTCAGTTTGGCGAAAATATACCTAGTCTTATGTGTTTTTTTGAAATAAAAAAAAATACTACTTATAATAGTTTTAATGCAAGGGTGCTAAGCTAATAGTTTAGCCGACTATACTTACAACGTTTTCGTAGATTGCAGAAATCTATAAATCCAAAAAATGGATGGGGGTTTCTAAGGGTCGTAGCGTTCAGTGACTGGAGTATAACCCAGGGTTTTATGGGGGTCTGGCATGGGGTATCGCGGATCACCGCGAACCTGTGGTAAGTCGTGTGAACTATTCTTATATATTTGTAGCTGGTAACATTTAGATGACAGTCCATTTGGCGCCATAGGTGAGATGATGAAAAAGAAGATGGTGGCTGAAAGAACAAGTTTGTGAAAGTAGATAAAGTGTGTAGAACCTGATTCCTGGATCCTGAAAAGCTGATTCACTGGAGCTAAGTATTAGACTAGGTTAAGATGTAACTGTCACAGTAAAAGTTCTGATCATAGAACACGAATACAGGTAAATGGGATCCCAAGTGCTATGTATGTTAGATTCATTGTTGTGTTATACTGAAGCTATAACCTGGAGTTAACCTTGTCTATACTTAGTGCTTATATTTCAATCTATCAACAGGCGGTGGAAAGAATCTTCAGGCACCAGTGGGAAATTATAATTATTACCGCCAATATGTTTACGCCAAACCTAGGTTGATAGTAAATTAATATTCTAGTAAGAACTGATATCCATAATATGTGATTAAAGATAGTCAGTAAGCTATTTTGTCCTTGTTTTTGTTCTTGGCGTCATGGTGGAGTCGCTGTGGATATTTCCAAGTCCAATGTGAACGACTATAATTCGTCTCATTTAGATAATCGAACGCATAGAATGATTTAGAAGTTATTTTGTGATTTTTCGTGTTTCGTCTTTCATCCTTAATTCGTAAGTCGTTATCTTTGGATATTATTATATCTATGATCTTTGGCCTACTTTAAAAAAAAAAGGGGGAGGTGTATTTTTCTGTTTAAATTAGAGCATCGCCCGCAACTATCGAGCATTGGTAAGTGAGTTTGTCTAATCGATTTGGCAGTGACCGAATCATCGATTTGTAACGATTATTGTTTTTATTTCCTAGCTTTTCCTACGCTACACTATAAATAGCTTTGTTATTTTAAGTTAAAATACAAAGTATTTTAAAATGTTGATTAAAAAAATCAGACTGTGATACGACGTGGTTCGTCACCGGTGAATAGTACGCGCTTAGGTGCGTAATGGAATGATAAACTTGGAAGTCAAGAGTGTTATTATTTATATGTCAACCACAATCTTGGGTCTCCTGATGCGAGTCAGTTAAAGAAAGAAATAAAGAAAAATGTTTTATTTATTCCCGTTAGTTAGACCCCGTCTTCCTTATTTGTTGTAGTTTACGTCTGTTAATTCTGTGTAAATCCTGTTATGTTATCAGGAAGCTATTTATTTTAAAGTAGCTGACAATCCGGCGGTCATGTTTTGACGCGGATTGTCATGTGTGGTTTTGGTTTTCAGTCTGGCAGAGGCGCAGACTAAGAACAGGTTACAGTCCCGCGACCCGACGTGCTGGGTGGGGCCATCTTGGTGGCCTCTCATGTTTCGACGCGGATGTTTATAGGATCTGTCGACCCGACGTGATGGGTGTGGACGTTCGCGTTCGCTCATGTTTTGACGCAGATCAATGTGTACCGCCGTGGCGTGACGGAACGCTGTATCATTTTCCGTGCAGTGTTTTGTCAGACACGGTGGTAGGTGCAGCTGGCGACCCGACGTGCTGGGTGCAAATTGCTTCCAGCATTTGCTCAATGACGCTGGCTAAGAACAGGCAAGAGTCCAGCTGCCCGATTGGGTATTTGCTCGGACTATTAGTGACGGGGTATAACATTAATCAACCCAGAGATTCGTGTATTACTTGAAAGGTAATTTGAGTATTAATTTCGATATTCGATGGTGACATTTCATGAAGCATGATAAGATGAATATATGATGATGATGATAATTTGCTATTATTTCAATTGAGCAACTTGATTTTGTACCGTATGCCATGCCGACTTGTAAGTAAAAAGATATTGTATTCGATGAGCATCGATTTTTAATCGATTAACTGGTATCTATGGTTATGGAAATAATTGGTAACGATTATCGATTTTTACTTAGGAAAATACGACTCCCGAAACGTCAAAGTGAAAATTTTTTCTTCTACCGTTCAAGTTTGCCTCGAAGTTGTTGTAAAAGTTTATAAAAACGAAAATATTGTGCAAAAGGTGGCAAAAGGTACTTTGTTTTGTAACTAGCTACACATATTTTGTGTTGAAATCATCTGGCTAAAGCGAAACGCAGCGTTGTTACTTTCATGGTAAGTGCAAAATGAATTCGTTTTGAACATTATTCACTGCGTTTGATTTCATGTGAAAATGATATAATATTATTATAAATTGTACCGACGGTCAATATTTATGGTCTTTCACAGATCTACAAACAAGTTAAACATGGATCAAGTTTGGGAAACTATAGTAAAAGCAACTTCTGACCGACTCCTGGAGCTGACTGCCTCGGCTAAAGAAATAAGTGTACTCAATGTACTAGATGCAGAGGTAGTCGCGTCTAAATTAGAAAGCGTATTACTGAAACTAACCAAGGATTTAAACAATTACTTCAAATACGTCAATAACCCATCGGCAGATGATATTTCAAATATTTCCACGTATCAATTGGAAGCGGAGGAGGTCCTGAGTGAGCTCAAGGTTAAAATCGAACATTCCAAGGTCAAGGACACTTCATCCACTAAATGTAAAACTGGAAAACTTCCAGTATTGAGTTTACCCACATATGATGGCGACATACTTAACTGGCACTCCTTTTGGGACCAGTTCAAGTCTCAAATCGACCAGCGAGAATTATCAAAGGTTGACAAATTTCTTTATTTGTCTGCGGCTTTAACCGGTGAGGCTAAAAACTTAGTCAAAGGCTTACAAGCTACAAACGCGAATTATGACATAGCGGTTGCCACACTCAAGGAACGCTACGGTAAAGAGAGCTATATTAAAGATGCTCATTATGCAGCACTGAACAAGATAGTACCTGCTACTGATGTTATATCAGATTCTCGTAGGGTATATAATGAAGTTGAACGTCATCTTCGAGTATTAAATGCCTTAGGAGAAGATATTTCTCACAGTTTCTTTAGGACAGTAATATTCGAGAAATTTCCAGAAACTATAGTCTACGAATTGAAAAGAGTTATCAAAGACGACTCTACAGAAGAGATAAGGATGCAGCTTTCAAAACTGCTAGCAGACAAGGAAGAAGTCTTTAAAGCTAAACAAACTCCAACTGATGTAGAAGGTTGTACCACAGGGACCTTACAAGCAGTAGAAAATATTCCCAAAAATAATAAAAAACCATTTTATAATACCTTTAGTGAAGGCCAAAGGAAGAAATCTCATCGTGACTTCGGAAGAAAGCGACCATTTAAGGGAGACAACTTTCAACCAGAATATGGAAAGAAACCTCGAATGGAATGTCGATTCTGCAATAACCCTTCTCATTACAGTGACGAATGCACTAAGTATGCAACGCTGAAAGAGCGAAAGCAGAGACTAGGCAAAAGGTGCTTCTTATGCCTGAAAGAAGGACACTTTATACACAATTGCAGAATGAGATTTAGATGTCATCACTGTAAAGGAAAACATCATCGAGCGCTTTGCCCAAAACAGTTGAAGTCTGCTATACCTAAGGCGGTAGCTGCAGACGGCAACTGCAGTAATAAGGAATAAGACTGAACAGGGTACTCCACAGTCATGCCGCATCCTACTAGACTGTGGAAGTCAAAGGAGCTACATAACATCTGTTAGCTCAATCAATCAATTTTACCCCAGAAAATGAAGACTTGCTTATGGTATACACATTTGGTTCAAATAAACCTAAGGAGATTATTAGTCCTACAGCAGAAATCTACTTAGAAACCAAACGTGGCTTACAGAAGAGGATAAGAGTAAACGTAGTCCCACATATCACTAACTCTATCCCGATACTTAACTTTCCGGACAAGATATCTGTAGATGTCATAGCTGATGATGACTCATTGGGAGATAAAGTTAATGTACTGATTGGAAATAACTATTATTTCTCCTTTATTAGAGGCAATCGTCGCCATATTGGAGAGAATTTATATTTAATCGATACCGACTTTGGTTGGATGTTAACAGGGAGCACAGATGGGAACATTTATGATAACGCTCTTTCTATAGTAACATATTGTCAATGCCACGGACCTAGTTGTCCATACTTTACAGAACCCGACTTACCTTTGAGAAATGTCGACATGAAGTTCTTATGGGCACTTGAAAGCATTGGTATAACGGACTCTCCTAAGACAACCAGGGAAGAAGAAGCGGTGAAATTCTTCAATGATACCATCAAGTATGTAGAAGGACGGTATGAGGTAAAGTGGCCCTGGATACAGTTCCCTCCAGAGATACCAACTAATTACAAACTGTCTTATGGAAGATTGAAAAGCCTACTTAAGAGATCTGATAGCGAGACATTGACAGAATTTGATAGGATACTGTCTGAACAACTTGAAGCCAATATCATTGAAGTTATAGAACCCCAAACAGTACCGATATACCAAGTAAACCCACCCATTCACTACTTACCTGGTCATATAGTGAAACAAGAAGGCAAAAGGGGGCGTATTGTCTATGACGCTTCAGCTAAAGTAAAGGATTATAAGAGTCTAAATGAATGTATGTATCGAGGACCATCAATGTTAGAAGATTTGACGGCCCTACTTCTAAAGTTTAGATGCGGAGAAGTAGGAATAACAGCGGACATAGAGAAAGCCTTTCTTCAAGTCGGTCTCCAAGATGAAGATAGAGATGTCACGAGATTCCTTTGGGTAAAAGATCTGTCCAAAGAACCCACTGAAGACAATATTCTTCATTACAGATTTTGTAGAGTACCGTTTGGAATAATTTCGAGCCCGTTTCTCTTAACAGCCACAATACGACATCATTTATCACAAGATGAAACCCTTCTTAAGAACATTGCTGACAGATGTTATGTTGACAACCTTGTGACATGCGCTGAAGACTACAACAAAGCTACCACGTTATATGAAGAAACCAGAAAAGTCTTCAAAGAATTGGGCATGAATATTCGAGAATGGATGTCAAATGATAAGCATTTTTTGGAAACTATTCCTGAGCCATTAAGAGCACCACAAAAAGACAGAATAAAGGTTCTTGGTCTTATGTGGAACGTGGAAAAGGATAATTTAGAACTGAAATTTAATGATAACTCCCTAGATTGCCATGAGAAGGTTACTAAAAGGGACGTTTTACGTACATTAGCAAGGGTTTATGACCCATGTGGATTCGCTTCACCACTTATCCTACCTGCAAAAATATTCTTTCAACAGCTCTGCGAGATGAAGATTAAATGGGATACGAACTTGTCAACAGACCTTATACGTAAATGGTCAAAAATATTAGACAGCCTTAAACTGACTAGAGATATTGAAATACCACGACATGTAGGAAATGTAACACCAAAGTCAAAGGTAAAATATGAACTTCATACATTTACAGATGCTTCTATGAAGGCATATGCTGCAGTGACATACCTACGTATAGTTGGAGAGAGAGAAAATAAGATAGCATTTCTTATGTCAAAGGCCCGGATAACACCCTTAGAAGACCAAAAGGATTTGAAAATACCTCGGCTGGAACTGTTAGCATATTTAATTGGTAGCAGGCTAATGAAGTATGTCAAAGCAAACATAGACTTACCCGTACAGAAACAATATTTGTGGACTGATAGTCAGGTTGTGCTCGGCTGGATCAAATCGAATAAACTGCTATCTCCGTTTATTACTCGCCGTGTTAACGAAATCAAGGAGAACAAAGGATTCGAATTTCGCTATGTGGACACAAATAGAAACCCAGCTGATTTAGCTACTCGTCCTGAGTTATGGGAGAGTAAAAAGGGATTATGGTTCAAGGGGCCTGAATTTCTGTCCAAGGAACCAGTACATTGGCCAAGTAGTACAATATCTGAAGATCAGCAAGCCTTTCTTGTTGCTGGGGAGGGCCTGGATATCATCAATGATCCAGAGATGTCAGTGGAGGATTGTGAAAAGGACATACCTGATGTTCATCTCGATATGGATCTTGATGGTCAGATAGCTCAAGAACAGGAAAATGCTATCCAGGTAGAGACTGATATTAGTGGAGATAAGACACACTTAACAGAAATAATAAATCTGCAAAAGGAACATTTCCCAGAAGAGGTGAGTGGAAAGGAAACTCATTTGACCCGAAACTTAGGGCTGTATCTAGACGTAGATGGATTGCTAAGAAGTCGAGGACGACTATCAAATACTCGTTGGTCCTATGATATGAAGCACCCAATCCTTTTACCGCCCAAATCTAGCTTTACAGACAAGGTTATCAGAGAGACTCACGTAGAAAACTACCATGTGGGAGTTCCACATACCTTGAACATCATCCGTGAAAAATACTGGATACCACAGGGTAGGGCACAAGTACAGAGGGTACTTAAAACCTGCAATCAATGCATTAAACAGGGCGGAGGACCCTACCGGCTTCCTCCTACACCAGCCTTACCAGTGGAGCGAGCGAATTACAGTGATCCTTATACGTATACAGGTCTTGATTATTTCGGTCCAGTATTGGTTGCAACAAAACTAGGAAAGGAGAAACGCTGGGTATGTTTATATACATGTCTTGCTGTGAGAGCTGTTCACATGGAGGTAGTAAAGGACTTAACAGCTGAAGAATGTTTGCTCGCGTTGAGACGTTTCATAGCCTCCAGAGGAAAGCCAACGATGATATTATCGGACAATGCAACTCAATTCAAGCTGACTTCAGAACTATTGACGAACTCGTATTGCGTAAAAAACAGCATTAAGTGGAAATTTATCCCTCAGCTGGCTCCATGGCACGGGGGAGTCTACGAACGGCTCGTAGCCTTGGCTAAGCATTGCATGAAGCGCACATTAGAAAAACACTTACTGAACGATAACCAGTTACTTACAGTGATTAAAGAGATCGAGGCAGTCATTAACACGAGACCTCTGACGTACGTTGGCGCAGATTTGGACCGTGTGCTGAGACCAGTGGACTTCTTGAGATTAGGTAATTGCGTGGTCCCAGAACCAATGGAGACAGACAACGTGGGCAAGATCACTGCCACTAAAGTAGACCTCATTGCTAGCTGGAAAAGAGGTACCATGATTCTAGGGGAATTTAAGGATATGTTCATAAAGCAATACCTGACAAGTCTGAGGGAAAAGCACAGATATTCCGTCAAACAGCCTAGATCCACTTCTGATAAATTACCACAAGTAGGGGATATGGTTCAGATTTTCGACGACTCTAAGAAAAGGATAAACTGGAAAGAGGGTAAGATAACAACCTTGATCAAGAGTCAAGATGGGCATTGCAGAGTAGCAAAGGTGAAAGTTGGTGACATGGAGTTTACCAGATCCATTGGCCATTTATATCCATTGGAAACTGATTGTAGTGTAGAATCTGCAGGCGCAGAAATTCCAGTAGTCGAACGAATGGATCTTACATTACCTACAGATCATCCTAACATAAGATTAGATAACATACTACCTGAAAATAGTCTTGATCTGGATAATCGATCTCAGATGCAAGATAACATGGAGGTACCAAATGAGGTACATAGTCAAAGACAAGCCGAGGCAGTCCAGGGTACAGAATTGTCTACGAAAGAGTCTGAAGTTACTGATAGGCAAGAGGAAACTGTTGAACAGAAGTCGGAGGATACTCCACAAGAGCAGGAACAGAGAGACTTACCTGCTGTCCCTGCTGATGCGAGACCAGAGCGGATTGCAGCTCAAAGAGCCCGAGAGAAGATTGCTGAGTGGACACGCCACTTAGCAGCTCTTCTATAACCTTCTTTTGATGTCGGGAGTATCGCGGATCACCGCGAACCTGTGGTAAGTCGTGTGAACTATTCTTATATATTTGTAGCTGGTAACATTTAGATGACAGTCCATTTGGCGCCATAGGTGAGATGATGAAAAAGAAGATGGTGGCTGAAAGAACAAGTTTGTGAAAGTAGATAAAGTGTGTAGAACCTGATTCCTGGATCCTGAAAAGCTGATTCACTGGAGCTAAGTATTAGACTAGGTTAAGATGTAACTGTCACAGTAAAAGTTCTGATCATAGAACACGAATACAGGTAAATGGGATCCCAAGTGCTATGTATGTTAGATTCATTGTTGTGTTATACTGAAGCTATAACCTGGAGTTAACCTTGTCTATACTTAGTGCTTATATTTCAATCTATCAACAGGCGGTGGAAAGAATCTTCAGGCACCAGTGGGAAATTATAATTATTACCGCCAATATGTTTACGCCAAACCTAGGTTGATAGTAAATTAATATTCTAGTAAGAACTGATATCCATAATATGTGATTAAAGATAGTCAGTAAGCTATTTTGTCCTTGTTTTTGTTCTTGGCGTCATGGGGCATTACTGCCACTCGTGTTGAGTTACTATAATGATCGGTAAGTAGATACAGCTGGTCACGGAGGTTTATGGTACACACTAAAATGTATGATTCACTACTAAGTGGTTAATGATAATAATGATTTAATTACATATTAAAGACGCGGCGAATCGCTATTCGCTTGTTTTTATTAATTTACTAGCTTATCGTTCGTTTTTCTTAGCATTAGAAATTAGGTAAACAATCTTGATGTGTGACAAACACAATTTAAAAATAAGTTACGGCAAATATGTAACAATTATGAATCTAATACGATCATTTATATTCTTCTGCTTTCATAAGTAATAGTTTTTGAATTTTCAAAAAGCGTTTTTCAATTAAAAGACATGCCAAGATCGCTTACCTTCTTGCAAGTTCTTTCTAATGCTAAAAAAATGAACTATAAGTAAAAAAAATGTCTTGTTCCTACTTATGTATATGACAGCGTTTTACACAAAAATAAAACGCTAATTAAATAACTTACCCTATTCGGAACCTAATAATAATATTGAGAGTGGCAACACCGTTGTCGGTCGTATTGTCCTTTTCTAGCATATACGTCCCTCTCTCTCCCACACTCCCACCACACAGCAGTTTGCTTTTTGGCGGTTGTCGCAAAAACAAATTTCCAACTCATTGTCTCAAAATTATACATATTTACACCAGGCAGGATTAAAACTTTAGGTTCCGAATAGGGTAAGTTATTTAATTAGCGTTTTATTTTTGTGTAAAACGCTGTCATTAAACAACTGTACCGCTATTCGGAACCTAATAATAATATTGAGACGTGTTTGTTATCGCCTGGTGGTGGGAAGACGCCAAGCCAATGTGATTATACATGTACTTATTATGTATATGTAATATTATTATATTATGAGTGTTTAATTAATTATGCAGTACACCCTTTATGTTAACACCTGTGAGGAGAGAGGTATTTAGTAAAGCATACAATTTGATATTCCATTATATTATGATACTAACTTAACATTTTATATACGTACTTAATGTACTTATAAATGTTCAAAAAGAATAAGTGAGTCACCACAAGGGTGCTATACTTAATTACTTAAATGTATGTGAAAACTAGGTAAAAGAAGATGTGATAAGTCAGTCTACTCTTCAAGGAGCATACACATCTGTTATAAGGAGTAATGTAATTCAAGTATGAAAAGATAAGTACTAGAGTAGTTTTTATTTATAAGTCGCAATTATTATCAAATTTGATAATAATTATCTATAATAGTAAAGTAAGCAGTTGCAGGGATATAACAAGGACAGGACATTTCTTATTTCCAGAATCCCTCGGGATTAAGTAGACGAATATTTTAATTATTCATTATATCACTATCACCACAAACAGAGTTAATAAAATTAGGTACTTATTGAAATGTCATAGGGAATCACTAAATTTATTTAATGACTGTAAGCCATATACTTGGTTATAGGTTATAGTTATAGCTATAAAATGCATTTAACCCTTTTAAACGCTTTACTAACGAGAACGCAAGTCAGTGTACATAAATAAACCTTGCTTAAAAGTGTGAAGGTTACTATGAGAGCTTAAGCCACAACACTCATGTGTTCACTGCGCTGTGGCACTAGTTATGACGCTTTGTGGTGTTCTTGTGTAGAATTGCTACAGAACTTTATCAATAATATTTGCAGAGTCATTCTAATTAAATTCATGTTTAGCTACCATAACCTTAATTTTACTCAAAATTTTGTATATATGTAGTAAGAGTAGTTTCTTAGTGGTCTTTATCTGGTGCCTACTGGTAGACATAAGCCTTAAAACTTTATTGGTTCTGACCGCTAAAGTGGCTTAATTTCTGTAAACTATTCATAGACATTGCTTAATTCTGAATATTCAGTTTTCTCTATTCAGTGTGTAAATTATAAGGAATCAGATACTTAATTCGAAACCCTAGCTCATCGCATAGGTGCTTTTAACCGAAATACAAATTTATGTGCTTATTTCGTGATTTTACATTATTTGCTGTGGGAAACCCTACCATTTGCCGGGCGCCTGTGGCCCCAAAGCCAACAGCGCAGAGGCCCTTTAAGAGGGAGCTATTTTATCCAATGCTAGAATCAACACTTTGTCGAATCTATTAGATATTTAGGTATACTTATCCTCCTTATGAACTAAGGATAATTGTTACTTGTTTATATTTTAATAATAGCAAGATTGTAAATTATTTTATATTCTGAAATATAATATTACTTAATTTGGGCCAGTGTACTTTTCTATACTATATCTCTGGCCTACTACCTACTATAGGTTAGTCTAATAACATCCCGCCTCCTGGGAGGCAATATACAGAGTTCTTGGATATATATTCACGATATCGCTAAGTCTGTGGACCTAGTTTTCCGACACTTGACTGCATGAAATTATTGTGTACATTTTTTACAGGTCTCGAGCAAGAAGGGTACCTATATATAGGTTGAGGTCCTTAACTTGTGGATTTGGTAATAGGAGCAAGACACAGACGGGGTGTAAATTAATTGATCCACCATGTTTCAAGAGATTCATGTGCATTGATGCCTTCAAGTTACACTGTACAGACAGACTATATAACTCTTTTGCAGAGTTTTGCCAACATATTATAATAAATGACTGCATTTGTTTGGGTGTACTTGTTCCACGACAAAAACATATTTATATATATTACAATGTATTTTTGAAAAGTACTCGCCTTTCAAAATAGCTTCGCCTTTTCGCAAGGCTTGCTGCTGTTTCACATTGTGCAAAGCAAACAGTATCGCAATGCTATAATTTTGTATAAATTGAGAACTAGAGGGTCATGCCCTAGACGTGACCGCCCAGAAGTTATACTAGAATCGTTCGTGCAAACCATTAAGTCACTGTTTATTAAAAACCTTATGACTGGGTACATTATATTCCACGGTGGGTACATTTGTTAAACGTATAGTATCAAACTATGACGAATAATGATAAGTGAATTAAGTGATAACAATATTTGGTCCGTGCATAGAAGCACGTGCCCTTGAGATTAGTGCATGGGTAGTTTAAAATAAACTTAATCTGTGCATAGGAACACTTACGATCAAGGTGATTCAAATCCTCAAGGTTCACAAGGCAGACATAAGGGTGTAAAATAAAGCATTCATAAACGCCCCGTTAGGTCAGTTTTGTATATTTTTATTTCCAACATGCTTGTGTAGCACATGACAATTTTCCTATACCATACCAGTCAGGGATATAATAATTAAATAGGTAACCTTGGTTATGTCGTGTACCTACATAGGTAGGTACTCGTAAAAATGTTAACTGAAAGACTAGTGCTCTCGAGGCAAATATAATTTATATTAATTTCTAGTCTGTCATAGCAGGCATAAACTTCAAAGGTTTTTAGATATTCATAGGGCCGCTAAACGGAACCCTTTGTACACCTTGAGCAGGCTGTTTGTGCTCTTGTAATTTTATTTTCACACCATGAGTGATATTAAACATAGCTTATTTCAGAATTGAACCGTAAGCTATGTTGTGTCGTGAGCTTAAGTGAGCCTGATTTAATTAGAGTCCACAGATTATCTGGACCTTGGAGGATTGACCACACCTTATTCTAAATATCAATATTCTGCCTGGGCTTATGGTCGAATTTAGGTGACTAAATCTCTTAGTGTTATCCATGCCACCCACGTTATGAGGCTTAGCGTCTCCAGACCACAATTTTATATTAGGGTGCAAAGATTTTTTCATCTTTAAAATAAAAATGAGTCGAGATAGGCCTGGAATCTTAGGTTATTTTATACCTATTATATTATAATTTTAGAAATGTTAATTAGTCCAATTTTGGGTTTAGCCAATAGGGTGTCCGGGACCCTTAAAATAGATTGGTAAACAAAAATGAAACCTCTAATAACGAAGCCTATTTCGACTGATTTTTACCCAGAACATTATTTTGTTAGAACCCTTTTCACTTGTCCTTTGTCCAAAAGGAGGTATTTACATATTCATCTTTGTTATATTTTATGATTGTGGCCTGCTCGCTCGCCTGTGTTATGACCATATCATTTAATTTCTGACATGCCTTGCGCAGGCTTATATAGGTTGTAATTTCATCATCAATAACTTGATATCAGTTTGTGAATGAATCAAAGATTCTTTGGCACACCTTACGCAGGTGGAAACATGGCAGCCTTGCGCAGGCTTAAATAGATACACAACATATTGGTTTCATCACAAATAACTTGACGTTAGTTTGTGACTGAATAAAAGATTCTCTTAGGCACACCTTACGCAGGTGGAACCATAACAGACATAACTTAAGAATATCATTCAAATGAAGTTTATGGGTAATATTCCCTTAGTTGCGAGTTCTTCGCTCGACAAGAGGAAAGGATTTACTTTAATAGGCACTTTTAGAAAGTGTCATTCACGGTGACGAGATTTGCCATAACTAAACTTTAACTCTACAGTTAGCGAATATAATTTGAAATTATGAAGCAAACCATGCGTCTTCGTCAATGAATCAATCTAAACATTCCCATATCATTAATGCCCTTTCAAGTCACAGGCTTCCGATTTTATTTAAAACGTTTACAAGTGTAGGTACTATTTATGTAGGTAGGTAGGTAGGCTTAAAGATTGACCGTCTTGTATGTACCTATAGTTATTTACATATATAATGAATAATCAAGTTATTCAAATCCAAAATAATACAAGCACATATAGCAACTACATGCAAGAGTTCTTTTAAGCTGTTAGTACCTGTTATTTATTTAAAGAGATACCTATCTACCTACATTTTAACCAATTTTTTTTTTTTTTTTTTTTTAAATCAAAGATCAAGTTGGAGAGATATAAATTGGTAGATAAGGAGTGAAATACTTAAGGATTTCCATGTCATTCTTGCGCAGAGCCATGCTAATCTCTCTCTTTATCTAGTCAGACTTAAGTTTACGTACTGCCGAAGTACTCACTTTCCACAAAAATAAATGCAATGCTTGCGATGTAGGTTTGTTCGTTACCTTGTGTCCCTCAGAGCGGAAATAGAAGCCCCGCGAAGCGGGGCTTCGTCGACTCCTAAGCGGGTACACGTTATTTATCAGCAAGTTTATTACCAAAAAATTTTGCAATATTATATTTAACCCGGAACGGGATAAACCGACAAGTTGCTGATAGATACTTGGACAGATAAACCCTACACGTCTATAAGCTTCTACCTTAATACGTAGGTTCTACGTAACACGTATTAACTATCCGATCCTTTCGTATTCGAAAACACAACTCACTTGAAAACTGAAGGGTATGCCTCCACACATCACCATTTAAGTGTTATACCTAATTTCAACCGTTATTATAGACACACAAAGATTTAAAGTAATAAGTAATAAGACTCAGAAGAGACTTAATGTAGGTATATATTAATTAAATTCTAATGGTGACAAGTGCACGCTTTACCAGCTCGATGTGTTTTCTAACATTATGTGTTTTAGTATTTTCATTAGCATAGCCACGGTGCGCGCAGGCAGCCTTTGAAAACTTACACATTACTATTCCGGATCGTTTTTATTTGCTAGATAGTTTAACGGACACACTAAATTTAAATGTTTATTTCGAACGGCAAAAGCCGTTAGAAACTGTTTTTCAATATAGTCAGCTAAACTGGGGTACAAATTCAAAAACTCACCAGCAGTTTAGCTTCACGACCTTCCAGATGGAAAAACAGCAAGCCAATGAGTTGGAAATTTGTTTTTGCGACAACCGCCAAAAAGCAAACTGCTGTGTGGTGGGAGTGTGGGAGAGAGAGGGACGTATATGCTAGAAAAGGACAATACGACCGACAACGGTGTTGCCACTCTCAATATTATTATTAGGTTCCGAATAGCGGTACAGTTGTTTAATTTATTTTACGTGCAAACAACGCACGTCTCTAACTAACCTTTATTGAATCGATAGTTATAAGTAGTATGAATTATCTCGGGTGATTTTTTCATACTATACCTTACCTACAATTCTTAATTTTGCGCACCAAACAAATCTACTTACCTACATGAAGTTCAAGAATGAAATGAACTACGTAAAACACCAGGCGCTCTTATCGCTAATGAGCAATCTCTAGACAACCGGGACTGTAATAGTTAAATTTAATTACAAATGCGAGGCATTGTATGTATTTTAATTAAGTCGACAATCTTAACGTCTAAATAATAAGTAGGTATGTTGACTCGACGATCATTGTCCCTATAGTCACAAAACAGATAGGTACAGAAATCAACCTACATACAAAGCGCGCTCGAGCAACGCACACATAGACACTGCTCACGGACACGATATCTCGGACCAGTTGGGACCAGTGCGAGCACGAGTGCCATCCGCTTGAGACACGCGTCTGTGAACTTTTTTGTGCAATAATGGAGAAACAAAACAAAAAGTTACTATAACTGTACAGTGGACGGTTGTTTAAATTCAACATTAAACGGTGAATTGACGTTTTTTAAGCTACCAGTGGTTTCAGAGAGAATGCGTATGCGAATTTATTACATTGTACATGAGATTGCGAATTTATTACACTTAAAAATATAATAATCGTGTATTTCGCCAATCTCGGAATCATCGCAAGATATTTTCTGTGGCAAATTTGTAATATAAAAATGACATTAAAATTAAAATACCTATTTGAGTTATTAATGTTATTATTAATTTATATTTCCATTCTTCCCGTTTCATCCTCAACAATAAATCAAACAACTAAATACGAGATACGATACGATAGATACGAGTGCCACTACCACGATAGTTTTTTGTGCATAAGTCATAGTTCGCAACAATCGCAACCCTAGAGCGACCGCCGAGCGTAGGTATGAAAAGTAAAGTACATACATGTGATTGACTTCTGTACTTATCTATTTTGTGCTATAGTCGTGTCAGCGAACGGTCTCAAAGCGAAGAGTCTCGACCAACACCTAGAGAGACTCTCGCTGGGTGGTTGGATCAAGGGTCAGATGCAGAAGGCGGTACTTTTGGACACGGCGCGTATAGTACGTCGGTTCCTCACTCTGCAGCCCTGATCACCGGCAGCTTGGGCCCTACCCCGCTGCCGGCGGCACCCTAGGTTAGGTTTTTTATAACGCGTTTATAGGTATGTATTTTTTATTGTTTTTTATGTGCTTTTGTATTTTACTTTTATATTCATGTTATAAACACCCTAACTTAAGACGAAAAATAAATAAAGAAAGTAGGTATCAAGAGTATTTTTTATCCTTTCCCATTTTAAGCACGCTTGACGTCTTAAACGTCGTGCAACTTAAGTTAGCTGAAAAACTAATAGATGCAACGATATTTTCACCCCAAGTGAAGCGGGCTTAACGAACACAGTCGACAGAACGCCAATCAGCAAGCGAAGACACATAGTTACTCGTACCTATTTGTTAGAATTTTTAAAGATGTCTGTATATAATCAATCAATTGTCAATTGTAGATGTCTGTTTGGCCCTATGGTTGACTGGTAGAGAATGCCATTTGGCATTAAGTCCGCCATTTGTACATTTTTGTATATACTTTGTGCAATAAAGTTTAAATAAATAAATAAATAAATATAAGTTAATAAATAGTTCGAGTTCTTTCTTTGCAATCATGTTGTACAATAGGTATTTAATACCCATGGGTGGCACAATATCGGGTACAACACCTCGGCTCACCGGGGTCTCTCTCAGAAGTCGTCGGCAACGTCAAGGGTCTGCTAGGCTTCTTGGTAGAGTTGGGTTGGCAAGAATAGTGTCGCCAACCCACCATGCAAAATAGGCGCAATAATATGACGTCAAGTTGCGGAAACCAAGCGCGCGACAACCTATAACCTTTAGGTAAGTATTTAATAAGTTCGATGTTAATTAAGAGTTACTTTGAACATTCGAACACCTTTAAAAATCTATCTTAGGTAGGTATTGTTGGTAGGCACAACGCAGCGAATCTTATCCCTATCAATCTATTATCTATGGGAACACTTCCTCAGGGTTACCCAAACCTGTTATTTAAAATTTTGATAAATACTTACTTAAGTAAACCATGGGGTTTCGTCAGGCTAACGTCTTTTAAATCAAAGGGCATGTATCTTTCTATTTGTCACTTTGAAATTGTATATGTTCACTGGAATTTATTTTTATGGAAGTCGCCCAAAATGTACAAGACTTCCGTTCGTAATCGCTTCGAATTTATTCGCAATAAATTTAGAAAATATGTATGTATTGTTAAACGAGGTTTAGTCTACCAAGAATTTGCACGTAATTTTATTTACATTGCGTAACTTGATCAGACTTTGGAATGCAGTTTACCATAGTAGTCGGCAATGTAGCGTAAATTGTATACAAGCTCATGCTAGTCGCTTCACTTTATAGTCCTTCGAGCCGAACACATTAGTCTCACACTACTGTTCAACGACTATCAACCGTGCCAAAAGTCCTTAGGAGCCATTTTAAGCATTTTGTTATTTTTTGCGGCGATAAATAACAGCTAGAGTCGAGTTGAGCGGTTGAATTAATTTCCCGAACAATCTTAGCTGGCGCGCATTTCCTATATTCATCTTTCGTTTTCAACACTTGCTTGGAATAAAAGGAATTTATTTTTTGTGGAATTAATTTACCATTATGTTTGGATAACGCAAACAGGAATGTCTGTTGTAATAATAAATAAATGCGTACGAATTTAGCAGTCCCTGCTAAATAAACAGACATCAAGACAAATTTTTACATTTTCTTATACCCTAAACGTACGGCGTAAGTAGGTACGTAGAGCCTTCAAGACAGAGATATCTATTCTAGAACTTTAGGGTATAAAAAGTGTAAAAAAATTGGTCTTGATGTCTGTTTATTCAGCAGGGACTGCCAAATTCAATTCTACGAACGAAATGTATAGAATGTGTTCAGTATACGTACCTCAAATAGCATTTAATGTATAAATGAATACCTACGTGAAGTCAACTGCGATCGTCTGAAGTTTTCATACAGGGACCATGATAATCTAACCCATTAGCGCCTACACCCACTTTTAGGAACCCGCCATTTTTCTAAAGCTATTAGGTAGAATTACAGTAGGTAGAAAATTGAATCAAACTCCTTAAGGTGGTTCTCCTTGCTCGATTTTCATACAACTTTCTTGGCACCCTAGCTCCTATTATATAGGGTTTCTTCACTTGTATATGTAATGTTTGGGTAGTATATATATTTCTGTCTTCGCTTAACGTAAAAAAATACTAGATTTTGATTAAAATTATTAAGAAAAAAGCCTTTGAATATTGGTAAAATTTTGCCTCATTGCTTGTTTGTGTGAGTGATGCTTATAGTATCGGTGTAATTCTAACATGGCGACTTCATTTGACAAGCAATCATTTGTAATTTGTCAAAGGTGTAACAGATGGCACTTTAAAACCGCAACACAGATTACCTGTGTATTTTGTTTTATTTTCACTCAATAGAGGGAGGTATATTTAATGCACAAAGCATGTTACGAGTATACCTACTTTATTTAAGAATCTCCTTTCTGATATAATTTCATTCCCAGATTTAATATAACTTAATAATTATTATGATTATTACACAATAAAATACATTTATATATTTATAGAAAGGTCAGTCCAAGCAATCATTCGCGTTACGGTCGTCCACCGAAAACCCTTGTGAATTCTGCTTTCGTTTCGGTAAATGTTCTCTGGAAAAGCCTATATTTATTGTAACAATGATTTTTAAACTAAAATACCTAGCTATATTTTTCTCAAAAATATATAGGTATGTGGAGAAAAATGTCATCTTCTTGTAAATAAACAAGATTCTATAATATCTTCTGCTTGTGCATAACAATAACATTAGTAGATGATATTTTTAGGGTTCCGTACCCAAAGGGTAAAACAGGACCCTATTACTAAGACTTCGCTGTCCGTCCGTCTGTCCGTCTGTCTGTCACCAGGCTGTATCTCACGAACCGTGATAGCTAGACACTTAGACAGTTGAAATTTTCACAGATGATGTATTTCTGTTGCCGCTATAACAACAAATACTAAAAACAGAATAAAATAAAGATTTAAATGGGGCTCCCATACAACAAACGTGATTTTTGACCAAAGTTAAGCAACGTCGGGAGTGGTCAGTACTTTGATGGGTGACCGTTTTTTTTTTTGCTTTTTTTTGTTTTTTTTTGCATTATGGTACGGAACCCTTCGTGCGCGAGTCCGACTCGCACTTGCCTGGTTTTTTCAAAAATGCTGCCTTTCACCCGAGTTAAAACACTCTACTTTTCATTTCGCATACGAGGAAAGTAAAATGCATGTGTTTTTTTAAATACATTTTTATAGTAGGTATTTTTGAGAGTAGGTATTTTCAATTAACAATTTGAAAAGTAATTTATGGAATGGGGAGTCAAATATCAGAATGGAAATTGTATAACAAATCCATTTATACCCAAATTTCAATTGCTTATTGTAAAAAGAATAATAAAATCGTACTTGGAATTGGAACCTAAACTGCTCTAGTGCAGAAACGTATCATTTCCTGCACACCTTTTACAACAACAATGACCCTCTTTCATATATTCGGTCAAATTGTGCTTTTTGAAAACTAATTATATCCAGCCTTTTATGAATGTAGTATGATACCTTAGGGTATGGTGCTTTACGCACACTAGCGTCCCTTCCCCTCCCCCTGACGCAACCCCCCCTTTTTGCATGAAATATGTCCCGGTTCACAGTTTTTGACATTTTTTGAGGAAAGTATACATTTTAGGAAAAAAGTGTCAATGAAAGAAATAATCCTTAATAAATTCTTAATAAAAAAGGTCATATTCATTTTTTTTATATGATGCACCTAATTCATGTATAAGCTTGTCAAAATTCGAAATAACATAGTTTTTACTTAGGGTTCGAAACTCATTTATTATACACGGTGTAACATGAGGAAACCGAATAATTTTAACAGCGTATTCCTGATCACATTTAGAGACAAAAATGTCCTATAAACTTTTTGAAACTCGCCTAGTTTCAGAGTTAATACCAATAAAAAAAACAATTGTTACATAGTTCAAAACGCCTTTTTGATGGCGATGTTGCTACTATGGGATTTAGTCTAAATATCCTTATTGATATGTCAAAAAGTGACAAGTAACACTTTGCAAAAACTAAGTTTTACGAAAAAAAAACATTTTAAGTGACAAGTTTACCAATAGCATTTAATTTTTATATACAAATTCATTCATAAAATTAAAAAAAAAAACCAAGCAAAAATTTTTTTTTGGCGATATTGACCTAAACACATATTACATCTTTTCCTTTTTTTGACCTCATGTATACATTTTAGGATAAAAGTGTCAATGAAAGAAATAGTTCCTTATTAAATTCTTAGTAAAAAAGGTTATATTCATTTTATAACACTTATTTTACAAGGTGTCCTCAAGAAATGCGAAAGATTTTATTTCTGAGGTCAAATTAAAAGAAGGAAAAAATGTTTGTATGAGTTTAGGTCAATTTCGCCGAAAACTATTGTTTTTAGGGTTCCGTACCTCAAAAGGAAAAAACGGAACCCTTATAGGATCACTCGTGCGTCTGTCTGTCTGTCCGTCTGTCACAGCCGATTTTCTCCGGAACTACTGGACCAATCAAGTTGAAATCTGGTACACATATGTAAGTTTGTAAACAAATGAATTTTAAACATGGGGGCCACTTTTGGGGGGTAAATGAATAAATAAAAAAATAAAAAATTTCAAACTATATCATGTTACATATCAAATGAAAGAGCTTATTGTAAGGATCTCAAATACATATTTTTTATAATTTTCGAATAAACAGTTTAGAAGTTATTCAAGAAAATAGGCAAAAAATGACTATTACCCCTCCCCCTTTATCTCCGAAACTACTAGGTTTAAAATTTTGAAAAAATACATAAAATAGGTCTATACCTATAGATGACAGGAAAATCTATTAGAAATGTACAGTCAAGCGTGAGTCGGAATTAATTACAGTTTTTGATCCGACTCCTACGGATTTTTTAAAGATTTCACTCACGTTTCGCATAAATAATGTTTAGTTTTAAGTTTATAAAATACATATGTTACATATGTTAGTCTGTAAGGTATTTGTAATATGGGCCTTGTTCCCTGAATTAAATATCTAAATAAATAAATAAATAAAATAAAAAATACATTGTTAAAAATTGTGTAATATACGGAATCCTTGGAACGCGAGTCCGACTCGCACTTGGCCGCTTTTTTTATTTTTTTAATATATATGTATGTACATAAAAAGTAAATGTTATTGGTAAACTTGTCAGTTAACATGGATTTTTACTTCTTTTTCGTATAACATAGTTTTTGCAACGTGTTACTTAATTGTCACTTTTTGACATATCAATAAGGATATTTAGACTAAATCCCATAGTAACAACATCGCCATCAAAAAGGCGTTTTGAACTATGTAACAATAAAAACTTGTTTTGTTTTTAAATTGGTATTAACTCTGAAACTAGCCGCATTTCAAAAAAGTTTATAGGACATTTTTGTCTCTAAATATGATCAGGAATACGCTATCAAAATTATTCGGTTTCCTCGTGTTACACCGTGTATAATGAATGAGTTTCGAATCCTAAGTAAAAAATATGTTATTTCGAATTTTAACAAGCTAATACATGAATGTGCATAATGTAAAAAAATCAATATGACCTTTTTTATTAAGAATTTATTAAGGATTATTTCTTTCATTGACACTTTTTGCCTAAAATATATTCTTTCCTCAAAAAATGTAAAAAACTGTGAACCGGGACATATTTCATGCAAAAAGGGGGGGTTGCGTCAGGAGGAGGGGAAGGGACTCTAGTGTGCATAAAGCACCATACCCTAAGGTATCATACTACATTCATAAAAGGCTGGCTATAATTAGTTTGTCTTCCCCATACATTAGAACACAATTTAACCGAATCATGAAACGGATATTTCTTGTTTTCTTTGCATTAGCATTTTTCTCTCGATAATTTAATCAATTTGCAACATAAGTAGAAGAATCCTCATATATCCATAAATATCAAAATATAAAAGGACATACATTTTCAGAAGAATTCCCCGTGCGGCGTTGCCAAACGGTTTAAAGTACAACATGCTCGCAATGTTTGAATGTCAATAAGTCGACAATGAAAAATTATATT
Organism: Cydia fagiglandana; assembly: GCF_963556715.1. Taxonomy (NCBI): domain Eukaryota; kingdom Metazoa; phylum Arthropoda; class Insecta; order Lepidoptera; family Tortricidae; genus Cydia; species Cydia fagiglandana. Next base: position 6,386,328 of record NC_085953.1, on the reverse strand, counting down.
TCAAATCAATTCAAACTTGATATTTTTGACAGTAATGGGTTACTTAAATAAGAAGGCATTTTTCGCCCGGGTCTACTATGGTCAAATGGTCTAGTGGCTTTTAGCTACTGAGTATAAGTCTAACAAGTTGAACAGCATGACAGGGTTCAAACCACGAACAAAGACTCATTTCTTTTTGTATTTATTTATTTATTTTATTTCATCTTTTTGGTAATTTTATATGCCTTATTTTAAAAGTTATTTTAAGTAAATGTGTTATATTTGATTATTTCATGTAGGTATATCATTTCAATAAAATTTTGGAAACTTTTATTTTATACCTGGTCAAGCAAATCTTTTAATCTTGTCAGTAAAAAAACCGGGCAAGTGCGAGTCGGACTCGCGCACGAAGGGTTCCGTACCATAATGCAAAAAAAAAACGGTCACCCATCCAAGTACTGACCACTCCCGACGTTGCTTAACTTTGGTCAAAAATCACGTTTGTTGTATGGGAGCCCCATTTAAATCTTTATTTTATTCTGTTTTTAGTATTTGTTGTTATAGCGGCAACAGAAATACATCATCTGTGAAAATTTCAACTGTCTAGCTATCACGGTTCGTGAGATACAGCCTGGTGACAGACGGACGGACGGACGGACGGACGGACGGACGGACGGACAGCGAAGTCTTAGTAATAGGGTCCCGTTTTACCCTTTACGGAACCCTAAAAAGGCGCGAAATCCAAATGTTCTATGAACGATATCCCTTCGCGCCTACATTTTTCAAATTTGCCGCCTTTTTCTACTGACAAGATCTGCTTGACCAGCTATACTTCGTCGATAGTTGACTTCTTATGTACCTATTCTGCGATCCTAATTATTTTAATCATTATTTATATCCTTTGAAAACCGGAAAATAAAAATACTTTTATAAATCTTCCCATAATATTATTAAAAAATAATTAAAATACTGAAAATATTTTACTCACGTAAGTTTAGTTTCGAAGAATAACATACGCTTAAAATAATTCAAAAGAGAATGCTAAAATTATAAAATAAAAAAAAACTGGCATTGTCGGGGTTTGAACCATGTATCTTAGCTACAATCTGATTTTTTTCAAAATAGAGGCTACGGGTGCCACGAGCACATGACAGTTGATGGTCGAAAACATTAGTTGCTTCTGAATGCCTTGTAATTCTTAATCGTTGCTCAAACAAGAATTTATAATTTAATTTCCAATCTTTTTTCAACAATAAACATTTCATCCGCTGCGCCCTCTAGGTTACTTTACTGTAACATTACGAATCTGCTGACATTTGACACTGACTTTAAGGTGACTTTAAGTACGTAAGTGTGCGTGAATGCAAGAAATTGCAATATTTTGCAGTTGGATTCCGGTAATAACGAAATGAGACAATGTTGAGTTGAACATGTCTCGATTTGGATGTAGTATTTTTTATAGTTTTCGCACATATCAACACATCTTATGAAACTTTGTATTTTGGGAGAAATAGTGAAAATCCACAATTCGTGCACAGTGACGCCATCTTTTGGCTGATAATCGGCATCCCATCCCTAGACATCCACCTTAACCCAGGTGTACCCAAGTACATCAAGGAATTTAAATTCCGACCCATTTCGTACTTTGTCACAGTGACAATCAATATGAAAGCCGCTAGAGACCTCATACGGTTGTCACTGTGACAAAGTACGAAATGGGTCGGAATTTAAATTCCTTGACTGTACCTATACTTATTGTCAGCTTATAATGTACTCGTATTATTTGGAGTATTTACGAATACTTTTCTGCCTTGTTTTACAGGCGGTTGGAGATGGAGACAGTAATTTGTAAATATAATAACTTATTTAAAAATACTCAAATAACTTAGCATGTAATATTTAAAATATTTGAAATAGAATCAGACAATGAGCGCTAATGGGTTAAGTGGACCTACCCTCTGACCCTCCTTTTGGTCACCTTTTTTTGGCCGAAATAAGAAGTGACGTTTAACCGTTCATATTTGTCAAAAACCGTAGATTCAACCAAATGCAAAAAGATGACTAAAAATTCATTCAGGGTTATTATTATCAGTTATTATACAAAGAGGTTAAAGTTAAAATAAAAAGATTACCCTTTTGTGTTTAGGATTCCGTACGACCATAATAATTTATGCATAAGGAGACTGTAATAAATAAATAACAAGAGTAAATTGAATAACAGTTCCTCGACTGCCAACAATATCGCCAAGTAAATCATTGCCCCAACATTAACCAATTCCAATTCATATTATATTGTAATTTCATAGTTACGGAGTTAATAGACAACTAATTTAGTCCCTCGGGCCTGTAGGAAGGACATAAATATGGCCCGGGCATGTTTATGACACTACAAGTAAAGTAGCAACTATCGCCCTTGAGGGCTTCCTCGATCAACTATTATATTTATTATTTATGAAGTATTAATAGTACAGTAAGGTAGTAAGGAGTGCTATCCTGAACACCACTGCAAATAGTAAATACACGCGGAAAAATTATTGGACACTTAATACGACACGACCACTTCTTTGAAACTATCCTGATAGGATCTACTATTCCGGATAGGACGCAAGCGGGGAAGAGCAGCTTTTTGGAGCATTTCTTAGGGTAAGTGGGGTAAGCAGGGGTCGTGTCGTATCAAAAAATCAAAGAGCTGGCGCAAGATAGGGAAAGCTGGAAGATACTCCACCAACAAGAGAATAACTCTTAAGAGTCTTAAGTTAAGGATGATGATGTACATGATGTACATATACAGGGATTATGTTCTTACGGGATGGTCCAAACATTACATTGTGCGTGCAGTATTATAAATGTATCGTTTTTTGTGACACCTTTACGTCAAACGTTAAACGTTTGATTTGATTAGGTATTAGTTGTACTAAGTAGTAGGCAACGGTTCCTGTCTACACGTCAACACAGCAAAAAAGAGGTGTCCTTTGAGCTTAGAGCATTTAGTAGTAGTAGTAGTAGTAGTAGTAATCACTTTATTGTACACAACACAGGTTTACAAAAATAAATTACAGTAATGGAAGTACATTTAATAACTGGATTCGCCTTTAAGACTTACCTCTCTGCCGAAAACCTTTGTATAGACTGACATGGCTATTTGTAGGTACATTACGTACAAATCATGTAGAAATAGCAATACATTTGACGTCCCCTCCCCCGCAAAAATTGGCAGACTGTTTTGTACAGAAAATGACAGCCATGACGTCTCCAGTTACTAAACGCTCTAAGCCTTGAGACATCAGATCTCCTAGGTGTTTATATATTCACGTTGCTGACTGTACTTAAAGTGCTTTCACACTTACTTACTCCAATCTATATATATAAATGCAAGTGTCCTGACTGACTGACTGACTGACTGACTGACTGATTCATCAACGCAGAGCCGAAACTACAAAAGCCAGAAAGTTGAAATTTGCACACCAGATGGTATTTATAAAGTGTACAAGAGATAAGAAGCGATTTTGAGAAATTCAACCCCTAAGGGGGTTAAAAAGGGGATGAAAGTTTGTATGGGGTTAAAGTTTTCTTTTAAGCTAGGAATTTGAAACTTCGTAAAACGATATGTTATTAAAATACAAGAAAACTAATTTCAGCGTTTTTGAAAATTCATCCCCTAAGGTGGTGAAAAAGGGGTTGAAAGTTTGTATGGATATCAAAAAAATTTTCAAGTGGTGGACTTGAATCTTTGTATTTAGGGATATTATTAGAAGACAGGAAAAGTAATTTCAGCGTTTTGTAAAATTCATCCCCTAACAGGGTTAAAAAGGGGTTGAAAATTTTAATCCATTACAAATGCTTCGAAACTTCGTACAAAGGCATAATAGCTGATAACAAAAAAAAGTGATTGCAACGTTTTTGGAAATTCAACCCCTAAGGGGGTTACAAAGGGGATGAAAGTTCGTCTTCGGGTGCAAATTTTATTTTAAGTTAGGAACTTGAAACTTTGTAAAAAAGTATCAAATTTAAAGACAAGAAAACTAATTTCAGCGTTTTAGAAAATTCATCCCCCAGGTGGTGAAAAAGGGGTTGAAAGTTTGTATGGATATCAAAAAATTTTTCGAGCGCGGGACTTGAATCTTTGTATTTGGGGATATTATTAAAAAACAATAAAAGTAATTTCAGCGTTTTGTAAAATTCATCCCGTAACAGGGTTAAAAAGGGGATGAAAGTTAGTATGGGGTTAAAGTTTTCTTTTGAGCTACGAATTTGAAACTTCGTTAAAAGATATATTATTAAAATACAAGAAAACTAATTTCAGCGTTTTTGAAAATTCAACCCCTAAGGTGGTGAAAAAGGGGTTGAAAGTTTGTATGGATATCAAACATTTTTTCGAGTGTGGGACTTGAATCTTTGTATTTAGGGATATTATTAGAAGACAGGAAAAGTAATTTCAGCGTTTTGTAAAATTCATCCCCTAACAGGGTTAAAAAGGGGTTGAAAGTTTGAATCCATTACAAATGGTTTTGAAACTTCTTAGAAAGGCATAATAGCCGATTACAAAAAAAAGTGATTGCAACGTTTTTGGAATTTCAACCCCTAAGGGGGTTAAAAAGGGGATGGAAGTTCATCTGCGGGTGCAAATTTTATTTTAAGCAAGGAACTTGAAACTTTGTAAAAACGTTTTAAATTAAAATACAAGAAAACTCATTTCAGCGTTTTTGAAAATTCATCCCCTAAGGTGGTGAAAAAGGAGTTGAAAGTTTGTATGGATATCAAACATTTTTTCGAGCGCGGGACTTGAATCTTTGTATTTGGGGATACTATTAGAAGACAATAAAAGTAATTTCAGCGTTTTGTAAAATTCATCCCCTAACAGGGTTAAAATGGGTTTCAAAGTTTAAATCCATTACAAATGCTTTGAAAATTCTTAGAAAGGCATAATAGCCGATTACAAAAAAAAGTAATTGCAACGTTCTTGGAAATTCAATCCCTAAGGGGGTTAAAAAGGGGATGAAAGTTCGTCTTCAGGTGCAAATTTTATTTGAAGCTAGGAACTTAAAACTTTGTAAAAAGGTATTATATTAAAATACAAGAAAACTAATTTCAGCGTTTTTGAAAATTCATCCTCTATGGTGGTGAAAACGGGGTTGAATGTTTGTATGGATATCATGCATTTTTTCGAGCGCGGATCTTTGTATTTGGGTTATTTGGGTATATTATTAGAAGACAATAAAAGTGATTTCAGCGATTTGTAAAATTCATCCCCTGACAGGGTTAAAATGGGGTTCAAAGTTTGAATCCAGTACAAATGCTTTGAAACTTCTTAGAAAGACATAATAGCCGATTACGAAAAAAAGTAATTGCAACGTTTTCGGAAATTCGATCCCTTCACTCCCAAAAACGGGATGAAAATTCGTCTTGGGGTGTAAATTTAATTTTAAGCTAGGAACTTTAACTTTTTGGAAAAAAGGTAGATAATAAATTAAAAAACATGAAAACTAATTCAAGCATTTTTGAAAATCATCCCCCAAGGTGGTGAGAAAGGGGTTGAAAGTTTGTATGGAGATCAGATATTTTGTGAGTGCGGAATGCGGAACTTGAATCTTTGTATAAGGGCATAGGTTACCTACCTATTATGAGAATACAAGAAAAGTAATTTCAGCAACCAACATCAAAATCCACTTGACTTAAAACTTCATACAACTTGCTAAAAAAGAATAGTACTTAATTTCAACATTCCTTGGATATGAAAATTATAGGTACTAAAGATGTAAAATCATAAAATGTTGAAGATAAGATTCCACGCGGACGAAGTCGCGGGCAACAGCTAGTACTCCTATAAAACATTGACACATGTATGACACACATGCTTTGGTTTGGCTATCAAAAATAAACGCCCGAACAGGGACTTGAACCCTGGACCCTTGGATTAAAAGTCCAATGCTCTACCGACTGAGCTATCCGGGCTCTTGTACGGTAAGCAAAATAATTACTTATATACATACAAACATTGATTTAATAGTCCAACTAAATAAAAGTACATAATATACAATTATGAATCTTTTTCACCAAACAATAAGTTCTATAACGTGAGAGAGACGTAAAAAAAAGGTGGTTACAAAATTCAGGCCTTGAAGGAGAACGTTATTGTACAAAACACTTGTTTTCACACAATTTTACTATGTAATTAGGTGGTACAATACATAACTCAGACATTTTACGACAGCAGAACTGTCGTAAATGGCTGGGTCAAATACTTATAACATTTTTAATATTTACCTACATATCATTCGGTAATATAAGTACTTACTGTAAATTCGACCTAATTAGGACCCACCTACTTATTTGTGCTAGTAGTAGTATATTTGAGAAGAAAGGGTTAACAATAAGAAATTAAACTCCAAACCAATATCATTCCCTTACATATGTAGTGCACAATTGTTTTCCATCGTATTTTCTCGGAAACGTTCGTATTTGTCATGCTACTTCAGTGTACCTCAGTACCTACTTTTTGTACCCAGACTTACTGAAATAGCAAAACACGTTCGTACGTTTCCGTGAAAATACGATGGAAAATTATGAACTACATCTGTACAATAATAGGTGGTAGGTACAGAAGTGTTCTTGTGTTTCCAATGCGTGGGCGAAACGGGCCGTCGTCGCCCCCGGCCTCGCGCGAAGCCCCTTCAGGCACAGTGAAAGAACAGGGCCTCGCAGATGCGACTTCGCCCATGGCTAGATTAGTTCACGCAACGCCAGTGCCTATGTACATAATTAATGTAGGCCCCAAACCGTCTAGTTCTTCCGGGCCGTGTTGTGCGCGGGTTATGAATGTGTGAGCATTCGTAGATATAATTTAGTGATTGTTTTCTTATTATAATGTACCCGGACGGTTTTGAGATAACACGCGGATGTAGGTACTCGAAAACCGTTAGCTTCCAAGACAAGACTACAGACCAGACTGGCTACAGCTTACAAGATAGACCTTAATTGAAAAGGATCAAGTAACTGTGTACAGCCTTACGTATTATACTTTAGGATTGTGACCATAGCATATCAGTTACAGTGCCTTGACTCCAAACCCTTCCTTAATTGTACCTACTAGTTTAATGTTTCAATTATTTAAGTATTCCTTGTTTTTGGTAAACCTAATCAAATTTTCTGTAGAACTGTATATACGGCGATTATCGTGCATACCAATTTTTGAAAAATGTCTGAAACAACTCTGTGTACCTAACTCCAACACTAGTCAATTTGAGAATATTGGTTACTTAAGCTATTAAAACAAGTATGGTTAATAATATCTGTTTTAACCGATTCGTTGCGTGTTCCATTTTCGAAAACTTTTGGCTGTGGCGCGGAACAATCATTTCGTGACACGGCAGCCATGCCATGCGCCATAGAATATGATGACACTCCTCCCGTGTCATACGCCACACGTAAAAACATTGATGACACGGCAGCCATGCCATGCGCCATAGAATATGATGACACTCCTCCCGTGTCATACGCCACACGTAAAAAACATTGATGAAACGGCAGGCGTGTCATCAGCCCCGAATCGGTTAATAGTTTCACAACGAATACTTCCTATATTTGACTTCAAATTTTAATGTACTCCGCACTAGCAATGTACAAATTGCAGAAATTGCAGAAATTTTCTCGGAAATTTCAGAGAAATTACCTGAAAGAAACTTAGAAAGTTCTCTGTGAGAATGTTCCCATGAGAACTTTAACGTTTTGTGTAATATATTATTTACACGCCACATAACAGAAAAGCGGGCAGGCGAAATATTTAAAATGGCATGTGTCTACGTCGGTCTTGACACGATTAGATTGTTTATTAAATTTAAGTTCCAGAGGGGGAATATCCTGTGGTCCGTTTTCATAACTATGGTTTTCGTAACTGGCTGCCAAATAAGATTAATTTTTCCTATTTCATAATTAATTATCAAACAAGAATTTACTTTCTGGTTTCGTAATCGAGTTTCGTAACTGGTTATGAAATAAGTTTTTTTTTTCTGTTTTCGCCTGGATTGGCTACGAAATATGAATTATTTTTCGCTGCTTCGTAATTAGTTATCAAAAAATAATTTATTACTCTTTTAGTAATCGAGTTTCGTTATTAACTTCGATATATTTTTTGTGGAAGTTAAGTTCCCCTTTTGTTGCCAATTTACCCTGTGAGTGACTGACTGGGTAAATTGACTACAAAAGAGAAGAGAGCAACATCCAGGCTCTTTCTGTACCAAGTTTGATTAAAAAAAAGCGTAGATACAATAAAAATACCTACATAGATATCCCAACAGTAAATTAGAGAAAATAAAAATACGAATATTGTAAATCATCTACCTTAATTTTCTAGATTTGTATAGATACAAAAGCTTGTTAAAACAGAGTACCCTTAGTAACAGTAAAATAAAAGAAAAATATGACCTAACTTCCTTCTTCTTAGTCTAATCTAATACATAAATGGAGCAATAATCTCAACGCAGTGCCCGGTAGTTATTTTGTTTTCAACTAACTCTGCTACTGCCCTTTCAATCTCTTGATCGATTTCTTGATAGTTTTAATTTACCTTCATTGATCGCTTATAATTGCGAAGTTTAGTTTCCATTTCTAACACATCTAATATTTGTGCTATATTGGGATTCTTTCTTCCCACATATTTATTTATACGCAAGTGCCACGCCTCAACTGCGTTTGTGGTTCGGATTTTCATGTCTTCGCAGCACCACTTTTTAATAAATCCGATGTCTTTCATCCAATGGACTATGGAAAACAAAGTGAAAGGTATGAAGATTTTCAGAAATATGCCTACTTTTTCGTAGAAGGATGGAATCAGCTCATGATTCTGAGTATATAAATAACATTAAATTTGTCTTTCTTAAAAAAAAGGTGTGTATCGTTTTACACGAGAAAGGTACTAAGTGTATCACACGAAAATGTCCAATTATGAAAAAAGAAAAAGTAATAAGTTTTGATAATTAATTACGAACGAAGAAAAAATACTCGATTACGAAAGCAGAAAGTGAATTCTTGTTTGATAATTAATTGTGAAACAGGAAAAATAAATCTTCTTTGGCAGCCAGTTACGAAAACCATAGTTATGAAAACGGACCAAAGGGAGAATATTCTTCATAGAAGTTTCGCAACTTAAGAAACTTCTCCTCGGTGCATTGCTACTCCGCACTCATAGTACTGCTTACATCTCTTCAGTACGTCTGTAATGCAAAGCCTAAGGATAAAACCGGGGATCATTAAATTAATAAACTACTTAAGTACCTACCTTAATTACTACACAGATAATCAATTAATTTTATTACACTAGAGTCGTTAATTCATGGTTAATTCGTTTCAAACTCGTGACTTGTTTAACGTCTGAACCTAAGTACAAACTGGTGTAAAGGGGTCCACTGATTAACAGTCCGCCGGACGGTATCGGCCTGTCAGTTCTTCGGAACTGTCAAAATTTGGTTCTAACTGACAAGCCGATACCGTCCGGTGGACTGTTAATGGGCCTCTTAAGTAGGGTGAATCAAAGCAAAATTAAGAGTCACAAGAATCCGCCATCAAAAAAAATAAACATTATAATTGATTATAATATTTAAAACTTTCGCGTTTCGCTGCTTATATTCCAACGGTAGCATTTGATGGTGAAATATTAACTTTCAACCCGCACCCTAAATATCTTGGTGTTACGCTGGACCGCTCACTTACTTTCGGTCCCCACCTTCAAAAGCTGAGCAAAAAACTTGTGACCCGAAACAACATTCTCCACAAATTAACTGGCACGACTTGGGGAGCAAAAGCGGACGTTCTTCGTACAACTGGCCTGAGCTTAGTCTATTCTGCTGGTGAATACTGCGCACCAGTCTGGCTCAATAGCGCACACACAGAGAAAGTTGACGTGCAACTGCGTAATACTATGCGATGTAGGTATATCAGGCACGATCAAATCCACACCCGTACAATGGCTCCCAACCCTAAGCCACATCCCACCACCTCATCTTAGACGACAATTGGCACTGGTAAAAGAAGCGAACAAAATTCACAGCGACCCGAACCTGCCGATCCACCAGGAATTCCTTAACCCACCACAGCATCGTCTGAAGTCTCGACACCCGCCCTATCAAACCGCTCAAAACCTGACGCAAGGTGGCTTCAATATAAAAGACGCTTGGAAAGATGAGTGGCAATCTAACCTGCCAAACCCCAGCCTAAATGCCTACGATCCTACCAAAAAGCCGTATGGCTTTTCAGCATCTAGGAAGGAATGGTGCCAACTAAACAGACTCCGTACCGAACATGGACGCTGTGCGGACTACCTGTTTAAGTGTGGTTGGCGAGACTCACCAGCATGTGACTGCGGGGCCCCAGTACAGACTATACACCACATTATACATATTAGTTGCCCGAAACGGAAATATGTCGGAGAGGCCCTAGACCTTCACTCGCCTAATGCACACGCTGCCCAATGGGTGAAGAATTTAGATATCGTATTGTAAATATTGTAATTGATAATTAGCGACTCTGTAAATGCCATACGAATAAATAAATAAATTTCGCGTTTTGAACACATATTAACTGTTTTCTTTCACAAAGCTCTTTTCTCTCGCTGTCGCAACATGGGATCCTTTTTACCCTTTTTAGGGTTCCGTGCCTCAAAAGGAAAAGGACCTTATAGGATCACTCGTGCATCTATCTGTCTGTCCGACAATTTCCCCCTTTATCTCCGAAACTACTGTCTAAAATTTTGAAAAAGAAAAAAGCTTTACCTATAGATATAGAGGACAGGAAAACCTTTTAGAAATGTGCAGTCAAGCGTGAGTCGAACTTAATGTACGGAACCCTTGGAACGCGAGTCCTACTCGCACTTGGCCGGTTTTTTAGGGTTCCGTACCCAAAGGGTAAAACGGGACCCTATTACTAAGACTTCGCTGTCCGTCCGTCCGTCCGTCTGTCACCAGGCTGTATCTCACGAACCGTGATAGCTAGACAGTTGAAATTTTCACAGATGATGTATTTCTGTTGCCGCTATAACAACAAATACTAAAAACAGAATAAAATAAATATTTATGTGGGGCTCCCATAAAACAAACGTGATTTTTTATCAAAGTTAAGCAACGTCGGGCGAGGTCAGTACTTGGATGGGTGACCCCTTCGTGCGCGAGTCCAACTCGCGCTTGACCGGTTTTTCTTGGTACGGAACCCTGAAAATATGGCATAAGCAGACGTTTAGCGAGGGGATGCGCCTGCGTCGAAGACCTCGCTATTAGAAGCTCTATTATCGACTAATGACCGGCTCCGACTGCAGAACTAGCTCAGTGCAGTACACAATACCAAAACAGTACGACATGAGCGTACAGACTTTAAAAGTTGCAAGCGTTACCAGAGGCCATACCGCGAAAAACGAAAATCGCAATTTTCTTTATCCGCCTTTTACCGTTCGAATATCAGAGGCAGATAACGAAATTTTGAGTTTTGCTGTCGAACCTTAGATGTACAGCCTTAACCTTACTATTAAATTAATGGTAACATTCCATTTCTAACCGCAGCTGCACTACTGGTATGTACTGAACGCGTCGCTGTCATTCTCAATTTCCATAGTAAAATGAACAGTAATGCAGCTGTCGTTGGAAATGGACTGTCACCTTAAGAGGGAACGCTTGTTATTTATTGATCGAAATGGTCTAAAAATAGTTAAATCGAAGTAGGTAGGTACCTATAAACAAGTTGGACCAGTAACTTGTGATTAATTTACTTTACCTGTTCATCTTTTCCACTTAATAGAATACCGAAAATTCGAAATCTAACAAAAACACATAAAAAATTACGAGTATTTATTTCTCATAATAATAAACATTAACTTACATTTCATTGTTAAAATGCAGTAAACGTCTGCGAACGATGCTATTAAGATTATAATAAATTTAACTTTTCCACTTTTAAATTTATAAATTTACATTCTACTCAAGTTTGTATGTAACTGATTAATATAATAAATATGCAAGGTTCTTGGCACCATGATAAATCAATTAATATTTTCAAGTGCCAAACATGGTTCAACGCTGAACGCATGAGGTTTTGACAATTCATAATCCTTATTACTATAATCATAAATAAATAGGAGTTCTTAAATATTTACAAATACTAAATACAGTCTTAATGTACAATGATTTGGGAGCTGTACCGACGCAGCAGAATTTTGCCATTCAGAGGTTCCGACTCTCTCCTGTCTCCAACCACAGTGTTTCCTCTCAATTCATCCTCAATCTCTTGAAGAGTCCTATCTTTTGTCTCTGGTAAAATAAACCAAAGAACCACCAGACAGTAAGATACTATTCCACCATACACGAAATACGTTAATGGTAGACCGATGGATCCTGTCAATACTGGGAAACTCTTCACAGCAATAAAGAAATTCAGAGATACGGGCAATGCACTGAGACCACACCCCAACCCCCTGTATTCCAATGGAAATATTTCTCCAGAAATCGCGAATGGGATTGTCGATAAACCGAATGTAAGCGAAAACATGTACATGCATATTAAAAATATAGGAACATACTGATCTTCGAAAGGTAGCCAGTTGTTCTGCTTCGCTAGCACATATGTTGCCTTACTTATATAAGAAATTACGCATATTCCTCCTAAAGAGAATAGAACGGTTCTCCTGTTACATTTCTGCATAACGAACACAGCTAAGATGTTACATACGAGTCTTTCGCAATCTAATATGACCATGAGCACTACAGCGTTTGCTTCAGGACCCACTACTTGTTCTATGATATCCTTGGCATAAGAACTGATAACATTTATGCCAGCAAATTGAAACATAGCAAACACGTGGAGCATGATCAGCATAGGCTTGTAAAATTCAGGCTTTTTAAAAGTGGACCCTATATATCTGAAGAATCTTTTCGTTTTTGTGCAGAAGGAAAGCTTCTGACCAGCGACACTCGACTTCCGAATCATCTTTTGAGCTGTAATCATATGTTGGAGCTCGTTTTCTTGCTCGGGCCCCTCGCCACGTAGCCAATAAAACACTTCTTTGCTCTTTTCGTATTTTCCTTTCGCTATCAGCCATGGCGGTGTTTCAGGGGTGAAAATAATCATGTTCAAACTCGTAAAGCTTAAGAAGGAGCACAATAGGGCTGTTTGCTGCCAGCTTAACAAAGTGCCGATAGTATGCGTAAACATTACTCCAATAGTCAAGGATAATGATATGCAAGTCAGAAAGGCTCCCCGGTACTTTGGGTCGGTCATTTCGCTTATGATAACTGAGCCTAGAGGCCCTAAGATACCCATGGATATCCCCTGTAATAATCTGGCCAGGATTAAGGCTTGGACGTTGTCAGCCAGAAGAACCAGGAACCATCCGACTAAGATGGGTATGGCGGAGAGGATGTGGCACTTTTTTCTGCCAATTACATCCATGAGAGGCATCACTAGTAAGTTGCCTGGCATGAAAGCGAAGCCGATGATGGATGCTGAAAAGATAAGGTATAATTAATCTCCAGCCCATAAAAACAAAATGCAAAGGTTTCATAACCAATAATTTCTTAACAAAGAGAAATTATAGTTCATAAAGCAGTGACTTGTTTTTCTTTAGGGTACTCAAGCGACTGGGGGCAAACAAGTTGGTCGTCTCAATATAGACTAATAAATTAGACTATATGATGATTTGATTAACATAATGAAGACATCTTAATAACAATGAAAAAGGTGAAGTACCTAATCTCCCTAATCTACCAATTCATGACTTCTGGCTGCTTGGTGTGCGAGTCATGTCGTCACAGGTTATCATGACGGCGTGATTCAGCGAATCATGAAGGCGAGTTATTGCCGTTAACACAGTTGTGCCCAATGATATATGTATTAGTGGTTTTATTTGACGATCATAAGCGTATTGTAAATATGCTTTCTTGAAAAATAAACTAAATATGTTTATCTTTGAAGCAGGTGTAACCAAGTACCAAGTAGCCATGTGAATGACTTACCAATCCACGACTCCTGACTGGCCGTGGGACGGATGTAAGAGTCAGGCCGCCTCAAGCTGGGTATCAAGACTGCGGGGTAGCCAACGACGCAGCCGTGCCCCATGATGTTGAAGGCCACACTCGCTGTTAGAAAACACTGCAATTTACGGAAAAAATAAAATTGATCAAAATATTTGAGGACAATCTTATGAGAAAATTTACTTTCCGAATTAAAATTGGATTACTGGTACTAATCTTCACATCTTATCTGTACATAATGTTAAGCAAAATAAACGCATTTCATTTCATTTTAAGGTATCACGGATCGATGTTATTACGATTTCGGCAGATTTTTTGCAGCGTCATTCAGCTATCATTTTAGGCCAATGAAGGGTCAGATAGCAAAACAGTAAGGGCAGTAGGAATGGTAGGAAGAGGCACGTAATTAGGTAGGTAATAATAGACAGGCCGGTATGATATCGGGCACTTGCACCATCCAGGGTTAGCCCACTAACCCGGGGTTAACCGGTTAAACCTTGGGTTAATATGGTTAGGTACCAATACAATTTGACACTGGGTTAACGTTTAAGCCCGGGTAGGTGGCTGACCCGGGCTGGCGCAAGTGGCCCTTATTTATGTAGGGAGGAGGAATCAGAACAACACAGTAAAAGATACTTGCAGCCTTGGATGACAACATCAGATATCCTTATCATTATCTTTGATGACACTTCCATTGCAGATGTAGATTAAGATATGTAATATAATAGTACTCGACAATCTGTGCTAGTATTACACAATACCAATACGTTTATTAAGACAACACCGATATCCAAAATTTGGAAGAGTAAACTGATATGATAGCAGTTTGAAAAAAAACCGGGCAAGTGCGAGTCGGACTCGCGCACGAGGGGTTCCGTACCATAATGCAAAAAAAAAACAAAAAAAAAACGGTCACCCATCCAAGTACTGACCACTCCCGACGTTGCTTAACTTTGGTCAAAAATCACGTTTGTTGTATGGGAGCCCCATTTAAATCTTTATTTTATTCTGTTTTTAGTATTTGTTGTTATAGCGGCAACAGAAATACATCATCTGTGAAAATTTCAACTGTCTAGCTATCACGGTTCGTGAGATACAGCCCGGTGACAGACGGACGGACGGACGGACGGACGGACGGACGGACGGACAGCGAAGTCTTAGTAATAGGGTCCCGTTTTACCCTTTGGGTACGGAACCCTAATAATAGGGTCCCGTTTTACCCTTTGGGTACGGAACCCTAAAAAGGTTTTTGATTTCACAGTATGACGTTTATAGAAGAAAAAACATACAACAGATACAATATTAAAACTAAAGTTAAAACTAGAAATAAAATAAAAATACAAACTATAAAATATACTTACCTACAAAAAAAAAACTATGAGGTTTTTGATTCAAACGTTTTTGTAAGAATTTGATTGAGAAGGTTTGGATGTAGGTACCAAAACAACAGTAACTTTAAGTCATGTAGACTTCTACGATAATGCGGTACTTAGGTAATATCTCGGAATACATGCCCGAAGTTATGAGACCAGTTTACTTCTCTTTAAATTTTATTGTAAGCGATAATTTTTAGCAAGCCGGATTAGCAAGCTGAAGTGGCAATGGGCAGGCCACATTGCACGCAGAGAAGATGGCCGATGGGGTCGAAAAGTGCTCGAGTGGATACCACGGACTAGCAAGCGCAGCGTAGGACGTCCATCCACAAGATGGACAGACGACCTTGTTAAGGTCGCCGGAAGACGCTGGATGCGGGTCCCTTCCAACCGGCACGTATGGAGATCCAAGGGGGAGGCCTATGTTCAGCAGTGGACGTCTTATGGCTGAGATAATGATGATGATGATGATGATAATTTTTAAAGCGGACGTATTTTTTAAATAATATTGTAAAAATTCTGCTAAAAATTACAAATAGGTACAATATGTTTCTGGCAAGTTATTAATTTATTTTATTATCGATTTCGTGTTAATTTTTACCCAGATTTTTTTCTAAGAATACTTTAATAACATTGTAATTTAAATTACAAATAAAATAACAACTTCTAACAAGTAAATAAATACCTGTCTCAAAAATGGCATATAGTTCTTCTGCGGGTTATCCATTTTAGTTTTATATATCCTCCTAATAACTTAATCATAAACTCTTAACAAAGTCCTTTAATGATATCCATTTACGTTCACTTACTGTCACTGATATAAAAATTATAGTTATGTGTTATTGGTATGACCATACAAACGCTCGGGTTGGAGCAGATTTTGAAACTGATGTTGAGACAATCTTTCACTGACCAACCAAGAACGAAGATAAGGATCGAGCATTGCGAATAACAGAATTTTGCACGAATGTCGATATTTTTAGGGTTCCGTACCCAAAGGGTAAAAACGGGACCCTAAGACTCCGCTGTCCGTCTGTCTGTCTGTCACCAAGCTGTAACTCATAAGCCGTTATAGCTAGACAGTTGAAATTTTCACAGATGATGTATTTTTAATGTATGTACTCAACTATTTTAATCACCGTGTATACTAACAGAATATGGGTCGACAGACCTGAAATAAAGATTTTCAATTTCAATTTCAATTTCAATTTCTGTTGCCGCTATAACAAAAAATACTAAAATATTTAAGTGGGACTCCCATAGAATAAACGTAATTTTTTGCCGTTTTTTGCGTAATGGAACGGAATCTTTCGTGCGCGAGTCAGACTCGCTCTTGGCCGGTTTTTTCCTTCGTATGTATCATTTATTTCGGTTTATAATCGCGGGTTATTTCTCAGTCTTAGGTACATTTTAGTCATTTCATGGGTGTCATGACAGGTGTCATTTTTGCAAACAAGATTGTATTCAAGATTTCAAAAAAGCTAGATCTTTCAGCGATAAAACTGACTAAAACAAAGTGAACTGATAACCAAATATGTAATATACAGGGTGGAACATTTCTAGGGAAAGACAAACATTTCTGAAAGGATAGTGTTAAGTATCTACACTTTCACTATCCTCCTAACCCGGGGTTAACCGGTTAAACTTGGAGTTACCGTGGTTACCAATACAATTTAACACTGGGTTAACGGTCTAACCACTTAACCCCGGCATTATGGGATGGTGCAAGTGGGCCTAAGTGATCTCATCATCATCATCATCTCAGCCATAAGACTTCCACTGCTGAACATAGGCCTCCCCCTTGGACCTCCATACGTGCCGGTTGGAAGCGACCCGCATCCAGCGTCTTCCGGCGACCTTAACAAGGTCGTCTGTCCATCTTGTGGGTGGACGTCCTACGCTGCGCTTGCTAGTCCGTGGTCTCCACTCGAGCACTTTTCGACCCCATCGGCCATCTTCTCTGCGTGCAATGTGGCCTGCCCATTGCCACTTCAGCTTGCTAATCCGGTGGGCTATGTCGGTGATTTTAGTTCGTCTACAGTTCACCTCATTTCTGATCCGATCACGTAGAGAAACTCCGAGCATAGCCCTCTCCATAGCTCGTTGAGCGACTTTGAGTTTTGAGATGAGGCCGATAGTGAAAGACCGCGTTTCGGAGCCGGAAGTCATCACAGTCCTAAGACACAAGACTAAGTGATCTACAATCGAGTTATTATAATCGTAAAGTTGGATTATAAAGTAAAACAAAATCATTAAAATGAAATATTTTTAGATCAGTGATAACCCTACAATGTTACATATTTACATGTTTAATTGACACATGTCATGTCATTAATAGGATCGTCTTTCTAGGAATGAAACATACAGATTTTTGCACTAATGTTTAACAAACTATCTCAAAAACGGTTAGAAATATTAACGTGATTAATGAGTGAAAAATAAAGTACGTATAGCCTTAACAATTCTCCGTTTGCATAAAATTCCCTCGTTTCGTTCCACTCTGTATTATATAATTTAAACAGAAATTTATTAAAATTTGGATTCGGATTAAATTAGATGTATCCGACACGGCCGTACTGATTCTAACGCGTCCTCTGTGCAATAACACATAAGTCGTACGGCTTGTGATTAATTCCATTGCAAAATAACTGTGGTATAAATACGGTCATATATCTGCGTATAATGGGGAAGAGCTTATGAAACTTGTTATTATGGCGGCAATCCGCAATGGTTTGAGGTTAGTGCTTTATATGTTACATTTATGCGGATTTTAGCTGTTACGGGGATCTTAGTGATAACTGGCGCCAAATTTCACTCACTTAATATTGTGTTATTGTATTGTATTGTAGTCCAATGCTTATTTTTCATAGAAATATTTATTTGTTATTATAATAAAAAAATAATGTTAGATAATCGGTCAGGTGAGCGATTTATAGATTCGGAAATCATTGGGTATGTATTTAATAATATTGATCTTATTTATATTTAAAATAAAACAGTGTTTTTTCATGGTAACAAAATAAGTATATAACAAGGTTTTAAACTTGTACTATACAGGGTTACTTTTTTACCGGTACAATAAATTTTACCACATCATTGGTATCGATAATAGATCACATTGCACAAATAAAAAAATTTTTTTTTATTTCGCATCAATTAATTTATCCTTCATCAATTTAGTAACTTCTGGTTGCACTAATTACAAGGTGTCAACGGTATGAAATCGCACGCGATGACGTAAACAAACAGTTGCCAGTTCGTGCGTTTGCTAATTGATGCGTAAGGCATCCACATTCTCTAGTACTTTAGCGGAAAAGTTCGGGCATTGGTATTTTTGTTTTTTTGTTCCCAAATAGTAGTAACAAAGAATGCTGGTATTTTTTATTTTTGGCAACAATTACGTATGTTGATTTATTATACTGGTAAAAAAGTAACCCTGTATGGTCCGTTTAGTGATGTAAATATAGTTATTAACGATACAAGTGCGGAAAAGAGGAAATGCGAATTACCTATTCGCACGTGTATCGTACAACGTTTTACAGTACATATAGTTATGGCCCTTAAAACTTTTGACATACTCACGGAAAATGCTATTATACGCACTAGTGCGGGAAAATAGGACCATACCTATTATGTACTTACTGTAATAGTACATTACTACAGAGGCCGGGACGAAAGGGGTTGCCGGCCGAAGACATATAGACGGATAGGTCTGAGCGCGGGCAACCCCATTTCCCGCCGAGGTATGTATAGTGCTTTTCTCAAACATGCAATGAAATAAATAAAATAAAAAATCCACGAAACCCAAGTTTTATTTATAGAAAAAACTAAAAGTAAACTACACCCAAAATATAACCAACACGTACCTATATCAATATCACGCGTATGTTTTACACGAGTCGTGTATTTTTACTACCCGTATATTTTCATGTATCTTTGATTTTTTCGCCTTGTATCCGTCTGACTGTCGTTTTCGTCACATAAGTTTACATAGCCTTTCATGTTGATATCATATTTCAAATACATCGTTGCTTTATGCATGGAGTAAATAAGTAAGTATAATTTCCACAGTGTTGACGAATTTGTAGTTAGATTCATTTAAAATATGCCACAAAACTGTTTCTAATAAACTGTAAGCCATTTTTCTTAGTTTCTCAAATAATAAAATTGCTATAAGCAACCATATACATACTTCGTCTTTGATTTGGCGGCAGAGGCAGCAAGTTATTTAAAATCAATTCCGCTTACGCTGCCAATTCCAACAGCTACGATTACAATTAATATTAATTTCATTATTTCGTCGGAATTAACTCATATTAAAGTAAAAAAATCAACAACGCACCATAAATCCAATAAAACAGAATGAACATTTTTCAACTTTACCTCCATAACAATTAAAAAAAAATAACTACGCGTGTTTGAGTAGACCTTTTTACCGCTAACGTTTAGATGAAATATTTTAAATGTTTTTATTTTGTGTAGTTAAATTTATAATTTAAAATTATAGAATTTGGTTAATAATGTTTTATTTATTAAGTTCATGTTGATTTTATACAAATAAAACTGAAAATTATAGCAAACATTGTTTTTTGTTTTTTTTATAGGCTTAGTGGCAGAGTGTCATTACGAACCATAAAGCAAATACTGCCTCTAGTTTTTTTTTTAATGGATGAATGCCACGATGCTGTGTCACAAATATCTGTGAAATGAAAATTAAAAAAGAGGACTTTGCCGGCCTAGGCCTGCAAGATTTGTATGAAATTCCATTATCGACCTTTTGTCCTAGCCGCACCTGAAACGTCATACTTCGCAGCCTATTATAAGGAACACAACATCAATATTACATTGCATGTTTGAGAAAAAATCATTAAACGCATTTGACCTATTGTTCAAGACACTTAATAGTTGTATGTATATTGGTCGAATATAATAATTATATTGCCGTAATGAATAAGTAGGTTCTTATTAGTCAATGAAACAACTATTTGAGTCAATAATACCTAATCATTTTACCGGCTTTCTGATCAAATCAATACATACCTAAATATACGACTTGGCATTCATAAAAATATGACAAATGACTCAACAAAAACATTCCAAGACCAAAACAGGATTCTAAATTCAAATCCTATAAAAGATTTATTGTTATGTTCGCACGCCAAAATTATCAGCTACCAAGTTTTGTTACAAAATGGCGTCACCTAAATTAAAATGGCTATTATTCAGGCATAACTGACCATAATTTAATGTGAGACATATTATACGAAAAAAAGAGAAGTTAAATCATTATTTTCTGTGAGGTTCTGTCTCGCTGTAAGTTTAATCTATCAAAATTAATTAAAGGTTCCTAATAAGGCCTTTATGAAAGAATGTTATTTATAAATATATATTTTTTACCATAAGGAATACGAATTCAATACTATTTTGGTATAAATACGTGAGATTTATTTAAAATTTAAAATTTAAAATAGTAGTTTTATTACCTGTATTTCACGGGACTGAAAACGCCGACGACCATTTTTTCTCATGAGTGACGTCACTATATAGCAGTCACAAGGGCGAAAAGCTTGCACTGCACATTGGACCTTTCCTTGTAAGAGCACTGCTATTATGACGTCACGACACCACAATAATGGCGGCTGTCTTTTTGGCGTTGACATTTTATCGTTTACATTTCAAACATATTTTCTTTACATAAATATATATCTTTGGCTATCGAAATTATACGTATATACATTTACAAATACGAATATTAAAAAAAAAGTAAAATACTCTAGGTATTCTATTAAATGGGAGTATGAGACGTATCTACTGTTGAGGATCTCTAACCGGCCTCTTTAATCGCCCAGTCGCGTTATAAAGATGTCAATGTTAAATAGTTTCTAAAATAATAACGCCCACGTCATATGGTGATGGATGTAACGCAACGAGTTATGCAAAAACGATATTAACGTCGGGACACAGCAGGGTTGCCAACTCCAATTTTTTTATACCCCTGAGCTCACCTTAAAAACCCCTAAAACTGTACTATTATCTTCGAAAACCCACTAAATAAAAAATAAAAGAAATTATTATAGATTTTCCAAATTTAGAACATTATTATGATTTTCAACCGGTTCGACATTTTAATGATCATACATATGAACGTTATACATAGATGGTCAAGAAAATCTTGTCAGTAGAAAAAGGCACGAAATCCCTTTGGATTTTCTATGAGACGATATCCCTTCGCGCCTACATTTTTTCAAATTTGCCGCACTTTTCTACTCTAAAAAAAACCCTAAAAAAACCACTAAAAATATTTAGCCCCTAAAAAAACCCCTAGCTGGTTTATTTCCCCCTAAATTTAGTGGTAAAACCACTAAGTTGGCATCCCTGGGACACAGATTATGTAAGGCGTTCAAAGGGTTAATACACTCACGACTTCACTCATCGCTAAGTATATCTTGTTTTTATATCCCTGATCCCAAAATGACAATTTGATTATACTAATTTGTCCGATCGATCTGGCATTTTAGTACAAATAAAAGCGGCCAAGTGCGAGTCGGACTCGCCCATGAAGGGTTCCGTACCAGCGAGTAACATAATAAAATTGAGGTTTACGATTTATGACGTATTAAAAAAAACGACTTACCAGATCTCGCTCAAACCAATTTTCGGTGGAAGTTTGCATGGTAATGTACATCATATATTTTTTTTAGATTTATCATTCTCTTATTTTAGAAGTTACAGGGGGGGGGGGACACATTTTACCACTTTGGAAGTGTCTCTCGTGCAAACTATTCAGTTTAGAAAAAAATGATATTAGAAACCTCAATATCATTTTTTAAGACCTATCCATGGACCCGGGTATGTCCTTAAACTACGTCCAGGACCCGGATATGTCCTGAAACTACGTCCAAGACCACCGGTGGACGGGCAGCAGCGTCCCTCAAATTCGGTGTACTCGACTGCGATCGCCAACCCGCCTGCCAAGCGTGGCGATTATGGCATTCAACCCCCATCATGCAGAGCACAATCAAACCACGGCCCCGAGGTTCCGGCGACCCCCGGTGCTCTGGCTATGGTAGCGGTCAGGGCATTAGCGGGGTCAGGGGTGCTAAGAATCTCCGGCAAAGATCCGGCTACCCACCCCGACGACGACTGGCCCTGGTAACACACAACATACGCACTATGAGGACTGACGAAAAGATCTGCGAGCTGGAAGAGGAACTGAGCAGGTTACACTGGGATATTGTAGGGTTATGCGAAGTCCGTAGAGAGGGGGAGGACACGACAACCCTGAAGTCTGGTAACTTGCTCTACCACCGGGAGGGCGACCAACAGTCCCAAGGTGGTGTCGGGTTTCTCGTTCACAAGTCCCTCATAAACAACATAATAACCATCGACAGTGTGTCGAGCAGGGTCGTATACCTAATACTCAGAATATCCAAAAGATATTCGCTGAAGGTCATTCAGGTATACGCACCGACCTCGTCACACTCCGATGATGAAGTAGAGGCTATGTATGAGGACGTAAGTAGGGCCATACATACTTCTAAAACCTACTTTACTGTTGTTATGGGGGAGTTCAACGCAAAGTTGGGCAAGAGAAGCGGTGATGAGTTGAGAGTGGGGCAATTTGGGTATGGGCAACGGAACCCTAGGGGTCAGAGGCTGGCCGACTTTCTGGAGAGAGAGGAACTCTTCGTGATGAACTCTTTCTTCCAGAAGCCGCCTCACAGGAAATGGACCTGGATGAGTCCTGACGGTTCCACGAGAAACGAGATAGACTTCATCATGACCGACAAGAAACGGATATTCAGCGATGTCTCTGTGATCAACAGGGTAAATACCGGTAGTGATCACCGAATCGTAAGAGGCTCACTGAATATCAATATTAAACTTGAAAGGTCCAGCCTGATGAAGTCTACGCTCCGACCTACTCGAGCCCATGTTCAAAACCCCGAAAGCTTTCAACTCGAGCTCTCTAACCGCTTTGCTTGCCTAGAGAACTTGGCTTCAGTGGACGAAATCAACGACGGGCTAGTGGAAACTGTCCACACAGTAGGGTCTAAGTTTTTTTAGACCCCGCCGTAAAGATAGACCTCAGAAATTGACCGAGCAAACCTTAAACCTCATGGCTGAACGACGCTCGCTACAGTTGCAGTCTCCCGATGACGCGAAGTCATATAGGCAACTCAATAGACGTATATCTAAGTCCTTGCGACATGATCTGCGTCTCTTTAATACTAACCGTATTAAAGAGACTATTGAGCGAAACCAAGGCTCCAAAGTGTTCGCAAAGGACAAGTCTATTGGGCAAAGCCAGCTGACGAAGCTGAAACGGGAAGATGGCAGCATAGCGTCGAGCAAAGCGGAGGTTTTAGGCGAGATCGAGAGGTTCTATGGACAGTTATACACTTCGATCGCAAAGCCCGTCGACAGCTTGGTAGGAGATCCAAGAGCCAAGCTGTCCCGACATTATACCGAAGATATCCCGGACATCAGTCTGTACGAGATTAGGATGGCCTTGAAGCAGCTTAAGAACAACAAGGCGCCGGGCAAATACGGAATCACTTCAGAGCTTCTGAGAGCGGGTGGAACACCGGTACTTAAAGTCCTCCAGAAGCTCTTTAATTCCGTCTTGTACGAGGGCAAAACGCCTGAAACATGGAATAGAGGCGAGGTGGTGCTGTTTTTCAAAAAAGGTGATAACAGCCTATTGAAGAACTACAGACCCATCACGCTTCTGAGCCATGTCTATAAGCTGTTTTCAAGGGTCATCACGAACCGTCTCGAACACAGACTTGATGACTTCCAGCCTCCCGAACAAGCCGGGTTTCGAAAAGGCTATAGTACCATAGACCACATCCATACGCTGCGGCAAGTTATACAGAAGACCGAAGAGTATAACTTACCATTATGCTTAGCGTTTGTGGACTATGAGAAAGCCTTCGATTCGGTGGAAACATGGGCGGTGCTTGAGTCTCTTCAGCGATGCCATATTGACTATCGGTACATCGAAGTGTTGAAGTATTTGTATAGTAACGCCACCATGTCGGTCCGAGTACAGGAGCAGAGCACGAAGGCGATTCCATTGCAAAGAGGCGTAAGGCAGGGAGACGTTATCTCTCCGAAACTGTTTACTGCCGTAATGGAAGACACCTTCAAGCTCCTGGAATGGCAAGGACTTGGCATCAACATCAACGGCGAATACATCACTCACCTTCGGTTTGCCGACGATATCGTAGTCATGGCAAAGTCGATGGAGGAACTCAGCATGATGCTCGATGACCTCAACCGAGTTTCACAACGGGTGGGCTTGACAATGAACATGGACAAGACGAAACTTATGTCAAATGCCAATGTTGTGCCCATCCCAGTCTCTGTTGGGAACTCGGTACTCGAAGTTGTTGACTCGTACATCTACCTAGGACAAGTAGTCCAATTAGGTAGGTCCAACTTCGAGAAGGAGGTCAACCGCCGAATCCAACTCGGTTGGGCAGCGTTCGGGAAACTACGTAATGTCTTTTCGTCCGACATACCTCAGTGCCTCAAGACGAAAGTCTTTAATCAATGTGTGTTACCAGCGATGACTTACGGCTCCGAAACGTGGTCTTTCACTATCGGCCTCATCTCAAAATTCAAAGTCGCTCAACGAGCTATGGAGAGGGCTATGCTCGGAGTTTCTCTGCGTGATCGAATCAGAAATGAGGAGATCCGTAGACGAACTAAAGTCACCGATATAGCTCACCGGATTAGCAAGCTGAAGTGGCAATGGGCAGGCCACATTGCGCGCAGAGAAGATGGCCGATGGGGTCGAAAAGTGCTCGAGTGGAGACCACGGACTAGCAAACGCAGCGTAGGACGTCCACCCACAAGATGGACGGACGACCTTGTTAAAGCCGCCGGAAGACGCTGGATGCGGGTGGCTTCCAACCGGTACGAATGGAGGTCCAAGGGGGAGGCCTATGTTCAGCAGTGGACGTCTTATGGCTGAGATGATGATGATGATGATCCATAGACACCCCACACGTATGGGTTTGATGTAATAAATTTATTAGAATTTCAGTTCTAAGTATGGCTAACCCCCAAAAAATTTTTTTTTTCTATTTTTGTGTGAAAATCTTAATGCGGTTCACAGAATACATCTTCTTACCAAGTTTCAAGAGTATAGTTCTTATAGTTTCGGAAAAAAGTGGCTGTGACATACACGGACAGACAGACGGACAGACAGACGGACAGACATGACGAATCTATAAGGGTTCCGTTTTTTGCCATTTGGCTACGGAACCCTAAAAAGCCAATCAAACATTCTGGTAAGTATATACTTATTATGGGTTATAAAAAATACAACATTCACACATTTGCGCGTGTTCTCAGTGATTATTACCTAGAAGGTATTATAAGTACATTGAAATATTTATACATTCATTAACATGCAAGTAATGACCAACAAACGTCAAAGTTATATTTATAGTGAAATTAGTGAGCGAAATCATAGGTCGAGTGTTAAATCCAGGCTAATCGTTGCTAATGCGCGGCGCAAGGCGGGGCTAGCTGCCTGGTAATTTACCTGTAATAGAGGCTATGGTAAGAATTCTGGAAATATTACAAACTAGATTATTCCCGCGACTTTGTCTGCATAGAACGTGTTACTTGCGCTCCGAATAGGTACCTACCACGTCTGATGCTCAAAAGGAAAACTCAAAGAAAAAACCGGACAAGTGCGAGTTGCATTTGCCCGCCGCGCCGAAGGCTCCGTACTTTTTAGTATTTGTTCTTATAGTGACAATTTCAACTAGCTATCACGGTTCATGAGATACAGTCTGGTAACAGACCGACGAACAAACTTACAATGTAGTCTTAGTAATAGGGTCCCGTTTTTACTCTTTACAAACGTCAACCAAATCTTTACACAAACCCCGTTTACTTATTTAAAACTAAGTTCATTACATACCTCATGATCAATGTGGTTATGGTCAACAGCATTTTCAACCATAACTCTAAAGCCATAGGATCGAATTTAGTTTCACAGGTTTTAAGAACAATTGTACGCATTGTCCGTCAGTGGGTCCTCTCTCAAGTTAAATTGAGTTCCTGTTATCACCTTATCTCAGAAGGGTTCGTCCAGGGGACAGATTTATTTACTTTCCGGGACAAACTTCCGTATTACGGCGTGAAACTTGTGCTGACTGTACTAAAAAAGGTTCGGTAGGGTATGGCGTATGTTTGTTGTAGAAAAAGGCACTTACGTCGTTGTGAAAGGTGTCAATCCTGACCTAGAACTTGGTTTAGTTGCCGCAGTCAGATGATATCGGGCAAAAAGTGAGAATAAGATATAAGAAGGATCAAAACAGTGGGTTATTATTGACGTATTAATTAATACTACATTATGATTATTAAAAACCTATAAATTGTCTTAAAATATTTAAATACTAACGCTTCGGACCAAAAAATATGTTCTAGTCTGACGGGAGTTTTATAAGTAGATAAAAAAGATGGTATAGTCGCGGTCGGTCTAGAACGCAAAATGACTAGTGTAATATTTTGCCCAACGAACGGAAAACGACGGAAAATGATATAGGCATTTTGCGTTCTGGACCGTTCGCGATGTAGATTGTAGACTAAGAGCGATATAGGCAAAATGTTACCCTAGTCATTTTGCGTTCTAGATCGTCCGCGAATAACCCAAAAAGATGTTGTTGATGTTATTGTTGTAAATGAAGAACAAAGAACCACTTAACTCAAATGAAATCGCTTTTAAATTATAATTAAACCAGGACTTAATATAGGAGATATAGATTGCTATCTTGAGTGTCGTCATGCCTATTACTTGGCGAGCATTAAAATGTACCTAGATCTAAGGAAGAAGAAAGTTCACTTAGCGAAATAACACTCCGTTTTAATCAAAAGCAAACCGTTTGTAAATAGTGGCAATACTGTAGTGTCGTCCCTTTCAAATCAATTAATATAAGAGAACGGGACGACACTACAGTGTTGCCACTTTTTAATTTCTACTCTTTTTTGCCAGGCCATATTACCGTAAAAACGCGTTTATGGCAATCTGAAGGCCTACCGCGAACCACGTTCGACGTGTTATCTCTCTGTCGCACTTGTAAATTTGTACGTAAGTGTGACAGGGAGGCAACACGTCGAACGTGGCTCGCGGTAAGCCTTCAGATTTACATAATAGACGATTTAGGTCAAATTGATTATGAATTTGCGTAGAATCTTGTACTATAAACAACAAGTATAAAAAAAACCGGGCAAGTGCGAGTCGGACTTGCGCACGAAGGGTTCCGTACCATAATGCAAAAAAAAGCAAAAAAAAACGGTCACCCATCCAAGTACTGACCACTCCCGACGTTGCTTAACTTTGGTCAAAAATCACGTTTGTTGTATGGGAGCCCCATTTAAATCTTTATTTTATTCTGTTTTTAGTATTTGTTGTTATAGCGGCAACAGAAATACATCATCTGTGAAAATTTCAACTGTCTAGCTATCACGGTTCCTGAGATACAGCCTGGTGACAGACGGGCGGACGGACGGACGGACGGACGGACAGCGAAGTCTTAGTAATAGGGTACCGTTTTACCCTTTGGGTACGGAACCCTAAAAAACAAGTATACCTAGGAGACCGAGCTTTGCGCGGAAAACATATAAAACACAAAAATTGGCGGTTTCCCAGCGATAAGACCTAGATCGATTTTTCGCCCCCGAAAAAAAATAGCAAATTTCATCGAAATCGTTAGAGCCGTTTCCATGATCCTCAAAATATATAAATATATGTTTCCAGCGTGGAAATGCTGCGAGCATCATGGGCACCTTTGCATCGGGAACGGCAGGGAGCGGTTTGTTTTCTTAAATTTATAGTTTTAATTTTTATTTGTGCTAGTTGTAATTTGTATTCCTGTATAAATATATGTACCTATATAATTATATATTGCTCTTTTAAAGGATTGAGTCTGCGTTATCTGATTGTTTTCACATAATAAACTGGGGACATGTTTCGACCTTTTATTCGTAAGCATTTTCCTCGAGCAACGTTCACGGTCGCGTGTAAAATTTTAGTTATTAGGGCGTTTTTGAGACTTAGTGTCCTGACTGTTATTCTTATTCTATATTCTACAAGTAGAGTTCATAATAAGTTCATTTCTGAGGTAAAAGTTTGGATGTTAACCGTAATGGTGTATCTTTTATAGTCTAGTTACAACTAAGCGAGTTGAAAGAATCTGGATTATGTTAAGCGTCGAGTAATAGAGACAAAATGGCTCGGAGCAACTACTTTTTAACTTTATATGGTGGTGCATTTACGGGTTAACTTTTTAAACGCTTTTATATAGTTAAATACTGATTTCGATATCGTGGAGTCTCATTTGGTTGAAAATAATTTGTTTTTAGTACAGTTTTGGTAGTTTGTTCAATGAAATACAGAAAAAGATTAAACTACAAAATTATTTATGCTTACCTAAATAGAGTCGAACCAATCTAACTCTGCACGCAATTTCTATGAAAATATGACGTTTGTAATGACACTACCTCACTTTGTTCTATTGAAGTCGGTGCAAAGATAGTTTAGTTTAGTGTACCTTTAGGTATTTAAATAAAAGTAAACAAAATCTACCCTCAAATGGCCTGTTAAACCATTTGAGGGTAGAGGAAAATATTACACGATCAAATAATGTAGGTGAAAGTCAAGTCGTCCAGTGACTGATCTAGGCGGTTTTCTAATTGGTCGGTTAACCAATAAATGTCGTAACTACCCGAAAATGTACAAATTGTTTGTCTACTTTTATTTAAATTCCTAATAGTACAGACTATATATAGTCCTGTCTTGTAATACCTACTGTATATCTTCGAGGTACCGTAAAATGGGCTGAGTTGGGTGAAATTTGACTTTCAAACCCCGATAAAATTTTATTTTTACATTTGAAAACTGAATGGTGTATATAATAAGTGGTTCGGACGTTTGTATTTTAGTTTATATTTTATTTTGGGTAGTTCCATTTCATAACTTTGACGATAAAGAGGAAAACCCACCTCACCCCGTAGTGCCTCGTATTTGGGGTGAGAGTGTTTTGCATACAAAGGAAGATTGTTGGACCAATTTTTTTTTATTATACGTATTACTATAGCCCCATTTTAAATTGGAATACATTATTTTTGTAGCAGTAGCCTTAAAATCCCTTCTCACCCCCCTCTCAAACCTTCTCTCCCCATTCATAGCCCAACTCTCCCCGCGAAACCTACTCACCCCGTTTTACGGTATCCTTATTTGATTTCACACATTTTAGTGAGATACATATTACATTTGCTTTGTGTTCCTACCAGGTCAACGTACTCGTATTTTATCCATAACATCCCCAAATCTCATTAACAACTTCCAAAGAAAATTATCTGTGAACGCTCAAAATGCAGCCGTTAAGCGCAAGAATTGAATTTCAAATTCGGAACACAAGATGTGTAGGTACGTTCGGCGCTCGGTAGAAAACTTGGGATTTGAATGTGGAACCAACTTCTGTCATGGCGGACAGAAGAGTCGGTGGGGTGCTTTGCGGTAATGTGGGAAATGATTAAATTTTAATTACATTTCTATTAAAATAAGTTATTGACTATTGTGAATATATAGTGTGTGTTAATTCGTCCCTTATACGTACATGACTTTTTACTGCGTGCATTGCATGCACGTAAAACGTAAGAAACGCGGTTTATTTAGTAAGTACAATTTTTAAGTTGAGTTAAGGATAGATCTGGCAAAGACTCTTTAAATATGGGGGGGATCAAAATAAAAATATGTATTATTTATTTCATGTTGTAGTGAGGTCGCTGTCGTAGTTATACAGAGTAATTTTGTTATATATGAACATAATCTGAGGGGTCAATATGTCAGCACTCAGCAGCCGGGGTCATACTGAACAACTTTTACTAGATATATGGAGCCAACCATGAAAACTCAAAATAAAACGAAATTGTGTATGTCTTCTATGGAACAGCAGTTTTCCAATTTTGGCGTTAGTTTCACAGTAGATAGTTCAGTATGACCTACATTTTTTATTTTTTTATTCTACATATGCATATAGGTATATCATATTTATTACTTGTATGGTCAGACATAATAAAATCACCCTGTGTAACTTATAAATACAATGGGATGGAGTACCTTTTACCCCAGAACCACGTGTAAAAGATAACTCACGCTAGACCGGGCCGGGGCATCACGTGATCATCAGCCGTCATAGAAAATGACGTGTCGGGCGCCTCGGCCCGGTCCCGGCCCGGTCTAACGTGAGTCATCCTTAAGGTCTCTGCCCACTACACCGTATCATACCATGACCGTGCTATTAACGTTAAGGCATTTAAATCAGCCACCATCACGGGAGTGAGCTGGTAACAATTTGGCAGGAATTAGAAAAGTAGGTCACGCGATGGATACGTTTGTGCAAACTTCAAACTTAGAACAGCACGTACGCGCTATTGGTGCTATGTCAAAATGCTATCTCTTTTACTCTAGTCTAGTAGGTATAGACCAACCAAGAGTGAAAGAGATGGTATTGTGACTTCAGTCGCCAGTTGGTAGTGGAGATTCTTGCTGAGGGTCCCTAGATCTACGTTTAATGGTATTTTTGGTGTTAGCGTTACAATCTCGTTAGAAACACATTCGATTCATTTTTTTTTTTTTCTAGCCTACTTGGTGTCCCACTGCAGGGCAAAGGCCTCCCCTCGTTTTGCCCCAACAATTCGATTCATATTGTAAAAAAAAACTGGACAAGTGCGAGTCGGATTCGCCCACCGAGGGTTCCGTACTTTTTGGTATTTGTTGTTATAGCGATAACAGAAATACATCATTTGTGAAAATTTCACGGTTCACTCATGAACCGAAAATACTATACAGCTGGGTGACAGACAGACGGACAGACAGACGGACGCGGAATCTTAGTAGGTATGTAATTAGGGTCCCGTTTTTACTCATTTTATAC
The DNA here is from genome assembly GCF_963556715.1 of Cydia fagiglandana. NCBI lineage: Eukaryota > Metazoa > Arthropoda > Insecta > Lepidoptera > Tortricidae > Cydia > Cydia fagiglandana. The sequence goes on along the minus strand of NC_085953.1, from coordinate 6,355,008 downwards.
GGAACCCTAAAAACACCAACTATTACATTTACTATTTCCAAGTATGTATAAGATCAAACAAACAAATTCATTGTTGCTGAAAACGTAACAAAAGGAGCCTGCATCAGACACAAGCCCCAACGAAACTTAAATATACAATCTGTTTCTTTCACTCGATCCTGTCACGGGCGAGAGTGGAAGAGACAGCACTAATGATGTCTTCGCGAAGTCAGGCCGTGTTCGTATTGCTTACGAAGTGCAGGTGAATCGAATACATAATATATCGAATAATGTGGCCTGCCGGCGTATTATCAAATCAAATCAAATAAATCAAATATCATTTATTATCAGTATTAATGGATGGCCAAAAAGAATAGGTAGTATAGAGGGGACCTGTCATTGTAAATTTTGTAGTCACAGTAAAATTAATGCCATCTATCGACACACGACTAAAACTCAAAATAAAAACGTATAAAATTATCAAAAAAATGTATATACATATATGTATATATGGATAAATGATTTTATTATTTTTATATCATTTTGATCCGTGTTCATTCACTGATATCTATGTGTTAAAATTGTTAAATATGGAACGGCGTCGTCACGCCATCTAGCCGAGTATAGGCTAAAGGTGTGTGCGGCATCTATCCGAGAATGACTTTTTCTTGATTTCCGAGGCACTTTTTTTCTTTAGACTTTATTCATCTTATACGAAGTTACATGTCTTTGTGGATGGCGTTATCCATCTTTATCCACGTGATAAAATAACTGTCACTTTTTAACACCGTGGGATAGAAAGTGACGGACACCGTTTTATCACGCTGTCACGTAGACAAGAACGACCATTATATCCGTACTGAAATGTTATCGATATCAAGCCATTTCTAAATCATAACACACATGTGATTCATCCTTAAAGTAAACTACCTATACTCTGTATCTTTAGGTATTTAAATAAAAGTAAACAAATAATTTGTAAAGTTTAGAATAGTTGTAACAATTATTGGTTAACCAACCAAATACGAAACCGCCTGGATCTGTCACTGAACGACCTTTAATTTACATTATTCGATCGTGTAATGTTTTCATCTACCCAACTGGCTTAAGGAGCCATTTGAGGGTAGATTTTGTTTACTTTTATTTAAATAAGTGGTGCGGTGCGGCCGTCTGTAACGGCTTCGAGGTACGCGACCCGGACCGTTCCAGCGTGAATCATCCTTTATGGTGAAATTCTGAAATTGGATCGCCTGACCGCTCGACTCGCTCATGCTCGGTTTACTTGGAATAACATCAGTAGGTACTAAAGTAAATGGAGCTGTGAATAAAGTAAAACAAGTGTCTAAAGTTGGATGAGCACGAATCGAAACACTAGTGTTCCGGACATTTGGGAGGCGCGCACGGAGCGGAAGTCAATACGTAGAGGCCCTTTTGACACTTAGTGAGATGTAAGGGGTACACCGAGCGGATGCTGCCCTTGCCCGTGTTAAGGATGACTCACGCTAGACCGGGCCGAACCTAAAATGAACTATGTGGGTGAAAGCGATGGAGTAAATACTGGGCGATAGACATTGTCTGTCTCTCATTGTCATGTCTGGCGAGATAACGACTCCATCACAAAATAAATAGACGCGTTTTACCTACCAATAAAACGCATATTAATTTACTTACCTTATTCGAAGCTTATTAATTGAGATAGGCACGTCGTTTCCCGCCATTATATTGCTATCTCTTTCTAACTTATGGCTATATTTCGCTCTTTTTCCCCCCACCATTAGTGGACCACCACCTGGCAGTGGGGATGAGTTTCTACTTAAACGAAATTCCAGAATGGCTCGTCATTGGCTCGAAATTATTTAATGCCACCAGGCAGAGTTTACTCATAAGCTTCGAATAAGGTAAGTAAATTAATATGCGTTTTATTGGTAGGTAAAACGCGTCTATTAATTTGACTGTACCGTTATTCGAAGCTTATTAATTGAGACCTGTTTGTTATCGCCTGGTGGTGGTGAAAAAGAAGACGCCAATGTGACCTTATAATGTGATGATAAATCGGCAGGACAGAAATGTATAAAACCTTGGATTCAGTTATAAATCATTTATTGCCAATTCAAATGAGCAAACATTATTGTTATCACCACAGTTTATGAAGAATAGATTAGGTTACCTATTATTTAATTGGTTCAAATAAGTGTGATACAGAATCAACAGTAGAGGTTACAGGCATTACTTCACGCCTATAAAACCGACAGAATGTATTTTCTGAGCGCCAATTACCACGCTCTAGAATGTCGTCTACAGGGAAATTATCCACCCAATGTTTTGATGCCACAGCAGAGCGAATGCTGCCTGGGGATGCTGTAATGCCTGCTTCCTTGAACAAGCTTTTTATCCAACCCGATATTATCGTTCGGGAAGCGCCTTTAACAGCACCTCTCAGTGTAACAAATAAATCATATATATTGGCTAACTCACGCCTACGTTTTAATAAAGAAATAGTATGCTTCACCCAAAACACAGGATTTAAATTTTTACAGTCAGGGTTCAGCAACAATTTCCAGCCAGACTGCCTATAATCAGCGCAGTCCGTCTTAGACCCAAATGACGGCCAAAAAACAATAGCGTTATCAGATTCAACAAAGTGCTGACAATCAATTTTTAACAATGTCAAATCATGGATTCGTCTGCCGGAGCAAAGAAGTAGTAGCATTGCAGTGTGCCTGGATGATTCGAAAGAACTTTCTAAATTAATTTTACATTTACTTAGATGGTCAAGAAGAATGTCTATATTCCAAATAGGTGGTTTTTGGCCGATAGGTTTTTGCAAAGCTATTGATTTAAGGACATGTTTAACAAGAATGTGTGAACTCAATAGCCCGGAATCCTCAGTATTACATAATGTTGACACCACTGATTTATAAAGTAATATAGTTCTGTACGAAAGTTTATGTATCAAATGAAGATCAGATAAATACTTCGCTAAGTCTGAACCTGATGGCTTCTTAAAGTCTACCTTATGACTAGTGGCCCAGAGGACCCACTTTTTCCACGCTATATCATAAGTTTTCCTGGTAGACGTACGCCAAGATTGTTCGAGCAATTTTAATTGATCTGGATTCCAGTCAGCTAGATTCTCTGACCACCCCCACACTTCCACACTTCTAGGACCATGTCCTGAACTTTCGGTGGAGGCAATCCCGTCGTGACGTCGATCAGGAACTTTTCCAGGGACCGTAGAGTGAACGGGGCTGCCAGAGCGCGTGACCTGATGTCCGCTCTCCAATAAACGCGACTCCATCGTGGAACTACTAGCAGATACACGCCCGTTGCTTGGTTGAGATGGGCTAGCACTTTCGGGACCAGGTAGGGAGGCGGGAACACCCACGCCAGGTTGTAATTCCATACTTGTGAAAACGCGTCGTGAAATAATGCTGTCGGATCGTTTTGGTCCAGTGAGGCATAGTTCATTACTACATGCGCCCTGCGAGACGCGAACAGATCGATCTGGGGAACACCCCATTTTGAAAATACTTTTTCTGTGGCTCCCGGAAGCAGATGCCACTCCGGAGTCTGACGCAACCGTGACAGGTGATCTGCATGGCTGTTGTATTTGCCCGGTATGTGAACTAAGTTTAGATGGATGCGATACTGTTCTAGGATGCAAAATATCTGGAATGTTAATTCCAGGAGTGGATTCGATTTTGTTCCGCCCTGGTTGCGCAAGTAGGCTAGCACAGTTTTGTTGTCGCATTGCACAAGTACTGTAGAGTTGCTCAGGTACTGACAGTGACCTTCTAATACCCTTTGAACAGCTAGCATCTCTTTCTGATTGCAGTGCAACATCTGCTCCGATTTTGTCCAAAATCCAGTCAGAGCTTGATCGTCCAACTGTGCACCCCAGGCCAGGTCTGACGCATCCGTTGTTAAGAAGTGGGACGGTGGAGGCAGGTGGATTGGTGAAGGCGTGCGACAATGGTGCAACCACCACATCAAGTCCGCCTTCACCCTGTCGGGGATGGCAAAAGTCTCGCTCGAAAATCGCGGCACAGAGTTCAGAAGGTTTAGCAGGGCACGGTAGTTCAATCTTCCCCTTGGAACCGTAAAACTTGCGAAGTTCAAAAGTCCCACTAACCTCTCTAAATTTTTCCGGTTGGTTCTCGCAGCGGAAAGCATTTGTTGAATTTTGCCAATCAAAATAGGGATCTTTTCGTCCGGAAGTCTTTTCTGGTTTCTCCAGGCATCCCACCAGACGCCTAAGTATACCAGTGCTTTCTGGGGGGTCAATTGAGATTTTTGATAATTGATTAACCACCCTAGTGTTTCTAATTTCTTTACGACCACCTCGACATGCCTGGCGAGCATGTTCTTGTCTTGGTGGGCAATGAGGAAATCGTCGAGGTATACTATTATTCTTATATTCATGTCCCTTAGAACCTGTGCTATCCAATTGGTAAAAGTCGCAAAGGTCTTTGGCGCAGTACTGAGCCCGAATGGTAAACAGGTCATCTGCATGAGCTCTTGGCCATAGATAAGGCGTAGAAATCGTCTGTGCGATGGGCTTATTGGCAGATGGAAGTACGCTTGGGACAGATCTATCTTGCATAGCCAGTCTTTCGGCTGAATGAAATTTGGCACGCGGTGCACGTTTATCAATCCAAAATTTTCGGTCATTACATACCGGTTTAAAGCCTTTAAATTGAAAATAGGCCGGGGCGAGCCGTCGCTTTTGGGCACTATAAACATCGTTGATATGAAGCTGGGAGATGGATCCACTACCTCTAGCACACCCTGTTCTTTCATCTGATTTATGATATGCGACATCTCGTCTGACTGTGGACATTTTAGGTTGTTGTCGAAACGGTTCGGGTAAACCAGAGGTGGCTTTTGTAAGAAGGGTATGCGATACCCCTTTAACATCTGTAGCACGTGGTCCGGTGCGTTCATGTTCTCCCATATGCTGTAAAACTGTGCCAGCCGGCCTGCCCTGAACCTCATGTCAATATTTACCTCTCTTATTGTACCTGTACCCCGCGGGGGAAGCTCCTCGTTTTCGAGCAATCCTAGGCTGATTTTGTGGCCTTTGTTGATATTGTCTTGACCGACGTCCGCGAAAGGAACCGCTGGGCCCAGCTTTAAATCCACTGTTATTATATCCTTGCGAAGGATGGTTATGATTGTAATTACCCCGCTGGGGCATATACGGCTGCGCGGCAGCATTTTCCTGGCATGCCTGAGCATTACATGTGAAAGTGTTGCTTGCATGTGCGTGATTGCAATAGCCCTGCGAGGGCGCTTTGTGAGGCGCTGTTCCCTGCGAGGGAACGCCTGTAGTACCCTTAAACTCGTCTGTTTGCGAAACAGTGGTCTTTTTTAGAGGCCAGAAACACTTACGAACTCCACCATGGTGCTCAATCTTGGCTGTGAATGCTTCGGCGTTAAACAGCGACGAACTAGATGGCGGTATCTTGCGTATGGCCGCCTTAAGCAAAGGCTCTTTGATATGCTTCGTGATTCCATTTCGTCTCATGTTTATCACCTCGGCTCTGTGGCCGCAAACCAGTTGTAACATGTCTTCAGAGACTTTGAAAAGGTCACCACCTAACAGGACGCTATTTACCTTTTCACGAAAGCTATCGTACGAAAACTCTCCACCAGATTTAGTATAGTCAAGTATTTCTGCCACTGCAGCGTGCAGGGCTTCTTGCTGTTTTATCAAACAAAACGTAAGGGCGCCATACGCTTTGTCAGAATGCACTAAATGTGGATATGTGTCATACTGTTTAACCTCTTCGTTAACCTCCAAATCAGTGTAGCCCGGAGACCTACTGTAGATTTTCTGAGTTTCGGAATAGCGAATGTCATTCCAGCCTTTATCATCGAGGCGTTGCACTTCACGCAAAAGTTTTATTTGCTCCTCCGTAGCGTCGGGTATTGTAGGTTCCTTTAATTTGGTTCCGAGGCCCAAAACAAAAGGTTTAGATGGGCCCGGCTGAGGTTCCGCCTCGGTATAAAGTTCTCGACTGACATTATCCGAAACCACAGAATATGCATCACAATCATCGACACGAGCGTAATAGTTATCAGGATTAACAAGTGCTCGCAGCTCGTTTACTTGTTTGGTTAATGTATGGAGCCTGCGACGGGATGTTTTTCGGCCCCCCCTTTTCTTGCTGCGATAACGGCACTTGCGTTTCGAATCTGAATTCGACGAATCTGAGGAACTGGAGCAGTCACTGTCACTACTGCTTGACTCGCTAGACACATGCTTACGCCTTGTTTTAGAGACATCTGGTTTGTCTTCAGGCTTTCCTTCTACATCATCCATAATTCTACAATAAAAACTACAATTAGTATCGAACGGCAAAAACCGTTTAAATAATTATTAATTTTCCAATAAAAATGGAGGGTAGATTCGAAACCCTTTGCACCAGTACTAGAAAAGAATGAATAGCTACTCGAAGATTACTTACGTGAGTATGTTGTCACAAATAACCTTTTACTGTATTTGCTAGTACTGAAAATAAAATATAAATTTTTAATCTTATTATGCTCGCACTTGGAACGAGCTATAGTTTTATAACGGATTTTATCAAAGCCGTACTTTTTGCTAGCACGACCTATCGCGGCGGGAAACGAGACGCCAATGACGAGCCATTCTGGAATTTCGTTTAAGTAGAAACTCATCCCCACTGCCAGGTGGTGGTCCACTAATGGTGGGGGGAAAAAGAGCGAAATATAGCCATAAGTTAGAAAGAGATAGCAATATAATGGCGGGAAACGACGTGCCTATCTCAATTAATAAGCTTCGAATAACGGTACAGTCAAATTAATAATAGTATAGTTCGTAGTTTTGTAACTGAGCTCGAGCTAACCCTATTGTCTATTGTTAAGTAAAACCGCTCGTGCCTTGTGCCACAGCCACCTGCATAAAAACCTGACTTTTTTTTGACCTTCTGTTACTGAGTACCGGCGACTCGAACACTACAGAACCAGTCTAAGATGCGTAACAAAGGCGCGTTATCGGAGAGCGCACCTACACTGTTTTTTTGAGTGTTGGACTAGCCCGCGCTCAGGTGCCAAATAGAATGAGTATGACCCTTTTTTGCAGGTAAGTAGCATGTGCGGTTTTACTTAACAATAGACAATAGGATTAGCCGCCGGGCTCTGTTACAAAACTACGAACTATACTAGGTACAGAAGACTCACTCTCTAACAAAACGCGTCTGTTACATTAGCACAGATATGGCCGCTAGGTGGCGACAGCGCCACGCGCGGCTTTTGGCTTTCCCCAAAATTGGTGTGGAACGGATGTACTTTTAGTTACCTGTAGCAATGCGACGAAATCGCGGAGCGAGCCACGCCTGACTCCATAGAGCGACTGGTCGTACAAGGTAGAGTGGAGGGAACCAGATATCGCGGCAGATCATCTATGCGCTGGACTGACCAAATAAACTTCGCAGTGGGAAACTGCGTATCTGACTGTGCCAGACAGTCTGCCAACAGGGAGAGATGGCGGGAAATCGTGCGAAGAGCTGTGTCCGCCTCTACTAACGATGCGGACGCCTCAACGTGACCACGACCGCTCTGTCAAGAGCGATACGACAGAGAAGAAGGCATCGTGAAATTGACGACGTCTTCTTCTTCTTGACTATATTTTCTGCCGCATGACATATTTTATAATTTGTTTATATCCAAAAATAAGTTTAACCCCAGATCTGCAAACTCAATAATTTAACTGTACAGTTATTTATTTTTTAAGCGCAACTAGCATTTGCATAATTGCGGTGCATACCCGCAAGTGTAAGCCGGGACAGTCTCGCGAAGCTTACTTAACCTATAAAAGTTGTAACAAAAGCTATTACCTGAGACGCTCCGTTAACAGCCGCAGTGAACAGCTTCTTTAAAATATTCGAGGTATTTTTCAACGTTAACTATTTATAGGTACCTACCTACTTGGCGAGATCATGGTAATGCTAGAAATTGTGAACAATAAACAAGAGATTTGAAAATGATTTGCTTAATAACTTGATAAATAGGTAATTTGATTTTGAATTATAGTCTGGCAAGCTGACTTTGTGAGTAGAAAAACGCGACCAAATTGTAGGCTCGAAGAGTTGGTCTCCCTTAGCTGCGCTAATTATAGGTATCATGTTCATAAAGCACGCATAACAACAAAGGGGTGGCTGAAGGAAAAAGGACTTATCGTAATATACTAAAAATGTAGGTATACACACAAGTATAGGCTGTCCGATTTCTAAGATCAAGTTCGCCATAGATTTACTTGATCTTAGAAAAGCTCTTATAACCAAAAGTGTGACCATACCTCACAATATGTACATTGTATGTGTACAGTAGGTAGTCAAAGTTTAGCAAGTTTAGGGTGACAAGGCTGTCCGCAGCAGCTGCTAACTCGCAGACGGCGCTAGGATTATCCGCGGGCACGTTTGAATTATGCTCACACTACTGTACCACTAAATTGTATGCATTTTGCCATTGTGTTTTGTCTCCAGGATAAATTAAGGATGCAGGTATTCACATAAAGGATGACTCACGTTAGACCGGGCCGTGTCCGGGCCGGAGCTTCCGGGGTTTACTTTTCTATGACATGGCAGGTGATCACTTGATGCTTTCCATAGAAAACGATGAAACATTTTTTTTCAAATTTGCGCTTTCAAATTTATAACTATGTCTGTAGCATACGCGAACAAGTAAGTAGGTAAGTATGTAGGTACGAGTATCTATTTATTTACATACGTACTATTTACACAGCATTACAGTCTTAAGACTAATAACTACTACTAAGAACTACTAAGAAAGACTATATGTCTTAACACTGAAATAATGCAGCATATGTATAGCATTTCGGAATATTGACACGACTGCGCAGGCGCGGCACAGATGCTGCCGATTTCTCGACGTGCCTCATAATGACAATAACTCAAGGGTTGCCAGTAATGTGAAAAATGCACTATTAAGTATATTTATGAATCATCACCCTTCAACAACACAGGGGCATGATGTTCGACCTGAGCATCGGCCGAATATTCGGTATCCGGCCGCCGAATATTCGGCCGGCGGAACTATACCTACATTTAGGGTTTTCATGTGCTCATTGTGCAGGTTTGACCTGTTTCGTAGTGAACGTTCGCGCGGACTCATTTTTAGGTTTCAAATGAATGCGCATGCAAGTGAGTGGAATGTTTAAATTGTTTTGAAATAATAAACGAATACAATTATGACCGTGACTGTTTCTTAAATCCGAAATCAAGCAAAGTTAGTATCCGGTATCCGGTCGGATAGTAACTCACTAACCGGGATCCGGCCGGATATTAAATATAAGTGCCGGATAGGCCGGGTACCGGATAGTAACCGAATATCCGGTGTATCTCTAGTGTCAACCCTAACAGTGCGTACAAATATTACCATTCAGCGCCTGGATCGCTTGCGCAAGGATTAACAGGTGTGGCGTTATGTGTGTATGTGTGTGTACGTGAGCTAACACTAGATAGGGTCTAGCTTAATGCTAGGATAATTGGAAGAACTTTATCTCAAGGTTCGTAGGTACACGTTTTTGCCTGTTTGAAATCTATCTGTTTGATGCCGTGACTAAATGTTGGTGACTGGCTTGAAAGACTATAACTTAGTATGTATTAAGAGCCAACAGGAGTGGTAATTTCTCCATACAAACGTACTCGACTGTTTCCTCCGTGGGTTTTGATGCTAGAGCAATGATTTTTTCAACACAGATTAATATTGCCAATATCTGTTACCGGACCGCTTTGCTTTTTTTTTGATATTTTTGTTTTTTAAGTCGCTAGAGCCCTTCAATAATGGCCAAAATGGCCTCATTGACTATGCCGCAATGAGAGGCGTAGTATTCAAAACTGATATCAATTAGCCAAAAAAGCAAAACGGTCCGACTCAGATAATTTTAGAAGCATTTAGATTTCCAAGTTTGGTTAGGATTGGTTAAGTTTTGGAGGAGGAAACAGTCGAGTACGAAACCTCGATTTTTGAGATTTTTACGCGGGATTTTTCGCCTTGTCCTTATCGCACTAGTTTTAGGAGCCACTTCCGTTAGCGAGACGGGTATATTTACCTAAAATATTTAAAACTCAGCTCCTGTTTCGTCTTAAGGGCATTTGAAATGCTTATATGTGCACAAAACTCAAAAAATAAGCTCAAGTCAAATGGTTGATTTGAGTTGATTTAATACATAACTTTTCTAACCATACTAGATTGTATGGTTAGAAAAGTTATGTATTACCTACGTCATACGTCACGTCAATAAAGCTTCTATTGGCTTGTATCTCTCTGACTGAAAACGACACGTCTTTGCTACTCCGCTAGTGAAACCTAGGCGAATGCAACATAAATCCTAGCTCAAAGTTTAGCACTGTGAACCTAAGATAGCAATCGCGTAGGTATGCCCACTATGCTCAGCATCTATAAATTCTAACTGTGCAATACAATACAGAAATACCTGTGTGCAACTGTGCACCATAGGGAGAGAAATATTACTATAGTAAATAAATAAGTGAGGGGTTACTTATTAGTTTGTTTATGCATTATTTTGCTACTTATGCTGCTCGATATCTGCTAAAGCACGCATATCACAGGAACGGTAAAACTATAGTTCAAAGGGCCAATTCGAACGTACATTTTTTGATACCTAAATGATGTCATTTGGTTATCATTCGCGCGGGAACTTGTCTCATACTCGTACAGTATGTGTTGGCTTGACTACCTACATTCTTTTTTGGTGTTGTGGGTTTTTTTTTCATTTATGAAAATATTTAACTGCGACATTCAAATAATAGTCACACCTGAAGTATAAGAAACCTAAAATAATAATAGTCACTGCCCGATTCGAACTTTAAGATAAGTACCGTCAAGTAATAGATCTAGAAACGATATGGATTAGATGTGTCAGTGTCAATCGTGACGTTTTTGTGTGAAGAAAAGTCATATTTGACACTGACATATCTAATCCATATCGTTTCTAGATCTATTAATTGACGTACCTATCTTAAAGTTCGAATCCGGCCGATAGTTTTAGTACTAGCACAGAATAAATAATAGTACTAGGTACAGAAGACTCACTCTCTAACAAAACGCGTCTGTCACGATCAGCACAGATATGGCCGCTAGGTGGCGACAGCACCCCGCGCGGCTTATGGCAAACCCCAAAATTGGGGTCGAACGGATGTACTTTTAGCTACCTGTAGCAAAGCGACGAAATCGCGGAGTGAGCCACACCTGGTACTAGTTGGGTGTTTATATGGTACATACAACTAGTTCCTCATTTCTTTTACAGCTTCAACTAGATGTCGCCACATTACTCGCCAATCAAACGCCAGTCTATCATTTCGAAACATAAATGATAATAAGACATAAATTGTCGCTGTATAGTCGAACATTCCTAGGAAAAGTTAACGAATCAAAAAGTGAAGTGGTTAGGGATGATTTAAAAAAATCTTTTAACACTTAATTTTATATGTTATTTTATTTACTTATATTTTAAGTTATTTATAGCTAAGTGAGTAAACACAGTAGTTTATAGACGCCTGCAATTCTAGAAGTGTCACGTGCTTATATAAGAGTTCACTGTGTTACCTAATCCTGCCCTTTTAGGGCCACCCCACATTTGGCGTCTTTCGAGCGTCGGCGTCTACAATTCTATGGCCGCTGCTCGACGCAACGTCGACGCAACTGCGCAGCGACGTCATTTTCCATAGCGCTGACCAGACGCCGACGCTCGAGGGACGCTAGATGTGGGGTGGCCCTTAATGCTCTTCAGGCAAATGCAGGTCCTCAATACAGTGCATCCTTGAGGGCTTGGCAACCTTATATGTATCTACATAAGATAGATTTGGAAATTTCATTTCCACTTATTATACAACACAACATAATATTCGACACATTTACCTCTCGGCGTCTTTCAGTTATGTCAATCAATGTTCTGTTTTTTTAATTTGACGATTTAATATTTAGTGCTATTTACAAGCGGACCGCACAACCTTCCTCAAGAATCACTCTATTGATAGGTGAAAACCGCATGTAGTCCTGAAAACCGTAATCCGTAACCGTTTTTAAGTTTATCGCAAACCAACACACAAACAGACAACAAGACATAAGGTGAAGCCATACTTTGTGCTATACCTACCAAATAAATTTAAAAAAAATGTAGGTCGGGTGTTCATCAGTTAGCCACTAGTACACAAATAGCCAAGCGAATATCTGGCGAACGCGACGTTGCCGCTTGATGAAACCAAAGGCATTAGATACCTAAAGTACTTGTCTGCCCTACTCCCCAGTTAACAGCTCGCTCGCTCCATCTATGGACGAGTGAGAAAAGAATTTCAATATTTCGTAAAAACTTTTTGGGTAATCAAGGTATGAATTTATTCATTTTATGCCTTTTAAAAAATATCGGAAGAACCCCAAAGCACTTCATAGCGGTAATTATGGTCCAGCAAAGGGCACGGATGCCTTCGGTTTGGAATTAAGTTCTCATTAGAGTTGTCGCCGCGGACAGCATAATGGCGCTCTTTACTGTTACCCGCTCTATACGGCGACTACCTATAGGTCTACAGTTTAGATATAAGCACAGAATAAATAATAGTACTAAGTACAGAAGACTCACTCTCTAACAAAACGCGTATGTTACGATCAGTACAGATATGGCCGCTATGTGGCGACAGCGCTACGTGCGGCTTATGGCAAACTCCAAAATCGTTAGGGCTCTAATGTTTCCGAGAGCTATAAATAAATAAATATACTTGCAAGAATTGATCGTTTAAAGGCTCCTCTTCACGTTGGGCCAACACCAACGCTAACGAGGGACGCATTTATGCGTTAGAGGGAGCAAGTGATATTGCTATCTCATCCTACCGCATGGCTGCGTCCCTAGTTGGCGTTGGCGTTGGCCCAACGTGAAGAGGAGCCTTAAAGGTACAAGATAGATTCATTTATTTCTTAAAGAAAAAGCCTTACGGACCGATTCTAACTTTAAGATACGTCAGTTAATAGATCTAGAAAAGATATGGATTAGATATGTCAGTGTCAAATGTGACGTTTCTTCAAACAAAAACATCACTTTTGACACTGACACATCTAATCCATATCGTTTCGAGATCTATTAATTGACGTAACTTTAAGAAAAGTTCGAATAGGGCAGATAGTATTTTGTACTTTACTCAAAAAGTTAAAACAAAATGCTCTCACTAAAACCCCTTGACCTCAACCATACCTACTCATTACTCTATAGGTAGAAACTCAAAGGTAGAGACCCTACCTTTTTAGAATAGTAGCAGCAGGTACAGTCAGCAGCAGAAGTTGCTAAGCGGGCGAACTACTCACAATGATCTGGACGCGACTGTATTATTAAGAGAACAAGAGCGTGTCAAGGTAATTTTGAACACCTAGCCCGCTTAGCAACTTCTGCTGCTGACTGTACAATCACCTGCAATAATATGTTACTCTTCGAAGGCCGCAAAAATATGTGACACGCTCTTGTTTGTAGAGCCATAAGAGCGTGTCACATATTTTTGCGGCCTTCGAAGAGTAACATATTATTGCTGCTGACTGTACTAAGCTCCAACAAGGCCCAGTATCCCATCTGGTTCAATTATATTAACAGTTAACACAAGTGACGTAGTAATTAACCGCACGATATGACTGACCGGAGATTAGCGGCCTGATGGCAGCTCGATAATGCCCGACCCAATCATGTTTCAATATCCAGCCAGAGCGTAATAACATGTAACAATATACTCAGAACAAAACTGTTCAGCATATGGCATGCCATTTTTCGGATAACAAAACCCGTTTTCAAGATTCAGCTTGTAAAAATTGGTAACAATACCATAAGGTTGCTATAATACTCTTATTTTTATTTTCATCTTTTTTCTTTTTTGTGTTTTGTTTTTGCACGCACAAATGCTCTGTTTTACTGTGTAGAAACTACTTAATAAACATGATGTCCAAATATTCTCATTAAGGAAACTGTAAGTCTAGTTTTAAGAAAAGTTCCAGTGTTATATATAACTATGAAAGACTGTTTGTATCTTAAAAAAAATAATAATAAAGGGGCCAACAGATTACCAGTTCGCCGGACGATATCAGCCAGTCAGTTGTTCACAACTGATGTCGTTCAACTGACAGGCCGATATCGTCCGTTATGGTAACATTCCATTTCTAACCGCAGCAGCACTACCGGTACTGAACGCGTCGCTGTCATTGTCAATTTCCATAGTGAAATTGACAGTAATGCAGCTGCGGTTAGAAATGGAATGTTACCATTAAACGCAACTACCGGCTGTAATCAGTGCACAGTGGCCCCCTTAAGTCTCCTCCGTCTGTCTGTCTGTCTGTCCTGTGTCTGTGTGTGAGTGTGTGTAGTTGTTAAACGGAACCCAAGCTGCCATGAGCCGTGGCAAAATGCCGGGATAACGAGAGGAAAAAGAGAAGTCTCCTCTGTCTGTCTAATTGTCTGTTTATCAGCGGTAGTGTCACAAGAACCGTAATAGTTGTTTTTTACTTTTCTCTTAGGTACCTCTAATATATACATCTAAAATAGCAAATACTTAAAATAAATAAACATAAAATCCTTTATAATTCAAAATTAAATAAAATAATATCTTTTTTGGTGTTTTCGTCAACATTTTCCGCGAGAGTTAGAATAGTTGTCCCAAAACTCAAAAATAAGGAATCTAGTTGAAACTGGGGAAATCGCTAGCATTCCCGAGATGTCCACCAAAGATCTGGGATGCTGGGTACAGTTTTCCCAAGAGTCTGGAGCGACCTAGTCCGGAACCTAATTCTACTCGATACATAAACAACTCGTGCTATGGTGTTCTAGTTTTTATATTTTTTGGTTCATAATATATTGATGTGACTATGTGTAATGGTCAGTAGGTAAACAAGCAGACGAGACGTATGATGGGAAACGGTCACCGACCTCCATCGACATAAAAAAAAACATAGCATATAAGCAACATAGGAGGAGCCATTTGCATCGCGCAATCTTGAGAACCCTGAATACATGCTTTTTGAAGAACTATACAATACAATACAAATGCTCTTTATTAGGACTCATTTAAACGATGCGAGAACTCGCATGCGAGTTTCATTACATTACGGGTTTTGATGGGTCAGTTGAATTAGACGTAACCAACAGTCCGCAATGTAACTATAATCGCATGCGAGTTCGCACGCCGTCTAAATCAGCCCTAACACACATCAATACAGAAAACAACCCCAATCGAAATCAACAACTTGACCCCATATCGTAGCGTACAATCAGCAGCAGAAGTTGCTAAGCGGGCGAGGTGTTCAAAATGATCTTGACGCGACTTTATTGTTAAGGTTATAAGAGCGTGTCAAGGTAATTGTAAACACCTCGCCCGCTTAGCAACTTCTGCTGCTGACTGTACCTAAAGGTAACTCAGTCCACATTCTGCGCGTTATAGGAAAAAATGCCGCCGCTGTTATAGTTTTGATGTCGTTAGATGTCAGCAAGCAAGGTGGAATGGCGCCCTGATTCTTGGCATACTTTCAACAGAATTTCGTGGTTTAGATTCCAATCATTTTAGATTCTATGCAAAGTTAATAATATAACCATAATTCTGAATCTTGCTGGATTTCTCGATCTATGAACTCAAAACAAAAACGGCCGTTTTAACTTTGGACGCGTAGATTGACGTTCTTATATCTATGCCAATAACCCATAATTAATGCAAATTAGCGTTGCACAGTCGGACTTTAAATATGATGTAGGTAAACGCATAGGACCTATAGTAACAGCACCAGTCATGGGACATTTAAGAGGGAATTTGGAGTATTTGTGATATTTCCCTAATACATGTAAATGGTCTACCGCTTAGCGTATTAAAAGATGAAAGTCCTACCCGTCTTTCATGTTTCAGGTGTGTTGTATCAAAGATATTGCAATGAGTTTCCACATACTTAACAAATTAAAACTATGCTTTTTTTCTCCAGTCATGGACACCAAAGCTCCAGTAATGGGCCCCCCAGTAATGGACACTTCTCTATCAGTATAAAATATTGAAATAGGTCATCAGATCTGGTCCATGTTATCATAATATTGCATTATCATCCGATTTGCATATTTAATTACGAATACAAAATTTCAACTCAATCGGAAATCGGAAAGTGGCTCAAACTCGGCTACCAAGATTTGACCCACACTAACTAACAGGGCAAGTTAAATGAAAGTTTGGAAAAACTATATTAATTTATCCGAAGTCCGAGCATACCTCCTGGTGGACATATTTCGTAACTACATTTTACTTCTGTATTGTTTAAACATGAAATGATGGCATGGCAAGCATCATTATGTAAATTGTCCCATTATAGGAGGTATGCAGTTTTACAGCTCCTATAATGGGATTGGGCCAAATACCACTATTTTTTTACATCTGTGGAGTCACAACATAGTATGTTGTATACCTTATGTCATGGTAAATGCAATTAACAAAACACATTCTAGTTTTCATTAAGTATTAATTAATTAAAATTTAATAAATTAACTCACCTCTCTTAGCGAAGTTGTTAAGAATTCGTAGTGATATTTTTTTTCAGTGACTCGACAACTTTTGGGTTGACGCCAATTTCTCAAAAAACAACCAAATTTAATAAAAATTCAAACTGAAACAGCTCTAGGACTCTTATTTATGATAATATACAGCCAGTGTTTATAAACTACTTTTAGACACTTATTTTAGAGGATTTGTGGTTTTTTGTCCCATTACTGGTTCCACGCCCATTATAGGGTACACTACTATAGTTGTTTCAAACGATTTAAATTATAATTTTCTCACGACAATTGACAGCATTATTTAAATACCATATCTAATTATAATTTATCGATAGTAAGCGGATCTTTAAGTAACTACTAACCAACAGGTTAAACCTAAACCTTCACACTGCCACGTAATTATTTTCCAGATTCCTTAAAATATCAAATATTTACCTAGAACTTTAAATCAATGCAATACGATCGATATTCGAAAAACTAGTCTATCGATTCGAAAGACAATCAAAAATATTAACATAATAATCTAAGCCGTTTTAGACACCAATTGCTATTCAAAATAACTTTCATCACATCCCACTTCACTCAAGAGTCTTACACCAAATGAAACCTTATAGCAACTCAATACAGTTTAAAATTCCTTAAAAATATTTTTCAGTTAGGAGAATTTGAAAGTTACTTGTTCTATTGTTATCATTTTGACGTTTACTAGAAACAAAACACGATAGCGTCAACGTATTGAGTTACACAATGTTATTAAGGATATTGTGTTTTGATACAAACTTAGTTTAGCGGTTGTGAATAGCGCTACTGTTAACTGAAGTATGTGAGATAGTATGTAGGTGTGATAGTTCCAGTTTTAGCCGTGTCCAAGGATAAGTTTGTAACAGATGGCTAGATGCAATTTTGCATCGGTAAGTCTGGGAATAAGTAAATTAGGGTCTAATTTAGTCGGCTGTAGTGCATGTTTCCATAGGACTTGGCTCTGGCAGTAAGAGTATACCTATCACTTTAGGGGGCCTAGAGGCCTATTCATGGTTCAGATAGTTTTTTTTTAACATATACCGGGTGTGGCCTGTAATACGAGCAAAAAATTAAACTGTAAGCTGTACCTACTCCTCATACTGACCAACATTTGTTCAGCGACTTTTAAAAATAACTTGTGGTTTGAATTTTAATACACTTTACAGTTTATTCTAAGACGCAATGTATTGCAAATTTTGTTATGTTTAAGTCGTGACAAGCAACGTCAGTCACAATGATAATGGCGTGGCGATGGCATCCATTAAAGATAATATTTATTTTGTATGAAAAATAGGAAGTCTAAATACCTACTTCATAATTTTTAAAAGTTATTGAACAAAAGTGTCACCGTTTGAGAAGTACCTACAATCTATGTTTTAATTATTTGCTCGTGTTTCAGGCCACACCCGGTATGTCATTGTAGGTTAAAGGCAGGTCGTTCAGTGACAGATCCAGGTGCTTTTGAATTTGTTTGGTTAACCAATAAAAGTTATAACTACCCAAAAATTACAAAATTGTTTGTTTACTTTTATTTAAATACCTAAAAATACACTCACTAAGGGGGCTGTGCATAAAATCCGTGTAGCACAGAGAGCCACGGAGAGCCAAGGTGCATGACGTGGGTTTCGTCATTACCAAACTAAAATGGAATTGGGCGGGACATGTTGCTAGGTAGAGTGATGGCAGGTGGATTAAAATGTTAACAGAATGGTGGCCGCTATCCGCGCCAAGCTCCTAGCGTCCGTTGGCTCGTTGGGTGGACGACATCCGGAAAATTGCGGGTCACTTCTGAATGAGATTAGCTCAGGACCGATACAAATGGCGTACCTACTAGAAGAGAGGCCTATGTTCAGCAGTGGGCGATAAAGGGCTGATATGATAATGACCTAAAAATACAGACTTTAATCAGGTACCTAATCATACTGCTTTTGTACCGATTTTTTACTAAAATGACAGTTATGGATGTATGTATGTATACATATAATTACAGCTTAAATTATTTATGTGACAATCCCGTTAACTCTTGGACATAGACATCCAATTGTTCTATACCAGAAATGAAATTGTAATTGCCTTCAGATACGAAATGCGTAATCGGGCCTAAATCATGCACTGGCAACATTGCCCTACGGGTCCCTTTACCTTCTAACCCACGCCACACAAAAAACAACCTTATTAATAGCTTTTAAGGCTCACTTTTGATTAACTACTCCGTTATTTATGGCTAATCTAGCAACGAATTATGCGACTACTTATTGGGACAAAACTTTAATAAGATATATTACACATTAACATATTTATTTAGAACTTTATTACCAAGTCTTAAGGTTTATTATTGAATAACACCAGCTTGTAAAGTTTAAGCATTTCGTGGTTTTCTTAAAGGCATTTCGCCTACGCCGACCTTTACGCGTGATCGATGAAAAGGTCGTAACTGAAGAGTACTTTCAAGGCAGATACGACCTTTTTGAAGACAGTTTTGTGAATTATAGGTTTTAATGCAGTTACGACGAGAATTAGTTAATTTAATCGCTCATTGGCGAGGTAATTTGATTTTGCGTTTAACACTCCGATATGAAGTATCAAATTAAAGTGCGAATGGCGCACCTACTCTGTTCAGGCGTAAGATTATTACAGTGGTTAAAACTTGCAATTATCAATACATATATCACTCATACAGGATAGGCGCGAACCCGACCAACTTTAACCACGTATTTATAGTGAGTGTAAATAAATTACTTTAATTAATTTCCTTTTCTTAAAGAAAAGGCTCCCACAATAATTCAAAGTTGATAGGTTTTGTATTGTATTGATATACTTTGTAATACTAAAACACATGATACCTAAATATCTTTGCAGATACGCTCAGCGTTCAAGATGATGGTTATAATTTTAAAGTACTTGGATTAAATTAAAAAAAAATCCTATTAAACTATGCATATAGGTAATATAGGTCTTATAGTTACAGAGATATCACAGATATCCGCAATATAGGCGTTTCAAACAATTTTGAAAGCGCTTAAATTGTACAAATTGTACAGTTGGTCTTTAGTCGCGCATAGGCAAGCGAGAAATATGGTCGTGCTATCGAGCTCCCCCCACCCCCAAATAGAACACGGACAAGCTTATGTTCAACGAGTGTAGCAACAAATTAATCAACAAGTTTTTTTTTATTTATGTTAGTATTTAAATTTGTAACTTACATAGGTCCTTATTCATAAAACTTTACGGGCCTGATTTCGTTAAATTATGTTTTATCCCTTTCTTACAAATACATAAGTCAAAATGACAATGTAAAAACGATTACTAGCTGTTTTTTTTTTTTTTATTATGAATGGGCTTACTCATGGCCACAGACTAGCCGAGGCGTAGACGTGGCCTACGATGGAGCGTGCTCGCCCAGAAGGTGCCTGTTCACTCTTGATTTGAAGGTTGATTGAGGTTTGTAGCGCGTTTATGATTAAGGGGATAAACTTTTAAGTATATTCTCGCCAAACTGCTAATGGAGCATTCCATGAAATTGTCTACCGTTTGTACCGTAC
This sequence comes from Cydia fagiglandana, assembly GCF_963556715.1. Lineage (NCBI taxonomy): Eukaryota > Metazoa > Arthropoda > Insecta > Lepidoptera > Tortricidae > Cydia > Cydia fagiglandana. The sequence continues at coordinate 6,334,905 of NC_085953.1, read as the reverse complement.
AAACGCGAATTTTCTGAAGATTTGCAAGTATAAGAGTTTCCTTTTCTATGAAAAATGGTCAAAAATATGCACAGAAAAATAATCGCCTGCTTTGAATACCGCAAAAAAAGTTGCATCACAGGATATAAAATGCGTTTGTACGGGACAGCCCGTGGAATGCTCCTAATACGTTTCGAAAACGAAAAGATTAATTCAATATGGAAGTATTTAAGAAGATGAAGAAGAAGAAAATAAATTTATTCAGGACGCTTACAGTATTGCTTAAAACTAATACAAGACTTTTTAAAGACAAGTCCCTCAGCTTAATGACAAGTTACCTTTCAGGTATCTTGACGCTGGTCTTCCGTGGAGACCTGACCTGTATTTTTGAGGTCCATAAGTATGAGTAGGTATAACCTATACCGGGTGTGGCCTGTAATATGAGCAAATAATTAAAACATAGATTGTACTCCTCAAACGGTGACACTTTGGTTCAACAACTTTTAAAAATTATGAAGTATTTAGACTCCCTATTTTTCATACAAAATAAATATTATCTTCAATGGACGCCATCGCCACGCCATATAATTGTGATTGACGTTGCTTGTCAAGCCCTAAACATAACAAAATTCGCAATACATTGCGTCTTTGAATAACCTTTAAAGTGTATTAAAAATCAAAGTACAAGTTATTTTCAAAAGTCGCTGAACAAATGTTGATCAGTATGAGGAGTACAGCCTACAGTTAAATTTTTTGCTCATATTACAGGCCACACCCGGTATATAGTTATATACTTAATATGATTGTTACCTATTTGAGTTTATTAGGCCCAACTAGCAATGTACAAATTGCAGAACATTCCCAAAAAGCGGAAACGTTCTCGAGAATGTTCTCAGAACATTCCTGCAACATGGAAATTATTGTTTAAACAAGAGAATATACTTGAAATAAAGTTTAAATAGGCATAACTTAAAACTAAATGTTATTATGCATATATTATTGTCTATTACAGTTAGCTATTTTGTTGATGTGATAAATTTACCAATAAGTTGCTTAAATTCTCACTGTATATCAGAGAACATTTCGACTTTCGACAATATTTTCCAAATTTTTTTCTTTGTTTCATTAGAATCTAGAGGCCTCTATCTCCCGCCATGCCAAATCTCAGCGCGCTCGGACCAACTTGAAAAAAATTAAAAAAAAGTCGGCCATTTTGATTTTTTTTAATGCAGATTGTTTTGTCTCGGGACCCTCTATGACATTTGGTCGAGCACCCCCCACCTATCACGCACCGTTTAAAAGTTGCCATACAAAATAAAAGTGGCCAGTTTTCCCGCAATTGTAGCATTTTTCCAAAAAAAAAATTTTCAAAAGTATCTAGGGGACCCCGACATTCCGTGACCAAAATTTCAGCGCGCTAGGACAAAATTAAAAAAGTTAAAAAAAAAGTCGGCCATATTGAAAAAAAAATGGCGGCGTCAAAAACTACCAGGGTCCCTCTATGACATTTGGTCGAGCACCCCCCACCTAAGTCTGACCGTTTGGCCGGGCCGTCATACATTTTTCTGACCGAAAGCGGACGACCAAAAGTCGGAATTTTCTGGGGGTAAGGACTACACCTAAACTATCGTGAATATTCATGGTATAAACTACGATAAATAAATAAATTCTCGTTCTCGAGAACATTCTCAGAAGTTACCGAGAATTTCTCATGTGGAAAGTTTCGCAACTTTGGAAAGTTCTCGTGCGTGCATTGCTAGGCCCAACCCTGGGTGTTGTGGAAAGTTGTAAATTTGTCTAGCATAGACCAATATTTGGGACTAACCTGGTGTATGACGTGGAGTTGTCTTCAGGGGCCCCTGTTCCTTCGATGATGAATGTAGCAACCTCATAGGCTGGCGTCGAGAGACTTCTTCAATTTGTGCTGAACACTTTGAACTTTGATTTTGGTTTTATATAGCTCAAGCTTACGGAGCGAGCAGTTAACAGCGGCGTTTTCGATTTTGAGATCGTTAGGAAAGTTAATAATGGCAACACTCGAGCTTCCAGTGTTGCGCGCTTTCAAAAAGCGTTCCGTTGCAGGCTTATCCCGTTTTGGAATATGCTAGACGATTAAGTATTAACCGATTGAAAAATAATAAAAAGTAAATACGTAGTATTTGTGCGTACATATACAAAAGTACCGAACATGCCGCCGGCCATAAAATAATGCTTATTTTATCTAAGAACTATCATACAGAATGCTATACTAACTTAGGACTAAAAACATGTAATGCTATACCTAAGAGATGCCTATTCAACAGGCAGTGGGCAGACCTTAACTACAGGTCGCTTAGTAAGAGTATTACCGATGCGTACAGTTACGACTCTAGTAATACCGTCGGCGCCGGGATGCAGTTGATGCACGCGCGCGAGACGCCATTGCAGTGGTGGCAGTGTGTTGTCTATCAACACTACTACAGAACCCTCCCGAAGGGGTGTGTTAGTATTGTCGTGGAACCATTTACCTCTTGGTTGAAGCTGGTGTAAATATTCTACGCTCCAGCGTTTCCAAAAATGTTGAACAGCTTGTTGAATAACCTGCCATCTAGCGAGGCGGTTTGGATTGTCGTTAGACAAGTCAAATTCAGGTAAAGACGTTAATGGTTCCCCGATGAGGAAATGTCCCGGAGTAAGGGGTAATGGATCCGTAGGATCATTACTGAGTTGACAGAGAGGTCTTGAATTACAGACCGCTTCAATTTGACAGAGCAGAGTATTAAATTCGTCCTGAGTTAGTTTTAGTGTACCTATGACACGATGTAAGTGTCGTTTCAGACTACCTACGGCTCGTTCGACGAGACCGGCAAAATGCGAAGCATATGGAGGATTAAACTGCCAGGTGATGTGCATGTTTGTCAGCTGGCTGTTTATAGCAGTCTGATTTGACTCGTTTCGCAGAAACGTGAAAAGTTCGGAAAGATATCTGTCGCAACCTACAAAATTCCGTCCGCAGTCGGAACGGATTGTTTTGCAATACCCGCGTAGGGATATGAACCTACGCAATGCGTTCAGAAAAGATTCGGTTGAAAGATCAGGAACTAATTCCAAATGGATTGCTTTCGTTGATTGGCAAACGAACACGCATACATATGATTTATAAACTTTCGCGTTACGAAGTTTACTTGATTTAAGAAAGAAATGTCCCGCAAAATCAACGGAAGTATTTAAGAAGGGACGAAGTGATCGAACCCTAGTAGTAGGTAACTGAGCCATTGATGGCTGTGGTGCGACAGGTCGTGCACGAACACACGATACGCAGCGTCGTGTACGCATACGCACAGCATCGCGAGCACACAGGATCCAGTAGGTCTGTGCGAGGGCAAACTGTAAAGTTTGAGGTCCCACATGTAAATGTGTTTTATGATAGGAATCTATCAGAAGATTCGTGAAATGATGTTTCTTGGGTAACAGAATTTGATGCTTGGCATCATACGGTACGTTGGCCCGATTTATTCTGCCGCCGACCCTGAGGAGTCCGGCATCGTCCAAGAAAGGTTTCAGTTTCTGAAGACGTTTAGTACATCTGTCGTCGTCTTTGAGACGCGAGATGTCTTCAGAAAAGCATTCACTTTGGACAAGTGATATAATTCGACTGAGAGCTTGTTTGGTCTCAGGAACTGTGACATGTTTAGTCGTAGGACTATTAGTTTTACGACATTTGTTTATGAATCGTAACATATACGAAATGACGCGTAGCATCCTTGGAAGTGATGAAAATCGCTCAATGAACTCTAAGCATTTAGGTTCATTGGTTTGTGTGAGAAGAACATGCTTGCGACGTTCTTCGTCGGTGTGGCATACGACGTTAGTTTTAGGCCACTCAGACTCATTTTGACTGAGCCAAGAAGGTCCCGTGAACCATAGTTGATGGTTCAACTGAGACGGGAGAACACCACGCGACGCGGGGTCTGCGGGGTTGTCTGCGGATTGAACGTGGTGCCACTGCGAGGCAGGCACGTTGCTTGTTGTCTCCGCTATGCGGTTAGACACGTATGTCCGCCACTTGTCTGGAGACGAACGTAACCAGGCAAGAGTTATAGTCGAATCGGACCAAGCGTAGACTTGGTCGAAAGATAATCTACTGCTGTAAGCAGTGAGGACCCTTTTTATCAATTTTGATAATAGATGAGCACCACATAACTCCAATCTCGGAATAGTAAGCCGTTTAAGCGGCGCCACTTTTGTTTTACCTATGAGAAGGTGGGTGCTGATAGCACGGTTCGAGTCAACGACACGAATGTACACGCAGGCGGCGTACGACTTTTCAGATGCGTCTGAAAAGCCATGAAGTGACACTTGATGTGTGCTAGGAAGCACATGACGAGGTAATGCGATGTCTTGTAGCAACGGCAGTTCGTCGATGAACCGAAACCACAAGTCGCAGATACCCTGTGGAGGAGCAGCATCCCAACCTGAGCCTGATACCCATAAAAGTTGGATTAAATGCTTCACGAATACAGTCACTGGACTTAGAAATCCGAGGGGATCGTAAATCTTGGCGATTTCTGACAACATTATACGCTTTGTACATTTGCGTAGGTTAGCTACTCCATCCGTTTGATAGGAAAAAACGTCAGATTTAGGGTTCCACTTGAGCCCTAAGACCTTGACGGAAGTGTCAGTGTCAAGTGCTGACAGAATGAGTGCGTCATCATGATTGGACGCATCATCGTTTAACTGCGATAAGAACTCAGAACTATTACTGGTCCATTTGCGGAGTTCGAAGGTTCCTGCTTTGCAAATGGAAGTTAGTTGATGCTGAAGAGTGATAGCATCTTCAACCGTATCAACTCCAGTAACGACATCATCAACGAATACTTCGTTGAGAAGTACTTGCGAGGCAAGTGGGAAGTTAGCAGCTTCATCAATTGCTAATTGACGAAGTGTTCGCAAAGCGAGAAAAGGCGCGGAAGCGACACCGAATGTGACAGAGCACATACGATATTCCTTTACGGGATCGTGGGGAGAAAATCTCCAAAGAATCCGATGGAAGTCACGGTGTTCTTTACAAAGACCGATGTAGCGATACATCATTTTGAGATCAGCCGTAAAGACTATTTTATGAAGTCGGTACTTCAGTAAAATTTCAGAAATGTCTTGATGCAATTTCTGACCAGTAAGAAGATTATCGTTAAGAGAACGACCTGATGTAGTCTTACATGAAGCGTCGTACACGATACGATACTTCGTAGTAACCGTAGTGGATGTGGAACTCTTCACCACAACGTGGTGGGGTAGGTAGTAGGGGGGAGTGCCAGGACTCGCTGAGTCAGTGACTGGCTCCATATGTCCCAAGTCTAAATATTCTTGGATACATTTGTTATAGTTCTCCCGTAAGGCAGGGTCGCGAGACAGGCGTGCCTCTAGTTTAGTTAAACGTGAGAGAGCTATAGTACGAGAATCGCCCAAGGGCGGAGCATTCTCTTTGAAGGGTAGAGAAACTGTATATTTCCCATTTGCATCTCGTGTGTGAGTATCGACGAAGATCGACTCACAGCGTAATTCATCTTTTGTAAGATGTGGATGTTCTGGTATGGATTCCAATTCCCAGAACCTTTGAAGTTTCATGTCAAGTTGGCAAGTGCTCAAGTTGACACTTAGTCGTTTCATACTTTCATATGAAATTCTACCACCTATCAAATAACCAAAAATGCTATTGATGGCCACGGGTGTGCCCGGTGGACCCTTGATATTATCCAGTAGCAGTATGCTATCCAGATAGTCAGATCCCAGTAGCAGTTCAACAGGCCGTGTTGAACGCAGTTCTGGATCAGCTAGATCAAGTTTTTGAAGGTGTTGAAACTTCTGAATATTCCCAATTGATTTAGGAATATAAGCTATGTAGCTTGTCAAGTCCGGTATGATATAAGCTTCGATGTGAAGCTTCGGTTCGGGTTTGTTGTGAGGTGTGACCTCGCACAACACGTAACCACGTGGTTGGACTTCGCCACCAATACCGGTAAGAGTGGTACCCGGTTGCGCGGCGTACCGCGGCAGGCCGAGACGTTGGACGCACGACTCAGAAATGAGTGTGGTCTGCGAACCTTGATCCACAAGGGTTCGTACGGACCGCGGCGTGTAAGGCCCCTGGTTCAAGGGTCGTAAATTTACAAGCGCAGTCGTGAGTAAGACCGTACAGTTCTTACTAGAAGGTTGCCCCGTAGCTCCATGTAATGGAGTGGGCGTGGAGGTTTCCGCTACTGAGCGCAACTCAGGGGAAGAAGAGGACTCCGTAGTCAGTAAGACGTTTGGAGGAGGCGCATCTTCATGCAATGAAGAGTGGTGCCTTTGAGTGCAGACGCGGCAAGCATGGCGCGACTTGCAGTCTTTAGACTCGTGACCACTAAATAAACAATTGGTACAAAGTTTATTTTGTTCCACGAAATGTTTTCGTTCTTTTAAAGTGAGCGTATTAAACTTCTCACATTTATATAAGGGATGTGAATTATCCTTACAATAGGCGCATTTAATTTTATTTAAATAATCCACCGCAGTTGTAGCATGTATGCTCATAGCACGCAAATTACGCGCAAGCGAAGCGTTATTATTGCGCGGTGCATTATATTGCACGTCGGAGTGCGCGCGAGTAAGCGACATTGCACGTTTTCCCGCCATAGCATGGCGCGATGACGTCACCGCAGCTGACCGGGCCCAGCCGGCCGCTCCGCCAGCAGCAGCGAGCGCGGGCGCCGCGCGCTGCGCAGGCCCCGCGGATGTACTTGCAGTACGCGCGGACGCGGTCATCACTTCAGATGCCGCTAATTCCTTATCGAGGAAATCGAGTAATTCGGTCACGTCAGGAATTTCACATGAAGTTTTCAATGATAATTCAAAACGCCTACGAATATTAGGTGTAATTTTGCGTAGCAAAATATTTAAAAGTACGAAACTCCAGTCGTCAACTGGTAAACCTAATGATTTTAAAGCAGTAATATTCTCGTGATAACTATTCATCAAGTTACGTAAACTTGATTCAACATTTTTCTCGTTAACTGACTCACAGTCAAAAATGTTGTCAAAATGTTTTGTTGAAATAATTCGTTTATTTTCATAACGCGAAATTAATACCTGTAAGGCATTTTCATAATTAGAATCCGTAACAGGAATAGACTTGATAAGATTATACGGTTCATCTTTTAAAAACAATAACAAATACCGGAAGCGTTCGACATTTGTTAAAGTGACATTGTCATGTACAAGTGATTTAAATAAATCATAGAAAGCATTCCATTCAGTTAGAACACCTGTGAATGTTTGAAGCGATAAACGCGGTAAACGAATATGCGATTGATTTGATTGCTGAGCGCAGCAACCTGCATGTGACACCCCATTTAGTCCGCCGCAAGCAGACGTAAATGACGCAATGCTTTGTTTACGCTCCTCTTTGAGCGTATCTAAGGCAACTTGCACCTTAAAGTACAACGAATCGAATTGATTTCTCACAGCTAAATTATCATCGCGGTTGAATGACTCATTCTTTGCCGATAACTTTTCAATTTTCGCTTGAACTTGGAAAAATGATTTTTTGATTGAGGCTAACTCTTTAACTCTAACTCGAAATTCGGCTGCATTATTCGAACAGTCTACAATTTTTTGAATATTGTTAATCGCTAAATCACGTTCGAATGTCAATTGTTCAATCTCCATAGCGGTCATTTTGTAAGAAATTGAGTGATTGTACTGTGTAAAATAATAATGTTATCACGAGATAAGAGATGATTAAACTATGTATAGTATATACGTTAAGTTTTTAGATCTCTAAAATGGCTAGGTACTAGCAAAGTGTTAGTTAGTTAAATAAAATAGTTATACAATTTGTCGCAAATTAAAAGTAATTGTAATTTAACATGCAATGTTAAATACAAAGATAGTATTTCCCGTCGGTAGAACCCGAGCTAAAGAAATCTGAACTTTGTGCCGTACGCAATACGAGCGACAGTTTATTCGATACTGTAATTATGACAGCAAACGATAACTTGGTTTTCCGGTACGTTATACCTGAACCTTAAAATTACACTTAAGTACGTAAATACTAAATGTAATGTAATGTACGTTGTACAAAATAACGAAATGAGTTGCGACAAATTATATTTAGACCTATTAGTACTAGGCAAATGATTCCTAGCGCGCCGCTGTATGTAACTACCGCCCGGTTCTCGGAAATAAAGACGAATGTAATTTCGCAAAAAGTGCTCAAAACCATATAAAACTATATATAATTAGAATGATCTCGTTGAGATCTAACTGTACGTATCAGTATTTTTGAGAAATATCGCACGACGTTGTCGGAAACTCGATATTTACAATTGTAAGCGGAGGTAGGTTCTCGCAAGCTTACGAACAAAGACAAAGGAACTTACTTGAAATTACTATTGTACAGCACAAATATTAAGTATAAAACGATACCAGATAGTTATATCCGGCTCGAAACCAATTATGTTGTGGAAAGTTGTAAATTTGTCTAGCATAGACCAATATTTGGGACTAACCTGGTGTATGACGTGGAGTTGTCTTCAGGGCCCCCTGTTCCTTCGATGATGAATGTAGCAACCTCATAGGCTGGCGTCGAGAGACTTCTTCAATTTGTGCTGAACACTTTGAACTTTGATTTTGGTGTTATATAGCTCAAGCTTACGGAGCGAGCAGTTAACAGCGGCGTTTTCGATTTTGAGATCGTTAGGAAAGTTAATAATGGCAACACTCGAGCTTCCAGTGTTGCGCGCTTTCAAAAAGCGTTCCGTTGCAGGCTTATCCCGTTTTGGAATATGCTAGACGATTAAGTATTAACCGATTCAAAAATAATAAAAAGTAAATACGTAGTATTTGTGCGTACATATACAAAAGTACCGAACACTGGGAACGTGATCTCAAAGCGCCGCCTATCTGCCAATATCGGCCACTCTGAACACAACATTAGAATCATTTCAGACCTAAGATCACTTGTCCTCTAGATGGAGCATGGAGGCTTGGCGCGTTCATCACGCATTACTATTCCCAGAGGGCCAGTAATCGTGATATTTGTGGCTTTCCATCAGAGAAGGGTACAATAAGGACGTTTCTATCAGAATTTCTGTTGGAATTTCACATGGAAACGCCCTTATTGCACTTGCATTAATTACAAGGACCCTTTCGTGATGAAAAGTCAGTTTTTAGGTTTTTACGAAATAGTTTTAGGAAAAAAGAAGAAGAAGGCCCATAGATACCATACATACATGCAATTACTTAAGTAAGTTCAACACACATAAGGATGACTCACGTTAGACCGGGCAGTGTCCGGGCCGGAGCTTCCGGCGCATCGTTTTCTATGGAAAGCACTACGTGATCGCCTGTCATGTCATAGAAAAGTAAGCGCCAAAGCACCGGCCCGGACACGGCCCGGTCTAACGTGAATCATCCTTAAGTTCGCCTTTGTACACATTCATTATAATTCTCTGTGTTTGTTTACTTACTGTTACTACTACCAGGCGTGTCTCACTCCGCGATTTCGTCGCTTTGCTACAGGTAGCTAAAAGTACATCCATTCGGCCCCAATTTTGGGGTTTGTCATAAGCCGCGCGTTGCGCTGTCGCCACCTAGCGGCCATATCTGTGCTGATCGTAACAGACGCGTTTTGTTAGAGAGTGAGTCTTCTGTACTTAGTACTATTATTTATTCTGTGCTACTACTACCATTTATAACTATCTACGGGAGGTAGTCTGTCCCAATGCCACCCCTATCCGACACAAAATCTCCATTCGCACAGCTACCGCGCCACAGACTATCCAACCTTTAAAGGTAACGCCAGATAAGCACTCAGTTTAGCCATAGATTATAGACGTTTTAAAAAGGCCCGCCGCCCTTTATCGAGATTTGAAATGAGCGTTTTGTGTCATTCCTTATGCGGGGATCGATTTAATAAGGCTAGGAATATATTATCTTTATCCTAGTAGCGTTGGAATGGAAGATGGGATCAGCGTTCGTTGTGGTCACGCCGAATGCGTTCCGATCTTGCATAGCAGTTGCAGTTGTAGAAAGTTGCAGAAAATTCGCAAAATTTACGCAATTTGTGGAAACTTTTGTGGAAACTTAATTCAAATTAAATAATTAATTCATTTATCTTAATTTCCTTCTATTCTTTAATATTTGATAAGTTTTATTTACATATTAATAGTTGAAACAAGCTGTGGCTTTGAGGACCTATAATTGGACAAACATCCAGCCTTAATGTTAAAATGTAAGCTACATATCAATTAGTCATGATGGTGATCCTAAATAAATAAAATATACAATAATAAAATTACATAGCTACATGAGAAAATTCCTAATGCAATTTTCCACTTAGAAAATTCCCGTTCGATTAGGAATTAAAATTACAAAATTTTCTTAACTGTTAAAAATTAAAAACGATAAAAACTTGTATCAATAATGAAAACTTTCAAACTTTTATTAAGTACACTACCTACTTACGTAATAAAGTCTAACGGATATTTATGAAATCGCGTTAGATAATTCAATGTAAACAATATCGAGTAATATTACAAATGAATCGTAACCCACGCTGTTAACTAATTACAGTTGTAATTCAATGCTGGCAGTAATTACAGGGTGCCTTAAGTCAGTAATCTATAATGGCGACCCATTAGTATTGGATATCTAAGCGTCATATACAACACTAATTATATCAAATTAATATAATCTATTTCAGGGCTTGTATTGAAATTTAAAGGATGGAAATTTAAAAGGGCCACTGACTTAGGGCAGCTAATAGATCCATCTTAGGGACTTTTTAAGTACGTTAATTGACATTTAAATATTTCAGATAAAATGTATAGCTACAAAACCGCCAAATTCAAATTTAAATATAAATAAAATAAAATAAAAATAATAACTTTTCAATTTTAATATAATACAATACGTATTTGGGGTTGAGACCCTTGGTCCGTGGGATCCTAATGCTCTACAACTTTTTAAAGAGCTATCAAAAAGACTAATCGACTTCACTGGTGACCGAAGAGCTGGCAGCTTTCTCGCTCAACTTATTAGCATCGCAATACAGCGGGGAAATACTGCCAGCGTCCTCGGCACTATGCCAAAAGGGTCCAATTTCTTAGATATATTTTAATTTTATTTGGTATTATATTTAGTTTTATTTTATAGATAAGTTATTTTATCTTTCTTTTTAATGTATCTAACTGAAACTGAAAATAAACTTCCATTTTTATACGTCTTTATTTCGCAAAACCCTACATACTCAACAGCCTGCCCTCTGACATCAGACAGGAAGCCAATAAAGTAAAATTTGGTAAAAAGCTGCGTAAAGGTAACTACCTCGTAAATCTCGTATAGCAATTGTTGAGCATTATTAGTAATGATAATGATAGATGTTAACTTTTTTGTAATATAAGAGAGTAGGGACTGCACGATCCCACAGTCAAACCGTGTAAACTGTTTTGTGGGACACTGTAATTGTATTTAAGATGTATATTTTTATGTTAATAAATAAATAAATAAAATCGTCTTGTCGATACTTGCGATAAAAACGAAATTCGCAAATTGCGGGGATCTTTCTCTTTTACTCCAACGAAGGCGTAATTAGATTGACAGAGAAAAATCCCCGCAGTTTGCGAACTTCGATTTTCGCGGTTATAGCCCTGTTTGGTTACACGGTTACAATAAACGGCCCTTTCATCTCCATATCTCAGCATCTCGGGACATTACTCCGCACCTTCCTTAATAGATGCAATCGGTGACGTAAGCCCCACTGTGTTATTCGATCAAGTAAGACTTGAACTCACATCGATACTTCTTTCTTTCCAAAAAACGTCACTGTGACTTGTCTAGCTGCTCTTCAGCAATCCGTCGGTTGACAATCCGTTCTTGAATAGATGCAATTAGTGTCATACGTTTCACTGTGTTCATTTCATCATTTCATTTCAGCCTATATACGTCCCACTGCTGAGCACAGGTCTATCTCATGCGCGAGAGGGCTTGGGCTATAGTCCCCACGCTAGCCCAATGCGGATTGGGGACTTGTTTGTTCTTGTTCATTTCATCGATCAAAAATTACGTGAACTCACATCAATATGTCTCTTTTTCGAAAATATTGTTAAAGTATTAGCTTACCCATGCCACTGTACGGTTTGGTTACAGTATCTCCGTATCTTAGCATCTCGGGACATTACTCCGCACCTTCCTTAATAGATGCAATCGGTGACGTAAGCTGCACTGTGTTAATTTGTTCCGCTGATATTACGACACGCGGGCTCGATTCCTGTCGATGGTAGATGGCTGAGGGGATAGATACGGGACTGTTGTGACTTTGTGTCCTGAACCGGTCTGCGCAAGCAAAGAAAACAATAGGCAAATTCCTAGTCTTTATTACTAGTAGTAGGTACTACTACTGTGATACTGTACTAGATACAAGATTGTACTATTTAGTGTTTTTAGGGTTCCGTACTACAAAGGTACAAAACGAACCCCTATGGTGCGATTTATTTATTTCTTCTTCTTCTCTGTCGTATCGCTCTTGACAGAGCGGTCGTGGTCACGTTGAGGCGTCCGCATCGGTAGTAGAGGCGGACACAGCTCTTCGCACGATCTCCTGCCATCTCTCCCTGTTGGCATTTATTTATTTAAATAGTTCTTTTATATTTCAGCTGAGATATGTACACAAATTTAGTAGTTTTGCTACTGAGTGTTTAATCTGTTTATTATTTATTCATTTAGGTTATAGGTATTTATTGTGTTTGTCTGATCCATTTAGTTTTAACTGCTGTTAAGGAATTAAGTTTTCAATTATTTACAGGTATCCTTTTGGATTTGTTAATTCAGATATTGTTATTTTTAATGATTTCCACCATCGTAAGCCGAAAACGACCAGGTTTCTTGCGCTTCCCTCAACCAACTGCAGGTTCCTGTAATAGCTCCTCTACACGATGGGCCAACGCCGGCCACTCCAAGGGACGCATTTATGCGTTAGAGGGAGAAAGTGATATTGCTATCTCATTCTACCGCATGGCTGCGTCCCTTGGAGTGGCCGGCGTTGGCCCATCGTGTAGAGGAGCCATAATATCGACAATTGGCGGCCAACGCTAGCCTTCCCATGTTGAATCTTGCTTGTGGTCCCTCCCTCCAGTTCCCGCATCTGTAATGAAATACATCTAATCCAGGCAATGCAGGTATCAGATCACAGTAAATATACTTGTTTATTTAACGATACTGCCTCCTGACCCGTGGCGCAAGCGCGAAATGTCTTCTTGCAATGATACCGCAAAGTGGTTTTATTACCCTAAAAGAGATCCTTCATGGTGTTTCGTCATGGTTTAAAACTACGACGAAAGTTCATGTTACCTGAATCAGCGGTTCTCAAACTTGTGGGAGTGCTGTGAGGTGATGGCAGGAACATTAAAGAACGACCGTGTTGTAGAATACAAGGTTTATTAGTTACATCGTACATTGTCTTGATATATGCAATATTGGTTTTAATCATCTAAAATAGGCGTGTAGTAATTCTCTCTGTCTGTATATATATGACAGCTTAGTGTTGCCGTGGTTATTTTGTAAAGGTGACTTCACAGGAACACACTTACCACATACTTTTTTGGCGACGGAACCCGTTTGAAAAGCAAAATATTTGACGGAGCCCCAAATTATAAATTTTCGTTGGACAAATTAACTGTGGATCAGAGATATATAGGAGAGCTGATTATTGATTTGTTTTCGCTTTTTCCCGCGGAGCCCCCACAGACTTTGCGGAACCTTATGGGTCCGCGGAGCACACTTTGAGAACGGCTGACCTAATTCATTTAAACTTTAATTATTTTGGTGCTTTTTTAACCCCCGTTGCAAAAAGAGAAGTGTTAATATAAGTTTGACCGTTTCGTACCTATGTCTATGTGTCTATCTGTGTCACCGTAGTTCTTAAACCGGTGAACCGATTTGGATGCGTTTCATTTGAAAGCAGGTTTTCTACCGGTTCATTGGTTTTCATTTTTTAATTTATGTTTACTGATTTTAAAACATTTAAACCGTAATACGTTTGATGTTGTTTTTCGCGTATAATTTCTGTAAATTCGATTACATACAAATTGTGAAATAATTTCCTTTACTTATCTAATAAGCCCCTATATAACCCTATATGACCCTACGCCGAGTTAGACGACGCTACGGAGCCATGCTGTTTCGTCGTCGCCGAAATCTAATGTTTAGTTAATTTCATTTTTATGTGTATTGTTTTTCTTTGTCTTTTCTTTTATTTTGTAGTCTCACAGTGCCTTGGTTTTATACTGTAATTCTGTGTTACTTATTTGATTAATAAATAAATAAGAAACAAGTGTGTATTTATATCAACACATAGATCTAACCTTAAACGTATAAGCGTATCATTTGCCAACATTCCATGCGCACACGCAGTAGGCGTACAGTCGCCGCCGTTTCAAATGCCGGCTCGTTTACCTAACCTCTCACCTATGTGAAGGGAACTGTACCAGAGTAGGTTAATCAAGAGTAGTCTATCTAAATGGAAAAAATATTTCATAATTAAAATAATACATAAACTAAACGTAAAACTAATTAAAAACGAAACTTAAATACAAATATAAACTAAATAAGTATAAATAAAGTCTATCTTTTCGTTGTATGTTAAGGTTGTATGTTTTTTTAATGTTTGTTACTCCATAACTACTTTTTCGTTTCTAGACGAGTTTTTTTTATAACATTTTAGTGGCTGACAATCTTTTTGTGAAATTCTTATTATTAAGTTTGACATCTCTTTCATAATTCAATGTTTTTTCAATTGTTTTTCAAGAACAATAATAATTGCAATTGATATTTAGATTAATATGATATTTGTAAATTCCGTCATAAATTGTAAAATTATGGACTGATTTTGAAAATTATTTTTTTGATTATATCTACCTACTTACATATAAATTGGTCCCGTTTTTGTCAAAACCCAGTTCTGGTGATGGTGATTTTAGTAGTTTCATCAACAAATCAAGCATTTACATTTCAAAAAGTCATATTTGATGAAATGGAACTGATGATAATGATCAGAACGGAAACGACGACGCATCGATCGTTCACGCAGGATTCTCCAAAGTGACCCCGAAGACCGACTCTGTGAGCTGTAGACCGACGTAGATTTAACCGTAACCGTAGACCCAACATCAAATAGGAAACATAAATTTTCCTAAACGTTCGGAGATACAGTGGCGAAGTCTTTGCCGCCCTAGGCCCCAGGCCCTATAGCCGCCCCTTTCGCATCACCCATCATATTGACTACATTTTAAGTTATTTCTTGTTATCATCAGCGATTGTCACAATAGGGTATTATACTGTATTTAAAATAAGTTATTTTACACTATGCATGAAATAAATAAAAGACCAGATAATTATTAGAAAAACAGGAGTTATTCTTAAACACAACTTCTATTTAATAAATCGGATAGAAATATAAAAAGTAGGTGAGTTGACCGTGACGTCACGATGTAATGTTTCATATAAATTCCATATTAGCAAATCGTTTTGACAGTTCTAAAAAAGTAACTGATTTGACTAGTAGGAAAATACCCTAATTGGGACCCCAAATTTTTTGACGCCCGGGCCTACTGGGCCTTAGAGCAAATCCGCCAAGCACTGCGGAGATATGCTACTGTCCTTATACTCTGACCGTACCTAAGTATCATAATGTAGATATCGGGGCATTGAGACATAGGCTTGGATTTAAATAAGATTGATAATATCTTATACTATTAAATTGCGTGAACCAAGACATTTAGATAACTCGTTGGTTATGTGCCTAACGAAGAAGGGAAAGGAAAATTTAAACCTTTGTTCTTTAATTTAGACATATTACGAGTACAGGCGGTTTCTTTTAACTATATTTATTTTGTAGGTACGTAAAGCGAGTTTCTTAATAATAAACAAACTGTAAGAAGAAAATGCCAGTTCTTATCCTTAGTTGTAGAGCAAGATGAATTTCTTTTCCAGGGAAAATATAACGTAAATAGTTTTAGTTCTAGAAAGTAACTAATCTAGATTAGTGTACGCCTTTTGTGTGATTCTAGAAAAATAAATGCAAAAATAATTGTGCATCTGTAGGAAATAATTGTAACTGTGTATAAAGGGGGTATTACCGCAATCTTCTGCCGCCAGAGTGCAGCACTAAGCTAGCTAGTAAACCATAGAGTAAAACTTATACATACTGTGCCTTAAGCTGTCTCTTGACAAGTTTTCACAGACAATAAAATATGACATTGATGCATCAAGGCGGTTTGTTAACAAGGGCCTACCGAGAAACGCGAAAATTGAAATTTAGTTATCTGCCTCTTTATCGCTCGAATATGCAAGAGAGGTTAGATAAAGACATTTCGATTTTCTTGTTTCGCGGTAGATCCCCAGATTGTGATGGATAGTGGTAGTGGCGCCCCCTACGCAGAGTTTTGCGTAATATTCCCTATTCTACGATTATTATTGTTCCACAATTGTAGTATAGTTTCCCGTATTTATCGATACTGAATGACAATGCATACGAAACTACCGAATACTTATGGTATTTCAGTACCAGATAAGGCACAATCCTACTAAATTACGAACGCTGACACACCTAAAGCCGTTGCAAAACATTTTTCCCTCACAATGACATTCAATAAATTTCCCAAGTTATAGGCCGAGAGCTATAGTCGCACCAAACAAAGTCTGCAGCGAATTTGATAGCCCACGCAGTGTAATGTTATGTATACGTCATAATTTCATAGAAATTCGACGTTTAAAATGACACTTTCACTGCGTGGGCTATCAAAATCGCTGCAGACTTTTTACAGTCTGACTTCAGCTCCAGAAAACGTCGTCTTGCTTTCTGGCAACCCCATATTATAGGTACCACAACGCAACGCAGTGGGCCATAAACAGTTTTGACTCCTTCAAATCTCCAGGAATGGACGGGATCTTTCCTGCGCTACTCAAATGGGGCGGGAGGAATCTCACTTTGAAGCTGACCACCGTTCTGCGCGCCTGTCTGGCTCACAGGTACGTGCCGAAACGGTGGAGAGAGGTCAAAGTCATCTTCATACCGAAACCAGGTAAAAGCGATTACTCGGATCCCAAATCCTTCAGGCCCATAAGCCTGACCTCCTTCATGCTTAAAACCTTGGAGAGGTTGTGCGATAGGCATCTGAGGGAGAGGGTGCTGAGTAACGTGCCCCTGCATCCCAACCAACATGCCTACAGCCCTGGCAAGTCTACAGAATCGGCGCTTCATGCAGTGGTAAGCAAAATTGAAGTAGCTATTAAAAACAGGTCCATGTGCTTAGGAACCTTTATAGACATAGAAGGAGCCTTCGACAGGACTAGGTTCAGCAGCATTGCAGCAGCACTGGTAAGACACGGTGCGAATGCAGTTATGACCAAATGGATAAACAACATGTTGAGCCAGAGGGTCATAAAACTTGGGACAGGCGAGACACAGCAGGCACTAGTGGCGAAGGGATGCCCCCAAGGGGGAGTTCTATCGCCACTTCTATGGAACCTAGTGGTGAACGACCTCATAGCAACATTAAACAACAATCACTACTACACAATCGGCTATGCTGACGACATAGTGATACTAACGAGCGGCAACCACTCAGGTACGGTATGCGATGTCACCCGCTCTGCACTAGCCATCGTGGAGCGCTGGTGCGTCAACAACGAACTCACAGTCAATCCCCGCAAGACGGAGCTGGTAATGTTCACCAACAAACGCAATTTGGGAAACTACCACCTTCCCAAACTGTTCAATACAGAACTCCAACTATCTTCAGAGGTAAAGTATCTAGGGGTAATTCTTGACAACAAACTGAATTGGAGTAATCACCTAAATGGCAAAATTGATAAAGCTACAGTCGCGTTCTGGCAGTGTCGTAGAATGGTGGGTAGAACCTGGGGATTAACTCCCAGGCTAACTCTATGGCTGTACCAGGCAGTGATAAGACCAATAATAAGCTACGGTGCGATAGTATGGTGGCCACGCACCAAACTATCCACAGTGGAGGCTAGACTACAACGACTCCAGAGGTTAGCCTGTATGGCAACAACGGGCTGCATGAGGACAACACCAACCGCGGCCCTGGAAGCCTTACTGGGCCTCCCGCCGCTGCACCTCTTTATACAACAAGAAGCGCTGGCTGCGGCGGTACGTCTCAAAAAATCTAATCTCTGGAGACCGCCTAGGGTGCCACACACCGAAATCCTCTACGAGGCCATAGGTAAGGAACCGCTTATAGAAGCGGTGACTGACAGGATACCCAAGCAGTACGTCTTCGACAAGAAATACAAAATACAACTACACGAAGAACCCCATGAAGGACTCAACCCAAGGGAGCTGAGAATCTTCACGGACGGATCAAAAACAAGGTCAGGCACTGGCGCTGGGGTTTTCTCAGAGGACCTGAACATACACATCTCGACACCACTTGGTGCCCATAACACAGTCTTCCAGGCGGAATGTATGGGCATTATAATGGCAGCACACGCAATCGTCTCAAGGGAAGTAATGGACTACCCCATCCGCATACTCTCTGATAGTCGATCAGTACTACAAGCTCTACAAAGTTATACTCTCACTTCAGGGCTAATCTACGAATGTCACAAAGCTCTGTCAGAGGTATGTACCACCAATGGTGTAACTCTGCAGTGGATTAAAGGACACAGCAACTCACGAGGTAACGATGCAGCCGACATCTTGGCGAGAGGTGGCTCGGAACTGAAGGTGGCAGGACCTGAGCCAATCCTACCTCTGCCATATGCCTGGCTCCGGAACACGCTGCGACACAACACCAAGGTAAAACACCAACAATACTGGTCTAACCTAGGCACCTGCAGGCAGGCGAAGGAAGCCCTCCCGACACTCAACCCCAATCTGTCGCGGAGGCTTCGACAGCTGAAGAGACCACAGCTCCGGCTTATAGCTGGGGCAATAACTGGACACGCCTCATTTAACAAGCACCTACTAACCATACGTGTTACAGATAGCCCCCTCTGCAGAGCATGCATGGAGGCAGAGGAGACAGCCGCCCACGTCATTCTTGAATGCCCAGGGGTGGCAAAATACCGGGCACAACACCTCGGCTCACCGGGGTCTCTCCCAGAAGTCGTCGGCAACGTCAAGGGTCTGCTAGGCTTCTTGGTAGAGCTGGGTTGGCAGGAATAGTGCCGCCAACCCATCACGCAAAATAGGCGCAATACTATGACGTCGAGTTGCGGAAACCAAGCCCGCGAAAACCTATAACCTATAACCTATAGGTACCACAATTACAACCAATTTAAGTAAATGTCGAGAGTTGGCATTGACCCTAGAAAATTTGGTATTCGAAAATAAAATCATGAATACCTACTGTTTTTTCTAACCTAACACTCCGCACCGTTGACACAGAATAAAATAATAGTACTAGGTACGGAAGACTCACTCTCTAACAAAACGCGTCTGTTACGATCAGCACAGATATGGCCGCCAGGTGGCGACAGCGCCACGCGCGGCTTATGGCTTTCCCCAAAATTGGGGTCGAACGGATGTACTTTTAGCTACCTGTAGCAAAGCGACGAAATCGCGGAGTGAGCCACGCCTGCCGTTGAGCAACTCTATACACCGACAGGAACACAACACTATGAGTGAGCAGAGTGAGGTCTAGTGTTATTTGGCTGTGGTTTTCTGAAAGCTTTAGGTACTTCCCCAGTTAGGCTCTGCTCTAGACCTGGAATAACATCCGCTGTACTGTGACCTACCAAACAAAGCGAGATGACATCCACATGCTCATACCTCTCTTCTGTACGTAGTTGAAGGACATACCCGGGTCCATATATTATGGGCCCGATTCGGATTTTGAAATAGACATCTATTAGATATCTTTTAGACATCACCAAGATACGATGATAACCTGTCAAATTTGACATTTGCGCGATTCTGGAGATACTCTTGAACGATTTCCTCAGGATATGACTTATAGATCCAATTCACATTTAATAGATATCTTACGCTATCTAACGTAAAAGTGACATTGGATGCCCGAATTGCGCTGCAAAAGAGAACTAGTTGATATCTAAACTACAACGTATCGAGAGTACGTGTCGTCTCTTGTGAATATCTTGAAGTTCGAATACGGCAGTATGTTGGGATTCAGGCAGGGTTGCTGGATATTTTTTTAAGCACCCAAATTATAGTTCGTTTTTTTTAGCATTAGAAAGAACTCCGCAGAAGCAAGCGTGCAGTTTCTATCAGGCTCGTTAATTGTTAATAATTATTGAATTATCTAATGTAGCATGGTCAATACATATAATTTACTTCAAATTGTTACCGCTAAAAGTGCCAGGTTTAGAACCACAAGCGAACTTCTGCGAAGTTCTTTCTAATGCTAAAAAAAACGGACTATAAGTATATTCATTCATACATATAATCACGCCTATTTCCCGGAGGTGTAGGCAGAGACCACGGATTTCCACTTGCTACGATCCTGACATACCTCTTTCGCTTCCTTCACTTTCATAACATTCCTCATACATAAAAGAAGTACAACAAGCCTACAGGCATTCTCTACTAGTCAAACATAATCATATACCATTTTCCGGGTCCAGCTCTCGGTTTGCAAGTTACTAGAATAGGAACTGTCTAGTGCAACTAAATCAAACGTTTAATTTAATTAAGTAGCTATCTTAATTATGGCCGCCTTGTTGGTCTGTGGCTATTCAAAGCGGAGTGCCAAATATAGACATTAACAGTTATGGCGGAGATATAGGAAATGTGCGTAAGGACAAATTTATAATGTTTATTGAATATTTAAATTGATAAAAGGATAATTAATAAAAAAAAATTTTTGGTATAAGATTCTATCAGTGACTGTACTTTTCTTTCAGCAGACAAGTCGAAATACAGTCAGCTTAGACAAACTATAATATTATATAGATTACAGAGTGAAATTTTAACCACCAGTGATACGCTGCGTAGCAACTTTATAGTTATTTACATACCGAACAACTTTGACCATGTGACCAATGCCGAAGGCGTGAAAGCGTTTTTTTGATAGATAACCATATTAAACAATTTTACAGTACATATGGTCCTATTTTCCCGCACTAGTGCGGGAAAGAGCACTTTCTGTGCGTATGTCAAAAGTTTATTAAAGGGCCATATGTACTTAAAACGTTGTACGATACACGTGCGAATAGGTAATTCGCAACTCGTGTCGATTTAAAACACTGCCTTCGTTCGTGTTTTAATTTATCGCCACTCGTTTCGAATTTCCTCTTTTCCGCACTTGTATCGTAAATAACTATTTCTTTATAAAAGCCCATTATACAAGCGGTAGAACACACATCATAGACTAGGAATCCTCTAGACCGAGTTTAGAGCAATTATTTCATGCTACCGATGATGTCGAAAATGCGGGGGTGCGCGGGACGAGGTGAGCGAAGTGCCGTGCCGTGATTGGTCCGTTCAAAGACACGGACGTCACACAAAGACACTTTCGACTCGAACACGGAGTAAAACTACCGTATGCGTGGCGGAGGGGGTAGCGCTACTATGCTCATTACATTTAAGTCAGTCTGGAGGATGTCTTGTCTGTGACACACATCAACCGATTCAATCTCATTATGCTAAATTTGAACCGAGCACTGGACTCTTATTCATTCGCCGATCAATTATATTGATTTATTCTTATTCGTAATGCTTATTCTATTAATCTGATAAAATCTGTAGATATTGAGATATCTGCAGTCCCTTTCTAGTAGTCGACTTACTTAATTTATGACCTCAAAAACGGAACCTTAGAGCAATCGTAAATATTTGACTAAAGCGCAGTTCGGATTGTTTACCTTCTCACAGATAGGTAAATTAAAATAACTGCGAATCTGGAATTCATGATATCACTACACCTTAAAAGTCACCCGCCCCGTCTGCCTGTTTGTGTGTTTGTATGTTCGCGATTAACTCAAAAATTACGGAACGGATTTTCATGCGCTCACCTATCGATAGAGTGATTCTTGAGGAAGGTTTAGGTGTATAATTTGTACGGACGGACTTAATGCCTAAACGCATTCTCTACCAGTCAATCATAGGTAGGGTTGCCATACGTCCCGTATATACGGGACTGTCACCGTATTTAAGTATCACATCCCGTATTTTTCTTCTTCTTCTTCTCCGTCGAATTACTCTTGACAGAGCAGTCGTGGTCACGTTGAACGACGAACGATTCTACGCCAGTTCTCCCTGGCAGATGCTTCTCTGGCACATGTGTTAAGTGGGGTGTTGGTAAGGGCTTTTATCTGATCCGTCCAACGCATTGGGGAACGTCCTCTTGACCTACAGCCATTGACCCGTCCCTGGACAACAAGTCTCTCCATGGCCTGCTCTCCACGTCGCGTCACATGTCCGAAGTATCTGAGGATACGCGCTCTGACCGTAGCTGAGAGCCTCTCTTTCACCTTAAGTTCTTCAAGTATGGAGACGTTTGTACGGTGTTGTGTCCAAGATACTCGCAGCATTCGTCTCCAACACCACATTTCGAGTGCGTCGATTCTTTGTCTCTCTCGCTCCTTCACTGTCCATGTCTCAGCACCATACAGTAATATAGGGAATACGAGAGACCGCACTAATTGGACTTTGGTGGCTTTGGTGATATTTCTGTCCTGCCATATCCTCTTCAACTTCTCCATGGCAGATCTTGTAATAGCAATTCGTCTTTTAATTTCATCCGCAGAGCCTCCAGAATTAGTTACAAGTGATCCTAAGTAAATGTAAGACTGTACGACTTCACAATTTGCAATCTCGGTTATATCTGGAGCATTGTTTTGATTTCGATCGACAATCATCATTTTTGTTTTTTTCCGGTTTATTTTAAGGCCAAACTGGAGGCTGGTGCGTTCAACACGGTTTAATAGTTCCGCAATGTTCTCTTTACTCGTTGCTATTAATGTAGTATCATCGGCGTATCGGAGATTTGAAATGTTTTTGCCGCCAATAGGAATACCGTCTGTCCACTCTTCCAGAGCTATTCTCATAATGTGTTCCGTGTAAATATTGAACAGAAGAGGCGACAAAATGCAACCTTGCCTAACTCCTGCCGAAGGATGTAGAGGTTGGGAAGTGACATTATCCACTCTGACTGAAGCAGAGCCATACTCGTAAAGGGACCTGAGGATATGCACCAAGTGCTTCGGTACTTCCATTTCCATGAGGGTCTTCCACAATTGTGGCCA
The DNA here is from genome assembly GCF_963556715.1 of Cydia fagiglandana. NCBI lineage: Eukaryota > Metazoa > Arthropoda > Insecta > Lepidoptera > Tortricidae > Cydia > Cydia fagiglandana. The sequence continues at coordinate 6,311,676 of NC_085953.1, read as the reverse complement.
TCTAACAGAATCAAATGCCTTTTGGAAATCAACAAAGCATATAAAAGTCGGTCTGTTAAATTCCTTTGCTTTCTCTATTATCTGTCTCACGATTAGGATCTGTTCTCGTGTACCTTTGCCCGTATTTTTACTGGTCCCGTTTTTGTCCCGTATTTTGTGGCCCGTGCGAAAGTTTTTGAGGCGCAATATGACCCTCAGGTAAAAAAAGTTTGGAGGCTCCTGCTCTAGAATACCACTGTCCCTTATCAGTTCCGACTAATTATGGCAACCCTAACCATATAGGGCTAAACAGCGACTGAGACTGAGGATGGACTGTACCCACAACACTCTTTATTGAGCTTACTGTGGGGCTAGGTTGATTTGTGTAACGATGACAGCCTATAAAAACGTGACTAACTTAGGCTCGCTCCAGTACGGATATGATGGTCGTATTTGTCTACGTGACAGCGTGATAAAACGGTGTCCGTCTCTTTCTATCCCGCAGAGTTAAAAAGTGACAGTTGTTTTATCACGTGGATAAATGTGGATAAAGCGATCCATAATAGGCTTGCAGATTGACAGTCTTTATTAATTACTTGTATCTGCTGCCATTTTGAATTGTTTCCCATATTTATGTTTACCTTTTAGACGGTGTATTATTTCAAATGTCCTTCACTGTTTTGCATTTCATACCTCCCGGTATCGTGCGTTGACATTTGATAACTATCCATGAATTGCGACATTCTGGAATTATGGGCTTGCTGTCTCGCTCGCGCGTGCTTTTGAACAATGGGCGGGAGAGAGATGGAGCGGCCTTTGATCATGCTGTAACCTGCGCCGGAGTCGATGTGCACTAAGATATAGCGCGCGCACAGTAAACATATTGAGAACAATACGTATGTACCTATTAACAGGACAGATGATCTGAAATAAAATAATAGTAAAATCAGCATAAAAATCAACGTATCAGACTATGCGTCTAAATTAATATTACCGCATAAGTATTGTGATTCTTTAGAATTACATTTTTATATTTATAATGTGGTATTGATCTTTTTTACTGGCAAGCCTTTTTACTCTTTGACGACAGACGTTGGAAATTATTGAATGTCACCGATGTGAATAAGAAGAATACATATAACTTTGCAACTACATATAAACGATTTAACCCTAAGAATGCCAAAAAAATCTGTCAAAGATGCAAGAAAAAATATATTTAGAATACAATAAAACATTTACATCAAAAAAAGAAGAAGGATTGCGTAGCATTACAATAGGTAAACAATATTTTGAACCGGTACTGAACCGGAACCGACCGGTACAAGAGAAATGGTGTAAAACGATTACGGATTGGTACCCCAGAGATGGCAAGAGAAGCAGAGGTCACCAACAGACAAGATGGGAAGACGACCTAAAACTCACGGTTGGACATCACTGGAGAAGGGTTGCACGTGACAGGTCCTTATGGAAAATGTTAGAGGAGGCCTATGCCAAGAGGCAAACTGAGCTTCGAGACATACTATAATAAACAAGAATATGTCTAGTACTCACACAAAACAGAGAAGTTCAATAAAAAGGCTTATCATCATTATCATCATCATCAAGCTGCTTGTAGCGACACTATTTCTGGGCCAAATAGAGTAGGGCTCGCGGTCGAGTCCGTGTTTCGTTTACACGTTTCGAATACCCGTTTCCGAATAACACGTACACGGTTTTCTGGCCCGTTTCGCACGTGTAATTAAGAAACGTGTAATTGAGATCCGTCTCCACGGATAAACGGGTATTCGAAGAAACGGATCTTATTTACCCGTGGCTACGGACACGTCCTTGACGAGTAGTGAAGGAACGAGCCGGCGCGGCGTACTTAAGAGCTACAAATAAATAGACAAAAGATTCATGACGAGTTTCCGTCATATCTAACCTTATTCCGTGGTCCATAGAGTCGAAATTCAACAAACGGTTTAAATACTCGTAACCCTTTTCTGAGCAGGTAGTTTTTGCTTGCAATGTTGCAATACGAGTAGAAAATTAGAAATACAGTATACCTATGCTACTTATCAAAATAGTATTTTGTATAAGACTTCAAATACTAATGGGTCAATTTCTGAACACAATTTTTTTTCTGTCCGTGATGAAAATCGCGGGTTAGCATCAGATAATACTTACCATGTTTTTTTTACATAAAGAAGCCACACTTTCACACCGGGTTCCATATGAATTCACTGATTAATTGGTTTTTAAAGTACACTTAAAAATACCTAAAGGCTCAAATTACTACTCCCGTGCCCTGTCCGGAATCTACTTTTGAGCATAATGAAAAATCCTACGAAAAATTCTACATTAGTATCACTAATTTAGTGTCAAATACTTAAACTAGATGATATTTACTATCACTGAGCACATACACTATTAACTGCATTGTGGTAAATAACTCGTGATCGAAGTTTAAATTTTGTCCGAGCGCGCGAGTACAATTTCGTCGGCAAAACTCAAAGGGCTCTGACAGCCGACGTCTGTATCTGAACCGCCTCGTGTCCCGCCTCACCTGTACTGGCAGTATTCGGCTGACTCTCAAAGCAAGTGGATGTACGTCAAGCCGCGGCGTGTTCGAGCAAATCGCATAAGTATTTGGGAATCCGGGTGGGCGACAATTTTTTTCTAATTTCGATGCCCCTTATAAATTTTATTTCCCACATAGCTTTTCAATAACAATTGTCATATTTAGGAGCCCTTTATGTATCTTTATGTAAGCGATAACATAGCAGTTTGGTTAAACACGATTTAAATTTTTGGCGAATTTTTTTATTACGAATTCTAATTTCCGTGCCCTAATTCCCATGGAATATTTACCTAAAACAGCTGATTAAGTGGCACGGGAATTAGAAAGTATTACATTTATTGTCAACAAAATTTTAATTGGGGGCACTGTAAGTTAATTGGCAACGTTTACGTCATATTATTATTACATATATATATATATTATAAGCATATATATTATAAGTAATAATAATATGACGTATATCTTTATTATTTTACATTTAAGGAAATCTTAAAGAATGCACAAAAATCTGTGAACGGTTTTTTAGTATAAGTACTATAGTACTTACTTACAGGGTGGACCCGAATAACCCGGGCAATTTTAATACGTAAGGTAAGGTGGGGTAAGTAAGACGACACTGGGGTAAGACTATCACTAGTATGGAATCCTCGTACTGTTAGTTTTGCGCCACCTTACCTTATTCATTGATCATATTCATCATCACCATTATTTAAGAGCTATGCTCTTGTCGGTGGAGTAATCGCCACTTCTTTTTGCTGGGCCAGCCTTTTAACTCCCTCGTACGACACGACAGAAACTTTTTCTTTTATTTGGCTGAGATATGTGAGCCTGATCATATTATAACATTAAAATAATATATAAACATAAAACTATTTTTGGAGTTATTACATATTATAATACCTGTACCTAAGGTTACATGAAACAAAATGAATCAAAGGACCCCGCAGCAAACATAGGGAAAAAGTGGTTTCAGTTAAATCTCACGAAATTTTAGTATGATGTTAATTTGGCTCTCCTGATTATTTTTTTGTATGGGCACAACTCTCTCATATGTATACTTACAGAAATAATCTTTTCCCAGAAAACCCTCTTATATGTGATCAAATTTCATCGAAATCGTTAGAGCCGTTTCCCAGATCCCCGAAATATATTCAAGAATTGCTCGTTTAATAGATTAGTTGTTATAAATTAGCTTTTCTAATAGGTACAAGAAAAATTAAATATATCCTATTCTTACTACCTATTTTATAAATGCGAAAGTATCTCTGTCTGTCTCTCTGTTATCTCGTCACACTTAAGCCGCTGAAACAATATCATCTTGATGATACATATTTGGCATGGAGATAGTTTGAGGCCTGGGGAAGGACAAAGGATCTGGGGGCACGGCAGTGCCGCCGCCAAGTCGAGCAAAACAAAGTGGCACGGCCGTACCATCAAATCTCAGTAACATTCTATCTAAATAACATTTAATTTGAGCATGTAGTCTAAGAATTAATACACTTTAAAATCCCTTAGTTTTGTCACTGGCACAATCACTCACAATCAATATTATTTTAAGGTACTTCTAGCATACCCACAAGTTCCAAATTTGAAACGTAATTAGGTTTTAGCTTTTTAAGCCAATAAAAATCTAATAATACTGCAATATTAGTCACGTTCTAAAGATAAGTGCATAAATTAGCCATGGGGGTTTTTTTATGAATTTTTTTTTTAGGAAGATTATGATATTTTTGAGAAATTACTTAACCAACCTACACTTTGAAGATTTTCCCGCAGGGCAGGGACACCCCGTATACCTATGTGTAAAGTAAGGCGGGGTAAGACTAACTTAGTTTATTTTTATCGGAACAAGACTAACAGTATGAGGATTCCATACAAGTGATAGTCTTACCCCGCCTTACCTCATATGTGTTCTAACAATTTTTTGGGTTATTAATTTATGAAGGCACTGCATATTCGATTTCTTCTGATTAACTTACACAATAACTTCTTCTCACTGTGCCCCTATTTATTTCTTATTATCATTTCCTATACGGCCATATACCAGATCATACACCTTGTACCTATCTACATGCAGATACATAATGACACTTTTTGTATGTAAGCCGGACAAGTTTACGAAACTACTCAAAGTATTGTTTTGAAATATGTACATTTTACTAAGAAAGAGAGATTAGTTGCCATTAAAATAAAGGAAACGATTAGTCAAATACGTGGTTTTTAGTGTATCATACTTTCGTAGATTTGTCGTTCGATACTAAAATTAAAGAAGGTAAATATGTTCGATGCTACTTCAGTATGGTTGCAGTATATTATTGTAGATTAAAATATACATAAATAATAGTTTTAAGTACCAAAATAAGTTAAGAAAACAATTCCCGTGCCGTGTTCTAATTTCCGTCCTAGTAAAATCTAATTTCCATGGACACACTAATTCCCGTGCCCTGACCAAAATTTTAAATTGAAATAACTTTTATAGTTTTATGAATATTTTTATCCCATAAGAAAATTAATGTTTATTATATTTTTTATCAAATTCTCAGCATATTTTTTTTTGTGTAATGTTGGTATTTCAAAATTCCATGGGAATTAGACAAAAATGCTCGTTTGGTGAAATTGACCCTAATACTTTATGGTTTATTATTAATAAATCATTTGCTTCGATATATTTGCTTCTTTAATTTTAGCCGCTGCATTTGTTACAATTTCATATATGTATAGACAGGTTCTCCTTAGTACACCGACATAAAGCTTAGAATTGGCTATAGCAGGTCTGATAACGATTTGGGATGCTACTTGTTTTCGGCGATATCAGACAAAAGGGTATTGGAAAACAACACGTTGAATGGAACACCACCGGCCGGCATTTATTACCTGAGCACTAGTGTGAAAGTGACCCAAGTGAACATGAATGATTACCAATTTTGAGATCTATCTTAATGTATTTAACAATATAATTGCAAGGTAACCAAGGTAGCATGTTTTCAAAGTTCTCGCGTGAATTCCTGAGTTTCAAATGCCGCTTTTGTGTACTTTTTTTTGCATCGTTGGTGGATTTGCTGTTCTCACGCAACAGTTAGGTAATTGATAAAAATAACAAATGACCACAAAGTAGTAGTAGGTGCATCTATCTGCACACCTATTCTTCGCGAAACTATATAACTTACACCATTATAGGTATATAAAATGTGTTTCTTTGATTGAAATGTAATATGTAATGAAATTAGCTTAAAAGCAATAATAGTACAAAAATGAAGGTTCTAAACTAGGGACGGGTAGGTTTAAAATTAAAAATAGTAGACTATATAGAATAGGGGGTGTCCCTATCTATACAGGGTGTAATTTTTTACGTGATACAAAATATGTTTTTCTAACTCCATAAACAACTAGCAATTGAATGCTCCTACTCTCGTTGAAATCAGACCATTTTATTTTTAATTTTTTTCGTGATATTTTTTGTACTTTTAAAGGATATTATGATATTAAAACAGCTTTAAAATGTAAAGTGAACTAAATTACTTTTCAAAGTAGCGTAAATCACAAGTCATTAAACATTTTTTGTGATTTATGCTACTTTGAAAAGTAATTTAGTTCACTTTACATTTTAAATATCTTATAAAGCTGTTTAATATCCTAATATCCTTTAAAAGTACAAAATATATCACGAAAAATAATTAAAAAATTAAAAAAAAAAATTGTATAGTCTACTATTTTTAATTTTAAACCTACCCGTCCCTAGTTTAGAACCTTCATTTTTGTACTATTATTGCTTTTAAGCTAAATTCATATATTGTATAAACTGAAATAAATGTCATATACTAAGAAAAAGTTATATTTCCTGGAAATAATTTAATTTGTTCAAATACTTCATAGTATATATTGTATAGTTGGCTAAATATGATATATTAACACATGTGTTAAAACTGTTATAAAAATCATTAAAAAAAATTCTTACGCCAAACGAGTTCATCTGAAGTTAACATTCAATACTAGACCTTGCATACCCAGACCTAGAGCATTGATTGGCTCAAACTGTTTCGGATCCGTTCGGGCCGGTGTTAAGTACCCGTGTAAACGGAGATACGTATCTGAGAAACGTTTCTTGGGAACGTATCTTGGATACGTATCCGGATCCCGGCGGTTCCGTGTAAACCGTGTTCTTAGCACCGCCGGTCTTAAGAACACGGATATTCGTTTCGGCGTGTAACACGGATACCGGGAGCCCTAAAATAGAGTCTTTTCAGAACCCCTAGTGTAAATTTCATTCGATAGCGTGACGTGCGTTCGCGTTTGCGTTATGTTATGTCTATTTTTTGTATAGAATTTTTACAACGCGCTAAGCGGGACATTTTGGAAACTTGAAATCCCATAAAAAAGGCCACTTATTAGCAAACGCGTAACGTAACGGCGCGATTTAGGAAATTAATTAAATTTACACTAGGGGTAAAGAATTTAAGTTAATTTATATATTACTTACGCAGTACGCTGCACAATCTGTGTACTGTGCCGTCGGCCGCAATTGTAATGCAAAGCAAGTCGTTAGCTAAATGCGGTTTAAATATTCCTGATTGACATCTGTCTACCTCCCGCACGTAATGATATGTCTGCTAATGAAGCATAAGGGTACAGTCACCTGCAATAATATGTCAGCGAAGGCCGCAAAAATATCTGACACGATCTTATTTGTAGAGCCATAAAAGCGTGTCACATATTTTTGCGGCCTTCTAACACGCGTATTCGGGAAACGAGATAATCACAAAACCTAGAAACGATATAGAGATCAATAAGATTTACATTAGATATCGACTAGATGTGACTTGGATATCTAAGTCATAACTTGTCGAAATCGTTCAAGAGGACCTCCAGAATCGCGGAAACGTCAAATTTGACATATCTATCTTGTCGAAATCGTTCAAGAGGACCTCCAGAATCGCGGAAACGTCAAACTTGACATATTTATCTTACAAATATCTTTAAATTATCCATATCGTAACTTGTTGAGGTCTAGTAGAGATCTAATACATTTTCAGAATCGAGCCGTAAAAGTAACATATTATTGCAGGTACGTATATCTGAACACGCACTCTAACGTCTTGACAATAGAGCCGTGTTCAGATATTTGTGAGCGCCTCGGACGCTCCGATGTATCTGATGGCGACTGTACCAGTTTGTCACTTGGCAAAGGGAACTAGAGAGCCTACCAAGAGAATCGAAATTTCGTTATTGCTCGAAAATGCAAGTGATAGTCAGATAACGAAATTTCGATTTTCGCGTTTCGCGGTAGGCCCTTCAGAGCAGTCATTATGAAGAGTTCTTGTATGTAAAGTAGCTTAAAAAGCTGAAAAGGTTGAAGAAAATCCGAATGCAGAACCGACTCAAAATCACATAACTATAGCCTGAATCGGAGACATATGTGCACATCTATATTGCCAAAGCAAGTGACCCAACTACCGTTCTCGTCGGTAAGTTTCTTTGTGCAAAGTAGTTTCTGCCATCTTGTGGGCTACATCGGAAGTATAAACAACACATTTACGCCTCGCACCAAAAATCGGCTCCTATCCTGCCCCCTATAGTTCATGCACGGGGCCTAGAGTGAAGTGGCGCTTGAAACCGTCATTTACGGTGATTTGAGCCTGGGGCCTCTACTTTCATTTAGGTAATGTCAGTACCTACCTGACATAAACTTACAAACGTCAGAAGCGTGGGTTTTCGTATGTTTTCTGCCTAAAGCCAAGAAAGAAAAGGAAAGAACTCCTATAATTTCTTAGTAAGTTAAGTCCTTTTTCGCAAGCCGGTTATATCTATTGTTCCCAAATGAGCTCAGGAGCTGGTTCATAATTTAACACTAGCAATAATATTAATCTTCAAATTTACAATGGACCTTTTTTACTAGGGAATAAAGTGCAAAATTGTGTGCAGTTTATGCATGAATGTTGTTTTTCTATTATGTGTGTATATTGTGGTTTTATTGTTATGTTTGTATTGTGCATTTGTCAGTTGTTGGCAGGTCGATTAAGGTAAGCTGAAATTATGATAATTATTGTGAAATATTGGACTAACTGGTTTTGTACGGGACAAAGCATATTGTTATAACTCTTCTGGTATAATAGGGTATTGATTTGCATATTAATTAGGTATTACTACTAAATAATCAATCGCCAGATACAGTCAACAGCAGAAGTAGGTAATTGAGGTGGTTAGCAACAAGTTGTAAAAAAATTTTAACATTTCACCTACTTTTGTACCAGAGATGATTACATTATTTACATTGATTGAATTTCTATTTACCGGTGACTCTGTGAGCTGTAAACCTGGCCAACCCCATAGCCTTACCATTTTTTTATCCTAAAACTTCCGAAGTATTGAAAAATGCCTGGAGCGACAAAAAAATGTATATATCTAGGTACCTATTAAACATGCTTATAAATGTCCATAAGAATCGGTTGAGAAATGCTATCTGTAGAGGAGAACATCCGGACAAACCTACAGGCACCTGCAATAATATATTACATAACGAAGGCCGCAAAAATATCTGACACGATCTTATTTGTAGCGCAATAAGAGCGCGTCATATATTTCTGAAGCCTTCGTTGTGTAACATATTATTGCACGTGACTGTACAATAGAATTTCACTTTAAAGAAACAAGTGTTTTAGCAAACCTTTTTATGAATCCATTAATTTTTATAAAGCGTTCTCGTCACAAATCGTACGAGTTAGCACCGTGTAAACGCCTTCACGGCATTGGCGACGCTTACGCGACGCAACGCGATAGTGCGCGATAACGCGACTAACGGTGTAGGGGTGTCGGACAAGGAACCATGCATTCCTACGTGCATTCGTATGTTGTTGTTATTAACTACTTTTATTTATTTAAACTTTATTGCACAACTTAATTACTGCTGTGGCGCATCGACCCAAAGTGGATCTTGGCCTCCGACGCCAAAGACCGCCATGCTACTCTGTCCAAAGCTGTAAGTCGTAAGCCGTTTATTGCACAAATAAAGAAAAATTTACAAAGAGCGGACTTATGGTAACATTCCATTTTTAACCGTAGCTACACTACCGGTACTGAACGCGTCGCTGTCATTGTCAATTTCCATAGTAAAATGAACAGTATTGCAGCTGTCGTTGGATTGGAAATGGACTAGCTGTCACCTTTAGTCAGCAGCAGTCAACCATTGGGTCAAACGGAGACATAAATGTTGGTGCAGTAGAGATTCATAAATTATAAAGAGAAATTAAACTTAGGCGTTGTTTTAAAAACTACTTCGGTACTCAATTAATTATTATTTTAAAAACGAAGAATTTTTAAAACCAAGTGAATTTCTTTAAACGAACAATGGGTCAGAATACACATTTATCATCAAATACCGTTACACAAGACGGACACTTACAAATCAAATGTAAAATAACACGTCTAAAGCATCGAAGCTGACAGTAAGTTAGAAAGTTTAAATCCAAATCCAATTTGACTGTTCCCTGAATATTTCACAGGTTTCCCGCCACTCACAATTAGGTGGCAAAGTAAGATTGACCTGTACGCACAGACAAAACATCCTCTAGACTGAGCATAGTCGCCCTACCCCCTCTGCCACGCATACGGTAATTTTACTCCATGTTCGAAAGTGTCTTTGTGTCACGTCCGTGTCTTTGAACGGACCAATCACGGCACGGGACTTCGCTCACCTCGTCCCGCGAACCCTGCATTTTTGGCATCATCGGTTGCATGAAATAATTGCTCTAAACTCGGTCTAGAGTATTCCTAGTCTATGCCCGTACGTACTCGATAATGTAATTAAAATGTCAAAACGTACTTAAAAATCTACTAGTTGAAGTCAGTACTTTTTAGAAATGGAACTTTAAAATAATACTTAGACTTTATAAAAGTTTACTTCGATTTTAGAAATTATTTGTGATAGACATTGTGTTTGAAAGTTAGTGTTAAGTAATCAGTTTCTAATATTGGAAAGGGCAAATGAAAAACAATTAAGAACTAAAGAAGAAAAGAAAAGCAACAAAGGCCCGTGAATATACACCAACCTTACAGACTATATACAATATACATACATACTTACATAGGTACAATGAAATCATTCCGCATCAATCCGCAGCAATGAACTATTTTGTCACCATAATGATTTTTTGTCCAATGGCACAGAATAAATAATACATAGTACTAGGTACAGAAGACTCACTCTCTAACAAAACGCGTCTGTTACGATCAGCACAGATATGGCCGCTAGGTGACGACATAGGGCGCCGGCCTGGGCGTGCTGCTGGCGCAGCGCTTGTCGCAGGGCGTCGTCAACCACTGTCACCCGGGCGCCTCTGTCGATCGTTTGATCGAATCTATTTCTGCGGGCGAGTTTGACCGCGACTCGACGCTTGTAGTTTTATTAGGGAATAGTTTAGACTGTACTAAGCGAGATATCTTAAAATTATCCGCTACGCTGTCGGCGATTGACCGGGGAGAGGTTGCTAAAATAATTATCTGTGCGCTCCCTTATAGAATGTCGAGCAAGGTCAATAAGAGGGTATTTCATTACAATTCTTTATTGTATAACCTTTCCTTGTACAGTAGTACGATTTCGTATTTTGATACGAATAAATTTATAGAAGATTTTGTTATGCCCCATAAGAGGACCTACCTACCGAGAAGATGTCTTGTAGAGTGTGCTAACCTGTTAGCATATAATATTGAAGACCCCGTCGAGGCTAGCACGGCGTCTAATAGCCTTAAGTCGCGTAGTATTTTAAGCCTTGGTAGCGTAGGGTTTGAGATGGAGCCGCCTGGTGATTTGAATTTAAACTAATCGCTACGACAACGTGTGCACCAGCCGGCTCCGTTCATATTGATCACTGTGATGCTAGTATGTTTGGTAAAACCAATTTATTGAACTTAGTTCATCAAAATATCCAAGGATTTACCTGTAAGGAACACGAAATTGATTTGTTTATACAGTATTCGAATATTGACATTCTCTGTATAACTGAGCACTGGCTTAAAGGTCATGAATTTATGTTTAATTTCAATAATCATAGTATAGTAAGTTCATTTTTTAGGAGATCTTGCAATCGCGGCGGGTCATTGATAATGGTAAAACATAATTTAAAAAGTAAGGAGCGTAAAGACATTGTTGACATGTCTGTGGAACGCCTTATAGAACTTTCTTGTGTTGAATTGGAACAATTTATAATTATATGCGTGTACAGGCCCCCATCGGCAGACTATAACTTATTCGAATCGGTCATAGATGAAGTACTTAGTAGTGTTTTTGGAAGTCATAAAAAAATAATTGTATGTGGTGATTTCAATATTAATTTGCTAGAAAATTCGCCATTATGTGGAAGGTTACTAAATACTTTTAAATCCTTCAATTTAGTCAATTTATTTTGTGAACCCACTCGAGTCACAGCAACCAGTGCTACATGTATAGATAACATCTTTAGTAATAATGACGCGATTAGTAAATCTGTTATTAACAACCTAAGTTCTGACCACTGTGGACTAAAAGCTTCTTTCAGCGGGAAAACTGAAGAAATTCCTCAAGACACTTTGTGTAGGCCGATTTCCGAAAGTCGCCTAGGTTTATTCAATCGTAATATTACTAAACAATTATGTTGTCTTTCATGTACCCAGGAAAACCCTGACTGTTTGAGTTCCGAGTTGTTTAATTGTATTAAAAAGGAATTTGATGCCTGTTTCATTCAGAAAAAGGTGCAAGGCAAGGCTAAGACTAAATTTAGCGACTGGGCTACACCGGATATTCACGAGAAAAGACGCCGGCTCTACGACTTATATGATTTAAAGGCAACTGATAAAAGCCCGGAATTTCTAGAGTACGTCAAAAATTATTCTAAATCTTTTAAAATGTTGTGTGTCGCCGCTAAAGCCGATTATTTGTCGAAAAAGATCCTAAATTCCAGCGATAAAGTCAAAACTGTATGGCAAGTTATCAGTAATGAAACTGGAAAACGTAAACTGAAGGATCCGCACTACAACCTACGAATTGCTGACACTTTAGTAAGTTCCGACCGTGAAGTAGCAGATCATTTTGAGCGGTTTTTCTCGAATATCCCGGTAGAAACAACAAGATCCCTTAATTCATCGCCAGACGTCGCTGAAGAAATTTTGAAGACAAATGTGGCAGAATGTACAGAAATCTTCAAATTTTCGTATGTCTCATCGAATATAGTTCTTAAGACTTTTAGGTCTTTAAATTTAAAGAAAACAGAAGATCTTTGGGGCCTGTCTGTCAAAGTATTAGATTCCATCATTGAGTCAATTACACCATACTTAGCTGAGATTTTCAACAGATGCATTGATGCTGGAATTTTTCCAGATATTATGAAACATAGCAAAATTATCCCTCTGTTTAAATCAGGAACGAGAACAGATCCCACGAACTTTAGACCGATTTCAATACTACCGGCATTAAGCAAAGTGTTCGAGAAACTTATTCTGAATCAACTATTGTCACATTTCAACAGAAACAAACTGCTTGATAGCAATCAATTTGGTTTCACCAAAGGTCGATCAACTACTGACGCCGGTGCGGTACTTCTAAAACACATCTTTGATGCTTGGGAAAAAGCTCAAGATGCTGTTGGAATTTTCTGTGATCTGTCAAAGGCATTTGATTGCGTTGATCACGAAAATTTAAAGAGAAAATTAAGCCGCTATGGGATAAAAGCTAGTGCCCTTGACCTGGTCTCATCGTACCTTTCGGATAGAACTCAGCGAGTAGTTATTAATGGAACTCAATCGGCGGGGTCCCCGGTAGCCCTCGGAGTGCCTCAAGGTTCAATTCTTGGCCCCTTCCTGTTTTTGGTATACATTAATGACTTACCAAAAGTTGTGCAAGATAGACATGATATAGTGTTATTTGCAGATGACACTTCCCTTATATTTAAAGTGGACAGAAAGGAAAATAGCTTCGAGAGCATTAATGACGCGCTATCTACCATTGTAAACTGGTTTACGGCAAACAATTTGCTTTTGAACGCCAAGAAAACCAAATGCATCAAGTTTACGCTACCTAACGTCAAGCAGGTAAATAACAGCAAGATTAAAATAAAAGGTGATACGCTGGAATTTGAGGACCGAACTGTTTTCCTGGGAGTCACTTTAGACTCCAAACTGCAATGGCATGCACATATAGGCACTCTAGCCGGAAAACTTAGTTCAGCAGCCTATGCAGTGAGGAGAATCAAACAGCTGACAAACGTAGAGACGGCCAGGCTGGTATACTATAGTTACTTCCATAGTGTTATGTCTTATGGAATTCTGTTGTGGGGAAAAGCGGCAGATATTCAGACAATATTTGTGCTGCAAAAACGAGCTGTACGTTCCATCTATGGACTGGGCGCTCGAGTATCCCTAAGAGAGAAATTCAAAGAAGTTAACATTCTTACCGTTGCATCTCAATACATACTAGAGAATATTATGTATGTTCGGAAAAACATCCACGAATTCAAGGTTAACAGTGATATCCATAACTATAACACTAGAAACAAACATAAACTTGCTGTGCCCGCCCACCGCCTCCGTAAGGTTAGTACGTCTTTCGTCGGGAACTGTACACGTTTTTATAACAAAGTCCCCACTGATGTAGTGAATTTACCACTTCACAAATTTAAGTCGCACATTAAGCACTCCTTGTTACGTAAGGCGTACTACACTGTAAATGATTTTATAAACGATAGAGATGCTTTTAAGCCGGTAGCTTGATTGGTTTCATTAGTATAATAAGAATTAAATAAATATTGTTTTTTTTTTTACACTGAATTAAATATGCTAGTGTCCAGTAGAATTGACACATGAGACAATGATGTTCTCGCTTGATTATATTGTTTAATTTAATTTTAGTTTTGGACACTTGGAGACCTTATACATCTCTAAGTACATATTTATTTATTTGATTTTTATTTTTGATTGTACATACTTACCTATATTTTTAATGTTTCTGACACTTAGAGACCTTTACATCTCTAAGTCAACTTAGGCTAGTAATTATGTGAAGCTATATTACTGTCTTTTTATGTAACATATGAGCACAAAATGCCGTGTCTTACAGCTACATGTTATTACTATTTTAATATTAATATAGGCCGGTAGCTTGAACATGTCATGCTCGCTTAAAAGTCTTTGCTTACGGTGGCGTTGTTGATCGGGTCGCCACTTTCCCGAATGAAGGTTGAGGGAGGCGATGGCTGAGATACGCGTCATACTCGTGAACGGGTGCTGTTTGTGGAGACTGGTCTGTTAAGCTAACACGAGCTATTATACTTAGTAACTTTTATTAATTAATTACAGTGAGACGCCTCATTCTGTTCTCGTATGTTTCTTTTCTTTGAATGAATGTATTCATTATACAGGATATTGACTCTTGGAGACCCTATACATCTCTAAGGATAACTTGATAAACTATATAATCTTATAGTTCTGACACCTAGAGACATTTACACCTCTAAATATTATAGATTTTTTTTTTGTGTGTGTTTTTTTATCTGTATTTTGTATGTAATTCGACATTAAGAGACCATATACATCTCTTAGTAATTGTAATATGTTAGATTGAATTGTTAGTTTTAATTTATAAAATTGTTGATGTTATTATTTTTGCTTTTATGTAAATTCAATGTTGACGTGTAAAAGTGCCCTTGTGGCCTATTTGCTGAATAAATGTTGATATTTGATATTTGATATTTGATATTTGACAGCGCCACGCGCGGCTTATGGCTTTCCCCAAAATTGGTGTGGAACGGACGTACTTTTAGCTACCTGTAGCAAAACGACGAAATCGCGCCACGCCTGCCAATGGTATAGAATTGAATTCATGATTCCATACGTAGTAACTGCGTTTACCGACATTCAAAACGCGCAATCAAAAAGCTAAACATTGTGTTCATATATTTTAATGAAGCCTTCCATTTGCATTTTAAATTTTTGATTGGATTGGACACCCCTGCTCGCAGATTGTTATCAGGCCTATTTAGGCCTTAGCGGTTGTATGCCATTCTTATAGCTAGTAAGGTTGGGGTCTTTTAAAGAGCGATTGATAAAAAACTTTTTCAAAGAACTAATAGGCTCACACCTTATATTCGGTAAAACATACCTAATTATATATGTAGGTACTTATTGCAATTTTGGCGTTATAGAAGCATGGAAAAACAGCAAATTTCTATAGAACGTGATACTGTAGGCAGCGTCTGGCGTCAACTACAGACCAAGGCTTTAAACACAAGATAAAAACAAAACATGCTGTCGTTTGACGTAAGTAAGCAGCTGTGCAACAATATTAATTTAGTAGTGACGTTCTTAGTATTTTTATGGTACTGTCATATTGTTTGCTAAAAGTTATGAGAAATACCTAAGCATGCCACACTATTGGGTACGAGCTAGCCAGGTGCATGGGGAAGTAAAAGAAAAGACACCGCACGGCCCGAGAAAAATGCACCCTTTCATGTGCTCTTACTACATATTTGACAGATGTCAACGACTCAACGTGCCATGTAACGCTGTCTATTAAGGATTAATATCCGGGAGAACGAGCACTGTTCGGAAAACATAAAAAGCCAAAAATGCGCGTTTTCCCAGAGATAAGACCTAGCTAGATCGATTATTCGCCCCCGGTAACCCACATATAGCTAATTTTATCGAAATCGTTAGAGCCGTTTCTGAGATCCCCGAAATATATAAATAAATATATAAGAATTGCTCTGTTAAAGGTACTACTACTGGACTAGTATGGTCCGGGTCCGGGCCGAGGCTTCCGACACTTCGTTTTCTTTGACAGGTAATCGGTGATCACGTGATGCTTACTACATATATAAAATGTAATGTCTCAAAAGTCACACACAGTGTCAATATATTGCCACGCTACCCTCAAAGCGTGGCCTTAGGTTTAAGCCATTGTAGCCGCTTCGAATCCGCGTAAGACATGTTGCCTCTATATCTACCTCCGCTAGTTTATTTACAGTCTTACTGCCATATTCGAACTTCAAGATATTCACAAGAGACGACACGTACTAGATCCATTCTAGATACCTACGTTATAGTTTGGATACCAACTAGTTCTCTTTTCCAGAGCAATTCGGGCAACCAATGTCACTTTTACGTTAGAAAGAGTAAGATATCTATTAGATGTCAATTGGATCTCTAAGAAGTCATATCCTGTGGAACTCGTTCAAGAGTATCTCCAGAATCGCGCAAATGTCAAATTTGACAGGTTAGATCTTAAACATATCGTTTTCGTATCTTTGTGATGTCTAAAAGATGTCTAATAAATGTCTATTTCAAAATCTGAATCGGGCCCTTAGAACTAGGAGCGATGGGTTCCTATTTAACACGCGTGCAAAGTGAAAGAGCGCGATATCAGTATAAAGGTACTGTTCGGATTCCAACTACACCAGCTACTGTCTACTGCATTGCTGCCGCAAATGTCAAGCACCTGGGCAGCAACATCGATTTCAGTAAGTCGGCAGTAATGTCTCGCTGCAATACTGCTACAGTAATGCTGACGTCTGCATTCTGTGATATGTGTCAGATTAGTGTCAGACAGTTTTTAAGTTTAAACCGTAGTAAGAGCTTCGTCTATATATATTTCTTCGCTGTTCTCAGCAAGGTGTGGATTTCTCTCAGCACCGTCTTAGTGACGATAACAGGAGCAGTGCAGGGCTGCTGCTAAAAGATAAGCTGCGTGTGCATAGAGTTAGCGACGACGGCATCTGGCAATTCAATCCGATAGTTTCACTTAGATATAGCCAAATATGACATATACATTTATGAATATTTGTATGCAGGGGTGCTAAGCTAGTGGTTCGAAGAATACACAAATCTAAGAACTATAATACAAATTTCTTAATTTGTAACTCATTAGTAAAAATCTGTCGTAATCATGTAATAAATCTCTTTTGAGTTACTTATATAGATTGTCAAACAAAAATGAAATATATGGAGTCATTATACTCGCATATAATCTATATTTAACCCTTTATAGGACACACTTAGATTTTTTTAATGAGCCTTTAAAGTGTCCCACTGCTGGGCAAAGCCTCTCCCCCTAGAGATCTATGAATAACCATCAAATAACGTCATATTATTTTATCTTAAATATTCTATTTTTTTAGTAATTCAAATAGGCGATGAAACTAGAATCATGTAATTTTTAGGGTTCCGTACCCAAAGGGTAAAACCCTATTACTTAAGACTCTGCTGTCCGTCCGTCCGTCCGTCCGTCCGTCTGCAACCAGGCAATTTTCACAGATGATGTATTTCTGTTGCCGCTAACTATAACAACAAATACTAAAAACAGAATAAAATAAAGATTTAAGTGGGGCTCCCATACAACAAACGTGATTTTTGACCGAAGTTAAGCAACGTCGGGCGGGGTCAGTACTTGGATGGGTGACCGTTTTTTTTCCTTTTTATGCATTATGGTACGGAACCCTTCGTGCGCGAGTCCGATTCGCACTTGCCCGGTTTTTATTTTAATCTGGACCGTTTAAGGGTTAAGTTTCAGAAACACCCTTTCTGTCGCAGTCAAGTAAACGCTTACAAGCGTCATCCAATCAACATATTTTACGAAGGAATCCGTGAGAAAAGTCACTTATAGTGAATAAGCCCGGCCATAGCTCTATAAATTACCTACGTCGGCTGCGTATTCCGTAATTAGTTAGTTTAATAAGTCAGGGCAGATCTAATATCCACTAGATACCGCTTATAAAAGTCGTGATTATATAAGTAGTGAGAAAAGTCACTAATAGTAAATAAGCCCGGCCATAGCTCTATAAATTACCTACGTCGGCTGAGTATTCCGTAATTAGTTAGTTTAATAAGTCAGGGCAGATCTAATGTCCACTAGATACCGCATATAAAAGACGTGATTATATAAGTAGTGAGAAAAGTCACTAATAGTAAATAAGCCCGGCCATAGCTCTATAAATTACCTACGTCGGCTGAGTATTCCGTAATTAGTTAGTTTAGTAAGTCAGGGCAGATCTAATGTCCACTAGATACCGCTTATAAAAGTCGTGATTATATAAGTAGTGAGAAAAGTCACTAATAGTAAATAAGCCCGGCCATAGCTCTATAAATTACCTACGTCGGCTGAGTATTCCGTAATTAGTTAGTTTAATAAGTCAGGGCAGATCTAATGTCCACTAGATACCGCATATAAAAGACGTGATTATATAAGTAGTGAGAAAAGTCACTAATAGTAAATAAGCCCGGCCATAGCTCTATAAATTACCTACGTCGGCTGAGTATTCCGTAATTAGTTAGTTTAATAAGTCAGGGCAGATCTAATATCCACTAGATACCGCATATAAGATTCGTGATTATAGTGAGAATAGGGTATTTGCCTGACTAATCTAGAGTTTTTCGAATTGTCAAATCGATTAGCTTAGCTACTATCGAATTTATATGAAAGACAGAATACGTGACCAAATAAACAGAACATAATTTAAGGGATCCACTGATTACCAGTCTGCCGGACGATATTGGCCTGTCAGTTAAAAGCAAAATTTGACAGCTCCAAACAACTGACAGGCTGATATCGTCCGGCGAACTGGTAATCTGTGGGCCCCTTTACACCCATTTAGTGGTATACATAGTGCCGTAGCTTTTACTGGTGTAATATTAGTGCATAGTGATCACTACGCATCTCATGCTGAAAGATGCATGACGGTTCCTTCCAATATAGATATTTTGATTGGGCTAAAATATTTCAATGTTACATTTCATTATTTCAATGTTACATTTCATTATTTCAATGTTACATTTCTAAATAAATTGAATACTAACATTTTACGTGACATCTACTCAATGCCAATCATTCTACGCGAGAGTTATAGTTTTCGTAAATGCAGAATCTACGTGAGGCAGTCTTAGTAAGCACTAACTTGCCTTACCTAACTAACCTAACTTAACTTACCTTGTACAAATCAAACGCGCCGACCTCCACATAGCTTTATACTTAGCAGATAAACTTTAACCAATATTGGGATTGAATAAGGCTGTCTATTCATGAGTGCATTCACTGAAAAACAAAAGCTATCTAGACACGCGGCAGTGTGTCAAATTCAGAAGAAGAGAACTGGCGACTCAGCGGCCGTGTGTTATATTACACGAACCATTTGGTACCACTTTTGACCACCGACAACTCTACGTAACTAAAAATCTATTAAACATAAGCTTATGAAATTTACGGCCCAATTCGAACTTTAAGATACGTCAGTTAATAGATCTGAGCGGCTACCGCGAAAACCGAAATTCGCTAATTGCGGGGATCTTTATCTTTTACTCCAATGAAGGCGTAATTAGAGTAACAGAGAAAAATCCCCGCAATTGACGATTTTCGGTATTGGCGGTAGCCCTACTGGAAAAGATATGGATTAGATATGTCAGTGTCAAACAAGTGTCAAAAGCGTCAAACAAAAACGTCACTTTTGACACTTGTTCTTCAAACAAAAACGTCACTTTTGACACTTGTTCTTCAAACAAAAACGTCACTTTTGACACTTGTTCTTCAAACAAAAACGTCACTTTTGACACTTGTTCTTCAAACAAAAACGTCACTTTTGACACTTGTTCTTCAAACAAAAACGTCACTTTTGACACTTGTTCTTCAAACAAAAACGTCACTTTTGACACTTGTTTGACACTGACATAATATATCTAATCTAGGGTCATTGTGCTAGTATTCGTCCGGTGTCAGTTTCCGTCCACTTGACAAAATTTGAATATAAACCTTCATTGCTGCACAAATTTGGACTTATTGCAATCCTTAATATCTAAACAATTTATCTACCTACATAAAAAATATACTTCGCAAGTAGCAAATTATAAATGAAATGTGTTATTTACTAATCCGTCAAGTGGACGGAAACTGACACCGGACGGAAAACGGACGCAATTACCCTATATCGTTTCCATATTATTTGACGTATCTTAAAGTTCGAATATAGCTGTTAGTTCATTTATTAAGGCGAGCCTATAGGTATATACCTACCCTTAAAGGATGACTCACGTTAGACCGGGCCGTATCCGGCTCGGAGCTTCCGGCGCATCGTTTTCTTTGGAAAGCATCACGTGATTAGATCGCCTGTCATGTCATAGAAAAGTAAGCGCCGGAAGCTTCGGCCCGGACACGGCCCGGTCTAACGTTAGTCTTCCTTAAGGCTTACAAGAACCCCAAATTTCATTGATATAGCTCAATTCTTTTGCTGTAAGGCTAAGATGGTCAGCTCTTTATCATTTGTCACCATACCTGTCACGTTCTAACCAATATGTAAGTGCGAAAGTGACGCATGGCATGACAGATGATAAAAATGCGACCATGATACCACTTCTGGTGAAGTCAACAATGACGCATATTCTAAATATTGAACTTGGCTCTCAGTTCTATGTCCGAATATAATCATTTAGGGCACAATCTGTATTGTACCTTAAGGTAAAAATTACGACCCTAAAATTGTATATTTTGTATTTAGGTAGGTACCTACTACCTGCAGTTTTTAAGACTATGAAGTGGCAAGAAAAAATGTATTGGAATGACAGGACAAAATTGCGAAATTTCCAAATGGAAAATTTCGGAAATTTTCATATCTTTATACTTATGGGATTCTTTTGTTGTAACATTTTCCTGAAATGAATTTTTTTCCAAGCCAAGTGTATATCAGACCACTCCTAGTCGCCATTATCATCAACATCATAATACGTCTGTTATCTTTTCAGTCGCAACATGAATGGCAAGCAACTCGCTTTCCCTAGTAGGCCGCGCTGCATTCCTACTACGAGTAGACAAGTAGATAGTTCAACAATAAAGCTGGCTATGCAACGACTAATTATTAACAGACACTATGTTGACAGACTTTCGGTTGGCCCGACTTTGATGTGTCATTGTTTGGTTTATGGCACTGGTTTCGGAATGTGTTTGGTTGTGTCATAATTTTGACATTCCGTTTTGCTACCTAGCCGCCGCCATACAATCGAACTTAGTTTTGTTGCTAAAAATTGTAATACTTACCTACAAAAAATACTAGAGCAAGTACAAGTTTTACATACAAAACTTCGTTTAGCTTTTTTCGTTGTAAAATGTGACTTACTCGTATGTTCATGCCAAAATTTATGTATGATCAAGGAGGGAACAGTGGCTCGGTAGAAAAAGGCCGGGTACAGTGGCTCACTCAACCAAATTTCATTTCAACACAAGAGAGGCGATATTTGGGACACTGAGCCACTGTTTCCGCCTTGACCTTAATTTAAGCATGTCGTTTAAAATGAGAGCGTAATTTTTATTGTATGGGAGCTGCTTTTTCGTGGCGCATTCGTGTGACTCGCATCATCTTTGTGTTAATATTAAGTAGATATTATGTATTTACAGACATAATTAAATATTATATGTAGAGAAACCAAGCTATATAACTATACAAACAGGTGAATAAACTACATTTTTTAAATGTACTCTTCAGTATTGTTCCCCGTTCATGTCCGAAATGAACCATAAAACATAAGTATCTTTAAATTAACCTCAAATCTCTCTCGATGTTATAGTTGTAGCGCGATACAGCAAGATAAACAACAAGTTAAGAGACAGTAGGTGCATTTCATACAATTAAAGGTGTCTGACTCATATGTCCGACAAGGTAGACTTTGCTGGTTAAAAACTAGGTAGCGAATATTCGGTTATGGTCCGTAATTCAGGAATCCCTAAATACCCTAATATTGGGTAGATTTTTACGATATTTCAATACCGGAATTGAAGAAAATGGAAATCAAATATCGGAAAGAGTTGGAGTTTAATTTTATATACAAATGATGATTTTACGACTAAAACCATAAAGATTATAATCTAAGTGTAAAAATGAATCACGAACCATTTTCATTGTCTGTTATTAGACTGAGTTTACCTACAAAAAGATTTTTAAATGTTCATCTTCAATACCGGTATTTATTCCGGAATTCCGGTATTGAAGGCCAATATTGGATTTCAATACTGGTGGATTGAGAATCGTCCAATTTTAGTTTCTGTGCCCTAAATAAAGTTATCACTATCAGCTAGGAAAATAATAAGTTTGAAACTTTATTTTATATTTCAAATATGGAACCGCTAACTATCCGTATAATGTAAAAAACTTACCTATAATGCTTCTCTCCTGTTTAGGGCCACTTGTACCATTCAATAACCCGGGGTTAACCTGTTAAATCTGGAGTTACCATGGTTACCAGTAGGTACATTTTGCACAGGGTTAACGGTTTAACCGGTTAACCCCGGGTTAGTGGGTTCGTGCAAGTGGCATTTAATGTATGAAGTAGACCTTCTGCATTTTATCCTGTAGGTACAAGAGCTTCGCTGTGAGCCGTTTACGAAACTTATTTATATCATATTCATTACAATAACTCTGAATCGACGCGCGGTAAACTACAGAACGTGACTCCGACGGTTTGTTCCATACTGTACTCAAATATTTAATTATGTTCTAGCTTATTAGTGGAAACTAAGGGCCACTTGCATCATCTCACTAACCCGTGGTTAAGCGGTTAAACCATTAACGTAGTGTCAAATTGTACTGGTAACCATGGCTCCAGGTTTAACCGCTTTATCCCTGGTTAGTGGAATGGTGCAAGTGGGCCTAAGTTACGCAGACGTTAGCAAATACAGGGTGATTCATGAGACGTGAGCAGGATTAATCCTGCACACTCAGTAACTGATAATTGATCGATCACCGTCGTATTTAGGTGAAACAGCCACACTTTTTCCTATTTTTCAACTTTTTGGTGAGGGCAAATTTAATTCTCTACAATCATGGTCACCCTACAAGACCTAATTAATAAACATAAAACCTCTTCTACGAAGAAAATAAAATGTCAAACCTGAGTGAGATATGAGTTTTCAAAAGTAACCAGATCGTGATGACAGTGATGACATTCAATTTGACACCGAATATCGGTAGTTTAGCATTCTAATGTTAGGGTGACCATCCATGTCGTAAATAAATTAATAACTTTTTTTTCAACACGACTAGAAAATTAACGTTAACCTCACTAATACTGATAGGAAACAGTTGCTTATAATTTACGAAATGCGCAGTGTTAGTCCTGCTCACGTCTCCTGAATCACCCTGTATGTTAGTGTCTAACTGGTGGTACCGTACTTTAGGTATCTTACCTGACACTTATCTCAGAGACTGGAAAAAAAGTTGCGCGGTAGATTTTAGCAGACGGTAACTTAGTCATGAGAAACTACCCATACAACCATTTCCAGTCGCCGTTACGACGCGGTGTAGACACATCTTGTGTCGACACCGTCTGTTTCGGTCACAATTCCAGTCGCAGAGTCGTCGCCGTGTCGACACAGTTACCAGAAATGGGGAAGGGTCGACACATGACACAAAGTGACATAAAGTGTGGTCGCCGTGTGCACACATTGTTTCGGGTTTGCGACTACTTTATGCCAAAATCATTCGTTCATTCGTTCATTTTGTTCCTGTCAAATGGAAACTGTCAGATGGAAAAATACTTAAATAAAAATAAGTGACATTAATACGCCATCTCTAAAACGGATTACAAGACGTAATTATATATTGTTTGCATTTATATTACAATAGGACTTAAATTATTATGGGGAATTAAACTGCTCGAGTGATTTGAT
Organism: Cydia fagiglandana; assembly: GCF_963556715.1. Lineage (NCBI taxonomy): Eukaryota > Metazoa > Arthropoda > Insecta > Lepidoptera > Tortricidae > Cydia > Cydia fagiglandana. Next base: position 6,287,479 of record NC_085953.1, on the reverse strand, counting down.
AAACTAAGTGTAATATAATCAACGCGCCACCACATTGTTTTAGTTTAGCCGGTAATGAAATTGTTTACTTCTCAGTGCTTGTGTTCATAAATATATTATTTGATGCATTTTTAGTACTTCGATGCGTATACTATACTTAAATAACAGAAATAACGCTTTACATACTACGAAACTTGTTAATTATGATGTATAAATATGGTTTAAGGCTGAGAAATATTGCAGTCACAAAGTAGTCGCAAATGTTTCGACTTTGTGTCGACTCTGTGTAGACACATGACACGCGCTGTCAAAAGTAATAACAAAGTTATTGGATTTGCAAAAGGGCTCCTTGTGTTCATTTGTTTTCAGATATTCTCAAAGTGTAAAAATGACGTGGTCAGAGATGGGACTTAATAGATTAACTGTTTATTCGACTAATTAATGGAATAAAAAAAGTTAATCCTCAAATTTTAATCACGATTAGTTTAGTCGACCTAACATAGATTGAAATTGAATTAATCTGAACATTAATCGAATAAATTATCGATTAAATCTCGGTTGGAAGTTGACAGGGGGCCATTTTTGTACGTAAAAATAATAGAAATGTCTTGCATGCAGATGGTAGCCAAACACTTTGTCATAAAAGTCGAGATGGGTGTCGATTTATAGGTTTTAGGGAGTGCCGATTTCGAAAATGATGACCATTTTGGAATCCAAAATGGCGACCATGCACTGTGTCATAAAAGTCGTCATGGATGTCGTTTTATACGTTTTAGGGGGCCCCAATTTTGAAAATGATGACCATTTTGGAATCCAACATGGCGGCCATGCACTATGCTATAAAAGTCGTCAGGGGTGTCGTTTTATAGGTTTTAGGAGGCGCAGATTTCAAAAATGATGACTATTTTGGATTCCAAGATGGCGGCCATGCACTATGTCATAAAAGTCGTCATGGGTGTCGTTTTATAGGTTTTAGGGGGCCCCGATTTAGAAAATGATGACCATTTTGAAATCCAAAATGGCGGCCATGCACTATGTAATAAAAGTCGTCATGGGTGTCGTTTTATAGGTTTTAGGGGGCCCCGCTTTCGAAAATGATGACCATTTTGAAATCCAGAATGGCGGCCATGCACTATGTCATGAAAGTCGTCATGGGTGTCGTTTTATAGGTTTTGGGGGGCGCAGATTTCGAAAACGATAACCATTTTCGATTCCAAAATGGCGGCCATGCACTATGTCATAAAAGTCGTCATGGATGTCGTTTTATAGGTTTTAGGGGGCCCCGATTTAGAAAATGATGACCATTTTGAAATCCAAAATGGCGGCCATGCACTGTCATAAAAGTTGTCATGGGTGTCGTTTTATAGGTTTTGGGGGGCGCAGATTTAGAAAATGATGACCTCTTTGGATTCCAAAATGGTGGCCATGCACTGTCATAAAAGTCATCATGGGTGTCGTTTTATAGGTTTTAGGGGGCGCAGATTTCGAAAACGATGACCATTTTGGAATCCAAAATGGCGGCCACGCACTATGTCATAAAAGTTGTCATGGGTGTCGTTTTATAGGTTTTAGGGGGCCCTGATTTCGAAAATGATGACCATCTTGGAATCCAAAATGGCGGCCATGCAGTATGTCATTAAAGTCGTCATGGCTGTCGTTTTATAGGTTTTAGGGAGCGCAGATTAAAAAATAATAACTATTTTGGAATCCAAGATGGCGGCCATGCACTATGTTAAAAGTCGACATGGATGTCGTTTTGTTGGTCATGGTCATCATTTTCGAAATCTGCTCTTCCTAACACCTATAAATCAACATCTATGACGGCTTATATGACAAAGTGCACGGCAGACATCTTGGAATCCAAAATGGTCATCATTTTCGAATTCTGCACTCCCTAAAACCTATAAAACGATATCCATGACGACTTTTATGACAAAGTGCACGGTACACATCTTGGATTCCAAACTGGTCATCATTTTCGAAATCGGCACTTCCTAAAACCTATAAAACGATATTCTTGACGACTTTTATGACAAAATACGTAGCGGCCATCTTGGATTATAAAATGATCATCGTTTTCGAATTCTGCACTCCCTAAAACCTATAAATCGACATCCGTGACGACGCAAGTTATCTTTATTTTCAGATCTAACAAATTGCTACAGAATACAAAGGACAAAAAAAGAAGCGAGGAGGTAATGAAACAAGCAAAAATACAGATGATTCCTCGACGCAATAGGATACTTCTTAAATTGTGTCCAGATTTTTTTGTCATAAAAGTTTTTATTTTTCACGTATTACTCTCACAAGTTCCGTGACATTTCGACCTTGTAATTTTTTAAGTAAATGTTTTTGTTTATCTGTGAGGATCTCACTAGAATAATATAATCAAGGTATGTTTATATTTGATGATTGAAATAGTAACGCAAAAAAAAATATATATTTGTGTCTTGTATTCCTGCCGAAGACTTTTATTTTTCCTTTTCCTTCTACACAAGTTTGGTCAAGTAATAAGAATTTAGGGCTCTCAATTTTATTTTGACTTCTACAACAGTAAAGCTACGAGGCCATGTTTGGTATCGTTTTCGTATAAATTCGCAGTACCAAATTTAGTTATGGTATCACATTGACACCATTCCAAAGTAAAAACATATAAACTTACTTTCTTTTAAACTCCTCTTCACGCTTAAACTGCTGAACAGTTTTAATTTAAATTTAGTACACATATATTTTGAGTCCCGAGACAGGACATAATAAGTTATCTCAAAAATCATCCTTCAAAGGTGTGAAATGAGGTGTAGGGAGGAATTCAGAATTGACTTCTTGAAGTTAATACTGTTTAAGTTTAGGTTTGAAGTCATGTTTTTTTTATCATTTTTAACTAAATTAAAGATGTAGACCATCCCAAATTTAATATAAATCGGTTCAGCGGTTATTGATTTCCCGTACAAATTTCCACGCCACTTTTCACACCTTCAAAAGATGATTTTGGTTATAAGATCTATCCTATGTCCTGTTCCGGGACGCAAACTATTTCTATACCAAATTTCAACGAAATCGGTTCAGCGGTTAAGCGTCAAGAGGAGTTTAAAAAAAACCGACCAAGTGCGAGTCGGACTCGCGTATTAAGGGTTCCGTACATTAAGTCCGACTCGCGCTTGACTGCACATTTCGAATAGGTTTTCCTGTCATCTATAGGTAAAGAACTATTTTGTGTATTCAGACAGACAGACATACAGACGCCCGAGTGATCCTATAAAGATACCGTTTTTTGCTTTTGAGGTACGGAACCCTAAAAAGACTTTTTTAATTTTGTGGAATGGTTTCAATGTGATACCTTAAATGGATTCAGCAACCCAGATTTATACGAAAACGATACCATACACGGCCTAGCACCTTCACTGATGTAGATATATCAAGATAAAATTGAGAGCCCTAAACTATTCAACATATCGAAAAAATTGACTGAATAAACTTGTAACAAATTAAATTAACTTTCATTTTGTATAAGTGGCCATGTCGCTAAGATGCATAGTTTCCGAGATATAATCGAAAAACCGGAAAATGGGGCATTCAAAGCCCCCTCTCTTCCCCCCGCTCAAGGGCTACGGCCGGGGACTTTTGATATGTTCACCTCCTAACTTGTCCAAACCAAGTTACAGAGTCAAAAATTGTGTTCCGAGCATTTCCCTCTACAACTTTTTTGAGCATTCGTTGGCTTATTGCATTTCTTTAAAAACTTTTCTGTAAAAGGTTGACGGGTGTTGGGTGTTTATATGGTTTTGTTCGATTATTATCATTTGCATCGCCCATGATGACTTACTAGAATTACTTACGAGCACACGAGACACTAATAGTAGTTTGACAAACCTTGGTTTTCAAGAGGTATTTTATATTGACATTTGCTGTCACAAATTTGCTGTCAGATTTAGTCGCAAACCGCACGCAAAGTGCACACAAATGTGTCGACACCTTGTTACGGAAAAGTGTACACACGGCGACGACACTTTGTTTCGAAACAATTCTAGACACATTGTGTGGACTCTGTTACGACACATCTGACATTTAGTTACCACTTTGATGATTCTGCGACTGGAATGGTTATATGGGTAGTTTACGTATTACATTCTTACTTCATCATCATCTTCCTCGCGTTGTCCCGGCATTTTGCCACGGCTCCTGCGAGCCGAAGGTCCGCTTGGCAACTAATCCCAAGAATTGGCGTAGGCACAAGTTTTTAAGAAAACGACTGCCACATGACCTTCCAACCCAGAGGCTAAACTAGGCCTTATTGAGATCAGTTCGGTTTTCTCACCATGTTTTACTTCACCGAAAAGCGACTGGTAGATATCAAATGATATTTCGTATATCAGTTCCGAAAAATTCATTGGTAGGTTGCCTACGAGCCGGGGTTTGAACCCGCGACCTCCGGAATGAATGTCGCACGGTCTTACCGCTAGGTCACCAGCGCTTATTAAGCCCTCGTATGTCGGAGCGCGGATCCGCGTACGAGGAAAATATTTAAAAAAATTATCACGGCACACGTGAGGTTAATATTGTTACATGCTTATTTACTTAACATCAGCCCGTAATATCATCATCATCTCAGCCATGAGACGTCCACTGCTGAACATACGCCTCCCCCTTGTTATGGGGGGTGAATGCCATAATCGCCACGCTTGGCAGGCGGGTTGGCGATCGCAGTCGAGTACACCGAATTTGTGGGACGCTGCTGCCCGTCCACCGGTGGTCTTGGACGTAGTTTAAGGACATACCCGGGTCCAAAGCAAAGCCCGTAATAACTTCATACCAATATCAGTTTAACCGTATTAAACCTAGGTTTTCTGATTGAACATGATTTTTATCGCAAAGAAATATTCATTTCTAGCTTACTTGAGTGTTCCACTGCTGGGCAAAGGCCTCTCCCCTTGATTTAATTAATAATAAAAATAAAATAAAAATCATAAACACAATTTCCATTTCGACGGAGCAGTGTGGAACCGACAATACCAAGAACAAACGCCATTATTATGACCCCTATCTCCGTCTCGCTCGCTCACCGGATTCGATGTGAGCGTACATCTACATAATATGTCTATCGTATAATTAATTATATTAAAGTGACGTTTGGTATTTTCATACTTTTTAACTAATTTCCAAAACGGATAAGTTATGTTCAGGTTTTTATAATCTCCGCTCTGCACTAGCGCCATGTTTTTGTTATTGTTTATTCTGTTTTTATTATAATTTTTCGTTTTTGATGATCTTCAATAAAAAAAGGAAAAGCTTGAGTAAATATCTAAGATAAAAACCGTTTCACATATTTCTTTTGTATACAGGCTGGCAAAAAAATAAATGCGTTCCCGTTTCCAGGGAGGTTTTCGGATTATACTGAGCAACTTTTACTATGGGACCAACTCCGAAATCGCGAAAAAAAAATTGTCTGTTTCATACATTTTGATTGGTCCATTTTCTATAGGAGAGTAAATGTTTGGCTTCCGTGTATGTTTATTTTATAAAAGTAAATTTATTAAATGACCAAAACGAAACCTTCGACGGGACCTACCATAATATTGCTTTGCAACCCATCTAACCCAAGTTACTCGTATAGTATGTGTACTCCAGTGTTGCCAACTCGGATTTCGAAAAGATGCTAGACTAATGTCTAGATAATGCCAAAATTATGCCAAAGTTTTTTGAAATATGCTAAAAAAATGCTAAAATGTCACTTAAAAATATACACTTAAAATAATGTGGTGTCTCAAAATATTCTGTAAAAAACACCGTACTTTGTCGGTAGAAAAAGGCGCAAAATTCAAATTTTCTATGGGACGATAACCTTTCGCGCCTACATTTTTTTTTAATTTGCTGCTTTTTTCTACTGACAAGATTTGCTTGACCAACTTTAGTTGCCATTTAAAAAATGTATTCATATATAGTCCATCGATGTCCATCCGCCCACAAAAGTCAAATTTCATATGAAAATATGAACCACATAAGGCGATGGCGCATATTGTTGTTGCCAAGTTGGTGAAAACTTGGCTTAGACTAAATTATGCTAAAAATTATGTCAGATGCTAAATGGAAAATTTTGGTGCCAAAGCGACTGAAAATATGCCAGATCTGGCATCATTTATGCCAAGTTGGCAACACTGGTGTACTCGTATTGTACGAGTATGTGAAGTTTTAGTTCTTGCTTGCAAGACTTGACTCAAACATAAATTACATATTTCAATTCTCTCCACATAATATTCAATTACCAAACTTTCTCATGCACTAATGTATGTCACTCTCTAACATACAGCAACAAAATGGCGTCTGAAAGGGAATAAATTGTAATTTCATGCCTCCGCTAAACCGGTACGATATATCGGGGGTATTGTCAGCGATCTTTCTTGCGGTACGAATATTAATTTCCAGTATCTTTTATCACGGTTTCGGAGTACAGTGCATATAAGGAACAGTGGTTTTAGGGTAACATTCCATTTCCAACGACATCTGCACTACTGTCAATTTTACTATGGAAATTGACAATGACAGCGACGCGTTCAGTACCGGTAGTGCAGCTGCGGTTAGAAATGGAATGTTACCATTATTAGTAAGATGGGACTATGCACTTTTCTTGAATACGTGACTTTTAAGTGGACAGTGGGAGAGATTTTGAGAATTTTCTACAACTTGCACTTGCTGGAAATATAAATTTTGGTGGTGCCATCTTGCAATTATCGCCCAGAGAGCGGCGGATGTGCAGTCTTTGCCGCCCTAGGCCTCAGGCCCTGTAGCCGCCCCTTTCTCAGCACCCATCATATTAACTACATTTTAAGTTATTTCTTGTGGTAATGCAGCGAATTTTTTGTCACCATTTGCCGCCCCTAATATCTTGCCGCCCTAGGCCCGGGCCTACTTGGCGTTAGAGCAAATCCGCCACTGCGAGAGAGCAACAAAATGAAGGACAGAAAAACCTGAATAGAAAGTGAAAGAAGGTCGCTGAAATTTGCTTGATGTAAAGTTTTTTTTAACATTATGGTGCAATAAAGGATATTTTGTTAATGTTAAATATCTATTACCAATTGATTTTTATTATATTTCCACTACAACTACCAATTTAAACAGATCTTGTTTTGTATAAATAAACTTTTTAGTTTTTAACTAGTTTTTAAGACAGTGCTACGCCCCTGCAAGGTGACCATGTACCAAACCTTTATGTAACACCTTTAAATCCATGGTTTTTCGCATGAAATAAATGAAATGAAATGGAAATTTACTTTACTTACTTATATATCAATAAATATTTAAGTTTACTTGAACTTTTGTCCAGTTAATCCTGCCTAAATGCTTTACTTTAATTCAAGATTGTTCGTGTTCCGTTAACCCTCTCTACGCTGTGGCGCACTAAAATATACGGCGTACCTTTTGATGCGTCAATTTATAGCGATCGGTTTATTGAATTCCGTCGTGACGTCACCGCGGATTTATTACGCAAATACCCCCACTTATATTTCCCGATTTATTCCTTTCCCCCGTAAAAGTGGGATTTTATATCAACTTAATATTGGATGTACCCATTGGAAATTCTTTCGTGATTTTTTGTGCCTGATAAAACGCAAGATATTGCATTATTAGGTATACAGAATTGTACAGTCGCCATCAGATATATGGGAGCGGCCAAGGTGCTCACAAGTATCTGAACACGCCTCTATTGTCAAGGCGTTAGAGTGCGTGTTCAGATATTGTGAACGCCTTGGCCGCTCCGATATATCTGATGGCGACTGTACCTACATTGTAATGTGTCATCATATTAATGAATATGTTACGTTTTTATACTTTTTACATTCGTAATATTTTCTATGATTTTTATGGATTACCATTTTAAGCTTAATAAGTTCTTAGCAAGTTTAAAACTTCTTAGCACCCCTTGCCCACCAACCCGGTTAAACCGTTAACCCAGTGTAAACTTGTACTGGTTACCATGGTAGCTCCAGGTTAACCCCGGGTTAGTGGGATGGTGCAAGAGGCGCTACAGTAATTTAGAATTTATTTATAGGTTCTGTGGACAAGACCATTGTCGCTTTAGTTAACCACTTGCTTGTTATATATACTCCAATGATTTATTTGCCTACACTTAAAAATTAAAGGTGAATTGCCTTTTTTTCGAAAATCCATCAACTTTTGGGTTATTTCTAAGAATCACGAGGACTATCGATTTAAAGAGAAAAAAAATGTTGGCCCAAAAAATTTTCAGTTTTGTAACGCATTTTCACATACATTTTGTATGGACCGTTACGAAACTGACACCCAAAATTTGTATACATTTTTAGGGTTCCGTACCCAAAGGGTAAAACGGGACCCTATTACGACTCCGCTGTCCGTCCGTCCGTCCGTCCCCAGGCTGTATCTCACGAACCGTGATAGCTAGACAGTTGAAATGTTCACAGATGATGTACATGTTTCTGTTGCCGCTATAACAACAAATACTAAAAAGTACGGAACCCTCGGTGGGCGAGTCCGACTCGCACTTGTCCGGTTTTTTTCGTATGCAGGCGTTACCGACCTATTGGACCGTTACATTAGCTTATCACGAGTTGTATTGATCGACACGTCGAGTAGGTGTGAATTGTTTTCCGCGCTGGTTTAGATATAGGTACCTACATAGTAGAATTATATATAGAGTACTCTATCTTTGTTCTCTATCCTTGCTCTTATTATTTGTTTGTCCTTCTCACAGTCTCACATTTTATTTGTTCTTCACCGTAAATTTAGTACTTATGGCTTATGGTGGGCAACAAATAAATTCGACCAATCATAGTGTTGCATGTTTTGTCCCTCACGGAGGCACACGTATACCACTTCTATAGGATCCTACCTTCTATGGGCCCGATTCGGAAGTTGAAATAGACATCTATTAGATATCTTTCAGACATCACCAAGATACGATAACGATATGTTTAAGATCTAACCTGTCAAATTTGACATTTGCGCGATTCTGGAGATACTATTGAACGATTTCCACAGGATATGGCTTAGACATCCAATTCACATCTAATAGATATCTTACTCTATCTAACGTAACAGTGACATTGGTTGCCCGAATTGCGCTGCAAAAGAGAACTAGTTGATATCTAAACTATAACGTATCTAGAATGGATCTAGTACGTGTCGTCACTTCTGTCAGAAATAGATTACTGTTATGCCAATACTTTAGTTTAGACGTGTGAGGAAGCCACACATACGTCCCGTAATCGGATGAGATTACATTGATACGTGCTGACGGCGATATTGTTACGATCACTAGTTTTCCTGTTTTCTATATTATTTGTATTTGGATACACGTGTTTAGGATAAGCCACAGGAAATGCGATTTTTAGCTGAAAAAAAGGGGTCATTTTCTCTAAGTAATAATTGATAAACAGTGGTTCCTAACCTACTACTATAACACTAATATAACAATACAACAAACGTACGTAACTAATATAACAATACAAAAAACGTATTTATTTTGACGTGAAACGTAGGTAAACGTCTTTAAAAACCCGTAGAGGGGCTCGGATCAAAAACCGATGTAACGAAAAAGTGTTATGGCGCGGCGGCTTATATCTCCGAAACTATAATACCTATAAACATAGTTTTGATACAGATGTGTAGCAGAAAGTAGCCATTACTCGGAACAGCACGTGCCGCTGACATAGATGGCGCTGATTCTGCGTTAGACACGACGTATTCGGAGCAAAAATGACCCCTATTTTCAGTGTTCATTTAGTAATGACTCATCAGCCCATTAACCGATTTCGGTAAAATTCATGTCATTTGATAGATCTTACTTTATTTTAATGAAATATGAGTAAAATAAAGTACGTGGAATTATAATAAGCTGTTAAAAAATTAAAATGTGACAGTTTTTACAGAATTTTTATCACTGCTCTTGTTTGAGGCCACCGTGTGCGAAAAAAAGGGCGCAAAACTGACAAAATATACCTGAAATAGTAACATAAAGCAATAATGGTTCTTTTAATACCACATTCACCATATTAATACATGCTCATCTCCTCAAATAATGCATTAGCATCTATGGCGGCGCGGCGCGGCGGCGCGAGTTACTTTGATAGAACACATATGACGGCTCGGCTGCTTGACAATCCCGAGTTCCTAATGCTAGTAAGTATATAGTAATCTTAGTTAGGTACTTTCTGATGTAATGGGTAAAACATAATTAAGAAAAGGTCACTTCTGTGGACAATAGGTACTATAAAAGGTAACGACTGTGGTTCATATATATCCCGTTTTTCTCATTTGAGTCTCAAGTATTGAATGAAATATTCTGCCTGTAAAGGTGCTGCGTAAAAAATTGCTTTTAGATTCCCTTAAATGCGATGGCTACAGGAAAAACACGAACGAGTTTGCTATAAAACGTGTATTACCCGTATAAAATATCTATTCTCGTAATTTTGGTTTGTTATTTACAAAAAAAATGTACCTAATCGTTACATTCATTACTCCAAAATGAATTGATCATTTAATTATTTAAATAGGTGTGACCCTGTAATTAATTATTTTAAAATTACCCATCAAATGCTGTATTCAAGTTCATCTAGATACAGTGAATCATTATGACCCCAAATAATCTTTACAGATAAAATTTAGATATTACTCAAACATGTGCGACTTCGGTATTCAAACACAAAGCAATAGTACAAAAGTCTAACTAAATGCGAAGGTCGAAGGCTGCGCTCTACGTAAGGCCGAAGGCAAGAAGTGTCCAGGATGTCAGTGCTTTAACACAGAACAATATTACAAGTGTCTAAATGCGAAGGCCGAAGGCCGAGCTCCGCGTAGGGCCGAAGACCCGAAGCGTCCACTCTGTCAGTTCTGTGTTTAACCACTGACATCCTGGACGCTTCGGCTTTCGCATTTAGACACTTGTACTATTGTTCTGTGTTATAGCATTTAAATCCTGGACGCTTCGGGCCTTCGGCCCTACACGGAGCTCGGCCTTCGGCCTTCGCATTTAGACACTTGTACTATTTTTCTGTGCTAAAGCACTGATGTCCTGCACGCTTCCGGCGGCCTTCGGTCCTACGCGGAGCTCGGCCTTCGCATTTAGACACTTGTACTATTGTTCTATGTTAAAGCACTTAAATCCTGGACGCTTCGGACCTTCGGCCCTACGCGGAGCTCGGCCTTCGGCCTTCGCATTTAGACACTTGAATTATTGTTATGTGTTAAAGCACTGACATCTTGGACGCTTCGGGCTTTCGGCCCTACGCGGAGCTCGGCCTTCGGCCTTCGCATTTAGACACTTGTACTATTGTTCTGTGTTAATGCACTAACATTCTGGACGCTTCGAGCCTTCGGGCCTACGCGGAGCTCGGCCTTCGGCCTTCGCATTTAGACACTTTTACTATTTTTCTGTGCTAAAGCACTGACATCTTGGACGCTTCGGGCCTTCGGCCCTACGCGGAGCTCGGCCTTCGGCCTTCGCATTTAGACACACGTACTATTGTTCGGTGTTATAGCACTTAAATCCTGGACGCTTCGGGCCTTCGGCCCTACGCGGAGCTCGGCCTTCGGCCTTCGCATTTAGACACTTGTACTATTGTTCTGTGTTAAAGCACTAACATTCTGGACGCTTCGGGCCTTCGGCCCTACGCGGAGCTCGGCCTTCGGCCTTCGCATTTAGACACTTTTACTATTTTTCTGTGCTAAAGCACTGACATCTTGGACGCTTCGGGCCTTCGGCCCTACGCGGAGCTCGGCCTTCGGCCTTCGCATTTAGACACTTGTACTATTGTTCTGTGTTAAAGCACTAACATTCTGGACGCTTTGGGCCTTCGGCCCTACGCGGAGCTCGGCCTTCGGCCTTCGCATTTAGACACTTGTACTATTGTTCTGTGTTAAAGCACTAACATTCTGGACGCTTCGGGCCTTCGGCCCTACGCGGAGCTCGGCCTTCGGCCTTCGCATTTAGACACTTGTAATATTGTTATGTGTTTAAGCACTGACATCTTGGACGCTTCGGGCCTTCGGCCCTACGCGGAGCTCGGCCTTCGGCCTTCGCGTTTAGACACTTGTACAGTCGACGTCAAAGAGATCTTTACGACTAACGTTACAAAAAATTATTTACACGACTTTATTGCCATAGCATTTAGGTCGTGTAAACATTTTTTTGTTACTTTGGCTATAAATTTCTCTTTGACGTCGACTGTACTATTGTTCTGTGTTATAGCACTTAAATCCTGGACGCTTCGGGCCTTCGGCCCTACGCGGAGCTCGGCCTTCGGCCTTCGCATTTAGACACTTTTACTATTGTTCTATGTTAAAGTACTTAAATCCTGGACGCTTCGGGCCTTCGGCCCTACGCGGAGCTCGGCCTTCGGCCTTCGCATTGGCGGTCCATACCACGTTTCACGTCAGCCATAGCGGCTGTGTCCCTGATACAGCCTCTCTCATTTTTTTATTATCATTGTATTGGGAGGAGGGGTAAAATCAGGTTCCCTTGTATTCGATATTAAGAGACCATAAATACATCTCTTAGTAATTGTAATACGTTAGATTGAATTGTTAGTTTTATTTTATAAAATTGTTGATGTTATTATTTCTGCTTGTATGTAAATTCAATGTTGACGTGTAAAAGTGCCCTAGTGGCCTATAAATGCTGAATAAATGTTGATGTTTGATGTTTGTTGTTAAAATGTTAGGTACCACTGACTTAGACCATGACGTCCATGACCCCAAGAAAGCTGGGTCTATCATAAGATTTTACTAGTTCTCCGGTTTTGTGTATTGAGATACTCATATCACATATGCATAAAAGCACAGGAGAGACGAATCTCATGCAAATTTTTTACGCATTGTCATTACGTAAGTACAGTCACCTTCAATAATATGCTACACAACAAGGGCCGCAAAATATTCTGACACGATGACTGACTGACTGACTGACTTTCTGACGATTTTATTTTTAGAGACATAAGAGCGAGACACATATTTTTGCGGCCTTCGAAGAGTAACATACTATTGCAGGTGACTGTACATTAATTACAAAGTTCAAGGTCACTTTATACTAGTCTTCTAAGACCTTAGTTCGCTGCGCTTACGCACCCTATTAGAATACACGTCTATCTCCATTTCCATCACTCTTTCTTCAAGTAACAGAGATAGAAGCTACACGAATTTCGATTTTCGAGTAACGGAGCCGACCCCCCGCGTCGCCTATCCATAATTATTAATTTTAATGTATTGTCTAACTCTACGGTACCACGGATATATTGTACTATAAAAATTTGTTTTTATGCCCTTGTAGAATTAATTTATTGTTGCTAGCGGCCCGATTCGGGATATGAATATGAATTAGAGATTCACTAGATATGATAAATGAAGACATGTGACGTTCCAACGAAAAAGGTACCTTATGGCGGCTGGCGCTTACGTCGCATAGCGCAGCAATAATATTGGAGCAGCGTTAATAATAGCGTGTGGATATAGCGTAGGGATAAGGTATCTTTACCCATGGGCACAGAATAAATAAAAGTACTAGGTACAGACGACTCACTCTCTAACAAAACGCGTCTATTACGATCAGCACAGATATGGCCGCTAGGTGGCGACAGCGTCACGCGCGGCTTATGGCAAACCCTAAAATTGGGGCCGAACGGATGTACTTTTAGCTACCTGTAGCAAAGCGACGAAATCGCGGAGTGAGCCACGCCTGCCATGGGACGTCACATATCTTTATTATATCGTATCTAGCTAATCTTTAATTCACTTCCCGAATCGCGCCGTAGGATGGATCGTGGGATGGTTACATAATGGTTTTATTACAGTTGTACATTTAAATAAATTTAGTATTCGGGGCCCACTGATTACCACAGTTTGCTGGACGATATCAGCCTGTCAGTTGAACGCAAAATTTGACAGTTTCGAACAACTGACAGGCTGATATCGTCCGGCGAACTGGTAATCAGTGGGCCCCTTTAGAAAACTTAAAATTTACAGTTGCGTCGTTTTGTAAGCAGAAACACAGAAATTACCTTCTTAGGTATTTTTGAATTATTAAATAGGTGCAAATTGTGCCCAAAATTCTTTCAAAAAATTCTAAGATTTGTTCAATACTTTTCTAATTTATTCCGTTCATGGTGTGATTTTTTTAAATACAAATTCCTATTTATTTTTACGAATATCTTATTAATCGTTATTTACCCTACTTAAAACAGTGTTTTACTAGAGGTAGACCAAGATAAGTCTGCAACGATTTTGATAGCTTGCGCAGTGCAAGTGTTATTTGTAAGTCATGATTGCATACAAGTTTGACGTTTAAAATAACACTTGCACTGCGTGTGCTGTCAAAATCGTCGCAGAATTATCTTGGTCTAACTCTAGTAAAGTATTTAGTGGTCGTCAAACAGATACAAGATTTCAAAATTACATTGAATTAAATTGATTATAGTTTGAAAGCCGATAAAATCTCCTCCATTAATATTTCATCGAGCGGGATACCTCTGTGTTCTGCCTATTAGACTTCCAAAACGGATGTTGTGGGTGGGTGTGGTGGGGTCGACTCAGGGAACGAGACAATCGGCGCGATTCGGGAAATGAATTAGAAATTCACTAGATATGAAATAGTAAAAATATGTGACGTTACACGGAAAAAAGGTACCTTTGGCGGCCGCAATAATATTGGAGCGGCGTTAATAATAGCGTAAGCCTCAACCGCCATAAGGTACCTTTTGCCGTGGAACGTCACATATCTTTACTATGTCATATCTAGTGAATCTCTAATTCATTTCCCGAATCGTGCCGAATGATTTTCACGATTCACGATATGCCTGGGAATTTGACGATCTGCCGATCGGCTGCCGACAAATAGTCAAGTAGCAAGTCTATATGATAACTCAGCACATACTTCGCTAGCTAAGTGTGGAATGCCACCATGAAAGTCAAAATACTATGCAAATCTGACTTTTACAGTGGCTCTCTCACACTTTGTCGCTACCAAGGCAGTACAGAGTTCAGTTGCTCTAATTTTAGGGTTCGGTACCTTAAAAGGAAAAAACGGAACCCTGATAGGTCACTCTTGCGTCTGTCACAGCCTATTTGGACTCCATAACGCCTCCCCAATTTTACCTAAAATGCTGGATAAAACACTCCTGTGTTCTTTTAAATAAGAAGTCTACGGTCAAGCGTGACTTGGAATTAAAAGAAGAACCTCGTTTTTTTAAGCCGGTTAAAAAACAAACGGGGCAAGTGCGAGTCGGACTCGCGCACGAAGGGTTCCGTACCATAATGCAAAAAAAGGCAAAAAAAACGGTCTCTAATCCAAGTAGGTACTACTGACTGAACTTCGGTCAAAAATCACGTTTGTTGTATGGGAGCCACACTTAAATCTTTATTTTATTCTGTTTTTAGTATTTTTTGTTATAGCGGCAACAGAAATACATCATCTGTGAAAATTTCAACTGTCTATCTATCACGGTTCGTGAGATACAGCCTGGTGACAGACGGACGGACGGACGGACGGACGGACAGCAGAGTCTTATTAATAGGTTCCCGTTTTACCCTTTGGGTACGCGGAACCCTAATGAGAGAGCTACGGTACCCTTGGGGCACTCGGAGTAATTAACAATGGAGCCGCCATTAACAGGCGTTCCCCTCTGTCTAAAATAGGCGGCCAATGGTCAACCATATGTATGGACTGACGTTTATCTGACATGACGTACCTATACATTTGATGTGCCCCTCTCCCGCAAAAAACGGCAGACTATTTTGTACCGAAAATTTTAGACATGGCGACTCCGTTGGTTATATCCTCCAAGTTGGGGCACGATTCCGACTTGCACTTGGCCGGTTTTTTAAATCTAAAACCTAATCTTTTACAAACAAACCCAGTGGCGCTCAACCATCGGTCTCCTCAATAGATTACCTACGACAATTAATACAATATGGGGTAAGATAATGGCCTTTTTGCCGGCCGGCCCATTAGATCGATTGCTGGCCGATATGAATATGAATAAAAGATGTCCTGTTCTGATGATACAATAAATTCTTGACGAGCGACAGTGTACGGTTGGCCGCATGTCAACTATAGGACACCGATCGAATTTAACCTGTCGTGAGTAATACCAGGCGTGGCTCACTCCGCGATTTCGTCGCTTTGCCACAGGTAGCTAAAAGTACATCCGTTCGACCCCAATTTTGGGGTTTGCCATAAGCCGCGCGTGGCGCTGTCGCCACCTAGCGGCCATATCTGTGCTGATCGTGACAGACGCGTTTTGTTAGAGAGTGAGTCTTCTGTACCTAGTACTATTATTTATTCTGTGGTAATACTGTTAGTTCTTAAAAATGGAGACCTAGGCTTTTCGAAACTAATCGCTCGAGTAACTATAAATACGTGAGTTAATAGCCGTAGAAATTTTCTTAGTATTAAAAGGACACGTTTAAGAAAAGTCGGTATTTAATTAGGTAAAAAAAAGCGCTGGCGGCCTAGCGGCAAGAGCGTACGAATTTCATCCGGAGGTCGCGGGTTTGACTTTAATCACCGGCTCGTACCAATGAGTTTTTCGGAATTTATATGTCGGCGGCCGATCGTTAAAATCAGGCAGATCGTAATGTTCCCGTAAAATGTTTTGACGATAGTCACATTAAACCAATATATAGGTAGGATAGGTTCATTAGGTTGCTTCAGATGCCCGAAGGGCAAACTGCCCAGAAATAGGAGCCCCGCGTACCGAGGATCCGTCGACTCAGGGAACGAGTCAAAGATTTTCACGTTTCACGATATGCCTAGGAATTTCACGATATGCCTGATATGATCGGCCACCGACATATATACGAAATATCATTTGAAATTTACCAGTTGCATTTCGGTGAAGGAAAACATCATGAGGAAACCGGACCAATCCCAATAAGGCCTAGTTTACCCTCTGGGTTGGAAGGTCAGATTACAATCGTAAAAACTAGTGCCTACGTCAATTCTTGGGATTAGTTGTCAAGCGGACCCCAGGTTCCCATGAGCCGTGGCAAAATGCCGGGACGCGAGGATGAAGAAGAGGTATTTAATTACCCCCTTATTCATAAACGTTTACTAAAGTTAGCAAGCCGATAATAATCGTTTGTCCCTTTCCATCATACCAATACGTCGGAAAGGGACAAACGATTATTATCGGCTTGTCAACTTTAGTAAACGTTTATGAATAAGGGGGTTAGTCTGTCTGTAGTGAGTTTGGGGGCTGCAGACTCTATTATGGACGCAGAACGTACTACTACACTCGAGAGCAAAGAAAACAGTTCAGTAGGTGTTCACAGAATAAATAATAGTACTAGGTACAGAAGACTCACTCTCTAACAAAACGCGTCTGTCACGATCAGCACAGATATGGCCGCTAGGTGGCGACAGCGCCACGCGCGGCTTATAGCAAAGCCCAAAATTGGGGTCGAACTGATGTACTTTTAGCTACCTGTGGCAAAGCGACGAAATCGCGGAGTGAGCCACGCCTGGTACTAGGTATTAGGTATATTTCATATCACCTATCGCGGGCGACCGTACCAGCTCGAACCAGCTGTGCAACTGGATATTACCAGTTAAATATATACCTCGTTATTGGTTTATAGCTACACTTTAAGGATTTAAACGGCCTTACGGCTTGTTAATACCTGCTATAGTTATTTCTATGTTTAGGGTTTGGATCGTTCGTCGATAATGTTTTTCGTGTTATGGCTCCTCTACACGATGGGCCAACGCCGGCCACTCCAAAGGACGCAGCCATGCGGTAGAATGAGATTGCAATATCACTTGCTCCCTCTAACGCATAAATGCGTCCCTTGAAGTGGCCGGCGTTGGCCCATCGTGTAGAGGAGCCATTAGTCACTTGACATTATAAGGTATTTTTTAGGGTTCCGTACCCAAAGGGTAAAACGGGACCCTATATTACTAAGACTCTGCTGTCCATCCGTCCGTCTGTCACCAGGCTGTATCTCACGAACCGTGATATCATTTTTTACAGATGATGTATTTCTGTTGCCGCTATAACAACAAATACTAAAAACAGAATAAAATAAAGATTTAAGTGGGCCTCCCATACAACAAACTTGATTTTTGACCGAAGTTAAGCAACGTCGGGCGGGGTCAGTACTTGGATGGGTGACCGTTTTTTTTTTTTTTGCCTTTTTGCATTATGGTACCTACGGAACCCTTCGCGCGCGAGTCCGACTCGCAGTTGCCCGGTTTTTTTTTTGTGGGTTTGTAGACCTCGGTTGTGCTGTAAATATGCAAAAATAGGACTTAATATTCGTTTTGGATTCTTATCGTACAGAGACGAGAGATTAATAATGACAAATTAAGTTTGATCCTTGTATAAAATCCTAAGTACCTAAAGATACCAAAATTATTTTATATCGCAAATATAAAATACTTTTGTTATTTTTAATTTTTATCCGTGTCTTATATTTACCCCAACTGACCTAATAAGTATGTATTTAATGTATTTCTAGATTTTCTAAGCATCATAGTTGAAACGATTCACAGCGATGCCCACATTGCCCACTCACGTAAACCGGTAGAAATCTAGATAGCTATAGTGTATGGATGCTTTGCTTAGCTCGCCGCCGTGTTGCCCTGAGTTATGATACTTAAGGTTATGAGCACTTAAAAGGTGTTCGAAAGAGCGCCGACTTTCAAATCAGGTTTTAAGTGTAGGTACATAATTTACTACCTATGTACCTATGTATATATATGTACGAGTAAAGTAAAGATTCTTTGAATGTATCTAGTACGTTAAAGTTAAGGAAAAAATAGTGCTCCGGATTTTAAGTGACACGAATCTAGGGCGCATCCATACAATAGAAGTTAGGCTCTCATTTTTAGGGTTCCGTACCCAAAGGGTAAAACGGGACCCTATTACTAAGGCTTCGCTGTCCGTCCGTCCGTCCGTCCGTCCGTCCGTCCGTCCGTCCGTCCGTCTGTCACCAGGCTGTATCTCACGAACCGTGATAGCTAGACAGTTGAAATTTTCACAGATGATGTATTTCTGTTGCCGCTATAACAACAAATACTAAAAACAGAATAAAATAAAGATTTAAATGGGGCTCCCATACAACAAACGTGATTTTTGACCAAAGTTAAGCAACGTCGGGAGTGGTCAGTAGTTGGATGGGTGACCGTTTTCTTATTGCATTTTTTTCCGTTTTTGTTTTTGCTTTATGGTACGGAACCCTTCGTGCGCGAGTCCGACTCGCACTTGCCCGGTTTTTAAACATGCTTAAATAACATGAAACTTGGCATGATCATTCACGTAACATTACGTAACGTATTTTTCTAAGACTGATACGCAATTTGGGAAAAAAATGTGTATGTCATTTTCCGTTAAATTACGAAAATATAATACGTTTTCGTAACTCAGTGTAAGATTTTTTTAGGATATCCGGTGAAATTGCTCTTATGATCCACAGAACTACCCTATTAATTTTGATTCCCTTGAGTGTCTGAGGTCTAACTGTACCTACGTTTTTTGCGGAAAAAACGTCCGTATCAATTTTTTACATTAACTTAGAAGTCTGATTTTTTTACAGCATCAAGGGACTGTAGACCTGAGTATATGTTTTAAATTTCAACTTGATACTTCACGCGTTCCCGATATAAAGGGCCTTAACACTGACAGACGGACGGATGGACGGACAACAAACTGATCCAATAAAGGTTCCGTTTTATCCTTTTGAGGTACGGAGCCCTAAAAAACGACAGCAAAATAAAAACTGGCCCATATTCGTGCTATTTACCTCCCCCTAGGTACTGTCGCCATCAGATATATCTGAGCGGTCAAGGTGTTCACAAATATCTGAACACGCCTCTATTGTCAGGGCGTTAAAGTGCGTGTTCAGATATTGTGAACACCTTGGCCGCTCCGATATATCTGATGGCGACTGTACCACGTCCCTAGCATTTTGCTTTCATGGGACAAATTTATTACTCGAGACAAGAATCTGTAAGAGAATGTTGGCTATTTTCTTTGCGCATTTTTTGTTTTATTTTTAACGCAAAGAAAAAAGCCTTTTGGGAAAATACTTTAGTTTTAGGTATGCGAAAGGTGGAATAGATATACCGGGTGTAGCCTGTAACACGAGCAAATAATTAAAACAGATTGTATTACGCAAACGGTTACACTTTTGTTCAATAACTTTTTAAAAATTATGAAGTCAGACTTCCTATTTTTCATACAAAATAAATATTAAGTTCAATGTAGTCAATGTATCATTGTGATAGACGTTGCTTGTCACGCCTTAAACATAACAAATTTGCGTAATATTGGGGCTTACAATAAACTTGAAACTTATTAAAAATCAAAACACAAGTTATTTTAAATTAAAAGTCGCTGAACAAATGTTGGTCAGTATGAGGAGTACAGCCTACAATTTATTTTTTTGTTAGAATTACAGGCCACACCCGGTATAAGTATATGGGATAATTAAATAACAGTGTCTTACTTTGGTGAGTTTTATTTTAATATCGATGGAAAGTGCAAGGAGGAATAGAATATTTAAAGTAAGACAATTTATTTAATTATTTAAGTACTTAATCTAGTGAAGTTAACGTTAGGCCTGGCCCCAATTTCACCACGGTGACAGGTGCGACAATTGTAAAATATCACTGTTACTGACGTCACAGGCATCCATGGGCTACGGTTACCTCTTAGCATCGGGCGGGCCGTATTCCCGTTTGCCACCATCATTACTATTTAAAAAAACTTTATCATATTGAAAAAAAAACAGATATGTATTTCTCTTGCGAAGTTTCTGACAATTGTCACAAGAAACACTACAATTGTCACAAAATTCCGACATATAACTCATTACCTGTCAAGAATTACCTACAATTCTTCTAAATCTTGACAATTGTCAGAAACTTCGCAAGAGAAATACATATCTGTTTTTTTTTTCAATATGATAAAGTTTTTTTAAATAGTAATGATGGTGGCAAACAGGAATACGGCCTGCCCGATGGTAAGTGGTAATCGTAGCCCATGGATGCCTGTGACGTCAGCAACAGTGATGTTTTACATTTCTCGCACCTGTCACCGATGTGAAATTGGGGCCAGGAGTCTCCTTGGCAACTAATCTTGGCGTAGGGCGTAGGCACTATTTTTAACGAAAGCGCCACCTGACCTTCCAACCTAGAGGGTAAACTAGGCCTTATAGAGATTATTCCAGTTTCCTCGCGATGTTTTCCTTCACCGAAAAGCGACTTATAACGATGATGGAACTGAAATTGATTTAATTGATCTCCAAAAGGGCTTAATAATATGTATATGTTTGTTATAAATTCAATATATCTTAAACATAATTGGCGTAAGTACTAATAACATTAAATAAACTGATTGTGTCACTCGTTAAATGGGTGCTTGGGCTCAAAATAGGGGTCTCTTCTATGCAGACCTCAAAAAGGGCCACACTCAATTATAGCGGACCACCCACACATTTATTAGTAAACTAAACTAGTACTGCCCACTGGGTACAATCAAAGGCAAAATACATTTAAAATTTTAATGTATCCGGGTGTTAGGTTAAGAATTTTAATTACATAGTATAAGATAGATATGTATATTGTCATGTTATTTTCTCGAACTCCCCATCGGCATACAAACCTCCTCAAGGTTTTGCCCACGATGGGTCTTGTAATAATAATTTACTTTATTTAGCTTATTGTTCAATAAATTAAAAAAAAAAAGTTACTTTTTAGAAAAATGGTCACGTGTACTTACTATAATTATCATAAAGTTAACGATTCCGGTACATATTTATCCTGTTTTTCTTATCTGAGTCTGAAGTATTGAAAAATGTACTTATTTCGAAATCGTGTAGCGCAAAAAGATTCATTTAGATTCCTTTAACTTTGAAATGTCAAATTTTTACAGGAAAGACGGGAGCAAGTTAACCATACTATAAAATGTCCATGTATGTAACGTAATGAAGTAATTTTGCATAATTTTAAGAGGAAAAAGGCTTAAAAAAATCAGTGACTTAATAGAAATATTGGAGCGCTGGTGGCCTAGCGGTAAGAGCGTGCGACTTGCAATCCGGAGGTCGCGGGTTCAAACCCCGGCTCGTACCAATGAGTTTTTCGGAACTTATGTACGAAATATCATTTGATATTTACCAGTAGCTTTTCGGTGAAGGAAAACATCGTGAGGAAACCTGCATACATCTGCGAAGAAGTTCAAAGGTGTATGTGAAGTCCCCAATCCGCATTGGGCTAGCGTGGGGACTATAGCCCAAAGCCCTCTCGCGCTCGAGAGGAGGCCTGTGCCCAGCAGTGGGACGTATATAGGCTGAATTATTATATTATTATTAATAGAAATTTATGGAAATTTCACAATTTTTGAAATTATATCTATGACCATCAATTACCCCAAGAATAACTTCTTTTGGATTCGAACCCGGGTTCGCCTGCTTCTTAGGCAAACCGTCAGATCAGGTTAAGGCCGTCAAATAACGATCTCGATTACAAGTGTTCATATTTTGATTTGATTTTTGTGAATGCTATTTAGGCCAATATTTGGTTTAGTATGTAAACAATCAGTTAAATACAACAAAACTGTAATAATACTGTTCTAGTAGGTACTGAAGTGTTCGGAGTTCAGGGGTTATAATGATAACACAAGAGTCGAGTAAATACTGGATATATTGGTAGAAAGCGCTGGCCTTATATACTAAGGTTTTAACAGGTTTAATCGAGTGGAAGTTATGGCAATGGTCATTAACCATTGTATAGTGAATTACAGTAAGTCAAGGTTTATGGCATCGTTAACTTAATGTTCTATAAAGTAGTAAAATACATATATGGGAGATAGGCATCAAGTATCAGCTGTATCAGCTGATAGCAGCTGTGTATGATCTGACTACACTACAGCTTTCCCGTTTTTTTTTTTTGAAGACAAAAAATATATAACAAGTATTATTTTTTGGCTTAAGTGAACTTATATCTATGGTATACATATTGGTTCTTAAAATTATGAATATAATAAAAATCTTACTGCTATCTGGATATACAATTTGCTTACATGCCTATTTCTAAGATTACATGTTCCTTATATGGTTATGAAATGGGGTCCCTTTGTTTCCCATAAAGTTTTAAGTCATAATGTAACGTTTGTCATATTATCGTTAGTCATAAAACTGAAACCGTTAACTTTTCAGGATTTTCGTAAGGCTATTCTATAGATAGGATAGGTTAGGTTAGGTTTGTTTTATGGCAATCCTGAAAAGTTACGCGTTTGTGAGAAAAACCAATTATGACTTACGAATATTCGGACAAACAATACATTATGGCTTAAAACTGTTTGGGAAACAATAGAGACCCTTATGAAATACATTGTTGCATTAACATGTGTTTACTTTTATTGAAACTGTTAACTAATATGATATTTATTTGTTAGGCATTATTTATTAATTCTCTGTGTCATGGAGATAGTGGTTCCTTATATGGTGGTATGCGATGGGATGTTAGGTTTTCTGTTACATTATTTATCTTATAGCTAAAAGTGCGGTTTTGACATTTAGTATGTTTCTTACTTATAATTATTCTATGTAACATTAGATATACTACTGTAAACAATGCGTTGCTTGCTTTCTTATGTTCTAATAAGGAAGATGGAGGTCCTTTTTTTTGGATTCTGTCGGCTTGGTAAGTTTAATGGTGATCGGTTTTAAATTGCATTTGTAAAATAAGTAATGTGGATTGTTTGATTATCAGATTAGTTCCGTCGCTTGCTTCGCGGATTTGTGTCGGTCGATCGTGGAACTTATTGTAATTACGTTTGAACTTGACTTGTGTGTTTGTGTGTGTGTTTCTTGTGTCTGGTGTGCCGAAAAGGTGAGTTCTAATAGTAATAGTGCTTTGTTCTGTTTTGGTGTACAATGTTTTCTTTTCCTGATACTAATATTTTTAAATTTTGACCTTAGTCTTGAAATACTGTGTAGGGTTAATACTGGGTCCATCTTTTTCCTTTTTTTTATTAATATTAAGTTTCCTACGTTATTGTTACATGAATTCTTTTTTTTCATATTTTTGGTTTTTAAGTTGTTTTGACATAATTACATTATGTCTAGCGTCCTCCTGGGACTTTTGTAATCTATACTTAAGTTCTAGGGAATAAGAGTTAAAATTATAAATTGGGTCTATCTGTTATGAATAATTACGGTTCAGTGTAAACTGATATTTTTAGATGCCGAAAAGTGTAATGATTTAAAAAATTGATTTATAATTTTGATAATATGTCATTGACAATGTAAGGGTTGCATTATTTTTGTGCTGCATGGCTGGTTTTGTTTTTTTTACAATATGTTCTTACTTAATGCTAATATTTGTACCCTGATTTTGAATAACAGTATATGGCTCTTTTATACATTGGGTAATAATAACTATGTGGTTAAAAGGATTTTTCTACATTGGTGACGCAAAACTCGTATTGTAGTATAATACAATACTCTAAACTTTTAAATTAAGTGGTATTCTTTGGAGTGAAATAAGTTTTGTATTATTTAATTTATTTTATATAAGTATGTGTTTTTTTTATTATTATTACATTGACCTATTGTGGGTATGGTAAATAGGTTGTTAGGTATCTTTGCGAATTTTCTTCGACATTCAAACTGGTCATTAATTCATTAATTTATAATTATATTATGGACACAATACAACGTGTATTGTATTTACATGTAAGGTATTTTTTTTTGTGATTTAATTGTTTTTTTTTTCATTAATTTAACTTATTTTTAATTAAGTATTTTTTTTTATTTAATTGATTTGTTTATTATTATCACTGTAATTGTAGGTATTTATTTAATGTTGGTATTACTTTTTTTTTTTATTTATTTAATTAATGTTCTTTGACTTCTTTGTTTTAATTTTATTTTATTCATAAACATGTTTAGTACGTAATTTATTGTATTATTTATTTATTTTCTTCTCTGTTTTGATTGATAGTTGTTTTTTTATTTATTTATATGTATAGTATAATGCTATATCAGATTTTTATATGTACTTATTTTTTTTTTTTACAGGCTGTTTTTTTTTAACACATGTTTATATTTATAAACATACTATGTGTCCAAGGACCTCCATGCAAGGTAACTCGACCCTATCATGATGTCTCAAGGATTCAGTGCTTGTAAAAGAAAAATATTATTCTGATGTGTTATAATGTGTATTATTTTCCCTGGGGTTTTTCATTTATTTCAATTTAATTTTTCATCAGAATTATTGCTCGTGATTTATGGAAAATTATTTATTATTGTAATAATTAATCGCCAATGAGCCATTTTGTAATGTCTGCATTGTGTAATAATTGATCGCCAATGAGCCATTTTGTAATGTCTGCATTGTGACCTAATAATTGTAAGCTGACTTTGTGATACTTGTCACCTGTCTTTTAAAAAGTACACAGCGCTCAAAGCTCAAAGCTTTTAATAGTTAGCGCTCTCGGTCGGCCGACCTTTTTTTTTTACATAAAACATATTTATTACGATAAGTTGCAATGGGGTCCCCACATATCTGCCACTGCTAATAGAATCCGTAAACTAATATTTATATTTAAAAGCTTGCGAACGGTGGCGGATCATAATCTTTTATTACAGACATATGACGCCCTATGCCAAAGTGTCCTGACCTACTGCATATGCTCATGGGGAGGTGCTATCAAAACACATCTTATCGAGCTCGAACGGGCACAACGAGCAGTTTTAAAAGTGATGTTCTATCTTCCATTTCGATACCCTACTGAGATGCTTTTCAATATAGCAGAAGTTTTAAGTGTACGCAAACTTTTTATTTATCAAACATTACGCAGATACCACAGACTAATAGCCCCTACAATCACATTTGGCAACAAACGCATAGCTCACTACCCCGTACCTCGCTGTAATAGTGCATGGTCTAAAAGGCATTTTTCATTTTTGGCACCATACTTATATAACAAAGCACACAAAACCCTTAATATAAACAACATTAGTAATTTTCAATTAAAAAACAAAATTAAGATTTGGTTAAAATCATTAAGTTATACTGAAGCAGAAGAGCTATTACGAAGCGTGTTCTAGTACATACATTCTAAAATAACCAGACACACACGCGCGTAAACACACAGAAACACACACATATTCTAAAAATCAGACACACAGAATACTCACACACGCGCGCGTACACACACATCACAGTTTCATCTTTCTTTAAAATTAATTTTAATATTGTTAAATATGTAATATAAAATGTCTAACATTGTAACATTACCTACGCTTGTAATTGGGAAGGAACTGGCTCTTGAGACACAGGGAAACCTACTTTGAGAGCCAGGAACCAATGTTATGTAACAACTCAAAGTTGCAATAAAGATTATTTTTTTAAAGATTTTTTTTTTTTTTTTTTTTTTTTTTTATTTTTTTTTTTTATTTTTTTTTATTAAGGATACAAAAATCAACATGCAATTGTTTGCATGGACATTATTTATTATAGCGCGCTAATACATATTACGCGTTAATATGTATTGCCAGACATTTGTTTTCACACATCGGAACAGCAAAAAAACTTTTCCGTGTGCCCAAGGAGTCTCCACGATTGATGCTCGATCGAATCATGGTCAGGTTTCAAGGGTTATTGCCTGGTTGTATCCTGGTGTACCTTGCTTACATTATTTAATTCCACGAGCTACCCCATTTTGAAAGGAAAACGTCATTTTGAAAACTCAAAGCATATGAGTCACAATAAATTTTAGTTGATCAGGCTAATGGTTGCAACACTTATGTGATTTAGCTCTCTCAATGTGATATTTATATTTTTCCTTCCCTTTTATTTTATTTATTTGTCTTTCCTTATATTCATTTTATACCTACTCGTATATTAATTGACGCCTTAATTTTCATATTATATGTCGTAAACTATTTTTTAGTTGGAACTCTAATAATGCGTCAAGTGTATGAACTGTTTATGGTTATTTATTTTTCTTCTTTCTCTGTAGGTAGGTACTCGAAATTTGAGATGACATAGCATGTGTTGCTTGTTCATCCGTATTGGGTGACGTGTGACGAGCACGCGTGACGCGGCCTTCACGAGTCTGGTGCATCCCATTAATCATATCATATGTTTAAGTTGATTAGTAGCTAGTGTTGATATGTTTGTGTTACTTTGTATGTTTTGTTTTTATTGGTAATTTGTTGGATGTGAATATTGATTTCCTTAATTAAATTTTTGTATTTTCCCTTATATTTGGTTATTATGAGAGTGGGGACTGGCTGATGGCATTTTCTTATTTTTATGCAATTTCTAATTAGTTGAGTAATAGATCCGTGGACTGAATATTATTGATATATAAATGTAAGTTAACGTATGTTAATGTAAGATTGTTATTTATTTACTTTAGATTTAAAAACAAAATATTTATTCTGATTGACTACATGTCATAGAAATAAGTTATACCGTTATTTAAAAAAAATTGAAATCAAATTTGCAAATTGAACAGATAATAATAAAAAAAAATATAGAGTTTATAATTCGCATTAAAGGTATTAAAGTCGTATATGTAAGTTGAAATTATTTGATCTAAAATAATAATAATATTCTGTGTAAGTAATGTTTTCATGTATAAAATAATAATGTGTTTTGTAATTGTAATAAAGTGTTGACATGTAAAATACTTTTAATTTACCAATAAAAGTTTGATTGATTGATTGTAATAGCGAAATGATTTGATTGGGGTTTTTTTTTTTGCTTTTCTTTTGAAAAACATGAAATTAATTTGTAACTGGTTAAGAGGGCCTTTGCAAAAATATATTAAATATGTTACGTATTGAAAACCAAATGGTGTGAAAGCTAAGTTTTTGAACGTTAAATTGGATAATAATTTGTAAAGATAATAAGTGATGCCGTTTTATGTGTGGAATAATAGATTCTAGTGTTTGTCAGTTAGTCCAAGTTAATGTTGGGTTAGTGTGATAGTGGTTTTGTCTTTACGTTGGGAAATGGGTTTGTTATGTTTTAATCGATGTTAAATAATATTATTGTTGAGGTGTTTTTT
Organism: Cydia fagiglandana; assembly: GCF_963556715.1. Lineage (NCBI taxonomy): Eukaryota > Metazoa > Arthropoda > Insecta > Lepidoptera > Tortricidae > Cydia > Cydia fagiglandana. The sequence goes on along the minus strand of NC_085953.1, from coordinate 6,259,451 downwards.
TTTATTGTGGTGTTTTAGATACCTATATGAAGATATATATGTTAAGTTAATTGTAAAGATGGAAATAATGGAATGCACCCCCGTCTCAGTTATTAAAAATTGCTGATTGTATAAAGCTGTTTGAGTTAACCATGCGACGCCTTATATGTGTTTTGTTTGTTTTAATTTTGTTTATGTGTTTTAAAATTTAACGAATGATGCCTCGGTTAAATTTATTGATGGTTATTAGAAAATGTTTTTGTGTTATTAATTGTTTTATCTTTGCAAGTTTTTGGTATTTAATTTTATCTATATGTATGTTTTATTACTTGTTTTATTTTAATAAGTTGTTGATATTTAATTTTATCTAGATGTATGTTTTATTACTTGTTTTATTTTAATAATTATTATTTATCGTCAACTGGTGAATATATATATTTTTTTAACATATATTCATGTCTTGTTTTTCGTCATCAAGTAGTAATCGCAAACTAATTATAATTTTATTAATAGATAAATAGATAGTAGAAATTGAAATATCGCTCGCAGATGGATCTGCATGTTTAAAGAATAGATTATACATAATTATGATTATAGATCTATCTTTACATAGATAGATAGATTATGAATTTGATTAATATTATCCTTAATGATAATTTTAACTGATAATTTTAATAAGACGAGAAAAAAAATCCTTAAGTAGTTGGTGTGCTTGCTTACTTGTTAGGTTTGCGTTTGGCTGCGGTATACGTGACGGCTTCGGTATTGTCTCCTGGAAGTGTGGGCTCTGCCATGTCCATGAGGTGGCTGGTGATCCGGCCGAGTTGGTAGTTGGGGTCGACGGTGAATACCTGGTGTTTTTGTGGCCCACTGGACTGTTCTTGTTGTGGCTTTCTGTCCCGTGGTATCCACCGTTATTATTATTGTTATCATTGCCCCTGTGCCGCTGTGAGCTTGGCTAGTGCTTGCGCTGTTGGACGCTTTGTTCGGAGCAATGATGACTTTTCCTTTTTGGCTGCTCATGACCTTCTGGACGTAATCTTCTCCCTTGACGAGCTGAACGTACGCGCACCGGTCGAACCAACGCGCGTGCTGCTCCCATGGGACGTCGTCCTCCTCCCAGTCCTTGAGTTCTCCGTCGCAGTAGAAGCACTTGGTCTTGTCGCTCTGGCCGGTGTAGTAGAAGCCGGCCTCGGCGAGCTCCTCGGGTTTCTGCTTCATGCTCTTGGGCCAGTCTTTGAAGGTGCGGAGCCGGGCGGCCTTGTTGTTGTAGCGCGGGTGCGGGTGGGGTTTGGGGAGCACACTGGCGCCGGTGGCGGGCGGCGCGCACATGCCGCACTCGTCCTGGCCTGTAGTCATCTGGTGTTTGCTGTTGGGCACAGGCGGTGTTGGTAGAGGCGGCGGGTCTGGTTGGCTGGTTGGCTGGCTGGCTGGCTGGCTTACTGGCTGGCTGGGCGGCTGGGCGGCGTCTAAGCCGGGGCTGCCTCGAGCAGCCCGACTGGCAGGGTCGCCATGAAGTGTTCGGAGTTCAGGGGTTATAATGATAACACAAGAGTCGAGTAAATACTGGATATATTGGTAGAAAGCGCTGGCCTTATATACTAAGGTTTTAACAGGTTTAATCGAGTGGAAGTTATGGCAATGGTCATTAACCATTGTATAGTGAATTACAGTAAGTCAAGGTTTATGGCATCGTTAACTTAATGTTCTATAAAGTAGTAAAATACATATATGGGAGATAGGCATCAAGTATCAGCTGTATCAGCTGATAGCAGCTGTGTATGATCTGACTACACTACAGTACTGTACTCTTGAGTTGCAGGTGTCCGTATAGGCTATAACCGTTTGCTATTAGGCAGGATGTGCGCTTATTAGCAACCAGGCTATACTATACGACCAGGGCTCGGAACCGTTTTTTTTGAGAAAGCCGAAATACACCATATTTTATTATTTTACGCTTTTTACGTAGGACCGAATCATGTATAATCAACTTCGTATTATCAGATTGTCCGATTAAAAATGAACCAAAGAACGAAAAAGAACCTAATAATACCGGTATTTTTTTTATAAAGAAATAACCGGTTCGGAGCCAATTACGACTCCGACTGTACCTATGATCGTACAATGCGGTAGCATCGGCCGCTAATCAAAAGCTAGCGGTGCACAGAATAGCCTCCCCGGGCCTTAGTGTTTAATGTTTATTATGTCCGGACAACCGCGCGAATTGTCAGCCCAAACGGGACCCGTTGCGGACCTTTTACAGTACAATGGTAACTGTTTTACATCTGCGCGGGCGACTGAAAACGTCATTAAGTCAGCCATCGTCACTATTAAGACGAAACAGGAGCTGAGTTATAAATATTTTAGGTAAATATACCCGTCTCGCTAACGGAAGCGGCTCCTAAAACTAGTGCGATAAAGACAAGGCGAAAAATCCCGTGTATGTAAAAATCTCAAAAATCGAGGTTTCGTACTCGACTGTTTCCTCCTCCGAAACTTAACCAATCCTAACCAAACTTAGAAATCTAAATGATTATGAAATTATCTGTGTCGGACCGTTTTGCTTTTTTGGCTAATTTATATCAGTTTTGAATACTACGCCTCTCATTGCGGCATAGTCAATTAGGCCATTTTGGCCATTTTTGAAGGGCTCTAGCGACCTAAAAAAACACAAATATCAAAAAAAGTAAAACGGTCCGACACAGATATTGACAATATTAATCTGTGTTGAAAAAATCATTGCTCTAGCATCAAAACCCACGGAGGAAACAGTCGATTAAGTTTGTATGGAGAAATGACCGCTCCTGTATAATCGGACCAAAGTTAGTCTAAGGGAAAAGTGTGGACTGAATGTAGATGTAGTGACAAAAATTGAGAAAGGTTTAAGATGGTTTGGACACGTTGAAAGAATGAGTGAAAGAAGGCTAACAAAGAGAGTGTATAAGGGAGAAGTGGAAGTTGGAGTTGGAAGGGGTAGACCTCGGCGGACTTTCTCTGATCAGATCGGGGAAATCTTGAAGAAAGGCCTGGTCAAGAGCACCCTAAACCGGCGAGCGTGTATGAGGAATGTTATGAAAGTGAAGGAAGCGAAAGAGGTATGTCAGCTGATCGTAGCAAGTGGAAATCCGTGGTCTCTGCATACCCCTCCGGGAAATGCGGCGTGAATAATCACGTATACATGTAAACGTGTACATCACGTGTACATATAAATGTATGTATGTTAGTCTAGCGTGGGTCATTCTAAATACCTATTGAACCAACCCTTATTTTCAATGAACTGCAACTAAGTTGCTAGATAAGGAGGGTGTAAATATGTCCTTTGCATGTACCCTATTATTCCTCCACTCTACTTGGCAGCTGCGTCCTGTCCTCGGACTTTGCTCTGATTGGTAATATCAAAGACATATATAACTTCGTATAAGATGAATAAAGTCTAAGAAAAAAACGTGCCTCGGATAGATAGCGCACACTCCTTTGGCCTATGCTCGGCTAGATGACGTGACGACACCGTTGCATATTTAATAATTTTAACACATAGATATCAGGGAATGAACATGGGTCAAAATGATACAAAAATAATAAAATAATTTATCCATATATATATATATATATATATACACATTTTTTTGAAACTGAACTGAAACTAATAACTTTTCTGAAAAATTATAAAACAAACCTAACCTAACCAACCCTGTTCTACACAGCCTAAGCAAAATACTTTCGAAAATACTCTTTGCTACAGCTGTTCAATCAATTATTATGCGTCGAGATCGGCATCCCATAAAATATATCGAAAATATATCGATTGCGTCTATCAGACCAATTCAAATGTAAACTGACATCATAAAATTCACTGACATTCAGACGTAGGGGAGAGCGGGGTTAAACGTGCCGATTTTCATAAAATACAAATTTGATCTATGAAAATAGTGTGAATAAGGTATGTGGGTTGCGCTATATTAAATAATGATTATTTGCGTTTCTGAGTAGCGATATTATTTTGTGCATCGTTAAACAGTTTGTTTACCAGAATTTTTTTTATGAGATAGGTCGGAACGGAAAAACTAACCCCGCTATGGGGCGGGTTGTTCCGTTGCTAAAATTTATAACTTATCTGTCAAATATTTAAATCTCAGTTCACACACGCTAAAAGAGTATTTTGCAGTTCGTCTAAATATATGATAATTTGTTGTGTACTATCAACAGATAGTAAAAAAAAATCCAAAGCAAAAATGTGATTATACGTGGGGTTCGTTGTGCCCTCGTTTTTGATTTATTTTCCATAACTACTATTCTACTATAATGGAAGCAACGAAAACGGCTCCTGCAACCGCATAGTGGTCTGACTTTTCGCGACAAACATCATACGAATCGCTCCATGGTTTACTTGCGTTCCTATTCCCATCGGATCAACTTACCTCCGGCACGTTTAACCCCGCTCTCCCCTAACTACTCTATGAGAGTAACTACTGATGAAACTCACCGTACAATAATGGTATCTAACTGATGTCATTCAGGTGTAATGTAACTGGTGTCATTTCCCTCGTAGGTAGGTAGTTGTGTATTAGCGCGGACAACTAAGTAGCATCATTCGGGTTCCCTTTGTTTCCCATAAAGTTTTAAGTCATATTGTTTGTCATATTATCGTTAGTCATAAAACTGAAACCGTTAACTTTTCAGGATTTTCGTAAGGTTAAGTATTCTATAGATAGGTTAGGTTAGGTTTATTTTATGGCAATCCTGAAAAGTAACGCGTTTCTGAAAAAAAACAATGATGACTAACGAAAATTCGGACTATCAATACATTATGACTTAAAACTATTTGGGAAACAATAGAGACCCCATCATTCAGATATAATTCTGATGTCAGTGTACGTTCGAATTGGCCTGTTTCGTTATTTATCGAATATGATGATTAGTCGAATCGCCCTCTATTTTACGTTTTATTGAATTCAAGTTGTTTAAAGCAGATCTCAAATAGACGCAATGATTCGATAGTGGAATTTACCCGGGTCGACCTTAGACCGCTTTCCCACTGACGTCCAGTTTTTTGCGTGTCGGTTTTTTGTAGGATCCCTTTTTAGTAGTAGGTATAGGTGCTAATATAGTAACTTTCACACGAGGATCCTGCATGCATACTACAGCAGTTTTCTGTATCCTGCAAAAAACCGTACCCGCCAAAACTGGACGTCAGTGGGAAACAGCTCTTATTTCATTTATTTTATTTTAATTTGACGATCCTTATGAGATATCCGTGCTTATCTTAGCCATATTGACATTGTTTTTAATTTTTATATTATTTGACATTGTTAATAATTTAGTTAGTTAATTGGTTGCTTATAATGGTTTTTAAATTGTGTATTGCTTGACATTTGTAATCAATTTTCAAGTTATTTTCCTACTTGACGATCATAATATAAATTCAATGAATTTAGGAAAATAACAATTTTAATTATGAATTAAATTCATATAGATTAGTGTAAAATAATTTATATTGTAATTTAATATTATGAAATAAATAAGTCTAAATCTAAATCTATTGACAAAAAATGCCGTTTGTCTCATTTTTCTACGGTGAAACGGTTTTAAAAACGGAACAGACCCACAATACAAAAATTAGCGCCGGCGAGATCATCGCCCGCGCGGCCATATTTAAAATTCGACGTGTTATTTATGTCTTTAGTAAATCACTTTAATTATAATTTGCTAAACGAAGGACCCGCCCACCGTCCGGAGGGTTATACAACTACGAAAGAGCTTAAGTGCCGTGGTTTTTGAAGGTAGTAATGACCTTTTGGAAAGAGTAATGAAAGTGTATTTTATAGCACAAAATGATAAAGAATTCTTTCAGTCTGACGAGCTACGGCTTGGCGTAGCTCGTTGTGGACATATATTATGTGTATTGTAAAAGATTTAGATATAATAACTTGGACTCCTTCTTGGGACACTGGCCAGATACAGCACTAAACAGAGATGAGTAAAAGAAGAGGGGGGAGGCCTTTGCCCAGCAGTGGGATACAGTGGGCTCTGAATAAAATGATCTTGATATTGTAAAAATTAAAGCTCAAATAGCAATTGCAATTGTAGATAAAAATCGCCTTTAAACGTATCAAACATCTTACAAAGCTTTATAATTAAATTTTGAAAAGGCGTAAAAGCGTTGTCTTTATATGGCGCATACGCCCTTTTTGACAATAACGTCAGAATGCCTCCGGTGGCCATATGAATGGCATCCAATCTTGTAACAGGGCTATAACCGCGAAAATCGAAGTTCGCAAATTGCGGGCATCTTTCTCTGTCACTCTTATTACGCCTTCATTGGAGTAAAAGAGAAAGATCCCTGCAATTTGCGAATTTCGGTTTTCGCGGTAGCCCCTCAGATAATTTAATTACTACTCGTTGAAAACAACATATTTTTGTTCTGCAATCGAATTGTTATCGATTTACTACCTCTTATCGGTGGGCGCGAAGAAGCACACAAATCACACCTCTCGCTCGCACCTTTTTCCTTTTTTAGGGATCCGCAGTTAGGAAAAGGTCTTTACAATCTTATTGTGACATGTTTTCAAGTTCTGTTTTAAAAATGCAGTTTTGTTTCTTTTTAAAAATAAAGGAATCTCGTCTCGTCAAGTAAAGTAAAATGAGCCAACTTAATAGGATTTAAAGTAGTCTCCCTCCAGGGCCCGACTTGTTTTCCCACACTGTAGAGTGTGGAAGTATTATTTTAAACGTCATAAATTCATAGAAATTTAAAAAAATCGCATGTTTGTGATCTTACGTAAGAACTATGAAATCCCCCTCTTTCCCCCTGGCAAGAAAAAATATGATATGTCAACCCCTTCTCCCCTAAATTGTCTTACGTAATAAATGAATGGCGCCTTTGAATTGGCCTGAATGATTGCGAATCGGGTCTCTATTTTGGTATCGTCTTGGGTCGTCCCATTCGTTTTTCGTCTAGTTCTGCTTTCGTCACCCATTCTACATTCATCACAATCGTCGGTGGCTTTCAATGTAGAATCAGTGACGAAAGCAGAATAGGACTAATATAAGAACTTGACGAAAAACGAATGGGACGACCCAAGACGATACCTCTATTTTTTCCCATAAAGTTTTAAGTCCGCAATTTCGTTAGTCATAATTTGGTTTTTCTCAGAAACGCGTAACTTTTCAGGATTGCCATAAAACAAACCTAACCTAAACTAATGAAAAGAACCTTATGAAAATCCTGAAAAGCTAACGGTTTCAGAATTATGACTAATGATAATCTGACAAACATTACAATATGACTTTCAATAATTATGTCAAACAAAAAGGGATCCGTCGCGAATCCACTGAACCCACACTCGCCCCACAGTTCGCGCTTACCCCATTTTGAAGTTTTTTCTTTTCCCCACGCACGGACGCGTCCGGCCAGTTATTTTCGCTTCTTTTTCTTCCCTTAATGGCGTTTAAGCTGCATAACGTGTTCGGTGTGACGTTTAACTTATTCGAGTACTAACATGATCTCAACTGAACATTGTTAGACCTTACGCCTTGGTAATAAGGTTGATGTTTGGTTATTGAACTGTGTCTACTAAGCAACACTCAGTGAAAGTCTGCACTGGCCACAAGTAGACTTTATCTCTTTGAAATAGGGTTTATAATTGATCAGGTACAAAGTCGATGGTACATACATGCTAAACGCACTAATGTGAGCCATTTTGCAATTATAGACACTTTACGATACGTGGAAATGTAAATATGTTGCATATGTTGTATGAATGCTTGTGTTAAAAATAGCTCTAGAGCGGACGAAGTTTCTAACTGCCGTATTCGAACTTCAAGATATTCACAAGAGACGACACGTTCTAGATCCATTCTAGATACGTTATAGTTTAGATATCAACTAGTTCTCTTTTGCAGCGCAATTCGGGCAACTGTCACTTTTACGTTAGATAGAGTAAGATATCTATTAGATGCGAATTAGATCTCTAAGTCATATCCTGTAGGAATCGTTCAAGAGTATCTCCAGAATCGCGCAAATGTCAAATTTGACAGGTTAGATCTTAAACATATCGTTATCGTATCTTGGTGATGTCTAAAAGATGTCTAATAGATGTCTATTTCATAATCCGAATCGGGCCCTAATAATCAAGTTCGAAAAGTTGTCTACATAAAAGTTTTAAAATGTTTTCAAATCCAATATTTTATTGCATAAAGTTTTTTCTATCTGGTATTAATATGCAGTAGTTATAATTGTACTTACACAGTTAACATAATTTATAATTTATGAACCTCCAGGTCTTTTTAGGGTTCCGTACCCAAAGGGTAAAACGGGACCCTATTACTAAGACTTCGCTGTCCGTCCGTCCGTCCGTCCGTCCGTCTGTCACCAGGCTGTATCTCACGAACCGTGATAGCTAGACTGTTGAAATTTTCACAGATGATGTATTTCTGTTGCCGCTATAACAACAAATACTAAAAACAGAATAAAATAAAGATTTAAATGGGGCTCCCATACAACAAACGTGATTTTTGACCAAAGTTAAGCAACGTCGGGAGTGGTCAGTACTTGGATGGGTGACCGTTTTTTTTTGTTGCTTTTTTTGTTTTTTTTTTGCATATGGTACGGAACCCTTCGTGCGCGAGTCCGACTCGCACTTGCCCGGTTTTTTATTGTATCTTTTGTTGCAGTACATCTTGTATTGTATTTTTGATATGTTTATATGACTGTTTGGTTTTCTCAATAAAAAAAAAAAAATTGACCTTTTTGACGTGATAACGTCTTATAAATCGATGAACACCAATAGCATCCACGAAAAAGTGTCACAGGACATATCTCCATGGTAACGTTGTGGACAGATCTCCGAGGTAACGTTGTGGACGGATCTCCGAGGTAACGTTACGGCCAAAATTATCGTCCGTAAACCGACTTTACAGGCAACCATATTTTTTTGTAAGTAGGTAGTATGTTCCTGATGGTGTTAACGTCCCAGAGCTCCAAACCTTTAAAGCCCTTTAGTGTTGTGGATATCCATGGGCGACGGTGATAGCTTATCATCACCAGATTCGTCTGCTCGTTTGCCCCCCTATATCACAAAAAAATGCAAGAAAAATAACTGTCCAATTATTAACATCAAATATTAAATATTTCCACAAATGCAGTACAGTCGGCTCGGTACCTATCTGCATAATATGCCTCGATGACGTTTAGCATTAATGATTATGTGGCGTATTAGTCCTGCAAACGTTCCCATTGCGCTTGCAGTGAGACAATTGGGGTTTTGTTTGGCGTTTTTATCAATAATTGTCATCTTGGCTAGCTTCCCAGTTTGAAACTCCTGAGGTCGTTCCTGGAAACGATTTCAGGCGCCCTTCCCTTACACCGCAGTGTAACGGCCTGGCTACGACATTGCGCGACTGGCTTCAGCTAAGGCGACAACCACAGGTTGGAACCAGACACAGCGATCGGACCTTTCGTTCCCACCTATAGTTTTCGCTTTAGCCGAAGCCAGTCGCGCAATCGTGGCCAGGCCGTAAGCTGGCTCTGTTGTGGAATGTCATCGATCCCAGTGCGCCCTCACGAACTGTAAAGAGGGAGAAACGCCGGAGTGGGTTTAGGCCCACTTATACCCTTCCACTAACCCAGGGTTAACCGGTTAAACCAGGAGTTCCCATGGTTAGCCATACAGTTTGACATTAAGTTAATAGTTTAACCGCTTAACCCCGGGTTAGTGGAATGGTGCAAGTGGGCCTTTAGTGGGTAGGGCCAAAGGCCAAAGGCTCTTGCCAGGAGAGAGGAAAGGAGCGGCGAATCCCAGTGCGAAAATGTATTCCCACTAGGGCTTGCAATATCGGATGGTCTCCAATTCCGGAACTGATTTTCGATATTGGATTCGAATTCCGGAATTCCGGAACTGGTTCCGGAATTAGGGGTTATCGTATTTTACTTATTTTTTTTTGTAAAATCCAACAAAAAATGTGAAATTCTGATACTTTACGTTTATTAAAGTTAATATTGTTTAAGAGAAATTTAATTTGAAGTACTACAGATAATTTCATCTCTTTTTTACCACCTTATTAAAATGGTTACTTTTATTCAATTCTATGATACGCGGTATTTATTCGGGGAAAATTTAGTTGCTAGCAAACCATTCAATGGATAATTTTATAAAATAGTTAAATATAACAGCTCTATAATCAGCCTACTCTTCGTAACATAGTACGTAGTGGTGTTGTTTAAGAAGTTGAAGGTCGAAATTTGGCTTTTTCCTTCCTAGATCCTAATTATGATTCAGAATATCATATATTATATGCTTCTACAGGATCCGAAATCGTTGATAGAGAAAACCTTCTATCTAAATAGAAGATTCGCTCATTACAAACTCGAGTATATAAATCGCTCCGACAAGCCGTCGCGATTTAACTTACTATCGTTTGCAATATTCAACTTACGCCCCATGTTGCACAATGTACTATTCCCGATCACAAAAACTGCACAGCGCCGCTAAAGAAGTTTTCACTTCAAAAAAATGAAAAAAAAGGAGTAAGGTAGCTAGAGCGCTCGACTCCCTCTTGCTTGGTAACCGGACAAACCAGTAAGGATCATCCCATAATATACGAGCGGTATGGTCACCCTACATTTGTTTAAACGGTTATTTAGAATAAAACGGAATCGTAATCATTATTTTAATTTTATTATGGGTCTAAATATAATGTTGTCATCGGATTATGCCTTAAGCTAAATGTAATACGATTATTTAATGTGTTATAAACAAGTCATATTAAGGAATCTGTGTTACTTTGTATTAACACAAAACTGCGTCACGAAAATGATTTTTTAGTGTTTAAGATTTTTATTATTGTATATGTTAGTTGGTAAAGTATGTATCTATGGGCCTTAGTAGCCTGAAAATAAATGCTTTGATTGATTGATTATTATTTTTTCTGTAACGGAATATTTTAATGAGGTACAATGAAGACTATTCAATCAATTTATTTAAGTCATAGAAGGGGGCCATTTTACGAAATGTGTGAATAATTTTATTTTTAAATTTGAAAAAGAAACTACTTGGAATTTCGAGCCCTTTTTGATCTTAAAAGAAATAAACCGTACATTTTTCGCACTGTACTGTCCATTCTGTTAATAAATAATAAAGGTGTATGTATGCATGGTATCATACTTAACCTATAATTTTAACATAAAACAAAATTTTAGTATATTTGTAAATAAAAGAAATGAACGTTCTATGAAAAAGACTTGTCTCTACAAAATACTCGGGTCTCTAACAAATTGAAAATAACTCGAGCTTTAAATTAATTATATGAGTCTGGGCGTCGATTTTTGAATTTCGACCGCTCGATTTCGTGTAATTCGTTCAATAATATCTCCACTACTAGGCACTTAAATTCTACTAATAGAATTGAAAACGAGTGGTCTATTACCACTCGATTCCAATTTTCGGTATCGTCTTGGGTCGTCCCATTCGTTTTTCGTCAAGTTCTTAAATTAGTCCTACTCCGCTTTCGTCACTCATTCTACATTGAAAGCCACCGACGATTGTGACGAATGTAGAATGAGTGACGAAAGCAGAATAGGACTAATTTAAGAACTTGATGAAAAACGAATGGTACGACCCAAGACGATACCCAATTTTCTATCGCTCGTATTTCAAAAAATAGCATTTCGCCGTTTTCTACCGATTTTCGAGTGACAAAATCGAGCGATCGAAATTTCTAAAATCGGCCCCTTGAATAAAAACACAGTCGAGTCTTAAGGCAAGGCAGCTGGCAGAGGACTCAAAAACTGGAGTCCTTACCAATACTACCATTTTATTGGAAAAGGTATGTCTATAGGTTATGTCTACTATTTATTTACTACAGAAGCAAGCATTAAGCCTATCACCAACTTAAAGCCTTTAATACCCCATGTAAATAAACAGAGACATAAACATAATTCCAAAACATCCTAAGTCACTAATAACATCTATACAATTTCTGCTATTTAGTAAATTATCAATTCGCACATAATATCTGCAAGTTCGTCCTTCACACGGATTAAATCAAGAGATAACTTTCGCAAATTCCCGTAAAACTAATCCTATTGGAATTCGAACTCTAACTGTAAGTAACAAGGTTGCATTTCGACAAAACCTTGCTAAGATACGCCCCTGCTAAAATAACTCCGCAATATGCCGGTAGCTTGAGTATAAAAGGTCGTATGTCTTTACAAATTTCATAGTGAGATACGACGTTTCGAGGGTAAAGGTGGAGAGTTGTTGGACCGCGATGTGTGTACAGCCCAGAGCCAAATCCCACATTATTAATAAGCATTACGAAGGCTGCAGAAAATCATAATACCCATCGATAATAATAAGCTGGTGTAGGGTTACCATGTTAAAGTATGAGATGTCCACACCAGTGGCGGCGCATCCATAAAAGCCGATTCCCACCGGCTTGCCTATTTTTGGACGTTTGAGCAGAGTTGTAAAGGAAATATGTATGTCAAATTAGCCCCGGCTTGCCTATGGATATGTTTGACGCGCCGCCACTGGTCCACACATATGTACTTACAGTGGAAATGTTGAGCATATCTTGGTCTAGGGGTACTAAGAATCTCCGGCAAAGATCCGAAGATCCGGCTACTCGCCCCGACGACGACTGGCCCTGGTAACACACAACATACGCACTATGAGGACTAACGAAAAGATCTGGGGGGAGGCCTATGTTCAGCAGTGGACGTCTTATGGCCAAGATGATGATGATGATGATGATCTTGGTCTATAGCCCCCTCCAGACTATGCGCGCGATTCACGCGCATAGTCTGGAGGGGGCTTATCATCAATTCAAACTGAAAATGGCATTAAAAGTAGTGATTTATGTTAAAATAGTTTTGTATTACGATTCCATTTTTTGAGTAGACTCCATACAGATTTTATCTTATTAGGACAACTCTACAAAAGATAAACCAGTTTTAAACGTACCCCCAATTCTTTACCAAGAATGTATCTATCAAGACCAAGTCTGGCCAGCTATTATCATCATCATCTGCATTTAAGAGCTATGCTCTTGTCTGTGGAGTAATCGCCACTCTTCTTTTTGCTGGGCCAGCCTTTTAACTCCCTCGTACGAAACGACAGAATTTTTTTCTTTTATTTGGCTGAGACTCATAATTATTAAAAAAAAGGTTTTTGGTATTCCACCGGTCGCATGATTGGAAACGATGAGGGGGATAAGATAGAGTTAGACCAAGAAAAGTCTGCAACAATTTTGATAGCACACGCGGAGCAAGTGTTATTTTAAAAGTCAAATTTCTATCAAATTATGACGCATAAATAACACTTGCACTGAGTGTGCTATCAAAATCGTTACAAAATTGTCTTGGACTAACTCTAGAGAGATAGGTAAATAGATACCTATATGTATTTATTGAATATAAAATACAACATAACATTTAAAAAAAAAACTTTATTACAACTAAACTGCAAAACGTAATTCAAAACCAAAAAAATGTAAGAAATGTTGCCAATTTTTTACTACCGCGTCTTGTATTTATGTACAAATAAGTAAATAAAAGTACTTTTTTAAATAGTAGGAGTAAAATTGCTAATGAATAAATTATCTTAACATGATTATTTATCAAAAGGAATTTACTATTTTACAAACAAATTATTGCAGTGGCAACATTGTCTTACTTTTTTTGGTCTTGAATTAGGTTTTGCAGTATAGAGCGTTGTCACTCTTCTTTCTTTCCGTTCTTTCTATGACTCTCTTATTCTCAATCGTAAGGACTTGTCCCATCTAATCTAGAAGGGCATGGTCACCCCAGCGCGACCGGTCGCATTCGTTCCGCCACTAATTGGCAACACCGGACCGCATTCCCGACACCTCTTGCGCGGGAGCACATTGTAGGGTTGCCAACCTTCTGTTAAGGTTGTCACTTTAGTACCTAAGACTAGAGAATTTCGCGCCTTTTTCTACTGACAAAGTTGTTGGATAGACTTTAATATAAAATTAACCCTTTAACCGCCAGAGTCTGATATATAAGACATTATATATCCAGCTCATTTCGCCACAGTCTGATAAATATGACAAAGATCTGATTTGGTTTTTACAGCACATTTATAACTCCCGTAACTATGCCAACCTTACTCTGCGTGGTACAATTACTGTCGGTGGCGACACGAGCACGCTCGATCAAAAATTGCTGGCGGTTAAAAGGTTAAAGAGTGGGCCTACACACTTCGCTGTGACAGATTGTGAAAGTGTCACCAAAACTGTCGAATGACTACGATAATAAGTATTCCTTTTATAATACCTACCACTCCACACTATGCCATTCTGAAATTAAATAAGAACGATAGTAAAGATAATATTAGTCGTAAAGATAACATTATACATATACCAACAAGGTACCTATCGTAAAACCACCCAATTATCCAGTATTACAACTATGGTCCAGTACCACAGAAACATGGTCCACAAATACAATATAAAACAAGTAAGTACGTTATTATTACTCGTATAGTTTTTCAAAGGACTGTCTCATTTCAATCATAAACAGCGAGAATCATACTATCTTTGTCTTACACTAGTACTAGCACCCAAAAGAAAAGGACGAGTATAGTTTTTTGTTCTTATTTACTGACAAATTTGGTTTGACCAACTATAAGTATCAATAGTTACCATTTTTTTGTTTTAACTGTAGTTTTTCTTCCATTTATAAATAATAGTTAGCCTTTGATTGACGACGACATTCAGTATAGTATCACACCAACATAACAAAAAAGCGGCCAAGTGCGAGTCGGACTCGCCCATGAAGGGTTCCGTAGCAGCAAGTAACCTAATAAAATTGCGGTTTACGATTTATGACGTATTAAAAAAAAATACTTACTAGATCTCGTTCAAACCTATTTTCGCTGGAAGTTTGCATGGTAATGTACATCATATATTTTTTTTAGTTTTATCATTCTCTTAATTTAGAAGTTACAGGGGGGGGGGCACACATTATACCACTTTGGAAGTGTCTCTCGCGCAAACTATTCAATTTAGAAAAAAGGATATTAGAAACCTCAATATCATTTTTGAAGACCTATACATAGATAACCCACACGTATGGGTTTGATGAAAAAAAAATTGAGTTTCAGTTCTAAGTATGGGGAACCCCAAAAATTTATCGTTTTTTTTCTTCTATTTTTGTGTCAAAATCTTAATGCGGTTCACAGAATACATCTACTCACCAAGTTTCAACAGTATAGTTCTTATAGTTTCGGAAAAAAGGGACCCGGCCCTCAGTCCCCAGCGGCCCCACTATCCCAGGCTCCGGCAGCAGTCCTGGTAACGGTGGGGCAGAGGGTGCTAAGAATCTCTGGAAGAGATCCGGCTGCCACTCGAATTATTGCGGGTCACTGCTGGATGAGATTAGCTCAGGACCGGGACAAGTGGCGTACTAGAAGAGAGGCCTATGCTCAGCAGTGGGCGATAAAGGGCTGATATGATGATGATGATGATGAAAAAAGTGGCTGTGACATACGGACGGACAGACAGACTGACAGACATGACGAATCCATAAGGGTTCCGTTTTTTGTCATTTGGCTACGGAACCCTAAAAATACTAAATAGTAAATAAATACTCTTAGAACCTGTTAAACATCCCGCATCTTCCATTACATCACACATTTAGCGCCAAACCTGACAGCTGTCACTTCCGATCGTGACATTATCATAATTATTTTTTAATACCAAAGACATTCAGGTGATGTATGAGTAATCAAATCACTGATGTAGCACTTTCTCTTTCATTTGTCTATGCCCGCCTTTTCTGCCATTCATTATTAACACAAACTTACTTAACACGTTTGAGTAGACTCTATTTCGAGAACCATAGAGTTTATTTCTTTTTAATCGGCTACGGAATAGAGATGTCAATAACGACATGACATTAAGTGTGCTCGTGTCAAAAATGTTGTGTTCCATTGTAACAAGTGTTACGAAATTGAAAATGCCGTGTTTAAATGTTACTTTTTTAGGGTTCCGTACCCAAAGGGTCCCCTGTTACTAAGACTTCGCTGTCCGTCCGTCCGTCTGTCTGTCACCAGGCTGTATCTCACGAACCGTGATTGCTAGACAGTTGAAATTTTCACAGATGATGTATTTCTGTTGCCGCTATAACAGCAAATACTAAAAACAGAATAAAATAAAGATTTAAATGGGGCTCCCATACAACAAACGTGATTTTTGACCGAAGTTAAGCAACGTCGGGCGTGGTCACGGTCAGTACTTGGATGGGTAACCGTTCTTTTTTTGCACTTTTTTCCGTTTTTTTGCATTATGGTACGGAACCCTTCGTGCGCGAGTCCGACTCGCACTTGCCCGGTTTTTTTACATAGGCGAAAGTAATTGCCGATTGGATTTCGAATGGAGAGCTGTAATGTTGGATAAAATGCGATTAATTGAAGTGATTTGATCTTAATCTAGAGATTACTGGCTTGATAAAATGCTTTCTTTTTTAAAGCAGTTTTGTATTTTAATAGATTTAGTTTGCCCTATGACTTCATTATTGATCTCACTTCTTTGAATAATCTTTAAAAAGACTTCCGACTTCATCGTCCGATAAATTTTCAGCTAATTTTATTGCATTTTCATAAAATTTCTGCAAATACACGTAAATAGGTATATAAAAATTAAGCCCTACAATGCCGAAAAGTGGTTACAATTTAAGTTGCAAGATTTGAATCAAACATTTCATCCTGCGGAGGAGTTTTTTCTTTTTGATATTTTTATTAATTGGTCAAACCAATTTGTCAGTCAGTAAGAACCAGGAAAACTATACTCATCCTTTTCTTTTGGGTGCTAGTACTAGTGTAAGACATAGATAGTATGATTCTCTCTGTCTATGGTTGAAATGAGACAGTCCTTTGACAAACTTTATGTATCTAGTTAGGTAATTGAGCTGAAATTGCCAGCTTAATCCCCACCTCTGGTTTATAAAATTGCATTCTAATTTAATTTGTACTGTGAATATTCAAAGAAAATATTACTGGCAGGCTATAAAACGCTTCCCATTCAGATACACTTAAAAAGTAACCGAATTTTCAGACGTCAAATTTGGAACGCATCTTAATCAATTCAAATATCGAATCGCGGACGGCCAACCGAAACAAATCGAGCGATTACTTTAAAAAGGCCATATGGCACATTCTTACGTTTTAACAAAAAACAACCTTGACTTAAAGTAGGAAAGTTTGTTTTAGAATGATAAGAAAAAGGCATTTCGAACATGCGAATTTTTTTCCCGGAATGGCTGGGACGACAGTCAATAAAATGTCGCCGGTGATACTGCGTTATTTGTTTTAAATTAGCATAATTTTGTCGCTGTAATACGATATTTTAAGAGGCGAAGCTCGATTTTGGCAGAGAATAATTGATTTCAATAAGATTGTGCATTGAGGTTATTTAAAATACACTCAAATGCATTTGAAATATAAAAGATGACAATCATTTGCTGAAAACGAAACGAAACGCTGTCATTTCCATAGTATACAGGGCGTCCCACGGCGATGCCACATGGAGGGAAAGTACCTTAAATATCATAGATAGCATATTTTGCTGAAAGAAGACTTCATTTTATTTTTAAAACTTAGTTAAATTGCATTCATACTTTTTTAATTTTTTTGAAAAAAAAATGTATGGAAAAAAATTATCGTCATTGGAGGAAAAGTACCTTAATTATTGTAAATGAACATCTTACTGAAAGAAGACATTATTTCGATTTAAAAAAACAAGTTGAATTGCATTTTAAATAATTTCATGGTTAAACCGGGAATCGAACCCGCTACACGAGAAAAAAAAATACCTTGTAGCTTTGTCATACCGATCGAAAGGCTTCAATGTGAGAATTATTTTTTTGGTACAAGGTATTTTTTTCTCGTGTAGCGGGTTCGATTCCCGGTTTAACCATGAAATTATTTAAAATGCAATTCAACTTGTTTTTTTAAATCGAAATAATGTCTTCTTTCAGTAAGATGTTCATTTACAATAATTAAGGTACTTTTCCTCCAATGACGCGATATTTTTTTTCCATACATTTTTTTTCAAAAAAAATTAAAAAAGTATGAATGCAACTTTACTAAGTTTTAAAAATAAAATGAAGTCTTCTTTCAGCAAAATATGCTATCTATGATATTTAAGGTACTTTCCCTCCATGTGGCATCGCCGTGGGACGCCCTGTATAGTACTTACCTACATTATTTACGTTAAACTTAGCGTCTGATTTCATTTTCTGCAAACGATTGTCATCTTTAGGTATAACACGATATACTCAATTTTCGACTACTCAATTTTCGACTTAGTAGTAGTAATTTCAAGTTTTATTGTATTTAGGTTGTTTTTATTGCAACGGAAAACCCTAGAATATCCGAAAGGTTTTTTAAAAATAAAACACGATTATGTCCAATTATCGTCAATTGACCGCGAGCTGTGATGTTTTAATTTTCTAGTGAACTTTGTTTTTATTTTTAGATAATGGACAGTGTTATGAGTATGCTACGGGCTATTTCCAACTCTACACATATTTAGTATTTGGATTTACAGAGTTAATACTTATTAGATAAAAGGTTTTTTTACTAAGACTTCGTTGTCCGTCTTTCTGTCCGTCTGTCTGTCTGTCTGTCTGTCCATCTGTCTGTCATCAGGCTGTATCTCATGAACTGTGATAGCATGGGAAGCCGTTGGGAATCAAGTTATATGGCGAGGCTATGGTACCTGGGTGCTTAGACTGCCTAGCCAAGGTGACAACGGTATGCTTTCTCTATCATTCTTCCACATTAGTGCGACGGTTACAGCAGCGTTTCGTTTTCTACGGAGCGTAAACTATTGTCGTATTGGCTACGCACCCTGTGAAGTCTGTCCTATGAAACCACTATAAAATCTCTTCAAACTTCCATGGACGAATCAGGCAAGACCCAAACTCGCATACTCGCGTCCATCTAAAATCGGTACCGCATAAAACTCAAAAGAACGAAACCGGTCGGGCGATTCGTCGCGCGATCAGTCCGGTTATTAGTCGCCCATTAAATTTGCCACGGCGAGCGTTAAATTTGTCGGGGGCGAAATAAAATTGCCGCACTGACACTTCTTTAATCGTAATGATTTTGTTTTATGATCGACGGACGTACGCTTCTTTACTTATGTGTTATCTGCCCGATGCTAACTTTAAGCTGTTAAAACTAAAACGTTTGCCTGCAACTTAATTTGTGCGCATGAAATTCGTGCATCGCTCTGTATCCTAATAAACAAAATAAAAATAATAAATTAATATGTAACGCACGGTAAAACTAAAAGGTATAAATAAATATATAACTGCTTAAAAAAAATAAAAAAATAAAAAAACGTATATCACCATCATGAATCTAAATATAAAACTTGAAACTTAAGTTGGATAATAATCCACCGGGAAATTATCCCCGATACTTCCGAAAAATTCCTGACACAGAAGTTAACGGTCCGGAGCGCGAACTCGGTAATAAATTGCTTATAAAATATCCTATAAGGCTTGGGATTATATTCTAATACCTGACTGAGTCCATCGATGTGGTAAACCAACTAAACCAAGATGCCAATCGTTTGCGCCGTAGCGAACGATGTGCTAATGCCTCTCGGTCGCACAAATATGGAAGAGTGATACTGCCGTATTCGAACTTCAAGATATTCACAAGAGACGACACGTACTAGATCCATTCTAGATACGTTATAGTTTCGGGCAACCAATGTCACTTTTACGTAAGATAGAGAATTGGATCTCTAAGTCATATCCCGTGGAAATCGTTCAAGAGTATCTCCAGAATCGCGCAAATGTCAAATTTGACAGGTTAGATCTTAAACATATCGTTATCGTATCTTGGTGATGTCTAAAATATATCTAATAGATGTCTTTTTCAAAATCCGAATCGGGCCCAATAGCGTTTCGTTTTGTTTTCTGCAAAGACGTCGTACATCCCCCGCGCCCCTTTCACATACTCTTGAATGCTAGTGTTGTTAGTTACCTAGATAAATGTGTGTCCGGCATTATAGTTCGTTTTTTTTGCATTACAATATAAGGTAAATAATCTTGATGTGTCTTTTAATTGAAAAACACATTTAAGTCTAGTTTGCCTTCTGTATGACTCGCCTACAATCCTTAAGCAATAAGAACACAACCTGTAAGGATTCCCTTTTCCGGTGATATACTTAATATTAAAAGCGGAAAGTTATTATTGCCGAGGGTTGTGGTTAGGCCAATTTGACGAAAATACACGTTAATTTTAACTGGTATTATTAGTGCCATACTAGGATACAGGTTTAAAACTAAAAAAACGGACAAGCGTGAGTCAGACTCGCGCACGAACGGTTCCGTACCATTACGCAAAAAACGACAAAAAAAAAACACTTTTGTTGTATGGTTGCCCCACTTCAATATTTATTATATTCTGTTTTAAGTATTTGTTTTTATAGCTGCAACAGAAATACATCATTTGTGAAAATTTCAACTGCCTAATAGCTATCACGGTTCATGAGATACAGCCTGGTGATAGACAGACAGACGGACAGACGGACAGTGGAGTCTTAGTAATAGGGTTCCGTTTTTACCCTTTGGGTCCGGAACCCTAAAAAACCTTTGACAAACTGTCGTGACTCTGATGGGCAGCTTAAAAAACGGAATTCTAGATGCAAGTCCTACTAATCACAGTATCTTTTGATCGTTAACAATAACCTCTTCATTTTTAGGGTGGCTAAAAATAACTGCATTCCCATTGCCAGGGATGTTTTGGGATTATACTGAGCAACTTTTGCTATGGGAGCAAGCCCCGAAATCACGAAAAATAAATTGGCTGTTTCGTACATTTTGGCTGGTCCATTTTCTATGGACATGTAATAGTACATTTCGATGCTAGTGCGGAAGGTATGTCATTACTTCACGAGTACCGAGATATCTTGCCACGAGCCGCAGGCGAGTGGCAAGACTCGGGACGAGTGAAGAATGACATTTCCGCACGTGTATCGAACGACGTTTTTTAATACAGTTGCGAAAAAATAAGAAAAACATTGTTAATCGTACACTAAACAAAAGTGGTAACAGTGACAGCTCGGTTAGACGTCGTCTTTAAGTATATTATATCTATGGGCGTTTGGCAGCTATTCCGTTCCATTCAGTCAACTTATTAAGAACGGAATTTTCAATATTGAATATTAAAAAATAAACGTGTTATAATGATGAAGAGGTAAGTAATTAAATATAAAATATGTAATATTTTTCGTATTCTTACATTAACGGTAGGTTTTTATGCTGATTACGACGTTTAAAGGAAACTAATATTAACACTCATCAATAAGTAGTCGTGAATTGGAACAAGAATAAATTTAAAAAAATTGGAAAAGTAAAAAGCACTAGTTCGAGATAACCAACTTTCCGCACGCTAAACAGCTACGTAAAGTAGCACTTTTTGAGCAACTGTATTAAAAATTATTTTTCGCGATTTCGTGGTTTATCTAATAGTAAAAGTTGCTCAGTATAATCCCAAAACCTCCCTGGCAACGGAAATGCACTTATTATTTTACCACCGTGTATAAACGTACATTATATCGAGTTCACCGTACGAAAATACTCCAAAAATGTTCCGGTACAAGTCATTGTCGACCGTGCCAAATCCCTTATTAATGCAGAAATGTAAAAATCCGCTCCGATGATTTACGCCGGTAAGAATGTAACGGATGACGCGCCGGCGCGAATTGTTACTGATTGCGAATTAAGATACGCACAAAGGAAATGTGGAGTTCGGACTAAAATATACATGTTCGATTAATGGTAACATTCCATTTCTAACCGCAGCTGCACCGCCTGCACTACCGATACTGAACGCGTCGCTGTTATTGTCAATTTTCATAGTAAAATGAACAGTAGTGCAGCTGTCGTTGGAAATGGACTGTCACCTTAAGGAGCAACACGTACGTTAAGGATGACTCGCACTAGACCGGGCCGGGCTCGGGCCGAGACGTCCGACATGTCATTTTCTATGACGGCTGAACTGTACCCCGATTGAAATCAACGGCGTTAAATATTTTACTTTTGTTCATGTTTTTAAAGTGAAACTTTTATTCTATCGCCTCAAATTTGGTCCGTCTATAATACATATTAGCATGTCGCATTACACGCAAAGAATTACAGCGTTACTAAAATTGTACTTTATTTCTAGTAACTTAGAGTTCATAGTCTTTAAAATAAGCTTCATTATCGGATTAAGATTACATATGTTACATTAGCATTACTTAATTCACGAAGGCTGATATTTGCGTATAATTTCATACAAAATTAAGGACAGTAGGCCTTATTACCCTTAAATACGCTAAGGTTTAATATGTCAAACTCTTTCTATCTGTCATATGTATATATGTATAGTTCGTAGTTTTCTAATATAGCCCGACGGCTAATCCTATTGTCTATTGTTAAGTAAAACCGCTCGTGCCATGTGCCACAACCACCTGCATAAAAAGTACAGTACTTCGGTTACTGAGGGCCGGCCAGTCGAACACTACAGAACCAGTCTAAAATGTGTCATCGAGATGCGTAACAAAGGCGCGTTATCGGTACACGCACCTACACTGGTTTTTTGAGCGTTGGACTAGCTCGTTCTTAGGTGCCAAATAGAATAATTAAGACCCTTTTTTGCAGGTAAGTAGCACGAGCGCTTTTACTTAACAATAGACAATAGGATTAGCCGTCGGACTCTATTAGAAAGCTACGAACTATAGTTACAACAAAAATGCAGTGTCCATCTTATTATAAACGCACGCCATCGCCAGAAATAACATAATATAACTTTTGCGAGCCAATGTAATGAAATAAAGCAGTAAATAGTTGTTACTTTCCAGATATTGTTCAGCTTGCAGTTTAACAGAGTGGAGATTGAAACTAATCACAATGTTCACTGGTAGGCGAACCACACGTAGACTACACTGCTATATGGGTTCTAGAAGGGCTGAATTAACCTCTCTCTAGTCTTTCTGCACCTCGCAAAGCTAAACTGTGGAATAGTGAATAGAATCAGGTGTTACTTTGCGTTAGGCGTTATTTATTCTTGCGGTGGGAGGGTGGGAACATTAATTGCATGTAAAAAATACACAAGTAAGTATAACGGGTTAGCACTGATTGACTAGCACGTTATCTTTGCGCGGATTAGCAAAGTAATATTTTTGGTTTTAACTAAACTGTGATATGAACGTCTACCAGTTCTGAAACGATACGACTTTCAAACTTTCAAGAAAAAAACGTACCTACGTATGCCGTTGATTTGAATTGGGATACTAAGTATTTGTCGTTGTTTTAAGCCCTAAGAACATTTTCACAAAGAAGATAGCTTTTTCTTCAATTAATCCTAATATATATATTTACAATATTGACATAAATTTATTAATTTTCGCTACCTAAAGGTTGTCCGGAAGAGATCGCTTCTTAGCGATAAGACCGCCTGTTGTTTAATATATTCTTCCTGTATTTTTTGTATTGTTTTCTGTAATGAGGTGTGCAAATATTTGTATTGTATTGTACCTACTCCCATTATAAATGACAGCAACGCACTTGCAACCCCTCAGGTATGTATTGCAGATGTCCTTGGGCGTAAATGTAAATCCCTGATTTTTAATAGAATTTACATATTTAATGCTTTCAAATAAATGTAAAAGGTAAATTTTATACAACCGTTAAAACATCTCACATACAAGCATATCCAATTATGTAAGTCTGTGTCACAGAATTCTTTTAATGTCAAAGGCAGTTCGCCCTGCGGGGGACAGGCAATAATTGCTCAAATCACTTAGGCCGCTAAAATATCTTCATCTAATCAGCCGCCATTTTATGTCGCCGTTAGAACGTGTGTGTGTGTGTGTGTCTGTGTGTTATGTAACAGTTAAGGTAACATTCCATTTCCGACACGTCGATGTTATTGTAAATTACCATAGTAAAATGAATGACAGTAACGTCGCAACAGTAGTGCAGCTTTGGAAATGGACTGTTACCTTAATACTTGGAGGATATAACCAAATTTAAACGCCTTGTCTGTAATTTTCTACGATACAGTCTGCCGATTTAAGGATGGCTCACGTTAGACCGGGCCGGAGCTTCTGGCGCTTATTTTTCTATGACATGACAGTCGATCACGTGATACTTTCTATAGAAAACGATGCGCCGGTAGCTCTGGCCCGGATACGGCCCGGTCTAACGTGAGTGTTATGTTGCTTTGATGTATTCACTGTTCAGGTAAAAATTGGCTCTGACGTCATCTTACACCCGCCCGCGAGCCTCCCGCGCGCGCGCCCTCCCCCCGCCTCCTCCAAATCACGTCATCGTGTTTACGCGGATGTCGTCGCCGGTCCGAAAGTCGCATCGAACCGGGCTAGTGTACCTGTAAAGGGTACTGAAGATCGAGCGGCTCCCAAGGAGAAGCTCACTGTTGCCAGTGTGGATGAGGAGGATTTCACACTGGTATCGAGAAAGAAGAAGGCGCGCACGGCGCCTCGTAAGACTCAGTGTGGTACCGCCGAACCGGCTAATTCTGGCTTGCGGATTGCTACACCGAGTAAGGCGCTGTACGTATCGCGCCTGCATTATACCGCCACGGCTGCTGAAGTGGTGGAATATGTACACCAGAAGACCGACTACACGCTGAGGGTGTTCCAGCTTCGATCGCGCCACTACGTGCACTTCAACTCTTTTGTGGTGCGCGTGCCGCGACCGCTGCAGGAGACCATCGAGTGCGCCGACTTCTGGCCGAAAGGTGTCGTGTTTCGGAGGTTCCGGGGCAAACTGCCGAATCCGACACAGAGCAGCCGATGCAACGGAGCCACGCCGTTTTATCGTCTAAATAGTGTTTAGTTTTAAGTTTATAAAATATATATGTATGTTAGTCTGTAAGGTATTTGTAATATGGGCCTTGTTGCCTGAATTAAATTTCTAAATAAATAAATAAATAAACTAGCTCTGAACTCGGTCAAAACTCAGCAAATAATGAGTCGAAATGCACCGCACACGGGAATCTTTCCAATTCGTGTTTGATAGCGGAGAAAAACTTGTAGTAATTAAAGCAGGGCCTTTATTTAAAACATGTTTATTCATGCGACAGAGAACGGACACAGTCGATCTGTTGAAACAGTAAGTTAATTAAGGACCACTTGTACCATTCAACTAACCCGGGGTTAACCAATTAAACTTGCAGTTACCATGGTTACCTTACCTGTACAATTTGACACTAAGTTAACGGTTTAACCGCTTAATCGCAGGTTAGTGAGATGGTGCAAGTGGCGCTAAGAATGTGTACAGAGTAAAGACGTACCTAAGCGGGCCAATTAAGTTCTTGACCGCCAGCTTTGAGTGTCTCTTGAGTTTCACAAAATGTCTCTGGAGTTACTAAAAATCAGGCTTCCAATAAACATGTTAAACCTAATTGAATGTTTTAACATACACCATAAACTGAAACATAGGGAAGCCATCATTATTTAAAGGTGAAATTTTACAACCAAGTTTAAAAGTTGATTCGCCCAAGCATCTAAAGAGTCGAAGATCCTAAAAATGAAGGAGGGTAGTAGATGCGTTGTGACTAACTGCCTATAATTTGCCATTGCTTCACACAAGGGTGGTAGTATGTCTTTTGTAACAGCAAGCAGTTGCAGCAGCAAATTTGAAGCTCCTTTTTAAGAACGCCATCTTGTATAGAAGTATTGCGATACCAAATCGCTGAAAAGATGTTAACTCGCAGAGCAGACCGTCATTTAAGAACAAAGAAGAAAGCTATCGTAGGAGAAGAAAATACATACAAATACTCTTTATACTGCACACCTGCAAGAAAATAATACAGCAACTCAAACAGTGGTAAACAACAGGCGGTCTTATCGTTAAAAAGCTATCTAGTTCCTCTATAAAAAAATGTATGGGTACTATCCGTTCTTATACCCAACCAAATTTTTGTTAGGAATACTGGGTCTCAACTCTCTGGAGGTAAGACGTAACTATGCACTTCTCACTACTGCTTGCAGTATCCTGCGCGGGGAGTCGGACTGTATTGAGCTGGTGGGGCAGCTGGTACGTCTGTACGTTCCTTCACGGACCAGAATCGAGTTCAGACCTCGTGACCGTTGTCTCCTGCTGGCAGTCCCGGCTTCCCGAACTGTATCACGTAGGAACTCCCCTCTGGTTCGTTCTTTGCTCCTTTTGAATGCGCTCCTCGCATCGGCCTCTCAGTGTGATTTGTTTGCAAGCAGACTGGTGGTTGTGCGTGTTGAATGTTTGAGGTTCTGTGAGAAGATGGATGCACGTCCTTCTACTGTTTAAAATGTGTTAATTTATGTTTTTGTAACTTGTGATGAATTGTATACATATTGTATTCTTCTTCTTTAATCTTTAAGTTAGCAGTGCTTTGGTATTTTTTATTTTTACTGTTATGCTGTTTAACTTGTTTTGAAATAAATAAATAAATAAATAAAAATAAATCTCTCCCGGCCGCTAAATAGCGGAAATACTTAATACATTTATGTAATTTTAATAATCAAGACTTTACATAAATACTGCAGATGCAATGTTCTCTTCTTCTTCCTCAGCGAGTATGCGCCCACTGTTGGGCATACGCCTCTCCAAATCTCCTCCAAGCAGCCCTATTTGCTGCTTCTCTCCTCCAGAGTGGGCCTGCTATCTTTTTAATGTCATCCTCCCATCTTGTTGGAGGTCTGTGATCTGGTCTTTTTGAACGAGGCCTCCACGCTAGGACACGCTAGCATAGCTAGCATAGGATGCAATGTTAGAAATTTAGAACTTCGAGATTAAGCAGTTCAGAAAATTGTACACGCTGCTGTACGGTCTGGCCACGATATTGCGTCACTGGCGAAGGCGGCAGCGACAACCATAGGTGGGAACGAAAGGTCCGGTCGCTGTGTCTTGCTCCAACCTATAGTTATCGCTGCCGCCGTCGCAAGTCGCTCAATGTCGTTAGGTAGGTACCTATGGACTATTGCGTTGTCCTACTGTTATTTAACCCCACCTGTGCTGATTTTTGCCTTTATTGCCTCCAACTGGTTTGGCGACTCCCGCCGCGCCGGCTCGCGTGTCCGCGGGTTAAAATAAAATAAATAAAATAAACAAATAATTAACAATAAATAAAATTAATTAACGATACGACATTTCGGCCGGCGTAAAGTTACTCCCGAAGGATTTATTGTAGGGTGACGTCATCGTAAAGTGCGTTTGCGCATGATATATTTATTTAATGATGTTTCTAGGGCTCTAGATATATAATTATATAGTGTGTATTCATCATCATCAATATTTAAGAGTTATGCTCTTATAAGTGGAGTAATAGCCACTCTTCTTTTTGCTGGGTCAGCCTTTTAACTCTCTCGTACGACACGACAGAAACTCTATCTTTTATTTGGCTGAGATATGTGAGCCCGGGTCTTTCTCTGCGTCTTTTCCCCTAAATCTTGCCGTACCTGTTGGACGGACCCGTATAGGATGACTTTGTTGCTCGTTTATCAACACCCTTTTTCTCAGGAACGCGTGTAGGTAACAAGCCTATCAAGGTGAAATTAATACTTATCAAATATTTACTCAGGTTGCTACCCCTTGGAACTGTGAAAAAATTAAACTTCCAAGCTCCTTCCTTACGTTCCTTAAATTTGTGTAAGTCCACAGGAGAGACGTGAACCTTATTACATGTATGACCAATTCACTAATTGCTTCGTATCTACCTTTTTCCAAAATCCACCCCTTGAAGAATGTTACATGTTACCACAACATTTCATAGACAGACGACAATTTGTAATAATTAACCCTATCGCGCCTGTTCATCATTTTTCGTCATAACAAAAATAAATTGTCATACTCATGTCCAACACTCTCTGCAAATGTCAGAATAACCCCCCATCGAGGGGGGACATTAAACAAATTACTACATTCACAATCGGATAAGTTCGAATGTATAACACGAATTCATAGCATTCGATCATTCCGCGTCTCGCTGCCTTTAAAAATATATTAAAGGGTTAAGTACTGTTGTGAAGGAAAGTTAAAAAGTATATTATTAGTATTAGTTAGTTTCACCTAATTAGGTGAAACTGTGTTTATAGCTTTCTTGTTGAGACGCCTTTAAATTTAAAGGAAGGTTTGAGGAGTTTGCAGAAAAAAATCAGCAATAAGCATGTGATACCTCAATGACAATACGTCTTAGGGCCGGTTGCACCAAACCGTCTAAGCTGTCACCGTTAAAGCGTTCGCTAAATTTTATTGCATGGGAAATTTCATACTTTACTGTTGTTTGACGTTAATCGGTCTGTTAAATGTGGTTGGTGCAACTGGACCTTAGGCAACCAGACTTGGAACTTGCTGCCTCGCACAGAGAAACCGTAAATTGAATCGAATTAACGAAAATGTGGAAGACGAACCTCGTGGCTCAAAAACCTCAGGTGCTGGTTCAAGATGAGCACCAGATCGCTGTTTCGAGCTGCAGCGTCAAAAGTGGAAATAGCCCTAATGATAGCCAACCTCCGGCAGGAGACGGCACCATAAGACGAAGAAGATCATTATTCGTCTGCTTGTAATCAATTACTATCGAATCACCACGGTAAGCAATTATCGTCGCCCAATCGCCCATGGACACCTTTATCACTAGAGGGGTTGCAAGTAAAGATGGCCCGGCCTTTAAGATGGGAGTACGCTCTTTTCATCGGTCGAAGGTCGTATCAGTCCGGAAATACAGCGAGCGACAGTTCATTTGCCAATTGTGCGAGGCAGGAATTTCTGGAGAAACGCATCATTAAGGACTGCCAACCATCTAAGTTGTGAAGATGGAAATCTTGTCGCGTAGAGCGATGGCACTGGCAGAAAGAAGCGGTAGGGATTGATCCGAATAATACCTCGGAGTATTCCATACCCGCCAGGGCGGCCCCGCAGTCCGCTCAGAGTGAATTCTCCAGATCTAGGTATATTTTTCAGCAAACCCATACTGTGGCTCTTTGCCACTCGATTCTAAAAGTACCCAAAGGGTAAAAACGGGACATATTTTTTCTCTTGCCAAGAGTTCCTTTCAAAGGCTGGGTTTCGTAATCCGAAACCTCCGTGATTTTCATGACCCGGTGGCCATAAAAATGGTTCACAATGGTCTAGTAAGGAGTAAGCTAGAGACTTCGTCGATCATATTGGAACCCCTACGAATCGACGTATGCTTTGCTGCTGGAGAAAGTTCAGAAAGCGTTTTTAAGGTTCCTTTATAAAAAAATATTCGGAATCTATCCGTACCTGTACCCGACAAAGTATCTTCTCGGCTCCCTCGGGTACAATTCCTTGGAGGTCAGACGGAATCACCAACTCTTAGTCACGGCATGCCGAGCCTTGCGTGGTGAGTCAGACTGTCCCGAAGTTGTATCTAGTCTCGTGCGTCTGTTTGTTCCGGACGTCCCGAAGATGGCCCTTAGACCACGACAACGCGACCTATTGGCCGTGCCGCCGGCGCGCACCGTATCGCGCAGAAACTCGCCGCTGTCCCGCGCCCTTTCACTACTCAATGCGCTCCTGGCATCGACACCTGAGTGCGACCTATTTGCTTGGCGATGGACGGCAGTGTATAGAGAATGCTTGAGATTCTGTGAGGCGATGGATGCTAGGTGCTCAACTGTTCCAATATAATTTGTCTATGTCTATGCTAATGTAATGTGCTATTATTGTTGTTAAAATAATTAATTGGTGTTTTTATAAGTATTGTTATTGTTTTTAGTCTAAGTTTCGTGACGCATTGGTTTAACTGTAATGTCATGTAAACATTTTTATCAATAAATAAATAAATAAATTAAGTCAGGTAACACTTTCGTCCACAACCGTCCAATCGCGTGCCAGAGCCACATAAGCGGACTCACACGCGACCGGTGCTCCGCGGCGCGTGTAAAAAACGACCGCCCCAATTGATACTTCGTTCGACCACTGTTTCATACCACGCGCCGTAAACTGATTCGCGGATCAATTTCATCGTGGGGTGCGATTTGACATCGTTTTATGACAGCGCACTTCGTGATCAAAATGTGATCACAAAGTGCGAAAGGGAGATACAGTCTGGAAAAGTATAAAATGGATGGGAAAGTAAAAGGCAAGCGTAGAGGCCGATCACCAATGAGATGAGAGAGAGATATATATATCGCAAATCTCGAGATATATTGTTTTGATCACAAAGTGCGAAAGGGAGATAAAGTCTAGAAAAGTATAAAATGGATGGGAACGTAAAAGGAGAGCGTAAAGACCGATCACCAATAAGATGAGAGATATAATATCGCAAATCTCGAGATATGGTTGACATTTCCCGATATTTTTAATGTTTCTGAGGTTGCAAGTTGTTGGATGAGTGCATTTGTCACTTAACCAGTCCTCATCAGTGTGAGGACTGAATTTACACACCTCCTCACACTGTCACGTGTGAGGAGGTGTGTAAATTCAGTAATTTATAATATTAACTGAAAGGGCTTGTGACCCCACTGGACTACTCCCCTCCCAGCCCCCCCAGCTAGCGCTCATTAGCTGCGGTGGCGGTATAAAAACTTTTATTTTTCAAAAGTTATAAATCTATCTTTTTGGAAAAATATATAATATATTCTATATTCTAACAAAACCAAGACTATAACTATTTACAAGTTTTGTTTTGACAGAACATGTTTTGAACATGTTTTGTTTGAAACATTGAACTTTGGTTCATGCTTATTTTAGTAGATCCGAGAGTATAAATAATCTACTGAAAGGTTGTCTGGAAGAGATCGCTGTTTAGCGATATGACTACTTTAAGTACCTGTACTTCAGTTGCTATATTCTCTATATTATTTTCGTATATTGAGGTTTCTTATTATTTATTTATCTGACATATAAGTATACCAATGATCATAAGTCTAAACCTAAATTAGCCTGAGGCATTGTTCCCAGGACACTGGCCGCGTTCCCTCTCTGCACAGTGAGGCTGAGTTTGAGGTGTGCAATAAAGAATAACTTAACGAGTACCTATATACCGGGTGTGGCCTGTAATACGATCAAAAAACTAAACTGTAGGCTGTACTCCTCATACTGACCAACATTTGTTCAGCAACTTTTAAAAATAACTTGTGGTTTGATTTTTAATACACTTTAAAGTTTATTCTAAGACGCAATGTATTGCGAATTTTGTTATGTTTAAGGCGTGACAAGCAACGTCAATCACAATGATATGGCGTGGCGATGGCGTCCATTAAAGATAATATTTATTTTGCATGAAAAATAGGGAGTCTAAATACTTCATAATTATTAAAAGTTGTTGAACAAAAGTGTCACCGTTTGAGGAGTACAATCTATGTTTTAATTATTTGCTCATGTTAGAAGCTACACCCGGTATATAGCCATAAAAATTATGGATACTGATATCATATCACAACTAATTTTGGCCAGTCTGGACCGAAAAACTCATAAATATTAATTTATTTATAATAACAGCGACGCTTCCGATCCTGAATACTTATATATAGCATTTTCTACCCGCAAATTTTCAATATGATTTACAAGTTCCCAAAGTCCTCTGCAAACTTTACCTCTTTAAATTAATATCATTATAACCTTCAACGCCATTTTAAATTGAACTTTATGATGTAGGATTTAAGTTTTAAATTGCGACAGAGGGTGTGGAGTAAGTGACGATATCCTTGAGTGGGGTTTTATTTAATTATGTCAGTAAACAAGGATGGACATTGCGAAAATGTGCGGATGTGTGAGAGGGAGCGAGGATGTACGGGCGAGTGTGGTTCCGTAGACAATTTAATAAAGTTATTACTAACAAAGGAACCTATCTGTAGTATCAGTACCTACATCCAACCACAGTGTTATTAGGGTTCCGTACGTCAACAGGAAAAAACGGAACCCTAATAGGATCACTCGTGCGTCTGTCTGTCTGTCCGTCTGTCACAGCCTATTTTCTCGGAAATTACTGAAACCAATTAAGTTGAAATTTGGTACACATAAGTAAATTAGTGAACCAAAGATGGACATGTAACGTAAACAAAACAAATATGGGGGCCAAAATAGGAATGACGCGAGCAAAATAGGAATGATGTCAGGTGTAAAGGAAAAAATAGAGTACAATACAATAATCATGGTAGCACACCTCACTCAGTTACCTATAAATAAAACACGAATGACCGTTCGCTGTGGTGATCCCTAGGGGAGGCCTCTATCCAGCAATGGACGTCTTTCGGCTGAGATTATGATGATGATGAACTTATAAAGTCTCAATAAGGAACCTATAAAGTCTCAGTTCGCAAGAACCAATGGAGCCAAAAAAAAAAATTTACACAATTGTTTACACTGGATCCACTATAGATCAGGCGCGCTTAATTGCCGCTATAAAACAGTCCCCTCGGCCAGCGAGCTCTCATTAAGGGGTCATTAATGTATCATAATATACCTATATGTACCTTTAGGTTTTAGTCTACTGTAGAATATTTCAAAATTCACTATCCTATCCCCTTTTCTTCTCATATAAGTAACAAATATCGGATAAGTAACTTATAAAACCCTAAGTAACCTATAAAGTCTCAGTTCGCAAGAACCAATGGAACCCAAAAAAACAATTTACACAATTGTTTACACTGGATCCACTATAGATCAGGCGCGCTTAATTGCCGCTATAAAACAGTCCCCTCGGCCAGCGAGCTCTCATTAAGGGTCATTAATAGCGAGAACGGCGCTGAGATGGTTTCTTTAAACTAGTGTTTCTTGAGTTCAGAATGATGGCGTGACATTAGTTTGTGTAAGTTTCTCAACGTTTCAATGAACTGCAAATCCACACCGTTTGAAATATTTATTTATTTATTGGAATAAAATTTTACAGCATTACAGCTAAAGGTGACAGTCCATTTCCAACGACAGCTGCATTACTGTTCATTTTAGTATGGAAATTGACAATGACAGCGACGCGTTCAGTACCGGGAGTGCAGCTGCGGTTAGAAATGGAATGTTACCATAAGGGGTGCCAATGCGCTGTAAAATTAAATAAGTAATAAAAAAGCTATAGGTACTAACTTATAAAATAAATATGACATTAATTAATAAGCTTACCTACCTATGTTGATTCGCAAAAACGTAAAAAATCTTTATAAAGTTTAATGATTCTGGTCGGCAAACAAGTCGCAGTCAGGTAGCAGTCGCATATAGTCGGATAACTAACTCTGCACATTTGCAATGAAAAACCGGCCAAGTGCGAGTCGGACTCGCGTTCCAAGGGTTCCGTACATTACCCAATTTTTAACATGGATTTTATTATGTGGAGTGCGAATGAAATGCCTAAGTAATTATGTCCGACTCACGCTTGACTGCATATTTCTAATAGGTTTTCCTGACATCTATAGGTAAAGAACTATTTTGTATGTGTATATTTTCAAAATTTTACCCAGTAGTTTGGGAGATAAAGGGATAAGGAAGGGAGAGAGGGATTTACGCTATTTTAGATAATGTATAGGTACGAGTACTTTTGACGCGAAGTCTAATCCGCTACTTTTGGTTCTATATGTACCAGCAGAATAATAATAAAATACAAAATATTACCCTGGTAAAACTTGTGACCTAAGAATGGCTAATTCCAGTCTTTTCTCCCACGACCCTGACCTTGGGTATATTTATGAGCCCGTCTGTCGTGGCCTGCCCGCGTGTTCCTATCGCTTGCGCGAGCGCAGCTGAATATATTTGATGCCAGTATAACGTGATCTATGCCAGTGGCATACAACAATAAAAAAATTAACTTAAAAACAAATTAAAACCGACTTCAAATGGATAAAATAAATTACTTATGCCGTTTTATATGCGCCGTCGCCACGACCGGTCTGGCCTAGAGGGTAGTGACCCTGCCTGCTAAGCCGATGGTCCTGGGTTCGAATCCCAGTAAGGGCATTTATTTGTGTGATGAACACTAATATTTGTTCCTGAGTCATGGGTGTTTTCTATGTATATAAGTATATATTTATCTATATAAGTATATATATCGTCGCCTAGCACCCATAGTACAAGCTTTGCTTAGTTTAGGGCTAGGTTGATCTGTGTAAGATGTCCCCAATATTTATTTATTTATTTATTTATTTATTTATTATTTATTATTTTTACCTTAAATACGACGTTTCAGCTAGGCCTGTGGTCACGGATGACTGACGTCCCAGCAAAATGTCAACGGAGATAATATTACATAGTTAAACAACACTAAACTATGCGTCGCTGTACATATCATTCAATATGAGCAAATATGAATAAGAACTAAAAGAAAGAGTGAATTTCTTAAAATAAGAGTTAAGAGTTCATTCATCTGATGGTTTCGTTCAGAAACATTGATCACCATCGCTCGGCGAGCAATTTGTATGGAACTGTATGTATTCATGCAGAAAAGATTACGTGCGTGGAAGTGATTTACTGTTAATGGCACTTTTTCTTTGCAGAATATTGTGTTCTTCTCCGATTATACGTAAATCAAGCGATATTCCGATACGAGGGATTAGGATTAGTTTCTGTGAAAAAAGGCAATCTCGGGACTTCAGTACCTTTTTAGTAAATAACCTACCTTTTTAGTAAGGACTGACTTAGAGATCCAATTGACATCTAATAGATATCTTAATCTATCTAACGTAAAAGTGACATTGGTTGCCCGAATTGCGCTGCAAAAGAGAACGGTACTAGTTGATATCTAAACTATAACGTATCTAGAATGGATCTAGTACGTGTCGTCTCTTGTGAATATCTTGAAGTTCGAATACGGCAATATGTGTAGCTAATATTGTTCAGGTATCCCTGTGGCTGTTGGCTGAAAAAAGGCACGTTTAGGTATTGTCCGAGCGGTTTTCAGATTTATTAAAATTGCTGTCAAAATTAGTTCGTCCTTGTCAAAACAAAATAAAATGATGAGATTTAGATTCAACACAGGAATTTAAAGTTTTCGAAACGGGTTATTGATTGAAGAAGAGGTGTAAAAGTCCAATCGATACGCAACTTCTTTACCGATTTCCTGAGACTGTGGCCACAGAACAAATAATAGTACTAAGGTACAGAAGACTCACTCTCTAACAAAACGCGTCTGTTACGATCAGGACAGATATGGTATCTAGATGGCGACAGCGCCACGCACGGCTTATGGCAAACCCCAAAATTGGGGTCGAACGGATGTACTTTTAGCTACCTGTAGCAAAGCGACGAATTCGCGGAGTGAGCCACGCCTGCTGTGGCTACAAAAATTTCTTTGACAATCCGCCTCTATATCAAATTCTCTTTGGTAGTAGGTATCAATAAAGGGGGATAAAATCCTTTATCTTCCAACCAACCGAGACTATTATTAAAATTTATATTCCCTAGCTAAACCCAATATCCTCTATATCCAGGCTATTAGAGCAAAACCCGTAAAAGACAAATTACTCCCTATCTACATTAGCGTAAACGCTCACTTTCGCACCTGTGTCCCTTAATTACTTATAAATATACGATAAGAGCTGGTAATTATTACCTGAACTGGTAATTATTACCTGAATGTAATTAAACTTTAAACTGGCTGTATGGAACGTTTAGAATTGGAGTGTAAGATGGAATTTAATCTAATTTATTTGATCAGTTATTTATTAACACATTAAGCGCTTATAACGACACGTTCCACGAACCATTCCGCTACATACCGGGAAACCCATGTCATCGGCTATGCTGTAGCGCTAAGACCGTCGCTCAGCGGTCAATGTGTTAAAGGTTTTTCAAGGTGCCGTATTGGAAATTGGAATATGTGGAATAGAACGAACCTTATTATTAAGCTTCCATTGTTCTCCATCTGTCTTTCGGGTTGTATCTCACAAACTAATAAGGTGACACTTGAAATATTCAATTTGTACTCTACTTTAATAACTTTTAGTTTTTTGTTTAAAAAGGATATAGGTACGGTTGACCCATCGTCATTAAATCAAGACCTGATGATCAATGGATAAGCAGACCTATTGTTATTTTAGACACAGACTAAGACATTACTATTGTACGTCGTCTATCGTGGTAGGAAATAGATCAGACGGTTATTTCCTATCAATGTACAATCGGCCGCATACAACAATCGGCGCTTATCAGTTATTTGAAAATTCAATGGACGGTATCCCTACTAACTATAGGTTATTATAAATGCGAAATTGGTACCTAATTTCCTCGACGAAGCTGTTTTGTTGAGGAAATTACTAATTGTGGACTGTTTCAGAGAAAAACGTTTGTTGACGGAATTTCCCGTATGACGTTACATACTTTACACAAGATTTGGTATGAAGATAGTCTGCGTGGAATATAATTTTTAAGAAAAAAAAACCGACTTCCATGGGGCCCGGTGAAGGATTATGGTAGATGGTGCACTATGTAGAAAAGGAGGTAAAAACAGTACTTTCTAGTAGCATTCCGTTTCCGTAAGGGTCGTAGTTCTAGCCTAACCTAACCCACTTCTCTGATTGCAGTTCGGTTCTGTGAGGATCGCAGTTCGAGCCTAATCAAAGCCACTTTTCTAGTAGCATTTCGTTTCTGTAAGGCTCGCAGTTCTAACCAAACCTAACCCACTTTTGTTCGGTTCTGTGAGGATCGCAGTTCAAACCTAACCTAACCCACTTAACGGCGCATGCGGTGCGGTGTACGGGGGTTTGAGCGGGAGGGGTTTGGCATCATCATACTTTATACCTACATTTTATGGTAGGTAATCATAGCGGTTTATTTAGTTTAGGTATCATAGGGGTTTTCCGGGTCTCTGAGTCCGAGTCCGGGTCCGAGTCCCGGTCCGAGTCCGGGTCCGGGTCCGAGTCTGGGTCCGGGTCCGAGTCCGGGTCCGAGTCCGGGTCCGGATCCGAGTCCGGGTCCGAGTCCGAGTCCGAGTCCGAGTCCAGGTCTGGGTCCGAACCGGATCCGGGTACGAGTCCAAGTCAAAATCGAAATTCGAAATCACCAAACGTGTACTATGCGTCGTTGAAGAGTTCTGTTCTGATCATCATCAGCAGTTCCACTTCATCAAATGCGACAGTTTTTAATGTAAATGCTTGATTTTATGATGAAAACACAGAAAATTCTATACGTATGTCTTTAAGATTTGAGGAGTTCCCTCGATTCCTTATGGATCCCATCATCAGAACTCGAGCTTGACAGAAATGTGGCTTAAAAACTAAACTTGCTTAACAAACATAACTAAGAGGACAAATCGCCAAACGTGAACTATGCGTCGATGAAGAGTTCCGTTCTGATCATCATCAGCAGTTCCACTTCATCAAATGCGACAGTTTTTAATGAAAATGCTTGATTTTCTGATGAAAATATAAAAATCTCTATACGCATGCCTTTAAAATTTGAGGAGTTCCCTCGATTTCTCGCGGATCCTATCATGAGCACTCAAGCTTGACAAAAATGTGGCTTAAAAACTTAACTTGCTTAAGAAACATAACGAAGAGGACAAATCGCCAAATGAACTATGCGTCGTTGAAGAGTTCCGTTCTGATCATCATCAGCAGTTCCACTTCATCAAATGTCACGTTTTTGAATGTATATGCTTGATTTGTTGATAAAAACACATAAATCACTATATGTATGCCTTTAAGATTTGAGGAGTTCCCTCGATTCCTCATGGATCCCATCATCAGAACTGGATTTTGACAAAAACGGGACCAATCTGTATGCATATACATACAATCAAAAAAAGAATTTTCAAAATCGGTCCAATAATGACGGAGATATGGAGTAACAAACATAAAAAATAAAAAAAAAATAAAAAAAATAAAAATAAAAAACATACAACCGAATTGATAACCTCCTCCTTTGGGATTTGGAAGTCGGTTAAAAACGACCCTATGTCCTTCTCCGGACTTCAAACTTTTTAAGCGTGAAGAGGTAATGGTAGGTCATGACTGTTAAGTCAGACGGACATTAGGGTTACTTTTGCATTTATAACATTATATTAGGGATCTTAATAGAACCGTTCGTGTAATTAAATGTGTACAAAATGCGAGAGTTTAGTGTTATATTATAAGGGATCAGTACGGATGATAGTCGTTCTTGTCTACGTGATAGCGTGATAAAACGGTGTCCGCCACGGTGTTAAAAAGTGACAGTTTTATCACGTGGACTGGCTGGTTCCTATATATACCAGACACTTTGAATAGAGCTGTGAACGTAGCTTTATAGATCGTACATCGGGCGAGTGTACTTAATAACCCTAGGTCTGATATGAATCTAATTTAGCTCCTCCGTATCTGTCTGGCGGGGGCGGCACCCTTCCTACATTGGTCGACTGTACCTACGTTATCAAGAATTAGAGAAGTTAATATGTATATGATTTAAAATTTTGGAATAGAAACCACTACGACGTGGCAGGTACTTACCTAGTTACCGTTTAAGTAAACTTTTTAATAAATACTTTTTTTAGGTTAAAACGGGGTATGTGTGTGTTATAATTATGTTATAGGTATGGTTAGTACCCAATAATCTCGTCGATAAATCTATTTACTGCTGGGCACAGACTTTATTTTGTTGTTTAAGAAAGTGTGGACTCTATATGATACCCAATGCAAATTTGGGGACTTCACAGACATCTTAAGGATTATTACACACATATATTATTAATATGCCCCAAGGTAGATATATGTTCAATCATATATCTACCTTGGGGCACTCATAACAAACAGTGGTGGATGTGCGGATGAAATCAAACGACGCATGGCTATCACCAGGTCAGCCATGGATCGGCTCAGAAAAATATGGAGAAACAGAAACATCACAAAGGCCACTAAAATACGACTTGTCAGGGCATTAGTGTTTCCCATATTTCTTTATGGTGCTGAGACGTGGACTCTAAGGGAAAGCGAGAAAAAGAAGATCGACGCTCTAGAAATGTGGTGCTGGAGAAAAATGCTTGGCGTAACCTGGACACAGTTCCGAACCAACGTCTCAATTCTCCAGGAACTTGGTATTAAACAACGTCTTTCTTCCATCGTCCAGTGTCGTATTCTCACTTTCTTTGGACATATTACGCGTCGAGATGATACATCTGTGGAACGACTTACAGTGCAGGGAAAAGTCGAAGGCACAAGGCGCAGTAGGTCACCAATGCGTTGGTCAGACCTAGTCAAAAGTGCATTCAATGAACCACTCCATGAATGTACAAGAAGGGCTACAGTACGGGAGAGGAATGGCGACGGATTGTG
Source organism: Cydia fagiglandana (assembly GCF_963556715.1). NCBI lineage: Eukaryota > Metazoa > Arthropoda > Insecta > Lepidoptera > Tortricidae > Cydia > Cydia fagiglandana. Next base: position 6,220,250 of record NC_085953.1, on the reverse strand, counting down.
AAGCTTGCCACCGGCTCTGACATGACGACCACGACCACTCTGACAAGAGTGTGACGACAAAGAAGAAGAATTATTAATAACCCATATCTCACAAAAAATAATTTGGATTCAAGTTATATCAAAGAAATAATTCAAATAATACAATTTAAAATTTAACGAAACAAATACATAAATAAAATGGTAACATTTATCGGTTACCTACTGGTGACAAAATATGTACCTACATCACATCTTATAATACTAAAATGACTACTGATTAAATTTTATTAAAAAACTAAAATGTATGTGGCTTGACGCAAAGCTGATTTTAATATTTCCACAAAATTCGCAAGACTATTTACCTTGTCCAATAACTTCTTTCATTCTATTTCATTCACATTTAAACCCTCTGTAATTGAAAGATTTACTTTCCGAACACTCCAATGGAAATTTTAACTGCACATCAACCTTTGAAACAACTCCCTTTGAGCCAAGTTTCAATTCCTAGGTCTGAGCGAATGATAAACGTGTGTCCATTCATTTCGTTCATTCACTCCTTAATTGCACATTCGTTGCGTTATCTTGGCTAGAATGGCTGGTGGAAACGAATGGAGACCGATAGACTTTTACAAATGTTTTTTTAGACTTACTTTAGATTGCGATGTGTTCAGATGAGTTCGGGTAATGGTATAGGCGTTGTACGTATTTTGAGTTAAGTGAGACTTAATATTAAGAGACTAAGGACCCGATTCGGATTATGAAATAGACATCTATTAGACATCTTTTAGACATCACCAAGATAGATACGATATGTTTAAGATCTAACCTGTCAAATTTGACATTTGCGCGATTCTGGATTTCTTGAACGATTTCCACAGGATATGACTTAGAGATCTAATTCACATAATAGATATCTTACTCTATCTAACGTAAAAGTGACATTGGTTGCCCGAACTGCGCTGCAAAAGAGAACTAGTTGATATCTAAACTATAACGCATCTAGAATAGATCTAGTACGTGTCGTCTCTTGTGAATATCTTGAAGTTCGAATACGACACTAAATATAAAAGTAGTAAGTAAATATAACCTAAGGATAATGTAAACGTCTGTTTCTTTCCAACTTGTTATAATCTATTTGGCTTGTTCTCATGTTTTACGATTTTTGTGAAAAACTCAATAAGTAGGCAACTTTATCTGCTTTTACTCAAAAAATCCTAGCATCTGTCACAACAGTTACAACTGTCAACAACCGTAAAGTCGAGGAATCTTGCATTTCATTAAAAAACTTTCCTCTTATTCATAAAATGTATTTTTAGCGCTAAAGTTCTCAATCCCCTGTTTACGGGCGCTTCGTGTGAATTTGTGAAAAAATACTTTGTAGTGCGCCGAGATTATTGCAAGACGTGACACGCTTAAAACTTGGGGCTGGCTCTCAAACAAGACGGTGTTGGGCCGCTTTGATAGCGAGTCTTGTCACAGGTATTTTTCACCTATAGCACAGATTATATAATAGTTCTTACGAACAGATACACTTATCTCTCAAACAAAACGCAAATACCTACCGTTTTAGTACCTACACAAAAATACAATGGAGTGACCTTCAGCGCGCCGCTCCCCGCACCGCGCGCACCGGCACAACGCTAGGGTTGCTGACGCTTAGAAATGATAAATAAATACCTACTTAAACAGCGGAGTGAAATAAAAGGAAAGCTAAATCTTAAATTATACTTAATATTCCGATTATGCGTTAGTGTTTGCGAAATAGTCATTTTAAAAGATCATATGTCCCTGCAGTAACCGCAGTGTTTACGCAGTTTTATAAACCGCGCAATAATCCCCGCAAGAATTAGTTTTAAAACTTCGTGTATTTTAAAACCAGATAGATATTAATGTTACACAATAAAGAAAAATAATAGAAACACCATGAATACAGATAATTAATTATAAGTTAACCAGAGCAAAAATGAGTAGGCACTTTCCGGTGTAAAGTTAACTTACTGTCGTTAAAATAAACATTTACCAAAATAAATTAAACATTTGCTACCTATTTCAAATAGATAGATATCTAAAACTATACATTTGTCATTTATTTGTGTTGTTTTTTAATTAAAGAAATTCAATAGTAGGTAGGTACCTACTACGTAGCTTGTAACTATGTTAAAAATTGACAGTGCGGCGCGCGGTGACGTGCGTACGTGAGCGCGTGTGGCAACCAACTGGCTTGCTTTTCTACCGTGAACGGGAGCAGATTCGTAGGTATAAATCCGAGCTCGCGCGGAGAGTTCCATAGGCCTGCCTGTAGGGAGTGTAGGGATAGGGCTAAGATGGTCGGCTCTTTATCATTTGTCACCATGCCTGTCACTTTCTAACAAATGTGTAAGTGCGTAAGTGACGCATGGTATGACAGGTGATAAAAAACAACGGGTTGCACTCCGGGTGTGCCGACAGAAGTGAAAACTCAATGACTAGTCCAAAATGTCTGCAGCACTATGACCCATCCTCCATTCTATTGAAAAACTTTAGTTCCGAAATTGCTAGTCAGTGAGCTTGTTTAAAATTCGAAATTCAAATTTGTAGCGTTAATTGTTTCAAATTCGAATAGAAATTGTAAAGTTACCTTGCAGACCTCGCATCTAAATATATTTGGTCATGATATTATGAGTTTTATTCACCAGTACTAGAGTTCACTTTTATTAGCGATTTCATGAAGATGTAGCTTTATTGAATTATATTTGAGTGATATAAAGTTACAATGTAACTGTGAGATCCTCGTATTTCAACCCGTACAAGATTAGAACCTTTTTCATGTAATGTCATTGAGTTTTTCTTTATTGGTTTAAATTTAATGCCATCTAAATTAGTGGCCATCTAAACGTTACGGTCACGTGATCGCGTTACGCTGTCTCGAGTTTATCATTTTTTCTCCACCTCAAAAAGTATCCAGCGCCGCTAAAGAAGTTTTCACTTCAAAAATGCGACCATGATACTGCTTGCACTTTTGAGGCTTCAAAAAGAGTATGTCAAAACATACAGAGTTGAAAACATGTTTCGGAGAGCCTAGGTCTCCATTTTAAGCACTACCAGTGCATCAGCAGCGGCCACGATAGCCGCGTGCCGCACTGCGCGTTCGGCGCGCAAATATTAATAATATGTTAGTAATTAGTAGGTAAGTCTCACAGTTTAAATTCGAGTTGAAAATGATTTAACTAACTTCGAGTGGCGAATTTTATTTTTAGTATGATGTTTAGTGTTCAAAACATAACCAAACACAAGGTATATATATCAGAACTCTTTAGGTTTTTTTTTTAACCATGTCGACATGATAGGAATGATAGGAGAATGGAAACAATTGGGAGACTCAAATAGGCTAAGATAAAAAAAATATTTAGGTATATTGGGAACGTGCGAAGTCGGTGGCGCTGATCGTCACGAACACAGGTAATCTTATGGAATGTCCGACATTAGTACTAGCGGCAGCCGCTTGAACTAATTTTACTCCATAATATTTAACGTAGAAATTCCGACAAAGTGAGGGCCCCAGTCGTGTACATAGCGAATAGTTTCTACTTTCATGATACAATACGCTGGAACTGTGGCCGCCGCACAAAAGATTCTTGTTTCTCAGTTACGAAGGTACTTTGTCTGCTCACATGATGCAAAGTTATTTTATTATTATATGCTGAGCTACAATGGAACACACTCCGCAGAATTATTCTAGACGCATAATAATTATATTAAAGCATGCTTTTGCGTTCGTTTCATGACACACTTGGGCTTTTAATATGTTTGCTTGTGCCATTGAAAATGCTTCATTTCGTTGTAATTAACTCCATAAATTCAACTAACGTTAAGAAACTACTTCTTAATACCTCTACTAGATCAGAACCACTACCAGGCGTGGCTCACTCCGCGATTTCGTCGCTTTGCTACAGGTAGCTAAAAGTACATCCGTTCTACCCCAATTTTGGGGAAAGCCATAAGCCGCGCGTGGCGCTGTCGCCACCTAGCGGCTATATCTGTGCTGATCGTGACAGACGCGTTTTGTTAGAGAGTGAGTCTTCTGTACCTAGTACTATTATTTATTCTGTGCCTATGGTTATCGCTCGCCGTCGCAAGTCGCTCGATGTCGTGGCCGAGCCGTAACGGACCAGCACCCACAACAGTCGTGGCCGGACGGTATCGGCATGTCAGTTGTTCGGAACTGTCAAATTTTTGTCCTAACTGACAGGCCGATACCGTCCGGCGGCCTGTTAATCAGTGGGCCCCTTAAGGATGCTGTCTAGCGTGAGTCAACCTTTATAGGTAGATTCACGCTAGACCGGGCCGGAGCTTCCGACGCTTCGTTTTCTATGGAAAGCACTACGTGATCACCGATCAACCGTCATAGAAAACATGTGGGACGCCTCGGCCCGGGCCCAGCCCGGTCTAGCGTTGCTGACTGACAAGGCAAAAGAATTGTTGAATTTTCTATAACGGCAGATCGGTGATCACGTGATGCTTTCCATACAAAACGAAGCGTCGGAAGCTCCGGCCCGGCCCCGACCCGCGCGGTCTAGCGTGAGTAGCAATGTACAAGTTGCAGAACATTCTCAAAAATTCAGTAACATTCTCGGGAATTTCCGGAAACTTACACGATAAATTAAATTTCCAATGAGAACATTCCGATATGTTAATTATCAAAAAATTTACTATTAGTATTATTTTAATAAACTCGTAAATAAGACAGTCAGTTAAAATAATTGATAACGGCGGTGTCCAGTGACTTCCTGAATCATTTTTATGGTTCGTAAAATTTAAGTTCTGAGAACATTCCGTATGGAAAATTTCGCAACTTTGGAAACTTCTCCTTGGTGTATTGCTAAGCGTGAGTCATCCTTAGAAAAATAAGAAAAGCAATAAAACAACAATACTCAAGTAATTTATATCACCCACACAAGCCGGGTAAAGTTTAGGGCTATTATTTGTAAAACGGAAAAGACGAACAAGTTCTGTGAATTTTAATTACGCGGACAATGGGAATAATTACAAAAATAATAACTTTGAGAATGTTTTGAGATGAATCTCCACGCACTTCCGTAACAGACGACAAATGTAAAGAATATTCGATTAGACGTATTCCTTTATTTATTATTACAACATAATAAAAACACTAAAAACGTACCTACTTATAAATATAAAATTTTACCTAAGTCGTAGTTGCTCGGTAGGGTGCCCAGAAGGCTGGTCGCATTGCCCCTCTGGATGGCAATGCTGATCCGTTGGGCAAAATATTGGCCAGCCCTCTGGTCACCAGAAACCTCTATGAGGCTCTTTGACAGCTCCTCATAGAGGCGACGCGCGCTAGGTCCCCACGGCCCAACAAAGGTTTCCACATGAAACACCGCAATATGTAGCTAGGTACTAACTAGTGTGACATATTCTCGGCGCTTGAGGCTTTCGTTTAGATATATCTTAATCATAATTATTTTTCTTTTACCCACTCGGGTCAGGCGTGGCTCACTCCGCGATTTCGTCGCGTCAGAATCACTAGTTGTATAGGTAAAATCGTTATTTAAGTTATCGGGGAACTAACTACCTGTTATTTATTTTTTTCTGATCTTTAGTTAATACTCAGTTAACACCAATGCTATCTAACCCTTCCTTCGCCTTAGCTTTGCTTAGCGAACACTCAGTTAACTCCGAGGATAACTCTTGTCCAAGTTCGGGCAAATCTTTTGTTCTTATACATAGACTATATACTATATTTTGATACGGCAAGATACATAGTTATATAGGAGGCAAAGGAAGACTGAGACGTGCATTTGGACCAGGTCAAACCACCACCAACCGATCAGGCCAAAGAGAAAATCAACGTATAGTGACGTATCAGTGGAGCAGAACAGTGGCAGAGAGAAGAACGGAATGTCGGCTACTCCACCGTCAAGAGCCAGAGTCTTAAAAATAACGATGATGATATAGACTGCTCAAGCCATAACCCTTCCTTTATCTTAGTCCCGTAGTGGGTTAGAAAGTTACCAGTTAGTTAGCCAACACTTAGTTAACTCCGAGGGTAATTCTTGTCCAAGTTCGGGCAAATCTTTTGTTCTTATACATAGATTGCTTCAACCATAACCCTCCCTTTACCTTCGCCGTAGTCGGTTAGAAAGTGACTGATCTGTAGCCAACACTTAGTTAACTCCGAGGATAATTCTTGTCCAAGTTCGGGCAAATCTTTTGTTCTTATACATAGACTGCTCCAACCATAACCCTCCCTTTACCTTCGCCGTAGTCGGTTAGAAAGTGACTGATCTGTAGCCAACACTTAGTTAACTCCGAGGGTAATTCTTGTCCAAGTTTAGAATTAGTAATAATTGTTATTAGTTCTTAATACATAGAATTAGTCTGCTCAAACCATAACCTTCCCTTTACCTTCGCCGTAGTCGGTTAGAAAGTGACTGATCTGTAGCCAACACTTAGTTAACTCCGAGGGTAATTCTTGTCCAAGTTCGGGCAAATCTTTTGTCTCGCAGCCTGTTGGGCGACAGTCCGAGACCGGATTTGTTTTGAAATTTATTCACCTGTAGATACTCTATTCTAAAAGACGTAGATAAATTATAATAAATAAATAAATGTTAGGGGACATCTTACACAGATCAACCTAGCCCCAAACTAAGCAAAGCTAAGTATACTATGGGTGCTATATAAATACATACTTATATACTTAGAAAACACTCATGACTCAGGAACAAATATTACTTAGTGTTCATCACACATATGAATGCCCTTACTGGGATTCGAACCCAGGACCATCGTCTTCGCAGGCAGGGTCACTACCCACTAGCTGCCGTATTCGAACTTCAAGATATTCACAAGAGACGACACGTACTAAATCCATTCTAGATACGTTATAGTTTAGATATCAACTAGTTCTCTTTTGCAGCGCAATTCGGGCAACCAATGTCACTTTTACGTTAGATAGAGTAAGATATCTATTAGATGTGAATTGGATCTCTAAGTCGTATCCTGTGGAATGGAAATCGTTCAAGAGTACCTCCAGAATCGCGCAAATGTCAAAGACAGGTTAGATCTTAAACATATCGTTATCGTATCTTGGTGATGTCTAAAAGACGTCTAATAGATATCTATTTCAAAATCCGAATCGGGCCCTAGGCCAGATCGGACGTAGATATTTTCTTATGCAAGCAACTAATATGAAAAATTAACCCAAATACGGTTTAGAGTCCTTGCTTTAACGAGTACGTGGGGTCTTACTACTCGTACGAGTACAAATTAAATTCGAGTTGTGAACTCTTATAGAAATAAAAGAAAGTTCCATATTCAGAAACGCAAAATTACGAAGTTTTTTTATTTTATTTTTGACTTAAGTATTTTACGAGTAGTATCCGAATTTATAGTTTACAAAGTTATAAAATTTTGGTTTTTTATTTCAATGTAAACAAATTATAAGAAAATAAAACTGACAAATTATGAATATTATGATACCTACAAACACGTCCGCTTTTCTAGAGCCTGTAAAAATATCTTCATCATCTTTCAACACTGCTACTTGACAACAAATTGATTTGAATATGATATTACATCCCGCCCCTTGTGGGTAAGCATAGACTAGGAATCCTCTAGACCAGCCATTCTCAAAGTGTGTTCCGCGGAACCCTAGGGTTCCGCAAAGCCTCTGTCGGGGCTCCGCGAAAATACTTGTAATAATAAGAAAAAAAAAACCAGCTCTTCTATAGGTATATATCTGGTCCACAGTGATGAACGAAAATTTTTAATTTGGGGCTCCTTCAAATATTTCGCTTGCCAAAAGGGTTCCGTCACCAAACAAGTTTGAGAACCGCTGCTCTAGACCGAGTTTAAAGCAATTATTTCATGAAATTGATGATGCCACAAATAAGGGCGTGCGCGGGACGAGGTGAGCGAAGTCCAGTGCCGTGATTGGTCCGTTCGACACGGACGTCACACAAAGACACTTTCGACTAGGGAAATGCTCCCGGTACTCAGTTTGTATGGCGAGAACCGGGAATTACCGGTTCCGGTACTGCATTTGTATAGAAAACCAGTACCGGGAACACTCCCTACTTTCGACTCGAACATGGAGTAAATTTACCGTATGCGTGGCAGAGGGAGTAGCGCGATTATGCTCAGTCTGGAGGATGTTTTGTCCGTGTGGGTAAGTGTGCGTGAAAACTCCTGTCACCTTATAAATTGAATTGGCGCCATCAAACACCCATCGAATGTGTGTCTACGGCTTACGGAATGCACCCCCGCGAGGGGTGTAGTGATGAGCTTGTGGGAATATTTCCGGGAATTTTCTGTTCCCGGGAATATTTGACATTGATCCTTTTCGCTCTTCCTTGTCTAGTCTCAAAATTGAACTTAAGCGTAAATTGTTTTAGTTTTAAGTATTAAAAATCGTTTTAAATGACAAAATGTATAAATGTAACTTTCAGATTGTCCTACCTACCAACTAGTAAAATAAATTGATGACTACTTATCCGATAATACTAAAATAGATATTGATCTTAAACTTATTTACCAATTTTCTACTTACCTACCCTACTATAATCTAAAAGAATATTGATTTTGTTTGGAAGACTGGTAAATACAGTTTATAAGTAAATATGGCTCATAATTACAATTTTATTTTTTCTTTCTGCGGTTATTATGTATGTTAACATTATATACCTACTCATTAATGAACCTCCAGGTCTGTTTCTTAAGTATGTTAAGTACACTACATTGGACTAAAAATCCATTTGTATTATGTGACTGTTTGTGTTCTAAATAAATAAAAAAAATATATATTTTATTTATTTTATTGTATAATTTAAGGTCAAAGAAAACATCGTGAGGAAACCTGCATACACTGTGAAGAAATTCAAAGGTGTATGTGAAGTCACCAATCCGCATTGCGCTAGCGTGGGGACTATAGCCCAAGCCCTCTCGCGCATGAGAGGAGGCCTGTGCCCAGCAGTGGGACCTATCCTATATATGCTGAATTCTTTTGTTTTTTTAAGGTCAAAGAAAAAAGTTTTCATATTTCTAAACTATTGTTAAGTTTAAGCTGTGATAGTAATTAGATTTATTTGTGTTTATCTAAAAATGATTACAATAACACCAGAAAATAAATTATTGTTTGTTTGTTTACCTGAGTTCTTGAAAACACGGACGAAATTGTCTGGAACACTAGGAACTTTTAAGACCTCCTATTGTAGTAAAAGATGTTCTATAGTCCGTATTTTTTAGCATTAGAAAGAACTTCGCAGAAGTTCGCTTGCGGTTCTAAATCTGGCACTTTTAGCGGTAACAATTTGAATTATCTTTTATGTATTGACCATGCTACATTAGATAATTCAATAATTATTAATAATTAACGAGCCTGATAAAAACTGCTCGCTTGCTTCTGCGGCGTTCTTTCTTATGCTAAAAAAAACGAACTATAGATAGACTTTAAATAAGTAATTCAATAAAAGTATTTCTTCCAATGAATACGGACTGGATACTTAGATAAATTATTCTCAAATTTGAACACACCGGCTATGAGCCTTGAAACTAATAAAATAAGAGTATCTAAATGTTTTTTTTTTCGACATCAGCACATCACTAACGGCGACCATTTTGTTTCCTCTTACATCCGTTGTTTGAATTCTAAACAGCCAAACTTTCCTCGCGTTGCCTTTTCCCGAAAAAAGTTACCGGTAATGGTTTTGAAAATTAAATTAGGGGAAGCGATTTCATCTCTTTTTTTAATTAACAATAAAAAACATGGAGTGGACTGGCGGCGTTTGAGGCGCTACCGCGAAAACCGAAATTCGCAAATTGCGGGGATCTTTCTCTTTTACTCCAATGAAGGCGTAATTAGAGTGAGAGAGAAAAATGCCCGCAATTTGCGAACTTCGAATTTCGCGGTTATAGCCCTGGTTTTGGGATATTTGTTAATGTCATGTTGTGATACAATGTTTTAATAACTCACTCTACATATGTTTAAAAGTTTCTAGATATTATTCACTTTTGATCCAAACTTATGACCTTTAAATTAAACCCCCTCCTACCCGTTAGCTTCACCACCACCCTAGAGTACTTTCAGTATTTTGTTTTATACACCATTGAGAACCAACATAAGTGGTCATTTCTCCATACAAACGTACTCGACTGTTTCCTCCGTGGGTTTTGATGCTAGAGCAATGATTTTTTCAACACAGATTAATATTGTCAATCAATATCTGTGTCGGACCGTTTTGCTTTTTCTGATATTTTTGTTTTTTAAGGCGCTAGAGTCCTTCAAAAATTTCCAAAATGACCTAATTGACTATGCCGCAATGAGAGGCGTAGTATTCAAAACTGATATCAATTAGCCAAAAAAGCAAATAAAATAGATTTTTACGCGGGGTTTTTCGCCTTGTCCTTATCGCACTAGTTTTAGGAACCGCTTCCGTTAGCTAGACGGGTATATTTACCTAAAATATTTAAAACTCAGCTCCTGTTTCGTCTTAAATACGACTGTGGCAAAATACGCTTAATACATGAATTATTTCCCCCTTTTTTCCTTCGTTTTGAGGCCTATTGTGTCCAACATAAAAGACACGAATTATACAAAAAAAAACATTTAAGTATAAGTGGCATAAAATGAACGTACATTTGACGCCACCATATGTATTATGAACTACAAATAATGAATAAAACATTCTCAATTTACACTGAAACAACAAAATCTCAGCGAGCCACGAATCGAATATTCTTTTAATACCTTCTCACAGACCCTGTACTGAACTAGACTCACTATATTGGTCACAGCATCTGATGATTATTAAATTGCACAACGGGACTTAATTAACCAATTAAATTTTTGCAATTTTTGTATTTTTATTCAAGACCAAGTGCGGGTAGTTCGAAAAACTCGCGCGGCTAGAAGATGTTGATGTCAACTTGAGCCAGTCTTCTCCGAGACCACGGGGACAACGCCGTCCTCGAAACGTCGGAGGTAAAACTTAAAATACGCGATTAAGTCCCGTTGTGCAATTTAATAATGTTTAATAATCGTGAAAGTTTAAATCAGTGTTTTGACAGATGATTGTTGCAGCGACAGTTTATTAAGAAGAGAGGTCTGTGCGCCGTCGGAGAACGGAGGTGCAGCATTAGACGCACCAAATGCACGCACTTCATCATCATCTCAGCCGCAGGACGTCCGCTGCTGGACAAAGGATCCCTCAAGGATCTCCACAACAAACGGTCATTCGCTGCCCTCAACCAACGGTTTCCCGCGACTTTAACCAGATCGTCGGTCCTCTAGTCTGGGGCCTTCCCACACTGTGCTAGTATGCTAGTTTGCTATGTATGCTAGTTTTATATTTTTTATCTAAAGTTTTTAATTTAATTTAATTTAATTTAATTTCATTAGTGGTCAGCTCCACAGGAGGTGATGTGAGGAGGAATGCACATCGCATTGCTGTTTCCTCTCTTGACATAATCTGCAAACGGCAGCGTTATTTCTTACCCATCTGAAACACGTGCATGTTCTAGTAGGATCCATGGTCTGTGTACCTTCCCAATAATAATTCCAGAAGGTTTATATAATTCCATTTGTTTTCTTTCATCAGAGTGCCGAACGCTGTTGGTGTCGATCACGTTTCTGTACAGGAACAATTATTCCGGAATTATTATATTGACGTTTCTGACTGTACCGGATTGGTTTTATTTGTTGTATTAAATAAGTTAAATCATTTAACATCAGATAAACATTTTTACCACGCCAGCTTGTAAAGGCTCTCTTTATTTGTCATGAGGATGTTGCATTTTATCTTGAAGAGGAGAAAAGTTTGTTTAACTCTCAAGGCAAGAGCCTTGAAATCTTCTTAACGCTCAAGATTCCACTTTCATTATTATAGTATCATTATTAGCACGAGGAGTTGACAACAACTTTGCCCATTTGTAACTACCTACATTGTACCTTTTTAATAATATTGTCAGGAGTCAAACGAGCAGACGAATCGCCTGATGGTAAGCTATCACCGTCGCCTATGGCCACCTGAAACACCAGAGGAGTTGTAAGTGCGTTTCCGGCATTTAAGACGCGAGTACGCTCTTTTCTTGAAGGTCGTATCGGTCCTCAAATATTGCAGGTGACAGTTCATTCCACAGTTTAGCCGTGCGAGGCAGAAAGTTTGAAGTTGAGGACTACCAACCATCCAAGGGGCTGTCCATAAATTACGTCATCGATTTTTATATCTACTATCTCTATAATCATCCAAAAATCATGCTTCAAATGACCCCATTTCCTCCTACTTCATGCTACCGTCATCCGATATCCAGACCCCCCCCCTGATTTGAAATGACGTAATTTATGAATAGCCCCCAAGTAGTGAAGATAGAAAATGTTGTCGCGTACTAACACTTTTATCATTCAGTTTTTCAGAAGTAGAAAATTGTTACGACGAAAAAGGCTTTTAATTTCCATTTCGTTAAAATAATCTCTAAAAATATTAAGTTAAAAACAAGGCTTTCACATTTCCCATATTAACATATTACCAAAAATATAAATATGGCTAAAGCCTTGTAACCCCCCCTCCCCCTCGCAGCTGAGGGGGTTTAAGGTGCCTTTTACACATGTGCTACACAATGCCCGCACGTTACTAGTGGTATTGTACCGGCATGCAACTTTTCTTCAAACCCTACAATAACCGGGGACACAGTGTTTCGCGGGACAGTAGAGATGCTAAGATTTCGCTGGCCCAATATTACAGGGTTGTATGTTTCACTTTTATCGATATAAGTAAGTACCATTGACCGGGGTGACTTTCAAATGCAGGGGCGACTTTCAAATTCTAGTTTTTAAGCCATAATGTATATTTATGCGAGATTTTTTTACAGTAGGTGAATATGAATATATAGTAATCTAACTAGTTACAGGAACATTTTCAGTAAATAATGAAAAATGGTAATTCTATGGCCGTTTTAAATCGATCAAAGTAACCTCAAATATTCCAAAGTCACCGGTCTACGGTATGCACTTAATACTTGGGGAAGACGCTGGATGCGGGTCGCTTCCAACCGGTACGAATGGAGGTCCAAGGGGGAGGCCTATGTTCAGCAGTGGACGTCTTATGGCTGAGATGATGATGATGATGATGATGACTTGGGGAGTTATCTCAATTCCTCATGGAATCGGTCATCAGAAGTTATCCTTGAAACAATGTTGCTTAAATAAACAGAAGACATACCCAAACATGAGGAGTTCCACTTCAACAAATGTAATTGTTTTGAATGTAAACGCTTGATTTGTTGATGAAAATGAAAAAATAACTTATGGCTATAAAATTTGAGGAGTTCCCTCAGTTCCTCATGGATCCCTCATCATAATCAGGTTTTTGACATAAATGGGACCGATCTGTGGGTAAGTTAAAAGTAAAATTGTTTTATCCGTAAGTATTGTATACTTTCAATCAAAAACATATTTTGTTCAAATTAATAGAGAAATTACGAAGTTCTGACCTCAGAACCTGAAGTTGTTACCTAACAAACATAACATAAACAATTGAATTGAGAACGGTGAGATTGAAGTCGGTTAATGAGTTCAAAACGCCAAAGTTATATCTGCCTCTACTGTTCGAGCACTTACTGCGGCACCACGCGCAGCTATTTGAGTAACGAGCTCGGGGTATTCCGGATAAGTGAAAACAAAGCCGGGTATCGGCCGGCATTGTTATCCGGCAAATCCGGAACCCGGACAAAATGGCGTAAGTGACGATCATATCTGAGTGAGATATGGCCGTTTTTGTTTGTGGCGAGAAATGTTAGCGGTATGTATGGAAGCAAGTGACGGTGGTACAGGGTGCAATTGAACATGAGACACTAATGAAATTTGTGTTTTCGGTCATTGATATTGCACTCATGACGGGGCCACAATTAAATTTTATATAGTCGAGGACTACGTACTAAAACGGCTGACCCCGTTAGTGACTAATCACCTGCGAGTACAAATTTCTATCTAGATATTCTAGATTAAACTGGCCCAGCTCCGGTTATTGTTTGTTTCCTCAAAATTCTCTGTCATTGTGATAATCCTTAATCATTTTTATATACTTAGGAGTCACGGCAAGGGATATATGACACGTAATTATGTACTATTTACCGCCAGTGTTATCAGACAAGGCAGTAATAGTATTGTATCCACAACATTCCTAATTTATTTCTTACAATCAATAGCATAGATAACTGACCAAAATGTCTTTGTAATGTCTTAAGTATTTGTTTGCAGCGGAGGTCAAATATCACTGTAGCTGACTGTACATTATAATGCACTTGGAGCCTTGAGGATAAACTAAAGTGTCCACTTTCCATACGGAGTATCGTATGCTTGTTTGCCACGACGGTGTATAAAAAAGTTATTTAGGGTTCCGCACCTCAAAAGGAAAACAGGAAAATGGATCACTCGTGCCTCTGTCTGTCTGTCCGACCATTTCCCCTCCCCCTTTATCTCCGAAACTACAGGGTCTAAAATTGTGAAAAATACACAATCTTTACCTTTAGATGACAGGAGGACCTATTAGAAATCTGTAGTCAAGTGTGAGTCAGACTAAATTGCTTAGTTTTTTGATCCGACTCTTACGGGTTTTTAAAGACATTTAATTCACGTTCCACATAAAAAAATACATTGTTAAAAATTGGGTAATGTACGGAACCCTTGGAACGCGAGTCCGACTCGTACCTGACCAGTTTTTCATTTTTATCCCTATCGTTAAAGTCATCCGGTATGAGACTGAAATACGTCCTTTTTTGATTAACATCCCGAACAATGAAGCGTATTTGAGGTACTTGGAAGTTTTCACGTACATATGCTCGCGGTTATTGTTAATAGCAACCGAAGTTTGCCAACAGTTCGGACGCTAATGGCGGCTGAAGTGGTCATTATTCGGCCATCTTTACTACCAACAATTTTTACCATAGTCCTTGAGATCTATATAGAAGAAGAAGAAGAAAGCATTTATTAGCACAATAACATAACCTTAAAACTAACTAAGAATAATTACACAAAATGAAGAGTTGCGCTAAATGGTCCTCACTCAGCTTGGTGTCACGATATGAGCCACATGCTTAGAGCATTTTTAACTGGAGACGTCTTGACTGTCATTTTCTGTACGGAACAGTCTGCCGATTTTCGCGGGGGAGGACCATGTCAAATGTATGGCTACGAGTATTTAAACATGACTCTTGTAAGTAGGGTTTCCGGTTTCTCGACCTTTTTAATTTCTCGAGGCACGGGAATTCTCGACCAAGATTTCTCGAGTTTCTCGAGTATCTCGAGAAATTTTGAAAGCTCCAAAAAACACTATGTTTTATTTTTTTTTTTGCTTTTTTACAAATCAAACTCGTAGGAATCGTAGGTGAGATCAATAATCAAACATATGGTACATTTTTAGTCACCATAAATTGCACTTAATAATCAAAAATACAACAACAAAAAAAAACTATACGTGAAAGCGTGCGCACCGGTGATGTGTTATGCAGTATGCTATAGTGTATTTCTTTAGGTATTCAACAAAATGTAAACATACACAATATGGTATTATATTAGGTAGCAATATTCAAGTCAATAAATTTAACTCGATGTGACAAAACTTACAGAAGTTTATAAGTTACTCAACGTAACAATAAAGCTGCTAAATATTGTAATATTTTGCTTATAGGAATATATCGGGATGATTTGATTTATCAATAGTAATTTAGTTTTGTAATATTTTTTATTACACTTATTACATGGTCCTATAATTCGTTACAAATTTTTCCAATAAAACGTTTTCCAATAAAAAGACACTACTTGAATGTCATGAATCATTATAGTTCAAAAGTTTCAAAACATGAAACGATAGGACACGGATCAAGGTAGTTTTTAATTTGGTTGGTAATAAATGATTGAAGTAGGTTCCTACCTGAAAATGTAAAAAAAAATCGCGTATAAAACATCATGTGTTATACGCGTGTTTTCTTTCTACTTATCACAAGAGATTTATTTCTCGAGTTCTCGAGGCATTGATTATTTTTTTCCCGTCTCGACTTAGGACAAATTTCTCGAGATTTCTCGCCTCGGGAATTCTCGAGCAGAAACCCTACTTGTAAGCTCAGAGTAATTAACAATGGAGCCGCCATTAACAGGCGTTCCCCTCTGTCGAAAATAGGCGGCCAATGGTCAACCACATGTCAACCATATGTATGGACTGACGTTTATCTGAGATGACGTACCTATACATTTGATGTGCCCCTCCCCCGCAAAAAACGGCAGACTATTTTGTACCGAAAATTTTAGACATGGCGTCTCCGTTGGTTATATCCTCTAAGCTTGTAAGCCGTGTCCCATCCCATTTCGATTTTGAGCTTGTTTATATATTATTAAATCATTCCGAAAAGTGATACAATTTTTATCAAGATTTTAGAACTAGTACCTAGTAGGTATGAGTCGTCATAAAAGCCACATATATCTCCATTAAACAATTATAAGTGAAGACTTCTGGCCCATTACGTACAATCCCCACATTAAAGTGATGCAACATCACACGGCTCCCTGTCGAAATGGCACACCACTCTCTCATATTGACATGCACAGGATGATTACAAAAAAAGATAGATTTTTACAAGCTTTTATTTAACTTGCAATGTACCTCTGTAAGTATTTATAAGTATCTAGTTATACAGTGTGTGTCTGAACATGGGGCTTTAAATCCAGGGCTTGATTTTACTCGCTAAACTAAGCTACTTTTACTATGGGATCAACCCTCAAATCGGGGATTTTTTTTTACTTTTCCATAGAAAACGTCGACATCTGATCAGACAAAATGTATGAAAAAGTAAAAAAAAAATCGGGATTTCGGGGTTGGTGCCATAGTAAAAGTAGCTCAGTTTAGCGAGTAGAACGAGCCCTGGATTTAAAGCCCCATGGTCAAACACACACTGTATAACTATGTTTGTACGGGTCAAATCTTTCAAATTTAATTTGACCCACTTGCCGACTTCCAATGAAGCTGAAAATTTGCATACATATGTAAGTCGGATGGCAATGCAATATTATGGTACCATCGAGCTGATCTGATCATGTAGGCAGGAGGTGGCCATAGGAACTCTGTGATAAAACAACGCAACCTAATTGTGTTTGGGGTTTTTAGAGTTGTCTCGATGTACTTATGTATGCCTGCGGAAAGAAACGTAGTCAGTAATAAAAGCTTGTACCGAAATAATTTTTTGCCATAAACTGATTACTTTTACATCTTATTCTTCAGTCGGTCCCTCAATGCTGAGGATCGTGACATCTTGTCCTTCTGTTGAAGACCAGGTTCCAGATTCAGGATCTATAGGTAAGTATCTATAGCTTTTATTTTCATAATTTTACTTGTCTTCTATAATTTAGTTTTATTTATTATTATTTTAATTTTAAGCATATATTAGTATTTATTGTTAACTAGCTTTTGCCCGCGACTTCGTCTGCGTGGAATTTGTAATTTGGGTAGCTTGTTTTTTAGAGATCCCTGATGGTCCGAAATGATGGCTAAATCGTCGAAAAGCATAAACATTTTATATTCCTTACGAAAAGTATTTAACTTATAAGTAGTCCCTTGTTTAAGAAATAATAGTATGTGCTTTCGGGGATAAAAACTACGGCCAAAGGTACCATTGGCCCGGCTTAATATTGGAGCGGCGTTAATAATAGCGTAAGCGCCAGCCGCCATAAGATACCTTTTGTCATGGAACGTCACATATCTTTATTCCTTCCCAGGAACTCAAACTATATACCTATATTAGTACCTAGTAATAATATCTACTAAACCGGTTCTGAGGTCTAAGCGTGAATCGGTAACAGATAGATACACTTTCGCATTCGCACATTTCGCACCGAGCAAGTGACGTCGTACCCTATAGAGTTCCTCAACTCTGGAATTGTCAGGGGTGCCTTCTCATAAACTAAAGCTAAAAGTTGGCGTTTACTACTTACCTTAGCTTATCTTAGCTCACCTTAGCGTACCTTAGCTCACCTTAACTTACCTTAGCTTATCTTAGCTCACCTTAACTTACCTTAGCTTATCTTAGCTCTCCTTAGCTCACCTTAGCTTATCTTAGCTTACCTTAGCTCTCCTTAGCTTAGCTTACCTTAGCTCACCTTAGCTTATCTTAGCTTACCTTAGCTCACCTTAACTTACCTTACCTAAGCTTACCTTAGCTTAACTTACCTTACCTTATCTCACCTTAGCTCACCTTAGCTCATCTTAGCTCACCTTAGCTTACCTTAGCTTAACTTACCTTAGGTCACCTTAGCTTACCCTTAGCTCAACTTAGCTTACCTTAGCTCACCTTACCTTACCTTAGCTCACCTTATCTTACCTTAGGTCACCTTAGCTCACCTTAGCTTACCTTAACTCACCTTAGCTTAGATTAACTTACCTTAGCTCACCTTAGCTTACCCTTAGCTCAACTTAGCTTACCTTAGCTCACCTTACCTTACCTTAGCTCACCTTATCTTACCTTAGGTCACCTTAGCTCACCTTAGCTTACCTTAACTCACCTTAGCTTACCTTAGCTCACCTTAGCTTATCTTAGCTTACCTTAGCTCGACTTAGCTTACCTTAGCTCGACTTAGCTTACCTTAGCTTACCTTAGCTCACCTTAGCTTACCTTAGCTCACCTTAGCTAACCTTAGCTCACCTTAGCTTATCTTAGCTTACCTTAGCTCGACTTAGCTTACCTTAGCTTACCTTAGCTCACCTTAGCTCACCTTAGCTTACCTTAGCTCACCTTAGCTTACCTTAGCTCACCTTAGCTTACCTTAGCTCACTTTAGCTTATCTTAGCTTACCTTTGCTCACCTTACCTTACCTTAGCTCACCTTAGCTTAACCTACCTTACCTTACCTTACCTCACCTCACCTTAACTCACCTTAGCTTACCTTAGCTCACCTTAGCTTACCTTAGCTCGACTTAGCTTACCTTAGCTAACCTTAGCTTACCTTAGCTCACCTTAGCTTACCTTAGCTTAACTTACCTTAGCTCACCTTAGCTTACCTTAGCTCACCTTACCTTACCTTAGCTCACCTTATCTTACCTTAGGTCACCTTAGCTCACCTTAGCTTACCTTAACTCACCTTAGCTCACCTTAGCTTACCTTAGCTCACCTTACCTAAGCTTACCTTAGCTTAACTTACCTTAGCTCACCTTACCTAAGCTTACCTTAGCTTAACTTAGCTTAACTTACCTTACCTTATCTCACCTTAGCTCACCTCAGCTTACCTTAGCTCACCTTAGCTCACCTTAGCTCACCTTAGCTTACCTTAGCTTACCTTAGCTCATCTTAGCTCACCTTAGCTTACCTTAGCTTAGCTTAGATTACCTTAGCTTACCTTAGCTCACCTTAGCTTATCTTAGCTCACCTTAGCTTACCTTAGCTTGCCTTAGCTTACCTTAGCTTAGGTTAAAAGGTCTCAGGATCGCGGCTAAGGAGCAACTCGGCTTGGCCAACAAATCTGGCGTGCTAGAGAGCAAAATTCGCTATAAAATCGGTAACCTATTTCGAAAAAATCGGCTGGCCGCAAGCAAGATTTGTTTCTATGACTTTAAGGGCCTCCGCGTAAGGTCAAATCGAAAGCCTACGTTGGAGATGTTCTTACGTACCCTCACTCTCTTACTTGATCCCTACGACCCTTCGTTATTAGATGGGGGATGTTAGTACACGTATAAAAGTTTCATGTAGGTACCTACTCCACGATGACTGCAATGCTGTTGCAGCCTGCGCGTTTTTTAGGGTTCCGTACCCAAAGGGTAAAACGGGACCCTATTACTGAGACTCTGCTGTCCGTCTGTCCGTCCGTCCGTCCGTCCGTCCGTCCATCCGTCCGTCCGTCCGTCCGTCCGTTCGTCCGCCCGTCTGTCACCAGGCTGTATCTCACGAAACGTGACAGTTGAAATTTTCACAGATGATGTATTTCTGTTGCCGCTATAACAACAAATACTCAAAACAGTAAAAAATAAAGATTTCAATGGGGCTCCCATACGACAAACGTGATTTTTGACCAAAGTTAAGCAACGTCGGGAGTGGTCAGTACTTGGATGGGTGACCGTTTTTTTTTGCTTTTTTTTCGTTTTTTTTTGGATCATGGTACGGGACCCTTCGTGCGCGAGTCCGACTCGCACTTGCCCGGTTTTTCCTTTTTGCCTTTTTTGCATTATGGTACGGAACCCTTCGTGCGCGACTCCGACTCGCACTTGCCCGGTTTTTTTGCCTACGATTTTGGTGCCCCCTAAACGTGGTGCCCCTAAGCAAGTGCTTATTTTGCTTAATCCGGCAGTGCAAATGACAGAGGTCAATGCTTTTTTTTTTTTCAAAGTACCCACCTTCGTGGCCATTATTAAGTGCGAGGCGATACCTCCGTATGAATATGGAATTGATATGGGTGCAATATAATTACGATTAGGTATACATTCATGACGGAGAAAATTTATAATAAATAATTATGGAATTAATTATACGCGTGTTGATATGTATGTTTATTTTACCACTACGTAACTATGTAAACTCATTTTTAGTTTTCTTGATTACTTAATGTTTACTCAATTCCCCAAAAGATGGCACTGTGCAATGAGGGGCAATTAATTTACTGTCGTTTAGTTTTGTTGTATTATTAATTTTTTAAATCAACTTAAGTATTCAATTATTTTTTTTGATATCCGTAACCCCTCTTCTAAACTTAGAGTTAATTTGGCAAAATCTTTCCTCTGTGGCTTATTCATGTCACAACGTTTTAAATTCAGCGCCATCTGTTAGTTTACCAGGGTACTCACTCAATAGTGGTAGCACATATTTGAAAAAAGTTTGCCCCTCCTTCCTAAGTAGCGCCATAAGATTCAGGGGCAAACTTAAGTCAATCGAGTGTTGTGGCTACCCCCCCGTTTAGGGGTTGAATTTTTATAGCCTAAAACCTGGCCGGGAATTTTCTCGACAGATTAGTAAAGTTTTCATCAAAATCCGTTCAGCCGTTTTCACGTGATGCGCGTTCAAATAAACAGACAAACAGATAAACAGATAAACAGACAAACAGACAAAAATTCTAAAAACTTTTGGAACGTGTTCTGTTATCGATTCTAAGTATCCCCAGCCAACTTTTTTTCAAATATCTTCCATGTACAGACTTTCGACCGTCTTCAGCTTTATTATATGTATAGATAGATAGATAGATTAAGTTTGTAAATGTTGTGTTAATGTTTTTACTTGTAATTATTTGAAAATTCCAAATTTGACATGAGAATTTTAATCTATCCTACACGTCACGGCATCGTTGTAAAGATGCTTAGTCAATGGTATTTAGTATCAGCCCACTCAATACTAGCCGCTACAAGAACAAAAAACATTTCCAGCTCAGTCCGTCACAGCGCATATCCAACGAAAAGGCATTTGAAACCACCCTGTACACTAAGTGCAGTGCCTATCACGCACAAAGGCCCGATCCATGCCTTGTGGCCGTATCTGCCTTTAAAAAAAAGCACAACAATGGGGCAGGTACATGTCGCGGCTGTGCAATAACGTATTATGAATGGGACGTATGGGAGGGTAGTGTGTCGAGCCTATACTCTGTATATTTAGGTATTTAAATAAAAGTAAACAATTTGTACATTTTCGGGTAGTTATAACATTTATTGGTTAACCAACTGTGTGATCAGCCACTGAACGACCTGACTTCAACCTACATCATGGTATAATTATATACTCCGCCTGGTACTCTCTTCCCGTCTTTTCTAGGTCACCTGACTGACACAAGCCTACGTCATCATGCGACAGCGCTATTTGATAATATGCGATAGCGCTTTATATAGCGGTCATGTTATTGTGACGTAGGCTTGTGTCACTCTAGGAAGAGAAGGCCATGTTTTATTAGACTATGAACCTACATTATTTGATCATGTAATGTTTTCATCTACCCTCAACTGGCTTAAAGAGGCGTTTGAGGGTAGATTTTGTTTAAGTTTATTTAAATACCTAAAGATATAGACTTTATAGTGATGGACTTGTGTGTCTTCCCGTTGGTTTTCGTTATGAGTGTAAAATTCCGATCTTGGTGCCTCGCCGCACAGGTATTTATTTGTGAAATAGGGTACAGTGGATGAGCTCTGAGATGAATGGATTGTAGAAAAATACCTGGTTTATCGGCGAAGACACACAAATGTGAAACTTTTTAGCTTGCCTTAAAAAGTTAAGTAAAGAATGACCCACAATAATAATGAACCTTAGGTAATATATGTTTTATAGCTGGCAAAGTTGGAAACCCAGTCGCCAGGAGGATAAATTCATGAGTAACTAGCGATAAGGTACCGATGTCATGTAATACATGCACGCAACAGCAGGCGTGGCTCACTCCGCGATTTCGTCGCTTTGCTACAGGAAGCTAAAAGTACATCCGTTCCACCACAATTTTGGGGAAAGCCATAAGCCGCGCGTGGCGCTGTCGCCACCTAGCGGCCATATCTGTGCTGATCGTAACAGACGCGTTTTGTTAGAGAGTCTTCTGTACCTAGTATGTACTATTATTTATTCTGTGGCAACAGTCAGCTTACTCCTTTAAATTCTGAATAGTTAACGTAGAAGCTCCAGTGCCCGACACATCTCCAATAATCGACATTTTCAATCATAATATCATAGCAATAAAGTTGACAGCGAGGTGTCGAATATTGGGTCTTAACATGTCGATTATTGGTGTGATTCTACCATGTATAAAATCCTTACATAATAAATTTGCTCGTCAAAATGTCAGCCCGTGTGTTTCCCCCCGCAGAAGCACTCTCTCATCACGAACTAAGCGATGATATTGTACTCGAGGCGAGCTATGGATACGCTACTGGATATCATAAACCTGCATACTAATCATCTTAAAGATGAATTTCGATTTAGGGAGGCGATTGAAAGTGTTGCTATTTTACATTTGTACTCGAAAGGGACCCCCTTTTGTTTGACATAAAGTTTTAAGTCATACCACCCAAGCCAAGTTTTAAGTCCACTTTTTTACCAATTACGAGGCTATTCTTCTGGGGAAATCACAACCAAAAAGTGTAAAATTATGGATAATATTAAGAAGAAAGTAAATAAGTTTTTTTTTTGTTGATAAAACAGCCGAGCCGTGTTAGAAACACCGAACTGCGTTCCAAAACCGGCATTGTGGATGTGGGCAGGAAGGCCGCCAAGCTAAAGAGGGACTGGGCAGGGCACATCTGCCGAATGCACCAGGAGCGCTGGACCAAATTAGCTACAGACTGGGTCCCACAGGACGGATCTCGGGGCAGAGGAAGGCCAAAACGGAGATGGCGGGACGAACTTGACACATTTTGCAAAGAGTGGCGGGAGTGTGCATCGGATAGGACCAAATGGCGGGAAGGGGAGGCCTTTGCCCAGCAGTGGGACGCTCCTACAGGCTAATAATAAAAAACAGCCGAGGACGTAAAATACGCGGGATGTTTCTTATCTCCCCGGTGTTTTACTATGTGCAGCCTTAGGGCGGTATTCCACCTATCCAATTTTTTTGTCCAATGTGTATTGCGTCTCAAATTTTGCTTAATGAGAGAGTGAGGCGCACTGAGACTGGACAAAGAAATTGGCAGATGGAATACCACCCTTAGGTAAGTTTTATAAGTGTACCAGTTACAACCGCCTAGACCAGCCATTCTCAAAGTGTTTCGCGGAACCCTAGGGTTCCGCAAAGCCTCTGTTGGAGCTCCGCGAAAATACTTGTAATAATAAGATAAAAACCAGCACTTCTATAGGTATATCTGGTCCACAGTGACGAACGAAAATTTTTTATTTGGGGTTCCGTCAAATATTTCGCTTCCCAAAAGAGTTCCGTCACCAAAAAAGTTTGAGAACCGCTGGCCTAGACTAAGCACGTTTTCAGTGACAGCCGTCATTACGCCGTAGAGTATACTGTTTATGTGTTTATGTCACTGGCGCCACGTGTTTTGAATATTTATCGAGGGGCTATCAAATTGTCCTTAGACAAGGACGTCTTTAAACTAAACGCGAGGAAAATTACAGGGGGCCTACCGCGAACCACGTTCGACCTGGCCGCGTAGCCAAGATGCCAATCGCTAACGCTTCGACAACGAAAAGCATTATGTATCTCTATCACTCTTCCACATTAGTGTGACAGTGACAGTTGCGTTTCGATCGCTACGGAGCGTAAGCGATTGGCATCTTGGCTACGCGGCCTGGTGCCTCCCTGTTACACTTACGTACGAATTTACAAGTGCGACAGAGAGTCGAACGTGGTTCGCGGTAGACCCTCAGTGTAGTACTTTGGGCCAACCCTAGTCCGTAGTGACCCTGCCTCCTAAGCAGTAGGTACGGATATGATGGTCATTCTTGTCTACGTGACAGCGTGATAAAACTGTGTCGGTCTCTATCATTCGCGCTCTGACAAAAAGTGACGGATATTTTGTGACGTGGATTCCATAATCATATCCATAATAGGCCTAGGGTCCGGTTTGGTAAAGACATTTAAAGATGGCTCACGTCACGTTAGACCGAATCTTCCGGGACATCGTTGTCTATGGAAAGCATCACGTGATCGCCTGTCATGTCATAGAAAAGAAAGCGCCAGAAGTTCCAGAACGGTCTAACTCATCTGAGTCATTCTTTATTCGTATAATTGTCACATAGGCTATGAATCCTCTAGACCGAGTTTAGAGTAATTATTACATGCAACCGATGATGCCAAAAATGCGGGGGTGCGCGGGACGAGGTGAGCGAAGTCCCGTGCTGTGATTGGTCCGTTCAAAGACACGGACGTCACACAAAGATACTTTCGACTCGACATGGAGTAAAATTACCGTATGCGTGGCAGAGGGGGTAGCGCGACTATGCTAAGTCTGGAGGATGAGTCTGGTGGTCTGTGAATTGTCACTAATATTAGTTACTATAGTAACAGCACCAGTCATGGGACATTTAAGAGGAAATTTGGAGTTTTTTTTTTTTTTAATATGCATGGGTTTACTCATGGCCACAGACTAGCCGAGGCGTAGACGTGGCCTACGATGGAGCGAGCTCGCCCAGAAGGTGCCTGTTCACTCTTGATTTGAAGGTTGCCGGGTTATAAGAGCACGGAAATATAGACGCCGGCAAGGAATTCCATTCCTTGGCAGTGCGCATAAGGAAAGTAGAAGCAAAGCGCTTAGTGCGAATTGGCGGAATATCTACCAAGTAAGGATGGAAACCGGCCGTGCGTCTAAAAGTCCGATGGTAGAATGGGGACGGTGGAATGAGCTCGTGTAGCTCTTGGGCACACTCCCCGAAGTGCAACCTGTAGAATACCGACAGGCTGGCGACTTTCCGCCGATGGGCCAAAGTCTGAAGCTTAGCCGTTAGCTTCTTGTCGCCAATCATCCTCCTGGCTCTGCGCTCCACTGAGTCCAAAGCGGCGAGTTGGTATTTAGCTGAGCCATCCCACAGGTGGCTGCAATACTCCATACACGACCGGACTTGAGCTTTGTAAAGTGTTAGAAGCTGTCCAGGTGTGAAGTATCGCTTCACCTTATTTAGGACGCCCAGCTTTCTGGCCGCAGTTTGTGCTTTAGACTCAATGAAGCTGCCGAAGCCGAGGACTGAACTCAGCTCCATGCCGAGGAGTTCCAGGCTGTCGGTAATAGGTACAGATGCACCCCGGAAAGAAGGAGTCAGGTCGAATGGACTCCGTTTAGCGGAAAATAGACACGCCTGCGTTTTGGAGGCATTGAACGTGACCAGATTGTCATCACCCCACTGGGAAACGAGACTAAGGGTCAAGTTCATTCGCTCAACCATGGCCTCTCTCTGTGAACGTATATCCTCCCTGCTGTCCCTTGCACTAGCCAAATATCTCTCAACAACCGTACTGTCATCTGCATAACCTACAATGCTGGGTTGCAGCATGTCGTTAATGTGGAGCAGGAAAAGGGTTGCGGAGAGAACAGACCCCTGAGGAACACCGGCGTCAATGGCCATGAGGTCCGAAGAGCAGCCATCAATAACTACTCTGATCGACCGTTCACTCAAGAAATCAGATAGCCAGCTACAAAAATCAGCAGGGATGCCGTAAGCAGGAAGCTTGCTAAGGAGACTTGCGTGCCAAACCCTGTCAAAGGCCTTCGAGATGTCCAGTGAAACAGCAAGCGCTTCACCGTTCCTCTCGATGGCCTCGCCGCAGCAGTGCGTGACATACGCTAAAAGATCCCCAGTAGACCGACCTCGGCGAAAGCCATATTGACGGTCACTGAGCAGATCATTTGCTTCGAGGTATGCCAGCAGTTTGCCGTTAAGTACCCTTTCCATGACTTTACAGAGCATGGAGGTAATGGCGATTGGTCGGTAATTGCAGGGATCAGCACGACTACCCTTCTTGGGTACTGGCTGCACGTTTGCAAGCTTCCAGGATTTCGGCACCGTTCTTGTTTGGAGAGAGAGGCGGTACAGGCGTGTCAGTACAGGAGACAACTCAGGCGCACACTGCTTTAGTACACGTGCAGGTATACCGTCTGGTCCATTGGCCTTATTCACGTCAAGATTCAGCAGAGCTCGGCGTACCTCTTTTTGATGTATAGCAATTCTCTGCATAGAGGAACTGCAATGAGATAGCGTAGGTGGAAGTTTTGAGCCTGCATCTAGACGTGAATTGCTCGCAAACAGAGAAGCAAACAAGTTAGCTTTCTCTGTCGCGGAGTGGGCCAGTGTCCCATCAGGTTTCTGCAGAGGTGGCAATGTGGGTCGGCAGAAGTTGGATTCGACCACTTTCGACAGGGACCAGAACCGCTTGCTACCAGGAGGGTAGGAGGCGAGTTTGGCCCCTATTCGACTGACGTGGTCGAATCGAGCCTTTCGAAGCACCCGTTTGCAGGACTTGGCAGCTGAGTTAAAGGCTTTTTTCTTCGCGCGAACCCTCTGTGCTCCAGCTTTGGTATCGCGGGCTAGTACCCAAGCCTGGTATGCAGACTGCTTAAGAGCCTCGGCTCGAGCACAGTCCGAACTGTACCATGCTCGGGTCTTGTGATCGAGCGATAGGTCGGAGAACGGAATGAAATATTCCATTCCCTGCCGAATCACATCCGCAACAGCCTCAGCAGAACACGAGGGGTCACCCGAAGAAAAACAGACCTGCTGCCAGGGGAAAGACGCAAAGAAATGCCGCATCTCATCCCAGTCCGCTGACTCGTATCGCCATACTCTCCTCGTGCCCCTAGGGCAGAGATCAGGAGGAGAGTGGATCGACACGGATTTCACCAGACAGTGATCGGACGATCCTAGCGGAGCTGAGACCGAAACCGAGTGCCTGTCTGGATCAGTTGTCAGCAGAAGATCAAGGCAATTGGGTGTATGGTCAGTAACATCCGGTATCCGCGTCGCAACATTTACCAGCTGGGTAAGGTTTAGGGATACAGCAAATTTGCGCGCTTCCCTCCCAGCGTGGCAAGTGTTCTTGTACGGGAACAGCCACTCCTCGTGGTGGGCGTTAAAGTCCCCAAGGAATACGAGTTGAGCCGCGGGGTACCGCTGTTGGGCTTTATCTGCCATCTCAGTAAGGTGGTCAAAGAGCCTAGTTGTCTCCTGGTTTCCGCTGTGCGATCGGTAGACACAGGCATACAGAGTTTTCTCTGAGCCCGAGTCGACCATAATCCACAAAGTGGAAAACCCGGCAGCCTCAAAGCAACGGAGACGCTTGCAGCAAATGTCGTCGCGGACGTACACACAGACCCCAGCACGTGCTCTGAACTTATGTTCCAGTGAGTAGCCTGGGTAGTTGAGGTACGACGCGTCCGCTGGGGTTTTGATTTGCGTCTCCGTCAAAAAGAATAGGTGCGGTTTTTCGGTTTCAAGATGGTGGTGGACCGGATCGATATTTGAGTGCAACCCCCTGATGTTGGTGAGGTGCACTTTCAATGGGAGGAAGTGCAGCCGGTGTTTAACCCTATTCTTTTTCCTTTTTGTTTTCATATTTGTGGAGTGTGGGATGGGTGAAAAAATGCCTGTCGAGGTGTTGCGTTTACCAATTGGATCACTTGAGCTAATCCGGACAATGAGGAGCTCACTTGGAGACTGCGGGGACGCCCGAGCCCCCCTGAAATAACCCACCGGGTCCTCCCGTCCAGTCGCCAACTGGCACGGTGGAGCTATTCCAGGATTTTTCGCTAGGTGGCGGGGCAGCCTCTCGCACGTGGCTGTCGTACAATTGGGCCCCCAACTTCCTGCGGTCGGCCACCGGCAAGACCGTGCCTCGGATCCCGCTACCCTCCAGCGAGAGCTGCTCGGCCCGACGTCACTCAAGGATCCAAAAACCGGCATTATGCAACACAACTGACAGCAAATCATCCCCCAAAGGCACTGGTACTCCCGCTCATAGACGAAACGCAGCAAGGCTGCTTGGCGCCTGACTCCGGCGGGAGGGTGGTAGCAAACCAGGCGGCCCCTTGCGGGACCTACCACCGCTGGTTTGGACGTAGTTTAAGGACATACCCGGGTCCAGAAAGAGTATTTATGATATTTCCCGTATACATGTAAATGGTCTACCGCTTAGCGTGTTAAAAGATGAAAGTCCTATCCGTCTTTCATGTTTTAGGCGTGTTGTATCAAAGATACAGCAATTAGTTTCCACATATTTAACAAATTAAAACTATGCATTTTTTCTCCAGTCATGGACACCATCAAAGCTCCAGTAATGGGCCCCCGGTAATGGACGTGGATCCAGTAATGGGCCCCCTATAATGGACATTGCTCTATCAGTATAAAATATTGAAATGGGGAATAAGTTACAGCAAAAAAATCAATTTTTGGTATAAGCTTTTATCGCTGAATGTATTTTTCTTTCCACAGCCAATTATTATTGTATTAGATCCATCGAGACAATTCTAATATACCCAAACACAATTAAGGTAACAGCGGCTATTAACGCGGGTATCAAAATCGACGTCTAACACCGCGGTGTTTACAAATACGCATTTTGCAAGCAAACAGATCTATTCCCTAAGAAATAAAGCATACACAAAACAAGCTCATTCATTGGTCTATCGTGCCCATTAGTGTGCATTTGTGTGAGGGTAACAAAAAACTCGCGATTCGTCAGTTTTTGCGACGGCGGCGCAAGAAACGGCTATTCCATACAGACGCGTGACGCCACAGGTAAGGGTACTCCAATCTTACTTAGTGTTTTACGTAATAGTTATGGCAAATAAACTAGTGCAATGCCTTTTAAGAGGTTGTGTATTGTTTTCTACACGATTTTGAATTACTTTTAACTTAGTTTTTGACCGGGAAATACGTTTAAAATGGGAAATAAAATACAGCGGTGATAGGCGCCAATTACTTCTGTGGTAAGTAATTCCGTGGTATGCCACGGTAATAGAAAAAGTGGTAGTTTTGTTATTTACTCTTTAGTTTTGGTACTAATTATCAGTTTTATAATTTCTTTTATTTATTCCAATCTTGATCTATTCACGCTATTAAAGAGCTATTTCCGTGGTATGGAAAGTATTCAACTAACCCTTAATTTTTAACAAAAACTTCAGCGCCGATTTCCTTGTTTCTATGGGAACCCTTAATCTGTCAACTTTTTTTTATTTTGAGATAAAACCTAAAATTTACTTGCCAGTTAATATGTGATTTTGTCTTAACAAGAAGCTTGTAATATACGTGTTTGATTTGATTTGAAGAACCATCTGTGTTTTATTCTTTTTATGGGTCGGAAATAGGTTTAATCAAACTCCAAATTAAGCCTATTACCGATGGTATGATCAGATTACCCTCGGTGTTAGAATGTATAGAAATCTATTACCGACCCAGAGAAATATCGAATGGGTCGGTAATAGGCTCTTAAAGAGTTATCTATTACCGAGTGACTATTTGGTATTGTATTTTTGGTATTTTTAAACATACTCCTATAGTTTTATTTTTTATTTTTGTGTCATTATTAAACTTAATGACACAAAAATAATATACAGAACCCATGTCGTTATTATTGTTTTAACCCTCGGTATTAGGTTTCGAATTTTGAGTTTGGTTTCTATTAACGAGTGCAGAAAAATCATGCCTTCGCTTTGTACCCTCGGTAATGAAAGCTCGATTCGCGATAATAGAATCACAGCCTGTCCCTTGCCACGGTAATAGAAGATTTGGTCATTTTGGCTTCAAAAAATATTTTAATACATATAATAACCCAAAATGAATCCAAAAACGTGTGTAACGAAAAGTTCATTAAATGCTGTGATGAAAAAAAAATATTCCTGGCTGTTAGACAGCATTGATACCCTTAATTTTTGGATCTCGTTTGAAAAGTTCCTTAACTACCACGGTAATAGGTGCCTTTTTAGGGTTTATTGCGATAAAGTTCCCATGGCCACCTCCTGTCCATCATCAGATTAGGTCCATATTATCATAATATTGCATTATCATCCGATTTGCATACTTAATTACGTACTCACACAAAATTTCAACTGAATCGGAAATCGAAAAGCGGCTCAAATTCAGCTACCAAGATTGGACCCACACTAACTGACAGGGCAAGTTAAATAAAAGTTTGGAAAAACGATATTAATTTATCCGAAGTCCGAGAATACCTCCTGATTGACATATTTCGTAATTACATTTTACTTCGGTATTGCTTAAACATGAAATTACGGCATGGCAAGCATCATTCTGTCAATTGTCCCATCATAGGAGGTACGCAGTTTTACAGCTCCTATAATGGGATTGGGCCAAATACCACTATTTTTTTACATCTGTGAAGTCACAACATAGTGTGTTGTATACCTTATCTCATGGTAAATGCAATTAACAAAACACATTCTAGTTTTCATCAAGTATTAATGAATTGAAATCTAATAAATTAACTCACCTCTCTTAGCGAAGTTGTTAAGAATTCGTAGTGGTATTTTTTTTCAGTGACACGACAACTTTTGGGTTGACGCCAATTTCTTAAAAAGCAACCAAATTTAATGAAACTTCAAACTGAAACAGCTCTAGGGCTCTTATTTATGATAATATACAGCCAGTGTTTATAAACTACTTTTAGATACTTATTTTACAGGAATTATGTTTTTTTGTCCCATTACTGGTTCCACGTCCATTATAGGGTATACTACTATATGTATGTTTTGTTTTTTATATATAGAAAACAAAACGCGTACTTAGGTAATTATTGGGTAGTTTTACAGTTACTACTAATTTACCTTAAATAATATGGTTGGATACTGTACTAGCTAAATAATCCTACGTTGACCTCAAAACTCGAATATTGATTAATACTTACCTCATTTTAAGTACCTACACGTGTTTCACGTATATTATACAAATGGAATTTCCGAAGCACAAAGACAGGAATCATCATGTATCCTTCGCATGATTGAAAGTAAATTATATTACGTCCTACTAAAGAGAATAGAGTGTATAGAGGCGGATTGTTAAAGTAAATTATGTAGCCACTGTAAATTTACTTCCATCTTTCGACAGACGATTAAAACTGTTAGAACGCCATTTGACTTTGATCCTTATTCTTTCACTGATTGATATGTGTTAATTTATTAAATATTTAAATTAATGCCATTATTCGACTGTAGGACTCGCTATCGCTCGAAAAAAATGCACCATACCTTTGGCCTACGCTCAGAGTAGATGGCGTTAATATTTAACAAGTTAACACATATTAGTGAAAGAATAATGATCAAAGTCAAATGGTTTTGTAACAGTTTTAATTTTGTGTCGAAAGATGGCAGTAAATGTATACTGTGGCTACATAATTACATACATAAGGGGCAGTTAAAAAAGCTGTGGCTATCGGACCGGAATAATCTTGTTCGTGACTATACCTAATATATTATATATTTATTATATTTAACGTAAGTATTCTATATATTTGTTACATATATTATTACTTCTAATTTTTATCTTATAATATTTATTTTGTCTATATTTGTCTACCGTTCTTCATCAATTCTCATCTACTCAAAGGTTAACTGGAAGAAATCCCTTAAAGGGATAATTTCGCCTTTGTACTCCCTATCCTGTGCCATAAATTTGTGTTTTGTACAATAAGGAGTTTATACATAGGTACATACCTACATACATAATTTACCATGCCAGTAACTCTCTATTTCAAATTCTCTTTGGTCCTACGCAGCTCGGCAAAAGGGAACCGCTTACTAAACGCACTGTAAGCTCTTTGTAGGCCCAATCGGATTTGCAAACGTACGGCATGATTGCGAAATTATTTGTAGGGTTTAAAGACGCACATTGAGGACAGGGTCTCATCATCACGGCTCATTGGACCCTGTGGTCCGCTTGGCAAACTATCATGGCTCCTCTACACTATGGGCCATCACGTAGGCACCAGTTTTTTTTAAAGCGAATACCCTTCCAACCCAGAGGGGAAACTAAACTTTGGTTTTTGCTGAAATTAATAGTGCTGCTTGGTCGACGAAACTATCAAATTGTTGTTCGTTGTTCGAAAAAAACGCTAGTGGACGGAATAGTCCCTATGACGGATTTATCCACATTGACCTTTGTATATTATGTTACGTAAATGTTCATGACGTTTCAGGTAATTAGCATGTCGTTTTAAAATAAATGCGTAACTTCGATTTTATAGAAAACCCTTTCCTTTTTGCCTTTGCTTTTTTGGGTGCCTTTTTGGTGGCGGGTTTATGTGACTCTTAAATTATATCTTGTAATTGCCTAAAAAAATAGGTTTTTAAACGCATCTTTGTATAAACTGAGGTAGCATATATATAGGCCCTGTGCATGAACTATAGGGGGCAGTAGATTTTTGGCGCGAGGCATAAATGTGTCGTTTATGCTTCCGATGCAGTCCACAAGATGGCAGAACCTACTATGCACAAGGAAACGTACCGACGAGAACCGTAGATGGGTAGCACTTGCTTTGGCAATGTACATGTGCACATATGTTTCCGATTCAGGCCACAAGATGGCAGACCCTCCAACGCGCACGGTCCCTATACTCTTTGTATAGTGTCTGGAATACCAAGAGACAAGCAAAAAAGTCATATATCCATGTCAGTTTCATAATGACATACAACCTTTTGGCATAGGAGGGCAAAATAGACGCCTCTGAAAGGCTCGCATAAAATACCTCCGATACAGCGCCTATAATGGAATTTCCTCCACTCAACATAGGAAGCCGTGTTATTATGTTAAAGTGCCTCTTGGAAGGTCTTAATATAATTTTCGTATTTTCTGGTTGACTAGCTTTAAGTTTAAAGTGTTTCTGTCACACAGTACCTATTTTAAAATTACACAATACAAAAATGTTTTTTTTTGACATACCTACTTAAATATCAAATAGGTATATTCAATTATTCATATTCAAAATAGTTGTTTGATTAGGTAAATATGTATTCAAAATAATTGCTTCGAAAGTCCAAAAGTAATGTGTTCCCGGCTACCCGCCAGAAATTATGAAAAAAAAAAATTGTTTCAAAATACATAATTATATTATCATGTAAAAAGATATTGACTAGAGATTATATCGCAAAACATGGAAAAATTAACTGTAACAAATTCTATGAGCATATTGTTCTATTTTTTGAATGGATTAAGTACCTACTAATAAAATAAGTTATTTATGTGCCCTATATTGACTGCTCTTATGTTCATGTCAAACTCTAAAATGTTTTGAATTTAAATGAAGTTATGCTAAATTAATAGTGTAAATGAATACGATGTAGAGCTTCGGGGCTTATTGCTGAGCTTCTTTCTAGAGCAAAAGTATAGAGTGGAAGAGGCTTTTTATTTCGTAAACAACTCAACCATACTTGGGTTATGCAAATTTATCACTACACCTTATGGTTCCTCTACACGATGGGCCAACGTCGGCCATTCCAAAGGACGCTGCCATGCGGTAGAATGAGATAGCAATATAACTTGCGTAAATGCGTCCCTTGGAGTGGCCGGCGTTGGCCCATCGTGTAGAGGAGCCATTATATAACACAGTCCCCAGCCGCGTCTGTCTGTGTGCACGTATGTTCGCGATACACTCAAAAACCACTGAACAGATTTTCATGCGGTTTTCACCTATCAATAGAGTGATTCTTGCCATTCTTTTAACAATAGATTTATGCAACTTTCTTTTAACAATAGAATACAGTAGGTAATCTTTATTGTATTCGAAAACACTAGGAGCTATTATATTGGTAAAAAGGACACCTTTGGGTAATTTAAGTGCCATCAGCAAAGGTTCTCCATACAAACTTACATAGTTCACACTCATTTTAAAACGACTAACTAGATTGCGCTGAAACTTTGTACTTACTTACAATAGGATAAGGTATATCTAGTCCTGTAATTAAATTTATGTAGCTTCAGATAGGTACCATAGTTTAAAAAAAACAGCAAATTTAAGATTTTTATACAAATTTTTTCTTGCTCTATTTCGTTTGTTTTAAAACTGGAGCTATATAAACTAATTACAGGACTAGATATACCTCATATCATTGTATGTGCAAAGTTTCATTACAATCCGACATTAAGTTTTAAAATGACAACGACTCCGTTTGTATGGAATGGTGAAATTCGGCCGAGCCTGCTTGAAAATAATCAGCTTAAAAATAATTCATCTTCCTTTTCTGTTTTAATTATTTTTATAATAGTTAAGAAATTATTATTCGTAGATTTAGATTCGGGACCGAAGCCGTAATTGTATTTTTTTAAATGTATTATTGGTACCTTTAAAAATAGTTTCATTCCACACTATTCCAGCCGCTTCACTGTACTTAATTGAAATCGCCTGTCCGTGAAGTTACAATGGCATTTTTGCAAATAGAAATGTAAGCGAACTAGTTTTATGTACCTTATTCTTGGTAGCCGGAAGACATCTTTTTCTGTTAAAGTATTTAAATTTTACGGTACATTACTGCGACGCTTTTATTTAAAACAGAGTATACTTAAGTAATTATGCCTTATAATATAATACATATAACATTAATTTAGGCAAGCACTATACATATACACTAACTATCTTTTGACAGGCACTTTGTTTCCTGATAGAGGTATCTATAATTTTTGAAAAAATGTATCCCGCCGTGTCTCTTAGTGTCGTATTTTCTCTACGATGTAGTTTTGAACCATTGGTAGATTTTGGAAATTCTATTATTCATAAGTGCATTTTAATTTAAATAAATTTAAGAATATACAAACTATACTCTGTATATGCAGGTATTTAAATAAAAGTAAACAAAATCTACCCTCAAATGGCTCCTTAAGCCAGTTGAGGATAGATGAGAACATTACATGATCATAATGTAGGTTGAAGTCAGGTCGTTCAGTGACTGATCCAGGCGGTTTTGTAATTGTTTGGTTTGCTTATTGTGAAATTGTTTGCTTAATTTTATTTAAATACCTAAAGATACAGCCTATAGATTAGTATCAATCAAGAATTGGCAAGCCAAGGGCTTATATTGCCGAGCGGACCCCAGGCTCCCTAAATAGGCCGTGGCAAATTACCGGGATAAAGCTTAGATGATGAAGAATACAATTTTTCTTTTTCATTTCCATTGTCACATTCAGGCGAAATTGGTTTTTATAAAATTGCTACTTTTTAACAAGCGCCGTCATCTCGTGACGATTTCAAGAGACTTTTATTGTGGACTCTTATAAAGGCTGTGGCACACAGCGAACTACGCTCAAAAGAAAATTCGTTGGTATTCAATTTATACGTTGTAAAGGACCCGGGTATGTCCTTAAACCACGTCCAAGACCACCGGTGGACGGGCAGCAGCGTCCCTCAAATTCGGTGTACTCGACTGCGATCGCCAACCCGCCTGCCAAGTTTGGCGATTATGGCTTTCACCCCCCAAAAAAGAGGGGGGCCTAAGTTCAGCAGTAATTTGACAGTAACTGTTTAAATGATTGAACTTAAGGATTTTGAAAAACGTTTCCGAAAATATCTCGTCAAATATAATTCAAAATACTTTTGTCGTAAGTTGAAAACTTGAAACGAAAAGAGATGTCTATAAGATCAAGTTTGTTTACAGTAAGGAAACATTCTGTTCCCACCAAAAATATTTTCATATAAAATGTTGTCAAGACGAGACCGCCATTATATGGCTCGCACTGTCAATAAGTTATCAAATCTCATGTCTCTACATCCAAGCTTCTAACTCTATACGCCCTAACTTCACAAAATATTTATGTAATATTTTAATTTTTTTTGTAATACATAATTATAGAAAACCCTGCGTTGTGTGTATGAGTACTTACATTAGATTTAACCTCAAGTAGCAAATAAACAAGTAAGTAACTAATAATAGAGAAAAATTGATTACATAGATTGAAATAGGAAAAGTAAGTAGAAGGGAACGGACTCTGTCTGGAACGAACGAAGACGATAAATGGAAGAAAGACAAATGTAGGCTGAATGAAAGTACGACGTGAATGAAATGCGAGAACTTACGAAAGAGTATTTTCGATAAAAACTATCGATCATGTTGGAGGAGCTACAGAAAAAAAAAGTAACTTGACAAACTGGACATCTTAAGCGCCACTTTCACCATCCCACTAACCCAGGGTTGAGCGGTTAAACCGTTAGCCCAGTGTCAAATTGCACTGGTAACCATGGCAACTCCAGGTTTAACCGGTTAACCTCAGGTTAGTGAATGGTGCAAGTGGCTCTTAGTCAAAAATTGTGGCTTTAAAAAAAACTAAATTGCATATAGCTTCGCTTCTATAGTAACGCGGGCCCTTTTCGTCCCGACCCAGTTTTTAAGTCCCCAGTCCCCGTTCCTGAAGCGCTCGTGACTAAAGTCTGGATTCCTCTAATGTACCTACCACTTTATTCTTTACAAAACGACGTATCTCACTAGGATATACATGGCCGTTACGCCCTTTTCACACGAAACTTTTTTGTACCGTCGCGGACATAAATGACTGAACATTCTTAAACTTTATTTCAACGGAATAAGGTCTAGATTAGTAAGTTTAATATATTACTGTTAGTACTTGCTGAGACATCGTATTGCAACTAGCCTGATTGCACAAAATGTTATTTAAACAGAAAATACATGGATGTTACGCCCTTCTTGTATAAATTAAGTAAACTTATTTACTAGATAGCAGGATGGGCTTCTCTTAAAGGAAACACTGTTATTACGCCCTTTTAGAACAAAAGACTAGAAACTGCAAGTGCAAATGCAAGTCCTTGAGCTAATTTCTGCTCTACTCTACTTTGCTTACTATTAAAAGGATGGAGGTCACTCACGGGTCACTCACGTATTCGTGTAAGTTGACGATTGCTCGACATGTTTTGCTCGATAACGACAGTCTGCGTCGGTTCAATGCGTGCTCCCGTTGAAGGTCCTCGTTATTAATTTTAAAGTTTTTATTAACTCTCGAAGCAACAATTACGTCTCTTTGAATATTTCTAATGCGGTTTATAATAGAATATTCTTCACAATAACTTGCTGAACTCTGTACTGGGGTATTAAGGATGACACACTAGATCGGGCCGGGCCCGGGCCGAGGCGTCCGACATGTAATTTTCTATGACGACTGATCGGTGTTCACGTGGTGCTTCCATAGAAAACGAAGCGCCGGAAGCTGCGGCCCGGCCCTGGCCCGGTCTAGCGTAAGTCATCCTTTATCCATTCTGCGTTTCTAGGTTATCAGTAGCTTAGATGTGTTAAATTAGGTCAAAGCAGAACAAAGAGATTGCGATAGGTGTCCATCTAAACCTGAACGCTTTAAATTGTTAATCTGGTGTGATATCAGCCTATCTTTGTGTCCAGTGGTGTGTTATTTTGTGATACGTCTTTCTCCTAAAAAGGAAGTATATGTTTAAAAATTCATCTTTCTTCAAAAATAGCACAGCCGGCCTAGCCAAGGTGACGATCGCTATCGCTTCGCCATCGAATCGCTTTGTGTGTCTCTATCACTCTTCCATATTAGTGCGACAGTGACAGTTTCGTTTCGATCGCTACGGAGCGTAAGCGATTGGCACGTTGGCCACGCGGCCTGGTATATAATGGCTCTTCTACACGATGGGCCAACGCCGGCCACTCCAAGGGACGCAGCCATGCGGTAGAATGAGATAGCAATATCACTTGCTTCCTGTAACGTATAAATGCATCCCTTGGAGTGGCCGGCGTTGGCCCATCGTGTAGAGGAGCCACAAAAGCGACGCGCATGGTACTCGTACAACCCTGTAGTATCAGTCAATGGACTAGTTATGATATAAAAAATTTAAATGTAATTTCTTCGTGTTAGTAAGAAACACCCCTGTAGTATTAAGTCCATGGACTACGCTTAGAAAATTTTGAAATGTATTTTTCTTCTCGTTGGTAAAAGAGAATGCGTGCCGAAGCTTTGATCTCGGACTGTCTAGAACACAAAATGACTAGTGTAATATTTTGCCTATATCCCTTTTAGTCTAGATCGCAAACGGTCTAGAACACAAAATGACCACATATAGGTAGGTTAGGTTCGTTAGGTTTCTTCAAATGGCCGAAGGCCAAACAGCACAGAAATGGGAGCCCCGCGGCAGCGGGGCTCCGTCGACATCGCTAACGTAAAGATAAACCGACGAAATGTAGGTAAATAAAGGTCTAAATAATTGTAGTCATTTTGTGTTCTAGACCGTTTGCGATCTAGACTAAAAGGGATATAGGCAAAATATTACACTAGTCATTTTGTGTTCTAGACAGTCCGAGACCAACCCCTATCTATTGAGACACCTGATTTAAAATGAACACGAATGTCTAGAACGGAGGGTATCTACTTAGCCATCCGAGCTGTATTCGGAGTCAATTATAAATGTAATCAGAATGCAAGTGCGCGGTGTCAAACTGCAGTCGGGGCACGCCATCTAGCGCAAGCGACACGCTAGTTTTACCCCTACCACTAGTTTTTTTATAGTCCCCCTCTGAAGTATTTTCGCTCAATTTGAAGAATAAATTAATAAATAAATAACACCACGCAAATTGACTAAGCCCCACGGTAAGCTCAAGAAGGCTTGTGTTGTGGGTACTCAGACAACGATATACATCATATATAAATACTAACTTAAATACATAGAAAACAACCATGACTCAGGAACAAATATCTGTGTCATGACTCATCACACAAATAATGCCCTTACCGGGATTCGAACCCAGGACCATCGGCTTTACAGACAGGGTTACTACCCAGCTACCCACTAAGCCAGACCGGTCGTCAAAATAAATAAATAATAAAAAGAAATAGTTTGAAATAATGAAACAATGACGAGTAAGGCGACTGAGGAGCGGGCAGGGGGCGTCCGTTGTAAAACTTGGTATTCACCACCTCACCCACTTCTCCCTCAGTCAGGGCCGTCTTAAACTATGCTGGGACCCTTGGGCACATAAGAATTTGAGGCCCTTTTGGAAAGTAAAGAGCGAATTAAACTAAATTTTTTCTACTATGATCTATTTATACTGAATCAAATACGAGTATACTGTTACTATCTGTGGTTCGGGGCCCCCCGAGTACGGGGGCCCCGGGCACGGGCCCCGTGTGCCCTTATGGTAAAGATGGTCCTGCCATCAGTCCTCTTACTCGTCATGCCTTCATTATGTCAAGCTTTCGAGCTAATAACCAGTTGTATGGAGTGAACACTAATCTAAAGAAGTTTATCTATGCCCGAATTGATTGTTTCTTTTATTTACATTTCAGCGAGATTCGTGCGAGAACCAACAGTACCCCCGAATAGGTTCGGAACGAATTGACTTGTTTCCTGGTACGTCGATTGAATCATTACATTTTTAATGCGACTGCGCCAAGCTCCATAAAGCATCTTACACGCGATGTTTACAATATCATAGTTAAAGTTTAATGCCTTTATATGGTACACTTAGGTATTATACGGCAATAAATTTATAACAAAAATTTCATTTTTGATACAAGCTTTTATCGCTGACTGTACTTTTCTTTCCACAGGCAACTAATACTCATCGAGACAATTCTAACAACCCCAAGTACATTTAGGATGCGTTGTTTTATAACAGAGTTCCAATGGCCAACTCTTGTCTCCATCATCAGATCAGCTCCATGGTGCCATTCAAACTTATACATGTATGCAAAATTTCAGCTTCATTGTAAACCGGGAAGTGGGTCAAATTTAACTTGCAAAATTTGATCACAGACAACGGGACAGGTGAAACTAATTAAAAGCTTGTATAAATGACAACCTAATAACGTCACCTTTTACTAGGTACCTACTCCACCGTAGAGTAATCTACAATGTTTTTATTCACCATTAAACGATTGGTAGGTAATTTAATATCAAATTTAATGATATTTTGAACAATTTTGAAACTCATTGGTCCGAACCAGGATTCGAACCCGATAATTCAGTTAGTCGCGCCTACATCAACAATGATCCGAAGTATGTATTTACTTTTCATTTGCCTTTCAATAGTTATGGTATAGCGCCCTTCCTCAGAGTACCTATGCTCATGTCTAAAATAATCTTACCTATAGATGCTTGCGCACAGAAAAACGGCAAAAAAAAGACTTTACAGCAAGCCTAAAAGACACTTTAGATGGGAGTGCAGTTTAAAAATGGTTTATCACATGTTTTTAAACTTCATGTTAACTTTGTAAACTAACATAAACCTGTATAAAGATACTTAAATCCGTCGACTTACAGATAAATCATTACTCACTTGACAGAAGCTCGCTAATTACCCGGATAGAAATTGATTCTAAGAAATTTTGCCAAATCCACAACATAATCCCAAACCAAAAACAACCATACATGTTGACAGATAAAGTTTAAATTCCTGTGCTTCAATATGACAGGTTCGGAGTCCTGCTGACAATGCCTTGATGACTCGGAAAACAACTGCCACTCGCCCACTCAAACTTGAGACTTCATTTCGAACGTGTGTCCAAACTTGCTACATTTGTAGCATTGTTTTGTAGGTCAAGCGAATTTGGTTTGGTTTCCGACCGCCCGTAGAGCGCCCAGCATGGTGGCAGGCGGTGAGTCAGCCGCAAAGACCAAAGTCTTTATAATATGCCAATAAAAATAATCAAAATGTGGGAATAGCGAACGGTGGCTAGTCACTTTAGTAACGAAGAGATTTAACGATCAAGTATTTCCTACCATTTATTAGCCATTTTAAGTTTAAGTAGTAGAATAAGTACTTAATAGCAAAAGTCTGTTAATAGAGCCTCGTACTGGTCAACAGATGGGTTTTTCTGAATATTATCGTATTAAATTGCAATTTACTGCAAGTTATAAGCAATAACAGTCCAATAATAGTAGGTACTTATAGTTAGCGTTCGCACAAACCGGTACGCACACAGATAAGGTAGATCTCTGACTTATCAGAATGTCTCTATATTTACCTAGAAGGGTAAATATAGAGATATTTATTTGCCTTCATTAGGTGCCTTACTAGGTATCTAGTTAACATTAGTTTCCAGAAATTTCTGAGAATTTTCAATCTTTTGAAATATGTATTTCCGCGACTCACACATCATGATCTGTTCTAATCTAAACCTTGTAAATATAAGTTGATCTAATATAAATTAATAATAAAGATTTTCAATCAGTCGACATATTGTTGAATAACATAAATAAATGTCGAATTCATTAATTTGATTAAAATTCTTTATTCTAAATCTGGCCATCGGTACCGAGTATGCTGGCAGCATTTCCTCTCTGAATCATAATACTAAAGTTGAATGACGGAATGAAATTCACTATCGCGGGAAAAAATGCGGCAGCAAATGTCACCTTTATGCATTGAGCGAAAAAGCTGCCAGCTCTTTTGTCATCCGTTTTTAGATTATTGTTATCAAACATGTTATTTACAATAGAAATAACATTGTCACGTCACATGTAAAGCCACATAACCCGTGTAATTCATGTTCCCTGACAGATGACAGGCGCGGTAAAGCGATCTCGAGTGAAAAATTGTTTTTCGGTTTTGTCTCTGACAATGAAGATTCTGATATGTTTGTTTAAAGGCGATTTACTTATTTTCATCTGGGTTTCCCTAAGAGGGAAGTGGTCGACCGCTTTCTATATACAAACGTAGTTACCATTTTCCTCTTTGGTTAAATACCATGCCGTGTTAAGCAAAAAATCACGTGTCTTGAGATACTGTTGTTTGGCTTACTCGATTTAAAATAGTGTATTTTACCAGGTGTGGCCTGTAATATGAGCAAAAAATTAAACTGTATGTTGTACTCCTCATACTGACCAACATTTGTTCAGCGACTCTTAAAAATAATTTGTGGTTTGGTTTTTAATACATTTTAAAGTAAGGCGCAATGTATTGCGAATTTTGTTATGTTAAAAACGTGACAAGTAACATCAAACACACTGACGTCAGCGTACATTGAAGGCATTATTTATTTTGTATGAAAAAGAGGAAGTCTAAAGGATTCATATTTTTTTTAAAGTTGCTGAACAAATGTTGGTCAGATTGACGAGTACAGCCTTTAGTTTAATTTATTGCTCCTGTTACAGGAAGCACCCTGTAGACGCGTACAGACGGACAGTGGAGTAACTATTAGTAATAGGGTCCCGTTTTTACCCTTTGGATACAGAACTCTAAAAAACAAATAGAAACATTGACTGTTTATTTATAGGTACTTAATTTATTTACTGAACTTGCCGACCATAGTTTTAATATTGGATTATAGTCGGATGTTTTACGGTCAATACTTTATAATGTACCCGTATGGCAGTAAAATCGATAAAGCTACGAGCTAGTCTAAAGTGGCTCGCATGCATCATTGAATGCGTCTTCATATTTGATGATACGGCACATCTAAACACGTATTCTACACTACAACCTAGTTTAGTATGAAAATTATCCTTTATGGTAGATTAAGTTCCCTAAATAAGGACTAACATATAAGGGCACGTGTACACCGTGCCGCCTCCGCGCCGACACCGCACTGCCACCGCACGGGCTCGTGTACACGGTACCGCCTCCGTGTCGACACCGCATCGCCGCCGCACCTCCGCGCTATGTACACGAGACGCGTAATGGTACATTCCATTTCTAACCGCAGCTGCACTACCGGTACTGAACGCGTTGCTGTCATTGTCAATTTCCATAGTAAAATGAACAGTAGTGCAGCTGTCGTTGGAAACCTTAAAACCCGCCGCGGCGGCGACGCGGTGGCGGGCTTTACGTGTCTCGTGTACATAGCGCGGAGGTGCGGCAGCGGCGCGGCGGCTGGCTTTACGCGTCTCGTGTACATAGCGCGGAGGTGCGGCGGCGGTGCGGTGTCGGCGCGGAGGCGGCACCGTGTACAGGCGCCCTAAATGTAGATATTCTTCTTCTTTGTCGTCACACTCTTGTCAGAGTGGTCGTGGTCGTCATATCAGGGCCGGTGGCAAGCTTCACAATCCGTTGCCATTCTTTGCGTACTCAGGCGTGGCTCACTCCGCGATTTCGTCGCTTTGCTACAGGTAGCTAAA
Source organism: Cydia fagiglandana (assembly GCF_963556715.1). NCBI lineage: Eukaryota > Metazoa > Arthropoda > Insecta > Lepidoptera > Tortricidae > Cydia > Cydia fagiglandana. The sequence goes on along the minus strand of NC_085953.1, from coordinate 6,176,831 downwards.
AGTACATCCGTTCCACACCAATTTTGGGGTTTGCCATAAGCCGCGCGTGGCGCTGTCGCCACCTAGGGCCATATCTGTGCTGATCGTAACAGACGCGTTTTGTTAGAGAGTGAGTCTTCTGTACTTAGTAAGGTAACGGCGGCTATTAACGCGGGTATCAGAATCGACGTCTAACACCGCGGTGTTTACAAATACGCATTTTGCAAGCAAACAGATTTATTCCCGAAGAAACAAAACATACACAAAACAAGCTCATTCATTGGTCTATCGTGCCCATTAGTGTGCATTTGTGTGAGGGTAACAAAAAACTCGCGATTCGTCAGTTTGTGCGACGGCAGCGCAAGAGCCGGTTATTCCATACAGACGCGTGACACCACAGTTAAGTGCACTCCAATCTTACTTAGTGTTTTACGTAATAACTATGGCAAATAAACTAGTGCAATGCCTTTTAAGAGGTTGTGTATTGTTTTCTACACGATTTTGAATTACTTTTAACTAAGTTTTTGACCGGGAAATACGTTTAAAATGGAAAACAAAATACAGCGGTGATAGGCGCCAATTACTTCTGTGGTAAGTATTTCCGTGGTATGCCACGGTAATAGAAAAAGTTGTAGTTTTGTTATATACTCTTTAGTTTTGGTACAAATTATCAGTTTTATAATTCTTTTATTTATTCCAATCTTGATCTATTCACGCTATTAAAGAGCTATTTCCGTGGTATGGAAAGTATTCAACTAACCCTTAATTTTTAACAAAAACTTCAGCACCGATTTCCTTGTTTCTATGGGAACCCTTAATCTGTCAACTTTTTTTTATTATGAGATAAAACCTAAAATTTACTTGCCGGTTATGCGATTTTCTCTTTACAAGAAGCTTGTAATATACGTGTTTGATTTTATTTGAAAAACCATCTGTGTTTTATTCTTTTTATGGGTCGGAATTAGGTTTAATCAAACTCCAAATTAAGCCTATTACCGATGGTAGGATCAGATTACCCTCGGTGATAGAATGTATAGAAATCTATTACCGACCCAGAGAAATATCGAATGGGTCGGTAATAGGCTCTTAAAGAGTTATCTATTACCGAGTGACTGTTTGGTATTGTATTTTTGGTATTTTTAAACATACTCCTATAGTTTTATTTTTTATTTTTGTGTCATTATTAAACTTAATGGCACAAACATAATATACAGAACCCACGTCATTATTATTGTTTTAACCCTCGGTATTAGGTTTCGAATTTTGAGTTTGGTTTCTATTAACGAGTGCAGAAAAATCATGCCAATTGTACCCTCGGTAATGAAAGCTCAATTCGCGATAATAGAATCACTGCCTGTCCCTTGCCACGGTAATAGAAGATTGGGTCATTTTGGCTTCAAAAAATGTTTTAATACATATAATAAGCCAAAATGAATCCAAAAACGTGTGAAACGGAAAGTTCATTAAATGCTCTGATGTAAAAAAAATATTCCTGGCTGTTAGACAGCATTGATACCCTTAATTTTTGGATCTCTTTCGAAAAGTTCCTTAACTACCACGGTAATAGGTGCCTTTACCTTACTATTATTTATTCTGTGCCGTACTGTACATTCCCGTACTGCTCTTCTTGTACCTACATTCATGGAGTGGTCCATTGAATGCATTTTCGACTAGGTCTGACCAACGCATTACACGCAACGCATATGTAGATATTACTTAAGTACTTAAAAAACACAGAATTTTAAAATAAGTGATCTTAACATTCCATTTCTAACCGCAGCTGCATTACTGTCAATTTTACTATGAAAATTGACAATGACAGCGACGCGTTCAGTACCGGTAGTGCAGCTGCGGTTAGAAATGGAACGTTACCATAAAGGTGATGTTTGTATTCAAACTGCACCAGCATTACCTACTGCGGCAGTATAGAAGCGTGACATTACTGCCGACTGCATTACTGCTGCAAATGCCAAAAATCCGGGCAGTAACATCGATTTTGACATGCGGCAGTAATGCAGTCGGCAGTTCGCGTTCAAAATTATGTCTCACAGTGTAATTGATATACAGGGACCTAAAAAAATAAAAACCCAATTTAACGGACGACCTAAAAACGGTCCCTTAAAATGTTTTAATTAATTCCTAGGTTTGCAAAGGCTACCTACCTTGTTTCGGTATCGAAATATTTCAAATCCAAACTTTAAAATAATATTTGCGCAATTTAAATTAATTTTATGAATTGGTTATTTTATATTTACGAATCGTTACGAAACTTTACATACAAAGTTTGCATTAATATGGTTTATATTCGTTACTCTTTTTTAATTTCTAAGCTATTTTTTTTAGTTTTTTTTTTAAGCGCTGGTGGTCTAGCGGTAAGAGCGTACGACTTTCAATCCGGAGGTCGCGGGTTCAAACCCCGACTCGTACCAATGAGTTTTTCGGAACTTATGTACGAAATATCATTTGATATTTGCCAGTCGCTTTTCGGTGAAGGAAAACATCGTGAGGAAACCGGACTAATCCCAATAAGTCCTAGTTTCCCCTCTGGGTTGGAAGGTCAGATGGCAGTCGCTTTCGTAAAAACTAGTGCCTACGTCAAATCATGGGATTAGTTGTCAAGCGGACCCCAGGCTCCCATGAGCCGTGGCAAAATGCCGGGATAACGCCAGGAAGAAGAAGACTCTTTTTTGATTTCTCTCAATAAAGGCAAGTCAAGTGTTCGTACAAGTCCATAGGGGCAATATATGTACTTGCCATCATACTTTAAACAAAAACGCATCTCCACATTAAACTTCGAGCAACACCGGGAAGGGAGTCGGTCATCATCATCATCATCTCACAGCCATAAGACGTCCACTGCTGAACATAGGCCTCCCCCTTGGACCTCCATACGTGCCGGTTGGAAACGACCCACATCCAGCGTCTTCCGGCGACCTTATCAAGGTCGTTTGTCCATCTTGTGGGTGGACGTCCTACGCTGCGGTTGCTAGTCCGTGGTCTCCACTCAAGGGAGTCGGTATTCGCACTATTTCCCCTCTGCCTAAGCACATGCCCAACTGGGCATGCACACAACTAGCGTGGTGCGTGTTGTGTTTGTGACTCAAAAAACTATAAATTCGGAAGAATACCTTACCCTAATCCGTAATCAAGTTTTAAAAATTCCTACACCCATCACAAAAGCCACATTCGCGAGGCGTTCTCCTAACTTCCTGCATCCGTATATTTACAATACAGTAGTTAAAGCATGCAACATCTGAAAAGTCTCCCCTTGAAGCAAAACACATAAATAATAACTGGTTGATAGGTCTTAACTACAATAGACCACGGACTAGCAAGCGCAGCGTAGGACGTCCACCCACAAGATGGATAGACGACCTTGTTAAGGACGCCGGAAGACGCTGGATGCGGGTCGCTTTCAACCGGCACTTATGGAGGTCCAAGGGGGAGGCCTATGTTCAGCAGTGGACGTCTTATGGAAGAGATGATGATGATGATGATGAACTACAATCAAACTGAGATGCTGTTAAAGGTCATCAGGTCATCACCTAATCACTTACATGATAACAATCTCTGTAGCCTTACACACACTCGCATACACACACACACACCCTTTTTTCATTACTTTTTTCAGAGCGCGGCGCGCTCATTCTTTCTTCAGAGCTTTTTTCTATTTTTGAATTTCATATTTTCCTTAATCCTATATAGTTACAGTCCGTTTTTTTAGCATTAGAAAGAACTTCGCAGAAGTAAGCTTGTGGTTCCAAATCCGGCACTTTTAGCGGTAATAATTTGAAGTAAATTATATGTATTGACCATGCTACATTAGATAATTCAATAATTATTAACAATTAAAGAGCCTGATAAAAACTGCACGCTTGCATCTGTGGAGTTCTTTCTAATGCTAAAAAAACGAACATAGATTAGTTTTTTCTTAGGCCCACTTGCACCATTCCACTAACCCGGGCTTAATCGGTTAAACTGTTAACACAGTGTCAAATTGTACTGGTAACCATGGTGACTCCATGGTTTAACCGGTTAACTCCGGGTTAGTGAATGGTGCAAGTGGCCCTTAACCTTTAACCTACGAATTGTGAATCCCGGCTGCCACGTCACAATGTGGGGTCACGGGATATATATGTTAACAAAGTTTTTTTCAAATAAATATTATTCTGATGTCATTTATTTATTTATTTTTCTTCTTAGGCTAGGTCATTTATAACATGAATATAAAAGTCAAATACAAAAACACATAAAAAACAACAAAACATAAGTATAAACACATTATAAAAAACCTAACCTAGGGTGCCGCCAGCAGCGGGGCAGGGCCCAAGCTGCCGGTGGTTAGGGCCGCAGAGAGAGGCACCGGCGGACTATCCGCGCCGTGTCCAAGATCACCGCCTTCTGCATCTGACCCTTGATCCAACCACCTAGCGAGAGTCTGATTATTATTATTTGTGCGGGCTATAAGTCGTGTCAAGGTCGTATCATAATCATGTCATAACTTTTAACAAATTTCATAAGGGGTTATTCATAAATTACGTAATTTCAAATTAGGGGGGGGGGGTTTGTCCATCGGATGGCGGTAGCATGATGCAGGAGGAAACGGGGTCATTCGAAGCATGATGTTTGGATGATTTTAGGGGGGGGGGGTCCAAAAATTGTCAAAAATCGATGACGTAATTTATGGACAGCCCCTAATCAGAACTTCCACCGAAACCTCGATTCATCTACGCTCGTTCAACCTATTGGGATTGAATAAAACAGAATAAATGCCTGCCTGCGATTTTAAAACCTAGTTAATGAGTGCCGGCCATCAAACAGTTTCACTGCTAATTAGTGCTGATCAACGCCATCGGGCCGAAAAAGGGTTAATTTGGTTACAATAGTTAGATACAAGCAAAATTACCTGATTACAGGCGCTTTATTGTAAAGCTAGTGATTGATGGATGGTTTTATTTACTTGCCTGCCTACCTATTTGATTTTCTGCCATAACAAGAATAAAATAAAGTCGATATTAAATATTTAAATACATAATTAAATATTGGACCCGGGTATGTCCTTAAACTACGTACAAGACCACCGGTGGACGGGCAGCAGCGTCCCTCAAATTCGGTGTACTCGACTGCGATCGCCAACCCGCCTGCCAAGCGTGGCGATTATGGCATTCACCCCCCATAAGGGGGAGGCCTATGTTCAGCAGTGGACGTCTTATGGCTGAGATGATGATGATGATGATGATTAAATATTTCGCCCGAAGCGCTGGTGGCCTAGCGCTAAGAGCGTGCGACTTGCAATCGAGTTTGTCGGAACATATTGTAAGAAATATCATTTGATATTTACCATTCGCTCGTCGGTGCAGGAAAACATCGTGAAAAAGCGGACTAATCCCAATAAGACCTAGGTTACCCTCTGGGTTAGAAGGTCAGATGGCAGGCGCTTTTGTAAAAACTAGTGCCTACGCCAATTCCTTTGATTAGTTGCCAAGCGTACCCCAGGCTCCCATGAACCGTGGCAAAATGCCGGGACAACGCTTAAAGGAAGATATATTAAATGTGTAGCCCAATCGTGTGATGCTGTCACATTGTGATCATCATCATCATAATTTAAGAGCATGGCTCCTGTCGGTGGAGTATAAGACACGACACTTTCTTTAAAACTGTATTAGAAGGCACAATCGAAGCTAGGAGAGGAAGAGGAAAACCACGAGCAAGCTATACACAACAATGTCTTACAGGGACCTAAAGAACCTGGCCGAGGACCGCGAAAACTGGCGCATACATTGTGATGCTGTTGTATAATTATGGAAGATAGAAAATTAAATAGCAAAATTTTATTTTCGAGTACCGTAAAACTCACTGGTAGCCAGTTGAACCTATAGGTACCGTAAAACAGGATTAATTTGAAACGTGGGGAAACTTTGATTGCAGATTTTTGAGAATTAGGGAGTTTATTTATGAACGCAAGCCTAAACATTTTATGATAGAAATAGAAAAGAAAGTTCAGAAAACAATTCCTTATTTGTTTAAAATTCGATGATCAATGTTTCCCTGCGACAGAGGCGTGGCTCACTCCGCGATTTCGTCGCTTTGCTACAGGTACCTAAAAGTACATCCGTTCGACCCCAATTTTGGGGTTTGCCATAAGCCGCGCGTGGCGCTGTCGCCACCTAGCGGCCATATCTGTGCTGATCGTGACAGACGCGTTTTGTTTGTTAGAGAGTGAGTCTTCTGTACCTAGTACTATAATTTATTCTGTGCCTGCGATTGAAAGTAAATACAGTTTAGCTGTATGACTTCCACAAGCAAACATCCAAACACGTTTCATATCCAAACTAAATATTTATCGATAACACATGGCCACAGATTTGTCTATAAAAATGGGCTTAAAAGAATACACATAAATGGTGCGTAAAGAAAGCATAAAACACAAGAGCTACTTTTAAAATTCTGCTTCTCAATGCATCCCGTTCATAAACTCTCATCTTTATCCTATCGCTGTTGTATATTAGACCTCAAGTTGTATGTATTAAGGTTGTGTTTTCAGCTAGCAAGTTGGTTAAGATACGAGAAACTGAAAGGTATGAATGGTTTTTTATTAGGGTAGTAAACCTTTTTCGCTATTGCGTCAGAAACACCTGAGCTACAGGCCTACTATGTGATGAGCTTTCTTTCTTATTTTGTACTGGGTGTAAGTATACCTATTAATTTCAATTGTAAATAAATGTTTACCAATTATTTAGTAAGTACATAACATAATAGGTTTTAGAGTATGTAGCTCAAAAGTGCTCATATTTTTAGGGTTCCGTACCCAAAGGGTAAAACGGGACCCTATTACTAAGAATTCGCTGTCCGTCCGTCCGTCCGTCCGTCCGTCCGTCCGTCCGTCCGTCCGTCCGTCCGTCCGTCCGTCTGTCCGTCTGTCTGTCACCAGGCTGTATCTCACGAACCGTGATAGCTAGACAGTTGAAATTTTCACAGATGATGTATTTCTGTTGCCGCTATAACAACAAATACTAAAAACAGAATAAAATAAAGATTTAAGGGGGCTCCCATACAGCAAACGTGATTTTTGACCAAAGTTAAGCAACGTCGGGCGTGGTCAGTACTTGGATGGGTGACCGTTTTCTTTTTGCATTTCTTTCCGTTTTTTTTTTGCTTTATGGTACGGAACCCTTCGTGCGCGAGTCCGACTCGGACTTGCACGGTTTTTTATTTCATTTGTAATCTGCCCATTTTGCACTTATGAATCATTTCATAAGACTTATGATCATTCATATACTTACGTGATGGTTTCCTACCTGTGGTATGCCTACTACTCACCATACTAAGAATAAAAAAAAAAGTTCCATAGTATCCACTGTTAGCAGTGGCCTTATTTTCAGTTCTTTCAGCAAATATGTATAAATCAATCTTGTGTGAAATCAGTTCACAATTAATCGCCCGCATATCCGAGTTAAACTGACAGTTTAAATTAAATACTTGGAAAACCCGTAACTGTACCTATAGCAAGGCTCGGAACCGGTTTTTTCTTTATTCAAGAAATACCGGTATTATAACGTTCTTTTTCGTTCTTTGGTTAATTATTTTATTTTTAATGGGACAATCTAATAATACCCTATAATATTGTTATCTACCTAAATACATAATATAATACAGTCCTACGTAAAGAGCATAAAATAATTAAAAATAATGGGCTATTTCGGGTTTTAAAAAAAAAAACCGGTTCTGAAGCCTGACCTATAGTACAAGTATAACCCCATTATTTATAAAACTTTACAAGCCTCATTTTAAGTCAATGTGGGAAGGCCGTCTATCAGGTAAGATTATCTACAAGCTCTTTCATCGCTTCTAACTTTGCGCTTGCACATACACTACTAACTAGGGTTTCTGCTCGAGAATTCCCGAGGCGAGAAATCTCGAGAAATTTGTCCTAAGTCGAGACGGGAAAAAAATATTCAATGCCTCGAGAACTCGAGAAATAAATCTCTTGTGATAAGTAAAAAGAAAACATGCGTATAACACATGATGTGTCTATAATGTATTTCTTTAGGTAGTTAAATAAATATGAACAATGTTTTTTTTTTACATTTTCAGGTAGGAACCTACTTAAAACACTTATTACCAACCAAAATAAAATCTACCTTGCTCCACCCCCTATCGTTCTAGCGTTAATTGATTTTCATGTTTTGAAACTTTTGAACTATCATGATTCATGACATTCATGTAGTGTCTTTTTATTGAAAAACGCTTTAAAAAAAATTGTATCGAATTATTGGACCACGTAATAAGTGTAATAACAAATATTACAAAACTAAATTACTATTGATAAATCGAATCATCCCGATATATTCATATTAGCGAAATATTTCAATTTTAGCAGCTTTATTGTTACGTTGAGTAAGTACGAGTAATTAATATTACGTAGTAAAACTTTTGTAAGTTTTGTTACATCGAGTTATTGACTTGAATATTGCTGCCTAATAAAATACCATATTGTGGTTTGTTTACATTTAGTTGAATACCTAAAGAAATACATATATATAAAAATGCATAACACATCGCCGGTGCGCACGCCTGCACCTATAGTTTTTTTTTGTTGTTGTATTTTTGATTACTAAGTGCAATTTATGGCGACTAAAAATGTACCATATGTTTGATTATTGATTGATCTCACCTACGATTCCTACGAGTCTGATTTGTAAAAAAGCAAAAAAAAAAAAATAACATGGTGTTTTTTGGAGCTTTCAAAATTTCTCGAGATACTCGAGAAACTCGAGAAATCTTGGTCGAGAATTCCCGTGCCTCGAGAAATTAAAAAGGTCGAGAAACCAGAAACCCTACTACTAACATATGGTTGGTAGAGCCGAAAGCGAAGCTCTTCGCTTTCTGACTGTGTCTGAGCGAAGTACGTTTACAAATACGAGAGTTCAAGCCCAGGAACTATAGTCTGTCAAGCCATTTGCGTCAGAAGAAAAAGGCGGCATTTTAAAAAAATGTATAGGCGAGAGTAATCGTTCCGTAGAAAATTTGAATTTCGCGTCTTTATCTACTGACAAAGTTGTTTTATTGGTTATATCTTCCAAACAAAGCCGATCTTTTCCACATTAAACCTTTGTCGTAAATTTAAGAGTTAGACTCTTGTCGGTGTAGCTCTGACCTTAGTTAATTTTAGACCTACAAGTCCTAGTTGACGCAAAATGGCTTCATTTTGAAAGTAACTTCAGTTAGGTACAGAAGTAGAGCATAATTGTTTTCCATAGTATTTTCTCGGAAACGTTCGTTCGCATTTGTTATGCTACTTCAGTCAACCCGAGTACTTTTTGTGCCGAGACTGACGGCGCGATTCGAACTTTAAGATATCGCGCCGTTAGACATTCACTAGATATGAAATAGTAAAGATATGTGACGTTCCACGGCAAAAGGTACCTTATGGCAGCTGGCGCTTACGCTTATTATTAACGCCGCTCCAATATTCAGTCGGGATAATGGTACCTTTCGCCGTGGAACGTCACATATCTTTACTATATCTTATCTAGTGCATCTCTAATTCATTTCCCGAATCGCGCCGTGGCTTAAATATTCAAGACACATTCGTACGTTTACGTGAAAAATCGATGGAAAATAATTATGAACAACATCTGTACACTTTTCAACCACATTATTCATATTCTCTTGTATTCAAGAGTCAATAAAGCTCCCCAGTAGCAACAAAAATTAAAAGCCTTCATAAAAATATCAATCCCCCGTATAAAGAACACACACCAATTACATGCCTGTCAAATGCAGTGACGTCACGTTGACGGCTCGTCATGAGAATACGGTGGGGATTCTCCACTGAAATTTGGACCTACAGTGAAGGTAATAGGGTTGGTTTTTGGGTGGTGTTGGTTTAGAATTGGGTTAGGTTGTGAAGGTTGGCAACAGAATGCGGAGTTGCTAATACCGCATGGAAGACAGGGTACGTTGGTAGTACGTACGGTTAACCAAAGGGTCGGTTTCACTGAATGAAACCTTCAAATGAAAACACAGAGTCTAGAATTAACAAGATTGCCTGGTAAGTATCAAAATTGCGACGAAAATGGGAATGATGTCAAGTGTCATTGGAAGTATTAAACTCAGGAATAATATTAGGTACATATGTGATCGTGTGAATTGAAGAGAATAATTGATACATACTAAAAACCGGCCAAGTGCGAGTCGGACTCGCACGCGAAGGGTTCCGTACCCTTACGCAAAAAATTACAAAATCTACGGTTAGTCTACGGTTCATGAGATACAGCCTGGTGACAGACAGACGGAGTCTTTGTAATAGGGTTCCGTTTTTACCCTTTGAGTACGGAACCCTAAAAACAGTAGTACCTACGATAGAGCGAAGTTGAAGGAGAAAAGTAGGAAAGCGGACCCCGTCACAGTACGGGACAAACGCTAGGAGGATGATGATGATGTAACAGCTTGACATAAAGATATAGGGTCGGTAAGACCCTGAAGCGTTGTTTCACCCGGTACTTTTATTGCTGTCTGTACAAAAATTATCAACATAATATTTTATTTGAACTATTAATTGCAGTTACTGCAATTGATGATTACACAATTAATAACTACACATCGGTAACTCGTGGCATTTAGGTAGCACTTAAAAGATTTATTCTTAATTAGTATTTGGGTTAATTAGTTTATAATATTAAACAAAGTTAAAAATTAATAAACAACACTAATTCCTATACGAGTCGAGAAAAATAAACCACTAAAAAAAGGAATTAATTAAACTAATTTAATTTAATTTATTCACGAATAAGCTTACAGTCTAATGAACCAAGGCGCTTATAAGTAATGTTTAATATTATACATGTTTAATGTTTAATATTAATATTTTAAGTGCTACCTAAATGCCACGAGTTACCGATGTGTATTAATAACCCATTCCGTCAAATAATTTCTAATTAAAAATAGCGTTAATAACCCGGGGCGAACATTATTTAGCCGATAATCGGGCGATTTAACCCGAAATCGATCAATTGGCCGAGAAATAAGACTCATTAGCGGACGCCATTAAATAAGTGCTGTTTATTAAAATATGGAGCAAATATTTCATACTAAAGTGTCATTCTATGGAACTTGTAAACTATGTAAACAAAAGTCACTAGTAAATTCATCATTCAGAGACAATTTCAATATGGCGGTTTGTTTACATAGTTAGCAAGTTCCATAGAATGACACTTTACACGCCGAGACGACACATCTGTGGAACGACTTGTAGTGCAAGGAAAGTTTTAAGGCATTAGACACGGTTAGGTCACCGATGGTTAGTCAGACCTAGTTAATCAAAAACCAAAAACGTACTCAATGGACCACAATAGGAGCATTCCACGGGCTGTCCCGTACAAACGCATTTTATTTCCTATGTTGCGACTGTTTTTTCGGCATTTAAAGCAGGCGATTATTTTTCTGTGTATATTTTTGACCATTTGTCATAAAAAAGGAAACTCTCATATCTGCAAATCTTCAGAAAATCGCGTTTGTACGGGACAAACGGTAGACAATTTCATGGAATGCTCCAATAGCTAACTTACGGGAAGAATGGGGACGGATTGTAAATCTTGCCAATCGGCCCTGAGTACCCCGACCACTCTTAGAAGAGTGTCATCATCATCATCCTGCCCTATTCCCAACTTCATTTGGGGTCAGGTCTTTTTGTGTGTCTGCGCCAGGACAATCTGTCCCGTGTTGTCAGTGGTGGGATATTTTGCGTCTTCAGGTCTCTTTTGACAGTGGACCACCAAGAGGCCGGAGGTCTGCCCCTTGTACTTTGTACTTATACTCTGAGAAGAGTGTGACGACAAAATAATAATCAATTTCTTATAGGTATCAATATGTGTACCTGCCGGCGTAGCCAAGGTTACAATCGCTATCGCTTCGACAACGAAAACCATTATGTCTCTCTATCACACTTCCATATTAGTGCGACAGTGACAGTTGCGTTTCGATCGCTACGGAGCGTAAGCGATCGGCATCTTGGCTACGCGGCCTGTTTATTTAATATGTCAATGTGTATAAATGTTACCCACCATTAAACACGTCAAAAGTCAATTTAACACATGATTTGCTCCGAATAATAAAACACTCATCAAAAACCAAACACATTTTGTAATGTGATGAGACTAACGTTTATATGACGACAAAGCTATAAAGAAATCCAGTGGAGCATCTAAAAAGATTCGCTTGAGAAAATGTTCATACACGTATTGATTTTGCGTCGGTGCAAAACTTTAACAAAACGTTGCCTATGCAAAATTATTTACCATTAGGGATGTTGACTGTGTATTTAAAATAAATTATTCACACCATGCTAGTGTTATTTACCAGTCGCTTTTCGGTGAAGGAAAACATCGTGAGGAAACCTGCATACATCTGCGAAGAAATTCAAAGGTGTATGTGAAGTCCCCAATCCGCATTGGGCTAGCATGGGGACTATAGCCCAAGCCCTCTCGCGCTCGAGAGGAGGCCTGTGCCCAGCAGTGGGACGTATATAGGCTGAGATGATGATGATGATGATGATTGTTATTACACACTTTTATTTAGCATTACCGAGTATATTCGTAAATTTATGTCACTATCAGATATATCGCATCGGCCAAGGTGCTCACACATATTTGCACACGCCTCTATTAGCAACGCGTTAGAGTGCGTGTTCAGCTATTTTTGAGTACCTCGGCCGCTCCGATATATCTGATGGCGACTGTACCATCATTCCCAATGTATTTGTTTCCAGAATATTCCTCTGAAAGCTTGAGCGTGACGTCACTTTGGAAAAGAACTTATTCCAACATAAGCTATAATCGATAGCTAAAATTCTCTTCGCTCCAAGTTTGGAGTGCAAAACCACAGCAAAAACGTCCTTTCAATATTATTTTAAACCGATAGGGAAAATAAATTTCTTAAGTTGTCTATGGCATAAATCTATACCCGGTCCCTTTAAACCCGAAATGGCCTGTTCGTCGTTGATAATGATACACCATTTTAACGTATGTTGCTTTTCCTACCTTGCTAAATGGGTACACAGCTTAATGACTTAGGTACTTCAGAGTATTATGGGATACTAAGACAAACAGAAAATTATTATACGAGGTTTTTAATTTGTCAACATACTAACGTAAAGAGCTCAAGCTTTACGACATTTATCAAAAGGACTTATGTACTATTTATTGTTCACTCAAATTCAGACTTTAAGCTGTAGAATATATGGTTCAGTTTTGATAGAGAGAGAAAATAGAAGTAAGTTTTGAAAAATCACTCATATCTTTTTAATGCTAAAAGTGTGTCCTAGATACAAAGGCAGAGATAAATCGCAAACTACGCGCGCTTCGGAAAATGTATAAGCATTTGAAATTTCTTGTAAGGTCTACAAATACGTAGGTACCTTACAAAAATGTCCGTTTTTTAATTAAAAAATACATTTATAATAAGTCACTCACGCAATTTAAGTCGAATTTCGATCCTTTACGAGTATCTTTTACGAACTATGGGTTATGGTTATGAGTATGTTTTTAGAGCTTTTGGATATATGTATGACACTTATATATTTAGGTTGGTCTAATACATGTTTGGCACGGCATACCTACAGTTTTATGGATTAAGTACAATACCTAAACGAAGCCGCGTATAGTTTTGTCTCTGTTGTGGGAGTGACATACTGCCGGATTCAAACTTTAAGATACGTCAATAAATAGATCTAGAAACGATATGGATTAGATGTGTCAGTGTCAAAAGTGACGTATTTGTTTGAAGAAACGTCTCATTTGACACTAACAAATCTAATCCATATCGTTTCTAGATCTATTAATTGACGTATTTTAAAGTAAGAATCGGGCCAATAGGCTCTATAGCTACTGTAATTGCAGAACTATAGCAATGTTAATAATATATCTTTCATTGTAATTTGTTTAATTTCATATTGCAGTTGACATTTGACATAAATATGTTAAAATTACACAACAACTACTACACAACAATACACAACAAACAATTACAACTACAACAACACTACAATTACAATTCAAGTACCTACAATTGTATGGGAGCGGCTTTTTGACAGCGGGATCGTGAGACTCTCAAGTGCTTACCTAAAGCTTAAAGTAGGTAATTGCTTATTGAACTACGAACCACAACATACCTATATTAAAGTGAATATCGATTGTATGCTAACGCTACTTATTAGGAAGATGGAATAGTGTATAACCTAGTTCCAGCACAAGATGAGATAACAAGGTACATGGTCGGATGTTGCAGTATAGCTACATCATTCTTAAGGTTATCGGGATGAAATAATGATGCGCTAGGATATTGTATTAACATTGTTTACAAGTAATTAGGAGAGGTAAGTACTGACCCTTGAGCTAGTAATTTTATCAGAAAATAAATTAAAACTTATATTTAATAACCTTGAGGCCTGTGCTCAGCAGTGGGACGTATATGTAGCTGAAATGATGATGATGATGATGATATTTAATAACACAAACGGGTCTACCGCGATATAAAGTGTCATCCTATAGAACTTGCTAACTACGAGTATGTAAACATTACATTCTAAACTAAATAAGTAACTAGTAAGTTCATCACATCATTATTTGACAATTTCAATATGGCGGTTTGTTTACATAAGTATGTAGTTAGCAGGTTCCATAGAATGACACTTTAATTTCATTGTTTTTACTTATCTTAAATTCCGACGTTTCAGCTGGGTTGTGCCATACAACAATGGAATATCGCGGTAGACCCGTTTGTGTAATCAACAGTGATCGTACATTTTCCACCATTTTTGGTGCAGCAGAGTGGTGTTAACGGAATTGGTATAGATAATTCCAACTGAAATGGTAAATTAAGGTTAATATTAACGTAATTAAACTAATTAACGCTAATTAATCATTGAAGTTGAAATTGGTATATATACCAATTCCGTTAACACCACTCTGCTGCATCAAAAATGCTGGAAAATGTACGATCACTGGTAATTAATAAGTGTTCCGTGAACAAAGTTTTGTACGGAACACTAAAAATGTGTACATAGTACGTACAGAGTTAAAAGTTATGTTAGTTATAAAATAAAACTTTTTCGTGTTTACAATTTTTTATAAGCTTTTTTTGAATATCCCCAAATACAAGGAGTATTTTTCCCCAAAAATGTTTCATTCCAATACAAGACAGCATTCGACCGAAAAAAGCAAAAACACCGTTGCCGGCACATAAAAATAATAAATGCGCTATTCTTTTGGCAGGGCTGTAAAACTGTCGGTCGCACTCGCGCCCTTGAGGCCCGGGTTTAGCACCCCTGGCGATTGATGCAATGTCAGGGGTACGGTCGGAATTTATTTTACATTTTGGTTGTTTCTGTTATAAATGTTATATTATAATATTAAGAATGGGAATATATGGTACACAAATATAAAACATAATATATATAGCATGTAAGAGTGCCATGTGGAAATTTTGTGCAATTTTTATTCAGAGAGAAAAGATTTTAAGAGAAAAAATTGTTGCCATTTTTTCACAGACTTTGTATGACGGTAACGGAGTGGAAAAAATGAAAAAAATATGAACATTTTGGGACACTTTTTTATATAGTAGGATTCAAAAAGCTTATGATTCTATTTCTAACTAGAAAAAATATCAAAACTCCCAATTGAAAAAAACAAAAACAAAAATGCAACTTTAAATAAATAAATAAATAAATAAATTAGCCCAAGAATTTAAGTGCCTAAGCTAAGTTCGGTAATCGGAAAACCTTGCTCGTCAGATGTGACCTTATTTAAATGTTCAGTTTTTTGAATTCGGAGGAAAACGAATTTTCTCAGGAAACAAAATTTTGCCCGATCAGTCCCTGGTCTGATGAAATATCCCATACCTAGTGACAATAAGGTATGTCTTCAAAATTAAGATAGATCACTAGGTACTACTATACAAGTTATCATATCCAAATTCTAAGCAAGGAAAATACCGTCTTAAATTGTAAAGATTTTAAATTCTCATAGCCCTTGGCCCTTTGGCCCTCCAAGTCGCTCAAGTACCGCTTTTTCGCACTTAGACTTCAAAAACAGTTGAAAGCTGAAAGTACGGACAAAGATGAGTAAAAACTTAAGACTGTCTGTTGCCGCTATAACAACAAATACTAAAAACAGAATAAAATAAAGATTTAAATGGGGCTCCCATACAACAAACGTGATTTTTGACCAAAGTTAAGCAACGTCGGGAGTGATCAGTACTTGGATGGGTGACCTTTTTTTTTTGCTTTTTTTTTGTTTTTTTTTTGCATTATGGTACGGAACCCTTCGTGCGCGAGTCCGACTCGCACTTGCCCGGTTTTTTTTCACTATAACTTTGCAAGATGTATGCAGGTTTTTTCACGATGCTTCCTTTGCCGAAGATCAACTGGTAAATATCCAATAGTCAATTTTTATTTAATTTAATCCCTTTCTAGGCTTCCTATGAATGTACCTTACAGTAAGGGGCTGTCCTTAAATTACGTCGATTTTTGACGATTTTGACCCCCCCCCCCTAAAATCTTCCAAAAATCATGCTTCAAATCACCCCATTTCCTCCTACGTCATGCTACCATCATCCGATGTCCAGAACCCCGCCCCCCTAATTTGAATGTCGTAATTTATGGATAAAGCTATTTAGAATTAACACACCCCCCGGGAAACAAGTCCCTTAGCGCCACCATCCCACTAACCCGGGGTTAAGCGGTTAAAGCGTAAACATATTGTCAAATTGTACTGGTAAGGTAACCATGGACCATGGTAACTCTAGATTTAACCGGTTAACCCGGGTTAGTGGGATGGTGAAAGTGGGCCTTAAGGGTTAGTTATCTCCGCAGCTTACTGTACACAATAACTAGGAACGCAACATTATTTGAAGATTTATTTTAACTTTATTATACGACATAAATTTGTACAAATGATGGACTTAATGCCTTAAGGCATTCTATACCAGTCGACCATTGGGTCAAACAGAAACATGTAGTTAGTGTAGGATTGTAAATTACGAGATGAAAAATGAAACACAAGATTGTCAGTCCTCATTATAAAATTGTCTCTAGTCATATAATAAAACGTCTTAAAAGTTTTAGAAGTATATACTCGTAGTATACTAGATAGATTAAAGGTCAACAATGAATGACAGGGCTTTTAAGCTTCTAGTGAGAAAACAGAGTTTTCACACACGTTTTGCTAGCGGGTTGTCTTGTTGAAAGGAAATCTTAATATTGTTTGGCAGTTTGCCTAGTGGGTCGGGTGGCCAGACGTATTGGATAGACGGACAAGTCCGCGTTTAAAAAGGATCTGAAATTGTGGAAGAATTTTAAAAAAAACTTAGTTAATAAAGCCGATCTATAAGTATTTTCTTTTAAAAATATATAATCTTATTATTGTTGTCCGTATTTTCTTACTTTTGTAAGGCACACTTTAATATGTAGTTATTAATGCAGATTTTTGCTAGATTGCGGTTCTATCGCATTGACGTATTAGAGTGACATTCCATTTCCAACTGCAGCTGCAATACTGTTCATTTTACTATGGAAATTGACAATGACAGCGACGCGTTTCCATAGTAAAATGAACAGTATTGCAGCTGCAGTTGGAAATGGAATGTCACTCTTATGATGCGAACTCCTCAACCAATCGCGTTGTAGCGATGTCACACCACTGTACTGGCGTCTGGCCCCATTCATGCCCCATTCTTAGTGCCCTTAACTTAGTATTTAGTAGTAGTAACTTAAACTTAGTACTCTTAGTATCAATAATACTAATAAGAGCAAAATTAGAGTTTCTCGTGTCGCTTCTTTTCAGAAGTCGTGGAGACAATATTAAGGTCAATTTGGGAAAGAGCGGCATGTAAAAATTATTGCAGAGAAGACCGTCATAGAGCAAGGACTCTCGTATTTGTACGTACCTCACTCAGACACAATCAGAAATAAAACCGGGCAAGTGCGAGTAGGACTCGCGTTTCTAGGGTTCCGTACATAAGTCCGACTCACGCTTGACTGCACATTTCTAATAGGTTTTCCTGTCATCTATAGGTAAAGAACAATTTTGAGTATTATTTTCAAAATTTTAGACCCAGTAGTTTCGGAGATAAAGGGGGGAAGGGTCATTTTTTGACTATTTTCTTAAATAACTTCGAACCTATGTATTTTAAAATTAAAAAAAAAAGAATATGGCCATCTTTTGGTCACTAATATACATATGTGTACCACATTTCAACTTAATTGGTCCAATAGTTTCCGAGAAAATAGGCTGTGACAGACGGACAGACAGACAGACGCACGAGTGCTCCTATAAGGGTTCCGTTTTTTCCTTTTGAGGTGTGGAACCCTAAAAAAGACTCCTTCTGCTGTACTGACCTACATTCTGTGGAGTATGTTTACAGTTACCACACGGGATTATTATGCCATTTAGGGTTCTTGCTAAATTGGAAATTCTATAGCGTAAGTATTGAATAACCAATTTAGCTAGGACCCTCAATGGAGCAACAATCGTGGATGGTACAAACGCTAGAGTCAAAAAGAATAGATAGTATAGAGGGGTCTTGTCATTGTAAATTTTGTAGTCACAGTATTTACTGCCATCTATCGACACACGACTAAAACTCATAATGAAAACGTATAAAATTATCGAAAAAATGTATATTGGATAAATGATTTTATTATTTTTACATCATTTTGATCCATGTTCAATGTTCATTCACTGATATCTATGTGTTAAAATTGTTAAATATGAAACGGTGTCGTCACGCCATCTAGCCGAGTATAGGCTAAAGGTGTGTGGGCCATCTTTCCGAGAATGACTTTTTGATTTCCGAGGCACGTTTTTTCCTTAGACTTTATTCATCTTATACGAAGTTACATGTCTTTGCTAGAGTTAAAAGAGGCATGGTTATCCTAGTGTGTAGGCTCCTGTCGGCTTCAGGGTGCCTTAGTTTAGTGCAAGGTAATTTGAGTGCTTGTTTTCGCTAACTTTTTTTACAACTATACCAAAATAGTTTTGTTATAAGCATAATACACACTGTAACCTAGTATTGACAAGTATTTTTTTATTATAAATAAGTTATTATGATTATGTTATTACATTTTATGTACAAAATACAAAATATTATTTTATTTCCAATACATTGATTTACTATTTTATGAAATTATGCATCGAATGGTTTGCTAGCAACTATGGTTTCCCCAGATAAATATTAAATACCCCGTATCATAGAAGTGAATAAAAGGTAACCATTTTAATAAAGTGGTAAAATAAGAGGTGAAAATAACGTATAGGTACTTCAAACTAAATTCCTCTTAAACAATACTAACTTTAATAAACGTAAAGTATCAAAACTTCACAGTTTTTGTTGTTTTTACTAAAATATTAGAGTTAAATCCTAATTACGGAATCAGTTGTGGAATACCGGAATTGGAATCCAATATCGAAAATCAGTTCCGGAATTGGGAACCATCCGATATTGCAAGCCCTGCGCTCTTTCCTAATTAGTACCTATAGACAATTAGACAAGACTTAAGTCACCTAGAAGTTAATATAAGCACGAGCACTAAAAGCAGTCTAAAATTACCACCAGCTTCATCACTAGAGGTAAATTCGTAGGAATAATCCTGGTACCTAGATCGGGAAAGCCACTAACGAAAACTAAATACACTTGCGGACCTAAAATATTCAAAAACAGTAGGCTATCTTTAAGTAAGTATTGGGCCATATATGTACCTAATTTAAAGTTGTACCTACCTAGTCGTTGTTTGACGACCGGTCTGGCCTAGTGGGTAGTGTCAATGCCTGTGTAGCCGATGCTCCTGGGATCGAATCCCAGTAATAGATCGGGATCTCTAGAAGAGTGTCGTATGCATAATTGTTAGACCGCAGTTTGACATCTGATCCTTGTAGTAGGGCTCCTAGGCTACAAGAAACCTGATGTTGCCGGGCTGAAAAGTGGTGCCGTTCCCCCCACCACCCCCTTGAAAATCCCCTATAAAATGTTCATACACTCTAAAAAAAATTTGGTTGGCCCTATCAATATTTTGATAGTCGTAATCAAGCATCTTGATTCCATACGAGCCTAACAAGGACTTCGACATTTCAAATAAGGTAATTCTGATTGATCTTACTATTGCTATGTAACTGAGCCAACTAAGATCTTGTTCAATATATACATGAAAAAGAATTATGGTAACTAATTGACCCTAGTAAGATCAACTAAGCTTGATATTTATTGAATCAACCTACGTTACATAATTATGTCAACAAGTTAATAATAGATGCAAGGTATACAATTGTTAGGATTAATCAATACCTACTTTATTAGTTCAATCACAGATACACTTATTGTTTTAAGTAATCAGCTTTCATTGATTTATATAAGATCGTAATTGTTGTAATTAACTTAACGTCAACTAAGAAGAAACTGCTCTTAGTTGGTCTTCATTTTTTAGAGTGTAGTCTTGAAAGATTCTAATGGTTTTAATTTATTTTTAATAACTTATTCGTGTTAAAATAAGCTGCTATAACATATACCGTAATATATAGAATAGTTTGACGGAGCTGTTTTTGACGGCCGAGTCTTACCGAGGTCGTCAAGTAATAAGTTTTAGGAGCAGTTCAGTTAAAGATGGACTAGTAAAATAATTTGCACACTACAGGGAAGTTAAATCTATTTAGTTTTTATTGAATATACAGGTAACAAAATTATGATAAGGACCATACAGATTAACCTTTTTGTAACTTTTTCAAATAATTTCTTCTGTTCTAATACTGTTTATAGGACGTTATTGTAATATAATAAAAAAATCAAAAATAGGTGGAGCGCTCCTTTTTTACTGATAATATTATAAACACAATTTATGAGAGAAATCTCACTACTTATGAAGTGGTACTAATATTATTACCACTGTTAATTGTCACGATAATTTTAATGCTAAAACTCACTTTAAGTACCTAAGTAATTATGTAATTTTTTTTTTGTATTTAATCAAGATTATATTTTGGATTACTGAGCTGTTTGTAGAAATAAATAAACTTTACAGAAATAGTGAAACGTCCATAATTATTAATAAAACTTCATTTTTTCCCCCAGTACAGAACTGTTTTTTAATTCCTGGTGATGATTTTTCTCTCAGTGCGGCTGCATGTTTGAGCCCTTTGGGGTGGAGACGCTTGGGCTGTGAGGTCAAGGCGCGCACAGCGTTTATAAAGAGTTGGCCAGGCGCCTAATAGACGCAACGGGTGTCCGGAAGGCTGGAGCTTACCTCGCCCAACGCATTGGCGTTGCCGTTCAGCTCGGTAACGCCGCCAGCCTTCTGGGCACCCTACCGGAGGGCACAGACCTGGGGCCAATTTTCAATATAGGTTTAACTTCCCTGTAGTGTGAAAATTATTTTACTAGTCCATTGTTGAACTGCTACTAAAACTTATTACTTGACGACCTCGCATAGCCTCGGCCGTCAAAAACAGCCCCGTCAAACTATTATATATATCACGGTATACGTTATAGCAGCTTATTTAAAAAAAAAGTTATTAAAAATAAAATAAAACCATTAGAATCGCTCAAGACTATGAACATTTTATAGGGGATTTTCAAGGGGGTGGTGGGGGGAACGGCACCACTTTTCAGCCCGGCAACATCAGGTTTCTTGTAGCCTAGGAGCCCTACTACAAGGATCAGAAGTCAAACTGCGGTCTAACAATTATGCATACGACAATCTTCTAGAGATCCTGATCTACTAGCTGTTATAATCCACCAATCATGTTCAACCATGTTTTTTTTATTGGTGGATTTTGACAGCAGCTGTCAAAAAGACCTCTCGTCACGGTGCTGCCATCTAGTGGAAATATCGATCGCGGAAACCCTCATTCGATAAACTTTATGTTGTCCTTATCTATTCCGAATCACGAGCTCTTTCGATCTAAATAGGAGTTAAAATCTCCCAAGATTTCTATAACTAATAAATAAAATACTTAAATAAATATTTGGGGACAATCTTATCCAGCCGGCGTATTATGGATAGCTTTATCCTTTTCCACGTGATAAAATAACTGTCACTTTTTAACACCGTGGGATAGAAAGTGACGGACACCGTTTTATCACGCTGTCACGTAGACAAGAACGACCATCATATCCGTACAGATTAGGGAATGCTCCCGGTACTGAGTTTGTATGGCGAGAACCGGGAATTCCCGGTTCCGGTACTGTATTTGTATAGAAAACCAGTACCGGGAGCACTCCCTAGTACAGATCGACCTAGCCCCAAACTATTTAAGCAACGTATATACGTATTTATCTAAATACATCTTATAAAGGTACATATATAAAACTCCCATGACTCAGGAACAAATGTCTGTGTTCACCACACAAATAAATGCCCTTACTGGGATTCGAACCCGGGACCATCGGCTTCATAGGTAGGGTCACCCACTAGACCGGGTTGTCTTTCATTCTGATTTCATTTTTCAAAGACTTTGTATGGCGATCAAAGGGTTTATTTAGGGTAGATATATTATAATGAAATGTTTAATAGGTACATATTAGCTAGTAAGTGAAATATTGTGTGCCCTAACAGGGTGTCATGAATTGGCCAACTTAACTGTAAGATCCTATTATGTAATTTATGTTCATGACTGTAGACTTTGGCGTCAATTGCTTTTGGATTTTGAATGCAGGATGCTTGATGACTGATGGATGATTGAATAACGTATACAGATGAACTTTTAAATAGTTTTTAATGCAAAATCTTCAATACATGCAAATTTTAGTACAGGGGCTTATTAATTACACCATTTTGACACTGATTTTGAGTTCTAAAAAAGGGCGTAAGTATATGTGCGCTCGTCAACAGCGAACGGCGAAGAGTGAAATGCAAATTAGATGCGGCTGCCCTCCCCGCGCGGTGCACTCCCCTCGGATCTCCGTGAGATTAGGGTTCCTTAACAATGACTATGCAATAAATGAAATATGAAATATAGGTATTACATGTAGGTACTGCACATAAATGTTACGGTAAGCCCGTAGCGCCAGTGTTTGACAGGCTGTCTGTCCCTCATCAACGTGTAAATTTAATCTTAATCTGAAAAAAATCGGTACTACAAAGCAAACAAAACAATATAAATATGTAGGTATTTGCTTTTAACATATTGCATACGGCCCACGATGGTAAGCGGTTACCGTGGCCAGCCGGCGTATTATGGATAGTTTTATCCATCTTTATCCACGTGATAAAATAACTGTCACTTTTTAACACCGTGGAATAGAAAGTGACGGAGACCGTTTTATCACGCTGTCATGTAGACAAGAATGACCATCATATCCGTACAGATGTCAAATGTTAGGGCAAAATAGTGCTTAATAAGCTACATTTAAGTGTCCAAAGTTAGTCTTGTAATATTTTATACCTTTGTTATTTTTACATTAAACCTAATGACTGTGAGCTACTCGTACCAGTCGTACCTAAGTTGTTCTCATCTGCAAAGAGTAACCCCTACCATGGGCGTATGCAGCATTTTTTAAGGGGTGGGGCAGAAGTAGGGGAGACTGGGTACGTAGTAACAGGGTACGGTTGAAACAGAAATTTTTAGCTAATGGTCAGAGACCAGGGTGGGTCAACTGCCCCACCTTGCCCCACCGTGGGTAGTGGGTACGCCTATGACCCCTACGCTAAAAGTTTATTAAGTTTAAGTTTAGCCTTAAATTTTTCGACGAAAACCGAGCGACCACAACCGTCCCTACTGTATTTTAAACCATGTCCGTATTCTAATATTAACTTTACGAATGCAACGAGCTCCATTTTACTACGCCCATAAAGACACTGACCTAAATAAATCTAATCCGGCTATACTACGTTTATAGTACGGGTACGTAAATGCGAATTTGATGTACCAATAAAACATGGTTTTGTGTAAGACGTTGAGTTTAAAAAAAATCTGCCAACTGCGAGATGGACTCGCACACGAAGGGTTCCGTACCATTATCTATAAAAACGGTCACCCATCCAAGTACTGACCCCGCCCGACGTTGCTTAACTTCGGTCAAAAATCACGTCTTTGTATGGGAGCCCCACGTAAATCTTTATTTTATTCTGTTTTTAGTATTTTTTGTTATAGCGGCAACAGAAATACATCATCTGTGAAAATTTCTGTTGTTTAGCTATCATAGATCACGAGATACAGCCTGGTGACAGACGGACGGACGAACGGACAGCGGAGTCTTAGTAATAGGGTCCCGTTTTACCCTTTGGGGACGGAACACCAATAAACGAATGAATCAGCAGACGTATTATCTATGGATCGTTTTAACCACATTTATCTACGTGATAAAATAACTGTCATCTTTTAACTCCGCGGGATAGAAAGTGACGGACACCGTTTTATCACGCTATCACGTAGTTATATTATTATTATATTATGATATTTTGTCACGTGGATAATGCTATCCATAAAATAGGCCTGCTGGTTGCGCTTTATTCTTTAAGCGAAATATATATTATATTAATCATCACTTTGACGTGAAATATACCGACCTAGATAACCAAGTAACTACACATGAAATAGCCAGAAATAAAGTATTCATACAGATAAGTAGTAATGCAGGTCGCGACCTTACTAGCATTAAGCTATTTCTGTAGCTTTGATCTTGCCTTGTGCTTGCGTATGACCTATTTTACTGAATCGTTAAATTAAATCATATATATTTATTATTATAAATCTGTCGAGACCCACGTGTCTGTAATATTGACTTATTGGATACATACTAGAAATTTATTTAAATTTTATTGCACAATAAAAAATAAGTACAAATGGCGGACTATCGTCACCTGAGTTTACGGTAGGACGGTAGCTTAAGGCTATAATACCGGGTATGGCCTATAATATGAGCAAAAAAATTAACTGTAGGCTGTACTACTCCTCATACAGATCAACATTTGTTCAGCGACTTTTGAAAATCACTTGTGGTTTGATTTTTAATACACTTTAAAGTTTATTCTAAGACGCAATGTATTGCGAAATTTGTTATGCTTAAGGCGTGACAAGCAACGTCAAATCACAATGATATGGCGTGGCGATGGCGTCCATTAAAGATGTCCATTAATATTTATTTTGTATGAAAAATAGGGAGTCTAAATACTTCATAATTTTTAAAAGTTGTTGAACAAAAGTTTCACCATTTGAAGAGTACAATCTATGTTTTAATTATTTGCTCATGTTACAGGCCACACCCGGTATAATTTAAAATTGTGTATTTTGACGTAGCTTAAACGTGCAACACCCAATTAAAACCGAATTTTAAAAACGTTATAACCTATAGCACGTTTTTAAAATTAGATTAAGCGAAGGGACTTTTTTTGGGCCATTTGGGTTTTATCACAACTGGCTTAATTAGGGCCCGGTTGATACGAAAAGGGCAGGATTATTTTAACAATTAACGGAATTAACGGATTTCCTCGCGAGTTAAATTTGGGATCTCTTTGTACTTATCTACTTTATTTAAACGTTTCAGCTGCCAAGTTAATGTTACGTTTTAAGGACTCGCGGCCCTATTCTAACTTTAACACTAGAGATCATCTAGAGATGAATAAGATACGATATCGAGAAGATATAGTCATTCGTAAGTTAGATATGTCAAATTTGATGTTTCCGCGATTCTGGAGGTCCTCTTGAACGATTTCGACGACAAGTTATGACTTAGATATCCGAGTCACATCTAGTCGATATCTAATGTAAATCTAGTTGATCTCTATATCGTCTCTAGATCTTGTGATTATCTCGTTTCCCGAATACGCGTTAGAGATAGAACAGGCGGCCTAGCCAAGGTGACAAGTTTTTCACGGAAACTTACGAACGTGTCTTACTATTTCATTCAGCCTCGGTAAAAAGTACTGACGTTGACTGAACTAGCATGACAAATACGAACGTTTCCGAGGAAATACGATGGAAAACAATTATGCACAACATCTGTATGTTTGTGAATTTAATTCCAAAGAAGTAAAGTTAATATAATTAATACATAAACTGTAGACTGTGATGGCTGCGCTCACAGTCTAGTTAATCCGTACTTTCAGACGGAGACTGGAGTAGTGTGACATTCAGACAGACTAATTAGATAACTAAACTAATTCCGCGCTAATAGCATCATTCCGAACTAGCGTCGCAGATTAATAACGCTAGCAGAGACACACCACTCTTAAACAATATTCTACTTGAATTTATAATTCTACTTTCAATTAGTTTTAACCAAGCATATAAGCCAGCAAATGATACAATTTTTTTTTCTAATAAGCTTCGGTAGCTTAGTTTGTGAAGAGCGATTGGACCGGTGTTCTAAAGCAAGTTGCAAGTGCGCTACCAGCCTTTACGGCTCGACCACGACATCGAGCGACTTGCGACGGCGGCAGCTATAACCATAGGTTGGAGCGTGACACAGCGATCAGACCTTTCGCTCCAACCTATGGTTTTCGCTGCCGCCGTCTCAAGTCGCTCGATTTCATGGCCGAGCCGATAAGATGGAAGTAGGCTCTTTCCTTAAATGTTTCAAGGTTGTATCGGTCCAAAAATACCGCGGGCGACAGTTCATTCGCACGCGAGAAACGCACAGTTGAGGTCTGCCAGCCACCTAAGTGGTGATGATGGACATGTTGTCGCGTAGAGCAATGGCGGAAAGAAGCGACCAGGATTAATCCGAACAATTCCTCCGTTATACATGAGATAGAAAACGAGGTTACATCTGCGTAGCAGCGCTAAAGAGTTATAGTAACGTTCCATTTCTGACCGTAGCTGCACTACGGTACAGCTGGTACGGTACGGTGCTGGTACTGAACGCGTCGGTGTTATTGTCAATTTCCATAGTAAAATGAATGCTAGTGCTGCTGTCATTGGAAATGGAATAGTAGTAGTGCAGCTATCGTCACCTTTATCAGGGCGCCGCACAGTGTTTCGTCTAGAACAAGCTAGGTGGACAAAATTATTTTTTTATGTTTTTGGGTAGTATTATGGTTAATATTATTCAATTAAATATAATTTATTAAATTTTCTAAAATACCATGAAAAAAAGTAAAAAAATTAAAATAAAATATATATTTAAATTAATTATATATATTTTTACAAATAATTGATTAACCCAATAATAAACAAAATTTTACAGTTCATTAGATACATTATTTTTTAAATTATTTACTTAAAAATATACAAAAAATTCAAAAAATATATAAAAAATTAATTATAACTTAACTTATTATTAATAATAAATTATTTTAAATCTGTTAATGATTAATAATGTAACCTAATAATCTGTTCTAACTCATGTATTATATCAGAATAATAATTGTTTTCCTTGTTTTGCGTAAGTTTTTTGAAGTTCTTCTGAAGGATATAACACGCATGTACCTATTGCATTGGGCAAATAATGATATAATGGATATTTATGATGATCAGCCTTCATTGACCACTTTTTAAGGTCAGCTTGTAAGTTTGTATATTTCGATTTTGACTCAATATAATATGCTAATGCCTCATTAACACTTAGCTGCCTAGAATTCATTGAAGTTCCTACTGTTGTCGTAAGAACAAGACTACGTTGGCTTTTCTCTAATATTTTTTTAACATTTTTGCCGTGTTTTATTTCCTGCCGATCACGAATCAATCGGGATTTAAGCAGCAGTTAAAACACTACGTAATTGTACCAGATCTTTAATTCAGCGTTTTTTCGTTGTGAAAGAGGAAATTTTGAAGTTTAATTTGGGTCTTCCTGCAGGATTAACATTTTCAGACGACGTTGATGTACTTGATCTAGTTGTGCATACTCGTAATTCTATATTTTGGCCATCCAGACCCCTTTTAAACTTTTCCACAAATTGCTTCTTTAATCTTAACGCACTATTCCACTTGGTATTGAGTTTTGATGAATAACTGGTTTAAATAATTTTCAACCGTCTCTCAGACTCTTTCGTGATATCTCGTAACTCATATTTTACCAATATAAACTGATAAAAGTGATAAAGGTGGGAATTTCCGTCTTTTTTCCCCTTATTTGTATATTCTTCAAAAACCCCTTCCTTGAAATAGAGAAAACGTGTTCTGCAAAAAAAAAGAAAAAAAAATGTTGTGAAAATTTGTGAAAAATGAAATTTACACCATCATAAAGAAGGATAATGGAAGTACATTATATGTAAAATCTAGACTGTTGTCAAGTGTTGTCAAGTGTTTGCCAGTCTATCAAAGTTCGAAAACTAAGAAAAAATTCAACATTTTTAAAGTACATTTTTAATGATACATATATTGCACTATTACGAGAGATATGAATATGTTTAAATGAAAAATATAAAGTGCTTACCTTCAGCTATAAGATTCATTACTACAACTTTCCACAATATAATGTTTTACTTGAAAGAGATGTTGTTGAACGCATCACAGAATTGCAACTGATTTAATAGTGCGATTGCACTTTCCTCGTTAGCTGACTTCGGCGCCCTATAACTCATAAAATTAGAAAGTTAGGCATGATCTATTCATGGGTTTGGGGGTTTAAGAATGTTATTTATCTAATCCAATTACCCATTAGTGGAAATTTGATAATGAATTTTGTCCACCTAGCTTGTTCTAGACGGAACACTGTGCGCCGATCTGAAATATGTTGGCAGCCGAAATTTCTAGACGCTCTCCGTAGAATGCGGTCCAGCGGAAGACGCTGGTACTGAGGTACCCCTGTGCTCAGACACATAATAAATAATAGTAATAGGTAAAGATTCACTCTCTAACAAAATGTGTCTATTACGACAGACATAACCGCTAGGTGGCGCAAGCGCGAGAAGGCGACCGTTCCGTAGCGGTGCGCGGCAACTACTATGGCTAGACACCAAAATTAGTGTGGGCCGGATGTACTTGTAAGCGACGAGATCGCGGAGCGAGCTACGCCTGACTCAGATGAGTACAGTATCTAAGGCATAATGTAATCTGTGCTACGTCTGCGGTTTTGCCCGTCTGACTTGTTTACAGGAGCTGTTTGACTTTTACTTACCTGTGCTGCAAATAGTTCAAATTGTCCAAATTGCGCTGCTGTCCAACTGTCACATACTTGGTTCAGTTGTTTTGGTGGTTGTAGCTTTAGACGGCATTTTATGCTTTAAATATAACTCTTTGCTGCAAACAAGAAGTGGTATTTAAAAAATCTATAGCATAATTTAGTAGTGGTTTTCCAAAATTTTATATACACCAAATTTTATCGAACTCTAACAAATAAAATACAAGAATTAAAAATCGGCCTAACAATAAGCTAAAATATCAGTACTTTTGACTGGTTATTAAAAAGTTAATGTACTGTACGATTCCATAAACTTCCTAACCTTGTCCTAAAAACCCTCTGAATCCTTAACCTAATTTAAAATTTCCATTCATTCCTCTCTTTATAATGCAATTCGTACAAGCCATCTTCATTACTCTCCTTGCCCCTCGAGTGTATTACACAGCTACATCTAATGTAATGTTCTGTCCATTTTGCATGTGACCCTTTGTAGGGATGACCCGCACTGAGATATTATCTTATACCTTCACTTTTAATGCGACAAAGTCGTAAAAGCCTTGGAATTATAATATACTTACGACTTTGTAAGTTTAAAGGTAGTTATCTTGTACCTTCTCTAGTAATAAAAGACATAAAAGTGTCATTTTAAAATATTGTGCGACGCTGGCGGTTTTTTGGGGTTTTCTTTGTGCGTGATATACTTTGAACGTATGTTGGGTGCGGTTTAAGGCTTTTTGTTGGATTAATTTATTGTTATTACGTTTAGTAGGTCTCTATCTCTATAGATGTTAGATTACTATTTTCAGGCATATTTCAGTAGGTATAAATTTTCAGTCGTCATCTTCCTCGCGTTGTCCCGGCATTTTGCCACGGCTCATGGGAGCCTGGGGTCCGTTTAGCAACGAATCCCAAGAATTGACAACAATTGAAACCGGACAAGTGCGATGCGAGTCGGACTATCCACCGAGGGTTACGTACTTTTTAGTATTTGTTGTGATAGCGGCAACAGAAATACATCATCTGTGAAAATTTCAACTACTTGTTAATTGCTATCACAGTTCACGAGATACAGCCTGGTGACAGACAGACAGACGGCCGAACAGACGGTGGAGTCTTTACCTTTTTTACCCTTTGGGTACAAACCCAATTTTTTTTGTTATTGTCCTATAATATTTATTAATTTACTTGTTTATATAATTTTATTCCTACATCACTCATTCCATTATCCTCTTAAAATGCAAACCTACACATATGGGAGGCACAAAACAAAGAGGGTGAAACCTCCGAGTCATGCCAGACCAATATCTTGGAGTTATATTTAAAATTAATTTTTAATCCTGTCGGGTAAAGCGTACGTCCGAAGTGATTTGCGTTGGGGTCGGATTTTAATAAATATATTTTGAATGTTTAGGACGTATAGGTTGCAGAAAAGTAATAAGGGATTGTTTTGAGGTACCTGTAATGTAATATTAGTGCTTGTATTATTCATATTTCTTTTATTTATTTTTCTTCTTAGGCTAGGTCATTTATAACATGAATATAAAAGTAAAATACAAAAACACATAAAAAACAACAAAAAATAAGTATAAACACATTATAAAAAACCTAACCTAGAGTGCCGCCAGCAGCGGGGCAGGGCCCAAACTGCCAGTGGTCAGGGCCGCAGAGAGAGGAACCGGCAGACTTTCCGCGCCGTGTCCAAGATCACCGTCTTCTGCATCTGACCCTTGATCCAAACACCTAGCGAGAGTCTCTCAAGATGTCGGTCGAGACTCTTCGCTATTAGACCGTTCATTCATATTATTATTATCTTATTTATTTTACATTGTCTGCAAGTTAGTCCTAAGATTGTGGATATTATTATAAAAATTGTATTCTCAAGTAAGCGAATTTTGTAATTTTTTTTTAGAATAAAGTTCATAAACATTATGTAGTGCTTCATCTAATTTGAGTATTTTAGTGTTTAGGTTGAGTGAAATAGAGCAATTTTAGAAATTGATATTAAAATATGATTCACGTTAGATCGGTCCTAGTCCGGGCAGAGGCTTCCGATACTTCGTTTTCTATGACGAGTGATCGATGATCAAGTGATGTTTTCTAATGTATACTGAAATGTTGGACACCTCGGCCCTGACCTGGACCGTTCTAGCGTGAGTAATACTTTATATAAATCAATGAAACATTTTGTCAACTCTCAACTGTTTCAAGCGAAAGTGAACCATAATTGGATAAAGGTACCTTACAATAATGTTCGTGTTCGTGGTGGTATTTCCTTTGCGCTACGACATGGGATTCTTCAAGAAGCGGGTATTTAGGATTCTCAAGGGTCGGCAACGCTTACGTGGCTCCTGTGGTGTTGCTTATGTCCATGGGAGACGATGACCGCTTCCCATCAGGCGGCTCGTCTGCTCGTTTGCTGACTATTACATAAAAAAAAACATACATGTACAAAAAAATGCATTTATTGAACGGAACTCAAGTATATGTATCATGTTATTTGTAACCATCACATAATCGAAAATCTAAATCAATCATGCAATTTGGCATTAAGTCCGCCATTTGTACATTGTTGCATATATTTTTTGCAATAAAGATTAAATAAATAAAATCCTTAATTATTAAAACCAATCAAGCCACACAAAAACACCATTTGACCAGTCACCCTAAAAATCAATAAATTAAAAAAACGGCAACACGTCCCGTCAACATGGGAAATTTAATTCATTTCAAAGTTGCCAGCCTAATTCGTTTAGCCATTCGGCAAATTAAATAGATGGGTAATTTGGCAACCCCATTAGGGGACAGCCATGGCAGATTTATGAAAGCTGCGGTTCTTAAAGTTTAGTCAAGGTCAGAATATGGTTAGTTTAACAATTTACCACCAATAACTGACCCTCGCGCGGGCAGCTTTCTCGCGCAAAGATTGTCCATAGCAATCCAGCGCGGGAACGCTGCCTGCGTGATGGGCACCTTACCAAGGGCGCAAAATTTTGATAGGTATTTTTAATTTTTAGCTTAAGTTTTAGTTGTAGTTCATTTTAGTTTTGTATTAATTTTATAACACTTATTTTACAATAAATGAGTTTTCTACCACGTACTACAATTACAATTATACACAACGTATTACAATTACTAAGAGATGTATATGGTCTCTTAATGTCGAATTACATACAAAATACAGATAAAAAAAAACACACAAAAAAAATCTATAATATGTAGAGGTGTAAATGTCTCTAGGTGTCAGAACTATAAGATTATATAGTTTATCAAGTTATCCTTAGAGATGTATAGGGTCTCCAAGAGTCAATATCCTGTATAATTAATACATTCATTAAGAGAAAAGAAACATACGAGAACAGAATGAGGCGTCTCACTGTAATTAATTAATAAAAATTAAGTTACTAAGTATAATAGCTCGTGTTAGCTTAAACAGACCAGTCTCCACAAACAGCACCCGTTCACGAGTATGACGCATATCTCAGCCATCGCCTCCCTCAACCTTCATTCGGGAAAGTGGCGACCCGATCAACGACGCCACCGTAAGCAAAGACTTTTAAGCGAGCATGACATGTGTAGCTGTAAGACACGGCATTTAGTGCTCATATGTTACATAAAAAGACAGTATAGCTTCAGTATTAGGGAACAAATGAACATACATACATACCCACATACATACCGGTCAAAATCATGACCCTTCCTTTTGCGTTGCCGTAGTCGGGTAAAAACTATGCATTATCATGTATTGAGGATTGTTAGATATACGTGTATATAGTCGCTATCAGACATAAGGAGGCGGGTTCAGATATTTGTGAGCACCTCGGCCGCTCCGATATATCTGATGGGGACAGTACACTGCTTTGAATAAATTATGATCCTTTGCTGAATCTCTTCTTGGGACATCGTTTCATTGCTGGTGATAATCTTCTGGCATTCATAAGTGCAATAAAATGTGCATAAAAAACATTGAATTATCAATTCGCTCTGCAGCACATTTTAAGAAATGGTATGCGCTGTGCGCTGATCACGGCGGCCCCCGTGGGCACCTGCAATACCAGAGGGATTTGGCTTTTAAATTAGAAGTCTCAATATGTAGAAGGGAGTACGCACTTTTCTTGAAGGTTTGGAGGTTGTATCGGTCCGGAAATGTCACAGGCGACAGTTCATTTCCTGACCGATTGGCAAAATAATTGTGTGAAAATCACGGATGGATCATATTTGACGCGTGAGACTGAATTCATAGCTATTCACAGCTAAATAATCGTGATTATTTAAATTTAACGAAATATTTTGAAAAAGGGGGCCGTTACGTACTGTATTGTGGATGTAAGTACCTTTTGAATACATCATACTAGTTTTTATGTTGTTGGATTCGTCATTCTATGCGTCCAAAGTTAAAACGGCCGTTTTTGTTTTGAGTTCCTAGATCGACAAAACCAGCAACATACAAACTAAAGTTGGTCAAGCAGATCTTGTCAGTAGAAAAAGGCGGCAAATTTAAAAAATGTAGGCGCAAAGGAATATCGTCTCATAGAAAATTTGAATTTCGCGCCTTTTTCTACTGACAAGATTTGCTTGACCAGCTATAGTTTGATGTATTCAAAAGGTACTTAAATACACAATACAGTACGTAGCGGCCCCCTTTTTTCAATATATTTCGTTAAATTTAAATAATCACGATTATTTAGCTGTGGCGCTAGTGTGCACGTTGAAGGGCTCTTAAAGTTTTAGCACCGCAGTAAACCTATAGGGCATGTTTGACGCTTTAGCCTAATGTTATAATTTCTGTAATCCATTTATATGGGAAACTGAAAGTTCCCGGCGTTATTTAATGGATAGGCGCTTGTAGACCACTCCCCGTAGATTTCCTATTATAAAACATGTACGAAGAATCGCGCTGCATAATACCGGGTGTGGCCTGTAATATGGGCAAAAAATTAAACTGTAGGCTGTACTCCTCATACTGACCAACATTTGTTCAGCGACTTTTAAAAATAACTTGTGGTTTGATTTTTAATACACTCTAAAGTTTATTTTAAGACGCAATGTATTGACAAGCAACGTCAATCACAATGATATGGCGTGGCGATGGCGTCCATTGATGATAATATTTATTATGTATGAAAAATAGAGAGTCAAAATACTTCATAATTTTTAAAAGTTGTGGAACAAAAGTGTCACCGTTTGAGGAGTATAATCCATGTTTAAATTATTTGCTCATGTTACAGGCCACACCCGGTATACGGTCAGCAACTAAAATAGCGGACCAGAGAATGCGTAAGTACCATTATCTATAATAATATATAATATACGAGTATGTGATAATATAATAAATTTCTTTATTTCAATAACACAACAACTAAGATAACAACAAGTTAAAGTTACATTTAAGGTAGGGAGGTACATACATCAGTCTGATTTAAATACCTACGTAAAGATTAATTTAGTTGCAAAGTTATACATTATCCTATTATGAGAAGAATAAGTCCTTTACTCCCCGTACTAGTTAAAACTGTATCACGGTGAAGTAAGATTCGTCACCCGCAAGATTCGTCTTTCCACCATTCTCTATTACCTACTTATTTCTGTATCTTTAGGTATTTAAAAAAGAGTAAACAAAATCTGAAACAACTGGCTTAAGGAGCCATTTGAGGGTAGATGAAAACATTACATGATCAAATAATGTAGGTTAAAATGAGGTCGTTACGTGACTGATCTAGGCGCTTTCGTATTTGGTTGGTTAAGCAATAAATGTTATTTTATAACTACCTGAAAGTGTACAAATTGTTTGTTTACTTTTATTTAAATACCTAAAGATACAGACTTAAGTGCTTAACAAAAATATACAAAATATCTCTGTATATATGTGGAACAATCAGATCGTGACAAATATATTTGACTGCGAACTACAGATATCTGGCATACAATTGTTAGTACACCTAACCAATAGCTGTAAATAATTCGCCAATTTCATCAATGTAAGTCTTGTTTATTAGGCTATTTAGGAAATGCTTTATCTAGTGGTAAGCCATCTCGTGACCGTCCCAGACGAAAGTTCATAGGTGCGAGTTAATTTGAATCGGTGCTTGTTAAGTGAAAAGTTTGGGCGATTCCGGGAAATTGGTGCGCTTGGCTTGGCAGAGGACCCCGGGCTTTGTGTGCCCAGTGTCGTGTCTCAATGGGGTCTTATTAAAGGTCAGCTAGAATTAGTGACCTTGGTAACTATTTAGATGACCCTAAAATCGGTACCTAGTTGCTTAAAGGAGCACAGTATGAATTTATAAGTTTCAAGACGTATTATAACTGTTGTTGAACACAAAATATTACTTAATTCATTAGTGGTGCCTCTCTTTTTTAACTGAAAGTTGCATTTTATTTTGTTTTTAAAAATAACAATTGTAAAATTATCACGCTTTCTTTCAAACAGCAATAAATGACCATCCCACTTCACTAAATTAATCATACAAACCGCACTAATTACCACAGCTCATGAGCTCACGACAAAAATGGCGGCGGGCAATAACTCACCGTGATTGGTCGGCGCGGCGGCCTGCGGTTGGTCGAGACTCCACGATTGATGGCGTCATAGCTCAGCCCGCCAATCCGCGCTGACTGATTCGACTTGTAGTTTAGTTCGCAGTTCAAATTTGTAACGGTTGTTTGTCAATTATTTTGTACGTCCGGAAGTAGTTTTGTCAGTTAGTAGTTTGTTGTTTGTTATCCACTGACTGTGTTTGTTTAATGATTGTTTGTGGGCATTTACAGAAAAAAGTGAACAATTAAAAAGCTTATTCTGATATACAAGTGCAGTGATATACACGCATCAGCTTTCAGCTGCTAGTGTATTAAACAATATATATAATATAATATAAAAGAAATTACGGCCTCATCGCCTATAGTCGGTTAGTGACCCTGCCTACGAAGGAGGAGGTCCCGGGTTCGAATCCCGGTAAGGGCATTTATTTGTGTGTTTATCACAAATATTTGTTCCTGAGTTATAGATGTTTTCTATGTATATAAGTATTTATATATATGTTATTTATTTATTTAAAACAAATAAGTGACGTCACGTAGTTCCCAAACACTCTGAACAACCGAGAAGAGGAGTTCTACGTACAAAATTTATTCTCTAAAAAACTGAGACACCACCGCTAACACTATCTATTTGGCGTTCCAGTTGACTACAAATTGATGACGTCATCGCTCTCTCTACCAATCAGCGCTAATTCTGATGAATTGCCGTTACCCGTTCAAACAGTCATGGCCGGCTGAATTTTGAATTTCGAATTATATATTTATTTGGCGGCCATATTGTCAATTTGTTGGCGCTGTACGGCAGTGTAGGGTTTAATTAAAAATATGATGCGTAGTTGGAGTGTACCGTAATTTGTTCAGTTGCGGATAAGGATATTATATTTATTTACATTTGGCAGTTTGATGGAATATTGAAATAAAGGATATTGGCCTTGTTTTAATATAATCGCTATAAAGAGGTTAAAATTAAAAAGCACTTTCTTCTATCCCTGGAAAGATGGAAATATTTTTAACTACTTCGAACCACGCGGAAGAAATTAAGGGAAGCCTTTTTATACAAACATATTTGATATTGGTGCCGTGACCACGCTTTTGACCAATATTTTTTTTTAATGAAATGACGTTGGTAGCAAACAAGGATATGGCCTGACTGATGGTTAGTAGGCACCGTATCCTATGGATACCTGCAACTATAGCATTGCTGACTTGCTCATTTTTAAAGAACCACTATACCGTATATCTATAAAATAAATACCAATACGACATATAAACACGCCCAGTCGCCCATATATGTGCCATTTTCAACCACAAAAAGGGTACTTATTGTCGGTTGTCAATAAGCCGCTATCTCCATATAGCTTCAATTTGAAATCAACCTTATTGACAACCGACAAGCTATGTGACATTTTTACCTTTTGGTTAAAAATGTCACATATTATGCATTCGTTACCAATTAACAATCACCACTTAAACATAACGAGCCGCTGTAACCTAATAACAGCCGACGCAGTAATAAAATACTGAAGTAATAAAGAAAAACAACCATTCGTCTAGACAGCTAACTAGATTCATCCATTTTCCGGTCTTTTTCATCCACTAAAATGTTCACTATACTATAAAATTATTTTACTGTCCTTTGACATAGCTAAATTAATACGTATTTTAACTCATGGATTTATTTTTCATTAATAGTGAATGGATACAAATAATAAGACTAAACTAAGCCATACATAACATAACTAGGTAGGTACCTAATATTTCCCGCTGTGCATACTATAATACTTTTTGTATGTTAGGAATATAATTTGTTTTAATTCCTTTAAAATTTTGCAAGTTAGGCAACCAGGGTTCCACTATGAAGTATTTTTTTTATTACACTCTAAAATCAGGCCAAGTGCGTTGAAAACAATTAAATAATGAATTGTCGTCTGTTTACCAAAAATTTTCAAAAAGTATTATTGTTTTAAACTGCTGGAGTAGAAGAAGTGTAGGAAAGAATTTGAAAATTTGTAATCAACATTTTCGTGCTCCGGATGAGTTTTCAGTAGCCTGAAATATCATTACAGGCTGTTTTTGAGAGAGCTCTGACACGTACTAGAATATCAAGTTTTCACTCTAATTGCCATTGTTTTCAGGAGCATTGATTTGAAGCCTTAGAAACAGGGATAAAATCCAATACAACTCAGAAAATACTGTTATAAAAATTGCTATAGGGCACCGTTTAAATAAATAAATAAAATAAATAAATAATCGAATTGTGACATTTCTTTGGCAATAGTTTGTTCGTCTTTTCTTATAGTTTACTT
Organism: Cydia fagiglandana; assembly: GCF_963556715.1. Classification (NCBI taxonomy): domain Eukaryota; kingdom Metazoa; phylum Arthropoda; class Insecta; order Lepidoptera; family Tortricidae; genus Cydia; species Cydia fagiglandana. The sequence continues at coordinate 6,138,969 of NC_085953.1, read as the reverse complement.
CAAGTTTTTGAACTGATTAGACTACTAATATAAAATCATCACAAATAAAAACCAAATTAAAAAACTGCAAGCCTAGTAAATGTTTAATGCTCGGCTTAATGCGAGTTTATTTAAAATTAAATTTATTTTTTACTTTCAAAAATGAAACTTCGTGCTAACACTATTTGTTTGAGAAGAGTTAAAATACTGGAGGCTCCAATTTTTTTTACAAAGAGGTATGAAAAAATAATACAGCTAAGTGGCTTTAAACGAGTTAAGTTGAGATTTGAATGGTGAGTCTGCCAGATTATAAATACAAAAGAAGTAAATATGTATTTTTATTTTAAAATGCAATGAAACAAACGAAATACTACTTTATTTGTTTCATGAAAGGTTCAAATTAGAATGCAAGGAATATGTACATTTAGACTCACAAGCGCTACGTTTTAATGTGTACTTATGTGAAAAAAGTCTATATGTCGGCGGCCGATCGTAGATCAGGCATATCGTGAAATTCCTAGGCATATCGTGAAACGTGAAAATCTTTAACTCATGGTAACATTCCATTTCTAACCGCAGCTGCACTACCGGTACTGAACGCGTTGCTGTCATTGTCAATTTCCATAGTAAAATGAACAGTAGTGCAGCTGCCGTTGGAAATGGACTGTCACCTTCATTCTATGAGTCGACGGAGGCCCGCTACGCGGGGCTCCTATCTCGGCAGTTTGCCCTTCGGGCATCTGAAGCAACCTAACGAATATATCCTACCTATATATTGGTTTAATGTGACTATCGTCAAAACATTACTCAGGAACATTGCGATCTGCCTGATCTTACGATCGGCCGCCGACATATACATGTACTTTATTTCGTCTCTTCTTCCTCTCGTTATCCCTGCATTTTGCCACGGCTCATGGGAGCCTGGGGTCCGCTTGACAACTAATCCCAAGAATTTACGTAGGCACTCGTTTTTACGAAAGCGACTGCCATCTGCCTTTCCAACCCAGAGGGGAAACTAGGTCTTATTGGGACCGGAAGCAACTGGTAAATAATTATTAAATCAGAATCATTATCGTACATAAGTTCTGAAAATTATTGGAACGAGCCGGGATTTGAACCTGCGACCTCCAAATTTAAACTTTATTTCGTCTGTTAAAAATGCTTCTCTAGTGGTATTTCTGTCCACAATAGCTGTGACACTGGCCGTTTGCCAGACCCACAGACAAGACATCCTCCAGACTGAGTATAGTAGCGCTACCCCCTTTGCCACAAATATACGGTAGTTTTTACTCCATTTTCGAGTCAAAGTGTCTTTGTGTGACGTCCGTGTCTTTGAACGGACCAATCACGGCACGGGACTCGCTCACCTCGTCCCCCGCACCCCAGTATACTTGGCAGCATCGGTGTCATGAAATAATTGCTCTAAACTCCGTCTAGAGGATTCCTAGTCTATGGCCAGACCTATTCATTGGCACTAACTATGGATGCAAAAAACTTAATTCACTCTAATGCATTTAAACGGTTTAACTAATGTGTTTTATAGACTTGGGTGTTAATTTGCTGCTTGAAAGGGGTGAGTGTTACTTTGCTTGATTAATAGATTTAATTAAAACTGGTACCTAGTTTACTCTTCCATCTTTAGTGCTTTCTAGAGAGAACCTACTTTGAACGAAGTCCAGTTTCGGAGTGATTTGGAACATAAAGCCAAACTGGTCTCAAAAAAGCTTGGGGTGCTTAACAGAGCCAAACAGTACTTCACATCTTAGTCACCGGCTTTTGTTATATAAAGCGCAGGTTCGACCTCATATTATGGAGTACTGTTCTCATCTCTGGTCTGGCGCCCCACAATACCAGCTCCTTCCTCTTGACTCCATCCAACGGCGGGCAGTTCGTATTGTCGGCGATCCCGAACTTACTGACGGCTTAGAACTTCTTAGCCTTCGGAGAGACGTTGGCTCTCTTTGCATGTTCTACCGTCTGTACAACGGGGAATGCTCGGAAGAACTTTTTGATTTGGTGCCATCGTCTCGATTTTATCACCGCACCTCCCGCCAAAGGAGCAAAGTTCATCCCCACTTCTTAGATACATGGCACACCCAGAATAAGCAGGCATCTCGCCAGAACGTGCAGAATGTGGAATGACTTTCCTCCTGAGGTATTTCCTTTGCGCTACGACATGGGATTCTTCAAGAAGCGGGTATTTAGGGTTCTCAAGGGTCGGCAACGCTTAAGTGGCTCCTGTGGTGTTGCTTATGTCCATGGGCGACGATGACCGCTTCCCATCAGGCGGCTCGTCTGCTCGTTTGCTGACTATTACATTAAAAAAAAAAACTAGCTAGGATTTACTAGCATAGATTAGGGTGGTCCAACTTAGTATGGAGATAAAGAAGCGGCATATTTTAGATAGAGTGGATAGTTTCTATGTATCTTGGATAAATAAAAAAGGAACCTTATGGAAAAGCAATGTATGTACCTTATATATTTATTCATATATTTATCCTTTAATGCACAAAATTAAACTTACAGTGAACTTCCGCCCACTGATTAGGCCGCTGGACGGTATCGGCCTGTCAGTTAAATAGAACAAAATTTTGACAGTTCCGAACTACTGACAGGCCGATACCGTCCGGCGGACTGTTAATCAGTGGGCCCCTTTATGAGTGAGTGAGTGAGTGTCTACCGGTCAACCTGTCAGAACAAAATGTTGACAGTTCCGAACAACAGACAGGCCGATACCGTCCGGCGGACTGTTAATTAGTGGGCCCTGAGAGATTGCATATTTGATAAATGTAAATCAATTATCATAGATACATTTTCTATCCTTAAATGTGCCAGCAATTAGCTTAGCACCCCTGCATGAAAATAGCTAATAATTCTGCTGACTGTACATATGAAAAAAAAATAGTTTACGTCGGATAACGCAGTAAAAAAAGTTGTGTTTTCACAAAACATACAGTATATCTGCCAACCTTTTTTTTTAAATTAAAACATTAATCTTTGGGTTTCATCCCTGTTTCATAAACTCATTATAAAATGCGTAGCTCTTTTCTTTTTTTTATAACTAGACCTAGCTTTTAATTTATAAAGGTGCACGACATTATCACAGTAATAAATGAAGGTTTTAGAGATAAATCCTAGGCTGCGAGCTAAATCTCCGTTATCACTTCTATCTCCGCTCTAGGGCTTTCTGTATCTGAATAAGTGCCTATTTAAAGAAATATCTTAGCTTAATTAAATTTTTAAATTAATTCTTGGTCTTTCCAAAGTCCGCAAGGATGATAACAAGGTAAAGGATGACTAACGCTAGACCGGGCCGGGGGCGGGCCGGAGATTCCGGCGCGTCGTTTTGTATGGAAAGCATCACGTGATCACCATCAGCCGTCATAGAAAATGACATGTAGGACGCCTAAAAATAAGTGCATTCCCGTTGTCAGGGTGGTTTTGGGATTATACTGGGCAACTTTTATGGGACCAACCCCGAAACAGCTAAAAAAATGTATACTCCCTTAGAAAATGTACCAGCCTAACTGGTTCATTCATATTTACAGCCCATTTTTTAATTCGTGGTTTCGGGGTTGGTCCCATAGTAAAAGTTGTTCAGTATAATCTCAAAACCTCCCTTGTAACGGGAATGCACTTATGGCGGCACATGAATGCCGCCATTTTTAGCATCTGGCAACCCTAAGTAAGAATCAAGCGCTATATTCGTCAAGACGTACGCGACTGAATTGTACGTCTACCCACTTAATTATTTAGTCACACCGCTGGCACAGAAAACTTTGTAAAACAGTACGAATGGTTTTCACAGGTGTGCAAGGGCAGAGTTATTGAAACAGAGAGAAAGCAACCTCTTGCTAAAAAAAGATAAGTCATCTACTCGTAAGAGTAGATACCGGTCGAATTGTACGTCTTACCATTTTAATTATTTAGTCACACCGCTGGCACAGAAACCTTTGTAAAACAGTACGAAGGATTTCCAAGGCAAGGGCAGATTTCTTAAATGAAAACAATTTGCTTTTTTTTTCTAGTTTTTTGCTTGTAAGTAGTTCAAAAATGGTACGTCAGACGGAAATTTGCTCTAATCATAATAAAATTGACATCTGACAGTATGAAGGATTTCCAAGGACATTCAAGGGCAGACTTCTTAAATGAAACAGACAGAAAGCAACCCCTTGCTAAACAAAGATAAGGCATTTACTCGTAAGATTAGATACCAGCCGAATTGTACGTCTTACCATTTAATTATTTAGTTACACTGCTGGCACAGTAAATTTTGCATAACAGTACGTATCGTTTCCAGGGACGTGCAAAGGCAGAGTTCTTAAAATGAAACAGACAGACAGCAAAGGGTAAACACAGATAAGTCATCAAGATATGGCAAAGTGTTGAAACTGGGCAGGAAATTGAGAGGGAAATAAAAAGGACAGAATACATAATATAAAGAATGTAAGATGAAAGCGTACAGTTGCTATAGCAGATGGATGAAATGGTGGATGGACTGTGTGAGAGAGATAGCAGTTAAAATGTTACCCACTTAATTACTTAGTCACACGGCTGGTGCAGTAAACTTGGAAAAACAGTGCATAACGTTTCCAAAGACATCTAATTTTATAAGAAAATAAGGTACATAATTAATAAATTATACGTCTACCTACTAAAAATATATTAGGACTAGGACACCTCTAGCACGCCAAACTTAACGAAATAATCTACGAGGCTTAAGATGACACTCCATTTCCAACGACAGCTGCATTACTGTTCATTTTACTATGGAAATTGACAATGACAGCGACGCGTTTAGTACCGGTACAGTACTGTAGCTGCGGTTAGAAATGGAATGTTACCATTAAGTACAAGGACAAAAATGGACTAATCACACAAAGTTTAGGTAAGGTAAACATTCTGGTGCTCGACGCGCTCCCAGAACATGTCATCTTGAAACGTAAGTCATTGTCAATAGAGGTAACAGCAAGGTGTCATCTATTGGGCATTAGCATGTCGAGCACTAGTATGTTTACTTTACTCACATTTACAACTTTGTAAAGGAAAATTTGACTACGTAACATGATGAGTAGAGAGATTGTGAGATTTGTAAGAGACATCGACTATACCTAGTCCAGTTCTTTCTCTCCAAAAACTAACTAAAATACACGCAAAAATAAAATTTTAATAATATTTTTAAATATTAAAACAAACCATTGTGCGGGTACTGTCTACACGAGTACTGTGCCATGTTGCCTGCAATTACTTTCTCTAATTACATTTGGACACCTAGTGTATGCGGATGCAAATTACAGCTGTTGATTATGTTACAGTGAGGCTGTCGCGACTGGTGCGGGTTCGATTCCAGGGGGTGTATTATTCACTATGGACTTAAAGGTCAATTGTTCGGAGACCGCGACCATCACTTGACCATAGGCGACATATAAGCGACAGTTCGCGGCGAGACAGAGACAGGCGACAGAGACGCGAGAGGTCTCTGTATCCTCGCGAACTGTCGCTTATGTGTTGCCTATGGTCAAGTGATGGTCGCGGTCCCCGGTCGCGGTCTTCTGTCTCGGTCGCTTGTGTCTGTCGCGGCGCGAACCTCCACCTTTAGGGCCCCCCCACATCTGGCGTCTTTCGAGGGTCGGCGTCTACAATTCTATGGCCGCTGCTCGACGCAACGTCGGCGCAGCGTCGACGCAACTGCGCAGCGACGTCATTTTCCATAGCGCTGACCAGACGCCGACAGACGCCGACGCTCGAAAGACGCCAGATGCGGGGGGGGGGGGGCGTCTTAGAATCGGACTAAGAAAATACTTCAGCAGATTTGATAGCCCACGCAGTGCAAGTGTTATTTTAAACGTCAAACTTCTATGAAATTATGACGTATAAATACAAATCCAGATTTTTCTTGGTCTGACTCTACGTTATTATTTATTACGTGTCAACTGACGTCGCGATAAACTCAAAAACGACTGAACGGATTTTCATGCGGTTTCCACCTATCAATAGTGATTCTTGAGGAATGTTTAGGTGTATATTTTGTTAAGGTTTTGTGTAACCCGTGCGAAGCCGGGGCGGGTCGATAGTAAAGAATAATTTTTATTGTTTAAAGTTGTTTAAGAGGCCTAGTGTTAGGATTCTTCGCGTGTCCTAAATAACATTATTATTTATTCACAAATACACAGTAAATTTCAACTTGTAAAGAAGGTAATATGTCAAACAAAGTTGGACAGCGCAAACTGTTTTAGACACGTGTCAGAGTAAAAGTAGTGGAGCCAAAGACGAGTAAATAAAAAGACTACTATTCTAATATTATATAAACAATTTTATTTCTCTAAAATAGTGTGTCTCTATCTAGATGGCGAGGTTTCAAACTTATATACTTATGTGTATAAAAGTATATAACGCCACGGAAACATATGCTGCCATGCCGTCTAGTTCTTACGACAAATAAACTTTTAAAGGCTATCCCAAATTTCATCTAACTCGATTTAGCAGTCAAAGCGTGAAGACGTAACATACATACATACCTTACTTTCGCATTTATGACATCAGCATGCATACAAACATTATGCACCCTTATACTTACATACTTAACTTCTTTTTGGTTTTACCGTACAGTAGCAGCAGAAGTTGTTAAGCGGGCGAGGTGTTTAAAATGATCTTCACGCAACTTTATTGTTAAGAGAATAAGAGCGTGTCAAGGTAATTTTGAACACCTCGCCCGCTCAGCAACTTCTGCTGCTGACTGTATCTAGTCATACCCGGGCGGAAAACGTCCGTCTGCCGTCTCAGATACCGCTGGTGTGGCGAAGCCCTAAAAACCTTCCGCGCTCTGAATACCCAACCCAACTGGCGTGAAGTGGCGCACAATAGTGTAGAGTGGCGCTCTCTTGTGTCAGACGCCAATATCCTTTTTGAATCACTGAGCCAGTGAAGTAAGTAACGCAGCGTACTACGTAGGCGAACAATACGCGAACGCGAAGCGAAGCGATGCGGCGCGGGGTGAATCAAACCCTTGATACCCGTAGAAGTGTTCTACGGGGGCGATCTCGTTGCGAACGCGAACGCCGTGGGCCCGCCGCGCCGCGCCGCGTCGCGTTCGCGAGTTGTTCGCTTACGTAAGACGAAGCGTAAGTCGTGTAAATAAACAGTCCTCATTTTGCCTCGTCTCTTTAAACTAAAACTAGGCAGATTTCTATAGGACCACCTGGGATTACGGGTCCTTCATCATGACGAAACTTTTATTTAAATCCGTCTACATTACGCGTACAACGTGACGGAAAAGGAAAACAAAAAGTTAATCATCGGAGCCCGCGGCCGGTGGTTCTCAAACTGTGTTCTAGATACACATTAGCATATTCATTCATTCATTGAGGTTTTCATCGATTATCGACAAGTTTTGAATCGTATCTTCTTTTTTTGCACTACAGATAGAATTATAAGACAAACGGTTATCGGTTCTTCAATCTTTTATGTCCGGTTTTGTCCACCGGATTTTGAAAAAAATGAATATTTATTTTTTTATTATTTTTTTAAACATTGTCTAAAAAAACACTTTATGAGCTGGGCTCTTGTCGGTGCACCGTGATGAAGTTGCCTCCACATTGGTCGGTCAGAAGCCAGCCCTTTAGTGTCCTGGTACGACACGGCCCCTACATGCTCCTGTACGTGGCATCATCATCATCATCATCTCAGCCATAAGACGTCCACTGCTGAACATAGGCCTCCCCCTTGGACCTCCATTCGTACCGGTTGGAAGCGACCCGCATCCAGCGTCTTCCGGCGGCCTTAACAAGGTCGTCCGTCCATCTTGTGGGTGGACGTCCTGCGCTGCGCTGCGCTTGCTAGTCCGCGGTCTCCACTCGAGCACATTTCGATCCCATCGGCCATCTAAAGGTACACAAAGGTACTTGGCATATCTAGTGGGATTAATGGTTTAAGGATACCTGGTACAAACAGCAACACAACTGTCCATCGGTGGATTCGGTAATTCCTTTTGTAATAAGGTCCACCGATGGACAGTTAACATATGATGGTCGTTCTTTTCTACGTGACAGAGTGATAGGACGCTGTCGGTCACTTTCTACTCCGCGATGTTAAAAAGTGAGTCATTTTATAATACGCCTGCTGAATTGGTAAAAATAAATTTTAATTAATACGACCAACCATCACCAACCAACATCATCATCATCATCGACCAACGATTTTTTTTTTAAGACGTCATGGCAATAATAATTATAAGAAGAAATGATAGAGATTATAAGGTATGTACCTACAAATTCCTTGCAAGAAAACTGATGATCTGAAAAAGTTTGAGTACCACTACGAGTCAATCTCGAGTAAGACAATGGATAGCGGCCTGTAGGGATGGGTAAAGTATTGAAAACAGCGGGAAAACTCCAATCAATATCTCATATACTCTCGGGATACGCAAGAGTGGTTTACGCAGGTTAGTGTTGGACACGGACGGAAATATTGCCGGCAATATTGCATGGATTATATTTTTTTCGGACAACGAATTTTATGAATATGAACGAATCAAATTTTATGAATTAATGTGTATAAGCAAATACATTAACCTTCGTTGGTATGCTCTACCGGCCTGTTAAGGGGCCCACTGATTAACAGTCCGCCGGACGGTATCGGCCTGTAAGTTGTTCGGAACTGTCATATTTTGTTCTAATTGACAGACCGATACCGTCCGGCGGACTGTTAATCAGTGGGCCCCTTTAGCGTTCACGTGTTTAGTTTTACTTGCCTTTATAATGACAATTACGTAGGAAAACAGCGGGAAAGTCCACTAATATCAAACCGCTACCTAATGGTTGTCTAGAAGAGCTTTTTAGCGATAAGACTGCATATGTTATTTCACCGTATATTTACCTCTACTTGTATTGCTGTTCTTCTATTTTATTTTCTTCTCTTAAGGTGTGTAGTAAAGATTATTTTGTAGGTAAGTATTGTATGTGTAGTACCAGTAAGAATGACATAACTTGGACTCAACCAAAATTATCGATGGCAATATTTCCGGAATAGAAACACTGACGTCACATCACTAAGCCGGATTATGGACGGATTGGGGGTTAGCGTTACGTGTTAATAGGTTTTGTATGTACCAATATATTATAATATAACTTCGGTACATAGATAAATCAAATATCTATGTAGAGAGCAGGTAAAACTAGGACTAAGTATCTTCTCTTCTTCCTCGCCTTATCCCGGCATTCTTGCTCGGCTCATGGGAGCCTGGGGTCCGCTTGGCAACTAATCCCATAACTTAAAAGGGCTATAAATAGACGAAATCATTCCAGCACCCAAAACCCCGGGGTATGATCATATACAAAAGCAAAACCTAAAATAAGACTTACTCTAGTTAAAGCAAAGAGAATAGGAGTAGATATATAGAGGCGGATTGTCAAAGTAAACTATGTAGCGGGTAGCCACTGTAAATTTACTGCCATATTTCGACAGAAGATTAAAACTTAAAAGTGGAAAAATTACTGTCTTGGGTGAGACTTGAACTCACGGCCTCTGGATCGATACTCCAGCGCTCTGCCATCTGAGCCACCAAGACCTCATCCACAGCCAGCAAATCTTTCCACCATATTATAGGTCAAGGGGACCCTTAGCGACATCTACCGTAAGAGTGTTACACATCTTAAATGGCTCTCGGAGTTCCAAGTCATATTGGAAATTCACCAGTTACGATGTGCTACTCATACTAATTTTAATTTTTAACAATCAGAAACGTCTGCGAACGATGCTATTAAGCTTAGAATAAATTTAAAAGTGGAAAAATTACTGTCTTGGGTGAGACTTGAACTCACTCACTCACTAATTTTTCCACTTTTAAATTTATTCTAAGCTTAATAGCATCGTTCGTAGACGTTCCTGCTTGTTAAAAATTAAAATAAGATTAAAACTGTCAGAACCCCAGTTCTGGGGTACATAATATATTTACCATGACAGTAACTCTCTATTTCAAATTCTCTTAAACCTACGAAAATGTCACTAATACGATGAAGTAGAAAAGATGGATCCATTGTATCCCAAGTAAACAGGTACGCTAAAGTTATTATAATTTTATAATATTTTACACGAGCACCTCATAAATATGTATTAAAGTAAGAAAGATTGCCTTTACCTTATTAATCCGGGAAATAAATGCAGGGCAACTTCAGTACATAAAAGGAATAATATATCTCTGTAATAGTAGTAAAACGATGCTCATTACTGAAAGAAAGTTTAGCGAAGAGAATACACGGAGGTAAGACTGAAGTGGAGGAGGAAAAAATACAACACATTTGTTTATTTATTTAAACTTCATTGCACAAAATAAAAAAGTATAAATAGCGGACTTAATGCCTAAAGGCATTCTCCCCCAGTCAATCATAGGGCTAAACAGAGATGTAATAAAAATGGAGCAAGAAGAAAAGATAATGGAACTATTGCAAAATTTCGTGATATTCCGCATTGGACCTGCGTACGATGCAGGTTCTGGATTCGAATATAGGGATATGCACTGGGTTATGGATATTTTCTACGTATATAAGTATATTTAACTATATATTATATTTATCATCTTCTAGTACCCATCACAAGCCTTATTAAGTTTACAGAAGAATTAAGAGATAGTTTGGACATAGGGTAGTTTTTATCAATCATCATCATCATTCCACTCAGACGACGTCGCGGGCAGAAACTAGTAACCCATATTGATAAGGAACAATGTCAAGTGACGGACATAACTAAAGGGTGAGTACTATTAAATTGTCGCTAACATATTCCGTTTTTTTTTCTAGAGTCTCAACCTTTTTGGTAAAACTTATTATATATATCAAAATTAGAATGTATTGGCATCTTTTATTCTTAAAAAAAAACATTCACTTGTATTTGTCTTTCAAGATGTCGTCAAAAGAAAAAAGCGTGCGCGATTTAATTTTGCAAAAATTTACTATGAATCCCTATATATCTACTTTGGAACTTGCAAAATCGTGCAATACAACTCGGAGAACAGTGCAAAGGACCATAAAAAAGCTAAAACGAGGTAAAACTACTGAAAGAAAGCAGCGAGAGGGTCATCCGACAAGAAAACGGAACAAAAAGTTGGAATCAAAGGTGTGTAAGCTGTTTGATCAAAATCCGGCTATTTCGTCCCGAGATGTGTCCAAAAAAGTTGGAACAAGCCAAAGCAATGTACAAAAAATAAAAAAAAACTGCGGTATTGTTACATACAAAAAACAAAAAGCTCCGAAAAGAACGGTTGATCAGTATAATCGAGCAGTTCGACGTTCTAGATTATTGTACGCCTTGTTTGTTCAAAATACAGCAGGTTGCTTAATCATTGATGACGAAACGTATGTAAAGGCTGATTTCAATTCAATACCAGGCAATCAATACTTTTCTTCCCGCAACGTCTCGGGTCTGCCTGAATCAGAAAAAGTGATTCCAGTCGAGAAATTTGCCAAAAAGTTCCTCGTGTGGCAAGCGATATGCCAGTGCGGTATGAGAAGTTCGCCTTTTGTAACCACTGGCACAATTAACACAGATATTTATATATCCGAATGCCTAAAGAAAAGGTTGTTGCCACTTATTAAAAAGCACAATTGTTCGACATTATTTTGGCCGGATTTGGCAAGTTGCCATTATTCATCTAGAGCTATGGATTGGTATAATTTGAATTCTGTCGATGTTGTACCAAAGGGATTAAATCCGCCAAATTGCCCAGAATTACGGCCGATAGAAAAATACTGGGCAAATATAAAAACAAAATTGCGGAAAACATGCCAACCGGCCACATCATTGCCCGATTTCAAAAGGAAGTGGATTAAATGTACTAAACTTATCACAAATGATTCCGTGCAAAATTCTATGAGTCGGGTCAAGAGTAAAGTCCGAGAATTCTCACGTCGTGCTTTAGACAAACAATAAAACGGTTTTAGCTCGCCTATTTTATCATAAACTTACCAATAATAAACATTTTTGAATTTTATTGTATATTATTTTATTGTATAAAATTTTATTCAAATTGCGACAATTTAATAGTACTCACCCTTTAATAACTATAAATAAACAAATAGATAGTTTCAGCTCCGCTTCGTCCGTGCCTCGTGGGTGCTGGATCAAGTTAGCGACTAAGGGTCATCAGTTATTCAACAAGCCGGATACTGCGACTTCACGCCGCGCAGCACCTGCTGACTGTACACAGTAGTACAGTCACCTGCAATAATATGTTACACAACGAAGGCCGCAAAAATATCTGACACGAGCTTATTTGTAGAGCCATAAGAGCGTGTCACATATTTTAGTGGTCTTCGATGAGTAACATATTATTGCAGGTGACTGTACCAGACATAGATATATGTTACTTGACTGTTCATATTAGTGTTAGAATACCTACGTCGTTTTTATAATGAAAGTTGAACTTCGATTGTATAACGGCGGCTGGATTCTTGTGACTCTTAATTTGACATATAAATAAATAAATAAATATTATAGGACATTCTTACACAGATTGTCTAAGTCCCACAGTAAGCTCAAGAAGGCTTGTATTGTGGGTACTCAGACAACGATATATATAATATACAAATACTTAAATACATAGAAAACACCCATGACTCAGGAACAAATATCTGTATCATCATACAAATAAATGCCCTTACTGGGATTCGAACCCAGGACCATCGGCTTCGTAGGCAGGGTCACTACCCACTAGGCCAGACCGGTCGTCAAATGTCATATGTACAGTACAGAGGAAACCTTTCCGATGATCAAGGTGGAATGAAATAATTAACGTGAATCTATGCTGTTGTTTCAAACTACGGAATGTACAAAAGGAAAGTGAGAGAGCCTAAGCCTACGTGGCACTCAATAGTAATTTCTGATTACCTAGACTAAAAATACAAAAAGTTATATCAAGTGTGGCTACCACCAGTTTGACACTGACTTGACATAAACGCTATCGAGAACATAACTTACTTTCTATGCATCTCGCTCGTACTCGCATAATATTAGTGCGAGTGAGATGTAGGTATAGAAAGTAAATTACGTAGACGTTAGCGTATACCTATGTCAGTTTTGACACTGTTAGTGAATCAAGGTATGGGTACAGTGTACAGTAAGTACTTTAAGTACATATGTTGTCGAATAAAGCGTTAATGAAAAAACTATAATATAATGCTTATAGAACGCCATAACAGTACGGCTGAAAAGGCAGGTAATGAGAATCGCCGGGAATTACGGGAATTACCGGAATAATTCCAGACGGGGGTCGTTAGCGATAATGAAATTGATTAAACAAGTATAGTTCTATATAGTTCCGCTTCCGCTATAATTGCAGGTACAGTCGCCATCAGATATATCGGAGCGGCCAAGGTGTTCACAATATCTGAACACGCACTCTAACGCCCTGACAATAGAGGCGTGTTCAGATGTTTGTGAGTACCTTGGCCGCTCCGATATATCTGATGGCGACTGTACAGTCAGAATCAAATAGAGAGTGACCTAAAGTGGCCAAATATAAACACATCCTTATTTCTATAGTACCTAACAAAGGTGTGTTACGATATATTTGGCCACTTGGACCATCACTATCTATTTGAAGCTAACTGTACCCAGTACATACACCTATAAACTGAGAGAAAAGGATAACAAAAATACACTTAGAATTACAAAAATAAATTTAATTCGGGGACAAGAAGAGTCAAACTAATAGGAACAAATTGACTTTTGCAATTTCTATTAGTTCTTGCAATTTCTATTATCTGTTTGTTGAAATTAGATTTAGGATTACTGAGCTGTTTGTAGAAATAAATAAACTTTACAGAAATAGTGAAACGTGTATAATTATTACTAAACTTCATTTTTCTCCCAGTACATAACTGTTTTTTAATTCCTGGTTTAGTTTACTAATGATTTTTCTCTCAGTGTAGGATTATTCCCTAGGGATAAATTGTTTATTGAACAATTGAAATTTTCCTGAAAGGAACATTAAGAAAGTGAGATAATTATAGTTCTAGTTAAAAGTCGGGAATTAATGTCATGGTAAAGCATTTAAACGAAAATATTCATACGTCTACGAGTGTCATAGAAATTGAGTTATTTCTCAGTACCTACAGTAAATTGAAAACTATGTAACTTCACCGATTGGCCCGAACTATCATTACTACGTATAGAACCGGCACGGAGAACCAGTATCTTGCGCCATGAGTTGTTATTTTGACAACAAACCCTAGAAGCGGAGCGTGAATCTCGCGACATAAACGCGTAAGCGCCATGAATTTTACGGCGTTTTGGTCGCGTGGTCACAGAATAAATAATAGTACTAAGTACAGAAGACTCACTCTCTAACAAAACGCGTCTGTTACGATCAGCACAGATATGGCCTCTAGGTGGCGACAGCGCCACGCGCGGCTTATGGCTTTCCCCAAAATTTGGGCGGAACGGATGTACTTTTAGCTCCCTGTAGCAAAGCGACGAAATCGCGGAGTGAGCCACGCCTGGCGTGGTACAGGTTGCAATTGCGACAATTTCATTTTATGGTATGGCTTCTCTATATTATAATAACTCAATGGGCCCGATAGCAACCGTAGTAAACCGCGACCATATATAAGGACTGTATCGTTTATTATAAATACAACTTTACTTAGCCGTTTTTTCTGGTATTATATTTTTATTAAAAAATTACACATATAGTTTAATTAATGCTTTAATAATAAGTAACATTTCGTCCTGGGAGATCACGTAAAGCATATGGTTTGGACAATATTTACCCAATCCTCCCGAGTAACTACAACGATTTTGGACAAATACTACAAGAAAATTTACGGTTTGCGAACAAGACGAGATATTACACAAAAAAAATCGTACTATGTAAACAGCAATTACATATGATTCGTAAAGCGAAACATCTGGGCATAGTCTAATCATTTCTTTTAGTTGGAACAAAAGTTTTGGATCTGTGCTTGGTGGCCTTTTAGAGAATATGGCATGTTACTTACGACAACCCCGACTTTGGTATACAATATAACCATCATGGAGCGTTTCTATCGACCTGTTCTAGCCATGGTTCAACGCCATGAATGTCTTAAGAACATAGTAATACAAAATAATACACACGTCAACAGTTAGACCAGGTTTTATTTGTATTTATAATAAACGATACAGTCCTTAGTTGGCCGCGACCACAGCTGACCGCAGCCGCAAGAATGTGGCGACAGCGCCACGCGCGGCTTATGGCAAACCCCAAAATTGGGGTCGAACGGATGTACTTTTAGCTACCTGTAGCAAAGCGACGAAATCGCGGAGTGAGCCACGCCTGCCAACAGTGTTGTAATTTCACTTTCACTGACGAAAAGCAAAGGTTAAAAGAAAACAAAGCAGGAAAATAGCCTCTCGCTCCGTGATGAAAACGGGAATACGTCTTTTCTAAATGCTCTATAAATAAACATACGGGATAGGGGGAGTGCAGAATAGACTACTTTCTATTTTAGTCGGAGAAAATTGTATTTTAATACCGGGTGTACTATGTTTAGTGTTTGAGATATTTGTAATGGAAATAGATGCATTATAAAGTCGTACTGGAGGAATTAGTTTAATTATTGTACTGGCGAATGGAGTATCGAGACAAACCGTTCTGGTTTAACGATGCTTTTGGATCAAAATATTATGTAATTGTGATTTATGTCTAATAAAAAATAAATAAAAAACGGATATCCGTATCATATGATAAAGTCATATAAGAGAATCTAAGATAGTCCTGAAAGACATGGAGCGACAAGGAAGAAAATAACATGGGGCACCGACTCGGGTACCTAATACTTTTTAATTGATGTAATGATAAGAAAGATAATCAGGTAAATCAAAAATAATAAAGTACAATACAATACAAATACATAAGATATTTTGTATTTGGACCCGGGACCCGGGTATATCCTTAAACTACGTCCAAGACCACCGGTGGACGGGCAGCAGCGTCCCTCAAGTTCGGTGTACTCGACTGCGATCGCCAACCCGCCTGCCAAGCGTGGCGATTATGGCATTCACCCCCCGTAAGGGGGAGGCCTATGTTCAGCAGTGGACGTCTTATGGCTGAAATGATGATGATAATGATGAAGATATTTTGAGTTTGTAAAGTGAAATTGTTATTACTTTTGAAGTAGGTAGGTAGACTTTGCATTTATAACTACCGCAAACATATTGGTCTAAACATTTAGGACTTTCACACATAGTTTAGCGACTTTAGCAAATCGCCATATTGAAATTGTGACTAGGTAAGTGACTCAGAGGTCAAAACTAGTCAAAAGTACTATTTAACACCAAACATCATAAAATACCTAGGAAGAACCTTTTGAAATATTATTGCGAGTTTATGACAGTGTGAAAACCGCCTTAGGCTTTGCATTTGCACCATCCCACTAACCCGAGGTTAAGCGGTTAAACCGTTAACCCAGTGTCAAATTGTACTGGTAACCATGGTACTCCAGGTTTAACGGGTTAACCCCGAGTTAGTGGAATGGTACAAGTGGGCCGTGTGTAGTCTCCTTTACGGACATTAATTCTCAGAAGGGCTTATTGATGTACTGAGCCTTTAACAGAAGCGCAGCTGTGGAGTCCTTGGTAAGAAATACTTACCGTCGACGTTCGCGGGTAACTTTCCCAAACGAGTATTTTGGTCATGCTTGTAGTTGGATAAGCAACCGTGTTACGTCGGCTTACGCTACGTCTTACGTAGGCGAACAACGCGCGAACGCGGCGCGGCGCGGCGCGGCGAAAGCGGCCGCCGCCGCGCCGCGCCGCGCCGCGCCGCCTGACATTCGCGTGCAAATCGCGCCGCACCGCGTTCGCAACGAGATCGCTTACGTAGGACACTTCTATGGGCATCAAAGGATTGATTTCGCCGCGCCGCGCCGCGCCGCGTTCGCGCGTTGTTCGCCTACGTAAGACGTAGCGTTAGGGTTGGTTTTTCAGTGAATGTTGTGAAATGTGAAGATAGTTGTGAAAGTTGTGCGTGTTTTCTTGAAAACAGATGAAAGTATTGCGACAGAAGTAGGTATCTATTGACCACTGAAACGATTCGTTTGCGTGTTTAATAAAAAAGGTGCTATAAATATCAATAGTTTATGTTCTAAAATAAGGAATATCCTAAAAGACATGCTTTTATAACAGTAAATATAATATATTGTTACTATACTTAAAACCAGGGGGCCGATTTTTGAAATTCGACCATTCGATTTCGTGTATTTCGTTAAATAATATCTCCACTACTAGGCGTTTAAATTCTACTAATAGAATTGAAATCGAGTGGTCAATACCACTAGATTCCAAACTTCGATCGCTCGTATTTCAAAAATTAGCATTTCGCCGTTTTCCACCGATTTTCGAGTGACGAAATCGAGCGATCGAAATTCAAAAATCGGCCCCCAGTCTTCAAACACAAAAATTGCGACTTGCTATTACAAGATCCTATGTTAAACTTATTGTGACAAATAAATATTGATTGACTGATACAAAAAATTCTGAGACTGACTGAAGTCGCATGATGTTTCCAAGAAAATACTATGAGAAAAGATTCACTATCTGTATTCTCATTAGGTACCTACCTACAATTTCTTTGTCAACGAGCAAACCATCAATTCAAGTCAAAATGGTACTTCACAGTGGGTTTACAGAGTGCAGAGCATTTTACAAGCTAAAGTTTACCAGCACTTTTTGTCTGAATTTCAGACAAAGAGGGTTTTTAGACTAAAAACTAGAAGATTAATTGCCGACAAATGCTGACTCACGGACATGTTCGAAATGGCGGTCAACTAGTTTATTCAATGGTATTATGTATTAAGTATATTGGTATTTGGTATAATATTCACATTCACAAATTTCACAATACATATTATATTCTATGTCATATATTATTTAAATACAGAATTCTTCATCGCGAATTTTTAGACATACCTACTTTTGCGTGTTTTTCGTGGACAAATTTTTCTGCTCGATACAGCACAACCGAAGTTTGAATCCACGATTTTTGATTTGATACTACAGTTCAATTTGAGAGTAAAGTTGACGAAATATAAAGTGAGCCGATCTTGTACGATGCGAGTTTCATTACATTGCGGTTTTTGATCGGTCGGTTGAATTCAACGTAACCAACAATCCGCAATGTAACTAAAATCGCATGCGAGTTCGCGCGCCGTCTAAATCAGCTCTTATTCGACAGATTGGCTCACTTCACATTTCGTCAACCTTACCACGGTACTATGGTGTCCATGTGATTTAAAAATGTACCTCCAGTAATTAATAATCATCCCCCGACGCCTTGACATTCGTTCGACGCGGCAACTTTTTAAGACCAGACGCTCGAAGCCCTCCACTGCGTCATTAATTCGAGAGCCCTGGAGTCTCATTCCTATACCTATTGCTTATAGCGCGGTGGAGCCAGAATAGGATGAGCTTTTGTGTAGATGGCGCTGATAGGATTTCCATCGCACAAGTAGTAGTATTTTAGATGTTTATACGCTTTATTTAAGTACCTTCACTAAATTTTTGATAAAAGCGTTTATCGCTGAGTGTAACTTTTCTTTCAGCAGACAACTAAAATACTCATCAAATCAATCCTATCAAACCCAAATACAATGAGGTTTCGTTGTTTTTAGGGTTCCGTACCTCAAAAGGAAAAAACGGAAGCCTTATAGGATCACTCGTGCGTCTGTCTGTCGGTCTGTCCGTCTGTTTTAAAATACATAGGGTAGTTTCTGCACAGTGTAGTTTTTCCTCAGCTTACTCTTATACTGGTTTGCCTGATTGTCGGTATGTACCGGGAATTAGTCTTGGGACCCTTTTGGGACGCAGTCTTATAGTGTCTGTCAGCCGAATGGAGTATTTTAGCTCATTTTCTATTCGAAAGGTTTCAAGAAAAACGTAGACATTTTAGGATTTCATATTAAGGTTGATCGAGGGTGAATTCATATAGTTTTTGCAGCTTTTTGGGTACGCTTGCTTTGCTTACTTCATAACTTTCAGCATAAAAATATTTTTGACGTGATAACGTCTTATAAATCGGTGAACACCGGTAGCATGCACGAAAAAGTGTCACGTTGTGGACAGATCTCCATGGTAACGTTACGGCAATTTTTCATCAATGTTTTCTTATGACGTTATCACGCAAAATTATCATCTGTAAACCGACTTCACAGACAACCATATTTTTTTTAGCCTAATACCAGTTTTCTATTTTTTAAATCGACAACTAATACTCCCAAATGAAAATAATCGATATTAAACTTTCGTTACAATGAACAAACACATTCAACACATATCACATTGTGCACACGAACACATTGTGCAATCCAAGTGAGTGAAACCGTTGTTGTATAAACAGTTTAAAAATTCTTTAATTTTAAAGTTACCTAATAACTTCGTGACTTGTTTTCTTGGAGTCAATAACTTTACATTTTAAATTCAGCTGTCAAATTTTAGAAATAATAATATCTTCTTTTTTTTATACCACATCGGTGGCAAACAAGCATACGGCCCGCCGTCATCGTAGGTAAGCAGTCACCGTAGCTTATGGACGCCTGCAACTCCAGAGGTGTTACATGCGCGTTGCCGACCTTCTAAAAACCTGTACACTCCTTTTTTGAAGAACCCCATACCGTAGACCCCCGGGAAAACCTCGGAATAGCTCATTCCACAGCCGGAGCGTCCGCGGGAGGAAATCTGTATTAGTAACTGTATGTTGGTTGCAAATAGGTTCGTTCAGAATTGACTAGCAAGACGAGAAAGCCGGTGCGAAAGCGCGCGAGAAATACGGAGGTTTGTTACGTTTACGTCTCTTACGAGTAAAGTAGGTGTGTTCCTCCTGGCGCCTGTCATAACAACCTCTCTTCTTCCTCGCGTTGTCCCGGCATTGCCACGGCTTATGGGAACCTGGGGTTCGCTTGACACCTAATCCCAAGAAGGCAGGCACTAATTTTTACAGCGACTGCCATCTGACCTTCCAACCCAGAGGGGAAAGTAGGACTTAATAGTCCGACTCATGCTTGACTGTAAAATTCTAATAGGTGTTTCTATCATCTATAGGTAAATAACTAATTTTTTGTATTTTTTTCAAAATTTAGACCCAGTAGTTTTGAAAATAAGTGGGGAGAGGGGGAAATTGCCATGTTCTGGCTATTTTCTAAAACCATTTTTCCATAGTTTTTCGGTACTACGGTAATCATAGGTTATAAAGAGACCTTATCACCCAATTTTCACCGATATTCCCGATATGGCCTAAACATTACCTATTGCATAGATAAGAATAATACTTTCATGAAAAGCATTAAATACCGCCGACTCAAACTTTAATCATAAAATCCATGAAACTGTGTCAAAGCATAATAATTTTAAATGCGCAAATATTGGACTTAACACTCTAGTAATAAAAATAAAGTAATAAAATACATCTTAAAAGCATGTGCAATATGTGCATATGGATTCCATCCTTGCAAAGTCGTAATAACTTTTTACTGTTGCAATATCATATAAACTACATGTGCAAAGTTTCGAATCGGTTTGCGGGGAAGTGGGTCAAAATCGAATTGCTGCATTTATACATTTATGGCCGTGGTTTAAAGTTAGCGGGACGCCATAAAAGTGTTGAATCTTGTTCGTTTCATAAAAGTGCATTAAAGTTACACCATGATTACTTGGAGTATGATATTGACGAATGACTTTCATTCTTAAATAGATGTCGATACAAGTGCGGAAAGGAGGAAATTCGAAACGAGTGGCGATAAATTAAAACACGACCGTAGGGAGTGTTTTAAATCGTCACGAGTTGCGAATTACCTATTCGCACGTGTATCGTACAACGTTTTACAGTACATATGGCCCTTTAAACTTTTGACATCGCACGAAAAGTGCTATTTTACGCACTAGTGCGGGAAAATAGGACCATATGTACTGTAAAGGTTATTGTTAAGCTGTATACGGGTAATTCCGAAAGGGAATAACATTAATAAAGTTTCGGATAGTTCCGAAAAGGGACTCTTATTACAGCGGAACATGAGTGATTTTGACTAATGATTTCGGGGATTATCCAATTCCAGAAATTGACCGAATACGCCCTATCGCATTGTCTGCTTTGCACGTCTATAACGCAATGTATGAGACGCAGTCGTGTGATTTAGCCATACAATTAGGTTTAGGAGAACGTTGTCAATATATTTTCCGTTGTCAAAATAATGGAAAATTTTTCATAACGGAATAAAAAGCCATTTTATATGTATGATATTCTCTACTTAATGAAACATTGCTTTATACACAGTGTAACATGAGGAAACCGAATAATTTTAACCACGCATTTCTAAGGTCAAAAGAAGGAAAAAATGTAATATGAGTTTAGGTCAATTTC
The DNA here is from genome assembly GCF_963556715.1 of Cydia fagiglandana. Classification (NCBI taxonomy): domain Eukaryota; kingdom Metazoa; phylum Arthropoda; class Insecta; order Lepidoptera; family Tortricidae; genus Cydia; species Cydia fagiglandana. Next base: position 6,117,608 of record NC_085953.1, on the reverse strand, counting down.
GCCAACTAAATTTTTTTTTTGTTTTGTTTTTTCAATTTTTTTAATGTATTTGTACATAAATAATAAATGTCATTGGTAAACTTCTTACTTAAAATTGATTTTTAATTTTTTTTTTCGTAAAACCTTCTTTTTGCAAAGTGTTACTTGTCACTTTTTGACACCTATCAATAAGGATATTTAGACTACGTCCCATAGCAGCAACATTATCATCAAAAAGGCCTTTTACATTATGTAACAACAAAAACTTGTTTATTTTTAAATTAATATTATCTCTGAAATTAGGACTTTAAAAAAAAAGTTTATAGGACATTTTTGTCTCTAAATATGATCAGGAATACGCTGTTAAAATTATTCTCATGTTACACCGTGTATAAATCCACTATTTAATTACTTAGCTTGAGATCCGCCATTGAACCATACAATCAAACTCGTGTTGTTATTATCTATGCTTACTAACCGCTATTTGAGTTACATGGATACACGTTAATATCTAGTATTTTTTAATACATTATTCGTGTTTTGTCCTTTTAGTAAGTATCTATAAGTACTACTATATGTATAATTACACACTATACAGTAGGTACGCCAAGTGCCAAGTGGAATGCACCATAAAGGCGTTTCAGACGTGTTATTGATGGCGTACATTGTTCTCAAATCGCGTGCCAGCTGCTCCTAGTGATACCCTTACGTCCGTGAGTTATAAGGTTTATTTACCTTACTCTCTCGCATTGACCTATACTACAACTACCTAAAGGTTGTCTGGAAGAGGTTGCACTCTTCGCACGCGGAGCACTTGCTTCGCCATCTGACAGGCGTGGCTCACTCCGCGATTTCGTCGCTTTGCTACAGGTAGCTAAAAGTACATCCGTTCCACACCAATTTTGGTGGCTAGCCATCAGCCGCGCGTGGCGCTGTCGCCACCTAGCGGCCATATCTGTCCTGATCGTAACAGACGCATTTAGTTAGAGAGTGAGCCTTCTGTACCTAGTACTATTATTTATTCTGTGGTTGTGAGTTCGTTGTTAAAATGAAAGAACCGTTATATAAAAACACACATTATGGCTCCTCTACACGATGGGCCAACGCCGACTTCAAGGGACGCAGCCATGCGGTAGAATGAGATAGCAATATCACTTGCTCACTCTAACGCATAAATGCGTCCCTTGGATTGGCCGGCGTTGGCCCATCGTGTAGAGGAGCCATAAAGATAATGTAACGTATAAATTCGTGGCTATTTAGCGTTTACTAAGGGCACAACATTCCACTAACATCAACATCAGTCAACAAATCCTTTTATTTAATTACGCATGTTTGTCTCGTACAGTAAAGAGTTTAGAAACAGTAACTTATTGTAGAGAAATAACTTTGTTACCTAACCTATATTATTATTGCTGTCTACATTTAAAAAGGGAAGACACAGTAGAACTTACGCAAATAAAAAAAATACTCACATCAGATGTGTCGCGTGCTCGCGTGCGAGGCAGCGCCAATAGTTTCTTAACGGCAATAGGAGAGAGGCTAAGCTAAGATAATCCTTTTAAACGACATCGGGTGTTGTCGCTGCATGCTCCAGACTACCAGAATTGTAAATAAGTTACTCGTATTATAAGGATAGGATTATTAGGATAAACTAACATAGATATAGGAGTACATAACTAATAAACATGGACTGTAATTTTGGTCTGACATAAATATATTATATTGTTTATAAAATTAAATAAATAAATATTGGGGAAATCTTACACAGATCGACCTAGCCCCAAACTAAGCTTATTTAGCATGTACTACGGGTACAAAATATGTATGTTAAGTTGATAAAATTAACTTTTCTGCGGTGAGCAAAAATAACTGTAAAAGTTGTAAAGTAGGTACCTCCTATGTACCGGAGTACTCATAAAACTAAACTGTAAAGTTACTTACTGTTTAAATCTACTCCCTACATATTTACACACATATGTAAAAGTTGTAAAGTAGGTACCTCCAATGTACCGGAGTAAAACTAAACTGTAAAGTTACTTACTGTTTAAATCTACTCCCTACATATTTACACACATATGTAAAAGTTGTAAAGTAGGTACCTCCAATGTACCGGAGTAAAACTAAACTGTAAAGTTACTTACTGTTTTAACAATACCTTCTACGGTAAGCGACATTCCACGCATTCCGCAGGTAACAATGATAGTACGGTCACTATATCCAAAAAACCGACCCTACCCGTGAATAATTAGTTCTTGGATTTTTTTTTCGTAGGTCCCTCGGGGGGGTCACTGGGAGTGTAAATTCAAAAAGTAGGCTGAATCAGGCTCCTGCGTATATTCGAAAAAAGTTTTTTTCCAAAAAAAACGGTTTTTCTTCAATATCTCGGCCATTTTTGATTTTACAGTAAAACTGTAAGGACAAAAATTGTAGGAAATTTGATTCTCTACAAGTTAGTCCAGTCATTATATCCAAAAAACCGACCCCTCCCGTGATTAATCAGTTCTTGGATTTTTTTTGTACGTCCCTCGGGGGAATCACTGGGAGTGTAAATTCAAAAAGTAGACTGAATCAGGGTCCTGTGTATATTCGAAAAACGGTTTTTCTTGAATAACTCGGTCATTTTTGATTTTACAGTAAAACCGTGAGAACAAAAATTTTAGAAAATTTGATTCTCTACAAGTTTGGTCCTCACAATTTTTCTTCTAGGATCGATAGTTTGGAAATAAAATTTGAAAAAAGCGACAAATTCAAAACATTTTCAACATCTCGTTTATTTTGAACTTTACGACATAAATGAAGAGGACTAAACTTGTAGAGAATCAAATTCTGAACAGTTTTGGTTCCTACCTTTTTTCCCCCAAAATCGATATTTTAGAAATTAAACCTGAAAAACGCGACAAATTCAAAATATTATCATTATCTCCTATGTTCCACGCTTTACGGCATAAATGAAGGGAAACAAAGTTGTAGAGAATCAAATTCTGAACAATTTTTGTCCTCACGGTTTTACTGTAAAATCAAAAATGACCGGGTTATTCAAGAAAAACCGTTTTTCGAATATACACAGGACCCTGATTCAGTCTACTTTTTGAATTTACACTCCCAGTGATTCCCCCGAGGGACGTACAAAAAAAAATCCAAGAACTGATTATTCACGGGAAGGGTCGGTTTTTTGGATATAATGACTGGACTAACTTGTAGAGAATCAAATTTCCTACAGTTTTTGTCCTTACGGTTTTACTGTAAAATCAAAAATGGCCGAGTTATTGAAGAAAAACCGTTTTTTTGGAAAAAAACCATTTTTCGAATATACGCAGGAGCCTGATTCAGCCTACTTTTTAACCGACTTCCAAATCCCAAAGGAGGAGGTTATCAATTCGGTTGTATGTTTTTTTTTATTATTTTTTTTATTTTTTTTATTTTTTTTATTTTTTATGTTTGTTACTCCATATCTCCGTCATTACTGGACCGATTTTGAAAATTTTTTTTTTTGATTGAATGTATATGTATACAGATTGGTCCCGTTTCTGTCAAAACCTAGTTCTGATGATGGGTTCCATGAGGAATCGAGGGAACTCCTCAAATCTTAAAGGCATACATATAGTGATTTTTGGGTTTTTATCATAAAATCAAGCATATACATCCAAAAAAGTGACATTTGATGAAGTGGAACTGCTGATGATGATCAGAACGGAACTCCTCAACGACGCATAGTTCACGGTTGGCGATTTGTCCTCTTCGTTATGTTTGTTAAGCAAGTTCAGTTTTTAAGCTACATTTTTGTCAAGCTCGAGTTCTGATAATGGGATCCATGAGGAATCGAGAGAACTCCTCAAATCTTAAAGGCATGCGTATAGAGATTTTTGTAATTACATCAAAAAATCAAGCATTTTCATTAAAAACTGTCGCATTTGATGAAGTGGAACTGCTGATGATGATCAGAACAGAACTCTTCAACGACGCATAGTTCACGTTTCGCGATTTTTCCTCTTCGTTATGTTTGTTAAGCAAGTTAAGTTTTTAATGCACATTTTTGTCAAGCTCGAGTTCTGATGATGGGATCCATAAGGAATCGAGGGAACTCCTCAAATATTAAAGGCATGCGTATAGAGATTTTTGTATTTACATCAGAAAATTAAGCATTTTCATTAAAAACTGTCGCATTTGATGAAGTGGAACTGCTGATGATGATCAGAACAGAACTCTTCAACGACGCATAGTTCACGTTTGGCGATTTTTCCTCTTCGTTATGTTTGTTAAGCAAGTTAAATTTTTAAGCCACATTTTTGTCAAGCTCGAGTTCTGATGATGGGATCCATAAGGAATCGAGGGAACTCCTCAAATATTAAAGGCATACGCATAGATTTTTTTGCATTTTCATCATAAAATCAAGCATTTACATTCAAAACTGTCGCATTAGATGAAATGGAACTGCTGATGATGACCAGAATAGAACTCTTCAACAACGCATAGTACACATTTGGTGATTACGAATTTCGACTTTGACTTGGACTGGGACCCGGACTCGGACCCAGAACCGGACTCATACCCGGATCCGGTTCGGACCCGGACCGGACCTGGACTCGGACCCGGGCTCGGACCCGGACTCGGACCCGGACTCAGACCCGGACCTTGACCCGGAAAACCACTATGATACCTTAACTAAATAAACCACTATGATTACCTACCATAAAATGTGTAAGTATATAAGTATGATGATGCCAATCTTACTAGCCCCTCCCGCTTAAACCCCCGTACACCGCACCGCATGCGCCGTTAAGTGGGTTAGGTTAGGTTTGAACTGCGATCCTCACAGAACCGAACTGCTATCAGAGAAGTGGGTTAGGTTAGGCTAGAACTACGACCCTTACAGAAGCGAAATGCTAGTAGAAAAGTGGGTGGTTTTACCTCCTTTTCTACATAGTATACCTATACCATCTACAATAATCTTTCACCGGCCCCCATAGAAGTCGGTTTTTTTTTCTTAAAAATTATTGAATTTACACTCCCAGTGACCCCCCCGAGGGACCTACGAAAAAAAAATCCAAGAACTAATTATTCACGGGTCAAAATCTATGATGACTGTACTATGATAACAATTAGGCAGCCCTGAGGTCGCGCGTGCTAATTCCGCGGTCTAATGATCAAAATGGAGCTAATTAGAATACGTGTCTTTGAGAAATTAACTTAAAACTAAACCCGAAAAAATTATGGATTAAAAAACACCGCATATATGAATTTGCTTACTGTTTTAACTCTACTCCCTACATATTTACACACATATGATAGGGTAAGCGACATTCCACGCATTCCGCAGGTAACAATGATAACAATTAGACAGCCCTGAGGTCGCGCGTGCTAATTCCACGGTCTAATATCAAAATGGAGGTAATTAGAATACCTATGTCTTTGAAAAATTAACCCGAAAAATTTATGGATTAAAAAAACACGGCGTAAGTGAAGTTGCTTACTGTTTTAACTCTACTCCCTACATATTTGCACACATATGATAGGGTAAGCGACATTCCACGCATTCCGCAGGTAACAATGATAACAATTAGGCAGCCCTGAGGTCGCGCGTGCTAATTTGCCGGTCTAATGATCCACATAGCGGCGTCAGCGTTAGGGTTGGTAATTGTGATGTGTATGTGGGCGTATTACGTTATGTTCGTAATGATACATGGGATTGAAGTAAATATGTAGGTATCTATAGGCACTCTAGAAATTGTAAACTGAAATAGATATATACTGCCGTATTCGAATTTCAAGATATTCACAAGAGACGACACGTACTAGATCCATTCTAGATACGTTATAGTTTAGATATCAACTAGTTCTCTTTTGCAGCGCAATTCGGGCAACCAATGTCACTTTTACGTTAGATAGCGTAAGATATCTATTACATGTGAATTGGATCTCTAAGTCATATCCTGAGGATATCGTTCATCGTCCAGAATCGCGCAAGTTTCAAATTTGACAGGTTAGATCTTAAACATATCGTTATCGTATCTTGGTTATGTCTAAAAGATATCTAATAGATGTCTATTTCAAAATCCGAATCGGGCCCATACTAAAGAAAAAGTTGAATCCATCATATTTGTCCAGCCCTATGAGGTGTTAAGGTGGTTGTATTGGTGCTCGACGCGGTCCCAGTACTTACATGTCATCTTGAAACTTAAGTCATTGTCAATACAGGTGACAGCAGGGTGACATCTATTGGGCCAGTACTTACATATGTCATCTTGAAACTTAAGTCATTGTCAATAGAGGTGACAGCAGGGTGACATCTATTGGGCCAGTACTTACATATGTCATCTTGAAACTTAAGTCATTGTCAATAGAGGTGATAGCAGGGTGACATCTATTGGGCCAGTACTTACATATGTCATCTTGAAACTTAAGTCATTGTCAATAGAGGTGACAGCAGGGTGACATCTATTGGGCCAGTACTTACATATGTCATCTTGAAACTTAAGTCATTGTCAATAGAGGTGACAGCAGGGTGACATCTATTGGGCCAGTACTTACATATGTCATCTTGAAACTTAAGTCATTGTCAATAGAGGTGACAGCAGGGTGACATCTATTGGGCCAGTACTTACATATGTCATCTTGAAACTTAAGTCATTGTCAATAGAGGTGACAGCAGGGTGTCGTCTATTGGGCATTAGCATGTCGAGCACTAGTACCACCACCTTATCTGTCTGTTACCTTTTCACGCTTAATCTGATAGCCCGATTTAGATGAAATTTTGGCAGATGACGAAGTATTACCTATATATTTTTGCGCGGTTCATCGTGCAAAAAATTATTGAAGGTAAACACATGAGTTAGTTAACAATGCCATATAAAAGATGACTCACGTTAGACCGGGCCGTGTCCGGGCCGGAGCTTCCGGCGCTTACTTTTCTATGACATGACAGGCGATCGGCATCATGACGTGATGTTTTCCATAGAAAACTATGCGCCGGAAGCTCCGGCCCGGACACGGCCCGATCTAACGTGAGTCACCCTTTATGGTGTCAATGAACTGTTCTGATAAGGTCGCCAAATGAACTCTGTAATAAAAACAACTCAATCTCATCGAGTTTAGGCTCGTTAAAATCGTCTCAATAAGCAATTGACGCCTTTACGAAGAAAAAACACAGTTGGCAATCAAAGCTTAGACAGGCGTGTCTCACTCCGCGATTTCGTCGCTTTGCTACAGGTAGCTAAAAGTACTTACATCCGTTCGGCCCCAATTTTGGGGTTTGCCATAAGCCGCGCGTGGCGCTGTCGCCACCTCGTGGCCATATCTGTGCTGATCGTAACAGACGCGTTTTGTTAGAGAGTGAGTCTTCTGTACTTATAGTACTATTATTTATTCTATCTATATTATTTGTTCCGTATATTAGACAATTTTTAACAGGGTTCCCCTCTACTGGCATAATATTGTTTGTCAGAAATACACTTCGCATAACATGTATCGCAGAAACACTTTGAGTAGAATGATAATTAGGTATAAATATTACTTTGCATTATTATTACTAAGCATACAATACATTTTGCAGCATATTATTTAGCAGAAGATTACTTTTGCTGACTTTGGTTTAGCATTATTTTATGTACTTACCATAATCATCCTGCAGCATACTTTCATTATGTTCTTTTTCTACTTGCTGAAAAGTGGATTACGTTAAGTAAGAACTGTGACCCCCAAACAAAATTAAACCTGTGCCAGATAAGAAGATTATGTTAGGTTGTAACTGCGGCCTCTTGTATAAAACGAACGGCTCCCAGAAAAGTGGGTTAGGTTAGGTTAGAACTGCGATCTCATACAAAACGAACGGCCACCAGAAAAGTGGGTTAGGTTAGGTTATCTGATTAACTTTAAAGCATTTTGATAACTTTATGCTACCTAAATATTATGCAATACATTTATCTGCGAACTCGTTTAAAAGACTATTATGATCATCAACAGTATGCCAAAATATGGTTCTGGATTTTACAACTCTGCGAAATGATTGTATGCTAAATGATACATGGGAAAGGTAATTCTGCCAAGCGACATTTCTGCCAAGTAACATTATGCAATACAAAAATATGTCAAAAATCATTCTGCAACACATTAGTAAACCTTTTTAACAATGAATTTTTTATGTGAAACGTGAGTGAAATCTCTTTATAAATCCGTAGGGGTCGGATCAAAAACTAAGTAATTAAGTCCGACTCACGCTTGACTGTACATTTCGAATAGGTTTTCCTGTCATCTATAGGTATAGACCTATTTTATGTATTTTTTTCAAAATTTTAGACCTAGTAGTTTCGGAGATAAGGGGGGGGGGGAATGGACATTTTTTGCCTATTTTCTTGAATTACTTCTAAACTGTTTATTCGAAAATTATAAAAAATATATATTTGAGATCCTTACAATAAGCTCTTTCATTTGATATGTAACATGATATAGTTTAAAAAAAAATATTTTTTAATTTTCTCAGTTACCCCCCAAAAGTGGCCCCTATGTTTAAAATTCATTTGTTTACGTTACATGTCCGTATTTGGGTCACAAACTTACATATGTGTACCAAATTTCAACTTAATTGGTCCAGTAGTTTCGGAGAAAATCGGCTGTGACAGACGGACAGACGGACAGACGGACAGACAGACAGACAGACAGACATACGCACGAGTGATCCTATAAGGGTTCCGTTTTTTCCTTTTGAGGTACGGAACCCTAAAAATATCTGGGAGACCGAGCTTTGCCTGGAAAACACACAAAAATGTAACGTACTTAAATAATTAATGTAGGTAATACCCATTCACAAAGGGTTGAGGGTTTATGTAACTTTCAGGCTGAAAATAGATCTGACAGCTATTTTCAGAAGTTATTTTCGTGTGGTCAGAATGGCTAAAAGGCCATCATTGGTTTAACAAACATGTTGTAACGTATTTCAGTGACATAATATTTTGTTTGGAGCGATTGTCGTCGTTGTCGAGTTTGATTTTTTATGGTTTAGACTCACTTGTTTTTAGGGTTCCGTACCCAAAGGGTAAAACGGGACCCTATTACTAAGACTTCGCTGTCCGTCCGTCCGTCCGTCTGTCACTAGGCTGTATCTCACGAACCGTGATAGCTAGACAGTTGAAATTTTCACAGATAATGTATTTCTGTTGCCGCTATAACAACAAATACTAAAGACAGAATAAAATAAAGATTTAAATGGGGCTCCCATACAACAAACGTGATTTTTGACCAAAGTTAAGCAACGTCGGGAGGGGTCAGTACTTGGATGGGTGACCGTTTTTTTTGCTTTTGTTTTGTTTTTGTTTTTTTGCATTATGGTACGGAACCCTTCGTGCGCGAGTCCGACTCGCACTTGCCCGGTTTTTTTAGTCACTCGCCCCTCACCCTCGACTCGACACGACTCGGCCGTCGTGAACGCTGCTCGCACTGTTAGTGCTTGAGAAAGGAGACCTAGGCTCTCCGAAACATGTCGCGCGAGTGACTAAAAACAAGTGAGTCTAAACCGTAAAATTATTCAATGTTAGTATGTCTCACAACAGTTTAAGAGTGACATTCCATTTCCAACTGCAGCTGCAATACTGTTCATTTTACTATAGAAATTGACAGTGACAGCGACGCGTTTCCATAGTAAAATGAACAGTATTGCAGCTGCAGTTGGAAATGGAATGTCACTTTAAATTCGATCAATTATTTTAAGCACTACTCTAAAGGGCTTGAGCCTCCGAAAAAAGACTCCGTCAACAATTTGGAAGATTTTATCTGGATACTAGTGCAATAAATAAAAGAAGTAGGTATTACTGTTTATCACCTTTACATGAAGACAATGCATTTTGAATATTTTTGTACAAAAATGCGTTATGAGTTATAGGACAACGTATAATCAAACTACACAACATTAGGGCCTAGGGCCACTTGCACCATCCCACTAACCCGGGGTTAACTGGTTAAACCAGGAGTTACCATGGTTACCAGTACAATTTGACACTGGGATAACGGTTAAACCGGTTAACCCGGGTTAGTGGGATGGTGCAAGTGGCGCTTAGTACCTATCTATAAATCCGATAGTTATGTTATTCATAGAGATAACGTCAATAACGATATAAAACTATTTTGAGTACAGTAGCTAAATCACTTACAAACACGCATTCATAATTATCGGAGACACGTAACAGTTGTCAATCTTCGTAACTATGAGTTTGTTTTATAAGTTTGTACAGTTGACAATCTTCGAACAGGTACTTTTAGCGCGTTTTATCATCCGTTATATTATCAATGCTGACTGTACTTACATAACCTTCCTATAGCCATAGAGCCTGTAGATTTTGCTACGGTAAAATATGCCGTGTGAGTGCCGGGAGTAAATATTGTGACCACGTGCGCTCACGTGCGTTTGGACACGTTGGAGGCACACTGTAAGCTATACCAGGCGTGGCTCACTCCGCGATTTCGTCGCTTTGCTACAGGTAGCTAAAAGTACATCCGTTCCACCCCAAATTTGAGGAAAGCCATAAGCCGCGCGTGTCGCTGTCGCCACCTAGCGGCCATATCTGTGCTGATCGTAACAGACGCGTTTTGTTAGAGAGTGAGTCTTCTGTACTTAGTGCGACGGCCGGTGATGATCCGCAAGAAGAGAGAAGAAGGTAGCAATTGATGATGATGATGCTCCTGATCAATTTAATTAAATTTAATTAAAAAATATTTAATAATTTTTAATTGCGTTATTAGAGTGTAGTGTGTAGCTGATCCTTTCATTGAAATTTGACATTAATGATGACATTGCAATACTTTGTCATTGCAAATGCCATGCAGAGTTAGCTTAACCCTAGTTAGATAGGGTTACCAGATGTCAGGAATTTTGGCTGTTGTCTGGAATACGAAAATGTCAGGAATTTTAGTGAATCAACAGACTTTTTTTATTATGTATAAAATTTAAACAATGTATCTATAGACGGTCAAGCAAATCTTGTCAGTAGAAAAAGGCGCGAAATTCAAATTTTCTATGAGATGATATCCCTTCGCGCCTACAATTTTCAAATTTGCCGCCTTTTTCTACTGACAAGATCTGCTTGACCAAGTATAGCATACACAGATATCGCTTACGGCTAGATATACAACATGAGGACAAATGCTAGTATTTTATAATGTCTACCAGTGTGCAACTGCCGCTATATCATAAAGTCCTCGCGTCACGCGCACTCGGCGTCTCATTACGCTAAACTGTTGACCATTAAATACGTCCCGTGTGAATGCGCCTTTATTTAATGGACCGCATTCCTATAGTAACGGCTAATTAGTTTGTTTTTAAGATTGTAATCGATATGTCAGGAAGAACTGGTAATGTTTTTGCTCATTATGGTATCTTATTCGACAACAGCCGCTGTGTTTTAAGACGAAACAGGAGCTGAAATTTAAATATTTTAGGTAAATATACCCGTCTCGCTAACGGAAGCGGCTCCTAAAACTAGTGCAATAAGAAGGCGAAAAATCCTGCGTAATAATCTCAAAAATCGAGGTTTCGTACTCGACTGTTTCCTCCTCCAAAACTTAACCAATCGTAACCAAATTTGGAAATCTAAATAATTATGAAGTTATCTGTGTCGTACCGGTTTGCTTTTTTGGCTAATTGATATCAGTTTTGAATACTACGCCTCTCATTGCGGCATAGTCAATGAGGCCATTTTGGCCATTTTTGAAGGGGACTCGCCTTAAAAAACAAAACGTAACAAAAAATATCAAAAAAAGCAAAATGGTCCGACACAGATATTGAAAATATTAATCTGTATTGAAAAATCATTGTTCTAGCATCAAAACCCACGGAGGAAGCAGTCGAGTATGTTTGTATGGAAAAATTACCACTCCTGTTGGCTCTTAACTACTTCTTTCTCTGACAAACAATTCTTGAAACTTTATTTAAAGTTGTACTACTTATATGCTATCGACAACGTAACTTACTAATGCATCTCGCTCGTACTCGCCTCTTAGAGCGAGCGAGTATATGTGGGAACGAAAGGTCCGAGCGCTGTGTCTCCTTTGGTTGCCGCCGCCGCCGTCGCCAGTCGCGCAACGTTAAGCTGCATCGATACAGTAAAGGCTAAATTAAAAGTACCGTTTATGAACGGACCCGATGGATAATAGCCGTTGGATCAACTTATCTGCATCATTGCGCGGTCATTTATTACCACAGATATCGGTGGTCGGATTGCTGGCTTCGAATCAAATGTCGAACCATAAGACCTAGTATTACATAGATGAGCTATACGCGTGCTGCTGTATATCATTCGATACCTCTCTATTAATAGAGAGGTATGAGTGGCCGTGCCCGCCTTTCGGCTGCGACGGCTGTGGCGGGTCGCTCCCCACCGCGTGGGGAGGTCAGTCGTCATCGTTTTGGGGATGACAGTGCTGCTGGCTATACGCGTGCCTCCGTGAGGGACAAGACATACGCAAAGCGACAATATTAAAAACACGTTTTAACATTCCTGACAAAATACCAAAACCAATCCACTTAATTCGGCCGGGTTATTTGTTGCCCACCATAAACCATACTAAATTTTCGGTGGGGAACAAACAAAAAGTGAGACTGTGACAAGGACAAGCAATAATACCGCTTTCTCTGCTACTCCTACTGAAATTTCCATAAGTGCATCTCGTTCGGTCGTTTGGCCCCTCCCCCGTGTCATCACTATATACCCTAGTAGCATTTTCGTTGGGGCCCACGGTGCCAACGGTAGGGAAAACGTTGGGATGAGGTTCGTTCCGTAGCCAACATTAATTTTGTATTGGCCCACCATCGCATATACCAACATTCGCTGTGGCACAGATGCCCAACAATGGGCCTTTGTATATTTTGGTACCGTTGGCTAAACAACGATAATATTCGTTGGCCCAATGATGACATATATCGCTTTTACCAACATTGGCAGTGGCAGTGATGCCCAACAATGGGCCTTTGTGTATTTTGCTACCGTTCGCTAAACAACGATAACATTCGTTGGCCCAATGGTGACGAATATCGCATTTAACAACATTGGCTGTGGCACGGATGCCCAACAATAGGCCTTTGTGTATTTTGGTAACGTTGGCTAGTCAACGATATCATCCGATGGCCCAATGATGACAAATATCGTATTTACCAACATTGGCTGTGGCACTGATGCCCAACAATGGGCCTTTGTTTATTTTGGTAACGTTGGCTAATCAACGATATCATCCGATGGCCCAATGTCGACAAATATCGCATTTACCAACATTGGCTGTAGCATTGATGCCCAACAATGGGCCTTTGTGTATTTTGGTAACGTTGGCTAATCAACGATATCATCCGATGGCCCATTGATGATTAATATCGCATTTACCAACATTGTCTGTAGTATTGATGCCCAACAACGGGCCTTTGTTTATTTTGGTAACGTTGGCTAATCAACAATATCATCCGATGGCCCAATGACGACAAATATCGCATTTACCAACATTGGCTGTAGCATTAATGCCCAACAATGGGCCTTTGTGTATTTTGGTAACGTTGGCTAATCAACGATATCATCCGATGGCCCAATGATGACAAATATCGCATTTACCAACATTGGCTGTGGCACTGATGCCCAACAATGGGCCTTTGTTTATTTTGGTAACGTTGGCTAATCAACGATATCATCCGATGGCCCAATGACGACAAATATTGCATTTACCAACATTGGCTGTAGCATTGATGCCCAACAATGGGCCTTTGTGTATTTTGGTAACGTTGGCTAATCAACGATATCATACGATGGCCCAATGACGACAAATATCGCATTTACCAACATTGGCTGTAGCATTGATGCCCAACAATGGGCCTTTGTGTATTTTGCTACCGTTCGCTAAACAACGATAACATTCGTTGGCCCAATGGTGACGAATACCGCATTTACCAACATTGGCTGTGGCACGGATGCCCAACAATGGGCCTTTGTGTATTTTGGTAACGTTGGCTAAACAACGATAACATTCGTTGGCCCAGTGAGCACAAATATCGCATTTACCAACATTGGCTGTGGTACTGATGCCCAACAATGGGCCTGTGTGTATTTTGGTACCGGTGGCTAAACAACGATAATATGATAATATTCTTTGGCCCAATGATGACATATCTATATCGCATTTACCAACATTGGCAGTGGCACTGAAGCCCAACAATGGGCCTTTGTGTATTTTAGTAACGTTGGCTAATCAACGATATCATTCGATGGCCCAGTGAGGCCAAATGTCGCATTTATAACTATAGCCGGTCAAGCAAGTTTGTCACTAGAAAAGGTCGCGAAATTCAAATTTTCTATGGGACGATAACCTTCACGCCTACATTTTTTTAAATTTGTCGCTCTTTTCTAATGACGGAAATGGCTTGACAGAGTATAACACCATAAACAAATAAATAAATATCACACGAGCATTTTAACAGAGACCAGGGGCTGCGTGACGTCATTAAAATAGCTACCAGTTGAGTTTGCTTGTGGCGTCACTAGATGGTGTTACTGTCTCCTAACATCGAAGTTATAGTTATTTTCTCGATTATTCCGGATATAATAATAATATTTTTTTAAAGCAACTTATAAATTTAATAGCTATAACTATAAAATTTATACATTAATTTAAAAAATTGTATTTTACCAACATTTTCTGAATTTAAATCTCAAAAAACATAAATCTCGCTTACGAAGTTTCGAAGTGCGATTAGTATATATACAAATTAGAGTGTATAGTAAGTGTACTTGCTTCGGCAGTACATATACTAAAATTGGAACGATACAGAGAAGATTAAACAACAACTGCTGCCTAGGGCCTTCATGTGGCTACAACCAATGCCTACCGTAGTGTAATTGTAATATTAATCAGCAAAGGCCCAACGTCGTATTACACAACCACTTACCTAACGTAGGGTAACTGTAGGACTCGTAAACAAAAGCCCATTACATAATTAGACTGTAGGCCCACTATAAATTACACAACTATTTACCTACGGTAGTATTGTAAGAATCCTACACAAGGCCCAACGTTAAAGTTACAATGTTGGCCCTTTGTGGGACAAGCTGTGTTGGGCCTTCAACCTGGTGCACGACTACCTACCGACCTACCTGACTTGCCGTTGGGTAATTCTTGAATTTGCAAACAGAAGCACAACGAAAAAAATTCCCTTTTTTAATTTTTTGCAGTTGGCCCTACAGCAAGCCATACGGCCAAATGTAACAATTAACCAACCATCAAACAAATGTGTATAGGCCCAACCACGGCCCAACCAAAACCACAACCGTTGAATAATTGTATGATTTATTTAAATAGGCCCAACGAAAAAATTACTCTAATGGCCCTCTGTTGGGAATCTTCGGGAGGGCCTTTGTCGAGGGCCCTCCAGCAAATCGTACGGCCAAATGTAACAATTAACCAACCATCAAACAAATGTGTATAGGCCCAACCACGGCCCAACCAAAACCACCACCGTTGAATAATTGTATGATTTATTTAAATAGGCCCAACGAAAAAATTACTCTTATGGCCCTCTGTTGGGAATCTTCGGGAGGGCCTTTGTCGAGGGCCCTCCAGCAAATCGTACGGCCAAATATAACGGTTGCCCAACTAATACGTAAACAAAGGCCCAACAAAATCCCTACAAGAAAATGCTATTAGGGTACCTCTGTGTGTCGAACGCAGTGAACGCAGTAAGGGCCTCTCAAGATGACAACTGATTATAGCAAATACCAATCGAAAACTAAAAATGTATTGGGATGATAGCTGCTGGGAATAAGTCACGTGATCATTTCTATACATTTTTTTAAAGTTGGCATTTTGTAAAAACTGAATATCGCGTGGACGAGCTCCCTAATATTACAATTGAGATTGTAAAATTAATGATACACGCGGTTGAGAACAAAAATTGAAGTGCTGGTGGCCTAGAGGTAAGAGCGTACGACTTTCAATCCGGAGGTCGCGGGTGCAAACCGCGCACCAATGAGTTTTTACGGAACTTATGTACGAAATATCATTAGATATTTACCAGTCACTTTTCGGTGAAGAAAAACACCTTGAGGAAACCGGACCACTAATAAGGCCTAGTTTCCCCTCTGGGTTGAATTGAAAGGTGAGATGGCAGTCGCTTTCGTAAAAACTAGTGCCTACGTCAGTTCTTGGGATTAGTTGTCAAGAGGACCCCAGGCTCATGAGCCGTAGCAAAATGCTGGAATAACGCAAGGAAGATGGAGAGCTTGAGAAAAACAATAGTAAAGTTGATGAGTTGTTAATAACAGTTGAAGATATCTCTGTTTGGCCCTATGGTTGATTGGTAGAGAATGCCATTTGACATTAAGTCCTCCATTTGTACATTGTTGTACATTTTTTTGTGCAATGAAGTTTAAATAAATAAATTAATAAAGTTAGCAATCCAATTAATGTTATTAGCGCAATCAGCCGGTGATGTCACCCGATTTGTATCGCGATCTGATACGGCTCGCCCGATCACCGCCAGTGCTGCCAACTTGGCATAAATGATGCCAGATCTGGCATACTTTCTCTCGCTTTGGCACCAAAATTTTCCATTTAGCATCTGGCATATTTTTTAGCATAATTTAGTCTAAGCCAAGTTTGCACCAACTTGGCAGCAACGATATGCGCCATCGCCTTATGTCATTCATATTTTCATATGATTTTTGACTTTTGTGGACGTCGACGGTCTATACAGGGTGATTCAGGAGACGTGAGCAGGACTAACGTACACTGCGCATTTCGTAAATTATAAGCAACTGTTTCCTATCAGTATTAGTGAGGTTAACGTTAATTTTCTAGTCGTGTTGAAAAAAAAGTTATTAATTTATTTACGACATGGATGGTCACCCTAACATTAGAATACTAAACTACCGATATTCTGTGTCAAATTGAATGTCATCACTGTCATCACGGTCAGGTTACTTTTGAAAACTCGTATCTCACTCAGGTTTGACATTTTATTTTCTTAATAAAAGAGGTTTTATGTTTATTAATTAGGTCTTGTAGGGTGACCATGATCGTAGAGAATTAAATTTGCCTTCACCAAAAAATAGAAAAATAGGAAAAAGTGTGGTTGTTTCACCTAAATACGACGGTGATCGATCAATTATCAGTTACTGAGTGTGCAGGATTAGTCCTGCTCACGTCTCATGAATCACCCTGTATAAAGTTGGTCAAGCAGATCTTGTCGATAGAAAAAGGCGGCAAATTTGAAAAACGTATGTGTTTTTAAGTGTCTAATTTCAAGTGACATTTTATCATTTTCTTTAGCATATTTAAAAAAATCTTTGGGATCATTTTGGCATAATCTACACATTAGTCTAGCATTTTTTTTAAATCCGAGTTGGCAACACTGATCACTGCGCCTTTCCGCAGCCTTACTTTCTGCCGTTTCACGCTATTTAACATTATTTTATTAGTTACAGTTGATTGGCCTCAAGAGTAGGTAAAAACCGGCCAAGTGCGAGTCAGACTCGCGCACGAATGTTTCCGTACCATTACGCAAATAACGGTAAAAAATCACGTTTGATGTATGGGAGATAGGACGCCCACTTAAATATTTATTTTATTTTGTTTTTAGTATTTGTTGTTATAGCGGCAACAGAAATACCTGTACCTACCTACATTATCTGTAAAAATGTCAACAATCTGGCTATCACGATTCCTGAGTTACAGCCTGGTGACAGAAAGACGGACGGACAGACGGACAGGTTTTTACCCTTTGGGTACGGAACCCTAAAAATAGTGATTCATACAATATCCAAAGAATAATGACGTCATTCGGTGTCGATGGGAATGCGACTGTCAAAAATGTCAAAGAGACCATCAGTACCCGTAACATATATGAATCACTGACAGTGGGCCCGATTCGGATTTTGAAATAGATATCTATTAGATATCTTTTAGACTGATGTCTTAAACATATCGTTATCGTATCTTGGTGATCCAAGATACGATAACGATATGTTTAAGATTTAACCTGTCAAATTTTACATTTGCTCGATTCTGGAGATACTCTTGGACGATTTCCACAGGATATGACTTAGAGATCCAATTCACATCTAATAGATATCTTACTCTATCTAACGTAAAAGTGACATTTGTTGCCCGAATTGCGTTGTAAAAGAGAACTAGTTGATGTCTAAACTATAACGTATCTAATAGAATGGATCTAGTACCTACGCGCTACGTGTCGTCTCTTGTGAATATCTTGAAGTTCGAATAAGGCAGAGTGTCAAAACTGACACAATGGCTCCTCTATACGATGGGCCAATGCCGGCCAATCCAAGGGACGCATTTATGCGTTAGAGGGAGCAAGTGATATTGCTATCTCATTCTACCGCATGGCTGCATCCCTTGGAGTGGCCGTTGGCCCATCGTGTAGAGGAGCCATAATACGCTTAAGTAATTCTTGAAACTTTATTTAAAGTGGCTAACGCTAATGTCTACGTAATTCACTTTCTATACGTCCAACCCTACCAATTTAATAATAATATGCGAGTTTGTAGCCACAATTTCCTAAATAAATAAAACATTTCGCACCATTATATGCGCAAATAAATATTCGCAGTCCATCCAACACTTATATAAACCATAGCCGCCGGCGCATCAGAGATTAATTTTATCCATAGACTAGGAATCCTCTAGACGGAGTTTAGAGCAATTATTTCATGAAACCGATGCTGCCAAAGATACTGGGGTGCGGGGGACGAGGTGAGCGAGTCCCGTGCCGTGATTGGTCCGTTCAAAGACACGGACGTCACACAAAGACTCTTTTGACTAGAAAATGGATCTGTATGCCTGGCAGAGGGAGTAGAGCTCCTATGCTCAGTCTGGAGGATGTCTTGTCTGTGACTTTATCCAAACGAGATTACATTTGCAGAGCATAAACCATTTCATTACGTCCACTCAACACATGGCTAATGATGGGCTATTTTCGGGAATATTGCTGGCAATATTGCACAAAGTGGAAGACTGCCCGTATTTTATGGGATAAACTAAATCATTGCGTCCAGTCAAGTCGTGGCTTGTTATGAGCTATATTAGGGGACTTCTCTTGTCAGACCTGCGGTAGACCATGTCGGTCTCGCATCGGTCTACTCGTATTCAGCCACCAAAAACGGTGTTTTTCCGATGTTACACCATAAATCGTCTGCTATAGACGAAAAGGCTTATGATGATTAGGGAATATTGCCGGCAATATTGCACGGAGTGGGAGACACTGCCCGGATTTATTACGCCGTATTACGATACAAGTGCGAAATAGGAAATTCGCAACGAGTGGTGATAAATAAAAACATGACCGAAGAGAGTGTTTTAAATCGACACGAGTTCAAATTGTGACATAGTGTAATGTGCTAATTATCACACTAGTGTGGTAAAGTAGCACCATATATACCTACGGTAAAGTATTTTATTACGTCTAGAGAACACATGTCTAATGATGGAATATATTTGTGAATCCTACATAGGAATAATTGTGAGGAAAGATAATATGAAACGGAATTGTTTCAATTGTGGTAATTTGCCCTAATCCGAATCAAGTGTTATCATCGCAAATACCTATTGCTTACATAACACATGAGGCTGTCTGGTGAAAATATGCCTCAAACAGAAAAATATTGCCGTGACCAAAGTAAAAATAAATAATTATAGCAAAAAACTTATTAAGCAGAATTTTAGCTTCTAACTTGTAATTTCGCAAAATTGTATGAATTGTTCGGAAATATTACCGAACGAATATTGTTTAACATACCTTACCTATTTTAAGAGCCCCGGTGTCGGTGCATGATGACGTACATTAGTTACCAGCAATATTTCCGAAAATTGCTAGCTAAACTTCACTAAATATATTGCCTAAAGTACTTATATTTAAAAAGGTGCATCCCTAGCTATGTCATTAGTCAGTCCTACGCGTCGCCTACGCGGACCTTAGGGTCTAATGATAGTAATAAGTAGGACTGCCATATGGAAATCATTGGGACAAGGGACCAATGGAAATTATTAGGCTTTCCAATTTGGCTCCTTTTTCTAAGAGATTAGATAAAGTTTTTTTTTCGATCTGGGTCTGGCTGGGATATTAAATAGGTGAGAGATCTTAAAACTAAAAGAAAAAAAGTTAAAAAAAAATCTTTTCAGATGACCATTGCTAAAAAAAGCTATACTTGCATTCTAAATTTATATGTTAGCATATTATTGCATCGGAAATATGGAAGTATGCGAAATTTCAACTCAAATAAAAATAAAAATCAAAAAAAAAATCTGTATATCTTTTTACCAATACAAATCTGAATCTGAATCAGACGCCCGCAAGTGGTTCAAATTTAAGTTACAAGATTTAAAGCACCATATATACAAAAAGATATCGGTATACGCAGTGAAGCTAAAAAAAAGTGTGTAATAATAATAAACCTGGGATGTTGTCTCGACGATCATTGTTCCGATAGTCGTGTCAGCGAACGGTCCCATAGCGAAGAGTCTCGACCAACACCTAGAGAGACTCTCGCTGGGTGGTTGGATCAAGGGTCAGATGCAGAAGGCGGTAATTTTGGACACGGCGCGTATAGTACGTCGGTTCCTCACTCTGCAGCCCTGACCACCGGCAGCTTGGGCCCTGCCCCGCTGCTGGCGGCACCCTAGGTTAGGTTTTTTATAATGTGTTTATATGTATTTTTATTTTTTTGTAAGTGTTTTTATATTTTACTTTTATATTCATATTATAAAAATACCTAACTTAAGACGAAAAATAAATAAACCTGAAAGTTGGCCATAACACCGATTCTTACAATCTCATAACTATTGAACTGGACCCTTATTCGACAAGCGACGTTTGACGTATCGTGTTGATCTCCCGTTGATGTGGGAAAAATCATAAGTTCTCGAATACGTACAATGTCAAAATTTTACCGTAGTTATGCAGAAAACGACCAACTAAATTTTTTATCAATGCAGAAAGCGACCAAAGCTACTGAGTTAGGGTGTAAGTCACTTTGACAAAAATAAAAAGTTCGTCGCTTTCTACAGAACTACGGTCATTTGACATTAACAATCCACAGTTAGGGTGACAAGCAAACCAAACCGAACCACCCTTAGTTTAGAGTTGAGTTTTGGTTGTACCAAAGGGGTCATCCATTAATTACGTCACACGAATTTCTAGGTTTTTTGACCCCTCCCCCTCCTTGTCACACTTGGTCACATTTGGCAAACCCCTCCCCCCTAGTGTGACGTCACATTTTTGCTACGAAATTGCCAAATCGAATTAAGTAAGTACCTAAGTATCAAAATATTTTTGACGATATAAATATTAGTAATTTTATAACCCAAAACTGTTTAGGAAAGAAAATTAAACGAATAAAAACGATTATCGTTTTAAAAACTTGTTATTTAAATGTACAGCGAATAAAATAATTCAAATAAATTTTCGGTTACTGATGAAGTTAAAGTAAAAAAAAGACAAACAACACAAACATAAATAAAGACATGAAAGATGCAAATGTCACATCTGAGACAACCCAGGACAGAGCGTCCTGGCGAAGAAGGACTAGGAGAGCCGACCCCAAATGATGGGATAAGGCTAGGCGAAGAGAGAGAGAGATGAAGTTAAAGTGACGTCACAAAGTTTGTGTCTCCCCCCTCCCCCATGTCACAATATGTCACATTTTCTTGACCCCCTCCCTCCCCCTAAACGTGTGATGTAATTAATGGATGACCCCAAATGATATTATCCACCGTTGATGGAATCAACACTCAGTATACAATAAAATCAACTGTTGATTTGACGTGGATGCGAAATCTGACAGTTGTACATGTCGAATTTGGCCCCTGATTGATGTCATCAATATCACAGTAGACATCAGACGATATCAATACCACTAAATCTTTATCTTTGTAATTTTGTCCACGCAATCCAATTAGTCTGACACCTGTGACACATTTACGTATAAAAATCCATGGATAATTTAGTAATACAATATTATAACAATGCAGCTAATGTTAGCGCCCCCTCTGTAACCGATACCGGCGTGAGGACGACACCAATACCCTAATGTGGTACACCTATTCTGAACATGTCTCTACAAGTCTACAGTCTTAACGTCTCCGTTGGTTACAGGACTCGGAACCGGTTTTTTGACGTGATTACGTCTTATAAATCGATGAACACCGGTAACATGCACGAAAAGTGTCACGTTGTGGAAAGATCTCCGTGGTAACGTTGTGGACAGATCTCTATGGTAACGTTGTGGACAGATCTCTATGGTAACGTTACGGCCAAAGTATGCAATTTTTCATCAATGTTTTTATGACGTTATCACGCAAAATTATCGTCCGTAAACCGACTTTACAGACAACCATATTTTTTTGAAAAACCCGAAATAGCCCAATATTTTTAATTATTTTATGCTCCTTACGTAGGATTGAATCATGTGCTTAGATAACAACTTCGTATAATAAACCAAACAACGAAAAAGAACGAAATAATACCTCGGTATTTTTTGTATGAAGAAAAAACCAGCTGCGAGCCCAGTTTTTAACCCACGACGCAAAAGAAAAAAAAATTGCTGGTCACTTCTGGATGAGATTAGCTCAGGACCGGGACAAGTGGCGTACTGATGGAAGAGAGGCATATGCTCAGTGGGTGATAAAGGGCTGATATGATGATGATGATAACGCAAAAAGAGGGATGTTATATGTTTGACGACGATTTTTGCCCTTAAGGTGTCACCGCGAATGTCCCCGATTGTACATTCCATCAATTAATTTTAAGACTAGAAAAGACGAGTTTTGGTAGGTACTCTGCATACAATTTTTTGCGATCGCACGCAAACGGAGAAGTTCTACTGCGGTTTTGATCAGAATAACCCCCTAAAGTTCAACGACCTTGTAAACAATACCTTTTCCAGCCTGCCCCTACGTTGATCCCTTGATCCCTAATTGATTTATAATGATAATTACCTTCGATGACAATCTGTGACGACCTAACTATTGAAAGACATAATGTTGTTGACACGAAAGTCGAATCAATGTTATATTGTACATATATACCATAGTCTACACTGTTAAATGACAAATTGTAAACCTTATTTCAAAGAAATAAGGTCTTTTTTTTTTTATTATGCATGGGTTTACTCATGGCCACAGACTAGCCGAGGCGTAGACGTGGCCTACGATGGAGCGAGCTCGCCCAGAAGGTGCCTGTTCACTCTTGATTTGAAGGTTGCCGGGGTATAAGAGCACGGAAATATAGACGCCGGCAAGGAATTCCAAGTCTATCTAAGTAAGATCGATGCGTTTCAATGTTAATACCTATAGTCTGTATCTTTAGGTACAGTTCCGAAAAACTCAATGGTGCGAGTCGGGGCACAGAATAAATAATAGTACTACCTATAGGTACAGAAGACTCACTCTCTAACAAAACGCGTCTGTCACGATCAGCACAGATATGGCCGCTAGGTGGCGACAGCGCCACGCGCGGCTTATGGCAAACCCCAAAATTGGGGTCAAACGGATGGACTTTTAGCTACCTGTAGCGAAGCGATGAAATCGCGGAGTGAGCCACGCCTGGTCGGAGTTTGAACCCGCGCCTTCCGGATTGAAAGTCGCACGCTCTTACTATTTATTTAGAGGAAAATACAAAGTGTAAACTAACTTTTGATACCAAACTGACCTAGTTTTAAAGTACAAAATTTAGATAAATATTAACATCGGAATCGAACTCGATCACAAATCAGATAGTCGAGTGATGGACAGAAATAGAATACTATAGTGATGCGACTTGGCATTTGGTTATTATTAGGATTTGGTTTCACGTTATGAACTAAACGATACCAATTTTTGTTAACTTTTACTTCGTAGTTGATTACTTAGTACGGATAGGGTTACCAGATACTTTAGAATTTCCCGACAAAATTACTGATTTGCGAATACCTATTTTTCCTGACGTTTATAACGACGCTTGGGGGGTGTCTAGCCGTTAGCGATGGCCACCCGATTGAGCTGATAGCCGCGTTTTATTAGGTAATTTAAGTTATATTAAATTTATTATTTGTATTAATGTAAGTAAATAAACAGGTACCACAAAGCCGAAATTCCTGTCATCTAGTAACCCTAAGAACGGAAGGACTAATCGTTTTTGGCATTATTGTTAAATGATGGGTTGCACACTTCGAGCAACACCGGCTTCCGACACGTCAGAAGGGAGGGGCCCAAGCGATATCTCGCCGTACAAATCTTTCTGCCATTTTTCGCGGAGGGAAAGGTGCACACAGTCGCATTTCACACACACTTACATACAAAATCCAATCTGTAAATACGACACAAATACATAGAAAATGACACACGTCAAAGACAAATCTCGCAAACCTCGATCTCTTTTTGTGTACGGACGAGTGACTATTAGTGTCACAACACGCACACTGACACATTTTTGTTGAAGTATGTCATTGTATTCTGAGAGATGAGAAGTCGGATTTGTCGCTCGATCGATCCGCAATTTGTACTGAGCGAGCAAAATCGATAAATCCAACAATTACTTGAGACTAAAATATAATAATTGTATTTAAATGCAATTTAACGTATGATATGTAAAAAAAATATTACATGTGAAATGTAACACTTTCTTTTTGTAAATTTGATGTCCCCGACCTCTTTTTATAACAAAAAACCGAGCAAACAGGCATTTTTGTGCAGCAGTGTTCACGCGCGCGTCTGGACTCGGTCTAGTGAAAAATCCAAGTGCAACTAGTTTTATTACCCGCGCTAGATTAGATTGACGCGCTAATCTTGTACCTCGGCAGAGGGGAAATAGTGCGAATGCCGCCTCCCTTCCGTGTTGCTCGAAGGTTGCACACAATAATCACTATCTCATTACCTAAAGGTTCCTCCACACTGACCACCAGGTACTCAAAGTTTACCAGCTGAGAGGCACTGATCAACCACAATATTTTTTTTTATTTAGCCCGTTATAGTGTCCCACTGCTGGGCAAAGGCCTCTCCTCTTGATTTCCACAACACTCGTTGTAGTGCTTTTTCCGGCCAGTTACTGATGAATGCGTCTATGTCGTCCCGCCTTCTCCGTCTGGGCCTGCCATGTCACTAGCCCACCTATCTGGATGCATGCGGCAGAAGTAAGTCCCACAGTCCCACTTGACTAAAACTTAACTTACTTAACTACTTACTTGAGTACTTACTTTTTAGGGTTCCGTACCCAAAGGGTAAAACGGGACTGTCCGTCCGTCCGTCCGTCTGTCACCGGGCTGTATCTCACGAACCGTGATAGCTAGACAGTTGAAATTTTCACAGATGATGTATTTCTGTTGCCGCTATAACAACAAATCCTAAAAACAGAATAAAATAAAGATTTAAATGGGGCTCCCATACAACAAACGTGATTTTTGACCAAAGTTAAGCAACGTCGGGAGGGGTCAGTACTTGGATGGGTGACCGTTTTTTTTTTTGCTTTTTATGTTTTTTTTGCATTGTGATACGGAACCCTTCGTGCGCGAGTCCGACTCGCACTTGCCCGGTTTTTTACTTGTATAATTCCTTTAAAATCCCGACGCAAATATCCTTTCCAGTTCCCTTTCCCATCCCTCTTCCTAGTTGGTTGTTTCTTCAATTTCCTAGCAGTCTAGCCCCGGGACAAACACTAGGCCACTTTAGTAACTAGGTCGGGAACGTTAACTTTACGATTTTAAACCTTATACCTTTGTAATAAGGCGAAACCTACCTTTGAAGTCAAGCGCGTATTTGTACAAAGAAATGCGTAAACTAACGCCTTTTGAGCTACTAATTCCGCTTTTCATTTGAAACTTGGCATGTTTAAACACAGTTTGATTGTCGTTGGTTTTAAGAGGGGGTTTAAAGACAGGAAATTAGAGAGGAACAAAAGATATGGCGCGGCGCGTGAAACTTGCGATGGAAAGGGATATCGCGCGAGTTTTAACGTTTTACCTCACTCTGAAAATATAACTTGACTTAAAGATGTCCCCTATATCTTTAGGTACCTATTTAAAAAAAAGTAAACAAAATCTACCCTCATATGGTTACTTAAGCCAGTTGCAGGTAGATAAAAACATTACATGATCAAATATGTAGATTAAAATCAGGTAATTCTGTGTAGGCCAAGCAATAAGAAGTTATAGAGGGAAATGCTAGAACACAATTTTTGACTCCGTAGCTTTGTTTGGACTAGTTAGGAGGTGAACATATCAAAAGTCCCCGGTCGTAGCCCCGGTGCTGAGGGGTAGAGGGGGGAAAGAAGGTCTCATTTTTCGGTTTTTCACTTATATCTTGGAAACTTTGCGTCTTAGCGACATGACTACTAAGACAAACCAAAATCTGATAAAATTTGTTACAAGTTGAATTCAGTCAAGTTTTTCGATATCTTGAATAGTTTTTGAGATATCCGCTCTTGAAAGTTTATTTAGGGCTTTCAATTTTATCTTGATATCTACATTAGTGAAGCTCTTAGGCTGTCTTAGGGTGTTTGGTATCATTTTCGTATAAGTCGTGGGTGCTGAATTAATTTTTGGTATCACATTGATACCATTCCTAAGAAAAAACATATGAACTTTAAACAAATACCTTTTTTTTTAAATTCCTCTTCACGCTTAAACCGCTCAACCGATTTTATTGAAATTTGGTGTACAGATATTTCGAGTCCCAAGATAGGACATAAGATACTTTTTATCTCAATAGATATCCTTTAAAGTTGTGAAATGGAGTATGGGGGGAATTCAACTTCGTCGACGAAACTGAATTCCTGAGGTTAATACTGCTTAAGGTAAGGTTTAAAGTCATGTTTGGTATCATTTTCATCTAAATCACAGATGTATACCATCCTAAATTTCATCTAAACCGGTTCAGCGGTTATTGACTCTCCATACAAACTTCCACCCCACTTTTCACACCCTCAAAAGATGTTTTTGGTTATAAAAACTATCTTATGTCCTGTGTCGAGACTGAAACTATTTCTATACCTAATTTCAACGAAATTGGTTCAGCGGTTTAAGCGTGAAGAGGGATTTAAAAAAAATATGTTTTTTTTAATTTTGGTTTTATTTCGAAATAGTGTCAATGTGATACCATAAATGAATTCAGCACCCCCAATTTATACGAAAATTATACCAAACATGGCGTAACAGCTTCACTGATGTAGATATTAAGATAAAATTAAAATCCCTAAATAAACTTTCAAGAGCGGGTATCTCAAAAACTATTTAAGATATCGAAAAACTTGACTGGATAAAACTTGTAACTAATTTTATCAGCTTTCGGTTTGTCTTAGTAGTCATGTCGCTAAGACGCAAAGTTTCCAAGATATCAATGAAAAACCGAAAAATTCGACCTTCTTACCCCCCTCTACCCTCCAGCACCGGGGCTACAGCCGGGGACTTTTGATATGTTCACCTTCTAACTAGTCAAAACAAACTTACGGAGTCAAAAATTGT
Source organism: Cydia fagiglandana (assembly GCF_963556715.1). NCBI lineage: Eukaryota > Metazoa > Arthropoda > Insecta > Lepidoptera > Tortricidae > Cydia > Cydia fagiglandana. The sequence goes on along the minus strand of NC_085953.1, from coordinate 6,090,165 downwards.
GTTCCTAGCATTTCCCTCTACAACGTTTTTTGAGCATTCATTTCCTGACCTAGTGAGAGATCCAGGTGGTTTTGTATTTAGTTGGTTAATCAATAAATGTTTTAACTACCTACCCGAAAATGTACAAATTATATGTTTAATTTAAGTACCTAAAGATCTGTAGTGTAGGTGGCGCGTTCTGTCTTGGGCTGCGTGCTTTCTGCCCCGAGCCATGATATACAGGTTAGCTAAAAAAAAGTGCATTCCCGTTGCCAGGGAGGTTTTAGGATTATACTGAGCAACTTTTACTATGAAACCATAGAAAATAGACCAGCCAAAATGTATCAAACAGCCAAAAATTTTTTCGCGAGATCGAGGTTGGTCAGTTGGTCAGTATAATCCCAAACTCCCTGGCAACGAGAATGCAGTTATTTTTTAAACATCCTGTACATATGAAAAATATGTATGTATTAGGTATGCTTAAAATTATACTACTGTGGTGTGCAGGGTAACGATATGGAATTAAAATTAAACAAAATTAGAATTATTTTTATATAGAACCAACTTTATTGTAGTAAACGTTTGGAAGTTTCTGGAGAAGTTAAAGACTGCCAACAACCTAAGTTATTTGGCTATTTTGCCTCGTCCCTTTTAAGTCTCTCACTACGCTCAAGATGCTACTGTCAACATTCACCTAGGTAACTTTAGCTAAGTTTAAAGGTCGCCTATAAAATTTTTCGGTTACTTTATTGTTGCTCGAATAATTTTCTAATCACGCATTAATATTTCAAATGCTAATTATTCCACAAATCCCTAATTATAATTGATTTGAATAAATTATAAATGTACCAAACTTTTTAGTTTTTCATAATTTTGTGTATTTTGAAGTTCATCGAAATAATTACGATTGAAGTTTTTAATTAGTTTCATAAATTTTACTCCGTGGAGGCAAACACGAGTAACCTACAATTTTAATATGATTATTGTAATTTGTTTATGTATGTAAATGGATATACGTTTTTTGTTTAATTAATTTTAACGGGTTTCTGTCAAGAATTTACCAACTTATTTACTTACCAAATTATTTACTTTTTTATTTTTTAGGGTTCCTAACTCAAAGGGTATGAACGGGACCCTATTCCTAAGGCTCCACTGTCCGTCCGTCTGTCTGTCCGTCTGTCCGTCTGTCACCAGGCTGTATCTCATGAACCGTGATAGCTAGACAGTTGAAACTTTCACACATACATCATGTATGTATTTCTGTTGCCGCTACGTGTATAACAACAAATAAGTACTAATAAGTACGGAACCCTCGGTGGGCGAGTCCGACTCGCACTTGTCCGGTATTTATCACACTTAATAAACTTTTTTTTATCTACAAATAGTTTAATTTCCTCGCAAAACGAGAAACACTATCAAAACCATATCAAAACACTAATCATAGATTCAAGAACCGAATCAAATTCTAAAACACGTACCTATCAGAAAATATATTTGTGTTACAAAGGGGTAACCTTACAAATAAATTAATCAAAAATCAACTCTGTACAAATATAAATAAGGTCACGTTTCATATTATCAAGATCTTTAACGCGAAAGTTCGACATATCGATCCTGCCAAATGATTTTGAACTCTATTGTTAAGTAGTTACGGTGTCTAAGGTTATAGAATGAACGAGTTACATCTGAGTACAATTAAACCAGACACAATGCCTAATGACGTCGGCAAAAAATAGACGAGATCCCATTGGACACAAAAAGCTTAGGCAAAGATTATGCCGCAGATGTGATGGGCTTTTTGTGCCTATAAGCTTTGAGGTTCCATGAGGCTTCTTTTTTGAGGATGTTTTTTTATACTACGTCTGTAGCAAACAAGCTGCGTGCCTGATGGTAAGCGGTCACTGTAGCATATGGAAGCCTGCAATTCCAGAGGTTACGTGCGCGTTGCTGAGCCTTTAAAAACCTGTACACTTTTTTTGAAGAACCCCATAATGTAGCCATTAAACATAACCTCAGTAGGGGAGCCTGCTCATGTTTCTTGTATATTTAAAATTGTTTATTGTATAGCGGAATATTAATTGTAGGTAGACCAACAGGATAAAATCTTCGAGCCGTTAAAATTATTGATTATTTAAATACATTTCGCCTATATTGCTGTTCATGTGGAATTATTTTACTGATAATTAGTTTACTAAATAAAAGCTGGCCATAACTTCATAACCATCAACCAGGTTTTTTTTTTAACTTGAACCATTGAGGACTAGGTATTTTGGCATGCTTATGTATAGTATGTGCCTTATCAATTGTTATTAACATCTACTAAGTAACTACTCTATGGCGAGTGTTAAAAGTCTCGTATTAAGTAGAGGAGTGTTGCGAATGTGATGACGCAGCTGTTTAGGATACTTGAGGGACAAACATACATTACATTATGTTTGGGGAGGTACTTTGTTTATTCATTTAATTTGATGATTAATCTCGTATAAAAAGTAGGATACGTGGCATTTAAATATGGAGTATTTACTGTAAAATGCGCTTACTTTGCTCCAGTATTTGCTCGAAAGTTCGCATTGTGATGAATAGTGATGATAAGTAGAAAAAAAAAAACATTTTTGCATATAATGTGGTCACCCGAATCAATGTGACGTCTTGTCTCCTTCCATAATTATAGTGTATGTCAAAACTGTCAAAAGTCATAGGGTGACCAGGGTACTTAATAGTATAAGATTAATTTTACTTGATAAATAATCTAATTATCTTTTGATCATATACTACGATATGATAATGTGGATCAGTTACAATCAGGAAAATTGGTTCTGGATCACGATCCAGAAGTCAGGATCACATTGTATGATTACGTAGTAGTACGTAGAAAAGTTGTTATAATAATCATCCCAGTTTCCAAGCCCGAAAACCTCTAATTAGGTACAATAGAAAAGTTTTAATTAGGAAAAAGTGATGTAAACATGGCCGGCCCAAACAAACATACGAAACAGGCAGAATGGGGTCATACAGGCTTCCTTCAAGTACAGCGGAACTGTAGCCTTAATGAAGACACACGCTAGACCGGGCCGTGCCTGGGCCGAAGGGGTGTCATTCTGAATCCCTAACAACGTTTGGCCTAAAGTCACTTGCCCTAACTGGTTTGTCCTAATGGGCACATTGGGCACATGCTCTAACAATCAATTGTCATAACGATTATTTTCCATAATGTAAGGTTCTGAAAAATGGTTAGGTTTTAGAACTTGCTGCCACAAAAGTAGGTTTTAGGTTAGGGTTAGAACTGCGACCCTCGCAAAAAAGAAAATATGCTTAATAACATTAGGATAAGTAATCAATAATTAGGGAAACCAAAAATAAGGGATTTTAGTGTTAGGACAACTGATCATTGTGACAAACAATATTAGGGAATGCAAAGATAGGAGAAAAGACTTTAGGGATTCAGATATAGATCCGGGCCGAAGCGTCCGACTCGTCATTTTCTATGATGGCTGATCGGTGATCACGTGGTGCTTTCCATAGAAAACGAAGCACAGGACGCTCCGACCCGGCCCCGGCCCGGTCTAGCGTGAGTCATCCTTTCCCACGACTGCCTTTGTAGTTTCAAACTGACATATTCGCTAACGGGGATCCTATCTCATCGCATAATAATTGATTGTCATAATGTAATGTTACGCATAAATCTCTTTTCGCATATTTTTTCTCCAGCTGAAACAGAAAGTATTTTCCAAAAATATTTTGCATAGGTTGTGTAGAATAGGGTAGGTTAGGTTAGGTTTGTGTTATAATTTTTCAGAAATGTTAATATTTCCAGCACGATAACAATTATGCGAAATGAGTTTTATGCGTAACATTACATTAGGACAATCAATTATTATGCGACCCAATATGGACCCTCGCTAACGTCTGCGTAACTTACTTTCTATACATCTCTTGCACTAATATGGGCGTACGAAGGAGATGTTTAAAAAGTAAGTAGCGCAGACGCTAACGAATATGTTAGTGTCAAACTGGTGGTAGCCGTATTGTTTTTACTTTTGACGCTGTACCAGGCCTATGGAACTCACCGCGCGAGCTCGGATTAATTAATACCTACGAATCTGCTCCCGTTCACGGTAGAAAAGCAAGCCAGTTGGTTGTCACACGCGCTCACGTACGCACCTCTCCGCGCGTCGCACTGTCAATTTTTACGATAGTTACAAGCTACGTAGTAGGTACCTACCTGCTATTGAATTTCTTTAATTAAACATGTACATAAAGTTTATTATGTATGACAAATGTATAGTTTTAGATATCTATCTATTTGAAATAGGTAGCAAATTTTTAATTTATTTTGGTAAATGTTTATTTTAACGACAGTAAGTTAACTTTACACCGGAAAGTGCCTACTCATTTTTGCTCTGGTTAACTTATAATTAATTACCTGTATTCATGGGGTTTCTATTATTTTTCTTTATTGTGTAACATTAATCTCTATCTGGTTTTAAATTACACGAAGTTTTAAAACTAATTCTTGCTGGGATTATTGCGCGGTTTATAAAACGGCGTAAATACTGCGGTTACTGCAGGGACATATGACCTTTTAAAATGACTATTTCGCAAACACTAAAGCATAATCGGAATATTAGGTATAATTTAAGATTTATCTTTCCTTTTATTTTACTCCGCTGTTTAAGTAGGTATTTATTTATCATTTCTAAGCGTCAGCAACCCTAGCGTTGTGCCGGTGCGCGCGGTGCGGGGAGCGGCGCGTTGAAGATCACTCCATTGTATTTTTGTGTAGGTATCAAAACGGTAGGTATTTGCGTTTTGTTTGAGAGATAAGTATCTGTTCGTAAGAACTATTATATAATCTGTGGCTGTACTGAGAAGCTGTACGCTGTAGTGGTCTGGGGTTCGAATCTCTTGAGGGTTTATAAGGCTCAGGCAAATTTGTATATAATTTATATTAAGTGAATAAAATTATCTAATCTAATTTATGTATCTTTTTACTATTTATATGTACCTAGATATGCAGCACATACATACACCGAGTCTAAAATTAAGCTTATAACTACCTATAGTTAAGTTATTTGGTTAGAAATTTTCTCATTTATTCCAACATAAGATGGAATTTTGTTTTGTTTTCTCTATTACAATCGAATATGTTTATTTAATTAAGATTTTATCAAGTATAAAGTACTAGCATTTCATATACAAATACACGATACAATAAACATTCATGTAAGTTAATATTCTATAGTTATAGTTATAGTTATAGTGACGACCGGTCTGGCCTAGTGGGTAGTGACCCTGCCTGCGAAGCCGATGGTCCTGGGTTCGAATCCCAGTAAGGGCATTTATTTGTATGATGATACAGATATTTGTTCCTGAGTCATGGGTGTTTTCTATGTATTTAAGTATGTATTTGTATATTATATATATCGTTGTCTGAGTACCCACAACACAAGCCTTCTTGAGCTTACTGTGGGACTTAGTCAATCTGTGTAAGAATGTCCTAAAATATTTATTATTTATTATTTATTTGCCAGTCGTAAACAAATTGTTATCAAAATATACAGGACCTTATTGATACCAGCGAAGTAACAAGTTCAAACAAAAATGCTTCTTAATTCGTAGTATATAAGACATAATGTGTTATAGAATATCATATTTTATGTTTGAGATTCGTGGGAAAGTCTTTTGTATTAATTTCGTTAAATAAGTCTTGTTGAATTAATATATTTTCTACTCTGCCTACGAAGCTTGTTGGTCTGGGAAAAATCGAGAAAATGGGAGTTCTGCATTCAGAAAATGGGAGTCCTGCATTCAGAAAATGGGAGTTCTGCATTCAGAAAATGGGAGTTCTGAATTCAGAAAATGGGAGTCCTGCATTCAGAAAATGGGAGTCCTGCATTCAGAAAATGGGAGTTCTGCATTCAGAAAATGGGAGTTCTGCATTCAGAAAATGGGAGTTCTGCATTCAGAAAATGGGAGTTCTGCATTCTTTTTAAATCTTTTTTTCACGTGATGTTTTGAGAACCTTTCCGATGGGGTGCGGTGAAAATAAGTTAATGCGTAAAAGCCTGATGGGGCAATCTCTACCAGTTAACCATATAGGACCGAACAGAAATACGAACAATTTTGTTTCTATTTTTTCGTCCCATTCGATGTCACTTCGTATATAGTAAATCAGATGCCTAATTGTGTTAAGCTGCAAGGTGTAGCTTCGAAATTAAAGTAATTTTGAAAATAGCTAATATTATTATAGGACAATTTTACACAGTTCGACCTAGTCCCATACTAAGCTCAATAAGGCTTGTGTTGTTAATGCTAGACGACGATATATATAATATACACATTTATGAATACATACTTACATACATAGAAAATATCCATAACTCAGGAACAAATATTTGTGATGAACACAAATAAATAAATGCCCTTACCAGGATTCGAATCCAGGGCCCCCGGATTCGTGGGCAGGGTCACTACCGACTAAGCTAGGAGGCACTTCATACTTTGGCAAGACATACCCTACTGATGATGATGATGATGATGATGTCCTCCCAGACGTATCCGTCGACGGCGACATCCTGACAAGTTTTTTTTTTCTATTTATTAATTTAAGTATGATTATTACCTGCTAATCAAAAGGGATTTACTTAACTATTGCGCGCATGCGCGCACGTGACTTGCAAATCCAAATTTGGTTTTGAAAGTCCGGAAGCACAAAACACAGTAGAGCTGTCCAGATGCGTTGTATGTATAGTTGTAGGAGGTTCATACTCTACTACAACGCTTACTAAATGCATTTTGTTTACGGTTGCTACAGTAGATTTTTTTTCAAAATCATCCCGTTCTCCGAATCGATCAAACAAGTCGGTAACTTCACCATTCTTCTCAAGTTCCCCTCTTTGGAAGATAATAGTACTTTAGAAATTTGTCACGCGTTTCGTTCGATTATATTTACCTAAGAAAGCTGGTAACATCGTAAAATTTAAAACATGGCTGATAATTAATGTCAAGAACCATGAAATCGGAGTATGTAGTTTGTTTATGGACATTCTATACAAATTAACTCACATTATAGACGGGTCTAACGCGAATTATATTCAATTACCTTTATTTACCGACGTTTCGACACAGGTTTCACTGGTCGTGGTCGTGGTTAATGTGAGTTAATATGTATTCAAAACGCGAAAGTTTAAAATATTATATTCTATACAAAACAATCCGTCGAATAATACGAGAATCTACATTGCACCGACAACGTCGTCACTTTTCCCAAAAATGTTAGCCATGTCAACTCTTGTCAAAACAAGTAGAATATTTCCCTAGGTATGTCAGGTTGGTTCAATGACGCCCGGATTCGCAACAAGTTTCACACGTGGATTTGTTCGTAGTTTATTACATTTTATTTAACTGTTTTATGTTCCAGAACAGACAAAATAAATATAAGATGGTATCAAAAGACCGTTTGATTTCTCATGCTCTGAAAGTGGGTCGTTGTTGTACTATGAAGTGTGCAGAAAGTGACACGTTTCTGCTCTAGCTCTATTATCGGGAAAAAGCGTAATCGTCTGTGGAACCTAGACAACGAGTTCACGAAGGAATGGCTCGTTTTATACCACAAATACTATAGCTTAATATATCTGAGAACCAAGGCCATTATAGTTAAAATGCCTCCCGTAACAATACATAAAAATAACTCGTCTACGAGTGCATTGCAAGAATCGATCTTATTAATTCGCGTTCAGCAATTAATATAGCATTCTTATCTTCTACTCCGACATACCTGAATATTACTTAAAATTCCTCATATCTATCTAACTTGTGCCATATGAAAAAGGACTCTGTGGTATTGAGTTAAAGTGTAAAGTTGTGTAACACTAGCTGTTGAGAAACGACTGTCTCATGGAAAGCGATGCACTTTCGCGTTCGAAATTCAAAAGGTAGTAACGACTTATGGAATTAATACGCGTTTACTGCATTCTGAAGATAGTTTTTTTTTAAATTACAGGGACGCAGGACTCGTAGGACGGGTTCCATTTTTTGCCACATACGGGCTATTAAAAGAATTAATAACATTAATATCTCGTTAATTCAGACGTATGTTGTTTTAATTGTGAGTTAACGTCTCTTTGGATTTCGTTATTTGGTTTTATGGCCGTGTTTAACTAATTTATATTATACTTAATTAAGCTTCTCGGCCTAGTCGAGACTTGTATATAGTATAGCTGAATTTACAAGGTAATTTTTAGGGTTCCGTACCCAAAGGATAAAACGGGACCCTATTACTAAGACTTCGCTGTCCGTCCGTCCGTCCGTCCGTCCATCTGTCACCAGGCTGTATCTCACGAACCGTGATAGCTAGACAGTTGAAATTTTCACAGATGATGTATTTCTGTTGCAGCTATAACAACAAATACTAAAAACAGAATAAAATAAAGATTTAAATGGGGCTCCCATACAACAAACGTGATTTTTGACCAAAGTTAAGCAACGTCGGGAGGGGTCAGTACTTGGATGGGTGACCGTTTTCTTTTTGCTTTTTTTTGTTTTTTTTTTTTGCATTATGGTACGGAACCCTTCGTGCGCGAGTCCGACTCGCACTTGCCCGGTTTTTGGACCGTTAGTCATATTGTGCGAGGTGATTAGGTAGGCCATACTGAAAAACTTTTTGTATGGGACCAACTCCGAAATCACAAAATATTTTTTGGCCGTTTCATACATTTTGGTCGAGTGGATATCGACGTTTACTATGGGAAACCAATTATCAATTTTTTTGGGATTTCGGGGTTGGTCCCATAGAAAAAGTTGTTCAGTATGACCTAGGTAGGTCATTTTGCGAGGTGATTAGGTAATCACCTCGCAAAATATGGCTAACGGTCCAAAAATGTCCCTGTATTTAGATCATAGAGTTAGTATTTCTTTAAAACCATAGTTTTAAATCTCACGTATTTTACAATCTCAAGATAACCCATACTCATTCTACTCAAACATACACCTCAAACTATTTATAACTTTTCTGCGTGAAGCAAATAATCCAAAAAAAAATGTTCCGAAAGAGTATTATAAGTTTCCCTAATAGTTTCTCCCTCGAATCCAGGGAATAACATTATTACTTCAGGGTAAAATAGATTCGCTCAGCCCTTATGGGGTCGTTCAACCCGAGAATATGTCTATATCTGAAATATGTGTGTAGTTCAGTAAGTTTCTTAAATTGTTTTGCACCTTCGATTGTACTATCGCCCACACTGTTAACTGTCCATCGGTGGACCTTATTACAAAAGGCATAAGGTTCATCGATGGTCAGTTAAGAGTGCGGCTGTTTCTACTTGACTAGTTTTCCACTTCCAAATAGTTTTTGTACTGGAGTCAGTTATGTAACGCTGCCATACATGACCCAAAATTTTTTTATTAAGCTATGAGCTTCATCACATCTGATATTTGAGTAATTCTAAGCATTTCTAGCCTGAAGTGGGGGGGAGGGTGGGGTACAAAGACGGCCGCCATCCGTCATCTTTAAAAAAAATCTACTCTGATCCTGGTGGGTACTAGGGCAAGTTTGGTATCATTTTCGTATAAACCAAAGACGTAGAATTCATTGCTGATATTTGTTTTTTCAATTTCATAGTAATTTTACAAGAAAAACGTAAAAAGGTGAAAAATTTGGTTGGAGATTTTTGCTACGCGGAGCCGAAACTACAAAAGATAGAAAGTTGAAATTTGCACACTAGATTACATTTATAAAGTGTACAAGAGATAAGAAGCGATTTTGAGAAATTCAACCCCTAAGGGGGTTAAAAAGGGGATGGAAGTTTGTATGGGGTTCAAGTTTTATTTTAAGCTAGGAATTTGAAACTTCGTAAAACGATATATTATTAAAAATACAAGAAAACTAATTTCAGCGTTTTTGAAAATTCATCCCCTAAGGTGGTGAAAAAGGAGTTGAAAGTTTGTATGGATATCAAAAAAATTTTCGAACGCGGGACTTGAATCTTTGTATTTGGGGATATTATTAAAAGACAGGAAAAGTAATTTCAGCGTTTTGTAAAATTCATCCCCTAACAGGGTTAAAAAGGGGTTGAAAGTTTGAATCCATTACAAATCCGAGTAGACACACATTTCTTATTGCCTCCCAGGCTTGAAATGCTTAGAATTACTCAAGGAACATATGTGATGAAGCTCATAGCTTAATAAAAATTTTTTGGGTCAACTTTATAACTGCTTCCGCTATTGAAAGTAATCGCTCTGTAGCGACTAAACTGCCTACATCTACTTTTAAGAGGGGGCTATCCAAAGAATACTCATTAAGAGGGGCTAAGGCAAATAACAATTTTAGATTTTGAATGTTTACGACTTTACACGTTTCAATCAAGGTTAACGGGTGTGAAAAAAAAACCGGGCAAGTGCGAGTCGGACCCGCGCACGAAGGGTTCCGTACCATAATGCAAAAAACGGCAACAAAAACGGTCACCCATACAAGTACTGACCCCGCTCGATGTTGCTTAACTTCGGTCAAAAATCACGTTTGTTGTATGGGAGCCCCACTTAAATCTTTATTTTATTCTGTTTCTAGTATTTGTTGTTATAGCGGCAACAGAAATACATCATCTGTGAAAATTTCAACTGTCTAGCTATCACGGTTCGTGAGATACACCCTGGTGAGAGACGGACGGACGAAGAGCGAAGTCTTAGTAATAGGGTCCCGCTTTACCCTTTGGGTACGGAACCCTAAAAATCATTTATTACTTGAAACTAGCTTCAAGTGTCCATACAAAACTTTATAAAGTTGGCTTGACAAAAAAATCTGGATATTGTGCCTAATTTCATTTAAGTATTTATAGTTGGATATCGTTACCCCTTTTATTCATTTATTTTTTACGTTGGGGAAATGCATACCACCTGGTTCAGGGGAATCAGGGGGGATAACGGACTAGCCACAGTGGAGGACTACCATCTAAAACCACCAACGAGTGCCGGCTCCGCCTTATGGTAACATTCCATTTCTGACCGCAGCTGCACTGCTGGTACTGAACGCGTCGGTGTTATTGTCGTTGGAAATGGACTGTCACCTTTAGATAGGGTGCCGCAGGGTCGCTATCAGCATTCGACCGCGTGCAAGGATATCGTTACCCTGCATACTACTTAGTAATAATAGGTAGTAGTAGTGAGCTTTAAGTTATGACTAATACACTCTAGAAGTATGTACATACCTACATTAGAGCCACAGCAACTGTATGGAGTTGTAAGAATTTGGATGAATAAATCGTATTTAATACAACGGGTTAGGTGAGGCCATGGGAGAGGCGGGCGCGGACATTGTTGATAATTGATATTGTACCTAGTTATTTATTAGTGAGCTTTAAGTTATAGACAATAAATACACTCTAGAAATGTGTACGTTACATACCTATATTAGAGCCACAGCCTCTGTATGGAGTTGTAAGAATTTGGATGAATAAATCGTATTTAATACAACGGGTTAGGTGAGGCCATGGGAGAGGCGGGCGCGGACATTGTTGATAATTGATATTGTACCTAGTTATTTATTAGTGAGCTTTAAGTTATAGACAATAAATACACTCTAGAAATGTGTACATACCTATATTAGAGCCACAGCCTCTGTATGGAGTTGTAAGAATTTGGATGAATAAATCGTATTTAATACAACGGGTTAGGTGAGGCCATGGGAGAGGCGGGCGCGGACATTGTTGATAATTGATATTGTACTGTACCTAGTTATTTATTAGTGAGCTTTAAGTTATAGACAATAAATACACTCTAGAAATGTGTACATACCTATATTAGAGCCACAGCCTCTGTATGGAGTTGTAAGAATTTGGATGAATAAATCGTATTTAATACAACGGGTTAGGTGAGGCCATGGGAGAGGCGGGCGCGGACATTGTTGATAATTGATATTGTACCTAGTTATTTATTAGTGAGCTTTAAGTTATAGACAATAAATACACTCTAGAAATGTGTACATACCTATATTAGAGCCACAGCCTCTGTATGGAGTTGTAAGAATTTGAATGAATAAATAGTATTTAATACAACGGGTTAGGTGAGGCCATGGGAGAGGCGGACGCGGACATTATTAAACTAATATTGTAGTTATTTATTAGTGAGCTTTAAGTTATGACCAATACACTCGAGAGGTGTGTACATACATAAGTATGTATCTATATTAGAATCACAGCATCTGTGTGGTATGTTAGTTGTAAACATTTCGAAGGGATAAATCGTATTTAATAAACCCGCGGTTAAGGCCATGATAGCCATGGGGCTATCATGCCCATGGGGGCGCGGTCGTTGCTGACTGACTGATATTGTAGCATAGAGGTAAGTACAATAATATAGAGATGACACGGGGGAGGAGCCAAACGACCGGACGAGATGCACTTATGGAAATTTCTGTAGGAGTAGCAGAGAAAGCGGTATTATTGCTCGTCCTTGTCACAGTCTCACTTCTTGTTTGTTCCCCACCAAAAATTTAGTATGGCTTATGGTGGGCAACTAATAATCCGACCGAATTACGTAGATTGTTTTTGGTATGTTGTCAGGAATGTTAAAACGTGTTTTTAATATTGTCGTTTTGCGTATGTTTTGTCCCTCACGGAGGCACGCGTATAGCTCATCTATGTAATACTAGGTCTATGTATTGTAGTTATTTAATTGTGAACTTTAAGTTATGGCCAATAATCTTATATATTTTTATCCGAATCTATACAACAACTTTGTGTTGCCCATAAAGATGCCATTATTGCCTATAAACGCCCAACGGTTTTCAGCCACATTTTGTCCTTTAGCCATACCCACGGCCTTACTTCTTCCTTCCTTGCATTATCCCGGCATTTTGTCACGGCTCATGGCAGCCTGGGGATCAATTTAATACTAAGCGTTTTATCCAAATTTTCCATACATCGATAAACCTAACAATAACAACAAAATTAGCTTGAATAATAAAGTCATCAAAGACTAACCCCCTTATTCATAAAACTTTACAGGCCTGATTTAGTTAAATTATGTTTTATCCCTTTCATACAAATACATAAGTCAAAATGACAGATAAAGACAAACGATAGTTAGCTAATTGAGGTTAGTAGCGCGTTTATGAATAAGGGGGTAAGTATATTATTTGTTGACCTGCCGCACAGCCGATCTTAAGCAGGCCACTGACGAGCCTTCCAAATGGATGCCGTTACAATGGATTCATCCAAATGGACGGCATCCTAATATTAAACATTGTACGTTTTTGACATTCACGGACCGATTTTGGATTGCAGCCACGCTATTTGGACTGTTGGAAGGCTCGTCAGTGGCCACCTTTACTTCCTGTGGCGCTACAATGCACAGCTAATGTTATCTTTTCTTGTCATTTCGGGTGTCCGTATAATTAGGTACACTTTGACCCATCGGGACCTTTCGTGTAATCGCCCCCTCAAGAGCAACATTTGCCTACTCAAGAGCTTTTGCGTACTCAAGAGCCGATCTTACCCGATAAGCGGAATATTCGCTTTCCCGCTAACTCCTATCGTTCAGCCACACCCTTACTATCAATTTATCGCTCAAGCACGTGTTGGTTTGTTTTAAATACCGTTCCAAACGGCTCGTTAACGCCAATGTCGAGCGTTTGATCTGAGGACAGACCACCTCGCCTAGACACCGCATGAAGGGAATGCAATCTACAACCTAAATTGGCAATTTGAGATACCAAGCGAAAATCTGAAACGAGATTAGGTGTTTCGAGATCTCAACCGATATTGAGATCAATTGAGATGAGATCGAGATAAGACAAAGTATGTACTTAATTAAAAAAAATGTTACTTCGATCAAAACTCCCTAATAATTCAGTATGTAGTTACTATTTGATAATGAACTTATTCTTTCATTTCCATTTACAGAGCAAAATAAAATAATATTTAATAAAAAAAATATATATAGGATAAAAGAGCCACAAGGTCTTCCATTCTTAGCTTAATTAATACGAAGGATCGTGTGGTTCTTTCACTTTTAGTTGAACGGAAATTTATTTTGGAACTTATTTACGAATACCTACTCATATTTATATCGTAAAATTGGAATGCACGAGAGTACCCTTTTGATGCGAAAAAGACTCCTTGTGAATTTCATGCTCAATCTAGTGTAGGTGATCTGTGGATCTAAGGCATTCAGTACAGAATGGGAAAGGATTTGGCTTTAATTCTGATCTTATTGTCTTTAGGCATATTGTCTGTCTTATTTATTTATGGCCAGCTGTTAGGTAAATAAATATATTGTTTATACAATCTGAAGTTAGTACTTGAGGAGTGTGTTTTGAAAAGGGCATATACGTAATTCTCTATGAATACTGTTCAAAAATAGGTAAGCCCTTTTAAAATTCCACTCCTCACTTAAAGTGACATTCCATTTCCAACTGCAGCTGCAATACTGTTCATTTTACTATGGAAACGCGTCGCTGTCATTGTCAATTTCAATAGTAAAATGAACAGTATTGCAGCTAGCTGCAGTTGGAAATGGAATGTCACTCTTACGGTTCGGCCACGACATTACGCGACTGGCGACGGCGGTTGCGATAACCATAGGTAGGAACGAAAGATCCGATCGCTGTGCCTCGCTCCAACCTATGGTTATCGCTGCCGCCGTCGCAAGTCGCTCAATGTCGTGGCCGAGCCGTAGCCTTACCACGACTGCCTTAGCAGTATCAAACTGACATATTCGCTAACGTCTGCGTCTGCTCCTACTAACAAGGTACGAGTGAGATGCATAGAAAGTAAGTTACGCACACGCTAGCGAATATGTCAGTGTCAAATTGGTGGCTGCCGTAAAGGTCAACCTATAGTACCCATTGCAGCTGTTAGTACCTACCTACTTGGACACGCGGTAAAAATCTAATAAATAGGTGCTTATTTCAACGATGTAAAGTTCAAAATCGTTTACAAAATGATAAACAACTACGACTTATGACAGTTTAACTGAGCCTTTTGAAAATAACTATAATTCCTAGTAATAAAACAGGCACTGATATCTAACTAAGTTATAAATAATCTTAGTTACGACTCGGAGGAGACTATGTAATAAGAGCTTAATACGTATGTCCATTTTGCTCATAATTTATGTACTTGTACAAACAAGTGAAACAAGTACATACTACTACACAACTACCACACACACACCACTACTTATACACAAGTATAAGTTGTATAATACACACATGTTTAAATGGGGCTGGTTTATGCGTTTAATTTAATTATAATTAGAGCCAATGGACCTTAGATCGTTGCGCCTTTATGATTATGAATGAATGAATGAATGAATAATATTTATTTCATTATCGCCTTCCCTTACAAACTAGTTCTTAATAATGTAATAATTAATTATAGTAAATTTCTAACTAAATTATTAAGGTTATTCAAATACAAACACATATGAGAACTCCTACAATTCCAAGACAAATACAGAATATGTTATTGTTACGCAAATAAGCCTAGATTAGCGGCAAGGTCACCTTAAACAAAATGATGAATATATTTATTACCACACAATTAACCAACATAAAACATTTAATAAGCTTAAAAATAATAATATGTACAAATACAAACTATCTATAAAGAAACTTAAAATATAAGGGCCTATAAATAAAAACTCTAAAAACGTCCTCAACCTGCCGAACAAAATGGCGGCCGTTTTGATTATATTAAATTTTAAAGTCTGCAATTACGTCCAACCCACGGCGATACAGTTTTCATTATTAGCTTACAGCTGAAATTTCAGGCACACGCTGCGAGTGTGGGGATTGCTCCTTCTGGGGCATTCGATTTTAAATAACATGCATAAGCATATAAAATGTATCACTAAAAGAAGAAGGATTATAAGGCGTTCCACGTGACATCAAATCTCTCCAAACGGCCTCTACGTGTTGGATCTATATCCCCACGCATGCCTTATAGAAGGGCTAAAGCAGAACTTAAATTATTTATTATTATGTATTATGAGCCTATATTGTCCCACTGCTGGGCAAAGGCCTCCCTCTCATTTCTCCACGTATCCCTATCCCCTGAAGTCTCCCACCAGTCTCTGTCAAAGGCGTCAAGATCGTCCCGCCATCTCCGACGAGGTCTGCCGTGTCGCCTTACTGTGGGACCCAACGGGTGGCTGTTTTGGCCCACAGATCATCCGACATACGACAGACGTGTCCCACCCAGTTCCATTTAAGCTTGGCCAGGCATGGATCACTCCGCGATTTCATCCCTTTACAACAGGTAGCCACAAGTACATCCGTTTCACACCAATTTTTGTGGTTAGCCATAAGCCGCGCGTGGCGCTGTCGCCACCTAGCGGCCATATGTGTCCTGATCGTAACAGATGCGTTTTGTTAGAGAGTGAGTCTTCTGTACCTAGTACTGTTATTTATTCTGTGGTCATTCTTTATGGTTTGTGCAAAGTACTATTTATAAGTGTTAAGCTAATTTTATGTTTAACTCACGTATTTTTGAAGTGAAAACTTCTTTAGCGGCGCTGTGTACTTTTTGTGATGGGGAAAAAATTTTAAACTTGCGACAGGTCACGTAAGATTCGTAACACGTAGACGGACACGTGACCTGATCGAAAAACTGTTACAATTGTCATTGAGTTTTCACTTCTGCCGGCACTCTCGGAGTGCAACCCGTTGTGATTCACTCGCGCAACATCTAGCAAAACAATCAGGAAACTACGCTATGTGGAATAAACTCGCAAGCTTTGACTCCCACGCTTCTCCTGAAGGTAATATTTCTATATTACGAGATAACATCAAAACAACGGTTACTCAATTTTTTACCAGTTTCTACATAAATGCATCAGGGTCGGCTAGGACAGCTAATCCCAAACTGTGCGCAATTCTGAGGCTTTGTGTGGCCTTTACATGGAATGCTCGGTAAATCATGTCGGTATCACTAACCATAATACACATCCATACTCGTAAGGCGGTCATCACACCATTCTTATTTACAGGCTGACCCAAAACATGGTGACATTGGTGACAACATTTTTTACTACGGCATCATCTGTGAAAATTTTAACTGTCAGTATCAAGGTTCTCGAGTTACAGCCTGGTACACTCACAGAGAGACAGACAGACAGCGGATATAGTCTTAAAAATAGGGTCCCGTTTTTACCCTTTGGATACGGAACCCTAAAAAATACTGTAGTCGAGAGCACCATTTAGGTACAAGTTTGGACCGTCTGTCATTACTGCTCGTAATATAAAAATACACCATCGCCCATAGAAAAAAGTCATGAAATAAGTTTGAGAGCCGCCGGGCCAAGGTATTATGCGACTTTCAGCTGTCGATCCATTTTCAGGCGGATTTTTCAGAAGGTCACCCGTTTGGGATAAGGAGATATTTGGAAATTGTCCTTTTGTCAGCCTTTTGCGATGGAAACATACTTAGTTGAAGGACATTTTATCTTTCGAACAATGATGGTTTAATATACATTTGTAGTTAATCCAAAACGGTCATATTCATGAATATTTTTTTATAATTACATTTTATTAGGTGTTTTTACCATGGTGGAGGCAGATCTGCGCGCATTCCTCACCATGCAGTCTGCCTACGACCGAGAACGTAATATTGTGTTCGAAAGTATGTAATACATTAGAGAGTACCTGCCTCGTACTACTAAATAGCCTCGCTACGCTCGCCCATTTATGTCTCACTCGGCCGACACCGTTAGACGTGTTGCCTCACTGTCGTACTTGTAAATTCGTACGTGTGACAAGGAGGCAATACGTCGAACGTGGTTCGCGGTAGGCTATTTGCTTCTGATGTATTCTTGTTTTCGAACGTGTCGCCAATCTGTCATGTAACTGTCGTAACGAAGTTTTTAGAAAAGATACACTTTCGTCAGTAATGCTAATGCACTCACGATATAATTAGGTATGTATATGTTTCATATCGGTATTTTAGTATTTTATTTTCGGATCCATTAGTCGTGGTGGGATATGATGTATGCACATATTAATACACGTGTCGTGCGATGCACTTTACCCGTGCATTTATAAAATTTGATTTAACCTCTAGCCGCCTATACGTCAAACCTTGCCAAGCAAAATGAAATTTTATTTTGTCAACACAAAGTTCAAATTAGAATGGAACAGGAGACCTTTTTATAGGTCTCTGGGTGGCTAGAGGGTATACGATTGGAGTTTATTTTTACACGAACGTGTAAATAAAATGAGTTAAGGTGACAGTCCATTTCCAACGACAGCTGCACTACTGTTCATTTTACTATGGAAACTGACAATAACAGCGACGCGTTCAGTACTAGTAGTGCCGCTGCGGTTAGAAATGGAATGTTACCATTAGTGGAGCTACGGGAAGTATGTAAAATTAAATTGTAGAATAAAATGGAAAATGCTTCGTCGAGTCGGCATACTTTTTAGGGTTCCGTACCCAAAGGGTAAAAAGGGGACCCTATTTTTAAGATTATCCGCTGTCCGTTTGTCTCTCTGTGACCAGGCTGTAGGTACCTAACTCGAGAACCTTGATAGCCAGACAGTTGTAATTTTCACAGATGATGCCGTAGTAAATTGTTGTCACCATGTTTTGGGTCACCCTGTAAATAAGAATGGTGTGATGACCGTCTTACGAGTATATGGATGTGTATTATTTTATTTGTATAAAATAAAATAATAATAAAAATAAAATATCTTTACTTCAGAACATTAAATTCCATACAACATTATTAACATAAATCGCATAAAAAATATTTACCCTCATAGAAAAAGGACCAGGGCCCGTAGCCAAATTACATTCGCTCCGTGTCGATTCGATCTCTACGATCGCGAGCGACTGGTCGATAATGTTTATAATAACCTAGCCAAGAGGCAATCTTTTTAGTTAACGCTCATTCGACGCGCCAAGTCGGTAAAAATTAATTTTTGTCTGTGGTTCTCGTTCAAAACCGTCAAGAAACGTCATCTGTCATCTGTCAAGAGTGTCAAGTGAACAGCGAATCTAATTTTGGAGAAAATAATTGTTTTATCGGTAAGCAAATTAAATATTTTGGTATTTGTCTAACTTAGTTAATCACAATTTCGTCATGAAATAACTCTATATAGTGTAATATTTGAAGAGTGTGTTGTTAATTGCATATAATTTTGACCTAAAGTTTAACAATTTCAGACAGCCGTCGTCCCCGCAGCCCCAACCAAGGCGGCGGCGCAGCCAGAGCGGGCAAGAGCGGGCTCCGCGGGCTCTTCTTCTACGCTGAGAAGTCCTCGCCAAGTTGGCACGTACAGTCAAAGCTGCCGCTGCAATCTTCATGGCAGTTACCAGTGCTAAGGACATACACTGCTGGATTACTTGACCAGAAGAGACGATACTTTAAGCATTAGTAATGATTCAAACCGTGAAGTGAAATTGTGGACAGGTTTGCCCGAATCAGTGTAACCTCAGTGAAATCATTTACTTCATAGACTTCAAACATTTTCGAAATTAACAAAAGTCAAGCGGACATTGAATACATAGATGTTATGCATTCGATAAGATAAAAGCTGCCTGTGAAACCAAAACTAATAAATCATATTGTTACTTAATATTATTTTTTTATTACCTACTGTCTTTGCTTTTTGTTCATATTTAACCTTTTGTATGCTCCTGTCAAAAATTTGTAATTTATATATCAATCATAATTAAATAAAATAAAATAAATAAATAAATATTGGGGACGATACACATACTTATATAGACAAATACATACTTATATACATAGAAAACACCCATGACTCAGGAACAAATATTAGTGTTCATCACACAAATAAATGCCCTTACTGGGATTCGAACCCAGGACCATCGGCTTAGCAGGCAGGGTCAATACCCACTAGGCCAGACCGGTCGTTTTTTAAAGACAACTTTTAAAAATTAATGAATTTTTTTAAAGTTAAATATAAGTAAGTATATACATGGGAGCAGATCTGCTCCTAAGCATACCAAAAGTTAAGGTGGTAACCACCATAAATAAATGAAACAATGATTGGGTTAAAAAGTTAATTTATTTTATTGAAAATCTGTTAATGAAAGATGCAGCAGGTATTTTTTGCCGGCAGCATGAAATCAGTAGCCAAGCATTCTTTTCTTGTTTGTACATATATTATGTACAGTGTTTTAAAATAGTAAAACAACACTCAATATATTTTTGTGGTTGTACATGTGACATAGTTTCTTCCTTTGACCCTGGCTTTGGAGCACCATAAAGTATTGGTTCATATGCCAAGGCTGCAATGAATATCCAAGTCACCTGAAACAAAATGAATGCTTAGTTTTTCAACAAACTTTGTAACATTTGGTTATAATACTTATTCTCTACCAGTCATATGACAAAAAAAACTAAATGTTTTGTGTAAGTATATGTTAAGATAAGGTTTATATAGTGTGTAGGTACAGTCAGCTGCAGAGAAAAGGTACCACCGCTACATAGAAGTTTGTATGCAGGGGTGGTACCTTTTCTCTTCTGCTGACTGTACCTGTGCCTGCCAAAAGAAGTCATATACAATATGTTTCATAATATGAAAAAGTTTCAATAATATAGTTGATAATTGATATGTATGACAACAGCCCGTCTGGCCTAGTTGGTAGTGACTAGTGACCTGCCGGTTAAGCTGATAATCCTGAGTTTGAATCCCCGGTAAGGAAATTTGTGTAATGAGCACAGATATTTATTTATTTATTTGCCTTATGGCATTAAGTCCGCCTTTTGTACTATAAGATTTTTCTTTTGTGCAATAAAGATTAAATAAATAAATAAATAAATAAATATTTTGTACCTGAGTCATGGGTGTTGTCTATGTATTTAAGTATAGTTTGTCCAAGGACTGTCTCATTTCAAACAAAGAAAGAGAGAATCATACTAGCTTTGTCATATACTAGTACTAGCACCCAAAAGATAACTATGAGTATAGTTTTCCTGGTTCTTACTGACTGACAAATTGGTTTGACCATCTATATATAGTTATCTAAGTACCCTAAGTACCCACAACACAAGTCTTCTTGAGCTTACTGTACAGTCCGACAAGAAATTGTAGAAATTAAAAAGTAGCAACACTGTAGTCTCGTCCCTTTCAAATCAATTTAAGAAAATGGGATGACACTACAATATTGCTAGTTGTTAGTGACCTTGCCTATGAAGGTGATGGTTTTGCTTCCCGGGAAGGGCATTTATTTAAGTGTGAAGAACATTTGTTCCCGAGTCTTTATCTATATTTGTAAAGCCTTTACCTATATACCTTTGCCTTTAGACATTCAATTCACTTTCCTATTGAAAAACAAGTGCTTGCAATTGTGCATATGGGTACCAAATTTAATCTACACCGTTCATCGGTTTATATTTGATGACGTAACAGGAACACATTTGTTATTTTAGCATTAATAACATATTTTATATAGTTATTAGTAGGTATAGTAAGGGATAAGTTATTGACTCACTCTTATCTTTGTGAGGGACGTTGTTACGTGTTGCATTTGTGGGTGCATAATCCATTTTTCCATGACACTGTCACTATAGATAGGTAGATATTCAGCGCCTCGGTCACATTGGATCCTTTGGGTGAAATGCTGCGTACGGCCCACAATCCTTTGATCGTAGCAGTCCTTTCCTAAGCAGTTTCAATAGAGGCGATTTTTCAGACGGCGCCTGCGTCTAAGCGACACTTCCGCGTTGTTCGCCGCCCACAATGATGTTGAAGTATGCTTTTTACTACAAATTCTAATTTACAAACACTATTATTCAGTATTTTCTTGTGCTTCGATAAGTTATCTGCAAGGGGATAGCTCGCGCTACGTAGCTACACCTAAGAGGCGATAACGATTTGATTTCGCTTGTCAAAAGTGTCTCTTGGCTAGGCAATGTATGACAGATGGCGAATCCCGGTAACGAAAGTTTTGCGTTTCGTTACAACATTGCAACTTGGCTAACATTTTTGTATTCGTTAATATTTTTCGACAGACTCATCTACGGTACCTGTCATTCCCATACATTTTTTATCGATTCGTTAGCGATATCTTTTTTCGAAATGTGTTTTGGCTAGGCCCCCAGTCAATAATGTATGAAACACCCAAATTTTTTTCTCGCGATTTCGGAGTTGGTCCCACACTAAAAGTTGTTCAGTACCCAAGACCTCCCTGGCAACGAGAATGCATTTATTTTTGGCCACACTGTATAGTGTATATAAATGAACGTATGCGTTAATCATCATCACATTTTATTATATGATAAATATTTAATAATATTAATTTGGATTAAACAAGGAAAATACTAACATTTATTCAATTTTACATATTATGTATGTATAAAACATAAGAAACTAAAACATTTTATTACATGTAAGTACTTATAACGTTTCAAACCTAGCAGAAGTGATAGCAATCATTTTTAAAAGCGGCAAAGTTCGTAATGCTCTCCCTGCTAATAATAGGTTTATTAATATTGTGAAATTCCCAGCTAGCCTCATAAGGGGCGTTAAAATTTTTAAATTAACTTTTCGGGGTGTAAGGAATTTCATCCAGCCGTGGATGAAACTCGGAATGTTACTAAATAGGGGGAAAATAAGTGGGAAATTTAAATGGCGTTTGACAGTTACGGAGAATTTCAAGCGTCTTGATTTTGAAATTAAAAATGTTATATATATAAAACATATTTTAGTGATGTAGATAAAAAGCTGTAGTAAAAATAATTTATGATTATAATAAAATTAAGTCAATACCGAGCTTAAGCAATTTATATAGTCGTACCTAATTAACTTTATTGCACAAAACAATCACATAAAAAACTAAAATACAGTTAGGTACTTATAATATATGTACATACGTATAATTTTATCTTGCTATATTTTCATATTACATTTCAGTACCATTTCGTACCTTTTCACACTATTGTCACTATGACAAGGTGCGGTATTGTCACAAATGTTACGGAAATGAAATCCTTTAATAAGTTTTGAATGTAAGTAAATAATCCCAGTCTCTCCACCATGTCAAGATCCTAATGATTTCAATAAACTGATTTCAAATAGTATAAGGTATATATCATGAAAAATGACATTACTTTGTAGGAATGACAGAAGATAATAAAATTATTAAATATGACGTTACAGGTAACGTCATACAGACACAGAGACAGAGACACAATACATACATAAAGAAGGTTTACCTCTCAACCTTATTTTTATTACATTTACACAAAAAAATTAAGTGTTAATTAATGCAAAGGTTAAAACTACTTACTTTTAATTTCTAAATTAATCTACACGAATAAATTTGCAGAAAATATTCCGATACGAGATCGCAATGCCGTTAAAAAGCTAATACCCAACTTTATAAGCATACCTAGCAATTCCTGGCTGGATTAGCATAGAATCAACATGCAATTTCTATTATGCCTATAAAATGCACGGACACTTTTCCATTTCAATGTTAAAACTAGTTGTATGTCAAACATTTTAATTTTCCTAAGCCTGTGCATATGCATAAGCTTCGTGTTTTATAGCGTTCGTAAAATTATAATATTGTAAGTATTGATTTTGCTGCTCGATAGCGGGAATAGAGTATATATGTAAACACGTGTATTATATTTATACATTTATTCGAATATTACCACGGAAATGCCTTCAGGTAAAGGCTTCTACAGAACTTGCAATAAATAGCATGCGAGAAATAATAATCGTGGGCTATAGTTCGTTTTCTTTCGCATTAGAAAGAACTTGCAAGAAGGTAAGCGATCTTGACATGTCTTTTAATTGAAAAACGCTTTTTAAAAATCAAAAACTATTACTTATGAAAGCAGAAGAATATAAATGATCGTATTAGATTCATAATTGTTACCTACATATTTGCCGTACTTAACTTATTTTTAAAATGTGTTTTTCAATTAAAAGACACATCAAGATTGTTTACCTTTTTTCTAATGCTAAAAAAACGAGGTATAAGTAGGAGTAACGAATTCAATCGATCGATCAAATGCCACAATTTGCAAATCGTATGCGATTATCGGTGATGTTTGTAGATGCCATAACTGTTAGAAAGAGGAAGTATAGATACCTACAAAATAAGTAGGTTTTTTTTTCTCCAGAATCCGTTTTTTGGCGTTTTCCTATTTATAATCGTGAGTTTATTTATCGGTATGGTTAAACTTTTTCACAAATCTGTGACATATACTTAGACCAATACTCGGCGTTTTAACATTTTTCTTCTTAAAATATTATTTAAGCTTCTGTGTTAAGAAAACTGCGTTTGGTAAAGTAATAAGTAACATTCTAGTGAGTTATTCGAACTTTATACCGTGTGTGGCCTGTAATATAAGCAAAAAATTAAACTGTAAGCTGTACTCCTCATACTGACCAACATTTGTTCAGCGACTTCTAAAAATAACTTGTGGTTTGATTTTTAATACACTTTAAAGTTTATTCTAAGACGCAATGTATTGCGAATTTTGTTAAGTTTAAGGCGTGACAAGCAACGTCAATCACAATGATATGGCGTGGCGATGGCGTCCATTGAAGTTAATATTTATTTTGTATGAAAAATAGGGAGTCTAAATACTTCATAATTTTTAAAAATTGTTGAACAAAAGTGTCACCGTTTGCGGAGTACAATCTATGTTTTAATTATTTGCTCGTGTTACAGGCCACACCCGGTATACATATTTATTTTCACAGGCCTTATTCAGCAAACATTGCTATCTAATTGAATTGAGAAATGAGGAGCCTTTCAAAATTCTCTTCTTGTTGTTGTTCTATTTTCTATTTCTTACGCGATATTACTTGTGGCTTTTCTGATTGATCATTCATACATCTATTTTGTTTTGTTTTCAATCCAGACAAGAACAGAGCATAATATTGTCTTCAGATACCGCTATTTGGAAATATAAAATTTTAACAGCGAAGATGACTTTTCTTTACCACCAGCTTGGGATCCAGTAGTCCAACAGGAACAAATATAGGCCTGTGAGACCTTATAGTATTGAATCGTATTGTTTAGTTTAGTAATGTTACTAGCTTTATGAGCCTATTTTGGTTGTATAACTGGCCTAAAATTTATGGTTTTCGGTTTTTGTTCAATATTTCTGTATCCTAGTTTTACATATTGTAATTTTGACAGAGGTGAATACCTATAGGTAGGTATTTTTCCTCAGTCACCCGTTGACCGTCGGAATGTATTTTAAATTCATTATAGGTAAGCGATATAATCCGTCTAAATAGTTTTATTTCATGTTTTATTTCAAGAGCAGTGCAGAGCATTGCGTGAAGCGTGCAGTTCTTCATTAGTAAGTACTGTCCCTGGAGGATTACGCTCAACGCATTGGGGTGAGATTCTCTGAGGTCCCATAGCAAACATTTGTGTTTGTTGTCCCTGTTTTATGCAGGATACTTGAGAAACTAAATGTTCCTTTGCGCCATTGTAAACGTGCGAATCTTTTAGTGTATTTACCGAAGTTAGTTTTACACTTACTGAGAATTTCCACCTTGTTTGTTCAGATTATGCACAATATGGAAACGATAAGATGAGGCGATTGCCCGCTGCAGATGTAAAATTGGTTGCTATGTCTAATGTTGCTACAACAGTTTAGTACATAACTAAGTATCAATTCATTTCTTCTTTTTTATTGTATCGGGTTTTATCTTCCATTTGTGAAAATCTTAGGCCTTATAAATGCGCCTTTGTGGTAGCTTCATTAGTGTAGCCGTTGTTCTAAGTTCTTAAAAGCAGGTAACTGTTGGAAGAAGGTGGTGTATTTAGATGACCAGACTTTTCTGCTTCATTAAAGCGATCGATTGGCAAATATCTTGAAACTGGGAATTTCTGATCTCTTTTATATCGGTATTTATACAAAAGAAGGATAGTATTTCTGGAACTAGTCGCATCGCATGTTTGAAGCTGAAATCATTTTCCTTAAGTAGGTTGTCTGTGTGTAGTTATAGTTATTGTCTTTGTGGTCGATAATTATTACCTTTTTAAAGTGAAAAGTCAACTCTCTTACTGAAATCTTTTTTATGCGTCGCCATTTCTTCTGTCATAATTGCTATTTTTGTACTTACAGTCATGCTCTTGAAGTAGTTATTAAATATAGTCAGATTTATCATCTTTTACTTATCGGAACGATTAAATGCATTTGTTCGACATAATGTACATTGTAGTTTACATAGGATACTTAAATTATTTTGTCTCTATATTTCATATTGCGAGCTATCCCAACGTTTATGAACCTGTAATATTGAAGGATCCAATAATGGAACTCCGATAACTCCATGAAATGAAACGAAGAGCAATATGTTGTAAATTTGATTGCATTGCAGAGAAATGCAAGCGTGAGCGCGGCGTGGGCTTGTACAATGACAAGTGTGACCACGACATTGCTTTTTATCTTTTATCTATAAAGAACACCTTAAATCAAAGGCCGTACTAGGCCGTCGCACTCCCGACCCGGCATAACACGTGCATTACTCACGAAATATTTTCATAAAACCGAACCAAACGCACCCGTCCACCCTCCCCGCGCCCCCGCCGCAAAACCAGTTCAGTTCGTGCCCGGCCGTCGAGCGCGTCGGTTGTACCGTGCCGCCAGCCCCGCGTTCTTACGAGACAAACATCTTTTGTACCCAAACCAGTGCTGTGGATTTCATGACCTGTGCAGTGTGAGATTGTGCTGATTCGTATTGTGATGTTACGTGTACGTTATGCTCTAGTGTTGGATTTCTCTTGAAAACTGTGCGACGGGTCCGCCTAGCCGTCGGACGGCTCTCGATCTCGGGATATCATTAAGGTATTTATTGTTACACCGGCTCATTGTTGTAAGGATTTTTTCTTCGTGTCGAGTTGAATCGATAGTCGTGTGGGGCTCGGGGTCCGTGCAACCGATCTGAAGATTCATTCGATTTTAAAACGACTTCATTCGGACGCTATTTGCATTATGTGCATGTTATGGGTTCTCAGAACGGGTTCGAACCTCGAGGTGTGGGCGAGTATTAATTAGCCAGCTCGATGTAACGGTACCGACCACTTAACGATCTTTTGATAACTCCGGAGCTTTTGTTATTGTAGGTACTTTCGACTCGATTATAATAAAGCCGTGTTTTTTTACTCGATAAGTCGATAACCGGCGCAAGATTGTTGGACCGTGAGATTTTTTGAGATAAGATTAGTTTCGCTTGTATTCATAAAAGCTCTGCGAATTACATCGAACGTTTTGTGAAGATAAAACTATGAATATAATGCTAAATATAAAAGATAAAATACCAACGCGTCTGCAATCCATTACATTCAATACCTGCATGAAAATATAATCCACACAAATCGACCAACAATCATTATAAAATCTACAACAAATTCTTACGATATTCTCGGTATATAATAGCAGTGTCACGATTGACGCACTGAATACACAATCCACACTTTCAACACATTCTATGTGACATAGGCATCCAAATAGAGCTGGTGGTATAATAAATAAACAATTGAAAAAATATTTACGACATAAAATCACAAACAACGCGGCGTAGAAAGCGCTTTCTCGATAGATGGCGTCACTAGTTCCAAGCAGCCAAGCTTTCGTTATAACCTCACATTTACGTGTTCCGAAACAGCTATTACAATTTGAGGGAATCTTTACTGTTGTTAATTGCACGTAACGATGTAATTGATGGCTTTGGTAACCTGATTTTACAGAACTTTACCGCTTCGGAGTTTTGATGCCATATTCGAATCACTTTTATATATAAATGAAACACTTATCTTGATTTGATTGAAGAATACACTTATTACACGTTATTCGTCGGAAAATAGAACAAAAACTACGTATTAGTAATTTTATAATACTTTTTATTCACGGAATAATCACACACCGCCGACAGAGTGGCCATTTTGAAAATAAAATGAGTAGTAGTTTTTTTTGATGTTGTCATTATTTTTCTAGGCACAGGTTTTTGGCATACAGCCGAGTTGCAGTTTTTTTAAATTATTTTAGGTATATACCTCTATTGGTTGGATTTAAAATGTGTTTTGAATTAAACACATTGAAACACATTTTAAATCCAACCAATAGAGGTATATACCTAAAACATAAAGTCGATTTCTTAGTTTAAAATGTCCTTTACACGCCGCGCCGCCGCTTTCAAAATAATGGAAACTATTGATTTTGTTTAATAGTATAATTACTAGTATTTCTCCAGAATAATTAGTTTTTATTAAACAAAAAAGATTTTACATATGTACTTTATAAGATATTTTATATTTATTTATATTTTGATGCACAATGTGTACTACAGTAAAAAAATGCGTAAAATGGAACGCTACAAATTAAAAAAGCGTTAAATTGTTTATCAATGTATGTATCTCCTACCGTTAGCTATGTTATCAGGTACATTTAAAGGCAATAAAACAACTCGTATCTTCATTGTAATTCGAATTTCGAACAATCCAGGTCACCGTCTTTTATTATTTAACTTTGAATACATCGGATCGCATAATTTATAGACGCTTTAGGCTTGCATTTACAGCAAGATGAAACCGATGATTCAGCCGTAAAATGAGCCATAAAGTATTGATGGCTGCACATAAGATAACAGAATAAATAATACTAAGTACAGAAGACTCACTCTAACAAAACGCGTCTGTTACGATCAGCACAGATATGGCCGCTAGGTGGCGACAGCGCCACGCGCGGCTTATGGCAAACCCCAAAATTGGGGCCGAACGGATGTACTTTTAGCTACCTGTAGCAAAGCGACGAAATCGCGGAGTGAGACACGCCTGACAAGATTAAGTTGTAGATTTTGTATCAGTAATACGATAGGGTCCTATTTTGCAGCCATTTCCTTGTGAAACGCATTCCATCCAACCTACGCTAAACGCTTTTTTACTTCTATTTGCTTTAAAGAATTTAAATGATTATTTTATTAGAAAATGCGTAGATAAAATGGATTAGGTATGTTTTTAAAATGGGAGATAAATTGAGAAGTAAGCGGTCTTTTAAATTCGTTATAAAATCAAAGAATAAGTTTAAGCTATAAACATTTTATAGCATATAAATGTGTATTACATAACCAAAGTTTGAATCGTGTGGATTCAAAGGCCCAGAATTACTTTACCTATCAAGAATTTCTAGGTTAGGATCATTAATCAAAATTTAGGTATAAAAGTGATTTATGGTTCTTCATGTAGCTAGAACGATTTTTTGACAATAACAAAGCTTTCGCGTTAGCATTTCAACTTTGCACAGCTACTTAGGTATTTGAAAGAAGTAATTGTTGTTGAAGTAGCTGTTAAAAAAAAAAGCCCATGTGTTTTCACTTATACTGCGTCAAGCAGATCTTGTCAGTAGAAAAAGGCGGCAAATTTGAAAAATGTAGGCGCGAAGGGTTATCGTCCCATAGAAAATTTGAATTTCGCGCCTTTTTCTACTGACAAGATTTGCTTGACCGTCTATAAAACACTTTTTATCGCGGCTTAGTTAATTTACCGTTTAAATTCGGAATAGGGCCGGAACTCGAACCGAAAACCGAACATCGGTAGTCGACAGATGTCGACGTGTCGCTCGCCCTAGAGCTAATTGCGATGAAAAAACCCGTGATTTACGTTCCAGGGCATGTCGGAATTGATGCATCGCTATAACGTTCTACGCCGCAGGCGACGTTCGAAATTTGATTTGAATTTTTGAAATATTGTTCGAAACATTCGGATTTATGGTTCCGGAAAGACATGCGTGTAACGGAACTGCTATTTCGATATATGCCAGCAAACCTATTAGGTTTACGTGCAGGGGTGCTAATTATACATATGTACTTACCTATTTTTGTACAGTTCGATTGACAAAATATTTCTCTGAATTTCATCGACAATATTGACAAATTAGTATAATAGTGAGGTAAGTGTAGTTAACAGGCCAATTTCTTCAACCATAAATTTCATGTCATTTTTGACACTGATAGATCAGATCAGAGCGGCTACCGCGAAAACTGAAATTCGCAAATTGCGGGGATCTTTCTCTTTTACTCCAATGAAGGCGTAATTACAATGACAGAGAAAAATCCCCGCAATTTGCAAACTTCGATTTTCGCGGTTATAGCACAGTATCATATTGGAATTATTGGAAACATATCGAACAACTAAAATTCGAATTGGCCTGTTATTTAGCATGCATTGCAATGAAAAATCAGACTATTTCATCACATTCAAAGGTGTTTCAGAGAATTTAAATCGCATCTCAGACTGATGAGGTCACCTCACCTCAGTCTGATATGAATTTCATCATCATCATCATCATCTCAGCCTATATACGTCCCACTGCTGGGCACAGGCCTCCTCTCGAGCGCGAGAGGGCTTGGGCTATAGTCCCCACGCTAGCCCAATGCGGATTGGGGACTTCACATACACCTTAGAATTTCTTCGCAGATGTATGCAGGTTTCCTCACGATGTTTTCCTTCACCGAAAAGCGACTGGTAAATATCAAATGATATTTTGTACATAAGTTCCGAAAAACTCATTGGTACGAGCCGGGGTTTGAACCCGCGACCTCCGGATTGCAAGTCGCACGCTCTTACCGCTAGGCCACCAGCGCTCTTATGATATGAATTTACCACCTAGTAATTCATCGTGATTAAAATAGGTATTTACAGATTGTTACCAAGTTCTGTATTACAATATACAATAAGCATTTCAAGATCAAAGTGTCAATACCGTTTACAATTGTAATTAATTTCAATATTACGCACGTAGTCGTAATGTAGGTACCTATTTACCTACCTATCAAAATGATCTTTGTGGTAACAAATACCAACATCCAAATATAGAAGCCTAGGGCGTCTGCCACTTTGATCTAGGCACCCTAGGCAAACATTGCGTAAAGCAAATATTTACACACACAAAACACATAGCTTATGTGTGTGACTTATCGACAGATTTTCGGTCTAATGCTTCTAATATATGCTGGGATAAAATATTACTGTTGATCGTTTGTTCACTACTATGTGAATGTGCGTAAAATTATTTATATACGAATTAAATAATGGCCATAAATGAAGAGCATAGGTAAGTACCATTTCCAGTAAAATCACGAGTCCTAAACTTAATACCATTTTCAGAATTCGCGTTGAAATATTTTACCTATACATAATTGTGTTGTATATTCCATTAAATAGCCCTTAATTAAGGGGCCCACTGATTAACAGTCCACCGGACGGTATCGGCCTGTCAGTTGTTCGGAACTGTCAAAATGTTGTTCTAACTGACAGGCCGATACAGTGGGCCCCTATACCCTCTAGCCGCCCAGAGACCTATAAAAAGGTCTCCTGTTCCATTCTAAATTGAACTTTGTGTTGACAAAATAAAATTTCATTTTGCTTGGCAAGGTTTGACGTATGGGCGGCTAGAGGTTAAAGAGACTACATGAGAAAATATCACGATTCAAGCCTCATGATATTTCATAGTCCTAAAAATACTACACAAAAAAAAATACAGAAAGATTTTATAGAGGTAATTCTTGTCTTGTAATGACACCCTATAAAAGGTTAAAACAATATTTTACAGTAGGTACATATGGTCCCATTTTCCCGCACTAGTGCGTAAAATAGCACTTTTCGTGCGGATGTCAAAAGTTTAAAGGGCCATATGTACTGTTAAACGTTGCACGATACACGTGCGAATAGGTAATTCGCAACTCGTGTCGATTAAAAAAAACTCCCTTCGGTCGTGTTTTCATTTATTGCCAGTTTTCCGCACTTGTATCGTAAATAACTATTGTGGTTACTTTCACAAACGAAAACATTTCGAAAAGCTCAAAACGTCACCGGCACGTTCCGAGATTAACGAGACGTCAGAGAGACGTGACTGCGCTATCAGATCCTGTTGACGCGTTACTCATTATTGTCAGCCCGACGTCATTATTGTCAAACGTCGATCTAGTTAATGATACTGTGACACATTTCCAATCATTACTTAAGGTAACATTCCATTTCTGAAGCTGCACTAATGCTCCGACACGTCGATGTTATTGACAATTTCCATAGTATGAATGACAAGACAATGAATGACAGTAACGTCGCGACAGTAGTGCAGCTGTCGTTGGAAATGGACTGTCACCTGGTGACGTTCGTATGTCAACTGCTATTGCGACATTACTGCGGCGGCGATAATGGCTGCCACCGTTTTTGTAAATTTTCTTGATGAGTGACGGATTTTGAAAATTTTCATTGTGAGCGATGAGGACATTGAGGACTAATCCCAATAAGGCCTAGTTTCCCCTGTGGGTCGGAAGGTCAGATGGCAGTCGCTTTCGTAAAAACTAGTGCCTACGTCAAACCGGCGGAGAACGTCACTCATTTTATAAAGGAAATTGACAGATACAGCGGCGACATCAACGTCGAAACAGTAAAGGTGACAGTCCATTTCCAACGACAGCCGCATTACTGTTTATTTTACTATGGAAATTGACAGTAACACCGACGCGTTCAGTACCAGTAGTGCAGCTGCGGTTAGAAATGGAATGTTACCATAATGCTACAGTTGACATCCGAACGTCACCTTTATAGATTTCATGTGTCGTAATAGCCTTTGTTTCGACGCAACCGTTACCTTCATTTACATAGAAAACTAATCTATAAATTTCCGACTTTGGGACGGATTAATTAAAGAACGTTGAGTGATTATTACTCAGCCACTGTTAGAGTTTAATGTGATTGATTATTAAGCGCCGAACACAGAGCCCTGTGGTACTCCATACTTGGCGTCTTAAACCGTTTCACAACGCAAGAAGATTAAATTCACTCCGCCTAATCAGATTTAAAACGATGATCGAACGTTCTAGTTAAAAGGTCAGCATTTACGACCCAAAAATGAAATACTGGACCGTCCGTTACAAGATAGCAAATCTTTTTACCGTTACTGAAGCGGTTGCTCCGTATCTCCGCTTAGGTATTCGGAGTTGACCAAGCGCATTGTCAAAGCTTGTCTGGGTTAATTATGACTGACAATCTATTGTGTTATGATAAGGCTCGTTGACGAATAAAACTGTTAGGTATGCGCACGATCTTAATTGATTACTGATATGCGTTTAGTCACATAAACGTCGTAAGATAACGTTATAACTGTTATAAGTACACTGTAAAGACAACGGTACTCTTAGGGCTTAGAGCGTTAATGCTTGTCCATTAGGGAAGTGGCAGGAATGGATCAAGAAGTCATTAGCTAGAAAGTGTTTACGTATGTATAAACCTAAACCTACATGTAAGTACGCTTTAAAATGTTCATTTTTCCGTAAATTACCAAACACAAGCCATTCAACCGCATTCTCTAAAAGCACAATAACGACCGTGCATATGAAAGCACAAAATTATCATTTACAAGCTCGTATATACCGTTATTCAAAATTCAACCTTACTCTAGTATTATTAGGATACAATCAATGTGTACAATGAGAAGAATTGTTTCGGTTAAGACAGGCTCACTCACGTCTTTCAAACTGAGTTAAGTGGCTTTCTGCCTATTTATTAAGACATGAAGATACCTTAAGAATTTTTCGTAATTTCTATCTCCAATCTCCGATACTTCTCTGGAGTATTATTATGGATTTGTATCTTCCATTTCTTCCTTAAATTTTCCGTTGAAAATTGAATCGTTGCGTGCTATTTTATTTAATATTTTACAAAACCGCCATTATTAGTGTAATGGTGCTTTTATAATTTTTGCTGCCATTAAGTTCGCCAGGTTTGAAGAAACGTGTGAATTTCCCCTGAGCGCTTCAATGCTATATTTAAGTGCATTATCTGGACTTGAATACCTCGAGTCATTCAAGCAGCTGTTTATGTTGCTTTCTACCTGAGTCGTTAAGAACTGTAATCCCAAGTTTTGCAACATTTTATTGTTTTATTACACCTCGGGTCTGGAGTGCGTAAGGAAGTAACATTACGGGATAGGCCCGAGGCGAACTTGTTATAAGAAAGCAATTTTATTGTTCGGAAGGCTCGGCTCGGAAATAATTTTGGTTGCCGTTAGGACCCGAGTTGAAAGTTTATTGTGGTTGGAAATTGTTTTGGAATTATAGAGTTTTGGATGTTTTGAATCTATTTGAGGTCGGTATTAATGTCTGGGATTGATTGACTGTGTAATAAGATAACGATCGTCCTAAGGGAATGGCCACAACTGAAGCAAAATAAATAATAGAAATGAAACACAATGTATCGCATCAAGTTCTAGGGTTACAAGTTACAACAAGTCTCACTGGTCAAAAGTTCCTTCGTTATTGATCAAGTTCGCCATTTCGTTTTACAATTAATAGAAGGGCGGTCCTGTGTGGTGCTCCTAAGTATTTGCTAATATTAAATGAACGTTTCGGCTTGGACTAGTGGACTGAAAAAAGTTCACCTGTTATGAGCTTAACCATTCTTAAAGGTGATTTGGTAAATCTAATTAAGTACTTACAAGTAGTTTGCTTAATCTAGTCAGCGACTATGAAATAGGGAAAATTGACAGTGGGATCTAAGCCCGAAAGATTACAAAGCAAAAAACTGGCTTTTCAATCTAGCAATCAGTTGAACAAACGATCGATTTACGTAACACCGCTTTACGACCCCCAAATCGGAAACGCGTTAAAACATCCGATGTTTTCACCAGGACTTTTTTCGCAGTGTATTGAGTTCCTGCAATAGCTGTGGCGGGGATATTTGCGTGCGGAAGGAGTAATGTAACAATCCCCGCGACAGGATCGTTAAATCGGCAGGGCCCGGGAATGTTGGTGAGTCAACCGTCTTGCCGCCAGGGTTTTACGAGTTTCGTATGACTTCGGAATCGGCTAGATCGAGGTTATTTCCGTGAACTGATTTGGGAACTTTCGCGTCATCAAAAGTGGGAATCTGTGTGTCATTAAATTGGATTGTAACGTTTGAGCTTTCATCTTGGACAGATTCAGGATTTGTGGGAAGCTAGATAAATTCTTGGATTTTGCTGCGTCAGAAAATCATGCTAAAACGTGTTGAAATCCGCCAATTTTGGTAAAATCCGTTAAAGTTCACAAGCATTATTTCTTATGCTGATTTTAGCATTATGTCCTAATTGATAGTTTGTATCACGTTTAACGGTTTAATATTATCATTATTATCCATTGTTTGCAAATTTAGCCCTATCAAAATTAATTCTAACAGTGCAATACCCACGAGTATTATCCTATTAATATCAATAAGTGTGTGTACTATTATGAGAGATCCTTGCTAATCCTTAATATTTAACAAGTGTCGTCCACTTTCGCTCCCCTTATTAATACCTCTGTCATCGGCGGGCGACATCAGGTAAAAATTACCGACCCTTCCGAGACAGACAATCCGACTTCTCTCTCTAACGGGCTACGAGAGAACAATCATGAGAACGTCGATGCTCAAATGTTTACTCTCGGAATGAGAAAAATTAGGAATATTAAAGCACGTAGCAATGTTTTAAGGTCGTATCTTCGGAGCACTTTAAATACAATTGAGTTCGCGTCGCTCTGCCGCCGAGTTAAATTGAGACATTGAATGTTTGCCATTTTCTTTTCCCTCCAATTTCGCGCCAATAGCAAAAGTAAAAAGGCGCCCGATACCACCAACACGGAACGCAATATACGACCTCGCCGGAGAGAACAATTTCCTTTAATGTTTTCATGAGTCTCGGGGACTAAAGACCCGTGTAGCAACGTATCTGTTCTGTGCCTTCTAATAGCACTAGACCGAACAAACTGCCAAGTATTAAGTTTTACCAACCATCTGCACGAACGTCACGTCTTTATGACTACTTATTCTTTGTCCTCATGAATGCTATAAAGGGATGGGTGTATGCGGGCGTCCCGCTCCCGCGAAGGGACGTTCCGTTCCCCGCATAGGTGTTTAAAAAAATGGCGTACCTGAACCGGTCCCTGTTTGACATGTTTATATATTTTTCTTGCTGTTGTGCTTGGGGGGTTTTTGTTACGGATTTTTCGATTGAGACTGAATCGCGGGCGTTATTAAAAAAGTTTCTGTCGTAATTTTCGCTGTGATTTTGTTGGATGTCCACGGGGTTTTTGGCGATTTATCGTTTTGCTTTTGCGTTTATCGAGTTTTCGGTCGGATTGATTTATAGGGGAAATTCTGCGACATTTTGTCAAGTTTCGTTGATGGTAATAGAAGATTGCGTTAAGTTTTAAGTAGTTTTGCTACGAAAATTTACTTGAAACTACTTATTAAATACAAAGTAAAACTTCGTGGAACTTCGAGAATGGTTTCATGCTTATGTTATGATTTCCGTTTAAGTCTTTAAAAGTAGGTTAGGTTAGTACTAGGTACACTTATGTAAGTCTGATAGTGATAACCTAGACGAGGGTGAGGTAGAATTGTGTGCTCTGTTCCTTTGATAACATTTATGAAGGTGACCTCTTGAATAACTTGTAGAAGTTAGAATTTCATGGAACATATTTGATTGGCTTCAAGTTTAACAAGGTTAAAACCTCACAAATGCTGTTTTCCATGATGTTGAAATATTGAGGTTATGTATTCTTAATGTTAGCGCTTTTTTTTCTGATTTTTAAATATTTTTTTTATATTTGCTTCTTAAAAATACTATTTTCTTTAGTACACGGCTTATCTATTTTATTACAAATCGTGATGACGTATCTGTTTGCAACATTAGACATAAAAGTCCCTTCATTGACTTCTCTTACTATACAAATGATCCCTACATCTATCTGCCTCATTTGTCCACAACAGAAGTTAAAGGAGGCCTCAAAATCGGACAATCCAAAGCAGTCCTTTTGATGAGACACGCACAAAGGGCGGCTTCACACGAAACCCGGCAATGTGCTCCAGGTATGGGACAAAAAGTGCCCATGGTATCTTACGCAATTTCGTCATGCCCCAAATGCGACATCTGTATTTAGTCGAAGAAGTTATCTTGATTCTTAAGCAGTAATTTATGGGAAAGTTTCGCTCGAAAATTTACAATGGAATGAAAGTAACCGAAATGCAAGACAAAGACATAAATAAGAGGAAAGTCAAGAGTAAGTGGTGTTAAAAGCTCTGGTACTGAATGCACTGGATAAAGTTAATAGCGCAAAGTGAAATGATACTTATTGTAATGGTAATAGAATACATAGAAGATATCAGCTTAGTAAAGAACTAAAGAATTTCTTCACACGGAAGAACGCTCAGATGTAAAGATAAAATCTGTAACCACATTTTATTACTTAAATGATTAATAATAGGAAAATGGAAGTAATAGAGACACTTTTGAGTTCAAAGATAAGTATATCTTTATTCATTTCTATAAGCGAGATGGAGATAATGTAATTGATCTTGATATTCTTGATATTGCTGGAATCTTTTGGGGAAATGTAAAAGTCGTTTTTATTTCTTGAGTTAGATTGGAAGTTGGAATCTTATTTTGTACGACATTTATACCTAAGTATGTACCTACATTTTTTTTGTACCTACATTGTAAAAAATTATAGATGTTAGGTTAGTTACATAATTTATCTTTGGACACCTTGTTTTTTTGATTGATTTTACTATTATCAATAGTATGCAAAGAAGGCGGTATAAGTCCATTATTTTCTATATGTGTTTATTGATTTGGGTGGCCAAATTACCTCCCAAATAAATTTTGACTTTATAATCACAAGTTGTCCCTAACCCAGTTTGGTCTAAACATCTTCAAACTTTGGAATGGAAAATCTACGTGATAAAAACGTCACAACAGGCATTGCAATGCAAAACGTAAATCCTAATCACGAATGTTTTATTTTGTATATCAGATTTGCCACAAGGCACTTAGCTGGAGCCAGTTTTTAGAATTCTGCTCAAAACTGTTCTCGGTGCTCTTATGGGATCACTTCGGTCTTGTAAATCGGTGAATTTATTAATAATTTTAGTTGTAGTTTTATGTAGTTTTTAATTTTCGTTAATAATTTTTACTTTAAGGCTTAATTTATTCTTGTTTATATTACTTGTTATTGCAGCAAACACGAATGCTAATAAAATCTAATTGTTCTGACTACACAACCCGCATACCATACCTTCATTAACAAAAAAACGAAATCAACCATGATGTCATTCCAAGAATGATTGATGAGCTTGATTGCAGAATTAATACTAATTCATCCTTTATTATTACCGCGGTAAGGATCATTAGTTATCTTAAATGAGGTATTAAAAATTTTATACGAGAGACCATAAACCTTCGGGTTGCGAGGCATGAAAGAAATCGTGCAGGTTTTCCATTTAACGATAACATTGTATGTTCTACCAATTAAATTAAAAAAATGGTTGGTAAGTATTGAAAGACAAATTTTGATGTTTTTTCGAAAATAAGGTGCAAAGTGCATAGGGGTAATAACTAATAAATGATTTGCCACTTTCAGTATTTTCGGCTTTCGAAGTTATCCCAATGCGTGCTTGTTTTACTTTGCTACTTTTTAAATATATTTATTGTTTAGTCGAAAGTCATGTAAAGAGTCAACAGTATTTTGAAATAGTTTGGAAATCAAGACAGCATAAGTGGTGGTCCTTGTTAATCAGACATTTTTATTGATAATAAAGATATAAAAGTCTTTAAAAATAAGTATTAAACTTAATATGATGTCAACAGATATCAACAAATCACCAGAAACAACAATATGCCCGTTTAAAATCCAATTTGACATCGGATTAATTTAGGGGACCACCCTTAGTCACGGACAAAATTAACTAACCACTCATAACTCTTATTACAACGGAATAAGATTCTAAAATGATCAATTTCGTAAGTTAGAAACGTTTTCGATACAAACATTGATTTACGTTTAGTTCCGCTGAAATTTGATTCAAAATACCTTTGCTCCAGTTTGGTTCTGCCATCGATATTTCTCACGCTCATCTCGCGTATTTATAAATCTGGGACAGAAGATCTTAGTTCGATAGGCTGTATTAAGACCGGTCTAGTTGACATAGACCACGTTCGACCTAATTCTAAATCTAAGAGATTACGTCAATTCACGTATCTGCGAACATCGAAAAATCGAAAATCGTTTCTCTCTTGTTCGAATATGCAAGAGCGATAGAGGCAACGATTCTCGATGTTTTGATGTTGGCAGTATGCCTTCAGGTAGGGTTAACGAAATCAAACGCAAAAGCATTACGAATGTACTGCGCTCATACATTTATATTACCTTCTTAATTTGGACGGTGTGATTCCCATGTTATGCGGTTATTAACGCGCTTAATATAAAGGAATTAAGGTTGAGTTTCCTGTAATCTAAATGTAAATGCTAGAAACGATAACAATGTTTGCAAGCATCCATTAGTCCGCCGCGGAGGAAAAAATGCCAGAAAAAGTTGCTGCCTCCAGAATCTAGGAATGTTTTGAATGTTGTGACTTTGGCGGAGCGATGCTTTTGTTTTTGCGGATTCTTGAGAATGGTCATGCTAAATTATTTGGATGAACAAAAACAGATGTTTAACTTATGTTACGGTACTGTGGTTAATGTTTGTGTGCAACATTTGAAAAAAAAAAATCACAATGTTTGCTAATAAAACTGTACCAGGCGTGGCTCATTCCGCGATTTCGTCGCTTTGCTACAGGTAGCTAAAAGTACATCCGTTCAACCCCAATTTTGAGGTTTGCCATAAGCCGCGCGTGGCGCTGTCGCCACCTAGCGGCCATATCTGTGCTGATCGTGACAGACGCGTTTTGTTAGAGAGTGAGTCTTCTGTACCTAGTACTATTATTTATTCTGTGACTGTACGGTATAATAAGCGGAAAAAGCAGAGTTTACTATTGTATGTAGCAAATCCCGTTTTCAACGTTGCAATACTTGCAATTGATTGAAAATCAGGTTTTGCAAAAAAAGTATTTACCGTGGGGAACCCTAACTTAACATTTGGTGCCCAACTTCGCCCAATCAAAATATTATTTTTATTGCTACTGCTGCTGGGTAAAATATTTAAGAAGTTAAAAAAACTAAAATAACCTATTTCGCCACCCGTCCCGAACTTCGCCTTATCATCACTGTTTTTATTATGAATATGAAAATGATACCAGCAATACAATTTATACAAAAATAATGATTTAGTGCTAGTTAAGGCGAAGTTAAGTACAAAAGGCGAAATTTGGGGGCGATTTTTTGCCAACTCTTGAATGAACTGCAACATTAATACGAGTATAAGGGTTTGGTAAATAGTAGAAACATTTTATTAGGAATTGTAGTCTAAAATAACAAAGCGCCAGGTGATAAACGCACACTAAAAAAACCAAGCACACTACATTTCACTAAAAGACTCAAATAGTTGCATCTTAAAGTTTATCTTGCGCCGGCACATCTTTGTACGGTCGACGTCAAAAATATGTTTGCATTTTACGCCTTATTACAAAGGAGTAAGGTGCAAAAGTGTAAACATATTTTTGACTTCGACTCACTCGTCAATGCGAATCGACTACAAAAGATTTACGACTTACTAAGAGCTTTGTAAATCATCCCGTCTCTCTCACGCTCGATTAGCTGCGTACGGGCGAGATAAGGATGGTTGTACGTTTGTAATGGTTAGTTAAGTGTGACTCAGAAAGTTCAACGAATTCTCGAGGCATTATTAATTCTCAGCGACAATGAGAGCGGTTGCCTCTTTTGAATTTTGTACTTACATGGGAATAAGTAAATGTGACGTCCCACAGAAAAAGGTACCTTATGGCGGCTGGCGTTTACGTCGCATAGCGCCGCAACAATATTGGAGCGGCGTTAATAATAGCGTAAGCGCCAACCGCCATAAGGTACCTTTTCTCGTGGGACGTCACAAATAAGTATGATAACTTCTATCCAAAAAAATTACCAATATGTCTTGTAGTTAGTAAGAGAAATACAAAGGCGTTCGGTAAACAATCTAAATCTACAGATTTGAGATTTACGAAATTACCCCGAATCGAAAATCACCCCAATGCTCCTTAATCTGTTTGAAATATTTAAAAATATATATTTGAGTTATAAATGTTATTACTCAAAGAGATATAATATATGTATGTTAATATTAATCGTAGGATTGAGGAAGTTTCAAGGCGATAAGGCTAATTCGCTTACGTGATTCTTTTTTGTATAAATACCGGATGTAACTATGTAATTTAATATTGTACAATATTCAATTTTGAAAACGTCAACGTCAAACCGAAAAAACTGTTTCTTATAAATATTTTAATCTTATTTTATTTAGAAGGTCTGAAATCTAAATTTATACATAAAATTTCCAAATAAATGATCTAAAAAGACCACAAGCTATCAAAATCGTCCGGAATCTGGCACTCCCGGATAATAAGAGTCCATACAGTTCAAACGACGTTCGCCGCAATACTCTGTACATGTTCTTTGATAAATGTCCACTTCGATGTTAAACGTTCTATTATGAGTAATAAAGCTACCGAAGGAACCCTAGGACACCACAGCTGCCGCGCTGGCGCGCCGTCCCGGCAACCGCCTCCACGTCAGTCATAGGAGACAGCGCTGTCAAAATATTTCTAAAAACATTAATTTTA
Source organism: Cydia fagiglandana (assembly GCF_963556715.1). Classification (NCBI taxonomy): domain Eukaryota; kingdom Metazoa; phylum Arthropoda; class Insecta; order Lepidoptera; family Tortricidae; genus Cydia; species Cydia fagiglandana. The sequence goes on along the minus strand of NC_085953.1, from coordinate 6,048,675 downwards.
GTGTTGTTTGTTTAAGTTTTTGTGTTTTATACATTATATACACGTGTAATGTCAACATCATGCTCACAAGCCGACAGCCAGGGATACAGTCAATCACAGCAAGAGTTTACAAAATGTCCTCACTGCATTCATCCAAAATTCTTTAAAGGGATAAGAGGTCTGCAAATCCATATAGGCAAGTCACATAAATCCATAAATAGTCAACCATCAGTCCCCATACTCGTACATCAGTCATCATCTTCTTCTACTTCGCGTCATATTCCGGCATCACTTTCTTCCACCCTAAGTGATCACAAGAGGTCTTTCCCTGTTATAAAGCGAATTCCCAGAGGTGCTAGATTTACCGTCGCCTCTGGCCTCTCGAAGACGATCAATGACTGTGTCAGTGAAAATTCGCCTTCTAGCTGGGAAAACCTCTTTTTATTTGCTTACAAAACCCTGCACGTGTCCAAAAAAGATTCCCGCCGTTCACTTACCTCGAAAATAAAACTAAACTGTTCCCAACCAAACTCAAATTGCTTTGACGTTACTCAAAATACATCCCTTCATATATCCAAGCCTCGTGAACGTGATATAACTAAGGTTGTTGAGGCTAAGATTAATGATGGGGATCTTAAAGCTGCAGCGCAAATCCTTTTCTCTTCTGACACTTCAGCGCCCGACACTCCTGAGACTCTCACAATCCTACAAAGTAAGCACCCGGCGGCCCCTTCGACCCCAAATTATCCTGATCCACCCAATCCGTCTTTGCCATATATGCAAGCTACCGAAGATGCAATCATGGCTGCAATCATGTCCTTTAGGAATGGTTCAGCTGGCGGGCTAGACGGAATTACGCCTCAACACTTGAAAGACCTTATATTAGGTAGTCCTGGTGGCAGAAATGATGACCTGCTCAAGAGCATTACTTGTCTGGTAAACCTTATGCTTTCAGGGAAAGTTAATGACGAAGTTGCTCCCACGCTCTATGGAGCCAACCTGTGTGCACTGGGGAAAAAGGACGGAGGCGTTCGCCCAATTGCCATAGGCTCTACGTTTAGAAGACTAACATCTAAAGTCGGCTGCAAGTACATCACCAAGGATTTAGAGCCCTTATTTCAGCCAACCCAGCTGGGGTTCGGCTCAAAAGGAGGCTGCGAAGCCGCTGTTCACGCCTGCCGAACTTATTTAAAAAGTTGTAAAGAACAGGTGCTTGTCAAAGTGGATATAAAGAACGCATTTAATTCAGTAAACCGCGACGCCTTACTGACTGAAATACAGAAGAATATCCCTGGGCTCTACCCTTACCTTTGGCAATGCTACAGACATCCTTCCAACCTCATGTACATACACCACCAAATCCCCTCCTCGGTCGGCTGTCAACAAGGTGATCCACTCGGGCCAGCCATCTTTAGCTTAGCAATACACCCAATTATTTCGGCTCTAAATTCTAAATTCAATATCTGGTATCTCGATGACGGTACCATAGGCGGTGATGCGAACTCTGTCCTCGCTGATCTTCGCTTTTTAGTTACCAAATTCAGCGAAATTGGCCTGGAGCTCAATATGAGCAAATGTGAACTTTTTATAAGCCCAGATGTCCAAAATGATACACAAATTATAAACGACTTTAGAAATAACTGCCCCGGTATAAAATTACTCACCAAGAGCTCGCTTCATCTCCTCGGAGCCCCAGTGTTTGAAGAATCTATTCCAGAATACATTGATACCCAAATCCATCGTTTTTCTGAAATTTCGGACCGCCTTCTCCAAATTAATTCACACATGGCTTTTTTTATCATTCGGTTTTGTCTTTTCGTGCCTAAATTTACGTACGTAATGCGATGCAGCCCTCTTTTCAAATACCCACAATTATGTCAAAAGGTCGATGAAATTATACATATCGAATTACAAAAAATCATCAATATTAATATTGACAATAGGCAATTTATCCACGCCACTTTGCCGATACGGTTTGGTGGCCTAGGTATAAGGCAGATATCTAACGTCTCACTGCCCGCTTTTCTATCTTCCGTGCATGGTACACTATCCCTCGTAGGTAAAATACTCACACCGTCACTGCGTGACTTCGAGGTAGTGTACCTGTCGGAAGCAGAAAATGCGTGGCGTCTAGCGTGCCCGAACAAAGACATGCCGGCCGAAAAATCAACCCAACGATTTTGGGACGAACCGCTCTGCCATCAAGTACAAAACTGGCTCTTAAATTCAGCACAATCCAACACAGAAAAAGCCCGCCTTCTTGCCTCATCCCAACATGAATCCGGCTTTTGGCTACACGCCTTCCCCTCCATTAATTGCGCAACTTTACTGGACAATAATTCTTTCAGACTGGCTGTCGGCCTCCGCCTAGGCGCCGAAATAGTTGTCCCCCACACCTGTCCCTGCGGAACAGAAGTTGACAGTCTGGGCTCCCACGGCCTCTCCTGCCGAAGGAGTGCCGGCCGCCTGTCCCGCCACGCCAGCCTCAACGATGTCATCCGTCGGGCCTTTGTCAGCGTGGGCGTGCCGGCCGCGTTGGAACCAGCCGGTCTGGCGCGCGACGATGGCAAGAGGCCCGATGGAATAACCCTCATCCCCTGGCAGATGGGACGGCCGCTCATCTGGGATGCCACATGTGTAGACACCCTAGCGCCGTCCCATCTAGTCGCCACGTCTCAGAGAGCTGGTGGCGCGGCAGCAGCGGCTGAAACCCTAAAACGCCGCAAATATGCTGGTCTTACAAACAACCACATATTTGCGGCGTTCGCGGTAGAGACCCTGGGGCCGTGGTGTCGTGACGCTCACAATCTTTTTAAGGGCTTAAAAAAAAGACTATTGGAAACCACGGGTGACCCTAGGGCTGGCTCATTCCTAGGCCAAAGAATAGGCATAGCTATTCAGCGTGGGAATGTAGCCAGCCTTATGGGCACCCTTCCGCAGGGGACAGATCTGGGGGACCTAAGGTAGGTAAGTTTTATTTATCTATTTTATTAGTTTTAGTTTTAATTTATTTAGTTTATACTTAATTTTAAATAGTTTGTATAAGTTTTGTTATTGAATAAATTTATTCACATTTTGTAATAATTATAATAGACATTGTTATAAGATGACAAACACAAAGTTACGTGCACTGGCTAAGACTGGTAAATAATGCATTATGGCATTAAGCCCGCCTTTTGTATTATAAAGTTTGTCTATTGTGCAATAAAGATTAAATAAAGTTAAATAAATAAATAAGTTTCTCAGGTGACTTATTGTTTGAGACTACAGGAAGTAGTCTCAAACAGAGACTACAGGAAGTATAAGAGTGCAATTTTCGTTTTTTACTTCAGTTGCATAAATAATATAAATATTGCCCATGTCGAAAGTTTAAAGGGCCATTTGTACTGTAAAACGTACGATACACGTGCGAATAGGTAACTCGCAACTAATGTTGATTTAAAACACTTCCTTCGGTCGTGTTTTATTTTATCACCACTCCTTGTGTATTTCCTACTTTCCGCACTTATATCGTAAATAATAGTGTTATTACCTGAGTTTAACATACAAAATTGAAAATTTGGCATTGTACGAAAAAATACATTACTTATTTTAATGAAATAACTGAAAGTGCGTATGGCGAACAGTCATATTAATGATGTGTCAAGAATGATTCACACACAACGATACGTAACAAACATACAAATGAACACAATTGACTACAATTTATGTTGTAGGCACCGTTGCTAACCTACAAATGTGGACTCTAAAGTGAAAGAAATAGGATTGAAAATAGATTGTCAATGGAACCAAAATGACGATTGTCATGCAAATTTTTCCAGACAAATGAGCAAGTATAACAAACGTAATGACGGTTAGTTAGCCATTGGGAAATACTAGGGTTCACTAGTCTAGCTAGCCATTTTTGCCTAGAAAAAGGCAAATATATAAAATCTAGATATGGTAACCCTATGTAACCTGAAATCTCTCACTGTGATCCGTGATAGAAAAATTTCAATTTCTCTTTTTTATGATATAGGAGGCAAACGCGCAGACGAAGCGCCTGTTGGTAAGAAATTACCGTGGTCTATGGACACCTGCAACACCCGAGCGGTTGCAAGTGCGTTGCCGACCTTTAAGATGAAAGTACGTTTTTTTCTTGAAGGTTTGAAGGATTACATTCCTATTTCATCTTAAATTCTCTACTGATAACTTATAAACGTCATAGTTCTCTGAATAAGGACATAATTACTTGACATACTGAGACTTACTAAGTATGTTAACATCTGATCAGAGAAAAGTCATTTGTTTGCTTACGTTAGCTTAAATAGCCTCATCGATTGATTAACAGACAAAAAAACCCCGATTCAACAATGATCTTTTTAAAAAGACGTATATTTTAAGTATTGTCACGTCAGATACGGCCTTTTCAAAATTAAAAGTAGGATTCACGTCCCAAACATTTCGAACAGTTGCCTCTCGTCACTCAATGAGTAAACATAGACTAACAAAATTAACCAGTGAACGTAAAAACATCTTTTGTCACCCTAACAACTAACGCTGACAGACGAAAATGGGATACCTTTCATTTTCCCAACGGCAAACTTAACCTTGTCTAATAGAATTCGAATAACGACAGTTGGGATTTGTACTTAAAGAGAACGGGATTGAGTTGAATTTTGAATGTGATTGAATTTAAACAGTGGAAGCCAATCTTGTTAACAAAATATATGGAAAGTTACTTTAAAAAAGGCGCATATGTAGATCCGACCTTTTATTAAAAGCATCGAGTTTTGGTCGCAAGTGGAACCATTTGCAAGTGATGACAGAAAGGGAAGTGTCAAAAACTTGGGAGACACGAGTGACATTTGTCGGGATGATATTTAATTTCATTTTATTTATGAGGTGACAATGACTAAACACTGGGAGTGGTAGTTAAGTGACGAAAACTGGTACTTTAATTAATAGAAAGTTCTTAAGAATACTTTAACTGAGTAGGTCGTAATTATAACGATTTTCAATAAAATAATTTCTTAAAATAATTACCTACCTGGCCGCGTAGCCAAGATGCCAATCGCTTACGCTCCGTAGCGATCGAAATTCAACTGTCACTGTCACACTAAATGGAAGAGTGATAGAGAGACATAATGCTTTTCGTTGTCGAAGCGATAGCGATTGTAACCTTGGCTAGGCCGGCTTATAACTTAATATGCGAAGCCAATATGCATAAGATATATAGGTACTCGACTGTACATATTTTTCAAGTTATACTATATCTATAAAGTTATATGTACAATTGTACATTAATCAGATACACCATCTTTGTGCAAAAGTGCAAAAAATCGCTTTAACTTAAGCATAATAATAACCTTCGAAGATAAAATCTTCACGGCTATAAGTGTGCATATTCTCAGATGTAAAAAGTTTAATTCTCATTAAAATGTCAATTTCCTGTTATGGACAGGTTTAACCCGAGTTTAAATAAGAAAATATGAATATATTAAGCTTCAATGAGTATGCAATTTGATAAACAAGTCGGGAGTAAGACAGGTATTACATGTCTTAAAAGTTATATGTACCTATTGAAAATATTATTGACTCCTATAGTCTGTATCATTAGGTTTTTAAATAAAAGGATACAGAGTATAGAGGGAGTTATCAAAGTTATCAAATTCTCAAAATTCTGTCACCAGTTCTGTCTCACAACACAAAACCCTTAGTAATTTTTGACTTTGTCTCGTTAATATGCTAGTATCATATGCCATAATGACTAAGTACCTGAATATTATTAAGAGTAGGTACAAGACTGTGTGTATATTCTCCTTAATCTCTTGAAGGCCGAGAAAGACAAGTCCAGCAAGTACCTAGACTTAGCTCACGAGATAACCGCCATGTGGGATGTTGACTCGACGATCATTGTCCCTATAGTCGTGTCAGCGAACGGTCTCATAGCGAAGAGTCTCGACCAACACCTAGAGAGACTCTCGCTGGGTGGTTGGATCAAGGGTCAGATGCAGAAGGCGGTAATTTTGGACACGGCGCGTATATCTTATTATTATGCCCGATAAACTTAAAGCTTGCAAAAAATACTCCATTTTTATGCTCAATCAACAAAAGATTACAAAATTGATCAGTTCATTTAACAAACACTCAAATTGTAAAACAATTCTAATACCTCCACAAATACTTAACACCCACAATGCTCTCAGTCCTAGTCTGTGTATATAACTAATTTATTTAAAACTATGCAACCGTCTAGTCTGGCACAAAAGAGACGCAAGTTGAAGGATTAGGGGTGCCAGCCGAGGCTTTGACTCTCACGGCGACGGATATTAAATACATAGGGCTGGCACATGGAACTTTGTAAATGAAGATTTTTGTTGTAAAACACCAAACATTTTAAATTTTTAATCACTGACTGTATTTTTCTTTCAACAGGCAACAATGCTCATCGAGACTGTGACAAACCCAAATACAATTAGGTTGCGTTATCATAGATTTCCTATGGCCACCTCCTGTGTCCACCGTCAGATCAGCTCAATGGTACCAATATTGCACCTACCCAACTTACAAAAAAATATGAAGTATGCGAAGGTGTCCATTCTCAGATCAGCTCGATGGCACCTTAATATTGCATTGTCACCCAACTTTATAAGTATGTGAAGGCTCAGCTCAATTAAATAATGAGTGGGTCTATTTAGCTTGCAAGATTTGACCCGACCATACTTACATATGTAAGTAAGTACATACAAATAATGCAAGTTAGATAAAAGCATTTAAAAGCTGAAGTTAAAACTGTTCAAATGCAAATGTAGTAAGCATAGTGAGTAAACATTTGATAATTAAAAGAGAAACTTTTGTACTTAATTACAGAACAATTTATTCATTTATTCAAATATGAGCTGCAACTGTTTGGTTTGGTAATTATCAGTGGCTTAATTAAGCTACTGATAATTACGTAACCAATATTTCTGATCAGCTATACGTTTCTAAAACAGGTTACGTAAAATACAAATCAAAATCCATCGTCTCTTCAAACAACCCCGAAATTTAATCCAGGCTTTATACAAAGTCCCCGTGAAATTAATATAAACAAAAACAAAATTTTCAATTTGGAAAGAATTAAGCGTTCAGCCCTTTTGTGTATCCTGGCGGGGGTCTCAGTGCAAATCCCACTTTGATCGACTTCTCAAGAACCGTTCAAGTGACTCCTAGATTCTGCGGGGCTTTAGAACGCTCCCTACATTACCATGTAATAGTTTTGTTTGTTTTGCAAAACAAAGAGACAATGCGAAGATTGTTAAAGTAAACGATAAATTAAAGGATTTTTTTGAAAACGAGACAATTAACGTGCTTTCTAGTATACTAGGAAATACATAATAAATAAATTAAGATGATAGAATGCTCCCTACGTTACCATTAATAGTTTTGTTTGCTTTACAAAATAAATTTGAGGCGAAATTTCATCTTGAAGTAAATGGTACTACAGAAGTAAATGAAGTTAAGGAAATTGTTGATTAAGTAAGAGACAAAAAATGTGGTTTCTAGTACTAGTACATGAAATACTTAGGCTTTGCACAAGAAAGAAATTAAGAGGATACAATCTCTCTGATTTGCCGATTGACTGTTAGAGAATGCTTCATGGCATTAAGTCCGCCTTTTGTATTCTAAGGTTTTGTGCAATAAAAGTTAAATAAATAAATATAACGCCATGTAACTATGTAATAGTTTTGTTTGTTTTGCAAAACAAAGAGAAGATTGTTAAAGTAAATGATAAAGTTAAGATTTTTTTTGAAAAAGAGACAGTAAACGTGTTTTCTAGTATTGTACATGAAATAGGTATAGTATGCAAGAAAGAAACTACAATGATTGTAGACGAAAAAAAAACATTGGTACTAATGGCGAATGGAGAAGCTGTCACGCGCGGTCGTAATGAAGTTCTAAAATCATCATATCACTACACGATCATAATTTCTCAGATCAAAAAACAATACAAATCTAAATGTACACTATATTAAAGTTACGAAATCGTTAATGAAACAGTTAAAGTGCTTTCTAATATTGCACACGAAACAAATAAAATCGTTAATTAAAAAGGCGCTCAAGAAATTAATGAAGAGCTAAAATAATTGACGGACGCGATTATAATTTCTCGGCTCAAATGCCAAAAACCACTTATCCGAACACCGTACAAAAAAACGTTACGTTACTCATTACATGTCCATTAAGAAAACCCGGGGTTGCCCAACAGAGCTACATTTAAAGACGGCAACCTTTAACCCGTGCTCGCTTTGTGGGCGTCACTGACGGTGTTCGTAACACTTCGAGCTATGCGGACTGTCAAATTAATGATCCGAAGTGAGGTCGACGTTAGACGTATATGTCTGCGTTCTTTGCCTTATTACCAAGTTATAAGGTACAAAATTGTACATCATTTTGATCGTTATTTGGTAGTTGACGTGCGGTATGGCTACGTTCTTTGCCTTTTTACAATGGGGTAAGGCGCATAATTGTGTAGATGTTTTTGATTGGACTTGTTTGCGACCTCATTTTGTAACTGTTAAGCTCATCTTTATGTCAGTATAGATGGTTATTAAACTCTGCAGATTTTTTATCACTGAAGTACAGCTTGGCAAAAAAGAGTAGAAATTAAAAAGTGGCAGCACTGTAGTGTCGTCCCTTTCAAACCAATATATACAAGAAAACGGGACTACACTACAGTGTTGCCACTTTTTAATTTCTGCTCTTTTTTGCTAAGCTGTAGGTAGTAATTTTTTTAAATATGTTCTCGATTTTATAGGATCTTAATCTCACTGTACTTTCTCTTTGTTTTTGAGCCGATATTCTAGTCTACATGTCGCGTTTCTCAACCGATACTCGTGTAAAGTAGTACCCACAGTATTTAAATTATAAATTGATGTACAAAAAAACAACACAAAAAAATTGGAACATTCTAAACTAGATTGTATATGATTAAACCTCTCACCGCCCAACTTTACACTCGCGTTCTCAAATGACAAACAATTCTTTCGCAATACTGCCCTGCTAAGCTAAAAAGCGGTATTTGCATTATATTTTCATTGCAAATACGTCCTTTTAGCTTAGGAGGGCAGAATACCAATTGTGTTCTCAAATGTTTCATCAGTTCTAAATTGATTCCCATTGCTCGTCCATTGTAGTACTAGTACTATTGTGCAAGTACTACATTTATTGTGCAATACTATGATAATCTTTTGTATCTTGATCTTTAAGAGATTACCACATCGCCATTTGTTAGGGATTTAAGTGAATTTAAATATTTTCTTATTATGTACCAGCAACTTTAACTCTCGGTAGGTGAAAAGGTTCTTATTTATGCATATACTCGTATATAATAACTTCTGTTCGCGTGATTTCGTATGCCGAAATAGAAATTATTTATAGTTCGTTTTTTTTAGCACTAGAAAGAACTTGCAAAAAGGTAAGCGATCTTGACATGTCTTTTAATTGAAAAACGCTTTTTAAAAATCAAAAACTATTACTTATGAAAGCCGAAGAATGTAAATGATCGTATTAGATTCATAATTGTTACATATTTGACGTAACTTATTTTTAAAATGTGTTTTTCAATTAAAAGACATATCAAGATTGTTTACCTTATTTCTAATGCTAAAAAAACGAGGTATAGAAATATACCGCTTCCATAGCGAATCTTTCACCCTTTTCACCTTTTTAAGGGATGACCTGAAGTTTAAAACCTGCGTGTGTGCTTTCGCGAGCTTATACTGTCTCCATACTCCATACCAAGTTTCATCTAAATCGGTTCAGCGGTTTAATTGTGAAGAGGTACCAAACAGACAGACAGTTACTTTCGCATTTATATTAGTAGGGATATACAGAAAGCTATAAAAGGACTTTCGGGGTAAGCTCTAAGCAAGTTACTTCAAATGAAGCAATTTATCGTACAATGTAACTGGTACAGTTTGTCTCAATAATGGTAATGAATGACTCATTCCACAATAGCGTAGCTTTTGCTTCATTCAATAAGGTCACATGTGCATATACGTCTAAAGGCAGATACGACCTTTTGATTATTATGGCCAAATTCTCAGTTTAATTAAATAAGGTCGTATAAGCACGTCCACCGGTAGATACGACATTTTCTAATTAATGTGGTCGCTTGCTCAGCGACGCGTGGCTAAGGCATAAAAACCATGTCTAACACCTATACCTAAAAACGGCACGTGTGTACACAACTTTGAACACTCGTCGACCTTGTCTCGTTGCAGTAAAGTTCACAATGGTTAGTAAACTTTGTCATAGTGCGTCTCAGAAGTCGCTGAACAGTTTTGTATTTTATAAAATTAGAGCATACTTTGCCACTTGCCACCCTTTCAAAGTAAAAATACAAAGTAAATGGGTAGGACTACGGCAAAGGTTACTTACTCACCCCCTTATTATAAACACGCTACAAACTTCAATTAGCTACTAATCGTTTGTCCTTATCTGTTATTTTGACTTATATATTTGTAAGAATGGGATAAAATATAATTTAACTGAATCAGACCCGTAAAGTTTTATGAATAAGGGGGTAAATGTCTAGAGATTATTTTTAGCACTATGGAGGCATAGTTACATTGTTTTAAGTGACAGACATATAAATGTCTTAGTCTGTTGGTTAATATATCTTATTTAGGGGTTTTAATTTTTTTACTAATAAGGTTTTTCATTCGGCATTGTATTTGTTGCGAGTCGTAAAATACGCATTATGTTTTTTTTACATCCAACGGGAGAAATCCCTTTCAAACTCCGCTTGAATGCAGAGACCTACGAGCCATGTTCGACGTGTTGCGTCCCTGTCACACTTACAAAAGAATTTACAAGTGCGACAGAGTGGCATCTCCAACATGTGACCCACTTTATGTATCAAGTTATTTTTCACTGCTACCTTTTTATATAGTAAATACACTTTCGGTCTCATTCAAGCTTCTTACAACATAATGAGTCCACCACTTCCAAAAACCTTCACACCATCTCTAAATAAGGTCGTATCTGCACTTTTTGTAGGTTAAGATACGTCTTTTTTCGTAAAAAGGGGCGCATTCAGGACAAAAAGGTACGAGGACCACTTGAAAAAGTGGAAAAACGCGGTACAGTACCGGAAGTGGGGGGCCGGAAGTCGCTAGGCGTCCCGGACGCGCCAGAGGGCGCTCTTGGCGTCCGAAATTGTATTTAAACGGCTCTGCTGGGCCAATGCTTTGAATTATTAATAATTTTAACGGTTTTTTGGAAATGGTTTCAGATACATTTTTTATTAGGCTTTGACCTACAATTTGAGAGTCAATTTTATTACGAAGAAATAAATGCGATTGCTACTTTGATTGGTACCGTTTTGATATCATTGTTCCTTTTTTAGTGCGCTCCTCAAGTAATTAATAACTACAATACCTCGACATTATGAGTATAGGTATAGGCAAATTCCAGGTTTTTATACAAAGAAAAACAAAGATAATGTAGAAAAATAATTAGCTTGCTATCCAATTATTTTCCTTATTTACATTTTCCTTTATTCACTTTACAGTTTTCCTTAAACTTCACAATAGGAAAGAGAGCATCCACGTGGATAGACTTAACCCAAAATAAAACAAGAAAAAAAGAAAAACAAAAATAATCCAGTATTAATTACAAAGACACGAGTATGGCGAACTGTAAAATTATTGACTATTTCAATTAGCTGTACAAATATTCTTTTTCAAGACACTTTAATTCAATTAGAATATTTTTTTTCTTCGACAGATTGCTGAGTAAATAAAACAGAGCCGACCTAACTCAAAATTAACGGCCTAAAAACAAGAAAAGAATAAAAACACTAAAATCTGCTAGTAGAAACAACGGTTACTCACGAACTGTAATATTATACTGAAACAGAAATAAACAGAATATTTTTTTTTACTGACAAGATGGCTGTGCCAGAGAATAATTACTACAAATATGTAGTTGTTAATTGTACCTTTAATGTTTTTGAATCATTATATATAATATATGTCCTTCGTTACAATATTCTTATCAATATCATCTATATCAACCGAACGTTTGTGTCCTAACTCGAAATAAATGCCCAAACAAAAAAAACACAAAAATCTGCCGGTATTAATTATAAAGGCTAGAATCCACGAGCTGTAAAACTATATTAGCTTAACTCCTTGGCTCCAAATATTTGGAAAAAGTTTTCCTTCTCAAAACCCTTTTTTTCTCTTTTTTTTCACTTTTTCCATAGACTACATATCGACATTCGCGTTAAACAAAACGATTCAACCAAAAATAAACTTTCCAACACAAAAAATAAGAAAAAATAAAAAGTATTAATTACAAACGCTAGAACCCACGGACTGTAAAACTATTAGCTCCAAATAGTTGGAAATAGTATCCTTGGCGCGGCGCCAGCGCGTGATAGATCGCGTTGCCTTTGACATGCTTGCAAACAAAAATAATAAATAACACGTGTTTTGATGTGTGGAGTTAAATTTTTGTTTGTGGTTGCTTTATGGGATTTCAGATTATGTAATCGTGAACTTTATTTTTATTGAAATAAAGATTTTATACAATATAAAGCAGCAAATCGCGTTGTCTTTGACATGTTTGCAAAAAAATAAAAAAATAACATGTGTTTTGATGTGTGCAGTAAGATTTTTGTTTGTGGTTGCTTTATGGGATTTCAGATTATGTAATATAGAAATTTAGTTTTATTGAGATTAAATGGACTGTTTTAAAATATAACTAACTTGGAAAGAAACATAATATACCTATAACACGTGTTTTGATGTGACGATTTAAATGTTGTTTGTGGATTTTTATGTTATGTTGTAATAGTGATTTAGAAGAAAGGTATTTTCATGAATTTCAGTTTTATTTCGGTAAAATAGATTCAAATAAAATAAAGGAGCGTTTAACATTTGTTAATGTCAAAACAAAACATGTAATGGTATTTGATAATTTAAACTATTTAAGCCGCATAAAACAATATTTGAACCGCAACTGTGAAAAGCAATACTATTAGAAGAAATTAAATTATTTTAAGAAAATATTTCAGTTTATAATGAAAAGTAAATTTGGAAAACCATTTTCTAATTCATTCTGTAACAGAACAAGAATATGCCCAAAAACTGTATTAAACCAATTTAATCTGATCAAATACTCGTATTTAAAAATTGGCTGTGAAAAATATTAAGTGCACACAATTTTTTTTTCATACCACGTCGGTGTCAAACTAGCATAGCAAACTGCAGTTGAATTGGGAACTTCCTTTTGTAGAACGTTGCTAATCGTCGTAACTAATACCTCTTGATTACAACTTTACAAGAAGCATTTTGTTTCGTGCCGTTCACACCAGTGTACCCTTATCTTTATAATTGCTGTAAGTATTGTGGGACCTCGGCACAATGCGTTTAATGACTGCTGATGAATAGTTTAAGATTATAGAGACGTTACTGACCGTATTGCGATTGTTACATTTATTATGTGAGCTTGAAGTAGAATTTAAACGGTTTACAGCTTTTTTGTATCCGTGCTAAATAAATCAGCTTAAAAAAATTAAAGGGAGGGGGGGAGGGAAGCTTCAAATTTTGTGCAGAAAGCGTCTGAATGTAAAAAAAAAAAATATCAGCAAAAAAGCTGTATATGACCAGAAATCGAATCAAACGTAATGGAAAATGTGTATTGAACCTTGTCTATTGGTTTAGGATATTACTTGGCATAAAATCCTAAAAAAATCGCTATCATTGTCGCTCCAATGGCCGAAGTCTTTTAGTACAAATTAGCATTTCATGGTTACAAATTGTACTAAGTCACGTCTGACATAAGTACGTATTCAACGATAACAAGAGTTTATAAATGCGGACGACTTATTTAGACTTAACTCTTAATCCAAAATACATCGTAAAACGCTAAACATTTTGACTTCTGCTCCTAACTCCAACTTAACTACATTTTAACTAATAAACTCCTCTAACCTAAAGCGTAACACATAAAAGCCGTATCTTTTTACGACCGCCTAATTTTCACTTCCGTTCGTATTTGTTTGGCTCCACACGACTAATATTTTTAACTGTGACAGCTAATATTCGTTTTGATTTAGTTTTAGTAATATGTATTATGAAGATGTTTTAGTTTTTGAATGTGACACTTATGTCACAGCTTTTACTTTCAATTATACTTGAGTATCTTCAAATTTTAGTAACCGTTTTGTACATTATATATATTTACAGTGTATTTCGTTGTTTTAGTTACTTAGGTTTATGCAACCATATTATAATCTAATGTATTGTTTCTTTTTACAGGTAATTATTTAAATTTAAATGATGCTGCGTAAGTTTTAAAATCAGCGTAAGTGAAAAATAAAACACTAATAAACACTTGTTAGGGTTCCGTAGCCAAATGAAAAAAAACGAAACCCTTATGGATTGTCATGTCTGTCTGTCTGTCTGTCTGTCCGTCCGTCCGTCCGTATGTATGTCACAGCCACTTTTTTCCGAAACTATAAGAACTAATACTGTTGAAACTAGGTAAGTACATGGTTTGAATTGTACTCTGTGAAACGCATTAAGATTTTCACACAAAAATAGAAAAAACAAACGATAAAATTTGGGAGTTCCCCATACTTAGAACTGAAACTCAAAAAAGAATTTTTTATTAAACCCATACGTGTGGGGTATCTATGGATGGGTCTTCAAAATGATATTGAGGTTTCTAATATATTTTTTTTCTAAACCGAATAGTTTGCGCGAGAGACACTTCCAAAGTGGTAAAATATATATGATGTATGTATATGATGTACATTACCATGCAAACTTCCACCGAAAATTGGTTTGAACGAGATCTAGTAAGAAGTTTTTTTTAATACGTCATAAATCGTAAACCGCAATTTTATTATGTTACATGCTGCTAACGGAACCCTTCATGGGCGAGTCCGACTCGCACTTGGCCGCTTTTTTCTCATGCTACGAAAACGAAGTATAAACGATTAGATACTATTTTCCTAATATTAAAACTAGATGATTTGGCACAATTTCAAAACCCGATGCCAATCTGAGTATCCCTAAGTTCATCGACCCCCTGATTGTTGGAATTGTCTAAGCCAAGGGTTCCACATGTGAGCCCATTGTACCAACTGTTACAAGCGTCCTTAATTTGTACTATTCATAGGCGGTGTCAGAGACTAGTGAATAATGAAAACTGTAGACTCAACCACAGAATAAATAATAGTACTATACAGAAGACTCACTCTCTAACAAAACGCGTCTGTCACGATCAGCACAGATATGGCCGCTAGGTGGCGACAGCGCCACGCTCGGCTTATGGCAAACCCCAAAATTGGGGCCGAACGGATGTACTTTTAGCTACCTGTAGCAAAGCGACGAAATCGCGGAGTGAGACACGCCTGACTCAACTTACAATATACAGATACAGATATGTATAATTTTTTTACGCTAGTTAAATCATGAAATGGCGATTTTAACGATTGGCCTCTGACATATTTAGACAGTAAAATAATTCATATAGCACATACTTTTATTAATATAGGTACAATAGGGATAATTTTAATTAACAGTTGGTTCCGTTATCCATCGAAATTACTTAGGTAGATCAAAGTGACAGCAGTTCGAATTGTTTATCTGGCAGTTTTCAGTAATCTCATAAAAGACTCGCCCGCAAATTCTATACACCAGTTGAGGTGGCTTTACTATTTTCACCAATAGACGACTTCAACCTTATTTTTGTAATATGCTAATTTGATTACGAACATTTTATTTCGTGTTCTCCTTTGAATTGTACTTATGATGGTACAAAACCTCATCATATTCTACAACAACGACAAAGAAGGCGACTTACGTTAGTTGTAGATTGACAGTCTTTAATATTCACTCGTCTCTAGCAATACGTTAGGTCGTACTTCGTTTATTGGTGATTTGTTTCGGTGTTTCTGTTTCTCTGCCCCAGTGTTTATACAGGGTGTTCTCGGAAGTACAGTACAGATCAAATTGTATTAGGATTAGGGGAGGTTTTGTCATCAAAAATGGCCACCGCCATACGAGCCAGTTTCAAAACCTTGAAGCCATAGTGTCACTTGAATAGAATCATAGTTTTACCTATAGTAAGCTAAATTTTATTTTTTAGCGTAGCGTACACAAAGGGTAAAAACGTGACCTAGACGCCGCTGTCCGTCTGTCTGTCTGTCACCAGGCTTTATCTCAAGACCCGTGATAGTTAGACAGTTTAAATTTCTCGGTTTTGTTAAACATATATCTTCACTCTGCACTTCAAAATAGCGAATGTATTTAACGAAAATAGAAAAATAAACAATATTTTCTAAATACAACACTATTTATCTTAAAATATGGTCGAATGAAAAAAAATCAAAAAAATACACGTGAGGTTGAGTGGGGGGAGGGGGGGTAGCCAAAAACCTCACCAAATATCACCAAGGGGGAGGGGGGGTCAAAAGTAGCCAAAAATACCTCGCGTGATTTGTGCACAACCCCAATACAAAACAACAAACGTGATTTTTTTGCCGTTTTTTGCGATATGGTACGGAACCCTTCTTGCGCGAGTCCGACTCGCACTTGCACCTACTTGCACTTGCACGTTTTTATTAGGGTTCCGTACCCAAAGGGTAAAACGGGACCCTATTACTAAGACTTCGCTGTCCGTCCGTCCGTCTGTCACCAGGCTGTATCTCACGAACCGTGATAGCTAGACAGTTGAAATTTTCACAGATGATGTATTTCTGTTGCCGCTATAACAACAAATACTAAAAACAGAATAAAATAAAGATTTAAATGGGGCTCCCATACAACAAACGTGATTTTTGACCAAAGTTAAGCAACGTCGGAAGGGGTCAGTACTTGGATGGGTGACCGTTTTCTTTTTGCTTTTTTTTGTTTTTTTTTTGCATTATGGTACGGAACCCTTCGTGCGCGAGTCCGACTCGCACTTGCCCGGTTTTTACTATTTTGTTTTCTAATTAATGGTAGGTACCTATAAAAATCGAACATATGAAAATCTAATTTTTTTGCTATAACTACTTACCTAAATCTAAGCCTGTTTCCATACTTTTGTCCTAGGGTGCACTAGATATTAGGCCTCGTGCACAAGGACAGGTCGCGTAAATAGAATTATAGCTTAATGAGGAAGGTGAATGACCTTTGGAGAGAATTTTGCAACCGCGGTCGCCTGGCACTCTTGTCTTACTCAGCGCAGGGTTGACACGCGCGTATTTTTTTTATTGTTAAATTATTTGCGATTTTTGTTGTTTTAAAAACGTATTGTAGAAGTTGTTGTTGCTTTAAAATAAATCTTGTTAGTATGTAGAGAAGTTACGTACATTTTAAAGTAATTACTTATTTTCTTTTTAATACGGTCGAGTGGAGAAAACGAGGGGTGGCCTTTGCCCAGCAGTGGGACACCAAAGTAGGCTAAAAAAACATTTTTTGTGCCAAAAAAAATCTTGTTTATTAGCAGCCGTCACTTTGAGCTCTGCCCGTAACAAGCAGAATTTTGGTATAGGTACAGTCAAGGAATTTAAATTCCGACCCATTTCGTACTTTGTCACAGTGACAACCGTATGAGGTCTCTAGCGGCTTTCATATTGATTGTCACTGTGACAAAGTACGAAATGGGTCGGAATTTAAATTCCTTGACTGTACTATCAGTATTTTGTGTTGGTTATGGTTAAGTATAAACAATAAACATAACCTACTATCATATCACAGACGGTCTTGTCACTAGAGTCAGACTAAGAAAAGTCTGCAACGATTTTAATAGCATACGCAGTGACTGAGCATAAATTATGACGTTAAAATAACACTTGCACTGCGTGTGCTATCCAAAATCGTTGTAGACTTTTCTTGGTCTACCCCTATTCCTTTCTTTACCCATAAATTTTGTCATTAGTAATTTCCTTATTCAATTGCGTCTCCCACACTGTATTTTATTATATAACTAACAACATTTATCTCAAATAAGATCGACCCATAAACATAAACAACGAACAATAAAGATAACACATCATAACTAACACGGCCCAAGAAATAAATTCATATAAATGTCTCTTTATCAATTTAATATAAAATATCCGGTGAACTCTTCGATAATACTACGATACAGAATTATATTATTATTAAGCAATTGTGGCCGAGTGGATATGACGTCCGACTTTCAATCCGGAGGTCGCGGGTTCAATTCCTGGCTCGTACCAATGAGTTTTTCGGAACTTATGTACGAAATATCATTTGATATTTACCACTAGTTTTTTGGTGAAGGAAAACATCGTGAGGAAACCTGCATACATATGCGAAGAAATTCAAAGGTGTATGTGAAGTCCCCAATCCGCATTGGGCTAGCGTGGGGACTATAGCCCAAGCCCTCTCGCGCATGAGAGGAGGCCTGTGCTCAGCAGTGGGACGTATATAGGCTGAAAGGATGATGATGACAGAATTATATTCATAAGTCAACTTATCTGTTCGGTTAAACCAGTATATATTTGGTCTATAGATAAATATAATTTATGCATATTAAAACAACCAGAGTGGTGTCTAGATCTTAGAGTGGGTGTAGAGAAACATCACAAAACTCACAGACTGAACCAATTATTGAACATGCAGACTATACTCGTAAGGTAAAAGTAGGTACCTAGGTACTGGTGCTCGACGCTGCACTAGTATTCGACATGGGCACTTTATGTCAAAGTGACAAGGATTAAATTTGAATACAGAAAAATCGTCGCCGTTCAAATTTAACCCATATTACTTTGACATAAAGTGCCATGTCGAATACTAGTGTAGCGTCGAGCACTAGTACTTCTACCGTCTGCGAGCGATATACCAAATTTTATATTAAAGTAAAAAATGGAAAAATTTACGCTTCCGGCAGGACTTGAACCCTCAATCTCGGGAAGGAATGGAAAGATTCACGAGGTCCTGGTAGGCTTCTGTAGCTCAATGGGTTTCGGGTTCAATTCCTGCGGGAAGCGTTAATTTTTCATTTTTTTTCCTTTAATATAAAATACACACAGACTGGTTGCGGACTCTTAGGCCGAAAAGACTCCGCACTTCCGCACACAGACCTCCTCTGCTTACCCCTCTGGTGTCGCAGGTGTTTATAAATATGTATGCAGGTGTCTATAGTTGGTTTTTTAGCATTAGAAATAAGTTAAACAATCTTGATGTGTCTTTTAATTGAAAAACACATTTAAAAAATAAGTGTCGGCAAATATGTAATAATTATGAATCTAATACGATCATTTATATTCTTCTGCTTTCATAAATAATAGTTATTGATTTTTAAAAAGCGTTTTTCAATTAAAAGACATGTTAAGATCGCCTACTTTCTTTCAAGTTCTTTCTAATGCTAAAAAAACGAACTATAGGCAGGTGAAAAAAAAATGTAATAAACGTATTTGAATCTAACGCTAATCTCCCCGAAAACGGGAATCAAAGGTCACAGGAGCTACTGCTCCAACGAAATCACAAAACAATCGACACCCGATCATCCAATTATCCCTTTTAATCCCCCACAAGCCCGCCTACCCACGTACGAAAAATCCCACTTAACAAACTAAGCCATATTTATGTAATGCTTAAGTAAAAAACCGGGCAAGTGCGAGTCGGACTCGCGCACGAAGGGTTCCGTACCATAATGCAAAAAAAAAAACAAAAAAAAACGGTCACCCATCCAAGTACTGACCACTCCCGACGTTGCTTAACTTTGGTCAAAAATCACGTTTGTTGTATGAGAGCCCCATTTAAATCTTTATTTTATTCTGTTTTTAGTATTTGTTGTTATAGCGGCAACAGAAATACATCATCTGTGAAAATTTCAACTGTCTAGGTCTGTCTATCACGGTTCGTGAGATACAGCCTGGTGACAGACGGACGGACGGACGGACGGACAGCGAAGTCTTAGTAATAGGGTCCCGTTTTACCCTTTGGGTCCGGAACCCTAAAAATGTCCTGCCCCGTTATTTTCCATTAACGTTGTTGACAACCCTGCCGTTCAATATCTCGAGAGCTTTCATCGGCTCTTACAAATCGCTTACGCCCCCCTCCCTGCCTTCCCCCCTCCGCGCGTGTCTGAGGACAGAATGTTGCCAGTTGGAGTTTTAAGGGAAACTTATGGTGCCAGAGGGCCTACCGCGAAACACTTTCGACGTACTCTCTCTATCGCACTTGTAAGTTCGTACGTAAGTGTGACAGGGGGACAACACGTCAAACGGTAGTCCCTCAATTCGGCTGGTTTATGGTATGAGGTGTACGTCTTTTGTTTTGCTCAGCCTTGAGAGAGAGTGAGATGGACACACAGAAATGAATATAAATGTATTACAAATATTACAATTAGCTTCAAGTACGGAACCCTCGGTGGGCGTTGTCCGGTTTGTTGTTATAGCGGCAACAGAAATACATCATCTGTGAAAATTTCAACTGTCTAGCTATCACTTATGAGATACAGCCTGGTGACAGAGAGACGGACACAGGAGTCTTAGTAATAGGGTCGCGATTCTACCCTTTAGGTACGGAACCCTAAAAATTACAGATGGAGGCTACGTCACGACGTGTCACCCTGGACAAGTCGAATAGGCTCCATGTTTCGTTCTTAAGGCCGAGCCACACCGCCTTGCGTGTGCGTGACGTGCGCGTGTGCGTGCGCTAAAATGTTGGAGCCGCACACGCAAACGTCACGCAAGCGGTGTGCCGTCTCTCATAAGGATCTGTATACTACAACGCCGCACGCCCGCACGTGCACGTCACGCACACGCAGCCGGTGTGTACAGGTCATTAATCCCGAGATACCTACATATTGCTTGCGAAATTGCATATCAATGATAAACAATGGTAATGTCATTGTTTGCTTGTTTTAATTGCTTAATAAATAGATGACACCAATAATAAGCAATACCTTCTTTGTTTTAATCATACAGTTTCTTTTATTGCATTGTGTGAGTAACTATTGAGTCATATATTTATAATCGACGACTATTCATAAGGCCTAGTCCTATACCCATAAGGAACGTCAGATGGCAGTCGCTATCGTAAAAACTAGTGCCTACGTCAATTCTTGGGATTAGTTATCAAGCCGACCCCAGGCTCCATGAGCCGTGTCACCTGCGCTAAGATAAATTGATTCTCACACTTACGTCTAAAGTAAAATTAAACTATATTTCCCCGGCTTATACGACTTTCAAGAACTGTACGAGAGGTGTGCTGAAAGATATGCAACGGTTGGTGGTTTGGCCGGATAATGGATACCGGATATTCGGCCGTCGGGTCCGCCGAATATCCGGTAACGGGTCGCCGAATATCCGGTTAAAAGTTTTGCCTGAATTGGAGGAAATAAAATCGCGCACCTGTTCAAAGTTCGGTAAAGGTTAAATATTTTCGTTTAAGGTATTTAAATGTTTTCGTTGCGAAGCAAGTCAATTAAATAAGTAACTTTGCTTTGTTATTTATTAGGTGTTTTAGTATTTAGTGTACATGTTATTATGCTCGTGAAGTTGACCACCCCATATCGTTTGCCCGCAAATGGCATAGCTATATCGTTTGTTCATCGTTAGTTCACGTTTGTTCAGCAGGTAAAATCGTAAGGACCCGATTCTAACATCATTTTTTTTTAAAAACAAAAGGGGGTGGCTGTCTTCACGCTAGCCACCCCAAACCACTTTTTGTAATTTTTTTTGGTCTAGATAGCAAGATATTCGTTAGTTCACGTTTGTTCAGGCATTAAAATCGTTAGGACCCGATTCCTTCATTTTTTTTATTTTTTTAAAGTGGGGTGGCTGTCTTCACGCTAGCCACCCCACCCCGAAATCAGCCAAACTAACCATGTGAAGTCACCGAGCGACGTTAGTTCACGTTTGTTCAGGCATTAAAATCGTTAGGATCTCATTAGATTTGCCATAAAAAAATTAAATCGAAAAATTCATATATATGGGCCAGCGGAGTCAAGTAATGTGGCCTAGCAAGCAATCGACGCGGATGCTAACGATTCTTTAGCTTGAATAAACTTATACAGGGTGATTCAGGAGACGTGAGCAGGACTAACACTGCGCATTTCGTAAATTATAAGCAACTGTTTCGTATCAGTATTAGTGAGGTTAACGTTAATTTTCTAGTTGTGTTGAAAAAAAAAGTTATTAATTTATTTACGACATGCATGGTCACCCTACAGTTAGAATATTAAACTACCGATATTCTGTGTCAAATTGAATGTCATCACGGACTGATTACTTTTGAAAACTCGTATCTCACTCAAGTTTGACAGTTTATTTTCTTCGTAATGATAATGCTGTCATTACGGTTAAAGAGGTTTTATGTTTATTAATTAGGTCTTGTAGGGTGACCATGATTGTAGAGAATTAAATTTTCCCTCGCCAAAAAGTTAAAAAATAGGAAAAAGTGTGGTTGTTTCACCTAAATACGACGGTGATCGATCAATTATCAGTTACTGAGTGGGCAGGATTAGTCCTGCTCACGTCTCATGAATCACCCTGTATAGACGATATTTAAACGATTAATGACAGTGCCTTGCGGGCGTTCAAAAGATAATAAGAGATATCCGTAGTTTTATATTTTATTATAATATGGGGGTGGCTGTCTTCACGCTAACCACCCCAAACCACTTTTAGTACAAAAATTTGGTCTAGTTAGCAAGATATTCGTTAGTTCACGTTTGTTCAGGCATTAAAATCGTTAGGACCCGATTCCTTAATTTATTTTAATTTTTCAAAGTGGGGTGGCTGTCTTCACGCTAGCCACCACACCCCGAAACCAGCCAAACTAACCATGTGAAGTCATCGAGCGACGTTAGTTCACGTTTGTTCAGGCATTTAAATCGTTAGGATCTCATTAGATTTGCTATAAAAAAATAAAATCCAAAAATTCATATATACGGGCCAGCCGAGGCAAGTAATGTGCCTAAGTCGACGGCTGAAAAAAATAGTCAGGATCGGGTCCTTACAATGCCACTTGCAGGACAACGTCAGCTGACCATGCTGATTCAAGATAGATAGGCCAGGTGCGGGCGATCGAAACAGATTTACCGGAAAAAAATAAAACTTGAAAATCTGAATTACTCAAATTATGCTCCCAAGTCGACGGCTGAAAAAAATACTCAGAATCGGGTCCTTACGATGCCACTTGCAGAACAATGTCAGCTGACCATGCTGATTCTAGATAAATAGGTCATTTGCGGGCGATCGAAACAGATTAACCAGAAAAAAATAAAACTTGAAAATCTGAATTAGTCAAATTATGCTTTTAAATCGCAGGCTGAAAAAAATACTCAGAATCGGGTCCTTACGATGCCACTTGCAGGACAACGTCAGCAGACCATACTGATTCAAGATATATAGGTCACTTGCGGGCGTTCGAAACAGAATAACCGGAAAAAAATAAAACTAGAAAATATGAATTAGTCAAATTATGCTTTTAAATCGCAGGCTGAAAAAAATACTCAGAATCGGGTCCTTACCATGCCACTTGCAGGAAAATATCAGCTGACCATGCTGATTCAAGATAGATAGGTCATTTGCGGGCGATCGAAACAGATTTACCGGAAAAAAAAAAACTTGAAAATCTGAATTACTCAAATTATGCTCCCAAGTCGACGGCTGAAAAAAATACTCAGAATCGGGTCCTTACGATGCCACTTACAGGACAATGTCAGCTGACCATGTTGATTCAAGATAGATAGGTCATTTGCGGGCGATCGAAACAGATTTGCCGGAAAAAATTAAAACTTAAAAATCTGAATGACTCAAATTATGCTTTTAAATCTCAGGCTGAAAAATATACTCAGAATAGGGTCCTTACGATACCACTTGCAGGACAATGTCAGCTGATCATGCTGATTCAAGATAGATAGGTCATTTGCGGGCGATCGAAACAGATTTACCGGAAAAAAATAAAACTTGAAAATCTGAATTACTCAACTTATGCTCCTAAGTCGACGGCTGAAAAAAATAGTCAGAATCGGGTCCTTACGATGCCACTTGCAGGACAATGTCAGCTGACCATGCTGATTCAAGATAGATAGGTCATTTGCGGGCAATCGAAACAGATTAACCAGAAAAAAATTAAACTTGAAAATCTGAATTACTCAACTTATGCACCTAAGTCGACGGCTGAAAAAAATAGTCAGGATCGGATTTTTACGATGCCACTTGCAGGACAATGTCAGCTGGCCATGCTGATTCAAGATAGATAGACCATTTGCAGGCGATCGAAACAGATTAACCAGAAAAAAATTAAACTTGAAAATCTGAATTACTCAACTTATGCTCCTAAGTCGACGGCTGAAAAAAATAGTCAGGATCGGATCCTTACGATGCCACTTGCAAGACAATGTCAGCTGGCCATGCTGATTCAAGATAGATAGGTCATTTGCGGGCGTACGAAACAGATTTACCGGAAAAAAATAAAACTTGAAAATCTGAATTACTCAACTTATGCTCCTAAGTCGACGGCTGGAAAAAATAGTCAGGATCGGGTCCTTACGATGCCACTTGCAGGAAAACGTCAGCTTACCATGCTGATTCAAGATAGATAGGTAGGTCATTTGCGGGCGATCGAAACAGATTTACCGGAAAAAAATAAAACTTGAAATCTAACATCATTTTTTTTAAAAAACAAAAGGGGGTGGCTGTCTTCACGCTAGCCACTCCAAACCACTTTTTGCATTTTTTTTTGGTCTAGATAGCAAGATATTCGTTAGTTCACCTTTGTTCAGGCATTAAAATCGTTAGGACCCGATTCCTTCATTTTTTTTTTTAAAGTGGGGTGGCTGTCTTCACGCTAGCCACCCCACCCCGAAATCAGCCAGACTAACCATGTGAAGTCATCGAGCGACGTTAGTTCACGTTTGTTCAGGCATTAAAATCGTTAGGATCTCATTAGATTTGCCATAAAAAAATTAAATCGAAAAATTCATATATATGGGCCAGCGGAGTCAAGTAATGTGGCCTAGCAAGCAATCGACGCGGATACTAACGATTCTTTAGCATGAATAAACTTATATAGACGATATTTAAGCGATAAATTACAGTGCCTTGCGGGCGTTCAAAAGATAATAAGAGATATCCGTAGTTTTATATTTTTTTAATACTATGGGGGTGGCTGTCTTCACGCTAGCCACCTCAAATCACTTTTATTATTATTTTTTGGTCTAGATAGCAAGATTTTCCTTAGTTCACGTTTGTTCAGGTATTTAAATCGTTAGGACCCGATTCCTTCATTTTTTTTATTTTTTCAAAGTGGGGTGGCTGTCTTCACGCTAGCCACCCCACCCCGAAATCAGCCATACTAACCATGTGAAGTCATCGAGCGACGTTAGTTCACGTTTGTTCAGGCATTAAAATCGTTAGGATCTCATTAGATTTGCCATAAAAAAATAAAATCTAAATTTCATATATACGGGCCAGCCGAGGCAAGTAATGTGCCTAAGTCGACGGCTGAAAAAAATACTCAGAATCGGGTCCTTACGATGCCACTTGCAGGACAATCTCAGCAGACCATACTGATCCAAGATAGATAGGTCATTTGCGGGCGATCAAAACAGCTTTGCCGGAAAAAATTAAAACTTGAAAATCTGAATAACTCGACTTACGCTCCTAAGTCGACGGCTGAAAAAAATACTCAGAATCGGGTCCTTACGATGCCACTTGCAGGACAACGTCAACAGACTATACTGATTCAAGATAGATAGGTCATTTGCGGGCGATCAAAACAGCTTTGCCGGAAAAAATTAAAACTTGAAAATCTGAATAACTCGACTTACGCTTCTAAGTCGACGGCTGAAAAAAATACTCAGAATCGGGTCCTTACGATGCCACTTGCAGGACAACATCAACAGACTACACTGATTCAAGATAGATAGGTCATTTGCGGGCGATCAAAACAGCTTTGCCGGAAAAAAATTAAACTTGAAAATCTGAATTACTCAAATTATGCTCCCAAGTCGACGGCTGAATAAAATACTCAGAATCGGGTCCTTACGATGCCACGTGCAGAACAATGTCAGCTGACCATGCTGATTCTAGATAGATAAGTCATTTGCGGGCGATCGAAACAGATTACCCAGAAAAAAAAAAAACTTGAAAATCTGAATTAGTCAAATTATGCTTTTAAATCGCAGGCGGAAAAAATACTCAGAATCGGGTCCTTACGATGCCACTTGAAGGACAATGTCAGCTGACCATGATGATTCAAGATAGATAGGTCATTTGCGGGCGATCGAAACAGATTAACCGGAAAAAAATAAAACTTGAAAATCTGAATTACTCAACTTATGCTCCTAAGTCGACGGCTGAAAAAAATAGTCAGAATCGGGTCCTTACGATGCCCTTTTCAGGACAACGTCAGAAGACTATACTGATTCAAGATAGATTGGTCTTTTGCGGGCTTTCGAAACAGATTAACCAGAAAAAAATAAAACTTGAAAATCTGTATAACTCAACTTACGCTCCTAAGTCGACGGCTGAAAAAAATTTTCAGAATCGGGTCCTTACGATGCCACTTGCAGAACAACGTCAGCAGACTATACTGATTCAAGATAGATAGGTCATTTGCGGGCGTTCAAAACAGCTTTGCCGGAAAAAATTAAAACTTGAAAATCTGAATTACTTAACTTACGCTACTAAGTCGCAGGCTGAAAAAAATACTCAGAATCGGGTCCTTACGAGGCCACTTGCAGGACAACATCAACAGACTATACTGATTCAAGATAGATAGGTCATTTGCGGGCGATCGAAACAGATTAACCGGAAAAAATAAAACTTGAAAATCTGAATTAGTCAAATTATGCTTTTAAATCGCAGGCTGAAAAAAATACTTAGAATCGGGTCCTTACAATGCCACTTGCAGGAAAACGTCAGCTGACCATGCTGAGTCAAGATAGATAGGTCATTTGCGGGCGATCGAAACAGATTTACCGGAAAAAAATAAAACTTTAAAATCTGAATTACTCAACTTATGCTCCTAAGTCGACGGCTGAAAACAATACTCAGAATCGGGTCCATACGATGCCACTTGCAGAACAATGTCACCTGACCATGCTGATTCAAGATAGATAGGTCATTTGCGGGCGATCGAAACAGATTAACCAGAAAAAAATAAAACTTGAAAATCTGAATTAGTCAAATTATGCTTTTAAATCTCAGGCTGAAAAAAATACTCAGAATCGGGTCCTTACGATGCCACTTGCAGGACAACCTCAGCAGACCATACTGATCCAAGATAGGTCATTTGCGGGCGATCGAAACAGATTTACCGGAAAAAAATAAAACTTGAAAATCTGAATTACTCAAATTATGATACTAAGTCGCAGGCTGAAAAAAATACTCAGAATCGGGTCCTTACGATGCCACTTGCAGGACGACGTCAGCAGACCATACTGATTCAAGATAAATAGGTCATTTGCGGGCGATCGAAACAGATTAACCGGAAAAAAATAAAACTTGAAAATCTGAATTACTCAAATTATGCTTTTAAATCTCAGGCTGAAAAAAATACTCAGAATCGGGTCCTTACGATGCCACTTGCAGGACAATGTCAGCTGACCATGCTGATTCAAGATAGATAGGTCATTTGCGGGCGATCGAAACAGCTTTTGCTTCAGCTTTTACCATGCTGATTCTGAGTATTTTTGTTAGTCGTCGACTGAGGAGCATAATTTGAGTCATTCAGATTTTCAAATTTTAATTTTTTCCGGCAAATCTGTTTCGATCGCCCGCAAATGACCTATCTATCTTGCATCAGTATGGTCTGCTGACTTCGTCCTGCAAGTGGCATCGTTAGGACCCGATTCTGAGTATTTTTTTCAGCCTGCGACATAGTATCATAATTTGAGTAATTCAGATTTTCAAGTTTTATTTTTTTCCGGTAAATCTGTTTCGATTGCCCGCAAATGACCTATCTATCTTGCATCAGTATGGTCTGCTGACGTCGTCCTGCCAGTGGCATCGTATGGACCCGATTCTGATTTTTTTTTTCAGCCTGCGATTTAAAAGCATAATTTGACTAATTCATATTTTCAAGTTTTATTTTTTTCCGGTTATTCTGTTTCGAACGCCCGCAAGTGACCTATATATCTTGAAGCAGTATGGTCTGCTGACGTTGTCCTGCAAGTGGCATCGTAAGGACCCGATTCTGAGTATTTTTTTCAGCCTGCGATTTAAAAGCATAATTTGAGTTATTCAGATTTTCTAGTTTTAATTTTTTCCGGCAAATCTGTTTCGATCGCCCGCAAATGACCTATCTATCTTGCATCAGTATGGTCTGCTGACGTCGTCCTGCAAGTGGCATCGTAAGGACCCGATTCTGAGTATTTTTTTCAGCCTGCGACTTAGTATCATAATTTGAGTAATTCAGATTTTCAAGTTTTATTTTTTTCCGGTAAATCTATTTCGATCGCCCGCAAATGACCTATCTTGGATCAGTATGGTCTGCTGAGGTTGTCCTGCAAGTGGCATCGTAAGGACCCGATTCTGAGTATTTTTTTCAGCCTGCGACTTAGTATCATAATTTGAGTAATTCAGATTTTCAAGTTTTATTTTTTTCCGGTAAATCTGTTTCGATCGCCCGCAAATGACCTATCTTAAATCAGTATGGTCTGCTGAGGTTGTCCTGCAAGTGGCATCGTTAGGACCCGATTCTGAGTATTTTTTTCAGCCTGCGACTTAGTATCATAATTTGAGTAATTCAGATTTTCAAGTTTTTTTTTTCCGGTAAATCTGTTTCGATCGCCCGCAAATGACCTATCTATCTTGAATCAGGATGGTCAGCTGACGTTGTCCTGCAAGTGGCATCGTAAGGGCCCGATTCTGAGTATTTTTTTCAGCCGTCGACTTGGGAGCATAAGTTGAGTAATTCAGATTTTCAAGTTTATTTTTTTCCGGTAAATCTGTTTCGATTGCCCGTAAATGGCCTATCTATCTTGAATCAGCATGTTCAGCTGACATTGTTCTGCAAGTGGCATCGTAAGGACCCGATTCTGAGTATTTTTTCAGCCTGAGATTTAAAAGCATAATTTGACTAATTCAGATTTTCAAGTTTTATTTTTTTCCGGCAAAGCTGTTTTGATCGCCCGCAAATGACCTATCTATCTTGAATTAGTATAGTCTGTTGACGTTGTCCTGCAAGTGGCATCGTATGGACCCGATTCTAAGTATTTTTTTCAGCCGTCGACTTAGAAGCGTAAGTCGAGTTATTCAGATTTTCAAGTTTTAATTTTTTCCGGCAAAGCTGTTTTGATCGCCCGCAAATGACCTATCTATCTTGAATCAGTATAGTCTGTTGACGTTGTCCTGCAAGTGGCATCGTAAGGACCCGATTCTGAGTATTTTTTTCAGCCTGCGACTTAGGAGCGTAAGTTGAGTTATACAGATTTTCAAGTTTTATTTTTTTCTGGTTAATCTGTTTCGAACGCCCGCAAATGACTAATCTATCTTGAATCAGTATAGTCTTCTGACGGTGTCCTGAAAGTAGCATCGTAAGGACCCGATTCTGAATATTTTTTTCAGCCGTCGACTTAGGAGCGTAAGTCGAGTTATTCAGATTTTCAAGTTTTAATTTTTTCCGGCAAAGCTGTTTTGATCGCCCGCAAATGACCTATCTATCTTGGATCAGTATGGTCTGCTGAGGTTGTCCTGCAAGTGGCATCGTAAGGACCCGATTCTGAGTATTTTTTTCAGCCGTCGACTTAGGCACATTACTTGCCTCGGCTGGCCCGTATATATGAAATTTAGATTTTATTTTTTTATGGCAAATCTAATGAGATCCTAACGATTTTAATGCCTGAACAAACGTGAACTAACGTCGCTCGATGACTTCACATGGTTAGTATGGCTGATTTCGGGGTGGGGTGGCTAGCGTGAAGACAGCCACCCCACTTTGAAAAAATAAAAAAAATTAGGGAATCGGGTCCCAACGATTTAAATACCTGAACAAACGTGAACTAAGGAATATCTTGCTATCTAGACCAAAAATTATAATAAAAGTGATTTGAGGTGGCTAGCGTGAAGACAGCCACCCCCATAGTATTAAAGAAATATAAAACTACGGATATCTCTTATTATCTTTTGAACGCCCGCAAGGCACTGTAATTTATCGCTTAAATATCGTCTATATAAGTTTATTCATGCTAAAGAATCGTTAGTATCCGCGTCGATTGCATGCTAGGCCACATTACTTGACTCCGCTGGCCCATATATATGAATTTTTCGATTTTATTTTTTTATGGCAAATCTAATGAGATCCTAACGATTTTAATGCCTGAACTAACGTGAACTAACGTCGCTCGATGACTTCACATGGTTAGTTTGGCTGATTTCGGGGTGGGGTGGCTAGCGTGAAGACAGCCACCCCACTTTAAAAAAAAAAAAAATGAAGGAATCGGGTCCTAACGATTTTAATGCCTGAATAAACGTGAACTAACGAATATCTTGGTATCTAGACCAAAAAAAAATACAAAAAGTGGTTTGGGGTGGCTAGCGTGAAGACAGCCACCCCCTTTTGTTTTAAAAAAAAAATGATGTTAGATTTCAAGTTTTATTTTTTTCCGGTAAATCTGTTTCGATCGCCCGCAAATGACCTACCTATCTATCTTGAATCAGCATGGTAAGCTGACGTTTTCCTGCAAGTGGCATCGTAAGGACCCGATCCTGACTATTTTTTCCAGCCGTCGACTTAGGAGCATAAGTTTGAGTAATTCAGATTTTCAAGTTTTATTTTTTTCCGGTAAATCTGTTTCGTACGCACGCAAATGACCTATCTATCTTGAATCAGCATGGTCAGCTGACATTGTCCTGCAAGTGGCATCGTAAGGACCCGATTCTGAGTATTTTTTTCAGCCTGAGATTTAAAAGCATAATTTGACTAATTCAGATTTTCAAGTTTTATTTTTTTCTGGTTAATCTGTTTCGATCGTCCGCAAATGACCTATTTATCTAGAATCAGCATGGTCAGCTGACATTGTTCTACAAGTGGCATCGTAAGGACCCGATTCTGAGTATTTTTTTCAGCCGTCGACTTGGGAGCATAATTTGAGTAATTCAGATTTTCAAGTTTTATTTTTTTCCGGTAAATCTGTTTCGATCGCCCGCACCTGGCCTATCTATCTTGAATCAGCATGGTCAGCTGACGTTGTCCTGCCAGTGGCATCGTAAGGACCCGATCCTGACTATTTTTTTCAGCCGTCGACTTAGGAGCATAAGTTGAGTAATTCTGATTTTCAAGTTTTTTTTTTTTCGGTAAATCTGTTTCGATCGCCCGCAAATGACCTATCTACCTTGAATCAGCATGGTCAGCTGACATTGTCCTGCAAGTGGCGTCGTAAGGACCCGCTTCTGAGTATTTTTTTCAGCCTGCGACTTAGTATCATAATTTGAGTAATTCAGATTTTCAAGTTTTATTTTTTTCCGGTAAATCTGTATCGATCGCCCGCAAATGACCTATCTATCTTGAATCAGCATGGTCAGCTGACGTTGTCCTGCAAGTGGCATTGTAAGGACCCGATCCTGACTATTTTTTTCAGCCGTCGACTTAGGCACATTACTTGCCTCGGCTGGCCCATATATATGAATTTTTGGATTTTATTTTTTTATAGCAAATCTAATGAGATCCTAACGATTTAAATGCCTGAACAAACGTGAACTAACGTCGCTCGATGACTTCACATGGTTAGTTTGGCTGGTTTCGGGGTGTGGTGGCTAGCGTGAAGACAGCCACCCCACTTTGAAAAAATTAAAAAAAATTAAGGAATCGGGTCCTAACGATTTTAATGCCTGAACAAACGTGAACTAACGAATATCTTGCTAACTAGACCAAATTTTTGTACTAAAAGTGGTTTGGGGTGGTTAGCGTGAAGACAGCCACCCCCATATTATAAAAAAATATAAAACTACGGATATCTCTTATTATCTTTTGAACGCCCGCAAGGCACTGTCATTAATCGTTTAAATATCGTCTATATAAGTTTATTCAAGCTAAAGAATCGTTAGTATCCGCGTCGATTGCTTGCTAGGCCACATTACTTGACTCCGCTGGCCCATATATATGAATTTTTTGATTTTATTTTTTTATGGCAAATCTAATGAGATCCTAACGATTTTAATGCCTGAACAAACGTGAACTAACGTCGCTCGGTGACTTCACATGGTTAGTTTGGCTGATTTCGGGGTGGGGTGGCTAGCGTGAAGACAGCCACCCCACTTTAAAAAAATAAAAAAGAATGAAGGAATCGGGTCCTAACGATTTTAATGCCTGAACAAACGTGAACTAACGAATATCTTGCTATCTAGACCAAAAAAAATTACAAAAAGTGGTTTGGGGTGGCTAGCGTGAAGACAGCCACCCCCTTTTGTTTTTTAAAAAAAATGATGTTAGAATCGGGTCCTTACGATTTTACCTGCTGAACAAACGTGAACTAACGATGAACAAACGATATAGCTATGCCATTTGCGGGCAAACGGTATGGGGTGGTCAACTTCACGAGCATCATGTTATTCATTATTCATAAATATCGTGCGTAATTATCCGGTATCAGGCCGGATACTACGCACGCAACTATCCGGTATCTGGAAAACCTGGCCGGATACCGGATATTAACCGGATATCCGTTGCATCTCTAGCTGAAACATCGAAAGTATTGTTCGGAAAATATAGAATCTTTCAACAAAGGAACACGGTGACAATGTAATTTTGTAAAGTGGTCCCGCCCTTGTCAATAGGCACATCTGTTTTATCCTTGGTCAGTTTGTTCGCAATACGCCGATGGAAGCTTTATCTTTTTTGTCAAGGGAAGGGTAAAAAGTTAAATATAGTGTTGGTAGAAAATCGAGGCGTTAAATGTACATTTTTGTAAAATGCCATATCATCACCATCATCATTATCTCAGCCATAAGACGTCCACTGCTGAACATAGGCCTCCCCCTTGGACCTCCATTCGTACCGGTTGGAAAATGCCATATACCTATACAGTTTCTTTTACTTTCATATACAATTCGCATAACGCCAAATACGTTAAACCATCATTTCTCCATACATCGCAAAATCACAACCCATATCTGTCAAGGCATAATAGACTTTGACCCTTCTCAAAGTGGATTTAAAAAATAACATTACGCGCCATCACGGCCAATGGAGTCTGAAGCTTCATTTCCTATTATTGTCTAAATAGGATTAATGTGGCAACATTTTGTCTTCAAGCGTGGCAACACGACAAAAATGAGGCTGGACGTTATTTTTAAATGACTGATATTTGGAAATGTATATACATCCAGTGTCGCCAACTTAGCATAAACGATGCCAGATCTGGCATATTTTCACTCGCTTTGGCACCAAAATTTTCCATTTAGCATCTGGCATATTTTTTAGCATAATTTAGTCTAAGCCAAGTTTGCACCAACTTGGCAGCAACAATATGCGCCATCGCC
Source organism: Cydia fagiglandana (assembly GCF_963556715.1). NCBI lineage: Eukaryota > Metazoa > Arthropoda > Insecta > Lepidoptera > Tortricidae > Cydia > Cydia fagiglandana. The sequence goes on along the minus strand of NC_085953.1, from coordinate 6,015,260 downwards.
TTATGAGGTTCATATTTTCATATGAATTTTGACTTTTGTGGACGGATGGACGCCGACGGACTATACATAGGTATAAGCTTAGTCAAGCAGATCTTGTCAGTAGAAAAAGGCGGCAAATTTGAAAAATGTATGTGTTTTAAGTGTCTAATTTCAAGTGACATTTTTGCATTTTTTTTAGCATATTTCATAAAACTGGCATAATTTTGGCATAATCTAGACATTAGACTAGCATTTTTTCAAAATCCGAGTTGGCAACACTTTACATCATCAAGTAAGAAGGAGAGTCCTAAAACGAAATTGATCGAAATAACTTAATTCTGTACGAATAAGCGTATAAGAGTGGCATTCCATTTCCAACTGCAGCTGCAATACTGTTCATTTTACTATGGAAACGCGTCGCTGTCATTGTCAATTTCCATAGTAAAATTAACAATATTGCAGCTGCAGTTGGAAATGGAATGTCACTTTTATTTATAATAGATAACGTCTTCCTCTTATATTGCCAATTTACTGCTTTTCACTTATTAGTAATTACTGCCGTTGAAGGTTGGACAGAGTAATACCAATAAGGGTTTCCCTTTTGATTTTGTAACCCTAAAATATCATCTTAATCATCTAGTTCAGCGGTCGGCAACCTGCGGCCCGCGGGCCGTATGCGGCTCGTGAACCTGTAACTTGCGGCCCGAGTGCCGCCTTGGCTATTTTGTATGTAATAGTGACAAACGACAATGTCTCATAAAGTCATAAATATGTATTAACAAAGTACGGCCCGCGTCACCTCCGTTAACTACTATGTGGCCCTTGGCTGCTAAAAGGTTGCCGACCGCTGATCTAGTTCATCTACAAACTGGCGGGTGAAATCTGGGGTCAAGAGAACCGACGACGACCGGTCTGGCCTAGTGGGTAGTGACCCTGCCTGCGAAGCCGATGGTCCTGGGTTCGAATCCCAGTAAGGGCATTTATTTGTATGATGATACAGATATTTGTTCCTGAGTCATGGGTGTTTTCTATGTATTTAAGTATTTGTATATTATATATATATCGTTGTCTGGGTACCCACAACACAAGCCTTCTTGAGCTTACCGTGGGACTTAGTCAATCTGTGTAAGAATGTCCTATAATATTTATTTTATTTATTATTATTTATTTATTTAAGAGAAGACAAAGAAATGTGTCTATTTTTTGTCAACCTTATTATTTATTTGCCTATAACTTTGTATTATATCAACGACAATATTTTTAAATATAGGTAAGTATATACCGGTCTACTCCACGCAGGGATGACGCTTCACGCTTGAAAATACTTTGTCACATTAATTCATCGTTAATGGGGTCACGGTATGAATCCAATATACAAAGTGCACATTAACCTACACATCTTTGAAACTGATTGGATTTCATCATCATCATTATCATCATCTCAGCCATAAGACGTCCACTGCTGAACATAGGCCTCCCCCTTGGATCTCCATACGTGCCAGTTGGAAGCGACCCGCATCCAGCGTCTTCCGGCGACCTTAACAAGGTCGTCTGTCCATCTTGTGGGTGGACGCCCTACGCTGCGCTTGCTAGTCCGTGGTCTCCACTCGAGCACTTTTCGACCCCATCGGCCATCTTCTCTGCGTGCAATGTGGGTGGATTGGATTTGGTTGCATTTAATAGCAGATTGTTTAACAAGGGAAACAGTTCCATAGGGACTAGGTGAGAGAGGTCTGTGTCATCTGAATAGGGTATTTGGCAGGGCATCCGTACCTAGAGATAAAATAAAAATTTAAAAACACAACTAAAAACTTTTAACTACTAAAACTAAACAAACAACTAAATCATAAAATCCAACCATTTTCTGCATCCATCAACTGTACATCCAAAAACCGTTCTAAACCGAGAATTTGAATAATCCGCAAAACCCAGCACTCAAAGTTTTAAAAAGTAACAAAACACGTTGAATTTTGATAGAAAACACTCGGAACAAGCTATAATCCTCCAATTTAGTGAGCAAACACCTTTGTTTACCCGCCACGGGGTGCTCCGTGAATTTGCCGGGTTTTCTTTCACCGGAACGACTTAATAGATTGGTTATTTAAAGCGATTGGCGATATACAAAACCTTAGTTAGTGTAGGTACGAATTTAAATTTGTTTGTTAAAAGTGTACATACCTAAGTACTAATACCAATATAATGTATGTAAAGGGGCCCACAGATTACCAGTTCGCCGGACGATATCAACCTGTCAGTTGTTCGGAGTTGTCAAATTTTGCGTTTTAACTGACAGGCCGATATCGTCCGGCAGACTGGTAATCAGTGGGCCCCTTAAGCGTGCCCTATAAATATAAAGGGTTAACAACAAAGTCTTGTTTTTATGTTTGTAAAAGGCGTTGCCTTTAGTTTAGTGACGCTCAAGCTTCAACAGCACGGCCATACAATACAAATCCTCTTTATTGCACAACCTCAAAAAACATTTACAGAGAGACACACATAATACATGAAGACAGAGGTAACAACAGGCGGTCTTATCGCTAAAGAGCCATCTCTTCCAGACAACCTTTAAGTTCCATACCTTTTGTTATCCAACCCATTACAACAGCACCATGACATAAATCCACCCTAACCCTACATACATTGTCTTAAGCAAAACTGCAGCTACCCAGCCGCAATTAACACACGCTCTTCCAACTGATTGGTTGAATTGACCCAGTGTGGACACACGGTCACGATGTGTGGACATTTGGTCCGTTATTGGACATTTCTCTCTTCTAAGTCGGTCCCTCACTGCTGAGCATCGTGACTCCGCTTGCTAATTTTCCCTATGGTAGCTCTCCACTTCTCCCTATCGGTTGCTTTGTGGAAAGCGTTGCTTAGTGTGATGTCCGTCTCCATATTTGGTCACACTATCTTCAAAGTTTTACCTGCATATTGCCCCTCATAAACTTTCGCGCGGGCTACCGTCGGTTTTTGCGCCGGCGGAGGGTGTCTTATTGCTGCTGTTAAGAACAGTTTAACTCTTAATAAATGCTGAACCCCTGGAGCCTGGCTCCCGCGGGCCGGACAGTGGGCACTCGCTTCGAGTGTCGGCGGGCCAAATTGAAATGCATCGCGGGTCGGGGTTTGGCGGCTATCTGCCGTCCACCCTTCCCATCTCCCATATCCCACAAGTCTCTCCATTGGTCATTTAGTTGGATACTTTTGAAGATTGTCATTTTACAGCCCTAATGATCTACCGTAAATTTTTTAAATTGAAGGAATAATGGAGATTCACCGTTTCTGGCAAGTTTCGAACTAGTTTGCGGCCTTTTGGAACACCGGATCTAAGTACATAAAGGTCTCCCCATCCCATTCTATTTTGACAAATCAAAATTGCATTTGTGTTGCCAAGTTTTGACGAGTAGGCGGTAGGTTAAAACACAGACAAGACAACCGTGACGTCAACCACGCCTGTTCTCTGTTGAGGTTTTGTTATATAATATAGGCGTACACCTTACTTATAATATCAAGTCGTGGCGTGAATAGTTATTGTGATTTTTTTCTTACGTAAGATCCGTGCATAATTATGTACTTTCATAAATCGAAATGATCTTCACTGCTTTAAGGATGACTCATGCTAGAACTGTCCGGGTTCGGGTCAGTTCTAGCGTGTGTCATCCTTTTGACGGTTTGCGCCAGGCCGGTCTGTCCTGGGTTGTCAACAATGTACCACCGTTTTAAGGTCCCTTACGACAGTGTACGACCAAGTGGGGTCCGTCTCTGCCTCTAGATCGCTGCGTGCCATGTTCAGCACTGTTTTTACAGATTAGCTATCGTCTGTCATGACGTGTTCGTACCATCTTAGTCGCCCCTCCTGACCTTCTCGGCTATTGGTGCAACTTTGAAGGAACCTCTTACGTATTGGTTTCGTACTTTATCCAAGCGCGTCACGCCTCCTGCCAACAGACCATTTTCATCTCTGCTTTGTCAGGCGTGGCTCACTCCGCGATTTCGCCGCTTTGTAACAGGTAGCTAAAAGTACATGCGTTCCACACCAATTTTGGTGGCTAGCCGTGGCGTGGCGTGGCGTGGCGCTGTCGCCAGTGTCGCCACCTAGCGGCCAGACGCGTTTTGTTAGGGAGTTAGTATTCTGTACCTATGTAGTACTATTATTTATTCTGTGGCTCTGTGAACCTTTTGTTGGTGCTTCCTCAACACTTAACCAGTGGGGAGACACTTCTGACTTCGGTCGAACTCGGCTCCGTTCGGTTCAGCATTGCTCCGAGCAATTATTAGGGTTGGGGCACCACTTGACTTCCATTTTCGTGCACGACCACAGATAAGATAATCACTTGAATTTTGACAACCCTAAATTGCCGAAAGGGATAGTGCCATATATTAGGAAGGGATAGCATGATTTATAGGAAGTGTCATTTCTGTACGGTAGTACTATTATTTCTTCTGTGACTTAACTATAAGACGCTTATTTGAAAACATTATCATTCTTAATGACCGTGTGTAACTCCAAATTGTAACGGATGAGGGGGTCGTAAACTTTAAATCTAGTTACTATTTCATTAAACCGAATGCTCCCAATCCCAACTACATTGGCTGTTACACAGACAAGACATCCTCCAGACTGAGCATAGTAGCTCTACGCCCTGCCACAAAGTAGTTTTACTCCATTTTCGAGTGGAAAGTGTCTTTGTGTGACGTCCGTGTCTTTGAACGGACCAATCACGGCACGGGACCTCGGTCACCTCGTCCCCCGCACCCCCGTATTTTTGGCAGCATCGGTTTCATGAAATAATTGAAGGGATGTTTACAAAAACAACATAACTGACTACACTGGTTGACCTGAAACGATTAACAATGTTCTTAAAAAAGTGTCAACCGCTCTAAGCAGTTATGTTGTTTTTGTAAACATCCCTTCAATTACTCTAAACTCCGTTTAGAGGATTCCTACTCTATGGGCTGTTAGTACATAATTGCTTTTCTTTTTCAGGTACTATGCATTGCCTTTTCGGATACGCGTTTAAGGGATAAAGAGCGCTATGCGTTTGAGAGAAGGTATGTTTTTGAGTGGGGGGATTGGGTTTTAATTAAAAGCAAGCAACTTAGAATAGTTGGAGTCTTTTGCGACTAGGGATGGGACGGAATGTTCCCATTGTGGGAAAAAATCCTAAATGTCGAACGTTCCCTGTTAAGGGGCCCACTGATTACCACCGGACGACCATTTGACGACCGGTCTGGCCTAGTGGGTAAGTAGTGACTCTGCCTATGAAGCCGATGGTCCCGGGTTCGAATCCTGGTAAGGGCATTTATTTGTATGATGATACAGATATTTGTTCCTGAGTCATGGTTGTTTTCTATGTATTTAAGTATTTATATATTATATATATCGTTGTCTGAGTACCCACAACACAAGCCTTCTTGGGCTTACCGTGGGGCTTAGTGAATTTGTGTAAAAAATGTCCTATAATATTTTAATATTTATTATCTTTGATATACTCGTTGTTAAACATGAATTGTCTATTTCGGTGAGTGGGAGCCCGTTAGCACGTGCACATTTGTCGCTTGCCCAGGTGCGACTAAACTGACTAAAGGCAACTTGTACATTGTAGTAGTAGTAGTAAAACACTTTATTGTACAAAAATAAAAACAAAACAGGAAAAATAACATTCGTCATTAGTACAAAGGCGATCTTATGTCTTTAAGCAGCGGTTGGCAACCCGCGGCCCGCGAGCCTCCCTGGCTATTTTGTATGTAACATTGACAAACGACAATGACTTCTAAAATCACAAATATTACCAAAGTGCGGCCCGCGTCAACTTCGTTAACTACTATCTGGCCCTTGGCTGCTAAAAAGTTGCCGACCGCTGCCTTTAAGGGACAATTTGTTTTCCAACATACTCCAATATTCCCCCGACTTGGGAATATTCCCGCCAGCGTCCCATCACTACGAACGACGGTATTGTTGTGTGAAACGTACCATTTGTCTGCTTCGTTCGTTTAGAATTAACTTTTGTTTAACTAAGGTTTAAAGCGGGCGGTTGTTGAGATTATTACAGTTTTTAAATGATCAAATTTATACTGTCGTGAGACGTACTAATATTAAAGGTTCCGTCACCCAGGCGCGTTTTCCGAGCGGCGCGTGAGCGTTTTATATGTTAAAGCGGCGCGCCCCGCACACGCCCCGCCCGGAAAACGCACCTGTGTGACGAAGCCATAAACTAGTTTTACGGTTTAAACTCACGTGTTTAAAAAAAGTTAAAAGCAATGTTTGACTGATAAAATGTCCTGATTTATGCCATCTCGCTAAAGTTCACCGAGTTGAACTGACTGGAATAGAACGAATTGTAAAATCATATTTTTGTAGAAATTGGACGTTAATGTTGACATTGGTACAGCTTGTCATTGCAGATGCGATGCAGAGTTAGCTTGGTCCAACTCTATGATTAACTTCCAACTTTATGATTTGTCTTATGGCTCCTCTACACGATGGGCCAACGCCGGTCACTCCAAGGGACGAAGCCATGCGGTAGAATGAGATAGCAATATCACTTGCTCCCTCTAACGCATAAATGCGTCCCTTGGAGTGGCCGGCGTTGGCCCATCGTGTAGAGGAGCCATTAGAGCTAACAGGATGCTCGGAGCAGCCCAAAAGCCGCACGCAGCCAAGCCTGCCCAATTGTACAAGTAAAGCGCTAATCTGAAAACAAACACACATTATGCACACAACTTAATTGCACACCACATTCAAAACTAGACCTTTCTCCATTGTAATAAAATTGAAAATTAGTTTAGCTATAAACATACGTCGTTTTAGATCTAAAGGTGTGTTAATGTGTCTATCAGTGCGCAGGAGTTCACACGAGGCCAAATTAAAAACGCATCAGAAACGTATTACACTAACACCTTACCACCCGTACGGAACAATGAACAAAAACACACAAAAATCAACCTTAAAACTATAACCTTAGAACTTAAGCCATAAGAAATCTCACAAATAATAGAATAGCTCTCGTACTATAATTTCAATATTCAAAATTCTGCTTTATTACAGTTGATTAAGGTTTATTTTGAAACGGATGAGCTGTCAGGAAGTGATCCCTGCACTACAGGTTTTTAAAGAGCTATTCAAAACTGGGATTAATACTATCGCTATCAGATCTCATTTGAGTCGAACTCTCAAAATAACCAATTTAAATGCTTTTTTAAGTTACGCCTAGTTATTACGGACGGAGAGGTCTTACCTATAACGGTGATGGTGAGTCGAACTCGAGCGAGCGATTGGAATGCAGCATGGTCGTGTTTTGTTTCAGTTTCGATTTTGGATACAAAGGACGCGGACCTTTTGTAAGCAGTTCAGTTGTAGATTTATTAAAAATGAACTCTCTTCCTCTTGGAACAGGGTTGAGATTTATCTAATAGTGATGTTTATAGATATTCCTTGTTTTGTGATGTGGATCTGTTGTTTAAGCATCATATCGAGTTATTACATTTTTAAGCTATGTATTACTAGGTAGGGTGACAAATAATGGAATATCTGACTTGAATTAAAAATAAAGTTAATTCGTTAACATAAAACTTTTAGTCCTGTCACTCAAAGACAGAAAAATAAATCAGGTCTTAAACTTAAGGATAACGGTACCTAATGTATAGAGGGCGGAGTACCGGTGGCAAATTTCACACAAAAGGTATGGAGTCGGTTTTATAATTATTATTTTAGGCTTGAATAATAAAATTATTCATTTACCTAATGCAATTAGTATGGTACCTACTCGTAAATTGGAAGTAAGTACTTAACACTATGCACTAAAATTCCGATAGAAGAAAGTTTTCTTGTAATAGATATAGTTAGGACTATTTTAAGCCTCCAAGGAAGTGAAACCGTGCGAAATAAACTCGAATTGGTTCTAGATAGAAACCCAGATGCTGACGAATTAAGGAATATGATTACAATGGAAAATTATAAACAAGTCCTTAAACATGCAACCATGACATCGGTAGATGTAGAGCGATCGTTTTCCACTCATAAATGGATCTTCAATAAATTAAGAAACCGATTCACTCCGAAAAACCAGGAACATGTGGCCATAGTCCAGTCATTTTATAACATGGATACGCACTTAAGTGTAGGTTGTGAGGAGGATCTCGAACACATAATTCCAGTCCTCAATTGTAATTGAATGGTCTTGAAAATAATATATCGTTTGGCAGGTATAACTTCTTAGTCTAGTATTTAGTACCTAATGATAATGTTTTGATAAGAAAACATATTATTATGTATTATAGATATTAACAACATATTACATTATATTTGTATGCTTTAAGATAATTTCTATAAGTTCCTAAAAATTATTATGCAAAATTAATCATTTATTCGTTATTTATTTAATCATAAGAATACTTAGGCGACTCCATACATTTAGTGTGAAATTTGCCACCGGTACTCCGCCCTCTACTAATGTATTATTGTGAGTTCTAACATGGATAGCCCAAACCTATACTTCTTTTTTTTAGCATTAGAAATTAGGTAAACAATCTTGATGTGTCTTTTAATTGACAAACACATTCTAAAAATAAGTTACGGCAAATATGTAACAATTATGAATCTAATACGATCATTTATATTCTTCGGCTTTCATAAGTAATAGTTTTTGATTTTTAAAAAGCGTTTTTCAATTAAAAGACGTCAAGATCGCTTACCTTCTTGCAAGTTCTTTCTAATGCTAAACAAACGAACTATAGCCCAGAAGTATTTAAAAACCCGAATAAATTAGAGTAACCACAAAGTGAGTAGGTACTGTGGCGCCCAGTTTTTATTTTTAAATTGACTGCAGAAAAACCACACGCGTATCTCTTTTATTCAGTACTTATTTTTTATACTTAGATCGGGACTCGAACTCGTCTCGCTTCGCAGATCAGGCAATTACCCTCTCGTAAATCTATTCAAAACTCCATAATAAGGCTGAATTTTATATAAGGTGAACTAATTTGGTCAGTTTATGATCATTGCACCCTTAATTTTAAATTATACCGTATAACGAAGGTAATAAAGTTGATTGTGCTTTGAACACTTTAGTTTATAAGGGTTGTAAAAGAAAAAAGTTGATGTAACATTTTTGTGTTTTTACAATGGAGGAAGTTTGGTGTTATTATGGCTTCTATGTTGCTGTAATTACTGAATTTCATGATTAACTTGATTAAAAATAGAACCTAAAACTGTTTTTTTGGACCAGCTGAGTTCCCGCTCCTAGCCATAATATGTATAATCATAGTCTAATAAAACATGGTCTTCTCTTCCCAGAGTGACACAAGCATATGTCACAATAACATGGCCGCTATATATAGCGCTATCGCATATTATCATATAGCGCTGTCGCATGATGACGTAGCTTGTGTCAGTCAGGTGACCTAGAAAAGACGGGAAGAGGGTACCAGGCGGAGTATATTATTATACCATGTGTATAATGCAGTCGCTGTGGCCGAAATCAGCCGGGAAGAAGAGAGAGATGTTTTGTTTTCTTCAGTCTTATTTCTTTCTATAGGTCTACAACTTATCCCTTTACCGCATACAATGCTATATATGGCGGATATGATATTCAACTCTATTGACAGCTATTAAAGTTCAATTTAAACAAATGTTTTTATTACATGAAGTAAGGGGTTAATTTAGGCGGTTGGTAAAGAAGTTGCGCTGTATTTTACAGAAGAAATATTAGTTTTTGGAATTAACCTAGTAATTATATTAAATATTTACATAATATAAAAAAAAGAATTTACACATGCCATAATAAACATAGGCCAGGGATCGATATGGCAAACTAAACACGTCTTTCATGACTACGGATCCTCAAAAACAGTAAAACAAGACTTAGAATGACGACAAAATCGCTTACATATTCCTTCCTAGCGTTCGTCCCGGTTTGCCACAGTTCATGGAAGCCTGGGATCCGCTTGGAAACTTATCCCAAGAATAGGCACTAGGTTCAGTAGCGTGCCTAGGGTTTTGGAGTAGGGCAAGCCGAAAGATATGTTTTCATAATAACTGTCCAATCTTCACTCTTCGGGGTCAAATGCATCTGCTAGCGTGACGAGGCGAGCTAATCATAGCGCACGTCTGCTACGGAATGAATAATGTCATTTTGTATTTTGTTAGACAAATAGCTCGAGCTTGGTTTGTCGCTTTGAACATGTTTTTGTAGAACGCCGTCATATTTTGATAGCAACGATACAAGTTCCAAAAAATTGCCCCTATTTAATGAAGTGTTTGACTCATCGTGTCCTCTAAAAGGAAGTTCTTGCTGTGCTAAATGGCACACAATATCGACTAACCTCTGAAAAACACTACGATTGTTGTCAACACGCATGTTATGTTTTGATATTTCTTCTGATAATTGTCGCGACAAAGAGGCCTCGATCCTTTGTTTCCCAAAATTGCTAAAAGAAATCACTGCACACATATGTTTACCGGAATTCATGTGCCTCTTTATTGCTCCAGATAAATTATTTAAATCGTTATAGCCAGAAGTATTCCAAACGTTAATATCGTTCGAAAAAAATATGCAACACCAGCAATACATCTTATTTGTATGGGAACAACCAACAATCCAATGAGTTTTGTAATAGACGGCCCTACAGAAATTTCTCTTACGCGACTGACTTGACTGAGAAATACACAAGTCGGGTGTTGGTTTTGCCGCGGAAATTAGGTCCCGTTTTTCGACAAAGGTCAAAGACTTTACCTTGTTTTGGTTGACTAAAACGTGGACGCATTTCAAACCGTCACAAGGAACCACTTCTTGATCCATTGTTAACACTTATTAAACTAAGCGCCACAACAATGAACAAATTCACATTCACTATTTAATCAAATTCACTTAAACTAAAACAACTAAATAATAATACACTTGAAGTAAACGCGAACGCGCGCTGTGCGAACTTATGCAGCTAACTTCACACAAAATCCAAGCATAAATCGTCTTATAAAATTGCTATACATACCAACAAATAGTTACATCGTTCTTTGACGGTTTGTAGGCTGATAGTGCCCAGAGCGGGACGAAAAAGCAAGCACGGTTGCAAGCCAACGAGTGCGAGTTCGAGCAGGATAGCTAGAACATCCTCCGCCTGATTTAGTTCGCGCGGACGAGGCGCCACGCCGCGGCATAATTTTGCAACACGCTCGTGCCGCGGTTCGAGGCCGCTGTGGCTTGAATTTAATAATACGGGTTCGTTTGGCGCGCGATTTTCAAAATAATCTTTATTGATCTTATCACTACGTAATTTCGGTAAGGCAATTAGTTGCCTTAGGGCAAGCCCGGCTTTTGGGCTTGTATGGAAGTCCCGCCACTGACTAGGTTTTGAACCCCCGACCTCCGTCTTGAAAGTCGCACGCTTTTACCGCTAGGCTACCAATGCTTACAAATTCACATATATAATGAAAACAACCTAAATTCGAAACACGTCAGACGTTACAAGGTAAGGCGCCGTAAGATCTAGTTAAGTGGGTCGTATACATTCAGGGCCGCGGACGGGCCAAATTGGATAGTCTAGGTTACCTGGGTAATGTCAGGCGTGGCTCACTCCGCTTTGCTACAGGTAGCTAAAAGTACATCCGTTCGACCCCAATTTTGGGGTTTGCCAAGCCGCGCGTGGCGCTGTCGCCACCTAGCGGCCATATCTGTGCTGATCGTGACAGACGCGTTTTGTTAGAGAGTGAGTCTTCTGTACCAAGTACTATTATTTATTCTGTGGTAATTAATGAACGTAATTATTAGCTTATCGTGAAGTTGTCAACGGGTTAATATCCTTACGTCCAGGGTCACACAAGGTTATCTGAAGCGGTTACAGTATGAGGTTCTTCAAAAAAACGACAGGTTTTTAAAGAGTTGGCAATATCTCTGGATTTGCAGGTGTCGATATGCTGCGGTGATTGCTTACCATCAGGCGGACCGTATGCTCGTTTGTGGTATAAAAAAACCGCCCAAACAGTCGGACTCGCGCACGAAGGGTTCCGTACCATTACGCAAAAAAACGGCAAAAAATCACGTTTGTTGTATGGGAGCTCCACTTAAATATTTATTTTATTCTGTTTTTAGTATAAATTTGTTGTTATAGCAACAGAAATACATAATCTGTGAAAATTTCAACTGTCTATATATCACGGCTCATGAGACAGCCTGGTGACATACAGACGGACGGACAGACGGACAGCGGAGTCTTATTAGTAATAGGGTCCCGTTTTTAACCTTTGGGCACGGAACCGTAAAATACCAATCTTTATAATATTATACAGGGTGTCCCATAATTCGACGTCAAGCCGTAAACGGATGATAGACCAAGTCATAACAGTTATCATAAAAATACAAAAAAAAAATCCAACTCATGTTTAAAAAAAATTATGGTCATTTTAAAAATTCACTAAAAAATCCACACCCTGTAATGGTTCTTTAACTCTTGTTACTACAAATTCCATAATTTATTCTAATTTTTTTATTATTGTGTAATCTTGAATAATTACAGGGTGTGGATTTTTTAGTGAATTTTTAAAGAACATGAGTTGGATTTTTTTTTTGTATTTTTATGATAACTGTTATGACTTGGTCTATCATCCGTTTACGGCTTGACGTCGAATTCTGGGACATCCTGTATTAATCACGAGAAAAAAAAATGTGAGTATTTATTTATATATTTGTGCATTTATAATTAAATTACATTAGCAAAAGCTTTTATCACCAAAGGTTAATTTAATAAGCCCAAAACATATATCACATTATATATTCAAAAAGGTATGCCAGAGAACATTAACGTATAGTGACCATGAATTCTGAATTTATCTCCGAGTATTTGCATAATATATAGAGTGGCGTAATATATGGAATGTCCGACACGGACTGTCCCGCGTATCTTAAAAGCTTGGTCGCATTAGCATAAGGCCAAGTTCTTGTGTTATTAAGATATGTGTTTCTTACTAATTGTGCTTTCGGTTTTAAGGGGGAGCTAGATCTGGTTTATAAAAAGTTTTTTTTTTATTTGTTGCAAGTTACTATTTCTTCCTCAAATAATGAACTCGTGGAATGTGGATAGAGTGGTAAGTAGGCACCGTAGTTATGGACGCATTTTACTCTTAAGAGAGAGATCGATCTAGTCCCACATTAAGCTCAATATTAAGGCTTTTGTTATGGTTATACATAGAAAGCATTCATAACTCAGGAACTAACTGTGTTAAACGGAAATAAATGTCCTTACCAGAATTCGAACCCGGGACCTCCAGCTTCGCAGGCACTAATGGCTAGGCTAGGAGGCCATCAAACACATAAATTAGAGTTAATTTAGACCATTACCTGCCGTCTCTATTTTCGTAAACTACAAACATAGTATAATAAAATATCTGGGAGACATATATAAACTCAAAAAAGCGCGTTTTCCCAGAGATAAGAACTAGCTAGATCGATTTATCGCCACCGAAAACCTCCATATAGCAAATTTCATCGAAATCGTTAGAGCCGTTTCCGAAATCCCCGAAATAATGAACAAGAATTGCTCGTTTAAAGCTCTATTAGAACAATTGATAACATTTTGATATAAAAAATGTTGTGTAAGCAATTAATAAAAATATAAAAGAAAAGCAAGTAATTTATTAACATTAAACATGTTTATATTGTTTACTTCTTAGAGTTCATTTCACATGTGTTTATTCAATAAGCGCTTATTACTTTAGACTTAATGAAAACAGCAAATGTTTGCTTATATGTATAGTAAACATACATTAATTCTAGCAATATATTTGAAGAATACTTACACATCATTTTCAAGCCAGATGTTTTTAACAAGCTTTTATTACGTCGACCAGCAAGCCTATTACGGATCGCTTTATCCACATTTATCCACGTGATAAAACAACTGTCACTTTTTAACTCTGCGGGATAGAAAGAGACGGACACCGATTTATCACGCTGTCACGTAGACAAATACGACCATCATATCCGTACTGTATGTAACTAACTATGTAATGGGAATCTAATGTGTGATGAAACAACGCAACCTAATTGTGTTAGGGGTTTTTAGAATTGTCTCGATGAGTATTAGTTGTCTGTCGTATGAAAAGTACAATCAGCGATAAAAGCTTGTACCAAAAATGAAATTTTTACCAAAAACTTATTTATATAGAAATCATGTGTGTATTCGGAATATGGGAGGTACAAAATGCATTACATTTTTACACTTTGACGCTTAAGACGTCAAGTGAGTGACGCGGCTGGTAGGTTGGTGGTAGGTAAGTTGGTAGGTAGGTAACAGTGTAATATCAACCTTAATGCATTCGGATAAAGTTTACAATGGCGTGGCGTTCAAACGGTTTATCGAAAATTTAAGACGCTTTTGCCCAACAACAGCTGTGTAAATAAATATTTTATTGACCACGTTATCAATGACGTCACAGGATTTTCTTATCACCCGAAATAAATCAGCCACGCACGAGTTTATTTTATATTAATACAGGATGGCTAAAAAATAACTGCATTCCCGTCGCCAAGGAGGTTTTGGGATTAGTGAGCAACTTTTATTATGGGACCAACCCCGAAATCGCGAGTAAAAATTGGCTTTTTCATACATTTTGGTTCATTTTCTATGGGGGGGTACTATATTTCGCTTTGAATATTAATGTATAAATTAGATTATAAAATACTGTCATTAACCACTTAAATCGCATTATGATAGCCATTTTGTCAATAAAACCGGTTTTACAATAAACATAGTTTTAAGTGGTGTGGACATTGAGTAATATGCTTTAGCGAGATAAGAACAAATGGTAATTCGTTAGGGTTCGTGTGTTCACGCCACAGACAAGACATCCTCCAGACTGAGCATAGTAGCTCTACCCCCTCTGCCACAATATACGGTAGTTTTACTCCATTTCCGAGTCGAAAACGTCTTTGTGTGACGTTCGTGTCTTTGAACGGACCAATCTCTGGCGTTGTCCCGGCATTTTGCCACGGCTCATGGGAGCCTGGGGTCCGCTTAACAACTAATCCCATAATTTGACGTAGGCACTAGTTTTTACGCTTTCGTAAAAACTAGCCATCTGACCTTCCAACCCAGAGGGGAAACTAGGTCTTATTGGGATTAGTCCGGTTTCCTCACGATGTTTTCCTTCACCGAAAAGCGACTGGCAAATATCAAATGATATTTCGTACATAAGTTCCGAAAAACTTATTGGTACGAGCCGGGATTTGAACCCGCGATCTCCGGATTGGAAGTCGCACGCTCTTAACGCTAGGCCACCAGCGCTTTGAACGGACCAATCACGGCACGGGATCTCGCTCACCTCGTCCCCCGCACCCCTGTATTTTTGACAGCCTCGGTTTAATGAAATAATTGCTCTAAACTCCGTCTAGAGGATCCCTAGTCTATGGTCTGCGCCTTTTAGGGTTTGGTAATTTGTGAGCATTTGTATCAAGTAGGGATGTAACGATACCTACATGATTTCACCGATACGATACCGATACCGATTTTTGAAGTAAATAATCGGAGATACTGATACCGATAATGATATCGATGACTTAGTATGTACTTAGGTAATAAATCAAATTAATAGAGAATTATGTACTTAATATGTATATGCGTATTAACGTGCAAACAAACTGTGTTTAAAAACATGCGCCATTGTAGTCAACGAGAAAACACAAACACTTGTTTTCGGCGTTCTGCGGTTCAGTTGCATGTGTCATTATGCTCATAAAACAGTATTTAAAAACCAATTACCGCCATTTAATGTGATATTTTCACACGTCAAACGCCTGTCACACTAAATGTAGTTTTCAATAAAAAACAGGTAACACAAGAAGATAAATAATTACAAGGCGCACGCAACGCCACGGGAAGCGACTAGTTATTTAACCCTTTGATCGCCAGACGTCATTTGACGCGCGAGGCTACAGCCCAAAATCAACCTTCGTGCATTGTGATAAGGTTTACAATGATGGGCCGCGCACGATAGGCTTGGCGTTCAAATGGGACTATATACAGACGAATAGTTATTTTTAACTTCGCCATGTTCGTATTCGCATAGCAGGTGAAAAGATATTTGACACTGTTAGGGAACGAATGTTTTTTTTAATGAAAACTCGAAACACTATTATAGTAACTAGAACCTGAAATGTCATACGCATACTACATCGCGGCATTCGCGGCAGATGCCTAAAATGTTTGTTTCCATTTCGTTACACTTTTTCATAGACTTATATATCGGCAACGGAAGGAAGTAAAGAATTCTTTTTTTTTAATTTTGTGGCACTTTTTGTCTCCTATTAGGTTCGAAAGAGCACAAAATTATGAGTAGAAATAACATAAAAAACCCAAATCTTAGAAAAATGTAGTGTACAGAATGAATGAATGTGTAATGTATGTGTGTGTTCTGTGTGTAGCTTTAAATATACAAAGTTAAAACTAGAGTTGCACCGGATATTCGGTTACTATCCGGTACCCGGTCTATCCGGCCCTATTTTTAATATCCGGCTGGATACCTGATAATGACCTACTATCCGGCCGGATACCGGATAGTAGTTTTGCTTGATTTCGGAGTCTGTCAAATTGGCATAAAAAAGTCGATAGAGGTCCAAATTCAAACAATGTAACAAGGAAATTGGACCTAAATGCATTTGTTCATCATCATCATCATCATTTCAGCCTATATACGTCCCACTGCTGAGCACAGGCCTCCTCTCATAATAATGCATTTGTTAGTTACGCGATATTGTATTATCTCCAACGATATAAATAGGTATGTCGCCTTAACTTAAACTTTTACTCGCGCGCGTTCGGAACAACATACTTGTGTGGCTGGTTTCAAGTATTTTTTGCCATAATA
Organism: Cydia fagiglandana; assembly: GCF_963556715.1. Taxonomy (NCBI): domain Eukaryota; kingdom Metazoa; phylum Arthropoda; class Insecta; order Lepidoptera; family Tortricidae; genus Cydia; species Cydia fagiglandana. The sequence continues at coordinate 5,998,423 of NC_085953.1, read as the reverse complement.
AACGTGATATAAATGTCATATTGATAAGGCTTGCTTGTAATAGTAAGTTAAGTGCGAGTGGGTTGGTACTTTAGATATGGATACGACTTTACAAGGTTGGTATATGGAGTTGTATGTTAACTTGCAATATTGTTGCTAGAAATTTAATATTTTATAGTTTTAAATTTCTAGAAATAGGTAGTTTATTCGTGGCAAAAAATTAACAGATAAAAAAAGAGGAACAAAAAAACAAACTTACACATAACATTACGTGACATAACACATAAAATTTGCGATGAAATGGTAAATGAGGGTTTTATTATGAAAATATATGTGTACATGTGTTTATCGCGACCTATATAGTTCGATAGTATATACATAGGTACTAATACATACCTACGTCAACATGACAAGGTACGAAATGGGTCGGAAATAAATTTCTTTGATTTTTTATATTGATTCACTAGTACATAAATGACGTGGCAACATCCGCGAAAGTTGGACAACGTACGCTTCGGCGTTCACAATTTACATGCCAACTTATCGCCACAATTTACATGCCAACTTATCGGCCCAATTTACATGCCAACTTATCGGCATTTAATGCCCACGTGTTTAAATTGTTTGCCGTAATATAAAGTTCGTCCATGCATAAAATTAGAATGGATTTGCTATGCATCGAACGCGGTCGGAGTTTCCAACGAATTTTATTAATTAACTGATTATGTTAAAGATGTGGAACTAATTAAGTACTTAGTTGATAACTATCTGGGTAACATTTAAGAGTGCCAGTTCATTTTACGTGATTGTTTTGTATAAAAACGTTTGAAAATAACAAGCGTTTTTGTTATTTGTTTGGCGTCTTATGGCCTCAGAAATGCATGTGGTTAAAATATTTGAGGTTGCTCGTGGGCACCTTTAATCTACATTTATCGATTTAAAATTGTTGTGAGCTGAAGATGAAGACCCTACAAAATGTAGCACCAGTCACTAGGTAAGGTACGCGAGTACTGTAAAGACAGTTTATTTTATACAAATCACAGAAATCAAAGTTCAAAGGCCCTAGGTTAAAAAAATAATTAAAATTAATTCTTAAATTCTACCATATCCGTCTTATACATATAAAAAAAAAACGGTGACACGCCTAGCGATAATAGCGAGATCTGCCGTATGAGTGTTGAAAGAAAAAAAAGTTTATTCGCTTATGAACGTCAAAATAAACCTATACCGGCTCCAACCCTCCACCTCTGCCTCGAGAAGATTTAAATCCCCCCTCAATTTGAGGAGGGTATCCCAATATGGGACCGGCAACAAACTTCTTAATTAATTATCTAAAATTAACCTGTATTTGTACTACATTGTGAATTTCTTCGCATCATCGCCGAATAAAACCCTTACTCACGCGCACGTAAATCTATTTATAAATATTTAGCAGCAACGCACCGTCCGTATTTCTGTCCCAGATCTAAGTCACGCTACGCGGCCAAGCGCGAGTCTGTCACTGCGGGGGTTCTGTTCTAGATAACATTTAATGGTTAATTTGTGTTTCAGACAAAGCTTTGCACGACAAATCTAAATATGTTTACAAGCTGTAATTCAAAAATATGTTAGTTGACGCTTGTTTGAAGCAAATAAACATTAATTCATTCATTCATTCATTACATGACTGCGGATTTTATCTATAAAACACTAACCCCCTTATAAAACTGTACGGGCCTGATTTAGTTCAATTATGTTTTATTCCTTTCTTACAACTACATAAGTCAAAACGACAGATAAAGACAAAAGATTATTAGCTAATTGAGGCTTGTAGTGCGTTAATGAATAAGGGGGTAAGTATAAAAATAATATCTACTTTTAAAGATGTATAAAACACTGGCAGGTGGTTCATAACTTACCAGTTTCTGATTAATACCGAAATCTATAATACCTGCTATTCAGTTTATAATAATAATTCATATAAGCATAAAAAATTACAATGAAATCCCATTGAATTTAGGCTCAAGGTCAAAATGAAAAAAAAAAAACAAACGTTTGGCCCCTGTTTCACCAACGTGACAGGTGCGACGAATTGTAAAATCACTGTTGCTGACGTCACAGGCACCTATGGGCTACGGTTACCGCTTACCATCGGGCGGGCCGTATTCCTGTTTGCCACCATCATTGTATTATTAAAAAAAACTTTATGATATCGGAAAAAAACAGATATTTCTCTTGCTAAGTTTATGACTATTGTCACAAGAAACACTACAATTGTCACGAAATTCCGACATATAACTCATCACCTGTCAAGAATTACCTACAATTCTTCTAAATCTTTGACAATTGTCAGGAACTTCGCAGGAGAAATATCTGTTTTTTTCCGATATAATAAAGTTTTTTTAAATAATTCAATGATGGTGGCAAACAGGAATACGGCCCGCCCGATGGTAAGCGGTAACCGTAGCCCATGGATGCCTGTGACGTCAGCAACAGTGATTTTACAATTCGTCGCACCTGTCACCGATGTGAAATTGGGGGCCTGGTTTCAATTAATTACCCTTTTGCACCGGAACTCTAAAACAAATCTTGATAACCGGTGGAACACAATTTCAAATATTTTAATTCAAATTTCGAATCACACGATAAACAAAAGACTGTACAAATGTTTCACCTACCTTATCTTGACTTTTTAGCCAGCACTTTTGAAGAAAAATGTATTACGTTGTACCAAAGTAGATTTATAAAACATTGTACATTTTATCATGAACAAAACAAATCGCGTAGGATTAGCGTGATAGACGATATACTAATGAATCTAATAATTTCCTTTTCAGTATTGATATCCCAGTAGCATTCTTCCTGCCTATATAACTAGGTAAAATTTATTAGAAAAAACAAAAATTTTGTGTGGATCTAGACGAACTAATTTGCATCGGGGCTTGTAGTGAGTAAGATTCAAAGATAGATTACTGTCTTTATTCCTTTTTTAGGGTTCCGTACCCAAAGGGTAAAACGGGACCCTATTACTAAGACTTCGCTGTCCGTCCGTCCGTCCGTCCGTCCGTCCGTCCGTCTGTCACCAGGCTGTATCTCACGAATCGTGATAGCTAGACAGTTGAAATTTTCACAGATTATGTATTTCTGTTGCCGCTATAACAACAAATACTAAAAACAGAATAAAATAAAGATTTAAATGGGGCTCCCATACAACAAACGTGATTTTTGACCAAAGTTATTTTTTTTTTAATTAAAGTTACTAGACTATATGGTTGGATTTGGGGTTGAACAAAAGATATTAAAATTTTACAGAAACGGTTTTTTTTTCATCTCTCTAGCTCTAAAAATAAAGATTTTAGACCCGGGTCAAATTTTTATTTTTAATTTTTTGATTTTTTTTTTGTCCAAATCGGTCCCAAAAACGGTCTATGTATACGGAAATGCATTAATCGTTTAGTACATCGTACTAACGACAGCTCAAAACTGAAGTCCATTTTGCTTTATCTCTTACCGTTTTCGAGATATATCGTTCTGAAGGTACGAATTTACGAAAAAACTTTGCTATTAACTCCATCAGGCGCTGATGACTTTTTTGTATGGATATATTGAAATCCGACTCGCACTTGACCGTTTTACATAGATTCATTTTTTTTTTGTAATTTCGGGTTAGTAAGTTCGGGTCATGATTTATATGGTAATCATCATCATCATCATCATCATCATCATCATCATCATCATCATCATCATTTTCGCTTTCAGTCGCCCACTGCTGAGTATAGGCCTCTCTTCGTGTACGCCACTTATATACATGCATTTATGTGTATGGTAATATTTAGTACAAAGTGACATGGCATAATGTATATTGACATAATCTGTCAAACTGTCAAATTTGTTTTTTTTTTGTCAAATTTAGTGTAGAGTATTATATTTTGTCATAGTTTAGTACTAAATGTCAATGTTGGGTAATTTTTTGTAGACTGCATTTCTCATCTTAAGGGCCGGCAACGCACTTGCAGCCCCAGTGATCGCTGTGCGTATGTATTTTTGGGCGAGTTTTTGGGTTTCGTATGGGAATATTTGGTACAAAGGGACATGTTACAGTGTCCCAGTGTATATTGACATGATCTGTCAAACTGTCAAATTTGACAGTTTTTGTCAAATTTAGTGTAAGATCATATTTTGTCATGGTTAAGTACAAAATAAAATTAATTAAATATTATTATTGAATAGAATAGAATAGAATAGGTAATTATATGGTAATCATCATCATCATCATTTTCGCTTTCAGTCGCCCACTGCTGACCTATAGGCCTCTCTTCGTGTACGCTACTTATATACATGCATTTATGTGTATGGTAATATTTAGTACAAAGTGACATGGCATAATGTATATTGACATAATCTGTCAAACTGTCAAAATTGTTCGTTTTTGTCAAATTTAGTGTAAAGTATTATATTTTGTCATAGTTTAGTACTAAATGTCAATGTTGGGTAATTTTTTTGTAGACTGCATTTCTCATCTTAAGGGCCGGCAACGCACTTGCAGCCCCAGTGATCGCTGTGCTTATATATTTTTGGGCGACTTTTTGGGTTTCGTATGGGAATATTTGGTACAAAGTGACATGTTATAGTGTCCCAGTGTATATTGACATGATCTGTCAAACTGTCAAATTTGACAGTTTTTTTGTCAAATTTAGTGTAAGATCATATTTTGTCATGGTTAAGTACAAAATAAAATTACTTAAGTATTATTGTTGACAGATACTGTCAAATGGGATGTTGTTTGACAGAATCTGTAAGAATCTTGAAAGTTGAAAGTTTTTTAATAAATATGGATCTTGCTTACGCAGCGTCTTATGTAGGCGAACATCGCGCGATCCCGAAGCGAAACGGCGGGACGCGGCGCGAGGCGGCTCAATCAATCCTTTGATGCCCATAGAAGTGTCCTATGTAAGCGATCTCGTTGTGACCGCGGTGCGGCGCGATTTGATTAATGCTGATGGTCCTCGTTATTATGCTCAAGGCATTAGTCTTAAATAGTAGGTACTTAAGATAAGGTGTTGTATAGTAATCAAAGTGAATGAGGTTCAGTCGGCACGCGTTGATGTCTTTTTAAATTTTGTTTGTTTCATGGGAGTTTCTTTAGGAAATTTTGTTTTTAGGGTTCCGTACCCAAAGGGTAAAACGGGATCCTATTACTAAGACTCCGCTGTCCGTCCGTCCGTCCGTCCGTCCGTCACCAGGCTGTATCTCACGAACCGTGATAGCTAGACAGCTGATATTTTCACAGTTGACGTATTTCTGTTGCCGCTATAACAACAAATACTAAAAACATAATAAAATAAAGATTTAAGTGGGGCTCCCATACAACAAACGTCATTTTTGACCGAAGTTAAGCAACGTCGGGTGGGGTCAGTACTTGGATGGGTGACCGTTTTTTTAGATAATGGTACGGAACCCTTCGTGTGCGAGTCCGACTCGCACTTGGCCGGTTTTATTTTTAAAGTACAAACGGCATTTAATTATCAAAAATGTAAAATTATGAAAAAAAACAGAATAAGCAACAACAAAAACATGGCGCTAGTACGGAGTGGAGGTAGACGGGTTAGGTAGGGCTGCACCGTCATTGAGACCGAAGAAATGTTGGATGGGTTTGAATTTGTGCCGTATCCCACGGACATGTTGGATGGGTTTGAATTTGTGCCGTGTCCCACGGACACACATACTGGTGGCTCGTGTTTATTCCTGTCTTTATTCCTTTAACTATGCTCCAGCATCCCTTTATCAAAAGGTGAGAATCGACTCTAGATTGTTCATTATCGTATATTTTAAGCGTGTGTCGATAAAAGGATCGTAAATTGAAATTCAATTACCTTCAGGCCTTCGGTATTGCCTTTTATTCTCAAGTTATGACAGAGGCCTATTCTAACTTAAAAACTTGTTATGGTTTTGATGTTATGATACAACGGTCGCGTTCTATCCTAAGACCCAGGGCAATTGTTGTGCTTTTGAATTTGGAACTTACTTTTATTTCTATAAAAGTTCAAAACTCGAATTGAATTTGTACTTGTACAAGTACACGGGGACTTACGAGGCACCGCACCGCTCGCCGTCGGCAGGGTGTTCATCCTCACACCCTAGAACCCAAATCGCGCACTGTGCGGTTTAAGAGGAATTCCTCCCGCGCACGCTTTGGTTGTGGAATGACTGGAATGAGCTAGGCACAGAATAAATAATACTACTAAGTACAGAAGACTCACTCTCTAAAAAAACGCGTCTGTTACGATCGGCACAGATATGGCCGCTAGGTGGCGACAGCGCCACGCGCGACTTATGGCAAACCCCAAAATTGGGGTGGAACGGATGTACTTTTAGCAACCTGTAGCAAAGCGACGAAATCGCGGAGTGCGACACGCCTGGCCGAGGTTTTTACAAGAGGCTACGGTATGGGGTTCTTCAAAAAGGAGGGTTTTTATAGGATCGGCAACGCGTACCCACACCCCTGGATTTGCAATCGTCCATGGGCTACGGTGACTGCTCATCATTAGGCGGGCCGTATCCTTGTTTGCAACCTAAGTGGTAAAAAACAACTTTGCAGCACATCTCACTAGCATCAAAACAATATCAAAATCATAACATATTGTGAAATCAGAATTGGCTACATGTAAAAATACGTCTCGTTTTATGCTAAGTCGTAACAAAGAATTGTTTTAGTCGTTTATTATTTTTGATTGGTTGCTATTCATTTGGGTTGTAGGTGAAATGATATGTTACCTGTGAGTTATAGTTATGTGAACGTATGGATGAATGTACAAGTTTTTATGTAGCTTTAGTCTTTTTACGTATTTAAAGATGTGAATGCAATTGTTTATTTAATTAGTTTGCTAGCAATTAATTTAGTTTAAATTCACAATATGTTTGAAATTCGTTATGCTATGGAGTTATGGACTCGTATTTTTATAGTGTGTAGTAAGTACTGACCTTTTTATTATTATTTTAACATATACTTTAAAGCGCGACTTAAGTTTTGTCACGTCTAAAGGTGACAGTCCATTTCCAACGACAGCAGCACCTACCATTCATTTTACTATGGAAATTGACAGTAACACCGACGCGTTCGGACCTACTAATAGTGCAGCTGCAGCTGCAGTCAGAAATGGAATGTCACTTTGACGAAATGTCAGTTTTATGATGATTGCTAACCAGCCGTTAATGGTACACAGTTATGAGAAAACTAATTTAGCGCTTAAATTTTCTTTAAATTTTTTATACTTTTTCGCATCTCGACTCAAGCCACCATTAAATTTCATTTCATCTTAAGCAAAAAACGTTAATAATTTCATTGAGTGCAACATAATTTCCTTTTTAAAAGTCCGTAAGTCAAATTAACGGGTAACACCGATGTTTTTCCAGCGTGGATTTATGGCAACACTTACTGCTTTCCTGTTTTAGTCGGGAACACTTAAAATTTTTGCCCGGTGAGGTCGCAGTGTGGGCGGGTATGTGAAAATGGCGGATTTATTTTTGGTTTGACAGGTTCATTACTTTTCTTTGTTGTTTTAAGAAATATTGCTAACGCAGTTTGCAGTAGAGTTGCTGTAGACTGCAAAGCAGGCATGCTATCAAATAAAAACTACTGATAAAAATGTAGAGTAATTCGCCAGTAACTGTTAGGAACTGGCCAAACTAAACTAAAAATGAAATCTATTCACTTATAAACATAATTCATTTTAGTATAAGGTGGCTATAGTTATTAAAGTCTGGCCAGTTATTGAAACCTTATGTTTATAGGTGAATAGAATTCATTTTTAGTTTAGGGTGGCCAGTTACTGGCGGATTACCCTATTGGCATTCGTTACAGATAGTTGTAGGTATGTCGTATGGATATAATCAAGTGCAATAATAGCTTTAATCTGCTTGGAACCATAAACTTTATTTATTTTGTCAGATAATTTAAAAGAAGTTTTATTGTGTATGCTTTGGTACCACAGATCTGTATGGTTAAACTGATAAATAGGGTACTCCTTAAAACATTATCCGCGCATTTTATGTCCAATTTTAAATCAACGAAAACGCATCTTTTAACTTCGCTACGCTTTCGCTTCTATATCAAAATCAAGTCGTTTTGAAAAGTTGTGGGTGGTAAAACAGTTTTTTTGCAACATTACTATTAGTTACGCTTTCCTTTCGATTGTTTCCTAACTTGTCTACGCGCACGATCGCTCTGATTTGCACGAACATAGTTCAAAAGTTTACATAAATAAGCTACTTTTTATATAAAAAAGTACGAATTACGAGATAAAAACAAACAGCGAAAATGGAGCGAAACTATTGCGAGATGATTTATTTCAAAGAATTAAGTATGCTTTTTTTGCAACTTTCACGTAACGAATAGGTAGTTTCAAGCTTACGTTTACGTCACGGTAAAGTCTCACGTTTGTAAAATGACGACGCCATTTATAAAAGGCGGATTCTTACAATTTGTCTGTCATATTTAAAATAAATAAAAAAAAAAATCTTTACGACATAAATACAGGGTGGAAAGATAAGTCGGGCCCTGGAGGGAATTCAAAGATTTTCTAAAACTCGCTTGCCTCGCCCGGGATTCGAACCGACTAAAAATTCCAAAAAATAAAAACTCGCAATTTTATTCTACTAGTCGATAGGTACAGTTAATGTTAATGATAACATTTCTCCAAGAAACATTAGGTCTTACACTCGTCTGTCGTACAAAATATCCATAAAATCTAATATTTAGTACTTAAGATTTTTTTTGACAAGCCAAATTGAAGAAAAAAAATGAAAATACTTTGAATGCAGTTTTGTTTCTTTTTAAAAATAAAGGAATGTCTCCTTTAAGTAACATGAGCCAGCTTTAAGGATTTAAGGTAGTTTCCCTCCAGGGCCCGACTTTTCTTTCCACCCTGTATATAAAAAAATCAAGATTTTCTTTGACTCGACTAGTGGCACCACACCCTTCGTTCCTAGTGCACAATGTTTCTCCTTTTGTGCACGTTGTTTTGAAGCCAAGAAATTCTAGTTCTTAAGAAAGCTCTCCACTAATTAAATATATAAATAATTCTACCGTAATTTGGAAAGGTGCTTTATTTGTATCTTGCTTTGTATCTTGTTTTATTACTAGTAGTAGCATACCGACCCAAATGTATGGCATAGAAAATTTAAAGCCACTTTTGCATGTTACCTAAATTAAAAGAATTCACAAATTTCAACACAAGTAATATATATGTACTTAAATTTCATATCATTTTTGTCCACTACCTACTGTATAAACTAGGAACACTGGTTTTAACGAGAATAGTTTTAATACACATAAAACTATCAAAACTAAACTTAGAAATACGGAATAAGTCTTATATTCTATGGCAACATTTCGATAGCGCGTTCTAGAAATCTTAATGTTAGAATCAACGGCATCTAACGGGAATTTCAACAAATGGCCCAGTTAAATTAAGGGTTTCACCTCGGAATGAGAGATAATAAGCTGGAAACTCGTATACACCTTAGTTATGACATTGTAAAGGTTCTCCTAAAAGTCGACGCATATATCGTGTGCGCGTCGGAAGTTATTCCAGGTCAAAGGTCATAAAAACTGGTTATTCGCGGATATCAAGTTTCCTATAGCTCCAATTTTATTGACATGTAGGTAAAAATTGTAGGGCATACAATTTGCGACGAGTTAGGTATAAAACGTTTTTTCATGCCATTAGCCATTTTCAAGATATACGGCATAGAAGGCGCAGCGGCACGGGAAACGCACTATAACGCAAGGCGAGCTGGTAATCTGTGTGAATGATACGTTCTATAAAGTTTATTAATCGTTAAAATGACACTTATGGATCACATATAGATTTTAAAACAAAAGTGGCCCCTCCTGTGGACAATAGCTAACAGCTTGTGTGTATGTATGTAATGATTTTATGACATAGTTTACTACAAAAAGGGTACCCCTTTATTGAGGTTTAATCAGGAAATTAAGCTTTATAGCCTTTAACTTAAGGTATTTCTACAGGAAAGAGGTAGATTTTAAGTACTAATAATACATGAAAATGTTTTCACATGCTTTTATTTAACTCCCGAAATCTCTATCTGTAGTTAAAATAGCGAGATGAAGTAGTTTTAAGTTCATTCTTATTCGTTTTCTTTGTTAGAAAGTACATTGTTTTAGTTCCAAAAATAGATTCCCCATCCATAATTTATCCGGAAATGATATATCACATGTCCTAATATGTATAGCTTTAGAGAAATGATGCTTCAACTGAAGCGCGGCAGCGTCGAACTTAACCCCCCTCCCCCCACTAAATGTGCCGTGGCTCTCGATGTCTCCCGGTCAGAATCTACTCAGACCAGCTAAAAATCAACTATGCCAAGTTTCAGCGCATCTTCACAAAATGTAAGGTCTCATTCACTATCAAACCAACTTATAGTACTTATGTCTGATCACTGCGTTTTCTGTGCCCTATATCTTGAAAACGGCTAATCTCATGAAAAAATGTTCGATGCTTAACGTGTCACAAATTTTATGCTCTACAATTCTTCCCTACATGTAAACAGCGGTGGAGTTATAGAAATCTTGATATTCGCAAAAAACCGATTTTCATGAACTTTGACCTTGATTAACTTGTGACGCGCACATGATATATGCGTCGACTTTTAAGAGAACCTTTAAAATGTCATAACGAAGGTGTATACGAGTTTCCAGCTTATTATCTCTCATTCCGAGGTTGACCCCCTTTTTAGGCTTAAGATGACTGGCCCAAAATTGAAGGGCTTATTACGTTCTCCAGTTTTGACTATACGTAATTGAATTCCTCCATCTTGAATTGTGCGATTATTGTAATTCGTCGTCAATTTAAAATACATAAAAAACCTGTGTAATTTGTCAGTTAATTTCCCCATTCGATGCCAATTATTATAAAACCGTTATTTAATCGACATTTAATATTCCACCGTCTCTCGGGAAATCATTTCGTTCCATAATGTGTCCCATTGTCGTAAACCGATTTTGGAAATGTCGTTATTGTGTTTTCTTTATTGGATTCTTTGTTTTGAAGGTCATTTAGATTCGATTAGTTCTTTGTAGAGTTGTGTTTCTGTTTTATGTGTGTCAACAAAATTAGGTGTAAAGAAAAAAAAACCGGTCAAGTGCGAGTCGGACTCGCGTTTCTAGGGTTCCGTACATAAGTCCGACTCACGCTTGACTGCATATTTCTAATAGGTTTTCCTGTCATCTATAGGTAAAGAACTATTTTGTGTATTTTTTTTCAAAATTTTAGACACAGTAGTTTCGGAGATAAAGGGGGGGGGGTGGTAATTTTTGGCTATTTTTTTAAATAACTTCGAACCTATGTATTTTAAAATTATAATAAAAACATGTCCATCTTTGGGTCACTAATTTACATATGTGTACCAAAATTCAACTTAATTGGTCCAGTAGTTTCCGAGAAAATAGGCTGTGACAGACGGACAGACAGACGCACGAGTGATCCTATAAGGGTTCCGTTTTTTCCTTTTGAGGTACCTACGGAACCCTAAAAATAGTGAACATTTAGGTCTTATACTTACTTACCTACTTGGCTGGCGCGATGACCCAAAATGAGTTGGCCTCCAACACAAGAGCACGCCACTTTTCTCGGTCCAGAGCGGTATTATGCCAGCTTTCGCCGACGCCGAGCTCACGGAGATCTGCCTCCACTCTATCTGCCCAACGGTATTTAGGATGACCAGCAGAACGGCGTCCAGTTGATCGACCCATATTGGCCATTTTGACTGCCCGATCTTCACCCATGCTTTCGAGGTGGCCAAGCCAGAACATTTAGGTACATAACCCATATTGGTTATATCTAAATAATAACTCTTTTATGCCGTGTCAGTGATTCATGAAATGAATTTGGCTTGCCTATTTGGAGACAATTTGGCACTTCGTTCTTCAAGAAAGTTCTTGAAAGAAAAAGGATAAAATCAAAGTAGAAAGTTACCTTTCCCCTGCCTTCGCATTTGTGTGACTTTTTAGGCTGGCCTCTTATTAGATTAAAATCCTAAATTAGTTTAGAATCTACTAGACTGTAATGTCTAATAAACTACTAGTTCTTACATAATATCTTTCTATTTCCTATATTAGATGAAAATCTTCTTAATCAGACACCTTGCTAGATCAGGTAAAATCAGGTCAGGTAAAATCTAGCCGTTTATATAATCAAGCAGGACCCGTAATTGTCAGTTGATAAGTTGACGCCATTAACCAGTTTGAGGCTAAACTAAGTCTTAACTTGTAAGGCAATTCACAAAACTCAACTTATCAGAATAAATGGAAACTTTGATAACAACTCTATTTCTAGACATGAAGAGATGTGACACACTACACTTTTTTGTGCATGCCGATAGATTAATTGCCCTGTCACCCATAGCGTGTCAATCCTCACAATTGTCTGTCCATCATAATCATTATCATGCCAGCCCTTTATCGCCCATTGCTGAGCATTTGCCTCTTTTTTAGTACGCCACTTGTCCCGGTCCTGAGCGGCTACCGCGAAAACTGAAATTCGCAAATTGCGGGATCTTTATTTTTTACTCCAATGAAGGCGTAATTAGAGGGACAGAGAAAAATCCCCGCAATTTGCGAACTTCGATTTTCGCGGTCATAGCTCTGAGCTAATCTTGTACAGAAGTGACCCGCAATCTTCCGGATGTCGGCCACCCAACGAACCAACGGACGCCATTGGCTTCTTTTATCCGAAAGTTGCCACCACTCCGTTAACATTTTAGTCCTCCTACCATATATAACCTATAAAGTTTGGTACAGTAAAAGATAAGAAAAGATATAATTGTATGTTTTCGTTACAGGTATGTTGTAGTCAAACTTTCAAGCTACCTTTTAACGGACCTACCGAAATTTCAACATTCAAAGTAAGTAAGTATATAATATTATAGCTCCTCTACACGATGGGCCAACGCCGGCCACTCCAAGGGACGCAGCTATGCGGTAGAATGAGATACCAATATCACTTGCTCCCTCTAACGCATAAATGCGTCCCTTGGAGTGGCCGGCGTTGGCCCATCGTCTAGAGGAGCCATTACCGTACCCTTCTTACACAGAATTACTTTTACAGTATGGTGCTACTTTACCGCACTAGTGCGGTAATTAGCACAATACATGTACTGTAAAACGTTGTACAATACACGTGCGGAAAAGTAATTCGCAACTCGTGTGGATTTGCGATGTACCAAGTTTGATTATATCGCTTATAAACTATAAGATCTTTTTGTACACACAAAGCAATGATTAACTAAATGAAATGAAATTAAACTCTTAAATTCAAGGCAAGAATAAAAAGACTATGACTACATTTTCATTCAATCACTTTCTTTAACTAATTAAGTTTTTTGAATAGCAACACAGCAAGACACCAATCGTTGTCACACAAAAACCAAAGTGTGAAACAGTGCTGATTGTTTCTCGCAATACTGTTTGCAACTCTGTATTTTACGGTCGAACTGGTTTAACTATCGTTTTCTATGGAAAAGTAATGCTTTTTGCTATTGGTCAGGTAGTAAAAGGCGAATAAATGACTAGGGAATGACCGTAAAAATTGTATTCGCCAAGCTTTTATGGAGCTCATATGGTGGTAAAATTACTAAGTACATATAGACAGTCAGCAGCAGAAGTTGATAAGCGGGCCAGGTGTTCAAAATGATCTTGACGCAACTTTATTGTTAAGAGAATAAGAGCGTGTCAAGGTAATTTTGAACACCTCGCCCGCTTAGCAACTTCTGGTGCTGACTGTATATAGATTTTTCTTGTCTTTTAGAATTTAGACCATATGGACGACCGACACGACCGTTTCTCTATATTTTTTAATACAAACGCAGTCCCCATTTCCCTCCCTGGATATTGACATTATGTACAGGGTGTCCCAGAATTCGACGTTAACCCGTAAACGGATGATAGACCAAGTCATAACAGTTATCATAAAAATACAAAAAAAAAATCCAACTCATGTTTTTAAAAAATTATGGTCACTTTAAAAATTCACTAAAAAATCCACACCCTGTAATGGTTCTTTAACTCTTGTTACTACAAATTCCATAATTTATTCTAATTTTTTTATTATTGTGTAATCTTGAATAATTACAGGGTGTGGATTTTTTAGTGAATTTTTAAAGTGACCATAATTTTTAAAGAACATGAGTTTGATTTTCTTTGTATTTTTATGATAACTGTTATGACTTGGTCTATCATCCGTTTACGGCTTGACGTCGAATTCTGGGACATCCTGTATAATATTTTAACAAAATTTATTGTATATTAGCCATAGCTCGCCTTCGTTTGATTTTTTGATTATAATATATATAAGAGTTAAATAGGAGCGAAAAACAAATTCCATGCTTACCAATTTTTAACAGCTCCCAATTCTTATAATAAACAAAATATCCTAAAATATGAAACAAAATGGTATAAAGCTGTGTGGTTCATACATATTAAATTGCGTATTTAGTTTAAAAAAGTATACTTTACAATTAAAAACTTACATAACGCGCGCATCAAAAATAGCGCGTAAAAAAAGTTGGAGCTGCTATTTTCTATGTTTAAACTTCATCATACTTACACGAGTGAAAGAAAGAGACGCAAGGCATGCGTCTTTACTCACATAATCCAGTACTTACTGTAATGCCTAGGGCATTAAACTGCAGACTTAAGTACTAAACACCTCACTACATTGTAGTAGGTACGAGTATAGTCATGTTGTCAGTCTGTAGGATGAAGGCACATCTGTACACTGTATAAAACATATTCCCCCGCCGCGTTTGTCTGTTTGTATGTTCGTGATAAACTCAAAAACTACTGAACGAATTTTCATCCAGTTTTCACCTATCAATAGAGGTTTTGGCATTTTATTTAATAACATTTTTACAACTTTATAACAAATCACTAAAACTTATAAATAAAAAATAGAGTGATTCTTCTTTATTTTTTCTTCTGTATTATATACATACAATCTTCGAGCAACACCGGCTTCCGACACGTCGGAAGGGAGGGGCCCAAGCGATATCTCACCGTACAAATCATTCTGCCATTTTTCGCGGGGGGAAGGTGCACACAGTCGCACTTCTCACACACTTACATACAAAATCCAATCAAAGGCCCTACCGCGAACCACGTTCAACGTGTTGCCTCTCTATGGCACTTGTAAATTCATACGTAAGTGTGACAGGGAGGCAACACGTCGAACGTGGTTTGCGGTAGGCCCTCTGTAATGACGACACAAATACATAGAAAATGACACACGTCAAAGACAAATCTTGCAAACCTCGATCTCTTTTTGTGTACGGACGAGTGACTAGTGTCACAACACGCACACTAACACATTTTCTTTGAAGTATGTCATTGTATTCTGAGAGATGAGAAGTCGGATTTGTCGCTCTACCGATCCGCAATTTGTACTGAGCGAGTAAAATCGATAAATCCAACAATTACTTGAGACTAAAATATAATAATTGTATTTAAATGTAATTAAACGTATGATATGTAAAAAAAAATATTACATGTGAAATGTAACACTTTCTTTTTGTAAATTTGATGTCCCCGACCTCTTTTTATAACAAAAAACCGAGCAAACAGGCATTTTTGTGCAGCAGTGTTCACGCGCGCGTCTGGACTCAGTCTAGTGAAAAATCCAAGTGCAACTAGTTTTATTACTCGCGCTAGATTTTATTGACGCGCTAATCTTGTACCTCGGCAGAGGGGAAATAGTGCGAATGCCGCCTCCCTTCCGTGTTGCTCGAAGCATACAATAATACGTAACCTCAAAAAAGAGTTTTGTAAGGGCCACTGGCACCATCCCACTACCGGGGTTAACCGGTTAAACAGTTAACCCAGTCTCAAATTATACTAGTAACCATGGTAACTCCTGGATTAACCAGTTAACCCCGGATTAATGAATGGTGCAAGTGGCCGTAAGTAGTTTCATAAATATGTATAATAAAATCACATTACAACTTTGCGAGACAACAAGAATCAAAAAAATAAATTTCCGGCAAACTTAATGTAAAGTAAAAAGCTGGCCAAAATTCTTCACATGCAATCTCTTACCATAAAGAGCCAGAATTATGTCCAGCAAAATCGCAATTTTCCCCACTTAAAACTAAAATCTTCCCAAACATTAGTTGGCAACGGTTGGTGTTCGCAAATTGAACTTCTACAGAGTTCCAGAATTACTCTTTATGATTTACGTAGTTGCATTACTTGCATTAGCTCTTTAGGTAAAGATGTAAGAAATAAAACTGCAGAGATGCCACTCGTACTAAAATTCTTCTTCCTCGGTCCCTCATTACTGAGGATCGCGACCATGTCATGTCATGTCGTGTCGGCTAGTCTGTGGCCATGAGTAAGCCCATTCATAATACAAAAAAAAAATGTGTGCTCCGTCTCCATAGTGTGCTATCATAAGCCATATGGTTCACGCACTGCATATTGCCGCCAACCACCCTCTTCACAACATCAGACCATCTCGTGGGTGCTTTTCCTCGCGCACGCTTGCCATCTATTTGACCCAAGATAATCTGCCCTTCTAGATCATGCTTTTTAGACCGCATGATATAAACAAAAAAAGTACTAAAATTACATTCCTGAAAATACCTTGCACACCTTCTAATGAGTACAGGGGAGCTATTTACCTTATAATTTGACATGCCTTACGTCATATTATTAGGAAAATAGCTCATCCTTTCTGACCTCTGCAGTACTATTAGTTATTCTGTGCCTCTGCTATGAGTTACAACTGGCTACTGTGTGACTACTTAATGAAAATCTCTGTTTTGGTTTAAGTGTGGCATATCTGCTATACGTCCATCATCTGTGTATTTAGGTAAAGTGAACATAAGGTAATGTTTAAAAGCATTTCCGTGCTGGCATGTACGAACAACGCTCAGGTTATGGTGCCCTAAATACGTAGATATGGTTAGGATTAGAGATAATTTGGAAGCCTGGCCCATAACAGGTTTGATAATGGTGAAGGTATGGTTTTGGCAGCAAATTATTATTCGTTTTGCTATATTTTGTGTATTATATCACAAATATGTATTAATTGTGACAGCCTGCATAGCCACACGCTACAACAGTCCAATCTAACTTTACACTGACTTGAAAAGAAAAAGAAACTTAGAAATTCTGAAATCAATGATGAAATTGCCGCACTATTATTGCAAATGCCATTAAGGGCCACTTGTACCATCCCACTAACCCGGGCTTAAACGGTTAAACTGTTAACCCAGTGTCAAAATGTACTGGTAAACATGCTAACTCCATGTTTAACTGGATAACCCCGGGTTAGTGGAATGCTGCAAGTAGCGCCTTAGCTTACTCTTAAGTAATTACATGATTCATTAATTACATCACACGAATTTCTAGGTTTTTTTACCCCTCTCCCCCTTATTGTCACGTCACATTTTCTTTCCATTATGCAGTAAACTAATATGGAAGTGTGCAGATAATGTACCAGTGGCGGTACTTCCATACAAGTCCAAAAGCCGGGCTTGCCTTAATATTTGCCTTAACGAAATTACGTAGTGATAAGATCAATATAGATTATTTCTAAACCGCGCGCCAGCCGCCAAATGAACCCGTATTATTAAATTCAAGCAACAGCGCGCGGACCGCGGCGCCAGCGTGTTGCAATTTTTTGCCGCTGTGGCGCCTCGTCCGCGCGAAAGAAATCAGGCGTAGAATGTTCTAGCTATCCTGCTCGCACTCGTTGGCTTGCAACCGGACTTGCTTTTTCGTCCCGCTCTAGGCGCTCTTAGCCTACAAACCGCCATAAAACGATGTAACTATTTGTTGGCATGTATAGCCATTTTATATGGCGATTTAAGCCTGGCTTTTGGTGTGAAGTTTGCTGCATAAGTTCGCACGGGCACGCGTTTACTTCAAGTGTATTATTATTTAGTAGAGTCGGAAGTAACGAAAGCTCAATTTATTTAAGTGTTGAATTAAGTAGTGAATGTGGATTTGTTTGTTTGTTGTGACGTTTATAAGTGTTATCAATTGATGAAGTTGTTCCTTGTGACGGTATGAGATGCGTCCACGTATTACTCAACGAAGGCAAGGTAAAATCGTTAAACTTTGTAGAAAAACGGGATATCAGGTCAGCGCCAAAACCAACACCAGACTTGTGTATTCTCAGAAAATTCAGTCGCATTGAGAGAAAATTTTGTACAGCCGTTTATAAAAGACAATGATCTAAACCGCGCGCCAGCCGCCAAATGAACCCGTATTATTAAATTCAAGCAACAGCGCCCGGACCGCGGCGCCAGCGTGTTGCAATTTTTTGCCGCTGTGGCGCCTCGTCCGCGCGAAAGAAATCAGGCGTAGAATGTTCTAGCTATCCTGCTCGCACTCGTTGGCTTGCAACCGGACTTGCTTTTTCGTCCCGCTCTAGGCGCTCTTAGCCTACAAACCGCCATAAAACGATGTAACTATTTGTTGGCATGTATAGCCATTTTATATGGCGATTTAAGCCTGGCTTTTGGTGTGAAGTTTGCTGCATAAGTTCGCACGGGCACGCGTTTACTTCAAGTGTATTATTATTTAGTAGAGTCGGAAGTAACGAAAGCTCAATTTATTTAAGTGTTGAATTAAGTAGTGAATGTGGATTTGTTTGTTTGTTGTGACGTTTATAAGTGTTATCAATTGATGAAGTTGTTCCTTGTGACGGTATGAGATGCGTCCACGTATTACTCAACGAAGGCAAGGTAAAATCGTTAAACTTTGTAGAAAAACGGGATATCAGGTCAGCGCCAAAACCAACACCAGACTTGTGTATTCTCAGAAAATTCAGTCGCATTGAGAGAAAATTTTGTACAGCCGTTTATAAAAGACAATGATTGTTGGTTTACTACAATTAAGGCGTAATTAGAGTAACAGAGAAAGAAGGTACGCCCTCTGATATGTTTGTAAAATTATATCTAGTAGTTATAGTAGTACCTAGTATGCCTAGCTCGCCGCGATACTTACGCTAGCAAATCCATTCATTCTTCATTTGAGTTCAAAGTGAGATTGGACATTTATTACGAAAACATATCTTTCGGCTTGCCTTACTCCGAAACCGTAGGCACGCCGCTGTAATGTACATGCATTTTTACAGTCCCAAAACTCCTTTAACCCAGAGTTAATTGCGCAAAGAATTAACAAAAGTAAACAATCCATACGGCTCAAGACAGATGAGCCCCTGCCCCGGTAATGGCGGCCGAAGTTCCCAACTATTTCCCATTAAAGGTCACTTGAACCATTTCCACTAACCCGGGGTTAACCAGTTAACCTAGAGTTACCATAGTTACCTGTACAATTTGACACTGGGTTAACGGTTTAACCGGTTTAGGGCCACTTGCACCATCCCACGAACCCGGTTAACCGGTTAAACCTGGAGTTATTATAGGTTACCAGTACAGTATGACACTGACACACAATTTAACCGGTTAACCCCGGGTTAGTGGGATGGTGCAAGTGGGCCTTAATGGGATAGTGCAAGTGGTGCTAAGAGTAAGTTTGTTTCAGTTGGACTTCGCGATTTTTAGGGTTCCGTACCCAAAGGGTAAAAGCGAGAGCCTATTACTAAGACTCCAGACCGTCTGTCTGTGACTAGACTGTATCTCATGAATTGTGATAGCTAGGCAGTTGAAATTTTCACAGATGATGTTTTCATTTCTGTTGCCGCTTAAACAACATATACTAAAAACAGATTACAATAAATACTTAAGTGGGGCTCCCATACATTTAACGTGATATTTTTACCGTTTTTTGCGTAAATGCTACGGAACCCTTTAATGTTGTTAAAAGTGTAATTTTGATAGCTTATTATGCAGTAAACTAATATTGAAGTGTGCAGAGTAAACCAGAGTTAATTGCGCAAAGAATTAACAAAAGTAAACAATCTATACGGCACAAGACAGATGAGCCCTTGCCCCGGTAATGGCGGCCGAAGTTCCCAACTATTTCCCGGGGGTGTTTCGGTCATTTACTTCCGAGGGTTTTCTGGAGAATTCGGATTAGCCACGCTTAGGGTAATGGGGGGTTTGGAGGTGAGATGCAGCGGAGAAAGGGCGGGGAGGCGGTTAAAAAATGTAATGTTTGGTGAGTTGACAATCTCTGACTGATTAGTGTCACGCTTAAAACGCCACTTTAGGTACACCTGAAATAATATGTTACACAACGAACGCCGCAAAAATATCTGACACGATCTTATTTGTAGAGCCGTAAGAGCGTGTCACATATTTTTGCGGCGTTCGAAGAGTAACATATTATTGCAGGTGAATACATGCAGCATACGAATATTCAAGATTTTTAACGAGATCTATATACTAGTTATACCTCCTTGGGTTTACTGGGGATTTCGGATTAGCTACGCTTAGGGTAATGGGGAGGTTTGGATATTTGGAAGTCCGAGTTGCAACGGAAAGACAAAATAATATATTCTTGAAAATCGGTTAAGAATTACACAAAGTCCCGGCTAAAAAAATCCGCTCCGATACAATCGTCGGTCACCAGTTAAGTACATACGTCAACCAGACGCTTCGCGATTTCTGCGAACGATTTAAGTAGGTAAACATAGGTATATCTATGTCTGGTACTAGTTTTCGTTGCTAAAACTGGTTATTTATTAGTTATACAAAGAAAAACACCGGTTATGCCGACAACTCCGGGAGTGCCGACAGAAGTGAAAACTCAATGACTAGTCCAAAATGTCTGCAGCACTATGTATAATTGACCCATCCTCCTTCTATTGGAAAACTTTAGTTCCGAAATTGCCAGTGAGGTTAAATATGAAGCGTGTTTAAAATTAAATAGAAATTGTAAAGTTACCTTGCAGACCTCGCATCTAAATATATTTGGTCATGATGATATTTTGAGTTTTATTCACCGGTACTAGAGTTCACTTCTATTAGCGATTTCATCAAGATGTAGCTTTATTGAATTATATTTCAGTGATATAAAGTTAGAATGTAACTGTGAGATCCTCGTATCTCAGCCCGTACAAGATTAGAACATTGAGCTTTATTGCTTAATATAAAAGTCAAATTTTAAGTATTTGACCTGATTATGATACGTTATGACTAAAGTTCTTTGGTGAATAACATTGTCCGTGACACAAGACGTGAGCGTTACGTTACGCGTTACGCTGAATCAAGTTTATCATTTTTCCCCCACCTCAAAAAGTGCTCAGCGCCGCTAAAGAAGTTTTCACTTCAAAAATACAGCGAGTAGAAATTTAGTATGTAAGACTTGTACTTAATCGCTCGAATTTCATAGTACATACATATAACAATTTCTATACTCTATATCCTTACGTATTTAAATAAAAGTAAACAAACCCTTAAATGGCTCCTCAAGCCAGTTGAGGGTAGATGAAAACATTACATGAGCGAATAATGTAGGTTAAAGTCAGGCCGGTCAGTGACAGATCCAGACGGTTTTGTATTTGGTTGGTTGGTTGGTGTCGAAGAACTTAAATAGGTACCTAGTATTAATGCCATTAACATTTAACGTACTCATCTACTCTTTAGATAATAAAACGGACTATAAAAAACATAAAACGGAATCATGAATACAGTACTTATAAAATTCAAGAATTTGCCCTAGGTACTTTGTGATTCTGTTTTACTTCGTACTTAAAGACTCGTTCATTTTACTCGCCCCAGTTACTAAGATCTAACTTGGTTACCGCTACTTTGGCCTTAAGGTCTTAAAAGACCTAAGTGCCCTGTATTTTCTGCATAACAGTACCCTTTTGTAACTATAAGGTCACAATTAGGTTACGTTACAATCCCTTGGCCTAATTTAGCGTGAATAAAAGCAAATTTCTCATAAAAACAAAACGACCCGGAACCATTTATTTCGACATAAACAACAACTACTATAAACAATACAGAACACATAAAGGATGACTCACGCTAGACCGGGCCGTGGCCGGGCCGGGGCGGGCCGGAGCGAGCCGACACAGGAGCTGTCAGGAGCACCACCGTGACCGCACCGTTCCGGGGCCGGGACGTCAGTGCCACCCGTTTATTACATTAACACTAGTGCTGTCCGAGCAATGTCCGAGCCTCTAGTGTTTGTAGAAACTCGAGTCCTTTGAGTCTGAATGACTCACTGACTCACGCTAGAAAAACAGCTCCTTTTTACAAGACTGCGCTTTTAAAACTTCTTCCAAGTCGAGTCCTTTGTAGTCTTTTTTAAGAGCAACTCAAAAGGACTGGATCGAGCCTTCAAATAAATACGCCGTGAACAATTTTGTAAGTATTTCCTACATAACAGTAATATAACACAATAATTAAACGTAATTGTATGATTTCTGTACGTATCTTATCTACAAATTATACATAAAGACAATGTGTTTCGATTTTTTTTGTTAAAATAAAACGAGAGTTCTCTGAAAAGTACTCAAGTCTCTACAAGAGACTTGGGTCTCTATCTAGTTGAAAAAAACTCGAAATTAAACTTAATTATAAGAGTCTGAAAATTGAGTAGTCTTCAAGCAGAGGACTATAAGGGCTCGAGTACTACCCAGCACTATCCGAGCCGACCGGGACGTCCGAGCTGACTGTTCATGACAAATGTCATAATACATGTCAATCAGATTGAAAAAAATGGTTCGATCGAAAGCAAGCGGATATGGAAGGAAATAATAAAATCAAAATATTGGCCCTAGCTGCCTTAATGACTGATGAAGAGGCTACTGCACACTCTAGGTAATGGGGCGTACATCCAATTTGGTCGACACGTTCGGAAAAATGAGAATACACAGCATGATGTAAAGAGCTTTATTTACATATGACCCAAGACTCTTTCAAAGCCGTTCACTGCAGAATTAAATAATGTTTAACAAAAATAAAAATTCTGTATTTCTGCTTAAGGTAAGATATGGAAATACAATGCATGTACCTACTAATAAATATGTATAATCAAGTGCCGAAACATATTAAGCTATTAAGAGGAAAGGGAATGACCGATTCTCCATAGTTCCCGTTTTCCTGACTAGATATTGATATTATGGAAAATTTAAGTAGCCTTCAGCAAACTGTAGTGATACCCAATGCATTTTGCTACATTCCACAATTGTAGATTTTTCAGCTTATCGGGTTTTGACATTATTTTCTCCCATCAATCCGACGTTCTTCAGTGTTCATGTTGTGTTTAGTTCAGATTTATTCAGTTCCAGCAACGCATAAGAAACGAGTTTAAAAGAGAAGAAATTTACAATGGCTGCGAGAATGTAACAAAAATTTAAAGTATCGATATAAGATCTTCAAGCTGTTTTCGGCCACAGCGAATACAGTACACCACTAAGAATGTCGGTGGTGCGCTCTCAATAAAATAAGTAAGTAAATAAAAACTACTTAAGCTCGTTACACCAAGATAGAATTGTAATAAACTATCTACTTACTCACTTACTTTCCTCTCGTGAAAAACAAGCCAAAATAGCAATAACGGAACCCTTACAGTTTCGTCATGTCTGTCTGTCTATCTGTCCCAGCTATTTTCACAGCTATTTTACTCAAAAAGTATAAGATAACGAATTTGGAAAGTAGGTATATTTTGTAAGCCAGTAATTAGTTTAGAAGTTCAAATGTAGGTAAACAAGTTTAATATTTTTTCAGGCAGTTCATATTACGAGTGACGTGACTATACCATCATATCAGCCTTTTATTACCCACTGCTGAGCATCGGTCCCGAGCCAATCTCATCCAGAAGTGACCCGCAGTCTTCCACTCAACGAGCTAACGGACGCCAGGCACTCCTTTCGTCTGTAAGCGGCCACCATTCTGTTAACATTTTGGCCCACCTGCCATCACTCTGCCTGGCAACTTGTCCCGCCCAGCTCCATTTAATTTTGGTAATGACGTATCCGACTTCTTGCAACTTGGTGCAATGTCGAATCTCTACATTCCTCACTCGATCTTGTAGTTTGATGCCGACCATGGTGCGCTCCATGGCTCTTTGTGCCACTTAGATTTTATGCATGACGTGACTATATAGTAAAATATAAATAAAAATAAATATACGAAGAGTTTTATTGTATTATTTCAGTAGTTAGTGGCTTTTGGGTAGCTTTGGGTAATTTTAGGCAGAAAAGAGGGAATATTACGCAAAATTCTGCATAGGGGCCCCAACTAGCAAATCTATGTGCTATAAAAGTTGAGAGCACGTTTTTATTTTCGCTTTTTGGTGCTATAAACGGTGTAAAAACAGTCGAATAAAAGTCCTGTAAGCGTTTACTCAACGCGAAAAGGCGCACTTATACAGACTAAAAGTGTTATAAAAATAGAGTAAGCGCTGTATAAGAAGCAAATCGATGCTGTAAGAGTTGAGTAAAAGTTGATATAAAGCGCTTCTAGTGTTTTAATAGCAACGATAGTGCTTTTATTCGATTATTTGTTCTATAAACATTATCAATTTGCTATTACTCAGTGAAAGTGTTCTATAAAAGCAACCGCACTGCTTTTTCTCAGCAAAAATGTTTCGTAAAAGTAGCCGAATTGCTTTTACTCGGCATTTTGAATGTGTAAGAGTGCAGTAAATGCTTTTATTCAACAAATATGTGCTAAAAACGATCTCAGGTAAGCGATTATATTTCAGTTATTTGATTAAGTTTGAGGCCTAATCGTCTTCAAGTGTCTAATAAAACAAAAAGGTACTTAAGTATTTTTTTACTGCTGTCATCCATGACATTTATTTTTACCGTGATTGTGTACATAAGTTTTTACTGTCTGTAAGTACACGTAATACAGTAAAACCTAGCGCGAAAAATACTTTATTGATAAAACCAAAGGCACTGGTTCATATATATTCATGGGCCGCCTATTTTCTTAAATTTCAATAAAAAAATATTAATTAAAATAAGTAAAAATTTGCTTACACGATCTAGTTTCTGTTATATCTCATTAATTCGACTATAAGTCGAGTAACTGCGTTTACTGCTACACTTATAGCACATGTTGTCGCCATGTTTATGGATTTATAGTCCGGTGGCCGACTGCATGAAACCCTACCTGATAAAAAAATAGAATAATCCTACTCTGTGGGGGTAGCTGACTTTTAGCAGCTTCAACTGCTCTTGGTCGGCCGTGGCTTAACTTGGCAAATTTTGCGCAAATGGCAAAAAAGTGGTACAAATATTCATCAAAAAAACAAAAGTGGTCAGCTACATCCTGTGTTGGCAGGTTCCTGTGTCCGACCGAATTTGTGGTACCACGTGAGCTACAATTTACTTCATCGAAAAATAGAATGTCACTTGTATGGTAGGATTGCTGCCATTCACATTTTTTTTAATGCGGACGGACTGCAAAAGCTATCCGGCTAAGGTGAGGCCGACCAAGACATACGTCAACAAATTTAATGTAGGTATTACAATCAGTTTTTTTCATTCTATTTTTCGATGAGGTAAATTGTAGTTGTCACGTGGTACCACAAATTCGGTCGAACACAGGAACCTGCCAACACAGGATGTAGCTGACCACTTTTGTTTTGCTGTCCTCAAAGGCAGCTATCCTACCCTGCAAGTTTCATTCTATTATACGATGGGGTTTTTTTTTTGATGAATTTTTGTGCCACTATTTTGCCATTTACGCAAAATTTGCGAAATTAAGCCGCGGCCGACCAAGAGCAGTTGATGCTACTAAAAGTCAGCTACCCCTACAGAGTAGGATTTTCTATTTTTTTATCAGGTAGGGTTTCATGCAGTTGGCCACCGGACTATATTGAAACGTACAACATGGCTGACTTGTGCTGTTAATGTAGTTCAAAACTCTTTAAAAGTACTCTAAGCTGAATACATTTTGAATAAAACCTGTAAATACACTTCAGCTCCTATAACAGCGGTTTGAGCCCCATTACCCGAATTATGATATAAGCGCGCTGTTACAGCAGCATTGTTGCCAAATGGTTATTGGATTGCTTTTAATAGGCTTTTATAGCAACAGAGAAGAGAGTTGAGTAACAGTTGTATTAAAGCGCCTTATTCAGACAATTAGCTATTCTATAGCTGTTATATGATTTTAATAGAACAATTATGCTGAATAAAAGTGATTTAGTAGCGCTAATTCAGCATTTATTAAAAGGTGGAATAAAAGTGCTAAAAGATAGTGCTATAAACGTTTATACGACACGATTATAGCACTAATTAGCGAAAATTGCTAAATAGTCGAGTTAAGCGTTATTATACGATATATTGGTGTTTCAACAACCGTAACTCGGCTGTTATACGATTACAGGCTGAGTAAATCAATTCTTATACGACTATTTTGCTAGTTGGGGCGTTACTACCACTAACCCCAGGACCTACTGCGAATCACGAAAATCAGGATTTCGTTTCTAACACTCAATATCTGCCTCTCTGTATTTTTATAGCTTGTCAAAGGACTGTCTTATTTCAAACATAAATAGAGAGAATCATACTATATTTGTCTTACACTAGTACTAGCACCCGAAAGAAAAGGATGAGTTATAATTTTTTTGTTCTTATTTACTGACTAACTGCGTACGAAATAAAAAGTATCTAAGTAATATGTGAGAAAAACTAGTATCTTAATATTTATTACTCAGTGATCTGACAAATCATCGCAAAACCATCAAAAATCATTTATATCTCAAAATTGGACTAGGTTTATTAAACTCATATTATGTAGACGAGTATCTTTATAAAATTTCCAGATTGTAGTCAAAAACTGCAGTTCAAAATTGTTAAAAAAAAGTTGTATCATGTTGTTCCACACAATATTTATTTTTGCGATAAATAGTCCGAACTCTGTTCATTATAAACCTACATCTCCTTCTTTCCCCTGCCCTTATCCCACGTCATGTGGGGTCGGCACAACATGTTTTTCTCTTCCATTCTCCTCTGTCTTTCGTGTCCTTAGCACTCACTCCTTTCTTTCTCATATCCTCTTTCACACAATCCATCCATCGTTTTTTGGGTCTACCATACGCTCTCCGTCCATCAACATTCATCCCTAACATTCTTTTGCCTATATGGCATTCTTCCCTCCTCATTACATGCCCATACCACGACAATCTAGCACTCCTCATTTTCTCCGTTACTGGAGCTACTTTCAAACTTCCTCTTCATTATAAACCTACATGCTCATTATTAAATCATTTTTACGTGCAGTAACATCAGTAGGTGTCTCATTGAATATAATCCGACTAATATACATTTCAGCAACACCTCCATATTTCACTAAATAAATCAAGACGTCATCCAACCTATATAATCTTGACGTATATTAGGTATATCAAAGACGCCTGCAAAGAAAATTAAACCACTATGTTTTAAGAGTCTGCACTCTCGAACAAGCCTTGAACCGAATTATGAACGTACATTGTGCCAACACACCAAATACATGTGGCTTAAAGGTCTCGCATCCAGGCCATAACTGTTTTAAAAAAAACACCAAATACATGTCAATACTACCAACACAAAAAAAACAACGCTAGGGCTCGACACTTCCAGTACCTACTATTTATCGATATCGATAAATCACGTGGATTAATAAAAGAAAACATTATATAAATAATTATATTTTACATGATATAAGTAACATAGTTTATTGTACAAGTAGGCAAATTACAATATGCACTTATGAATTAGCGCGCATTTTTTAAAATCCTTTTCCGGTCTAAAATTATTAATTAATTAATGTACTTACTAACATCTAGCTGTAATGTATTATTTATGGTGCTAACAATATTGTATGGAATTTTTATATTCTGAAATAAAGATATTTTATTTTATTTTATTTATTTATTTTTATTTATTTTTTAAAATGAAAATATCGCATACAAACATCAGTTTACCGACCTGTTCAGATCGAGTGGAAATCTGGCCAAAAATATGTCAGTAGTTAGTCTTGTTACACGCCCACCACAAACTTCACATTTTCATAAAGATTTGGCCCCAATTTAATAACAACTAAAGTATTTTGTCTAAATCACAATAAAAAATAAACACGTATTTCCACGTTCACAACAATTTTAAATGACGTTATTGACGTTTTACTACCGATAATACCAACCTAAAAAAAGTATGTGCTACCAAAATGCAACAGCAGTCATTTTAATTCGATAAGATTATTTCTATGCCTCAATGTTGGTAACAAGTACGTTCATAATTTATCATAGTATGGAAAGTCGATGGGCTGACGCCAAGTACCTAATATAAACCGACCAAGTAACGAATTAGCTATACCATCATATTTAACAAACAAATTTATGACGTTTTGCAACCTTCGTAATTTGGCAAATATATTCCGACGCAGCCGGGCATGTATATTGTGAAGGGTGGTATTCCATCTGGCCAATCTTGGTCCAATGTCTATTTGCGTCTCACATTTTGCTTAATGAGAGAGTGAGACGCAATGCATATTGGACAAAGATCTTAAACTAGTAGAATACCACCCGAAGAGAAAAATTGAGTCGCCGGGCTGTCAGGAGGCTCCGGGACGTGACCGAGCCGGGACCGCACCGTGCCACGCCCGAGCCCCGGTGATCACGTGATGCTCTCCATAGAAAACTAAGCTCCGGAAGCTCCGGCCCGGCCACGGCCCGGTCTAGCGTGAGTCATCCTTAAAAGGTTCCATAAACCTTGGACCCTACGGACCCCGTACGGAACCCACGGGACGTAAATAAAATGGAACTACGCTTTCGGTTGATGAGGCTGAAAAAATATACTGTTTTGGGTTCACGCTCTAAAACATCGACTCTAATTAGGGTTCCGTACCTGAAGGTAAAAACGGCACCCATTACTAAGACTCGTCTGTCTGTCTGTCACCAGGCTGTATCTCATGAACCGTGTTAGTCAGTTGAAATTTTCACAGATGATGTATTTCTGTTGCCACTAAAACAACAAATACTAAAAACAGAATAAAATAAATATTAAAATGAGGCTCCCATACAACACGCGATTTTTTTGCCGTTTTTTGCGTAATGGTACGGATCCCTTCGTGCGCGAGTCCGCCTCGCACTTGGCCGGTTTTTATTTTGTATAATCTTATTGCTTGCTATCTTTACGTTCAAAATCTCCAACTCGCTCATAACAATCACACAGACAGACTAATTTCCCAGAATCCAGACATCCTGAGATCCTTCTGATAAGACTAATTATCATTCTCAACAATAATTGGTCTAAACCAGACAAGCTGAAAAGCTGGTTAGCTCTGAATTTTACTACCACAGACATGCATATGAATAGAGCTCGCATGTACCATAGAGAAATTCAAGTAAGCTTAGTTTCCAGCTTAGCAAAAAATTACTTATGTTAAGATTCAAGTTAGTTAATTCAGTTTTAAGCAAGATTGAAAAAGATCCAAGCTAGTTAATTCAGTTTTAAGCAAGATTTTAACGTATTTATCATAAGGTTAACCATACCTTCCATACAACTTTTAAGTAAGGAAATCCATGCATGGAGTGCGCTTTGAAACTAAACTTACTTATTTATTTATGCTTGTACCAAGATATTTATAAAAGTTTAATGTCTAATCGTCAAAATGTCAAATGACGAATCGCCTGACGGTAAGCAATTGGGCAACAGCCCATGGACACCTGCGGCATCAGAGGGATTGCAAGTGCGATGCCGGCCTTTAAGATGGGAGTACGCTCTTTTATTGAAGCTTTGAAGGTCGTGTCGTGATAAGCAAACAAAACATACGTTTATTTTTACTTAATTTTGTCTAACAGCTTCTGACCTACATATATGTCTGTGCCTACAACTAATCGCTTGGGAGAACTTGCAGAAACACCCCGTGTGGAACCGCCCGAATAGGGATGCGACAAACTTTCGAAAATCGAACGTTCGATGTTCGGAACGTACGAGTTGGTCTCCCAGTTTCGACTTTGTACTAAGCCTAATTTGTTTGTTGGGTACCGGATTTAATGCAGAAGTTACTAAGCGGGCGAGGTGTTCAAAATTACCTTGACACGCTTATTCTCTTAACAATAAAGTCGCGTCAAGATCATTTATTAACTTCTGCTGCTGACTGTATGTTCGAATATCATGTTATATTGATGCGTAGTGTTCTAGCTCGGTATTTTGCGTAAGTACATAAATTATAATAAATAAATATTCTGAGACAATCTTAAACAAATCGAACTCTCCGGTAGTAAAATAATAAGGCTTGTGTTGTGGATATAAGACAACGATATATTTAATAGATATGTATGTATAAACAAATACTACAAAACGTTTTATACATAAAAAAACAACACATAAATACCCTTACCAGGTTTTGAACCCGGGACCTCCTGTTTCTTAAGCAGGGTTACTCCCGACATGAGTATGAGATAAATAAAAGCTAAAAACGCATAGCATATTTAATTTATAGTACTTAAATGTTAGTTAAGTTTAAGTGGTAATTTTCTTACCTGACTGTTTATACCTCTGTTATTTTAATATAAGTCGTCAGTGGTATAATCGCAACAGTTTAAACATAAGACAAAAAACAGGATCCAACCCCAATTGTAAAGGTATTTTTATGTTTATGACAAATAACTACAATGAATGAGATGCTAAGGATATTCTGGACGCTTCAGAATCCGAAGCTTCTCAATGTCCAACTATTAAACGACATGCATTCTTTAAATACGATGCCTGCGATGCTTACAAATACTTAATTGCTATGCGCGCAAAACGAAACCGAAAGCACGCGCGTATTTCGAATATCGATCTCTAAATATGGATATCGAAATCGAAACCAGGTCACGTCCCAGCACTACGCGAAAAAATGTTTCGATTTTGTTGTTTGTTGGGAAAATTATAATTAATGAAACAACAGAATTATCCCTACCAATTCATATTATATAGGTATATCTTTTTTCGCTCACTGCTAAATACAATTGCGGTTCTTTATGCCACACAAAAAATTAACACTTGAGAGTTCTTAGACCACCGAAAGCTACGCTTGGCTCTTTGAGCTACATATTATTGCTGATTTTTGCTGGGCTTGGCTTTTTCCTAAAAATTCATAAATGTCTATGACGAACGACTTATGTGCAGACGAAGTCTCATGACAAGGCTATTAGTTTAGTTACATAATAATGTGTGTGTTACATGGTAATGTGTTACTTATTCCGAATATACAGGGTGGAAAGATAAGTCGGGCCCTGGAGGGAAATTACCTTAAATCCTTAAGCTGGCTCATTTTACTTAAAGGAGACATTCCTTTATTTTTAAAAAGAAACAAAACGGCATTCTAAGATTTTCTAAAACTCGCTTGCCTCGCCCGGGACTCGAACCGTCTAAAAATTCCAAAAAATAAAAACTCGCAATTTTATTCTACTAGTCGATACAGTTAATGTTAATGATAACATTTCTCCAAGAAACATTAGGTCTTACACTCGTCTGTTGTACAAAATATCGATAAAATCTAATATTAATAAATAAATCTATTTTTTTTTCTTTTTTACTTCAATTTGGCTTGTCTAAAAAATCGTAAGTACTAAACTTAAGATTTTTTAGACAAGCCAAATTGAAGAAAAAAAGAAAAAAAAATTGAATGCAGTTTTGTTTCTTTTTAAAAATAAAGGAATGTCTCCTTTAAGTATAATGAGCCAGCTTAAGGATTTAAGGTAGTTTCCCTCCAGGGCCCGACTTATCTTTCCACCCTGTATAGACTTGGATAGTAATCTCTAGGGATTCGTCCCACTCGTACGTAGTTAAGTATAACTACAAAAAGATTTTAAAACAGATACTGACGCAACGTTTTAAATGCTGGGTGATGCAAGTTAATGGACGCACGCTGCGCGGGAGGCGGGAGTTTAGTTTCAGCTTTAAAAAATGCTATAAACAATACAGTTGCTCTAAATTATTTAAATATACGTGTATTTCAAATCGTAGATTTGGGTTTTTACAACTGTCAATGTTTTGAGTGATTTGTTGACAGCGAGGCCCTTAACTGTCAAAACTGTGTTCAAAACTTCAAGACCGGTAACGCACTTGCAATCCCTCTGGTGTTGCAGGAGTCCATGGGCAACGCTAATTGCTTACCATCAGGCGATTCATCTGCTCGTTGGCCTCTTATATCATAAAAAAGCTGGTTAATTTACACGAAAACCTAAGGTACTTAGACTTTGATACAATAAGATAACTGTGTAGGAAGTTAGGCTTCACGTAAATGCATAGAAATATGTTTTCACAACACAGGCTACAGGACATAAAAAGCAGCCTAACGCTACGTCTTACGTAGGCGAACAACGCGCGAACGCGGCGCGGCGCGGCGCGGCGAAATCAATCCTTTGATGCCCATAGAAGTGTCCTACGTAAGCGATCTCGTTGCGAACGCGGTGCGGCGCGATTTGCACGCGAATGTCAGGCGGCGCGGCGCGGCGCGGCGCGGCGGCGGCCGCTTTCGCCGCGCCGCGCCGCGCCGCGTTCGCGCGTTGTTCGCCTACGTAAGACGTAGCGTAACCATGTACACTGCATGCAAAAATCCCTGTGTAAGCAGCAGCCTACTGTAATAGGATTTGTATAAGCTCATTATTTATGTTAGCGGTCCCACAGGCACTTTTAGGTCTTGTAGTCTGGTCTGAATTGCGTCCTGTTACCTTGTAAAATATTTATTTACTTAGCTTTTGTTACGCAAACTCTTTTAAATTTAACGTAACTTTTATTTTTGGCAGCCCTAGTGTTTTTATGACACACACACATTCGCAATTCCTTCCGTACGGAGACTTATATTTACGCTTGTGTTTATCACGCGCATCAGGGTTGTCAAAATAATTTTTGGAGCTCAAGGCTCCGAAGTTCGAGCCACTCGAGTACGTAGTCAAGTGGTTTGAAGTCGATGTAATTAAATTACTCATCTTATTAGATGTAATGACGCAAGTGATTTACCATCGGGACCCCTAGGGTTCCGTAATTATGTTAGGTAATAATTCGATGAACATCTAATCAATTTGTTGTATTTGCCGTTGTAAACGGAAGAGCTTTTAACTTAGATCTTTGTCGTAAAATTATTTGGTCTTCAATGGAGAAAAAAACATTATTCCGTATTATATACTATGTGAATCAAATAAGGCATTTATTTACATAATATATTTAAAAATATATACAGTGGTACTACAGAAAATGAATAACCAGCTTAAATCTAATTTAATTTAGTTCATGATATAATAAGAAACATTCCTAAAAAAAAGACTTTTTTTTGAGACATCTGTATCTCTCACTAACTAAAATAGGTACCTACAAGTTCGGAGAAAAAAGTCGAACTAAAATGTGCTTCAACAAAAAGTTAACACAATTTAGTACACGGCTACCGACTTAGCTAAATCATAAAAGCAATCCACTTAATTAGGAGAGATACATGTCAAAATCGAGAGCAAAAAACCCCCGATGACAGCTACATGTAAAGTCTATTTGACTTATCTAAATGTAACTCAATACGACCATAAATGTACAGTTAGATGTATATTGTGTATACCAAAGACGAGAACATTGTAGACTGTCAATTTCCAAAGTAATACGCTTAACCTCGTATGACTCGGGGCAATTTGGCGCTTTTGAATTTAGAACTTACTTTTGTTCCTTTATCATTCTGGTACCTTGTTGTTCATTTTGCTGCATTTGTCACCCTCTTGTCACTCTCTCCTCTTTATCTACTCAAAGGTTAACTGGAAGAGATCCCTCAAATGGATAAGTTCGCCTTTGTACTTCTTACTAATTGTATGTTATTTTTAATATGTCTTTTTGTACAATAAAGAGTTTACTACTATTACTACTAGTTCTATAAGAGTTCAAAACTCGAGTTTAATTTGTACTTGTACACGTACAAGGGGACTTACGAGGTACTTTTGACCGAGGTCAAAAGGACTGCAAAGGCTATCTGTGTAACGACGCAAATTTGGTAAGCAAGGGAAAATTGCATATTGTATAGCTTTTCGTAGCCTTAAACATCTATTGAGTTACCTGAAAAAGTTAGAATTGATATTGTTGAGGTGATTAGTTACTAACAAGGGGTTCCCAATCTTTACCAGTCCACGGCGCACTTGCGAGTTGAAAATTTCGGCGGCGGCGCCCTATTCGAAATAGTCGAAATAGCATGGTGAGAAGGATTGCCTCTACTATCTACGGCGCCCAGGGCGCCGCGACGCGACGCACAGTTTGGGGTTCCTAATGTTCCTATAATGAAAATGAATCTCAAAATTACCAGTCTATTTCCATAATTGTCTTTGGAGTGTAGCTATACAAATGCTGGTATACATTTTGAGCATCCATTTATTACAGTACCTACTTAGTCTACAAAGAAAATCGAACTATAGACTTGAACTTTTTTGTATTTAAGGAAAATCCAAGGATTTAACACTCAGATAACAAGTGTCTCAAAAGCTTTTTAATGAATCGTTTCATAGACAAGCTGTATTCGTTATTCCATTGTACAGTCTTTTAAATTTGCCTTTGAGATATTTCTTCTACAAAAAACTCTTTTAACTGCTTTAAGGCAAACTGTAATGACGACAATTTATAGACACAAGTTGTATTTTTTATAGCATGATCGTTAAAATCAACTCATAACTGGCCGTATTCATTCACAAAACGAATGAAACATAACGCATTCGCGGTCGACCGAACAATTTTCTCTAATTCTACGTTTAATTTCAACAAAAACTGACCGCCGTTTTTTCTAACGTCACGAACCACCTGTTAGTTTTCGAATCTTGGGGCAGAGACAATTTATTGTTTTTAAAATTCGAACGCGGGGCTTGGGTTGTTTGGATTTTTTTTTATTCGCCCCGCGGCTGAATTCGTAGTGTTTACATGCTTGGCTATTTGGTTTTGGTCTTCGACTGCGTTTCGGCTGCATGTGGTTTTGGCGCGATCCCCGGATGTCAGACTTTTTGCCCCGATGTTAAGTGCAACTCAAACATCACTCGAGTATATTTGCGGTTGCAGTATGTTATATAATTTGCATTTAAATTTCGTGCCATCTGTTTGTTATATTCTCTCAACTGTATTATTGTCGTATTATTTTTTGCAAAGATGGAAATCTGTCTGATAAAAAAAGTAAATGGTAATCTTTTAAAACTTTTTAGTGACGAAGAACTGAAGTCGTGAGATCAGTCTATTGTAACGTGTTTTTCTTGTCGTTCTTATCTCTGTGACCTTAGATTTTACTATTCGAATGAATCAACTTTTTTTTCACTCGTTGCCAATTGCCATGGTTACTTTCACCTGGGTCACTCCTTAAATCCCGGTTTTATGGCATTTGTATGTAGTTTCAGGCCCTTTACGTAATGGTACCTATCTAGCATATTAGTAACCCATGGTATAACTGTTCTACCAAACTGTATCACTATTGTCTCCTGGCTTATGACAAAATAACAACTAGAAATTGTTAATTTACCTATTTTCCTCAAATCCAGTATAAATTTGCCCTCCAGTTTGATAATATTAAAGGCCTGTGCACAACTGCACACCTGCTGCGTGTGCGTGCGGCGTTGTAGTATACAGATCCTTATGAGAGACGGCACACCGGTTGCGTAACGTGTCCGTGTGTAACTCGAACTTTTAGCGCATGTGCACGAGCACGTACGCACACGCAACCCGATGTGCACAGGCCTAAAGTAGGTATTAGGGATATTTAGTTCTAGATATACTAATAAATAGAAATAAGGGGTTGTGCACTAATCACACAAGGTGTTTTCGGCTACTTTTGACCCCCCTCTTGGTGATATTTGGTGAGGTTTTTGGCTACCCCCCTCCCCCCACACAACCTCACGTGTATTTTTTTGAAAATTTTTCGTTCGACCAAATTTTAAGATAAATAGCATTGTATATAGAGAATCTTGTTTATTTTTTTATTTTCGTTAAATAGACTCTACAGACAGAGTGAAGATCTATGTTTAACGAAACCGGGAAAAGGTATCTACTCATGTGGTAGGCTTTTTTTTTGTTTCGTTCACTGTAGAAAAATACACGTGAAGTTTCCTTATATCCATCTCCCCCAACGTGATCTATCGTGATTTTTTCGTGACCCCCCCTCCCCCTAAAGAACCTCACGTGATTTGTGCACAAGCCCTAAGACAGTCGAGACATTTTTAAGTTGCTTTGTTATTAGATAGAGATCTAATAACAAAATGTCGTAAATGACAATGCTTTAAAAAAAGATATGCCCCTTTAAATGTATGTCTGTGATAGGTTTCAGACTCATAAAGACAACGAAATGACTTTCTATTTCATGTTACGAGTAATTTGAATCAATTTACGATATACTTGGAGACTTGAGTGCCAATATACGTTTCATTTGTTCCGTCTAAGTAATATACTTATAAAATAATGCTTAGAAGTACAATTATGTTGTTTACACTTGAACAGGTCTTTATTCTAATTGCTGCAAACGGAACAATAATACTTATAAGAACTGGTAGGCTAACAGACCAGAATAATTCAAACTATAGTTCGTTTATTTTAGCATTAGAAATAAGGTAAACAATCTTGATGTGTCTTTTAATTGAAAAACACATTTTAAAAATAAGTTAAGGCAAATATGTAACAATTATGAATCTAATGCGATCATTTATATTCTTCTTCTTTCATAAGTAATATGTAGTTACTGATTTCTAAAAAGCATTTTTCAATTAAAAGACATGTGAAGATTGCTTACCTTCTTTCAAGTTCTTTCTAATGCTAAAAAAACGAACTATAGACTGAGGAAAATAATAAGAACTTCATCAAATTAACGAGAAAGTATATCGGTAAGCGGTTTATGCTTGAAAAGATAACAAACGCACATAATTAATTCTACTTTTGTAACAGTATCACTTCAGAATCAACTACAAAGCGCTATGAATAAGTGATCATTAAATATAATGATAATAATCCCTCATTAATAACAGATTACTGTCCAATTATAGGTACAATAGGCTAGTCAACTCAAAAACCGTTAACAAAAACAGCGCTTTAATGAATTTTGAATCGTTCCTAAAATCACGACCGCCCCAAATGCTGTTCCATACTTTAAATACCATACATATAACGGAAATAATCTTAGTCACGTCTATATCTCATTAAATGGCTGGAGACTATTTATCTGGCCGTGTCGTCTGTGTGGCTACCATTAATATGTGTCAAAATGGCTGACTGTCTCTGGAGGATTTTTGTTTCTCATTTTGTCCAGCGATTTGATCTCAAAACCACTGTGTCTTTACCTCAGCTGCTTCAGTTTTGTAATGCTAGTACGCCTCACAGCGGATCGTTAAAAACTACGCAAAATTTGTGTTCGAATTGCTATGGGTGTAGGTACGCTTCTGTTGGAATGGTTTTTAAACGTCTAACGGTTCTTTTTTATGTCATGAGTAATTTTGTAAGTTTTTTATCGCTATCAAAAGTGTTCATTTTAAGTTCCGTTCATCGCTACAATTATAACTGACTTACCTTTTAAAAGTAAGTACCCCAATCCACAGGAAATAATATATTCGTGAGAATAGACCTATAATTTGTCGCTTTGTTAGTAACACTAATAAAAAGTGATTTAAATTATAATAATAAACATTTTTTTCAAAAACATGACATCGTAATTTGAAATGAAGTTGTAACTCTAACCTCAGCCCGTAAATTAAGTTAATACACGAGATGCAAAACGAAGTGTTTATAAATAAAATCTATGACGGTAAAATGGTAATAAAATGTGCCGAAAGAACAAGCAAATGGCGATTAACATAACCAAATGAGACGACAGGTAAGCGCGTGCACGGCCGGGGCGTGATTCTGAATCATAATAATGTCATCTACATACATCACATTAAGTTCGAGCCAAGACCTAATGTCCGAGAAAAAATATTCAAGAAAAAAGCAACAAAAAAATTCGGTACCAGTTTTTGTACGCGCGAGGTACTTTGCTGGACCACTGTGATGAATTTACGTGAGGAAATTATTTTGATGAATCGTGCCAACACAAACCTAGTGGTAATTTTACAACTGTCAATCACATGCGTAATTTCGCGACATAATTTAAATGCACTTACATGAATTGTGGTGAAATACTACTTAAATGAGCGGTCGAATCGAAATGACATGACCTTAAAAGTACAATATTTACGTATTCATACAGGTTAAACAGAACGTCTAGTTCGCCACAGACAAATTGTTTATCTAAGAAAGTTTTAACACTAACAACACCGATAAAAGTAATCTGAAACTGTCAGCAGACTTATCGCGAAGTAGCATCTTATGCTAAGTAGACTAAAATGATTGAATGCACAAAACCTCTGATCAATGCCGCCGTCAGTGGCACCTCCACTAAATCTATCACCGCCCTATCAAGCCATTCGGGAAAAACCGTCACCTTCCTATCAAGGTAGGTATGTTTGAGCTTCGAAAAAACCGACCCCTCCTGTCTGTGAAGATAAGATGTAAATTACGCTTCGGGGTGTTTAAGCGAATTTACTAAAGTGCTGTTGAACGAAATTAATGTTTCAGCGCCGAATTTTGGCGTTATGTTCGATCTATAGGAGCGTTCGCGTCGCTTACACTTTTCCCTATTTCAACGTAACCTAAAAATAATTGGATGGGATAAAATCAATATCAGAATTGCAAAAAACATTATAAACGATGTCTTTATATGTCTTGTTTCAACATTATCGTTTAATCCAAAAATCATTAGGGACATCGCAAAAAAACATTAGACTAAAATATCAAGAAAATATTTGAACCAAAGAATAAAGATTGTGAAAAAGCAATAGAAAAAGCAGACCATTATTCCTAACCGCCTTTTGGCAGAGTATCGACGGCAATGTAAATGGAAAGAACCCCATTCTTATTTATAACGCCAACTCCCCGAAGTTATTCCCATTGGTCACCATCGCTTCAGGAACCCAGTATAAGTGTCTTCAAACTACGCTCAGCAGTTACGGACCTGAAGGTCTTAAAGATGCTGGTTACCACAAGGAAGTGTCTGAGGTAACGGTAAGCTATGGCTATAATATAACACCCCAAGTTGGATGGTCGCGTCCTCGGAAGGCCTTCAATAATTTAGCGATACTCTTTGTTTAGGTCGCATAATAAGCTTGTTTAGAGAGAAGTTGCTTAATTTCCTAGGGTAGCCCCTGAGATTAGTGGAATGCATAATAAATTTTGGAGCTCTGTAGTTGTCTGGTAAACAATTCTGTCTTTTACGGGTAATGAATCAGAGCATTTTTCTTCGTCCTTCCTGTTTAGAAATATAAATTGGCCACTTATTGTAGCTAGTTCAATTATTCATCAAAAACAGGCTATTTTAGTTCAATGCTTGACATGAAGCTTTGTAATTTTGTCTATTTTTATTTGTCGGCTATACATGCAATATTTTGTTATTTTTACTGCCTTCATTGTTAATATCATCATTGTCAATATAATTAGTTATTATTGCAATATTGCTATTATAATTACAATTCATTTGTCAAAAAAATATAAAGCCTACATTTCAACAACTCAACTCGGTCATTAAGCTTTAAAATCTCAAACCTTTTATCGGTGGTCTAAAAGCTATCGCTTAGTGTCTACTCGACCAAGCCGATACACTTACAATGGTCTTTGTACTTATCCACAGCACAGTGGGACAATGCCTGCTACAACGGACAAAATTGCCATATTGTGAGAAGATAATTTAGGAAGCTTAATGTATGGCTGTTACATTTTGACGGTCTTTATTGAGAATGGAATCTATTGTGCTAGAAAATAAGCTGTGATTTTTTTATCGATCCTAAGTGCTAATGTCATTAGTCATTGCTGTTATCATTGTATTAATTTTACAAGCTATAATTGTTGTTTTACCATTATGTCACTAATTGTATATCAGGTTTTAAATGTTAAAAGTAACTAATTACAATAACTATTTATTGATATTTGATCGTTATTTTATCAGCGTCTTGAAGTAATAAATTTTGAAAAATCCGAATTGAATTAGATATGTTTATATTGGTTTATTTTGTTTACGAACCGTAAAATTAAAGTTCATCGTAATGTTAACCAAATATTTTCGTAATTCCAACTTCGTTACGAAAATAACCAATGTCAACAAGCAAATATGAATTAACTACAAATGAAGTGAAAAATTCAAATAGAAAACTTCAATATTTGATAAGAAATTCTCTTTCAGAATTATGTTTGGAAGGTTATTAGTTCTAAACTGTGTACTCCAATTTTGTCTCCGAGTGTGGACGTAATTTGTTTGCTTAGTTGCATGATGGTTCTATTGGCCTGTCTTTACCTCAAATTAGTCATGAGCTTCGTATATGCTGCACAGTGGTCCGTGTATTTGGTTAGTTACCTGGCGTTTGAGGGTAAACTGGGCACTGAGGTATAAATAATGTAAATAGATTTCACCTCTGATTAGGTAGAATATTTTATGCATGTGTGTTTAGTTACAGTTTATTAACGCTACAATTATATTAATATTTCTGATGAATTAATATTACAAGCTATATAGTGATAATCAGCTTACTTATTTGATCGGATCGAGCGAAAAATTACTAGTACTTAATTACACTTCGCGCCTAATAGGTACTTAAAGTATGTTATTCTGAAGACAACATTCATCATTTCTTATAATTTGTGCCCTTAAGATTTTATTAAGTGCTAAGCGAGGATTAGGGCTTAATGTTCTCCAGTAAAAAGCACTTCGCTATCATCTACAGTGACTACAGTCCTCTGACAAATGCCGATTAACTCAAAAATGTTTGTGAGGATTCTTTTCAAACTCAAGATAAGTTTGAGAATAATATCCACGGCTGCAATGTCTTGATAAAGTAACAAAAGCTTTTTATTCTAGGCAATCTAAAAACTTTTGCAATTTCTTACGTTTTTTATCAATCAAACCGCTCAATTGTTTCAAAATTTCAAAGTCCCTCATGAATAATGTTTGTGAATTCAAAAGATCGTTGAAATTCCCTAAGTAGTGAAAGTTACTTTTAAAAGCAAGAGAAGTAAACATTTAAAATTCGCTATTAAATAGAATTCCCAAGGAGGGCAACGTGCTATCGGGTCAAACCAGATCGTTCGAGCAAAAATGCACAAAAGTTGTCAATAAAGGACGAGTGGAAGTCTACATCTAAATATGTTTCCGAGCTCCGACGGGGCACAGTGGTGCAAACAGCCGATAGGGCGGACAAAAAGATTCCTCGGCATTGTGAGGCAGCACAATGGCACACGGTGCTAGAAAGAACTTGTAATTACTATTTTCCTACGGGCGCTTTTCAGGATATATTTTTAAGGAAAATGGAATATACGTGAGGCACCGGCTCTTTGTGCCCTTTTGAATCTTTGCCATAGATATCTTTGGACCACTTTTGTTACAAATCGTGCGTCGTATGCCACCGAGTTACTAATCAAAGGGAAATAAAGATCTGATTGATAAGTGCGGTTTATCGTTCTGTTTAACTAATTACCGCTTTTCGTGTTACAGGTACGTTAATGCTAATTCGCCGGCAGATTGGAATTGGTAAGATTTTAATTTACATAACCTCGGCTTGGACGATTGAGTGATAAAATATCTCGAACTAACATAAAGGTGGACATAAAGCTGTAGTTATGAGCTATTAGCATAAAAGGTAAAGTTATTAGCGACTAAGTAATCTCGCAAAGCATCGACAGTAAATACCGCTCAATATTTACGCATATAAATTGTTGTTCAAAGATCAAATGACAGTATTACAGATCTTAGACCGGGAGAGCGGCTCGGCTATTTACCACTTGTACATCTGTAATTACTATATAGCCTATACGACTTTAAATATACTGGCGTTTTACTCGGAATCTTGCTCGTGCAGCTTAAGCGTAAATGAGCGAATGCAGCGGGCGATTATCGACCATAAATCACCTCTAACGCATGCATTTTTCTTAGAATAAAAAATATTTTAAGCGACTAATAAAAATACGTGAAGAAAGCGTCAACACTTAATTTTTATCTATGAATGCTTTTCGAAAGGTCAAAGAGCCACAGTGGGTCGTCTAGTAGCGTATGCGGACAAAAACTTCAACAAGCTACTTAATACTAATAAAAATTTCGAGAGAACAACGCTTAAGTGGCATTTAGGTGTCAGTCAACTGGTTGATAGTGCGTTTTGGTCGTAGGTGGGGCGACCGGGCCGGGGCGGACTGGTTTCAAGGCAAAGCCGGTTGGACAAAGTGTAGCGACTTAGTAACTTGGTATACTCCTTTGTGGGCGCATTCCGATAGATACGGCCCCAGTCGAGTGAAATGCGGATAATGAAGAGCGGTTATTGTGATTTGTGTGGCATCCGAGTTGCAAACTAGATGTACTGAGTTGGTCCTGTTTCGTATCTCGGGATCGCTCGATTTATGATTTCAAATGCGCCAGAGCCTTTCAGAGGATTAAAATTTAATGGTAAAGTCGTTTGAATATGCACAGAAAACGACTGCTTAAAGTTAAAGTAAGCTCAAAGTTGAAATCGGTAAAAAAAGGTTGACCGCTCCCGCCCGTCAGGCATTGCATGCTGCAAACATCAAGATAGAGATGTGAATATTTATTCCCTTGTACTTGCAACCGTCAGTTGGGAATGGTGGCAATTTTTTTCCAAAAAAGAAGTCATTGAAAACAAATCGAAACTTGTTTTTTTCCGAAGACACGGATGCAGATCGTGTTCGGGCAGTGGTTTTAAACCCTCGGAACACGCGAGCAAGATTCAGAAGTTTTACGACCGACAGATGGGGTTATTTATATTGAGAGTTTTATTAAATAACGTTATCCGAATCAGTGACATTAAATCCATTAATGCTTGTCCCGCAATTTTGGAGCCTTAAAAGAAAGATAAATGTTCGTTTTTATACACGATACAAATATTTGTGTTGGTTTTATTTTGATTGCGCTTTAAACAGCTGTTTTTAGTAAGATTAAAGGCTAAAATGCTTCGCCTCGGTTAATGAATAAATTTACTTTATCGCGGTGCTTTGGGCATTAAAAACGAGCGTTTGGGTGTTTTATCTTGTATCTACGAGCACAGTTTTATCTACTCCAACTTAATCAAAGCAAACTGTCATTTTGTTTTCTGGAATTTTATATAAGAATATAATTTACTAAAATCATCCACTTTAGGCACTGCCTTAATCTTAATATATTTTTGGCCAGAGTTCTTTGAGATGTCATTGACTTTTCAATAAATGTTCGTTTTGAACGTTTTTGTTCTTGATTGAGTGTCATTGATAAAAATGCCAGCCTCATAACGGCATGCAAATCACTTGGTAAAGTTTTGTACATTTATAAACACTTTATTCATACCTTAAAGTTTGTTATTAAAGACATACCTTTAAGGAAAAAGATGTGCTTTTAGATTAATGTCTTGTTGTCACGTCAAGTCGTTAGACTTTTTTTATTTACAAACGCTTAAACAGCTTGATAAACATTACATATCGTTCATGCGTCAAAGTTGTTGAAGTGACAAAGTTAAAATTGATAACAATTATGTGATCAATCATATTTGACGTTCATTGAACTTTTCAAGATACAGTCGTACATTGTTAAATAACGGGCATTATACGAATTTCTGTTCCACAATACAATTCATAAACATATTATTATATTTTTATCTTTACGTACAAAAATACGTATAAAGATTAAGTATGTAAATGAAGATTTAACTTTATTTTATCATTGCTTTCACTATTCTTACACGTTCCTTATTCCTTCCTGACATCTTTAATGTTAAATCTTTACGTACACCTAGATTGCTACTCTTTCCACTATTTCCACACATTCTTCCAAAAGCTCAGGTTTCGTCTAGTCACCGTCTATTGAGACCGCCATAATAGCTGTTGCCGTCGTAATACAATTTGCCGTAATCGCATTAACTGGTGCAATGACATCACGTTTCATCCTTTTAACTAGTTCCACATTACAAATGGGCTTTGAGTTTGTTTTAATGATATCTAGACAACAATAAGTGTTTTTATTATAAACTGACCAGCGACTGACTTTAATCTGGTCTTAAAGTTGGCGGATGACGCTTTGCTGGTTCAGTATTAACAGAATATAATGTACCTACTCTTTTTTTTTTAATACTTTATTCGAACGTTTAGTAGTCAAAAAGTAGTCTTTTGAGTTACATTTCTCTCTATAAAAGTTTGACACCGGTGTTTGGTTTTCAACTACATTATAATTCCTTTAAATCTATCGTCAGACCAGTGTGTTTGTTGTTTTACCCCTTCCTACGTGTTACCGTTTGTTTATTCTATTGAGACGGTCAACATAGAATATTTGAAGTACAATTTAAAAAACCTACTCAAAACGTAACGAATAAACCTCTACAACTTCCTTCCCATTTAGAATTACATTTCTCTTCTCGATTTGCCTTTGTTTATCACGATTTTCCTTGTCTCAGCGTTGAGGAAACTAAGTTAATTAGCAGAGTAAATCATGACTTTGATCTGCCGATTTAACCTTTAACACCTATGTTTAGGATCGTATTTTGTTGGCATTTTGTTGGTGTTGAGAATTTTTTTTAAACTGTGATCTTAACGTATTTTTACTGGCAAATACTAAACACAAAATTTCATAGGCATGTGGTTTCCTAGCGTCATTAATAGTCAATTTCGAATCTCGTCAAAAAACTTTGTCATTTTTCTTTGTACGACATTTTTGGTGGTGTTTCTTCATTCATTTAACCCAAATCTGAAACCTACCATCAGTACCATCCTAACCATTATAACGTAACGGTAACGCTGCCAGCGATACCATAATAGAGGCGACCTGGGCAGCATTTTTAGGGTTCCGTACCCAAAGGGTAAAATGGGACCCTATTACTAAGACTTCGCTGTCCGTCCGTCCGTCCGTCCGTCCGTCTGTCACCAGGCTGTATCTCACGAACCGTGATAGCTAGACAGCACACATGATGTATTTCTGTTGCCGCTATAACAACAAATACTAAAAACAGAATAAAATAAAGATTTAAATGGGGCTCCCATACAACAAACATGATTTTTGACCAAAGTTAAGCAACGTCGGGAGTGGTCAGTACTTGGATGGGTGAC
This sequence comes from Cydia fagiglandana, assembly GCF_963556715.1. Taxonomy (NCBI): domain Eukaryota; kingdom Metazoa; phylum Arthropoda; class Insecta; order Lepidoptera; family Tortricidae; genus Cydia; species Cydia fagiglandana. The sequence continues at coordinate 5,953,451 of NC_085953.1, read as the reverse complement.
CGTTTTTTTTTGCTTTTTTTTGTTTTTTTTTTGCATAATGGTACGGAACCCTTCGTGCGCGAGTCCGACTCGCACTTGCCCGGTTTTTAATTTATAAATGTGTTTTTAAGTTTATTATTTTAATATTACATTCGTAAAGATAATTTGATTGTTTAAGATCATTTCAATGTCGGTATATTTTTCTTTGATACATGATTATATTTCTAGAAATGTAACGTACAATCATACAAATAAATCGTAGTAGTAGCTAATAAAGTCTCCTTATCCTACAACATTGAAATAGTAACAATTAATACCTTACAAGTAGACATTCCGACGGGCGAAGCAGGACAGCATATCGCTCCATCGCAACAGGAGTTCGTCGCACTTGCGTCTTTAGCGAATCTTGCCCAGGCGCAGCTATCGGGTGAATACGGTGTGAAAAATGTTTTTTTGTCCGTTTTTTTGCTGATGGAGTCCACTGTGCATGTTCGGTTACATTGTTAAGTGTTAATGGATGAATCGTCTTGACTCGAATATTGTTAAAATATAAGAAATGCGTGCAACCAAATTCCAATACCGCGTTGCTTTTGGAGAGTAAATACACCCGTACTTAAAGTACTAAGAAGTACTAATAATAAAGCATCAGATGTACATTTACAACTCAAATAGTATTTCAGGACCTTTTATCATCACTATCATCAGTTGACAGTTCTGACATAAATAGGTGGATTGACGTGATTCTAACTTTCTGTAGAAATTATGTATAAAATAGATTAATACGACGATACGATACGTCCTTTTGTATGATAAGTTTTCTTTTGTGCTATAACGTTTAAATAAATAAATAATAAGGTGGTACTGGTTCTCGACGCGGTCCCAGTACATGTCATCTTGAAACTTAAGTCATTGTCAATACCTAGAGGTGACAGCAGGGTGTCATCCATTGGGCATTAGCATGTCGAGCACTAGTACTACCACCTAATTACCATTAACTAAGTTCTTATAACACCAAACTGTTTTTTGTGACACTGTTGAAAAGGGTTTTTCTAAAACGGCTAAACAGTTTTTTAAGATATTGTCCAGGTCATTGTCCTAATATCTATTCACACAGCGACCATAAATATAATGTCCAGTTTATATTTGAACCCTCACCTCCACATTATCCACGCCACGTTAAACCCTATTGTAAAAACATTCAAATCCTACGCACGTTGTCACGCGGAAACCATCGCTTTGTTCTTTTAATTCATGAGCATTGTGTCCAATGTTGCTGTAATCTTGGACCACTGTGCGAAGAATTCAAATGTTGCGCGGTTTTAGGCTGTTTTGCATTGTAATTTATTTGGGAGTAGATTTGTTTTTTGTTTCCCATGATTGTCATTTTAACGATTTTATTTAAGGTCTGCAGTATAAAAATTAATGCAAAGTCTATATATCCAATAAAAGATGTCTACAAAATATACCTAAGTATAAACTTACAATAAATAGATGGAAACTAACGTACATTAATTTTTTAAATGGAAACATGCAAGTAAAGGTGACGTTCCACGGGTCAAGGCACCTTACGGCGGACGGCGCTTACGTCGCGTAGCACCGCATTAGTAGTGGAGCATCGTCAATAATAGCGTAAGCGCCAACCGCCATACTTCCTACCTTTATCTTTACCCATGGATCGTCACAAATAACCAAACGAATACAGAATCCTTCTATGAAATTGAAGTCGGTTATAAATGACACTTGATACTAAACAAACACATTATTTAAATCTAATCTACGAAACTGACAACTCATTGTAGAGGTATTTATTTGAAATGCATGTCCTATGAAGGGTAGCTTGTATGTATGAACGATTCATAGTACGAACCCTAGAAGAAGAAGTACCCTAGAAACCGAACGTTCGGCCAATTTCAAAAAATAGAAACTGTAACTACTGAAAATACAGTTCGCCAGTTTTTATCCGAAATCGAAAGCAAAACCGTAACTTCGGTTAAGTTCGGTCGAACACTACTTCGCTACTCATTTACTCACACATAGGAACAAACTTAACGAGTAAAAACAAACCAAAGCAACATTATTTCGCGGTATTCCCTCACATCTTTAAGTATTTTCAGAACAAAGGCGAATTCTAGAAACATCTAGACACTTCAGGCTTCCAGGCTTAGCACACAAAGACTCATAGAGGACTCATAATGAATGGAGGAATTACTGTATGTGTTCCTGGAGCGATTTACTTGCATTCCTGTTCTAAGTTACTGAGAATTTTGTAATGTTTAGAGTTGTCAAATGCATTTGAAGAATAGGCCTGTTGCAAGTAACAAAGAATCATGGAAATAATGGTTTCAAAGAAACATATATGTTAATATGATTCTAAAAAATGGCCCAATCTCAGTATAAACTAAAGGATTATTAAGATATTCAATAAAATAAAAGTGCAAAATTCTCCAATCGGCCATTATTACTGAAACGCCAATCAGAAGCGTTCTAAACAGTGACGTCATCAATCCATAACATATTTCTTAGAGCAACATAGACAACCTCATTGACCGAAATCTATACGTCCTCACCAAAGAGTTCGAAAGGTGCAAAAAAAATATTATTTCGCCACTAAACATTTATTACGGCCAAAAAATATTATTACACGATATAAAGTAGATATCTATTTGTTATTATTTAAATAAAATGCTAAATAATGCGATATTTCAACAACAAACTTTTTTAATTATTTGGCTGAATGGAACTATCATTGCCATGTTGGCTGTCGTAACTAGAAAAAATGAAAAATTAAAAAGTAAACCGGCGCTTGGTGATTTTCATTCAAAATTTACATGTATTAAAGTAATTCATTTTAAACTGCAACCGTGTGAGAGTTTTTGTGTAAAATGAGTTATTGTGATAAATTATTGTAATGTATTTATCATCCCTAATCGTAATATATGGTGCTGAATTAACAATATCATTCGGATTCAAGGGAAATTCGTAACTGTAAGTATGTGAACATTGTCTACCACCCTACCACCAACTAAATTATGACGTCACAAATGGCATGCGAGGCGTTTTCGCGCGAAGTTTAAACTAGCTATAATAAAATGCAATTATCTATGTTAAATCTTATGAGTATAGCTGAAATATTGTGTTTTTCGGAACCAATACAGGTGTACCGACAATAATAAAAGGGATTTCAAAATTTGTCATCAGGCCTATTGTAGCAAATTTTAGTAACTGTCGTTATTTTATTAACGACGACGTAACGGGGGTAGCCTAGAGGTCCGGGGCGTTACCGCTCGAGCGAGATACAGCGATCGGAGCTTTCGTTCCCACCTATAGTAGCCGCCGCCGCCGTCGCCGGTCGCGCAAAGTCGTGGCCAAACCGTTAGCCCCGTAAGTTGAAGAAGCCACTTCGAATCCGGCCAGTGCTGTCTCTGCGTCCGTCCCATCGGGCACAACATCCACTCGTTGTACCCCTTACATCTCATTAAAGTGTCAAAAGAGCTTCTACGTGTTGGCTTCGGCTCCGGGCACGCCTCCAAAACGTCCGTAACATGGTTCCGTGATAGGTAAATACCAGTGGGGGCGCGTCAAACATATCCATAGGCAAGCCGCTAATTTGGCTTACATATTTCCTTTACAACTCTGCTCAAACGTCCAAAAACAGGCAAGCCGGTGGGAATCGGCTTTTATGGACGCGCCGCCACTGGTAAATACATAATGCAAGATATTCAATAATTTCTCACTTTCGCCTTGAGGGCAATTTTTGCCAACATGTATGTATGTCCACAGAATAACTTAGGCTGTATGGCTTTTATGGACGATGTCCGATTGTTTGCTTTAGAGGCGAGAATGGTTATTACATGCTTTATGCTTCGCAAAAATAAAACTTCGTTTATCTTCCTTTGTTACTTGTCAAATAGAATACTCACTCGAGATTTGAAGAGCGATTCAAAAAAGTACATTTTTGCACAGTAGCAGTATAAATTGTACATTGTTCTTACCACTGTGCACTGCTGGACTTTGCATACTGTTGGTTTTTAAACACTTTCAGTGTTATACTCTTTACTGATGAATGTACATAGTAATAACTTAAGCTTGGATAAATTTTTAAAGTGGAAAAATAATAACTTAATTCTAGAAAACATCTTTTTCTGCTACATAAATGTACAGTCGCCATCAGATATATCGGAGCGGCCAAGGTGGTCACAAATATCTGAACACGCCTCTATTGTCAAAGCGTTAGAGTGCTTGTTCAGATATTGTGAACACCTTGGCCGCTCCGATATATCTGATGGCGACTGTAATTACCATACGATTTGTGGAAACTGTGTGGCTTGTGAATGTGTAATCTGATTTACTATGAGTCTTCTATTGGTCTGTTTTGTTTCCCAAATGCTTAAATACATAATGTTTTTTTCCTTAATGACCTACTTATTTAAATCTATGCCCTCCAATACCAATGATAGTGTACCTAATGATTTTATATATTATCTTTAATATGTAATGATAGTAATCAAACCAACACTATCGATATATCGAGATCTGGTACTGTACCTTAATACTTTAATACACCATTTAAGGAAATAATCGTGAGAAGATTTACACCATCGTAGAGGAATGCCTCCTACACTATCGACTATAAAATTGTATATATTATTATTATAAATATCGTTATATTATCGCCAGACAGGCTCTCATTAAATTCTTTTGTGTTAATAACAGGGTATGTGAATAAAAATACCGCGGTTACGACCAGCTGTGGCAATTATTTCTGCACTTCGAACGCTAAAAGTCAATTTACGTCAAATTAAAGATCTCGAGCGTCGCAACGTAAATGTTTAATTAACGTCGTTTTTTAGAAAAGGTTTTATGACCGGCAAACATCGTTTTTGAACCACTGTGAGTGCTCAGATAGCGCTATTTAATTTAAAACTCAATTTGCTTGGAGCTGATTCTGTTCGAGAAATTTAGCTACTAATGGATATCATTTTAACACGTAACATAAAATGTTTAATTAAGTTGGGGGAACAAAACAAGTTTTTTATGACCACAAAACATGGTTTTTCGGCCCACTGTGCACGCCCGGATACTTTACTGCCTTGTATACGTTCGTTTGTTTGGCCGGTGTCGCGTTACACGAATTTTTAAAACTTGATGGCGTGTAATAAATATTTTTTGGCTGCATCTTGCGGCCCAGTGGGCCATAAAGAGGGCCTTCTCTGTCGTTATTGGGTGTTATTCTTACGAGTGAGCGAGATGAATGCAGATTGATCAGATTCACCATTACTTTTTAATACTCGAGTATACAGGATGAGAAATTAAAGTTATACGTTTATAGAAAATATCGTAGGACAGTGGGACACTAAATCTTGGAATGAGTTTTTTGTTGTGTCCTATCCATGATTTTGGTCGACAGTATTGTGTCCTTTCAAGAAGGTTGAAATAATTTAGAGCGCATAAGGTGGTGGTGGTGGTACTAGTACATACTCGACATGCTAATGCCCCAGGGTGTCCCTGCTGTCACCTCTATTAACAATGACTTAAGTTCAAGATGACATGTACTGGGACTGCGTCGAGCACCATTACCACCACCTTATATGTAATATATAAAAAAATATATCGTATTACAAACTACGTAAAAATTTACATTCAAATCGTGAAACAAATTTAAGTCCTCATTCATTTTTAAATTCCGCCCTACTGACCCATTTATTGCTCACCCTGTATATTTTTTTTTTTTTTTTTAATATGCATGGGTTTACTCATGGCCACAGACTAGCCGAGGCGTAGACGTGGCCTACGATGGAGCGAGCTCGCCCAGAAGGTGCCTGTTCACTCTTGATTTGAAGGTTGCCGGGTTATAAGAGCACGGAAATATAGACGCCGGCAAGGAATTCCATTCCTTGGCAGTGCGCATAAGGAAAGTAGAAGCAAAGCGCTTAGTGCGAATTGGCGGAATATCTACCAAGTAAGGATGGAAACCGGCCGTGCGTCTAAAAGTCCGATGGTAGAATGGGGACGGTGGAATGAGCTCGTGTAGCTCTTGGGCACACTCCCCGAAGTGCAACCTGTAGAATACCGACAGGCTGGCGACTTTCCGCTGATGGGCCAAAGTCTGAAGCTTAGCCGTTAGCTTCTTGTCGCCAATCATCCTCCTGGCTCTGCGCTCCACTGAGTCCAAAGCGGCGAGTTGGTATTTAGCTGAGCCATCCCACAGGTGGCTGCAATACTCCATACACGACCGGACTTGAGCTTTGTAAAGTGTTAGAAGCTGTCCAGGTGTGAAGTATCGCTTCACCTTATTTAGGACGCCCAGCTTTCTGGCCGCAGTTTGTGCTTTAGACTCAATGAAGCTGCCGAAGCCGAGGACTGAACTCAGCTCCATGCCGAGGAGTTCCAGGCTGTCGGCAATAGGTACAGATGCACCCCGGAAAGAAGGAGTCAGGTCGAATGGACTCCGTTTAGCGGAAAATAGACACGCCTGCGTTTTGGAGGCATTGAACGTGACCAGATTGTCATCACCCCACTGGGAAACGAGACTAAGGGTCAAGTTCATTCGCTCAACCATGGCCTCTCTCTGTGAACGTATATCCTCCCTGCTGTCCCTTGCACTAGCCAAATATCTCTCAACAACCGTACTGTCATCTGCATAACCTACAATGCTGGGTTGCAGCATGTCGTTAATGTGGAGCAGGAAAAGGGTTGCGGAGAGAACAGACCCCTGAGGAACACCGGCGTCAATGGCCATGAGGTCCGAAGAGCAGCCATCAATAACTACTCTGATCGACCGTTCACTCAAGAAATCAGATAGCCAGCTACAAAAATCAGCAGGGATGCCGTAAGCAGGAAGCTTGCTAAGGAGACTTGCGTGCCAAACCCTGTCAAAGGCCTTCGAGATGTCCAGTGAAACAGCAAGCGCTTCACCGTTCCTCTCGATGGCCTCGCCGCAGCAGTGCGTGACATACGCTAAAAGATCCCCAGTAGACCGACCTCGGCGAAAGCCATATTGACGGTCACTGAGCAGATCATTTGCTTCGAGGTATGCCAGCAGTTTGCCGTTAAGTACCCTTTCCATGACTTTACAGAGCATGGAGGTAATGGCGATTGGTCGGTAATTGCAGGGATCAGCACGACTACCCTTCTTGGGTACTGGCTGCACGTTTGCAAGCTTCCAGGATTTCGGCACCGTTCTTGTTTGGAGAGAGAGGCGGTACAGGCGTGTCAGTACAGGCAGTTGTATATGCATACAATAAAAAGAATAATAAAATACCGTTGGAATACAATGTATTTGGCGCAGCGTTACAATTCCTATCGCCATGGGTCATATTATTACAGATATCTTTTATTCAGATCCAGATAAATTCGTTCTGTAGATTCAGTTTTTAGATATTTTTCAAAATGGCGATGCAGCGGGAGTTCGTGAGGTCCAGAGGCGTAGCTAGGCGTGGGCGAAGTGGGCCGTCGCCCACGGCCTCGCGCCCCAAAAGGGGCCTCACCCTAGGCCCCTTCGGGCACAGTGAAAGAAAAGGGCCTCGCAGATGCGATTTCGCCCACAGCTAGATTAGTTCACGCTACGCCACTGGCGCGGTCGCCTATTACAGTAAGCTTACACAATTTTTTAAGGACCCAAAGGTAGGGTTACCAGATACAAATTTAGAATTTCCTGACAAATATCCTGTTTTCCAAATATTTTTCCTGACATTCATATTTTTTTACGACGACGGGGGGGGGGGGAGGGGGGGTCTAGCTGGTAGCGCGTCAACGCGGTACGCGGTCTAAAAAAGTGCAATTGTATATTATATTAATACATTCGTTTCGATTTCTAAAACATCAATGTATATATTATGCTTGAGTAAAGATTTGTTAATTAATAATTACGAAGTTATTGATGAGTTATAATTTTTTTACAATGGTTTTGGATTAATTTAAGTAAATAAAATGGTACTTTATAAAAAAATCTATCAATTCAAAAAAATCCTGACATTTTCGTGTTCCGTCCCCATGGCCGGAAATTTCCTGACATGTCAGGAAAATTCCTGTCATCTGGTAACCCTACCCAGAAGCCACTTTACAGTGGCATTCGGCTTTGACAAAATGGCGCTCACACATCAGGAATACACGCCTGCGGTTTCGACACAAATGGTTTTATTCCAAGTGGCTGTCAACGATTCCCATTCTCGATTTGATGATATGTTTGACCAACGTTCTGGTTACGCTCGCCTTTGTTTATTCAGGTTGCGGGCTCGGATAAATATAACGAAATGACGTGATTTTGAATTTTTGACTGTTGTGATGGACTTCGAAATTACCGGTAGAGTGTTATGATGACGACGTACGAATATTATGATGACGTTAGTCGATATGAAATATTTGCATTTCGATTTTTGGGTCAAACGGTAAATAATTAATTGTTCCACTTCGGAATTTCTTAACAAAAGTTAAAAGTTATAAAATTCACAACCTGAAAACTACGAAAAATCGGCTAACATACATGGGGTATATTCTGAAGAATCTAATAATTTTTTTTGGACGTCAAGGTATCACCCTGTAGGCCATACTGAACATTATTTACTGTGGTACTAATGCCGAAATCTCGAAAAAATTTGGCTGTTTCATACATTCCAGCTGATGTGATGTCGCTGATTTCTATGGGAAAGACAAAACTAGTCCCCAGTGACATAGATAAGATAGGCGTCGGCGAAGTGGGCCTTCGCCCACGGCCTCGCGCCCCAAGGGGGGCCTCGCGCGAGGCCCTTTCGAGCACAGTGAAAGAAAAAGGCCTCGCAGACGTGATTTCGCCAACGGCTAGATTAGTTCATGCTACGCCACTGTTAGTCCCGTAACAAAAGTTATTCAGTATAATGCTATAAAGTCACTACGCAGAGTATGAACTGTGGTTAAAATTTCACCCAGTATAATAACAGTATATTAAAAGATTTAATCAAAACCAAACTGCCCACAGCCAAAAAACAAAAATCCCAATCCTCGTCTTACGCACGGTCGTAAAATTCGAGCATTAAACGTAATGGCACTATTACAGGGTTAATTAGTAACGTTTTGTTGTCCAGAGTTTTACGAGATACGTGACCGATGCCCAGTGGGCGCACAGTGGGCAGGAAGAATGAAAAGCTGGACAAAAATAAGCTATATCGTGTCGGAATAGTAGCGTTGCAGTAGGTCAAAAATAAAGTCATTAAAGTTATGTATGCTAAGTAAACTAGAATGTGTTCTTTGATAGCTAGGACAGGAACATGTATAGTTTGTAAAAAAAATAAGAACAACATTTTTACATCTTTATGTAGGTGAAGATTGAAGGTTTCTTTTCTTCCATCGTCCAGTGTCGTATTCTCACTTTCTTTGGACATTTTACACGTCGAGACGATACATCTGTGGAACGACTTGTAGTGCAGGGAAAAGTCGAAGGCACAAGGCGCTAGGTCACCAATGCGTTGGTCAGACCTAGTCAAAAGTGCATTCAATGAACCACTCCATGAATGTACAAGAAGGGTTACAGTACGGGAAAAATGGCGACGGATTGTGAAGCTTGCCACCGGCCCTGACATGACGACCACGACCACTCTGACAAGAGTGTGACGGCAAAGAAAGAAAATGCAGGTGAAAGTCTAGTTTCACCAAGGAAATCTTCAGTTAAAAATGCATATCGCTTAATAAAAATAGGATTCCTTGAAAATACAATACCTTTACACAAAAATGAAAAGCAAAACCACAAAAACACACCATATTAATACCCAGCGCAGCCACTCCTACCATTTGTGAGTTTAAAACTCTTAGACGTTTCATTAACTTAAGTGAAGTCTTAGAGTCAGTCATTTAGTCGTTATGGGGCAACGTGAGCGCATGTGGAGGACTCTTGGCTTGGAGATTTTTAAATTAAAAACGTCGCACTTCTAATGTTTTTAATGGGAGTGCTGCCGCTGAAGAAATGTATATCTAGCTAGATGTATACAGGGTGGCTAAAAAATAAGTGCATTCCCGATGCCAGGAAGGTTTTGGGATTATACTGAGCAATTTTTACTATGACTAATTTACCTTCCCTTACCAGCCAAAATATATGAAACAGCCAAATTTTTTTTCGCGATTTCGGGGATGGTCCCATAGTAAAAGATGCTCAATTTTTCAATTTGGCGGAAATTAATTTCCTACGGTCATCTCCTGCATCTGCATCCCAACATGTACCTTAGTTTAAAATGGGACCTTCAAAGTCAAAGTTAAATATCAAGCTTAAATTGTATGGGAGCGGATAAATTCGAATGAAACTTAAGAGTGACATTCCATTTCCAACTGCAGCTGCAATACTGTTCATTTTACTATGGAAACGCGTCGCTCTCATTGTCAATTTCCATAGAAAATGAACAGTATTGTAGCTGCAGTTGGAAATGGAATGTCACTTTAACCTAACTTGCATCTTGCACTTCCTCAACAAGCTTGCCATGTACTCGTATTGTATCATTATCATTTGTATCATTGCTTAGCGCGTATGTTACTGTAAGGTATGTCACTATCACTAAAACCAGTTTTACTTGACCTCCAATACCACATATTTGTCACAAAGCAATGGGTCAATTTATACTAGTGGTTCACACGTAGGGAATAGGCAGTATTAGGCTCGCTAAGCCTAAGCCTGTACGGACATCTTCCATTAGAAGGTGAACATTCGATTAGGCCGGGTATTAATTACTGTCTTCGGGGATCCAATTAGAAGTTGTTTGTGAACAGTAGTGTTTCTTTGCATAGTAATGTAGGCATATATTCAATATCCTTTGCATAGTAATGTAGGCATATATTATATATCGGATCCAGTTCGGGTCACTGAGCCAACGAAGTAGTATATTCAATATACAAATGTAAGTAGTGCATAATTATTTTCTATCGTATTTTTACGGAAACTTACGAGCGTGTCCTGCTTTCATTTCAGTCGGTCTCGGTACAAAAAATACTGAGCTTGACAGAAGTAGTATGACAAATACGAACGTTTCTGAGAAAATACGATGGAAAACAATTATGCACTACGTGACTACATTTTGTTTGGTGTATTGGTTTTTATACATTTTGTGTATATTTGTGTACGCTATTATTGATTTATCAGCTATAATCTACATATTTCCATCTTAGTAATTTTTGTTTTTCTGATTAAAATAGGCGATTTTTGGTTTTAAATAACATTAAATTTCCGCAAATCGTTTTATTTTAGGGACCATTAGGCAAAATGACAATCTTTAATCAACATACGAAAAGTAAAAATATATCGCTATAACAGATGCGACGAAAACTCATTTCTATACATTGTTCAATTTTCGATGGACTTTTTTTATAAACTTTTGTCACTAGACTTTTTTAGAATCTGAAATTTTAACAAAGGTACATTCTAATGCGAAGCGTGGACTCTGACACTCAAGGAAGAAAACATGCTGCTAGTGGCCGAGAGGAAGATCAAGATACTGGGCCCAAAAAAAAGTCCGGACGGAAGCTGATCAGTCCTTACGAACAGTGAGATCGAAGACCTAGTGGCTGAACCTAACATCATGGGAGACTAAAGCCCACAGACTCCGTTGGTTGGGCCATCTTGAGAGAATGGATGAAGATCGGAACGTGAAAAGAGCATACATGGGCCGTCCAGCAGGAAGACGTCCTATCGGACGCCCCAGATATCGCTGGTGCGACATGGTGGAGGCGGACCTACGTGAACTTCGAGTCAGCAATTGGCGAGAGGTCGCACAGGACCGAGAAAAGTGGCGCTGTCTTGTGTCGGAGGCCAAGTCTCATTTTGGGTCGCTGAGCCAACGGAGTAAGTAAGTAAGTACATTCTAATGACTCGTCCATGCATTGTAACGGTATAAAAGGCCGAATCTACCACAAAAGTAATTAGTTGATTCTTTACACTGCGTATTTTTACCGCTATTTTAACATCAAAACTTCAAACCTTCGTCTTGGAGTCGGGTGTGAATAATCAGTTGTGGCGAATTTACATGTTAACAAAAGGTCTTATCTTAAACTATATCCACAGGAATTTTGTCTTTATTACTGTACTAAGAAAGGCCTTATCTGAATCATTCATGCATAGCAGATACGACTTCCACAAGTACAGTTGCGGTTCCATATTAAACTTGCTGTATCTTAATACAGTATTCATTGCAGATACGACTTTATTTTATTAAGATATTGTACGGTCTTTATTACCATATCCAATCGGACATCTTTGTATGGGATAGAAAATGGCTGGTGGTGTGCAGTTTAGTTTGAATAAATGAACGAATAAGTAGTTATTTCAGGACTATTGCATATTATTGCATATATACTAATTTATTTATATTAGCTGTATTAAATAGTTACGTTACGCAGCTGTATAGGTAATAAATAACTTACTCTTATGCGAGCTAACGTAGACGCTAACGCTTTTAAAAAAGGCTACAAATATAATGACCACCAAAAAATACTTTGGTACCCTAAATAAAAAAATCATGCTTACCAAAGAAAATTACTGAACACCAAAAAAATAAGGCCTAAAAATACAAAAGTACCACCGTTTTAATTACGACTGCACTTCAAATTGTATTCAAATACCAAATATATTGAATGACCACCAAAAATCATTAATGATCACCAAATCTTGAAGACCAAATTAATGCGATATTTTCACCTAAATAAACCACTATGATTACCAAAAAAATTATACATAAAGTAAACTGATGCCAAAATTACTAGCCCCTCCCGCTCAACCCCCCGTACCTCGCACCGCATACCTACCTAACCTAACTAGTAGCATTTCGTTATGCTACTAGAAACGTAAGTTAAACTGCTACAGTTACAGAAACGAAATGCTATCAGAAAAGTGGGTTAGGTTTGAATTGCGACCCTTACAGAAACCAAATGCTACTAGAAAAACCGGGCAAGTGCGAGTCGGACTCGCGCACGAAGGGTTCCGTACCACAATGCAAAAAAACAAACAAAAAAAAAAACGGTCACCCATCCAAGTACTGACCACTCCCGACGTTGCTTAACTTTGGTCAATAATCACGTTTGTTGTATGGGAGCCCCATTTAAATCTTTATTTTATTCTGTTTTTAGTATTTGTTGTTATAGCGGCAACAGAAATACATAATCTGTGAAAATTTCAACTGTCTAGCTATCACGGTTCGTGAGATACAGCCTGGTGACAGACGGACGGATGGACGGACGGACGGACGGACGGACGGACAGCGACGTCTTAGTAATAGGGTCCCGTTTTACCCTTTGGGTACGGAACCCTAAAAATGAGTTAGGTTAGGTTTGTTCTGCGACCCTTACAGAAAAGAAATGCTACTAGAAAAGTGGGTTAGGTTAGGTTGAACTGCGACCCTTACAGAAAAGAAATGCTACTAGAAAAGTGGGTTAGGTTAGGTTTGAACTGCGACCCATACAGAAAATAAATGCTACTAGAAAAGTAGGTTAGGTTAGGTTTGAAATGTGGCCCTTACAGAAAAGAAATGCTACTAGAAAAGTGAGTTAGGTTAGGTTTGAACTGCAACACTCACAGAAAAGAAATGCTACTAGAAAAGTGGGTTAGGTTAGGTTTGAACTGCGACCCATACAGAAACGAAATGCTACTAGAAAAGTGGGTTAGGTTAGGTTTGAACTGCGACCCATACAGAAACGAAATGCTACTAGAAAAGTGGGTTAGGTTAGGTTTGAACTGCGACCCTTACAGAAACGAAATGCTACTAGAAAAGTGGGTTAGGTTAGGTTAAAACTGCGACTGTTACAGAAATAAAATGCTACTAGAACAGGGTGACGAAGTGGATTGATTAATTTAATAGGATAACGATTTATTAAATATTTGCACATTTTTAATTAAAATGTGGTTACAATTTTGGTGGTCATTTACTAATTTTGGGTTTAAAATTATTATTCTGGAGTCATTTGCTTTAATAGGATAGCAAGATTTAAAAATTTGGTTATAATTTTACATTAAAATGGAGTTCTAATTTTGGTGGTCATTTATTATTTTTGGATTTACAATGATTATTTTGGTGTCATTTTCTTTAATAGAATAGCAAGATATAAAAATTTGGTCATCATTTCACATTAAAATGGGGTTTGAAATTTGGTAATCATTTACTATTTTTGGGTTAATAATGATTAGTTTGGTGCCATTTCCTTTAAAAGTATAGTAAAATGTATTAAAATTGGTAATCATTTCACATTAAAATGGTGTTATAATTTTGGTGATCATTCATTATTTTAGGGTGGTAAAATATATTTTTTTGGTATTAAATTTTACTAAATCTGGCGATCAGTTAAATAGCAGCCTTTAAAAAAGGTGTATGAACAATTATTGAACATATATTATCTTTCATACCGTAAAACGGGGTGAGTAGGTTTCGCGGGGAGAGGTGGGTTATGAATGGGAAGAGAAGGTTTGAGAGGGGGGTGAGAAGGGATTTTAAGGCTACAAAAATAATGTATACCAATTTGAAATGGAGCTATACGCATAATAAAAAAAAATCGATCCAACAATCTTCCAAAATTACCTTTGTATGAAAACCCCTCTCACCCCAAATACGAGGCACTACGGGGTGAGGTGGGTTTTCCTCTTTATCGTCAAAGTTATGAAATGGAACTACCCAAAATAAAATAAAAACTAAAATACAAACGTCCGGAACACTTATTATACATTCATATGTAAAAATAAAATGTTATGTTTGAATTTCAGGTTTGACCCGTTTGACCCTACTCACCCTATTTTACGGTAGAATTTTTAAAACTTTCTTTAAAGTACTAAAGCGTATATATTCTTGTGACGTAGTTCACGCACAAAGAACAACAATCTGTGACTTAACTTAATTTCTACATCTAGGTTATGAATGTGACATTCATACATACGGCAGTACGGCAATGGATTCACTCCCTGCTTTGACCCCTTTTACGAGTCCCGGATAGAAAAATTCGAGTTTACAATACATTATTCGGCCCCGATATTGTAAAACTTTGAGGTGGTCTGTGCATCGCATGACCAATATCATAAAAAAATCACTTTAATCGCTTAACGGGACATTAGTTTACAAAATTAACCGGACGCTTAACGGCTGAGACTCGAATGTGAAATAGTCAATTACGAATTGATTCGATCCCTTCACGATATAATTGTTTAATTTATATTCAAACCTCATCCGGAAACGTTTAGGCAAAGTGGAGAAAGAAACAGCGGGCCTGGCCAACTGGTAATTTGTAGAAAACGCCAATCGAAATTTAAATAATCTATGGAAACGATGACGTCACTTTTCGTCGCATCTGACGGCCCGATCTTTAAAATACTTATGTCAGTTAATAGATCTAGAAGCAATATGGATTAGATATGTCAGTGTCAAATGTGACGGTCCCTTAAAACAAAAACGTCACTTGCATTTATCCATTGGCGACGGTAATTACTTACCGACAGGCAATTCGTTTGCTCGTTTGCCTTCTATTATCTTAAAAAAACAGCTTTGACTTCCAGATAAAAAGTAGCTTTTTGAACGGTGATTTATAGGATCACATTCATCGTTTCGATATTAACCTATTCCCTTTCTCTATTACTTTTAGATGTTGTTTCTTTTTGACACCATTACGGATATGATGGTCGTTCTTGTCTACGTGACAGCGTGATAAAACGGTGTCCGTCACTTTCTATTCCACGGTGTTAAAATGTAACAGTTATTTTATCACGTGGATAAAGATAGATAAAGTCATCCATAATACGCCGGCATGTAATAAAAATAAAAGACATGATTTACCTCATAGTTATCACTTATCACGTGATAAACCCGCCTGTAAAACGCCTTCTAACCTATTGTTATTGTATCCAGTTTGTCAATCTGTCTGTTCCAGCAATTTTTCATTATAATTACCCGAACTATATTTATGAGCTATTGTAAACATTTTTTATGGCTACGCGGTTCGGTATTTATGCCTTGTAATTCCGCCCGTGGCCATATTTATGACAGATTCCGGTGAATGTATGATTTGTATGTTGCGAAGGAGTTTATAGTTGTCGACAAGTATTTTTAGAACCATACCGGGTGTGGCAATGTAGCCTTAGCGATGCCTACGACGACGCGAAGAAGCGGGAGACCACCTGCCACTTGGTTGACGACGGTGGAGAAAAGCCTGAGGGAGCAAGGCATAAATGACGCACACGTGGCACTAAATCGTGCAGAATGGAAGAAGAGGACAGGGAAGGCCGACCCCAAGTAAATGGGATAAGGTCTGGGAAGAAGAAGAAGAAGATACCGGGTGTGGCCTGTGACACGAGCAAATAATTAAAACATAGATTGTACTCCTCAAACGGTGACACTTATGTTCAACATCTTTTAAAAATTATGATATATTTAGACTCCCTATTTTTCATACAATATAAATATTATCTTCAATGGACGCCATCGCCACGCCATATCATTGTGATTGACGTTGCTTGTCACGCCTTAAACATAACAAAATTCGCAATACATTGCGTCTTGGAATAAACTTTAAAGTGTGTTAAAAATCAAACCACAAGTTATTTTTAAAAGTCGCTGAACAAATGTTGGTCAGTATGAGGAGTACAGCCTACTGTTTAATTTATTGCTCATATTACAGGCCACACCCGGTATATCTATATTATTTACTTGAAGCAATCAATTAGCATTGTTTAGTTGTTTTTCATCAATATGTTATATTATGAAATTCATTGATTTATCAATTTCTATTTAGCAAAGGAAACTTTATTACATGACTGCCCAAAAAAGTGTATTGTTTTCAGCGTTCATGTTGGTATGTAGGTATATATGTATTTATTTACCAGACATAAATATATATGTTACCTACGTAAATGGTCATGCCAATAAAAAAAATGTGTTTATTTTCAGACAACTAATACACAAAACTATTTATAACTAACTATTATTCAAATACTATTTATACAAACTAATTATTATTAAAAAAAATACTTACGCGTCGACTTGAGAACCTACTCCGTTTTTTTCGTCGGTTAAAAATTATGTAAAATAAGCTTCTATTGTGTGGTAGCGCCTTTTGGCGTCGGGTTTGTAGACTTAAAAATATCGCAATCGTATCGTAATACTATCGTTACGTGTAAAATGCTTTAAACGCAACGATTTGCATCGTTAACGCCAATTGTATTTAATATTTATCGCCATGGGCCGCGATAAGACCTATTGTTACGCTATTTTAACTGGGCTATTGCTATTATCTTAGTTTTGGAATTTATTGATTTTGGCATTACGCGAAATTGCTTGGGCGTAGGCCAGTTTAAGAGTGACATTCCATTTCCAACTGCAGCTGCAATACTGTTCATTTTACTATGGAAACATCATTGTCAATTTCCATAGAAAATGAACAGTATTGCAGCTGCAGTTGGAAATGGAATGTCACTTTAAGCCGCTTTTGCACTTTGCGTACTTACTCAAGAATATAATGGCTATAATAAATAGGTACCTAAGTATTGAAAGTGCTCTTGGAATCCTAGTTGTTTAAATATTTAAATTGAGTTAAGTATGAATAAAAAAATCTATTATTTGCAAAGTAAAAAAATAAACAGCCTACCCCGAAAACCGAACGCAAATTGCGGGGATTTTTCTCTTTTACTCCAATGGGTAATTAGAGTGAAAGAGTAAGATGCCCGCAACCCGCAATTCGCGATATTCGATTATAGCCTTTAAACACTAAGTGCAAATGAAATATGTATCGTCTAGTCTAGTTCGTGAAAATATAACCAAGTTGACGAAATTATTTGAAATTTCAAAAATGTTAAATTATTTATTAGGCTAACAAGTTTAGTGGTTTAATTTTTCCGCAACACTTAAGACCAGAATTAGGTTGCATTCTGCAGGAAAAAATGCTCTAATTAATTCCCTAAACCAAGTTAATCGTATAAAGCCTTATCGCCATGTCGGTTCATTTATAAAAACAAATGTCAAGACCGCAAATCCATTAGTAATTAGTACGACATGCTATTAATATCACGCTACGGCCACACATTAAATTCACATATAATATGCAAGAAGGACGTATATGCATTGGGGGGTTACAGCACATAAGACATTATGGGTCTAAGTGTGAAATATGAGTAGCATTCCACACGCCATGGTAGACGGATTTTGATAGCAATAGGTTGTGTTTAAGATAAGAGTTATAAACCTTTGCTAAAAAGGAGTATTCTTTATGTCTCCTTTTTACAAGATATTCGTGTTATAGTTTGTCAAAGGACTGTCTCGTTTCAATCATAGACAGAGAGAATCATACTATCTATTACACTAGTACTAGCACCCAAAAGAATAGGATGGGTATAGTTTTCCTAGTTTTTACTGACTGACAAATTGGTTTGACCAACTATAATATAGCACCCCGGCCGCACAGGCTTTAGGCTAGTTTTCGCTGACGTCGTCTCGGATATGGGTACTCACTGAATGCATCGATACCATATTCATCCATATCCGAGACGACATGAGCGAACATCGATTTCTAGAAGACTTTTCGTTCGTTTCGTTAGTCTACAGTAGTGTTTAGAAGAGAATTGAAGGCTTGTTAAAATTAGTTCGAAAATTACTTTTGAAAAGACATTTATGATGATGAACAAGGGGCATTGTTATATTTTGTACGTTTCGACGTTACTGCCCATGTTTCACACAGGTCACAATGAGAACTGAGGGCCTACCGCGAACGTTCGACGTGTTGTCTCCCTATCACACTTGCGTACGAATTTGCAAGTGCGACAGAGAGGCAATTCTGTTTACCCCAGTGAACGCAACTGCATAATTAGCAAAATTGCAGCCTGTCAAACTGTCATGTTTTATTTCGCTAAGTAGCTGCGTAATGACAGGGCGCGGGTAATGACTTTGATAGCTTGGCGTTGAGAAAAGTCGTTTAAGTTGGTGAGGTTTACGGAAATACGCCCTTTAACATATACTCTGTATCTTTAGGTATTTAAATAAAAGTGAACAAAATCTACCATTAAATGGCTCCTTAAGCCAGTTGAGTGTAGATGTAGGTTAAAGTCAGGTCTTTCAGCGACAGATCAAGACAGTTTTGTATTTGATTGGTTAACCAATAAATGTTATAACTACCCGAAAATTTACAAATTGTTTCTTTGCTTTTTTAAATACCTAAACATACAGACTATAGGATGCTCCCGGTTTGATGTGTCACTGTAAACTTACATTAAACCTGAAAGTCCTCTACAGAATAAATTAAAGAAAACAACCCAGGTCCATCCGTTAGCTGAAGTTTTATTTTAATTAAAACTTCTCGTTGTAAACTATGCCGCCATTTTGGAATAAGGTCGCATGTGACGCGGCACAAAAACGCATATACGACCTTTTTCGCTAACCTCTTTTGTTCCCCGTTTCATCTCATTAGGTGCTTCAGTTTTGGAGTTTTATTTGTCTGTATCCTCAACAAACAGTTGAAGGAAATAAATGAATATTCGTTGTAAGTTAGGTGAGATAGTTTGTTTATTTTTATTGAGTGAATTTGCTTTGATGTTTAAGATTCGATTGCATTTAGAAACCCATTGATTCGAATTTACGCGCCGTTCTAATGCCAATATGTGAAATTATTACGAGAATTGAGCTCTGAATCGTTTATAAAGTAGTAAGGTGGTGGTAGCTAGTGCTCGACAAGCTAATGCCCAATAGATGACACCCTGCTGTCACCTCTATTGACAATGACTTAAGTTTCAAAATGACATATACTGGGTCCACGTCGAACACCAGTACTGCCGCCACCTTAGTAATGTAGTTTTTATAGTCTTATGTTTATGACTGCAGTTTATATGAAATTTTAATAAAAGTTGCTTGCCAATTTACGATAAAATTCGTTACTTTACCGTGAAATGAAATTCGCTACATTTCATCGAAATTATAAACGAATTTTTCGCAATCGTCCAAATATTTCTCGTTAACTGTCAAACCTGTCTAAAAAGAAAAATTCATCCAGCATTCCCTCATTCACAATTTAATCAGCATCACCGATCCAATAAAATACGATCAAACACTGATGTGTAACACGAACACGTGAATGGGTGAACGAATGAACGGAATGAACGGATTTGTTTGTAGCCGGAATGAGTTCGCAGACTAATCGAGCCGGCAACAAAGCTTTGAGTGAATGATTATTTTAGAGTGGTTAAATAGACGGAGTGTGACCAGTCAACATGGGGTTTTTATTGCTTACGTGGAAGTAGGGAGGTGAAATGGAAACAACATGCGATCTTATCGCTATAAAGCGATGAGTCCAGACGACCTTTACGAAGCAAAGATTTATAAATTTACACAAATGTCAGTATAATGATATTGATGTAGATAAAGCAGCCTATGTAACTGTACAATTAGGCATTAAAATACTCGTGTGATCCTTTTATGAAACTCATTTCATTCGTTTTATAAAACCCACACTCTTATTTTAATGCCTTTCATTATGTAGCAGTCACATAAACTACTATTTATATAGATTTATAATTAACGTTGAAAAGCAATAAACATAGTACGGTGGCGATTTAGTTTATATGTATTTCAAATCGTTCGTAATCCATTATGAAATCATGACGCACTGCCAAAATGTCTTGAGAATACATACGTTACCTACCTGAATTTCTTCTAAGATATAATGATATATGTAGTGAATAAACATATAAATTACCTATTTTATTGCAAAGTACCGGACGTCCAGGTTCTATATTGTCAGAAATGTGCACCCTACGTCCATATTTAATTACAATCAATAAGTAAGTAAGTAAGTAAATATTCTTTATTGCACCAATAATCATACATCTTACATACAATACTAATAATAATGACATTAAAGTTCTCCAAGGGGCCTCTACGTGTTGGATCTATATCCCCACGCAAGCCTATCAAAAGACCAGGATTTATAGGCCCGTGAAACCAAGGGTATACAAAAATATTCTTGTGGAAATATATTTTAACAATATTAATTATTGACTCATCTCATTGATAAGTAACACCCACGTTTCAATATCCATTTCGCCTCCATCCAAACAAACATGATAAGCTAAGTAAACCCGCAAAAAGAGCAAAATCAATACAAAAAGACACATCGAACATAATCCCCGACCGCACTTATCCCGGTCACTTCCACCGAGGCGTGCGGAATCATTCACCCGGTCACCGTTCACAGTTCACCCATTCGTTCATTCACTTTGATGTTGACGCACTTTCCGACGACCGCACAGTGAGCATTATGCCTTGTTGGATTGATTAGCCAGCAGGTTTTAAAATAGCTTTGTAATTATGAGGTAAAAAGGGATGTGCACGGGTGGGTTGGTATTCTGTACTTTCAGTCGGTCGCCTAGTCAAAGGGGTTGTTTTTAAAATGTATATACTATCAACAAACCGTGTAAAATGAGTAGAGTTATAGGCCTATTCGGATTTCGAGATAATCACAAGATCTTGAGACGATTTAGAGATCAACTAGATCTACATTAGATATCGACTAGATGTGACTTGGATATCTAAGTCATAACTTGTCGAAATCGTTCAAGAGGACCTCCAGAATCGCGGAAACGTCAAATTTGACATATCTATCTTACAAATATCTTTAAATTATCCGTATCGTAACTTGTTGAAGTCTATTAGAAATCTTATTCATTTTCCGAATCGAGTCGTTAGTACATAGCCGGTATTCAATTGTCTCAAAATATTACTATTTGTGAAATACTATTATTGATATACAAAATAAAAGCGAGTCGTTTTAATTCAGACGCTTTAAAACAAATATAATATTAATATGTCGCTTCCCGCAATAGTTAGTTTCATCAGCATCATCATCATCTCAGCCATAAGACGTCTACTGCTGAACATAGGCCTCCCCCTTGGACCTCCATTCGTACCGGTTGGAAGCGACCCGCATCCAGCGTCTTCCGGCGGGCTTAATAACATAGCCCACCGGATTAGCAAGCTGAAGTGGCAATGGGCAGGCCACATTGCGCGCAGAGAAGGTGACCGATGGGGTCGAAGTGCTCGAGTGGAGACCACGGACTAGCAAGCGCAGCGTAGAACGTCCACCCACAAGATGGACGGACGACCTTGTGATAGTTAGTTTATTTATATATAATTCTCGATAGCACTGTTGGTGTTAAGTGTCTCTTATTCAAAATGCCGATTTTAATGTTTTATATTAAATTATCCATAGTGTTATTCCACTACTGTTAACTTGTTCCTTTAAACTACTATTAACAGCACACGAGCGGCGAACAACCTCCTAACATTTAACTATAATAAAAGGTCGTATATTACACCCCCCGTGTATATACGACCTTTTTTGTACTGAAGTGTAACGACATATAAAAAGTACCCAATCGATTTAAATTTATAAAAACACGTGTTTTGTACAACAGTTGTGTATATACGCCCTTATTGAAGTACGGTGTACAAAAAAATAAATAGGTACCCGGTAGGTTTTACTTGAATGAAACACAAAAGATTCTTTCTTCATGTTAAGTAGGCGACGGTTTTTACTGGGGTACAGTCGGCAGAAATGTTTCGGCGTTATAACTTGACTTTTTTTTCATTTTGATAAGGGGCCCACTGATTAACAGTCCGCCGGACGGTATCGGACTGTCAGTTGTTCGGAACTGTCAGAATTTTGTTCTAACTGACAGGCCGATACCGCCCGGCGGACTGTTAATCAGTGGGCCCCTTTAGAATCTACGGTGTCTTAGAAGCCATAGTACAAAATTTGTAAAAGTAGCATCTATAGTGAAAATATGTTTTTAATATTGTTTTTTTTTTTCTGTTACAGGTATGTTGCAGTCAAATCTTCTGGTTTTCAATATACTGCCTACTAATACACGTGGTAAGGTAAAATAGGCATATAAATCGATCATTTGATTAGAAAACCGATAATTCTAAAACATAGGTGTCTACTGTCTATTAGTGCCGCAGATACGTATGTAAAGTCCAGCTAGACTGATGTTTCAAGTATGACGTGGGACTTAAATGCCAACCTAAGGTGTGATAATGTGAATTTCAAAAGTTCACCGGGTTCAAACAAGCTTCGGTAGCTCAGTCAATTTAGACCGGCAGCAACAGTATTCAAAAATCATAATCTCTAGCCGCCCAGAGACCTATAAAATGGTCTCCTGTTCCATTCTATTTTGAACTTTGTGTTGACAAAATAAAATTTCATTTTGCTTGGCAAGGTTTGACGTATGGGCGGCTAGAGGATACTAGATTTTTTTCCAATTATGAATAAATAAATAAATATTAAAGTATAGAGCAATCTTAAACAAATCGACCATGTTCAACCAGTAAGCTCAATAAGTCTTGTGTTGCGGGTACTAAACCACTTATAAAACTGATATATAACCACATAGCACAAACGGGTCTACCGCGATATAATTACATTGTTTTTACCTTAAATTCCGACGTTTCAGCTGATTTACACCAGCTGCGGTCACGGAAGCTAGTGTAGTGCAACGCTGAAACGTCGGAATTTAAGGTAAAAACAATGTACATTATATCGCGGTAGACCCGTTTGTGTAATTAAATGTGTGTACAAAACGCGAGAGTTTAAAGCAGCGGTCGGCAACCTTTTAGCAGGCAAGGGCCGCATAGTAGTTAAGGAAGTTGACGCGGGCCGCACTTTTGTTAATAAGTGTGACTTTATCAGACATTGTTATTTGACAATTTACAGTCGCCATCAGATATATCGGAGCGGCCAAGCTGTTCACAATATCTGAACATGCACTTTAACGCCTTGATAATAGAGGCGTGTTCAGATATTTGTGAGCACCTTGGCCGCTCCGATATATCTGATTGACGACTGTACATACAAAATAGCCAGGGGGGCTCGCGGGTCGCAAGTGTGAGCCGACCGCTGGTTTAAAATGTTATAAAACTGATATACTTGAATTTCTTTGCTGACGCTACCCAGCGACTCGGGACGGTATCGAACAAAAGGTAACCAATTTGTTACGTGATAATATGCCGTCGGTACGAAATGACTCTTATTTTACCCGAACGCTTCTCCCTTTGATGAATAAGCTCTTTTGTTTAAAAATGTCATGTTTGGTGTCAATTGAAAAATGTTATTTTTCATTTTGACTCCAATTTTTCAATATTGTAGGTACTTGTAATAAAATTGAGTTTTCATGTTCATAGCGTACTATCCGGAGAGCTGTACGCTTGTTTACCACTGTATTACAAAAAAATATGCACTTTAGTAACAAAATGATTTTCACCTTTGGCGTTAACACTTGAATCACTCCACTACGCTCTGTATTCAATGTATGCCCATCCCATAAATGTATACGTGTATGTATTTCACTCCCCACTATTTTAATTATCACATTTATATTGATCTATATCGGCCGTTACATTTTCTTACTTTACAGCAGAGATATATATAACTCCGTATAAGATAAATAAAGTCTAAGAAAAAAACGTGCCTCGGACGGCCAAGGAAAAGTCATTCTCGAATAGATGGCGCCATTACCTTTGGCCTATTCTCGGCTAGATGGCGTTAACGACACTGTTTGGTATTTAACGATTTTAACACATATCAGTGAAAGAACATGGGGTCAGTATGGAACAATAAAAATTAAGAATCATTTATCCGTAAACATATTTTGATTATTTTATACATTTTCAATTTTATTTTAAGTTTTAATCGTGTGTCGATAGATGGCAGTAAATGTACAGTGACTAAAAAATTGACAATGACAGGACCCCTCTATAGTATCTATTCTTTTTGCTTTTGCTTTAAAGTAAGAAAATGTATACGTAACACATTAATATGTTATTCCAAAAAAGTCGTTAGCATGAAGAACTTCGTTTAATGAAGCTGGCATATAAAATAGCCGTTGATACGTTCGAAATGCAAAATCCGAAGTTCAAATTTGGAACCAATGAATTCGGAGCTCCGCCCAGCGGCGATATTACGTTTTGCGTCAATATTCTATTCAACCAATATTTGTCAGAGGCTAAATCACCTCTATATAGAGTTCGAGTGTTACTTAGATTTGTACAGAAAGTTTAGTACTTACCTGTTTAATGAGAAATTGTATTGTACCTATTGAATTTAACTGTAAATAGATAAAAAACAATTGTGATTTAAGTCTTAGGACGTAATTTACAAAATAGGTACCTATGTGTTTCCTGTTGTTAATACATACCTTGCAAATTAGTTCTTTTTAACAAGCTTTTATTAGGTCGTATGTAACTTACTATGTAATGGAATCTAAGGTAACTAATTTAACCATCTTCCAAGGATCGTAGCGTCAAGAAAATTGGCAGCTGTATGTAGTTCTGATGACAATACAATAATATGGTACTGTCGAACTGATCTGATGATGGAGACAGGAGGTGGCCATAGGAACTCTGTGATGAAACCACGCAACGTAATTGTGTTAGGGATTTTTAGAATTGTCTCGATGAGTATTAGTTGTCTGTCGTAAGAAAAGTACAGTCAGCGATAAAAGCTTGTACCAAAAATGAATTTTTTGCCAAAAACTTATTTGACGTGAT
Source organism: Cydia fagiglandana (assembly GCF_963556715.1). Classification (NCBI taxonomy): domain Eukaryota; kingdom Metazoa; phylum Arthropoda; class Insecta; order Lepidoptera; family Tortricidae; genus Cydia; species Cydia fagiglandana. The sequence continues at coordinate 5,927,964 of NC_085953.1, read as the reverse complement.
AACGTCTTATTAATCGATGAACACCGGTAGCATGCACGAAAAAGTGTCACGTTGTGGACAAATCTCCATGGTAACGTTGTGGACGGATCTCCGTGGTAACGTTACGTGAGGTAATGTTTTCTACTACTACTAATGTTTTCTAGTACTAAATGCAATGGTAATGTTTTCTTACGACGTCATCACGCAAAATTATCGTCCGTAAACCGTACAGACAACCATATTTTTTTCTTCAATGGAATGCAGTTTTTGTGATTACATTACCTACTATTTATAATGAAATAAATGATAATTCGTTTTAAGCCGTAACAAAAGGTCGATATTGCAATCATTATAAACATTTATATACTTACTTATCTCTGTCATCGAAATAAGTGAAGGATAAAAAAAAAAAACGTACTTTCTGTGAAAAAAAGTAGCGACTGTGCATAGGCGCCTCACGATACGTAACCGTCAGGGAAATAGATTTGAAGCTAAAGATGAAATTATTACTTCGCGAGGTATGTAGCCGTGACACATTATGTTCAATTTTGCTACAGGTGCAAGAAATATATGAAAGCTTATGAATATTTTGGTGGTATTCTGGTGGCTTTACGCTTTGCATGGATGTTTGCTCTACTTGAAATATTCTTCTAACTTTGTGTAGGACAAAATCTAGCAAAGCCATTTTTATTTTACTACTTCCTCCTAGTATGATGAAGAGTCATATTTAGATATGTATTCACATATTTAGATAGATAATAGATTTATGAAATACATAGGTACCTATTTAGTTTAATTACATAATTCGATATTTTATTTGATAAGTAGATCAAATAAAATATTGGGGATATAAGGTATAAATGAAAACCAATTGTAAAAAAATAGCAACTGAAAACAAACGAATGTTTTATTTATTTATTTTGATATATTAATTCCAATAATTAATATTATAGCAAAATCTAACAATGCTCACACATAAAGCACGGCCACTGACGAGTCTTCCAAATGGATGCCGTTACAACGGATTCATCCAAATGGACGGCATCCTAATATTAAACATTGTACGTTTTTGACATTCACGGACCGATTTTGGATTGCAGCCACGCTATTTGGACTGTTGGAAGGCTCGTCAGTGGCCACCTTAAATTACTTACTTAGTTCAGTTACACATATAATTACAGAAATCACATTAATATAGTTATATAAATATATCTATTGATTTTCCTATGATTCCTTCAGAACGTTTATAGTTTGTAAACTATAATTATTGAAACTTCGAATGTGTCATTTTTAAAGGACAAAATAATTATGGGTTGCAATGATGAAGAAATTGATTTGAAATATTTCTTACTGGGTATTTTGTTTTATTGTTGGTTTGGATTTAACAAAGCCAATTAAGCAATTAAAACTATATTTTTTGACAACTTTTTTAATTCAGTGTTATTACAACGAAAACTGAATGTTAACAACTTGTACAGTATAATCTAAATTTTAAAGTATGTATGTAATTTAAGAACTTTTTAAGTTCAGTACAATGAAAACTTGTAGTCAAAATTACGCTGAATATATTAAATTAGAAGAAAAATAATAGTTTGTAAAATATATACAGGATGGCCCAAAAATAAGTGCATTCCCGTTGCCAGGGAAATTTTGGGATTATACTGTGCAACTTTTACTATGGGACCAACCCCAAAATGTTTAAAAAAGAGTTTTGCTGTTTCATATATTTTGGCTGGTCCGTTTTCATGCTCCATAGCCCCTCGACTCAGTGTACCTGCGACACAGCAACGCAAACCATGGCACATCTACTGGCGTACCCCGCATGCCCATATCACTGCTCGGAGCTGGATCTGAGGGACGCGACAGCCAGGGCTGTCAACACCGCTGCCTACTGGGCATCCATCGTATAAAAAATGGAACCTCGACACGAAAAGAAGAAGAAGGTCCATTTTCTATGGGAGGGTAATTTTTTTTTCGCGATTTCGGAGCTGGTCCTATAGTAAAAGTTGCTCAGTATAATCCCGAAATGTCCTAGGCAACGGGAATGCACTTATTTTTCGGCCATCGTGTATATGGGACTACAAATTTAATATAAAAGCTTAAACAAACATAAATACTGTTTAAATGTTATTGTTCTCACGGTTGACAATTAGGGACGCACTAACGTTTAATGCCACAAAAAACATTTCTATCCCTTTCCCACCAAAGCGCACCGCAATCATCCCTCTCCCTCGACCGCAGTGTGTGAAGGACAAAACAAATACGCCCTGTGCAAATACGAAGCCCTTTCGTTGTCGCATGTGTATGGTAACTGTCATTGTTTGCACAGGCGCCATCAGATATATCGGAGCGGCCAAGGTGTTCACAATATCGGAACACGCACTCTAACGCCCTGACAATAGAGGCGTGTTCAGATATTTGTGAGCGCCTTACCCGCTCCGATATATCTGATGGCGATTGTATAGAGATCGTGACAATTTTCGCGAATTACGCTCAAGTTTGTGCCTTTTTCTCGTTGGATTATGTTTACAAATATGTATTTGTTTTATAAGTTAATGATTTTTTTTAACTGTTTTTATGCTTTGGTAGCCGAAGTGTTCAGCATGTGTTTTTAAAAGGGGAGGTCTTGAATTCGCATCCTGGTTTATTATAGTTTTTTTTTTGTGAATGAACATCAAAAGTAGTGTTAATATTTTTTTAAACTTAGTTTTTATTCTAGGTTGTAAGGTCAAATCACAGTCGCTTTTGAGAAAACTATTGACTACGTTACTTCTTGGTATTAGGTAGCCTAGCGGAACTTGAAAGCGCTAATGGGAAAATTGGGAAACCGCTTAGATAAGTAAGGACAGTAAAATATTTCACCCTAAAGTTTTTTAAGTTTAATATAAAACGACTTTTAATGTATAATATAATTACTTAAAATACATTTTCTACGAGATATTCTTACTTTGAATTTGCAACTTTGATCTCATTTATTTTTGTTAAAAATAAAAGGAAATAATTTTCCCTGTTTATACAGCTTCATTTACTCTTTCCTAAAATGTCCTTTTTAAAGGACAACTTTTGAAAAAACTTTTGTTCGTTTCAATTATAGAGTTAAACGTAGGAAATGAAACGTTAATTAGATCTCCGGGTTGTTTATAGGAGTTTCCCGAGTTTTTCTATTGTTGGGAGACATTATTTAATGGCTCCTCTTCACGTTGGGCCAACGCCCAGTGTTGCCAACTTGGCATAAATGATGCCAGATCTGGCATATTTTTTAGCATAATTCTAAGCCAAGTTTGCACCAACTTGGCAGCAACAATATGTGCCATTGCCTTAATATGTGGTTCATATTTTCATATGAATTTTGACTTTTTTAGACGGATGGACGTCGATTGACTATATAAAGTTGGTCAAGCAGATCTTGTCAGTAGAAAAAGGAAACTATATTGAATTTTTTTTGTGTTTTAAGTGTCTAATTTCAAGTGATATTTTACCATTTTTTTAGAATAGGTATTTCAAAAAACTTTGGCATAATTTTGGCATAATCTAGACATTAGTCTAGCATTTTTTCAAAATCCGAGTTGGCAACACTGCCAACGCCAACGAGGGACGCAGCCATGCGGTAGAATGAGATAGCAATATTACTTGCTCCCTCTAACGCATAAATGCGTCCCTCGTTGGCGTTGGCGTTGGCCCAACGTGAAGAGGAGCCATAAAATGTAGCTTAATTTACTACGTTGCTAAATGCTTGGTTTAATCAAGATATTGCTGTAGGTGAAGTCGATATCATGTTATGTTTTTATTTTGTCCTGATGTTGATGACTAGCCTTCATCTAACGTCCTAAGACCCAGAGTCATTTTTAGTGTTCCGTACAAAACTTTGTTGCAGTTTTGAATTCAGAACCTGCTTTTATTCCATTGTAGTTCAAAATTCGATTTTAATTTGTTCATTTTAAAGGAACTCAAGACTTAGGAGGCCTAAGACCGTGTTTCGAAATAAGTAAAATTCTATAAATTTTTCTTCTTAATTTGTGTATTACATGTATATCTGTCCCGGTTTCATCGCAAAAAAATGCCCGGAGTCCGTTTGGCTTCTAATGCCAAGATTTGATGATAGCATTCTTATGCATGAAACAAATTCTGATTTTAAGTTAATACTTGAAGTTAGACCAGTTCGCTGGTAATGTTTGGCTAAAAAGATGCAAACCCAAAGTTTCGGTCCAAAACCGCATCTTGCAGAAAAAATACTTTTATTCTGTTTTTCCGACTGTTCCGTTCATAAATAAATGTATTTTTTTTGCACCAAACGGTTTTATGTACAATATTCTGTAGAAATAGTATAAAATGGCTTCAAAGACCACCAAAATTGACAGCGATTGACATGTAGCTTGCGAGTGACACTACACCAATTTCAGGCAGTTTTTACAGTTTTTCAGCCTTTTTCACAGAAAAGGTAGCGCTCCTCAATTTACCTGTATCGAGCTTTCATCGGGTTGGCTGTTTGAATCCGTTTCAAAAGTTTGTTTTTTCAGTGATATATACTATGTTATACAGGATGTGTAATGTAATAAAAAACGGGTAGTGAAGTTTGAAACTTCCTTTTTATCAGTCTCGAAAAATGACTACATGTCTTTACGTGGAACCTTTAGCTCGAATATTCCGACACATATGTATTTTAAAAATTTAAACAAATGTCATATACGGAAAAAGTGACCGAGGCCACAAGTATTTTTTTGTTAAGTAAAATATTACAAAATTTTAATGAAATAATTTTGCTTTGTCTCATTCTTTGTATAGTTACATATTTTACAACTATTCAATTGGCGTTGACGAATGTGTCATAGCACCCCCAAGTCGATTTTTAGAGTTCCGTACCGAAAGGGTAAACCCTATTACTAAGACTCTGTCTGTCCGTCTCTCCTGTCACCAGGCTGTAAAATCATGAATCGTGCCGTTTTTGCCGTTTTTTGCGTAATGGTACGGAGCCCGTCGTGCGCGAGTCCGACTCACACTTGGCCGGTTTTTAAAGAAACTTGAGACACTGACAACACATTTGCCAATCTTATATTGCTGTCAATTAGGGCTAAGTAGTTAAGTTCACAAACATGTCTGGCTTCCAGGTCTATTAAGGCGTTATTAATTCTAGTAATTAGACGCGTAAGTTAGACAAACTAATTAACGCCTAACACTAATGTAGTATCGATTATACTTAATATGTGTAGTGTTAGTATATGTAGTCAGTCCATGAAAAGTCTGCAGCGGATTTGATAGCCCACGCAGTGCACGTGTTATTTTAAGGGGCCCACTGATTAACAGTCCGCCGGACGGTATCGGCCTGTCAGTTAGAACAAAATTTTGACAGTTCCGAACAACTGACAGGCCGATACCGTCCGGCGGACTGTTAATCAGTGGGCCCCTTTAAACGTCAAACTTCTATGAAATTATGACGTAAAAGACACTTGCACTGCGTGGGCTATCAAATCCGCTGCAGACTTTTATTGGTCCGACTCTTCTGAGTAGTACTGTCAAAATATGTTTTTATTCATAATTAAGGTCAATAACATTGTAACAGTACCTATTCAAGTGATACATAATTGAGCAATCTTTTTTTTTTCAATATTTTTTGCTCAACCCATATACTAAACTGGTAAGTAATTAAACTATACAAATGTTTTTGATGTAAGTGCAAGTATAAGTTAAGACATGTAGAGTAGAGGTCATTAAATTAAATCGCCTTTAACAAATATGACCACAGTTCAAAACTACTTACGCTGTTTTTACTTTTGCTAGTGCAAAAACTAAGACACGTAGATTTCAAGGAAAACTTTATATCTTATATGCACATAAGTTGGGAAACTAATTATCGTGTCTACCTCTAATTACTATCGATCGACAATCAAGCCAAAACTTCTAAGTCTCCGTTACATATAAGATCAAATATCCTTAGGAACTTCGTGTCACTTACGCCATGCTAGACGTGCAACGTGCAAGTTGCTCATATTACATAAATGTCGTATCTCCTTAAGGAATTCCCTGGCTGTTACGTCCTTATTGTATTGCAGAGGAGATTAGTCTGGCAACCTGTGCTTGTAAAGTACGATTGGATTCGTATTACGCGCCGCATCAGAGCGCAACTTGGTAATGATTATATAAATTTTAAGTTTATTTCTGAAGAGTGGAAGAGGAGAATCGTAAAAAAGATAACTGTCACATTGTCAAAATGTAAGCCTCGTGGTAGCACAACGCTTTGGCTCAGATAGCTCTATAGATAGGTAACCACCTGGTAAAACTTTTCAAATTTGCATATATGTTCAGACAAATTCAGAAAAAAGATGTTAAATCAACCTCATTGTTTAAACATCACACCTTTCCCCAAACTACCGGATATAAATTCGAAAATCGAGCGAACCCAACTGCGTGACAACTCACATTATTAGGTCTGGCAACAAAAAGTCCACTCAGACCATAGACCCAACGCTGGATGCCAATTATTGCACTCTCGGATTTACGCGACGCTTTACCACGCGGTGATTGACTGGCAATACTATTGCAAAACGACGTAACGGCCAACGCACCCAATAGTACAACTTCAAAGCAATAGGACGTATCTCCATACCTTCCTAATGACATACATCTTTTTGGTTTACGGCGGCAGAAAGGACATACGTCAGTTACTGTATGCGTATTGACGATTAAGAGTGTTCTAAAAAGACGTAAAAATAGATACTTCCAAAGGACATACGCCTATTGAATCTATGTGCGTTTTGACTGACATTCCTGTGCATTGCTGTTATTGTCACCATTTGCCGAATGCGAGAGCTAACGCTTTCGGAACCGACTTTTATATGGCCTCAAGGTCAATACCGTCTGCATATCAACGGGATTTAAACTTGTACTGGTTGTTATGACGTGAAAATAGCCCAGAAGCGTCAAAGCTGCGAATTTCCGACGTCCATAATGTTTTTTTATAGTCGAGTTACTTTTTAGTTTAACTATAGTAGCATAGTTTTAGTTGTTTACCACGTTGCGGCGTATGTGTTTTTGTAGTGTTTGTTCAAACGGGTATTTCCTTACAGTATTTGAATAGGTATATGAATCACGAAGAAAGCTTTTTGGTCATTATTTCATTCATAAGAATGAATCATAAATCATAAACTAGTAATAAGATTTTAATGTTAACTAACCATGTATGGACCTTTAGTCTGAAATATATGTTTTTTTTTATAAATAGTAGAAAGAAATATGCCTACACATTTATTAGCTCGGTCGGTACATCTAAATATTTTTTTGCTTGAAAAATATCGTATTTGTGAAGTGCTCAACCCGCGTTAAGCTTAGCCGCCTTTTGTACTGTAAGGATTTATTTTGCACTATAAAGGTTATCTATATAAATAGTTTAGCTTAGCCCACATAGGAAGGCCGGGAAACTACTAGACAACACACAAAAAAGACTTATCTCTATCTCCATATTGTATTTTTATAAATTTTATGTCATTATGACATACCTACTCTGCAAAAAATATTATCTTCAGATTTTTTTGTACTGATGCATATTCCCCATGGTATAATAAGTAATATACTCCGCTTGGTACTCTCTTCCCGTCTTTTCGTGGTCACGTAACTGACACAAGCCTACGTCATCATGCGACAGCGCTATACGATAATATGCGATAGCGCTATATATAGCGGCCATGTTATTGTGACGTAGGCTTGTGTCACTCTGGGAAGAGAAGACCATGTTTTATTAGACTATGATATTCCTTAATAGGTAGACGGGGAAACTAAACAACAGACACAAAAAGACTATATGAATTTCATACTGATTCTATAGTATTTTACAAACAACTTGAATACGGTGACATGTCATCTCCATTCTCCATACAATTTATAGCCTTAAAACGCAAAATTGCTTAAAAAACACTAGTGACGTGAAAAATACGATCTTCAGAGTTTTTTTGTACTATTTCCAACGAAATATGCTCGCAATTCGTTTTAGTTTCAACGATGCGCCATTTGATAGTGTCTAGTTTCAACTAGATATAAAAATGTACCGCTTTGTTGGAATCCTGGTTTTTATTTTTTTACTTTAGAATGTTATCTTGTTTATTTTGTTAAAAACGTTAATCAATCCTTTTCGGATCGTATTAAAAGATATTTACAGATAAAATCGTTAATCCAAAGGAGGTACGTATTGAATTAACGCCTACTTTAAGAATTAATTGGAATTGGCTTAAAAAATTGGGAAAAACATCTAATAATATCTTAAAGAAAGTAACCGCCTACGTTGACTACGGAAATAACTCGTAAATGACCTTTTTCGTGTTATTTCTACACCGTGATTATTATGTGATCTAGATGGATAACTTATTTCTTAAGTTCGAAATTAGATGAAATTAAATCTAATTTCGAACTTAAGAAATAAGTTATCCATCTACATCACATAAAAAGACGTATCTCCTTAGGAAATTTATGTTACTTACGTCGTTCTAGGCGTGCAAAAGGCTTTTATTACACAATGACGTATCTCCTTACGAAATTCCGTGGCAGTTACGTCCTCATTGTATTGGAAAAGAGATTTTAAACTTAAAAAGTAACTTCGCATAATTTCCGTCGCCATTTTGTCAATATTAAGGCGTAAGTGCCTATAACTGTGCAATATTTCAGTATCGCGTCGCTCGTAAAACCCCCTTGTTACGTACGACACCCTTACGTTTATGTGGTGCAACAAATAATATAGCTATAATAACAATCTGCGTGCTAGATCTCGCCGGAAATCATTTACGCCAATAATGTTGCATACTAGGGATGTGCACAGGTAATTATTTATATCGATATCTATAGAAATAATTAGCGGATCTTATCGTGGTTTTGGAGTGCGAGCTCGAAGACATTGCTCTATACCTGCATAGCGCTGAGGAGCGGAGTGCGGTTTTACAATCATCAGTCATCTCATCTGGTTGCATCAAATAAATATTTCCATATCTACATGATATTTAAAACGTTACATTTTATGTTCATGCTTACATATTTACTTTGTAGACATTATTCAATGCTATACTTAGTTGTAACGATAACCTTTAAATAAATAAGAATTGGCGCAATTATTGTAATACAAATGAAGCTTTTTCGACCTTCTTGAATTATCTTTTAAAAACTTATAAAGAGAAAGTAATTAAGAATAGTGCTCAACACTTATTTAAACAAGATTGCAGTAGTTAAGGCCACTTTAATCTTAAGTTAATTTACAGTTTGAGCTTATTTAGTTAATAATCTTAAATAATTAAGCATCATCTATTTTCAATGAAGCTCTTGCAATGCAGAAAAGCAGCAATGAAGAAAAAAACGTTTTTTGAGTATATTTTAACCTTCCGGTACTTTCGAATCACTGTCGATAATTTGGATTAAAATATCGATAATACCTATTTGCAATCACCTCCCTAATATTGCACTGTCGTTACCCTTCAGGTGATTTTAGGGGAAAGGTATGCTTACGTAAAACGTCGTATCTCCATCAAACACTAATGTGCCTTACGTCCTTTTGAACTCTGTTCAAGTTCGATAAATAATTTTCAACATTAGCGTCACTCAATAATTGTAGGTATGTCTTAAAACTTCAGAATGACTTGAGTCACGCCTTTAAATGGGAAGGTACAGTCAGCGTCATATATTTTATTTATTTCCACACATACAAATATCATTACAGGCAGAACCCTATATGTACCTAGTAGACCATCCAAAGAATTCAAATAGTTCGGTACGTCATACAAATTATATGGTGTATGTACCGAACTATATGACGCTGGCTGTACACTTCGCTTTCATTCATTATGAATTAATAACATACATTTGCTTGCCAACAGGTTTATGTGTAGGTTAGTGTTATGTTATCTTTTGTAGCACGTTGTCTCAATTTTCATACATTATTTGATATTTATCTGTCGATGTCTTGGTGAAGAAAACATCGGGAGGAAACTCGACTAATCCCAATGAGGCCTAATATCCCCTCTAGGTTGGAAGGTCAGATGGCAGTCACTTTTATAAAAACTAGTGCCTACGCAAATTCTTGTGATGATTGGCAGGCGGACCTAACAAAAAAAAAAAAAAGTAGCGATAGCAGGAATTGATGTTGAAAAAAAAAACTGTCCACGTATAAATACAGTCAAATCAAGCGTTTTTGAAGCGTACAACAAAATGAAAGAGAATCCCTTCGAGCCCCAACTCTAACTAGCAGGAAGTAGTAGGCATCAACAAAGGACAGTAATGACCCCCTTGTTACCGCCTTCCTGCTGATTTTTCGCCAACCTACTCACTTTCCATGTATTGTATGAACACTATAATAGTGTTCATACATAACATACATACAATAAAAACAAGTGTATAATAATTATACACTTGTTTTTATTGCTGTGTCCGACCGAAACCGGATTTTTTGCCTAATGGTAACATTCCATTTCTAACCGCAGCTGCACTACCGGTATACTGAAGGCGTCGCTGTTATTGTCAATTTCCATAGTAAAATGAACAGTAAGTAGTGCAGCTGTCGTTGGAAATGGACTGTCACCTTAACCTAACATTAATGCAGCGTACGTAGGCGAAAAACACGCGAACGCGAAGCGAAGCGATGCGGCGCGGGGTGAATCAATCCTTTGATACCTGTACGGTTACCATCAGTTTGTCACTGACATAAACGCCGTCGAGAACGTAATTTACTTTCTATACATCCCGTTTGCACTAATATGCGAGTGCGAGCGGGATGTATAGAAAGTAAATTACGTTCTCGACGGCGTTTATGTCAGTGACAAACTGATGGTAACCGTACTGTAGAAGTGTCCTACGTGGGCGATCTCGTTGCGAACGCGAGCGCCTTGGGCCCGCCGCGCCGCGCCGCGTCGCATTCGCGAGTTGTTCGCTTACGTAAGACGCAGCGTTAGCCGAAACATGATTTTACAAATACAAATGAATTTATTTCATTACTTTTTACATCAGTTCTTAGGTATAATATATAATAGTTAGGTAGGTAATTTTCATTGTTATTTTTTTATGGTTTTAGTAAATGAGCGCACTCCCATCTTAAACGCCGACTACGCACTTACAACCCCTTTGGTGTTGCGGGTGTCTGTGTGCGACGGTTATCGCTTACCATTAGGCGATTCGTCTGCTCGTTTGGCTCCTGTAATAAAAAACCAGCCAAGTGCGAGTCGGACTCGCGCACGAAGGGTTCCGTGCCATCTACGCAAAGAACGGCAAGATCCATACATTTTAATAATTACATTACTTATATAAATACCTAATACAATAAATTAAATTAAATTAAATTAAACTACTTCTTAAAATACTTAACTAAATTTGCCCAACAGCACCTCTATGGTCCATGTGCATAGAGTTCCATTTGCGCACTATTGGACACTGTAAATTGTCTATAACAGTGTTCAGAAGGCTGCTGGGGCTTTCCCTAACACGGCGCATCAGGGAGGCCACTCTCTTGCGCATTATGGCTTGGAAGCCATCCACGCGCGCTTCGGCAAACATCCCCGACGCACTGCAAAATCGAGGCAACCCCAACAACATTCTGAACCCGTTATTATACTGAATGCGTAAGGCATTGAGAGATCTCTGCGTACACTTGACCCACAGGCTGCACGAATAAAAAGACTGACAAAATGCCCTAAATAGAGTTATTTTGACGGTCTTCGTACAACGTGCAAACCTGCGAGTCAACATGTTGCTTCTCACCGCCAATGCCCTACGCTCCCGCTCCACATCAAGGTCGTCAGATAGGTCCTCGGTGACCCAGTGCCCCAGATACCTGAACTGAGTGACATTTTTTAACTCAGTGCCTCCAAGTTTTAGTGGTGGTATGTACTTCGGTTTTTTTGAGCCCGCCTTAAACACGAGAAGCTCACTTTTCTTGGAGTTGTATTTGAGACCGTGGGTCTCCGCGTACCTCTCACAAATTCCAATCAATATCTCGAGGGCTCCGATCGACGGGCTCAGCAGAGCCATGTCATCAGCGTAGCTTATATTATTCATTATTTTGCCACCAACTGAGCACCCAATGCCAGCTCTGCTGAGCTCCTCGATCAGGTTGTTGACGTACAGATTGAAAAGCCGCGGAGACGTCAACCCACCCTGTCTCACGCCGCATTCCAACCTGTACTCCTCTGAGTATGAACCGGCCCATCTTACACTATTGTTCTGGTTCTGGTACCAATATTTCATGATGTAGACCAACTCTTTGGGTGTAGACGTCTCCCTCAAGAGCTTATCCCATAAGATATTGTACGAAACAAGGTCGAACGCCTTCGACAAGTCCAAAAAACACGCGTATATCGGCGTATTTCGCGTAGTATAGTATTGAACCGTGTGCTTGAGCCGCAAAATTGCCGTTTCTGTAGAGAGCCCTGGCCTAAAACCGAATTGCGCCTCGTTCAGGTGTATATGGCGCGCAAATTGAAGATCAAGCAGACGGTCCAAAACCTTAGCCACTATGGTTGCCAACGAAATAGGCCGATAATGATTCTTGTCGGAGGCATCACCCGTCCTGTTTTTTGGTATTGGTACTACTATGGTCTTCATAAGCTCTTGAGGAAGGTAAATATGGCCAATACACAAGTTGAAAAACATCGCCAACACCCTAGGCAGATGCGTACCAGCGAACCGCAGGTGTTCAACACTGAGGCTGTCGTGACCAGGTGACTTTCCCCTACTCATATCTCTAATCACTGTAGCTACTTGCTTGGCACTCACAAGTGTGTAGGCACCCCCTACCACAGCCTCAATGCTGGACGACCCTGATGACATTATGCCTAAAGGAGACTCCACCTTAAAATGCTCTTTAAAGAGCTCCGCTATACATTTAGGCTCACACTGCCCTTCCACACTAGCAGGCACGCACGCCCCAGTTCCCAGCCTCTTTGTATGATTCCAGAAGCCCTTGAAATCTTTAGTTGAGTGCCTAGTCGCTAGAATGTCCATTTTTATTTGTTCTTCGTTATCCTGGCACCATTTCAACTTAGACTTAAAGAGCCTCCTGGTTTCACACATTTTGTCATACACATTACCGTTTTTAGGTCTTCCGTGTAATACCCATTCCTGAAAACTAAGTCGCGCCCGCCCGTGGGCCTCCTTTACATGTCTATTCCATCCTATTATTTTCCTACGCCCATGACGAGATTTTTTAGCATCATAGCTGATTTCAGCTGACCGGCTCAGGATTTTAATAATAGAATAGAATAGTCTATCAATGACCAATCTGTGCTCAGTATTGGTGCAAATCGCATCTGCACACTGCAAACACTCCGCTGGAAATTCAATACATCTTAGGTTCTCTTCACATTCCTCATAATAGGCGCTAATTTGAAAACTATCTCTTTCGCCCCACCTTACTTTGTTTACTACGTTTTCAAGGTAAACAACTTTTGGAGTAAGACAACCCAATCTACATTGAATTTCAAGCGGAAAATGATCTGACCAAAATATGTCATGACATACCTTTATATCCATAATACATTGCGAAGCTGCCTCTGTTACCACACAGTGATCAAGCCACCTTCTGGAACCATGACTCTCGCTGATAAAGGTGTACGTATTCGAGCTCAAACCTAACTTAACCACGTCGGCACAGAGCCACCTACGCTCATTACAAAAACTCATTAATTCACTAAAGAATAACTCGTTCGGGTGCGCATTAACCCCTTACTGCATATAATAAAAAATATTTGTTGAAATTTGAACTTTAATAGCTGTCAATAGAGTTAAATATCATACCGCCATATATGGCTTCGTATGCAGTAAGGGGTTAAAATCACCGAGTATAAACACAGACTCGACTTCACAACTGTCAACTACTGCATTCAACTCGCCTAGCACCTCCGTAAAATCCGCTAAATTTTCCACACCGTTTGTAGGCATATACACCGAAAAAAACAACGCACTACGATCTCCCGCGCACACTTTAATGCCCGCTAACCGATCACTTTTACACGAGATAACAGACACCGACGTAAATACACCTTTTCGCCACATTAATGCAACGCCGCCATAGGGGCGCCCTCGGAGTATTCCCGCCGATGTATCGACGGCCGACTTACTGGTAAACTCGAAGTCCTTGTCGATCGTTCCTATGAAGCCCACCTCGTGAGGTAATAACCACGATTCTTGAAGAGCCAATATATGCGCTGTCTTACACAGTTGCCTCACTCCGTCTATGGATCTTTTAACAGACTTACAGTTAAAGCTTACTATTTTTGTTATTATATCCATATAACACACTTATGTATTTTTATGATTAGCCTCGGGAGCTTCATATCCACTCTTTAACTTATTCTCCACAAAACGACGACACCTGATATCCTCTGGCCACAGGTTCTCATCAAGAAACGTTTTTAATTTACTTTTAGGTATATACATTTTATAGGCTTTATATCCCTTTTGCCTCCTCATTTTTATAGACACTAAGTTAACGGCCACTTGCGTTTTTTCCATTATGTAATCAGCAATGTCAGCTGTAGAAACACCACTATCCACATACGTAATAAAGATTGGTATGTTTACATCCGCCGCCCTAAACTTGCCCGAAGGATCTTTCGCCTGCCCTTTTACACCTATAAACTGGTTCCGGTATCTCTTCAACTCAGCTGATTTCCAGTTGTCATCCTTATCAGTTGACCTAGTTTTAAACGCGCCACCACTCTGTGCGACATGAGAGAAAGATCGCTTAGACATATTTGTCTCAGGTGCGCCGCTATTATTATTATTAGTAGTAGGACTCAACTGTGCCTGCAACTGGGCCGGTAACAAGTCAACGCTGTCCTTATTTTTGGGCCGAGGTAGTACTTGCTCGTTATGCTTCGACTCACTAAAATAAGACTCCGCCGATCTATCTGTTACCGAAACATCGCCCTTATTACTATTTACCGACAATCCAATACTGTTTACGTCAAGCCTCCCCGGCGATTCCGCCTGTTTTTGCGAGTTTTTCGGTGATAGACTGTTAGCATCTAAGTTAGAACGTTCCGGCAATTGTGGCTGTTCATCCACCAGATCATGAGACCAATTTATTATACCGCTTGGCCCACTATCCATACCTAATGTCTGCAAGTTTAGGTGATTTCTCTGACTACCTCTTTTCGTATTTACAAAGTTAATCGCTTCAAAGACGTTACTCTTCGAAGCTTGTTTCAAACTCCACAACTCCGCTTTCACTAAATCTAGCTGTTCATTAGTCACATATTTTTCCTGGACTACTCTCAACTCCTCCTTTACTACTAGAATATCTTTAAGTAGCCGTGAGACATCAATATGATCAAAGCTGACCGCGGGTAGCTTGCGCAGATCTCTCGCCACAAAAATAGGCACTAAATCAGTTGGTGTGCATTTAAATAACGAGATAATGTCCTGCATGTCCCTCCGTATCTTTTCCTCAGCCTTTCGTTGGATCAGCCTTTCCTTTGTCGTAACAGATTGGTACAACAAACACTTAGCCTCCTCGATGTCTTTCAAAGAAAACGTCGTTACACACAAACGGATTATACTATCTTCATTCATTATATTAATTTGATTATTAACAAATGCAAGCAACTCATTAATAACCACATTACAACCATTACACTTCACCACAGTATTACTCGTCATGATAACTTATGACGGTCGATGAGTCATGCGATAACACATGCGAACGCATCGGCGCGCGTCAGCTGACTTATAGCGGCAACAGAAATACATCATCTGTGAAAATTTCATCAGTCCAATAACTATCACGGTTCATGAGTTACATACAGCCTGGTGACAGACAGACCAGACAGCGGAGTCTTAATCATAGGGTCCCGTTTTTACCCTTTGGGTAACAAATACTTAGATATAATTCCAATACAGCCTTTGATATTACAGTGAAGAAGAATATACCCTAAAAGTTATCATAGTAGAGATTACAGAACATATTTTTATGTGTTAGCAGTATGTTTGTATGTTTGTACGTAGTGAGCTTAAATACGGCCGTCTCGGGGTTCCCGCTTAGTCGCTCAGATTGCAACTTAGGGTTGGCACTCGATCCATTATTGCATTTTTTTTATATCGCGTTTTTGCACAACAGGAAAACGTAGTTGGGCACAGTCAACCTTAAAAGTAGCGGATGAGTCTACGCGTCAAATTCTCTAATAATGATAATTTAAAATTAAACAAGAATGTCTTCATTGACTGGACTTGAAAATGACTATAAACATATCTACCCTGATTTTAACCTAGTAAGTTACGTAAACTTACCCATTTTTTTACATTTTATTATTCATATTATCCCATTTACTTATAGATACATAGGTATGATTTATAAATTTCTCAGGAAATTTCCCTAAAGGAATATTCCTTGTTCCTGGAAAACTCCCACGGCACATATATCACTATGCGCGTACTCCCATCTCAAATGCCAGCAACGCACTTGCAAGCCCTCTGGTGTTGAGCTTTCCATTACTTACCATCAGGGGGCTCGTCTGCTTGTTCGCCTCCGATATAATAAGAAAAAGTTTCCAATATTTCATTTAGAAAAGTGTCAACCCTGCCACGATGCACGCTTGACAGAACTACGTCAATAGGCCCGGATAGGCTGTACACACACAGACACACACACACAAACCTTTACAAGTGTGCGAATCCGTCTCGCTATAGAAATCTTCAAGATTTTTTTTGCCAATTTGATTTCTTTTTTTGTTGACATGATATTTTGTGTTATCCCTATTGGGGCGTTGTGGTGATAACATTTTATTTCGTTTAGGATTATATTTCATGATAGATTGATCAGGTATTTAAGCTGTTATAGTCGGATGGTTGCGTACCTACAAGGTTACTGAAGGTTTTGGGTCAACATTTAATATAAGGGTTCCGTACCATAATGCAAAAAAAAGGCAAAAAAAACGGCCACCAATCCAAGTACTGACCCCGCCCGACGTTGCTTAACTTCGGTCAAAAATCACGTTTGTTATATGGGAGGCCCCACTTAAATCTTTATTTTATTCTGTTTTTAGTATTTGTTGTTATAGCGGCAACAGAAATTCATCATCTGTGAAAATTTCAACTGTCTAGCTATCACGGTTCGTGAGATACAGCCTGGTGACAGACGGACGGACAGCAGAGTCTTAGTGATAGGGTCCCGTTTTACCCTTTGGGTACGGAACCCTAAAAAACACCAAAAATCTACTTATTACAGTTATTACTTACAAGTAAGGTACATAGGTATTACTTATAACAGTTATAACGTGTATAAAAAATCTTCAACAAACCCAGGTTGATTCCAAAACGTCTGCCCCCCACTTGCAGGGAATTAAGGTATCCTTTTGTAGAAAATATTGCAGAATGTGCGTTTAATCTCGGCCGCTGAACGCTTCGGTTGCGTTTTTGTTCTAGCCGTCAAAAGTATGTATACATTTCTCGACTTTATTACAATGGCTTAAGGTGCAAACCTGTAAATAATTTTTTGAGTACGGAGAACGAGATCCTGAAATCGAAAATATGTATTCATTGTTCGCCCTATCACGATGGCGTAAGGTGCATATTTGTGGAGATTTATTTGAAGTTAAGGACGGAGTGTAGTGTACTGTTGCATTTTGAAATTGGAAGCCTGATTAGTAAAAGAAAAAGACGGAGGTTTTTCACTGTGATTGTCATTGAAGAATTCCCGAGCATTTTTATCTGACTGATGAATAGTACCTACGTACCTACCCAACGTTTTTTGTGCGCATACACATTTTATGTAAGTATGTATTTTTTGACGTGAAACGTAGGTGAACGTCTTTAAAAACCCGTAGAGGGGCTCGGATCAAAAACCGATGTAATGAAAGAGTGTTATGGCGCGGCGGCTTAGGGGCTATTCATAAATTACGTCATTTCAAATTAAGGGGGGGGGGTCTGGACATAGGATGATGGTAGCATGACGCAGGAGGAAACGGGGTCATTCGAAGCATGATTTTTGGATGATTTTAGAGAGGGGGTCAAAAATCGATGACGTAATTTATGAACAGCCCCTTATATCTACGAAACTAACCTACAAACATAGTTTTTAAATAACTCAAACTTTCCTTGATGACTTTTACCGTAACATTCGTCTCAAGTAGAGAAAATTGACAAAATTAAGTAAAAATCTAAAAATTCATGGTTTTGTCAAATATTTCGTAATGACCGGGTGGTTTTAAGGTTAGAAACTTGAATTTAATTTATCAAGAGCATTTTGTAACTATTAAGGTAATAAAAAAACATTTGACCCTACAATCAAAGGGTTAAATTTGACTTGGAAACTTAGCCTTTTACACCAGTTGCTAAATATATTATATTGTAAGCCTATACGGTGTCCCACTGCTGGGCAAAGGCCTCCCCCCTTGATTTCCATTCGTCTTGATTTTGGGCAATCTCCGGCCAGTCGTTAAGATATGCGTCCAGGTCGTCCCGCCATCTCCGCCTGGGCCTACCACATCCTCGCCCGTCTTGCGGCACCCATACCGTTGCTAAATAAAACATTAAAATATTAAATGTAATATTTAGATAGTGGGAGTAACAAAACCTACAGGAAATGGGAATTAGTCAGCTAGAACTATTAATCTTATTATACTTAATCGAATAGTTACAAAAAGCATTTGGAAACTATTGAAACTTACAACGAACTGCACTAAGCGTCACACCTACGTAGGGTTAGAGACTAGTATACAATATAAACTGTTAATCTTCACACCCAAAAGAGGCGCTGTCTTTTGTGTCGAAGGCCAAGGCCCGTTTTGGGTCACTGAGCCATCGGAGTAAATAAGTAATCTTCATACCGGTCAAGATCTCTAGCTTTGCTAGAGATATGATGATTAGTGAGGTCTTGGTTTCATTATTTGTTTAAGGTGCTTACATTTCCGCTTGAGATTGGAACATTCTAGCGGCCTAAACTTATTAGCTTACCATACAGAAAAAATCCTAGTTTGAATTACTAGTGTCGAAGTGTAGAATGTTTCGTTAATTTTGTTTTATAAATGCATGAAACAATAAAACTTCAACTTTATTTCAATTGTAAATTATTATGATGTTTAAGTGATCTGTAGTACATATAGGTAGAGTCGTAGTTTGCATAAAAGTACGGTGTAAACAACGATATCTTGCTAAGTATCTACAGGGTGATTCAGGAGACGTGAACAGGACTAAGACTGCGCATTTTGTAAATTATAAGCAACTGTTTCGTATCAGTATTAGTGAGATTAACGTTAATTTTCTACTCGAGTTGAAAAAAAAAAAAATTTATTTACGACATGCATGGTCACCCTAAAATTAGAATACTAAACTACAGATATTCTGTGTCAAATTGAATGTCATCACTGTCATCACGGTCTGGTTACTTTTGAAAAGTCGTATCTCACTCAAGTTTGACAGTTTATTTTCCTCGTAATCAAAATGCTGTCATTACGGTTAAAGAGGTTTTATGTTTATTAATTAGGTCTTGTAGGGTAACCATGATTGTAGACAGTTAAATTTGCCATCACTAAAAAGTTAAAAATAGGAAAAAGTGTCGTTGTTTCATCTAAATACGACGGTGATCGATCAATTATTAGTTACTGAGTGTGCAGAATTAGTCCTGCTCACGTCTCATGAATCACCCTGTATACACGCGTGATTTGGTGAAGATTGACAGTATATTGTTTATCTGTCCCTGTCATTATGAAAAACAATATGGCCGAATATAAATCGGTGATCTGTCACAGTAATCTGCTTTAAGCTCAATCGTGCGCAAGTCTTTATTATAAATGATCTAATATACTGAGTTGAGACACACTGTTTGAAAGAATGACAAATTATGAGTCAAACATTTTTAAAGTGCCTACATATACATGTGAATAAATCTAGTCAGATTAGTGTAAAGATTATAAAACTCATAAATGATATCTTAGGATAATAGTATAAACTAGTATAAAACTTAAATGGTTCGCTAAGATTCAAATACATACTTATATAGAAAGAGGGCGTCAAGACGGACCGCTGATGGAGGGGCTGTCGTGCGGGTTTCTACCTTTTTTATCTCAATTACTCTGACAATATACTGTTTAAAATTTTGCTCTTCAGATCCCTCAGCTATATTACTAGCTATTTTTAAGTGATAAAATTATACTGCTATGGAATATTGCAACGGTAACGAATATAGACATATTTTCGTGATTTTTTCCTATCGAGCTAACATAACCACAAATTTGTGTTTTGTGTTTTGTACAATAAATAGTTTATACATACATACATACATACATAACCTTATAGTTTTGGTTGGACTCTGCCCTTGCTAGAATTGTCTAGTTTCACTGCCATTCGCCCTTGATTAAAGCGAGTAAAAATTCAATATATAAACTACAATTTTACGTTAGGATTCCCGCATATTTGCTATCTATCATAGCACTGTATCCCGACACTAAGATGAGCGATTCGTTTGTAAGATTCACCTCCACGCAACCGTATATCATGGAGCAGCCTCCTTAATCACCAGTGTACCGGGACTTAGATCAACAACTGTTTATTTATTAAGGGAAATATTATAAGAGTCTAACAAAGAAAACAGACAGTCCCCGGCATACTACGCCGCGACGCTTCAATTTTGTAGATGCAGCTGTCACACGCTTCGGCCAGAAGTCCGTGCTCGCTATAGCTCGAGCTTATTTGCTGCATGTCTTTGGTAGCACTGTGTCCCGACACTAAGATGAGCGATTCATTTGTAAGATTCATCTCCACGCAACCGTATATCATGGAGCACCCTCCTTAATCACCGGTGTACCGGGACTTAGATATACTACTGTTTATTTATTAAGGAAAACATTAAAAGAGTCTAGCAAATAAAGAAGACAGCCAGTCCCCAGCATACAACGCCATCTTCAATGTTGTAGGTGTAGATATCACACGCTTCAGCCAAGTTCGCGCTCGCGATAGCTCGCGCTTATTTGCTGCACGTTTTTCATAGCACTGTGTCCGGACACTAAGTTTTTTGCTGCACGTTTTTCATAGCACTGTGTCCGGACACTAAGTTTTTTCACTGCACGTTCTTCGTAGCACTGTGTCCCAGTAAGATGAGCGATTCATTTGTAAGATTCATCTCCACGCAACCGTATATCATAGAGCAGCCTCCTTAATCACCGGTGTACCTCGACTTAGATATACTACTGTTTATTTATTAAGGAAAATATTATTAGGTATAATCATTAAAGTACCTAGAGTACATGGTATGGTATAGAAATTGGTACATTATAAAGAGTTTGCGTATAAAACACCTTAAAGAGGCAGCGGTCACCGCTTGAGCTGTGCCTACCGTCACTGTTTTCAATTGTTAGGGTTCCGTACCCAAAGGGTAAAACGGGACCCTATTACTAAGACTTCGCTGTCCGTCCGTCCGTCCGTCCGTCCGTCTGTCACCAGGCTGTATCTCACGAACCGTGATAGCTAGACAGTTGAAATTTTCACAGATGATGTATTTCTGTTGCCGCTATAACAACAAATACTAAAAACAGAATAAAATAAAGATTTAAATGGGGCTCCCATACAACAAACGTGATTTTTGACCAAAGTTAAGCAACGTCGGGAGGGGTCAGTACTTGGATGGGTGACCGTTTTCTTTTTGCTTTTTTTTTTTTGCATTATGGTACGGAACCCTTCGTGCGCGAGTCCGACTCGCACTTGCCCGGTTTTTTTGTATTCGTTGTCGTTGTATCGAAATCTTAAGTTTTTTGCTGTACCTACGTCGCTACCTATATTTTCTCAGAAGAGGTTTAGAATCTCTGGTTTTATGATTTTACAGTCTAATGTTATCTAGATTCTAGACGGACTACTTATTGTTAGTGGTGGCTAGGCGTCCTACCTAGGTACCTACTTTAGTAGCTACAAAGAATAGAGTGCCTTAATTCGAGCCTTGTGATAGTTGTGATTCCTAAAAAAATGTTGGCTACCTATGTACTACTTAAGCAATGAAAACGGGTTACTATACTATTAAATTTTGCTTTAAACTGACGCTTTTCCTTGTTTTGAGTGTAGTATTTGGATATAAAAAATAATTTATATATCAAAGAAAGCTGTAGAACGTAATTATAATTAATTGTAATTTTCACAGAACGTACAGTCAACAGCAAAAGTTTTTAAACAAGAGCATATGTTGCGTTCAGCACGCCTACCTTTATTCTCTTAATAATACAGCCGTGAACTTATGTTGCTTACTGTACTTACACCTGACCACCCAAGTTTCACAGTTCCAATCATAAGCGTACAGTCAGCATCAGAAGTTGCTAAGCGGGCGAGGTGTTCAAAATGATCTTGACACGACTTTATCATTAAGAGAATAAGAGTGTGTCAAGGTAATTTTGAACACCTCACCCGCTTAGCTACTTCTGCTGCTGACTGTACAATTAGCATCAACGATTACCTGACCAATACTAATCCTTATCTCTTTGTAATAAGGTACATGAATGTTCAACGTGGATCCATTTACTAATGAGTTTCGCTACGCACTGTATCGGATTTCAATTTCGATAATTAGTTGCCGGTATTATGTACCGACAAAGCCATTGTAATTAATGTGTGATAGAGAAACCTGTCGCGGTTATATATATACATATACGTACTTATAGTATAAGGGTTCCGTTTTTTCCTTTCGAGGTACGGAACCCTAAAAGTGGTATTATTATTAATTCCTCAAGAGCATATTGCATTGCACAGATAAATTTACCCCTCCAGTCCGAAATCATACCTGGAATCGCGAACAATTTGCGAATTTCGAACGCTTTCATAATATCTCCCCTCGTTTCAATATTAAATCCGCCGGTATAGCTATAGGGGGTTATCCTGATATTACTCGCTATTACGTTCCTTTTTTATCCGATATCTTGCAGTCAGTGAGTTTCTATTCATAGATATTGCAATCCAGGGAAGGAAAAAAAATCTTTGTTTTTGTAGTCTGTATTAGTTTGTGATTATATTTCCGTTGTGTTTTTAGTCTGTGGTAATATATTTTTGATTGGTTGTTTGATTGATGAGTTTTTTATGTGACTACCATTGCAATTTAAATGATATATGTACGAGTAATCGCATATACTGTAACCAGAAATTTTTTTTTTTACATCTGTAATTATTTATATTAATACCATAAATTGAGATGTTAGTATCTTAAACACAGTTTTAGGTATATGTTTTGGCTGAATATAAGTTGACGAACACATGCGAGGCCGTATAATAATACGAGACTGACCGAGCGATAAATAGGTTTTTGTAAAAATTCACAGTAAACTGACATAAAAACAAGAATTTAACCTAACCATAAAATTCTACGTTAGTTGCAATCCAATAATACAGTACAATGTCTTTATTTCAAAGTACATATAAATAAATAAATAAAATAATATAGTTATTTACGATACAAGTGCGAAAAAGAGGAAATTCGAAACGAGTGGCGATAAATTAAAACACGACCGAAGGGAGTGTTTTAAATCGACACGAGTTGCGAATTACCTATTCGCACGTGTATCGTACAACGTTTAACAGTACATATGGCCCTTTAAACATTTGACATCGCACGAAAAGTGCTATTTTACGCACTAGTGCGGAAAAATAGGACCATATGTATGTACTGTAATAGTACATTTCGATGCTAGTGCGGAAGGTATGTCATTACTTCACGAGTACCGAGATATCTTGCCACGAGCCGCAGGCGAGTGGCAAGACTCGGGACGAGTGAAGAATGACATTTCCGCACGTGTATCGAACGACGTTTTTTAATACAGTTGCGAAAAAATAAGAAAAACATTGTTAATCGTACACTAAACAAAAGTGGTAACAGTGACAGCTCGGTTAGACGTCGTCTTTAAGTATATTATATCTATGGGCGTTTGACAGCTATTCCGTTCCATTCAGTCAACTTATTAAGAACGGAATTTTCAATATTGAATATTAAAAATTAAACGTGTTATAATGACGAAGAGGTAAGTAATTAAATATGAAATATGTAATATTTTTCGTATTCTTACATTAACGGTAGGTTTTTATGCTGATTACGACGTTTAAAGGAAACTAATATTAACACTCATCAATAAGTAGTCGTGAATTGGAACAAGTATAAATTTAAAAAAATTGGAAAAGTAAAAAGCACTAGTTCGAGATAACCAACTTTCCGCACGCTAAACAGCTACGTAAAGTAGCACTTTTTGAGCAACTGTATTAAAAATGTTATTTTCAAAATAAGCTGATTTTTTTATGCCTTCATTCATCAAACCTTAACTTGGATATGGAAGTTTCTTTTATGGGTTAACTTTATTTTAAAAGCGTTAAACATCTTTTTTAAGGAAATTTCTCACCAAACCCCCAAGATAATGCTCATAATTGGACGTAGTTACGCGAAAACGTTCCAACCCACAAGTCACTCGAAAATGAGTTACCATAACCAGGGTACTATTTTTGACATATTACATCATGTGCACACAAAGATGCTAGTATTTTTAGGTTAGTTTCATCAATAAAGTTTGACCCAAATGTTCCAACCCACCATTATACCAAGGACGTGTACTCAAAATAAAGTAAAAACATTACATGCATACTGAAACATATTGTTAAAAACTCCTTATAGAATAACATATCGTTATAATGTTCCACTTGTCTTGAAACATTATACTAAATTCATAAAACGCACATTTAATTTTTTCTTAAATGATCCATGTATGTTGGAACGTTTTTGCAAAATCTTTATACATTTTTTATTTCTGCAAAAATGTTCCATGTAATTTGAAACCTTTTAGATTAATCCATACTGTTTTTTTAAGCTGCGAAGAGTGTTCTAAATAAATTGGAACATTTTATTATAATATATTATTTTCTAATTTTTTGCTATAAACGATCCACATATACTTGATCCATTTTTGCTATTAAATATGTTCGAGAGAAAAAATTTTTTTTTACCAAAATAAATAACTATGGTATATTTAAGTTTATGTATTTAGTCAAAACAATCAATGGACTATTTACAATAAAGGTGGCAACATTATTACCCTTTGCTCCCGTAAAATGACAGCACCAACGAAACGCACATGTGAAACGAAACGCCGCCGCGGACCTACCTGTCATTAAATGTCATGTAGCTGGTTTGTTAGCGCACACCGTTGTATGGGGACCTTGCACTTTGTGACTATGCGCTGAAACTTGGCACAGTTGATTCTTAGCTGGTCTTGAGCAGATACAGACCGGGGAGACATCGAGAGCCACCTCTCAATTAGTGGGGGGGGGGAAGTTCACCACTGCCGCGCTTCACTTGGAGCTGCATTTCTCTAAAACTATACCTATTAGGGCATGTAATATATTATTTTCGGATAAATTAAGGACAAGGAATCTATTTTTAGAACAAAAAATGCCCTTTCGAACAAAAAAGTTAGTAAAGTAGAAAAGACTAAATAACGTATTTAACATTTTTTTATAATTAATTTTTTTTTTAAAAAGAGTAGAAGGAATCTGAAAAAAAAATATGCCGATGTGCCGCCGACATATTTATGAATATGGAATTCTTAGAGATTTTTGATTAAAATAACTCATTTTTAGTTACTTTGTCAAATTCGATCTCGTCGAGATATTAATCTCGATCTCGAAAGTGTGACTCTCGAGATCTCGAAACACCCAACCTCAAAAAAAAACAAAAAATTAAAATATTATACCCAATCTCTATTCGGATATTTCGTGCGAGATTTCGAATCGCCAATCTTGTACCTAAAGAATTTTGTAAACCCATGACCATGCAATAAAATAAATTTCATATCAATTTCAATTTTGAAATATTAGAATCAAAAAGTTCAAAATAGATTTTATAGGTACATAACTTCAAAAATGTGTTCCCTCTCAACCCGAAACCCCTTGTCTCTCAGGATGATCTAGATATTTTCACACAAGACGGTTTATCGATAACTTCTTACATCACTAGATTCTTCTTCCTCGCGTTATCCCGGCATTTCGCCACGGCTCATGAGAACCTGGGGTCCACTTGACAACTAATCCCATGATTTGACGTAGGAACTAGTTTTTAAGTAAGCGACTGCCATCTGACCTTCTAACCCAGAGGATAAACTAGGCTTTATTGGGATTAGTCCGGTTTCCTCACGATGTTTTCCTTCACCGAAAAGAGACTGGTAAATATCAAATTATATTTCGTACATAAGTTCCGATAAACTCATTGGTACGAGCCGGGGTTTGAACCCGCGACCTCCAGATTGCAAGTCGCACGCTCTCACCGCTAGGCCACCAGCGCTTCTTACATCACTAGATTATCGACATTAAATGTCGACGATTGCCCATCACTTTTCTGTCTGTGTACTTATTTAGAAACTTGACTCCGCCCTTAAAATTAGTGCGATAAGTACAACTGCAGCACAGGCGAAACATACTTACTTACTTACTTACTGCCGTGGCGCAGTGACCCGAAGTGGATCTTAGCCTCTGACACTAAGGAACGCCATGCTTCTCTGTCATGCGCCGTTTCTGTCCAATCGACGGCACCGAGCTCGTTCAGATCTTTCACGACCTCATCGCTCCAGCGATACCTAGGACGCCCAACCGGTCGTCGACCCTCCGGACGGCCCGAGTACGCTCTCCAAACCGCTCGATCTTCACCCATACGGACCACGTGCCCGAGCCATCGGAGTCTTGAGGCTTTCGTTTCTCCGACTATATTGGGCTCGGCCACTAGATCTTCGATTTCCTGGTTCCTGCGTAGGTATCCTCCATGAGCCATCTTCTCCGCGAGTGGGTCCAAGTATCTTCTGCTAGATCCTCCGTTCAGCCACCAGCAGTGCGTATTCCTCTCTTTGTGTTAGGGTCCAGGCTTCGCATCCGTACATCAAGATCGGTCTGATTATAGTCTTGTATATACGGAGTTTCGTCTTTCTGGTCATTAGCCTGGACACCAACACTTTAAGAAGAGCAGCTGTGCACCGGAGCGCGTTCTGAATTCGGGTTTGGATCTCCTCTTCCCTCCGATTGCTGTCTGTGACGATACACCCAAGATATTTAAATTTCTCTACACCTTTGTAAGAGGTTTATCCTATAGTGAGATCTTTCCTACGAATAGTTATTTCTGTATCGCTTCATATGAAGGTACTCAGTTTTCTCCCGACTAATTCGTAGGTCAACCTTCACTGCCTCTTCCTCAACGAGCAAAATGACGGTGAAAACGGGAGTCGGCCTAACAGACCAGTTTGATGTCGGTACGGGTCTCAAGCAAGGGGATGCTCTCTCTCCCCATGGACATATATATTACTTCGTAAGGACGCGGCTAACGAGCACTAAAAAGGGGGCCGCTACATGGGTGTGATATTTGCATTTATCACACCCCGGCGCTCAGTCGTGTGGCGAATTGCGCAGTAGAAAGTTGTCACGCAGCATAACACAAAAATGCCTTATTGCGTTGTAAAAGGGTGCAAAAACCATTATAGGAAGTATATGAAAAAAAATGGGACCTCATATCATCGGTAAGTAATTTCCAATTAGGTTTATTTATTGCTTAAAACCAATTTTAAACGATAATTTTATTTCATTCTCACGCGCAACTGATGTTCGCTCGTACGTCATAGCGCTAATGCATTAACCTTGTAAGGACGTCATTTCTCTTTGGAAGTTATTATGAAGTAGAAATGCATAATGCGTGATTTGTATAGGTAAATTTACTTAAATATGATTAGTTGATTACCTACCGGATATAATTACCGAAATTAAAGTACCTATTGTCTGACTTACAGAGTTTGTTCCCGTTTCTTTTACATAATTATTAAAAACATTCAAAATAACAAGATCAAGTATTTGTTATTGTTTTATTCGTTGACTTAGGTACCTAGTATATTAATTCTTGTCAGGTATAGCCTGACAAGTTCTTTTTTAGCCCTGATATAATGTCGCTACAAACAGCTTACATATAGCAACAATACGTGTACGTCATGAATAGTCGGGACAGTGTGTATTGGCATCGTGCAAGAGCGAGTGAGGTATACAATTATGTACATGTGAGTTGTAGAAGTATGTTTCCCAATCGAAACCCAATCGAAAGAGCATGTTTAGTTGATAATTAAGTATGAATAATTAACCTATCCGCCATAATTTGATTCTAAATATTCGACCTCCGTATATATATTTACCAGATTCAGTCACTCGTGGTGGTAATGGCTCATTCTTATAATAAATATTTTTGATTATAGCACTAAAGACGCCTTAAATGAGAAAAATAATAATTTAATAATTAATATTCATATTTAGTACAAAACTAACCAGTTTATTACAAACTCACTATGAAAATCAGTACCCGTCATGTCAACAAATAATTTCACAACATTGTTTAATGGAATGCTACTGAATCCCGTATCCTTTTTCTGTCGCAAGTATTTTAATGTATTTAAAATTATTTGTTTAGCATCGGTGTGAATTTTTTTGGGCATTTTGATTGCAAAATCTATTATTATCCTGAAATATTTACAATCATTTTCGATTTGTTTACATCGGTGACATTCAATGACTTTCAATGTCGGATGTCAAACAAAATAATTGCCATTAAAATAAATTAGTTCCATCGAAAATCCGCAACGTGGCGAGGGCTAAAAAGGAACTTGTTAGGCTTTATAAGTTTTTAATTAACTGTAGGTAAAACTCAAAAAAATTTAACAGGTGAGCGCTAGGAACAAAGCGCGCATTTTCAAACACCGATTAATTCACATCGCTGTATTTATTACTTTCCATTACCTACTTATATTTTTGCATCATGTTTGTGGACAGGTGGCACGCTCTCGTTTCGGAGGCCAAGATTCTCTTTGGATCACTGAGCCAAAATAGTTAGTTAGTTTGTATTGCTGTATAGATTCCTTCTTTTTTACTCTACCTGTTTTGCAAACAAGAAACTGACAGAAATAGTTGTTCGCCGCATTTTACCCGCGAAAGCTCGGGAGGTACTTATCGAACTGTACTGCTGTAGCTAGTAGCTCGGCCAACTTGTCGACCTTGAC
The DNA here is from genome assembly GCF_963556715.1 of Cydia fagiglandana. Taxonomy (NCBI): domain Eukaryota; kingdom Metazoa; phylum Arthropoda; class Insecta; order Lepidoptera; family Tortricidae; genus Cydia; species Cydia fagiglandana. The sequence continues at coordinate 5,899,003 of NC_085953.1, read as the reverse complement.
AGAGCCGGCTTAAGGCTCCTCTTCACGTTGGGCCAACGCCAACGCCAACGAGGGACGCAGCCATGCGGTAGAATGAGATAGCAATATCACTTGCTCCTTCTAACGCATAAATGCGTCTCTCGTTGGCGTTGGCGTTGGCCCAACGTGAAGAGGAGCCTTTACACAGGGCGGCACACCGCACGGCGCGAATGTTTAAAATATTGCATTGCCGCCTGAGACGATAATGACATCACGAAATAACGTAGAAGAACGGAAACTTAGAAGGATAAGTTCGCCCATTTTAATACAATAAATATCGTTTTGATTAACCATAAACTTATTCGACGCTCCTCTGATATAAACCGCGAATAAACTTAACAAGCCTTGTACGCCCGTACAAAGTTATCGCGAGAGTCGAGCTCACGTAGTTGTACGCAGTGTGTAACAGATGGCGCTTTTTTGCTGACATGAAGCTCGCAACAGGCAATTCGTATGCATGCGCTCATCCATAGTTTATATCTATGTCTCTCCCATACTTTTCAACTTGGTGCTCGAATATGTCACCAAGAAAGTTATAGCCTCTGGTGGCGGAGTAGAGTTGAACGGTAGCCACCGAATTATTGGGTATGCAGACGACCTAGCCCTCCTGGGGGAAAACGAGGCGGATGTCCGTAGGGCTGCTCAGAGCCTAGAGGACAGGCGAAACATCCTGCGTAAAAATCTCTATAATCGAGGTTTCTTACTCGATTGTTTCCTCCTCCAAAACTTAACCAATCAAACTTAAATAACCAAAAAGAAGAAAACAATGTTATATGCTTTAGGTCAATTTAAATTCATTACATACACTTAAATTCGTTTTGGAACGTTTATGCATAATTGCTATTTAACAAGTTTCATACAAAATTAAATTTAGCGAAAACGTTTCAAACTCGTTTTACCTTTTTATATGCCCCTTGTATTATGTATTTTCAAAAAATATGCATATCATTCAATAACCAGTTTGGCATTCCACAGTAAAACCAATAGTATTTGCCCGAAATAATTACAGGGAAAAAGTGTACCGCTAAAACACAAAATTGCGTTTATCTCAAAATGGGGTCGCTGTGGGTTGGAACGTTTTCGCGTAACTACGTCCAATTGTTCTAAATAAAATTCCTCTTACATTAACACCAATAAATCGTAATTTCTTAATGCCCCTTATTCAACGCCAGGGGGCGTCGCTGGCGCTTCGGACGGAAGGGGCCGTACCTTTGGAACCCCAGGGTTCCGTATCCGGAAATGGTCCGGGTATGTCGTTAGCTAAATAAAAACCGTTGTAGCAACTTCTAATGGCTCCTCTACACGATGGGCCAACGCCGGCCACTCCAAGGGACGCATTTAAGTATGCGTTAGAGGGAGCAAGTGATATTGCTATCTCATTCTACCGCATGGCTGCGTCCCTTGGAGTGGCCGGCGTTGGCCCGTCGTGTAGAGGAGCCATAAAGTTGGGGACAAATTGGGAGTATGGGAGTGGCATATCATGTCTTTTAAAAGTACTTACGGTTGAAATTAAAGATAGGTCACGTTCACACTGGCTCGTTGCTCGCGGGTCACTGTGAACCATCAGTTTGCGTCAGTGTGTACTGTGTACTAATAAAAGTCATACAAACCTCCATACAATCGAAGTTACGATCATTTTGAAACGACATTCTGAAATTACATAAAATTTGAACCGCAAAGTCAAGTAACTTTAGTCCACAACTTACAACTATGGCCCAAATTCAAGTTCCATTAAAATATAATATAAGTATTTTTCAAATTTATGTTGAGTATCTAATGTAGAAAAAGCAAGTAGGTATATCTAAGCACGAAAATAAATGTAACGAGTACAAATCAAAAAGGCTCGTTAATAATTTACGTTAAAAACTGAACCATAGTTGTATTAGTCACTCTTCTCTCTTTCTCTCTCGCTCTCTCTCTCATAATCAAGGTTCTTACAGAAAAAACGAATGAATTCTCTCATAGACTTATCTATGAAACAAGAGAAGTTATATGTACATTTCTCTTTTGTCTCATAAATTCTTAAACCATCTTACAACAAAAAAGATTTCAAACTCCAAGATTTATCATATTAAAATTAAAATTCGACGATAACTAAACTCGAGTTACAAGAGTTAATTCGAGTTAAGTTTTTACGCGGCAATAAAAAAGGGACCACAGTAACGTTTAGCATAAATCTGCAATATTTAATGAAGTTTCCTACGAAGACGGGTTTAAGTTCGAATTATATATTTACGCGCGGTGTGCCCTCAGCTTTATCTCTGAGTTTGCGGTTTTTTGTTAATAATTAAAAGTTATCTACATTGTGATAAATTTTTGTGATCCACAAACGAGGAATTTATCATCAGAAAATGTAAAATTTAAAAATTTCTATTTTGAGCCTTGAACCCGACTTTTCTCTTTTTTGTGATACCAGGCGTGGCTCACTCCGCGATTTCGTCGCTTTGCTACAGGTAGCTAAAAGTACATCCGTTCCGCCCCAATTTTGGGGAAAGCCATAATAATAAGCCGCGCGTGGCGCTGTCGCCACCTAGCGGCCATATCTGTGCTGATCGTAACAGACGCGTTTTGTTAGAGAGTGAGTCTTCTGTACCTAGTACTGTTATTTATTCTGTGGTGATGGCTAAAAGGTTCTTTCCAAATGTCCTACAGGAAGGACATTGGGATATTGCAACAGGGTAATAGAGTATTATACTCATATATCACACATATTTCAGTCTTTCCGTGACCACAGCTGGTGCAACTTAGCTGAGACTTCGGAATTTAAGATAAAAACAATGAAAGTATATCGCGGTAGACCCGTTTGTGTAATTAAATAGATTGTAATTTAAACCTGGAAAAGGTCGTAAAAGGACTTCCATTTAATTGGAAGAAAAAAAAATAAGAAACTGTTTGACGTACATCATTGATCTTTAAAAATATATTTCGGTATATGTACTTCAATATATATGTAGGTAGAAAAAAAAATATGTAGGTAAAAACTTAAAAAAAAGAAGTACAGTACATCTATTTTCCATTTAAGGCCAATTAAGGCTGTCTTTAGCTGAGTTTTATATTTTTTAAACAAACTGATGTTCTAGCTAGACCTTCAGGTTATTTTACTTTTTAAAACATCGCCATATTCAAATAAATAAACAAAAAATCTTTCTCAGTCATCAGCTGGTTGGATGAGTCAATATTTAAATATTAATCTTCACAAAATAAATGTGTGTAGTCTTTAATGTGCGATAAACGCATACATACATTATTATTGACATGTGTAAGATTAATGTTACGAAACAGCCATATCTACAAATAAAACCGGTCGTAGGTATAAAAACTGGTAAAATTAACCTTAAAAGCACAGAAATTATAAAAAAGCTATCATTGGACACAACCTCTAGCCGCCCAGACGTCAAACCTTGCCAAGAAAAATTGAACTTTGATGTGTCAAAACAAAGATTCAAATTAGAATGGCACAGGTGACCTTTTTATAGGTCTCTGGGCGGCTAGAGGATAATGATTTGTATCGCAAATTGATTAATGTTCGTCTCATTAGAATAGTCAAATTAATTTATGAAGTTGGACAAAATTGATGACAGTCGTATAAACGTGGTCGATTTTAAAATCGATTTGTAGAATGTCAAGTTTGTATCGAATGAAATTAATCGATTCGATGCTTAGACACATTTTATTTGTATCGTTTATTAAATGTTGACGAATTCAAGAGGTATTTTAGATGTTAAAGGAATGGGAGTTTTTATAACGAGTTTTACTATAGGTAAATCAAATTACACAACGGTTTTAGACATTGTTAAATTTCGGACGCTAAGCACAAAGAATTTCTTACATTAACCCGCCTGTTCCAGTGTTTCTATTTCTATCACACGAGCATAATTAAGTATATTGTTGTCCCGGTCGCACAGTAGCATTGACCGCCACAGGGTGAGCGGGACGGCAATATAATTACGCGCGTGCGATAGAGATAGGTACAGGCTGGTCAATGTACGATATTTTTCGTACAGCCCTTTAATTAATGTGTAAACAGACCCTAAAATTATAAAACAGTTAAAGTTCTAAACAGCCAACGATAACACTTCAAGCCCTTAAAAGAGAAAATTATTAACAAAATTTAACTAAAAGAGCAAAGAACAAAGTAATTACGCCTAACGTCATAACTCAAGTTAGAAAAGATTCGGGCCAAAGAATGACGGACAAAGGTCGTGTTAAAACAATGTAAATGGCGGCTTTCATGGGACGTAGGCTAACTTATATGTAATAAGGATAATACTTGGGATGTTATGTAGAAAACTCGCCCTTTACAGTTTACAGTGATTTTCATTAATCTCGTAAACCCCGAGTACGTGTACAAGTACAAATTCAATTCGAGATTTGAACTCTTTTTACAAGCTTTTATTTAGTTTCACCTGACTGTCTGTCTGTTTGTCGGTCTGTAATCAAATCTTGCAAGTTAAATTTGATCCACTTCCCGGTTTCCGATTGAGCTGAAATTTTGCATGCAGGTATAAATCGGATGACAATGCAATATTATGGTATCATCGAGCTGATCTGATGATGGAGACAGGAGGTGGCCATAGGAACTCTGTGATGAAATAACGCAACCGAATTGTGTTAGGGGTTTTTAGAATTGTCTCGATGAGTATTAGTTGTGTCGTAAGAAAAGTACAGTCAGCGATAAAAGCTTGTACCAAAAATGTAATTTTTGCCAAAAACTTATTACAAGCTTTTATAGTTTCACCTGTCCCGTTGTCTGTATTTTTTGCCAAAAACTTATTTAGATATAATGTTTTTCAGTCCGAGTATCTCAGTGACATCCTGACATCGTTATCTTGTTTAAAATGTTAGGGCATCGCATGAGTCGGTAATGTGTAAATCGGTAACTTATTGTCCGAGTATTGTGTAGAACTACCTTCTTGTTAGTTTCTTAACGCTTATTATTAAGTAATAGTTTTTTCACCTCAGCAGCTCGAACAAGGGTACTTTGCTTCTTAAAAACAGTGAGCAAAATGCGATTTTCCTCACTGACTCATTTTGTCTCACTCAGTGAGCAAAATCGCATTTTGCTCACTGAGTGAGACAAAATGACATTCAAGTGACCTTTATAGTCAAATGTCATTTCAACATGCGGGGTCTAATACAAGTTCGATATACTTGGGTTCTATTATCTCTGTCCCTCTAGGTATGTTCTCACTGCTTAGGGTGAAAAATTTTGTGTACTACTCGAGATCAAAGTTATTTACATCTCGTGCACTTTTGAATCCCTTACTACGCTCAAGATTCTAAATTAGATTCACTCGCTACGCTCGTAAATCTATTATAGAATCTTTCGCTTGCACGGGACTCAAAATAAGCACTCGAAGAAATATCAAACTTTGATCTCTTGTTGTACAAATAACTAAAGTTATCATGTTAAGTGAATTGTTAAATTCTTAATGAGGATAAATGATCTTTAAACCTAAATAAAGCTCCACATTCAACAGCGCAAAAATGCTTGAGTCTTGCGAGGTAGCCAAGCGGAAAGAATATATGCAAAAAGATTTCATAGACACGAACACATGTGTTAGTAAACATCCCTAGGCTATTGCAGGAGTCATGTTACCAATTAAGGGGAAGTTTGGTTTTCAGGAACAAAAGCAATTTTAACAAAACCTAGAGGCAAATATCTAGCCTGCACCTGAGAGTAGAAAAATTCTAACTATGTAACCTAAAAATTTTGTAGGTTTAAAACTTTAACAGTCCATACTCGTATGTAGAAAGTCTCTAATCAATAAAATCGGTTATAATTAAGTATATCTAGAGCGTAAAACCAGGAAAAACATGTTTTATTTGTGGTTATAGACCTTTATGAAGTACTTATCCCCAATTCCAAAATTGTCGCATCAGTAACACAATAAATCATTTGACGCGATCCCGAATTGCGTTGAGACTTGGACCGCGAAATTTTCATAATGAATTTAAAACCGCCCTTCGAAATTTTAATCTTTAATTAGGATTCGGGGTGGCGGTTTTTTAAAACTCTTTGTCCCGATAAAATTTAACACGTTTGGTGATTTATGGTTATAAAAGTGTACCGCAACTATTAATTGGTTTTGCTCGTTGTGTCCTTTAAAAAGGACACGTCAGTGATGTTTTGTCAATTTCAGCTAAGATATGTTTTAGCTTTATATTGTCAGAAAACGTAAAGCTGTCGATTAACGTCAAAACTGTCTTCACAACTACTGCTACGGGCTACAGACATTTAAACTCCTAATCCTAAGGCTAATTAAACCAAAATTGGCAGCTCAATTTGAAAGTAATAATGAAATAAATATGGTGGAATTTCTTTTGGTTATGAAATCGAAGGAAACAAAAGAAATGCATCTTTGTTCCAATTGGAAATGGTTTAAATTACATTGATGTAATTGGTATTATAGGAAGGACCGAGGGCTTTAGCAGTATATTATACAAAGGTTTGTTTAACTTAATAATAGATTCGAGTATCAACAATTTTATAACAAAATAACATCATTTCGGAATAAAACATCATAGTTCTATCATATTTTCATCGGATCCACAGGATACATATACCTACCTACATATCTCAATAAATCGAAAATAAAATTTAAGCCTTTAAAAAGGACATCGCCTAATGTCCTTTTTAAAGGCTTAAATTTTATTTTCGCCTAAAAGCCGATGACAAAAACGTGTCAACGAACAAAGCCCTTTCCCAAACAACTTATAGGTAAAATGGAGAATCATAATCAACCCTTTGTCTTCACTTCTGCAGACAATCGATTCCATTTAATAATATTTCTGTAAGAATCACCCTTCTATTGAAGACCCTCTTGTTCTTAAAATGAGCATTCGAAGTTTCCCCAATTATTTTTCCCTTTTTTAGGGTTCCGTATCCAAAAAACGGGACCCTATTACTAGGACTCCACTGTCCGTCCGTCCGTCTGTCACCAGGCTGTATCTCACGAACCGTGATAGCTAACACAGTTGAAATTTTCACAGATGATGTATTTCTGTTGCCGCTATAACAACAGGTACTAAACAGTACGGAACCCTCGGTGGGCGAATCCGACTCGCGCTTGGCCGGTTTTTATATTTCAGAATAATCGAGTTAAACGTATCGCTGATTTTTAAATTTGGATTAACGGATTGATTACTTGTTCGTTATTTTTTGTGCTCTTAATTGGTATTTTTTCCTCATTTCGGAATCTGTGCAGGTGAAATAAAAAGGGTTATTTTATCTTTGAAGATTTTTTACGTTAAAATGTTTTTTTTTTAAAACGAGATTCGTAATTGGGTTTTCGAACTGAAATACTTCACGAAAATACCTACTTGAATAACTAACTTAAAATTACAAAATCACAAAAATCTTAACCTAAACTAACAAGTTAACAACTATTAACTAACACAAAAACTATTCACAAAATTCGCCCCGCGCCCCTCCAGATGCAAAAGAGCCCATAACGCTCGCCGCGTTGCCACGTTGAACTGCAATGGACAACCTTTGCATAAGGAACGACCCGGAGCGAGGGTCATGACCACTCTCTCTCAAACGCCTGCCCACTTCCGCAATAAAAGTCTTGGCCTCAGCGCACCAACAGCCGATGTCAAATTTGTATGCAAAAAAGGCGTTTATAATGACGCCCTCTCACTTTCTTTTATCAAATAGAATCTATTTTTCTCCCAAATACGCCAAGATACCTACTTGAATAATAATAGAGGTGGATACACATTACATTTAAATAACCTAAAGTCCCGTACCTGGCTCCGAAACACTCCAAATGTTAACAAAAACCTAATAAAGCCTCCTTTACATTACTCGGGATTTGTGACAAAAAGGGAAAATGTATTCCGCCCAGATTTGGCGCGTAGAGTCAATAGTTACCGTTTAGGGCGCGTTTCCAAGGTTTCGTTTTGATGACGCATGAGTCAATTTTGACGGCCTCCTGGCCTAGTCTGTTTGTGAACCTGACGTCCCAGCAGACTACAAAGCAGCAGGTCCCGGGTTCGAATTCTGGAATCCTGGTAAGGACATTTATTTGTACTTTCCTCTTGTAGAAATTTCGATATTTTTGAAACTTTCCAGCGGCGCATCAGTTTTAATTATTATTTTTTAAGTTTTAACTTTGACTCGTTTATAATGTAGTATGAGAGAAGAAAAATGAATTTCATTTTTAACCCACTGCAATAAACAAAAGTTTTCGCCAGTCTAATGAATGAAAAAAAACCGTCTTCTCTATGATTCTGATGAGAAAGGATACAATTTTAACTAACTTTTAAAAGAGAGAGGGCTTTATTATAAATCTGCGAAAAATCTTAAGGTACGTATTAGGGTAAAGCCAGACGCGTAATTTTTTGAGTTGGGTGTCGCGTAATTTCGGTTGCTCAATTTCTGCTGTATTCGGTTTCATACAAAACGCCTGTTTGGTCCACACCTATTTGATGGTTGTTTGGCGACTCATGATTTTATTCATCAGTGATGAACTGTTGGTTGTTAATTATATTATGTAACATCTTTGTACACAGTTAAACAATAAATCTTATCTTATCTTATGAGTTGTCTGATTTAATTAGAATTTCTGCAGCTGAAATCACGCAGTTCACAACTCAAAAATTACGCTCGTCCGGCTTGACTCGAGAATGTCACGGCCGGATGTCAAACAAATCACGACAATGGAAACGCGCACCAAATCTTCCATTGCAGATAAACTCCTTTGATTTCCAAATCACAACGCCTAAGACATTGTAACTTAAAACCTTCTAAATACTCGTTAACCGTCACCTTTAATATAACGTCGTAAAGTCCACATTCGCCTGGCATTTTCTAGTTATTGCGATCCATCCTCGGATATGAATAATTCAGATGACGTTTATTAAGTAGGTACAGTGACACCCTTCGGGAGAGTTTGACATTATTTTGGCTCTTTCTGTTATATTGCTGCAATGTTTGTTAGAAAGAGATGGAATTTATTAACGTTTTAAAGCTTAATAGCTGTTTATTGAATTTGGTATACATTACAGTGATAAGTGTTTAGGTACAGTCGCCATCAGATATATCGGAGCGGCCAAGGTGTTCACAATATCTGAATACGCACTCTAACGCCCTGACAATAGAGGCGTGTTCAGATATTTGTGAGCGCCTTAGCCGCTCCGATATATCTGATGGCGACTGTACTTGAGTACTTGACAAATGGTTATAACCTCGTGAGACCCAGACTGGGCTAGGCTAAGTGTTTTTTTTTTAATTTATAACTTTCATTTATTACTTTAAAAGTTAACTCGAAATTAATTTGTTCTTGTACAAGTACGCGGGGCTTCTTTTACATTTTTGATTTTCTACATTGTGGTCATAATCTTAAAGTCCATGTAACAATCATTATACGGCTGGGCAGCACATTATTTGTGTAATTGTTGTTATTAAAATTATCTATCAAGTATAAACTAAATCCACTTTGAAACCCGATAAAAAGATAAAAATTTAGATTATTGTATTCAAATATTACGCTGCACTAACAAGGCACTTAACTGACCTAATTTCATTGCAATAATGTTTACAGATAACTGTCTCGACTATTGTAAATCTAAGAAAAAACCAATTTCTTCCTTTGTTATTTTCAAGTTTAGTCACAAGTTCACCTTTTTTTCTAAATAAATCTAACGAAAACCTTTTTTCTTTCAGGTACACTTCTAGAGAAGTAATCAACGGTCCCAACTTCTATGCAGTCACAATTGGCTCAAAGAAACTCGCGCCATCTCTCGGTGGGTAGTTTGCAACTTTGTCCTTCGCCAGCATAGTTCCTTACTTAGACAAAGTCGTATGTTCACACTGATCTTATAGTGACATATGACTTTTGTGAATTAAGTTTTAGTTTGGAGTTTGGGTGGTGGCAAAAATGAGGGATCGTGTTGGTGTTAGATGCATCAATTTTGTCGTATGAAAATGGCGGCGTGTGTTTTTCAAAGTTTTCTTAGTATGAAAAATACGTTTTTACTCTACGAGTTAAGGTTTATTAGGTAGGTAAGTTCGGAATAATCCCTGCCGCTACTTTCCGCCATCGCTCTACGGGACAATATTTCCATTTTCACCACTTAGGTGGTTGGCAGTACCAACTGTGCGTATATCATAGAAAATATTATATACAATACACCTTTATATAAACTAGTTCGTGGTACTAACCTCGCAATAAAATTAAGATATTGTTCGCCGAGCGGTGTTAAAGTAATATTTAAACTTTGCACCGCGGTATGACAGTATGATTAATGGCTGGCTTTATATAAGGGGCGCTGTTCGCGCTCAGTGGTGCGTCATCGATAGTGGCATAGTTAGCAATACCTCTACCCGTTTATTCAAAAATGTTAAAAGCTTATGGGTAAATTTTTCCGTTTTTTAGGGTTCCGTACCCAAAGGGTAAAACGGGACCTTAGGGTTCCGTACCCAAAGGGTAAAACGGGACCCTATTACTAAGACTTCGCTGTCCGTCCGTCCGTCTGTCACCAGGCTGTATCTCACGAACCGTGATAGCTAGACAGTTGAAATTTTCACAGATGATGTATTTCTGTTGCCGCTATAACAACAAATACTAAAAACAGAATAAAATAAAGATTTAAATGGGGCTCCCATACAACAAACGTGATTTTTGACCAAAGTTAAGCAACGTCGGGAGGGGTCAGTACTTGGATGGGTGACCGTTTTTTTTTTGCTTTTTTTTGTTTTTGTTTTTTTTTCATTATGGTACGGAACCCTTCGTGCGCGAGTCCGACTCGCACTTGCCCGGTTTTTTAACAGTCTCACGAATAACGAACCCTTCGCCAAATAATCGCTCCCACACAATCGAACTTAGGTACCCTCTCATTTTGAAACGATAAGGTACATGTATCTATGTCTAAATTTTTGTTGCTAAAAATTGTACTTAATACAAATAAAATAGAGCGTACGTAAAAGTATAACACTTTAAACTCTCGCGTTTTGTACACATATTCAATTACACAAACGGGTCTACCGCGATATAATTTCATTGTTTTTACCTTTAATTCCGACGTTTCAGCTGAGTTGCATCAGCTGTGGTCACGGGAAGGTCTTTCCGTACCGTAATATGCGTACGTAAAAGTATTGTATAAATATTATATAGTGAATAGGTAATTATTTTCCATCGTATTTTCACGGAAACGTAGCGTGTCTTGCTATTTCAGTCAGTATCGGTACAAAAAGTACTGAGGTTGACTGAATTAGCATGACAAATACGAACGTTTCCGAGAAAATACGATGGAAAACAATTATGCACTACATCTGTATGTACAGTCGCTATCAGATATATCGGAGCGGCCAAGGTGCTCACAAATATCTGAACACGCCTCTATTGTCAGGGGGTTAGCGCGTGCTAAGATATTGTGAGCACCTTGGCCGCTCCGATATATCTAATAGCGACTGTACCTACAGCGTTAGTTCGCTCTATTTTCTTTGTAAGTATTTATTGGAATTCCTCAACAAAAACAGTCAAAAATTATTTCCAGTATTATTTACGTTGTTAAAATAAGGGTTAAAAGATGGTAGATACTGTTATGCTTCATATTGTCTTAGATAGGTATCCGTAAACATAATATTTCCGTAAACACTTCACTCAGGTGTAATGTAAGGATCTAAATACGGATCAACACATATTATTCAAGCATGAATAGATCCTACATATATTTACCTACATTATGAAGCAATACCATCCTAAATATAAACCTGTATGTTTTGTAAACACGATTATCCTCATTCAAAAATCAATCTAAACCACCTTATTATACAGTTCAAATCACCTTCCCCATTCCTAGTCTGAGTTCAATTCACGATGTATAAAGCCAATGAAATTTGAATCTATAGTAGTTGATTTAAGGTTGATTTCAGCTTGGAGTGAGCCGACGTGACCATTGTAATAGGTACAGTGTTAGTTGGTACTAAGGAATATTGACTAGATGCAATCTCTTGAGAGGTGATGGCGGTATGCGAGATGGGTGCAGTCGCCTAATTTATGCAATATAGGAATAGGTTGGGATTGTATTGGATGTGTTATTGTGTGTATTACTGTACATATTACGTAAGGGCTTTTCACACATGTGGTTACGTTGTTTATTACTGTTATTAAGGATGCAAAAGATGTCGAAGATTAGCAATCCTGAGAGATATTTAGAAAATTCAAATTCTGGGTTAAGTATTAGGTACTTAGGCGTAATCTGACTATAATAAACATTGTAGGTAATAATAAACTATGCAAATTCACAAAAGTGATAAACTGGTAAATGATAAAATTTCGTCTGAATTGATAACTGGTTTTATGTGTATCAATTGAAATAAGCGTATGACACTCGAAAGAAATTAAAACAGGTATCTTTGTTTTAACATTTTCTTAAAAAGGTTTGCCATTGACTACCTTCGTGTAGGTATTTCAAGAAGAAAAAGACCATATATATATCTTATGCATATGGAAAGAACTTGCCGAGAGTGTATAGATATTATGTATCATATTACCCTTTGGTATACCCACTTTAGCACACATCAGTGCATTCCTACATTCAACTCAAGTACCTATTTCAACATTATACTAAATTAATAAAAATCAAACCTAAACTACAATAAAAAATCGCCCCTCGGCAAGGTACCGTAGACGCTGGCAGCATTACCTCGCTGAATTGCAATGCTTATGCGTTGTGCGAGGAAGCTGCCAGCCCTACGGTCCCCAGTTACATCCACCAGCCTCTTTGCTAATGGGCCGAAAAATTTTAGAGCACATTAAGTTAATGATTTGAACAATCGTATTTTTATAATACTTAGCGCATGATATGTTAATATCTTCCATTTGTATAGAATACAATATAAATCTGTTGCGTACTGCTACTATTTAGTACATATTTATGTCAGATTCCAGTGAATAATATAATAGACGACTACTATACAATATTTATTGCACAAGCCCAAATCTAGATAACTTAAAGCTATCATTTACTAAAAGTCAACCGGTGTTACTTAGATTTTCTATAGTAATGATTTAGTGGAATTTATAGGTAGGTCTGTTTAGGTTACTAGTTTGAACTCTAGGCGCAAATTTAGTGCTTAAAGTTGCATAAGTACCATTATTTATGTGTTAGGTTAGTAATGGCGATGTGAAAGGCACTGTATATGTACGTTAGATCATTTAAACCAGAGACTAGTAAAATAATAAGGATTGGTAGTAACAGTGCAAATTCTCTTCTATTTGTATTGATTTCAGTGTTGTTAAAGAAAAACTGTGTTGTTAATATGTTCATTATGTTGGTTCCTTGTTGCATTAGCGCGACCTAGAGGAATTATGGTAGGTAATTGACTTTGCATTTCTGATATTGGGTATTGCGAGTGCTTACCCCTAAATGGTAAAGTTTTGAGCGAACTAAGAAACTATCAACGCTTAAAGTAAAAAAAAAACACAATTACACACGATATAATATGCGTACATTGTACATTATTCACTAGAGCTCTGAAATTACCCTCCTCTCATCTACTAAAAGGTTAACTGGAAGAGATCCCTCAAAAGGGATAAGTTCGCCTTTGTACTTCTTACTAATTGTATGTTATTTTTAACATGTCTTTTTGTAAAATAAAGTGTTAACTACTACTACTACTAAATAGACAATTAATTCACTACAAAAATTCATGTTTGAATAGGAAGCTCAACTTTGGCGTGGAACTAAAACATATATGTATATGTATACAAATGAAACTTGTCTAACAATTACATCCTTTTCAAAACCAGGCCAATTAACTAGAACTTTAACGCGAATAAAAACCAAACCACCGGCACACAACCCCTGCGCGCTAACAAGCTGGGCTAAAAAACCGCGCCCATTCAGACATCGTCAACCTTTCACAATTAAAACATGTCAACTAAAAAGCCATAACGCCGCGCATTTTTCCTTCAAACAAAAAACTCGAGGCGCACCGCACTTCCACTACGAATATGAGTGTGGTAGGGTATGCGCCGACCGGATGTCTGCATTTTTTGTGTGTAGGAAACTGCGCAAAGGAGAACTTACATTTACTTCTTTTTATACCTACTTTCAGATGTATCTGTCGCAGGCAAATTGTAAGAATCCGCCGTTTACAAACGTTTTCACGTTTGCAGAATGACGACGCCGTTTTTGAAATTGCCGAAGGCAAATTGTAAAAAGTCGGCATTTTGTAAAATAGTAAAATACCTACCTTATGACATTAACAGCGCCGTTTGCATCTTGCTGCGACATTTTGGCAAAATTAGTTCTTTAATTTACCACGCGTGGCGTTGTTCATCAAAAGTTATGAAAAACACTGGGGTGTCCATCAAATCTGGAGTTCGTCGGACTTATTAGGGGCGCGTGCGATGGGGTACACTCTAAAAAATGAAGACCAACTAAGAGCAGTTTTCTCTTAGTTGACGTTAAGTTAATTACAACAATAACGATCTTATATAAATCAAAGAAAGCTGATTACTTAAAACAATAAGTGTATCTGTGATTGAACTAATAAAGTAGGTATGTTATTAATCCTAACAATTGTATACTTTGCATCTATTATTAACTTGTTGGCATAATTATGTAACGTAGGTTAATTCAATCCTTGACAATTTAATTAAAACAGATAAATATGTTAATAGTTATGAACATTTTAATAGTTTATTTGATTATTTTGTCTTTGTTGATTTACATAAGATTTGCTAGTTGAATCAACTAAACATATAATTTATTTAGAACAACGAAGATAAAACACTCAATCCCATTATGATCAAGTTATTGTATTGATTACGAAACTAATATTCCATTCTACTAAGAATTATTTGTTAAATCGATTTTCTTAATAATTAAATTAAATAATCGGTTAATCCGATCAATCAAGAGCTGTACACCCGCTCTCCGCCCCGCCCGCGCCCCTCTCGTGGCGCGTGCGACCGAGCAGTCAGTCTCTGTAGCACGCAGTTGCGTTAAGCTCATTCAATTACCTATTCCTCTGGAAAAACCTGGTGTGTACAAAGTTGATTGCAGTTGTGGTAGTTCGTACAGTGGGCATACCAAACGCACTATTGCCTGCAGAATTAAAGACCACATCGCTGCGGTCAAGAACAACGACGCTCACAAGTCAGCTATTGCTCAGTGTCACCTTGAGTCGAGTATAAGTCACTGGATCGAGCTGCATAGTCCCAAGGTCATTTCGACAGCACGCCACTATATACCAAGATTGGTAAGAGAAGCCTTAATTCACAAATACAACAATTTTAATCGTGAAGATGGGTTTTTAAACTGTGAAATGTGTGGAATATTGTGATTTGTTTGACTAAAAAACAACCAGTGACATCCGAATCAAACTCGCGTAGTGACACTGTGAGTGTAGTGTGCTTGGATAGACCAACAAGTGTGAACGTGATTAGACCAACGAGTGTTAACCCCTCGTATGCTTAGACACGGATCCGTGCGCGTGAATTTAAATGCAAAACGTTTACTTTCAAAATGATTAAATGAATAAATAACATCTTATTATAATATTTTTTTGTTTTATTAATTTACCCCCTTTTTATAAAACTACGGGCTTGATTTAGTTTAATTATGTTTTATCCCTTTCTTTGTTGTAATATTTTATTCACTACTTATTCGTTTAAATTTTATAAATTTTCTTTGTGCTAGTTTTTATACGCGCCGTGCTGAATAAATGCTGGTCCTCGTACTCGCATTATACTCAAGGCATTAGTCTTAAATACTAAGTAGGTAATACAGATTACAGATTTATTTCAGATCTTTTTGAGGATCGGCCTAGGCCGATATGGCTTCACATTTCACAAGCACGCCTCCTCCCGTGTTTGTAAAGCTAAACCGGTCTAAGCCGATCGCCAAAAAGATCTGAAATAAATGTATAATGTATATTTTAGTATTTAAGACTAATTCCTTGAGAATAATAACGAGGACCACCAGCATTATTCAGCACGGCGCGTATAAAAACTAGAGATGTGAAAGAAATGTTTTAGTAAATGCGACAAAGTAAGTCATAGTACAATTGAACAAGAATGGTATTGTACTAAACAAGCTTCATAGTTGAAATGATTAAACAATTAAGATTCAAATTGAACAATATCTTAGTTCAGGCTAATAAGATGCATAAGTCGATGTAATCATGTTCTTAGTTGAACTTATTTAGGTAAAATAGTTAATACAGTAATTCTTCATGTTAACATTGATTTACATCTTAGTTGAAATGATTAAACAATTAAGATTCAAATTGACCAATATCTTAGTTCAGGCTAATACGCCATAAGTTGGTGTAATCGTGTTCTTAGTTGAACTTATTTGGGTCAAATAGTTAATACAGTAATTCTTCATGTTAACATTGATTTACATCTTAGTTAAACTAACTTGTTTGTTTTCATTATCAAGCCCTTAGTTGATCTTACTAGGATCAATTAGTTAGCATAATTATTTTTCGTGTAAATATTGAACAAGATCTTAATTGGTTCAGTTACCTAACAATAGTAATAGCAATCAGAATTACCTTGTTTGATGTGTTTAAGTTCTTGTTAGGCTCGTATGGAATCAAGATGCTTGATTACGGCCATCAAGATATTGATAGGGCCAACCAAATATTTTTTAGAGTGTAGGCTTTTGGATCTGGATGGCTCCGGCGCGGAAGCCCTTCCGCCCTCGCATGATGAATCAGTCATTCATTTCATTTCATTTCGTTCATTTCATTTCAGTCACTACACCAGCTTCAGACTCTCGCCTCGCTCGTTCCCGCGCACCGACACAGCGTGCAATTATACATTTTTGGAACGAAGTTCCTATTATATCGCACGGTACGGACTTAGCGGATGGGAGGCTAGGCGAAATAATGTAAAAAAAATCCGTCACGCACGACCCTTTCTTACCTTCGTTCCAAATGAATGTTCCACGACACTCACGCATTTTATTTTATGAAGACAATTGATACCTAAAGCTCCAATTCCTATGTAGAATCAGGCAAAAACAAAGCACCTTAATCGTAGACGTCTCGACCCTTTGCGAATCTCACTACGGTCTGCGCAGACCCGCCCGTCCCACAATGAAACTGTTGCTAACTAGGTCAACACCTGCGTACTCCGATGTGCCATTATCTGTGGAACTAGGTAATATCGCGAGTAATGTGGAATATACGTTTTGATGAGTGCCCGTGAGTGGGTGTGAGTTGCGCTTTCCGACTTTTTACCGCAAACATTAATGTCGCTAAGTATGGCGAATGGATAAGAATAGATCACTAAATTACGTCTTTCTTTACGGTAACGCTGCTAAACTAGGGAATGGTTTAAGCGAGGCGCGCCGGCAAGGGATTTTCGCACAAAATTCCCTGCCTATAGGCCGGCAAAATGACCAGTGTTACGTTCTGCATCGTACATTAAAGGAAAGCGATTCCTGAATGGAATAAGTCCGCCTTTGTACTAATTATGTGTGTTTTTTCCTTTGTTTGTTTTTCTTTGTACAATTAAATGTTTACCTACTACTACTACATTGAGCTTTTAGCCCGACAGAATTGTCCACTTCGCTTTTTGTCATTGCTTCATATTCCTTGAATGAAACTTTGATTATAACCACCGTCATTCTGATCCGGAAACACATTAAATTAAATCATCCACCATAGAAAAACCCACACAATCACAATAAAATACAAACTAACCAATAAACCCCACATTCCTATGTCGCAACCAAAATCAATATTTACCTGCGCCGTGAACGTTAATCCATATTAGCTTAAATACGGTCTTAAAACAGCCTTAAAATGGCTATAAACTTGCACCATACTCAGTGATTAAATATATTAATACGTGAAAAATATAGGCGGCCGTAAATATGATATTAACGGCATTAGGTTCTATCTCTTCATAAAAGACGTATCTGTGTACACGTTTCATAGTAACATACGATATTTGTAAAGTTACTGTTTATCTATGGAAGTGACTTTAGCGATTTTGCTTGGGTATTTACGATTCGTATTTTCATGGTGATAATAATTTAGTTTCACGAGCTGATTGGGTGTTATTGTATTCCGCCCTTATTGTAAGAGGTAATAAACGGCGCGATTCGGGAAGTGAATTCGAAATTAACTAGATACGATATAGTAAAGATATGTGACGTCCTACGGGTAAAGGTACTATAAGGTACCTTATGGGGGTTGGCGCTTACGCTATTATTAACGCCGCTCCAATATTATTGCGGCGCTTTGCGACGTAAGCACCGGCCGTACCTGTTTCCGTGGAACGTCACATATCTTCACTATTTCATATCTAGTCAATCTCTAATTCATTCCCCGAATCGCGGCGCCAGCCGCCATAAGGTACTTTTTGCAGTGGAACGTCACATATCTTTACTATTTCATATCTAGTGAGTCACTAATTCATTTCCCGAATCGAGCCGAAAGTCAACGTTAGACAACGATATGGCAGAGAGAATTTGATATAGAGGCGGATTGGTTTTACTGCCATCTTTCGCCCGCCTGCCAAAACAAATATTTCTTCTTTTCAAACGCTGATGGTTTAAGTTAGTTTATTCATATTAAGTAATTTACGAGCTAGATTCACTTCAATCTGCACATAATCATACAAAATAATTACTTGCAGCCTTTAATAAAATCGTTATCGTGTGAATAGCACGCGTTAAGGCGCCCCACCCAATCGATAAAACATTTTTATTCCCGATTATAAAATCGGAGGGGAGACGATTATGAGTGGAAGTCGCGTGCTGGCCATTAACATTAAAAAAAAACACCACATTGCAATACGAACCATATGCGCTTAAAATACGCTTTAAAATTCGCTAACTGCACTTTTTTTTTTCTTTGACGTCAGTCTGATTTCAACTTTATAGTCATAGTATTAAAGTTGAGTATCGATTGGGGGAAAACGGTTGTATCTGCCAGTATACGCTTAACGTCCGCTTTGTAATTTAAATTAATGTGTGGTCCTTGTATTGAGAGCATTGGTTTTCTAGTGCTTCTAGCATGTTGTTATAGCCTGCGTATGACATGTTAGTCTATAACGCACTTGAAATAATGTGCACTTACATTTAAAGTTGAAAAATGCGGGTGTATAGTTGAAAATGTCCCTTACAGCAACATTTTATTAGTATAACATTTTGTTATTAGTAAATTAGAAAAACAATAAACATTTTTGTTTATTATAAAGACTATGTAAACACGGCCCGCGTAAAAATAACAAAAAGTCTGATTAAATTAGGTTTTTTTTTCATAAATTTACGAACGCTTCTATATACCTACTTCTTTAATTTTTATGAGTTTTTTCAAAAATTACCATACCATACCATTAGTCTGTGTGTAATGATTATAATAACTAATATCATATCTCCTTCCCCAATCCTAAAACTATCTTCTTAGTTCATACCAAATTACATCTAGAAAAGAGATAGAAAAGGATTCTAAATAGATACCAGCTCATACGACAATAATAATGCATGTGGTATCGAAAATAGGATCAAATACAGATGCCAAATGTTTTAACCAGATGTAAAATCGTATTAAATGCGCGACCCATAAAAATCAGCAATGATTCGCACGATCAGTAGCCACATGTCATTATTTCTGTCAAAATCCTAAATAGTCCTATACGACGTGGCGCTTACACCAATATTCACTGTACTACTATCAAAATAAGATCATTTTTAACGTAAACGCCAAGCGTGTTAAAAGCTTTGGTTTGAATAGTCAGTACATATTTACACCACTTCGTTAAGGACTAAAATAGCTTGATACTGATTAAGGTGAATGTATGAATTTCTTGTTATGGGCGAATGAGCGTGGGATAGCGAAATGGATCTTATTGACGTAATTTCCTTTCAGGGGACGCACGCTAGACTTAAATGTGGCCACAGCGTAGTTAAGGGCAGTAGATCAGCTTTAGGTTATATTTATTTTTGGACAAGACATACACATGATTGAAAGAAATATTAAAACTAAATAAAAATCATATTATAGCAACTAATATACTTTAAATAAATTGACCTATGTATATTATATGGCTGTGATTAGTGAGCTCCTACGTAATGTATGTACTAATAATTATAGACACAAAAATAATTATTTCAAATGCTGTTTATTTATGCTTTAATTTGGTTGGTTCTTACACTAATTTGATATGTACAATTCCTTTGTAATTCCATGTGGACTTTGGCAAGTTAGTGTAAATACAGAACAATTACTAAATTTATACCAACAAATGTGCCTCACACATCTAAACTCTGGAATACCGATATATCATAAATGCCGGCAACGCCCTTACAACCCCTCTGGTGTTGCATGTGTCCATGGGCGACGGTAATTGCTTACCATCAGTCGATTTGTCTGCTCGTTTGCCTCCTATATCATAAAAATATTGCTTCCTTGATATAATATCAATTCGACTAGACCTTCTGTAGTTTTCTATAGTGTACTATTCGGACCCTTAATAAAGAGACTATTGTCCTCCCCCGTATTTGTTTCCAGATAGATAATCTTTTATGATCCCTCACATTTTGCTACTTTTCCATTTGTCATTCCACTTTATTGTGTGAAAGGCATTGTTCGTTACATTCGAAAATCGATAGTAGACTGCTCTTTTGGGTGATTAAATAGTTTTTGGTAAACGATTTTCAACTTTGATCTCTTAAAGATAAGGTTTCGTTTTGATTTGGTTTGGTTTGAACTTGGCTTTTGAGTGAAGAGTTCGAAGGACGAGTTGAAGGGTTTGATTTTTAATGTAAGGTTTTTGTTGAAAATCTTTCATATGTTTTTTCTTTATTTTCTTTTGAGTACTACGTTTAATTTCGACTGTGATGATGCTGATGAAGCTTCTGTTATTCATTAACAAAATGCCAACCAACACTCTTACTTATTAGACATACATATATTTATATATATCGCTCTTTTTGGTCCTATTATTCTACTTTAAGAAGTACAAAACATGATGATGATATCCTGTTATCCCTCATCAGGGACATAGGGCTCTCAGAAGGGATTTCCATTCTTCGCGGTCCAGCGCGGCCTCCTCTAGCTCCGCCCAGCCGAGGCCAACTGATGCCGCCTCTTTTTCCACTGTGTGCCTCCAGGTGGTACGTTTTGGTCCTATTATTCTACTTTAAGACATACAAAACATAAATTACAACAATAGAAATAACTGTGTAATAGAACTAATAGATTTAATGGTACTTAATAGAAAATATTTTATTTTTTACCTTAATTTCTGCAAGCGAAAATACAAAGTAAAACCTAAATGAGATAAAGACATTCATATATGACAAATAACTATCTGCGTGGCTTGGCCAATAAAAAAATAAACAAATCAATATTCTGGCAATAATACATAAATCCATCTAGCCCCACAAAACTCAATAAAGTGTCGTGGGTACTAGAATAAACAATGTGGCTACGATCGAAGGCTGCCGACCGTACCGATTTAATTACGATTTTATGTGATCGACGTTTTATCGCTCCTCATTTGCGCCGGCGCACAGAAATAATTGATTTCGCGACGTCAATAGCCAAGCTATAAAAAGTGGCGTAACGGACATAAAAGTGTAATCGACTTACGACCTTATGACGTCAGAAAAAATAACGTATCGGCCATAAAGAAAATATGGTCTTACGCCTTTTTGACGTTAATGTAGGCTGAGAAAAAATAACGTATAGACCATCGAAGTAGTGTGCACTTACGCCATTATAATCTGGCGGAATTATGACGTTTTCCCGATTTATTGTCGCTGCGATAATTTGCTACGGTTGTGAAATGGGAACATATTGGCAATTATGTGTGGTACAGTCGAGAAGTATATTATAACGGACATAATGATAACAACAAAGTTTAATATTTAAAATACGATACAAATTTAAACCCTAGCAGTAAGTTTCAAACAACGCTCTTTAACGTAACTACCAAGAAAGCCAACACAAATTATACCTTAACCCGAAAAAGCAACCATAAAGCACATTCTACTCATAACCTGAAAGCTTAAACAAACGACTAACCCATATTTAGCGTTCTCAAAACAAAAGCGTAGCGTAATATAAATTCTTTTAACGGAACCGCACTAATCCGAGAAACGCAGTGATTCATTGTGTAGTGTCAGACAGCCCTTGCAACTGAGGCTATATTTCATAATTTTATCGTTAATGTAAGTCGAGCCAGGTAGCTAGGGAGGGGAAAGGTGGATGCTAATGTGAATGGTTGAATGTAGATTTGTGGATGTAGTCTAAGTATCCTGGTAGTTGGTTAGATACGGGGCATTGCGTCGGAAGATATATTTGTTGGGTAGCTAAGAACAAAGACGCAAATGACGAGAGACACGCGTATAGCAATGTCAAGAATATTACTTACTCACTTCTTCAGGATAGTCCGGACGACTTCGAACGTGCCCGAATTCTAGCCGTATCAGCCCCCGAGTCGGGCCATTGGCTGCGAGCACTCCCTTTCCGTCAAATAAGCACCGTTTTGGACCCAAGTAGCTTGAGAATAGCTATATGCTTAAGGCTTGGGTCCAAAATATGTGTCCCTCACACTTGCGCCTGTGGCAAAAACGTCGATCAGCTGGGCCGACATGGCCTTTCATGCCCCAAAAGCGCCGGACACCTATTTCGCTACGGTACCATCAATGATTTGGTTCGTCGGTCGCTTGCTACCGCCTCTGTGCCTGCGATTCTCGAATCCGCGGGCATGGCGAGGGACGATGGCAAGCGCCCCGACGGGGTCACATTGGTGCCGTGGAAACTAGGTAGGGCCCTGGTGTGGGACGCAACGTGCGTAGATACCTTCGCACAGTCCCATATCCAGGCGACCCGCACCCAGGCCGGCGGCGCGGCTGACCAGGCCCAGGTTCTCAAGCGCCGCAAATATTCGTCCTTACTTAAGGACTACGAGTTTGCGGCGCTCGCGGTAGAGACACTGGGCCCTTGGTCAGCCGACATGCAGGCCTTTGTGAGGGCCCTGTCGGGGCGGCTGATTGACGCCACAGGGGACCCCAGAGCTGGCGCGTATTTCTCGCAACGAATCGCCCTGGCGGTTCAGCGAGAAACCCCGCCAGCGTCATGGGTACCATGCCACAGGCGGACCTACTAGAGGGGGTATTCTTTTTATAATTAGGTTTTTTATTTTATAGGTAAGTTTTAGTATTAATTTTATTTTGTTTGTAGTTTTAGTTTATTTTAATAAGTTATTTTATATTCAATATGTACATATTATTATTGAAAATAAAATCAGCGTAAAATAAATTCCCCTAGAATATTACTTATACGTTGCTTTCTCTTATGGGTCGTCGAAATATGTATTTACTGTACGAAAACAACCGTTATAGAACTTGTGTAGAATTTTGACTACATTTCTCAACTTATATTTATCTTAGATAAGTAACTACATTATGTTGCGGAACTCTGGTATCATTACCTGTTTTTAATCGTAATTATGTTTAAGTTTAAGATAAAGCCGCACGAAAGAGCTAATAGTTCACACCAACGGATGCAAACCAGGAAACTTTCCCATCCCTGTCCCACAATTCACCTTAACCTCTACTTTACATTTCCCGACATTTAGGCACGGATGCGGCCCGGGAACGTCGCATCCCTACTCCACTTCCGTACACATTCGCATTGTACAAGTTACACTCCACTGCGTCCACGCCGAGCACACAACGGCGTATCTACACCTATATTCTCAGACTTACGCCATTTGCAAATGGTGAATTACGACATAAACCCCGTACCTTAAAGGTGTTTGATTTAAGTGTGTTCGGAACGTTTATGCACGCTGGTTTATGTGTACGTGCTGAACGGTTTCAATGGTATAATATATCAGAATGAAAGCATTATACACAGGTGCTTAATATTCCAAATGTCGTAAAGGATATGTGACTAAATGTCACTTACGTCTTTTGAGAAAGAATTGTAAGGCGTTGACATTTTTGCGCAGCTAAGCTTTTAAATAAAAGAGAAAAATAAGAGTGCAACCGGTTGAAATGAGATTAGATTTTTCTAATCTCGTTATATCAAAGGGCAAAAGTTGATCCTGTACGGCTTTCTAAACAGAAACACACTCGGGCGCAGACTCAGGTATTTGCAATTACCTTTTACGAGGGAATTGAATTTAATCGGCTCGCTGATATCTAGAATCGACGCATGAAATTGGTATAAGCGAAACTGGAATATAATATTATATGAAAACTCATTTAGATTTTTGCAGCGTAGGGATAAATAGATTTTACATGGCAATATTTCGGACCCTTTTCAGAGCACTACATAAATAAGTACTTCTAATCAGATTGCATCAAACCAAGCAATAAAGAGTAAACATAAGCAAATATTTAAAATAGACAAAAACTTGGCTTCGACATCTAAACGGTTACTAAAAATACGTTACTGTATCACCTCTCTGGCTGTCATGCATATCTTGTTTAAAAATCACGATTATGTGCCAAAAAAATGACTTGATTTAAATGTATGTAACTTAAACCATACACCTCGCTATCTTAATTGGGTAGGTAGGTTAGTAGGTTTAAAGTATATATTATGCTTTATACTGCGGTTTAGCTTCAGGTAGGTTTAGTTAAATAACAATCTTGATGTCAGTGCATTTGCATTCAGATCAAAGCGATCGCCTCGAAATCACAACAAAGAAAACGTTGCAACCATTTAACGGAACCCATCACTAATTAAGGCTTAACTTACTTATTATATTTGTTGTCACTTACGTCTTTTAAAATGGTTGTAACTGCATATACGGAATGTGCATTCTGAGAACAATTATATTGAATCACCCAGTTGCAAGCATCGGGTTTCGCAATCGCACACCGTAATCTGATTTAACATTAGCAAGACCACACACGATAACATGTAATGTTACACGGTGATAAGAGAATTGTTTAAACACTTACCACCATGGGAAATAGGACGTAAGTGCATAGCTTTTAGTTTGTTAGTTCATTTTGTATGTCGATTTGATGCTAAGTGCGGCTTGGTATTTTTAAAAGCGTTAAAAGCGTTAACATTTAAATAAGTTGTGTGTTAAGGTATAGCATTTTAATAAATAAGAAAGTCGTTTAAATCTTTCGCTTTTCACAAAATTAAATCAAAGATTTCAGCACGTCTATCGCAACGTTATTCAAATCGAACCTCGAAAATACATTTGTTATAGACCGCAAAAATATGACATACTTAATAATAAGAAAGTCGGTTTCAATAGCTTAGGTATACATTGTACTAATATACTAATGACATTTGTGTTTTTATTGCAGGTAAGCGTCGACAAATGACATTGATTGGTTGGGAAAACAACTAGTTTCGGTAAAGTACTTTATCAACGTGTATATATACCTATTTTCAACAGCCAAAATATGTAATTAACACATGCTGAATAAAATATCGTGACACGCAATGTCACTTAGACATTGCTTCGTATTACCTATAGTAATATCTAAATCCTAAACTGTCCGCTCTTGACTCCTAAGAAAACCTTAATGTCACCTTGTTGACCTTACTGTAATATTAGACAATTTTAGAATAGTTTATTGAGTCACCTCGAGCTATATAACAATACATAAGTGATGTTCTACAGGTAAAGGCACCTTATAGCGGTTAGAGCCTTGTTAGTAAAATAATAGTGTAAACTCCAACGGCCATAAGGTACCTTTACCTATGGAACATCACTTACATGCAAAGTGAAAGACTGATACTATAGGCTGTGCAAGGAAAAAACTATCTATATATTCTAGAATATCAAATATTTAATTACACGAACGGGTCTACAGCTGGTGCAACTCAGCTATAACGTCGGAATTTAAGGTAAAAACAATGAAATCATATCGCGGTAGACCTGTTTGTGTAATTAAATATGTGTACAAAACGCGAGAGTTTAAAGTGTCACATAACAAATTAACAAATATTATCATCATAATTATTCATGATTCTATTGTTAATTTAACACTCAAATGCGTATTTTAACATTGTAAACAACAAAATTTGGAACATATTAACTGAATAGTTTAATCACAATTAAATAATCCTCACAAAATGCGTGACATGCGATAAATTGTAATTCACTTACGTCGAAATTTACATGAAGCAAAATGACGTAAGTACAATGTTTGGACATACGACATTATTATGTTTGTCTAGTTACAACATTGTTATTTAATTAAACCATTTTAATAGAAGTGTTGGATTTAGAGGCCTTATTTGTTGGTTTAGTACATTGATTAGCGCCCCGGGCTTTCATTTAATCCTGGACCGGGGCGTGCGTGTAGTGCTGTGGTTCAAGTTCTTAATGAATTTATAAAAACTTTGTATCCTTAGATATTTAAATAAAAGTAAATAAAATCTACCCTCAAATGGCTCCTTAAGCCAGTTGAGTAAAGATGAAAACATTACACGATCAAATAATGTAGGTTAAAGGCAGGTCGTTCAGTGACTGATCCTCGCGGTTTTGTATTTGGTTGGTTACCAATAAAAATTGTAACTACCCGAAAATATACAAATTGTTTACTTTTATTTAAATACCTAAAGATACAGACTAAAGCTTCTGCTCATCGTCTAGGTGGTATCATGATGACGGATAAAACTATCATAAATGTCCTTCACGGAGTTTCAAACGAACTCCATACCAAATTTCATCGAAATCTGTTCAGCGGTTTAAGCGTGAAGAGGTAACAGACACAGAATTACTATCGCAATTATAATATTAAAGTAGGGTTAGCTAGGCCATAGTTACGTAAAAATAAATTATAATCATATGACAATGTAAGATTCTGAAATGATCGAACAAAAGTTTATACGTAAAAAAATCTTAAGTAACGACAATAACTACCGATGAAAATGGAAAATTGTGTCCTTCTTTAGAAATATAACGTAGAATTAGTGCTATGAGGAAAAATATTTTTACTATTCATTTTTGTGTGTACGAATACCTACAGTCGACGTCAAAGATATGTTTACATTTTTCGTCTTATTACAAGGGAGTAAGGTGCAAAAGTGTAAACATATCTTTGACGTCGACTGTACCAAAATAAAATAACATCAATATACGACTTAGGGCAAATTTTTTATTTATAAGTTTTAGTGTTTTGTTATAAAGTTGTAAAAATGTTATTAAATAAATCCACAATATACGAAATTATAGCCAGTGAATCATACATGAGCGTTGAATGAAATATTTACTCATAGGTGTTAAACAATGTCAACAAAGAAAATATTCGACGGAACTATAAGTAATATATAGAATAAACATCGTGGACACATATAATACGTGTTGACACTTAACCTTTCGTCGACCTATAAGGGCATCGTAACAATAAACAAACCTGAACGTGTATCTGGATATACACTATACAGCCTACCTACGGATAGGGTTAGAAAAATTTCGGCCGTTTGTCAGGAATGTGGCCGGAATACGGAATTTTAGTGAATTGACAGAATTTTTTATATGATGTGCCTCAAATCAAATTGAACACACATAGATATCACTTACGACTATAAGCTCATTGGTACTCTATACGAAGCCCTTAGGCCTACTGTCCACGGAAGCGTAGCTGCATAGACGCGTATTCGTTATTGTACGCTTGCCTGCCTACGTACAAAACAAAACCGCACAACTCTGTCCACGGAGCGGCTGACGCGACGTTGACGCTCCGTGGACATAGTTGTGCGCTTCCGTGGACAGTCAGTAGGCCTTACACGCATCTTGTTTTTTAATCTTGCAATTCAAATTTCAGCGTCTAATGCGCTAGCTTTTACTAAAAGGCTGTATTGTACTTGGCTCGCACTCCCAAGCCCCTCATATCACTGAGGTCTGCACTTGACATGCTACACTATTTTACCAATACACTCACACATGTTAACATAGGGATTACGGATACCGATAGGATACTGATGAACAATTAATCCGGTATACAGCATAGGTACCCACATAATGTAATGTAACACATTACAATAACCTTTTCTAATATAGAATTACATTTAGAACTATATAGGAAGAGAAGATTTACACTGAGAGAAAAGTACAACAAAAATACAATTACAATAATAAACTTAATCCGGGGACAAGGAGAGTTAACTAATAGGAACAAATTGACTTTTGTAATTTCTATTAGTTCTTGCAATTTCTATTATCTGTTTGTTGAAATTATATTTGGGATTACTGAGCTGTTTGTAGAAATAAATAAACTTTACAGAAATAGTGAAACGTCCATAATTATTACTAAAACTTCATGTTTTCCCCCAGTACAGAACTGTTTTTTAATTCCTGGTGATGATTTTTCTCTCAGTGTAGACAGATTTAAAGCATTATACACATGGGACATTATCTATGAAAAGGGACCTTATTGTCGATGGCGCTTACGCCGCACAGCGTCGCGCGGCATTGTATTTTTATCGGAGCATCGTTAAGAATGGCGTAAGCGCCATTGACGAAGAGCCCTTTTCATAGATAACATCATATATAATTAACTCATCATTATTAGTGTATAAATAACATCAACATTAATGTAGATATTACATTTTGTACATATATTTCATACATTTACATCGTGTTGTATTGTTCTGCATATTGAAAACAGGCTTTCTGCGTAACCTCAACATTAAATATTTATTTAATTATTAATTACGTTGAAATCTGAAAACAAGCAACATTTAATTCAAGTACATAAAACACGTATGTACCTACTTACATAGTATTTTCTCTAAAGAGTAAATTTTCAGCGTATAAAAACATTGTATTTAAAATTGTTTAAATATTTCCCAACTTGGAAATTCCCCCGGGCCGTAAAGTTTCGTATTTTACAACATTATTGGCCGTCACATATTATATGTTTTAAATCTAGTACAGTGTCAGAAGTACATTGTATACACGACCTTAAATTTTCCAGCACATATGTAACAGCCGTTATAACAGCGCGGCCAGTCTAGGGCTTGCAATATCGGATGATTTCCAATTCCGGAACTAATTTTCGATATTGGATTCCAATTCCGGAATTCCGGAACTGGTTCCGGAATTAGGGTTTTATCATATTTTTATTCGATTTTTTTGTAAAAAAACAACGAATAATGTGAAATTCTGATACTTTAGGTTTATTAAAGTTAGTATTGTTTCAGAGAAATTTAATTTGAAGTAGGTAGCTACGTTTTTTTACCACTTTATACAATTAATGGTTAATGGTGCTGTTTGATGATTACTTTTATTTACTTCTATGATACAGGGCATTTGGCGAAGCTATAGTTGCTAGCAAACCATTCGATGCATAATTTTATAAAATAGTTAAATATAATAGCTACCTACTTTTCCTAACCTAGTATTCTCTCTGAATCGAAGATAAATAATCCAAATATTATTGAATTTCAATTCTTAAAATTCGCTTATGTAGGATTTACTATTCTGACTATTCTAAGCAAGTAAATCGCTTTGCTTTTTTTTATGAGCCCATATTGTCCCACTGCTTTAGTAGTTCACTAAATGACTAAGAGGCACTTAATAACAACAAAAAAACACAAGTATAGTGTAGTTTCTTAACAATGTTCAATAATAAACGTATTAAGACCTAAAAAAAAGTACTTAAATCCAATTCCGGAATTTTCGATATTCAGTTGTATCAATTCCGCAATTGTAATATCGGAAAATTTGACCGAGATTCCAGTATTTCGAAATTTCGGAATTCCGGAATGCAAGCCCTAGGCGGCCACTTTCTGAAAATGACGCTAGAATTATCATCATACATCTACTTTTGTAGTTAGTAGGTTAGGTATTATAAGTATATCTATCGCAGTGAGTTAATTGGCTACCGAGCAAGGATTGTTTACTTCAATTCAGTTAAATTGATTTATTCTTTATAACATTACTTAAGTATCTGGCTTGAAGTCGTCAATCGCTATTCGATTCGTCGTACTATAAGTACAATGCGACGGAAATTCTAGAAAAATACTATGTCTAGAATCATAATGACGAATCTTTTAAAAGTATATAAGCGGTGTTATTAAGAAAACAAAAGTTGGATATGTATTTATACCTATATTTTTTTATTTCGACGTGGTTAAAAATAAAATACTGCCGTGTTATTGAAACTTCTTCTAATATCTTTAAATTTTACTACTTTTTGGTACATTTGCTCATGATATACCTATTTAATAACTTAAAATAATCAAACGTTATGCTGCGTTAAATTCGTCCTCTAGCCGCCCAGACATCAAAACTTGCCAACGCAATTGCAATTTTGATTTGTCAAAATAAAGATTCAAATTAGAATGGAATGGGAATCCTTTTTATAAGTCTCTGGACGGATAGACATTATAAACAACCCAGCGTTTAAAAATAAACCCGACTCTCTGTCCCCACATACGCTGCGCTCGATCAATGTTTATTAATTAAATTTCATACATGCTTCTGTCGGATATTCGTAGGTGGCGATTTACCTGTAAATTAATTCGGTATCAACAACATGTTACGTGTCATGTTCAAGTCTTCAACGTTATTAGGGTCGGCGTTTTATATAAAGTGCTATTTTTGTTTACTTTTTACTTTGTGGTGAAAATTGGATGTTCGTTTGTTTCCGATTGGTTTGTGCCGTATTTTGAATGTTTGTGGTAAAGTTATATGATAAGTTTATAACTGCAAGCTTTATGGTATCGATGTTTATTATTTCTATGGTTTGTAGCTCGCTTGAGTAAGCGGATATTGTAGCCTATGGACACATTTAGAAAATAGAAGACTGAAATAGAATATTTTCTATTTCAGTTTTTATTTCGCGATTTCGTGGTTGGTCCCACAGTAAAATTAGTTCAGTTTGATCTACATATTCACTCCCCAGATGGTCAGAGCAGTACCGTCTTTACCATAACAGCACACGGGGCCCGTGCCCAGGGCCCCCATCCTCAGGGGCCCCGAATTAATTCGTTTGCTTTACCTTCCAAAAGGGCCCCAAATTCTTATGTGCCCAAGGGCCCCAGTACAGTTTAAGACGGCCCTGGGTCAGAGACAAGCCAGACAAAAAACCGGGCAAGTGCGAGTCGGACTCGCGCACGAAGGGTTCCGTACCACAATGCAAAAAAAAAACAAAAAAAACAAAAAATAACGGTCACCCATCCAAGTACTGACCCCGCCCGACGTGGCTTAACTTTGGTCAAAAATCACGTTTGTTGTATGGGAGCCCCATTTAAATCTTTATTTTATTCTGTTTTTAGTATTTGTTGTTATAGCGGCAACAGAAATACATAATCTGTAAAAATTTCAACTGTCTAGCTATCACGGTTCGTGAGATACAGCCTGGTGACAGACGGACGGACGGACGAACGGACGGACAGCGAAGTCTTAGTAATAGGGTCCCGTTATACCCTTTGGGTACGGAACCCTAAAAAACACCCTGTATATCAATGTCCCAACATTACTTCCATTACTTAGTTTTGAGCAAAATGTAAATCAATACCAAAGTTGAGCGAACTTGTGAGACTCGGTCTAAGGCAATCTAAGTTGTAGGTATAACAATTATAAGTTACAGCTTTGACTTAGTGTTACTTAATGTATTATTATAAAAGTTAGATTCGAGTTAGCTTCTTCGACTGTATTGTGGACATTGTGGTGTTTTGTTACTAAGACCTTAAAGTAAGAGGTCATAAGGGCCGATTTTTATTTTGTAGTTTTTTTTTTCATTTTTTAAAATTTTCATAAAATTTGCATTCAATGCATGCTGTTGATATAGGTATTTTTAATTATATGATTACTTAAATTTATTATTTATTATTCGAGGGCTATGCTCGGAGTTTCTCTACGTGATCGAATCAGAAATAGACAAACTAAAGTCACCGACATAGCCAATACAATGGGCAGGCCACATTGCACGCAGAGAAGATGGCCGATGGGCTCGAAAAGTGCTCGAGTGGAGACCACGGACTAGCAAACGCAGCGTAGGACGTCAACCCACAAGATGGACAGACGACCTTGTTAAGGTCGCCGGAAGACGCTGGATGCGGGTCGCTTCCAACCGGCACGTATGGAGGTCCAAGGGGGAGGCCTATGTTCAGCAGTGGACGTCTTATGGCTGAGATGATGATTATTTTATTCAAATTCATGATTTTAAATTGCATCTCTCTTATACCTAACCTCTTATATACTCTATATTTAAATCCTGAAGAAACGCCAGGTCAAGAGCACCCTAAACCGGCGAGCGTATATGAGGAATGTTATGAAAGTAAAGGAAGCGAAAGAGGTATGTCAGGATCGTAGCAAGTGGAAATCCGTGGTCTCTGCCTACCCCTCCGGGAAATAGGCGTGATTATATCTATGTATGTATGTATTTAATTGTGTACCTATAGTGTCAAAACTTCCATTCATGGAATATTGCGGCGGGGTAGACGCATGATGTTAATTTAGTTCCAATAATTATTTGTCGAAACATAATCCTACATTAATAGCGTGTATTTAATTAATTCTCGTGCAAATTGCTGTTTATTTAGTTTAGAGCCAAAATGGCTATTGTGCATTAAATGTAAAAGTTACTGCTATAATTTACAAAATAAATTGATTTTCATTAAATCAGTTTGGAGAGGTAAAATGTTCAATATGCATCGATGCCATTAAAGTGTGGAAAACAGTAAACGCCACTTGCAAAATCCCACCAACCCGGGGTTAACCGGTTTAACTGTTAACCCAGTGTCAAATTGTACTGGTAACCATGCATGGTATTCATTCACTAACCTCTGGTTAGTGAACGGTAAAAGTGGCCCTGTCTTTTACAATCTCCATCAGATATATCGGAGCGGCCAAGCTACTCACAAATATCTGAACACGCGTCTATTGTCCAGGCGTCAGAGCGCGTGTTCAGATATTGTGAACACCTTGGCCGCTCCGATATATCTGATGGCGACTGTACAAAGTCAAGTAGGGAGATCCGAGGTAGTAGGTAGCTTTACCACTCTGGAGTGTGCCGATCACCAATCGTTTTTCTCTAAAGTCTTAACGTTGGTACAGTTTAACCTGAAAACAGTCCCCAATTAAGCAAAGTTTGTAGAAATAGGGTGCGTAGCACTGGTATGGTCAGCTAACTTGGCTATACTCTTCAAAGAAAATGGCTCAATTGTCTGAAAATCAGGCAAGCCAGTGGAAATCGAGTTCTTTGTGTACTCCGCACTGTTACATGCCTACAAAAATAAAAGCTTTAACCCCTTATTCATAAACGTTTACTAAAGTTGACAAGCCGATAATAATCGTTTGTCCCTTTCCATTATACCGATACGTCGGAAAAAGCTTTAACCCCTTATTCATAAACGTTTACTAAAGTTGACAAGCCGATAATAATCGTTTGTCCCTTTCCATTATACCGATACGTCGGAAAAAGCTTTAACCCCTTATTCATAAACGTTTACTAAAGTTGACAAGCCGATAATAATCGTTTGTCCCTTTCCATTATACCGATACGTCGGAAAAAGCTTTAACCCCTTATTCATAAACGTTTACTAAAGTTGACAAGCCGATAATAATCGTTTGTCCCTTTCCATTATACCGATACGTCGGAAAAAGCTTTAACCCCTTATTCATAAACGTTTACTAAAGTTGACAAGCCGATAATAATCGTTTGTCCCTTTCCATTATACCGATACGTCGGAAAGGGACAAACGATTATTATCGGCTTGTCAACTTTAGTAAACGTTTATGAATAAGGGGTTAAAGCTTTTATTTTTGTAGGCATGTAACAGTGCGGAGTACACAAAGAACTCGATTTCCACTGGCTTGCCTGATTTTCAGACAATTGAGCCATTTTCTTTGAAGAGTATAGCCAAGTTAGCTGACCATACCAGTGCTACGCACCCTATTTCTACAAACTTTGCTTAATTGGGGACTGTTTTCAGGTTAAACTGTACCAACGTTAAGTTTTTACCCTTCACCACGACCCCAAAAGCGTAATTTTATAACCGAAAGACGTATTTATTAAACATACTCATTTCTATAATATTAATAAAGCGTAAATAAAAGTTTCCATATCGTAGCGTAACACAATTTGCGACGTTACGCGATACTGGACATAAATTAACTGCTGCAATGAATGCGCTGACCACTTAAATATTGCAACACAGACTAGTCACATGTTTTTGTTATGAAGTTTCTATTGCTGCCTAAAACGGCGGAGTCTCGGTGAGGGCATACATTCACTAGCTATCATCTTACCCGTGATAAGATGCATGTAAGTCCGTCGAAATATCGGGAGCTCGAAAACAATACAAAAGGTAATCACGGCTATCCCGGTCGATATAAGTCTGCTGATACAAGGGTTAGTTACTAATTAGTAATGATAACCGGGGCTCAAAAATACATTGTTTCCAAGAAAGCACTTTTCTATTATAAACATTTCTTTATGCCTACGAGCTGGAGGTCCTGGGTTCAAAGGGTTTTATTTATTTGTGTGTTTATCACAAATATTTGTTTTTGCGTTTAGGATGTTTTCTATATCTTAGTTTATAACACTATCCTTATTCAGCTTACTGTAACTAAGGTGATTTTTGTGTGATTACGCCACTTTATTATTACGTTTTATCTTAGGATGCAAGGGCAGTAAAATACGGCATTTTACATTCTAAACTTATCCCACCGCGTGTGTAGGTATATATGATTGTCGAAAAATATTGTTGCCAATGTATGGTGTTCGCCGTCAGAGCGTGCGTATTGTGGCAGATTTATACAGTAGGCCTACCACGAAACACGTTCGACGTGTTGCCTCCATGTCACACTTACGTACGAATTTACAAGTACAACAAAGAGGCAACACGTCGAACGTGGTTCGCGTTAGGACCTCAGGCTTCAACGCTCTATAACCCGGCATAATTCAAGGAAACCCAAATTTATCAATTTCCAACTGTCACCTCTGTGTCGCTACTCTTTGACAGCTGTCCGGCAAACTATCGCCGCTTCGTTACGGGCCGTATTAATATTTCGTCGCAGTAAATACGTTATGTCGACGCGACAAGTTGCCAAATTGTGGAAGTTTGTGCCCTAGGGACGGGTTTTTAATGCGCGATTAGTGTTTAAGCAAATAAAAGGTGTTTTAGCAGTGTTTTAATGTAAATTAATTATGTATTAAGCAGAAGCGTTTGCAAACAATACGACATTGCTAAGCACCTCGCATATGTAGGATGTGGAGTCCCTTTGACCATACAATTTTGAGCAATAATGTATTGTTTGTCATATTATCGATAGTCACAAAACTGAAATCGTTTAACCTCAGAAAACTTTTCAGGATTTTCGTAAGGTTATTCTGAAGATATTGAAACCTAACCTAACCTGGTTAGGTTTGTTTTATGGCAATCCTGAAAAGTTACGCGTTTCTGAGAAAAACCAACTATGACTAACGAAAATTCTGGCAAACAATACATTGTGTCTTAAAACTATTTGGGAAACAATAGAGACCCGTAGGATGTGGTTAGAGTTATCAGATGTCAGGAATTTTAGCCGTTTGTCAGGAATTCGGC
Organism: Cydia fagiglandana; assembly: GCF_963556715.1. Lineage (NCBI taxonomy): Eukaryota > Metazoa > Arthropoda > Insecta > Lepidoptera > Tortricidae > Cydia > Cydia fagiglandana. Next base: position 5,863,521 of record NC_085953.1, on the reverse strand, counting down.
CGGAATACGAAAATGTCAGGAATTTTAGTGATATACCAAACTTTTCTATTATGTACCTAAAAAAGGTACCTGATATGGTGACCTTGCCTTACCTTTACCTTGGCCTTGTTTACGATGTAGCCCTAAGGGCCACCCCACATTTAGCGTCTTTCGAGCGTCGGCGTCTGGTCAGCGCTATGGAAAATGACGTCGCTGCGCAGTTGCGTCGACGTTGCGTCGAGCAGCGGCCATAGAGTTGTAGACGCCGACGCTCGAAAGACGCTAAATGTGGGGTGGCCCTAAAAACTCCTAGTTGTCTCCAAATCAAGCACATTTTTACCACTGTAAAAACCGTAGCTCACTTAAACTAGTTATGCCACACGAAATCGCCTGCATAAATCCCTTGTTACCACCGAAACTGCGCAAAAATATCCACCATGAAATTAGTTCCCAAACTAAATTTTAAAATGAAGCCATCCATCTCAGGGGTAGTAAAATTTTTAAAGTACAAACTCAAGATAATGCTCCCAAGTTTAAATGTTCACAGTTTCTTTGTTACGTGGAAAAAGTTTTCTAGAGCGGGATGGAAGAGGATTTTAATGGTGGCTGTGTGTGTGGGAAAGAGAGGGGTTGTGTCTGGGGAAAGTTTGAGATTTACGTGCTGACGGTCAGTTTTACAATCGTAGTTACACTGGTATATGGATACGGCTATTTGTATAGAAGTCGTTTGAAAAAAGTATAGTTTCACTGGTGCTGGCTCTTGAAAGTACCGAATTTAAGACTTTCCTATAATTTTTAAGTACTAGCTTAATATAATTATTTTAATTTTATTATTCTTTACTAGTTCTGCCCGACCAGAATAAATTGATGGCTCCGCAAGTAGAACATCCGGACATACGAAAACATTTTTGCCCAAGCTGAAACGGAGACCTACCATCATTAGTTATCACGTATAAACTGAATACGCCATCGCTTTAAGCCTCCAATGTCACGCCATGTAAAATACAACGTTATATAAAATGCGACGTAACATAAAACTTAACAAGAATTAGTTTCATGATAAATGGACCTTTGTTAAATTAAAGTTGGACTTTCAAGGTGTTTTAAATTTAAACTTTTACGGAGTAAAAAAAGGGATTATCCAACACACTCGCAAGATAAATGTGTCTACGCAGTCCAATTTTAATACTAGCGACCCGCCCCGGCATCGCACGGGTCAAATTATAGACCTAAACCTTCCTCAAGCTTCACTCTATTGATAGGTGAAAACCGCATGAAAATCCGTTCAGTAGTTTTTAAGTTTATCGCGAACAAACAAACACAACGCTGAAACGCTGGATGCGAGTCGCTTCCAAGCGGTACGAATGGAGGTCCAAGGGGGAGGCCTATGTTCAGCAGTGGACGTCTTATGGCTGAGATGATAATGATGATGATGATGATACAAACACACAAATAGACAGACGCGACGGAGCACTTTGTTTTATAAGGTATAATGGTTTGGCAATACACAACACAGTAATCCTATTCCTACAAGATAAGGAATTTATATATACTTACTTAAGGACGAAGGAAGCGGTGGCGGCCGATTGGATATGACGTCCGACTTTCAATCCGGAGGTCTCGGGTTCAAATCCTGGCTCGTACCAATGTGTTTTTCGAAACTTATATACGAAATATCATTTGATATTTACCACTAGCTTTTCGGTGAAGGAAAACATCGTGAGGAAACCTGCAAACATATGCGAAGAATTTCAAAGGTGTATGTGAATTTATCAAAAACATCATAGAAGGGAAAGTTGAAGCAAACAGGAAGAAGGGAAGACCAAGGAGAGCGTACATGGATCAAATAAAGGAAAAGATCAACGTCGTGTCGTTTCGGGCTGTCAAAGAGAAGGCGGAGGACCGCCAAACATGGAAATTGCTCCACCGACAAGAGTCATACTCTTAAATATATGATGATGATGTGAAGTCCCAAATCCGCATTGGGCTAGCGTGGGAACTATAGCGCAATTCCTCTCGCGCATGGGAGGAGGCCTGTGCCCAGCAGTGGGAGGAATATAGGCTGAAATATATTATATACTTAAGGAACGCCACGCTAGTAATTCCTCCTCACCCCCACAACCCAACGTGTGAAAGCTAACACAAACGATTCATCAAGTTTCCAGAAACTTCGGCTATTACCTCAGATGGTTGTTTAAATTTCGCCAATAAAAGTTCAGCATTGTGCGATATTTTGACGGAGCTCTGAATCGAAACTTTGAGCTCATAAGCTTATATTAAACAGGTTCTTAGTCTGAGTTTGAGTTTTGGTGATTTAATGAGTGAGGTGGCAGGTTTCAGCGAATTGGTTTTGAGGTTCTCAGTTTGTTTAGTTTTGAGGACAGTGTATTGAAAGGTAAATCATGGGTGATTATTGTGATATCTGTATATTCTGTAACCTGTGCCCAGAAGGGCTAAGATGGCCGGCTCTTTATCATTTGTCACGTTCTAACAAATATGTAAGTGCGAAAGTGACGCATAACATGACAGATAAAAACGCGACCATGATACCGCTGCAGAAATCAATCTAATAAATTTTTGTACCTAACTACTCAAAAACGGCACTCTACCTTAAAGCTCTTTATTATGAATAAAATGTATTAATAATATTATGTATGTTTATTAAATATTAAATAAACAAAAAAATAACAAGATTATAAGGAACAAGAGTTTTATCATTTACTTAAAAGCTTCGTTTAAACAAGAGATTCTGTTACACGGAATAGAATAAATGAAGTAATTTTTCAATTTGCCTAGACACGTCCAATTTGCTAAGTGCGCATTAGTCTAGCCTAGGCGTCTCATAAACTAGATGTCTGTCTGTGCCTACATGTAAACTAGAATAAAATCTCTTTTTCCCTGAGTTTTCATATACATTTCATATAATAACTGCTTTGGAAGAGCTCTGCTTTGGACTGTCAACAAGAAAGAAGTATATTTAGTAAAAAAAGTTGCATGTGTGTAGTTCGTAGCTTTTAAGTTTGAACTTTATTAACACCGGAAACATATTTAATTAAGAATAAAATGTAACTTTATATGGAAATTACATATAATAACTCCTACTTTAATCCAGTAAATTTGTCGAATTTTGTAACCTGGCTCTTTTGCGTCAAATCCGGTAGTTCTGATTTTTTGCAGGCATGTTTATGATGTTGGCCCAATGAATAATCCAAGTTTGTGACCTCGAGCGCCGAACGCAACATTGTCAAAAATCGAATAAACCGCAATTTTTTTTGGATTTGGGCGATTATAACCCTAAAGTACTAGTTTTTGATAGTAACTTTCTAGGGCGTTTTTAAAGTAGAATAAATTTGCTACAATAAGACACTAGAATTGTCTCTGTACATCTAATATTTTCCGAGATAAAGCCTTTCAAAATTTTATAATTTTACATCAGTTCTTAGCTATAATATAAGGGTTATGTAGGTAATTTATATGGAATTCATCACCGCCACGTTCTACAAACTATTTATTTTCCATAAAAAAATGTATGAGTGCCTATTTTGCTAAAAATATTTTTTTTTTTTGGAAAATAAATATTTTGTAGAACGTGGCGGAACTACCGGATTTGACGCAAACGCAAAATGTATAATTTTACTGTATTACTTTGGAAAGCTCTGCTTTGAACCTTTCGTAGGGGTCCGACCTGTATGATCTAATCTAGTCCAATATAAACATGTTTTTATTATTTTAGGTATGTTTTGTAGTTTGAATACTTAGTACGAGATACGATATTTTATAAGCAATATTTGGAAAAATTTCGGCCAACCAAGTTAAAAATTGAATCTATTTTTAATTTTGATAATCCTATTAGGAATATGTCCGTTTAGAATTTTTATAAAATGATTATGTTTTTAATTTTTGGTTTTAATCGAAATTTTATGAGCAGATTATAAAACAACTTCGCCTATAGTTCGTTTTTTTAGCATTAGAAAGAAGGTAAACGATCTTGAGACGTCTTTTAATTGAAAAACGTTTTTTTAAAAATCAGTAACTATTACTTATGAAAGCAGAAGAATATAAATCATCGTGTTACGAGTAGATTCATAATTGTTAAAAATCGGCCGTGACTTGTTTTCAAAAGGAGTTTTTCAATTAAAAGACACCTCAAGATTGTTTACCTTATTTCTAATGCTAAATAAAAAACGAACTATAAGATGAGAAATGAATAAATATAGTATTTATTCCTTTGACCACTTTTTGAAATACATACTAACAGAGGATCTTGTTGATTCCTCGCAAACACGTTTTAACAGGGTCCTCCCCCAAACAAACGGACAAACATCCGTGTAAACATTTCTTTGTTTCATCATGGGGTGCCATTTTAGGAATCGCCATTTTTGAAGTTACCTATTTAGCTTTTTAAATCCATGAGTAGTGGATTTAAGTTTGCTTAGGCCCACTTGCACCATTCCACTAAACCGGGGTTAACCGGTTAAACCTGGAGTTACCATGGTTACCAGTATAATTTCACACTGGGTTGACGGTTAAAGGATGACTTACGTTAGACCGGGCCGTGTCCGACCCGGAGCTTCCGGCGCATCGTTTTCTATAGAAAGCATCACGTGATCGCCTGTCATGTCATAGAAAAGTAAGCGCCGGAAGCTCCGGCCCGGACACGGCCCGGTCTAACGTGAGTCGTCCTTAAACCACTTAACCCCGGGTCAGTGTGATGGTGCAAGTGGGCCTTAGACAACTAGGTCTCTTTATTTAAAGTTGTACACTACACTTTTTTTGACATGTTTATGTAATCTTTAAGTAAATAATGTTATTATTTATTTGATTGGAATGTTTAAGTAGTCGCACTACTAATATCACTACACATTATAAAACAAAGTCCACCGCCGCGTCTGTCTGTATATTCGCGATAAACTCAAAAACTACTGAAGATTTTCATTCGGTTTCCCCTATCAATAGAGTGATTCTTAGGTGAGTGGTGTGGGATGGTGAGTGGTTTAGGTGTATAATTTTTAAGGATTTGTGTTAATTGGATGAAATGTGATGATGTTTGCTACCCGTGCCACAGAATAAATAATAGTACCTACTAGGTACAGAAGACTCACTCTCTAACAAAACGCGTCTGTCACGATCAGCCTAGATATGGCCGGTAGGTGGCGACAGCGCCACGCGCGGCTTATGGCAAACCCCAAAATTAGGGTCGAACGGATGTACTTTTAGCTACCTGTAGCAAAGCGACGAAATCGCGGAGTGAACCACGCCTGCCCGTGCGAAGCCGGGGCGGTTCGCTAGAAGATTAAACTGTGTCCAAGAAAAAGTGACCAAGGCCTCCAGTATCCAACCGAAAGATTTAATAACTCTGAGACAAGACAATGTTCATGATCGGTTTAAATTTATCAGTTAACGTATCAAGTAACAATTTAATTTTATTCACAACCAGAATTATTCATATAAAATTATACGAGCCATAAACTCCAAAGACAACGCAATAACGAACCATACAACCTCATAATTTCCACAACATAGTACTCACGTACCTCACGTCTAGATAAAGTACATTTTATTCATATGCAGCTAGTTATCCAGAATCTAGCCAAGCCGGTAGCCATAACGGTAATGCACAATATTGACCCCAGTAACTTATCAAAAGCAAAAGGTAATATAACTTTGTAAGGCTCAAGGTTACATTCCAGTTCTGACCGCAGCTGCACTACTGCTTCGACACGTCGATGTTAAGGTGACAGTCCATTTCCAACGACAGCTGCACTACTGTTCATTTTACTATGGAAATTGACAATGACAGCGACGCGTTCAGTACGGGTAGTGCAGCTGCGGTTACCATTATTGTCAATTTCTATAGAAAAAGGAAAGACATTGAATGACAGTAACCTCGCAACAGTAGTGCAGCTGTCGTTGGAAATGGACTGTCACCTTCAAGGTTTGCATTCAGACTACACCAGCTACTGCGGCAGTATTGCAGCGCGGCACTGTCGATTACCATTGCTACTGCAATTGTCAAAAGTAGCAGTAATGTCGCCTGCTACTTTTTGCGGGTATTTGACTACTATTCAAATGAGTACTTTTTTTGAACTGTCAAAACGATTTTTCTACTATGGAATTTATATGAAACACTAGCATGTGACGTCACAATCAAATTACCTACTCTTTATAGTTTTATACGGGTTTTAAAATGGATTTATTGGATATATGGATTATTCCTTATTAATCTTCTAGTGCTTTATTTCATGCATGGTGTAAAATAATTTATTTTAAATACTGTCAAATACCCTATACTCCTGCAGTTGACGGCAACAGCATTACAGCGAGATATTACTGCAGGAAACTTCTTTTTATATACATTTCTCGTTTTACATTTTTAACGTATTCTTTAGGGCTAACAATAAGATGGTCGGTTTTATATCATACGTTCTAACAAGTGCGAAAGTGACGTATAACATGATAAGTGATAAAAATGCGACCATAATTCCGCCGCTGACTGCTCATTTCTGCAGCACATGTCAAAATCGATGGTTCTGCCCGGATTTTGACATTTGCGGCAGCAATGCAGTTGGCAGTAATGGCGCGCTGCAATACTGCTGCAGTAATACTGGTGTAGTCTAATAGTAACATTCCATTTCTAACCGCAGCTACACTACCGGTACTGAACGCGTCGCTGTCATTGTCAATTTCCATAGTAAAATGAACAGTAGTGCAGCTGTCGTTGGAAATGGACTGTCACCTTAAGTTCTACCGCTAACTTAATACATTACTGATTGGATTTGTATGACTCGCTATAATAAAGTAAAATCTTAAAGACGTTGTCTTTATGAATCACGTACGTTCTTAAAACCTTTTGAACTTAGTCGTGTATCCGATGTATTCCTCTATAAATTGCTCAGTATTGAGGGTAATTACGTTTGACAGGAGTGTAATATTAGTGTGGGTGTCGGTACGTTCGGGTAATTTTGCGCGCATGGAAAAGTCAAGATTATGGTGATTTATATGTGAGCTGGTTTTATTTTTCCGCTTTATTTAAGTATTTATTTATTTTATTTATTTAAACTTTATTGCACAAATTTACAAAAAAAGAGTACAATTGGCGGACTTAACGCCTTGAGGCATTCTCTACCAGTCAACCATTGGGCTAAACAGAGACAGTAATTAATTTGGTGCAGGATTGTAAATAGTGGATATGAGAATATAGACACAAGTCGACACTACAAACTATAATACTATACTATACTATTACACAAATATACATTTTAAAATATACCTACGTATATACAAATTCAATATATATAAATAAACATACATATATATAATAATTATGTACCTAGTGTGAGACATCACATAGACATTTAGTCTCGAATGCTTTCAAATAAATGCTTACGCAACTTGCTTTTGAATGAAAGCTTGCTCTGAGCTTGTCTGATAGGCAGAGGGAGAGCATTCCACAGACGAATTGCTTGGCAGGTGAATGAGTTGGACAAGAATCCAGTCCTATGAGGGAGGACAGCCAGCATCAGACTACGAGAAGCACGGAGAATGCAACCAGGACGGGCTGTTATAAACTCAAATTTAGACCTGAGATAACTGGGTGCAGCTAGTATGCTAGGTTTAAGTTTACTGAAATGAAACAAATTATAGTAAACCATAAAAAGTCTATGAAAAGTAACGGAAAGGAAATAAAAATACTGTGACTCTTATCAGGATCGGAAGAGCTCGTGATTATCTGGTAATCTAAAAACTTTCATAGCGGCCTCTGTATAGGCAAAACTGTTCGAGATAAGGCGTCTTTTCTATGGACATTATCAAAGTTTACGATCTTGGTATGTTTGTGTACTAAGGCTTTTCTCAAGCAAATTTTAAGAAGTAAATTTTAACAGGCCTGTATAATATGAAAATTATCTTCAAAGTCCGTTTACTTTCTGGTGTCCACAGGAAAGATGACTCGTACTAAAATTGTTGCCTGCCTATGTAATATACATTTATTGGAGAATTTAAATATGGTCAAGAAGGGAACAGTGGAAATAACCGGGTACAGTGGCTCAGCCATATACGTGTATATACGTACAGCTTTTATATGTAGATATACATAAAACTCTACATATACAGGCATGTATATTAATACGCTAAGTGCGGCGGCGTCATTATGGCCGATGAGCCGTACTCAGCACCTGGCGAGGGACTTTAGATACAATTTATGATAGACACGTCAAAGGTTACGTCTAAATTTATTTGGCAGCTGCGATATTATAAAATAAATAAATAAATATTATCGGACTTTTTTTTTACACTAATTGACTAAGCGCCACGGTAAGCTCAAGAAGGCTTGTGTTGTGGGTACTCAGACAACGATATATACAATATATAAATACTTAAATACATAGAAAACACCCATGACTCAGGAACAAATATCTGTATTATCATACAAATAAATGCCCTTACCAGGATTCGAACCCGGGACCATCGGCTTCATAGGCAGGGTCACTACCCACTAGGCCAGACCGGTCGTCAGACCACACGACCACACACACGACCAGACGACACGACGGTATACAGATATTTTTAGTTTCGTAAAATACAGAACAATATCTACTCTAGTTTTGTAACTACATACATATTTACAAATAATTTCACGCAGAGAAATTACAAAGAAACATAATGTTATATTTAGCGATTCATACCAAAAGGGTTCTTTATGCTCTATGACATGTCATTTTCTGATGGAAAAACACATGTATACTTATACGAAATTTAGCTTTAATAAGTGCGTACACTGCGTACTATGTAAAAGTCAATAAGTTTCCATACTATTATACTTAATCTATAATAACTATGAGAATCGTATCATAATATTTTTCTACGGTACAATAATTACGCCATGACGCTATTTATCATTGAAATTATCAACTTTCAGAATATGATTTGATGATTGATATCGTGGGTTATCTTTATGTTATCTGAAGACAGAACTCCAGTAAACAAGAGGGCATAACATAACTCAACTTAGGTAATAATATGTATTCCTAATTATATTTTTATTTTATTATTTTGAACGTGACGATATTTGTTAGCTTTAAGTATTTAGTAACTGGAGTCGCCTTTAAGAGCTTACCCCTCTTGCGAGAACCTTGCACAATTGTGCATATTTTTGTATGGACTAACGTTTATCTGACATGGCTATTTGTACATTACGTACAATAGCCATACATTTCACGTGCCCCTCACCCGCAAAAATCGGCAGACTGTTTTGTACAGAAAATTTACTAAATTAAGTTTGTTAGTTAGAAACCCATGAGACAAAGCTGGTACAGTGGTCGCATCTACCTGTTTCATTAATCTAAAGGTAGACCTGAGGGATCGTATAAAGATGACCGACGGTCAGCCTGAAACAGGGTCCCTTTACAAAAATTAAGGACAAGCACGTCGTTTCACACCTGAAATGTGGATATGTGGTGAAATAATGACATCCTGTATGTTTCGGCCGTAGTGCTTTTTTTAAATAGGGCACACTTTTTTTTTATTCAGCCTTCATTCTAAAAAAATAATGTCAGAGAAATTTTTATTAACACATACAAATATTCCTTTATTTATCATTCTTCTTAGGCTAAGTCATTTATAATATGAATATAAAAGTAAAATACAAAAACACATATTATTTTCAATTTCCATAGAATAAGGAATGACAAGACAATGAATGACAGTAACCTCGCAACAGTAGTGCAGCTGTCGTTGGAAATGGACTGTCACCTTCAAGGTAGATACAGTTTGCATTCAGACTACACCAGCTACTGCGGCAGTGTTGCAGCGCGACACTGTCAATTGACATTAGCAGTAGCAGTAATGTCGCCTGCAATAGGGTATTTGACTACTATTCAAATGAGTTCTTTTTTAGGGTTCCGTACCCAAAGGGTAAAACGGGACCCTATTACTAAGACTTCGCTGTCCGTCCGTCTGTCACCAGGCTGTATCTCACGAACCGTGATAGCTAGACAGTTGAAATTTTCACAGATGATGTATTTCTGTTGCCGCTATAACAACAAATACTAAAAATAGAATAAAATAAAGATTTAAATGGGGCTCCCATACAACAAACGTGATTTTTGACCAAAGTTAAGCAACGTCGGGAGTGGTCAGTACTTGGATGGGTGACCGTTTTCTTTTTGCTTTTTTTTTGTTTTTTTTTTGCTTTATGGTACGGAACCCTTCGTGCGCGAGTCCGACTCGCACTTGCCCGATTTTTTTGAACTGTCAAAACGATTTTTCTACTATGGAATTTATATGAAAAACTAGCATGTGACGTCACAATCAAATTGCCTATTATTGTTATACAGTCAAGTGATTTAGCGCAATTACCCCACAATAGATTCTTATAATTTGCCAATTATGTAGGTACTTATTATGTTTCTATAGAAAGAAGATTTATTATATTATTATTATTAAAAGTTCCAATTGTAGAAAATATATTAGATACCAATACATTATACCTATGGCTAATTGTAGAAGATTACTCAAATATTTAAGGCGAAGTATCTTACGCAGCGTACTTGAGGTAATCCAATTAAATTAGAAAGTAATTCTTATTTGATCAGAATTTTAAATATAGGTAATAATTGTAGGTAGTTGCTAACATTGTAGGAAGGGCTCTTAAGTAACTTTCGGACACCTTAAAAAATTTAACAATATACAAAAATTGGCGCGTAAAAAATGGGATGAGCGCGCGGGTCGCTATACTTCGTTTTTTTTAGCATTAGAAATTAGGTAAACAATCTTGATGTGTCTTTTAATTGAAAAACACTTTTTAAAAATAAGTCACGGCAAATATGTAACAATTATGAATCTAATACGATCATTTATATTCTTCTGCTTTCATAAGTAATAGTTTTTGATTTTTAAAAGGCGTTTTTCAATTAAAAGACGTGTCAAGATCGCTTACCTTCTTGCAAGTTCTTTCTAATGCTAAAAAAAACGAACTATAGGCGCGAGCCAGGCTGAAGGTCACGGGCCGCCACCTGTTTCTATGCGCTTTAGGTATTGCCGTAACATAAGGCTTAAGGAAAATCAATCGATTAAATATAGAGGCAGACAACAGGCGGAATATACAAACCATCCCAAGAAAAATCAAAGCACCACTCATACCGTCTGTTAAGTCTCACGACATATTATAACTACGAATATTATATATTTAATAAAAATGGAAACTATAGGTCTAGATTAAGAGAAGAAACTGTAACAATATTTTTTGTATGACCGTTTGTTTCATATTTAAATAAATAAATATTATTCGATGATAAGTTTTGCAAATAAACGACCCGCGACAAAACGGTTTACTCGAACTTACGTTTACAAAAATTAATGGTTTACTTGTTTACAGTAATGGAATATTTTATACAGCGGTAAAAAGTTACTCACAATTGATGACAGGAATGATAGATGGAACTTGTCAGTGACAGTAATTTTAGATAATATTGCAGCACCACTCAACTTGAATTACTCATTTATACAATTACTTATACAGAATATACAGACTATAAAAGGTTTTGTATTTTTTTTTTCGTACATCAATTCTTTTTTTGTTCTTTTTCTTCATTTGAGCGTCTTTAACTTAGTATTGTTATTCATTTTCGCGAAATATCATGAAATTAATTAGTTAAAAATAAGTAAGTTATTGGCGTTCATAAGATACGGTATCAGTTATAATAACCATCATGCGGGCTGTAGGTATGTTTACTAACTATAATTATGCTATAAAAATTAAAAATATTTTTTTGTAAAATTGTGAAATATTTTTTTTAATGTAATTTTATTTGTAATCGCAATATATTTTTAAGTAGGTAACTGCCTCTTAACAAAATCTCGATGTACAAAAACGCAACGTCACCCACCTTTGTGTTACAAATTCGACAACCATACAATAAGTAATCATTTTCTCACGTCTATAGATGTTCAATTACAGTTATCAATCATTATTCCATACAAATTGCTAATTAATCATCCATTCACTAGTTCTTAACCTCATTGAAATAAAGTTTATTTTAGCTTGATAAAATGTATTAAATAATTTGGTGTTTAGCTATTATACTGCTTATTATTTATTGTTAATATCTTTTGTGTATAATGCAAATACGAGATTTATACAATTTATTATTATTACTTGGCAGAGACTAGTTAATAAGTAGGACAATCTTCTCAAAAGCTATCGAGTTCCTCTGCCCGATTCGAACTCTAAGATACGTTAATTAATAGATCTAGGAACGATATGGATTAGATGTGTCAGTGTCAAAAGTCATATTTTTGTTTGAAGAAACGTCACATTTTACACTGACCTCCATATCGTTTCTAGATCTATTAACTGACGTATCTTAAAGTTCGAATCGGTTCGCCTATTCATTATTGAAGATGTTGAAATGCGAATTTCAACAATTGAAGTGAACTTTTACTATTATTCAATAAAGCATGTGAGTGTAACTATAATAATTCCATAGGACTAGACAAAGTATTAGAAATAATCTAATAATAAACGTAAAATAAAAAATAAGCATAAAATATTATTTTATGTTTATTTTATTAATTCTACGTTTATTATTGTATGACATAAACGTCCATTTGTGGCAGTACTGCAGCCGACTGCATATTTAGTGTAGTCTCAATCCGAACGATACGTCACGTTTAATTTGTCGCCATGCGCCAAATTGTACAAAAAAAAACATCGATGCATAGACTAGAGCTCCCAAGTTATTTTCTAAGTCAATTTTAAGCAAATATAGGCAGTCGAAATTCAAACGTAACTACCGCCAACCAATCATAGACTGCAACCAAAATATAGGCTGTGTTATCCTGCGATACCCTTCCAAATACGAGAGGTCATAACGGGTTTTATCCATATCACTTAGCGAGTATTCGGTTCATAAAAACCAATTTATTGAGTTGTAGAGGAGGGTTTGTCAAGTCTATCTCTATCATACATCACACTTGCAATATTCGAGTGAGAAGGACGCAGATAGACTTTAACAACTAAGTACCACTTTTAAGGCAAAGTAGTGGAGTGGAGGAGTCTCGCAGATGATCAAAAGTCGCATAATATGTGTTCTGATTTTCGGCTTTTAACGTAAATTATTTCGATATTAGTGTTTCAAGTTATTTCTGTGTCCTTTTTATTCATCATTTTATCTGGAGTTATTCATTTGTTTAGAAGGTAAATTTAAACACATAAAAAATGCCATAAACTAACACGGACACATTAAAAGTAAAACCGTTAGACCTATAGACTAGAAACAACTGAAACAAGTCTTTCTTTACCATAAGATCACAATAAACTGGTTCTCTTAAAAAATACTCTTTTACGCTTAGTATGCAATGGGGCACTATAGAAGTTCATTCCAATTGGTCAAAAGCATATAATAAAAGCTCACAATGACCAGTATAAGAGTGAATTGCAAAAATGTTTACATAGTTAAGCACCTGTAATTAATCTAAAGTTAATTGATTCCATTGTGTTACAACAGTCAAGCCATTTCTATTTAAGATGAAAGATTATTAGATGCATGAAAGTGTTTTAGCGTATGCTATAGACATATGTGTACGGATTAAGTACAATAAATACAATACAATTTACATAGTTACCTAATTTTCGTAACACAAATGAATCAATTAAGTTAAGACTAATCACAGCTTCTAAACTGCGCTTGATTACGTTTTATTTTTCCAATTCACTCATAAATCCGTTCCTGATAATGCATAGTTAGCTGTTACAGAATACAGATCTTAAGTTAACGTTACACTGGCGTTTAAAAACTCTACTCGCCCGCTATTACTTAAGCAGCCAATTGCAATAACAATAAATGGCGAGGCATTTCAACGGCTGATGCGACGTTTTTGTTCGGTCGGGCTAGCTTAGCGGTAATACGGAGGTTTGTTAGATTTATGCGGTTCGCATCCTGCGAGCATTCATTAGTGTAAAGCTGGGTATAGATATGCGGGCGGGCACGCGCGCACCAGGTGAACAAGTAAAGTTGTAAAATATTATAGGTACCTCACTTTCATGACTAATGGTAACATTCCATTTCTAACCGCAGCTGCACTACCGGTAGTGAACGCGTCGCTGTCATTGTCAATTTCCATAGTAAAATGAAAAGGTGACCTTACAGGTGGAAGTCCATTTCCAACGAGAGCTGTTCATTTTACTATGGAAATTGACAATGACAGCGACGCGTTCAGTACCGGTAGTGCAGCTGCGGTTAGAAATGGAATGTTACCATTAAACGAATCTAAGGACAAACTCATTTTTTAAAACCGGACAAGTGCGAGCCGGACTCGCCCACCAAGGGTTCCGACGACGTCTGAAATCTGTGAAAATTTCAACTGCTATCGCGTTTCATCTGATACAGCTTGTTGACAGACAGACAGACGGACAGTGGAGTTTTAGGGTCTGTGGGTACAGAACCCCAAAATACAGCGCAGGAACCTACTGATTAACAGTCGGCCTGTCAGTTTTCCGAACTGTCAAAATTTTGTTCTAACTGAGAGGGCGATACCGTCCGGCGGACTGTTAATCAGTGGGCTCCTATATAAAAGAAATACCTACGGACATAGATTTAATGTCATAATATAAAGGGTTACTGAATATCAAATGCCTTCATATCCCGGCCATGGTCTTATAATTACCATAAAACATTTGAACCCCCTTCCTGGGTTGATTACGCGGGACATGATTGATAACCGGAACTCACCGGTTCGACGTTACTCCGATACGGTTAAATAGGGGTTTAAATTTACAATCCCCGGTACTGTCAATAACAGGCTTCAGGAAAAAATGGCGCCTACGTAAATAATAAAACGGAAATCGTAATGGTTTAGGTACCTGCAATAAAACTGCATTTATTTAAACTTTATTGCACACTAAATACAAGTACAAATGGCGGCCTTAAGGCATTCTCTACCAGTCAACCATAGGGTGAAACAGAGATCCTCGAACGTGATTTAAATGTGTCTTTCTTTTAAATACATGCGTCAAAAATACAAAATGGTATAAAGTGCTTTGTTGTGAGAGTTTGTCCATTTATTGTACGATGTCCACAGAAAAGATGCATGATGCTAACTTTAAGTCCCAAATTTTTCTTGTGGCTTGAGTTGTATTTTTCATAATCGACCATGTCAATACTTCTTATGGCTCCTCTACACGATGGGCCAACGCCGGCCACTCCAAGGGAAGCAGCCATGCGGTAGAATGAGATAGCAATATCACTTGCTCCCTCTAACGCATAAATGCGTCCCTTGGAGTGGCCGGCGTTGGCCCATCGTGTAGAGGAATTTCCTTCCGCGAATTTCATTGCCAATCGCACTTATCCAGAGATAAATTAACACTTAAATTTGCATCATGAATAAAGGAATGCAATAAACTTGGCCTGGAAAGACCTATTTATACAACTAATTTCCATATTAATGGTTTAAAAACTAAACACTTCCTACGCAATAAGATAAAACTAGCCTCTAAAACCACTATGCTCCGCCATTTTGAATAAAATTAATCGATAAACAAATTCTATTCACACCTAGTTATCAAACCTGCTAACAAAATTTCACTAAAATCTTTTAGTCATGCTACTTCAGTCACCCTCAGTACTTTTTGTACCGAGACTGACTGAAATAGCAAGACACGTTCGTGTCCGTGAAAATACGATGGAAAATAATTATGCACTACATCTGTAGGTCCTAGTCCTTCTTCCTTGCTGTATCTGGCAATGGCGACTCCATCAACAATTCTTATCGCCCCTCTACACGATGGGCCAACGCCGGCCACTCCAAGGGACAGAGCCATGCGGTAGAGTGAGATAGCAATATGACTCGTTCCCTCTAACGCATAAATGCGTCCCATGGAGTGGCCGGCGTTGGCCCATCGTGTAGAGGAGCCATTATCCGCATTATGAAATGCCCTTATGACATGTGGCTCGCAAAACCAAACTTTGTCTTGAAGATGAAGACGCGACCTAAGCCCTCCTACACATACACCCGCAACTCGACTGGACAACTCCATTGCGCATCGTGTGACATCTGTAGGTACAAGGTTGATGTAACCTTTCGGTTCGAAATCGCACCCATAACTAAAATAACCTTAGCGAAGTAACTTAGGGTATTAAGTTAGTAAGTTGGTTAAGTAAACGAGACGCGGTGGCTTGTAATCGGATTGCAAAACTGCGGTTACCTACTACTACACGCTTTTGAATGTCTTTGAAGACCGTGTTTCAGTTTTCACCAAGTAAGCTATTTACATACATCTATAAAACAAAGTCCCCCGCCGCGTCTGTCTGTATGTGTGTTCGCGATAAACTCAAAAACCTGGACGAATTTTCATGCGGTTTTCACTTAGGTATCAAGTATCAATAGAGTGATTCTTGAGGAAGGTTTAGGTGCATAATGAGAAGCCGGAGCGGATCGCTAGTGCAACAACAAGTCTTTATTATTTGAGATATGGGTCATAGGTAAGATACTCGTTACCAGTATTTTTCCATTGGACGGAAAAATATCAGGAAAACATGTCTCATTTTTATTTATTTTGAATGGTATATCGCTACCTTGCATACTATATAATTTTTCCCCGCTCTTAAAGCTGTATATTCCAATTTTTTTCGCGATTTCGGCATTGGTCCCATAATAAAAGTTGTTCAGTATGACCTTAAAAGTCGCTACGTGTGACCAGCCAATTCCTTCGGCATTGGTCGCTACGTATGACCAGCTAATTCCTTAGAGCAACTGGAGACGGTTGTCATTTTCTGTACGAAACAGTCTGCCGATTTTTGCGGGAGAGGGGACGTCTAATATATATTTCTACATGTATGTAACGTACAAATATCCATGTCCATACAAAAGTTTGCACAATTGTGCAAGTTTTTCGGCAGAGGGCGGCAAAGGCGACTCCAGTTTTTGGTCTAAGGCCAATTCCGACTTCACCCTTTTCCATTATTAAGGTCTAGAATATACAGCCGTATCTCGCAAGCCAGCGACGCACTGTGATTGATCGTCTCGTTACTTAAGTAATTACTATTCTGGTTGAGTCCTTTGTAAACGTTTGGATGGAAGACATTTTGCGGCCTTTTTAGGTACTAAGGAACTTTTAATTAAGATTTTATAACGATGACAATTTAGATTAGGTAAATATATTGTTTAATACAGTTGCTCAAAAAGTGCTACTTTACGTAGCTGTTTAGCGTGCGGAAAGTTGGTTATCTCGAACTAGTGCTTTTTACTTTTCCAATTTTTTTAAATTTATACTTGTTCCAATTCACGACTACTTATTGATGAGTGTTAATATTAGTTTCCTTTAAACGTCGTAATCAGCATAAAAACCTACCGTTAATGTAAGAATACGAAAAATATTACATATTTCATATTTAATTACTTACCTCTTCATCATTATAACACGTTTATTTTTTAATATTCAATATTGAAAATTCCGTTCTTAATAAGTTGACTGAATGGAACGGAATAGCTGCCAAACGCCCATAGATATAATATACTTAAAGACGACGTCTAACCGAGCTGTCACTGTTACCACTTTTGTTTAGTGTACGATTAACAATGTTTTTCTTATTTTTTTCGCAACTGTATTAAAAAACGTCGTTCGATACACGTGCGGAAATGTCATTCTTCACTCGTCCCGAGTCTTGCCACTCGCCTGCGGCTCGTGGCAAGATATCTCGGTACTCATGAAGTAATGACATACCTTCCGCACTAGCATCGAAATGCACTATTATATGTCATAAGGGGCCCACAGATTACCAGTTCGCCGGACGATGTCAGCCTGTCAGTTGTTCGGAGCTGTCAAATTTTGCGTTTAACTGACAGGCCGATATCGTCCGGTGGACTGGTCATCAGTGGGCCCCTTTAGTCATAAGTTTCAAAACCCAGTCCGTTTAGGTTTGTATTTAAAGGAAACTTTGGCGCTACAAAAATGCAACTAATTAATAGTTATTACGTAAGTTTGTGTATTAAAGGTTGTATGTTAATTATTTAGTTACTACTTACTACTTTCTTAAAAATCTAACGTCTTATTCCCTTACTTGTTCAAAAAGGGCGCCCTTTACATGAGGAAAAGGAATCAAACAAACATTGATATTCTAAGCCAACATATTAAAATAAATTTTCGACCCTTATACAAACCCTATAAGAATTTCATTAGCGCGATGTAGGAATCGACGCGGCAGGTTCAGCGCCACCTAGCGTGATATTCGGTAAACCTTGCTGTATGAAGATACTATACGGACGTCAACACTTAGTTTTCTCATGTAGCCCATACGTATCCAGTCATAATGAAACTAGGAGTACCGTCGGCCGGGCGGGGCCAAAAGCGATGTAACTCCTACCTAGTAATAGGCATAAATTGAGAGTCGGGATAAGATTGCCATTTTGAGCGGGAAAGAAAAATTGTAGGGTGTGAATATTTTCGAATAGCTGTAATGTTTGAAATATGTCATGGTTTTCTGTTCTTTGTTTGTGACATTGTCAAATCGACTTTTACAGTTTAAACAGGTACTCTAGTTTTGCCAAAAAATCCTGTCATTGACAAGAATCGTCTGTTTAATTTTTAACGCAAATTTCATCCCAAAGCAAAATTGAATAGGTATACATATCGTTGCTATTTGCTACTGAATTACCTATTCGTAAAAGCACGCGGTAGAATTCCTTATAATTTCCAAGATAGGTACTATGTTACAGCCATAAAACACAATAAAATTTTAAACCAATAAAGTCGTATATGACGTCTAATGTAGATACGACCTTATACGTTTCTAAATAATCACTGTGTCATTTCATAGTCGCAAATCCTAAATAGGCTACGTAGAAACACAATCAAAGGGTAAATCAATAATTATATATCATAATATATTACTTGTAATTATACGCGTATTAATTGTTCTTTGTTATGTTACAGGTAATTACCATCAAAGGCGCTCAGACGTAAGCTAACACAATATCCACTAAAATTCAATAAAGTCTTCGTCAAAAGTCCCCAAAATTCACAATTTCAAGTCAAAGGGCTGTCAAAGACAGACAAGGCAGGTGCGGAATTAAATTTCATTATTAAATATATTAATTAATAAAGATGGCCGTTCTGATTGTTCGGGCAGGTTATTAATTTTTAGTCTGACAACAATGGGGATATGGATTGTATTGTTTTATTTCTCGTTTGGTTTACGAGTTTGACAGCTGAATAAATTGCTTAGGATTCGGACCCACAGAAATGGGTAAAAATGAGTCAGCTCCAAATTTAATGTTTCTAGGAAATATGTAGCTGATTTTGGATACTAATTACAAACTGGCTTAGCCGGTTAAACCTGGTGTTACCATGGTTACCAGTACAATATTACACTGGGTTTTAACCGCTTAACCCCGGTTTAGTGGGATGGTGCAAGTGGCGCTTAGAGGTAACTGTGATATTTTGGAAGTCGTTTAAAAAAGTGGTATGTTGTACGATTATTTGTACATTTTTGACACCCGAATTAACGCCTGTGCATAGCTTTCGCCGTTCTCAAAATCAAATGAGATAAATCGCTATCTCGGTAGTAATACCGCAGCCCCTAGTAATTACAGCTTATCTTAGCTATTTAATCAGTTTTGACACAAGCATCAACCGGTTTTATCGCGAGGAGGAACTGAAAAGCATTTTCCGTGTATATACGCCCTTTCGTGCGAATAATGTAGATTGTAACATTTAAAGGAACAAGGACGTATATGCGTTGGGCGCACAAAGACAGCAGGCGTTTTTGTTACCAAGTTGCGAACAATAGTGGGGTTCCGTGAGAGGGGTCGTCGTACTAAGGTGTGAATCTTGGAGGTAACTATGTTAGAGGGTAGTATTGTATTTATTGTGAGTGGGGTACGATGCGTTATTTGTTTGTTAAGGGTGGTGTTGTAGATAATAAGAAGAATAGAGATCAGATAAATGTTATTGTTGAAATTGACGTCAATAAACCCGGTTTTAGACACATACAGCTGACAGAACAGATAAGTTACTTCCATTGCTTACAACAGCTATGTAGGGTGCATCACGAACAAATTTCTATACAGCCGGCCTAGCCAAGGTTACAATCGCTATCGCTTCGACAACGAAAAGCATTATGTCTCTCTATCACTCTTCCATATTAGGGTGACAGTGACAGTTGCGTTTCGATCGCTACGAAGCGTAAGCGATTGGCGTCTTGGCTACGCGGCCAGTATCATTCATGAACCTTTGACTATGTTAATTCATTTATTGTAAGTATTGTAACACTAGCTGATCCGCTATTATTGGGACAACAATCAGATCACCATACCAAAGCACGCTCATTCTATCGCTTCAGCAGTCTAACCAATTTCCGAATCTACACTAATTAGCATTCCTGAATCCAGTTATTCGTAGTAAAGCGCAGCGTTCTGTAAATACCCCCGAAATGGTCTGAACGCCTGTTACAAGGCCAGGGGATTCCTTTTAAAATTGTATTTCCGATCGGAGTCCGACGGAGCAACCTCGAACTAAAAGGCCGTATAAATTCTATTTTTAGTAGACTTAAGCGACCTTTTGGGTTGACGACAGCAGAACCGGCAACCGGCGACAAATGTTTAGGATTCCTGGCCGTTACCTATATGCGATGCACAATCGCACGTCAAACAGAGTATCGAAAGGAATGGATCCGTCCGGTATTGGGGGCAGGTAATTTCAAACCGTTGCGACAGGTTCTTGTTTGATCTGGTTTAAATTGGATTGGAAACCAAAAGCTACAAGTTTTATGGTTTGTTGTATCTTCAATGATCGAGAACTTTCTTAACAACAATCATAAGACAATGATATCGACGGTGGAAATTTCAAATGTCGTAAGGGACATGTTGTCGTATGTCCTTTACGACATTTGAAATTTCCACCGTTGATATTTTAGGTATGAAATTTAATGCGTTACGCTGATCATTTTAAGGAAAGATTTTATTATCTAATTTCAAGTCTCAATAGTCTCATGCCGTATTTTCGTAACAAATTTCTCGTGTGTGTGAACCTAGCATATCAAGTGCTAGCATCTCAAACTTTTATGAGAGTTCTAGTAGCATCCCTAATAGTTCTACAGTTCTAGATGGTTTTTTTAAATAGTTCTGCTCATTTTCGCGAAAAAAATGAAATTTTAAAATGAGATGCTAACTTCACATTTTGACACTCCAGCATCCCAGCCATTACCCACTCCACAGCCTCGAAATAGCATTTAAATGAAAGATACTAACATTTCTAGACGATATATAATGAGTTCTGGTCAAAACTGTAAAAAAAAATTTTTCATATATGTATGGGACACGAACATGAAAAATATTTCTAGGTAAATTTTGATTAATGCTAAGTTTGAGCAAAAATCCGAGTTTTGACAACCAGCATCTCAGCAGTTCTGGATAGCGAGCTCCCACGTGCACAAGAATAACCACAGTTCTATCTTCTAGAAGGAAATTTGACAGAGTTTTGGTAGAATATCTCCGAAAATATTCTAAAAATCGATTAAATGCTAAGTTCTGAGCGTAGCAGCCCAGCCATTGCAGGTCTGATACCCAGCATCTCAGCAGTTCTGGATAGGCAGCTTCCTTGAGCACTAGGATAACCACAGTTCTATCTTCTAGAAGATGATTTGACAGAGTTTTGATAGACTATGTCCGAAAATAGTCTCGAAATCGAGTAAATGCTAAGTTATGCCCGCATCCCAGCCAATGCGGGCTAGATACCTCGCATCTCAGCAGTTCTGGATAGTCAGCTCCCTAGAGCACTAGAATAACTACAGTTCTATCTTCTAGAAGGAAATTTGACAGAGTTTTGATAGACTATGTCCGAAAATAGTATCGAAATCGAGTAAATGCTAAGTTCGGAGCTGGCATCCCAGCCAATGCGGGCTAGATACCTAGCATCTCAGCAGTTCTGGATAGTCAGCTCCCTAGAGCACTAGAATAACCACAGTTCTATCTTCTAGAAGGAAATTTGACAGAGTTTTGATAGACTATGTCCGAAAATAGTCTGAAAATCGAGTAAATGCTAAGTTCTGTGCGTAGCATCCCAGCCAATGCAAGTCTGATACCCAGCATCTCAGCAGTTCTGGATAGGCAGCTCCCTAGTGTACTATAATAACCACAGTTCTATCTTCAAGAACGAAGTTTGACAGAGTTTTGGAGGATTATGTTTGAAATAGTCTCGAAATCGAGAAATAGCTAAGTTCGGAGCTTAGCATCCCAGCCAATACAGGTCTGATACCCAGCATCTCAGCAGTTCTGGATAGCTAGCTCTCTAGTGCTCTAGAAAAACTACAGTTCTATCTTCTAGAAGGAAATTTGACAGAGTTTTGATAGACTATCTCCGAAAATAGTCTCGAAATCGAGTAAATGCTAAGTTCTGAGCTAGCGTCCCAGCCAATGCGGGTCAAACACCCAGCATCTCAGCAGTTCTGGATAGCCAGCTCCCTGGAGTACTAGAATAAACACAGTTTTATCTTCTAGAAGGAAACTAGACAGAGTTCTGATAGACTATGTCCGAAAATAGTATCGAAATCGAGTAAATGCCAAGTTCTGAGCGTAGCATCCCAGCCAATGCAGGTCTGATACCCAGCATCTCAGCAATTCTGGATAGCCAGCTCCCTGGAGTACTAGAATAAACACAGTTCTATCTTCTAGAAGGAAACTTGACAGAGTTCTGATAGACTATGTCCGAAAATAGTATCGAAATCGAGTAAATGCTAAGTTCTGAGCGTAGCATCCCAGCCAATGCAGGTCTCATACCCAGCATCTCAGCAATTCTGGATAGCCAGTTCCCTAGTGCACTAAAATAACTACAGGTCTATCTTCTAGGAGGAAATTGGCAGATTTTTGGAGGATTATGTTTGAAATAGTCTCGAAATCGAGAAATAGCTAAGTTCGGAGCTTAGCATCCCAGCCAATGCGGGCTGGATACCTAGTATCTCAGCAGTTCTGGATAGCAAGCACCCTAAAGCATTAGAATACATGCAGTTCTGTCTTCTAGAACGAAATTTTGCAAATTTTTGAAAGATAGTCTTTCAAAACTACAAAAAATCTATCATAATCGAGGAATTGCTAATTTCTGAGCTTGGAATCCCAGCCAATGCAGGGCAGACACCCAGCATCTCAGCAGTTCTGGATAGCCAGCTCTTTAGAGCACTAGAATAATTACAGTTTTATCTTCTAGAAGGAAATTTGACAGAGTTTTGATAGACTATACACGGAAATAGTATCGAAGTCTCGAAATCGATTAAATGCTAAGTTGTGAGCTTAGCATCCCAGCTACTGCAGGTCTGATACCCAGCATATCAGCAATTCTGGATAGCCAGTTCCCTAGTGCACTAAAATAACCACAGTTCTATCTTCTAGAAGGAAATTTGGCAGATTTTTGGAGGATTATGTTTGAAATGGTCTCGAAATCGAGAAATAGCTAAGTTCGGAGCTTAGCATCCCAGCCAATGCGGGCTGGATACCTAGCATCTCAGCAGTTCTGGATAGCAAGCACCCTAAAGCATTAGAATACATGCAGTTCTTTCTTCTAGAACGAAATTTTGCAAATTTTTGAAAGATAGTCTTTCAAAACTACAAAAAAGTATCCAAATCGAAGAATTGCTTAGTTCTGAGCTTGGCATCCCAGCCAATGCAGGTCTAATACCCAGCATCTCAGCATTTCTGGTTAGCCAGCTCCTTAGAGCCCTAGAATAATCTCAGTTCTATCTTCTAGAAAGAAATTTGACAGAGTTTTGATAGACTATGTCCGAAAATAGTCTGAAAATCGACTAAATGCTAAGTTCTGTGCGTAGCATCCCAGCTAATGCAGGTCTGATACCCAGCATCTCAGGAGTTCTGGATAGCTAGCTCTCTAGTGCTCTAGAAAAAGTACAGTTCTATCTTCTAGAAGGAAATTTGGCAGATTTTTGGAGGATTATGTTTGAAATAGTCTCAAAATCGAGAAATAGCTAAGTTCGGAGCTTAGCATCCCAGCCAATGCGGGCTGGATACTTAGCATCTCAGCAGTTCTGGATAGCAAGCACCCTAAAGCATTAGAATACATGCAGTTCTATCTTCTAGAACGAAATTTTGCAAATTTTTGAAAGATAGTCTTTCAAAACTACAAAAAAGTATCGAAATCGAGGAATTGCTAAGTTCTGAGCTTGGCATCCCAGCCAATGCAGGTCTAATACCCAGCATCTCAGCATTTCTGGATAGCCTGCTCCCTAGAGCCTTAGAATAATCACAGTTCTATCTTCTAGAAAGAAATTTGACACATTGTTGATAGACTATGTCCGAAAATAGTCTGAAAATCGAGTAAATGCTAAGTTCTGTGCGTAGCATCCCAGCCAATGCAAGTCTGATATCCAGCATCTCAGCAGTTCTGGATAGGCAGCTCCCTTGAGCACTAGAATAACCACAGTTCTATCTTCTAGAAGATAATTTGACAGAGTTTTGACAGTCTATGTCCGACAATAGCCTCGAAATCGAGTAAATGCTAAGTTCGGAGCTGGCATCCCAGCCAATGCGGGCTAGATACCTAGCATCTCAGCAGTTCTGGATAGCAAGTACCCTAAAGCATTAGAATACATGCAGTTCTTTCTTCTAGAACGGAATTTTGCAAATTTTTGAAAGATAGTCTTTCAAAACTACAAAAAAGTATCCAAATCGAGGAATTGCTCAGTTCTGAGCTTGGCATCCCAGCCAATGCAGGTCTAATACCCAGCATCTCAGCATTTCTGGATAGCCAGCTTCTTAGAGCCCTAGAATAATCTCAGTTATATCTTCTAGAAAGAAATTTGACAGAGTTTTGATAGACTATGTCCGAAACTAGTCTGAAAATCGAGTAAATGCTACGTTCTGTGCATAGCATCCCAGCCAATGCAAGTCTGATACCCAGCATCTCAGCAGTTCTGGATAAGCAGCTCCCTAGTGTACTATAATAACCACAGTTCTATCTTCTAGAACGAAGTTTGGCAGAGTTTTGGAGGATTATGTTTGAAATAGTCTTGAAATCGAGAAATAGCTAAGTTCGGAGCTTAGCATCCCAGCCAATGCGGGCTAGATACCTAGCATCTCAGCAGTTCTGTATAGCAAGCACCCTAGTGAATTAGAATACATGCAGTTCTATCTTCTAGAACGAAATTTGGCAATGTTTTGAAAGATAGTCTTTCAAAACTCCGAAAAATGTATCGAAATCGAGGAATTGCTAATTTCTGAGCTTGGCATACCAGCCAATGCAGGGCAGACACCCAGCATCTCAGCAGTTCTGGATAGACAGCTCCCTAGAGCACTAGAATAATCACAGATCTATCTTTTAGAAGGAAATTTGACAGAGTTTTGATAGACTATCTCCGAAAATAGTCTCGAAATCGAGTAAATGCTAAGTTCTGAGCGTAGCATCCCAGCAAATGCAGGTCTGATACCCTGCATCTCAGCAGTTCTGGATAGGCAGCTCTCTAGTGCACTAGAAAAACCACAGTTCTATCTTCTAAAACTAAATTTGGCAGAGTTTTGGAGGATTATGTTTGAAACAGTCTCGAAATCGAGAAATAGCTAAGTTCGGACCTTAGCATCCCAGCCAATGCGGGGTAGATACCTAGCCTCTCAGCAGTTCTAGATAGCAAGCACCCTAGTGAATGAGAATACATGCAATTCTATCTTCTAGAACGAAATTTGGCAAAGTTTTGAAAGATAGTCTTCCAAAACTCAGAAAAAAGTATCGAAATCGAGGAATTGCTAAGTTCTGAGCTTGGCATCCCAGCCAATGCAGGTCAGACACCCAGCATCTCAGCAGTTCTGGATAGCCAGCTCCCTAGAGCACTAGAATAACCACAGTTCTATCTTCTAGAAGGAAATTTGACAGAGTTTTGACAGACTATATCCGGAAATAGTATCGAAGTCTCGAAATCGATTAAATGCTAAGTTGTGAGCTTAGCATCCCAGCTAATGCAGGTCTTATACCCAGCATCTCAGCAGTTCTGGATAGATAGCTCCCTAGAGCTCTAGAAGAAAAATTACAGTCCTATCTTCTAGAAGGAAATTTGACATAGTTTTGATAGACTATCTCCGACAATAGTCTCGAAATCGAGTAAATGCTAAGTTCTGAGCGTAGCATCCCAGCCAATGCGGGTCCAACACCCAGTATCTTAGCAGTTCTGGATAGCCAGCTCCCTGGAGTGCTAGAATAAACACAGTTCTATCTTCTAGAAGGAAACTTGACAGAGTTCTGATAGACTATGTCCGAAAATAGTATCGAAATCGAGTAAATGTTAAGTTCTGAGCTTAGCATCCCAGCCAATGCAGGTGTGGTACCCAGCATCTCAGCAATTCTGGATAGCCAGTTTTCTAGTGCACTAAAATAACCACAGTTCTATCTTTGTGAGAGTGTTGGAGGATTATGTTTGAAATAGTCTCGAAATCGAGAAATAGCTAAGTTCGGAGCTTAGCATCCCAGCCAATGCGGGCTAGATACCTAGCATCTCAGCAGTTCTGGATAGCAAGCACCCTAGTGCATTAGAATACATGCAGTTCTGTCTTCTAGATCGAAATTTGGCAAAGTTTTAAAAGAAAGTCTTTCAAAACTCCGAAAAAAGTATCGAACTCGAGGAATTGCTAAGTTCTGACCTTGGCATCCAAGTCAATGCAAGCCATACACCCAGCATCTCAGCAGTTCTGGATAGCCAGCTCTCTCGAGCACTAGAATAACCACAGTTCTATCTTCTAGAACAAAATTTGACAGAGTTATGATAGACTATGTCCGGAAATATTATCGAAGTCTCGAAATCGAAAAATAGCTTAGTTCTGAGCTAGCATCCCAGCCAATGCGGGTCAAACACCCAACATCTCACCAGTTCTGGATAGCCAGCTCCCTAGAGCACTAGAATATTCACAGTTCTATCTTCTAGAAGGAAATTTGACAGAGTTTTGATAGGCTATGTCCGAAAATAGTCTCGAAATCGAGTAAATGCTAAGTTCTGAGCTAGCATCCCAGCCAATGCGGGTCAAACACCCAGCATCTCAGCAGTTCTGGATAGCCAGCTCCCTGGAGTACTAGAATAAACACAGTTCTATCTTCTAGAAGGAAACTTGACAGAGTTCTGATAGACTATGTCCGAAAATAGTATCGAAATCGAGTAAATGCTAAGTTCTGAGCGTAGCATCCCAGCCAATGCAGGTCTGATACCCAGCATCTCAGCAATTCTGGATAGGCAGTTCCTTAGTGCACTAAAATAACCACAGTTCTATCTTCTAGAAGGAAATTTGGCAGAGTTTTGGAGGATTATGTTTAAATAGTCTCGAAATCGAGAAATAGCTAAGTTCGGAGCTTAGCATCCCAGCCAATTCGGGCTGGATACCTAGCATTTCAGCAGTTCTGGATAGCAAGCACCCTAAAGCATTAGATTACATGCAGTTCTATCTTCTAGAACGAAAGTTGGCAAATTTTTGAAAGATAGTCTTTCAAAACTACAAAAAAGGATCGAAATCGAGGAATTGCTAAGTTCTGAGCTTGGCATCCCAGCCAATGCAGGTCTAATACCCAGCATCTCAGCATTTCTGGATAGCTAGCTCCCTAGAGCCCTAGAATAATCACAGTTCTATCTTCTAGAAATAAATTTGACGGAGTTTTGATAGACTATGTCCGAAAATAGTCTGAAAATCGAGTAAATGCTAAGTTCTGTGCGTAGCATCCCAGCCAATGCAAGTCTGATACCCAGCATCTCAGCAGTTCTGGATAGGCAACTCCCTTGAGCACTAGAATAACCACAGTTCTATCTTCTAGAACAAAATTTGACAGAGTTATGATAGACTATGTCCGGAAATATTATCGAAGTCTCGAAATCGAAAAATAGCTTAGTTCTGAGCTAGCATCCCAGCCAATGCGGGTCAAACACCCAACATCTCACCAGTTCTGGATAGCCAGCTCCCTAGAGCACTAGAATATTCACAGTTCTATCTTCTAGAAGGAAATTTGACAGAGTTTTGATAGGCTATGTCCGAAAATAGTCTCGAAATCGAGTAAATGCTAAGTTCTGAGCTAGCATCCCAGCCAATGCGGGTCAAACACCCAGCATCTCAGCAGTTCTGGATAGCCAGCTCCCTGGAGTACTAGAATAAACACAGTTCTATCTTCTAGAAGGAAACTTGACAGAGTTCTGATAGACTATGTCCGAAAATAGTATCGAAATCGAGTAAATGCTAAGTTCTGAGCGTAGCATCCCAGCCAATGCAGGTCTGATACCCAGCATCTCAGCAATTCTGGATAGGCAGTTCCTTAGTGCACTAAAATAACCACAGTTCTATCTTCTAGAAGGAAATTTGGCAGAGTTTTGGAGGATTATGTTTAAATAGTCTCGAAATCGAGAAATAGCTAAGTTCGGAGCTTAGCATCCCAGCCAATTCGGGCTGGATACCTAGCATTTCAGCAGTTCTGGATAGCAAGCACCCTAGAGCATTAGATTACATGCATTTCTATCTTCTAAAACGAAATTTAGCAAAGTTTTGAATGATAGTCTTTCAAAACTCCGAAAAAAGTATCGAAATCGAGTAAATGCTAAGTTCTGAGCGTAGCATCCCAGCCAATGCAGGTCTAATACCCAGCATCTCAGCATTTCTGGATAGCCAGCTCCCTAGAGCCCTAGAATAATCACAGTTCTATCTTCTAGAAATAAATTTGACGGAGTTTTGATAGACTATGTCCGAAAATAGTCTGAAAATCGAGTAAATGCTAAGTTCTGTGCGTAGCATCCCAGCCAATGCAAGTCTGATACCCAGCATCTCAGCAGTTCTGGATAAGCAGGCTGGGATGCTACGCTCAGAACTTAGCATTTACTCGATTTCGATACTTTTTTCGGAGTTTTGAAAGACTATCATTCAAAACTTTGCTAAATTTCGTTTTAGAAGATAGAAATGCATTTGTTCTAATTCACTAGGGTGCTTGCTATCCAGCACTGCTGCGATGCTAGATATCTAGCCCGCATTGGCTGGGATGCCAGCTCCGAACTTAGCATTTACTCGATTACGAGGCTATTGTCGGACATAGTCTGTCAAAACTCTATCAAATTATCTTCTAGCGGATAGAACTGTGGTTATTCTAGTGCTCAAGGGTGTTTCCTATCCAGAACTGCTGAGATGCTGGGTATCAGACTTGCATTGGCTGGGATGCTACGCACAGAACTTAGCATTTACTCGATTTTCAGACTATTTTCGGACATAGTCTATCAAAACTCCGTCAAATTTATTTCTAGAAGATAGAACTGTGATTATTCTAGGGCTCTAGGGAGCTAGCTATCCAGAAATGCTGAGATGCTGGGTATTAGACCTGCATTGGCTGGGATGCCAAGCTCAGAACTTAGCAATTCCTCGATTTCGATCCTTTTTTGTAGTTTTGAAAGACTATCTTTCAAAAATTTGCCAACTTTCGTTCTAGAAGATAGAACTGCATGTAATCTAATGCTTTAGGGTGCTTGCTATCCAGAACTGCTGAAATGCTAGGTATCCAGCCCGAATTGGCTGGGATGCTAAGCTCCGAACTTAGCTATTTCTCGATTTCGAGACTATTTAAACATAATCCTCCAAAACTCTGCCAAATTTCCTTCTAGAAGATAGAACTGTGGTTATTTTAGTGCACTAAGGAACTGCCTATCCAGAATTGCTGAGATGCTGGGTATCAGACCTGCATTGGCTGGGATGCTACGCTCAGAACTTAGCATTTACTCGATTTCGATACTATTTTCGGACATAGTCTATCAGAACTCTGTCAAGTTTCCTTCTAGAAGATAGAACTGTGTTTATTCTAGTACTCCAGGGAGCTGGCTATCCAGAACTGCTGAGATGCTGGGTGTTTGACCCGCATTGGCTGGGATGCTAGCTCAGAACTTAGCATTTACTCGATTTCGAGACTATTTTCGGACAAAGCCTATCAAAACTGTCAAATTTCCTTCTAGAAGATAGAACTGTGAATATTCTAGTGCTCTAGGGAGCTGGCTATCCAGAACTGGTGAGATGTTGGGTGTTTGACCCGCATTGGCTGGGATGCTAGCTCAGAACTAAGCTATTTTTCGATTTCGAGACTTCGATAATATTTCCGGACATAGTCTATCATAACTCTGTCAAATTTTGTTCTAGAAGATAGAACTGTGGTTATTCTAGTGCTCGAGAGAGCTGGCTATCCAGAACTGCTGAGATGCTGGGTGTATGGCTTGCATTGACTTGGATGCCAAGGTCAGAACTTAGCAATTCCTCGAGTTCGATACTTTTTTCGGAGTTTTGAAAGACTATCTTTTAAAACTTTGCCAAATTTCGATCTAGAAGACAGAACTGCATGTATTCTAATGCACTAGGGTGCTTGCTATCCAGAACTGCTGAGATGCTAGGTATCTAGCCCGCATTGGCTGGGATGCTAAGCTCCGAACTTAGCTATTTCTCGATTTCGAGACTATTTCAAACATAATCCTCCAACACTCTGCCAAATTTCCTTCTAGAAGATAGAACTGTGGTTGTTTTAGTGCACTAGAAAACTGGCTAT
The DNA here is from genome assembly GCF_963556715.1 of Cydia fagiglandana. NCBI lineage: Eukaryota > Metazoa > Arthropoda > Insecta > Lepidoptera > Tortricidae > Cydia > Cydia fagiglandana. The sequence continues at coordinate 5,833,016 of NC_085953.1, read as the reverse complement.
CCAGAATTGCTGAGATGCTGGGTACCACACCTGCATTGGCTGGGATGCTAAGCTCAGAACTTAGCATTTACTCGATTTCATGGCTATTGTCGGACATAGTCTGTCAAAACTCTATCAAATTATCTTCTAGCGGATAGAACTGTGGTTATTCTAGTGCTCAAGGGAGCTGCCTATCCAGAACTGCTGAGATGCTGGGTATCAGACTTGCATTGGCTGGGATGCTACGCACAGAACTTAGCATTTACTCGATTTCGATACTATTTTCGGACATAGTCTATCAGAACTCTGTCAAGTTTCCTTCTAGAAGATAGAACTGTGTTTATTCTAGCACTCCAGGGAGCTGGCTATCCAGAACTGCTAAGATACTGGGTGTTGGACCCGCATTGGCTGGGATGCTACGCTCAGAACTTAGCATTTACTCGATTTCGAGACTATTTTCGGAGATAGTCTATCAAAACTATGTCAAATTTCCTTCTAGAAGATAGGACTGTAATTTTTCTTCTAGAGCTCTAGGGAGCTATCTATCCAGAACTGCTGAGATGCTGGGTATAAGACCTGCATTAGCTGGGATGCTAAGCTCACAACTTAGCATTTAATCGATTTCGAGACTTCGATACTATTTCCGGATATAGTCTGTCAAAACTCTGTCAAATTTCCTTCTAGAAGATAGAACTGTGGTTATTCTAGTGCTCTAGGGAGCTGGCTATCCAGAACTGCTGAGATGCTGGGTGTCTGACCTGCATTGGCTGGGATGCCAAGCTCAGAACTTAGCAATTCCTCGATTTCGATACTTTTTTCTGAGTTTTGGAAGACTATCTTTCAAAACTTTGCCAAATTTCGTTCTAGAAGATAGAATTGCATGTATTCTCATTCACTATGGTGCTTGCTATCTAGAACTGCTGAGAGGCTAGGTATCTACCCCGCATTGGCTGGGATGCTAAGGTCCGAACTTAGCTATTTCTCGATTTCGAGACTGTTTCAAACATAATCCTCCAAAACTCTGCCAAATTTGGTTTTAGAAGATAGAACTGTGGTTTTTCTAGTGCACTAGAGAGCTGCCTATCCAGAACTGCTGAGGTGCAGGGTATCAGACCTGCATTTGCTGGGATGCTACGCTCAGAACTTAGCATTTACTCGATTTCGAGACTATTTTCGGAGATAGTCTATCAAAACTCTGTCAAATTTCCTTCTAAAAGATAGATCTGTGATTATTCTAGTGCTCTAGGGAGCTGTCTATCCAGAACTGCTGAGATGCTGGGTGTCTGCCCTGCATTGGCTGGTATGCCAAGCTCAGAAATTAGCAATTCCTCGATTTCGATACATTTTTCGGAGTTTTGAAAGACTATCTTTCAAAACTTTGCCAAATTTCGTTCTAGAAGATAGAACTGCATGTATTCTAATTCACTAGGGTGCTTGCTATACAGAACTGCTGAGATGCTAGGTATCTAGCCCGCATTGGCTGGGATGCTAAGCTCCGAACTTAGCTATTTCTCGATTTCAAGACTATTTCAAACATAATCCTCCAAAACTCTGCCAAACTTCGTTCTAGAAGATAGAACTGTGGTTATTATAGTACACTAGGGAGCTGCTTATCCAGAACTGCTGAGATGCTGGGTATCAGACTTGCATTGGCTGGGATGCTATGCACAGAACGTAGCATTTACTCGATTTTCAGACTAGTTTCGGACATAGTCTATCAACACTGTGTCAAATTTCGTTCTAGAAGATAGAACTGTGATTATTCTAAGGCTCTAGGGAGCAGGCTATCCAGAAATGCTGAGATGCTGGGTATTAGACCTGCATTGGCTGGGATGCCAAGCTCAGAACTTAGCAATTCCTCGATTTCGATACTTTTTTGTAGTTTTGAAAGACTATCTTTCAAAAATTTGCAAAATTTCGTTCTAGAAGATAGAACTGCATGTATTCTAATACTTTAGGGTGCTTGCTATCCAGAACTGCTGAGATGCTAAGTATCCAGCCCGCATTGGCTGGGATGCTAAGCTCCGAACTTAGCTATTTCTCGATTTTGAGACTATTTCAAACATAATCCTCCAAAAATCTGCCAAATTTCCTTCTAGAAGATAGACCTGTAGTTATTTTAGTGCACTAGGGAACTGGCTATCCAGAATTGCTGAGATGCTGGGTATGAGACCTGCATTGGCTGGGATGCTACGCTCAGAACTTAGCATTTACTCGATTTCGATACTATTTTCGGACATAGTCTATCAGAACTCTGTCAAGTTTCCTTCTAGAAGATAGAACTGTGTTTATTCTAGTACTCCAGGGAGCTGGCTATCCAGAATTGCTGAGATGCTGGGTATCAGACTTGCATTGGCTGGGATGCTACGCACAGAACTTAGCATTTACTCGATTTTCAGACTAAGGCCTGATTCGAAACAAATTTGACAAATTCAGAGTGATTTTTCTTGGATATTTTCTAGCTTACTTTATATATACACTACGACATTATAATTATCAGAATCACAAAATTATTATACCAAAAAAATTTTTTTTTATCAATTCTAAGATGATCAAAAAAATCAAATAAACGCCGCCGTCTTTTTAATTAGGCGCCAAATTGCTGTCAAAAACTTGATAAGTATGGAAGAAACTTGCACATAACTAATTTCCAACATAACCTGTTACCTAATATTATACCAATACTGAAAGGTAATTTCATTGCAATATCCATGAAACAATGAGGATCTAGACATATCTTCAAATATCTGGCGTATCAGGAATTTCGTCGATGTGGTGTCAGTTACCGGGCATTGGTTACTTTTCGACAGAGAAATCGACACCAACATCACTAAAAGAAACGGTTCGCAGCTTTAGTTTAATAATGCGGATTTCCAATATTACTTTGATAATATTTGGAGATGATCCACGATGTTTAGAATATTTTCGGAGATATTCTACCAAAACTCTGTCAAGTTTCCTTCTAGAAGATAGAACTGTGTTTATTCTAGTACTCCAGGGAGCTGGCTATCCAGAACTGCTGAGATGCTGGGTGTTTGACCCGCATTGGCTGGGATGCTAGCTCAGAACTTAGCATTTACTCGATTTCGAGACTATTTTCGGACAAAGCCTATCAAAACTGTCAAATTTCCTTCTAGAAGATAGAACTGTGAATATTCTAGTGCTCTAGGGAGCTGGCTATCCAGAACTGGTGAGATGTTGGGTGTTTGACCCGCATTGGCTGGGATGCTAGCTCAGAACTAAGCTATTTTTCGATTTCGAGACTTCGATAATATTTCCGGACATAGTCTATCATAACTCTGTCAAATTTTGTTCTAGAAGATAGAACTGTGGTTATTCTAGTGCTCGAGAGAGCTGGCTATCCAGAACTGCTGAGATGCTGGGTGTATGGCTTGCATTGACTTGGATGCCAAGGTCAGAACTTAGCAAGGGATCCCTTTGTTTCCCATAAACTTATTGTTTCGAATTTCGATAGTCAGAAATTGATGTCCATATAATTTATGGGCACAAACATCAATAGTCATAATTTTTGTTAAGTATAACGTTTCATAGATATAATATTAAACATCTATAATATTAAAGGCTATAATCACAAAGGATATAAAATTGATGAGTATAACATTTAAAGGTTATATCAATAATTATTCAGAAATATTTTAAGGCATATAATTTATCTGACTAATGGTTGTTAATCATATCGTTTTAATGTCATCTCTTTGTTTCCCATAAACTTACTGTTCCGAAATTCGATAGTCATAAAATTATATCCATTATGATTTATGGACACAAACATCAATAACATAATTTTTGGCAAGTATAACGTTTAATGGTTCTTATATTTAGGACCTATATTATTAAGCATTAGAATCACAAAGGTTATAAAATTAATGAAAATAACATTCAACGGCCTATCAACAATTTATTCAGAAATATTTGAAGGCATATATTATAACAGACTAATGGTCGTTAATCATAATTATTACTCAGAAAAATTTAAAGGTAAGGTATATTTGGAAGTTTTTTCAATTCGTTATGACTTTCGATAATATTGCTTATTCAAGTTGTGATGAAAAACGTTATGGACTATGATAAAACACTCCCGATTTAACCTAACGTAAATTACGTCTAAGCAACCAGTATAGAAACGAATTACAACAAAAGAAAATTACCTCAGGTAGGTTCGTTAGTTACCTTGTGTCCCTCAGAGCGGAAATAGGAGCCCCGCAAAGCGGGGCTCCGTCGACTCGTTGGCGGGACGAAATGGCTTAATAAGCCACATGAAAAATAAGAAATTGCGCGAAATCAGTAAGCCAAACTAAAGAAATCGGTTTCCTCAGGTAGGTTCGTTAGTTATCTTGTGTCCCTCAGAGCGGCAATAGGAGCCCCGCGAAGCGGGGCTCCGTCGACTCGTTGGCGGGACGAAATGGCTTAATAAGCTACATGAAAAATAAGAAATTGCGCGAAATCAGTAAGCCAAACAAAAGAAATCGGTTTCCTCAGGTAGGTTCGTTAGTTACCTTGTGTCCCTCAGAGCGGAAATAGGAGCCCCGCGAAGCGGGGCTCCGTCGACTCGTTGGCGGGACGAAATGGCTTAATAAGCTACATGAAAAATAAGAAATTGCGCGAAATCAGTAAGCCAAACAAAAGAAATCGGTTTCCTCAGGTAGGTTCGTTAGTTACCTTGTGTCCCTCAGAGCGGAAATAGGAGCCCCGCGAAGCGGGGCTCCGTCGACTCGTTGGCGGGACGAAATGGCTTAATAAGCTACATGAAAAATAAGAAATTGCGCGAAATCAGTAAGCCAAACAAAAGAAATCGGTTTCCTCAGGTAGGTTCGTTAGTTACCTTGTGTCCCTTAGAGCGGAAATAGGAGCCCCGTAAAGCGGGGTTCCGTCGACTCGTGTGCGGGACGAAATGGCTTAATAAGCTACATGAAAAATAAGAAATTGCGCGAAACTAGTAAGCCAAACAAAAGAAATCTGTTTCCTCAGGTAGGTTCGTTAGTTAACTTGTGTCCCTCAGAGCGGAAATAGGAGCCCCGCAAAGCGGGGCTCCGTCGACTCGTTGGCGGGATGTAATGGCTTAATAAGCTACATGAAAAATAAGAAATTGCGCGAAATCAGTAAGCCAAACAAAAGAAATCGGTTTCCTCAGGTAGGTTCGTTAGTTACCTTGTGTCCCTTAGAGCGGAAATAGGAGCCCCGTAAAGCGGGGTTCCGTCGACTCGTGTGCGGGACGAAATGGCTTAATAAGCTACATGAAAAATAAGAAATTGCGCGAAACTAGTAAGCCAAACAAAAGAAATCTGTTTCCTCAGGTAGGTTCGTTAGTTAACTTGTGTCCCTTAGAGCGGAAATAGGAGCCCCGCAAAGCGGGGCTCCGTCGACTCGTTGGCGGGACGTAATGGCTTAATAAGCTACATGAAAAATAAGAAATTACGCGAAATCAGTAAGCCAAACAAAAGAAATCTGTTTCCTCAGGTAGGTTCGTTAGTTACCTTGTGTCCTTCAGAGCGGAAATAGGAGCCCCGCGAAGCGGGGCTCCGTTGACTCGTTGGCGGGACGAAATGGCTTAATAAGCCACATGAAAAATAAGAAATTGCGCGAAATCAGTAAGCCAAACAAAAGAAATCGGTTTCCTCAGGTAGGTTACCTTGTGTCCCTCAGAGCGGAAATAGGAGACCCGCGAAGCGGGGCTCCGTCGACTCGTTGGCGGGACGAAATGGCTTAATAAGCTACATGAAAGATAAGAAATTGCGCGAAATCAGTAAGCCAAACAAAAGAAATCTGTTTCCTCAGGTAGGTTCGTTAGTTACCTTGTGTCCCTCAGAGCGGAAATAGGAGCCGCGCGAAGCGGGGCTCCGTCGACTCGTTGGCGGGACGAAATGGCTTAATAAGCCACATGAAAAATAAGAAATTGCGCGAAATCAGTAAGCCAAACAAAAGAAATCGGTTTCCTCAGGTAGGTTCGTTAGTTACCTTGTGTCCCTCAGAGAGGAAATAGGAGACCCGCGAAGCGGGGCTCCGTCGACTCGTTGGCGGGACGAAATGGCTTAATAAGCTACATGAAAGATAGGAAATTGCGCGAAATCAGTAAGCCAAACAAAAGAAATCTGTTTCCTCAGGTAGGTTCGTTAGTTACTTTGTATCCCTCAGAGCGGAAATAGGAGCCGCGCGAAGCGGGGCTCCGTCGACTCGTTGGCGGGACGAAATGGCTTAATAAGCCACATGAAAAATAAGAAATTGCGCGAAATCAGTAAGCCAAACAAAAGAAATCGGTTTCCTCAGGTAGGTTCGTTAGTTACCTTGTGTCCCTCAGAGAGGAAATAGGAGACCCGCGAAGCGGGGCTCCGTCGACTCGTTGGCGGGACGAAATGGCTTAATAAGCTACATGAAATATAGGAAATTGCGCGAAATCAGTAAGCCAAACAAAAGAAATCTGTTTCCTCAGGTAGGTTCGTTAGTTACTTTGTATCCCTCAGAGCGGAAATAGGAGCCCCGCGAAGCGGGGCTCCGTTGACTCGTTGGCGGGACGAAATGGCTTAATAAGCTACATGAAAAATAAGAAATTGCGCGAAATCAGTAAGCCAAACAAAAGAAATCTGTTTCCTCAGGTAGGTTCGTTAGTTACCTTGTGTCCCTCAGAGCGGAAATAGGAGCCCCGCGCGGGGCTCCGTCGACTCGTTGGCGGGACGAAATGGCTTAATAAGCCACATGAAAAATAAGAAATTGCGCGAAATCAGTAAGCCAAACAAAAGAAATCGGTTTCCTCAGGTAGGTTCGTTAGTTACCTTGTGTCCCTCAGAGAGGAAATAGGAGCCCCGCAAAGCGGGGCTCCGTCGACTCGTTTGCGGGACGAAATGGCTTAATAAGCTACATGAAAAATAAGAAATTACGCGAAATCAGTAAGCCAAACAAAAGAAATCGGTTTCCTCAGGTAGGTTCGTTAGTTACCTTGTGTCCCTCAGAGCGGAAATAGGAGCCCCGCGAAGCGGGGCTCCGTCGATTTATAGGCGGTACGAAATGGCTTAATAAGCTATATGAAAAGTAAAAAATGGCGGGGAAATCAGTAAGTCAAACAAAACATAAACCCCAGGTAAGTAGGCACGCATGCACGCAAGCAAACAATAACGTGTGCATAAAAACAAGTAGGCATAAGAACAGTGACGGAATTAAAAGTTTTGTCACTTTACAAATCCAAATCCTTTATTTACCAAACATTTGTTACAAATTGACATACTTAATAGACATACTTTACGATTCTGTGACATGTTCATTTGTTCAAAAGTGACAAACCTTCAACTTCCGTGACTGTACAAAATTATACGTGCTTCTTGAGTACCTAACTTGCTTGTTTGATTGCTGTACCATGACTTTACACTTGACGTTTACGTTAGCCACTGCGTATAAGTACTCAAGCGCAGTCTATCTCGTTCGCACTGATGTATTGGTGCGATAGTCAGGAAATGCGATCGAGTCAGGCCGACCCAAACGCATATGTCAAATGCCAACTCGTGGTACGGCTACTGGTTGTTTATGATGAAGAAAACAATAAATCTTTAAATCATTTATTTTAGTAACAAAAAATAAACATGTATTATTGAATACATAATTATGTTATTATCGAAATGGATAAAGTCAAAGGAATCCAAGAAATAATATTGCAAATATACTTTACAATTATGATTGACCAATGTACTTATAGAAAAAAAAAACATTATTATATCCATATTATTTAATGAATAACAAAAGTTAGATAAATCATAAAGCTCATGTAAGCCTTTTGTACAGTCGCCATAGATATATTATATCAGAACTGCCGAGGTGCTATTAATTATCTGAACATCTGATATATCTGATGGCGACTGTACACAAATAATTATTTACATTTGGGCAATGCATAGAAAAAACATTACCGATATTATTTAATAAGCAACAAAAAATATAATTCGTATACCTATGAGGTAGTAATAATTTACATTTTAACAATAGGCCATTGCATTAGGATGTTACATTAGGAAGGATAAATCGTCAGTTATGGCCACTTATTAATAACTGGCCACCTTATTAAATAGGTAGGTATTCTAACAACGCATATAGAAAAAAGTTACTATAGTATTTTAACCTGGAAAGTCACCTGCAATAATATATTATTACACAACAAAAAAGGCCAAACAAAGGCCGCAAAAATATCCGACACGATCTTATAGCCATAACAGCGTGTCTCATATTTTCGCGGCCTTCAAAGTGTAACATATTATTGCAGGTGACTGTACGCTGATACATGTCAATTCAATACAATTTTGCAACAATTGGCATTTTTAGGCAATAAATTGTATGGAGATGACACATGTCAGCGTACCCTCCCAGTTTGAAAGGAACTATTCATATAGCTCATGTACTTAAGCCTTTTGTACACAAATAATTTTAAGCCAATTTTAAGTTGGCAGCAATAGCCTGTAAATAATGCGTTTTACTAAGATATTGAGATTTGTTTTCCAAAATTTTTTTTATCCGGGTTTCTTGGTTAACATATTTTCTTTTCTTAGCCGGTGGTGGTGCCCCATACATAAGTTTTTGTATTTCGGACGTTGTGTATTTGATTTCATTTAACAAATGTCTTGATAATTTGTAAAACTGTTCATGATAACGATCGACTAATACCTGTATTCTTCTATGCCATGACTCAGCACTATTTTGCGTGCGTGGGATATTGGTTTCATTCGACTCGTGTACACTCCAAAAATGTGGTTCATATTTAGCTGGCGATGTGGCAGTTCCCCAAATATAGTTGTCTGAAAACCACTCTGCTATCACTTTTGCTTCCGAACAAATATTTTCTTTCAATTCCTCAAAATAAATTGGAATTTCCTCTGGAGTTAAAAACGCTAAAGCAAGAAGACATTTAACGTCAGATGCAAATTTAATATTATTGCCGTATAGCGTTTGATAGCCAGACTTTTGCACGCGCCGGTAAATTATTTGTCCTAGATGAAAGAGACATCCCTTAATTGTAACATTATCGAATAATCTTTTAATGCTGTTTTGGGAGGCTTTTTCAAAATCTAAGACAACATATCTTGGTGAAAAATTCAAATTGTAAGATTCACAACATTCCACAATAGTTGAAAAAAGCATTTCATAGCTTTGCTTGTCTTTGTTTGTACATAAAGCAAAAATTAAGGGAAATGTTTTCGAATCCATAACGCAGCCGTGAATACTGTATAGTTGTTGGAATATTTTTGGTACGATTTCGAATGTTCCATCCATTAGTAGATATTTCGCTCTGCATAGATATGACAATAAAGTTTCAGTAGTATATATTATTATCCTTTTTTTGTCAAATTGCTTGTCTAATATTATAATATTTTCACTCTGTAATAAATCTTCCCGTAATTGAAAATCAATGTCTTGTGGTTCTGGTAGTGTAAATTCTTTTTTCCTTAAACGATAAATGCTTTGTCTTAAATTTACCATAGTCGGTAAATGTGGTAATATTTCTGAAGACGTCGATGCAACACTTTCATTCAATAGTTGTGATGGTTTCACGGTTAAGTTTTTTTTTGCATTATCCTTCAAACTATTCACTGATTTTGCTATTTCCAACTTTAAAGCATCGGGTTCATGATTGTGCTCATATTTCGATTTTTTCAGAAATAAATGCCGACCATTTTTTGGATCTAATTGTGTTATACAACGTGATTGGCACTTGAAATCATTGTTTTTCCGTAGCTCACATATCCAATAATATTTTTCGCCGGATTGGTTGTTTTTTTCATAACTAAACCCATCGAGGTGTAATTTCAGGCCTCCTTTTTTAGTTTTGAACAACTCGCAGTACACTTTATCACTTTCACCTTCATCCGACATGTTTACAATAACTACTTAAACAAACAAAACAGTGTTAACAATATCATGAGTTAGTGGCATAGATGCGTTTAAACCCATCACTCCCTACCTTCTTTATTTTTGCTCAAGTACCCACTTTAATTATAAATCGGTCTGGAAGAACGCGTTCACTGACATCTATTTTTGTTGTTAACATTTTATGAAATGTAAGTAATTAATTTGATTGAACAAGATTTTAATATAAGAATACCTAACATGAATTCATATAAAAATTACGAGTGTTTTTATTGGTTGTAACCTTGTTACATTATGAAGGCTGGCAACACCATGACAACAACACCATTGAATGTTATAAGAACTAATCACGTGACTACCTATGATTATAACCTGCGAAAAAAGACCTTATAACAATTGTTATAAGCAAGTTTAACACTCCATCTTCCTCGCGTAATCCTGGCATTGTGGTTCTGTCAAGGTTCATGGGGTCCGCTTTGCAACTAATCACGAGGATTGGCGTAGGCACTAGTTTTTATGAAAATGACTGCCATCTGACCTTCCAATCCAGAGGGTAAACTAGACCTTATTGGGATTAGTCCGGTTTCCTTCACTGAAAAGCGTCGGTAAATATAATATTTTTCGTACATAAGTTCCGAAAAGCACATTGGTACGAGCCGGAGTTTGAACCCGCGACCTCCGGATTGAAAGTCGCACGCTCTTAGCAGCGCTTCTTGCCTTCAACATTATGTAAAGTATGCTACGTGGACTTTCAATATTATGAGTGACAAATTTTATGACTAACAATAATTATGACCTGTAAAAATCGGAACTGCAATTTGTACTGTTCAATTTTATAATTATTGGCAACATGACTAATAAAAATTATGATGGAAAACGATATGGTCTAAAACAATCGGAACTTAAAATTTATGGAATGCAATATAGACCCCTACTTATCATTATAACCTGCGATAAAAGAACTTACAACGATTAGTTTAAGCAAGTTTATTGCCTTTCAACATTATGTAATGGTATACCTTCTGGACTTTGAATATTATGAGTAACAAATTTTATGACTAACAATAATAATGACCTGCAAAAATCGGAACTGCAATTTGTATTGTTAAATTTTATGACTATTGACAATATAACTAATAAAAATTATGATGGAAAACGGTATGGACTGAAAAAATCGGAACAAAAAATTTATGGGAACCAATAGAGACCCACTTAGCAATTCCTCGAGTTCGATACTTTTTTCGGAGTTTTGAAAGACTATCTTTTAAAACTTTGCCAAATTTCGATCTAGAAGACAGAACTGCATGTATTCTAATGCACTAGGGTGCTTGCTATCCAGAACTGCTGAGATGCTAGGTATCTAGCCCGCATTGGCTGGGATGCTAAGCTCCGAACTTAGCTATTTCTCGATTTCGAGACTATTTCAAACATAATCCTCCAACACTCTGCCAAATTTCCTTCTAGAAGATAGAACTGTGGTTGTTTTAGTGCACTAGAAAACTGGCTATCCAGAATTGCTGAGATGCTGGGTACCACACCTGCATTGGCTGGGATGCTAAGCTCAGAACTTAGCATTTACTCGATTTCATGGCTATTGTCGGACATAGTCTGTCAAAACTCTATCAAATTATCTTCTAGCGGATAGAACTGTGGTTATTCTAGTGCTCAAGGGAGCTGCCTATCCAGAACTGCTGAGATGCTGGGTATCAGACTTGCATTGGCTGGGATGCTACGCACAGAACTTAGCATTTACTCGATTTCGATACTATTTTCGGACATAGTCTATCAGAACTCTGTCAAGTTTCCTTCTAGAAGATAGAACTGTGTTTATTCTAGCACTCCAGGGAGCTGGCTATCCAGAACTGCTAAGATACTGGGTGTTGGACCCGCATTGGCTGGGATGCTACGCTCAGAACTTAGCATTTACTCGATTTCGAGACTATTTTCGGAGATAGTCTATCAAAACTATGTCAAATTTCCTTCTAGAAGATAGGACTGTAATTTTTCTTCTAGAGCTCTAGGGAGCTATCTATCCAGAACTGCTGAGATGCTGGGTATAAGACCTGCATTAGCTGGGATGCTAAGCTCACAACTTAGCATTTAATCGATTTCGAGACTTCGATACTATTTCCGGATATAGTCTGTCAAAACTCTGTCAAATTTCCTTCTAGAAGATAGAACTGTGGTTATTCTAGTGCTCTAGGGAGCTGGCTATCCAGAACTGCTGAGATGCTGGGTGTCTGACCTGCATTGGCTGGGATGCCAAGCTCAGAACTTAGCAATTCCTCGATTTCGATACTTTTTTCTGAGTTTTGGAAGACTATCTTTCAAAACTTTGCCAAATTTCGTTCTAGAAGATAGAATTGCATGTATTCTCATTCACTATGGTGCTTGCTATCTAGAACTGCTGAGAGGCTAGGTATCTACCCCGCATTGGCTGGGATGCTAAGGTCCGAACTTAGCTATTTCTCGATTTCGAGACTGTTTCAAACATAATCCTCCAAAACTCTGCCAAATTTGGTTTTAGAAGATAGAACTGTGGTTTTTCTAGTGCACTAGAGAGCTGCCTATCCAGAACTGCTGAGGTGCAGGGTATCAGACCTGCATTTGCTGGGATGCTACGCTCAGAACTTAGCATTTACTCGATTTCGAGACTATTTTCGGAGATAGTCTATCAAAACTCTGTCAAATTTCCTTCTAAAAGATAGATCTGTGATTATTCTAGTGCTCTAGGGAGCTGTCTATCCAGAACTGCTGAGATGCTGGGTGTCTGCCCTGCATTGGCTGGTATGCCAAGCTCAGAAATTAGCAATTCCTCGATTTCGATACATTTTTCGGAGTTTTGAAAGACTATCTTTCAAAACTTTGCCAAATTTCGTTCTAGAAGATAGAACTGCATGTATTCTAATTCACTAGGGTGCTTGCTATACAGAACTGCTGAGATGCTAGGTATCTAGCCCGCATTGGCTGGGATGCTAAGCTCCGAACTTAGCTATTTCTCGATTTCAAGACTATTTCAAACATAATCCTCCAAAACTCTGCCAAACTTCGTTCTAGAAGATAGAACTGTGGTTATTATAGTACACTAGGGAGCTGCTTATCCAGAACTGCTGAGATGCTGGGTATCAGACTTGCATTGGCTGGGATGCTATGCACAGAACGTAGCATTTACTCGATTTTCAGACTAGTTTCGGACATAGTCTATCAAAACTCTGTCAAATTTCTTTCTAGAAGATATAACTGAGATTATTCTAGGGCTCTAAGGAGCTGGCTATCCAGAAATGCTGAGATGCTGGGTATTAGACCTGCATTGGCTGGGATGCCAAGCTCAGAACTAAGCAATTCCTCGATTTGGATACTTTTTTGTAGTTTTGAAAGACCATCTTTCAAAAATTTGCAAAATTCCATTCTAGAAGAAAGAACTGCATGTATTCTAATGCTTTAGGGTACTTGCTATCCAGAACTGCTGAGATGCTAGGTATCTAGCCCGCATTGGCTGGGATGCCAGCTCCGAACTTAGCATTTACTCGATTTCGAGGCTATTGTCGGACATAGACTGTCAAAACTCTGTCAAATTATCTTCTAGAAGATAGAACTGTGGTTATTCTAGTGCTCAAGGGAGCTGCCTATCCAGAACTGCTGAGATGCTGGATATCAGACTTGCATTGGCTGGGATGCTACGCACAGAACTTAGCATTTACTCGATTTTCAGACTATTTTCGGACATAGTCTATCAACACTGTGTCAAATTTCGTTCTAGAAGATAGAACTGTGATTATTCTAAGGCTCTAGGGAGCAGGCTATCCAGAAATGCTGAGATGCTGGGTATTAGACCTGCATTGGCTGGGATGCCAAGCTCAGAACTTAGCAATTCCTCGATTTCGATACTTTTTTGTAGTTTTGAAAGACTATCTTTCAAAAATTTGCAAAATTTCGTTCTAGAAGATAGAACTGCATGTATTCTAATACTTTAGGGTGCTTGCTATCCAGAACTGCTGAGATGCTAAGTATCCAGCCCGCATTGGCTGGGATGCTAAGCTCCGAACTTAGCTATTTCTCGATTTTGAGACTATTTCAAACATAATCCTCCAAAAATCTGCCAAATTTCCTTCTAGAAGATAGAACTGTAGTTTTTCTAGAGCACTAGAGAGCTAGCTATCCAGAACTCCTGAGATGCTGGGTATCAGACCTGCATTAGCTGGGATGCTACGCACAGAACTTAGCATTTAGTCGATTTTCAGACTATTTTCGGACATAGTCTATCAAAACTCTGTCAAATTTCTTTCTAGAAGATAGAACTGAGATTATTCTAGGGCTCTAAGGAGCTGGCTAACCAGAAATGCTGAGATGCTGGGTATTAGACCTGCATTGGCTGGGATGCCAAGCTCAGAACTAAGCAATTCTTCGATTTGGATACTTTTTTGTAGTTTTGAAAGACTATCTTTCAAAAATTTGCAAAATTTCTTTCTAGAAGAAAGAACTGCATGTATTCTAATGCTTTAGGGTGCTTGCTATCCAGAACTGCTGAGATGCTAGGTATCCAGCCCGCATTGGCTGGGATGCTAAGCTCCGAACTTAGCTATTTCTCGATTTCGAGACCATTTCAAACATAATCCTCCAAAAATCTGCCAAATTTCCTTCTAGAAGATAGAACTGTGGTTATTTTAGTGCACTAGGGAACTGGCTATCCAGAATTGCTGATATGCTGGGTATCAGACCTGCAGTAGCTGGGATGCTAAGCTCACAACTTAGCATTTAATCGATTTCGAGACTTCGATACTATTTCCGTGTATAGTCTATCAAAACTCTGTCAAATTTCCTTCTAGAAGATAAAACTGTAATTATTCTAGTGCTCTAAAGAGCTGGCTATCCAGAACTGCTGAGATGCTGGGTGTCTGCCCTGCATTGGCTGGGATTCCAAGCTCAGAAATTAGCAATTCCTCGATTTTGATAGATTTTTTGTAGTTTTGAAAGACTATCTTTCAAAAATTTGCAAAATTTCGTTCTAGAAGACAGAACTGCATGTATTCTAATGCTTTAGGGTGCTTGCTATCCAGAACTGCTGAGATACTAGGTATCCAGCCCGCATTGGCTGGGATGCTAAGCTCCGAACTTAGCTATTTCTCGATTTCGAGACTATTTCAAACATAATCCTCCAAAAATCTGCCAATTTCCTCCTAGAAGATAGACCTGTAGTTATTTTAGTGCACTAGGGAACTGGCTATCCAGAATTGCTGAGATGCTGGGTATGAGACCTGCATTGGCTGGGATGCTACGCTCAGAACTTAACATTTACTCGATTTCGATACTATTTTCGGACATAGTCTATCACAACTCTGTCAAGTTTCCTTCTAGAAGATAGAACTGTGTTTATTCTAGTACTCCAGGGAGCTGGCTATCCAGAATTGCTGAGATGCTGGGTATCAGACCTGCATTGGCTGGGATGCTACGCTCAGAACTTGGCATTTACTCGATTTCGATACTATTTTCGGACATAGTCTATCAGAACTCTGTCTAGTTTCCTTCTAGAAGATAAAACTGTGTTTATTCTAGTACTCCAGGGAGCTGGCTATCCAGAACTGCTGAGATGCTGGGTGTTTGACCCGCATTGGCTGGGACGCTAGCTCAGAACTTAGCATTTACTCGATTTCGAGACTATTTTCGGAGATAGTCTATCAAAACTCTGTCAAATTTCCTTCTAGAAGATAGAACTGTAGTTTTTCTAGAGCACTAGAGAGCTAGCTATCCAGAACTGCTGAGATGCTGGGTATCAGACCTGCATTGGCTGGGATGCTAAGCTCCGAACTTAGCTATTTCTCGATTTCGAGACTATTTCAAACATAATCCTCCAAAACTCTGTCAAACTTCGTTCTTGAAGATAGAACTGTGGTTATTATAGTACACTAGGGAGCTGCCTATCCAGAACTGTTGAGATGCTGGGTATCAGACTTGCATTGGCTGGGATGCTACGCACAGAACTTAGCATTTACTCGATTTTCAGACTAAGGCCTGATTCGAAACAAATTTGACAAATTCAGAGTGATTTTTCTTGGATATTTTCTAGCTTACTTTATATATACACTACGACATTATAATTATCAGAATCACAAAATTATTATACCAAAAAAATTTTTTTTTATCAATTCTAAGATGATCAAAAAAATCAAATAAACGCCGCCGTCTTTTTAATTAGGCGCCAAATTGCTGTCAAAAACTTGATAAGTATGGAAGAAACTTGCACATAACTAATTTCCAACATAACCTGTTACCTAATATTATACCAATACTGAAAGGTAATTTCATTGCAATATCCATGAAACAATGAGGATCTAGACATATCTTCAAATATCTGGCGTATCAGGAATTTCGTCGATGTGGTGTCAGTTACCGGGCATTGGTTACTTTTCGACAGAGAAATCGACACCAACATCACTAAAAGAAACGGTTCGCAGCTTTAGTTTAATAATGCGGATTTCCAATATTACTTTGATAATATTTGGAGATGATCCACGATGTTTATGAGGCAATCAGCATGCTTAAGCCAGTACCCTCGAAATCGGACCAAAAAACTTGATTCAACAAAGTCCCACAGTATTGACCTATTGAACGGTATGGAGTGGAGTGTCCAAGGAATTAGTTCGTTAAAACAACAAAAACTATATGCAATATAATATTTCAAAATAAACATTGTTCTTGATAGGACTCAAACTAAGAAACTGTCAAAAAACACTGTCGGATGTATGATGGAGGGCATACAACAAAACTAACGACAGGAGCGGGAAGAAATGGAAAATGATGAATTTACTTATAAATAACAATTTTTAAACAAATTTTCAATAAATTATGGAAAAACAAATCTTGATTCAGCTAGCTTCAGTACCATTAATAGGGTTTGGCAGATTGAATTCGAATCAGGCCTTATTTTCGGACATAGTCTATCAAAACTCTGTCAAATTTCCTTCTAGAAGATAGAACTGTGGTTATTCTAGTGCTCTAGGGAGCTGACTATCCAGAACTGCTGAGATGCTAGGTATCTAGCCCGCATTGGCTGGGATGCCAGCTCCGAACTTAGCATTTACTCGATTTCGATACTATTTTCGGACATAGTCTATCAAAACTCTGTCAAATTTCCTTCTAGAAGATAGAACTGTAGTTATTCTAGTGCTCTAGGGAGCTGACTATCCAGAACTGCTGAGATGCGAGGTATCTAGCCCGCATTGGCTGGGATGCGGGCATAACTTAGCATTTACTCGATTTCGAGACTATTTTCGGACATAGTCTATCAAAACTCTGTCAAATCATCTTCTAGAAGATAGAACTGTGGTTATCCTAGTGCTCAAGGAAGCTGCCTATCCAGAACTGCTGAGATGCTGGGTATCAGACCTGCAATGGCTGGGCTGCTACGCTCAGAACTTAGCATTTAATCGATTTTTAGAATATTTTCGGAGATATTCTACCAAAACTCTGTCAAATTTCCTTCTAGAAGATAGAACTGTGGTTATTCTTGTGCACGTGGGAGCTCGCTATCCAGAACTGCTGAGATGCTGGTTGTCAAAACTCGGATTTTTGCTCAAACTTAGCATTAATCAAAATTTACCTAGAAATATTTTTCATGTTCGTGTCCCATACATATATGAAAAATTTTTTTTTACAGTTTTGACCAGAACTCATTATATATCGTCTAGAAATGTTAGTATCTTTCATTTAAATGCTATTTCGAGGCTGTGGAGTGGGTAATGGCTGGGATGCTGGAGTGTCAAAATGTGAAGTTAGCATCTCATTTTAAAATTTCATTTTTTTCGCGAAAATGAGCAGAACTATTTAAAAAAACCATCTAGAACTGTAGAACTATTAGGGATGCTACTAGAACTCTCATAAAAGTTTGAGATGCTAGCACTTGATATGCTAGGTTCACACACACAAATTTCTCTCAATATACAACAACTACAAATCAGCTAGGATTTATTAATTCCAAATCTGACAATTGCTAATCCAGGCTAAGACTCAATTTAAGAATATTAAAAAGGGTCAATCTAGAAAAAAGTTAATCTAGTTTTATTTCTTTACTACCGGTAACAAAGTCGCTCGAACCGTATTAAAACTGAATTATATTTAAAATTACAGTATTATCATTCTGCCGGCAAACACTATCAGAAATCAACTTTATTGGCGTAAGATGGAATCCCTTGGGCGATCGGTAATCTCGACATTCCACCTCGATAGTATTGTGAATGGAATATTCTATTTATTAGCTTGGCTTTTGCTCACGCCTTACTTGTTAACTTTCAGGCTTTAGAAAGTCACTTATAATGGAAATTTAGATATTCCTTACAGGATTTCTATTGAATCAACTGCGATTGAAGTTGCTGTTTAAACCTGCAGAGAGATGCAGAAATATAAATTTGAAAAAAATAATTAAAACTTTACTCTTTTTAAAAGTTTGTCATAATTTAAATATAAATATTAAAGGAAGGAATTGTTTAAACATTTAGATGGATTATGTCAACTTGTCAATTTAAGCTAAAGGTTATAACGGCCCTAGCTACTAGCGAGCCTATTTCTTTTTATTCATTTTCCATATACTAAAGAAGCTTATTATATGAGGTCTTTTTGGATGGTTTGACTTGCTCCCATTTGTGACCACTGTTCTTTTCATTGTCCTGACCTGACATTGCCAAAACTGTTACCAAGCCTATAAGAGATATTTTCGTAATTTATACCTCTGTTTTCTACCTACTCACATAGATATCAAGACATCTCGACTCAATCACAGAAAGTCCACAGCCATAAAAGCAATATTGGTGCCTTTATCTGTTCGACGGACCGCAACTGCTTTCCACAAATTTCCAATACCACCTCCAACCTAGCCTAGGTAACTCCAGAGGTCAGAGTCAGGGAATTTGCTGCGATCCGTAATTGCGCCCGCCGGCACCGAACCAGCTACCGTATATCATTACTGCATGAGCCATTCGTAATATCAATAATGGCGATTGAACGGCTTTCCAAATTTGAAATTCTAGTGTTCGTGTTGCATTTCTAACGGGAGTGTAGTGCAAATGTTTTATAGGGTTGCTTAATGCTTTCTATATTTCTGGAGCATAGGGAGCATTCCACGGGCTGTCTCGTACAAACGCATTTTAATTCCTGTATTGCGACTTTTTCCGGCATTTAAAGCAGCCGATTATTTTCGCTTCTGGTAGGCTTCGGTTGCTCAGTTGGTTAAGAGCGTTTGGACCGGTGTTCCAAAATTTGTAGTTAGTGCCGGAGTAAATATTTCTTCAAATCGATAACACATTAAGTTATATATAACTGTCTAATATTTGAGCTATTTATTAGTCTTAATAAAATTTTCAAGTCTGTAATAATACCTACTCCTAGGATCTTAAGTAAATAAAGAATTGCTTTATCTATTTATCTAAGCACGCCATGCGTGATCACATGTTGTCAGTTTAAATTTAGTTACTAGAAAAATTAGCACCTTTTGCAACACAAGGACGTATCTGATCATACGACGTGTATCTGCCAAATCAGCAAATTAATAACCTCAAAAAGCGCTTCAGAATTCTTAATTCAAACTCCAACCGCCCAATCAACACATCTAATTCCCGCATTGATGCATTACAGCCTCCCACGGGCTTATGATGGGATGAAAAGAACAATTTAAGCATTTACTTCAACCAAAGTACATTTTCATCCCCTAAAGCCTAATGCCAAATCACATAGAGTTCAATTCCGCTTATCAAGCAGTGAAAAGAACGATTTGAACGCTCAGCAAAGCCAAATTACATATTCGGCATAAATGTACTTGAGGTTAAAGGAATAGAGCTCAGTTTTGCGGATTATAGGGATAAATGGCGAAAGATCCATTTTACATACAGGTAATGTTTGAGACACAGAGTTGTTGCGTTCGGAAGTTGCCGATAACCAGTTTTGTGAAGTATCTTCATTACTGCATTTACATATTTCAAAGTGGTTTTAGTTTACGTTATGTTAATGTTTATAAGAACACTGACACGTCTTAATATGGCGCTGAAATAAGGAAACGAGTTATATTTATGTAAAGAATCGTTCAGTAGATAATATAAGAGGGCAATATAACTTTTACCTATACAAAAACCAGTTTGAAATGTTTCTTCTCCATCTTACTCGGTTCAACGATTATCCGAGCTTTTACGTCGTTGAATTTTACGAATTCGCAAGTCGATTTTAAACTCGTTTAGTTTCCTCACTTGCAATTTGCGTTAAATACACTCACAAGTCTTCTATAACGATCTTCCACGTCTGAAGGCAATGACCGTGTGGCTCACGTGAATCAATAGCGCCAACCCTGCGATTGTCGGCGACAGCGCGGCGCTTTGATGTTCACGACATTTAGAAACACAATGTCGTATCTCCTTAATACTCGCAATCACATCCGACTTTACGCCGTTAAGGTCGCAGGTGCAAAACCAACTGTAAGAATGTTACATACGCCTATGAACATCAAAGGTACTTACGCTTTTATGGTTTTAAAGGTAAGTTTGCGCAAATTGCCGGGCAGGGCTGCCCCTAAACGACTATTATTCAAATATGTTTATTTTGGTCGGTTGATTGGGCGATCAATAGGATGATTGGATTTCAGTTGACGTCTAGAGGAAATTGGTAAGATGTTTTGATTGAAATTAAGGGTTGACGACATTCATTGGCTCTAGACACTACACAAAAATACATGTATATAAAACTAAAGTACTTGAATTTTGGTCGCTTTTGGCGACATGTTTCGGGCCCATCGGGGGTCCTTCCTCAGGCTCGGGTGCTCCTGTCACCTGCACTTCGTGCGCTGAGCTTGCCGCCCGCCTTGTCACTGTTGCGCGCGTTTTAAAATATGTCTCACGAAAGTATAATTTCGATAAAAGCTAAAGTAGGTATATCCAATAAATAAATCATGAATCCTATGTCTTCAAAAACTCACTTATTAATTTTTTTTTATTTCAAGAACAGACACTTATCGAGTGCAAAAATAACATACATCCTGTCAACTTAATTGACTGAAGCAAAAATTATAGGTTATTATGTTAATACGGTAAACCTTATAAGAAATAGACTATTTTATGTACCTATTGCTTAAAAAACCTTATCTCCGTAATAGGGTATTTTAATATATAACCTTTAGAACGAGTTGCAAGCTGTGAACTTACTAGCTTTTAATAACGTAATTACATTACATAGTTTTAGTGGAATGTGGCAATTAAAGAATTGTACAAGCATCTTGTTGAACTTTCAGACATAATTAAATTGTCTACCTTTTAATTCGATGCTAAAAATGCTAAAATAACTGAAAGATTAATTTCGAAATTGTTGCTTTACACAAAAAGTGCGTGTTAAGAATAAATTGTAGAATTTTCAATGTTGCTTACGCTTAAATTGAGTTTGCATTAGAATTTATACGCTCTGTATATATGTAATTTACGCCCTATTATATAAGCAAAGTGGAGTAATATAATAATCTTGATTTATCTATTCATGTCGTTAAAGATAATGAAGTACCACTTTAAAATATGACAGTTATAATTTAATGTGTCGTAAATTAAGACTTTAGAGTTTAATATTAATAAAAACCGATGAATTATATGATGTTAAAACTATCACAAGTACAAAACTTCTATTAATATTGCATAAATAATCGACTCGAACAAAAGCTTTTAGTTTTGTAAAACGCACACACACATACGCGCGCGCGATTAACTGAATCAAAAACTGGCGTATAAAATATTAAATCTAATATACAAGTAACACGATAAGTAACATTGAATTATAAATGATGACTATCGATACAGTAAGGAATCACAACATATTATTCGCCCCACTAAGTCATACTTAAACTAAAAAGTAAAAAGGCCCCTCCATCTATTAAAGCTGACATTTTATTTTTAGTTTAATCGTACTAACATCAACATTGGTCCGTCTGTCCCGTTTAAATTAGCCGCGACGGCAAAATTCCACTTACAGCCATAAAAAACAATTTTAAACCATAATCTACCTTAACACTAGCATTATAAACATTATGTTATGTTTCAGTGGCGGTAAAGTTGTTATAGTCAGGATACAGGACAAAAAGATTGACATATGGTCGTCTTTTTTCAAGTCAATCTTCTGACGCAGATCTGTGCTAGTTGAAAAGTGCTTTACGCTGTTTAAGCATATGTAGATACGACGTTTTTTACTTAACTGCAGTCTATATTTTGCTTTCGGTAATGAAGGGAGCAAAAAGTTTTGGACAGATTGTTTCGTTTCCTCAGTTTTGAATACAATAAAGTTAATGCCTTTATTGTATGCAAAAATATCGATACAAAGTAGACTGGTTTATTGCGCCGCAGCTTAATTTATTTGCAAATAAATATAGTTGAGTTTTAAATGCCGACTCGAATACTGTATTTTTTTTAAGGCGTTCTACAAAAAGTCCACTCTTTTTCATTTAACGTCAGTTCCATTCGCCGGTTTGTATGACTATATTTAATAAAATCCTCCGTTTACTACTACATTTATAAACTAACTTTTGGAGCTGAAAGGATAGAGTAGGTATTTTGATGACTAACTGTATATAAAGATTTTTTTTCTGATATACCGGGTATTAAAATAAAGTAACTTTCTACATAAATATAATAATAAACGGCTTAAGTGCTCATTAGACGTGTGTAAATGTCGCATATATTAGAAATGCGACTGAATACTGTACGACAAAATGCTTCTCACGCGAAAATGAATTCGTAACGAATGAGGTGGATCTAATGCCAAACGTCGTAAGTGCGCTCTTTGCATGTGTACTTACGACCATATGCACAAAATCTTGCTGTCATGTTGCCGTCTTGCGTAAACGTGTCTAAATTAATAATTTAAGCCATATAACTGCACCTAAGGCGATGGAAAATTTCTTCCGTTCATTTCTGAAATGTGTTATGACACTTATGGAGTGGGCAGACATTTTCTAGTTACAACGGCGAAAGTGCTTGTCTCTCTAGTTGGTATCCGACATCCGTCCAAGGCTATATATTATTATACATATATAACTTTATTTAAGCTCTTGAGCTGAGGTCGTCCCACCTTACGGCTAGCGCTATGTCCATATATAGATTGATGTGAAAGTGTGTACTTGTCTGGTGGTCTAGCATAATTTGCGTATGCGTTCTAACGTGCGAATCCATACTTGAAGTCTCGCTAGATGTATGGAGTCGCGCGCGAGAATGCACCTCATGCTAGCAGGTCAGAATTTCTGATTCAGTCTATGCTAATTTTTATTTATTCAATCGAGTAATCTATGTAAAATCAATCATGTAGGTACCTAATATAATATGTGCCCCGTGAAATATTAGAATCCTTTTATATTGCCAAACGGGACTACGTCTATCATTGACCGGTCATTCTAGTTAAGAATTAAGGCCTTTTCTGACATTGTGTAAAAGGTCAGATGTTGTTAGTAAATGTCAGGCGTTTACGTCGTTTTGATAATTAAGACGTTTGTAAATATAGGGGCGATGATCAAGAGAAATGGCCGCCGACAATTGATGGAATAATTGGTACTTTACTGCCGTTTGGTCACTTTACAGTTGTTTGTCTACTTTGTGTTTACATTTGGTGATGCGTCTTTTTTTCGGAATATTAAAATTATCGAGTAATAAACTAAACTTTATTTTTTCTTATGTAAGCTTTACTTTTTTTAATACTTTATAAAATTCAGCCCAAGCTTAAGTCCTTTTTCGAGTCTTCATCTAATCGATTCAGCGGTTTAAGCGTGAAGGGATAACAGACAGACTGACAGAGCTACTTTCAAATTTATAATATAATAGTAGGGATTACAAACTCAACAATACAGTTACAACTGCTTGGAACATCTTCGTTCAACCGCATCTGTCGTAAGTACAAACTCAAGTAAAAAACCCACGTTTCTGCGAAATGGCTTGCTACAATAAACTAAATTGCTTGAACCACATGAGCCTCGAAACACGTACTTAACACATGGTGCTTGCTTTTCTAGATGCAACTTTGTTGTAGGGTTACCGACTACACTTAGAGGATATAACCAAACGGAGTAGCCATTAACACGCGTTCCCTTCTGTCGAAAATAGGCGGCCAGTGGTCATACACTGTATCGACTGACGTTTATCTGACATGACTATTTTTACGTTACATATACATTTGACGTGCCTCTGCCCAGCAAAAATCGGCAGACTATTTTGTACCGAAAATTATAGACATGGCGTCTCCGTTTGGTAATATCCTCTGAGAGTTTACAATGTAAACATAAAGGGCTTGTTGTTTTTAACCGTAATTGTCGTGTAAATCTGATCATGGGGAACTTTGGACTACAGCTGTTAAGTTATTTTTGATGTTGTTTCGAAGAAAGATGACTGCTTCAAGACCTACCGTGAATGCAGTGATTTTTTTAACGACTTAAAGTTACGAATACGAAAATATATTGGTAATCGTTGTAAATATTATGTATTTATCATACAAAAAACTTGTGGCGTAATACATCATTCGTATTAAGTAACATACATATGACAGATCTGTTTTAAGAGACGAAACGAGGGTAGGTAACAGCACTAACACCATAAAATTATACAGTATATGATTATGGTAATAAGAAATGCCATGGTTGAAAGTACATACAGTGATTGTTACTAATTTGTTATACGGACATGTAATTTGTGACAACCCTGAACAAAAGGTAGAAAGTGATAACAAAGACAAGAAAGACGATGAGACGACTCGTAATACATGCAAATTGACAACCCTATACGACTTGTTTGATCTCCTGGCAATTTGGACATGTTGAATTACTTTTAAACAATACTTTGTAATTTTGTTTAGCTTTGATTATTCAAAATTTCCAAAATTAGCATTTCTCAAGAACATAGGAAGGGATGTTACACAGATTGCAAATAAAGACGTATATGCTCAATTGTAGATACGTCCTTTTACGAACAGTATTATGTCACATTGCAATCTTGAAAAGAATTATTGACTGTAAAAATTTTAGTCTCAATAACAGAAACATTAATATATATTTAATTAAAATAAACGGCTAGCTTGATTCCAGTTATTCATTATCTTATACCTTTAAACGAGCAATTATTGTGTATTTATTTATATGTATATTATATATTTCGGGTATCTTGGAAACGGCTCTAACGATTTCGATGAAATTTGCTGTATGGGGGTTTTCGGGGGCGAAAATTCGATCTAGCTAGGTCTTCTGGGAAAATGCGCATTTTCGAGTTTTATTTTTTCTAAATGAAGTAATTATAATTATTTCAAATTATATCCCAAATACTGTTTGCCCCTCAGAACCAGGTCCTAAAATGTGAACGTATACGCCATCCTAACATAAAATAATGGAATAAGAACTATAATCGCGTGTAATCGGAGATAAACTTGCGACCTTTTAGTTCGAAGAAGCAATTCTTCCTAGACGTGGGAGCTGGGACGTAGACAGATCTCTGATTAACATAACTTAAAGACTTGAATGCAGATTTTACAGCGTTGGTGTCAAATGTAGAAGACAAATGGTGTTAGTGTGAAGGGAACGTTTGGTGTTGTGGAATTGCAGTCTATGTCAAATTACACACACACACACACACACACACACACACACACACACACTGCTGTGGCGCAACGACCCGAAGTGGATCTTGGCCTCCGACACCAAAGACCGCCATGCTACTTACTCTGTCCAAAGCCGTCAAATTGATTTATTTTTTTGTTTTTAAATCTGATGGTTAACATTTACCTCCTCCCATAGACATCTGCAAAGAATTAAGATGGGAGTATATATGCTATTTTCTTGAAGGTTTGAAGGTCGTATCGGTTTTCTATCAACGATTGTTTTCATTGATTGGCCACTTGAGCTATTAAGTCCTTTGTAAAGGCCAAGACTTGCGATTTCGGAATTGATATTGTAGCTCTCTAACTGACCTGTCTGCTCCTAAGTGGTTCAATTCCCTGTACAGGAGCCGTCTGTAAACTGTGTTATTAATTCACAAGCGACAATGTGAGTGTGCTTGGAAAACAATACAATTGTAACCCTTTTTTACATTCGTGTATAGATCGGTCACTCAATGTGAAGGTGGGGCGAAAAAGCGCAGTTTGCGCCTCTACATACTTTTTTATATTTTGCAACGCTTCAATTATATAACATTCATATAATTATGTCAGGCAGGATTGAAAAGACAAGAGAAGAAGGGAGACCTAGAATCACTTATCTCAGCCAAATAAAAAATAATGCGTCGTATGTGGAAATTAAAAGACTGGCACAAGAAAGAAATGATTGGCGATTGCTCCACCGACAAGAGCAAAGCTCTTAAGTTATGATGATGATGATAATTATGTCAAAATATTTGAAACTTACTTCAGGCCGCGACTTCGTCTGGTGCAATGATGATATTGATGATGATGGATAAAAACTCATCATCATCATTGTTCTTAAGAGCTAGGCTCTTGTCGGTGGAGTATTCGCCTTCAATTATAGATTATATGTAAGTATCGTGACGTATCAGGTGCCCTAACATGTACCCTATGTAAAAGTACCCTATGTTATTTCCAAAACCTCAAACTACATATTTCCATACCAGATTTCATCAGACAGACATATGTAGGTAGTTACTTTCGCATTAATATGTAATACTTACATATTACAAAATGGCTGTGCATACAAGTGATTGATTTTCCATGTAAATTCAAGTACCATGCAAAAATTGCATCAAATTTTCAGTGACTAATGGAACAAACCTGAATATAGCTATTCCTTGCACAAATTGCTATGTAATTTCAGAGAGTCAATAGTAGATTCTAAATCGCTGAAAGAAAAGAAACGTATGATTATCTACACTGGATATTTTCCTCGTGGGAATATAATGAGCTATAATGATACAGTGAAACTAGGCTATCTAGCCAACCCTTACCGCCAAAACTGTAGCTGTAGCATTCGCGCTACACGATAACGCAAACCGGAAACGCAACGAAACGCGTTCACGACTAACATGGCGGCCGGAAGGGACGTAACGACTGCTTTCGACCTATAAGAGCGTTGAAAACGGGCAGCGTAATGCAGATACGACCTTTTTACTAAAATTTTGTCTGATACGCTTAGTAATAAGGACGTATGTGCAAGTTGAGTGTCATACAGATGCGACCTTAATATTTATAGCGAACTCGTCTGTTATATGAATAAAGGCGTATGTTACACCAACGCTACAGGATATGCGACATTGTGGATTAAAATTGTATTACGATTCAACCCGCCGGTTAACCCTGGCTTTTAAGGTGACCGTTTTCAAAAATGTATGAGTCGGGGAAAGTTTGATGGGATTTGTTTTGGACCATTAATAATATCGTATTATCGTATTAGGGAATAGGCCTTTATGTCGCGTTTTAAGCTTCAAACGGAATTTTGAATCCGGTTTTCAGTCAGCGTTTTTGGTCACGGAAATGGGGGAACTTTGGTTATTAGATACTGAAATCTGTAAGTTACATAAATATTTGTATATTAGGGTGCTAAGCTAATAGTTTTGTTGACTGTAGATATAGTACGCTGTATAGAAACTGTATAGGTATTTGTATTTAATTTGAAAACTATATTGTTATGCTGATCAATAATTATTGTTGTTGATAGTTTAATTAGGTCAAACTCAAGGTTTTTTTTTATAAAATATACTTGATGCCTGATAAGGGGCTTAAGGCATTAAGTATGCGTTTTGTGCTTTTTACTTCTTTTTGTGCTATATAGCTTAAAGTAAATACATAAATAAATAAATATTTTCCTGCTAAGTGGGTATAATAATTTGAATATATTCCAATGCAGATATTATTTATATATCAATAATAAAATATATTGACTTTTTAATTCAAAAGAGAGCTTAAGTATATCCACTGTCACAGTAAACGATGATCCATGACTTATTAAAACAGGCCATTGAACCAACTCCAACTTTACCCCATAATCGGGTAAAACAGCGGGGTACCCCAAATTCAATATTTGAAAGACGGGATTACCCCATTGTCTATGCAGTGACAGCACAATGTCCGTTATTATTGTATGAGACATTAAAAACATAAGCACGGAGCGATTGGGGGGAACGCTCCCCTCAAATATGAATCTCAAGGGATGGGACAAAGAATAGATAAATAAATAGATTGGTATACTGCCCTGCGAAGCTAAAAAGCAGTATTTAAAATGAAAAATGACTGCAAACATGTACATACTTAAAAATCTTATACTGAAAGTTCCATTTTCAAATTAATTTTTTTTTTGAGATACCGCCTTTTAGCTTAGGGGGCAGTATATACTTGTGTAAAATCGAAAGTCAAATAAAGGGTAATTTGGAATGAGAGATAATAAGGTCATAATAAGGTCAAAACTGGTATACATACTTCATTATGGCATTCTTAACATTATCTTAAAAGTCACAGAAAATCTCGGGGTTATAAGTTATTTAAGGATAAAGGTTTTTTTTTCCTAAAAATATCTGTTTTTCTATGGCTTCAATCCTCGCTACTATGTCCTAAATACTACCATTATTTAATGTTACTGGGTATTTTGCAAATATAAATTTCAAATAGACATCAAAAGTACGAGTATAACTATTAAACTAATGTACATTGTACCCACAGTTCACTAACCTTCTCTCAATAACTTAAGTACACGACAAATACAAAATTTTAAAAATCAATGCAGTAATGAAGAAGCAACTTTAAACCTCAAAGTATTATAAAAACTCGATATTAAAACTAAAATCACAAAATCTCGCCGTAGATTTAGTAAACGAAATAGCCACTCTATTTATTCTACTCTTTACCAAAGACAAAATTGTAAATTTCATTCCAGGCAAGGGATATAGTACTCTATGCTTCAGATATAAGGTTGGTTTTGAACGCAAATGTAGAGTTGGTCTTCGTTAGTATGCGAAACCCGTACGGGTCTTCTGATTGGTGGAATGCTCACAGAAGGGTGACGAATTTAAGTATAAGATTTGCTCTTTATCGGCACAGTTGAATGCCTTGCCTTTAAATTAATTTGAACGTTTATTTAATATTATTTTATTAAAAGTTGGTTGCACTCTAATAATGTATTTAACAGATTTTACAGTTTTCTTTGTTTTTGTGTAAGATAACCCTTTAAGTCTGAGAATACTGTTTAAAAGGTGAAGCAAAGCTTCAGTCTGTGTGCATGACTGTGGCGTTTACTTAGAGGCTATATGATATACTAGTTACATATTTGACATTTAACATATGTCACATATGAATGTGTATGCTGTCATAATTCTAACTACCGTGACCTTTTAGTTGATGGGGATCCAAGAATTTTGGGCACAAAGAATATATTTTATATTTAATCGTGTGTATAATTTAAAAAAAAATTAGGTGTACGCTTAAGGTAAAATATGTAGCCGGCAACATATAGATATAATCTTTATACTACAAAACATACAGTACACTTATTACCTTATATTCCTTAGAATATTGATTTTATACTTACAGAGTGGAAATAAAGTGAATACTGGAAAATAATTCAGAAATTTTAATTCAATGTGAAAGTGATGATAAATATTTATTTACCGATATTGGCCCTTATTTTATGCTTTAAAGTATATGTAACGTCGGTATATATATAATATATATGTGTAAGTTTTGAGCGCAACACCCATTTACGTAGTCAAATACCAATTTAACAAAGTTTATATTAAATTATATCAACCAACCCACATGACAATAGTTTTTGAATATTGATTATTCCTTTCGGCTGCCTCGGTTATTATGTTATAACAGTTATAATTGTTATTTTAGTTATAATTGGCTTACACCCTAGTTACGATTCTGTTCAGACCTTGGGTGTGGTCTGAATGTTAATTTGATATTTTCTGGAGTGTAATAGATGCCTAGGTAAGATACTCTGAGTCATCTCGATAAAAGCTAGTAGTATTCTTTTACAACAATCTAGTATATATCTAATGAAAATCCTTCAAATACTAATGTTATGTTAATGTTAGTAAACTACGTATAAAAAAAAATTAGCAGTCTATTTTTTCACCCTGTATATTTCATAGCCGAAGTTAAGGGTTAGGCTTAGGCCTCAATACTCTTTAGAATAGCAAAGTCATTTTTTAGTCTTTACTGCACCACCCTCGTTTTAGAACTTTTCATTTAAAAATGTAGAAAATATCATGAAAATTAGAAATGCTCGGAAATCTCTCACCCGTACAAAAAGCCACCAAATAGTTTCCTCTAATGTAAGTCATATTCCAACAAAAGGGACAAATGCACACAAAACCGCTTTCAGTACCCGATTACGGACAAAACTTATTTTAAAAAGGACGTAAATCAACTTTATAATTCAACAGATATACGACTTTCTTAAACAAAACTGTATCCGGGCTGTATAACTGTAAAAAGGACGTAAGTGCATCCATGTATTAGCAAAGATAAGACCTTTTTAAAGAAAACTGGAAAGCCGCTTCTTTAGCTACGTAGGGTTGTCACTAACGTATATTATTTAGTTTTCAGGGGTGACTCCCCTTTCGTTTTAATGGCTGAGAAATTTGAGATTGGAGTGGCTTAAATCATTTAGTTGAAGGTAATTAAGGCTGATTTGGTGTTAGAGCTATTACAATTGTTTTTAGATATAATAAAGTAGGTTTGGGTAAGTAATGTGCAAATATTAAGAAAGTATGATAATTTATCTACTAAAGAGTATTAAGAATTTGCGTTTATTGAGTTGCGATTTAATGAAAGACCAATAATTTTGAATACTGAACACTTACTTATAGGGTCACAATTCGGCATCTGTCTGACTGCCACATATATAAAAAAAAACACAAAAAAAATGGTGTACAAGTGTCACCATGGACTACGCTAACTCTAAAATGCGAGTAAGGTCAATACGGATAATTGTGGCTAGCGTTTACATTGGGGTTTGTATACCACATTGACTACTGTTTATTGCGCTTATATATACTGTTTAATACATTTTCTTAGTGGCAAATGTATGAAGATGCAATTTTAAACGCTAATCAATCTGTAAACCGGCCCCAATGCGAAGTCTCTCACTTACCCCGCAACTGTATTGACCTTATGGCATAAGGGCCAGAGGTCCTACAACCCTATCAGCATTATTCCCTGTCCTTGTTAGGGTACTTCCGACTGCCTCTTCTCTTTTCAATTTGTCAAACCTAACAGCCTTTCCAAATTGCATTCCTCCCAACTAAACTAAGTTTAAACAGTTACAGATTGTGGCAACCCTGCTTTGCGGCTATTTTGATTAATTACTGTTCTGAATGGTCCTATTATGGGAGTGGCTGTTCTGTCCGTATGAATAGAATGCCCATTGATATAGTTGATTACATTTCTGGGTTTAGGTAAACGGTTGAGGCAAAAACAGGGTTGTGCCTCGATTTTGGGTCAAAAATTTAAGATGGTGTGCTTTATTTTGGTTTATCCTTTAAAAGGCACCCGCGAAATACGTAACATTATAGATCTATGTCTAGAAGTTTTTGTCGCCAAAACTTCCGTGAGTAAAATATAAACTATATTAGTGACCCGTTCCTAACCTATAGTCCGTTTTTTTAGCATTAGAAAGAACTCCGCAGAAGCAAGCGTGCAGTTTTTATCAGGCTCGTTAATTGTTAATAATTATTGAATTATCTAACGTAGCATGGTCAATACATATAATTTACTTCAAATTGTTACCGCTAAAAGTGCCAGATTTAGAACCACAAGCGAACTTCTGCGAAGTTCTTTCTAATGCTAAAAAAACGGACTATAATACATATATTTAATAAGTTTTTGTTGTTAAAAAATCGTATACTACGTACTTTCAAAGAAAATAAGTCTAGTATGTTAGTTTTATTTATACTCGCTCTAATTTATTTGTAACCATTGATTGTAACCATTTTGGCAAAACCGTGAAAACCACTAGAGTTAGACCGTAAAAAGTCTGCAGCGATTTTGATACCCCACGCAGTGCAAGTGTCATTTTAAACGTCAAACTTCTATGAAATTATGACGTATAAATAACACTTACACTGCGTGGGCTA
The DNA here is from genome assembly GCF_963556715.1 of Cydia fagiglandana. Lineage (NCBI taxonomy): Eukaryota > Metazoa > Arthropoda > Insecta > Lepidoptera > Tortricidae > Cydia > Cydia fagiglandana. Next base: position 5,801,112 of record NC_085953.1, on the reverse strand, counting down.
TCAAATCAGCTGCAGACTTTTATTGGTGCGACTATACAAACATTTTAGTGTTGGTGTAGATAGGAACATGGTCGTTCGTAGTGTAAAATAAAATTAATCGAAATTAATCGTAATGAAATTAATTTCCCCTGAAATCATTTCTTTTCCATTATTCCTAATCTCAGCTACAATCCTTCACCCCCTCACAGAACTAAAAACAAATGGCGTGGACACAGTGAACATTAATAGCCAATGAACAATAGTATCTCCTGTCAAACTCACTGTCAATACTCAAATAGTATGTCAAAGTAATGACATTACAGCCCAGTCACTCGGAACTGATAGTGACTGACGAACACTTTGCGCTCTATTTAGACCTTATATCCGCGTGATAAAGTTTACTTTTGTTTGTTTTAGCGTAGATTCAATTTGGTCGCAGAGACTTCGTATTGATTCTTTTCGGTAACGATTCTTCGGATTTAAGTATTTGCATTTCGACTTGTTCTCTCGAGAGCTTTTCTTGGTTTTGACCTATTTTCGGAAATGGACTCTATTTGTATAATGTTAAGGTAGTTTTTATGATAGTCTAGTTGAGTAAGATAAGAGGTTGCGGAGGTAAATTTGGTCGAGTGTACTCCAATGGGGAAATTTGCTTACCTTAGTTCTATTATGCAGGGGTGGGGAACCTTTTTGTTTAGCGGATGAACGAGATAAATCTGGACAAAACAAAAGGTCTGAAAAAAAGGACATGGAATGTATTAATTATATTATCTATGACAAATTCATAATTTTAGTAGTGTAATGTAGGTAAAGAAAAAGTCCAATAAATATAATAGCACTAATAATATTTTACTTTACTTAAATTTAAAAAGAAAATGTTTTTTTACGCTAATGTGTTTTTGGAGAGCCAAAATGCATTAGAAATTATAATAGAATTTTTAACAAATTGAATATGTTCATATTCAATTAATTAAGCTTTATATCATTTTAGTAATTTATTTAAAGATGCTATTGCTTTAGCAATAGCGCGACTGTAGTCGCAACCCAAATGTCAATTATAGTTCAAAGGGCCAAACTTAATTATAAAAACTTTTAAAAACATTTTTGATAAATTGTCACATAAAGTTACATAATGAAGTCGTCCCACACGAATATCTGTTAATTGTGTTATAAAAATCGATTATATGCAGCCCGCATGTGTGACAAGTACAAATTGAGCCTAATAGAGGCATCAGTGCCGCGTTAAAATATTCATTTGCGTTGATAATCGGCGATGATGATGTAATTAAGTCATTTTGATGGCCCGGCCTGGATTCGTTTCGTTTTACAGCTATTATGGACTTCCTGGACTTTAATGAGTTGAACGCGGACATGGGATAATTAGCCAATTAAACTGTTCTACGGGGTATGAAGACATACATTACATAATTTAAAAACAGGCATACAGATTGAACTAGGCTTTTCTATGTGAAATGATTGATATTGATTTTGATATAAGCTTATAAAAGTTCTCAAAGCAAACTACCAATGTCCGTTTTCATTACTTTTCATATAAATGTAGCATTTCCTTTCTGAACTTGACAACCTATAACGCTATAACATAGTACCCCTCATCATCTCAGTCATAAGACGTCCACTGCTGAACATAGGCCTCCCCCTTTTTTGAGGGGTGAATGCCATAATCGCCACGCTTGGCAGGCGGGTTGGCGATCGCAGTCGAGTACACCGAATTTGAGGGACGCTGCTGCCCGTCCACCGGTGGTCTTGGACGTGGTTTAAGGACATACCCGGGTCCTGGACGTAGTTTAAGGACATACCCGGGTCCCATACCCGTGTCCTGGACGTTGCTTGATGTATGGTCGGGGAAAAGGACATTTATTTCTTCCCCCCTCAGTGCTGTGTTTACTGTGTTTGTGTCCAGGACCCGGACGTAGTTTAAGGACATACCCGGGTCCTAGTACCCCTACTTAAGAGAAAACAGCGTATCTAACGAAAATGTCATACGCCAACCTTTACGTCGGTCATAAATAGATTGAATTTTACACAGGTCTGGAACAATAAAAATAAATTGGTTTCTCGTTTTACTATCAGTCAATACGCAACAAATAAAACGGCAATAACATTCAACCTTTGAACAGATACGAGAATTGTGTACAATTGTATAATAATCCTAACAAAGGTTGGTTGAGTTTGAGAGCAATTTTCAACTGTCAGCCCCAAGCTCTCCGGCATTTGGCAACCAAACTGTAATAGCACAATAAATAGTGCGCAGCCCTCACCCATCTGTCACTTAACTAGTAAAATATACAGACGTCATTCAACGGGCCTCGGTGAAAAATCGCACCCAGGTTCAGCACCCCTGGCCGGCTACCGGACAGCTACAAACGATATAGCACCTTTAGCAATTAGTCATAGAGTACAATTTCGTGTGTTCACGGATTGGAATAAATTTAAATATTTGTTAACTTAAAATGTAACTCATGTTGCCGGAAATACAGTCTGAATTGCGCGGCTCAGCATTTTGTTTCTTGGTTTCTCTTAGTTCTCGTTCGAAACTCAACCTTAAGTTGATAATGATAGGGTTGAAAATGTTTTCTGTGGTTTTGCTGCCGCGACAAGTTGTCGTAGGGGTTATTTAACTTTGAAGTTGTTCAAAAGACCCCCGATTTGGGATTCTGGTGGATTTCTTTTTGGATTAAAGGCCCCACGGATTTAATGATAATGCGTTGGGGCATTACCGGTTTTGTTTTGTCACGCGTTTTTTTAATAACGTGACGGATTTCTGTCATTTATTTTGACAGGCTTGATTGTGTCATTATACTTTTGTTATGTTTATTTACATAATGTTTCGCAAGTAATAATCGTATGTTTTTTTTTCAGGTAAACTACAATTTTGTACTACAAAATGTTCGGAAACTCTGAATATTAGAACACAATATTACTAGTAGGTAAGGGCAGAGAGAAAAGTCTTCTGAATTATTTTTTTCTTAAAGTAAATTATATTTAGTAACTATACGTAATCCCGAAATCTGGAAGAGATCCCTCAAAGGGATAAGTTCGCCTTTGTACTTCTTGCTAATTGTATGTTATTTTTAATATGTATTTTTGTACAATAAAGAGTTTACTACTACTACTACTACTACGTAATTAAATATAATTTGCCGTTTAGGTACCAGTTGTTTTTCGGTATATAGGTAAATATATTGTAATATATCAAGAGGGAACTTGCTAATCTACCTAAGGCCAAACCAAACAATGGTGCCTACTTTTATGGCTCCTCTACACGATGGGCCAACGCCGGCCACTCCAAGGGACGCATTTATGCGTTAGAGGGAGCAAGTGATATTGCTATCTCATTCTACCATATTAACTTTTAAATTAAATTTATCACTAATTATTTTAAACAACTACATGCAACTACTAATATGAGTAATTATTAAAAGAAAACCATAGAAAATGATCCTTGTCTCCACTTATGTAACATCTCTTTCCCCTTAGGACTACATATGTATCCTTAGCCTTAATTAAGTTATATCAAAACAATATCACGTGAGAATTAATTACAGCGTTAGTATAATCTCTATCCCTATAATCGTCACTTACCGAGGTTTCACTGTCCAATATAACATGACCTTTGTATGCATACAAAATACGTAATTGGAGATCAAACATACGCTGGTTTTCGAGAAGGCTCGTTTGAACAAGGCAAGCGGACTCGCGCGAGTAACTAAACTTACGCACTATCATCGCAGGGGCTAAGTAAATCGCGTATGTAAATTAAACTATGAGGAACGGTATAAGTTATAAGATATTGTATAAAAATTGTATCATCATCATCATCTTCCTCGCGTTGTCCCGGCTTTTTGCCACGCCTAAAAGGAGCTCAAAGTCCGTTAAACAACTAACCCCAAGAATTGGAGCAGGCACTAGTTTTTACGAAAGCGACTACCAAAAGCGGGGAAATTAGGCCTTATTGTCATGTTTTCCTTCGCCGAAAAGCGACTGGCAAATTTCCCCTACCACCAACTTCGTACATAGTCGTTCGAAGAGAATTACAAGAACAAGAAAATTAACAAGATCTAATACACCGTCAAAATTAACGAGACAACCTAAAACTCAATCGCTTGCTCCCTATACTTGGACCTTCTTATTTTAGGAGCCTAAAACGGATCTCGCAGACGATTATGCATATTACTGCCAAATGGCAATTTCTAACAAACCCGCCCAGGTTTAGGGCTTTAAGGATATCTCGCGCTAGACCGGGCCGTGCCCGGGCCGAAGCGTCTGACATGTCATTTTCTAAGACGGCTGATCGGTGAACACTTGGGACTTCGAACGAGAGTCATTGTTTACTCTGATTTACTGTATATATTCGCGTCATAACACTAAAATGTGCGTGTGTGTGTGTGTATATATACATATATATTCAAGAAGAAATTTCCCAAAATATTGTGCGCTGAGTTACTTACCTATAGTTGCAAGATATAACATGATAAAGATTTAGCAACCATAGCGACCCAAAACAATGTTCGATTCGTCAGGGCTTATTTAAATCTCAAATCAAATATAATTATGTCACAGCTTAAAAACTTCGGTTTTATTAAGTACTAGATCTACACAGATAGCCTAAGCTGCTGGTACAATAGATAATAAGACCATTTTGTGCGTCAGTCAACTATAAAACGCTAACTCCCTAAACTTGGGCCCTTTTACTTAAGCGGATCCCGCCACGATTATGCATATTACTCGGCAAGTTGCTAGTTGGAGCAAACCCGCCAGGCCCGGGCTTCTGATTTGCTATTGTACATACTTACCAGCCGAAATGGCCGAGACATTTTAAGACGATTTAGCAGTTCTGTTGTTTGACAGTGGAAATTGTACTGCTACCCGTTACTACATAGTTTCTGGCTAACTTTGAATTATCTTTCACCTTAGTTAGTGCTTCTGGGCATTTTCCGCAAATCGACCACCACTAGGTACCCTAAGGTTTTGAAGATCAACAGTGACTCAGTGACGAAATTGGTGTTTTTTTTAGATATGAATAAAATCTAAAGTATGAGTGCAATTAAAATTGCGTAACCTCTTGCATGACAGCATAGCGAAGCATGATGAAGTCTGGCTCGACTCGGCTGGATTTAAAGCAGAAAAGACTTCGGGCTTCACAGGAACCATCAACAGATTCGCGTTTCACCTGCGATCTTTGTGGCAGGAAGTGTCGTGCTGCGATTGGACTTTACAGCCATAGGAAAAGGCGGTGCACAGACCTCTTCTTAATAAACTGTCGTTGCAACAATCATCTGTCAAGATGCTGTGGCCAATGATGATAATAAGTCCACTATTGACATCAACATCATATCCCGAGAATTTTGTTTATCTGGTATTCCAAACCCAAGTTATGTGGGTTCTATAAAAAACGTGATTTTGCGTGAAACGAGGTAGCGCTACTCTAACCACCCCAGCTCCTTCATCATCATCATCTCAGCCATAAGACGTCCACTGCTGAACATAGGCCTCCCCCTTGGATCTCCATACGTGCCGTCCACCCACAAGATGGACAGACCACCTTGTTAAGGTCGCCGGAAGACGCTGGATGCGGGTCGCTTCCAACCGGCACGTATGGAGCTCCTTCATGAAACCTAGCAATGTTTTCAGGTTGCTAAATGCCTCTTTTAGTGTGCAAGGAGTCCCTAGGTATTTGCTCCTGTATACTTCTACCTGAGGGGCTACCATGAAAACCGAAATTCGCAAATTGCGGGGATCTTTCTCTTTTACTTCAATGAAGGCATAATTAGACTGACAGAGAAAAATGCCCGCAATTGGCGAACTTCGATGTTCGCGGTTATAGGCCTGTTTGCAGTCTAGGAGAATATGTTTTGTTGTTTCCTCTTCTTCCACGCTCTGCACAGGGGGCTGTCTGTTTTACCCATATTGTGTATGTGTTTGTTTCGTGTGTTATATCCTGTAACCCCTTCAGGCCAGATCTTAAATCTAATCTGTTTAGTCATCTGAAACGAAGAATTAATCTTGAAACGCGTTAAACCAGCAGTCGGCAACAAGCGGCCCGCGAACCTCTCGCTTGCGGCCCGCGAGCTTCCCTGGCAATTTTGTATGTAATATTGACAAACGACAATGTCTGCTAAAGTCACAAATATTAACAAAGTGCGGCCCGCGTCAACTTCGTTAACTACTATGTGGCCCTTGGCTGCTAAAAGGTCGGTGCCGACCGCTGCGTTAAACCATTCATTAGTCAATACCTACTCAGCAATCCATCTGTGACGAAAAACTATACCTTACAAAACAAAGTCCCCCGTCGCGTCTGTCTGTGTGTTTGTATGTTTGTTCGCAATAAACTCAAAAACTGCTGAACGGATTTACATGCAGTTTTCACCTATCAATAGAATGATTCTTGAGGAAGGTTTAGGTGTATAATTTGTTAAGGTTTTGTTTAACCCGTACAATGCCGAGGCGGGTCGCTAGTAAATATTGCATTTACATACATACATACATATAATCACGCCTATTTCCCGGAGGGGTAGGCAGAGACCACGGATTTCCACTTGCTACGATCCTGGGGCCAAATTTGACATGTACAACTGTCAGATTTCGCATCCACGTCAAATCAACAGTTGATATTGCATACTGAGTGTTGATTCCATCAACGGTGGATAATATCATTTGGTACAACCAAAACTCAACTCTAAACTAAGGGTGGTTCGGTTTGGTTTGCTTGTCACCCTAACTGTGGATTGTTAATGTCAAATTTTGACATTGTACGTATTCGAGAACTTATGATTTTTCCCACATCAACGGGAGATCAACACGATACGTCAAACGTCGCTTGTCGAATAGGGGTCCTGACATACCTCTTTCGCTTACTTCACATTGTATTTAAAGTGCAATAAAATATGTAATCATATACGCTTTCCACAATGCTGGCTTCATAACTATTTTTGCCCATTACTTAGAAAACGTTTTGTAATATGAGCATGCCATTAAGGATTCCAGGAAACTTACGAAGATATGTGACAGACAGACAGGCGAAACGGTCGTTAGGGAGCTCGGCTTAAATGTACAATGAGTTTTGTTGGTATTTGAGGGTAGTGAGAAATGGTAGGATTCCGGGTAGTTAACCCTTTATAAGGCATAAGGGTTCACAAATTATGCAAAATTGAACCCTATCGCTTTAAAATAAAGTTCAAAATCAGGTGGGAAATATATTCCCTCTGCCTTTCAAAGGGTTTGCAATGCATAAGTTAATAAGTAAGTAGGTAAGTAAGTAAGTAAATGTTCTTTATTCCACCAATAATTATACATTAACTTATACATTTATTTTTTATTATTAGGTGGGTAGTCTTTTTGTTTATGGCTTGGTAAAGTAGAACAGTACCGTAAAACTACCCAAGTATAGTCCAAAAGCTCCCAATTATGGGCATTATGGCCCAGAATTAACTCTAATACCTTCGTTTAGGTACCTATATATTTTATTAGGATTTTGTAGTTTTATAGCAAAATAATTAAGTATAATTATTAATGAAAGAAAGAACTCTCCAAAACCAACAACAACATTGGCATTAATACATTAACCGTATACGGTAACATTTATCCTTATGACATAACAGGATTTGAACCTGGGACCTCCTGCTTCGTAGGCAGGGTAGTGATTACCGACAAGGCTAGGAGGAAATTCTAATAAATTAAAAAAAAAAAACCGGGCAAGTGCGAGTCGGACTCGCGCACGAAGGGTTCCGTACCATAATGCAAAAAAAAAAACAAAAAAAAAGCAAAAAGAAAAGGTCACCCATCCAAGTACTGACCACTCCCGACGTTGCTTAACTTTGGTCAAAAATCACGTTTGTTGTATGGGAGCCCCATTTAAATCTTTATTTTATTCTGTTTTTAGTATTTGTTGTTATAGCGGCAACAGAAATACATCATCTGTGAAAATTTCAACTGTCTAGCTATCTCGGTACAGCCTGGTGACAGACGGACGGACGGACGGACGGACAGCGAAGTCTTAGTAATAGGGTCCCGTTTTACCCTTTGGGTACGGAACCCTAAAAAGCTACTTACCTATTTCAAAAACGCCGATATCAAAAAAGGGCCTACTTAATTCAGCAAGTTCTTACCCTAAGTAGGTATTCCACAAACCCTTGAGCTGAGGGCTGCCTTAATGACCCAAACTTGATAATCTACGTCTAATTTATACCATACAGCTTACTACGGTAACTCTAAAGTACAGGCGGTAACTTTAGGATTTATTATACTTTGTTCATATTTTACAGGTTTTGCTTGTGAAAAAGGGAAAATATTTTCAGTAAGAAGTAAGTAAGTTTCCCCTCTGGGTTGGGAGGTCAGATGGCAGTCGCTTTCGTAAAAACTAGTGCCTATGTCAATTCTTGGGATTAGTTGTCAAGCGGACCCCAGGCTCCCATGAGCCGTGGCAATAACGCGAGGAAGATGATGATGATGATTTTCAGTAAAAAGTAAAACAAAATCATTAAAATGGAATATTTTTATATCAGTGACAACCCTGTAATGTTATTTACATTTTAAACAGACACATTTCATTCAATACGATCTACTTGCTAGGGTTGAAACATGCAGATTTTTGCACTAATGTTTAACAAACTGTATCTCAAAAACGGTTAGAAATATTAACGTGGTTAATAAGTGAAAAATAAAGTACGTAACCTAAACACTTCCCAGTTTGCGTAAAAGTCCTTCGTTCTGTTTCATCCGATATAGTTATTTTCTCTACTATCTATATTAAACACAACGATTTTAAATCCCACCTGGGATATAGGTTAAATAGAAAATGGCGTCAAATTCCTTAATTGTTTACTTTGCTAATAGAATTTCAATAACCAAATTTTAACTTTAAAGTCTTCTCACCAATGTAATTCAATATTAATAATTAAAAGTGTCTAACCAACTTCGGAAGTAGAAGTTCAAATATTCAATCTGAGACTATTGGAAAAAGTTGAAAAGCTGAGGTTAATTTCTGTTTAACTTTGATTGATGTTAATGAAAATTGGATTTATTTCTATTAAATTATTTCTTAAAATTACAGAATAATTGAATGACAACAATTTACTATATGACGTGAAATCAACTTGCAATTAAGAATACATCCTAGCGCTAAACATGCTAATAATGCCCAATAGATGACACCTACTGTCTCTATTGACAATGTCTTAAGTTAAAAGATGACATGTCCTTGTTCAGTGACGAGCGCACGACTTTATCTCAATCATACCAACTTATTACAATACTTCATCTTCAATTAATTGTCAAAATTGTTTAAATAAAAGTTAAAACTCTAAAAAATAAAGGAATGTCTCCTTTAAGTAAAATGAGCCAGCTTAAGGAAGGTAGTTTCCCTCCAGGGCCCGACTTATCTTTCCACACTGTATATGAGCTTTACTAGCATGTGTCTAAACCGAAAAACATTTGCAACTTATTTTATGCCCCGCGTAAACAATGACAATGTGAGCCAAATTACTGTAAGCATACACACCATACAGATATGTATAGTCGCCATCAGATATATCGGAGCGGCCACGGTACTCGCAGACATCTCTAAACACGCCTCTATTGTCAAGTCGTTAAGAGTGGGTTTAGATATTTTTGAGCACCTCGGCCGCTCCAATATATGTGGAAGCGACTGTACATGTAGAGTATAAAGTCGGAAAGTCATCGGATATATACCAGTGTGCGTAATATATGCAAAATAGTAAACCCACGATAAGTACGCGCCGTCACGCGAACTCGACATTTTGTTAGCATTTATATAAGACTGAAAACAACATGTTACTGTACCAAACAACCTATGAAAACTGATCGCGATCAAACGAATTCTAACTTTACTCCGTTTGGATAAGGCATAAATTGGAATGGACGAGGTAACGAGATAAATGTTTGAGGGTAGGAGAAATTGCTAATAATAACAAATGATGAGTCAAGGGTGAACGGAGGAATCAAAGGAAATTAGAGTACAATGACAAATGTGGGCTGGTTGGCCGTGTAATAAATTCTGTTTAAAGATGGTCACGGGAGCTATATAGCCAGGCGTGGCGCACTCCGCGAGTTCGTCGCGTCGCTACAAGTACATGCGGCTCACAGCAATTTTGGTGTCTAGCCATAGTGGTTGCCTCGCACCGCTACGGAACGGACGCCTGCTCGCGCTAGCGCTTGTATCACGTAATAGACGCGTTTTGTTAGAGAAAGAACATTCTGTACTATTATTTATTCTGTGGCGCAGCTCTAGTCGGCAGTTTTCTATTGGAACCTTATTACTAAGACTCCGCTGTCCGTCTGTCTGTCACCAGGCTGTATCTCAAGAACCGTGATAGCTAGATAGTTGAAATTTTCACAGATGATGTATTTCTGTTGCCGCTATAACAACAAATACTAAAAACAGAATAAAATAAATATTCAAGTGGGGCTCCCATTCAAGGAACGTGATTTTTTTGCCGTATTTTGCGTAATGGTAACCCTTCGTGCGCGAATTCGACTCGCACTTGGCCGGCTTTATTAACAAAGACATCTCTACGTCCTCGCTTATCTCTAGTGGAAACGCAGCTTTTGTAGAGCTACGAAATATCCCATCTATCATAAACTGTCACGGTCCCGTCCTAATGCCGGTTAAATCTAACGGCGATCCTGAGACTGGTTCGATCCTGGATTACCGGCTGAACGGATCAAACTAATGTTAATGCGGACGCACGGACGCTACGGTGATACTCGGCTTCAGGTAAATAATATAATATAGGAACTATAATAATATATAATATAGGATAATATAGGAGGAAATGGAAGAAATCGGTAAACCTGCAGCCAAAAAGCCGCCGTACAGTTGATGTTATTCCCTCATTTTAAAACTAAATAGCTACATGATTGTCTTCGGTTACCGCGATAGTTATTCATTGAATAAAAGTAAATATTTAGGCGTATTATATCGCGTTTAATGAATTTAATATACTTACATCTCGTCATTTCGAAACCTTTCTCGATGTATTTTAAATACCTATATGTATAAAGATCTTGCCATCATGGCCTATCTAAAGACCAAACTACTTCTTCCTCGCGTTATCCCGGCATTTTGCCGCGGCTCATGGGAGCCTGGGGTCCGCTTGACAACTAATCCCATGATTTGACGTAGGCACTAGTTTTTACGAAAGCGACTGCCATCTGACCTTCCAACCCAGAGGGTAAACTAGGCCTTATTGGGATTAGTCCGGTTTCCTCACGATGTTTTCCTTCACCGAAAAGCGACTGGTAAATATCAAATGATATCTAAAGACCAAACTACAATGTACTAAATGACCAGCAACTTGGTGTTTTGTTAGCAAGGGGTCATCCATTAATTACATCACACGTTTAGGGGGAGGGAGGGGGTCAAGAAAATGTGACATATTGTGACATGGGGGAGGGGGGGAGACAAACTTTGTGACGTCACTTTAACTTCATCAGTAACCGAAAATTTATTTTAATTATTTTATTCGCTGTACATTTAAATAACAAGTTTCTAAAACGATACTCGTTTTTATTCGTTTAATTTTCTTTCCTAAGCAGTTTTGGGTTATAAAATTACTAATATTTATATCGCCAAAAATATTTTGATAAAATATTAATAATACTTAGGTACTTAATTCGATTTGGCGATTTCGTAGAAAAAATGTGACGTCACACTAGGGGGGAGGGGTTTGCCAAATGTGACCAAGTGTGACAAGGAGGGGGGGAGGGGTCAAAAAACCTAGAAATTCGTGTGACGTAATTAATGGATGACCCCCAAGAGGTATTTCGTTAGGATGTGTACTAAGAAGTTACTTTATCTTATCCAGACACAAAAGTTTCCCTTCGGTGCGAGGTGTCCTTGTTATTATCTGCTGGCATAGATTTTGTGTCGATATAAAGTTTTGTGTGTTTGTGTTCTTGGTATTTGACGATACCTTATATTATTGAAAGACAAATACACCGTGTTTTTTTTTTATTTCCGTTAACTTCGGGGTATGCTTAAGTACGTTTAAGAGAACTAAACGGTATAGTTAATTAAAAAAAAAATTGATTTTTTTTTTGTATACAAAATTAAGTTTTAAAAGTTATTAAATGTAGCATATAGCGTTGTTGTAACACGGGCATTACATTTAACTCAACCAAACAATTGAAATCTGTGACATATCACTGTCATTTCGTACATCAATCGACCGAGATTGTACTTAAGTTTAGTAGCAAATGTATGTACTCATTCTAAACACTAATCAATATGTAAACCGGCCCTAAGGCAAGTGTACACGCTTGTAGAGGCCTTATAGGAAAAAAAAAAATTATTGATTATCTCCGAAATGGACTTAATTAGAACATCGGTGTCTTTGAGAAAGCTGCCGTCAAATGGTAGAACGCTGCAAGTCAAAAAATGCAGTTTTGAGAAAAACGCATTTAAAGGTTTGAACATTCCGGCCTTTGAAACACCCATTTTACATAAACTTATAAGGTTGAAATTTACACAATATATACCTAAAAGTGCATTTTATATAGCCGACTAATGAAAATTTTATAAATTAGTGTATTTATTTAAATATTAGCCATAAAGTGTTTTGTCAATAAGATCCAACTAAAAATAATTTATAGAAGTTCTTAGCAAAACGCTGTAACTCTATAGTTACATCATTTTGCCATAATTATTTCCTAGTTGCATCGTTTTGGCCTCTAGGTTATAACACATAAAGTGATTCATTGAAAAAAGAAAACATTGTAAATGTAATTCTTAAAATGGATATGTAATTTAAAAAAAAATTAATTAGGTTATTGGATTTTTTAAACTTTCAATTTTGATAAACGATATTAATATCAGTTTTTCAGTCTCTTGCCGCGTTTTGGCGTATTCTATGCTCTTAATTTAACAATATTATAATGCAAGCAGAACGCTGCAGGTACCACTTACAGCGTTCTGGTTTACCCAATATTATGATGTATTAATACGACACAGAAATAAACACGCGTTAACTCTTGTTACGAGCCCCGATGCATATGTTTTCGTCTAGTTCCGCGCAACAATTTTGTTTATTTTAATAAATTTTACACATGAACATATAATGACCCAGTAATGGGAACCATAATAGCAATGTTTAATGTAGTTTATTTTGATCGGATAATAAAATTGCATAAGACTTTTATTGCTGAAAAAAAGGACTTTTCAAAAACGTTCAAATCAATCAATCAATCAAAACTTTTATTGATAAAATATAACTATTTTACATGTCAACACATTATATCTGTTACAGCACACATTATTATTTCATACATTAAAACATTTACAGAACATCATTATTACTATTTTAGGTCAAATTATTTTAACTTACATACTACTTTTAATTCAAATTATAATCCATTTATTTATTATTATTATTATCCATCTAATTTAAAAATTATTAATTTTAAATATCGATTTAAATCAATTATTAGTACATATTTTTTTTTTATTAAGTCTAAAATAAAAATAAAATAAATAAATAACAATCTTAACATTAACAACTTACATTTAATTCTTTGGTGGTATATCATCATTATACCTTATATTAGTGTTAGGCTTTGGCAAGTAATCAGGTGGTTCCAGATGGCTGAAAGAAGTCTTTTACTGAATATAGTGCATCCGTAATTAACTTTGCCTTTAGTTTACTTTCGAACGACTTACCACTATTTGCATTTTTAATGTCATCCGGTATTGCGTTATACACCTTTGGACCAATTGAGTGTAGCAGCTTTTTAGATTTTGCCAGTCTAGTCGGGGGTGGTCGCAATTTATGTCGCTGCCTTGTATTGCGATTATGAGCGTCAAATCAAATCAAGAGTTGTCCAAATCATATTGTCCTCTCTTACAGCACTGCTGCATGCATGGGCTCGAAACAAAATTGTCAGTACATTGGCAGAGCCCTATTGTTTTCCCTGGTAATAGCCCTTTTCACATATGTTGTAATCCTACCCGTCAAAAAAAATATATAAAATCATTTTTTTTTCTTTCAGTACAAACGGTATTTCTTGTATTTGGATTTAATTATTGCAGAGTATTACCATATAAAATTAAATTACATTAGTATAAGCATTAAATATTAGTAATTATTAAACAAAAACATTAGTTTTGAACAAACGCGAGAACCTCAAAAAATGGGGTCACCTGACGAAAACATATGCATCGGGGCTCGTACAATGTTTTGGTATGCTTAGACTATAGTTGCCGCGTTTTGACAGTTTTCTACAGACTTAATTAAAACAGATATCAAAAATCTGAAAAAAGGGGATCATAGAAGAACATAAAAGGAATCATTTGGTCCAAGGCAACTTAAAACGCTGTAACTCGAGTTGCAGCGTTTTACCATTTGACGGCAGAAAGTTACTTGATTTAAGCTCAGGAATGCACCCTTGAAATAAACGGAAAAAAAAAAAAACACGGTGTATACATAAAATATATTATTAATTAATGTTTAACAGTGTTTTTCTTCAAATTCCTGAAAATTGGACTAGGATAGGATTAAAATTGTTTTCCTTTAAATAATTATGGTACAGTGATTCTACTGTGATGTTCATGTATAGGTATGATGGTCTTTTGTTTTGCGCTGTGTTTAAAAAAATCTACTATCTATGTATTGTTTTTGTAACGTATACGTGATTTTTAATATCAAGTTATATTTTCCTACACTAATAGGTATTGACACACACATACACACTGCACTACACACTAGTACGCTAGTTGACTGAAATAAAAAAATTCATTCATTCATTCCTTCATTCATTGATATTCCATTAGAAGGAAAGAAGAAAGAAAATACATTTATTTAACGCCTCAACATAATATACAAAAAAAAACTTTTGAACGCTAAAATAGGATACACTCAGCGTAACATTTCAGTGGGGACCTGACTTAAAGCTAGGTTATGTTCTATCATTTCATTACACACAATTCTTAAGAATCTAGATTTCAACTTGCTACCCTGGAATCTGGTTTCCATCCCCCGAGACTGAAACACCTGACGGGCTGTTTTATCGATACTGAAAAATTTGGGGAATCTAAATCGAAATTGGATGGGGTTAGGATGGTTCGGTGTTTAGAATTTATTGCATCGCTTTACAACCCTAGCGTTTTTGTTGCACTTGATATTTTATTTCTTGCATTGTCAATAGGTATAACGTCGTTATTTTCCACGTGTTTATGTTATTATATTTACTTTACCAATACGTGTCTTATAAATTTCTTATTTTGATAATATAGGTACTTATACTCGCCATTTTAACATGACACCTCATGGCGGTCGGCGCTTACGCCATTATTACAATACAATACTGTACAAATCCTCTTTATTGCAAAACCTCAGAATAACACATATTGAATAAGTTATAATTAGATTTAGCACAAATGTATTATTTTATTGTCAACGCCTGTCGTTAAATTTAGTACTAATATCTACATACATTCAACAGGGTATTTAGATGTACTGCTATAATTCTTAGATTTTTTTACAAATATGCAGTATTCAGAGGATCACTTCATGACATATAATCACACACACATCACACACATAGTCACACATTTCCAGACGTTTTTTTAATGCAAACATTTTCACTAGCAAACATACGTTGCACTAACATACACGGTTTGCTATCAAACGAAAGGAAAATAAAATATTCGTATATTTCCGTTAAAACTATAAACTGTCCGCTTTATTGATCAGTCAACTGGTTTACACTCAATATCGGACGTGAACACTGAACATGCAAAGTGTATGCTGTAAAATATGTACGCTCAATCGATTATAGACATTAAAGTGAGTTTTTATGTCTTTATTTAAATACAATATGACTTTCTCGACTTACAGCGTTTATTCTGAATAAAACGCATTGTGGCCCGACCACCTAAAGTGGATATTGGCATATCCACTTTAGGTGGTCGGCACTGGCATCAGAGGGCCTAGTTACCGCGAACACCGAAGTTCACAAATTGTGGGCACATTTTTCTCTTTTCATCCAATCACGGCGTAATTAGAAAGAAATAAATGCCCGCTTTGCGAACTTGCTTGAACTGCGGACCAAAGACCGCCATGCTTGTCTATCCAAAGCCGTTTCTGTCCAGTCGAAAACAACAGTATAAAGACACACATTATTGCCAATACAATCAAATCAATCTACAAAACGAACACCTTACACATCTAAAGCATCAACGATGAAAACTAATATAATAGTTAACTCCAAAACGACATTACCATATAACTTCCCAGCGAAATTTCATTTTCCATTTTCAATAGGGTTGTCACAATACGGGTGTCCGTCTCAACACCCGGCGCTCGATTTCCATACGTGGAGACGAATCCGGAGGAGTTATTGGCCATCCCTAGGGACTGGAAGGTATATTCAGCCATTTTTATTTACGAAAAGCTTGGGAGAGTCGGAGGAATACGTAACTAGCTTGTTGTTTAAGCCTTACAATTTGATTTTGGATGGTAGTGGTGCATATTGTCTTGCTGGTTATATCGACTTAATGTCTGTCATAATCTATGCAATACATATACTCGTTATTACATGTCGTAGTAAAATGAACAATACAGAAAATATAACAATTAAAAATAGACGTTTCCATCCCTTTAAAGCGATATCTGGATTCTCTGGACTGCACAGGTGTTGTCTTGTGTCGGAGGCCAAGTCTCATTTTGGGTCGCTGAGCCAACGGAGTAAATAAGTATCAATAATTCTGTGATGTTTATATTAGTACATAAACTATAATACAAGACAAGCATTACACGATGAAGAAAATACATATTAAATAACACCCCCGCACAATGTCTGTTGCGCCTAAATCGCTATAAAAACTGTAATAAACATAAAATTACACTCCTTTTTAAAAATCTCGCATCTCCAAATGTCACTTACGCCTGCAAAAACCCCTTCCATTTCATAACATCTCAAAAATGCCGCTGCAAAAAGAGTTTTTAATTAATACAAACGGCGGGAAAGGAAAATGGCCGCCAATGAGCGTATGTACGTATGCTAATGAGTGACAACCCTGGAATGGAATTGTCGTGTTAGGGCTGACAGTACCTTTGGGTTAGGTTATTTTTGCCTTTTAGTCCTAGAGGTTAGGTTTGAATTATCATATATTGGCGGGAAGTTTAATATTAAATGGGATAGAGGTCACTGTTGAATAATTTAGAGATATAAATGGTTTAATATTTGAATTCTTAAAAAGTAAACAAAAATATGAACGGCATATTTAAAAACTACATATGTCAACAATATAATCGCAATGCTCTATGTTCTCGCAATAAACATATTTCATTTCATTTCACATACAGTTTTTATTTACGGAATACCATTCGGAAAAGGAAAACATTGTGAGAAAACCCGAATACGTACAGCTGCTACGAAAATTCAAAGATATGAAGTTCCCAACCCGCATCAGGCAAGCGTGGGATTTGTAAACTATCCTGATGACCGGTCTGACCTAGTCGGTAGTGACCCTGCCTATGAAACCTATGGTCCAGGGTTCCAATCCCAGTAAGGGTACTGTGTGATGAGCATAGATATTTGTTACTAAGGTCATGGGTGTTTCCTACGTACTTAAGAGTATTTTTATAATATTTATTTATTATTTTTCCTCCTTATAATAACTTATCATCATTGAGACTTTTAACCACGGTAAAAAAAAATCTAATCATGTTCTCTCAAAAGAATATTTTATTGATAATCGTATTTGAAGCTTAAGCCACAGAATGAGTAAAAGTATTGTAAGGAGTTAACTGCCCAATTCGAACTTTAAACAAAACAAAAACGTCACTATTGACACCGACACATCTAATCCATATCGTTTCTAGATCTATTAATTGACGTATCTTAAAGTTTAAGTTCAGTAACTCCTTATTTCCATTTCAAGATTCACCTGAAAATGGCGCACCAAAACCTATATAGAACTGAAACTACAGGACTAAGTCCTTTTGAGTATATACCTCATTTACATGTAACAGCGCGGGCTTGCTTGCCAGGTCAGGGGAGGTAAATAAACATGGCGCAGTACAAACATACCTACATGTAGACATGCATTTTCTCTAAATATACAGTTCCTGGGATGTTATGATACAGGGTCATACCGGGTGTGGCCTGTAATATGAGCAAAAAAATTAAACTGTAGGCTGTACTCCTCATACTGACTAACATTTGTTCAGCGACTTTTAAAAATAACTTGTGGTTTGATTTTTAATACACTTTAAAGTTTATTCTGGAGGCGCATTGTATTGCAAATTTGGTTTTGTTTAAGATGTGACAAGCAACGTCAATCAGAATGATATGTTGTGGCGATGGCGTCCATTGAAGATATCATATTTATTTTGTATGAAAAATAAGGAGTCTAAATAATTCATAATTTTTAAAATTTGTTGAACTAAAGTGTCACCGTTTGAGGAGTACAATCTATGTTTTAATTATTTGCTTATGTTACAGGCCACACCCGGTATATGGGGGCGAAAGTGATTTCAGATTTGCTGGACCAATAAAATTCACAAACTCTATACAGTTGTGTTAATGAACCAAAATCATTTAATCGATAAAACTGTTCTGTTACTGAAAGTATTATATTTCATATCTAACTCACAATAAACATTAACTTTACACTATCTGATCTTGATGCGCATAAAAAATCTTATTGTACACATTAAATCCACACTTTTAATGTAGGTACCTACATTAAAAGTAATCTTGTAACTTAAATAAAATTTAAGCCACTATTTGATAATTGGTATATGATTCACTTGAAATTTGGAGAGCTGCAATTCCGAAGACAATACAATAATACTCTAAAATGAAGCTGATCTGATGATGCAGTCGGAAGGTAGCCAACCAAACTCATCGATAGAAAAAACACAAACACATCGAAATTAGGCTCATAAGAAAGGTCTCGAGAAGTATTTTATAGACATGCATATTGCACATGAGAATAAGTACAGTCAGAAAAAATGGCAGTTACTTTACTTGTTTGGTGCACCATTAAACGATCCGGTAAGATTGTTTTGTGGGTTTCCAGCATTTAAGTTACAAATCTGTTGTAAACGTAGGTCATCTTGTGAGCCGCGCTTCTTTGCAACCGTATAAAAAAGAAATTTTCGTTAAACTCGATGGAAATCAAATATTCCATTACAAGATATTCTTTTAGATTACAGCAACACTAGAGTTTCTAGCGGAACCGGGAAAATGCTAATATCTAGCTAATATTTCTGCTCTATTCTTCTATCTTATTTACTGAACCATGTAACCGGTTTAAGTCCCAGAAACTCTCCCTGGAATTGCTTATTCAATTCCAGCAACACTGTATTCTTTAACCGCGTTATCAGCCTAATGTATGCCGCTTGTGTACGAGCGTTATTTATCACAGGCCTTCCAACCGGCCAAATTCAAAAGGCACCAACTCCAAATACACCCGTATGGTGGTAGCCCCTTTTAAATTCGGCTGGGTACTCAGGTGGAGGAAATTGTGGGAATTTACAGGAATTTACACGGGAACGGTTTAAAATGTGGAAGGAATCCGTTTCCTGAAAAGAGATGATATTAGGAGCGCTTACGGTACAAGGTATCAAAGAGTTCTGGTGAACTGTGTGTTTGTTTGCTTACCACATATCTTTGAAAAGCTAGCGATAATGTTCGCTACTATGTTCATCAGTAGCAGGGTAGTTATAAGTTGTGTATGTAATTTGGGTAACTTAGTTCATACCTACTAAGCAAATAAAGTATATGACTAAACTACTATTTATTTTTCGGATATAATTAACTAGGTAAGAATAAGAATATAAACAAATAACAACCGAAAAACTATAGTTCGCATTACCCCATAAGACGTTGCCGTACGGTAATTTAAAATATACATACTTATATTACTCGAACCCTACTCATGATCGTTTTCCTCTTGATATTCAAAGATAATGTCTAAAATTGCGTGTTTATAACGCGTGTATGAAGGTAGCTGATAACATAAAGCTATAGATACGTAGATAAGACAGCCTCCGAATCGAGTTTGCATTTTAACAGGCTGCTTACAAGGAATGCGCGCGTAAATAAAAATCTTGGAATTGGGGGTAAATGCCGCAGGTTCTGTATGGGGTGGGGAATTTACGATTCAAAGGGGTGAATTTAGCTAGTTATCATATCTTTTTCTATTTACATAATACATATATGAGCTTATGAGTTTAAAGTGTTTTGGGTTTTTGAAATACTTTGCGTATTGACGACATTTTTCCTTTTAAGATAAATAATTTTCAATGCTTGCATTTATAGCACGTTGAATTGGTTATAAATATGTATACATATTTAGCTATGTACAAATACTTGTCTTGTAAAAAGTAACTAAAGTTATGCCATCTCTACTTAACTACCTATTTCTTTGTCAGCTTCGAACTAACATCGAAAAATCGATAATAGTTTTGTCAAGACAAATGTAATTTTGATAAATTAAAATCAAGATTCAAAATACAGTGAAATGGAATGCCGTTTTATAGACCTCTGGGAGACCAAAGGATATTGGCAAACGTTCATTCAGAAACAAAGGTTTCATAACATAAAGAACCCAAAACGAACTCTTATATTCGCATAAATATTTCTCAGACGCCGAAGGCTAATCGTATATTTCTGCTTCGAATTTTTTAAAAGAAGAAGGTCCTAAATTCTTACCATTTCCATATAAGTTATGTCTTCGAAAATGTACGAAGATATAAACACCTGCGAGGAATCGACGTAAATAATTTATCGACAATTGAGTATAATAAATTATTTAGCATTGAGTGGCCCATTACTCCTAATGAGAATTAGGACATTTCTTTGTTGCGATCATGCTTTATGTATGTTAAGTGTTGTTAACATTAATAATTGTTATTGCCTTTTTCTTATGTTACTTTTCCTATTTCATCTTTTACATGTACACGCTTAATAGGTTTACTAATAAATATCACTATATCTTTCACATTGTTAGTATTTTCGCAATAATTAGATCTTAAATTAGTAATACGCGTGCTTTCTTTGTTTTACATGTTACTTCTAACTTCTAATTCAATGCAAAAGATTATCCTCCTTATTCATAAAACTTAGCAACCTCTTGCAAACCTCTTTTAAATGTTGTCTCTTTCTGACAAACAAACAACATTTAAAAGAGGTAAATTAACATTTAAAATAAATGTCACTATCAATGGTTTATTAGATTTGACAATCGTTTACGATGAATAACGCCATAAAGCTTTTTAATCAATGATTTTGAATTAAAAACAGAAAATTTGGTTAGGCCTGCTAATGTAAGTACCTATAGTCTGTCAAGCCATTTCCGTCAGTTGCAATAAGCGGCAAATAAAAAAAAATGTCCCTTCTTCCTCGGTCCCTCATTGCTGAGAATCGTCAAACAGAAAATTTTATTTTCGCGCCTTTTTCTACTGACAAAGATGTTTGACAGACTATATATTAGCATTTAAACTGTAAAAGCTTTATGTACTATATCGTCTACAGTTTCTCACAGGTACGTTAACATTTAAGGTTGCCTCCAGAAACTCGCGAACTAAATTGACAGGTCAATGTGCACAAATGATACCACAGTTTGGCCAGTGCTGTTCATATCGATATTTTCAAAAAAGTTTGAATTAGAGAATATCGCGAGAATTCACCGCTAGCGGCGCTACTGTTGCGCGGTCAGTTAAAATGTCTTTAAGTAATTTAAATTATTTTACAAATGTTACTTGGTATTTCGAAAATTGTGCAATTTTATAGTAATAAATACAGGAATATTGGATAAACATTGTAGGTAACTAAATAAATATTTTATTATATTTATTTTATTTTATTTGTTAGGAAAACTTACAGCTAGAGTAACAAGTTGTAGGTGATAACATAGAAACAGTGATTTTGGCTCAAAATACAAATAAGGCCGACCCAGAAGGGAAAATAAGATTAGGTCAGAATTTAAATACAGTTAGACCAAAAAAGTCTGCAGCAATTTTAATAGCCCACGCAGTGTAAGTATTATTTTAAACGTCAAAATTCTATGTAATTATGACGTATTAAATAACAGTTGCACTGCGTGGGCTATCAAAATCGCTGCAGACTTTTCTCGGTCTAACTTTAATTATCGATCAATCTCATCTACCGGTCACGTTGTATAAAATTAAATAACCAATTTTAGATTTATGGCGACAACCGCGAGCTCTTGATATAAACAACTTGCCCCCAAACCTGCATATTAATGAGCCAACAGGAGTGGTCATATCTTGATACCAACGTACTCGACTGTTTCCTCCGTGGGTTTTGATGCTAGAGCAATGATTTGTCGGACCGTTTTGCTTTTTTTTGATATTTTTGTTTTTTAAGGCGCTAGAGCCTTTCAAAAATGGCCAAAATGGCCTCTTTGACTATGCCGCAATGAGAGACGTAGTATTCAAAACGGATATCAATTAGCCAAAAAAGCAAAACGGTCCGGCACAGATAATTTCATAATAATTTAGATTTCCAAATTTGGTTACGATTGGTTAAGTTTTGGAGGAGGAAACAGTCGAGTACAAAACCTCGATTTTTGAGATTTTTAAGGATTATATTATAAGGATTTTTCGCCTTGTCCTTATCGCACTAGTTATAGGAGCCGCTTCCGTTAGTGAGATGTGTATATTTACCTAAAATCAGCTCCTGTTTCGTCTTAACATTGAAAATTGTCAGTTTCACATCCGCACCTCCTGATTTGATTGGTAACGTCACAATCTTACAATCGAATCAACCACTTTTCTAGGGGGAGGCCTATGTTCAACAGTGGACGTCTTATGGCTGAGATGATGATGAACCACTTTTCTCGTCACATTCATACAAGTCGAAATCGTTTGTGACCCCTTTATAATTAATTATCACATGGGTAGTAAGTGCATCTTACTTATCGATATCATTTTATCGACATATACCCCTGACTATTTTTTCTTTGCTATTCCTGGTATCATTTTATTTGTCAAACTCATGTCAATTTAGTTCGCGAGTTTCTGGAGGCAACTGTAGATCATTGGCTACAACATATACGTTGCTTCAGTACACCGACGCTGATTGACTTGCATATCCTCAGCCCGCATGCTCTATCTATTGGCACAAGTGCTTAGCTTATCCTTACTGACCAGTAATAACCCTTATCTCTTTGTGATAAGGTTGAAGACTGGTTGATTGAAGATGGTGTTATGTAGATGGGCCTTGATAACATTAGTGATGTAAGTCTCATGGTAGCATTTGTGATATGTTGAAGAAGTTCTATCGCGTTTACAAGAGGACCGAATAATAATAATCACTTTTAAGTCTAAACAATCATAATGATTTAATAAGTAATATGGCTCCAAGGTTTATTACACCCAATTTTGATGAACGCGAATTATATAATAAAGACGAAGACGCTATATTAGCTACTAAAGTGTATAATTATATAAATATAGTTAGTTAGTTGTAGTTAGTGTAGTGCCTTATTTGAGGATTTGAAAAGGAAAGATCGAATGTAGATACAACAACTTTACAACTTGAATAACAGAAGAAAACACCGTGAAAATGCTATAAACCTTGAAAAAGTTACGCGCGTGTTACGAAAAAATATTACGTAGCTCGGAATCGGGGGGCACGGCAGTGCCCCCGCCAAGTCGAGCGCGAAGCAAACACTGCCGTACCATATTTACTGGAACCATTTCGCCGCATTTTCAGGCCCCTATTTGAGAACCTCTGGATAAGACCAGAACGAAGAAATTTTGGTCATCCAGTAAGCTATAATCACATACTTAAAATCCAAAATTTCAAGTCTGTAGGTCATTTAGTTCCGAAGTTAAGCGAAAGCAAAGTTTCGCATTTATGAAACTCACTCATGATCATCAGAATAGAACTAGTACTTCCCATAAACTCAGAGAGCTGAAATTTGGTACAGAGTTAGGGTTTAATGGCCACATAAAGGGAAAACCTAAAAATATTGCAATGTCAGTCAAGTCTCAGTTGCAAATCAGTCAAGTTTTAAAGATCTAAGAACTGCATAAGTAAGTTTGTAATCCCATATAAATATATGATATTACAAAGTTACTGTTGCAGTTCCTACAAATCGTAGGTAAAGTAAAGGTACACTACGATGTACGATGTGAGTATGAATGAAGATATGTTTAGTTATGATATGTGTATACATAGTATGGGTATGAGTACCCGAAAAGAAGGACTGCCTACAAAAAGAGATGAGATCCCATCAAAAACATTACATGTAAAAAGGTGCAAGTCTCGCAACGCTTTTACTACAAAAAAGTTTTGAGATGTAATGTGAAACCAAGTCGGTTATTTTAATCAGTGCCAGGGGGTGTTAAAACCGTATCAATAAGATATCTTTAATTTGTAATACGTATAATGACTTGGCCATCGCACGGCTGCATAATGACAAAAGGATCATCGTCACCTATTAAAAATAATTCTAATTGAACATAACGCTAGCGCTAATTGCAGTTTGAGCATTACACATATTTACGAGTACGGTACGAGTAAAGCATTATGTGCGATTGCCAAGTCATTATATGATGATTAGTGACGGATTACTGATTATTATTTAATTATTAGATTTAATGAATGGGCAATACGAAAAACTGTTGCTACTGTACAAGAATCAGAACCGGAAAAAAAGAAAAGAAAGATTTGTCATAATAAAAAAAACTACTCCTAAAAAGAAAAAAAATGTGTTAAATAAGAAAATCTAATAAAATAAATCAATATGCCCACGTTTCTACAAAAAGAAGTGAAATCCCACCAAAAACATTCTGTAAAAAACTAGCCAAGTCTCGATGGAGCTGCTTGTTTATCTCTAAAAAGTAATGAAATCTAGACAAAGTCGTGCCAAGTCTAAGGTTCCTTACTGCGATTTCTTTATTATTATAGTTAATGTTGTGTGACTTGGCCGTTGAAGGGTACACAAGGGTACAAAACCAGGTGCTCCATGACACCATTGCACCAATCTGCCATTGCACCAAAAAGAAGTGTTTGTTTCAGGCTCGCCCATACATAAGTATTATTGAAATACGCAGCTTTATCAAGCCTACAATTGACTGGTTATTGAATCAACGTTTTCCAAGTGGCAATTTTCCATCGTCAATGGGTAGCGGTTCTGGCGACAGATTGGTGCAATGGTGTCACGGAGCACCTGGTTTTGTACCCTTGTGTACCCTTCAACGGCCAAGTCACACAACATTAACTATAATAATAAAGAAATCGCAGTAAGGAACCTTAGACTTGGCACGACTTTGTCTAGATTTCATTACTTTTTAGAGATAAACAAGCAGCTCCATCGAGACTTGGCTAGTTTTTTACAGAATGTTTTTGGTGGGATAGATTTTATCCAAAAACAAAGGAAGCATTGAGGTAGCATTTCTTATAAAGAAAATTCTCATTATAGGCTAGCAAAGGATCAAGAGAAATGTTGTTATATAATTCACGAAAATATTTTCGGTTACTTGTTCCACTTGATCTAAATTAATAATCTTGTTTGGTTTGTTTGGACCTAATATTACTCGCGGATTCCATTTAGAAAATCCCTTACATTAACCCTTTTTACCTAACTTTGCAGCAGAAATCTCCATTTTGAAGGTTCCATTACTAGCAGTTTCAACCATCGCTCCAATTCTGGACTTTATCACAAACAACTAAAGTGTGTTTTCGGAAAACAGCAAAGAAAAACACTTACTAATTTTCCGATATTCGCCTCTGACACTTCGCCGTAACATGGGAGACGTGATCGAGTTAATGAACCGTATTGGGAAAGAGTTAAAGTCTAAAATCGTTCGCGTCGGCATCGCACCTGTCGTGCAGTACATTTAATATCCTTGTTTGTCCCACTATGCCAAACAGAAGTTGTTTTTTTCCAAGTAGGGTAAACACGCCGAGTGTTGACTGTGCCCATACATTTCGTTTGAATTCCAGTCGATGAAAATCTATTTCTCATTTAAAGCATTTTATTTGTGTACAAATATTTAATGTTTTTTGAGTTTGTATGTAGTGTCGTGTGTATGAATATTTTAGCGATTTTTGTGCAAGTTCATCATTACAAATATCTCGTTCCGGGGTAAATGTATTTGCATTTACATATATAAATGTAGAATGAAAACAAAGCGCTGTCCGTTATGTAAGCATTTAAAGTACATAATGGTGCATACTTAGATAATAATATAAAACTTGTTTGCATTTAAGGTCGACTTTAAGAGCACATCTTCCGTTCATGGATTGTCAATTTTGAAACTAGTGACATTTAAAATAATTAACTAATACATAAGCGGTGTCGACATCAAAAAATCAGCTCCAGCTCCCATTAAAAATTTCCTAAATTCTAAAAGCCTACTACAATTTTTAAAAGAAAAAGCAACGAAAAAAACCAGTTACTAGGTATATTATAATTTACTTGAGATCGTTCTACAATATGTCACAACACCTTGAACAGGCACCTTTTGGGCAAGCTCGCTCCATCGTAGGCCACGTCTACGCCTCGGCTAGTCTGTGGCCATGAGTAAGCCCATTCATAATAAAAAAAAAAAAATGTCAGTAAGTTATTCTATAACTTTACTATCACAATTTGTGTCACTTCATTGCATTTCTTCAATGGTTCTTCTTCTTCTTCTTCCAGTGCCATCTCCTACCGGAGGTCGGCTATCATGAGGGCTATACGAACTTTAGACACAGCTGCGCGGAATAATGAGCGTGTGCTCTGCTTGAACCATGTTCGGAGATTTTGGAGCCATGAGTGACGTCTTCGCCCGGATGATCTTTCTTCTTCTTCTCTAATGGTTCTTCGATGGTTACAATGTATCAATTTATTTTGTTTATTTATTAAGTCAACATTCTTTGCCCAGCAGCGGGACACTAAACTAGGCTAACAAAAAAAAAACATGCCCAAACCGTTGGTGCAAACATTATAAATCAATATGGAGAGTGCATATTTTTATATCACGTACGTGGCAAACAAGCATACGGCCCGTCTGATGGTAAGCCGTCTAGCCTATAAACGCCTGCAACTCCATAGGTTTTAGTGTCAACACTTCAGCCGTATAGTTGACAGTGATACGTACAAAAACTGATTATGCCCAAAAATGAGATGATTCGATTCGAGTATTATCTGAAATAGAAGGGAATTTCTCTAGAATCCCCGGCACCGGCGAAATCCGTTTGACGACAAAAAGGCTTTACGGGAATTTGACAGAATTCCCCAAATAGAAAATATTTTATTCTCTATAGCAAAAAGGATCGTAAAATAAATTCTTCAAGGAAATATGTCAAAGGAATATGGGATATTTTTCTTTTTCTTAAAAGTAGCATTTTTTTGGTATTTTATTTGACGAATGAGGGATGGCCTAAGCTTTGTTTTAATATTCATGGTACTAAAATGGCATCTCAATTCGCCAATTTACTACACAATTAATTTGCTTTTGAGGTACGGAACCCTAAAAATGAATTATCCTTTCAGTATGTTGAAAATAAATTCATGATTTTCAATCCGTTTTTATCCTTATTTGTTATAAATACCAAATTACACTTAGATAAACTTAATTAAGCAAAACCCTATTTACCAATAAAGAAGAGTGCAATACTTCTTAAATGAGGACGTTGAAGATTTTTCAATGGGTAGAGTAATTACTTATTGCCTTATTGCCCACTTTGCAATAAACTTAACGTTTTATCGATACCTGTTAACCTAGATTAGAAATAAAACGAATTTCTACAATATGAAATAATATTCGTTTATAGTACTGATGTCTTAACATTGTGTACAAAGAAATGTGGCTTAGATTTTTGTAAATGTAGTTTTGAGTAAGTTTTGATATCAACTAATAAAATATAGTAAGTTAAAAAAAAAATGTGCGCCGATTTATAAAGTCATTTAACGTTCCACCCGTGGGTTTAATTAATAGGATTACCGCGTTATATTATTGATTTAATCCTTTTTACAAGGTTTTTATTTACATATCTCTACTCTTTCCGCTAAACATTTTCCCTACTCTTTTTAATTCTGGAATTTCTAGAACATAGAAAATACGAGCGCACATCATTTTAAAAGCTAGTTGAAGACAGTTTAGAAATAACTAGATTAGTATAAACGTGAATAGAATATTTGTGTCAACCATATTTCTCCTAAATACCTACACCATTCACACCATTATCGTGTTTGAAGAGATGGCTACAAAAGCGGAATGGTCTAGAAACTAGTCTCCCTTGTACGTTTTTACCCCAGTCGTGTTTGTATGTGCATTAATATAAAGTTTTGAGCTCTGGCTTGTGAGATAAATTTACGTTTTTATTGTGTACTTATGTTTTGTCTATGACCGCTGTTGGGGATTATTTTGAAATGTTATGTTGGTATAAAAGGCTTATGTTTAGCAAATTGCAATGGAGCTTTACTGTTTCTATAAAACGCTTTAAATTTCACGTTTTATTTCACCTACCGTCATCATGGTGGGATTTTAGAAAACGGATGATGTAATGAACATAAGATGTACTAATGTTTTGAAAAGATGTGTCCCGCCGAGTTTGTTGCTGGTCCCATATTGGGATACCCTCCTCCAATTGAGGGGGGATTTAAATCTTCTCGGGGCAGAGGTGTACGGTTGGAGCCGGTAAAGGTTTATTTGACGTTCATAAGCGCATTGTAATATGCCTACTTGAATAAACTATGTTTTATCTTTTTTATCTTATCTTTATTTTTTAACATGTGTAAAAAAGTGACTACTGCAATTTAGAAAGTGCCAATTATAATTCCATGAAATTTTGAGTAAATTAGTAGTTTAATTCTAATTCAATTTCCAACCCCTTTCTAAAATGTTATTAACATTCTTCAAGAATATTAAAGCTACCCTATCTAATACAATCGTCACCATATATTGTTAGATATTTAAACACCCTTCACACATCTTAAGTTACAGCGATAAATTAAATTTTTTAATCACTCGCCCAAAAGATCATTGACCTTGCTACTACCCCAAAAACAGTCAGTGAATAGCCAGCATTAGAAAACCCATCTCTATCATAACACTCCTGTAGAAAAGAGACGGAGCGTTCAGATACCTTACCTAAACGGTTTCCTCTCTCCACATTGCAGTTGCAATTACTACTCTAAATCACGCAGATAGGGATCAATTTTGCAAAGCATTCCGAGCTTGCGATATCCCTCGATATTTATCGTGTAATAAATGACATTCCATTGTCCGTAAATCTACAAATGCGGCCAGCACATACCATTCTCTATCTTAAACTCATTGTATTAGGGTTTTGTTTGAATGCATTGTGTGAAGCACTGTCGAGACATCAGGTGGCCGTTCCATTTCGTCAGCTACTTACTCCAGCTACTCACCATTACCACTAGAGGGCGCTGTAATAAATACCACTCAACTAGAGATCCCCAGACATTTCTGCCTTTATTACAATTCTCTTATTGTTAATGAGATTTGACGTGATTTATTACTTGAATTATAGCTGCATCTGAGAATATAATTATGGTAAGTTTTTTGGAGGCGAGTTCATTTCTTTATTCATATCATGTTCCAATTATGTCTGACAATGTTTATTATTATAATGATGTAAGTAGTAATTTCCTACGGTTGACGCAAGTCGAACATTTCGGCGGCTCTCCACTAGTAATGGAGAATTTCGATTCTGATATTTTTGACATTATTGACGACACTCTTTGAACATTAATGTCAGTTGTCATATTAGGGGGCTTATCCAAGATGACATTCGTTGTTAGAAACCGCCAATCGGAACTTAAATAATGTATGGTTTACGGACAATGGAATAGTCATGTGACTTCGTAACATCTGTCATCCCGTAAACATTTTTCTATTCATTTGGCGTTTGTCGATGTATGATTGCCGGGTCTCTATTGTTTCCCAAATAGTTTTAAGTCATAATATATTGTTTGTCCGAATTTTCGTTAGTCATAATTGGTTTTTCTCAGAAACGCGTAACTTTTCAGGATTGCCATAAAACAAACCTAACCTAACCTATCTACAGCATAACCTTACGAAAATCCTGAAAAGTTAACGGTTTCAGTTTTATGACTAACGATAATATGACAAACAATACATTATGACTTAAAACTTTATGGGAAACAAAGGGACCCCATGATTGCCATCTTGGCCTGGCTAAATAATGGTAACATTCCATTTCTAACCGCAGCTGCACTACCGGTACTGAACGCGTCGCTGTCATTGTCAATTTCCATAGTAAAATGAACAGTAATGCAGCTGTCGTTGGAAATGGACTGTCACGTTAAGAAATCGACAACTTTGTCTTTGTGTTCGTTTACCTCTAGTACCCCACAATACGAGCCTTATTGAGCTAACTCTGGTACTATGTCAAGGTAAGATAGTCCCATAAATTTATTTTAACCTTGAAGAAATATCCCAACTAGCAAAATAGTCGTATAAGAATTGATTTACTCAGCCTGTAATCGTATAACAGCCGAGTTACGGTTGTTGAAACACCAATATATCGTATAATAGCGGTTAACTCGACTATTTAGCAATTTTCGCTAATTAGTGCTATAATCATGTCGTATAAACGTTTATAGCACTATCTTTTAGCACTTTTATTCCACCTTTTAATAAATGCTGAATTAGGGCTACTAAATCACTTTTATTCAGCATAATTGTTCTATTAAAATCATATAACAGCTATAGAATAGCTAATTGTCTGAATAAGGCGCTTTAATACAACTGTTACTCAACTCTCTACTCTGTTGCTATAAAAGCCTATTAAAAGCAATCCAATAACCATTTGGCAACAATGCTGCTGTAACAGCGCGCTTATATCATAATTCGGGTAATGGGGCTCAAACCGCTGTTATAGGAGCTGAAGTGTATTTACAGGTTTTATTCAAAATGTATTCAGCTTAGAGTACTTTTAAAGAGTTTTGAACTACATTAACAGCACAAGTCAGCCATGTTGTACGTTTCAATATAGTCCGGTGGCCAACTGCATGAAACCCTACCTGATAAAAAAATAGAAAATCCTACTCTGTAGGGGTACTACTTTTAGTAGCATCAACTGCTCTTGGTCGGCCGCGGCTTAATTTCGCAAATTTTGCGTAAATGCCAAATAGTGGCACAAAAATTCATCAAAAAAAAAACCCCATCGTATAATAGAATGAAACTTGCAGGGTAGGATAGCTGCCTTTGAGGACAGCAAAACAAAAGTGGTCAGCTACATCCTGTGTTGGCAGGTTCCTGTGTTCGACCGAATTGGTGGTACCACGTGACAACTACAATTTACCTCATCGAAAAATAGAATGAAAAAAACTGATTGTAATACCTACATTAAATTTGTTGACGTATGTCTTGGTCGGCCTCACCTTAGCCTGATAGCTTTTGCAGTCCGTCCGCATTAAAAAAAATGTGAATGGCAGCAATCCTACCATACAAGTGACATTCTATTTTTCGATGAAGTAAATTGTAGCTCACGTGGTACCACAAATTCGGTCGGACACAGGAACCTGCCAACACAGGATGTAGCTGACCACTTTTGTTTTTTTGATGAATATTTGTACCACTTTTTTGCCATTTGCGCAAAATTTGCCAAGTTAAGCCACGGCCGACCAAGGGCAGTTGAAGCTGCTAAAAGTCAGCTACCCCCACAGAGTAAGATTATTCTATTTTTTTATCAGGTAGGGTTTCATGCAGTCGGCCACCGGACTATAAATCCATAAACATGGCGACAACATGTGCTATAAGTGTAGCAGTAAACGCAGTTACTCGACTTATAGTCGAATTAATGAGATATAACAGAAACTAGATCGTGTAAGCAAATTTTTACTTATTTTAATTAATATTTTTTTATTGAAATTTAAGAAAATAGGCGGCCCATGAATATATATGAACCAGTGCCTTTGGTTTTATCAATAAAGTATTTTTCGCGCTAGGTTTTACTGTATTACGTGTACTTACAGACAGTAAAAACTTATGTACACAATCACGGTAAAAATAAATGTCATGGATGACAGCAGTAAAAAAATACTTAAGTACCTTTTTGTTTTATTAGACACTTGAAGACGATTAGGCCTCAAACTTAATCAAATAATTGAAATATAATCGCTTACCTGAGATCGTTTTTAGCACATATTTGTTGAATAAAAGCATTTACTGCACTCTTACACATTTAAAATGCCGAGTAAAAGCAATTCGGCTACTTTTACGAAACATTTTTGCTGAGAAAAAGCAGTGCGGTTGCTTTTATAGAACACTGAGTAATAGCAAATTGATAATGTTTATAGAACAAATAATCGAATAAAAGCACTATCGTTGCTATTAAAACACTAGAAGCGCTTTATATCAACTTTTACTCAACTCTTACAGCATCGATTTGCTTCTTATACAGCGCTTACTCTATTTTTATAACACTTTTAGTCTGTATAAGTGCGCCTTTTCGCGTTGAGTAAACGCTTACAGGACTTTTATTCGACTGTTTTTACACCGTTTATAGCACCAAAAAGCGAAAATAAAAACGTGCTCTCAACTTTTATAGCACATAGATTTGCTAGTTGGGTTATACAACAAAATAAACTTCATGCGATTTTATTTAGTATTGCTGAGATCCTTTTAGTAACATAAACTTCCCTTGTTATTCCTCAAGTCATATTTACTAAAGTTTTTCTGTTACAAGAGTTATTAACACAACTTGTTACTAGATCTGTAGTTACCCCTTTTATCTCGGAGTAATTAACAACGGAGACGCCATGTCTAAAATTTTCGGTACAAAATAGTCTGCCGTTTTTTGCGGGGGAGGGGCACATCAAATGTATAGGTACGTCATGTCAGATAAACGTCAGTCCATACATATGGTTGACCATTGGCCGCCTATTTTCGACAGAGGGGAATGACTGTTAATGGTGGCTCCATTGTTAATTACTCCGAGCCTTTTATCGCAATGTTACAGCAGTAAGAGCGTAAGTCGCCGTCCAACTTCTCAAGTGTTACGTTTGTAAGTTAGGCATTCCTCTGTTATATTGAAGCGTACGGGTGGAAGTTTGGAGTACGCAATATTTTTATGGAAATGGAGTATTTACTTCACACTTACCTCACGGTCTTACCCCCTTTATTCATAAACGCGCTACAAACTTCAATTAGCTAATAATCGTTTGTCTTTATCTGTCATTTTGCTCGTATGTACATGTATTGATTTTTTATCAATGTCACTTAAGTACGTAACATGTTTGAACAAAGCGATACTTTTCAACACTCCATTTACTTTCAAACTTATAATTTAGAAACCATAATGTTTCTTTTCCCTTCCACAAAATGTCCAGCTTTTATACATGAATTATGTCACTTACGCCCTTTTTGTAAATTTTCTGAACCGGTTTCCACCGGAATGTTTACGGCCGTTCTATTTTCTACTCCACGAAGATTTATGAAGAGGTGGCGTGATACCTACCGCTTCGTCACACCTTCACATCAATTATTTTACAACTACCAACATAAAGGACCTCTGCATCCTAGCTCATAAACATCTACACGATTTTCAACTTTATCTTAAAGGATTAGAGCTGAAAAGTTTAAGTGTGATTGTAAACTCCAGCAGATGCGTCCTTTTTCTTGCTAATCATTAATTCAGTTCGCTTTAATTACAGTTTTTATATGAACGCGATAACAATTTATCTGAAATTAGTATCTTTGAGTGAAGAATTTGCATGCCGGATGGCTTGGGTTATTAAAATCGAAAAGATATTTTCATCGAATGACTGAATGTTAAATGCTAATGTCGAGGGAATTATTAAGTACGCATTTGGGTTCGCGCACATCTTTTGTCAGGAATTGTTTTTTAAATTTACTGAATTGCTGGAGATATTCCTCGTAAATACGTTTCTACGTACAATTATCCTTGTTCAGTGCTTAAGAAAATGAACTCACGATAGCCTTTTCAAATGTGACCTTAGGACCTTTCTTTAGAGCTTTGATCTAAATACAACTTAAATTCAACTCTTCTTCAACAGTTTTAAGACCATTAACAGCATTAAGGTCCTAATCACCTAGCAACATTGTTAAATGGAGACCTAGATCTTTTACAGGGACTAAACTCTGCTGTTCGCTTCTAAATGGATAATAAAGACAAAATTTACGATGTAGATACGACCTTTTAAGTGTAAACACATTTCCAGTACCGCGAAAGCACTTAACTGTATGAAAATTTCACACCGCTCAATACCTCGATTTTACTGCATTTGCCAAATTGTCTTCCAGAGTTAGTGCTTACTTGATAGGCCATTTCAATGTAGATTTTCCGAAAATTCTAGCGTGAAATGTTTGGTTACGATAAATTTTGACAATCACGTATTACGTCATCTTGATATAATGTAAATGGGTTTTGATTAATGAAAATTGATGCTATATAATATTTTAAACTTTCGCGTTTTGAATACATATTAACTCACATTATAGACGGGTCTAACGCGAATTATATTCAATTACCTTTATTTACCGACGTTTCGACACAGGTTTCACTGGTCGTCAGCCGCGACCACGACCAGTGAAACCTGTGTCGAAACGTCGGTAAATAAAGGTAATTGAATATAATTCGCGTTAGACCCGTCTATAATGTGAGTTAATATGAAAATTGATGCTGAACATGATCTCCAATTATATTGAGGTTCAATAGACCTTTATTTGTAGAAAATTATGAAACCTTCTGATTCTCAGAAATCATCATTTGAAACACGTGTATCTTTGTTAAAGAGAAGTTACTTTATATTCGCATGGAAATTTACTTCTTAGAATTATTTGCTCGCTAGTCTATGAAGAAACTAGGATGGCACAATTTACATGTCCTAGTTCAAGTTCTTACAACTGGAAAGCCTGGAACATGCTTATACTCTTGAAATATTGTTGCTGTTAGCAAAATTCGTGAGGGTTCTAATGCCTAAAGTTTTCTTGGATCCTTTGCTTTATTACCTTACCCTAAACTTAAAGGTAAGCTTTGTTTTAATCCTAAAATCTAGTCTTGACACAGGTACTTCATACCTAATAGAAGGACTCGACCACTATATATTACTCGTACCAACTAAGATTCAAATGATTATCTTATATCTAGTACTTGTATTTATTTAACAAGTCTGTCAACTTCAAAAGGTACCTAAATTTGAATAAATCCTATTCCATTTTCATCTATCTCCGTTCCTTCATTGCCTAGGCACCGGAAATGGTTTGGATCTTGGTCCCTATCAAATTTCGAATAGGAAATAAGGCATCAATAGCTACCATTATCGGGTGCCGGGACTCCTTGAAATTCAGCGTCTCAAATGAAGAGATTTTATGGAAATATACGATGGAAAGCTTCGCGGATATGTACTTAGATGTATTTTTTATGATATTATTAATTTAGTAGACAATAGAGCCTTAAGTGTTGTATTCTTATTTCAAACTCGATATGATATTCAATAGCAAATTAATTGTCTAATATGTATTCTACGACGAACAAACTTATCTCCTTACATTTGAATTAGCTCAACGGGTTCATTGGTTTAAACCTTTGCATTTATAATAGTATGCGTAGAAGATCTTAAATCCGAAATCATTTAGGTACTTACTGTACGCAAGAGAGAGCGTTTAAGCAAAAGGTTACAACAAAATAGAAACCTTTTCCTTTTTCAAAGAATTTCTACAAATACCTGCGCATGTAGGACACGGCATTCTAGAGATTTAACCACGATTCGCAGGCACTATGCTCGTTTGTCTACAAAATAGGGCTGACACGTTTAAGGCTTTGAAATTTTACCCCGCAAAACATGACTGTTGCTCTGAGGGTCAAGCTACAAGCGAAAGGTAAGAAAGTATGCAGGATAAAACTCTTTTACTTTTGAAGATTAGGAAGTTTTCTGCACAACACATTATATACCGACTAATGTTTTAAATGCGAAAGTAACTCTGTCTGTTTGTTACCTCTTCACGCTTAAACCGCTGAACCGATTTAGATGAAATTTGGTATTGGCATAGTTTGAGGTACGCTGAAGGACATTCACCTCAAAGATCGCCAATAAAGAACCTTACTTAATGTTATAGGTTTTTTAGGTACTTCACTTAGACTCATTCCACTGTACATTCCATTCTACTGGTAGTAAGTGAACATTGAATATTTTGGGACGTACCACGGTAAAGATACCTTATAGCCGACCGCCATCATGCACCTCTTCCGTGGAGCGTCACATTTAAACGAGGTTTAGTACGATATCAAGCTACATTGTTCTAGAAATCCACCGTGCAACTACCTCACACCAACCATTTGAACTAACATGGTTGAAATTTTGAATGAAAAGTTTAACTTTTACTCGCTTACTCTTATGACTTGTGAATCGCCTCAGGAACTACGAGCGTGGGTCCATTCCACCCGACCACTTCTAAATTTAGCTTGGACATAACTAGCCCGGCCCTTAAGCTAAACAACCCATACATACAACCAAACACGATGTGACCAGGCCCATTAAGATTCCTATTAATAAAATGCAATGCGCAATGAGTAATTAAGGCAGCACTAACGATTGCTCTCGTATCTTTAATTACATTTTTTGTGTTTATATCCACTGTTGCGTTATGACCCTTTTTTAATCCAAATGATCCTTCTCTTCATTGTTTGTTTACTTTGCTTTTATTTTTAAAGTTGGTGTTGCTATCGATATGATTTAATGTTTTCTTAAAATATTTCTAAAGTATTTTCATTTGTTAACATCAGGGTGTGATAATGGCTGTCCAAGACGACAAGATGTTTTTTTCTGTAGGTACTTATGGATAATTTTCATGAACTTAAAGGTGACACATAAATTAGTATCTGTAGTTCTATTTTCATCTTCTTAATTACCATTGTCAAGCGCAAGACTCATTTTTATCTATTATCATTTGTCTTGTTCATAATCCGATTCTGTCGTCGAGGTTTCCCAGCGGAGATTATCCTCCCCATTTTCAACATCTTTCTACAATGCAACTTTTAAATTTATCTTCCCACACGTATTCTAAAATCCCCTTGCAAAATTTGCAGTGGAATACCATCCGAAAACAAGCCAGCGCAAAACAAACAATCCGTCAAGCTGAACACCTGGGCTCCCGGGGGCAGGATGGACCAAGGATTGTTTAGATTAATGACTGCTTATATTTCTTCTGTTTCTTACGTTGGCACTTGTTTAAATTTAATTCGATTTGTATTCCGGAAGCTATTATTTTAATCCCCTAAGTAGATATTTAGAATTTGTTCTGCTATTGTCTAATTGGACTATTTATGTCTTGGAGTCGAAATACCACATTCCAACTCAGACAATGAATGATCCTGAATGAATGAGGAATGTGGTCTCAAAACACTACATTCCACATTCATTCAGGAACTTTAGAATTCCTGATGTTAAAGTTCTTCTTGCAGGATAAAATCATTAAAGGTGTGATAAAAGTAAATTGACATCTGTAAGATACATGAGACTAGGTCGAAATATTGAATTCAAAGTGAATAGTTCCAACTTTGCAGTAATTGTAAGTATTTTCGCAACTAATGGACCTGAAGTTAAAGTATTGGTTTTCTGAGTTAACAGGCGACAACGATCAAAAAGAAACATACTCATTATTTGTTTTGTCTACAAGTTTATTTTCATTACATTAAGTCCATTGAGGGTGAAAGGGCAGACAGACGGAGTAAATTTGGTATCAAGATGTACTTAAATAGATCTTAAAGGAACTTTCATCAAAAAAACTAGTAAAAGTTAGGTACTGAAAGTATATAGATTTTTTTTTTTTTAAATATGCATGGGTTTACTCATGGCCACAGACTAGCCGAGGCGTAGACGTGGCGAGATTCGCATGGCAAGGCACTAGGCTGATTACTTTTATTACATTGGTAATGGATTAACTGTCAACAGGAATACATCAACTGGTATAAATATTTACGTACCGAAATAGATAAAGTTTGCCAATGGATTATTTTATCAAAAAGTTGTGGTAAACCTTTGTAGAGATCTTAAAACGTTAATATCATCAGATATCTTTTACATTAAAAAGCAAATCAAAAAAGAAAAGTAAACATATTGATCCGGCTAATACGGAATTAACTCTCCGACGCAATAAAACTGTCAAACCCGCTAAACAGTTCGTCCTAAATTACATTGTCAAAAGCACAACGATTGTAAACATTTCAACTGGAATAGTAGAACGACCGATTTGAATTCCTCCACCAACCCATCCCATTCCCAACTATGTCAAAGATAAGCTCACGTCCTACCGATATTTCTATGCGCAATGCCTTCAAGAAAACGACCTATACGACGTAACTTCCAAACTTAGTTACAACTATTACTTCCCAGCAGTATTCAGGGAATTTTTTCGGACCGGCTACCTGTAGGAGGCCGTTACTGAAAATTGTTTCGGTCCCCCAAGGACTGAGTTCAGCTGAACTTCGTCATGGGATCTTTCGCAGGTGTCGTGAGTTATCGGCCATTGCAACAATTTTATTACTCGTAAACGTATTGTTGGGGATAAATTTGACAATTTCGGTGTTTTGTTTTTGGCGCGTTTGCGTAATGGCGGATTGTTCGTGGGATTGAACAATTTCAAAAGTTTCATAATTACGTCATAACGGAACAATAACACAAATGCCTGTTAAATGGTCTCTAGCTGTAACAATTTAATAACAATATAACATCATGGTATGTTTGCCATGCTCTTGCAAATTAATATGATATGTTTGTATTGTTTGTATAGCTTGACGTTGGATCGAATACTTATTGATTATCCTGTGATAGAAATCAGTGAAACGAAGTATCATTATTCAATTTGTGTGTTGTATATGGGCAATTTCATTTTAACTTGTACTTTAAAGTGCGACTAAGAGTGACATTCCATTTCCAACTGCAGCTGCAATACTGTTCATTTTACTATGGAAACGCGTCGCTGTCATTGTCAATTTCCATAGAAAATGAACAGTATTGCAGCTGCAGTTGGAAATGGAATGTCACTTTAAAGTCGTGTTTCAGTAACGTCTAACCGTCAATTCCTGGCAAAGTGTATGGGATTTGACATTGACCGTCAGTTTTGTGACGATTGCTAACCGGCCCGGTCGGTCAAGTAAGGCCCAGTGGATGGACTAGGTGGCACTCAGTAAAGGACACACACACTAGCATTCTAGTTTAGTGCTAGCACTATCTGTAGCTATGTTTTTACCTGCACTGGAAGATTAATGAGCCCGCTAGTCCGGCCCGCACCTGGGACTCGAACGTTGGACCTCGCATTGTTCTTGTTGCACTGCCCCTTTTACGTGTTTCAGTGGCTTTTACGTGTTGGGTGGGTTTTGTTTTTGTTTAATAATCTGCGGATATTATAATACTTTTTGATTAATTATTGTTAATTTGTTATGGTATCAGTTAATTTTCTAATGAAGAGATAAATCAAAACAAAACAATTTTCTAGTCACAATTTACATATAAATAAAGATAATTTTCAAACCATTTAAAGAATTTTAGAAGTTACAGGGGGGGCGGGGGACACACTTTATCACTTTGGAAGTCTCTCTCGCGCAAACTATTTAGTTTAGAATAAAATGACATTAGAAAGCTCAATATCATTTAAAGACCTATCCATAGATAGAGGTATCCCACCCACACCCACACGTATGGGTCTGATGAAAAAAAAATTTTGAGTTTCAGTTCTAAGTATGGGGAACACTGAAAATTTATTGTTTTTTTTTTCTATTTTTGTGTGAAAATCTTAATGCGGTTCACAGAATACATCTATCTACTTAAAGTTTCAAAAGTATAGTGCTTATACTTTCGGAAAGAAGTGGCTGTGACATACGGACGGACAGACAGACATGACGAATCCATAAGGGTTCCGTTTTTTGCCATTTGGCTACGGAACCCTAAAAACCGGCCAAGCGCGAGTCGGCATCGCACTCGAAGGGCTCCGTACCATTATCTACCTATATTAGTTAATATTTCAAGCGTTGTTAATATAGAGCAAAAAACTGCAATAAATCAAGTTGTCGTATTATGATGTATATGGGGAGCCCCACATACATCATGTGTGAAAATTTCACCTGTCTAGCTATCACTGTTCATGAGACACAGCCTTGTGACAGACAAACAGACGGACAGTGGAGTCTTAGTAAAGGATGACTCATCTATCAGTAAAGGATGGCGCATCGTTTTCTATGGAAAGCATCACGTGATCGCCTGTCATGTCATAGAAAAGTAAGCGCCGGAAGCTCCGGCCCGGACACGGCCCGGTCTAACGTGAGTCATTCTTAATAGGGTTTTTAACCGTCTGGGTTCGGAACCCTAAAAAAGTGTTGGTGGCGATGACAATCTAATAAGCAATTTATCAAGCCGACAGCAGCAATAATGGCCGCGTCTCCTGACACCTGCGTCATAGCACACATGTTCATCCTCTAGCCGCCCAGAGACCTATAAAAAGGTCTCCTGTTCCATTCTATTTTGAACTTTGTGTTGACAAAATAAAATTTCATTTTGCTCGGCAAGGTTTGACGTATGGGCTAAGCCACTTAGCGCCACTTGCACCATTCCACTAACCCGGGGTAAACCGGTTAAACCTGGAGTTACCATGGTTACCAGTACAATTTGACACAGAATTAACGGTTTAACGGGTTAACCCCGGGTTAGTGTGATGGTGCAAGTGGCCCTTAGATAACTACTTACAGGGGTGTCTATCAGTGGCGCGTCAAAAATACTTGTAGTTTCAGGGTTTCCTTTTCGCTGTGTGCTCAAGGAATGTTTCTTGTCCGAAAATTAGGTGAACGGGTGTGGGTCGAGTTCATTGGACGCCATAACCACAGTGTAAAAAGTAACAGTGGACTGACTCCGTTGGTGTTTTATAAATGCCGACACAAGAATACAGTATGGTTGTCGCAGACTTTTACACAACTGCCCAGAAAACTGCACATTTCAAATAAGACACGCCCTGTAAGTAGTAACGAGCTACTAGCAATGGCGATGTATGCAGCTCGGGTGCGCGCGCTGCACTGCTCGATACAAAAGATACTAGGTAAACAGGAATTGTTATAGTTATGATATTTATAGACTTAAAACACGGAGTTATTCTTCATTGTCGATAATGTTTGTTAATAACATTATTTAAAATTGTTCATACCAGCCATTTTACTATTAAAATTCCTTATTTATTGAAGAGAGGAGAATTATCGTAAAGATGACGTCAGATCGATCACTCGCAGGCATCGATTCACGTAACGAGCTCATTAGCCAAGTCTAGACTCGTTGGAGCTACCTAAAGGCTGAATAGCATTTAAAGTGCATGATTAACAAATCATTCTTCATAAATAAGATAAGGAGTATAAGGACTTTTTTTTTTTTTTTGACATGGACATTTTGAGTTGGGCAGCTGGTACCCTTGACTCTATATTTGACTGGAGCGTCAAGTGCGCGAGAGGCGCACTGAGCTCTTAAAACTAAAACTAAAACTATATTTACATTTTACTTATAACTAAGGTCGATGCCCCCTTTGAATTCGCAAGCCTTAGGGGCTCATAGCAAAGAATTCAAAGGGGTCATCAAGCGGAATCTGTACATAGTTATGGACTTTATTTGATGTGTCCTGTGGACTACAATAATGAGTTTTAGTCTTTTTTGGCCACTTTTTGATTTTGGTGTTGCCGAGTACCCTAGGAGTACCGGGAACTATTTTGGAGCTACCTGGACCATCAGAAGAGCCAAGTAATAGAGGGGGGGATGAGGAGGTTTGGGAGGTGTTTATGGGATGATTAGCGGGCAATGATGTTGAGAAAGGTAAAGGAGTTGATGATGAAAGTGAAAGTGAAGAGGTAGGAGGGGGGGAGGGTGAGTTGTGATTTGGGTTAGGATTATGAGTGGGATGAGGTGTAAGGATATGATTATGAGTGACTGAGGGAGGGAGGCCAAGACGCGCTCTGAGGAGTTCACCTTCCATGCGAATATCCTCCTCGAAGGCTTTGGTGATTTCGTCATCACTATCGCCAAGAGCGTGTCTG
The DNA here is from genome assembly GCF_963556715.1 of Cydia fagiglandana. Classification (NCBI taxonomy): domain Eukaryota; kingdom Metazoa; phylum Arthropoda; class Insecta; order Lepidoptera; family Tortricidae; genus Cydia; species Cydia fagiglandana. The sequence goes on along the minus strand of NC_085953.1, from coordinate 5,759,112 downwards.
GGCCTCCTCTTCCGGAATGGGACCGAGGGGAGGGGGGTGTAGGTCATAGCATCCCTGATCAAAGGGTTGCCATGAACCACAGCCCCCTCATGAAGTCTTTTTGATAATGATTTGATGAAAAAACGCACCGAGGGTACTTTGAGGTCCCTGTGCAAATCAATATTTCTGATGTAACCTGGACAACCAGTGGCTCTACGTAAAAATTTATTTTGGATGACCTGGAGTGAGTATCTCCAGAATCGCGCAAATGTCAAATTTGACAGGTTAGATCTTAAACATATCGTTATCGTATCTTGGTGATGTCTAAAAGATATCTAATAGATGTCTATTTCAAAATCCGAATCGGGCCCAAAGTGTCATTCTATGGAACTTGCTAACTATGTAAACAAAAGTCACGTTCATCATTCAGAGACAATTTCAATATGGCGGTTTGTTATTTATCATCGCTATTTGTTAAATGTTACAGGTTTTAAAAACAAAACTTCCGTTAATCACAAACATATTATATTAAATTATTAAAACAGGTCACTCACATAATTAGAAATCGTAGATTGCTCGACATGTTTCATTCCATAATTATTTGATATACCTAATCGAATTTAACTACCACCTAATATACCATAGAGCTACGTTAGAATGAGGATGGAAAATAATAAAAAAAGATTTCGAAATATAAAGAGACCTGCAAGCCTATTATGGATCGCTTTATCCAGATTTATCCACGTGATAAAACAACTGTCACTTTTTAACTCTGCGGGATAGAAAGAGACGGACACCGTTTTATCACGCTGTCACGTAGACAAATACGACCATCAAATCCGTACTGATGAATTTTCTGTGCTTGATAATTTACTTACTATCTACTTACTAGATAATTAATTTACTTACTAGATAATTTACTGTCATTACTAATTTTCTCATCTTCTTATCATCGTCTTTTTCATCTTTTTATCATGTAAAATATTTACACCGATATTTTACCAAATAGTATTTTGTTTTTACCTACCCTTTTACATTTTTTCTTTCATTTCGTTGCAGTTATTTATAATATTTTGTAATATTTTATATTACATATTTTAATCTCTTTTGAAATACACATTGAAATTACAGTTCTGCATAAAAGCCGACTTTCCGCGAATATCACATATATGAGTTTTCCGCGTATTTTAATATTTGTACTATATACATGGAAAAATGGAGCTTCATACATAGTAAAACAGTTGGCTTTAGTAAAAACTTCAGTAACTTCATCTGTTTCAACGGTGAATATTGGGTTAACGTGCTTTTTTGCGTCCTTTTTTGTGATGAAAATGAAATATTGCTTTTTAACTCAATCCGTATTACGAATGGGTTCGCAAACTTTATTATTGTAACATTGGTAAACAGCATTGGTAAAAACGAAATAAAATTGTTAATTGAAGCCAAAACATTAACCGATTATCCTGTATATTTTTAGATTGCATTTTGGTATTAATATTTCACTATTGAAAGCTGCAGCATTTTATATTCTGAAACTGAAACATCTAGTTATGGATGGAATAACGTTAAGGTGCATCTACATCGCAGTTAATCTTGGTGGAGCAACACTGCAATGCAACACTTTAACGTTGAGGTGTGGATGCATCTTTAAGTAGGACAGGCGTGTGTCTTTTATTCCTCAATTTCCGTCATAGATTTATTACCTCATTCCTAAATTAATATATATATTTTCTTCTTTCCAGATGAGCCCACACCAAGATGCGGCGATTTGACATCACAAATGCACGTCACTAACTTCGGCACAAAGCCAAGACCAACTATGATTTGGAACGACACAGAACCACTAGAAAAGACTATAACAAACAAAAGTAAAAACCTACAAGATATCAAATCGTTACTGGAAGACAGAGGAGGTGAAGAGAGAGATGTGTTTAGCAATAATAGTGAATTAGACAATAATAGGTTTGGGGAAACGGTTAGTTGTAGCAATAATGTGTGGGAGAGGTATCGAAGAGGCTGGTGCTTTAGGTTTAAAACAATTGTGTTTGTGTTGTGTCTGATGCTGCTTATGGATAGACTGCCGGCTGAAGCGAGGAGTGCAGGTGAGTTCATATTCTCATGTTCAATTAGCATTAATAGTAGCGGATGGAACAATATACCAAAAGAATCTATGAAGAACTATATGTCTTGTTCTATGTATAGAGTCATTTATTTTTGTTAAGCTATTAGAGCATGTTACTTTGGACGCAAAGTCTGATCCCCTACTTTTGATGTGTTCATCTCTAATCTGACTAAGCTTGCTCTAGTGTGACTCATATGTTGTATCTTTTGATCTGACCTCTATATTAGCCAAACTAGACCTACTGATAGAACCAAGCGTAAAATTAATTTCTTGACTGAAAGTAAGCAGTCATTCTTATAAGAAGTGCATCATTCGTCATCGGAATCATCAACAAATAGAAACCCCGCTGTTCTACCAAGTACCGACAGCTCTTTGAAATCGCATTGTCAACCACACAGTCAAGGAAAACTAAGCTTCAAATGACTAATTAACGAAAACAAAGATTCTGAGATCACGGAACTTTTACAAAGACTTAGTCATAGTTCGAGTGCGAATTTACTTGAAATCGCACAAAGAACTTTAACCGTGAAATTTCTGAATACGAAGCAAAAAAGGGGTTATGATTAGAGATGCCCCGAATAGTGAATTTGGCCGAATACCGAATATTCGGCCTCTCTCTCGGCCGAACGCCGAATATTCAGCGACCGAATATTCGGCATGACATGCAAACATTTTTAGTCACAATTATTATGAAAACTGTTTGCCAACCAAGCACAACGTTTGCTAAGATATATTTTTATGTTGATCAGAATTAATGAATGTAGTTAGAGTCAATCAAATCAGACTCATGACAAAAAAATATATTTTGTAATCAACAAATGCTCAAAAACGTGCCTTCGTATTTAACTATTTTCCTTTTATATGAAATTTACCTAGTTTTTGCTTATTTTTCTGTGTATTTTCTCTTTTTAGGTAGGTGCAACAGATATTCGATATTCGTCCGAATAGTAGGCAACATTCGGCCGAATACCGAATATTCGGCAAAGTGGCCGAATATGCCGAATACCGAATAGTTGCCGAATATTCGTGGCATCTCTAGTTACGATATTGTGGTTAGTGAGTAGTGACTAATCGCGTAGGTACCGTTTTATTCAATGACATTAGTTGTACATCTTTAGATACCTACTCACTGCGCGTAATGGAAAAGGCAGTGTGGGCAGGCGTCGCAAGTAGGGTTTCTGGTTTCTCGACCTTTTTAATTTCTCGAGGCACGGGAATTCTCGACCAAGATTTCTCGAGTTTCTCGAGTATCTCGAGAAATTTTGAAAGCTCCGAAAAACACCATGTTATTAATTTTTTTATGCTTTTTTACAAATCAGACTCGTAGGAATCGTAGGTGAGATCAATAATCAAACATATGGTACATTTTTAGTCACCATAAATTGCACTTAATAATCAAAAATACAACAAAAAAAAAACTATAGGTGCAGGCGTGCGCACCGGCAATGTGTTATGCTATAGTGTATTTCTTTAGGTATTCAACAAAATGTAAACAAACTACAATAATGGTATTTTATTAGGCAGCAATATTCAAGTCAATAAATTTAACTCGATGTTACAAAACTTACATAAGTATTACTACGTAATATGAATTACTCGTACTTACTCAACGTAACAATAAAGCTGATAAAATTGTAATATTTTGCTAATAGGAATATATTGGGATGATTTGATTTATCAATTAGTAATTTAGTTTTGTAATATTTGTTATTAAACTTATTACATGGTCCTATAATTCGTTACATTTTTTTAAAAGCGTTTTTCAATAAAAAGACACTACATGAATGTCATAAATCATGATAGTTCAAAAGTTTCAAAACATGATAATCGGTTAAAGCTTTCTAGCTATGGATGGGGGACGGATCAAGGTAGTTTTTTATTTGGTTGGTAATAAAGGTTTTACGTAAGTTCCTACCTGAAAACCTAAAAAAAACATTGTTCATATTTATTTAACTACGTAAAGAAATACATTGTAGACACATCATGTGTTATACGCGTGTTATCTTTTTACTTATCACAAGAGATTTATTTCTCGAGTTCTCGAGGCATTGAATATTTTTTTCCCGTCTCGACGTAGGACAAATTTCTCGAGATTTCTCGCCTCGGGAATTCTCGAGCAGAAACCCTAGTCGCAAGATGGATGGATTAGTTGGCATTTGGATATGAATCTGGGTTCCAAAAGTTGTGTAGTAAGAATAATATCTGGGACACTGAGCTTTGCTCGGAAAACATAAATACTCAAAAATGCGCGTTTTCCCAAAAGTAAGACCTAGATCGATTTTTCGGCCCCGAAAACCCCCATATACCAAATTTCATCGAAATCATTAGAGCCGTTTCCGAGATCCCCGAAATATATATTTATAAATAAATATACTAGAATTGCTCGTTTAAAGGTATAACTGTATAAGATTATTAAACTTAATCGTTTAGGACAAACAAAATAGCAAAGGCAGGCCGACAAAAGCCTTCAGTTATAGGTTATAGTTATAGGGGTTAGGTATTCTGATTAGCAAAATAAAGAAAAATGAAGGTCTAAAAGTTATATTATTTCTGACCTATAATACTTTGCGGCTTTGCAATATAACGGATACCTAATAAATAAACCTAAATTGTCAATATTTTCTTGCGAATACAACATGACATTGGAATTACATACATTCAAATATGATTAAGAGAAAACGTACTCTGCCCTTCGGCGTTTAAATTATTGGATTCAGTAAATAACTAAATCTACGGTACTGAAAATAACGGTCTTAAATAACTCTGATCTGACTTGTACGAGTAGGTCTAGGATCTACCTTCTTTTAACGGTAGCTTTATCTTTTAAAACGAGTAGTATACGGTTAACCCACTGCAAAGCACAAAACTGTTTTCTCCAAATGCTCATAAATCAGCCTTTCAGCGTTAAAACGTCTTATATCTAACATGTAAACCGTGATCCATGTTAAAAGGACGTATCTCCCCTTAGTAAAGACTTGACAATCTCCGAGCCAAAAGGAAATAAGTTCCCATAGTGCGGAGTTGAAAGTTTTAGGGCAAGAAAGGCGTAAGTTGCTATAGTGCGGGCAAATGTACGTTTGTGTAAGAAGGACTTAACTTGATAGCTGGAACTAAAATACACTTGCGTGAGCGAAGCAAAGTATTGCAATCGCTTAGCAAGGGCAGGCTTGTATTCGTTTTAGCCCAGTTTTCGGAAAAATACAAGACGGTGCGCACTTAGGCAGCAGTAATAGTGTTTTTTATTAGCAAAAAACACGTACAGTGGCGTTCAAAAGTACATTGATAGATGTCGACCGTAATGCCTTAATATTACGGTTGAAACATCTCCATGCATTTTTGAACGCCAGTGTACATACATGATACGTACATACACACCATGGATTATGAACCAGGATTTTCTATTAGAAAACTCAGTGGGATATTAAACTAAAATAATATGCATTCATACGGAGAACATGGTAAAGAAAATGGAGTTTGGGAGAGGCTTGTAAAAGTAGGCAAAAAGGATGTAGGTAGAAATGTTTTAACAACTTTACGGATCTCGAAGATAAAGTTAAGGTTTTCCTCATAAGTTTATGCTGAATAAGCTACGCAAGGATTAATAGTTTGACTATTATGTGCCAGATAACATATACTTATATACATACTACTTAAATATACCTACTAGCTTTTGCCCGCGACTTCGTCTGTGTGCAACGATGTATGATGATTAATAAAGCTATCCTATGTCCTTTCCAGAACGTCATACTATCTCCATACCAATTTTCATCTAGATCAATTCAGCGGTTTAAGCGTGAAGAGGTAAACAGAGACAGATAGCCAGACAACACTTTCGCATTTATAATATTCGTAAGGTTTTCTAAACAACATGCAGGGTGTAATATAGAAGGATATTTTGCATTTCTCCGCGAAACTAGAGCCAGAATAAAACGCTGCGTCACAAAGTGGATTATGACTAGTGAAATTGAATTGGATACAGCTCAAACAAAGAAAAGAAGAAAACTAGATATTCACAATGTTGTTTCCTAATATTATGTATTTTTTAAAGTAATGGAATATTAAATTCTAACCCCCTTATTCATAAACGCGCTATAAACCTCTATTAGGCTCACTTGCACCATTCCACTAACCCGGGGTTAACCGGTTAAACCTGGAGTTGCCATGTTTACCAGTACAAATTGACACTAAATTAACGATTTAACCGCTTAACCCCGGGTTAGTGGGATAGTGTAAGTGGGCCTTAGCTAATAACCGTTTGTTCTTATCTGTCATTTTGACTTATGTATATGTATGGGTTAAAACATAATTTAACTAAATCAAGCCCGTAAAGTTTTATGAATAAGATTTGTGCTCCTTTCTACTTAATTGAATAATGGTAACATTCCATTTCTAACCGCAGCTGCACTACCGGTGCTGAACGCGTCGCTGTCATTGTCAAATTCCATAGTAAAATGAACAGTAATGCAGCTGTCGTTGGAAATGAACTGTCACCTTTAAAGTGACATTCCATTTTCAACTGCAGCTGCAATACTGTTCATTTTACTATGGAAACGCGTCGCTGTCATTGTCAGTTTCCATAGTAAAATGAACAGTATTGCAGCTGCAGTTGGAAATGGAATGTCACTCTTAAGGTAACGTTCAGATGACTACTGCATTACTGTTGCGACATTACTGCTGGTTGACGTGGGCCCTGTCAATTTCACTGTAAATCTGTTATTGTATTTTTCTTTGTGGTGCAATAAAGTGTATTTACTTACATACTTACACCTTATAAAACAAAGTCCCCCGCCGCGTCTGCCTTTTTGTGTATGTATGTTCGCGATAAACTCGAAAACTACTGAACGGATTTTCATGCGGTTTTCACCTATCAATAGAGTGATTCTTGAGGAAGGTTTCGGTGTATAATTTGTTAAGGTTTTATGTAACCTGTACGAAGCCGGGGCGGGTCGCTAGTCCTCGATAAAACGAGTGAAGTTCGTAGATTACGATTTGTTATTGTGAAACAAAGAAAACCGGGCAAGTGCGAGTCGGACTCGCGCACGAAGGGTTCCGTACCATAATGCAAAAAAAGGCAAAAAAAAAACGGTCACCCATCCAAGTACTGACCCCGCCCGACGTTGCTTAACTTCGGTCAAAAATCACGTTTGTTTTATGGGATTGGGAGCCCCACTTAAATCTTTATTTTATTCTGTTTTTAGTATTTGTTGTTATAGCGGCAACAGAAATACTACATCATACGGACGGACGGACAGCAGAGTCTTAGTAATAGGGTCCCGTTTTACCCTTTGGGTACGGAACCCTAAAAAACGAAGGCAGTGATTTCAGAATGAACGTACCTCCTTTAATAAGACTTTCATGATTTGAAAATAAAACAGAAAAATAAACATTGTTTATTTTATGTCTTTATATACATAAATTTGATTACAAGGACGCTGTTAAAGTCAGACCAAGAATAGTCTGCAGGTGATTTGATAGCCCACGCAGTAACAGTGTTATTTCAAACGTCAAACTTCTATGAAATTATGACGTATAAATGACACTTGCACTGCGTGGGCTATCAAATCCGCTACAGACTTTTTTTGGTCCGACTCTATCTAAATACTTATTACATATTATGCTAACGTAAGTCAGCCCCTTCCGCGGCATACCTATAGTTCATCATCATCATCATCTCAGCCATAAGACGTCCACTGCTGAACATAGGCCTCCCCCTTGGACCTCCATTCGTACCGGTTGGAAGCGACCCGCATCCAGCGTCTTCCGGCGGCCTTAACAAGGTCGTCCGTCCATCTTGTGGGTGGACGTCCTACGCTGCGTTTGCTAGTCCGTGGTCTCCACTCGAGCACTTTTCGACCCCATCGGCCATCTTCTCCTACCTACCTGTAGTTCATTGAATCTGAATTCTAATAACAACTTACAGACACGTGTAAGTTGAAACCTTTTCACACTCAACACATATATGTACATTGTATAGCCGTATGTAAACTCCGTTAAAACGGCAAGGTACTAAGACTGCGTTAACACCAAAATAAACAAGGAGCACAAACAGCCGCCATTTTCTTTTGTTAGATTCAAATTGTTTTGTTTGGTTATTATAATGGAAATGATAAATTTTAAGAGGTTTCCTCGGTACATTCAACTTATTTTTTGCCACGAGAAAATTGGTTATTTGGGATTATACTTAAGCCCAATTTTATCTATTAACCAAGCGATTGGCAGATAAAGTATATCTCTGACTAATAACTACATACCATAAATGAGTTTTCCCCCCTTAAAAAAAAACTACATACATATTTTTACTCTGTAAATGTTCCAGTGCTGGGACAAACTCTTTTAAACCAAGTGTAGATGTAAGTAGACAAAATACTGGATAAAAGCCTCTCATTTCTTACGCTTAGTACAGTCAACAGCAGAAGTTGCTAAGCGGGAGAGGTATTCAAAATGATCTTGACGCGACTTTATTGTTAAGAGAATAAGAGCGTGCCAAGGTAATTCTGAACACTTCGCCCGCTTAGCAACTTCTGCTGCTGACTGTACATGCTCCTGCCAGTTATATATAGCCATATTATGAACTAGTGTCTGCCCGCGAGTTCATCTGCGTGGGATGACGATTGATAAAAACTATCCTATGTCCAGTCGACGTCAAAGATATGTTTACACTTTTCGCCTTATTACAAAGGACTAAGGTTCAAAAGTGTAAACATATTTTTGACGTCGACTGTCCATCCTCGGGTCTCAAACTATGTATCACCATATCACATTTCATCTAAACCGGTTCAGCGGTTTGAGCGTGAACAGGTAACAGACACAGAGACTTTTACATTTACATCATTAACTAGTTAGTAGGGAGGTATAAATAGATATTCCTTATCATCAATATCATCCTGCCAGCTCCTTTTGGGTTACCATTGCTTCACTCATTTTTACGACTAGTCTAACCTGTATTCTGAACACATGCCTTGCGCAAATTCAACGCTAATTTGTAAAAGTTAACGTGTTGGTTCCGTTTCGACAGACAAGGCTATCCTTAGAGTATCTAATATACTTAATTTTTTAATCATCCCTGTGCTAATCACGATAAATGGGGCATGCTTTGTTTTGCGTAGGTTTGCTAATTATTAATCTTGCTGTAAATTTGGGTGCTGATTCAGCGGTTATTTTTGCTTTTAAAACTATTATGGCAGTACTTTAAAACATCAAGTAACTTAATAACAAATACATAAAAGAAAAAAGGAAAAAGGTTGTACCACTTAACAACATTAATGTCTAAAAGTATGTTTTTTTTGTGTACTAAAACGACCGTTATTATACCGAACTTAAAAGAAAAAACAATGAAATTTATGAGCTGCATAAATGTGAGAAGAAATAATCAACATTTCTTTCCCAGAGAAGAAAGTAATTTTTCATTCCAAAGCATAAAACTGACACAAAGACATCTAAGTAAAGATAAGACTAGAAAATCCAAGTGATTCATTGCTAAGTTTTTGTTAAATGCAAATAAACAGGTCCTAGCTTTCTACCCATAGCGATCCCAATTCTAGAAACTCCATAATATATCTAATTGGTACTTTAAACACGAAACCCGCCATTATACCGCCTACTTGATTGTGTTAAAAAGTCTTAATGCAAAATCCATTAACAAGTTCGCAAAATACGGGTTTTTATTTGCAAATATACTACTAATTACCTGCAGAGTTTATCTAAAGCCTAAACAAATACGAAAAAGTTCCAACAAATTAGCTACAAGTAATTTGAAGATTTCTAAAGCTTTTGCACGCTTGCAGAAACACAATCTAATATAAGGGCTTTTATTGATTCTTCTTTCTTTTGAATCTCAAGTATTTTACTTTTTTACAACAAGCGTATACCAGGACATCAGGATCTTAGGAGTGAAAAGTTGGAGAAGGAAGGCCACAAACAGATCGGACTGGAGAGACTTGCTTGACCAGGTTAAGGCCCACCCGCGGCTGTAATGCCTCAGATGATGATGATGATGACAACCAACTTTGTTGCAAAGTAAAGCAATTTTTGCGATACAACTGATAATGTCTAGAAAATCAAATGAGAATCTTTTAAAAAAGTAATAAAGTGATTGGATAAGTTCACATGCTGCAAAACAATAGAGCATAAGCTATCAAAAGCTTACAAAGTCGAGAGCACAATACAAAATAAAGATAGAAGCCTCGACTAAAACCAGTACGGAAATAAACCCCTTTGATATCGCAACATTCATCTCGCTAATCGATCCAGGGCTAATCCGTTCGAAAAAAAGCAAATCGGATTATCTACGGCGTAAAAATTGTTATTTTTCTTAATTGCTAGCTATCCAATAGTAGAATCAAGAGAGGAAAAACGTTCTTAATATCTCCAGGTAAGAGTGGCCAATCATACCATAATCCATTAAGATTTTGCGCCGCTCCGCCGAACACACTTCCAAACTCCCGCGAGGTAAATATTTCACCCCCTCGGTATAATGTATTCCCCCTCAAACCTCATCTTTCCGTCCCTATTTTGCATGAAGGGGGAATTTAAATTGTGTAATCTAACTTTCAATTCATTCATACATTCAGCGCCATCTCTGGGTGATAAATTGAAACCGGGATGGATTCTTACAGTCATTTAGCTTTTGGACGGTGCGGCCGATTGATATGGAAATATATCGCCGTCATGTTTTCTCCGTTTAAGTGCTTTAGCATATCTTTAGGGAAAGATGTAGTCTGTTAGTGAGATTTGCTCTTGGTAACTAAATCAGTGCTAGCAAATGGGTGTTAGCGAATATGTTTTCGTGCTAAAATTTTAAACACACTGTTTTCGTAACCTCGCACAAAATAACCAAAGTATTAAGTGCAAAAAACATTTAAAAAAAAGTTGTTCTTGTCCTACATTGTGTAGCCTACCTATAAAAGGGTTAGTAGGATTACCATGGCAACTAATGTTAGAAAAGCTGTATCTTCATTTACACCTTTTTAATAACAAAACTTCCGTGAGACACAGATATATTATATATATTAAGAGCGGGTCACTCACGTATTTTAAGTCACAAAACCTCATCATTTACACCTCATAAAAAGCAGTTAATTTTGTTTCGACTTCTGATAGTTCTCACAACAACACTTCGACCGAAATCGAAATGGAAACGGCTTGAAAATAAACAATGGGTATGTTTTCTTTTTATTATGCCATTAAGTTTGTAAACTTTAAATGGGCGGCCATTTCAAATTTTAACTTTCTGATTTTTAAAGAACTCTTCGAGACAAATGGTGGTAATGCGATTTTATATAGAAAACGTATTTTCTTTTGACCAACTTGGGAACGGAAAACCTAGAACCATTATTGTATTTACTTTAAATAATAGGTAGGTATAGGTACCAATTAGACTTGGAAAAATCATTTATTTACATACAATATATATACAGTGGTACTACCTACTAAACGATATTAATTACTAGCTTAAATCTAAAATAGGCCCCTGAGTCATTGTACCAAGAATGCTGGCGGCATTTCCTCGCTGTATCGCAATGCTGATGCGTAGTGCGAGGTAGCCAGTAGCCACCAGCTCTTCGGTCACATTAGACTTTAATTAAGTGGAATATTTCAATAACTAAGTTTTGTCTCATCTTGCTGTTTCCAAAGAATTTTCACGATTTTTCAAAAACAAAAATATGACCAGTGGCATACACACTCTGCAAAATATCCATTTAAAAATTCATCGTACTTTTTTAAAGTTATCATTTTCTATTCCACATTTCAGCCTGCCTGCTCTAAAAATTCTCCCAACTCGCCATCTGCTTTAGGTTCTTTTTTATCCTAACAATCCTTTGTCTTCATTTGCCGGCCATTTTTCTTGTTTACGCTATCAGGCACGTTGTGACAAGAGATTTCATTTCGAAATGTTCGGATAATTGGGTTATGGGGTTCCATGAAGAAAAATAGTGCTTTTAGTGAACGAAGAAAAAGCTATGGAGGGGAAAAGGGCAAATTTGTTTATTTTTCAAGGTAATGACCGGTGATAACCAGATTTCTTATGGTACAATAACGTGGGTCGTATTATATCTATACTGACTTCGGGAGGAAAGTAATAGGGTTTCTATTAAATAGTTTAGGTTTGGACAAAAACGTCGTGTTAAAACAATAAAGATTGAATTTAAAGAACACGCACGAATGACGAATTATGTCTATTTTACAAAACAAATTTAAAAATTTACGTCGAAGTTCAAATAAACATAACAACGTTAGGAATACTCGGATAAAAGCCAGTTTTTAAGCTTCTGTATTTCACATTTAAAGCTACAACTGCATTCATCTTTTCTAGCCCCGACCTGACTAATATCACAAATGTAAGAAGTAAATTACGGCACAAAAGCCCTTTGAAGATCCTGAAAGAGATAGCAAACGACATCAAAAAGAGACAGAAAAGGACAATAACGGGCTCAAGTCAGACACTGAAAATGAACCAGAAGGTTTTTTTTAGAAAATTGCAATCACAGCTAATGAACGTAGGGCGTACATCCATCATCGTCTAGTTAACGAGTGCAGAGTAATTACGACTCTGTGCCTTGTGTTTAAGGCTTGTTTTGCGTTGGGAGGGGAGAAAAGGTCAGAGGTATCTAATTTTGGTAATTGTTAAAAGGGTTACAATACGTTTTGATTTTGGGGAAGGGGTTTAAAGTTGCAGAAAAAGCGTGAGTGTTTTTCTGAAGTTTGAATCTTCATTTTATTTCGTTCTTACTTAAAAGTACAACATTGAATAATACGTAGTAAACCTTAAATACCTATAACACAATTTATCACATTTATTTTGTATTTAAACACCAAGCCTTAAATAGAATTCAATTTAGCCATTTAAAAATAAATTTAGAATGGACTTCTAGACTTAGACCTCCATTTTAGTAGCAAAAATAAACAATTAAATTGGACTGGCAGTCTGATGGTTTCATTTCATATTTTTAGGCTTTCTCTACTGGAACAATCGCCACGCTTTCAGCTTTTCATGTCAGCTGTCATGCCTTTTTAGAACCATCGCGAATATCTAGTGACCTAACTATAAATATACTAAATTTGTTCATCGTGAAGTTACATTAAGGTGGTGGTAGTGCTCGACAAGCTAATGCCCAATAGATGACACCCTGCTGTCACCTCTATTGACAGTGACTTAAGTTTCAAGAAGAACATATATTGGGATCGCGTCGAGCACCAGTACCATCACCTTATCAGGTTTTGAGGCATTTCCAAGGAATCGAGGTCTATCAATAGCAATTTATATTTAGGTTGGTAAAGTAGTTAATAAAATAAGGCATTTATTTACATAAAAGACATATACAGTGGTACTACTGAACTAAATTAATAACTAGCTTAAATCTAAAATAGGCCCTTGGGGCATTGTAGCAAGGATGCTGGCGGCATTTAGGTATATTACTACTTAAGGACTTATTAAATACTTTTGAAATCGTTGGATGATCGGTAATGTTTATATTAGTAAAAAAAAAACATATTAAGTTCACACTAGTTACAATACCACAGTTTCCATATCCTGTCACTGCATGGACCTTGGTCCCTATACAACTCTTCTATTGTCAAAAACAAAACCTATTTCAATTGAAGTGAAAGTTGGACTCCATCCGAATCAGCCTAGTTTTTAATGAAACGTCACGTGTACATCCGCCACGCTTTGTTTGCAGTTTTTCCGTATTTGTACAACAATGGTCGTACAATGCGTATATAGGTCAGGTCCGGTGTTGAAAAATCGCGAATCCGAGCGCGTTTTTAACAGAGTAGATTTGTGAAGAGTAATTTATCCCTGTGACCCGATGTAGATATCATACAGGGTGATTCATGAGACGTGAGCAGGACTTATCCTGCACACTCAGTAACTGATAATTGATCGATCACCATCGTGTTTAGGTGAAACAACCACACTTTTTCCTATTTTTTAACTTTTTGGTGAGAGCAAATTTAATTCTCTACAATCACGGTCACCCTACAAGACCTAATTAATACACATAAAACATCATTAACCGTAATGACAGCATTTTGTTACGAAGAAAATAAACTGTCAAACTTGAGTGAGATACGAGTTTTCAAAAGTAACCAGTCCGTGATGACAGTGATGACATTCAATTTGACACAGAATATCGGTAGTTTAGTATTCTAATTTTAGGGTGACCATGCATGACGTAAATAAATTAATAACTTTTTTTTTCAACATGACTAGAAAATTAACGTTAACCTCACTAATACTGATACGAGACAATTCCTTATAATTTACGAAATGCGCAGTGTTAGTCCTGCTCACGTCTCCTGAATCACCCTATATATGTTTAATGTCAACCTATATAGATATTATATTTTTATGTCAATGTGGTCAAATGTTAGGTAAGCATTTGACCATAATCTCACTCGATGGCATCAGCGATGCAGTATAATTTTTGGTGTCATATATGCGAAAGTTGAAGGCGCCGCCGCGCCGGTTCAAATCCAGGCTCAAGCACTGGAGCCACTGGAGGGCTTGGTACATGACGGACTACACACACATAATTATATGCAAAAGAAAAAGTTACGCCAGTTATGGCCACATAGATACCTGAGATAAATATTCTAGGATGTCCAGGATTCGAATTTATATTTTGATGTCAAAATCATGTCATTTATACCCGTGCGTCTCACTCGTGCCAATACAAGTATGGATATAAATATAATGCACGCGCGAACGATAGCGAAATGACATCATTTTGTTATGATAATTGATAATGTATGTTTGAATTGATATCCAGCTAGTTAAATTCGCACGTCGAATCCAAGTCGGATGGGCAGTTTGCCTGAAGCATAGAATTCAATATTGCTAGCGATACATTTTGTGTATAAAATCACGTTCCATAATTATAATTATGTGCAATTCCGATAATTTGACAAGAATTTAATGCTCATTGTTTTATTAATAGCTTTACGTATAATATAAACATTTTTTAACGAAACTGCAGTTTGCGTCACCAAAGCGATGGGAAAGTTAATCTACTATCAGTTCTTTTACTGTGTTTCATCACTAGTGATGTATTACGAGCGTGTAGACGGATATTGTTTTATCAGGATGACGAATGGCTTTGAACATTATTTTGTTATTTTTTTCTATAGAAGAATGTTTAACAGCCATTTTAATTATCTGTGTTGATTATACAGGGTGGCTAAAAATTACTGCTTTCCCGTTGCCAGGGAGGTTTTGGGATTATATTGTGCAACTTTTACTATGGCACCAACTCCGAAAAGGCGAAAATAAATTATGGTGTTTCATACATTTTGGCTGGTCCATTTTCTATGGGAGGTTAAACAGTTTTTTCGCGATTTCGGGGTTGGCCCCATTGTAAAAGTTGTCCAGTATAATCCCGAAAGCAACGGGAATGCAGTTATTTTTTAGCCATCGTGTACATATAGCTTACATCTTTAGGTAAATACCTAATTGGTCGAAGGACGAAAAAGCGGACGGATTCTAGTTTATTATAAAATAATAAATCTTTTTAGGGTTCCGTACCCAAAGGGTAAAACGGGACCCTATTACTAAGACTTCGCTGTCCGTCTGTCCGTCCGTCCGTCCGTCCGTCCGTCTGTCTGTCACCAGGCTGTATCTCACGAACCGTGATAGCTAGACAGTTGAAATTTTCACAGATGATGTATTTCTGTTGCCGCTGTAACAACTATTGGATTTAATACTGACGACCGCACGAGACGAGGAGTTATCAGTAAGAGAATCACAGGATCCTCTAGTCCCGGTGGATGAACATCACCCGCCACTAGAGGTGAGCTTGCAGTGCGCGCGCGCGCGGTCGATGGAGCCCGCGCTCCCGCCACCCGGGACAAATAATCCTCAACAGTACCCGCAATGGAACTTTCGTAAGTGTAATTTTTTAGAATTATATTCCCAAATGGAACTTGTAGATTGGTCTGAATTATATAACTTAAATGATGTCGAAGTTTCCGTTCAATATTTTTATGATAAAATTAATGATATAATTAAAAGAAATACGCCCGTAAAAAAGAGGAATATCCAAAATAATAGCAAGTACAAATACCCTGAATGGTACACTCCCGATATCATACGCGAGATAAAGGAAAAAGCTAACTGGCATAAATTATTTAAAATCAGTGGAGCTGACAGTGATTACAAAATGTTTTCTTATTATCGAACCCGGGTAAAACAAAGCATTAGCAGTTCATTCGAAAAATACCAGGATCGTTTACAAGACCAATTTACACAAGATCTTGCCTCCTTTTGGGGGTTTGTACGTTCTCGGCGTTCCGGCAATAACATATGTAATTTATCGAAAGACGGGCAACAACTGAGACAAGAGGAGTATGCTGAAGAACTCGCGAAATACTTTCAATCCGTATATAGTGACATAGAGCCTCGCCTTGATGCGGACGCGGCGGCCGCGGCGGCGGAGGGCGGCGCGGGACCGGGCGCGCGCGTGCACGTGGCGCGCCTGCAGCTGCAGGACGTGCGCTCCGCCCTGCGTCGCCTCAAGCCGAAGCGGTCCGCCGGCCCTGATGGCATACCACCATATGTCGTTAAAGATTGTAGTGTCCTATTAGCGGAGCCGCTCTTGCATATTTTCAATTTATCCCTAGACAAAAGTGTTTACCCAGAACGTTGGAAGACGACCAGAGTGACACCCGTTCCAAAAGGAGGTAATGAAACAGATGTGAGTGGATTTCGGCCCATTGCGGTTCTGTCGACGTTTGCCAAGGTTTTTGAGTCCGTTATGCACGCCGCCATATTCCCTCAAGTAAGCGCCAGGCTGAGTGACGCGCAACACGGTTTCCGGCCAGGCCGCAGCACGGAGAGTAATCTCTTGTGTTTCATGAACTATGCGGCGCCGGAGCTGGACCAACCGGCTGGGCAAGTCGATATCGCATACCTTGACTTTAAAAAGGCGTTTGATACTGTTGATAATGACGTCCTTCTGTTGAAACTAGCCGCGGTAGGTTTTACTCCCCGACTTCTTAAATTTTTTGCAAATTATCTTAAAAACAGGAACCAGTATGTTGACTTTAAAGGCTTTTTTTCAAACAATTATCGCACACCTTCAGGAGTCAGTCAGGGCAGCAATTTGGGACCATTAGAATTCACAATTATGATCAACGATCTTCCCGACGTAGTACAGCAGGCTAATTGTCTTCTTTTCGCAGATGATGTTAAACTGTTTTTAAAAATAAATAATTTAAATGATTGTCAAAAGTTACAAAATGATATTCAACAAGTAGTAAATTGGAGCAATATAAATAAATTATATTTTAATTTGTCGAAATGCAGCGTAATGACATGCAGTAGGGCGCTCTCTCCCTTCCAATACGAGTATAACGTAGGAGGGCAACTGGCTACGAGAGTATTATCCGTACGAGACCTAGGGATACTTGTTGAGTCTGACTTGTCCTTCCGAACGCACATTATAGGTATTTGTAAAAAAGCTTATAGGAACTTAGGCTTCATACTACGCCAGACCAAAAACTTCCGCAATACAGCAGCAGTGAAAGCTCTATATAACGCTCTTGTTAGGAGTAGATTAGAAAGCGGCGCGATCATATGGAACCCACATGAAACCAAATATATAATGTTAATTGAAAAGATACAGAACAAATTCCTTAGGCATCTATACTTAAAAAACTATGGTATATATCCATTTTACCCGTTGATGTACCCGACACTTTTTGTCATTGGTATGGTTGGATACATTAAGTTAGAAGTCAGAAGAAAATTAGCACTGGCCACATACGCTTTTAAGGTGTTGAGGGGTAAGATACATAACCCCACAGTGCTGGGCTCACTGGGACTATTGGTGCCTCAAGGACCTCGACGGCGTGCGCCACGCCTGCTTGCTCGCCCGACCGCGCGTACCAACTTACTGGCCAATTCACCTACTGTCAGGGCGATATTAATATTAAATGAAGTATCTACTAAAGTAGACTTATTTAACTGCACCTTGACTGAGTTCACAGAAGCTACAAGCCGCCAACTATGTTATTTGTGATATTGTAAATTTTTTTATGTGTTGTTAAAAATTGTTAATAATGTTTAGTTTTTTATAAATATGTAATATTTATTACGCGTTGGACTATATAGTCTGTAAGTGATATGTATTTTTTAAATAATAATAAAAAAAAATAAAAAAAAAAATAAAAAAACAAATACTAAAAACAGAATAAAATAAAGATTTAAATGGGGCTCCAATACAACAAACGTGATTTTTGACCAAAGTTAAGCAACGTCGGGAGTGGTCAGTACTTGGATGGGTGACCGTTTTTTTTTGCTTTTTTTTCGTTTTTTTTTTCATTAGAGTACGGAACCCTTCGTGCGCGAGTCCGACTCGCACTTGCCCGGTTTTTTTTTATTATTCTAGCATTACGAACGCAAGTGTGAACAATACCTGTCGGTCTAGCATAAGAGTCCATCTATACTTGAAGTCGCGCTAGATGTATGGAGTCGCGCGTGAGAACGCAACTCATCCTAGACCGACAGTTAAATATGTTAGTAAAAACAGTAATTCAATAAACAGATAACAACTCGATTCCAACGATAATTTTCTTTATGAAAAACATAAGTAGCCATACTTATCCTGTCAATTCGCTTACTTGCAAACACCGCAAATAACAACTACTAATAAATCTGCTTTAACAAGTATTAATGACATGTCTTGACATGGCGATGAAATGGCTACATTGCTTTACCACTGAGTAAAATAAATAAATAGCCAGGCACAATATTAAATAAATAAAAAATTACACTGTTATTGACAGTTTACAGTGTCCAATAGTGCTCAAATGGAACGCTATGCACATGGACCATAATAGAGGTGCTAATTTAGTTATTTAAGAAATAATTTTAGTTTAGTTTAATTTATTGTATGGATCTTGTTATCTGAATTAAATATATTAAATAAATAATAAATCGACCACACAGTACCTAAGCTCAATAATAAGGGTTGTGCTTTGGATATTACACAATTATGTATATGATAGATAAATAGATAGGTATAGTTAAAAACTTACATACATGGAAAAAATCCATAATTCGGGAAATTATATCTGTGATAAACACACAAATAAATATAAAAAAAAAAATACCCTTACCAGACTTCGAAACCATGACCTCCTACTTCGTAGGCAGGGTCACTACTGACTAGGCTAGGAGCCCGTTAAATAAATAATATGTAATTTGTGATATTTTGCAGCCATTTTGCAAAGCAAGCGATGTAATGAGACTAATGAGGTGTCAAAAGACATCATGGATTACGTTCCTTTCCTAGAAAAACCTGCAAAAGGTAATTCAAAGACTATCTAAACAGACTTGGATGTTAAAAAACCGGCCAAGTGTAAGTCGGACTCGCGCACGAAAAGTTCCGGACAGTTACGCAAAAAGGATGACTCACGTTAGACCGGGCCGTGTCCGGGACGGAGCTTCCGGCGCTTTGTTTTCTATGGCAAGCATCACGTGATCGCCTGTCATGTCATAGAAAAGTAAGCTCCGGAAGCTCCGGCCCGGACACGGCCTGGTCTAACGTGGGTCATCCTAAAAACGGCAAAAAAATCACGTTGGTTGTATGGGAGCCCCACTTAAATATTTATTTTATTCTGTTTTTGTATTTGTTGTTATATCGGCAACAGAAATATATCATCTGTGAAAATTTCAACTGCCCAGCACTATCATGCTTCATGAGATACGTACCTTCAGCTCATACAGCCTGGTGATAGACAGACAGACGGATAGGAGTCTTAGTAATAGGGTCCCGTTTTTACCCTTTGGATACGGAACCCTAAAAGCAGACTTGGGTGCTAAAAAACTCTAAGGAGATATAATTTAAAGATGACAACCCTAACATGGGCTATAATTGAAACTACCGATACTGACTTGTTTCTGTCATTTAAAAAGAAACCCTAAACCTTTATAGACAAAGTAGATTTTTCTTCGTTCAGTTTAAGAAAATATTGGAAATAAAGCTATGACGAGACTTGTTCATACAGTTTAAAAAAGAACCTAAAGTCTATTAGTCTAAGGTAGGTTTTGCTTAGTCAACGTTTAAGAAGTTATTCGATATAAAACGATGACGTGCAGGACAATCGAAGTTTCTAGAGATAATGGTCGCCAGATTATAAGATACAAAGGGGTTTGATGACAATTCGCGTTATAACTGTCCATTATAGAAATATTTAAAACTAACTACACATTTAACGGGCTTTTGGAATGTCTTGAGACAATCTATAGGTCAGTATTTGAAAATTGTGTGGAAATAATTTGTAAGAAAGTAATTAAGGAACTACTCATACAGCCGTATTCGAACAATGAGATACGTCAAATACTAGATATTGAAACGATATGAATTAGATATGTCAGTTTCAAACAAGTGTCAAAATTGACATTTCTTTAAACAAAAACGTCACTTTTGACACTTGTTTGACACTGACATATCTATTCCATATCGTTTCAATATCTAGTATTTGACGTATCTCACTGTTCGAATATGGCTGCTAGACTGTTTAATTTTATGTAGATATCTTCAAAATAAGGCCCTGTCCTCACAAAAGATTAAAAAGCATTTGCTCATTAATAAATAAACTAAAGTATATAAAGCACATATTATGTATGTATGTATGTATGTATGTCACTTTATTGCACATAAACAGGTTTACATAAAATGGACAAAAACAAAACAAAAATAAAAATGTTATGTACAAAGGCGAACTTATCCCTAAAAGGGATCTCTTCCAGCTAACCTTTGAGAAAATGCGAAAGGATCAGATACTAACAGGTGAAAGACAATTTAATATGGACAAATAGCACTATGAGAATTTTGGATACACATAAAGGACGACGAGAGCGAATAAGTACTTAAAGAAAAAGAAAAAAAAAAACCAGTACTAGTATTATTGTAGACATAGACATAACAGATGGCCTGCCGCGCAACACGAAAATCGAAAATTCGTTATCTGCCTCTCTATCGAACGAATAGGCAAGAGTGCTAGAGTCAGGCCGTAAAAAGTCTGCAGCGATTTTGATAGCCCACGCAGTGCAAGTGTCATTTTAAACGTCAAACTTCTATGAAATTATGACGTATAAATGTGACGTTATCTATGAAAAGGGACCTTATTGTCGATGGCGCTTACGCCATTATTAACGATGCTCCGATGTAAATACAATGCCGCGCGACGCTGTGCGGCGTATGCGCCATCGATAATAGGACCTTATTGATACACTTTTCATAGATAATAATGCCCCAAATAACACTTACGCTGCGTGGGCTATCAAATCCGCTGCAGACTTTTATTGGTGTGACTATATCACTTCTTTAGAGGCAGAAATACTGAACTATCGACTGTCGTGTTTCACGGTAGCCATGTGATTGAGCTAGTGACGCCCTCTACGCAGAGTTTCGCGTAATATTCCCTATTGAAAACCCCTTCAATGATAAATTGATAACTGACCGTTAGGTATTTCAAATTAATCAAACTGACATAAATGTCATGTAGAAGACTAATTGAAGATAATAAAGAACGCCCCTCTTAATCAAAATTATATTAGAGAATAGAAACTTATCGCTCAAAAATCAACCTTAACACCGATATCTTTAAGTCTCTTTCAGCTTGAGGTGGAGAGAAAAGGTTTCTTATTCGGCATTTCAGTTTGATATTGAATAGTATTTGAAAAGCGCAAATTAGGGAAAGGTGGGATGATAAGAGATTTTTTACTTTTTTGTTTAGTTTCTGGACAGTATTGAGTTTTATTTGACAGTAATAAGTTAAGGATGACTCACGCTAGACCGGGTCGGGGCCAGGCCGGCGCTACAGAATAAATAATAGTACTGCCGTACAGAAAGGAAACTTCCTATATACAAAACCGAAGTTTGACAGGGGTTCATGGTCGAATCATGCTATCCCTTTCATATGGCACTATCCTTTTCGGCTATTTAGGGTTGTCAAAATTCAAATGATTATCTTATCTATGGTCGTGCATGCAAAAGGAAGTCAAGTGGTGCCAACCCTAATTTGCTCGAAGCAATGCTGAGCCGAGCGGAGCCGAGTTTGGCCGAAGTCAGGATTTTCACGTGATCACCGATCAGCCGTCAGAAAAATGGAAACGACGTGTCGGACGCATCGGCCCGGGCTCGGCCCGGTCTAGCGTGAGTCATCCTTAAAGCTGAATCCGCGTTACGCGTATGCTGTGATATTGTAAGGACAAATCTCTTGTCCTTGTTGCACTTCCTCGCATATTTTAGAGCATGTACATGTCGTGTGATGAAACAATAATATTTTCGTACCTACTTAAACAGGGCTCGGCGTGTTCTCGTCTCGTCTCTCAACCGTTTCACTACGAAAATCGTTATTTATTAGGATCATGATTTCAATTTTGTAAGCATCTATAGTATTTTTGAAATAGTATGGATACGGTGACAATTTACCTTACCTTACCTTACCTTAAAACGGAAAATGTCGCAAAATTGTATTGAGATGACATGTGTCACAGTACCCATGCTGTTTAAAAATACAATACCTAGGTTTATAAAGAAATTCTAGTTTTTGTATTGACTTGTATTCATGTAAAAATAACGCTTAGGTATCCATTAAAAGTATTGTAGAGTATCCAAAATGCTATAGGAAAAACCTTAACTGCCCGATTCGAGCTCTAAGATACGTCAATTAATAGATCTAGAAACGATATGGATTAGACCTGTCAGTGTTTAGTGACGTTTTTGTTTGAAGAAACGTCACTTTTGAGACTGACATATCGTTTCTAGATCTATTTAACTGACGTGTGTATCTTAAAGTTCGGATCGGGCCGTAAGATGAGTATAGAATATATATTATTATTATATATTTTTTTGTGTGTTTTTTTATCTGTATTTTGTATGTAATTCGACATTAAGAGACCATATACATCTCTTAGTAATTGTAATACGTTAGATTGAATTGTTAGTTTTATTTTATAAAATTAAATTAATTAAATGTTATTATTTTTGCTTTTGTGTTAATTCAATGTTGACGTGTAAAAGTGCCCTTGTGGCCTATTTGCTGAATAAATGTTGATGTTTGATGATGTTTGTTTGATATATTATAGGACATTTTTACACAAATTGACTAAGCCCCACGGTAAGCTCAAGAAGGCTTGTATTGTGGGTACTCAGACAACGCTATATATAATATATAAATACATAGAAAACAACCATGGCTCAGGAACAAATATCTGTATCATAATACAAATAAATGCCCTTACCAGGATTCGAACCCGGGACCATCGCCTTTATAGGTAGGGTCACTACCCACTAGGCCAGACCGGTCGTCAAAATGCAAAGCAAGTTGACAATATTAATATAAATAAAACCTTTACATCACCCCACAATCCCATATTTCCCAACATAGTGCGCTCCCGACGCGTTGCTCCGTTTCGCGACCGTGTTTATTGCAATGGCCCCACAGGGAAGGGTCAGTTGTCGGCTTTTTGAGCATGCTTTCTGTTTGTTAATGGCTTCACACTTTCCGTCGGCGGTCGGAACGCAGAAATTTTATCTCTTGTGAAGCTGCTGTGGATTTATGATTCTGCTTTGAAAGTGAGGTATCATGTTGAATTTTGTGCCTTATACCTTTAGCTATGAGCCATTATCAGTAAATTTTTTAACGTTACAGTTACTAAAGTGCACAAATATAAAATATAAATTACAACCAAATTTTCCGCTTAATTAGTAGGACTGTGAACTTAGGGTATCGATATTATTGTTAAATAAAATTAACAGGAACTGAAAAACAAACAGTTAAAATAGATAGCTTTAAAGTATCATTAATTTTTTTTTAAATCTTAGACATTGTATTAAGTATATATTTTTTGTCATATGGTAGCATAGCGTTCAGACAAAAAAGTGCTACGAGAGAATATGTGGTAGCCTAAGATAATAACAATGATAAATATGTCTTAAATACTTGCTCGATACAGTAGTTGTAGAACCGGTTAATTAAAACTTCTTAAGCTTTTAAACGAGTTTTTTTTTCAAACCCGAGACATAATAGCCGAGTAAGATAAATATTATTAGATTATCTAATCGCGCAAAAAAAATTAACATTCATCTTACTGTCATTTTCATATGCCTAATTTATGTCTGTCGTTTTAAAATAAGGTTCTAAATATTATTCATATTGTCTCAACACACAAGGGAAATTTAGTTTTGTAGGAATATGTAAAATAAAGGAGTGAACATTAGTATAATGATGTTTCTAGTCTACACTAAGCTAAAGTTCACGTATGTTTAGTTATTTTAAGCTAAATTTTAAGTTTGAAGTTTTTCACTTCGCTATTGTTACTTGGTTTTATGTTTATTGTTTTTTTAATAGCCTATTTGAGTGTCCCACTGCTGGGCAAAGGCCTCTCCCCTTAATCTCCACGACTCCCGATTTGGTGCTTCCTCCGGCCAGTTGTTCAGGAAGCTGTCCAGGTCATCTCGCCATCGCGCATCGCATCGCATCGCGTTTATTGTTAAGAAAATAAATTTTATTATTGTTTTACAGTCAAATGGGTTTATTCATAAACGCGCTAAAAACTTCAATTAGTTATTAACAGTTTGTATTTATCTGTCATTTTGACTTATGTCATTGTGAGAAAGGGAATCTTTAAAGTAATGAATAACTTGAATAAGGCTTTACATGAGTAACATAATAGGTACTTCATATATAGGTATTTCATATATATATATTAATCGTTTCTAACATAAACCATACGGTGCATTTATTTATTTATTTAATCTTTTTTTTTTTTATTCTTTTTATTTTATAAGCCATACATCTTATGATTAAGTCGGCAAATATTTATTTAATCTTTATTACACAAAATAAAAACCTTAAAGTACAAAAGCCGGACATAATGCCATAATTATCATTAAATTATTACAGCATCTAAAGTATGATAATCGCGTTCAATACACTACCAAAGTCTAAAATTTAACATACACTACTTCTACCAGACTCAGAAATAAAAACCGGGCAAGTGCGAGTCGGACTCGCGCACGAAGGGTTCCGTACCATAATGCAAAAAAAAAAACAAAAAAAAAAGCAAAAAAAAACGGTCACCCATCCAAGTACTGACCACTCCCGACGTTGCTTAACTTTGGTCAAAAATCACGTTTGTTGTATGGGAGCCCCATTTAAATCTTTATTTTATTCTGTTTTTAGTATTTGTTGTTATAGCGGCAACCAGAAATACATCATCTGTGAAAATTTCAACACGGTTCGTGAGATACAGCCTGGTGACAGACGGACGGACGGACGGACGGACGGACGGACGGACGGACGGACGGACAGACGGACAGACGGACGGACGGACGGACGGACAGCAAAGTCTTAGTAATAGTGTCCCGTTTTACCCTTTGGGTACGGAACCCTAAAAATTGAACGCTTACATCCCCTAAACGCCTCCACCAATCACAAAACAAATGCGAAGCACTAACAATAATTGCCCAACCTGCATTCAAACTTGGCCGTCATAAAATAAAACCCAGCACAATCAATGTGACCCTCTGAGTCCTCTGACTACATTTTATCGCTGCGAAACGATTCTGCCGATACGGGAACGACCCTCTAGGGACTTTACCCTACCAATTCCAAAACGCGTTAACTCCTTACCACCGTCATATTCTTTTACTACTTTTTGATTTCGCCGTGTAGTAACAAGCGATCATCACACTCTTATGCGAAATTGAACTCAATTTTATATGCAATTGGGTTAGTATTGGAGTGATTGCGCGGATGAATCCAATTAATTTTTCTGCGGTGTAGGTGGGTCGGAATTACGAAGAGTTGTCTGACGATTGTTCTGAAAGCGAGTAGTTAACAGCAATATCTACCACGAGTTAAACTAAAGATTTATCTATTACCTACACCGTTTTAACCAGAAAGCAGAATAAAAAAAACGTTTTATTTTTTATCAATGCAATACCAAAATAACGTTTTTTGCGTGATTTCTGTAAAAAACATAGTTTTACTATCAATTTAGCGCAAATAAACATTCGAAAGTAGATAGACGCGCACATATTTATGTAGTAATACTGTGTAATTGCTTAATATAAAGCACATGGACATATATATTACTTCGTAAGGACGCGGCTAACGAGCACTAAAAAGGGGGCCGCTACATGGGTGTGATATTTGCATTTATCACACCCCGGCGCTCAGTCGTGTGGCGAATTGCGCAGTAGAAAGTTGTCACGCAGCATAACACAAAAATGCCTTATTGCGTTGTAAAAGGGTGCAAAAACCATTATAGGAAGTATAAGAAAAAAAATGGGATCTCATATCATCGGTAAGTAATTTCCAATTAGGTTTATTTATTGCTTAAAACCAATTTTAAACGATAATTTTATTTCATTCTCACGAGCAACTAATGTTCGCTCGTACGTCATAGCGCTAATGCATTAACCTTGTAAGGACGTCATTTCTCTTTGGAAGTTATTATGAAGTAGAAATGCATACTGCGTGATTTGTATAGGTAAATTTACTTAAATATGATTAGTTGATTACCTACCGGATATAATTACCGAAATTAAAGTACCTATTGTCTGTCTTACAGAGTTTGTTCCCGTTTCTTTTACATAATTATTAAAAACATTCGAAATAACAAGATCAAGTATTTGTTATTGTTTTATTCGTTGACTTAGGTACCTAGTATATTAATTCTTGTCAGGTTAAAGTTTTTAATTAACTGTAGGTAAAACTCAAAAAAAATTAACAGGTGAGCGCTAGAAACAAAGCGCGCATTTTCAAACACCGATTAATTCACATCGCTGTATTTAATACTTTCCATTACCTACTTATATTTTTGCATCATATTTGTGGACAGGTGGCACGCTCTCGTTTCGGAGGCCAAGATTCTCTTTGGATCACTGAGCCAAAATAGTTAGTTTGTATTGCTGTTTCCTTCTTTTTTACTCTACCTGTTTTGCAAGCAAGAAACTAACAGAAATAGTTGTTCGCCGCATTTTACTCGCGAAAGCTCGGGAGGTACTTATCGAACTGTACTGCTGTAGCTAGTAGCTCGGCCAACTTGTCGACCTTGACAGAGCCGGCTTACACAGGGCGGCACACCGCACTGCGCGAATGTTTAAAATATTGCATTGCCACCTGAGACGATAATGACATCACGAAATAACGTAGAAGAACGGAAACTTATAAGGATAAGTTCGCCCATTTTAATACAATAAATATGTTAACTAAAGCATTTATTACGAGAATCATAAGTAATACATAGGCAAAGGGTTAGGTTAAGACATATGTAGGTAGGGTAGAAAAGGGGTTTCAGTCGATGTGTGGAAGGGCGGCACCGTCGTCGAACCCAAGCCACCAGGCGGGGGACTCAAACCGGTGGCGTGTGCCTCGGATGCACATGGTGGTGGCACGTATAACGGCGTTACTGATCCTGCATCTCAGCCAGCCCAGTACAGTACTTAGAGATCGGTTCCAACGTTGAGATATGGTTTCTGCCATATGTTTTATAACGGAGGACATTTGGGGTGCATAGACGCTGTCAACAGATGTTACAAGTGGTGTGAAAGTTGCATGTCGCATTTCACAGGCCGTGGAATATTTTCTCTGTTTTTCGTCTTCAGCTGATTTTAGTACAGATGTCACGGGTCTTGAGAGGTAAGAAGGAGCGTCAGTGTCGACGACACGGATATCAAACAACGCCAACAAATACAACAAATAATTTTGATTAACCATAAACTTAATCGACGCTCTTCTGATATAAACCGCGAATAAACTTAACAAGCCTTGTACGCCCGTACAAAGTTATCGCGAGAGTCGAGCTCACGTAGTTGTACGCAGTGTGTAACAGATGGCGCTTTTTTGCTGACATGAAGATCGCAACGGGCAATTCATATGCATGCGCTCATCCATAGTTTATATCTATGATAAAGCAATTGTTTTTTGTATCGAAAGCGAACCACCTTAAGGCCTGTGCAGTGCAGAGTTAGCTTGGTCCGACTCTAGGTACTTGTGGTAATAAACGCTTTAATCGGGCCTTTCCCCACTCGCCCAATATTAATCATAGTTAATTATATTTGTTTATTTGCGTCCATATGAAAGTAGCAATTTTGTTTTATGCATCGTCAGCCCGCCTGTCAGTTCCCACGGCGTTATTATGATCCACCCGTTTTGGGTAGAGTAGGGTTAGGTTAGATGAAAATTAAAAAAAAATATATACAAGATTAAGTTAAAAAAAATTTGACACCACGTCGGCGCCAAAAATCATACGACCCGTCTGATGGTAAGCAATCACCGTAGCCTATGGATGCCTGCAAATCCGGGGATGTTAAATAATAAGCTACATCGCCAAAGTTTGTAAAATATGGTTTAAATATGATCCAAATACTAGCGAATAGTGAACTTACGCTTATCATACATATTCCTTTACTTTTTTGTCAAAGGGACATCAGTTATCATATCGGACTTTAATTAATTAAAAGTCAAGGCTTCATTTACTGTGTGATATATTTAATAACCCGGGTATGTCCTTAAACTACGTCCAAGACCACCGGTGGACGGGCAGCAGCGTCCCTCAAATTCGGTGTACTCGACTCCGATCGCCAACCCGCCTGCCAAGTGTGGCGATTATGGCATTCACCCCCCATAAACAAGGGGAAGGCCTATGTTCAGCAGTGGACGTCTTATGGCTGAGATGATGATGATATTTAATAAATAAAAAATGGTGCTCAATAATTCCGGTACAAAAATTTTTAAACAATTTTTCATTTCGAAAATAACCTATCATGGCTTGCTCTACATTTTCTTACTCTACGGCGAAGGTAGAGCATAGAACGCGTTGGTACGAATGTAATGGACTCTCCAGACCTGTAACTTTACGCTTTACAAGCTTATTACTGCGAGAAAGCTCGAGCCTAAACTATGGAACTATGACTTTCAATAAATGTGTGAACTTTGAACGAATTGGCAATGAAACTTTAAATGGAATATATAAATAAATCATGGCAATGAAACTGAAGGACAAAGTAAATGGGGCATTATCTATGAAAAGGGTCCTTATTGTCGATGGCGCTTACGCCATTATTAACGACCATGGCGTAAGCGCCATCGACGATATCATAGATAACGTCACAAATATAGAATATAGAATATTTTTTTAATAGCTTATATTAGTGTCCCATTGTCGGGCAAAGGCCTCGAGAGTGTACAGTCGCCATCAGATATATCGGAGCGGCCAAGGTGCTCACAAATATCTGAACACGCCTCTATTGTCAGGGCGTTAGAGTGCGTGTACAGATATTATGAACACCTTGGCCGATCCGATATATCTGATGGTGACTGGACATACATTTTAGAGTACGATGTATATTTTAATTAAAAAAAACATGTTTAATAATGTAAGTTCATATGACGATTGTGAGATTTGTGAGAAAGTCATAGAAGTCAACAAATTATAAAATAATATAACCTCAAGCCGCCCAGAGGCCTATAAAAAGGTCTCCTGTTCCATTCCAATTTGAACTTTGTGTTGACAAAATAATATTTCATTTTGCTTGGCAAGGTTTGACGTATGCCCGGCTAGAGGATAAAAAAAATATTACGTGTTATTTAAGTATAATGCATAATATTAGTCCTCTCTGAATTAGCCAAGTAAATAATACTAACAGTAAACCTAACAAACAATACACGATCTTAATCACTCACATGCTTGATATTTTTCATCAGTGACCTCTATTATTATAATAAAATAAGGGTGACAGCTGGTAGCTACAGTTACCAAAAGCATGTGAGTGGTTAATATGTATAAAATTAAAACGTAATCCATATAAGTAATTTAACACTAACGCGCGTATATTAAACTTATAATAAGAATCTCGGAGCGAAATTCATTAAAAGCTAATTATAATCACAACTAATTACTCGAAGCGTACGATATAACATTATAATTATCTAATATAATATTATAATTGCCTAACGAGCCGAGAGAGCTTGATATATGCTTGTTAAACATTTTTATGGGGCCATAATTTTGTTTTTGTCGTTTTGAGGAACTGTTTTCTGTGCAGTGATTTTATCTCTGATTTATTGTAGTTCTTGCTTTTTCTAGAGCTCGAGAATTTTTATCAGCATTTTATTTACTTATTAAGTTAAGTATATAATAAATAGTGCTTGGGAAAAGAAGTTGTACAAGGATGTTTTTTTCGAGCCTGCATAATAAAAGTATGCTGCTGAAAAATTCATATTTTGTTGAATTTTTAATAAAAGGCGATATGCGCTATCATCATTTACATAATTAACAGTAAATGCCACCCTAAATCATGAAAAGAACAGTCTAACCACTTCACTAAAAAGACGCCTAACATAATTACCCGTTGCACTTAAAAAAAACGCCATAAGCGATATCTACACGACATTCCCAAATGGTCCAGAGACCACCCGTGCTTAAGAATTAATAGAGTCTTAAGGCCGCGTCATATTGTAACTCATTAGTGGAGGTTTTAATTTATAGCCAGGATAGTTCTCGGTGGTTCGGACGCAGGTTGTGTGGATGCGGTATGTTGAGAAACTTATTTAAACTTACTTAGACCTTAATAACGTTATTTTACGTAACTATGCTGCTAGTTAGCGTATGCTTTGACTATAAAATGGGAGCTAACCAAGTTCAAAATATAATCGTATTAGCATTGAGTAATGACGAGAAAATTGTGCGCTGTGAGGAAAATTACTTCTAGTACCTAGTTCTAGTTCGAAATAAAATGTTGGTTTTAATCCATTAGCTTTTCTACCGTAGATAAACAATATATGAATGTTATAGACAACTGACGTAAATTTTGTGCCAATTTGGATATTGTTTTCAATAGAAGTTTAAAAAAATCCAATAAATAGCATCGTGTAATATAAAGATTAATAAGACGAAGTATTAACTTAAAATACTTGATATGTTGTAAGTATAATCCGGTCACAACCCAATGCCACATCTAACTTTTTCATACCTCGCCGCTTAGCACACATATTTCATATTGAGCGATCAATCTTGCGCCCACGCCGGGATTTACGCGGCGCTTTTCATTTTTATTCAAATTTTAATGTTGGCCGTGATGAGCTTATTTTGTCGCGCGGTTTTTTTGGAGTGCCCGCGCTGTTTTTGTTTATGGCTTAGATAGTTCGCTTTGCTAAAGCTTTTGTTTATTAGGTGAATATTATATTAATTCAATTATTTATCTTAAATGTGAAATAAATTAATATATTCTGAGTTACGTTTTTAAAGTTTTAATCCTTTCTTAGATTTTCAAAGGCACCAGAAACAGATCCTTTACAGAGATTAGTTAATTACGTAAGGTTTATAAATATTTTATGTGTTATTAATATGTGCAATACGTTCTCTTGCTTATTTTGCTAAGAGGATAATCAATTTAAACAAAAGCAGCCCTTTTTCAATGATTTTATACTTGTAAATAAAATAGTCCCTATTAATTTTGCCGTGTACATGCGTGTACAAAATTCATTAAGAATAAAACCTCTCATAACGACACGACATCAACGATACGTAATCCCAGATATAAAACACCTACTTCAAATAAATAGAGTATCATTCCCCTTTATTATACAAAGGGCCCAAAGCACCAGATAATATTAATCTGTACAAAAAATTTGCATTCCTATCGCAAATTCAGGAGCAATTTTAATCGTCTCTCATCAAGCATAGCTCCGCGTAACCACGCGGTTTTACGGCCGCCATTTTGAATTAATTTCACGGCACACAAAATGGCCGACTTAACAATAAAATTTTTATTAATCCCGCCAATGGTGTTAGAAAACCTCAATTATTATTAATTTGAATTTTCTCTTGTTAATAGCGTTATTATTACGTTTTATAATAATCGTAGGACGTGTTTAGGTGTCCGTTTACGATACGATTACGTCGTTATTGTTTTTAGAGTTGATTGCGCTTAATTATACCCTTGAGGTTTAAATAGGTCGGCTCGTGGACTTGTTAATTCGGTAGTTAACCAGGCACAGGAGGTTTTGAAGTTCATTCTGTTAACTGTATACAACAAAACTTAAATAATCTCCTATATTCTTAATTGATTAAGCAAATAGATTTTACGAGTGGAAAATAAATCATAACGCATTCACTGCCAACGTCTTTATCATATAAAAGGTACCATTTGACTCATCCGTCCGCTGGCCCCTATATATATGTAGTAATGTTTATTGGTAAGCAAGTTTATTTTTAACAATCTGCGATAGTAGTTTTAGAAACGCAGTTGTAATGTTAGTCTATAGCTTTTAAAATAGACGCTGTAATCTAATTTTACATAGGAAGTGAAGACAGAGACTTGTTATGCATATTTGTAACATTACAAGTATCCTGTTACCCATTACACCAGCTATTTCTTCTGATAGTGATCTGATATCTATGAACTTCAATGTAACAGGAATTCAATGCAATATCTACTTCGAAACCCGTTTTATGCCCTACAATTTAACATACAAACGACTAAATATAAAAATTCTTTATAGCTGTAAACAAATCTCGCGAAATATGATCTGTAGCGCTAACGAAACGCGTTAAAAAAAAAGTTATGAAATGAATAAAAACGAATAGTCAATGCATTTAGAGTTTTATTTGCACGTGTCAAAGTTGAAATTGCAATGAGTTCGGTATTACATATTCCGGTTGAGGTTTAAAGTTGATAAATCGATATAACATTTCAGGGATTATTCGATACGCTGGCGTAGTGAAAGTTCACATGACCAGTATAAGTGTGGTCGGTGATAAGGTTTAGTTGTTGTTGATATCGAGGTCTAGTTATAATGGTGATTGAGATTTGATGTCGACTTTTGGAATAAAGTGAAATGCGAGTCGAGTTATGAATGTTTACGAGGTTTACAAGAGTAAAACGTCATGGACATTGATGAAATAAAATATTGAACAATATGTTTGCGAGCAATATTTATTAGCTGTTAGGGTCGGACATAAAGGTACATTTAAAAGCTACAAACAATACAAACCACTATTACCGCCAATGATGTAGAATTTTAAGATAGGGGATTACCTACGCCTATTTAAATATATATTTTATCGTAATCGTAATACATACTATTGAATGAAAATTTAAATTTAGACCGATAGTTTATAGGCAAGTATGTATCTATTAATAAATAAATGTTTATGTTTTTTTTGTGAATTTAGAAATAACCAGGTTTTAAGGTCTAATTACATTGACTTCACCAAACTTACAATAAAAGATTTTTTTAGGTTTAGTTTTAGTTTTGGAAATTTAAATTATATTGAATTTATTAATGTCTCAATTTGAAATACTACTACTACTACTACACTTCCTTTAAGTTTTGTAAATATGACGCAAACGATATCATATTGTTATTAGTGGTAGCTGCTCAGTGAAAATTTAACTAAGCTTAGTAATGATCGCACAGTGGACTAACGAGCTTGCTGGCTAACTTAAATTTAGTTAATATTAATAATCGCTTAGTGATATTACAAAATGAACGTCTTTCCGTATTAAAAAGTCATTCATTATTTGCAGTCTTTTTAGAATAGGTAATGAGAAAAAATACAATTGCCTCGAGTATAAAAAATATTTTATAGATGTGTGTCATTTCAATAATTGTTTAAATACCATCTTTTACATGAGTTTCTTTTGCGTAACCCCACATAACACATAACACCATATTTCCATAAACATATATACCACTAACGCGAAGACACGTAAAATTGACAACCCTATTAGCATACTGAAAGATAACCGTCAATGCGTCTGGGTATGCGTTAGGTGTCAAACGTTGGTTTCGTTCGACAGTGGGCTTTCTATGCGCAACTCTTAACATAAGTACTACTATATATTCTGTTCCCATACTCAGTTGACCTCAATCAAGTATGAATATGTTAATACGTCCTGCATTTACATAAGTCTATAATCCCCTATTGTCTTCGCCGTTTATTCCACTACCAATGCATTTTTGAAGCCAGGTTACCGCGAAATGTAATAAATGAAGAATTTACACAGGCGACGGGCATTTTACTTTATTGTAGGTTCAACGACATAGTTACAAATAGCTCGTGGTTCTCGTATGAATGCTTTATAAGCGGCCGGCACAAGTGATGAACGATATATTTTTTTTAAGCCTTTTATTCAGACCAATTAAAAAAAAATTACGAAGTATATCCTTAATCTAAGACAGCGACAATCGGTCTGTGTGCCTAAGTTGGCAAAGGCCTCCTCCAAATTTTTTAAATCAGCACGATTTTGCGACATTCTGGACCACGTTCTGCCTGCTACTAGCTTAATTTCATCTTCCCACCTCCGGTTTGGTCTTCCTCTTTTCCTTTTTGCTCCTCTAAGGTCTAGGGTACCAAAATATAATTCCTTTGTTCCACTTTTCTTTTCCTCTTACAGTGTGCCCTGTCCACCTCCATGATGATGAACGAATGCCAAGGATAAAATGTAGGAGAACGCACACCTGCATTTTTTACCATTTTCAATAAGTGAATGTGCCTAAAAATAGCCTTGGCTACGATTATAATGTACCACTCGTCTTTTTCCTTTTGTAACATAAATAATATTTTCTTAAGTACAATTGCATCGTCCCTTACAGTACTAAATAGTTAATATAACCATCGTAACTAAACATTCAACTGTTTCTTATTATGAAAATTAGAAGTTAAACGAGCAGAGCATGCAGGACATCTACAACACCGCATTACAGGAATTAAAATGGGAGTATGCTCCTTATTTGAAGATTTGAAGGTCGTATCGGTCACTAAGTACCGCGGGCGACAGTTCATTCCACATTTTAACTGCTGAAGCAGGAAGTTTCTGATGGCCTACCGCGAACCACGTTCGACGTGTTGCCTTTCTGTCGCACTTGTAAATTCGTACACAAGTGTGACAGGGAGGCAAAAATCTCTGATTCCTTCTGGCATAATCCGCTTTCCTCTCTCATCTTGATCCACACAATAAGAACATGCACAAAGGTAACGTTAAATATTTAGACGTGCAGCCCGCCAGTGTGCATGACACTGATTGTCTTTAAAATATAATAAAACAATTGAAACATTTTACATCCGACTTTCCAGTTCTTTAGAATTTTAATTTTATGCATTCTTAAGGAACTGCAAGTACGCTGAACCTTCTAATAATATGATGAACTCTTTTATTTAATATTTAGTTCACCTATGTAAATTTATTTAGGCCTATTGTTTGTTTTTTCTTCTGTTGGTTATTCATGTTACCTATTGATTGAATCACCTGATGGCCTCATCGGAAGATCAGCGCTGGATGTCGCCAGCATTATGCTGAGATGAGATAATTTCGTGGCACTTTCTCCTTTCTATATTTTTCTGTTTTGTATAATTTTCTCTTCTGAAGGCTTTAGGTATCCTTATTGAGCATATTATTATAGACTATGTATTTGGGCAGTTCTATCTCCATTATATTTTCACAACAGTCTTTCATTCATTTTCTCTCTCAATTACAACTACTGCATGTGCTTACAAAAACCGCATTTGAACACTCACTTACAGTAAATTTGTCGTTTGTCGTGTCGTTGGCGGTGTGATGCCTGCTGTTAGTGCCATTAAGTAAACGGTCGTAAAAACGTTCATTACGCCCCCGTTAGGACACTTGCTCCGCTTCCTGGCCTCGTAGACAACATGCCATAACGCTACGTGGCAAACTAAACGCAACTGTCACTGTCGCACTAATATAGAAGAGATATAAATAGAGACACAAAGCGATTCGATCGCAAGCGATCGTTGCCTTGGCTAGGCCTCCTGCTTCACAGGAACATGTCTAGGCGTTACTTCATCCTCTGGACATTTATTTGTTCAACAATTCAACATCATTTAAGAGTTAAACTTTTGTCGATGGAGCAATATCCATGTATGTCCGTCTAGCCAGATATTACACGACGCTGAGCTTTTCCTTTACTTGATCCATATACGCTCTTCTTTGGTCACCCTTTCTTCCTCTTTGCTTCAACTTACCCTTCTCCGATATATTTGATAAATTCATCGTGTCGTGTCGTGTCCAAGCATCTTTCCTCTTCTATGGTTCGCAACAATCTTATTATCTCTCCGTATACGTAAAACCTCTTCGTTGGATTTCTCTTTAGTTAGTCCAACTGATCTTTGCCATTCGACGCCAGTACTTTCGTTAACTATATTGGGGAATGACGAGATCGAGATCCCGAATTACAAAAATTGATGAAGATGGCCATTTTAAACATTTTTCCATGGGACCAACCTTACGCTCTCTGAAATGCTTTCTAAATTGTGATGATCAGAATGAGAAACAAAACCCCCGCTGCCTTTGGTGACATTAATAACATAACTGTGACCATTTAATAAAACAATATGATTTGTTCCCTAGTTGTATGCCCGAAGAACTAGTTCTCTTAATAGTCTACGAGAGCCATACAATCTAGGCATAAGCTGATCCAAAGGACTTTCCATAATAAAGGAACACTTGAACCCTGAGATCGGCGAGGCGCGAAATTTCCTAGGTCTCGAGCACGCACTAGAAACGTCTAGAGTCTAGATAATTAATAAACAATCAGTTTGTCTGTCTGTATGTTTGGCTAACGAGCGTTACATTTAGAAATGTACCTCAAGCACCGGATACGAGTTACATTGGAGAGACGTCTGTTAGTATTTGGAGTAAGTATTTTGTACGCGAAGTATTGAACAAAGTAAATGTTTTTTTTTTATATTTAATTGTCATCCATTTATAAGTGACTTTTTGGTTAGTTTTGCTAATTATTTTTTAATAGGTTCTGGTGACCAAAAATTTGTCTCCCACATACGTACCTATAAGTTACATAGGTTGATTAAAAAAAATGCCAGATAATGCCACTAACTACTTAATTGAAAAGATACCAACATTTGTTATGTTTTAAGGGTCTAAGCGTGGATAATATTGAACAACATTTGTGGCTTTCCATCACTGAAACTCCTTATGCTTCAAGTGTTTTTTTTAGCCCGTTATATTGTCCCACTGCTGGGCAAAGGCCTTTCCCTTTGATTTCCACAAGTCCCGTTGTAGTGCTTTTTCTGGCCAGTTACTGATGAAGGCGTCTAATGGTAACATTCCATTTCTAACCGCAGCTGCACTACCGGTACTACAGTTGCCTCCAGAAACTCGCGAACTAAATTGACATGAGTTTGACAAATAAAATGATACCAGGAATAGCAAAGAAAAAATAGACAGGGGTATATGTCGATAAAATGATATCGATAAGTAAGATGCACTTACTACCCATGTGATAATTAATTATAAAGGGGTCACAAACGATTTCGACTTGTATGAATGTGACGAGAAAAGTGGTTCATCATCATCATCATCATCTCAGCCATAAGACGTCCACTGCTGAACTTAGGCCTCCCCCTAGAAAAGTGGTTGATTCGATTGTAAGATTGTGACGTTACCAATCAAATCAGGAGGTGCGGATGTGAAACTGACAATTTTCAATGTTAAGACGAAACAGGAGCTGATTTTAGGTAAATATACACATCTCGCTAACGGAAGCGGCTCCTATAACTAGTGCGATAAGGACAAGGCGAAAAATCCTTATAATATAATCCTTAAAAATCTCAAAAATCGAGGTTTTGTACTCGACTGTTTCCTCCTCCAAAACTTAACCAATCGTAACCAAATTTGGAAATCTAAATGATTATGAAATTATCTGTGCCGGACCGTTTTGCTTTTTTAGCTAATTGATATCCGTTTTGAATACTACGTCTCTCATTGCGGCATAGTCAAAGAGGCCATTTTGGCCATTTTTGAAAGGTTCTAGCGCCTTAAAAAACAAAAATATCAAAAAAAAGCAAAACGGTCCGACAAATCATTGCTAGCATCAAAACCCACGGAGGAAACAGTCGAGTACGTTTGTATCAAGATATGACCACTCCTGTTGGCTCTTAATATGCAGGTTTGGGGGCAAGTTGTTTATATCAAGAGCTCGCGGTTGTCGCCATAAGTCTAAAATTGGTGATTTAATTTTATACAATGTGACCGGTAGATGAGATTGATCGATAATTAAAGTTAGACCAAGAAAAGTCTGCAGCGATTTTGATAGCCCACGCAGTGCAACTGTTATTTAATACGTCATAATTTCATAGAATTTTGACGTTTAAAATAATACTTACACTGCGTGGGCTATTAAAATTGCTGCAGACTTTTTTGGTCTAACTGTATTTAAATTCTGACCTAATCTTATTTTCCCTTTTGGGTCGGCCTTATTTGTATTTTGAGCCAAAATCACTGTTTCTATGTTATCACCTACAACTTGTTACTCTAGCTGTAAGTTTTCCTAACAAATAAAATAAAATAAATATAATAAAATATTTATTTAGTTACCTACAATATGTTTATCCAATATTCCTGTATTTATTACTATAAAATTGCACAATTTTCGAAATACGAAGTAACATTTGTAAAATAATTTAAATTACTTAAAGATACATTTTAACTGACCGCGCAACAGTAGCGCCGCTAGCGGTGAATTCTCGCGATATTCTCTAATTCAAACTTTTTTGAAAATATCGATACGAACAGCACTGGCCAAACTGTGGTATCATTTGTGCACATTGACCTGTCAATTTAGTTCGCGAGTTTCTGGAGGCAACCTTAAACACGTCGCTGTCATTGTCAATTTCCATAGTAAAATTGACTGTTCATTTTACTATGGAAATTGACAATAACAGCGACGCGTTCAGTACTAGTAGTGCAGCTGCAGTCAGAAATGGAATGTTACCATAAGTCGTCCCGTCTGGATGGGCCAGCCACGTCCAAATACAACACTTCAAGTAATATAATAAGGTCTTTTTATCTGAAATTCCAACAGAAATTCTATTAAAACGGTCCATATTGCACATGAAACATAAGGACCTTTCTCTTATGGAAAAATTTGCTTTAATTATGTTGACGTATCTATAGAAATAACTTATTTACGTTTACTTATGATAATTAAGCAATCTAGTCCATCGATTGTCATTACCATCATTAAGTAGTATACAACCTGCGTTTTCTAATTTGAAAATATTTCTCCCCCACCTTATACATATGTACCTATCATTTACTTTATATTATTATACCTAGGTACCTGTTACGAAAACCCGTTAAATTATCCCATCACTAGTCTCTGATTGCGGACATCCGTCGCTAGCCTGACGATTTAATTGGAATAACTACGGAACTATATCATTTAGAGGAAATAGATTCTAGAACTATCTAGTATATCCTATTTCCTACTCATGTATCTGTGGGAAACTGGGAATGAAGCGCGGGATCGGTTTTTAGACCAATCGGCAATCATTTCTTCAACTGCAACGTTGTCCCGGCTTCTTGCCACCGTGTACGTATACCGGATGTGGCCTGTAACACGAGCAAATAATTTAAACATAGATTGTACTCCTCAAAGGGTGACACTTTTGTTCAACAACTTTTAAAAATTATAAAGTATTTAGACTCCTTATTTTTCATACAAAATAAATATTGCCTTCAATGGACGCCATATCATTTTGATTGACGTTGCTTGTCACGCCTTAAAAATAACAAAATTCGCAATTCATTGCGTCTTAGAATAAACTTTAAAGTGTATTAAAAATCAACCACAAGTTATTTTTAAAAGTCGCTGAACAAATGTTGGTCAGTATGAGGAGTACAGCCTACAGTTTAATTTTTTGCTCATATTACAGGCCACACCCGGTATACATGACTAAATCAAATTGAACGGCCAAAACGCGCCATTAAACTACAACTACCACCATATTTCTATGCAATATCTACGGAATACTAAATCAAACGTGAGATAAGTCCTCATTTAGACAAAGAGCCGCAGAAAAAGCGAGTTAGAAGTATAAATTGTGTGGAATAGCACAAGTATTGGGCCGTTACTCTCAGTGTATGATTTACGGGCGCGGAATAAAATGGCTTCGAGTGTAAAGCCGTAGATATACCTAATGCGCTCCACTCACTATCAGTATAATGTCATTATTTTGACATTTCTTAAAAAATATTAAAAATGTTTAATAACTTCATTATCGTCCATCATTCTTTCTGTCATTTCTGATTCCATCATTCTAACCAATTCACTGTCAGTATAATGTCATTTCTAGTATCATTACTTTGACCTAACTCCAATACTGACGGAAATTATTAAAATAAACTTCATTACTTGCCGTCATTCCTTCATGACGCTCCCTACACTATCACTAAAAACGTCATTCCGTCAAAGTAATGTCAGTATCCATGATAGTGTCGGGGCCGTATAAGTAATGCGGTAGGTTAAAGCTTGAAAGCTACTGCCGTATTCGAACTTCAAGATATTCACAAGAGACGACACGTACTAGATCCATTCTAGATACGTTATAGTTCAGATATCAACTAGTTCTCTTTTGCAGCGCAATTCGGGCAACCAATGTCACTTTTACGTTAGGAGTAAGATATCTGTTAGATGTGAATTGGATCTCTAAGTCATATCCTGTGGAAATCGTTCAAGAGAATGTCAAATTTGACAGGTTAGATCTTAAACATATCGTTATCGTATCTTGGTGATGTCTAAAAGATGTCTAAAGTCCGAATCGGGCCCCTATTCTGTACATTCGAAAGGTTTTGCTTCTAATTTGTATTTTCTGTAATACGATTCCTCAAAATGTCTGTTACGTGTTACTCCGGTTTTATTTCTTAATGGCAGAAGCTGTGGTAACTGACGATACTAGTATTTAAATAAAAAACCGGGTAAGTGCGAGTCAAACTCGCGCACGCAGGGTTCCGTACCATTACCCAAAAACACGTTTGTTGTATGGGAGCCCCACTTCCTTCCTCTCCTCTCTCTTCCTTCATTTCCTGTGTAATTTCAATTAAACCGCATTTGGTGTGTCTAAGCCTTTATCGTTGTGCGATGTACCTAACGTGTGCTTATGACTTGTATTGTGGTTGGGGTGGAAGTAAACTAGTTGTAACCGAAAAGGGTATTTCCAGATTTAGTGCAATATTTTGAAGTCTGTAGGTTATAGTTCTCGCCATTTAGAGAACGGCCATGCACTAGATTTATGTCGTGTGTTAACATGAAACTTGGTTTCATTTTTAATTGAACATTTGTTTTATTTAATGGCGAAACCTAAAATAATCTGTCTGTATATACAGCGTGGCTAAAAAATAAGTGCATTCCCGTTGCCAGGGTAGTTTTGGGATTATACTGAGCAACTTTTACTACGGGACCAACATCGCAATCGCGAAAAAAAATGTGGCTGTTTCATACATTTGGCTGGTCTATTTTCTATGGGAGGGCAATTTTTTTTCGTGATTTCGGCGTTGGTCCCATAGTAAAAGTTGCTCAGTATAATTCAAACCTCCCTGGTAACGGGAATGCACTAATTTTTTTGCCATCCTGTATAAGAATAACAGTTATTTTAAGTAAATTTAAT
This sequence comes from Cydia fagiglandana, assembly GCF_963556715.1. Lineage (NCBI taxonomy): Eukaryota > Metazoa > Arthropoda > Insecta > Lepidoptera > Tortricidae > Cydia > Cydia fagiglandana. The sequence goes on along the minus strand of NC_085953.1, from coordinate 5,717,560 downwards.
TTGCCATTAACTTTACTAATCATAATCATATTTTTGTTACAGGTATGTTACAGGACTTATCTTATTAATTAGATAAGATATAAAATATGTAAGTACTCGTAGATAGTGCTTAATATTTGTTACAAGCAGAAAAATACAGCACATTCTGGAAATATTTAAAGAAAAATTAAAAACAGCTAAGAGGAGATATCAGCAGTTATATTTGTATTTTAATTTTAATCACAACCTCATCGCGAAAATAACAACTAAAGATAACGTAAGCGAATTTATTTAATTCTGTTTCTTTGACACACCCTAACCACATCGCTTGTGAAGTTCCAATATAGACCTTAACCTTAACACTTTAAGTGCATTATTCAACAAAGCGTTTTAATTTTACTAGATTCTTTGACTGAAGTATAAGGGAATATGTCCCAAACCCTTACTTATATTCTTAAGCCTTTTTAAGACTGCGCATAATAATTGTCTATATTTGACGTGATATCAAATACGGAGCCCTTCAGATGGGCGCACCACAAGCATTCCGGCTCGACGGTAAGATACTCTAATCTAAATAACGTTAATATGTGGACACACTGGCGTAGAGTTTGGCAATCTGGACGAAATCAATCCGACGAATATCAGAAAATACGACGAATATCAGAAAAAAGATAAAAACTCCTTGCTACATTAAATACACAAAAAGCTACATCAAACATGGATAGTTTGGCATGTTTTTGGTTAGAAAGATGAATTTAGGTCACGTATGGAAATGAAAGATGTTGATGGTGATCGGACGAAAATGAAAGATGCAATGATGGGGCTAAAATATAGACAAGCATCAGATATTTTTTCGTAAAATGAAAGACAGGTTACATATTATGCATAAGCAAGAAGCACAACCAGTATAATCCGTAGAAAATACTGATTCCAACGACCTCACGCCGTGAGAGTATTATAATGCATGTGTGAGATAAACATAATGTCTTGTTTCAGCAAAGTATCTATATCTGTTTTTTTCGTACTAACTTATTGTTCTACTGTGTTTAAAGAAGATGCTACTTTACCAATACCAATAATTTATTCACATAATTTGACAGTTATATTCATTCATAAATTCATAAAATTCAAAATATATTTATTTCAAGTAATTAGCATTCCAAGAGAGACAGTACAGTGACCCCCTTCCTTACATACATAATTAATATAATTATTATAGTAGTGGACCCTATAATGGACGTGGAACCAGTAATGGGACAAAAAAACATAATTCCTCTAAAATAAGTATCTAAAAGTAGTTTATAAACACTGGCTGTATATTATCATAAATAAGAGTCCTAGAGCTGTTTCAGTTTGAAGTTTTATTAAATTTGGTTGTTTTTTAAGAAACTGGCGTCAACCTAAAAGTTGTCGTGTCACTGAAAAAAAATACCACTATGAATTCTTAACAACTTCGCTAAGAGAGGTGAGTTAATTTATTAAAATTTAATTAATGAATACTTGATGAAAACTAGAATGTGTTTTGTTAATTGCATTTACCATGAGATAAGGTATACAACACACTATGTTGTGACTCCACAGATGTAAAAAAATAGTGGTATTTTGCCCAATCCCATTATAGGAGCTGTAAAACTGCGTACCTCCTATGATGGGACAAATGACAGAATGATGCTTGCTATGCCATAATTTCATGTTTAAACAATACAGAAATAAAATGTAGTTAAGAAATATGTCAATCAGGAGGTATTCTCGGACTTCGGATAAATTAATATCGTTTTTCCAAACTTTTATTTAACTTGCCCTGTTAGTTAGTGTGGGTCCAATCTTGGTAGCTGAATTTGACCCACTTTTCGATTTCCGATTCAGTTGAAATTTTGTGTAAGTACGTAATTAAGTATGCAAATCGGATGATAATGCAATATTATGATAACATGGACCTGATCTTGATGGAGACAGGAGGTGGCCATGGGAACTTTATCGCATTAAACCCTAACTGTGTTAAATATTAGAATTGTCTCGATGGATCTAATACAATAATAATTGGCTGTGGAAAGAAAAATACATTCAGCGATAAAAGCATATACCAAAAATTGTTTTATTTTGCCGTAATTTATTCCCCATTTCAATATTTTATACTGATAGAGCAATGTCCATTATAGGGGGCCCATTACTGGATCCACGTCCATTACCGGGGGCCCATTACTGGAACTTTGGTGTCCATGACTGGAGAAAAAAAGCATAGTTTTAATTTGTTAAATATGTGGAAACTAATTGCAGTATCTTTGATACAACACGCCTAAAACATGAAAGACGGATAGGACTTTCATCTTTTAACACGCTAAGCGGTAGACCATTTACATGTATAAGGGAAATATCATAAATACTCCAAATTTCCTCTTAAATGTCCCATGACTGGTGCTGTTACTATATAGTTGTTATAGTTGTTATCTACATACATCCTATGATGAACTAGCGTTACCTAGTTTGCGTTTGTAACAGCGCCATCTTTTATGAAATTTGGACAACACACTAAATAACTCCATATCGGCTCGAACAACCGTGTCTGTGTGTAACCGGCTCAAACCACGCGATGTAAGATTTTAATTTGCCAGCGGGTGAAGTGTCGTTTTAATCAAAAGGGAAAGTACCGCAAGGCTTGTTTGAATTTTCTATTAATACCGAGACAAAAGCGACGTATCTGCCATCTATTAATAAGACGGTTTAATTTCGAGGGTAGGGTCGCCAATTTAGGAGGAATTTAGCGTAATAATGAACTATTGTGCGCGTCGGTGTTTATCTAAATTAGGTTCTCTCAGGTTTCGTGGTTTATGGGATATATTAACAATAATATCGCACGTAACAGTCTTGGGGACTTTGAATTATTTTTTGAGAAGAAACGAACTAGATTTGAAATAGATTTTCCGAAGCACGATCTTCTTCAAACGTTAAGATTATTATATCTACGGTTCTGTTATGGTGGTTTAATATTATGCTTAGATTACTATTGGTAAATGCATAAAATTGATTTAGAATTAGATTTATTTATTTCATAATATGAAATTACAATATAAATTATTTACACTAATCTATACGAATTTATATTATGATCGTCAAGTAGGAAAATAGCAATTCATTATAATCAGTGATCGGGGATTTCTATGCCACACCGCGGGATATCAAGTCGAAATGGTAATATGGATACGCCGCTTGGCCCGCGATAGGAACAAAACTGTTCGAAAAGTAAACGCTATTTCGGTGTTGGTAATTCATTTATAAAATAAAGGACTGTAAAAAAACAGGGTTGGTTATGATTCTCCGACCTATCGCTCGATCACAAGACCCGAGCATGGTACAATTCGGACTGTGCTAGAGCCGAGGCCCTTAAGCAGTCTGCATACCAGGCTTGGGTATTAGCCCGCGATACCAAAGCTGGAGCACAGAGGGTTCGCGCGAGGAAAAAAGCCTTTAACTCAGCTGCCAAGTCCTGCAAACGGGTGCTTCAAAAGGCTCGATTCGACCACGTCAGTCGAATAGGGGCCAAACTCGCCTCCTACCCTCCTGGTAGCAAGCGGTTCTGGTCCCTGTCGAAAGCGGTCGAATCCAACTTCTGCCGACCCACATTGCCACCTCTGCAGAAACCTGATGGGACACTGGCCCACTCCGCGACAGAGAAAGCTAACTTGTTTGCTTCTCTGTTTGCGAGCAATTCACGTCTAGATGCAGGCTCAAAACTTCCACCTACGCTACCTCAATGCAGTTCCTCTATGCAGAGAATTGCTATACATCAAAAAGAGGTACGCCGAGCTCTGCAGAATCTTGACGTGAATAAGGCCAATGGACCAGACGGTATACCTGCACGTGTACTAAAGCAGTGTGCGCCTGAGTTGTCTCCTGTACTGACACGCCTGTACCGCCTCTCTCTCCAAACAAGAACGGTGCCGAAATCCTGGAAGCTTGCAAACGTGCAGCCAGTACCCAAGAAGGGTAGTCGTGCTGATCCCTGCAATTACCGACCAATCGCCATTACCTCCATGCTCTGTAAAGTCATGGAAAGGGTACTTAACGGCAAGCTGCTGGCATACCTCGAAGCAAATGATCTGCTCAGTGACCGTCAGTATGGCTTTCGCCGAGGTCGGTCTACTGGGGATCTTTTAGCGTATGTCACGCACTGCTGCGGCGAGGCCATCGAGAGGAACGGTGAAGCGCTTGCTGTTTCACTGGACATCTCGAAGGCCTTTGACAGGGTTTGGCACGCAAGTCTCCTTAGCAAGCTTCCTGCATACGGCATCCCTGCTGACTTTTGTAGCTGGCTATCTGATTTCTTGAGTGAACGGTCGATCAGAGTAGTTATTGATGGCTGCTCTTCGGACCTCATGGCCATTGACGCTGGTGTTCCTCAGGGGTCTGTTCTCTCCGCAACCCTTTTCCTGCTCCACATTAACGACATGCTGCAACCCAGCATTGTAGGTTATGCAGATGACAGTACGGTTGTTGAAAGATATTTGGCTAGTGCAGGGGACAGCAGGGAGGATATACGTTCACAGAGAGAGGCCATGGTTGAGCGAATGAACTTGACCCTTAGTCTCGTTTCCCAGTGGGGTGATGACAATCTGGTCACGTTCAATGCCTCCAAAACGCAGACGTGTCTATTTTCCGCAAAACGGAGTCCATTCGACCTGACTCCTTCTTTCCGGGGTGCATCTGTACCTATTGCCGACAGTCTGGAACTCCTCGGCATGGAGCTGAGTTCAGTCCTCAGCTTCGGCAGCTTCATTGAGTCTAAAGCTCAAACTGCGGCCAGAAAGCTGGGCGTCCTAAATAAGGTGAAGCGATACTTCACACCTGGACAGCTTCTAACACTTTACAAAGCTCAAGTCCGGTCGTGTATGGAGTATTGCAGCCACCTGTGGGATGGCTCAGCTAAATACCAACTCGCCGCTTTGGACTCAGTGGAGCGCAGAGCCAGGAGGATGATTGGCGACAAGAAGCTAACGGCTAAGCTTCAGTCTTTGGCCCATCGGCGGAAAGTCGCCAGCCTGTCGGTATTCTACAGGCTGCACTTCGGGGAGTGTGCCCAAGAGCTACACGAGCTTATACCACCGTCCCCATTCTACCATCGGACTTTTAGACGCACGGCCGGTTTCCATCCTTACATGGTAAATATTCCACCAATTCGCACGAAGCGCTTTGCTTCTACTTTCCTTATGCGAACTGCCAAGGAATGGAATTCCCTGCCGGCGTCTATATTTCCGTGTTCTTATAACCCGGCAACCTTCAAATCAAGAGTGAACAGGCACCTTCTGGGCGAGCTCGCTCCATCGTAGGCCACGTCTACGCCTCGGCTAGTCTGTGGCCATGAGTAAGCCCATTCATAATAAAAAAAAAAAGATTTAAAGAAAAAATATTATTCTAAAAAATTATTAAGTTATACAAAAATGTTCTTATAAGTACATATGATAATTTAAGTAAAATATATTTAAAAAACCGTACATATGTACGTACGTATTTCTATTTTAACAGTTATGTCGGGATATTGTTTGTAATTAAGACACGTGATATTTTTGCACTTAATAATATAATGAGTGCAAAAAGCAGCTGCAGTGCGGTTTGTATTTACAATGTCATTCTACGGTGCTAATAATTAGTAGATAAGATAAGCGTTTGAAGAAGTGATTCAGTCGGCTTAGATAATGCATGATTAATTGATTAACACTAACATGCCAAAACACTCTCCTATATCGCACACGAATCCCGGAATCCCGCGGCATATCCATACTAGCATAATGATTGAGGTCATTCACCCCAAGTGGCATAGAAATCCCCGATCACTGATTATAATTATACAAATGTCAAGCAATACACAATTTAAAAACCATTATAAGCAATCGATTAATTAACTAAATTATTAACAATGTCAAATAATATAAAGTAAAAAATAAAAAAAACAATGTCAATATGGCTAAGCTAAGCACAGTTTTCTCATAATGATCGTCATATTAAAATAAAATAAAATGAAAAACAGGTCAATAGAAAAATGAATTACATTCAATTTTTCAATTTTCATTCAATTCATACACTTATCGCTGCAATTTGATAAATCTTTCCTTATCCTTTCCGCAAGTATAGAAGATTTTTTAAATTTCCGTGAAATGTGTCTTTTATTTATTTAAACACGTCCGTTTAGTGTCAAAGCATAAACAATTCTGTAAATACTTGTATCCCAAATCTAAACTGTAATAATACTACATTAAAATACATCCCCAAAAGCAAAATATCTCACACATACACATCAAAATAATCCACTACCCCCAAACTAGCACTTAAAGATATTGCCACTTAAAATTTTCCCGACCATTATCTGCAACAGAGATCCGTTGCAATTTTTCTGCCGACGCTACCCGCGACATCTATGTCGGGCAGATTAATGGTCATATTTAAATTATTCTGCTGTTTCGCCTTTATTTTTCCGTTGTTCCACGGAACTTTGCTTTTAACTAACGGAATGGTTTCCATATTTTTCGATTTAAAACTGTTTTTGTACCTGATTGTTTTCGTTTAAAATTTTGCCGTCGCTAAGTTGACGCACTATGTCGAATGCATTCATTTGGTCATATATAACTGAAGCAGTATACCTAATACAATAAAAAAACCTACCTAAAACAACTATTATAAATTGTGATTTGCTATTGTTTCTTTGATTTCTTATATGATATTGCACCATGGCTAACAATGATTTAAAATAGTTTGGGTGGGTAATACAAATTAAATCATCGTGTCGTTAAAAATATGTGAATCTGCTGATGTAGTAAAGAAGTATAATTACAATGTTGATGATACGACTGATACTAAATAACTTACCAGTCTTTTATAACGGTTCGTGAATGAACTCGGTTATGTGTTACAGCATCTAAATTAACAATCATAAAATACAAATATACCTCCCCCTTTAAATTTTGCCACGATAAACCGCTTTGTACACTACAGTACATAATAACTCAATGGTATTAAATATACTGCAAAAAGCTCGACAGTGTACTACATTTACATTGGTTTATTTTTAAACGGCGCTCGCAGTGTGCACGCTAAAGGAACATTAATATTAGAGCTCAAGCGTCTAGGAATAGCCTGTTCACTTTTTATTGAAAAGCTCATTTTCAATACTTATCACTAAAGTAAAAAAGAAAGAACTGGAAATAGCTGGAAGTAGCCGCTCAAGATCGCGAGTATCGCGACAAATGGAGGATTCTTCTGCGAGCCATATATCCCTAATGAGGGACAACAGGAATGTATCATCATCATCACTAAAGTGAACGAAGAACGCATGAACTCAACATAGTGATATTTTCAATCTACTTATAATCAAACCGACAAAGTTGTGGCAAATGTCAGGTTACTGTTAATTAATTATTGTACACTTGAAAGTACGATTCATAACTCATAACACAGCATACTAATAAACATTCAGCCATACATCAAAATTCATAAAACAAAATTGAAAATGTAACTTCATTTAACGTACTTATGATTTATTACTAAAACCTTGGCCTAGACGTAACCATTTGTTTAAAAATAAACGCACTAATATTCAATTCCAATGTGGATGAAAACTAACAAGAGATTTGTAAGAGAGATTAAATGTTGATTTTATTTAGCATAGTGGGCTTACGGGAGATCTTTATCCTCCAGAGACTCAGAATAAGTTGTTTTTGAATTTGGAACTCTTTTGTTATTCTTTAGAAGTTCAGAATATATTGCGGAATGTGTACAATTTTTTTTACACATTGTCTCAGCTCAGGTAGTTAAAACTTGTAAAACAGCACGTTTTCGTCCATACTGCACAGTCTGTTCCCCCCGCGTCTCAACTCTAAGAACTAGGTAACGTCCGTAACTTGGTGCGATCAATAAGGTACTTGGACAGTTCAAAAAATAGTGCACCTTGAGGGTTGAGACGTGTTCTTCTAACTGCGCACTGTTAGCGCTTTACACGATTCCTTGCAACATTTAGACCAAGGTTTTACTTTAACGTTGTCTTAAGGATTTTCAAGGAGATATACTTAAATTTCTTTCGCATCATTGCCATCTGTTCACGCTTTTGCTCTTAATCTATTTCTACCTCTATATTCATAGCCACATTTATCAGATGAAAGTGGTTTTTGCAGATCTGGATTTAGTATTTTTGTACTCTTTCGTATTCTTGTGTTATTGAGGCGAATGAGTTTATTTACCAAGCGATGATTGGCTAGGGATGAGAAATCCTTGTAGCATAACATGCAATCAATATGAATGTTTGAGAAAGAATGTATTGAGAACATTTGGAAGAAAAATATCATCATATAAGTACCCCGAAAACAATCTAGTTATCACTTCTATTTGGATATCCATAACAAATGGCGTTACGGTGGTAATAGCCAACGTTTTACTGCGTTCTTGACTATTAGATTGTTGTTGTTGTGTTGTTGGTTGTTGGTGTTGTGTTGTTGTTGTGTTGTTGTTAGTTGTTGTTGTAGTCTACCTTGTACCTAATGTATTATACTACCTATAGAACATCTGAATAATATCGACGATGTAAAAACCCAATCCGAGAATAACAATTTTTATTTGGCCGTTTTGCTAATTGCTCCCTTTCTAAATTTACCAGCGACACGAAAAACGTTTCCATAACGCAAAACGTTATTTTTATCCACGTTAAAAAACTACCAGATCCGTTAGTCGGTAACCGTTGAATAAAAAATGTCGGGCGCCATTATAAATTCAAGCCTTTTGCCCGGGATTCCAACTAAATGCATTAGGTATTTAAGTACATTAGGTATTTAGTGGCGAGTTAGCCGGGCACGTTGTCTGGTTAATTTGCCATGAAAACACGCAAAGTCGGGAGGCGTAATGGTACTTTGGGCGGGGCCTGGGTAATGCGAGCGTGCTTGGGTTTTCAAATTTTATGAGTCATATAATTATCCTGGATGGTCAATTATTTGACCGCTAATATATTTGGGGGCGTAACTAAAATAATGGTTGCTATTGTCAATACTTTAAACAACTAAAATTATTAAAATGTTTTTAGGTTGGACCATTTCCACATTATACCTTATTTCGTTAGCCGTGAACCAAATAATATTATTAAGGTAATTACTGAAACTAAAATAAAAATCGACGAAGAAAAGCAATTCAAACCAAGAAGTTCTGATTCAGACGTTCTTGAAAATACAGTTGATATACAAGATCAACTCAACGATTCGCCGCCGCTTGATTGGGCTGGCCATAAATTGAATTCAGCGAAGGAGTTGACAACTTGATTTTGTATTTGAAAAATACTCTGATTTTAGTATTGTATTTAGCTTTGAATAAGGCCGGAGGAATAGAATTGCGCTTGCGAGTTATGAAGAAACGTATCTTTATATCAATATCCAGCTTTTTATTCTTAAGTCATGTAAAATCTGGCGGATGAATTATGTTCCTTATAAATTTCGTGTTTTATTTCGTATTAATTATTGTTGACACTGACATATTTAAACACCAAAACAAAATTCATTTCAATGCTGATTAAAATAAATACCCTGTGAAATTACATACGTTATTGCTAAATCAAAGTATGAAGCTGTGGCGTACCACCGTCACAATATTGTAATAACGTTGACATCCATAATCCTATCAACCCCCACCCTAAACGGAATGTGGAATTATTGAATTTAACACATTCAAGATATTTCCACCACAACCATTTGCGAGATATTTCGAGCGCGGCCCAGGCCGCGTAGCCAAGATGCCGATCGCTTACGCTCCGTAGCGATCGAAACGCAACTGTCACTGTCGCATTAATATGTAAGAGTGATAAAGAGACATAATGCTTTTCGTTATCGAAGCGATGGCGATTGTAACCTTGGCTAGGCCGGCAGTGTTGCCAACTCGGATTTTGAAAAAATGCTAGAGTAATGTCTAGATTATGCCAAAGTTTTTGGAAATATGCTAAAAAAATGCTAAAATGTCACTTAAAATTAGACACTTATAAACACATAATTTTTTCCAAATTGCCGCCTTTTTCTACTGACAAGATCTGCTTGACCAACTCTATAATTATAGTCCGTCGACGTCCATCCGTCCACAAAAGTCAAAATTCATATGAAAATATGAACCACATAAGGCGATGGTGCATATTGTTGCTGCCAAGTTGGTGCAAACTTGGCTTAGACTAAATTACGCTAAAAATATGCCAGATGCGAAATGGAAAATTTTAGTGCCATGGCTAGTGAAAATATGCCAGATCTGGCATCATTTATGCCTAGTTGGCAACACTGGCGCGGCCGAACATTCAAGACAGTTCATTATAACAGGTAAATTGTTATTCAGTAGTAAAACAATGTGAAATATTTTACGAAATACGAGAAAGGAAAGACAAAGGAAACGGCTTTTAAACTACATAACTTGTAATTACCTTGGCCAGTTATCTAGACAGAATTTGTAAACTTTATTCATTGCAATGCTGGTCTTAATTAAATTGTTCTGCTTTATTTACGGCAGTATTATCGCAGCCATCTCTTTAGGTCATTGTAAAATTTATACTTAAAGTTCTAATTCAATTAATACTTCATTAATTGTATTGACATGGTTGCCCCTCGAAGTCCTAACTGGTAAACAACTATAATATTATTTTACTTTACTTCAATTTATATAACTCGCAAAGTTACTTAACAATATTCGCTGCCAATCTCACAAATCCAGTTTTTATCGAATTTTAGGTTAGTGAATTTTCCATTCAGTTTGTGCACATTGCGTGTCTTCAATTCAATTCTCGACCGTGAATAAAATATTTTATCACCAACCGCTCTCTATCTCAAACACCATATTCTGAATTCAATTCTGGATCCTATTATATACCTATATCATTTTACTGGGACCTAAGCTGGATATTTCAAGTCTATATTTGCCGTTGGATTTAGTTGCTGCAGGAATAGACGGAGATACGTCGATATTTCTAAACGTTAATACAGAATGGAACATCCGTTGTCTATTTAAATTTTAGGTAGGAATACGGGAGAATGGTTTAATCCTTAATTGTTGAAACTGGCTATGGAATAATGGCTGGCTATAGAATTGTTAGACTAAATCTTGTTAAGAAGCAACGAAAATATAAGTTGCATTAAAGGTTAAAGAATAAGCAGATACCTATTTAAGCGAGAAAAATTTGCCAAATGTAAGATATCTTATAAAGAATTCTTAAAGCAAAGATCTGAAAAAGAATCAAAGTGAGAACATTTTGTGAATAGAATACATTTTTTGTTGACTGCGTACAATAAAATTTATGTTAAATACTAAGCCTAGTTTAAGAATCGTTGATATGTATTAGGTATTATCTTTCAGTAAATAGTAAATAATCACGAAAAAATCACGACAGATCACGTTGGGGGAGGGGACTAAAAAATAGCCGAAAACACCTCGCGTGATTTCTGCAGAACCCCAAACCTAAATAAAAAAGAAAAACACTCTTAACATTAGCTCCCAACGTTCGACTTTAATCACATGATTTTTCTATCAAAATACTTCACTAAAGGCGACGACGCGTAAATGCCTCCTAATGCCAACTTGGCATGTATTTCCCCGCGGCATATTCCGGGATGCATGCCCGCCGCAGAATCGATAGGAGACATTTGGGTCCGACCATTGTCTTGGGGGTTGCCTGCATTAAAAGTTGTCAATGCCGGATTTGGTGGAATTTAGAGATGCACTTTAAAGGAGCTTTTGGTGATTTTGCTGAGTTTGGGGAGTAATTTGCAAAATTGTTTGATATTAATGTTACTCCGTTCTGTGAGCAGTAAACTAATTTAGCTATCTTAATAGGGTGGTGATACTAGTGCTCTACATGCTAATGCCCAATAGATGACACCCTGCTGTCTCCTCAATTGACAATGACTACACAAATGATGACTTTGACAAGTTTTAAGATGACATATACTGGGACTGCCTCGAGCACCAGTACCACCACCTTACTTCCCTGTTTGTTTTAAATCAATTTTTACATCAACAAAACTGTAAGCATCATTTGCAATATTTTTCAGTGATCTGCCAGTAAAGGTTGTTTTCATTTATATACCTACTTTATCAGATCAAATTATAATACCATTTACTTCTCCATCAACACTTACAAAATCGCAAGTCAGCAAACAAACATCATATTCAAATACATCTCTTCCTCATTTATCTCCACCTTCAGATTGCAAATCTATCTTATCCTCTTGGCACTTATTCAGATTTCCAAACATTGTTGCGGCTATCTGCGAGTTTATTCCCTCGCATTTCCCTACATACGACTCCTATTGCTCCTGAAAGGCCATCATTTATTGTGTGAGAAAAAGACGACTACAATTCTGTAGGTTTCGAATAAGGTGTCGCAGAACACAGACTGGGAAAGGCAAACTACTAAATAGATGCTCCAAACCGTTTTTTATTTTAATTTTCAAAGCTTAGTTAATCTTTAACCATATAAAAGTTAATGATTAACATGTAAAGCGTTGGATCTTCGGCTTATCGGACCTACTTATACCTAGGTAATTTTCTATGATATTTTATATTTTCTTTCCGTTTAAACTGATTTAGTAGTGGCCAATGATAATGATGATGAGTAGTGGTATCTCTAATTTCATTTACATAAAAGAACATATCCATACAAATTGTTCGCCGTAGTGTAAGCTATGAATAAGTAGAATGTACTTTTTACACTGTGTTCTGTGTGAGGCTACAAAGTTATCGGCGAATAGATCCGTTAGCTGTTTTTACTAACATTCCGAATGATTTTATTTCACATAGGAATTCGTCGTTACGAAATATATGTTTAGTTTTATCCGTACAATTATTTGTTTTCCGACGTCTTCTGATCCGAATATCCGCGTCGCCTTTGGGAATAAACTATATCAGATATCTTTTGCCTTTGTTAGAACTTTCGAATTCAATGTGGCATTATATTAGGAGGTTTATTTCTTCGTTATAAGATTATATGTAATTAAAATACAAGTTTATATTCATCCGCTGGTTTCTACGTTGAGTCACAACCTTGTCATCGATTTGCATCTACAACGTATATTACTTTGTAGATGTTGATCTGATAATAATAATGCAAGCGGTAGCTTTATGAGAAAAACATTAATTTAATTTTAACTTCATCTTTAACTTCTTAAAATTTGTGATAGACATGGCAATACGGGAAAGAAGTAATTTAATTGAATACCAGTCGTTTATACTTCTTTCTCTGAAGTAGGTAAGTTGGAATATATTTATGTAACAGAATGAGGGATGAATCTCTATCTCGCTGCAAAACTTGGAAGTTTTAAGTTTTCTTCGTAAACTTTGATTATTTCTTGAACTTACATTTGGAGTTCCTAAATACTTGTTAATACAATCCAAAGTTTAAAGTACTTTTCTATGATTCCTTGTAAGTTCTCCTTTAATACCTTAGTTACCGTTCAGAAGTTCCTTTTACTGCTATTAAGTTCTTTTATATCCTACCTGTCAACTTTACCTGCAGACTAATAAATCCAGATCATGCGCACCTGACTATCGAGAAACTTTTAAACTTCAATTTTATCTAAACTTTGGCCATTTTATTAGAATTTCCATTGCGACGCTCGCCTGTTCTTGCGGAGTCTCTGTAATGCGCGAAACGACAGTTTTTGGTCTGGAGCTACCAAATAATGTGATAAAAAGACGCGGGAGCGTAGTGGTTTAGTCGGATGTGACAATTTCAACCACAAGAGGTTCCAACCCCGACTTGATGATATTAAAATTATCGCCAATGTTTTTATGAAGGAAAATAGCTGGAGAAAACCGACCTTATTACTATTGTTAAGTCATTTGGCAGTCGCTTTTGTCAAAATTTGAACTTACGCCTGCATTAGATTGGGCTCCTACTATAACTGAACCCCCTGGTCTAAATTTCATTCAGTAGCGTACCGTGTTATGTCTATATTTGTATGGGATTTTGAACAGCGCGCCAAGCGGAGCGTATTGGAAACACAGGATATAGGAAAAATGATCGAGATAATTATCGTTATCATAAAACCGTGTTACTTAATACAAGTCTTTTTTCCATACCTAGAACTCGCAACAGTCCCTTCAAGTTTTATAACATGCTTGCTTTTCTTATTTCTTAACTACTTAAGATCTGATACGAAGCTTAATAAGCTCACCGTGTTGCGTGGTTGAGCTAAATTTTTAACTATTTTATACTTGAAACTTTTAAGCCTGGTTTTCCACGAGGAAATCCGCCGGTGTGTTTTGCTTCGGCTATTTTCTTTAGATCATGACGGAGTTTGCTCTTAATGATATGATCTTCATTTTAACCCGAAGGAGAAAGGTTATTTTTTTTAGTGTATGTAAGTTTGGTACTTTCGGCTAAAATGACTTGTTAGATTAAATCTTTGCCAAAGTTTCGCATAATTTATGTGAAATATGAATAACATTATTGTTGGAAAAACTCATTCGTGGGTAAATAGTAAATACAATAAAACCAGCTTAACAAGATTCTGAAAGGAACGTGCCAAACACGCGCCTTAAGCGGGAAAGCGAATTAACCGTGACAACATAGAAGTTACGGGGTCCAGAGTAAGATGGATTATTACGCGGGAAATCATTTAAAACTAATGGCAGAATGGCAACTTGAAATCTGTAATTACCACTTTTCTGGCATTTTATCAAGCAGGATTTCCGAGTATCACCTATAGAAATATTGGGTAGTGAAGGAACGTTGGAGCCAAGTCGGGTGAAGTTGACGCGCCTAAACGGGATTTCCAAGCCGGTAAGTGTGCGCGGACACTGTTCAAAAGACTGCGCACTGTACAGTCGAGCACATATGGCGACGAGTGAGAAAAGACAAAGGAAAAATTTGGCTGACAAGTCCTGATACCATAATGCATGTAGAAACTATAATATTATTGAGGAAATTGGCTTGGGAAGTATATAGGGACAGCTTCGTAGGACAATACATTTATTTGATTTTGATATAAGACTTTGACGTATTCATATAGTTCAGCAGGCGGATTGTAAAATGTAAAATCACAGTTACTCTAACTTGAGAATATATGTACATAGAATAAGCATAAGCTTTGTAGACCTTATCGACATAGTATAACTAAGCCGTCGTTTCATTTGTGTGCCTAACTTTAAGATTGTAGTTATTGCTGTAGTCAATAACGAAATGCTTTACCAAATTGCATTCGTCACATTCTCATTTTCTCCTCTCATTGACTCAAAGTTTAACTAAAAGAGATCCCTCAAAGACGCGCCTTTGTACTTAGATTTTCCTAATTGTAATTGTGTTTTTGCACTATTACTACTTACTGCTACTGCTTCCATTTAATTTTCTCTTTCCTTCTGAATTCCAGACCATTTGATTCTGAGTTCTTACCAGACGACTCCATAAACATATCGTCGTAATATTATAAATCAAACTACTTTTCCGTCCGACTGTACCCGGCGGGTATCAGTCCCTGTCTTTGTTGCGGTGCGCCCCAGGTACCGCTGTTTTGCCGACGCTGCATTCTCAGTATTTGCACTTTTATGTATTTCGACTTTATCGCACAAACATTGACGGGAAACTATTCGATTTGATAAATAGCAGTAGGTAGTTCTTCTTTTTATAAATAAATAAATAATAACATAATAATATTAGCAACATACGCATTTGATAATGTTATTACAAAAGTATCCAATAACAAAACAAAAAACAAAAAAAACAACAAAAACAAAAACAAAATATTGAGTGACGACTCGAAGTATAAAGTCTAAATCTTTTAATTAAATTTATTCAGTCAGGTGATTAGTTTCAAAAAACTACTGACACCTACGTAAAGAAGAACCTTTTAACTAATAAGAACGGAAAAATATTTTATTATTCTAATCTCGTACAGACAGAGTAACAAGAGAAAAAAACTAAATTTGAATAAAAACATTCTATTCTATTCTATTCTATTCTAAATTATATATAAAATACGCGATCGATAAGAAAATAAGTACTAAAGTAGCAATTACCGAAGGAGTGTCGATGTCTATGCTTTTTTTTTAACACTTAGTCCTGTCGACTATGCTAAGTTTAAGGCATTGAAATTTAAACCAAATTATTTGATAAATAGAGTACTTACATTTTCCTTTTTATCACATTTTAAGCGAAAACAAAAAAGTGTCAGTGTAAAGTCAACCTACCCAGGCTTTTCATTCATAACTTGCTAAAAATGGAATATGTCCTTTATAAATCACATTGGGCAGGACGAGGATAAAAAATAAAATTAACATAAACATATAACTTAAAAGCCTTTGTGTACTTGAGACTCTCTATTTCACCTGTGCAATAAACTTACACATACGCCCCAAGCTCGCAAAGATCTTGCTAATTAGCGGAATTACGGGAATTACTTCGCCCCGGTGGTTTCTTCATACACTGAATTCATATTCGTTTGAGCATCCTGACCTGTTTGGGGTTAATTCGTGCTCGTGAGCAGTCTGTATTCATATGTCAGGACGTCAAAACATATGTGGTAACTTCGGAACAGTGGATTGGGTTGCTACTTGCTTGTCTGAGTTTGCAACTTGTTGTGCTATGTTTGTGGTCACGTTACGTTAATAATTATATTTCGTTGTTGGAATAGTCCAGTTACTTATATGAAACATTGTCATCGTACTAATGTTAAAAATGTTAATGAGCGTTTTCCAAAAAAAGTGTACATTTCATTCATGTCTTCAAAATATTGACTTTTTGAGCTCATTTTACTCAGAATCATATGTACATTTTTCAATCTTTTTCTGCTTACAAATAATCTAGCTCCATGGAGCAATTAATTTAGTTTTAATGCAACATATGACGAATGGTATTTTAAGATATACCTCAAACAGTTTAAAATACTGACTCGAAAATCTACCGACGAAAACTAGAGAGTAAAATTTACATGTGGAATTAAGTTAGCATGTTGACTCAGAACGCTTCCTTGAGGTACACCGTTAGAATAACAAAACTGTTTGAAAGAGCAGAAAACGCGTTATTTTATCAACGTATGATTATTTCAAATAAAGTACTATGTCTTATTTTATATTATCTATTGCTGTATTGAATGTAAATAAACAAAGTTGCGTTATAAATAATAGTTTTAACAAAGGCTTTTGACTACAATCCCTTTGAATTTCTAAGCAACTCTGAAATTCAACTTGCCGTTCATTTTAACGCTATTCTATTCTCATATAAATTAATTCAAAACATAAATACCTTGCATGCCGTCTCTTGCTTAGCTTAATTTAGAATTAGATTGAGATTTTCGTGTCTAGACCTATGTTTCACGCCGCTTTGTGCTAATATACGGCGTTAGGTGAAACTAATTTGATTTTCTTGAGTACTTAAACCCTTTGTAAACATTGTTTATACAAACATTATTTCATTCAACAGTTCCATTAGTATGGCACAAGCATTGAAAACGTCTCGCTAATAAAAATCGGGCAATGTTCATTCATTTACATAGAATAAGAATACATTGTAGGTTTTTGATGCGACCTGATTGATATTCCACTGTGGGTATAAAGAACATTTGCACGTATTAAGATGCCATTGAGTTCTTGAATAAATATCAGCAATTGAATAAATTCTACTGTTTGTCTAAAAAGCATTAATTTGACCTCGTTTTTGGATATAGCTTAAATATTATTTCACGTTTTGTTGTTTTTAATTTTATATTTTGTTATTTCTGCAAGACAAATAAGATAAGTTCGCGTTTTGTAACTTTATTTCTGTAAATATTATGTAAATCTGTGTTGTGTGCAATAAAGTGATTGCTATTACTACTACTACTACAAATACAACGAAACCTTTTCACTTATAGATTGTATATGTATATTACATTCGGAATTTCACCCACCGATAAACTCTCGAACCAAACAAACTAAGTTTTTGAGACCAAGGAACTCTTGACATAAACTATTAATTTATCTAACTCACTCAACCGTACCAATACGAGACGCGCTTAAGATCCGAACACATAACCGACTTACAGACCAACTCAAGTTTCTATGCGGTCAAAATCCACAAAATCTAGCGAACGGACGAATATCAAAGTTTTCAAACTTCTACAACTTCCACTGGCGAACAAACTTTGTCGACCGCGCCACGCCATTTGAAAAATGAATTGTCTGCACTTCAAATATATGGTCCTAACTGCCGGGCTGTGAAAAATATGAAAACTTAAAGCTAGTGGATTGGTTTACATTTTTCAGTTTTGTGCAGGGCCGGGATGTAGGTGACCTCCTTAAGGAGAAATATTGGTGATGGTGACACGAGCTTGAATTGCTCGTAAGCTTTAGCTTGATCAACTCAAAGAGAATATGAAATAGAGAGTTACTGTCATGGTAAATTACCTACATTAAATGAAGCTACAGTACCTACATTTACTGCCATCTTTCGACAGAAGATTAAAACTGTTAGAAACGCCATTTGACTTTGATCATTATTCTTTCACTGATATGTGTTAACTTGTTAAATTTTAATATTAACGCCATATACTCGAGAGTAGGCCAAAGGTATGGTGCAATCTTTTCAAGCGATGGCGCCATAACCTTTGGCCTGCAGTCAAGTAGATGGCATTTATAAAGACATCAATTTCAGTTCCTAATATAGGATTTTTTTAATCCAACTTTTTTGGAATACTAAGTGTAACGTGGTTTGTACGTCGTATGATGTATAATATGTCGTTCGATGTTGACTGTTGTCTACTACATGTGACATTATTTTAAAAAGGTGCCACTTTGTCGGTTCTCCATAAGGGCAGCCCCTAATTCTCTCTTTATACCAGCACCATATTGACAAACAAACTGGCACATTTCCCTGAGAACAACACTTATGAGAAATCCCTTCCATATGAGTCCACCATAAAATCTGTATAGAGTGTCGAGAATTCAAATGTAGGTATTGAAATTCAAACTCACCGTCAAATTGGAAGGATTTCTCAGACTTCCAATATGGAGTTTAGAAATTCTAACGAAATCTAGATTCAAACCTGTGACCTGAGCCAACTAAGCCTACAGCATATAAGACTTCGGCTTACTTTCATGGATATGCAAGTGGATGCAGCCTGCATACGAAATTGCAGTTTTGCATGTGGTTATTAGGGCTCAAGTGATGGACAGTTGTGATTAGATACACCCGAGTGCAAGGAAATCAGGTCACCTTTGTTTGGTCTGTCCGTTTTATTAACCGGGGGCCTAACCAAGATGATAATCGGACATCGACTAACTCCAAAGAAAAAGAAAAAAATTATAGGAATGTCACTTGAGTATTATTTATGTTTACTAAGTAAGTATACCAAGAGGTACAAACAAGAAATACTGCCTTATTCGAACTTCAAGATATTCACAAGAGACGACACGTACTAATAGATCCATTCTAGATACGTTATAGTTTAGATATCAACTAGTTCTCTTTTGCAGCGCAATTCGGGCAACCAATGACACTTTTACGTTAGATAGATTAAGATATCTATTAGACGTAAATTGGAGCTCTAAGTCTCTTGTGGAAATCGTTCAAGAGTATCTCCAGAATCGAGCAAATGTGAAATTTGACAGGGTAGATCTTAAAAAACATATCGTTATCGCATCTTGGTGATGTCTAAAAGATATCTAATAGATGTCTATTTCAAAATCCGAATCGGGCCCATAGTGATGCAGTGCGCAAATGCTGTTCCAAGTTGTAAAAGTTACAAGGCTAACTACACTTTAATGGGACGGTGTAACTCAAGCAAACATGTGAGAATAAACTTTATTAGAAGACATGTTTCCAATAATATTCATAAAATTCATTACCTACTGGCTCAAAACGAGGATTTGGCAGACCACGTCAGCGATGGCGAGACGAGTTAGTTAAGACTCCTTTTTAGGGTTCCGTACCCAAAGGGTAAAACGGGACCCTATTACTAAGACTCTGCTGTCCGTCCGTCCGTCTGTCCGTCCGTCCGTCTGTCACCAGGCTGTATCTCACGAACCGTGATAACTAGACAGTTGAAATTTTCACAGATGATGTATTTCTGTTGCCGCTATAACAACAAATCCTAAAAACAGAATAAAATAAAGATTTAAGTGGGGCTCCCATACAACAAACGTGATTTTTGACCGAAGTTAAGCAACGTCGGGCGGGGTCAGTACTTGGATGGGTGACCGTTTATTTTTTGCTTTTTTTAAAGGAATGGCCAGAGACTTTTCAAGATCGGGAAGACAGAAAAATGGGTGGGTCTCTCGCTAGAGACTGAGTTTTTGCGCATTGCCTATATTTTTAAGATATTATCAACTTTGCAAAGACAATGTATGGGACCTCTACAAAACTAAACGTACTTAGTCTGACTGTTTAATTAATATTCTAGCTTTTTCTTAGACTATTAACTGGGAGGTCAAGCTTTGCTCGGAAAACTTATAAAAACTCAAAAACGCGTTTTCCCAGAGATAAGACCTAACTATATTTTTCGACCCCGAAAGCTACAGCAAATTTAATCGAAATCATTAGAGCCGTTTCCAAAAACCCCGAAATATATTGAAAGGTAATAGATGAAAGTTTAATCCTTGAACCAAGCCTAAGCCTAAGTTGCAATGTAGATTGCAATAAGCCAACAAGTATGGTATGATATGCAACGCGTATTTATTAGGCCTTATGCAGGCATGCATTGGCAGTTGAAACTAACATGTCGTGTCATAATGATAAACCACTGTGTTTAGTGAGAGTTCATACGGGGGCCCATTTCTCGAACGGTATTAGACTAAAGGAAATCAAGGAGGCGGCCCTGGATAGAGTCAAATGGAGAGAGCTATGTCGGCGGCCGATCGTAAGATCAGGCATATCGTGAAATTCCTAGGCATATCGTGAAACGTGAAAATTTTTGTCTCGTTCCCAGAGTGACGGAGCCCCGCTAGTAGCGGGGCTCCTATTTCTGGGCAGTTTGCCCTTCGGGCATCTGAAGCAGCCTAACGAACCTATCCTACGTATATATTGGTTTAATGTGACTATCGTCAAAACATTACGCAGGAACATTACGATCTGCCTGATCTTACGATCGGCCGCCGACAGCTACACCGACAAGAGTCTAACTCTTTTTACGACGATTAGACTAATATTATTAGTTCACGAACTGTCAAGTCGTATGGGTTACCATGGCAACACATTAATAATATTAGGCTAATAAACATGTATACATTTCTTCATCATCATTCTTAAGATGAAGAAATGTATACATGTTTATTAGACTAATATTATTAATGTGTTGCCATGGTAACACAAAAGTGGCAAAAAGGTCAGAATATATACTCGTAAAAATGGCAAAAAATAATAGAAACGCTCAGATATTAAAGAACTCGAGCATAACATTTTATCGCAATCCTAATCTGCATGTACACATGCACTTCGCTTCCAAACGCAATCAAACCTCACATCTGCCCTCTCCCTCCAACCCACAAGCTCTCCCTCTAATTTAAGGCCAGGATAAACAGAGCGGCCGAATTTGATTGATACCACACCGAACCTTTTAACCGCTCTGTCGCGAACCGAACTTCAATTTGGAATTCTATTGTTTCGTTTTTGTGTCTGCCCCTTAACTAGGGTTGCCAACTTTTTATTTATTTATTTGTTTGTAGGTATTAATGGGAAACGCTTTTTACCAATCAACCTTCTTACTAACTTTATAACAAAGGAGTACAATATTAGAATACCATTGAACATTTTACATTAGAAATTAATGTGCTTGATTTCCAAATAAAAATCTAGAGTTCGACCAAGATAATTCTGCATCGATTTTGATAGCATACGCAGTGCAAGTGTTATTTTAAACGTCAAAGTTCTATGAAATTATGACGTATAATTAACACTTGCACTGCATGTGCTCTTAAAATCGTTACAGAGTGGTATTGGTATTACTCTACGAACATTTTGCGTGACTAACTACTCCATGTAAAAATGAAGTGTCATGGGGTTCATTTGACGCGAAAGGCACCTATAGTTGGGCCTGTGCCCAACACTGTGTATTATACATACATACAATCATACAATAGTAAAAATCTTCTTCTTCTTCTTATGGTGCCGTCTCCTGCCGGAGGTTGGCTATCATTAGAGTAAAAATCTTACAAGCTAAAAATTATTTCGGCGATACGGTTTTTCAGTTGTGTTGTGTTGGTTTTCAGTTCAGTTATGTCGCATGTTCCGGTGTAGGATTATTTTTAGGGTTCCGTACCCAAAGGGTAAAACGGGACCCTATTACTAAGACTTCGCTGTCCGTCCGTCCGTCTGTCCGTCTGTCTGTCATCAGGCTGTATCTCACGAACCGTGATAGCTAGACAGTTGAAATTTTCACAGATGATGTATTTCTGTTGCCGCTATAACAACAAATACTAAAAACAGAATAAAATAAAGATTTAAGTGGGGCTCCCATACAGCAAACGTGATTTTTACCAAAGTTAAGCAACGTCGGGCGTGGTCAGTACTTGGATGGGTGACCGTTTTCTTTTTGCATTTCTTTCCGTTTTTTTTTGCTTTATGGTACGGAACCCTTTGTGCGCGAGTCCAACTCGCACTTGCCCGGTTTTTTGTTATAGCCCAGACGCGACAACCCTACCGCACAGAGGTAGAGGTTCCGCATAAATGAATAATCCAATTTATTGTTTTGTTTTGAACGTTCTAAATTGCTGGACGCGGAATCCAGACTGATGAGACATTAGCTGCAGTTGTGATTTTGTTAGTTCGGTCTGTAAAGTTGGCTGCACTAATCTAGATTGCTTAGTATTAGGTTATACCGGGTGTGGCCTATAATCTTCTTCTTCTTCTTCCTCGCGTTATCCCGGCATTTTGCCACGGCTCACATAGGAGCCTGGGGTCCGCTTGACAACTAATCCCATGATTTGACGTCGGCACTAGTTTTTACGAAAGCGACTGCCATCTGACCTTCCAACCCAGAGGGGGAACTAGGCCTTATTGGGATTAGTCCGGTTTCCTCACGATGTTTTCCTTCACCGAAAAGCGACTAGTAAATATCAAATGATATTTCGTACATAAGTTCCGAAAAACTCATTGGTACGAGCCGGGGTTTGAACCCGCGACCTCCGAATTGCAAGTCGCATGCTCTTACCGCTAGGCCACCAGCGCTTCCTATAATAGGGTGTGGCCTATAATATGAGCAAAAAATTTAACTGTAGGTTGTACTCCTCATACTGATCAACATTTGTTCAGCGACTTTTAAAAATAACTTGTAGTTTGATTTTTAATACACTTTAAAGCTAAAGACGCAATGTATTGCGAATTTTGTTATGTTTAAGGCTTGACAAGAAACGTCAATCACAATGATATGGCATGGCGATGGCGTCCATTGAAGATAATATTTATTTTGTATGAAAAATAGGGAGTCTAAATACTTCATAATTTTTAAAAGTTGTTGAACAAAAGTGACACCGTTTGAAGAGTACAATTTATGTTTTAATAAAATTATTTGCTCATGTTACAGGCCACACCCGGTATTTTAGGTTTAGACAGTTTAGATTGCTAGGAGATGTAGGTTTGAGGATCGCGTACCATTACGCAAATGGCAAAAAAAAACACGTTTGTGGTATGGGCCACTTAAATATTTATTTTATTTTGTTTTTAGTATTTGTTGTTACCGCAACAGAAATACTTCATCTGTGAAAATTTCAACTGTCTAGCTATCACGGTTCATGATAGCCTGGTGCAGACAGACGGACGGACAGACGGACAGCGGAGTCTTAGTAATAGGGTCCCATTTTTGTACGGAACTTTAAAAATCACTGCTGAGTGTCTTTTAAAGTGTCCTTAAATATAAAGGCAGCCGAATGAATTTTGTTTTGTTTAGTGTAATCTTGAGCGTTACCAGGGTTTAAAGGGACTAGGGTTAAACAAACTTTGCCACCGAGTGAAACCCAAAAAGGTACACCACACCAACGCGATGGAAATAGTAACTGTAAAAGGGCCCACTGATTAACAGTGTGCCCCTTTAAATATTACAAATCAAATCCGAAAGAACGCTATTATATATTTTGAATTATTTATCATTCAAAAGTCAATTCCACCAAATTACCAGCCAACACGAGGAAACAAACCAAAATTTGCATCTTAACTTTGCCACTCTTGTGTATAAAATGTAAATTTCTCATCAGTTTTCGAACAATAAAAAATGCCTTTACGAACTGGTGTGGTGAAAACTATAGTAACTGTTTTACCGCATCCCGTATACAGGAGTGGAATTAAAAGCGATATTTATTTTTTGCACTCTATATCTGTCTGGCCGGTTTAGGGGTGCGTGGTTGTATACAAGACCTTCGGAATTAGGTCTAGAAATAACTGCAATATGTTATATTGCTTTTCTACTTATTTACGCTTCTTTGCGAGAGTAATTATACAGTAGAAAAAGACGCAAGAATAAAGTTGCAAGCTTATTCTCCGTATATTTATTTCAGTACTATCAGGTACTATGTTATATTGAACAAGTTAATACATGAATATGGTGAGTCTTACTATAAATTGCATGTACTCTTTTTTCTTTAAAATTTGTTAAGTATTATTTCTTACCTTGACACTTTATTCCTAACTCTAATACTTATCTCAGATTTTTAAAAATCGTTAACCAATACGTATTTCAGGGGGAGGGGATGGGACACTATTGTGCGTAAAGCACCATACCCAAAGGTATCATACTACATTCATTAAATGATGGCTATCTGCCGGATTCGAACTTTAAGATACGTCAATTAATAGATCTAAAAACCATATGCATTAGATGTGTCAGTGTCAAATATGACGTATTTGTTTGAAGAAACGTCACATTTGACACTGACATATCTCGTCCATATCGTTTCTAGATCTATTAATTACGTATCCTAAAGTTAGAATCGGGCCGTATAACTTGTTTGTCTTCTCCATACATTAGATTCTAATGATTAGAACATAACTTGACCGAATCATAGGGGTACTGTTATATAAACATATCTTTCACTGCAACATAGCTTTCTTTGACAGTTTCCACTTGACCGCTCTCATTGCCTAGTCAAACCATGTCATTCCGCCAAAAAAAACTACGCTACGGAACCGCCGAGCCGCTCCCGATACCCCCCAACATGAATAATTCCCCGGTATATTTCCGTTTTTTTCTTTTAATATGCGTTTTGGAAGATAAATGGTGGGAGACAGTGGATTTGATTGATCGTGGCTTCGTTTAAAAGTAATGGTAACATTCCATTTCCAACGACAGCTGCACTACTGTCAATTTTACTATGAAAATTGACAATGACAGCGATGCGCTCAGTACCAGTAGTGCAGCTGCGGTTAGAAATGGAATGTTACCCTAAAGGTTGCATTCGGATGACGACTTCAGCAGCGTTACTTTTTTTAATTAATTGGAAAAAGGTAAGCATTTGACCACAATCTCACCTGATGGTAAGTGCCGATGCAGTCTAGCCTCCTGAGTCCCCCTTGTCATTATTGCAGTTTTTAATTTGGAACCTTATTGTATTCCATTTTAATTCAAAATGCGATTAGGATTAAATCCTTTGTAAAGGCCTCAGGGACTCAGGGGCTAGGATGAAGCATGATTACCTAAAAGATGCAGTATTGCAGCGCGATATTACTCTCGCGGCAGTATTATGCCGCAAATGTTCTTGTTGTTGTTTGTTGTGTTGTTCTTGTTGTTTATCTTGCTCGGCCGGCCGGTGTGATAACAGATGCGCTCAGCTTGTAATTTTTTTTTGCAATCGTTATATGCATAATGCTGTTTACGAATTAGATGTGTTTTAAGTGTTTATTGTATATTTAATTATTTAAGTACTGCGGAATGGAGTATCGAGACAAACCATGCTGGTTTAACGATGCTCTTGGATCAAAATATTATGTAATTGTGATTTATCTCTAATAAATAAATAAATAATAAATGTCAAAAACCTTGGCAGTAACCATAATTTTCTGCAGAAATGTTGCGGTGCAATGTTGAAGCAGTCATGCTGGTGTAGTCTGAATCCGGACGGTACCTTAATAGTGATATTCAGATGACGACTACAGAAACGTTACTGTCGCGGCATTATAGGTACTTACACCTAATTTGCTCAATGCTGAATGCTGAATAAAAAAAAATCCAAGCATCAACGTAAATTTTGGCATTTTGTGCAGCAATGAAAGTGGCACCAATGCTGCATCGCGATAAAATGGCTGAATTTTGGACATTTCCCGCAGCAAGGCAGTCTGCATTATCGCCGTGCAGCATTGCTGCCAACTGCAAGAATTAATGTTGATAAGTACCTAGATTTTGGACATTTGATGCTTCGATATTGCAGCAGTAACGCCGTGGCAGTCTGAATCCAAACGTTACCTTAATTTCGGGCGCGGCGGTCGGAAATAACCCACGGACAGCAAAAAGGGTCGTAACCCGTCGTTTTTAATTTTTAATGTCTTTGTGAATACCTGCAGTTTTAATGGTGTTTTAGTTAAAGGTAGGATTGTTAATTGGGGTATTGTTTTAAAGCACTTCCGGGTCGTGTGTAGTAGGTAACTAGCTTTATCGAACGAGCGAGCGAAGCGAAGCGAAGTTCTTACATTCGACTTGGATCACGCGGCTGGCTAGCGGCACGTCCCGGCATTTCGATGTTTTTAAGCTGAACTGTCAGAAGATAGTTTGATACTCAAGGACTTAAGTAAATTTGTTCTAATTTAAATGAAATTGGGTAAACGTGTAGTTGAAGGCATTATATTTTAGTCATTAATTTTTGAGCAGGCTCGAACAAGAAGTTATTGAGCTAGAAGACCTTAAAATGCTAAAAAGCCATTTGTGAGGGGTCTTGATATTCTGGTCATTTTAATTGCAAGAAAGTATGGTCGAGTTTGGTATCAAATGAAAGTGCTCGGTTTGTTACACATTTATAATATTGTTTTTCTTTTTAATATAAGATTTTTTTTTAAATGATGACAATTTTGGAATCCAAGATGGCGGCCATGCACTATGTCCTAAAAGTCGTCATGGATGTCGTTTAATAGGTTTTTGGGGGCGCAGATTTCGAAAATGATGACAATTTTGGAATCTAAGATGGCGGCCATGCACTATGTCCTAAAAGTCGTCATGGATGTCGTTTTATAGGTTTTTGGGGGCGCAGATTTCGAAAATGATGACCATTTTGGATTCCAAAATGGCGGCCATGCACTATGTCGTAAAAGTCGTCATGGGTGTCGTTTTATAGGTTTTAGGAGGCGCAGATTTCGAAAATGATGACCATTTTGGATTCCAAAATGGCGGCCATGCACTATATCATAAAATTCATCATGGGTGTCGATTTATAGGTTTTAGGGGGCGCAGATTTCGAAAATGATGACCATTTTTGATTCCAAAATGGCGGCCATGCACTATGTCATAAAAGTCGTCATTGGTGTCGTTTTATAGGTTTTAGGGGGCGCAGATTTCGAAAATGATGACCATTTTGGATTCCAAAATGGCGGCCATGCACTATGTCATAAAAGTCGTCATGGGTATCGTTTTATAGGTTTTAGGGGGTGCAGATTTCGAAAATGATGACCATTTTCGATTCCAAAATGGCGGCCATGCACTATGTCATAAAAGTCGTCATGGGTATCGTTTTATAGGTTTTAGGGGGTGCAGATTTCGAAAATGATGACCATTTTGGATTCCAAAATGGCGGCCATGCACTATGTCGTAAAAGTCGTCATGGGTGTCGTTTTATAGGTTTTAGGGGGCGTAAATTTCGAAAATGATGACCATTTTGGATTTCAAAATGGCGGCCATGCACTGTATCATAAAATTCGTCATGGATGCCGTTTTATAGGTTTTGGGGGGCGCAGATTTCGAAAATTATGACCATTTTGGATTCAAAAATGGCGGCCATGCACTATGTCATAAAAGTCGTCATGGGTGTCGTTTTATAGGTTTTTGGGGGCGCAGATTTCGAAAATGATGACCATTTTGGATTCCAAAATGGCGGCCATGCACTATGTCATAAAAGTCGTCATGGGTGTCTTTTTATAGGTTTTAGGGGGCGCAGATGTCGAAAATGATGACCATTTTGGATTCCAAAATGGAGGCCATGCACTTTGTCATAAAAGTCGTGATGGATGTCGTTTTATAGGTTTTAGGGGGCGCAGATTTCGAAAATGATGACCATTTTGGAATCCAAAATAGCGGCCATGCAGTATGTCTTAAAAGTCGTCATGGATGTCGTTTTATTGGTCATGGTCATCATTTTCGAAATCTGCACACCTGTTACAATTAAGGTATCCTAGTAAGTCAACAACATCAATATCTACCATCGAAATTGACTTTTGATAGTAGTAGTACGAAATGTAATCTGAAAGGGATCAAGTAATATATTCCTGTAATGAGGAATCGACATTGATTCCAATTACTAGTAATTGTAATATTCGAAAAATGTATTCCTGATTCCTGAAATGGAATTGTAGGTACTTAGTAATTCGGTATTGTTAGATTACAAAGTAATCTGGGAATCGGTAATCAGATTACAAAGTAATTTCAAGTAATCGTGTAATCAGGAATCAATTACGAAATGTCCATCTCGGACTAAGTAGCACTGCATTCAATTGATTTTTTTGGCGAACCGCGAGTTCACAGTTCGGGGCGAACTACTAGTTTTATTCTGTTTTTAGTATTTGTTATTATAGCGGCAACAGAAATACATCATCTGTCAATTTCAACTGTCTAGCTATCATGGTTCGTGAGATACAGCCTGGTGACAGACGGACGGACGGACGGACGGACGGACAGCAGAGTCTTAGTTATAGGGTCCCGTTTTACCCTTTGGGTACGGAACCCTAAAAACACGTATTTCTTGGTTACATTCATGTAAAACAAAGTTTTAAACATAGTGATGGTTTACATGATTGTTCATGCAAATTAATTTTCACTTACAATATAATTTTGCATACATTTATCGAAATAATGATCCTACATATCCTGTTGTAAATCCAGTCAAATTGCTTATAATCATTTTACAACTATTAGTAGATTCTATGTGTTTTCGTACGTCATATTTTGAAGGGCTTTTCTGAGCGTCTCCTTACACTTTTTGTAGCTGAGTGTATCATCATCATCTCAGCCATAAGACGTCCACTGCTGAACATAGGCCTCCCCCTTGGATCTCCATACGTGCCGGTTGGAAGCGACCCGCATCCAGCGTCTTCCGGCGACCTTAACAAGGTCGTCTGTCCATCTTGTGGGTGGCATCCTACGCTGCGCTTGCTAGTCCGTGGTCTCCACTCGAGCACTTTTCGATTTCGACCCCATCGGCCATCTTCTCTGCGTGCAATGTGGCCTGCCCATTGCCACTTCAGCTTGCTAACCCTGAGGGCAGAGCGGTGAGTTGAGTGTATATAAATCTAAATTTACGTTGAGCCTGTTGTATATAAAAACATGCTAAACTACAAAAGCAAATTACACACCGAGTTCCTTAAAACGGACACTTCTTTTTACAATTTACATTCGAAATTACAGCGTTACTAATTTCGCGGGGTTCTATCCATCGTAATGATGCACTGATTGTGGGGTGCGATTGATTTGAATACCTATTTAGTATGTATTGCATTTCTTAAGACTTCTTTAGGGGAGGCAATGTAATTGTGCGGCAATTAGGTTGGAATTGGAGGTTTGTTGGATTTCTTTGAAGTTTTTTTCTTTTAAGACACTTTTACAATGTAATTTGAATAGGGTAGTTGACTGACTAGTCATCATCTTCCTCGCGTTATCCCGGCATTTTGCCACGGCTCATGGGAGCCTGGGGTCCGTTTGGCAACTAATCCCGAGATTTGGCGTAGGCACTAGTTGACTGACTAGTCAAATCAGTTTATTTTTCGAACTGTCATAACAATTAGTCACTATATGTAACTTAAACTTATGTACGTGATTCATTTAAGAGTACCTACTTACACTGGCCTAAATTTTTTTTTTTCTAAAGAAGCGTAAATAAAAAGCAAATTAAATTTCACCCGGACCCCCTGATGTTTCCGTCGTCCAATTTCCGAGACGTCGGACTCGCCGAAATATTACGAAATGAACTGTCAATGCATAAATAATGTTGACGTCTTTTAGAACCATTCTAGGTCGATTTTTCTCGTTTTTTAGGGTTCCGTATCTCAAAAGGAAAAAACGGAACCCTAAGGCCCCCCCCCCCACATCTAGCGTCTTTCGAGCGTCGGCGTCTGGTCAGCGCTGTGGAAAATGACGTCGCTGCACAGTTGCGTCGACGTTGGGTCGAGCAGCGGCCATAGAGTTGTAGACGCCGACGCTCGAAAGACGCTAGATGTGAGGGGGCCCTAATAGGATCACTCGTGCGTCTGTCTGTCGGTCCGTCTGTCACAGCCTATTTTCTCGGAAACTACTGGACCAATTAATTTGAAATTTGGTACACATATGTAAATTAGTGACCCAAAGTTGAACATAACTACCTATTTTGAATACGTTCCCTTAAATAAAAACCCTTTATCTCCGAAACTACGGGGTCTAAAATTTTGAAAAAATACACAAAATAGTTCTTTAAGTACCTATAAATGACAGGAAAACCAGAAATGTGCAATCAAGCGTGAGTCGGACTTATGTACGGAACCCTAGAAACGCGAGTGGGTCGATTGAGTTCCCTATTCGAATTTAAACTGTTGAGAGACATACTAACATTGAATAATTTAACGTTTTAGTCACTCGCGCGACATGTTTCGGAGAGCCTGGGTCTCCTTTCTCAAGCACTAACAGTGCGAGCAGCGTCCACGACGGCCGTGTATGTCAGTGCTTGAGAAAGGAGACCTAGGCTCTCCGAAACATGTCGCGCGAGTGACAAAAAACAAGTGAGTTCCCCACCGTATGTTATAAAACTTCCTGTACGAAAAGGTATGGAATTTGCTTATCTGAATGGAAAATTACGTACAGTTTTTGGGACGCGTTTAGATTGTAATTGTAACCCTTTCAGGTCTATCCATCAATTATTATTGCAAGGAAAATTCCATTAGAGTATTGCAGCAAGTTGTGGCCAAAGACAGATGTAAGTGCATTAAAAATTCACCGCAGCAAATATAGTTCATGACGTTGGAAATTAAGGATGACGCTACA
Organism: Cydia fagiglandana; assembly: GCF_963556715.1. NCBI lineage: Eukaryota > Metazoa > Arthropoda > Insecta > Lepidoptera > Tortricidae > Cydia > Cydia fagiglandana. The sequence continues at coordinate 5,686,481 of NC_085953.1, read as the reverse complement.
CCGTACAGTATGTATGGCACGAGCGTCGGCCGTGACGTACGTAGTTTCATATACATACATATACATACATTTGATAGGAATCGCAGATGTGAGTGTGAAGGCCAAGCTCAAGTGTGATTGGGCGGGATATCTGTCGGATGCACCCGGACAGATGGGCCAAAATTCTGCCCTGCTTATTGTATTTGCAGTACTTGCATGAAAATCATCGTTTAAATAAAGAACTTATTCAAAGAGAACAAGATAAACAAATGCATGACATTTCAACTGCGATTACTGCATATATTGTTAGCACGGCAGAATTGCGACCGAATGGGCACCACAGATCAACCGAGGCAGACCAAAAATGAGATGGCGAAACGACCTGGACTCATTCTGTGGCGACTGGCGGGAGCATGCACAAAGCCGTGACGAGTGGTGAAAGACAGGGGAGGCCTTTGCCCAGCAGTGGGACACATTATAGGCTATAAAAAAAAGTCGGATTCTACTCATCATCGTCTTCTTGCGTTGTACCGGCTTTTTGCCACGGCTCATGGTTGCTGGGTTGCACATGGCAATTAATCCCATGCACTAGTTTTTACGAAAGCGACTGTCACATCTCACCGTCCAACCCTGAGAGCAAACTAGGCCTTATTGGAATTAGTCCGGTTTCCTCACGTGATAACGACACGAATCAAGTTCGGCACTACACGCACGGCACGTCACGGATCAGGCTCTGCACGTGATGGATGGAACTCGTCACGTCACGGACCAGCCTCTGCACGTCACGGACAGAACTCGTCACGTCACAGACCGGGCTCGGTGCGGTGTAACTCGAGCCCCGTAACTCGGTTACTGCATGTCACTTGGAGCTTCTATTAAGTTATTTTCCCTCAGACGTCTATGGATCGATGCAGCTTCAACGGTTTTAGGGTTCCGCGTTTTGTTTCAATAATTTTAGTTTGAACTTTGTATTCTAAGTTAGGTACTAGTGTTTTTCTTTGTCGAAATGATATTTTTCTGATGCATTCATAAGGGACAAAATTAATTGAAAATATTTTGTTAACTGAAATAGATGTCATTCATGTACTAAAAAAACTTACCAAGCCCTCCATTGGTGGAGGCCGTTTTTGAACCGGCGTCTTTTTACTTACGCGGCTAACTCCTTGGACCTCGGGGCTACCCGCCACAGGAGGGCTTAGTCACTTTTTCTTTAGTTTATGACATCTATTGCAGACTATTATAGACTACATACTTAAAAAAACACATTTTGATATAAATATTTCATACAAAATAAGTTGTACAGTTATTTTGTTCTTATTGGTACTTTGACGTGTCATTTTTAGTTTTATCAAAAAGAATAGATAGTATAGAGGGGTCCTGTCAAAGTAAATTTTGTAGTCACGGTACATTTACTGCCATCTATCGACACACGATTAAAACTTAAAATAAAATTGAAAATGTATAAATGAATTAAAATATGTTTACGGATATATGATTATTAATTTTTATTGTTCCACAATGACCCATGTTCTTTCACTGATACGTGTTAAAATTGTTAAATATCAAACGGTGTCGCCAACGCCATCTAACCGACAATAGGCCAAAGGTATATGGCGCCATCTATTCGAGAGTGACTTTTGCTTGACATCCGAGGCACGTTTTTTTCTTAGACTTTATTTATCTTATACGGAGTTATATATATCTCTGGTTTTATGAATAAAATAATATATCCTTCGAGAACGGAACCCGAGAAACGATATAAAGCTCCCGCTTTCCTCTCGTTTTAAATTTGGAATTGTTTGCGGGACAGGGTTGCGGAGTTTTCGAGGAATATGAGTTATTTTCTACATTTTTAGACGTCACGCGTCACATTAGCACGCTAAATTAGAGTGTTGCCAGTTTCGCGAAGAATTCAGTTATTTTTGGTTTTAAGTTAATTTGGTTAGACGATATATTAGATTGTGGTCTCATTATAAAATTCTCTTCGTGGTCGTGACCTCATGTCTGAGGGACGTGACTCCTATGGATTATTCTTGCTACCACTGCTCTCCAGGCCTCTCGATCTTCGGCCATCTGCATCGTTGCCTGGAGCGAAGTCTGGGTAATATTTTGGACCACATCTGACCATCTACTGGGTGCTCGCCATCTACTCCAAAACAAAATATACTCGTATTTAATCTAAAATTACGTAAGTTTAATAAACTTTTCAAAAATTTACTACGATAGTATGGTAATTTCCTTTGAAATTTACCTGATAATTTCATAACACAGTAAAAGAAACACGTTTTTTTACAAAATTTCCCATGTGTAATTTCCAAAAAAAATTAAGATACGGGTGGTCCAAACATCATTCAGAAAACGGATGTCCGGTACAAAATTGACCCGCTATATCTTTCGTGACATCCTGTATATTAAAAAATTGTTAACCTATTTCCGGAGACAGTGCGATATAAAACAATACGTGACCTAGACTTTAATATACGTATTATGTATTAATATATGCTCCCTTTATGACCCAATCCTTTAGGTGACGTCACACCGCTTTATCGAACTGAAATTTGAACCTTGTCATATTGACATTAAGTCGAATTTCAACTATCTTGAAAATGTAACATAGAACCCTGTAATATTGGGCCAGCGACATGTATTGAATATTAACAGCATACCGACTAAATAAAAGACGAATAAATCGACAGGGATTTAATATAGACTTGTCACCTTTTTGAAACGATGTCCTATTTTATATCAGAGACATTTGAATTGTAAAGAATGTTAACACCGCAAGCCATCCCCATTTTGGTGGTTATTTACTGAGACCCCGAAGAATTAGAATAATACCGTTCGAGTCCGTTATTATGTATTAGTCCAGAAACTGTCAAATCGTATGGGTTGCTATGACAACACACTAATAATATTTGACTAATTTTGTTCGAGAAATGGGCCCCTGAACGAATTAACTTTTAGACCGAGATATTTCACGTCTCGTGCGTTACCAAAAATGTCTCTCGAGTTACTAAGGAGTAAGAAGTGTTATCAATTTAATATTTATCTAAATTGTAGGTCTCTCAGTGAGTAAATCGCTTGTTTTAACGTGTAACATAAATATATACATAAGCGAAGTTTTCGATTAAAGTTTAAAATGAATGTCTTAGGGCCACTTGCACCATCCCACTAACCCGAGGTTAAGTGGTTAAACCGTTAACTTAGTGTCAAATTGTACTGGTAACCATGGTAACTCCAGGTTTATCCGGTTCACCCTGGGTTAGTGGAATGGTGCAAGTGGGCCTTAGAGAGATTAATAGTGTCGGGCTAAAAGTTGATTCGCTCAGCTACAACAATTATGAGCGATACAACACTGTAAACAGATTGATAGTCTTATTACATACTTGTCTCTGATTATAATTATAGACGTTTACAGACTTCGTGATAAAATGTGTAATGCCGGGATCATGGTGGCCGTATCCTTTGAAATATGTCATTTTCTTCTCGGAATTTCACTGGAAATTCACCCTTATAGAGTTAAACGTAAGGTTTAAAATTGAAAATTATGCTATTGCAATTAAATACTCGTAGCAGCAAGATGACGTTGATTCTAGGAAAATCTGTTCAAGTGGAAATTTGTAACTACATTAATATGTAATAATTGAAATTCAAAATAATTCTGGAAATGTGTTATTTTATTAAATTGATGGTTTGAACTTATTGACTGTAGTATTGCAAGTATGCTTAGCTACGAATTAAATTAACTGTAAGGTATTGAAGTTATGTGAAGAGATAACCTTACTGTGCGCGATATTATAGAGTTTTGCTCCAATTTGATAGAACGAAGTGTGGGAATGACATTAACGACGACATTGCCACACTAGTAGTTAATTTAATACTCGTACTTTAAATACCTATCTGGGAGACCGAGCTTTGCTCGGAAAACATATAAAAACTCAAAATGCGCATTTTCCCAGAGATAAGACCTAGCTAGAGCGATTTTTCGCCCCCAAAAACCCCTATATAGCAAATTTCATCGAAATCGATAAGCCGTTTCCAAGAAGCCCGAAAAATATAAATAAATAAATATATATACATACAAGTTTTGCGCGCTGGTGGCCTAGCGGTAAGAGCGTGCGACTTGCAATCCGGAGGTCGCGGGTTCAAACCCCGGCTCGTGCCAATGAGTTTTTCGGAACTTATGTACGAAATATCATTTGATATTTACCAGTCGCTTTTCGGTGAAGGAAAACATCGTGAGGAAACCTGCATACGTCTGCGAAGAAATTCAAAGGTGTATGTGAAGTCCCCAATCCGCATTGGGCTAGCGTGGGGACTATGACCCAAGCCCTCTCACGCTCGAGAGGAGGCCTGTGCCCAGCAGTGGGACGTATATAGGCTGAGATGATGATGATGATGACAAGAATTGCTCGTTTAAAGGTATAAGATAATATATGTATTTATTTTTTAGTACTATTCATATTCTTAATAATAGGGCTCTCTTAAAATCTCGTCATATGTGAATCCAATTGGATTGCCACATTGGCAATTGGCACATTAACATGAGAAATGTCATTCAGGCAAAAAACAACGTAATTTACCTAATAATACGGTTTAACTTAGAATGGGGGCGAATAATATATTACTTGGGGAGATAATTAGACATAAAATGCAGATGTGTAACGAAAGGCCTTTTGCCTCGTGTGACCGAGTACGAAATTGGGATTTTTGGGGTGAAATTGGGTTTTATTAAAGGTACGCCATCTTTGAATGCTTTTAATAAATATACAGGGTGTTTTTGGGAACGTGAGCAGAAATGACTGTCGTTATGGATAATAGAAACTTAATAGATTACATTTCCTTTAAAATAATGCAGTATATATTTGCATCTATGTCTAAATTATTCTTCTCTTATCATAATATTGCTATCAAAGATTCTGGCCAATATATTTATTATATAACTATTTTACAAATCGTTAATAGAAACAATTCTTTTTTTATTTAACCTAACGCACACGTGACTTGCTTGCTTACCACATCTAGATTTTAGATTTTAACCTTTTATTACGCAATGTAGGTTAAAAACAACATAACGTTTGACCCTATTTTTATATTATTTGCGACGCAGAATCATTACAACAAATTTATCGTCAACGGGGCTTGAACTTACTACATTAGCTATTTTTTGCACTTTAAAGGGTTAAACACTAATATCGTCGGGTGACAAGCAAAAGTCACTAAGTACTATCAAAAAATTAAAGTAACAATGCACTTGTAACACGGTTTATTGTCCATTGATTTCAATGGTGTTAGTTAGTGACTTTTGCCTGTCACCCGACGATATTATGTAACCACAATGTGTAACATAGTAAAAACATACATTATACCATGCACCCTCGAAATATATAAGCGTACTCAGGTAACATACAACGTATTTGCTATCAGAAATTCAAAATGGTGGTCTGAGCAACTGAGTGATATAGAATATTGGATGAGGCCTGGGCCGTTATCGCCGACGTAAAGTGCTTTTATGAGAACTCGGAATATAACGTAGAATAGTTAAATACATAGTAAAGTTTGGTAAACATTGTATGTCAGAAATTGGAGCATGTGTTTCCCCAGAATATGTTTCCTTACCCGGTCAGGAATCAGACGTAGCCATAATACGTCCATGCATATTAGCAATCTTCGTGAGCACCACATCTCGGATCCTACGACGGGTTTAGGTTTTAATGGTCCAAGAGGCCTAGCCAACACGCCAATTGTTTGCGCTACGACAACGAAACGCTTTGTTTATCACTCTTACGTATTAGTGCGATAGAGAGAGTAGCGTGTGTAGCGCAAACGATTGGCATCCTGGCTAGGCAGCCTGGTTTCGGCACAGGGTCCACATTCGTTTGAGTACAACTGTACATATTAGCCGTATGACATATTGCCATGCCTAAACTGGGAACTGGTATAATTAAATAATAACTCTGTCTATATTGCTAACTATTATTGCTATAATAAAACCGAAAGACTCCCTAAAAGAAGATTACGGTAATTATCTTGCATCATATTACAGGTTTCATTGTATTGTCGTTACAACAATAGCCTTATTTCTGTTATTACAGATATTGTCATAAAAAGAATTGAGGCTCAATTTGACTTGGTTAATAACATCCTGGTATCATGTCGTATTATTCTCATGTTTAAACAGAAGCAAGGGGGGCGTTTCTATTTAAAGTGGTAAGTATAAGTACCAAAAAATGTTGTTGATTTTTTTTTATTATTTCTTCTCAGAATCACGAGCGTTTTCATAGTAAAAATGGACGTTTGGAACGTACGCGTTCGCCTTAAGTACTATTTTGTATAGGATTTTGAGTTTCCAAAACATCCCGCTTGGCGCGCTGTTCAAAATGAGACGCCGCAAAAGCGTAAGTCACGTCACGCTATCGAATGACACTGGGGTTCTGATAGATAGTTATGATTATTAAAAAAAAACATTTATTTCTAGCTACAAGGCTCATAATTGGTTGTAAACTTTATATGTATAATATATCATATATAATATAATATATCATATATAATATATCATGTAGTTTATATGTATAGTTTGCTTTTTTTTTATTCACTGAATAAGTATATTTCTCTCTCTGCACCAATTGTAGATGTCTGTTTGGCCCTATGGTTGACTGGTAGAGAATGCCATTTGGCATTAAGTCCGCCATTTGTACATTTTTGTATATACTTTGTGCAATAAAGTTTAAATAAATAAATAAATAAATCATTCCTAAAATACTGTACAAAAAATATATTTAAAAAAAAAAACATTTTAAATTCCTCTTAATTAATATGACGTCTATTTCACAAGATGAGCTAAGTCACGAGTTAGCAGTTAGCATAAAGCAAGGTCGAATCGCGCAGTTTTCCCTAGATTACGTATGGAAGAAAAATCTTCTTGCATTTCTATTCCTTCCCTCATACACCGTGTACATTTGTAAGTTTTCTCAACAATATCGTTATTCCACATTTAATTTGTCCGGGAAAGAGTATAATTAGAAATGAATTTCCTTGGTTTCATGGTATATATTTACATTATAAGCAGTACCGTCTTTACCATAAGGGCACACGGGGCCCGTGCCCAGGGCCCCCATCCTCAGGGGGCCCCGAAGGACAGACAGTAACAGTATATTTTATTACTCATAATAAGTACATGATCATAGTAGAAAAATGTTAGTTTAATTTGCTTCCTTTACTTTCCAAAAGGGCCTCAAATTCTTATGTGCCCAAGGGCCCCAGCATAGTTTAAGACGGCCCTGATCATTAGAGGTATGTCAGGATCGTAGCAAAATCTTCACATCAAGAGTGAACAGGCACCTTCTGGGCGAGCTCGCTCCATCGTAGGCCACGTCTACGCCTCGGCTAGTCTGTGGCCATGAGTAAGCCCATTCATAATTAAAAAAAAAAGTGGAAATCCGTAGTCTGCCTACCCCTCCGGGAAATAGGCGTGATTATATATATTTATATTATGAAAAATGTTTTCACGTAAACATGGTTGTGCAAAACTTAAATATAAACGAATTTAAAGCAAATGAAACTACGAATGTGTGGGAATTGAAATTTTATGTAAAACTCTCGAACGGGGAAAAAGTGTATTTAATTAAGGACGAATATTTTATTAAAGGGGTACATTAATTAAAAAGCAATTATGAGCTTTTTTAGCAAACTTGTAAAGGACGGCCGTGTTCACAAACACCTTTACAAGCCAATGTCTCATAAATATGTTTACACGAGCTTATTATCAGTGTACTGGAGAGGTGTAAATATATTTTTGGAATGTTGGTTTGTAAAAATGTTTTTGAACTCGACTGTATCTTTAGTAAAGGAAAATATTTAGTCACATTTTTATGTAGGTACAGTCAGCAGCAGAAGTTGCTAAGCGGGCGAGGTGTTCAAAATAATCTTGACGCGACTTTTTTGTTAAGAGAAGCGATCGTGTCAAGGTAATTTTGAACACCTCGCCGGCTTAGCAACGTCTGCTGCTGACTGTACATATAAGTTTCGCGTATTTCAAAGGGCCGTAGTCGAAACCTTAAACGTCCAACACAAGAATGCTGGTGTTGCGGTCAAACTGACCACAAAGACGTTCGTGCAAGTGCCTACGCATATCAGATGTTTCATAAGCCGCGGTTTTGTACAGTCAGCAGCAATAGTTGCTAAGCGGGCGAGGTGTTCAAAATGTTCTTGACGCGACTTTATTGTTAAGTGAATAAGAGCGCGTCAAGGTAATTTTGAACACCTCGCCCGCTTAGCAACTTCTGCTGCTGACTGTACACCGTGTTGAGGTAACGATATTATAACGGATAAGCTTTCCTGTTACATGCCTACATATATCAATATCAGTCTTATGGGCATTTTCACTTAAGTGTACCATTTGTACTTGTTTTCGCAAATCCATTAATTTTGGGTTATTTCTACTAAAATCACGAGGACTATTTATCGATTTAAAACGAAAAAAAATGTGCTGCAAAGTCAGGTTTGTGAGGTATTTTTACATACATTATATATGGCCCGTCACAAAACTGACACCCAAAATTTGTATGAAAAACTTGGGACACTTTTATTCTTTGTCTCATTCAATAGTAATGCTTAATAACCCAAAAGTTGATGATTTTTCGAAAAAAGTAAATGGTACGATTTTTTCTGCAAACCCCCTTATATGTTTCGAGCAAATAGTATTTATTTTTTGTCAAAAATCACGTCCTTAAAAAGTACGAGTAAAAAGCTAACATAGTAGACCGTGGGCGCGAATCGTCCAAAGATAATTAAAGCTGATATAAAATAGAATATTCGATGCCTCTATCCAATATCCTGTGTGCCCGGAAGGACGGCCATTTTGTTTGGAATATTCCAGTTACATTTCCTTTTTTTTATTTGATTGTGGCAATAGTGGTTAGAGTACATATGACGCATCTGTTGCCAGTTATAAAAATGTTTTAGAAATATAACAGAGTGTGCCTGAAAAACCGGGCGGCTTTTTTTTTTACTGGTGTGTGATCAAAAATACCATTTTTTTTCTAATAAACGAGTGAAAATATATATTTTGTCAAAGAACTATCTCATTTCAATCATAGACAGAGAGGATCATACTATCTCTGTCTTACACTTAACTAGTATGTATGTACTAGCAACCCAAAAGAAAAGGATGAGTATAGTTACTGGTTGTTACTGACTGACAAATTGGTAACTATACGTAGATGTATAATGTAAGATTAAATACGTTTGACACATCATTTCATTAAAACATGTGCAAAAGCTAATTGGGACAAGATCCAGTTAATCAGTTCGACTGATCTTTTCCAATGAATGTTTAAAACGGCAATACTAAGAAGAATTAGCAGCAGTTGTTCATATGTAGTACAATTATAATTATAATTTTATATAAGTACAGACACAGGGGAAGGCGGGGTTATTACGAACACCTAAGGGAATTTTTGAATAAATCAAAAGATAGTATTTGTAAGTTAACTGTAATAGCTTCTTCTGAAAGGTAAATTATCGTACTTTAAACTACTGTAAGCAACAGTATTAATTTTCATTTAATCAACTTTTATAACAAAAACAAAACATCTTAGTGTTCGTGTTTATTAACTGTCAAGATTATTGGAAATTTTCAATCGATAGGTTAATTAAAAGTTATTACAAACCGTACATCAGAAAACCACAAGAATTTTCATATATTATCTCAATTAATGTTGTACGTACCAAATCTTTATGCCAAAGTCTCGGAGTCGAACAAAATCACGGTGTATAAAATTTTACAGAAAATTTAATGTACATTGCCATCAGATATACCTATCGAAGCGGCCAAGGTATTCACTATATCTAAACACGCGGTCTAAAGCGTGGACAATAGAGGCGTGTTCAGATATTTATGAGCGCCTTGGCCGCTCCGATATATCTGATGGCGACTGTACTTGCCTTCTCTCTGAAACGAAATAGCTTGATTATTATACAGGGTGATTCAGGAGACGTGAGCAGGACTAACACTGCGCATTTCGTAAATTATAACCAACTGTTTCGTATCAGTATTAGTGAGGTTAACGTTAATTTTCTAGTCGTGTTGAAAAAAAAAAGTTATTAATTTATTTACGACATGCATGGTCACCCTACAATCAGAATAGTAAACTATCGATATTCTGTGTCAAATTTAATGTCATCACGGTCTGGTTACTTTTGAAAACTCGTATCTCACTCAAGTTTGACAGTTTATTTTCTTCGTAATCATAATGCTGTCATTACGGTTAAAGAGGTTTTATGTTTATTAATTAGGTCTTGTAGGGTGACCATGATTGTAGAGAATTAAATTTGCCTTCGCCAAAAAGTAAAAAAAATAGGAAAAAGTGTGGTTGTTTCACCTAAATACGACGGTGATCGGTCAATTATCAGTTACTGAGTATGCAGGATTAGTCCTGCTCACGTCTCATGAATCACCCTGTATACTTCATTTAAAAAAATATTGTTTTAATATTAACTTTGAACTAATAATTTCCTTCTTTTCCAGGTACGTCATCAATTTAAGGAAACCATTCAACAATTACGGTAACTGGTGACATTGTCGCCGCTATAAATTAAGATAGAATATTAGATTAGCATCTAGATAACCATTAAATTCCCTTACAGCGGGAATCTGTGCAGACACATAAATCAGGGCAATTTTCGACGATGGCAACACTGATTGGAATACTAGTTAGCGAAGTTTACTTTAGTCTGTGGCAATATGGCGGCGATTTATTGAGGTTACGGTTATGAAACATACAGACGGACGCACAACGGAGAAATAGTTTTTTTAGGCTTCCGTACCCAAAGGGTAAAAACGGGATCCTAATTACTGAGACTCTACTGTCCGACGTCTGTCCGTCTGTCTGTCACTAGGCTCTATCTCATGAACCGTGATAGCTAGACAGTTGAAATTTTCACAGATGATGTATTTCTGTTGCCGCTGTAACAACAAATACTAAAAAGTACGGAACCCTCGGCGGGCGAGTCCGTGAACGACTTTTAATATGGAACCAACCTTGAAATCGAAAAATAAATTTACCCTCATAGAAAATGGACCTGCCAAAATGCATGAAACAGCCAAATTTTTTTTTTTGATTTTGCGGTTGGTCCCATAGTAAAAGTTGCTCAGTATAATGTCAAAACTTCCCTAGCAACGGGAATGCAGTTGTTTTTAGCCACCCTGTATAGAATGCAAGCAGTTCACAGGCTACAATATCTTGCCTTGCCCCTTAACCGTCCGAGCTAAGAATCGATTGATCTCTATTCTCGTTGCTCGTTGCCGTCAAATTAAAAATCGATAGACGGAATCCGTCTAAAGGAAGCTTTTATTTATATTATGTCGATTGGGTTTACCAAGAAGTAATATTTACTACTAAATATTTACAAATTTTCAAGAAACTATGACATTTTAACTATAGCTAATCGTTGGTTTTTGATTATCCAAAAAATCGTTGGTTTTGCTTCGGTTGTTCTGTGTCTTAGAGCAGAAAAAAATACGCGGTAGCGTGTCCAGCCAAGTTCAAAGAAAAAGGAACTGGCGACGCAGCAACCGTGTGTATGTAATATATATAATGTAGTTCAGTCTCTCAAGTTTAAACTAAACTAATCGCCTAATATTCTCAAAGTTTTAGCCAAATTCCAATTTAATATTTCAATTCCGTATTGTAGCTAAAATTGGATTCAATTGATTGACAGTATGCGATGGGCACAAATAAAATATTGGTGCAGAACTTTGAAAAAAGCATATCAATCAAATTAAAAATTGCTTCTGCATCCAGCGTAAAAATAATTTATCAATACGTTCAACTATTACGTGGCTATTCGTACACCTACTAAGCATTCGCCTCAAGCCTACCAATATAATAGTGACCTCTAGACCTATTAAAACAGTACGTAATGAGAGACCTCATTACATCGGTTCGTCTATACTCGGTAAGCGATAAATACAACAGTCTAGTTCCTCGAATAGACAATTCTAAATTCAAAATATTCGCAACGGTCGAATTGAACTCGTTCAAAAAAGTCGCATGTTGTTCTAATTTTGAATGAACGTAAGCCGTTATGGTTTTGAATGGCGACATTGTGTGACTGTCATTAAAGTTGGCACCGGGAAAAACTATGGACGTTGGAGTTTGACTTAAAGCTGGAACACACTGGCTGGTACTTATTATTTTTGTTAATAAATATTTCAGTTCGATTTTAAATACTTTCGAATATTTTCGCTGGATATAGTTATTTTAGTTGTATTGAGAGAATTTAGATAGGATCAGTGAACGTATCCTGACAAATATTTTTTGATAAAAATACATTGAAACGCATTGCATAGTTATAGATAACATGAAACATGAACAATCTTCCATTTTAGCTAGATAGACAGTTTTTAGGTTAAATGTTCTCCAAACGCAGATAAGTTATGTACGGAACTTTAATTTATTAATTTTGGATTCTGGTCGTTTTGTGGATTCCTAGATTGCTAATTAAGTGACACTCTTTATCAGTTGTTTATTTTGTTTTAACCCTATCTAACTAAAATTAACAATTGAAAATCTAAAATATAAAACATACATGACTTTTGATAGAGAGAAGAACATTATCTACGATATACAATAAATCAAATACGTTCATTTGTAATTTCCCATGACCATTGTTGCGTGTCAAAAATCCTCATATAATTACATCGTATGCCCCGACCCTTAGTGTGGGGTGACTCATTAATCAGATGGGACAGATCGCGATCACGCACATGCTGCTTGTGGATTATGTCTCCTCACTTAGGTACCGTTGTTTGGTCACACTAGTCTATACTTCTGCCTAGCAGTTTTGCACCCTAAAGTTAAACGTTTAGAGTTCATTTTTGATTGATGGTGCTCAAGTTACAGGGCGGATGCAACGTGTAAATTAATTTCAACTTTATTGCGTTAGTTGAGAGTTTAGTTTCGGAGATTAGTTTCGAGTTAGACCCGAAACTGTCCCCGCAAGAAAGTTTTCGACGTCCGTCATAAGTACGGAATTACGTTTTGCTTTGGTTACAGTTTCTGACCGAACTTAATACTGGCGAAGCTGTTTCAACTATTCATGATTTAGGTATCTTCGGTGTGCGAGTGAGACGTCGCTATATATTTAGAAATACACAGTATGATTGTTGTTACTTATGATTGAATTGGTAATCTAATAATACCAACTAAAGTCTATTTTCAGGGTTCCGTTCCCAAAGGGTAAAACGGGACCCTATTACTAAGACTTCGGTGTCCGTCCGTCCGTCTGTCACTCACGAGGCTGTATCTCACGAACCGTGATAGCTAGACAGTTGAAATTTTCACAGATGATGTATTTCTGTTGCCGCTATAACAACAAATACTAAAAACAGAATAAAATAAAGATTTAAATGGGGCTCCCATACAACAATCGTGATTTTTGACCAAAGTTAAGCAACGTCGGGAGTGGTCAGTACTTGGATGGGTGACCGTTTTTTTTTTTGCTTTTTTTTGTTTTTTTTTTTGAATTATGGTACGGACCCTTCGTGCGCGAGTCCGACTCGCACTTGCCCGGTTTTGTTTTATTCAGTAGACTAAAATGACATTTCATACTATGAAATGACATTTTATGTTCATACTAAGAAATGTAATTTTAGTCTACCGAATAAAAAATAGACTTTAATGAATGTACAATATACTTAAACATTAAGAAATTAATCAAAAATACACATGTAATTAAATATATGTTAGCGGCTTTCCAAAAATAAGAGTAATAATACCGCATTTTTATTTACTTGTGTTCATTTATAAAAAGTAAGGTGATTGAACTTGGCAATTTTACTTTAGTTAAAATAATTAAACAATTGTGACGTCACTACCGGTCAGCCCACCCTCACCTGACGGACAGGTGGAAGTGGTCGAGATTGGAGGGGCGATGGTCTAATAAAAGGCCTTGCACCTCATTAAAGCGACGATTATTATCTGAGCAGCCTTAGGAGTAAGACCTTAACAGCCTATGCTGACAAAAAGTGCCCTAAAAGTGTATTTTTATTATTTATTGTACGATGGTGCTATTAATATTACTATAAATAGTTAAAATGTTGATAGTTTTAAAAGTGTGCTGTGTAAAGTTATAAATAAACGATAAATATGAGTATTTTACAACGAAGTTTCTTTTCTACAACGAAGACCTCAGCCCTCCTACTACGAGTTACCACGATTAGCGCTCAAAAGTAAGCCGAGCCCTAACATCAGAAGTGCGCAAGAGAACCTGAAACGCCATGTGGATTGGATGAGCAACAAGTTATATTTGCTGCATACATTAAAACACAATTCAACAACCGAAGAAGAATCAACGTGTTGCCAATTATCGGTGGCCAATTTTCGACACGAGCAGTTACTCATCATTTGGTGAACGTTTTAGTAAACGTTTTTGTACACAATATTATCTGGTGAGACGCTTTCATTTTGACAAAATTTAAGTTTGAATTGATTTATTTTAGAAGAAAATAATGCATGTGCAATGAGCGTTTTGATTAAATATACTTAAAGTAACCACAAAAATGGTCCTAGGACATCTTAATACTTATCTACACAAAGAAAACTTACTAAAATCTTAGCCAGTGGTTGTTATTCTTGTAATGCATTCTAAATTCCGTATAAACACAAAAAGTCACACAGTAATCGAGTAATAAAAGCAATCAAAATCTTTCAAACAGTTATTTAATGATAAAAAGAGATAATGTAACTTTATATCACTACATCGCCAGCCACTCACATTTAAGTAAACATTTAACATGGAATTATGAAGGCACATAGCGCAAACAAGTTATCTACCCACATGATCCTAGAATTGCTAACTTGAATGATAATAGTAAAGTAATACCTAATCAATCTTAATTGTAACCGTGATTACAAGCTTTTTGTTTTTTTTTTTATGAATGACATTAAGATAATTTAACGGACAACTTTTAAATATTTATTTCGAAACCAGTTTTTATGATGAGGGTGATGAAGAAATTAAACATATTTTCTTGTTAATAAATATCATTTATTCTATACAACGCTAACAAAATATTTATTCTACGTGAATTAATATTATATTACGTTTATTAGTAATTCGCCATACTTTACGAGCGAAATCATTGCATAATTATGAATTTTTTTCGCATATTTTCGAATCAATTTATTAAGTATGAATTTTGAAAATGAATCCACAAAAGTAACATAATATCAAATTACATAACTGATAGATATTTATTATACCGCGTAAATCAATATCTCCCAGTAAAATCCATCAGAATACAGCTTGAAAGTCAAACGTTTAAATAAAACGGTACAACCAAAACGTACGTAGAAATGTCAAAATTCTGCTTATTTCATTTTGCTGAACTACGATTCATTTCACGCTGTAAGTAGCTGTACTGTTGTTGAAAGTTATCAAGTCCAAATACTTTTACTTTGATATATGGCAATGTTATGAATATTATTATGCATTTCATTCATATAAAAATATATAAGAAAACAAAATTTCTAAAATGTATATACCTGTAATCAGTATTAATCATACTTTATTTGTATGTACGGTAATAACATTAGTTGTACCTTAAGTAAATAATTAATATTTTATTAACAGAAATAACATGTGTGATAAATAGTAGCCTCAGCTTTCTGTGTTTTGTTGTAGAAGTACGTGTTGTTGTGGCGCCGCCCTGCTTTTGGATTCTAACACACAGGATTTACAACAGAAGGAAGCCGATTTAAATACAAAGACGCAAAAGAGACATTAATTTACGAGTGTTTAAAATTAACGTTATGTAAGTACGTATTTAAGTAGCAATGATTCAAGTAATCAGAGGAGACATAATGATATGTTGTACTTGTGATTTGTGATTACTTATCTCGTATTATTCAACTACACTAGGTACTAAGTTACAATAGTAGTACTTATCAAGTTACAAATTATCATGAAGCCAATCGAAATCTGACAGACGTCCTTTACGTGGTAACTCAAAATGACAAATCAAAAATCGATTCATTAAGGACAAAGTACAAAACCACAATATTGTCATCTCTTTAAAACACGCAATCTTTTGCTATAATGATACTTATTACAAAAAAAATGTAGAGACCATTTAATGAAGAATACCGTTTATTACAAGTCATAACTTGTCAAAATCGTTCAAAAGGACCTCCAGAATAACGGAAACGTCAAATGTGACATATTTATCTTACAAATATCTTTAAATTATCCATATCGTAACTTGTTGAAGTCTAGTAGATATCTAATTCATTTTCCGAATCGAGCCGTTAGGTAATATTAATTCATTATTATTATTGGTTATTTAGGTTGCCATGAATGAAAATATGAAAATTCCACCCAAAATAAAAATCCGAACAGAGTGATTGAGTGAATACCACTTTTTGAACGTTTACTACCTATTGCATAATTTTTGCAAATTCAATTTAAGATCCTGCGCTAACAACTATCTATAAAAACAACCACGTTAAGTAATGTGTGTGCCACTTACTTAGATTCATCAGAAGGATCTAGTCTAGTAACTGGGCTATTGAAAGATTTGAGCTGGGCTATTGAAAGTATAAACAGTTGCCACTTGTTTGGATGGTTCAGAGGGACTACTCCAACAACTGGGCCATTAAAAGGATAAAAGTTGCCACTTATATGGATGGTTCAGAGGAATTAATCCAATAACTGGGCCGTTCAATAAATGGGAACCATAGTCTGTCGGCCACTTGCTGTAATGAATCTGAAGGGCTTCAGTGACTGGGCCGTCCAACTAACTGGTTCCCTAAGCTCAGACTTTATTTTATCTGCCACTTGTTTGGATCGGTCATACAGATTTAGTACAACAACTGCATTCCTTATTTTTAAACCGATTACTCGAGCACGAGTTTCGGGTCATCAATTGATCCTCCTCATCCTAAATTCAAATTAATCTATGTTTAACAACGTTCAAGACAGGTTCAACTTCGTGTTTGGTTTTCATGTGTTTAATATGAGTTAAGAAATAAAGTCCAGAAATTTAAATAGCATAAACAATAATACGAACAATCTATCATTTCAAACATCAAAGAAATACTATAGCTTTCATTTGAACTTAAACAAATTAATAACAGCATCTATTAGAAATTATTAAAAATAGCTTTTATGATAATATAATATTAAATTAAAAGCATGTAAACTACCCCATCGTGCAAATCCGATGTGTTCCTTTTCTTATTTTTTTTTAATTGATCATTAGTTTCGTCTAGCCATTTAATTTAAAATATTACTAACGCTTTTTGGATAAGGTGGAGACTTAAAACCACTATTTTTTTTTTTGAATTCTCATCTTATATTAAGCTTATGATGCTTACCTAATCTTTGTTTAGAAGCGTTAAACTTCATGGTTGGTTCTCATATATATTAAAGAGTTATATTGAATCAATAATGTCCATAAATAAAATTCCATAAACAAATTATGATCATTTAATCACTTCAGATACCAAAGAACTAATTTTAATAGAATTTCACTTACCTTTCGTAAATAAAAAGTATGCTGCGTAATGTCACTAAATATAAGTAAACCCAAGATTTACAATTCAGCAAATTTAATCAATCACAATAATCGGTATTAACCAACATAATATGTCAAAACATAATTAACTACACTTTCATAAAAATTTAACTAAATGCATTATAAAAGAAGGCAACCTGGAGGTTTTTCTTGGCGCTTTTTTTCCACCAGAGCCTTTCCGAAGCGTCGGTAAACTGATTTTTCCTTTGGCAAAAATAAAAACATACAAAAAAATATTAAAAAAAAAAAAACAACATTAATTTAACAGACATGGATAGACGACCTTGTTAAGGTCGCCGGAAGACGCTGGATGCAGGTTGCTTCCAACCGGCACATATGGAGGTCCAAGGGGGAGGCCTATGTTTAACAGTGGACGTGTTATGGCTGAGATGATAATGATGATGAACATTAATTTAAAGGTTCAAGCAAGTAAATTTATTTTTTAAAGTACTTGTGAATTAAAATGGATTAAAAATAATTAAAACATTCAAACCCCCAGGATCAATTCTATTATTAAATTATCACTTGATGTCAGAATGACCGAAGCAAAACAGTCATAAATAGTCGTGTTAGCGGGAACTAATCAATAATTTTATTAGACTGTTTAAAATACATTTAATTTTTATTTCAAAGTATAATTCATTTACAGTTAAATGTAGCATTAATCTAAAATCATAAGAACAAATCATGATCGTACATAAGACAGAAACATTAATTATGTTGAATCTTTGTTAACATAAGTTAAAATTATCGATAATTCATTAGAAAAAAAAAATAACAATATGATACCTGCTGTATCTGACATAAAAATCAAGCAGTAAACTCATTGATCTGTTGTAATTGTTTTAAATCAATCTGTACTTTTATTAATTAAAACTTAATTAATACGAACACTTTAAGTGTCTCTGAGCACGAGCCACTGGTCAGTATGGCCGTGTTAGCGGCTTTCCAAAAATAAGAGTAATAATACCGCATTTTTATTTACTTGTGTTCATTTATAAAAAGTAAGGTGATTGAACTTGGCAATTTTACTTTAGTTAAAATAATTAAACAATTGTGACGTCACTACCGGTCAGCCCACCCTCACCTGACGGACAGGTGGAAGTGGTCGAGATTGGAGGGGCGATGGTCTAATAAAAGGCCTTGCACCTCATTAAAGCGACGATTATTATCTGAGCAGCCTTAGGAGTAAGACCTTAACAGCCTATGCTGACAAAAAGTGCCCTAAAAGTGTATTTTTATTATTTATTGTACGATGGTGCTATTAATATTACTATAAATAGTTAAAATGTTGATAGTTTTAAAAGTGTGCTGTGTAAAGTTATAAATAAACGATAAATATGAGTATTTTACAACGAAGTTTCTTTTCTACAACGAAGACCTCAGCCCTCCTACTACGAGTTACCACGATTAGCGCTCAAAAGTAAGCCGAGCCCTAACATATATGTAGACAAAAATATACGTAAGCTATTTATATGATCGAAATGAACACAATCAAGGGTCGGGTTAGGGTCAAGACGCGATAGACCTAAATCAACAAGGCCCTAATTTAATTAACTACCATCGGGTACTATTATTCTAGGACGATCGATTTTTAGGGAAATAGAATAAATAATGTGCACGGAGCTTCTAGAGGTCTTATTTTTAGTATTATAAGTAGTTATGACAAGAGGCAAAGACGACGACAAGGTGTCTCAGTACCGGTTTCCGCAAACTTCTCTTGTCAGACCTGTGGTAGACCATGTCGATCTCGCATCGGTCTATTCAGCCATCAAAATCGGTGTTACACCATAAATCGTCTGATATAGACGAAAAGGCCTATGATTAATTCACCTTTAAGGGGCCCACTGGTTACCAGTCCGCCGGACAGTATCGGCCTGTCAGTTGTTCGGAACTGTCAAAATTTTGTTCTAACTGACAGGCCGATACCGTCCGGCGGACTGTTAATCAGTGGGACCCTTTATACCATTACCCACTCACACTAACGAACATACTAACAGGGCAAGTTGAATAAAAGCTTGTAAAATACACTTTTCTCCGAAAAACTCAGCGCACTCATTCTTTAAAACAAATTAAGTCCAAAATAAGAAGAGCATCTTCTACGGAAGCAAATAGAAAATACTCAGCAAACTACTAAGTAACACAAAGTTGCATGCATATTGAATAAACAGAAAGCGTTCCGATTTCCCATTAATATTACAAAGGAGAGGCAACATTTCATTCCCATTTAGTATAAAACAAAGGCCCACCTTCGAGACAAAAGGTAAAAAAGCAAAGAGCTGTGACACGAAGAAATAATTAACAAAACATACAGAAATGAACCGGCAACCGTTGGAATCTAATTATTTTTCGCCGCCATGACAGCTTTCCCGCGCTTTCGCGCAAAATGGCGTCTATAGGGTTTCCAGATGAAAAGATTTTTCCGAACATGTCGGGAATAAACCGACCGAACGCAGTTTAAAATAATATGCGTCAGGACTTTCTTGTCTCACTTGTGAATACGTAAGGGTAACATTCCATTTCTGACCGCAGTTGCACTACTAGTAGTCTAGTACGAACGCGTCAGTGTTATGGTAACATTCCATTTCTAACCGCAGCTGCATTACTGTCAATTTTACTATGGAAATTGACAATGACAGCGACGCGTTCAGTACCGGTAGTGCAGCTGCGGTTAAAAATGGAATGTTACCATTATTGTCAATTTCCATAGTAAAATGAATGGTAGTGCTGCTGTCGTTGGAAATGGACTGTCACCTTAAGTTAGCAACACGTCGAACGTGTTTCGCGCTAGACCCTCTGATCACCCTGAGCGACGAAGCCGTAAAATGGTTGACTGGTCTATGTGTAGATCTTTAATTACCGACATTGTTTCTATTTTTACAATTAATAATATGTTACGACTTTTCCATACACTTTTCGTCGGGTAGTTGCACAAATCTCTGTTTTGACATTTTGCTGGGACTTCAGTCAGCCGCGACCACGACCAGTGAAACCTGTGTCGAAACGTCGGTAAATCAAGGTAATTGAATAAAATTCGCGTTAGACCCGTCTATAAATGTGAGTACCTAAATATGTTGCGAATTCCGTCGGATTTAAAGACCACAAGGATGACAAAACAAACATTTAAAAAGAAATTAAGTAGTTTTCTATTAAATAAGATAAAAGATCAAGTGCAACCTATGTAAACCATACACTAAGTTTTTTATATTGTACGCTCAGACCATAGAGTTGACCCCTTAACTTCATACCATAAATAAAAAGTATTTGTTTAAAAATGAACCTTAATAGCTATCAATAGTTTTCTAAATTGAAAATGCCATATTGGGCTACGCATGCGGTAAAGGGTTAAGTAGATAAGTTTAAGTTACATATAAATAAACTACCTAGTACTTGCATATTAAGCTAATTATAATAGGAGCCTCGTCTGCCAACAAACCGCTATGTGGTTTGGCAGAAGAATGTATTGTATCTAAATGTAAGTAAGCTTGTGAATAAACGCTTTATTTATTTTTTTTTTTTTTTTTTTTTTAATTAATAAATAAATGCTATAATAACCGAGAACTATGCAAACACCTTTTTAATTTCATTAGAAATGTTGATGCATATACTTTACAATAATCGATTACTGAACTGACCATCACTACCATCAGTCACTCGTTTTCATCAGGTCAGGTAAGGTTAAGGCCAATTATTAAAAAATTGGTGTTTTCTTTCAGTTTAGTAAGTGTTGGATCATAGACACCATTTTTGACGACTTAATCCTTTCAACAGTAACATGAAAGTACAAAATATTCTACAGCGTGAAAATAAACTTATTTAAACTTTATTGCACATAAAGAAGTACAAAATTCCAACTTAATGCCTCTAGGCATTCTGTATCAGTCAACCACAAAACTTACATACCACGAATTTTCTCGGGACTTTTTAACCTCGTTCGTAGCAACCCTAACCATCCTCAACGTAACGGGCTGGCGGAGCGTGTCAACAAGACATTGCGATATTATGAGGCAGAGACGACAGACACTAAGCCGTCGGCTTTCTGCTTGTATTTTTAGTACAAATGTATCTTTAGGAAATTAAATTTCTTATAGTATGCGACCAAATTATTTTCATCATCATCATCATCATCTCAGCCATAAGACGTCCACTGCTGAACATAGGCCTCCCCCTTTTTTGAGGGGTGAATGCCATAATCGCCACGCTTGGCAGGCGGGTTGGCGATCGCAGTCAAGTACACCGAATTTGAGGGACGCTGTTGCCCGTCCACCGGTGGTCTTGGACGTGGTTTAAGGACATACCCGGGTCCTGGACGAAGTTTAAGGACGTACCCGGGTCCAACTTATTTTATTAAGTACATATTTCTTGATTTATGTTTTTAATAAGTCACACTCACACTACTATAAATTATAAACTGACCACCGTGGTCTATAAGACAGTTATATACTTTGTATCTTTAGGTATTTAAATAAAAATAAACTAAATCTACCCTCAAGTGGCTCCCAGTTGAAACATTACACGATCAAATAATGTAGGTTAAAGTCAGGTCGTTCAGTAACTGATCCAGGTGTTTTAGTATTTGGTCGGTTAACCAATAAATGTTATAACTACCCGAAAATGTACAAATTGTTTGTTTACTTTCATTTAAATATCTAAAGATACACTATAGTGATGATGTTCTGATGTTAGTCCCGTAAGCTACAGACGTGAGTTCGATTCCGGCTTCGAACACCGGAAGGCTTGATCACTTTTTTTCTATAAGTATGACACCTATTTCAAGCTATTTTAGTTTATGATTCTTACACGATCTTTCTACCCGATTCGAACTTTAAGATACGTCAATTAATAGATCTAGAAACGGTATGGATTAGAATTGTCAGTGTCAAAAAAGACGTTTTTTTATTGATTTAAATTAACCGGCTTCGAAGACCGGAAAGTTTGATCACTTTTTTTTCTATAAGTATGACACCGATTTCAGGCTATTAGGTTTATGATTCTTACATAGTGTTTAGAACGATTGGACGAAGAGTTTGTATTGATTGGCGGTGACCTTTTGGGTGACCGGTTGACCTGATTCTATTGTCTTGGCCGTATTTGTAGCCAAAGCACGTTAAAAGGATTCTAAATTTTAGTTTTCAGTCAATTTTAACGGCCTCCTAGCAAAGTCGGTAGTAACCCTGCCTACTAAACAGACCTCCTGTTTCGAATCCCGGGTTCGAATCCTGGTAAGGGAATTTATTTGTGTGTTCATCAAATCATCACAAATATTTGTTCCTTAGTTATGGATGTCTTCTATGTATATAAGTATTTATACATATGCGTATATTATTTATATCGTCGTCTAGTACCCACAACACAAGCCTTATTGAGCTTACTGTGGGACTAGGTCGATCTGTATAAAAATTGTCCTATAATATTTTTTTTGTAGTTTTCATGGAGTTTATTATTCTTTATCTGTATATTATCGAAGAAATCTATACTTTTAGAGTCCATTTAAGCTGCACCAACTTGAGCTCAGCAAAGTCAGGTTCATTATAGACGTCAATTTTTTCATAGTGACATTTATGGTGGCATTGCCACACTTTGTTCAATGTCATGCAAAGTTAGCATGGTCCTACTCTACAAAATAAATGAAGTGAAATGGATTTAGTAGAAATAAAAAACCAAAACACTTCGTGTCCTGGTAAAAGACATGGAATGTATAGGTAATATAGGTATGCAGTTTAATGCAAAAAAAGCAAGGAAAAATCGACTACTGTACAAAAAATCAGACCCAAGCAATCCCAAGCAAACCTGTAACAGAAATCCCCCTTACATTTCGATCACTACACAACTTAACAGCAATATCCCCCATTGACACATGCCACGAACAAAAGAATCCGTCACAGTCGCCCCCTATAATTAGTAGTATAAATGCATTTGGTAGTAATGGACGGTTTATGCCGCCCCCGTACGATTGACTGGATCCTTTCATTAGTGCATTAGGTACGTGTTTGCTTCGTAAGGAATTAAATCACTTTCTATCTTGAATAGGGAATATTAGGCAACTCTGCGTAGGTGGCACTACTAGCACATGCAGTAAACAAACCTCATTGACGTCAGCAATGACATATCATGAGTCACTAGGTCAATCACATGGCCTACCGTGAAACACGACAATCGAAAGTTCGATTTCTGCCTCTCTCACTCTTGCTTATTCGATCGATAAAGAGGCAGATAAAGAAATTTCGAATTTCGCGTTTCGCGACGCATCAATGTCAGTGAAAACTTGTCAAAAAACTGTTTAAGGCCAAGTATGTCTAAGTGCCTCTATGGTTTTACTAAACAAATTAGTGCGGCACTCTGGCGGCATGCAGTAATACCCTATTATGAAAGTGCAGTTAACGTATGAGATTTGAGAGCGCTTATGTCATTAGGATTTTAGAGGGTATATGGTGAATTGAGGCAAAATGGCGGCGTTCGATGAGCTTTAATTACTTGGTTGGTATTAGTTAACTGTTTACTACAGATACCAATTCAATATTAATGTATTTCAAGACTATTACCTACATCTAACCTAACGGTGATAAATGAGGTCAGTCTCGGGGAACCTTTGAGTTTCAACATATGGTGTAGTGTCTTCAAGTATCTTCCATTCCATAATCTTCAGACATACCAAAATCGTTCCTAGAATTTGACCTAGGGTAATCTTTACATAAGTATGTATGTATGTCACTTTATTGCACATAAACAGGTACATACATAAATTATGTGATATTTAGAACAATGAAAACTTGACAACATAATTATATAACACTTTAAACGTCGGAATTAAAGGTAAAAACAATAAAATTATATCGCGGTAGACCCGTTTGTGTAATTGAATATAAAAACATAATTATATTACGTGGATATATTAGACGTTTTGACAATCATTTTGATTTTAACACATAAACACTTATTTTAGACATTGTAAAAAAGGTCTTAGGATAGTTTAAGCTATTTGAAAGTGACAGGTATTATTTTTATTTGAACGAATATTTTCTATTTAAATATACAGATACACCCTCAAAAATTCAAGTAAGATTCTAGTGAATTGCTTTCCGCTTTCAAACAATATGGCGTCATTTGAATCATTACAATACAGGGATATTCATTAAATTAACTAGGCAGTAATCAGCTTTATTCCAACGAAATAAGAACTATTAAATACGTATTATAGTTGTTGCATTATTACACTTTTAACCAGTTGAACAGTCAATTATAATGATTAATGTGAAGGGGAGCAAAGTAAAATATTCTAAGTCCTAATTATAGTGGGGTTACTTATAAACTGAGATTTTATCTTATTGATAAATCTATTTGGACGTAATTATAGAGAAAATGTTGTGATTTGTAATTTACTAGACATGTAGTTTTTTTAACAAGCTTATTATTATGTTTTATCAATGTTCAAAATGATCTAAAATTAGACTAGGTATACAAATAAGGGCTAAATATGTTATATTATAGCAAAAGACTGTGACAGAAAATGAAGACTGCAGTTGCAGTAGAGTCGCGCGAGTGACTAAAAACAAGTGAGTCTAAACCGTAATATTATTCAAACAAGACTGTGACAAAATTGTCACAATAGTTTTGATTAACTATGTATTCTCTCTCTACCCCTCGGCAAGATAGGCGTGATTATATGTATGTTTGTAACTATTATGTAACTCCATATTTGTTTGTATCATGAATGAATCCATAGAATCATTAATGATAAAAAGTCAAATAACTCTCGATAACGAAGCCTTTTTTCGTAACAAAACGACACGTTCATACAATAATCATACAAAATAAACACTCAATTTCATCCCCATACATAATCCTGGAAATTGGAAACACCATCGAAACGGGTTCGCTCTTATTATTTCGCCGCCTAATAAGAGCCTGTATAAGCGCTGTATAAGCTCGCTTATACAGCGTGGTTCACGCCTCATACATATTAATCCGGCGGGTGACGCATTGAATGACTCTCGACGGCTTTCGGGACTCCCTGTGTTTACAGTCTGAAGCGATTTTGGGCGGTTTTAGTTTATAAAGCCATTATTTGACCATAAATATAACGTACCTATTTATTGCACACAATTTATTCGTATCCTGTCCAAATTAAAGCACTGATTTATTAACTCCAATGAAATTTAAATATTTTTTAATAAATATTGCATGGCTGCATTCTATTTATTTCGATTTTGGAAAAAAAGAAAACAATCGTATTTTGTAACATTATTTCTAGAGGTGAACATAAATGATTAGGTATATTTTATGAGTCGATTTAAATTTGTATATTTCATCATACTTTCTAAGTGTTTACATATTAATTCTAAATTTCTGTTAATTGTTTAATCGAATATATTTCTTAATTACTACACTGCAATCAATCTACAAAACACCACTGACTCTGAAATATGTAACATAAATTAGTAATGCCCAAGTTGAAGGTATAATCTGATATAATTTATTTCCTAATAAATTCCTGAAATCTGTTAAATAAATCTTTATGTACGCTACAAATTTATAGATAGATAAATATAAATTCTCCAAAAGGTACGAAAACCCCATCAATTTCATTTCACGCCGCCATTTTCTTCTGTCAATAAACCGGGATCCCCGACGAATTGATTATTATTAATTGTATTATAAGCCCTAGCAACACTGGTACCCCATGTGTTTTTCTTTACAATTAGCTTGCACAATTCCCTTGCGTGCGTAAAAACAAATGCCATTCGAATACCCACCGTAATCCGTTGAGATAATGTCAATAATAAAGTTACGGAACTGCATAATTAAATTTGAGCTGTGTTTTATTCGTTCCTAATTCAATTTGTGTTCGAAGTACAAATTGTGTTGAATGCTGGGGCGCTATTCTGATGGTAGACGGAGTCGAATGTTCACTAAAACCAGTGTTAGTGCGTTTTTGGATTCTCTATTGTTATTACGGTTCTTAAGATCACGCTTCACTGGACCAAATGACAACTATGCTCGTTCGTTTTCGGGTAAGCAATGGGAATGAGAGCTTTGCTCGCGGCTAAATTTAAATTAATTTATTTTTATCATTTGCGCGGGAAAATTCTTTAGTGGGGTTGCCAGGCTAATTTAATGATTGTGGTTAAGTACATTTTTGTTGCCATCCCCTTTGTATTGCCATAGTTAAATGTACTTTGTTGTCTGTAAAAAATGGGAAATGTAAATGTATAAGGTAATTAATCATGTCTGTGCATACATTTTTGTTGTTGCATTCGAATCAATAACTGGTGCCATGTTTGTTCCCAAATATTTTGATTGGAATGTGCGATGTGGGCTATTCAATGTAAATAATACTTTTGTATTATACACGGTGTAACACGAGGAAACCGAATAATTTTAACCACGCATTTCAGAGGTCAAAATAAGTAAAAAATGTAATATAAGTTTAGGTCAATTACGCCAAAAAAAATTTTTTTTTTCGTTTTGTTTTTTCAATTTTTTTGAATGTATTTGTACATAAATAATAAATGTTATTGGTAAACTTGTCACTTAAAATTCATTTTTACATTTTTTTTTCGTAAAACCTACTTTTTGCAAAGTGTTACTTGTGACTTTTTGACATCTATCAATAAGGATATTTAGACTACGTCCCATAGCAGCAACATCACCATCAAAAAGGCATTTTACACTATGTAACAATAAAAATTTGCTTTTTTTAAAATTAATAATATCTCTGATAAGCAGTGGTGGCCGAATGGATATGACGCCCGACTTTCAATCCGGAGGTCGCGGGTTCAAATCCCGGCTCGTACCAATGAGTTTTTCGGAACTTATGTACGAAATATCATTTGATATTTACCACTAGCTTTTCGGTGAAGGAAAACATCGTGAGGAAACCTGCATACATCTGCGAAGAAATTCAAAGGTGTATGTGAAGTCCCCAATCCGCATTGGGCTAGCGTGGGGACTATAGCCCAAGCCCTCTCGCGCATGAGAGGAGGCCTGTGCTCAGCAGTGGGACGTATATAGGCTGATATGATGATGATATGATGAATATCTCTGAAACTAGGCGTATTTCAAAAAAGTTTATAGGACAAATTTGTCTCTAAATATGATCAGAATTACGCTGTAAAAATTATTCGGTTTACTCATGTTACACCGTGTATATGGAAGTAGATATTTATTGTTTAGGTATCTGTAAATGTGAGAGATGTAAAATCACTTCCTTTTGTGTCAAAGTTTACACACAGATAGTTTACACACAGTAGAAGTTTTGGTTTCGGTAGGTTTCGGCATTGTAACTCATTAATTTTAAAAATTCAATTTCCAACTTTGCACTCAATTTTTTTAAAAGTAGGACACATTTTTTCATCTAGCTACAATCCGCATAACAACAACAAAAAGCTGTATATATTATTAAATCTCAATCTACTTACGCTTCTTTTCCCACCGAAAAAGTATACAAAAGTTGGCTACAAGTTGGTACGCCGCGTTCGGTGAGATCATTCTCAAATACACATTTAACGTATCAAAATTACATATACAGTTACGTGCAAAACTGACCCAATAGTAACATCTCTGTAGTTGATATCAATCAAAGTTAAATGCGTCAATCCCCCAACAAATGGATTACTTCGCAATTACCATTTTTTTGTAATTTGAGTCCTGAAACTGAAAAATTTGTCATTTTTATTTTATCCTACGGTTTTAGTTTGTCCTATGGCAGCTATAAACGAAACAAAATAAGGAACCATACAAAAAATGGACCGCTCCTGACCGATCAAAGTGGCGTGCTCTTGTGTTGGAGGCCAAGACTCATTTTGGGTCATCGCGCCAACCAAGTAAGTAAGTAAGTATACAAAAAATGGAGTCTTTAGAAAATGCTTATACAGGGTGATTCATGAGACGTGAGCAGGACTAATCCTGCACACTCAGTAACTGATAATTGATAGATCACCGTTGTATTTAGGCAAAACAACCACACTTTTTCCTATTTTTTAACTTTTTGGTGAGGGCAAATGTAATTCTCTACTATCATGGTCACCCTACAAGACCTAATTAATAAACATAAAACCTCTTTAACCGTAATCACAGCATATTGATTACGAAGAAAATGAACTGTCAACTGACCGTGATGACAGGGATTTCATTCAATTTGACATAGAATATCGGTACCTAGTTGTATTCTAATTTTAGGGTGACCATGCATGTCGTAAATAAATTATAAACTTTTTTTTTTCAACACGACTAGAAAATTAACGTTAACCTCACTAATACTCATACGAAGCAGTTGCTTATAATTTACGAAATGTGCAGTGTTAGTCCTGCTCACGTCTCTTGAATCACCCTGTATATTTTTAAAAACTTTACTTACTTATTATTTTTGGTTACATATACTTTAGCGCAAAAACGTACTAATATAAATAACCTTACAAAGTGATTATTATAGTTCATTGTTAAATAAGACCCTTAGGGCCACTTGTTCCATTCCACTAACCCGGGATTAACCGGTTTAACCTGGAGTTACCATGGTTACCAGCACAATTTGGCACTGGGTTAACAGTTTATCCGCTTAACCCTGGGTTAGTAGAATGGTGCAAGTCGGCCTTACTCAGCTAAACTATAAAACTATCAGCCGTATTCGAACAATGAGATATGTCAAATACTAGATATTGAAACGATATGGATTAGATATGTCACTGTCAAACAAGTGTCATAAGTGACGTTTTTGTTTGAAGAAATGTCAATTTTGACACTAGTTTGGCACTGACATATCTAATCCATATCGTTTCAATATCTAGTATTTGACGTATCTCATTGTTCGAATACGGCTGTATGTTTCTGATTCAAACAGTTAATGCCTTATTCTATAGAGTAGGTATGCTTAAATTATTGTAGGATTGGTATTAAATGTACTACATTTTCACTTCCGAACAACACTCCCTGTTACTTTTTTGCCAACAAACTACCTATAATATGTAATTGGAAAAGTTACTTCATTATATTTCCCCCGGACTTTTTTCTCGCTCGTAGTTTAACGAACTGACGTCACGGTACAGAAAAACACATTAATGAAACTAGTGTGACGTCACGTTGGTATAATTATATTACGGTACGTCATACGTGTGACGTCACGTTGGTATAATTATATTATGTTACGTCATATCTTAAAAGTGCTTTTACTGTCAGAAAATGACGTTATTGACGCATGATTTATTCAAATACTTCACCACTGTGAAGTATGTGAATATTGTCACCTGACAGAGTCAATTAGCCGTACATTGATGATTTAACATGTAAATATTGTATTGACTCTGCGTACTTATACAAACAGCGACACCTCTAACTGTACATCGGTGGATGGACCATATTACAATAGGCATAAATAAGGTCTACCGATACAGTTAACAGTGTTGGTGATGATACTATCCTTGTTACGAAATATGTCACGTGAACGAAATATTGTACGGATATGATGGTCGTTCTTGCTTACGTGACCGCGTGATAAAACGGTGTCCGTCACTTTCTATTAGAGATGCAACGGATAGTTGTTTGGCCGGATACCGGATATTCGGCCTGACCATCCGGCGAATATCCGGTATCCGGCCGCCGAATATTCGGCCAGCGGAATTATACCTACATTTGGGTTTTTCAGGTGCGAATTTTGCAGGTTTGACCTGTTTTCTAGTAAACGTTCGCACGGACACATTTCTAGGTTCGAAATGAGTGCGCGTGCAAGTCAGTGGAATGATTAAATAGTTTTAAAATAATAAACAAAAGTGATTATGACCGTGTTTATTTCTTAAATCCAATTTGTTTACTCCGAAATCAAGCAATGTTACTATCCGGTATCCGGCCGGATAGTATAATAATGGCCGGATGGGCCGGATACCGGATAGTATCCGGATATCCGGTGCATCTCTATTTTCTATCCCGTGGTGTTAAAAAGTTATAGTTTATCACGTGAATAAAGATGGATAAAGCCATCCATAATACGCCGGCAGGAACCTGTTTCAGCCATTTGACAAATTGACACCTGACTTTGACAATTTCCTGCATATTTTTGGGTATGTAGGGATGGTACATAGCGACAATATTTTATTATTAGACCAAATATACGGTGAATTGTCAATGTCAGGGGACAATATTCATCGCCTATCTAAGAATAAAAATAGCAACGCTCAATCTTCTTCAACCTAGCGTTTTCCCGGCCTAGCGCCAGGGTCCGCTTTCCTGCTCAATCTTCTCCACTTTGGCCGGTTCGGCGACCTCGGGTGTGAGATTGTTCTCTTCCATGTCCGCTGTCACGACGTCCAGCCAGCGCTTCTTAGGGGCCCACTGATTAACAGTCCGCCGGACGGCATCGGCCTGTCAGTTGTTCGGAAATTTTGTTCTAACTGACAGGCCGATACCGTCCGGCGGACTGTTAATCAGTGGGCCCCTTTAGGCCTACCGCGGCTAGATATTAAGTATTGCTACAAAGCTATAGCATTTCTCAATATCTGTTTTATTTTAAATTAGAACGAAGTACTTGTAAATTACAAAATAAAAAGAATACCAAGAAACGTACCTCATCTATTTTCCAATTATCACCATCGCAGAACTTTTTGATTAGATTTTTATCAAAGTGCATTTTATACTTCTAATATTAACGTTTTTTATGAAATTAATATCAATCTAGAATTATCAAGAAATGAAACGGTTGAAAGGATTGTATTTAATTTGCATTGACGTACTAATTATATCTGTTTAGAAAAGATGTAATATTGCATGCTTAGAGTATTAAATTTTCTAGAATTATTTCTTATTTTTCATGAATAATATAAAATATTACTATTTTTTTGCTTTAGAGACTTTTCTTCGTTATTTTTCAAAATGCCGTTAATAAACTCTAAATAAATGTCACTTATTTTATCAAGGAAATTGATAAATACAGCGGCGACGACAACCACCCTGACCCTTAGAGTGACATTCCATTTCCAACTGCAGCTGCAATACTGTTCATTTTACTATAGAAACGCGTCGCTGTCATTGTCAATTTCCATAGTAAAATGAACAGTATTGCAGCTGCAGTTGGAAATGGAATGTCACTCTTATGGTAACATTCCATTTCTAACCGCAGCTGCACTACCGGTACTGAACGCGTCGCTGTCATTGTCAATTTCCATAGTAAAATGAACAGTATTGCAGCTGCAGTTGGAAATGGAATGTCACTCTTATGGTAACATTCCATTTCTAACCGCAGCTGCACTACCGGTACTGAACGCGTCGCTGTCATTGTCAATTTCCATAGTAAAATGAATAGTATTGCAGCTGCAGTTGGAAATGGAATGTCACTTTTATGGTAACATTCCATTTCTAACCGCAGCTGCACTACCGGTACTGAACGCGTTGCTGTCATTGTCAATTTCCATAGTAAAATGAATGGTAGTGCCGCTGTCGTTGGAAATGAACTGTCACCTTAAGCAAGCTGCCGTTGATATCGGAACGTCACCTTTAGTGTCAGTTTACGTAGCTGACAAGCTGTCAACTATTAATACCTATATAAATAAAAGGCTATAAAATCATTAAATCACACATTCATGAGCACACGTTACGTTATGTTACATTGCCCTTTATAAATGTCGGACTCGAAATGTCGTGATATTTTCCCTTAGGCCATATATTCCTCTAACTGAAACCAGCATATAGTGACCTCCAGGTTTGTGATAACTATACATAATGAGGGATCATGCTTATGCTGGTCATTACTATCAGAAGGTACGCGGTAGTTACATTACATAGGCCTCGATCATATCTAAGTATATACGTCTACCAAGTTACAAAAAGAAAATAGCCTTAAGGTATCGTTTGGATTCAGACTGGACTAGTATTATTGCTGCAGTAATGCGGCGCGGCATTACTGCCGGCTGCATTACTGTCAAATTCCGGCCAGTGACATCGATTTTGACATTTGAGGCGGCAATGTCGCACTGCAATGTTAGATACTTACAAGCAGTGACGCTGGTGTAGCATATTAACCTATTAATATTACACTTCAAACAACATCTATGAGAAAAAATACAAAATATTCTCAAAACAACGTCGCCATTTTTAAATTTCAACCGGATATCCTAACAAGTACTAGGTACCTATAGTTAGGGAGGCGAATAGGGGAATTTTCGGCAATACTCGAGCGTGGCAGTTTAAGATATGAGAGATACCTTAGACCTAATATAACAACCTTGTAAAGTATTTAGCTCTATATGTAGTGACGCGCGCCTAGGATAGACGATCAGATTAGTAAAAAAAAATGGATAGTCTGAAATACTCGAGCGTGTCAGATTAAGATATTGGGGGTTGATTTTAGTGTTTAAAGACTAAATTTAACTAATCTGACGATAAGTCCTTGACGCCGCAGTTTTTTTAAAGGAAGCTTCCTTGGGGCCTACTTAACACCCCTTCCGAAAATCTGACGCGCTCGAGTAAATTTTTTTTTTTTGCATTTTTGACTACTTTATATGCCTACGCCCACCACGCAAACCGGCAGATTAGTATACCGTTGTTATCAGAGGCACTCGGGGCATACGTAGTATGAATATCTGACGCGCTCGAGACTGCCCAAGTAACTGTTTTTTTTAACATTTTTGAAAAACCGTACACGCCAAACCCACCGCTAAAATGGTTTTTGCCATACGAGCTTTTCTTTACGAAATTATTTTATCTTTCGATTTTGATAGGTCTCGACGGCGCCGTTGAATTACGCCATTTAGCTACCTCGCCTCCCTAACTACTACGAACAGAATATTTTTACGAAACCGATATCAAGTTATTTTACGATACAGAACGAAATCAAACTACGTGGCCTCTCGTATCGATAGCAATCCAATAAAACAATCAAGGTATCATCGGTTCCGTAATCGATGATCGAAAAATGAATTTCGTCCGGACATAAGAGGCTTTCCACACGGTTCAGGCAATTACGGCTGCCGTACGCGAGAAACGGTTAAGAGCGATTTGTAACGGTAGTCCGGTTCCGTACGCAAGTTTTTAGGACTTGGGACTCAAAAATTACAATATAATTATATAGGATGATTTGTTTTGATGTCGTTTAGTTCAGAATTCGTCTAATATGGTCAATGTGGCTAATTTCCGTCATAGGGACTATTCCGTCCACTAGCGTTTTTCTTGAACAACGAACAACATTGATAATTTCGTCGACAAAGCAGCGATTGCTTTTAGTTTCAGCAATCAAAAGCAAATGGTTTTTTTTTTAATATACGCTCGTGGACGGAATAGCCCGTATAACGGAATTAGCCACAATGATCTTACGGTTTTTTGGTACGCTTTAGCAGCATGACTTCAAGTGGCACAGCACAATTTCACAGAATAAATAATAGTACTATTCTTTATGTACAGAGTAATTATGTACAAAACGCGTCTGTTACGATTAGGACAGATATGGCCGCTAGGTGGCGACAGCGCCACGCGCCCCAAAATTGGGGCGGAACGGATGTACTTTTAGCTACCTGTAGCAAAGCGACGAAATCGCGGAGTGAGCCACGCCTGCTTTATGTCAGTATGCCTATGCCTATGCTATCTAGCAATAGCTACGCACGAGAAACATATGCTGTTAATCCTTGAATAACCACTGTCGCATAATATATAAACGCGTAACCCCTAAATTTATACCCCCTATTTGTATTGTCGTGCGCGATATATTATTATAAGGATGTGTCATAAGGGCTCGTTATTTATGTGTTAAGGTTAACCGTGGGTAGTATCGATTGGCCTTTGAGGAACCTGGAGGAAATACGAACTGGGCCAATATGACAACTGGGGGCTTAGTCAAGATGACTCTTTAATAGAAAACGGAAATTGTAACTTAAAAAAATGTATGGAAATGGTCACGTGATTTTTCGTAACATCTGTCACCCCTAAACATTTAAGAATAAGAAATGTTTATGAGCACAAATAATAACTAATACTAACACAAAGACAAAAATTCAATTACATAAATATTTGTGCCAAAAGGTCCTCACTCAGCTTCTTGTCACGTTGTGTATCCTAGGACACACAACGTGACGCTGATTTTTAGTGAGGCCTGGTAAAAGACTAAAGCTAAAACTAATATGGTGGCAGATCCAAAACATAAGAATTCAACAATCAATAAATAATAATTATAAGGCTATTGATTGCCCATTTTGTCTTTTCGTTTGTCAATGTTTCAAGTAACGTTTATATTGCCAGTTAAAATGACAGAAATTAAGTAGCGGTTGTATATAGACTACATTATGACTACATTACTTATGTTATGTCACTTATGTCACAGGATTAGCAGTGTCGCTAGCTTTTACACAATTATTTCTTCCTAATAATAACATATTTATTAAAAAAAACCTTCAATACAAGTGACGATTTACCATAAGTAGAGTAAAGGGATCTTATTATTCCAATTAAGTCAAATTGGACTTAATAAAGAACTTAAAGACAATAATTTGGTGCCTTAAAAACCCACGTAAGATCTTATTCTACTACGAATAAAATCCTTAAAATTCCACTTAAAAATTGCGACGCAAAAAGAGCTTTTGTCTTTCCTTAGATCTAGAATCCTCATAATTAAATTCTTTCTAAGCTTAAACTATAAAAAAAACCTTTGAAACGCTGCAATTCAATATTTCACCCTCTCCGGTTTAAACCTCTTTCACTCAAGTTATTCGCTTCAGTTACATAAAAGCTTTATAATGCATCAGTCATATAATGGTCGTATAATAGCACCTTTGATCTCTGAGTGGTCCCAGAGTGCCCAAGTCAAAAGTTTGACCAAAAAGCTCTTTAGTGAAAAGCATCTAATTATTTTCAATGTTTTAAGTTAAGTAGTATTTGGGATACTGAATATTATGTGTAAAGGTTTGAATTTTAAAGTCAGGTTTCACATCGTATTAAATTTTTAAGCAGCCCTTTTTAGACATGATTGCATTATTTTGCTTAAAAAGGGTTTCAAAGTGGCTGGTTAAACGTCACTAAAAATACCTAAATTGTGAAAGTGCATCTCAGAGACAGGTAAGTAAGAATCAGAAGATGGGAGTAGATTTGGCCAAATATTTAACGTACTTGTTGCTTACTATTTGACAGGTATAGAATCATTGTAAGAATTTTATAAGAACCAATATTTATTATTATAGATATTTATCAATTTCTTGTCCAAGGTCTGGGTTATGGGTCCATTCATAGCAAGTTAGTAATTTTAATGCTGTCTTTATATTATGGCTTATGGCGATACACCGTGTTTTATAATAATAGCTTTCCATGTAATATATAAAAAATAAGTTTTTCTGACGACTAAAGACATTCAAATACCTCACTTACTTAAATGCTTTTATAATGCAAACGGTATTAGTATAACATTCATGTTCTGAACAATAAAAAAAAAACATTCACACGGAGACACTAATAAGCTAGATACATTATTTGATAACGTTGTATCGAAACCTCACTCGATAATCAAAGATACCTCGCAGCTTGAGCCCTCCCTCCCTCTTCCCCCTCGAGATGGTGTAGAAAGGGACCTCATTTGTTTGGACAGCTATATTTCCGTAGTGAAATGAAATGGGTTGAGTGACGAACTTTCTGCAAACGAAGATTGGATGAATGCATTGGGGCTGTGCCCCAATTCTGTGATCGAGTGTGTCTCGGTTATTAGGTTTTGACGGAGCGTATTTAAAAGCGAAAAAAATAGACAGTCCCCAAGAAGAAAAATAATGCTTTAGAGAGGGAACTAATACAAAAATGCTTTTTAAAGATGTAACCGCAAGCGGCAAGCACTGGTTTAGAATGTACAAGATTGCCTGTCGAAAGCGCTACCAAAATCAGTGTCATTGGAAGTAATTTAGAATAAACTATTTGCTTTTCTAACAGTATAGGTACTGTATGTTCTAAGATGTAACCACCCACCATGTCTCCTAAATGCAGCTTTTCGTATATATTCAAACCTTAAGTTTTATATACATATATTCAAGCCGGCTGATAACGGCCGCTATGGGCCGAAAAATTGGTCACGTTCTTTCATTTGTAGTCTGCCTCTTTCACACTCATGAAATATTCGTATGCCTGATGGCTGCCCTTTTGCACAATTCATTTATTTTAAGATCTTTTCCTGTAAGACAGTCTAATGTAGAGATCCGCTAAAGCTTATAACTTGTTTTTCCGTCGGAACATGGCAGGTAGCGGATAAGGTAGCACTAATTAGAGAAAGATAGTGCAGCTCAATGGCTAGTAGAATGAAAAGGATGGATGTCATTATACGAGTTCATTATAAGGTCCTATACACGTCCTATAAGCGTATGTCTTATACCTTTTTGTGTTTATGTGAATTGTGACACGGTTTTTTACGATTTCTTTCAGGTGTTTTGATTATGATTTCGCATGTTTTTTTGGTCTAACTAAGCAACGTGGTACTCAGAAATTTAACTAGATATATTTCGACCGACCTTCCCCATAAATTCGATCATCCATACTATAATATTATAACTGTGAAAGTATTTCTGTCTGTCTGTTACCTCTCCATGCTTACACCACTGAACGAGTTAAAATGAAATTTTGTATAGAGATAGTTTGAGGCCCGGGGAAAGACATACGATAGTTTTTATCATCATCATGACCATACGACGCAGAAAATCGCGGGCGAAATCTATTTTCTGAATATTTTTGCAGTTTCCCTTCACTTCTTCTTCCTTGCGTTATATTTGCCACGGCTCATGAGGAGCTAGAGTCCGATTGACAACTAATCCCATGATTTGACGTAGGCACTACTTTTTACGAAAGCGACTGCCATCTGACCTTCCAACCCAGAGAGGAAACTAGGCCTTATTTGCAGTTTCCCTTCACTACGGATTACTAAAGGTGACAGTCCATTTCCAACGACAGCTGCATTACTGTTCATTTTACTATGGAAATTGTCAATAACAGCGTTCAGTACTAGTAGTGCAGCTGCGGTTAGAAATGGAATGTTACCATTAATCTCACAATATTTCACCTAGAAACATTCGCAACATGATTGGCCTTAGGTATAATAACTGTAATGGGCCAACTGCTTAGGGGTGAAATATACTAATAGGGTAAAGGGTCGGTGCCTAATATATTGCGCTACCTGACCTAATTGTGCTGAGGGGCTACCGCGAACGTTCGAAGTGTTGCCTTCCTGTCACACTTACGTACGAATTTACAAGTGCGACAGAGGCACGTCGAACGTGGTTCGCGGTAGGCCCTCGGGTGCCCGTGGAATTAAATATATCGTTTAACGTTAGAACTAACTCGTTAACTGGTGCTTTGTTTGAAAGTATGAATGTAGTTTATTTTATAAGACTATTTCTAAGATCTAGGCAGATAAGAGGATGCGTATTGATGTGTCAATAATTAATTATTATGGGACAGACACAGACTTACACAAATCGACCACAATCCACAGTATATAATCTTAAGGCTTGTGGGGTACTAGACAATTATATAATGTAACCGAAAAAATATGACAGTTTTGAACTAAGAAGTACTATTAGATCATATGATATTATAATATCATATGATCTAATAGTACTGCTTAGTGAGTTTTATCTTATAATATAAATAAATTCGAAACATAAAATGACGGTATTTTAATGCAAATGTCGCAGGAAAACAAAACATTCTTTATGACTAAACCTTCGTTTCGATTTAAAAGCCACACGTTTGAATTAAAATGTGTTTTACCCCCATAAATTGGGGGCAAAAGGGGGTAAAAATAACCGAAACATGTGGCGCCGCTAAAGACATTTCACAGGCGACCTGCTTGAACCCTTCTCAGGGTTCGAAACCCGGCAAATAGAGCGGGGAATTAGCACAGTTTACTTAAACAGTACATGGACTTTGGGGAACTGCTAGTAGTTACCTAATAATCTGGGTTGTAAAACTTCTTCTAATTCTGGTTGCTCTTCTATCGAAGGTTGCACAACATCGTCCCTATCTTCTTTTTGTTAAACATCATTTACATTTTACATTATCTATTTATTTAAACTTTATTGCACAAACACAGAAAAAATTAAGATACAAATGGCGGACATAATGCCTAAAGGCATTCTCTACCAGTCAACCATTGGGTAAAACAGAGACAAATGTTGGTGCATGAGATTCATATCATAACTAACCTATCTTAAACACAATAAATGTATTAAAACTTACATTTGAACACTTAGTAGTATATCTTATATAATTATTTGTTTGTTCCTTTGGTTTTACTAATATACACCATTACACCGTTATTGGACACCGTTTTGTGCACTTTTAAAATAATAAATGTAACTATTAGAGCAAGCTCGACAAATCAATAAATATAAAGATTTATTAACGTTAAAAAGCTTTTAACTGAAATATGAACCGACGAATCAGGCTATGAACATTTCCTCAGCGTTTATTATTAGATTACGGTGCTGTAAAAAATGTTTTACTGTGATTCGTTCCCGTAATAAAGGTAGACAATTGAGTTACAAGATACCTATATGGCGGAAGTTTTCACAGGCAATAGAATTTTATGGAGTATTGATAAAGAAACAGTTTACTATCATTGTCTTTATAACTTATGGATGCAATATTGATCAATCATGCATGTGATAGATATATGTATGTATGTACCTACATACTAATGAAATCATACAATCTGAATAAACATAGCTAAGTACATATTTATGACTAAATGGCCTATTATTTGTTAAGTAGGCAGTAATTTAAAAAAGGCATGATCCGGTCATCCATCGCCAACAGCGCGTATTAGAGTCAGACCAAGAAAAGTCTGCAGCGGATTTGATATCCCACGCAGTGCAAGTATTATTTTAAACGTCAAACTTCTATGAAATTATGACGTATACATAACACCTTCACTGCGTGGGCTATCAAATAAATAAATAAATAAATAAATAAATATTTGTGGACATCTTACACAGATCAACCTAGCCCCAAACTAAGCAAAGCTTGTACTATGGGTGCTAGGCGACGATATACATACTTATATAGATAAATACATACTTATATACATAGAAAACACCCATGACTCAGGAACAAATATTAGTGTTCATCACACAAATAAATGCCCTTACTGGGATTCGAACCCAGGACCATCGGCTTCGCACCATCCGCTACATGCATCCGCTGCAGACTTGTCTTGGTCCGACTCTATGTACTTTTGTATGTTGCGACTTTTTGTATAGGCGATTTTTTTTTTCATAAATGAAGATCATATAGTTCTACTATGGCATTATAGTTGGGTGGTTTTAAGTTTAAGTTACCTATCTAAAACAATATCCAAAAGTTATGATCTGGCGTGTTCGTTTCGAGCCTAATCCTACGAAAAAAAAACACAATATAGAACAATAGTTAATTTCCATAAATCCGGTGTTAACCTGAGTAAGGGAACGAGATGAGCGATGGCTAGTTCGCTGAGCTAAGCCGAATTGTTTAGATTACACTACATATGGGAACTGAAAATAAACAACAATACAGATGTAGCCATCACCATCATTATCATATCTCCTCTACACGATGGGCCAACGCCGGCCACTCCAAGGGACGCATTTATGCGTTAGAGGGAGCAAATGATATTGCTATCTCATTCTACCGCATGGCTGCGTCCCTTGGAGTCGCCGGCGTTGGCCCATCGTGTAGAGGAGCCATCAGCCAGAAGACGTCCACTGCTGGACATAGACCTCCCCCAAAGAGTGCCACAATGACCCGTCTCGCGCCACCCGCATCCAGCGGACTCCCGCGACCTTTACCAGGTCATCAGTCCTCCTTGTGGGTCTACCCATGCTGCGCCTTCCGGTACGTGGTCGCCACTCGATAACCTTTCCGCCCCAATAGCCATCGGTTCTACGTGCAATATACAGATGTAGTGCATAATTGTTTTCCATCGTATTTTCTCGGAAATACAACAAATTTCTTCTTCTTCTTCAGCGTGTGTTCGCCCACCGTTGGGCATACGCCTCTCCAATCTCTCTCCATTTTGAGCGGTTGTTGGTCACCCTTATCCAGACTGGTCCTGCGGTCTCCTTTATGTCATCGGACCAACGGGCGGGTCTGCCTACACTTCTTCTGCCTAGCCCGGGTCTCCACTCCAAAAACGCAGCAAATTTATGAAAACAAAAAGCAATATCGCTTGTCAATCTAACCATCCCTGTGTCCCATAAGCCGGGTTTAACGACCGTCTGAGCTGGACCTATTGGAAATCGAATTTCATTGTTGTTCGCGCCATTGTATGTAAACAGAGTAATGGATAATGTCGATGTGGAGATACTGGGCCAGTTTGACGTGTCGGAGGCGACTGCATTTTACTGTTCAAGTTGTGCACTCGCTTTGATGCCAGTTGACAATTGTGGCAATGCTTTTACGGTACCGTAAAACGGGGTGAGTAGGTTTCGCGGGGAGAGTTGGGTTGAATGGTTGGTTGGGATGAATGGGGAGAGAAGGTTTGAGAGGGGGGTGAGAAGGGATTTTAAGGCTACTGCTACAAAAATAATGTATTCCAATTTAAAATGGGGCTATAGTAATATGCATAAGGAGCATTCCACGGGCTGTCCCGTACAAACGCATTTTAAGTATTTCCTGTGTTGCGACTTTTTTCTTGGCATTTAAAGTAGGCGATTATTTTTCTGTGCATATTTTTGACCATTTGTCATAGAAAAGGAATCTCTTATACCTTTAAATCTTCAGAAACTTCGCGTTTGTACGGGACAACGGTAGACAATTTCATGGAATGCTCCATAATAAAAAAAATCGATCTAACAATCTTCCGAAATCACCTTTGTATGAAAAACCCTCTTACCCCAAATACAAGGCACTACGGGGTGAGGTGGGTTTTCCTCTTTATCGTCAAAGTTATGAAATAGAACTAGCCAAAATAAAATACAAACTAAAATACAAAGGTCCGAACCACTTATTATATACACTATTCAGTTTTCACATATATAAATAATATTTTATCGAGGTTTGAAAGTCAAATTTCACCCAACTCACCCCATTTTACGGTACCACTTATCTCAGGCGATTGTAAAGATACATATATTTTCTACTAGAAAATCATCACGTAACTTTACAAGCGCCCAAACTCAGAAGTTTGGGGACTAAAAGTAGTTTTTAGCGTTCCGTACTCGAAGGGTAATAACGGGACTCTATTACTTATACTCTACTGTCCGTCTGTCTGTCTGTCACCAGGCTGTATCTCATGAACCTAAATAGCTAGGCAGTTGTAATTGTCACACAACTAATCCCGAGAATTGACGATGGCACTAGTTTTTACGAAAGCGACTGCCATCTGACCTTCCAACCCTGAGGGGAAACTAGGTATTATTGGGATTAGTCTGGTTTGTTCACGATGTTTTCCTTCACCGAAAAGCAGCTGGTAAATATCATAGTACATAAGTTCCGAAAAACTCGAACTTATTGGTACGAGCCGGGGCTTGAACCCGCGACCTCCGGATTGAAACTCGCACGCTCTTACCGCTAGGCCACCAGCGCCAGGCGTGGCTCACTCCGCGATTTCGTCGCTTTGCAACAGGTAACTACAAGTACATCCGTTCCACACCAATTTTGGTAGCTGACCATAAGCCGCGCGTGGCGCTGTCGCCACCTAGCGGCCACATCTGTCCTGATCGTAACAGACGCGTTTTGTTAGAGAGGCAGTCTTCTTTACCTAGTACTATTATTTATTCTATGCCAGAGCTTAATAATAGCATAGCGACATAATATAATAATTACATCTGCGTCTAATCTTCCACAAATTATGAACTTCCACAAACCAAATTGCCGTTAAACGCAGGTGTAAATGATAATGACCAAATTAATTATAAAACAATAGGCCATTCATTACCTGGTATCAGATCTTCATTCACTTCAGTACCAAAAGTTACGCACAATGCTAGAGCGGTCCCAGGCAAGGTCTGACCAGGATTTATGGCGCCATAACAAAGGGCCTTAGGACGCGGCCCTGAATGCCTTAATTTCCTGCAAAATTTCGTGTGGGGAGAAGTGGCGGGAAGCAGCCAGGTTTTGAACGAGCGAACATTATTTCGGTAGTTTCAGCGCGCTGTAAGAGTCAAATTTTTATAGATAAAATCTATTTTGCCACTAAAAAACCGGCCAAGTGAGAGTCGGGTTCGCGCACGAAGCCCGCCATTACGCAAAAAAAACGGCAAAAATATCTCGTTTGTTGTAGGTATATGGAGGGCTCCCATACAACAAACGAGATTTTTTTGCCGTTTTGGTACATACATACATCCAATAACATATACTAATCTATGCATACATCAGTTTTGGTACCAAAGAGACAAATATTTTCATAGTCGACATCTAGCATCGAGTAGCGGAATTATCAGCACTGCTAAGTAGCAGTAGTAGTACTGTCAAGTGACAATTGAAGCACGGACCGGAAAGTCTTAAGGGGCCCACTGATTAACAGTCCGCCGGACGGTATCGGCCTGTCAGTTGTTCGGAGCTGTCAAAATTTTGTTCTAACTGATAGGCTGATACCGTCCAGCGGACTGTTAATCAGTGGGCCCCTTTATGTTGTTGAGCATTAGATTTTCCGGACGAAAATAATGCGGCTCTCTAAACCTGGCTCTAGGGTTTGCAATTCGGATCCGAAATGTATGAAATTATCCGGATCTGGATCCCGATCCGCGGATCTTCCCATACATTTCGGATCCGTCGTGCAAACCCTACCTGGCTCCTTCATGGCCCTTCCCCCCCTAAAGAAATTCATCATACATGTTCATCCTTAATATCCTTATTTGTTAAGTCGACGTCAAAGATATGTTTACACTTTTAGCCTTATTACAAAGGAGTAAGGTGCAAAAGTGTAAACATATTTTTGACGTCGACTGTATAATGGCTCCTCTACACGATGGGCCATGCAGTAGAATGAGATAGCAATATCACTTGCTGCCTCTAACGTATAAATGCGTCCCTTGGAGTGGCCGACGTTGGCCCATCGTGTAGAGGAGCCATAAGGTTTAAACGCGAAGTTGACGTTATTACGTAACGTTTTTACAATGGCCGCCCTTTGTTTGATGTTCTAAGCATGTGTGTTTAGACGTTTATGGACGTAATTTTCTTGTAATTAGTACATTAAGTGTTGTAATGTGACACATGAGACGTTGGGGAATCTTTATGTTTATGACATACAAAACCAGCGTTTTTGTAAAAAATGTATGACCATATTTGTATATAGGTATGGTTGAAGTACTTGTATACGTTAAATTCGTTTTTTTATCTTGAAAAGTCCGAAATTGATTTTCCGGGACATTTATACCCCACACGTCAAAACAAGCGGGTGCGTATCGA
The DNA here is from genome assembly GCF_963556715.1 of Cydia fagiglandana. Taxonomy (NCBI): domain Eukaryota; kingdom Metazoa; phylum Arthropoda; class Insecta; order Lepidoptera; family Tortricidae; genus Cydia; species Cydia fagiglandana. The sequence continues at coordinate 5,642,602 of NC_085953.1, read as the reverse complement.
TGGCTATAAACATTTTTATTATAATATCAGTTGCAATAACGCTTATTTAGTATAATTATTAAATGCTATAACAACGCTTAATATATTTTCATTAGATATAAATTATCATTTTATATAAAGATTAATTGATCTAATAATATTTAGCATAACATTGTTCAAGTATAATGCATATTTTCTATACTGAATTTATGATATAAAGTTATTTCATCTAAAGTAGAATTGTTGATATAATGTATTAGATATATAATTCCACATTTACTATTACACACTACAAAAAACGACTATTTCTACATATAACGAACTGCTATTTATAACTAGGTAGGTAAGGTTAAGAACTGCGACCCCTACACAAAACCAACCGCTACCAGAATACTAGGTTAGGTTAGGTTAAGAACTGCGACCCCTACACTAAACGAACCGCTACCAGAAAAGTAGGTTAGGTTAGGTTAGAATTGCGGACATTACACAAAACAAACCACTACCTAATCTGCGTTAAACATTTACATATGTCGTGAAAAAAATACCTTTACTATAATATTATACCAAATAATGCTTATATAATAAAACTTGTATAATAAATGAGCATTATATCACATGGTCGTTATAATAAATGAGTGTTATATCAAAAGATAATTATACAAAATGATATGAAACATTTTAATAATATGCCAAATGTATATTATACAAAATGAGTTATTATATTTTCTGAAATTATATTAAATGTTGTTATATCTACAGAAATTATATTAATTATTTTTATATCGATCATTACACACCCGACTTAGAGGATACTTTAAAGACCTTTGTAGGTGTATACTTAAGGTTTTAATGTTAATGTAAATTTTTCTTAGTAAGTTACATTTTTATAACTGCCTACTTAGCGCCCGATTATAGGCAGTATTAACTACTTACATACACCGAAAGCAGCAAGCAGTGGTGGCCGAGTGGATATGACGCCCGACTTTCAATCCGGAGGTCGCGGGTTCAAATCCCGGCTCGTACCAATGAGATTTTCGGAACTTATGTACGAAATATCATTTGATATTTACCACTAGCTTTTGGATGAAGGAAAACATCGTGAGGAAACCTGCATACATCTACGAAGAAATTCAAAGGTGTATGTGAAGTCCCCAATCCGCATTGGGCTAGCGTGGGGACTATAGCCCAAGCCCTCTCGCGCATGAGAGGAGGCCTGTGCTCAGCAGTGGGACGTATATAGGCTGAAATGATGATGATGATGATACACCGAAAACTAAGTAGTCGTAGGCTGCTATTAGAAGTTATTAACATTTAATCACTAAACATAATGGTCTAAAACAATAACAATTACATTAATGAATCGCTCCATAAAATCACACAATCAATCATTATTTTTTACCAATAATCTGTCTCATTTATCAGGGGTTGTTAACAATATCGCAATTAATCTTAAACCAACAAGTTTTGGGGTGAACGACCTCATTTGGGGGCCCGCTGATTGATTACGTGTTTTTCTGTTTGTCAAAAGATTTTCTGCACAGATTGGTCCTTAATGTTTTTCCTTGCCTGTTGCTGTGATCATTATTTACGTCGGTAAAGTATGGAAATGGGCTGTGTGGATGATAATGATTAAAACACAGATATCTGTTGTTACCTATACTCTGTATTTTTATTGGACCATCAAGCACGCCACCATGTGCAGGGGACCATCGAGTGCACCGACTTCTGGCCGAAAGGTGTCGTGTTTCGGAGGTTCCGGGGCAAACTGCCGAATCCGATACAAGAGCAGCCGACGCAACGGAGCCACGCCGTTTTGTCGTCTAAATAGTGTTTAGTTTTAAGTTTATAAAATACATATGTATGTTAGTCTGTAAGGTATTTGTAATATGGACCTTGTTGCCTTACTTAAATATCTAAATAAATAAAATGAATAAATAATTAAATTGGCTCCTTAAGCAAATTGAGGGTAGATGAAAACATTACATGATCAAACTTGTATCAAACTAGCTGTTGCCCGCGACTTCGTCCGCGTGAAATCTTATCTTCAACATTTTACATCTTTAGTACCTATAATTTTCATATCCAAGCAATGTTGAAATTAAGTACTTTTCTTTTTTAGCAAGTTGTATGAAGTTTTAAGTCAAGTGGATTTTGATGTTGGTTGCTGAAATTACTTTTCTTGTATTCTCATAATAGGTACCTATGCCCTTATACAAAGATTCAAGTTCCGCATTCCGCACTCACAAAATATCTGATCTCCATACAAACTTTCAACCCCTTTCTCACCACCTTGGGGGATGATTTTCAAAAATGCTTGAATTAGTTTTCATGTTTTTTAATTTATTACCTTTTTTTCCAAAAAGTTAAAGTTCCTAGCTTAAAATTAAATTTACACCCCAAGACGAATTTTCATCCCCTTTTTAGCCCCCTTAGGGATTGAATTTCCAAAAACGTTGAAATTACTTTTTTTTGTAATCGGCTATTATGTCTTTCTAAGAAGTTTCAAAGCATTTGTAATGGATTCAAACTTTGAACCCCATTTTAACCCTGTTAGGGGATGAATTTTACAAATCGCTGAAATCTTTTTTATTGTCTTCTAATAATATACCCAAATACAAAGATTCAAATGCCGCGCTCGAAAAAATGCCCCCCCGTTCAACCCCGTTTTCACCACCATAGGGATGAATTTTCAAAAACGCTGAAATTGGTTTTCTTGTATTTTAATATAATGCCTTTTTACAAAGTTTCAAGTTCCTAGCTTCAAATAAAATTTGCACTTGAAGATGAACTTTCATCCCCTTTTTAACCCCCTTAGGGGTTGAATTTCCAAGAACGTTGCAATTACTTTTTTTTGTAATCGGCTTTTATGCCTTTCTAAGAATTTTCAAAGCATTGGTAATGGATTTAAACTTTGAAACCCATTTTAACCCTGTTAGGGGATGAATTTTACAAAACGCTGAAATTACTTTTATTGTCTTCTAATAGTATCCCCAAATACAAAGATTCAAGTCCCGCGCTCGAAAAAATGTTTGATATCCATACAAACCTTCAACCCCTTTTTCACCACCTTAGGGGATGAATTTTCAAAAACGCTGAAATGAGTTTTCTTGTATTTTAATTTAAAACGTTTTCACAAAGTTTCAAGTTCCTTGCTTAAAATAAAATTTGCACCCGCAGACGAACTTCCATCCCCTTTTTAACCCCCTTAGGGGTTGAAATTCCAAAAACGTTGCAATAACTTTTTTTTGTAATCGGCTATTATGCCTTTCTAAAAAGTTTCAAAACCATTTGTAATGGATTCAAACTTTCAACCCCTTTTTAACCCTGTTAGGGGATGAATTTTACAAAACGCTGAAATTATTTTTCCTGTTTTTTAATAATACCTCCAAATACAAAGATTCAAGTCCCGCATTCGTAAAAAAATTTGATATCCATACAAACTCTCAACCCCTTTTTCACCACCTTAGGGGTTGAATTTTCAAAAACGCTGAAATCAGTTTTCTTGTATTTTAATAATATATCTTTTAACGAAGTTTCAAATTCGTAGCTCAAAAGAAAACTTTAACCACATACAAACTTTCATCCCCTTTTTAACCCTGTTAGAGGATGAATTTTACAAAACGCTGAAATTACTTTTATAGTCTTCTAATAATGTCCCCAAATACAAAGATTCAAGTCCCGCGCTCGAAAATTTTTTTGATATCCATACAAACTTTCAAGCCCTTTTTCACCACCTTGGGGGATGAATTTTCTAAAACGCTGAAATTAGTTTTCTTGTATTTAAATTTGATACTTTTTTACAAAGTTTCAAGTTCCTAACTTAAAATAAAATTTGCACCCGAAGACGAACTTTCATCCCCTTTTTAACCCCCTTAGGGGTTGAATTTCCAAAAAAATTGCAATCACTTTTTTTTGTAATCGGCTATTATGCCTTTCTAAGAAGTTTCAAAGCATTTGTAATGGATTAAAATTTTCAACCCCTTTTTAACCCTGTTAGGGGATGAATTTTACAAAACGCTGAAATTACTTTTCCTGTCTTCTAATAATATTCCTAAATACAAAGATTCAAGTCCACCACTCGAAAAAATTTTTGATTTCCATACAAACTTTCAACCCCTTTTTCACCACCTTAGGGGATGAATTTTCAAAAACGCTGAAATTAGTTTTCTTGTATTTTAATAATATATCTTTTTACGAAGTTTTAAATTCCTAGCTTAAAAGAAAACTTTAACCCCATACAAACTTTCATCCCCTTTTTAACCCCCTTAGGGGTTGAATTTGTCAAAATCGCTTCTTATCTCTTGTACACTTTATAAATGCAATCTGGTGTGCAAATTTCAACTTTCTGGCTTTTGTAGTTTCGGCTCTGCGTTGATGAATCAGTCAGTCAGTCAGTCAGTCAGTCAGTCAGGACACTTGCATTTATATATATAGATTAACAGGCCGATACGTCTGCGAGCGATATTCCAAATTTTATGCTACCCCAAAGGCGTTGCATAAGGGAAGGAATGGAAAGGTTCACAAGGTTCTGGTAGGGTTCCGTAGCGTAGCTCAGATTTTTTTTCCATTTTTTCCTTTAACACATTCACTGCCCCCGACGCACATGTGCCACCGTCATACAAGTTTGATCCTAGGCCACACCTGGCAGTGAATGCGCTAATATATAATTTGTATCAGATTGTTGGTTGAACATTTTCTTCAATCAGGTTACCTACTATAATAAAAATTCCTTCTTTCATAACAACAATATATTTCTTGATCACAATATTCCGTTACAGTTCAATCTCCAATCACCTTACTTCACAATCGTCCTCCCTTCACCTCTGCCCGTAACCGAATGCCCGTTAACCGCTATGCCAGTCGTCTTTTATTCTTTCTTCCAACTACCTTCTATTTACAAAGGTCAACTATCAATAACGTTACTATTAAATTTATTAAATTATAGATTGCCAACGATTACTCAACTCTTTATTTTATTAAATCTGTTTCTAATAATTAGTAATTTTAATGAATCTTACACTCGCCCATCCTGACATTGTGCATGTCCTCATGCACAGTCATACTAATCGCGTCTGTCATCTAATCTTACACTCGGCATGTCAAATCATCGGGCATTCAGTAAGAAAATTATTAATACCCATTTAATACAATTTCTTTGTCTGTCTATATAAATTTTTTTTTATTATTTATTGAATTCATCTAGGTATATCTTCACATTATTATTTCAAATCCAATAAATATATCCATCTAGATATATAAGTTTTTATTAATGTTACTCATACTACTACATAATATAAAGTACTTACTTTTTTTTTTTAAACAAATCATCACTACATATAAAGTACATTACTTAACATATTAGGTTGCTTTTTTTTCATTATTTCTTTTGTTTTTTTCTGTTTTTTTTTATCACTCTCATGACACAACGTGTCTCACAACATACCATTTTTTTAATCAAATTTTATATGTAGCACATTATTCCTCTTGTTTTTTGATTCCATATTTTCTCCATTCCATTCCATTTTTCATTCCATTTTTTTTGTGCTACTTACTGAATCACTCTCATGACACAAACGTGTCTCACAACATAACATTCTCTATTTCCGTCTTTTTTTTTCCATCGTTACCATATATCCGTTCGTCCATCCATAGCAAATTACCAATTCAATAATCGAATAATCCAATAATCCAAAAATCCAATAATCCAATAATCCAAAAATCCAATAATACAAAAATCCAAAATCCAATAATCCAATAATCCAATAATCCAATAATCCAATAATCCAATAATCCAATAATCCAATAATCCAATAATCCAATAATCCAATAATCCAATAATCCAATAATCCAATAATCCAATAATCCAATAATCCAATAATCCAATAATCCAATAATCCAATAATCCAATAATCCAATAATCCAATAATCCAATAATCCAATAATCCAATAACTCAATAATCCAATAATTCAATGATCCAATAACTCAATTATCCAACAACTCAATAATCCAACAACTCAATAATCCAATAACTCAATAATCAATAACTCAATAAGCCAATAACTCAATAAGCCAATAACTCAATAAGCCAATAACTCAATAAGCCAATAACTCAATAAGCCAATAACTCAATCCAATAACTCAATAATCCAATAACTCAACTCAAAAATAATAACTCAATAATCCAACAACTCAATAATCCAATAACTCAATAATCAATAACTCAATAAGCCAATAACTCAATAAGCCAATAACTCAATAAGCCAATAACTCAATAAGCCAATAACTCAATAAGCCAATAACTCAATCCAATAACTCAATAATCCAATAACTCAATAATCCAATAACTCAATAATCCAATAACTCAATAATCCAATAACTCAATAATCCAATAACTCAATAATCCAATAACTCAATAATCCAATAACTCAATAATCCAATAACTCAATAATCCAATAACTCAATAATCCAATAACTCAATAATCCAATAACTCAATAATCCAATAACTCAATAATCCAATAACTCAATAATCCAATAACTCAATAATCCAATAACTCAATAATCCAATAACTCAATAATCCAATAACTCAATAATCCAATAACTCAATAATCCAATAACTCAATAATCCAATAACTCAATAATCCAATAACTCAATAATCCAATAACTCAACTCAATAATCCAATAACTCAGCTCAATAATCCAATAACTCAGCTCAATAATCCAATAACTCAACTCAATAATCCAATAACTCAACTCAATAATCCAATAACTCAACTAAATAATCCAATAACTCAACTAAATAATCCAATAACTCAACTCAATAATCCAATAACTCAACTCAATAATCCAATAACTCAACTCAATAACCCAATAACTCAACTGAATAATCCAATAACTCAACTCAATAATCCAATAACTCAACGCAATAATCCAATAACTCAACTCAATAATCCAATAACTCAACTCAATCCAATAACTCAACTCAATAACCCAATAACTCAACTCAATAACCCAATAACTCAACTCAATAACCCAATAACTCAACACAATAACCCAATAACTCAACTCAATAACCCAATAACTCAACTCAATAACCCAATAACTCAACTCATAATTCAATAACTCAACTCAATAATCCAATAACTCAACTCAATAATCCAATAACTCAACTCAATAATCCAATAACTCAACTCAATAATCCAATAACTCAAGTCAATAATCCAATATCTCAACTCAATAATCCAATAACTCAACTCAATAATCCAATAACTCAACCCAATAATCCAATAACTCAACTCAATAATCTAATAACTCAACTCAATAATCCAATAACTCAACTCAATAATCCAATAACTCAACTCAATAATCCAATAACTCAACTCAATAATCCAATAACTCAACTCAATAATCTAATAACTCAACTCAATAATCCAATAACTCAATAATCCAATAACTCAATAATCCAATAACTCAATAATCCAATAACTCAATAATCCAATAACTCAACTCAATAATCCAATAACTCAGCTCAATAATCCAATAACTCAGCTAAATAATCCAATAACTCAGCTCAATAATCCAATAACTCAACTCAATAATCCAATAACTCAACTCAATAATCCAATAACTCAACTCAATAATCCAATAACTCAACTCAATAATCCAATAACTCAACTCAATAATCCAATAACTCAACTCAATAATCCAATAACTCAACTCAATAATCCAATAACTCAACTCAATAATCCAATAACTCAACAATCCAATAACTCAACTCAATAACCCAATAACTCAACTCAATAATCCAATAAACTCAACTCAATAATCCAATAAACTCAACAATCCAATAAACTCAACTCAATAATCCAATAAACTCAACTCAATAATCCAATAAACTCAACTCAATAATCCAATAAACTCAACTCAATAATCCAATAAACACAACTCAATAATCCAATAAACTCAACTCAATAATCCAATAAACTCAACTCAATAATCCAATAAACTCAACTCAATAATCCAATAAACTCAACTCAATAATCCAATAAACTCAACTCAATAATCCAATAAACTCAACTCAATAATCCAATAACTCGATAATGCAATATCTCGATAATCCAATAACTCGATAATCCAATAACTCGATAATCCAATAACTCGATAATCCAATAACTCGATAATCCAATAACTCGATAATCCAATAACTCGATAATCCAATAACTCATTAATCCAATAACTGCTTAATCCAGTAATCCAGTACCTGATCAATCCAGTAACTGATCAATCCAGTAACTCATTAATCCAATAACTCACTAATCCAGTAACTCATTAATGCCGTAACTCATTAATCCCGTAACTCATTAATCCCGTAACTCATTAATCCCGTAACTCATTAATCCCGTAACTCATTAATCCCGTAACTCATTAATCCCGTAACTCATTAATCCCGTAACTCATTAATCCCATAACTCATTTATCCCGTAACTCATTAATCCCGTAACTCATTAATCCCGTAACTCATTAATCCCGTAACTCATTCATCCGTAACTCATTAATCCGTAACTCATTAATTAAAATAATCCAGAAATCAATATTTAAAATGCAACGAACTTCTTAAAACCAAGGATACTGAAAGCGAATCAATACACGGTTATAACGAATACTTTACTAGTGTAGGCCCAACCTTGGTTATTCAATCAACACCAGCCAAAATGATCCCGCCAAAATTATAAGATTTATAAGATTGAAAAAAAATTCCCGTCAGTTTGTTTCTCTTATTATTCTAATAATAATTAGAAAATTGTAGATTTCCCGGATACGCGGAACTGTCCTGTCGGGCCGCACACATGTGTTAGGGTTAAAGAACAAGTCGGTAATTTTAAACAAACAACTTTACATATAATGGATTAACTTTGTTTCTAATCTACATTAACGACTTGACTTTCTTGGATCTGAACAATGCAGACGTTGTGCTACGCTGATGACACGGCAATACTATTTCACGGTGCTTCCTGGGATGCAGTAATCGCCTTCACAGAAAGCGGTCTAGCTTTGGTGACGAACTGGCTTTAATACAATTTGTAACTCTAAAAGCAGACTAAACGAGATATATGTGTGCGTGTATAAAACAGCTGCTTCCGCCTCGTGGTCTCTTAAATGTGTCAAAAGTTTATTCATATTTAATATTAGGTTAGGTTAGGTTGTACCACTGGTACCTACCACACGTCATGTAATTGTAAAACAATAGAAAAACTTCGTCTATAAAGTACTTAGGTGTTATTCTGGATGAGCAGACTGACAACCGACAGAGGAAGATGAGAAACTCAACTTTACAGCGTACATTCAAACCACAGCTAAATAGTGTCAGGAAATAACCTAACACTCATTTAAATATCTTCGAAATGTCATGGATATACCACAGCGCAAATCAACCTATATTGCCCTAGCTCAACCCATTATTACGTAGGTAGGTACTAATATCGGTGTATAGCGTATAGCGCATCGATCGTTATTGTTGTTTTTTTTTTTCTTTTTATATACCTACTAAATTATGAACAAATACTGAAGAAACGTAACTTAGTCTTTCCTTTACCAGCGTTAACGGCACATTTTGCCAAAAGAGGAAACAACCAAGATCAAAACTTATGAATTAGGCTAACGAGCCCCATACAACTAACTTGAGCGAACTACAGGACACCACAGCATTGCCTGGACAACGATTCCACCCCCATAATCTGTGAACCCGTACCTCGAGACAACTTTCGTCAATACAAATAACTTTAAGGTACTGTACCAAAATATTCGCAGTTTAAGCAATAAACGACATCTATTAAAATCTACAACTGAAGATGACAAAGATATACAAGCCATCCGTTCCTGTCCTGTGCGGCTTCCACGTGAAAGCGATCCTGGCCGTTGTCCTTCCGTGTTGATCTTCGAAGCCATCTCTCATTGCCTCGGCCGTGTCTGCCGCTGCTGCGGCTTCGACGGTTGCGACTCCGCCTGTTGTTCCCCGGGGACTGGCGGCGGTTGCGACTTCGGCTTCGACGTTCTTGTCCATCATCAGATTTCGATTTTCGGCCACGCTCAGGAGTGTTCAAGCGCCGCCTGGATGTTTTTTCCTCATGGTCCATAGTCTGGAACTCGAAAACAACACCAGCAATGGAAGAGTTCTAAATCTTTGGATTGTTAATAATAGACAAATATAAATTGTTCTTATTAAGCTAAATTCAACTGTTTTATTTATTTATTTAATTTACGTTACTGCTTCCGGGGTAGAATGCGGGACGTTTAAAACAGATCTTAAATCCAAAACAGATCCGTATCCCGGTACGGATCCGGAACACAGGCTTTTCGAAACGGGAAAATTCTAGAACTGGTACAGAAACGGAATCTAGAACAAATTCGGGATCCGGCACTGATCCGATACCAATCCGGCACGCATCCGGTTCAGATCCGGCACGAATCCGGCAAATGATATACATGCGGTATTAATCCGGCACAGATCCGGTACCAATCCGGCACAGATCCGGTACCAATCCGGCACGGATCCGGCACCAGTCTGGGACGGATCCGGTACGAATCCAGCATGGATCCGGAACTCATCCGGCACAAATCAGGTATGCACCCGGCACGGTTCCAGTATCCGGCACGGACCCAAATCCAGAAACGGGATCCGGAATACGAAACGGGCCGCGTAGCCAAGATGCCAATCGCTTACGCTCCGTAGCGATAGGAATGCAACTGTCACTGTCGCGCTAATATGGAACCGAACTATTCAAAATAAAACGGTGTTCCAAAGGTTTCACGCTACCCGCGATGTAATGAATGCTTTAATTATATTATGGATAGGCATTACAGCAAACACAAAAAAAAACCTAACTGTTGGTCTTGAAGAGAAAACTTGCAGTATAATTGCTCTCGAGTGAACGAATAGGCCGAAATGGGTTTACCCAATTATTCTGTTCTTGATAAAATTAACGGTGTCTTTGTTTCTAAGCGCCCGTTAAACATAAACTTCCTAACATAGGAAATATGAAATGATAATTAATTTCAACAAAACAACAACCAATATAAGTGTTACTAATATATGTATAGGTAACTATATAATTATAATAATTTTACACCACTGTTACTATTGTAACAAATTAATTGGGTAATTAAGATTTAACTCGATCAGTTCTAATATTAATACCTACATAATATAATACATTCAGGAATACCATAGTGACTTGTAGGTACTTACCACTTCTGATGTATAATAAAAATTCCTTCTTTCATAACAACAATATATTTCTTGATCACAATATTCCGTTACAGTTCAATCTCCAATCACCTTACTTCACAATCGTCCTCCCTTCATCTCTGCCCGTAACCGAATGCCCGTTAACCGCTATGCCAGTCGTCTTTTATTCTTTCTTCCAACTACCTTCTATTTACAAAGGTCAACTATCAATAACGTTACTATTAAATTTATTAAATTATAGATTGCCAACGATTACTCAACTCTTTATTTTATTAAATCTGTTTCTAATAATTAGTAATTTTAATGAATCTTACACTACAATACCAAGAACTTACCCTGGAGCGTTACGGCTCCCCACAAATTCCTTAATAAAAATACAAAAATGTCATCCACATTCACTTTAAAACGAGTTCTAATTTATCCCAAAACTTCGAAACTTGGCCATTCCTTATTGCCGCCTCCTTCCCACCTATTGTAGTCAGTTTCCTGTCTTTGTCCCTCTTTGTAATTAATAATGTATGAAAGTCGCCGAGACGCCATGTATCATCGTGAAGCTGTACGGTTGCCAAAAAAGGTTTCGTTTGAGGGGTTCCGCACATTAATTTTAATGTTGGTGTATTAGTGGTGGGGAATGATGGATAGACATGTCATTATTTCATCAGATTCAGTGCCAGTTGCACCAACAACATTTGACAGACTGGTCAACGTCAGCCGGCGCGCCCCGGCGTTTTACTATGAAACTTTCCATACACAAAAATTTTGCGAACTCTTTAACGATACGAACAGTTTGGTGCAACCGACCCCTAGGGGGTAAGGGATTTTGAAATTAAAGTATGTCTTCACTTTATTTAAGTTTATAGGGACCGTGCGCGTTGGAGGGTCTGCCATCTTGTGGCCTGAATCGGAAACATATGTGCACATATACATTGCCAAAGCAAGTGCTACCATCTACCACCGTCCTCGTAGGTACGTTTCCTTGTGCATAGTAGGTTCTGTCATTTGGGCTACATCGGAAGCATAAACATCACATTTACGCCTCGCGTCAAAAATCTAACGGCTCCTATGCTGCCCCCTATAGTTCATTGCACGCCCCCTATTAAAACATAACCAGGCATTGCGCTACTTATATTTAAAACCATATGATTTTGGACTATATTTCAGTACCTACATTGAGTTATTAAAAAATATTGAGTTAAGAACATAGTTAATTAATTGAAAACGCATTATTACATGTTTGATTTAATTTTACACAAGGTACACGGAGCTGCAAAAGTGCATACCCACTTTATGAATAAATTCCATTCATAAAGTGGGTACCTATGCACTTTTTCAAAAGTGTGCAGGACATTGTGATAGTACTTATTTATTTATATTTGTGAATGTAGGGCAGTTTCCTGAAATTAAAATTTTCATTCATTCATTGTGGAACCCTTGAAAGAATAATTATTAATGTAACTTTAAGAATACCCAAGCATTAATATGGAATAGCCGCGTACTGTATGACATTAAGTTTTCTTCGTATTTAATTAGTCATTTTAAGAACGTTAATGTATATTACATGAGGTTATGTATGTTTGAATAACTTAAGCCAACTCTTAACATATATTCTATACTTGCTTAAAATTGAACTGTATTTGATTGAGTTACGTATAGTTTCAGCTTGCAAATTATTTGTTGCACTTCAAATTTAAAACCTTATGTAATGAAGTCTTATCTAACACCTATCAGTTAATGAATTTTGGACTTTAATTGCTTTTAAAAGAGCTTAGTTTTCCTTATAAAGTGCTTGTTTTTTTTTACTGATTGCAACTTTTGATTACAAAAGTCGTGTCATTTGCAATGAGCAAGTTTTTCGGCGGAATAATGCATACAATGCTTACCGGCGAATGCTTACAAATTAGTTTTGTATATTTGAAGCAATACATACAAATGAAAGTCCAATCGTTTTGATTAAAATTTCTCCTTGTCGTATGTATATATTTATTTAAACTACTATACTATAAAATTACACCTCAAAACAAATGATGACTAACAAAAATAAATTAAACTAAGATCTAAACAGACTAAACTAAAACTACCTAAAAAGTAAAAACCTACAAATAGAAACTTGGCTCAATTGTTGTCGTATTGTATTTTTATGAATAAATTATTCAATAATAGTAGCATTACGGAGTGTTTTATGTCGACACGAGTTGCGAATTACCTATTCGCACATGTATCGTACAACGTTTTACAGTAGGTACATAATGGCTCTTTAAATTTTCGACATAGTTGCGTTATGAGCTTATTATCGCATTAGTGCGGTAAAGTAGCATCACATGTACTGTAAATTAATTAATAAGTGATTCACTTCTTAAATCCCTCACTCGCTTCAAACTTTCAAAAATAAAGCATAACTCATCGTAAAGCATCACACTTGCACCCCTCTGGTATTGCAGGCGTCCATACGCGACGGCAACTACTTACCATCAGGTAATACGTCTACTCGTTGGTGTCCTTTGTAAATCATAAAAAACCTACGACATATTTACATAAGTGTTTTAATAAATATGACATATTTTTCGTCACTTTCTGTCATGTTTGCCGACGCTACCCCGGAAGAGTTTTATGAAGTTATCTCACGTTTTTATATAATTACAGGGTGACCCTCCGAGCCTGAAGGGTTCTGAACATTCATAATTAATTACACAACATTACACACACTCGGAATATGTATGTAGTTGTATGTCTTCTACCTATTGATGATTTAAAGAAAAACTATAGGTACAAAGTATAATGACATGCATATGTTGCAGTCAAAAGCCATTTGGCATTAAGTCCGCCATTTGTACATTTTTGTATATACTTTGTGCAATAAAGTTTAAATAAATAAATAAATAAATAAAAGTGTGAACTGGTCAAAAGAACTTTTAACCGACAAAAACAGGCAAAACTGCTTTTGACTGAGCATGTTGGTCAAAAGTAGTTTTACCTGAAAATCATACCTATTTCTGGCAGCAGTTTCGTTTTTAGGGCGTAGCAAAATAAAACCCTAACCCACCTATCTCTGGGAACAGTTTCGTTTTTTAGGCGTAGCAAAAAAAATTAACCCTAACCTACCCATCTTTGCGAGTACTTTTGACTGATAGTAACAGTCACAATTACTATTAACCAATGATTTTCAGGTAAAACTACTTTTGACCAACATGCTCAGTCAAAAGCAGTTTTGCCTGTTTTTGTCGGTTAAAAGTTCTTTTGACCAGTTCACACTTTTGACTGCGACATATACAATTGAATGACATTTTAAAATGAGTTACTGTTATATATTGCACGGCAGTGTACTTTTTTCGGAAATCATTCCCTAAGCGCCACTTGCACCACCCCAGTAACCCGGGGTTAAACCGATAACCCAGAGTAAAATTGTACTGGTAACCATGGTAACTCCAGGTTTAACCGGTTAACCCCGGGCTAGTGAATTGTGCATGTGACCCTAAGGGAAATAAAAAGAGGTGGAAAGATAATAAGGGACTCATAGTAAGTATATTAAATATATTAAAACGAGTTACTCACGTATTTTGAGTGGACGCGGCGAATGGACGCAGACCGGACGATGGTTGTGTCGATACGCCAACGCGAGCTCGTTGAAGCTCCTCGGTACGGAGCGAAATATGTCGAGTAATTTTCCACTTTAAAATACGTGTGTGAACCATTATAATATATTTAATATGTCTGTCTCATGGAAGTCTTGCTTATTGTACTGACATTTGGGTAAGTAAGGCTCACAAAAATTGTACCGTACACACGGGAACACACGATAACACATTTTAACACACTGAAACAGTTTACACGATATCGCTAATAGTAGTCTGCATATCATTGTCGCATTTTTACCACCTGTCATACCATGCGTCACTTTCGCACATATTTGTTAGAACGTGACAGACATAATGACAAATGATAAAGAGCCGACCGAGCTCTTCTGCCGGAGTATTATGGATAGCTATATCCATCTTTATCCACGTGATAAAATAACTATCCCTGTTTAACACCGTGGGATAGAAAGTGACGGATACCGTTTTATCACGCTGTCACGTAGACAAGAACCACCATCTTAGCCCTACTGAACTAGGTTCACATAACTTTTCCGGCTACTGATTTGT
Organism: Cydia fagiglandana; assembly: GCF_963556715.1. Classification (NCBI taxonomy): domain Eukaryota; kingdom Metazoa; phylum Arthropoda; class Insecta; order Lepidoptera; family Tortricidae; genus Cydia; species Cydia fagiglandana. The sequence continues at coordinate 5,627,238 of NC_085953.1, read as the reverse complement.
TTAGAAAACTTTTTGGGTTTCGTGCCCAAAAGTTGTTAACAATACCCTGAATATACAAGTTAAACGTTTTGATGACACTAGTGACAGCGGTGTAATGGGTGTGTCAATCTTGTTCATCTATCAAAATGGTAAATCTGGGTATAGCAAGTTTTAGTTTAAAACTACTACAAGAATAATGCATACAATGCATACATTGCTTACCGACGAATGATTACAAATTACCCTTTAATTTATCTTTAATTATCCTTTTTTCACAATAGTTACTTAATTGGTTGACAGTTCAATAACTGTGGCCTGCGCTATTTCCGGACCGATACCTTCAAATGTTGAAGAAAAGAGCGTACTCCCATTTTAAAGGCCGGCAATAACTCTTTTATTACAGAAGACAATACAATAATCAGATACCAAGTACAATCGGCAATACGTGTGTTTTTTGTAGCAGAAACTTATTTATAATGTGCCTGATTTACATTCGTTTTATTTATTATATAGGTGCCTATATACCTGTAATATAACTAATGTATTCTTAATTTGAAATACAAGAGCTGTTTATCATAGCGAGTGACATTATTACGCGATACGGCATGATTTATGTGATAATTAAGCATAATTACCGGTGCCCCACAATAGAGTCCCTAAAGCAGATCTAACTTGGACCTATGCATAGTAAACAGGTTATAAAGGTCACTGTAGACGCATTAACCTTTACCGTAATAAGGTTACTTGTATTTTTGGTATAATTTTCGCGTTCTAGTAAACTTTCACAGAGAGAGGGAACACATATAAGCTAAAATTACACTGGGTTAACAAGGAAATATGTCAATATGAGATCAAAAAGACCACTTATCGTAAATTTTAGCATTTATGGTGCAGCGGAGTGATGTTAACGGAATTGGTATAGATTATTCCAACTGAAGTGGTAAATTAAGTTTAATATTAACGTTATAAGTTTCTTGAAACACTGGGACGATGTACATATGGGCTCCAGAGGCTTAGTATATAAGTTGTTATAATTTATTAATTTTGTTATAATTTTGTATAGGTTTAAGTACTAACATAATATTAAGGGAATGTATACTAACACTATGGACATGGTCTGAATTAAATAAATTGATTAATTGATTGATTAAAGGGCCCACTGATTAATAGTCCGCCGGACGGTATCGGCCTGCCAGTTGTTCGGAACTGTCAAAATTTTGTTCTGTCGGTCGATACCGTCCGGCGGACTGTTAATCAGTGGGCCCCTTAATAAATCGTTTTTTTAGTCTTGGCAATCCCCCTTTAAAAATTGGTGCGTAAAAAGTTTCAGGCAAAACTACATAAAATTAAAATTCCGATTTCCTATCAAAATAATACCTTTTTTCGATTAAATAAAGTAAACTCGCGTTAGCTCCAAAAAGCAGTTCCAGTACATCCTAGGTCTGCCACCCCTAGTTTAACCAGTACTTGTATCCCACCCCCAAATTACTACTATCCTTAGGGTTGTCACATCAGCAATTCCCGGCCATTCCAGGATTTGGGTCTTTGAGAATTTGGAAATTTCAGGATTTTTTATTTACATACCATAATTTGGAAGGTCATATGCATTCCTATTTTTCCTTAATCCGTTGATTTAAAGTTCTGTTTATTTTTATTGTCTGTATAACTTTAACGAGAAAGTAGATGTAGACTCGATGAATGTTAGGAGGAATTTTCTCCAAAAATAAACGATAGTTGATATACACAACTTTATTCTTTTCAGACGTAACGTCTCATTTGTGTTTGGCCCTATCGTTGACTGGTAAAGCATTAAGACATTAAGTTCGTCTATTGTTATTTTTACTTCTAGTTATGCAATAAAATTAAAAATATAATACGGCAATTATTTCGACAGAATTTTTTTTTAGTTCGGCATATTTATTTTGAATAATTTTAACAAATGTTTGTGTTTCAAAAGCGAAAGGAGGAAGGATATTTAAAAGTTTCGTTGAAGTTATATTTTTTAAAGTCATTTAGTGAAAGTGTAATTAGAAAATATTCCTAATAATTCTTTGTCAATGTACATATATATTGGACCGACCTGTGATATGATATAAGTTCATATTTATTAATTAATTGCATCCTTATTTAGCTGCATACGAGTTACTATTAGCCTCGAAAAATCCGGGAATTTACCTACACCCTTATTCATAAACGCGCTACAAACCTTAATTACCTAATAATCCTTTGTCCTTATCTGTCATTTTGTATTATGTATTTGTGAGAAAGGGATAAAACATAATTTAACTAAATCATCAGCCCCGCAAAGTTTTATGGCTCCTCTACACGATGGGCCAACGCCGGCCACTCCAAGGGACACATTTATGCGTTAGAGGGAGCAAGTGATATTGCTATATCATTCTACCGCATGGCTGCGTCCCTTGGAGTGGCCGGCGTTGGCCCATCATGTAGAGGAGCCTTTTTGAATAGGGGGTTAGACATTGGTATGAGGTAACCCTACCGCCGCTGCTTACTACGGTTTAATGTTCATTTGTGCTGAGCACGTTACTCGAGAACACAGATCACCCCAACTAGATGGAACATATAAGGCAACTTGCGGTCAGCACACAAGTGCTTACGTACTAATTTAGTATGAGCGCGACCGCTTATTTCAGACTATGTTGCACCTGTGCCGTGTAGATTAAAAACTACAAAATTTGAGTTTTAGGGGTGAATATGGACTAGAACTATGATGTAAAATGTTAAAAGACGAAAGTAAATTATTTGATTGATATTGTATTTAAGTATTTAATATTGTACCTATTTGTATTTATTATATCAAAGCGGGTGGAACAAACGAAGGACTTTTACGCAAACGGGGAATTGTTTAGGTTACGTACTTTATTTTTCACTTATTGATCACGTTAATATTTCTAACCATTTTTGAGATACAGTTTGTTAAACATTATTGCAAAAATCTGCATGTTTCAACCCTAGCAAGGACATCCTATTGAACGACATGACATAGTGTCAATTTAATATGTAAATAACTTTGTAGGGTTGTCACTCATATAAAAACTGAACATATATATACTGATATATGAACTGTCGCCTGCGGCATTTCCGGACCGATACGACCTTCAAACCTTCAAGAAAAGAGCGTACTCCCATCTTAAAGGCCGGCAACGCGCTTGCAACTCTTCTGGTGTTGCGGGTGTCCATGGGCGGCGGTAATCGCTTACCACCAGGTGATCCGTCTGCTCGTTTGCCTCCTATTTCATAAAAAAAAAGTTTCATTTTAATGATTTTGTTTTAAATCCAGCTTTACGATTATAATAACTCGATTGTAGATCACTAAGATAACACTATCCTTTCAGCTCAGTCTCTAGAAATGTCCATCCTGTATATGTGCGAATGAGGCTAGGATTAGTTCTAGCTTAACGCTTATTCAGCCATTTTGGGAAAGTTTGCGTTATGTCAGCTATAATGTTCTGTGAAAGCAAATAACACTAAGTTTCATCATACAGTCAGCAGCAGAAGTTGCTAAGCGGGCGAGGTGTTCAAAATTACCTTAACACGCTCTTACACGCGTATTCGGGAAACGAGATAATCACAAGATCTAGAGACGATATAGAGATCAACTAGATTTACATTAGATATCGACTAGATGTGACTTGGATATCTAAGTCATAACTTGTCGAAATCGTTCAAGAGGACCTCCAGAATCGCGGAAACGTCAAATTTGACATATCTATCCTACAGATATCTTTAAATTATCCATATCGTAACTTGTTGAGGTCTAGTAGAGATCTAATTCATTTCCCAAATCGAGCCGTTATTCTCTTAAGTATAAAGTCGCGTCAAGATCATTTTGAACACCTGGCCCGCTTAGCAACTTCTGCTGCTGACTGTACCCAAAAGGTAAAGATAGGATATTGGGCTATTACATCTCTCCATGTTTGGGTCATATGGTTGGGTTAGTTGTTGGCTGCATATTAATTTTATGCCTTATTGGCATTGTAATAAGTTTGATTGTCCTCTGATGTGCAAAATGAGCCAGAGGACCAAATCACTTTTATATATTTATTCATCATCATCATCATTTCAGCCTATATACGTCCCACTGCTGAGCACAGGCCTCCTCTCATGCGCGAGAGGGCTTGGGCTATAGTCCCCACGCTAGCCCAATGCGGATTGGGGACTTCACAGACACCTTTGAATTTCTTCGCAGATGTATGCAGGTTTCCTCACGATGTTTTCCTTTACCGAAAAGCTAGTGGTAAATATCAAATGATATTTCGTACATAAGTTCCGAAAAACTCATTGGTACGAGCCAGGATTTGAACCCGCGACCTCCGGATTGAAAGTCAGGCGTCATATCCACTCGGCCACCACTGCTTCTGCTTATATTTATTATTAGTAACTAACATATACGGTATGTGTCCGACCATGGGGCTTTATTCCAGGGCCTGATTTTACTCGCTAAACTGAGATACTTTTACTATGGGACCAACCCTAAAATCGGGGAAATTTTTTTGGGCTTTTCCATAGAAAACGTCGACATATGATCAGACAAAATGTATGAACAAGTAAAAATTTTTTTCGGGATTTCGGGGTTGGTGCCATAATAAAAGTAGCTCAGTTTAGCGAGTAGAATCGAGCCCTGGATTTAAAGCCCGATGGTCAGTAACACCTTGTAGATTAAGTAGATTAAGTAAAAAACTAATAATATGTGGAGCTAATGTTGTCTGCAATAAATAAATTCATTCATTCATACATTAAGTCCGCCTTTTGTACTGAAATATTTTCTTTTGTGTAAATAACTTTATATAAATGTTTTAGGGCTGTTATCTGTGTTCCGTTTATGTTTTTAAGATATTATGTATATTTTAATACAGTTGTTATATTATGAAGGATCTAAATATCACATAAAATATAATAGCATGTTATATAATATTTTGAATAATATAGTAAGTATGTACTTACATAAATTTTAAAACATCGCTTTCTCTGTTCGCAGGTACGGAAACACACCCCGAGAACTCACTAACTACAGGTACCCCCTACATTCAATTTACCACCCTCCCACCATCAATTTAAGGTTTAAAGTCGGCTGGTTTAATTGATGGAATTTATTACCGTAGAGTAGGCAAATCCCGTATTAAAAGTCTATGGACCGTACATTATCCAATTCTGGTACACGGGAATCGTTTTAGCTGTGGCGTCCGTGCCAACATGGCTGATTAAAGTAAAATCATATATTTAATGAGATGATGATAATTGTGAATATGAAAATAAGATTATGTTTGGAAATGTTATCAAACTGCATATTTTAATTAGCTTTTTGATACTTTTACAATATTATAAGTTAATTAACTTGACTCATTTGCACTGCGCCACACAGGCGAAAAATCAATAAAAGTCGGACAAAACCTAAACATTCAGGATTATTATTTAAATCGTATTAATGCAGGTTTGCCAACTAACAAAATTACAATTATATTATGACATTTTATTAAATTTTGATCATAATATCTGGTTCTTCTAAAAGATTTAAATTTTGGCATATGGGAAGCGACTTTTTACTACCCAATTTTCTTAGTCCTGTTATATAAGGATCAGAAGACACTAAAAGTCTTTTCCATAGCCATTTGCCTAAAAAAAATGTGACTAAGCGCTCATGCTTGATTACACTAGTCATCGATTAAAATGAAAATTTTGTTAAAACGTCGCGTAAGGTCGCATAAAATAATGGTTGTATGTTAAAACCCAAGTTCTGTAGTTTCTAAAATTGATAATATCAAAACCGGATCTATCAGGAAGTTGTACTTTTCTCCTTGGTGAAGTTGAACAATGTGCAAAAAATACAAGACATTACACTTATTTTTTTTATAATAAACAAGCAAGCATAGCTATCAAAAGTAACTATTAGTAATTAGGTTATTACCTCCTAGAAGGGTATCCATCATTAAATCACAACTTTCTGAAAGCAAACGATAAATAAGTAAGCACATAAGTAACACTCGCAGAGCAGTAAAATATTCGCCTTTGAACAAGTCGAACTTTGGAATGAGAACGTGTCGCGTAGATGACTCTAACATGAAAATGATTATGCGAGTAGCGTGCACTGTTTATTGGACTACCCGCTAAGATTGGTTTTTGCCTGTTGGGGCTACTTAGAAGTTTTTTGGTTTTGTCCGACTTTTATTGATTTTTCGCCTGTGTGTGCGCGCATGTTGACAACTTCTAAATAATACCGCGCAAGATGTTTGTCATATGAAATTTTATTTTAGCCAATGAAATCATCTCAGCCATAAGACGTCCACAACTGAACATAGGCCTCCCCATTAAAAAAAATGACAACGATGATGATGATGAATTGATGTGATGATGGGAAAATGTATAACTATTGGTTCAAAACTGCGAACGGAGTATATTTAGGAAGAAGGTATAACTGTCAGTAATACGTGTCAGATAAGTGTCTGTTTTTTTGAAGTTAAAAATATGTATAACTAAGAACCTCGTCAACATTGCCATATTTTAAATATTGTTATCATTTATATGGATGGCACCACTCTTTCAATAGAGCATACATTGAGCAAACTAACTATAGCATAACTTTGTTACAAAATGTCCGATTCAGATGCTATATGATGACCAAAGTAAGTTGGTTACTATTTTAGTTTAAAATAGTTAGCCGTAGCATATTCGAAGGCATCTCAAAGTTGAACGCAGCCGGTCTCAGTGGAAATTATTTTGTAGCTTCGGGACGCGTGGCCATTTATGCTCTTACCATTGTCCGTTGAAGGCACATTTACCTTACTTAATTTTAAGGCCCCCCCCACATCTAGCGTCTTTCGAGCGTCGGCGTTTGGTCAGCGCTATGGAAAATGACGTCGCTGCGCAGTTGCGTCGACGTTGTGTCGAGCAGCGGCCATAGAGTTGTAGACGCCGACGCTCGAAAGACGCTAGATGTGGGGGGGCCCTAAAGATAGATTTTACTTTTATTTATAGATCGTACATACATTTAGCTTATATTATTTTCGCTTCAAAAAAAACACGCTCAATTTTGACACAGTCCAGAACTTTTTTATTTGAAGCAAAGGAGCAGACAAAATGCCTGATATCAAGCAAATACCGCCGCCCATAGAAATTGGCAACACCAGCGGGGTTTCAAGTGCATTTCCGGAAATTAAGATGGGAGTACGCTCTTGAATGATGTACCTACCTATCACATCATGAAAATAATCAGTATACAGGGTGTTTGGTACATCGTTTGCCAAATTAAAACTGAGAAGATAGCAAATAACTCAACCTATCTGCCGTTTTAATTTGGCAAACGATGTACCAAACACCTTGTATAATAGATTTTATAGTAAAATGTATTCTGTCGCTAAAGAATGGCTTTCGACAGACATACGACCGTGTGTCTGTTTATTTTCATCGTAATGTAAACAATAAACATTATCACACATGGTAGGGGACATTAAGTTTAGAGCAGCTAAGTGAATAAAGCGTCAAAAACATGTTTTAGTTGAAATGTTACAGGTTTATAATGTATAGGAACTAGTCAGTTTTAGTAGCTAACAGTGGTGAAGCGTCCGTAGACCTTGATTACCATCAGCTTGCCTTATTTTCAGACAGTCGATCGCTTTAACCTAACCTCACTCAAAATCTAACCTAACTCAAAACCTAACCTAACTCAAAACCTAACCTAACTCAAAACCTATTTGTATTCTATTTGTTTGGTTAAATATAAGAAAAATAAAGCCATAATAACTCTGGTTTGCTTACGGTAACTTTCCTGGTTTTTTGTGTAAATAAATATATATTTGACATTCTTACACAAAATGACTAAGCCCCACAGTAAGCTCAAGAAGGTTGTGTTGTGGGTACGATATATATAATATATATAGATACTTACATACAGAGAAAACACCCAAGACTCGGGAGCAAATATCTGTGTTCATCACACAAATAAATGCCCTTACCGGGATTCGTACCCAGGACCCAGGGCTTTAGGGGTCATCCATTAATTACGTCACACGAATTTCTAGGTTTTTTTACCCCTCCCCCCCTCCTTGTCACACTTGGTCACATTTGGCAAACCCCTCCTCCCCTAGTGTGACGTCACATTTTTTCTACGAAATCGCCAAATCGAATTAAGTAAGTACCTAAGTATTATTAATATTTTATCAAAATATTTTTGACGATATAAATATTAGTAATTTTATAACCCAAAACTGCTGAGGAAAGAAAATTAAAGGAATAAAAACGATTATCGTTTTAAAAACTTGTTATTTAAATGTACACCGAATAAAATAATTTAAATGAATTTTCGGTTACTGATGAAGTTAAAGTGACGTCACAAAGTTTGTGTCTCCCCCCTCCCCCATGTCACATTTTCTTGACCCCCTCCCTCCCCCTAAACGTGTGATGTAATTAATGGATGACCCCTTATAGGCAGTACGCTATCAGTAAACTGAAGTCACTGAAGTGTTTGTTTGTTTGTTTGTTTGTGTCCAAAGCTGAACTAACTACTAAGTTACAGATATGACTGTTGTGGCTTATTGTCTGTGTTCAATATTAGCGTCAAACTCTGTATCAATACAGCTACAAAACAAACGTTGGTAAGTTTATGTTAACTTTAAGGTGATTCGCTTTCCAAAACAATTACGTTATATTCAGTAACTATACACACTATTACTACATAAATATGTGCGCATCTATCTACTTTCAAATGTTTATTTTATTTTAGTTTCGAAAGTAGATAGATGCGCACATATTTATGTAGTAATAGTATGTAATTACTTAATATAACGCAAATGTGTAAATTTCATTAGATAGCTTTACGTGACGTTAAATCTCATTTTGTATGGGATTTTCAGTTTTCAAAACGTTCCGCTTGCTGTTAAAAATCTCATACAAAGTGAGACTTAACGCAAACGCGTACGTCCGTCACGCTATTGAATGAAATGAACACTAGGGATTCGGAACCCCAAGTGTACAAGTACGGCACCCATACAAATAATCTATATTGCACACCTCAACAGAAGAAAACTATACAAGAAGAAAACGGCAACGGAAATATAGGTATAAACAAGAGACGGTCATATCGCTAAATAAATGATTTTATATGCTATTAAAACTCCAATATTCCAATGCCTATACAGGTTGGCCAAAAAATAAGTGCATTCCCGACGCCAGGGAGGTTTTGGGATTATACTGAGCAACTTTTACTATAGGGGCGCGAAATCGCGAAAAAAATTTGTCTGTTTCATACATTTTGGCCGGTCTATTTTCTATGGGAGGGTAAATTTTTTTCTCGTTATCCGGGTTGGTCCCATAGTAAAAGTTGCTCAGTATAATCCCAAAACCACCCTAGGGAATTCACTTATTTTTTGCAACTCTGTATAAGCTGAATTTATTTCTATAGGTCCTTAATATTAAAGAATTAATAAAAATAACATAACCTATAACTACACCAACGCAACATGCACGTATGTAAATACGTTAAACACATGTTTACGTACGATTCCCTTTGATTCCACGATACCTTTTTACGCTCGCACGAACGGCTCAAAGCGGTCGTCTCTGTGGACGTGCGACCAATACGCGGAAAATTATATTTTTAAGTATAAAAAGACAAACTTATGTGGAAATATTCATAGTTTTTAGACCAGGAAACGTGGATTATTTATTAGTTTTGCCTTTGTCTGGGTTTTCGTTGTTGGATTGTTTGGGTTTTTGTATCGGATTACTGTCATAGACACCTAAACGTTTGTAGAAATGGCAGTAGAAACGTCATATAGAAATGCAGACTCCAGAATACCCACCTAACCGAAAATAACGTTAAATTTCGTCATTAATGTGTTATCAAAACTGATATTAAAACGCTCGATAAAAGACGCGGGTCTTAGAGGCGTTATTTAATTATTAATCTGATGCAGATCTGAATTTAGTTTTGACCACTGTAATTATTCATAACTCAAAATTATTTATTCTAACATATCTGCAATTATTGTTTAAAAGCACAAATAACAAGAGTCGCTTAACCCATTGTAACATTTACGAAGAATTAATTTTATTGACACTATCTGACAATATAACTCATAATGGCATTTATAATTATAGAAAATACCCAAGAGCAGTGAAAATTACCTACATATTTATAAGCAAAGGGAAGTAACATAATATACAGACGCGATTTTAGGTACCTACCTGTCAATTCCAAATACTTTCATATAATCTTACAAGGAAACATGACGCCAAACCCCCATTTATCACTTAACGTGCAAAATCATAATATCAACATACAATATAAATTAATACCCGACCCGTGACCTCAGCCCTTAGTGTCCCTAATAAATTACGAACCAATCCTAACTTGGTTCGCACTAGAGATGGGCTCAATATTCGGTAATCGGCGTATTCGGCAAGTTTTTCGGCGTACCTATTTGGCAAGTCCGCAAAGAGAACAAATGAGTCCATTCTGAGAGAAATAAAAATCACCAAACGACTCAACAATCTGCCAGGAGAGGGCTCTTAGATTCTTTGGACACATAATGCGGTCGCGACACCACACCCTCGAACGTGACATCAACTGGGGCAAGTTGAAGGCAAGCGCGCTAGAGGAAGAACCCCTGCAAGATGATCGGATTCCATTAAACAAGCATGTGGTTCCATGCAGAAGGCAGCTCACATAGCACTTGTTCACGATAAAAGGAGGGACATAATTGTTGGTCACGATCCTCAGCCATGAGGGAACGACGAAGAAAAGATTCGGCAAGTCGTTGAATTCGACGTGTCGTTAAATGAGTCGCTCAAAAGTCTACATAATGGCCACGACCACTCTGTCAAGAGTGTAACGAAGAAGAAGAAGATTCGGCAAGTTTCCAATATTATTAAAGTGCCGAATATTTTTATTATGTTTTTCTTGTTGCAACACTGAACACTGCTAAAGCTCGTCCAGAGCTTTTCAAATACTCTCTTATATCAGGTTACGTTTTCCTCTTATCAAACACATGGTGAGACATGTTGAATCCATATGATGTTTTAAATATTTGGCCAGTGTTGAAACATTTGATTGCGAGTCCCCTTTTAGACCTGTTTGTTTCTTAGGATTTGCCTAGGAAGCGATCCTTCTTTAGCTGCTAATGTAATTGAAGCATTTTCAAAAGGTTTATTAGAATGATACAGATGAACCGAATAATTCAGCCTAATATTCGGTTCGGTAATATCTGAACCGAACATTCGACCGAACATTCCTATTTGGCCCATCTCTAGTACGCACTGAACTGAAATCTCATTGGTTTGAGAGATAATCATTAATTTAATTGAGTTTAGTTTCTCTAATGTTAATTCGGTTCAGCGGTTTAAGCTGTTTAGAGATTGCATTTTGATAATTGCGTTTAAATTTGGGTATGATCATATATTTGACGTAGAATGTTGGAAATGGAACGATCTTTACCGAAGGGTGCCTTTTATTTTAGGTACCTTTAGGTACTGTAGGCCTATTATAAGATGACAATCGTTCGGAGAGAAACGAAACACTATCTGTCTCTGTCGCACTAATATGGAAGAATGAAAGAGAGGCATTTCGTTTCGTTTCGTTTTCTGCAAAACGATTGTCATTTTGGCTTGCCCCCTGAAGGTACTTATTATTTTTCTTTTTTGTTCCTTTATACCTACTTGTTCAAATTGTGTGAGTTATGCAATATAACAGCAGCAAATAAGGAATTTCTCTAAAATCAGTATTTTGACAAACTTTTGACAAGTTGGCATTTAAAAAAGTACCTAGGTACTATAGTTAAGTAAATTTTACTTAAAAACAATATGACGTATGATAGTGTTGCCACACGTCTAAGACGCACATTAGCAAAACTAAATATATGTACTTAGGCTTCAAACATAACATAGGTAAAATGATTTAATAAATGGTCGCCTAAGATTTTCGCCGCCATTTTGAAAAGCGCATTACAAACGCAGACTGAAGGACGTCGCCCCCAAACAACGCATTTCCCCGCAAATTATGCGCGAAAAAACGCGAAAGGCGAAAAATTATAACCCTAAAAACCGTTGCACATGCATCGCATTGAGTCGGAGTGAAGTGGGGGTGGTCGGCCCCCCCTTTTGGGTGGAGAAGGGGAAATAATCCCGTAATTATCAGCTTAGACAGTGCAGGTGGAAACTGTACGTTTCGGGTCCGGTGACAAATGTGGAAGTCTGATAATTGATTTATAAAGGCTTATGCTGTAATAAGATTAAGTTTTAGTTGCTTTGGGAAAATATTTGGTGCTTTCAGCTTATGGTGCTTAATTAGGATTGTGGGAATTGATTGTTTTAACGAGTTTAATGACTCGATTTCAGTACTAGATTTTTTTTTCTCTGCACCACCTACTTGTAAGCGATAAGACCACCTGGTTATTAACCTGCATGTGTGGCCTGTATTTAATTGTCTTTGTCTATGTTTCTGTACATGTATTGTTAACTGTGTGAGGTGTGTAATAAATATATTGTATTGTACTAGTTATCAGACTTTTGTTATGAGCGAGGCAGGCGTTGTACACGCATAGTAAATGTACCCTTAATAAATCATATGATCTTCTACATTGACACCATGAATTGATTGAAAAAAATCTCTTTTAACTATGTATGTATGTATGTATGTATGTATGTCACTTTATTGCACATAAACAGGTTTACATAAAATGGACAAAAACAAAACAAAAATAAAAATGTTATGTACAAAGGGGAACTTATCCCTAAAAGGGATCTCTTCCAGCTAACCTTTGAGAAAATGCGAAAGGATACTATGTGTAGGTATTCTAAGTTTTGATTATCACCATTATGAGTTTTTACTAATTTACTGTTTTGCCGGCTCTTACTTGGAATTAATTGTTTCCATTTGGTATCTAGATTTGCAATCAAATATGAATCACATTTTTTATAGAATTTCAGCAACAGTTCATGAAATGTCGTAATAAATTAAAAACGTGATAGTAACTTGTCATGACCGCCAACATTTATAATCCAGAAACTGTTATTTTACAAAAAAGTATATCATTCCCTCCGAACTGCTTAACTTCACATCTCACAAACAACGAAGAAATAAAACAGACGCACTAAAACCGTTATAAAATAGGGCCCTACAATCACTGTACGTAAACACGAAACAATTACTACTGCACCGAAAATAACTTAAAGAAAACACGCCAAGCATTTGTACCAGAAAACACTAAAAGTATCCAGAGGAAACATAAAAGTCGACGCGTTAACAAAACGCATAAATCGAATGGAGTCGAAAAACTGCGGCGGCAACGATACTTTCGAGTCGATGTTGAAATCGATTCCATGTTTCGATTGTTCTCACAGACAAGATAACGTCTCGACGTAAACATGATCAACGGTTTTCAAACCCGGCGTGTTCTATTTTCAAATCCGTATTATAAATTAGGCATGTAAATATTGTAAATATAGTTACGTTAGCATCGTTTTATACCGTACCGCCTACGAAGCTATAAAAAAATCACTGAATATAGGATGCCGATAATAAATTACAGAATTAATTCACAAAACACATAGTACCGCATTCGTGGGGCTAATCGAGGTACAAGGAACGGTAGGAAACACAATTATTTTTATGGCAACACAATTTTCCTCGGCTCATTACATACATACCGCGTTATACCTGGCAACATTAACATGGGCCAGGGTAGGGCCGACCTAATGCCCACCGGGCACGCGAACCGGTTTTTGATTATTTCCCCAAAATTGTATCCCATTGTCACACCAAAGTTCGTGTGTGCACGGCTTAAGGCGGAATGTCGTGACTGGAGACAAATGAAGAGCGGCCGGCGCGAAATGCATTCTGTTACGTAATTTATGTTTATGCCTCAAGAGCCAATAATTATGATGTAGTTAAAGTGTTTTAACAAGTTTTTGGAGGGGTGTTATTACTAAAAAAACTGTTTTATTTACAGGCATGACGTGTGCTAATCTTATTTTCAAATCGTTTCGTGACCGGTTATAATAGTTCCCAATATTGCAAAAACCTTCACCTAACCATAATGTGAAGCCATAATTAATCCTAAAATCGTAATGAAGATATTATTCAGCTGTTAACCGCGAAATTACCCCAAATATACTAATACTTTGCGACACGCTTTACAGAAATCTTATAGCAGCGACTGTTCGCGACATTATATGAAACCCTAAATCAAGTAACAAAAGAGCTATAATCGCATAAATGAAACGTTCTACCTTATCAACAGGGTCAAATCGTACCAGAGACGTAAATTTACATCTATAATCCGGCAAATGAGTGCAATAAAAGAGAAATTTACGTAAAAATCTAATATTACGTAAAGCAATCGGCATCAGCGATAGACGAAATGTATATTGCATTTATAAATCCGATTTTGCGTCGAAGAAATTTTATCAATACATTGTAATTTAGGCTGAAATTTGAACCTATAGTGCAGGGAATCCAGTTGATTTTGTTTTTGTTTGAAAATTGAACGAAACAAAACAAATGCGACTCTGTTCCAATTGAATACGATTTAAATTTCATCGAACTGAATAAGTACTATAGGTAGGATCTTGGGCCTTAGGAGGCTATGTGAAACTTCAAACTCGTTAGTCATGGACGGCTAAAATGACTAGAAAATATCGGTTAAAATTTTCTCGGATAACAAATTTCATGAAAGTCCAATCACGTTGGAAAATCACGTGAGATTTTAGATGATTCGGCTAAATAGGTGCAACGAATTCAATGCAGTGCAGTGTAAAGGGGCTATTCATAAATTACGTCATTTCAAATTAGGGGGGGGGGGGCTGGACATCGGATGATGGTAGCATGAAGTAGGAGGAAATGGGGTCATTTGAAGCATGATTTTTGGATGATTACAAGGGGGGGGGTCCAAAATCGATGACGTAATTTATGGAGCCCCAAAGTAAAACAATTGTAAACGAATGATTAAAATACATAACTATCGGTAACGTCTGTGCGGCCTTAAGCCAATTAACCGGTTTTTCAAATTTCGAAATTACGGTTATTCATGAAAAAAGTTGTTGTTTATGGTACGATTTAGATAAAGATATTAAGAGTTAAGCACGCACTATATCAAATTCGGGCGCCACAGTTTTTATGTGTACGCGTCACGCGATACACGGTGGTGGAATGTGGTCCTGTTTTAATGAAGCGTTTGATTCGGCCTTATGTTTTATGGTGTAAACAGAGCCTAATGTGCTTGTTGCTTTACGTTCTGGGTTAATTTGACAATGATTTGGCCAGTAAGGGAGTAAAACTGACGAGATTTACGGATACAGAGATATATTTAGAAGAAGTACCTAGCTGTAAGGTCCAATTTATAAAAAAATAACTTTTTGCGCATAGACTGCTTAACCCACCTATAGTCCAATACTACAGCTAAGGTCCGAAGGTTAAATAAGTAATGAAGTATTACCAATGGATCTTTTATTCGATTATTTTCTTCCATGAAAATATTTTGCCTTAGAACTGCGTTTATAGGGTTCCGTACCCAAAGGCTAAAAATGGGATCCTCTGTCATCTGTCTGTCACCAGGCTGTATATCAGAAACCGTAATAGACAGTTGAAATTTTCACAGATGATGTATTTCTGTTGCCGCTATAACAACAAATACTAAAAAGTACGGAACTCTCGGTAGGCGAGTCCGAATCGCACTTATCCGGTTTTTTTAAATAATAATTACACCTAAACGTAGATATTCAAGCTACTTTTGGATCATAATTGGGAGATTTTGGACTATAGCTGGATGGTTTTACGGTACTTATGATAATGTGATTACCAAATCACATTATCCTAAGTTGGTTAAAGCCAACGACAATGACAGAGCACCTTAATAGCTGCAACCAACCTCACGTTCTTATCTCCTTTACGTTCGAAAACCAGAGTTCTGTTCCAAGCTGACACGTCCCAACGACATTCGATTTTCGAATGTTCGGGATGTCAAGATCACAAGATGGCGGGCGACTTCTTTTGTGCCAGCGCGGATATATCTTCCCGTATTCTCTGATTCGAAAGGACGAAATAATCCCGGTTTCATTGCCTGTTGTGCCGTTTCATGGCGAGCTTTGTTAAGAGTTATGAACGGGTTAAGTTTGAAGACAAACGATGAAGTTTTGTTGTATTGTACTTCGCGTATGGGTTCACTTTTAGAGGCCCTTTGTTTTGATATTCGTCTGATAGGTGTTGGAGACGCTGGAGGTGTTAAAAATAAATAAATAAAATAAAAATAAAAATTATTTATTTCAGATTTCTCAGATCCATATATTGTTAGTAAGACAAAGTGACTTATATAACTATGTTAGTACTTAAACTTAAATGTAAGGAGGACCAGTGGCGTATTAGGCCACCCTTGTGCAATGACTGTCCCACCTTTGTGCAACGACTGCCAGAAGGCTGTGGCGGCTGTTAAATAAGACTATAAAAAACGAACTTTTTGTCATATCATGTTGAGAAAATGAGCTGTTATCTTGTAAGTAAAAGTACTTATTATATACTATCTTCTGCCGGCGACCTTGTGTGCGTAGAATGATCATGACTTTTAGCATTTATTTAGTAGCTAACAGTATTTTCACTCGTTAAGACCGCTATAATATGATATTTTCAGTAATATTTTGTTTCTAACGCCTGTCTTGTCACACTTGTGACGTAGCAACAGCTAACAATGCCTTGAACAAGAACACCCAAACTCTTGCGACTTGTCAACGAACGAGTGTCAAAGGTTACCGTCATATCGCCCGAAGCACCGCGGATTGAATTACCAGTCCCAGAATTGTATGTGCATGGGACATCGATCATGTAATATTTTTGATAGACTGCGCATGTCATCTAATATCGTCAAGTGACAACCATTCAACCAAAACTCACTAAGCGCCACTTGTACCATCCCACTAATCCCGGGTTAAGCGGTTAAACTGTTAACCCAGTGCCGTATTGTACTGATAACCATGGTAACTCCAGGTTTAACCTGTTAACCCCGGGTTAGTGGGATGCTGCAAGTGGCGCTAATACTTCTTCCTCGCGTTATCCCGGCATTTTGCCACGGCTCATAGTCATGGGAGCCTGGGTTCCGCTTGACAAAACGCACTAATAACTAATAAAAATTCAGAGCCCACCCAACCGTTATAAAACAAGGTTGATTAATGTTTAATTATTATTTTACAATTAGTGAATCATTAGATTCAACATGTAATATTTCGTTGAATATTCTTTGTATTGAATTTTATATTTTTTATTGCATACCAAAGTGCTCTTGTGGCCTATTTGCTAAATTAATGTTGAGATAATTATGAAGTAAACTTCGTTCAACTACGAGAGATCGTAGGTGATGTTGCCTTTCAAACTTTTACACGCTAAAGTATCAGAAATACCCGTATAGTATGTAAGCTTTTGTTCGGACCTTTTTTCATGACTGTTAAACCACAAACCAGACAGATATTATATGTAGTAAGATATATGCAGTTATACATGCCATTTACCTTTATATAAGCACTTTATTCTTATTACAGTTTAGTACAGTTTAGTGAGACCCTCATCATTTAGTTGCATTTCACATCATAGATCAAATTATTACACTTATGAAATTACCCATGTTTAATCCCTACAACATTTTTGTCAATATATTTTTCTCACGCATACCTCCGAGCATTCCTGCTTTTACACTAGTTATGATGGAGCGGAGCGCCACTTGTTCCATCTATTGCCTAAGAGATCTGTGACATCGACAATCGCCTCAAGCGCCCTCTGTGGGGAGAAATATTATTTCGCACATTAGTACGTGACGTCGTAGAGGAAAGTAAATTATTCCCCCTGCCTCCTTCGGGCCCATGTTTACCGATGTACTTAAGAATACCTAGGGTCTGTTTTTAGCTTGGAAATATGAAATATCAGAATGGAATGTTATTTTATTTTCATGACAAGTTTCGGTAAGTTTTCTCGAGTGACTGTAGTTATAACTAGTTCGTTTTTTTTAGCATTAGAAAGAACTTGCAACGAGGTAAGCGATCTTGACATGTCTTTTAATTGAAAAACGCTTTTAAAAAATCAAAAACTATTACTTATGAAAGCAGAAGAATATAAATGATCGTATTAGATTCATAATTGTTACATATTTGCCGTAACTTATTTTTAAAATGTGTTTTTCAATTAAAAGACACATCAAGATTGTTTACCTTATTTCTAATGCTAAAAAAACGAGGTATAGGGGTTCTTCAAAAAAGAAAATCGCTATATCGGGTGTCAATTTATAGGTTTCTTATGGCTCCTCTTCACGTTGGGCCAACGCCAACGCCAACGAGGGACGCAGCCATGCGGTAGAATGAGAAAGCAATATCACTTGCTCCCTCTAACGCATAATTGCGTCCCTCGTTGGCGTTGGCGTTGGCCCAACGTGAAGAGGAGCCATTAGATAATTTTTTCATGTTCAATTATCATTTTTTATTTTGGATCTAAAACAAAAAACGAAGGAAGTTGGTTAGCAACTATTCTTCTTTATAATCTCCGAGTTAATTTGTTACAGTGCCGGTTATTTTCAATTTTAAAACTACTTGTTTGTAATTAACTATCTAGAAACGGAATTGACGTCAGACATTAATAATTTATAATTCCACGTAATACGAACATGGGCGTCGTCAAGTGTCATTTAGCTTGTTAATTTAGGGAGCCCTAAATAGACCAGACTCAATCAGGGTCTCACTGCCCTATTCGAACTTTGAGATACGTCAAATATTACGACTAGATACGATATGGATTAGATGGGTCTCTATTGTTTCCCAAATAGTTTTAAGTCATAATTTGTTAGAATTTTCGTTAGTCATAATTGGTTTTTCTCAGAAACGCGTAACTTTTCAGGATTGCCATAAAACAAACCTAACCTAACCTTTCTACAGAATAACCTTACGAAAATCCTGAAAAGTTGACGGTTTCAGTTTTATGACTAACGATAATATGACAAGCAATACATTATGACTTAAAACTTTATGGGAAACAAAGGGACCCGGGATTGGATATGTCAGTTTCGTAGAAAAACGTCACTTTTGACACTGACATATCCAATCCATATCGTATCTAGTCGTAATATTTGACGTAGGTATCCTTTAGTTCGAATCGGGCCCTCAATTTATTATTGTAGGTATAGTTAAAAGTTTTGTGATAAAATGGCGGCCATATTGAGGCCAGCGGTAATTATGACTCTATATAAATATAGAATATAGATATGATTATGATTGAATTTAATTTGACAAGTTTTGAAAGTAAATTCTTGTCGTCAAAGTAATAGCAGCCTTTATTTAAACAACAAACTTACAATAAAAAGTAACCTAAAATTAAAACTACCTACAAAACTCAAAGTAATACCTAAAATAACTAACAATCTTATCGTAATTTGCTCCTAAGAAGAATAATTAGTTAGGTTTACTTTCCCAAACACATAACGATTTTTAGTAACCTTTGTTATGGGTGTGGAATTCAAAAATCAAACATATTCTATTTATCAATATATTATATAAATTACGTAATGATCCTCGAAGCGGTATCGTGGTCGCATTTTTAACACCTGTCATGCCATGCGTCACTTTCGCACTTACATATTTATTATAACTTGACAGTCATGGTGACAAATGGTAAAAAGCCGTCCATCTTAGCCCTACAGCAAGCTTATTATGGATCGCTTTATCCATATTTATCCACGTGATAAAACAACTCACTTTTTAGCGGGATAGAAAGAGAGGGACACCGTTTTATCACGCTGTCACGTAGACAAATACGACCATCATATCCGTACTGGTCGCAAACGACAGAGGCACAAAAATTCTTAAATTAAATAATATAAAATGTACTGTCTAATACAATATAATACGAAATTCCTGTATTTTATTACAATACATTTTATAACAATTCCTATATTTGATGAAAATGATGAAATACCAGCTTAACTTTAATCAATTGAAATTTGAAAGTGAATGACAGCTCATTTAGCAACGAACTTAGATTTAAATTGTCGCCTTGAGTGACATTCGTACGAATTTCACATTTATTATTACGAGTGTCAAGTCGGTTTGAAACGCTAAATTCGAAATTTAAAATTAATTAAAACAAAACGTCGCGGTTGTCATATAAGTAACGAGAAGTATCAAATATTCTGATACTTAACAAATGAGTTTTATTTTATGATATGACATATGAAGAAATTAAGTAGAGGTATATAATATATGATAGCAATTAACTCCGATATGCGAGGGATTTGACTTCTATTATAATTTGTGTTGCCAGTTTACTTTTGAAATGAATTCATTTATTAAAATATATTATGATTTTGATTGACTTTCGTATTTTTACTAGACTAAAATATACGATTCAATCCTCATCGCCTCTTTAAAGTCCTAAAAATAATAAAATCGCTGCAGACTTTTCTTGGTCTAACTCTATCAAACGCCACGTTCGATTTTCGGTTTGCAACGTTCAGTAACCGATCTGAAGTTGTTCCGTTTCCTTTCTACTAGCTCTGCAAATTCGATTACTGAACATCTCCGAGTTAGCTACGCCAAGGTTGGCTACCGAGTTGGTTAGCAGTTCTATTTTCAAAATTTGATACGTGACTGTTAACGGTTTTTCAAGTTAAACAGTCCATCTGCGATCCTTTATGAGAAAGTGGACGACCGCGACTACATACAAACGAAGTTCCCATTTTCATTTCTGAATATTGATAGTAAAACATTCTTACATAATTTAATGTATATTTACCATACCTGTGCCGCTGTATTTAACTTTATTTTATTTTTTGATTCAATGAATTTACTCAGCATTGCCAGTATAGGTTTATAATTTTTAAGCTTTATAAATGACCTAGTCGTTACTTAATTCATCAGTGTCAACTGTGTCTGTGTTATTTGCAGCGATAACTTTATTTTCTACTAAAACTGGCTACACTCGGCAAAGTTTAAAACTGTTGGATGTCATTCGGCGCGACGGAGCAATGTCGCGTAGTTGCTGCGGCAAAATGAAATTGTCGTTATGACAATAAACTGCTCAACTTTACTATGAAGCTGGCTGGAATCTACTCGTTTTAACAATAGTTTATTTATTATTTGATATATTATTAAAATGAACTTGCAGTTTTGTCTATGGTACTCAGTAGCGGACATGGACGCTAAATTTGGACCCATTCACACTTATAAAAGAATAAAAAAATTTTTGCAAACTTAACCGGGCGTTCTTAGGCTTACTAAGGCCCACTTGCACCATTCCACTAATCCAGGGTTAACCGGTTAAACCTGGAGTTGACATGGTTACCTAACTGTTTGACACTAGGTTAATGGTTTAACCGCTTAAGCCTGGGTTAGTGGGTTGGGGCAAGTGGGCCTTATAGTTGAATTTACACGCGTCAATTTGTATGAAACTCTTATAAACATCGTATGAAATATTACTTTATCGTAAATGTATACATCAGTTACCTATTGGGTATTTCATTTTACATTTGCTCCA
Organism: Cydia fagiglandana; assembly: GCF_963556715.1. Taxonomy (NCBI): domain Eukaryota; kingdom Metazoa; phylum Arthropoda; class Insecta; order Lepidoptera; family Tortricidae; genus Cydia; species Cydia fagiglandana. The sequence goes on along the minus strand of NC_085953.1, from coordinate 5,605,751 downwards.
TCATAATGGTAAATCATTAATGCAGTTTCACGGAAATACAGGATTACTACCATAATCCTTCGGTTTCACGTTGAACCCTTATTATGAAACCACTTTTTATTTTCATATAATTAATGTAAATTAAAATGAGGATATATAGTAATTAAATAATTATATCTCTTCTAATTAAATTACAATCACATAAAAAACTTTTATTTTTCCCCAAACCTTATTGTATTAACAATCAAAACTCATTTTACTTAAAAAGATAACCAAAGTCTATGGTTCGCGTTCCGTTCCACGCAGTTCAAGGCGTCAAAAGGCGGTAATCTCCCGCCATAGATATTTACTGCCCACTGTGCCGGGCATAATTAGGGAAAACGGAATGAAAAATAGACATCGGATTTTTTGGGCTTATTACATCGGGTTCTGCCTGTGCTACAAAATTTTGTCTTTAGGGAAAAGTTAGAAATAAAATATCTAGAGTATCATCTTTTTATCTTACGTACATACTTACATATATATTTTTTTAATATTATATCAACTTTTTTGGCAGTACCATTGGCTTGCTAAACTATAGGTAAAGATCAACTTTTTCTGTCGTATACAACTGTTAAACGAAATAACTAAAATTTTTATAATTCTATTTCGTTAAGTACCTGTATATTTACCTGTAACTGTCCGCGTTAAAATTTTTTGCCATTTTAAGGAAATGTAAAAATTTATGAATATTACTATCAACATTTTTTTTACCTTATTTTGATATCTGTATGTAAATTCATAGACAAACCTGCCAATATCACATACAGGACCCCATAGACTAGGAATCCTCTAGACCGAGTTTAGAGCAATTATTTCATGCAACCGATGATGCCAAAAATGCGGGGGTGCACAGGACGAGGTGAGCGAAGTCCCGTGCCGTGATTGGTCCGTTCAAAGACACGGACGTCACACGTCAAAGACACTTTCGACTCAAACATGGAGTAAAATTACCGTATGCGTGGAAGAGGGGATAGCGCGACTATGCTCAGTCTGGAGTATGTTTTGTCCGTGCAGGACCCTAACGCGAGTCGAAACTTATCACTTTTTTCAACACACGCAATTTCCCGCGTTTTTTATTTCCCCGCAAACAGCCATGGCCGTCGCCGCCATTATAAATGATATTTGCTTGGTGATCCGGCCAATTTATTAAACCTAGCTTTATATGGAAGCACAAGCAAGCGAGGGCTTCAAATAATTTGGTTTGGACGCAATGATCATTTAATCGAGGTGAAAGAAAGTAATTTGTTACCTGCGTTTGTGTTTAAAATATATATTTTTTGTCCATTGTTTGGAGATCCTTTGAGAAAAATTATGGAGCATCGTTAGGCACTTATATAATAAATATGACTGGAATTAAAAAAATAACCAGTAGAAAAACTCAAATATAAATGCATAGACTTTTTATACCTTTGAGATTACCTACACACCAGGCAAAATTTACCTAAGTCAATATAATTTGCATAAAGACATTAATTCAAATTCACACTTCACCATTTATAACTAAACCCAGTTTAAGACTCTAAAACACGCCTCAACGAAGTATTTTCGAAATTATGCCTATTTACGCAATTTAAAATTAAAATAGGACCTGGCGTATAATAATTTGACTGGAACTTATAACGCTTATTTACGGCCGTTCCAGTTAGCTTTAATAACTGTGTTAGTCATACTGATGTATTATTCCAACTACCAAAAGAATAATAGTCTTAGAGCCACTTGCACCATTCCACTAACCCGGGGTTGACTGATTAAACCTGGAGTTACCATGGTTACCGGTACAATTTGACACTGGGTTAACGATTTAACCGCTAAACCCCGGATTAGAGGGATGGTGCAAGTAGGCCTTAGTCTAGTTTTTTCAAACCATATAGAAAATAAATGCGTAATTGCTTATAAGCGAAATACACACGTACCTAATTAGATCAAATGTGATACCCAAGATTTTAACGAAATTTTTCAGACGAAAAGTTCCGTAACTTAAAACGATTATTAGCCCAAATACAGGGTGTGTCTGGCCATGGGGCTTTAAATCCATGGCTCGATTCTACTCGCTAAACTGAGCTACTTTTATTATGGCACCAACCCAGAATTCCCGGAAAAATTTTTTACTTTTTCATACATTTTGGCTGATCAGATGTCGACGTTTTCTATGGAAAAGCAAAAAACAATCCCTGATTTTAGGGTTGGACCCATAGTAAAAGTAGCTCAGTTTAGCGAGCAAAATCAAGCCCTGGATTTAAAGCCCCATGGTCAGACACACCATGTATACTTCTTTAATAAGCAATAGGAACTCTTACATCTGAAGTATCTATTTTTCCTCCTGTTGAAACCCTAACCAATTTAAAAACCCTTAAATATCATAAATACTCACAACGACATTGCAAAGCTCAAGCGCGGTGCTAACATTTTCCCAAGCAGAATTTTTCACGAGAATTTCCCTAAATCGTAAATTCTCCAAGTTATTTTCATGTGGCTAATATAATTAATTAAACACTATATTGAATTAGATAGGCCTAATTACAGTTCTAAATTAATTAGTTAAAGATTATTAATTACTTTGGGGTTTCTTGCCAAATTGCGGTGCTGTTTTTCCTCAATAAATTTGGCCTGTTTATTTTTGACGCTTTAAACGGGAATGGTGGAATTTTGTCTTTAAAAATACATTTTTAACAGACTTTTAGGCATTTTAACTCAGAGATATAATCGTTTTCTATTTAATTAAATATGATATTAAATAAATATCAAAATAAGATTCTGTGAATGCGAAAAATTACATTGACTTTGTTTAGCTGACGTATTTCAATTTTCATCTGTTATATTTGTGTACGTAGTAAGCTGATTGCTTTGCTATAGACTTTTGAGTAAGTATTTTTAGTCCAATTACTTAATTTGCTTTGTCTTTTTATTTACACAATACAATTTATATATACAGTCGCCTTATTGATACGAGACAATTTCATGCTTATTTTATGACGTCTGTTTCTAGTGTCGTGATTGACGTAACCAATCTCATTAGTCTTACTTTTTAGGGTTCCGTACCCAAAGGGTAAAACGTCACTATTAATAGGACTCCACTGTCTGTCTGTCTGTCACCCGGCTGTATCTCATGAACTGTGATTGCTAGGCAGTTGAAATTTTCACAGATGTGATGTATTTCTGTTGCCGCTATAATAACAAATACTAAAAACTACGGGCCCTCGGTGGGCGAGTCTGACTCGCACTTGGCCGGTTTTGTTATGCTTGTACGAAGTAGGTTTCATAGCATTATAATCCAGGGTCAGACATGAACCGACAATCCCACGGAGCCGGAGCCGATACGGCGACCGCAGCGTTCCGGTGTCGATGTCGCTTACCTACGGTATTGGCTTGCGAGAAATCCGATACGGCGCGAATATTCGATACATGCTTCAAGTTCTGGGTATACTCTATTCATAATGAACCGTTATAATTATATATGTACTTGATTAATATAATTCACAGACCGCCTAAATTAGGTAGTAGAAGTGAAGTAGTAAAAAGTTAAGTACTAGAATGCGGTGTCTGTAAATCCGACTATATTTATATGTAAATTGGTAGAGTTACACCAAGATAAAAGTCTGCAGCGATTTTGATAACCCAGACTCTGCAAGTGTTATTTTTACGTCATCATTTATAGAAGTTTGACGTTTAAAATAACACTTGCAGTGTGGACTATCAAAATGGCTGCAGATTTATCTTAGTATAACTCTTTATTTTCCACGTAGTCTGTAAGTCAATACTTATGACATACCTACTTTACTAAGATTTCATGCAAATTCTAAAAATCTTATGCAAAATGTCTGTCCTACATACGAGTATAAAGAAAACTTACTTTTGCACATGCAATGGCCTTCTTAATGAAAATATCACTTGCACTCTTTTGTGGACGTGAACCCACATCCGCAAACACGCTAACCCTTACAACACGACTGTTTTAACCCTGCGCTCGTCTTTTATTTCGTGTAAGCATGCACTAAGTACATTCATGGGGTAAAGTTTAAAATAATGCAATGTATAAGTAACAAAGTATCGTAGTCTTGTTGATGAATGATGATGATGATAATGTTTCTATGAAATACCGTCGTATTTTTCTTCCAGCGATGCCTATATACCTACATTGGTAAACGCATGGTTTGTAACCGGTTAACCCCGGGTTAGTGGAATGGCGCTTAACAATTAAATTTAAGTTTCCAAAACTTGAATCCCGTTCTCTTGTAGCGTGCGACTTTCAATCTGGAGGTCGCGAGTTCGAACCCCCGGCGCGTACCAATGAGTTTTTCGGAACTTATGTGAAACATCGTGAGGAAACCGGACTAATCCCTATAAGGCCTAGTTTACCCTCTGGGTGGGAAGGTCAGATGGCAGTAGCTTTCGTAAAAACTAGTGCCTATGCCAATTCTTGGGATTAGTTGTCAAGCGGACCCCAGGCTCCCATGAGCCGTGGCAAAATGCCGGGACAACGCGAGGAAGAAGAAGAATCCCGTTCGGTTGTACAAGAGAACGACAGTTGCACCCCTAGCACGAACGCGTCGGTGTTATTGTCAATTTCCATAGTAAAATGAATGGTAGTACAGCTGTCGTTGGAAATGGACTGTCACCTTAAACGCAGCTTTATGATGTGTAAGTTCACATTCGTCGCTGACTGTACCAGTATACGCAAAAGGACAAGTAGGCGTAACCCGAGCCGACACTAACGCGTGGTCACCGAGCCTTTGTTCGGCTTCCAAATGCCGATGCACTTGGTTGTCTTTTTGCAAGTTAACACTCGACAAGTACCGTGAAACAACGGATTACTAAAATTTGTTTAAAATTAGTAATCAGGCTAAGCTAACTCTGCACAGATAGTTAAAAGTTTGTGGAAATGTCGCAGTGTTATAAATTTAATTTGATGATGATGATGAATTTTTCTCGTTTTTTAATTTTTCTACGAAAAAGGATTAAAAAACCACTTCAAAAATTCCCAATTCAACAACACACAATGAAAAATCAAAGCCTATAAAAACCCATGTCATCATAAAAGGGAAGCGTAAAGCATCCTCACTTTAATAGTCTTCGGTTCTAAACCGATTTCCTGCTTATCAAGTCATCCATGCACTCTATAAGCATTCTCTGCACGTAGGCAACCCTAAACTGCAACTTGATTCACTCCTCGCCCCCCCGCCTCCCTTGCACGGGGCCCGCGGGGTGTGAATTGCCAGGGTTGTCAAATAAGATTTTTTCCTCAATCGAGAAGGGCCTGAGGGCTCGCGTCCGGTTATACAATTTGTGATATAAGATGGGGTGGTGTGAGGGATAAGATTTAGGCTTCTTTGAGGTAGGTATAACTTTTAGTAGGTATCGTTAATTAGTAAGATTATTTTAGTTGAGAACCTGCCATTTTAAGTTTTACATGATTACAGGTGAACCTGTTTGTTTATATTTACGATATATATTTTGTTTTAAAATGAATGAATGAAAAAAGGTTTTGAAATGTTTGTACGATCCAGATTCGTATAATTTTAAACGTAAAAACTATTTTCAATCACATATCTATCCATAAGTCCTGGGGCCTAGTCAAAATGACAATCGTTGGTAGAAATTATAATCGAAACTTAAATTCTAAATAGATTACACATTACATAACGTGAAATTATTTAAGTTTCGATTATATTTTCTACCAACGACTGTGATGAGTGATTATTTAATCACTTGACTTTTGGTAACATTTGTCATCCCGATAGGTCCATTTTTACTTTTTTCGTTTGGCACGATGTACGATTGTTATCTTGGCTAGGACGTCTATAAAAAAGAATAAATATAAACCAATAAATGACCATTACCTACACGCGCCTCGCTTATATCTTGCACCAAATCCCACCCCACTCTATACAGCTAGTGCTGAATTATTTTTTAAGTGTTAAAGGTTTTTGCGGGATCTTCAAGTGTTGCCATAAATAAGCCCCAGTGTTGCCCGTGATATATGAACAGTGCACACTAAATTTTACACCCTTTCCGTGGTACCAGGTGGACCTTTCGGGTGAAATGTTACGATTTAAATGTTTTTCTGACGTTACAGCAAAGAATATAATACTCACTAGGAGCGTTACAGTTTGATATATTGTCATGGAGGTTGGTGGTTATGTCGATGTGTGATTGTTGTACATTTTGATAGTTTCTGCGAATGTATTTTTATATACCTATAAAATAAGGTAGTTTGGGATGAGAGTCCAAAGAAACCAGAATATTGACGTGACGTGACTAAGGTGAAAACCGTCTGATAGTTAATTTGATGGAATTTTGGGTGATTGTCACGAAAATACCCGTTGCTTTCAGTGTTGTTACGCGGGTATTTGTATTAAACGTGATCGTATTAAGCGGGTACTATAGTTCGTTTTTAGCATTAGAAATAAGGTAAACAATCTTGATGTGTCTTTTAATTGAAAAACACATTTTAAAAATAAGTTACGGCAAATATGTAACAATTATGAATCTAATACGATCATTTATAGTCTTCTCCTTCCATAAGTAATAGTTTTTGATTTTTAAAAAGCGTTTTTCAATGAATAGATATGTCTAGATCGCTTACCTTCTTGCAAGTTCTTTCTAATGCTAAAAAAACGAACTATATATATCGATACAATTTTTCGTATCTTCTTCAGCGTTCAAGACTAGCAAAATGGATGGAAATGCATCGCTCCGCATTGCCTTGGCAAACATACTGCCGCGCCAATACTGAAGTCTGCTGAATATATTTTGTAGATAGTAAGCGATTTTTATCTGCCTGGACATTTTCTTATTCCTAGAAAATAGCCTACTTAATTTTTTTCATAGTGATAAGTAACAAAGTTAAATATATTTAGTTATGTAGGTATCCTTATTCAAAAACTGAACAAGTTAATATTTTTTTGCATTCAACGTAAAAAAATTTTTATAGGGTAAAGGCACCAGTAGTCAGCCTTATAACGACTTTTTTAAGTGTGAACGTTCGGCATTTCTACAGGATTAGTCGGATAATTAAACAAATGACATAGTTAGATCAATTGTTTATCATAATTTTAAAACAACATATTTAAAAAAATAACAATCCTCTTTATAATATCTCTAATTTAGTTTAAACAAAAAGTGGCACTTTTCTCCAGTAGTCAGCCTCCAAAATCCAGTAAGCAGCCTCTGTGTACCCAGTACTCAGCCTTTATAATATTCATAATAATTTGATCAAAATCACTTATATTTTCATAACCAACAATATGATTATCATTATTTTTTCTTATAAGTACATACAATTCTTATGACACGGTTAGTTAAGTACTACGTACTTAACAAAAAAGTTGTCAAGCGGACCCCAGGCTCCCATGAGCCGTGGCAAAAATGCCGGGATATCGCGAGGAAGAAGAAGGTACCTAATCGGTAAAAAATAATGAAACGATTCTATGCAGATCTAATTATCATTAATAAACAAAGTCATATACCTACCAGGAAAAAGCAAAATGATAGTTATGTATAGTTAACGTCATAAATATGTATACACTTATGAACCTTATTTCAATGAGATAGGGTTTAAAAATGTGGACATATTTTTGGCGGCGACGTACCAAGCAACGTAAATGGCTGAGTATTGGATCCGCGAAGTGAAGTGAAGAAGTTCCAGTGGTCAGCCGCATTATAACGTAATTTCAAATGCGGCTGACTACTGGATTTTACTTAAAATTGACTAGGGCATGCCTAACTAAATTTGAAAATGTAAATTTAACGGTCCTAACGGTCGCATTGGCTCGAAAATAATAAAATAAACGAATAACCCAAAGGTCAGCCGTGGGGGGCTGAACACTGGATTTTTTGGAAAAAAGTGTTATCCAGTGGCCAGCCCCCTCAATTTATAAGTGAAATATTGATATTTTCGTCAAAACATGATCCAATTTAATAGATAAACTAATAAACAAACCAATTATTAACAAGAATAATAACTTATAACATTAAAACATAGTTTTTCTTGCCTGTTAAGAGAACACCACGTGCAGTAAAAAATATGGCGGACATGTCACTTTTGCACTCTTCGACAAACAGCACCTGTATGAACGAGTATATTTCTTCCCCCCGTTCCCTCACCGCACCTGTCGTGTGATGTATTAACCAATAAGGAATCAAAGCTCCTATTTGAGTACTCGCGATTTGTTTAAACTAATATACCAGATATTTATGACCAATAAACGACTCAAAAGGCTGACCACTGGTCCCTGGCTGGCCACTGGTGCTGTTACCCTATCCTCTATCCGCCCATAGTCAAACCTTGCCAAGCAAAATGAAATTTTATTTTGTCAACATAAAGTTCAAATTAGAATGGAACAGGAGACCTTTTTATTGGTCTCTGGGCGGCTAGAGGATAAATATTAAATCGAGGAATGACCCTTTAGTCGCCCAGGGACTTAAAAAAGTTTTGACGTATGAATATAAGAATATGGCGTTTTCGGGATAAAATTTTATCGAGATATCTTTACCTGTATGTACATCATTCTTATTACAGAGAGGGGAACATAACTGATCTGATCTGTTACGAATCGTGCGTTTTGATTGTAAAAATATATTCTTTATATGCCTATGAAATACATTTTACACTTTGCCCCTATGTTTGTGATCAATCAAAACAACGCGTCCTTTTTTCCGAAACGCACGGAAAGAAAAATGAAACCGTTTTAACAGGAAGCTACTTCATACGATACGTGACTGGGGGTGCATATATCGCCCAAAAACTGGTAAAAAAACGCCCCTGGGTACTCTTTCGTGCACCCCCGACTCGCAACTATGTATGCGAGAAATGCACTTGAATACGTGTTACGTAATTTTGGACTTTATTTTTGAAACTGTACGCGTTATATTCGCTTGTATTTCTTGTTGTCGATGATTAAGTCCCGTCAAAGGACATTGGGCGATAATGTAGTGGTATTAAGGGTGGGTTTTGTATGGGTTTGAGTAAGTATATAAGAGTGAATTAAGCTCAAGTGTCCAGTTGTCAGTTATTTTTCATAAGAGACAATTATGGCGGTGTAATGGCGGGTTTGAGACGTGACAGTGCTGTTATGAATAAAAATGGCCGTCTGGCCGTTATTGAATTGTGACGTCATGGTAGCCATTATGTCGTCTTTTCATTTATTATTTCAGTAACCACTTATTAGTCGCACTTTTTATGTAGCTGTTAAATGTTGGCGAATAAATTAATTTACAAAGAGTAAACTGCATTGGGGTAACTTCGAACGCGGGTAATTTTTTAAATCGCTAGTATCTTCTAAAACAGAAGCACCTCCTACTCCTCCTACTTAACCAAGGCATCTTGCTTACTATTGTTACGCTACGTCTTACGTAGGCGAACAACGCGCGAACGCGGCGCGGCGCGGCGCGGCGAAATCAATCCTTTGATGCCCATAGAAGTGTCCTACGTAAGCGATCTCGTTGCGAACGCGGCGGCGGCCGCTTTCGCCGCGCCGCGCCGCGCCGCGTTCGCGCGTTGTTCGCCTACGTAAGACGTAGCGTTACAGTAGAAAGTGCTTTTCGTGTAGTATATGTATACGTATTTGCAATTTTCAAAATTACCCCGCATTCGAAGTTATCCTTATCCCAATGCAATAATTTCGGTTGTCGGATATCAGAGTAATTGACAACTGACAAAATGTGGAACCTTTTTGCCTACAATGTCACATATTTGGCCTCTTTTGTACACATGTATACTTACATAAAAAGCTGTAAAAAGGAGCCAATCGGAATTTTTTTCAATGTAAATTAAAAGAAAGAAAGAACGTTACATTGAAAGTAAATTAACAACTAAATAAGGAATAGCGCAACCTTAACATCTTGCAACATATAAATCATATATTTCTGATTGCACTTTCCTCTTAGCCATACACTGTAGGCACCAATTTATTTCCCCAAAACCTAATTTCGGCGCCATCTTTAACAAATCACCTTTCAGAAATTTCTAGAAAATTCTAGACCAAATCCAAGGCGATTCTGGAACTCGTAAAACCAGCTGTAAACTCGTTCAGTTTAGGATAGACCAGTACCACAGTAAACATATTAAAAACAATAATGTAGAGAAATATGCAAACTTAGCGTCCTCAATCCATGCATACCTAAGTTAAAAAAAAAATATAAAAACCCATTTATAATAAGTTTGAAGCGAATTTTGCGAAAACTTATTTGTAATAAGGTTTAAGATTTAAGCTTAACCTAAGCGATTTTAAAGTTATTGCCTATTATAAGTAAGTAATTTATTTTACCATACGAATCATATGAATTATTTAGATATATATATTTTTATATGCATAATAAAACAACGGTCCTGTTAGTAGCACTTTGAGACTGGTGGAATGATCCAATCATAAAATAATAGTCCAAGTAAAATGCGAATTTGTTATTTTATTTTTTAAATTATATATTTTATCAATAAATTCGTGTTTGCTGTCCAAGTAGATTCCACTGCGCCAATACGGCTCAACGCTACTGCCCGCTGAATTTACTGCCCTGTGGTTTGCTTTTAAATTTCGAATTGTTGATGTCTTGAGAATAAGGCAAACTTGCACAGCTCTACTCTCGGAGGAGCCATTCACTCTTCGAATGAATGATATCACTACATTTTCTTAGAAGGAATGGCTGGAATACGACGCGACTGCGAAGCGATACAAAAAAGATGTCGTTGTTTGTTGTAATATCTATTTTATACTTTTTTTAAACTTTATTATATATTTTTTGGAATGTCACGTACCAGCATTGCAAAAAGTTTCTATATTCCTGTGAAGACTTAGTTCTAGGTGGCTACTTTATTACGTGAACAAGCCTTAGTTAGAGTTAGGTACCAGATGTCAGGAATTTTGGCCGTTTATCAGAATTACGACCGGAATACGAAAATGTCAGGAATTTTAGTGAATTGATAGACTTTTCTATTATGTACATTATTAAAATTTAAACAAAGATGCGATTTCGCCCACGTCTAGATTAGTTCATGCTACGCCACTGCATACTTGTGTTAGATATGATTAATGTTAAGATAAAAAAATAAAAAAATCATACTATTTAACTAAACTAAAAATAAAACTAAACTAAACAAAATCTAAAAAAGGCCCCTGCGTTAAGGTCCCGAAGATACTGGCTGCGTTGCCCTGCACTGCCAGACTGATGCGTTGAGCGAGGTAACTGCCAGCTCTCTGGTCCCCAGTTGCGTCGAGTGTCTTTGAAAGATCTCTAAAGAGGTTCAGAGCGCCAGGACCGACATTTTTTTATTAATTTGAAATTCTGCAAGGTAACCCCCTGATTGCAATAATTAATACACTGATACTGATAACAGTGATAACTAGGTCATTCTTTCCGAATCTTACATATATAAACATATAGAAACTGGGTTAAACTTCCTTAAAATCGCATCAGATTAGCAGAAAAGTTAGTTGTAACAGCCATTAGTGGGATTAACACAAAGGTTAAAGCTTTGCGGCCTTCGCGAATTATTTGTTTGTAAGAGGATTATATTTCGATCAGAACTGTACAATAATCTGTGCGTTGTTGTGCTTAGATATTTTTGGTACTAAGCATCTGTAATGGAAGTGCTCCGAGGAATTGTTGGGATTAATCCCTGCCGCTACTTTCCGCCATAGAGCTGAGAACATTTTAATCTTCACCACTTAGACTCGTGCCTATACCGGGTGTGGCCTGTAATATGAGCAAAAAATTTAACTGTAGGCTGTACTCCTCATACTGACCAACATTTGTTCAGCGACTTTTAAAAATAACTTGTGCTTTGATTTTTAATACACTCTAAAGTTTATTCTAAAACGCAATGTATTGCGAATTTTGTTATGTTTAAGGCGTGACAAGCAACGTCAATCACAATGATATAGCGTGGCGATGGCGTCCATTGAAGATAATATTTGTTTTGTATGAACACAAAATAAATATTATCTTCAATAAAAGATTCAAAATTTGATTTTTTGATTTTTGTAGAGTCAAAATACTTCATAATTTTTAAAAGTTGTGGAACAAAAGTGTCACCCTTTGAGGAGTAAAATCTATGTTTTAATTATTTGCTCATGTTACAGGTCACACCCGGTATAACTCAAAACTCTTCTTCCTTACGTTATCCCGGCTTGCCACGGCTCATGAGAGCCTGGGGTCCCAAGAATTGGCGTAGACACTAGTTTTTACAAAAGCGACTACCGTCTTACTTTCCAAAACTAGGCCTTAGTGGTCCGTGAGGATTAGTCCGGTTTCCTCACGATGTTTTCCTTCACTAAAAAGCGACTTGCAAATGTCAAATGATATTTCGTATAGTTTCGTAAAACTCATTGGTACGAGCCGCAGTTTGAACCTGCAACCTCCGGATTGAAAGTCGCACGCTCTTACCGCTAGGCCTCCTTTTCCATAACTCAAAAATAAACTTAATTAAAACTAATCAACGATTAAAAATCACATAATCTCCGGCACAAAAATGTGATAAAAAATTCAAATAATCCCTTTAAAACGAAAACGTAAAAAAGGGTTCACAAATCAGAGCAACACGGCCGGTTACCGGGCGTTTTCCAGTTTGTCCGGAAATATGCAAATTCATATAATTAAATCACTTGGACGTATTTTGCGCGAAACGTCAGTTTTATTTTAAGGCAGATAAAATTGTTGGGTTTTACGAATTAGTTTTGCGGTTACGTGTGTTTTATGAAAAAGTTATGTTTGACTAGATTATTCGGATATTGTGTGCGTTTTTTGTGTAAAAAGAAAGAGGACACTTTTACACAAAACGGCGACGCAAAATAAAGTCAAGATTGTGTTTATTCATATAATATTAATAAAATTTTATATTTTCTTCTTTTGAATAAATAATGCGATTTCTCTTTTATACGGTTCCTTAGACAACGTAATACTGCCGTATTCGAACTTCAAAATATTCATCATCGTTCAAGAGTATCTCCAGAATCGCGCAAATGTCAAATTTGACAGGTTAGATCTACATATCGATATCGTATCTTGTTGTGATGTCTAAAAGATATCTAATAGATATCTATTTCAAAGTCTGAATCGGGCCCCTAGGCTTCAAAACTAATATATTTTTGTTTTTGCTCATCATCATTTACTTGACTAGGTACAGTCCGTCCGAGCTAACTTCGCATCGTCTTAAATATAACAAAATGAAGGATTGTCATTATATCATAGACGTCATATTTTCATAGAAATTTGACATTAATGATGACATTACCACACTTTGTCATTACAAATGGCATGCAGAGTTTGGTTCGATTCTAGAACCACATCTCGGAACCGGTTTTTTTTTTCAAAACCTCGAAACAGCCCAATATTATTGATTATTTTATGCTCTTTACGTAGGACTGAATCATGTATTTAGGTTACAACTTCGTATTATTAGATTGTCCAATTAAAAATGAAATAATAAACCAAATAATCAAAAAGAAAGTAATAGTACCGGTATTTTTTGTATGAATAAAAAACCGGTTCCGAGCGTTGTCTAGAACCCTTAGCTTACCTATAAGCTCAAGATTGCTTGCTAAATTTCCGTTATGACGGCATTAAAAGGAAACCTTAACCTCTAGCCGCCCGTGCGTCAAACCTTGCCAAGCAAAATGAAATTTTATTTTGTCAACACAAAGTTCAAATTAGAATGGAACAGGAGACCTTTTTATAGGTCTCTGGGCGGCTAGAGGTTAAACTTTTATCGACATGCCTAAGTGTCAAGTGGGCATATCCCGAGTCGTTAAACCGCCGTAAAGACGCATTTTCAATCTCTGGGACCCGTGGTTATTCATTCATTCATTCATTCTTTATTCATTTATTTGCTAACAACTTAAGTATGCCACTTGCGACTTCATCCCTACTAATGAAAATGAAAACATGAAAACATTTATTTCTTATTCTTATTCTTAAAACTAAAAATACAATTATGGCTGCGATGCAGTTCGCAACCCCGCAGTACCTAATAGTACTAATATTATAAATGCAAAAGTAAATCTGTCTGTATGTTACCTCTTCACGCTTAAACCGCTGAACCGATTGAGATCAAATTTTGTATGGTGACAGTTTGAGGCCCGGGGAAGGGATTTTTTATCAAACATCATTATTTTCATTATACACTTCACGCTAGCTTAGATATAAATGATATAAAACACTAGTGTCGTATTAATGTGTGGTATTAATTAAATATAACAATCGATTTTATGCGGATGCGGATGCAAATGCGGATGTTCCGCGGATGCGGATGCGGATATTCGCAACATCCCTGCTACCTACCTACATATGTATTACCTAACCCTTTGCCTATGTATTACTTATGATTGTTGTAATAAATGCTTTATTCTACTACAAAGTTCATAACTATAGTAAACCATACTAACACTGAAATATAACAATACCTATATTTAATATAGGCATACCAACACACTTAAAGCCTGTTTTCGTTCATGATTCTATAATTATTATTACTTTTTTTATAAATGCATTTAAATAATTCTAACGAATTTAATTTTCGATTGAACAGATCCAGTAACTAATCAAATCAAATTAAGTGTTTCAAATTGAATTAAGTCTATTCCGAAATTTATTCATTTTGAAAAGATCCAGATAGATTTTATACAATAATAAAATCATAAGCCGCTTTTAGTTCCAATAAGTGATCAAAGATTAAATCTTTTGATGTGTAGTTAAAACTACACTCTAAAAAATGAAGACCAACTAAGAGCAGTTTCTTCTTAGTTGACGTTAAGTTAATTACAACAATTACGATCTTATATAAATCAATGAAAGCTGATTACTTAAAACAATAAGTGTATCTGTGATTGAACTAATAAAGTAGGTATTGATTAATCCTAACAATTGTATACCTTGCATCTATTATTAACTTGTTGACATAATTATGTAACGTAGGTTGATTCAATAAATATCAAGCTTAGTTGATCTTACTAGGGTCAATTAGTTACCATAATTCTTTTTCATGTATATATTGAACAAGATCTTAGTTGGCTCAGTTACATAGCAATAGTAAGATCAATCAGAATTACCTTATTTGAAATGTCGAAGTCCTTGTTAGGCTCGTATGGAATCAAGATGCTTGATTACGACTATCAAAATATTGATAGGGCCAACCAAATTTTTTTTAGAGTGTATGACTGCCCGCCAATTATTTCTCAATAAAATGCATAAAAAGTTCAAAAATCCCACAAAGAACATTAATATTACTTCATTTTCATTCCATCACTCCAGCAGCAAATTAAAATTGAAATTGGAATCTTATTTCACTATAAATTCGTCACATTTTTAATGCTAAAACTACTTTAACGTATCGAAATCAGATAACCTAGATTCGCGTAATAAAATTTGCTATAATCCTTACTGCGGCCGCTACTAACGCTACTTAATGACAGTCAAAATTAAAATCACCAACCAACCGATAAAACTACAAACAATTCAAACGAAATTCAACTCTATCCCAAACATTTACAGTCTGTATTTACATTTCCAAGAATTCATGGATGTAAACGTGAATATAACCTTTCAATATTATAATTAAGTTGTATACTGCAGTTGGAAATAACACCTTAATTTAAGGTATTTAGGTATAAATTGAATCGCACGCATTATACCTGATATGAGCTTGCTAAGGTTATACGCTATGCTATTCGGAAGTCTGGTATCAAATGACAGTCACATGTATTTGCTAATGAGGTTCTGTGATATGTGAAGCTATTTTATTTGCACCGTCATTCGTAATTTGAGCTCTTTTCATATGGGTTAAGGTTGAAATTACTTTGTGCGGTAGTGTAATTCATTACAGGATGAGTTAGGCTAGGTTAGGGCAGGATTATTAAGCAATTGCATTTAAAATTCGCAATTAAGAACGTTTTAGGGCTGGCAATTATATGTTCATAGAATACATTAATAATCAAGGAACTTTGAAGATATTAAGCTTTCGAGTTAATTGCGTAGGTAATTATTTTTAAATCGAAATTGAATTTGAAATTGGTTTTTATATAAACTGGTTTGTCGTGTTCTGTAAAAGCTTTATATTCTGTTTATTCAATGCTAATGAACGATAAGTGATGTCATTTTAGGTAGGCATATAATTTTATTAATTATCCATGTATACCTACGTCGTTATATTTTGCTGAAAACCAACACCAACTTTGACGTAATTTGAGATATCTCAGGAAAATCGTGTAAGTAACTTGTTTCTAAAAAAATGGGTTATTTCTAGGTACTTACTTTCAGAAGTACTTTTTAATTCAAAATATTTGGGTACATAAATATTAGTATGTTTTGTGACGATCCTAACAATCCATAAAAATCTCTAAAACTAAAACAGAAATGAGGGTCCTTCCTTCAAGATAAAGAGCGTGTTTGGGGTCGTTCCTTTTTATGAAAATAACTTCTGATAGTGGAAGTAGTTTATGTGGGGACATATACCTACCTATTTTTTTATTTGAAATAGTAAACGGTAACTTCTAAACGTTTTTCTAAAAACACTAAAATTCCTTAGTTCCCTACACAACTGTAATACAGACAGGTCAATAAGCCTTTTACCTATACATTTCACATTGTGACGTACCTTTTCATATTCGAGAAATCCATTACTCCCCTTCCCTTTCGAAACACGTCGTAAATTGTTTTCTACCCTTCATAATAACTAGCTGGACATCTTCCATAAATATATTTTTTATTACACCTTTTCCCCTCATGACTGGCGATTTTCAAGGGGATACTGAAAAACTAGTAGATTGTAGATATAGTTTTTTATATCTACTTCGACGAGGGTTATCGAAATCTGGAGGCAAGGAGCCCATATCATTTGGCTTTTCAAGAGCGAGAAGAAAGTACCTACCTCTACTAAACTATCTTGAGGTATCTTGATATTTTTAGTGATTTGCTGATGAGAACGTTCTCATTTCTGAGAATTCGTTTCCGAAGGAATTTCCGGAAAATTTCCAACTTTCTCGATAGCGTTCTTTTATTAGCATAAAACAAGTTATGAACAATCTTAATTTTTTTTATTTTATGTAATGTCATATTTACATACTTTTGTTATGTTTATAACTTTTGCCTGAAATAACTTGTTTGGGAAGTTTGTTGGGATGATTTCCGACATAAAAACTATCCTATCGGCGCGATTCGGGAAATGAATTAGAGATTAACTAGATACGATATAGTAAAGATATGTGACGTCCCACGGATAAAGGTACCTTATGGCGGTTGGCACTTACGCTATTATTAACGTTGCTCCAATATTATTGCGGCGCTATGCGCACCAGTACCAGTATATTATAAGCACCAGCCGTCATAAGGTACCTTTTTCCGTGGAACGTCACATATCCTTACTATTTCATATCTAGTGAATCTCTAATTCATTTCCCGAATCGAGCCGTTAGTCTTCAAACTATTTCTATGCCAAATTTCAAGTATTTCAACTGCGTGAAGAGATAACAGAAAGACAGAGACACACTTTCGCGTTTATTTATTTATTTATTTAGATATTTAATTCAGGCAACAAGGCCCATATTACAAATACCTTACAGACTAACATACATATGTATTTTTGTATGGTATAATATTAGTATGGATTTTATAAACACTACTGTATTTATTTTTAAGTTTTCGGATGTTGCTGTTTATAAAATATTTTGCACATAGTTATAAGTTATAAGGTTACATTCATATAAAGGCTATGTAAAATACATAAAATATATTATAAGCAGCGAGGTGTTTTCGAGTGATTTAAAATACATTTTCGATGCAATCTTTAATATCGGTGCAAACTGCATTCTCGCGTGCAGCGGAGGTATTTCGATCAGTTAATTTCCTGTATATTTAAATGATTTATAGTTATT
This sequence comes from Cydia fagiglandana, assembly GCF_963556715.1. NCBI lineage: Eukaryota > Metazoa > Arthropoda > Insecta > Lepidoptera > Tortricidae > Cydia > Cydia fagiglandana. The sequence goes on along the minus strand of NC_085953.1, from coordinate 5,587,872 downwards.
ATAGGTAAGCTGGACCGAGCTATTCCTGTTTTACATAATATACTGAATTTTTGTAGGCATCATTCAGTTGCAGAATATTTTAATTAAGTAGGCACTAATAATATTTGAAACAAGGAGGAGTATTCTGATTGTAATAAAAGGTTATGAATTTGATCTAGATTTGTTATGGATTGGTTAAGAGAGTGTATGGGAGAAGTGGAAGTGGGAGTTGGAAGGGGTAGACCTCGGCGGACTTTCTCTGGTCAGATTAGGGAAATCCTGAAGAAAGGCCAGGTCAAGAGCACGTGTATGAAGAATGTTATGAAAGTGAAGGAAGCGAAAGAGGTATGTCAGGATCGTAGCAAGTGGAAATCCGTGGTCTCTGCCTACCCCTCCGGGAGATAGGCGTGATTATAATATATGTATGTATGTATGTATGATTTGTCAGTGTCAAAAGTGAAATTTCTTCAAACATAAACATCATTTTTGACACTGACCGATCAAGGGTCGAGTAAGATAGGTTGTAGTTGTACGACGCAAAATTTATGAAGTGATAACGTAAATTAAGACGAAACAGGAGCTGAGATTTAAATATTTTAGGTAAATATACCCGTCTCGCTAACGGAAGCGGCACCTAAAACCAGTGCGATAAGGACAAGGCGCAAAATCCTGCGTAAAAATCTCAAAAATCGAGGTTTCGTCCTCGACTGTTTCCTCCTCCAAAACTTAACCAATAATTTGCGGCATAGTCAATTAGGCCATTTTGGCCATTTTTGAAGGGCTCTAGCGCCTTAAATATCAAAAATGTCAAATAAGCTGGCTCATAAATAATGAATTTACATACAATATTTGCAAACTATTATGACGTTTGCAGATGGTTTAGTGCCACCGGCTCTAATTATTTTTAACTAGAGACTAACAATATTTTTCAGCAAATCTGTGGATTAGTCATCATCATAATAATTCTACATTAAAGAACCCAAATCTTGCCGGTGGAGTCACCGCCATTCGTCTCGCTTCGTCTCTCAAGTTTGAAAGGCATAGAAATATGAATGCTTTATTTATTTTATATTTTGTTCTAATATAAACTTCATGCATGAGGCTAATTAAACCTTATTGGTTATTACCAAAATACACCTTATTTGGTACCTTATACCAAAGACATTTGTACCTAACTTCGTATAAGATGAATAAAGTCTAAGGAAAAAACGTGCCTCGGAAATCAAGAAATAGTCATTCTCGCATAGATGGCGCACACACCTTTGGCCTATGCTCGGCTAGATGGCGTGACGACACCGTTTCATATTTCACAATTTTAACACATAGATATCAGTGAATGAGCATGGGTCAAAACAATATAAAAATAATAAAATCATTTATCCATAGGTATATATACATTTTTTTGATAATTTAATAACAAAACTTATACAAACTATTATTAAAATTAAGTATAGACTAACTAAATTAAAACTAAAACTAATAAAATAAATTAATAATAATAATTTTATGTGTTTATATATTTTTGTTATGTTTTGTAAGTGTTTTTATATTTTACTTTTATACTCACATTGTAAAACCCTAACCTAAGACCCTAATTGAATGAAGAGAATAATTTTATACGTGTTAATTTTGAGTTTTAGTCGTGTGTCGATAGATGGCAGTAAATTTACAGTGACTACAAAATTTACTATGACAGGACCCCTCTTTACTATCTATTCTCTTTGCTTATACCTAATGAACGAATTTAAATCAATAAGATTCGTATCACAAGTACTTATTATACACGAATCGTGAAGGGATAATTGTATAGAAAAGGGCTATTTAACGACTATTATACTTACCTTAATGGTGCTAGTGAATTCTTAACAATAATAACCATGTCAAGTCATTTATCATGTTGTCGAAATTATCCGTTGTATTATTAACCGACTTCCAAATCCCAAAGGAGGAGGTTATCAATTCGGTTGTATGTTTTTTTTTATTTTTATTTTTTTTATGTTTGTTACTCCATATCTCCGTCATTACTGGACCGATTTTGAAAATTATTTTTTTGATTGTATGTATATGCATACAGCACCTCTAGCACAACTGGCCGCGACAGGCGCGAGAAGTGACAGATCGGCGCGACTTGGCGGCTTGTCGCGTGTTGGCAGCACAATTCACGCGCGAGAGCCGCGACAAACTCGCGATCAGGTGTCACTGTCAGAAAATGACAACGATCGCGACTTTGAACTAAAATCCGTAGCACAACTGCCTATTTAGAGACAAAATATTCTCTCGTCTTTATGTCAATCCGCGAGTCGAAGTCTACGCGACTTTATAACGCGACTCGCTCTCGCGGGTGGTTTGCTTGTACTTTTTTAACTAAACTCATGATAATTATAACTTAAAAACAAGTTTCATATATTATGTAATAATATAATTTGTATAATTACTTATTGCCCTAAGGAATAAGGAAGTGTGGAACAATCACTAAATGCGCTTTACTCACTCTTATATCGATGATTATGCACGGTGATACCTACAAGTACCACAACACACCCATCATGTTTACAACTTTAATTTCAAACAGCTAGCTTGTAGGTACTCAATTAAGTATAATAAATAGCTACATATAATTTCAATTCATGTTCGTAAGTTTATAAAAGTAATCCTAAGACTTCCTTATACAAAACTTTCATCAACCTAACAACGGAGCCCGCTTGCTTGTACATATACGAAGCCGATGAGGTGGGTAGGTACAAATGTTCAAAACAAACTATCCAACTTATTAAGTAAGCCTTAGTCTTAGTAGTAATATTTAGGATCACGGTTAGATGTCTAATTTCAACAATCTCTTACTATTTAGGTACCGTTTGGAACCTTCCTCGACTTCAACAAAAAATACCTACACGTGGCCTGTGCCCGCAGCATCGTACTGTAACAGAATGATGTAATACGTGGCTATAACAGGATCATGTCCGGCTCAAAATCATGCTTTGTATGAAATATTATCAGTCATCACCCACTAAACCATTCCATCCCCTGCCAACACCATACCGTGACGTGACTGGACCGAGCCGACCAACAATATTTTGAAGGAGTCGTTACGCTCATGTCATAGTCTGCGTAGTATAGGTACGGTTATCATATGGTCTACCATATTGAAACTCCTCTAGATCATACCCGTGTTCTAGATGTTTCTCTTCATGTTTGACAGGGCCTGATACGATCATGCTATGATACGTTGTTGTCAGCATTAGGTATGAAGTAGGCCTTGGGGAGCTAATCATGGCTTCTAGGAGTTCTAGGTACCTACCTACTTTATTTTTGTTTCTTTTCAGGTAAAAATACAGGAGAGAAAAAAAAACAATATTTAAATTAATAGTATATTGCTTTGCCTTATATATTCTTGCAATATTCGACTTCTTATTATTAAACCTAATATATATTAACATCTAGAACCACAATAGAGAAATTGTAAGAATCTTCTTTATTACCCTTGAAAAGTACTTTCTCTCTTCCTTTTTCTTCGACATGCGGCGTAATTAAATATCACCCTGGAAAGAAAATTGGTTTGTATTGTAAACAAAATAATAAAATATGGTCATGACTTCATCGAGGACTATGAAATAAGCTTATGAAATCAATTTGTCAAATCATAAACAGTTACACAGTACACACACATGCCATCCATTATTGGCACAAGAAAAACTATATGAAACTTATTTGAGAGTTACTGCGGCAGCTTAGATAGGTATGCCATAACCATTAGGGTTATTATTAATAGTTCACTTCCTCGGTGGTTTTTTTTTTTTTCAAAATTATTTATTTTTAACACACGTTTAAAGACATAGGTGCCGAATCCTCCTTTTAAGTTAAAAACTTGTGTTAGGAGGTATTCGCTCTTTCATACAGGGTTCAGCGCTAAAAATAAAATAACCTATAACTTAAGGTAATCTTAAATACTATTGTTAACTAATTACATACATAAGTATTATATTATATAAGAAAAAGACATAACAGTAGGTTACCCAAGTGGTCTACAAAACAGTTAAGTATCTACTAGCTAGGGTTGAAACATGCATATTTTTACACTAATGTTTAACAAACTGTATCTCACAACCGAATTCAAACATTAGCGTGATTAATAAGTAAGAAATAAAGTACATATCCTAAACAATTACCCGTTTGCATAAACGTCCCTTGTTCCGTACCATCCGTTATACAGTTACATAATTTATTTACCTATCCTATCTATTCTATGAGTGATTCAGTCTCATCATAGTTTTTATTTTTTAACCAAGTTGATAAAAGTTTTTTACACTCTCCATAACTTTTTGTGTAAATGCTCGTTAGCCTGTTCACTTTGTTGTATAGATTGATTGATAATACATAAAATTGTCTTCGTGCAAAAGAAGTCTTAGCTGTATGAAGTTGATTAACTACCGAATGTGGATTACGTTTTTTTATTAAGTTATTATCAATTTTTAATGTTTTGTGTACCTTGAGAACACTATTTAGTATGTAAAGCTGTCGCACTGTAAGCACGTCCGCGTCACGGTAAACGTCGACAGTGCTGTATCTTATTTTTTTACCCAGAAGTGTCTTTAAGATAGATCGTTGCGCCCGCTCAAGTGCTATGAGTTTAGTTTTATGAGTACCACCCCAAACAGGTAAGCAATAGAGAATAATTGATTGTACTAGCGTTTTATATATGTATATTAATAGTTCCTTATCTGAGACATGCCTAAGATATCTAAATAACCAGTTCAGCTTTCTTATTCGATTAGCAGTTACTTCGTTTTGCTGATTCCAAGAAAGTAGTTGATCTATATGGACACCTAAATATCTAGTACAGGTAACATGATTGATATTGGGGCATGAGCAAGTATCATTTTGTTGATTAATGCAATTGTGAGCAATTAAATTATGTTTTATCCTATCCGGTTGTGTACTGTTTAGAATTGAAAAAGTTATGTAATTGGTTTTTTTAATATTTAATGAAAGTAAGTTGGTTTGTAACCATATCATCACTTTTGAAAGACCAGCCTCAGCATGAGCATATACCTCATCCCAATTTTCCCCATGGAATAGTAAAGCTGTATCATCTGCATAAGAAATAACTAGCCCGTTTGTAAGTTGGATGTTAGTAAGGTCGTTTATGTAGGCCAGAAAAAGAGTAGGACCTAAGACACTGCCCTGGGGCACGCCAAACTGCGTTGATTGTTCATCGGAGCTATATACCTCATTACTTATTTTAACACGCTGTGTTCTATTGTTTAAATAACATGAGATTAGTTTTGAGAAGTTTCCGCGAACACCCATAGATTCTAGCTTTCGAATTAGGACGGGGACAGACACAGTATCAAAAGCTTTTTGTAAATCTAGAAAAATACATAACGTCTTTTTTTTACTCTCCAAGTGCTTTGAGACAGAGTTAGTTAGTTCAAGTATCGCTTCTTCCGTACTCTTACCTTCACGAAAACCATATTGTCGGTCTGACAGAAGATCGTATTTATTAAAATAATTTATCAATCTACGATTTATTATCTTTTCTATGATTTTAGAAATTGTGGAAAGGACTGAAATGGGCCTATAATTGTTGATATCTGTTCTGTCCCCGTCCTTGTGGATTGGGTGGATAATTGCTCGCTTAAGAGCGTCAGGAAATATTCCTTTGGAGAAACACAGTGAAGTCAAATGGCCTAGAATGGGAATTAATTCAGATTTTGCCAGTTTAATAAAAGTTGTTGGTATGTTGTCCCAACCAGATGCAGATTTATTTTTAAGATTTAGGATTGTGGATTCAATTTCTCCCAGATCTGGCTCTATTATGCCAATTGATGACGCATGAGAGTATAAGGAGTTTAAATATGTTGTGAGGTTATGATCGTAGCTCAAAGTTGGTGCAATTTTTTCAGCTAGATGTTGTCCGACAAAAGTAAAATGTTTGTTTATAAAATTAGCTGAAGAGATAGGGGAGTCAGATAGGTTTGCAAGTTCATTGTTTCTACTTCTGGGTTTATTTAAATTTGTAATATTTTTTATTGACTTCCATAATAGTTTGTTGTTATTTTTGGCCTCATTTAGAAGATCACGTTCATATTTTTGTTTTAATTTTTTCACTAGATTATTGCAGTAATTCCTATATCGGCGATAAGTAATTTGAAGTATCTCGTTAGTAGGGTCATGTCTAAGTGTCCTCTGCAATTTATTTCTATGCCGAATACAATTCAGTACACCTGTAGTAATCCAGGGTCTTAACGTCCTTTTATTGCATGGAATTCTAACTATCCTAGAACTTGTTAAGATTGCATTATTGAGGTAATAAATCAATTTGTTTGTCAAAATATTGGGGTCGTTTATTTTTAATAACTCGTTGAGATCATTGTTTTTAAATAAATTAAGTGCTTGTTGGTAGTCAGTTATGGTTTTGTGAGCTTTATTAGGCATGTTTTTAGATTTAGAGTAGATATTTAGCAAAGTCATGTGGTGGTCTGTTATCGTAGTGTCAAGTATAGCTGTTCTGGAAAAGTATATATTGGGGTTTAGATTTGTGATTATGTGGTCCAGACAACTATTTATTCGAGTGTTTAGTTTATGTGTTGTCAACAAGCCGTGCGATGCTAACATATTGAGGTAATTTATAGTCGAGTTATTTTGTATCATAATATTAATATTGATGTCCCCGGTAATAATGACATTATTCCCCAAATGGTTGTTTTTTAAATACAAATCGAGAGACGTAACGAAGTTAGTAGTGTTCGTTATCGATGGAGAACGGTAAATACAGAGTATGGTAAAACATGATATAGTAATTTGTATACAAGAAGCCTCGGGTAACATAACTTCTTTTATCTGATGTTGTATAGAATTTTTTATATAAACTGCTACCCCATCATTTTGCGTTGTCTGTTTTGTAGTATTATAGCATGAGTAATTACATTTTATTGGAAGAGGTTTGTCGTGATTAAACCGACACTCCGTGAGTACCAAAACGTCCGGAATCTGTTGGAATAAGGTTAAGTTTACTTCTAGGTCATCCATGTTTTTATAAATGCTTCTTATATTCTGAGTTATAATTGAATATGTAGGTTTTTTTTAGGCATTAAAGTGGGTAGATCCGTGATCTTACAGAAAAAGCTGCTATTATTGTCCAAGTCGTCCAGTTCGTTTAAAATATCAATCTCTAACATTAAAAAATATTAAAATGTCCATATTGTTTGCAAAGTCGTTAATTGGTGGGGCTAGTAACATGGTATTAATAAACTGGTAGGGTTTAGGCTTTTGTATCACATTTCGGCAATTAATATATTTTTCTAAACTATTAACTTTAGACATTAGGTACTGAACAATCGAATAGAAAGTTGTCACGAATTCATTTTGATGAGACAGTATATTTAACGGATAAGAGTACTTACTATTTTTAGCGAGCACAGAGTACACAAAAAACAGGTAAACAGCAATGTTGTATAATCGTACATGCAAGTATTCAGTTGCAACGTTTTGATTTGAATCAAAAATAATCGACATAAAATAGGCACAGCTGATGACGGTAAGACATAGTCACGAATTAAAAAGACTTTGCACTTGAATTTCGTTATTGATGCATATTATTGGCGAAGTGTCGGTTTTGCGCACATAAACTCGGCCAAACGAAGTCCAGCAATACTTATAATCTTTTGATCTTCTAAGGTCTCTTGCCAAGAAATAAAGTCTCGAAGCTTTTGGTGTTAGTCGCTCGGAAATATAAATAGGTGTATCCCGATTTTTTTCAAGGTCAAGGTGAAGAGCCTGAAGTCTTCCATTTCCACTCCGCGTGTTAAAGGTTTTGGCAGCTTTTAGTATCTTGTCCTTGGTGGTGTTCTTAAAGCTAAGAAAGCGCTTCTCAGATCTTAGTTAATTTAGAAAAGGGGACAGCTCCGCGTTTGAAACCTACAAGCTTGCCTAGTGTGTTTCTTTTCCTGACACGCCACTTCGGGTCCCGTTGGCACTTTCCTGTTAACAATATTTTCCTTTGGGTGCTGGGATATCAATCGTGTCTAGGAACTCTAGGATAATGCTGAACTTATTCTGAAAAAAAAAACACTATTTACAACAGGAATATGAGAACAAAACCAATAATAGCAATTCCATTAATTATAGTTACTTACAAAAATATTTTATTTCAAAAGTTTATTAAACAGACATTTTTAAACAATATATATTTTAAGGAATATTATCAATATTAAGTATACAAGGCTCTATTACTTACATTTTTTTCATATTTTTCCCGTAATTAAATGTTGACAAAATTTGGAAGTTCCTTGAATTTGACAGGAAAAACTTAACCATCGACAAAAAACCAGATTTTTTACCACCAAAGAACGAATGATTTAGCGCATCCCTGGTTTCCGATTCAGTGTTGCCACTTGCAAATATCGATTTGTTTAGACTTTGATTTCGCCGGGTAACACTGACGAGTCGCGCCGCGACTTTGAGTTCTCTACGCGGCTGTTGCAGTCGCGGGTACAAGTTATGCTACGGAAATCGACAGATTTGACAGCCGCGGGAATGGCGACTCGAGTCGCGGTCTAAGTCGCGGATGCAAGATGTGCTAGAGGTGCAGATTGGTCCCGTTTTTGTCAAAATCCAGTTCTGATGATGGGATCCATGAGGAATCGACGGAACTCCTCAAATCTTAAAGGCGTATACATATGGTGATTTTTGTGTTTTTATCAACAAATCAAGCATATACATTCAAAAACATGACATTTGATGAAGTGGAACTGCTGATGATGATCAGAACGGAACTCTTCAACGACGCATAGTTCACCTTTGGCGATTTGTCCTCTTCGTTATGTTTGTTAAGCAAGTTAAGTTTTTAAGCCACAATTTTATCAAGCTTGAGTTCTGATGATGGGATCCATGAGAAATCGAGGGAACTCCTCAAATTTTAAAGGCATGCGTATAGAGATTTTTGTATTTTCATCAGAAAATCAAGCATTTTCATTATAAACTGTCGCATTTGATGAAGTGGAACTGCTGATGATGATCAGAACGGAACTCTTCAACGACGCATAGTTCACGTTTGGCGATTTGTCCTCTTCGTTATGTTTGTTAAGCAAGTTTAGTTTTTAAGCCACATTTCTGTCAAGCTCGAGTTCTGATGATGGGATCCATAAGGAATCGAGGGAACTCCTCAAATCTTAAAGGCATACGTATATAATTTTTTGTATTTTCATCATAAAATCAAGCATTTACATTGAAAACTGTCGCATTTGACGAAGTGGAACTGCTGATGATGATCAGAACAGAACTCTTCAACGACGCATAGTACATGTTTGGTGATTTCGAATTTCGATTTTGACTTGGACTGGGACCCGGACTCATACCCGGATCCGGTTCGGACCCGGACTCGGACTCGGACTCGGACCCGGACTCGGACCCGGACTCGGACCCGGACTCGGACCCGGACTCGGACCCGGACCCGGACTTGGACCGGGACTCGGACCCGGACTCTGACTCAGAGACCCGGACCTTGACCCGGAAAACCACTATGATACCTAAACTAAATAAACCACTATGATTACCTACCATAAAATGTGGGTATGATGATGCCAAACCCCTCCCGCTCAAACTCCCGTACACCGCACCGCATGCGCCGTTAAGTGGGTTAGGTTAGGTTTGAACTGCGATCCTCACAGAACCGAACAAAAGTGGGTTAGGTTCGGTTAGAACTGCGAGTCTTACAGAAACGAAATGCTACTAGAAAAGTGGGTTTGATTAGGTTCGAACTGCGATCCTCACAGAACCGAACTGCTATCAGAGAAGTGGGTTAGGTTAGGCTAGATAACTACGACCCTTACGGAAACGAAATGCTACTAGGAAGTAGGTACTGGTTTTACCTCCTTTTCTACATAGTGCACCATCTACCATAATCTTTCACCGGGCCCCATAGAAGTCGGTTTTTTTTTCTTAAAAATTATTTTGTTTACTTGTTTATATTCTTCAGTCGTCTCAGGGTGACCTTGTGATATGTTTTTGTGACTTTGGTTAAATTTACCATGATTTGAAAAATAACTATTTCGTTAGAGAAAGATTCATTATAATAATATGCTTAGCTTAATGATATAGAGACCGATTTACTTTCCTAATCTTTCTCTTGTTATACTAACAATAAGACATGGTAAAAAATTATTAAGATAAACATGAAAACGCTAACTTTAGGTTTATAGAATATTTCTTCCAGTTAAATTTTGAAAAAATCCTTCAAGCCCATAAAAGTATAACTTTTATTAAATACTCTGACAAATACAGAAAAAATGGTTCGCTTGATGAATTTGGAATGAAATATAATTCCGATTATTTTGAAGAACTTTCCCTAGAACGCTGAAATTTTCCTTTAATTCTCGAGTTCACGCCCCCAAACGTAACAAACACATAATAAACTTTATAATGTTTAATGTACATTATTATATTTGAAATGAAAATGCTGACAAATAACTCTTATTGTTGTTATTCAAATGTCAAATCGGAAAGTTTCCACCTGTCAGCCTAAATCTTAAATTAAATCTGGGAAATTTAATTTTGTCGCAATTGTACCGTTTACGAGTCCCGCCCGATGTTTAAAGTTATAATTACGAATTGGGGATTATAGCTAAGCGGGATTAAACGGTGTTTGATTAATGATATTTTCATGAACGGCCATTTTGAAAAATGGTGGGTGTATGTGTAAGTACTTATTTTGTATGGTAGGCCATACACATACACCCAACTAAATATCTATGTTTACCTACAGTTCGTTTGTGATAAGAATGCAGTAAAATCATTATCATCTGCCGGCCTAGCCACGCCCGTAACCAATCAAATCGTTCCTAATTAGGAAGTCAATGTTATTCTTTAAAACGGCTTTATAATAAACGTAAAAGTGTCTAAGGACAAAAATAGACCAACCCAGGTGACGTACTTAAGTGAAATCATTTCTATTTTTTTAATAAGAAAATCTCCCTGATTGTTGAACAAACTATATTAAAATGTGTTTAGGTCCTTATATTAATGTTGTACGTATGGTAACTCTATCTGGAGTTAGAATTTTATATATTTTTAGATGAATCTTGAATGTAGCCACTGCACGTTTTGCGAAATTCCGTCACATACAAATTTGAATTTAAACGCGAGTCGTAAAAGGTCCAATTTTCATTTTATCATCTCAATGAAGCGTCTATTACGATAGCTGTATATGGAAATTGTATTAACTCTAAGGTTATAAGGTTATAAGTATAAGTGTCTTAGAGAAATTTGCCGTTTTACTGTATCATAAGGATATTTGTGGTCTTCTGAAGAACGGCGCTGTGAAATTGAAATAATAATTATTTCCTGCTATTTATATTTTGTTTTATGTGTAACCATATAAACTTGACTTGAACTGCTCTCGCGTGACAGTATCTATACCAGTATTTACAGATAATTATTTATAGAATTGCAAGTTGATAATAAACGTCAGCGATAAAGGAACTGTTAAAATTACGTTTGACTAGTCTCATATTAACAACCTGAATGCTCCGATGAGCATGCTTCGATATAGATATCTCATCGAGAATATATCTGAAATTTCACACTCGAATAGATCGCTCTGCCCATCCCCGTAACGATCTCAACTGAAATAAATTGTAAAACGTAATCCGAGCAGACCCTCGCCTATTACAAGTTATGACGTTGCAAAAACGCGTAAACGGTCTGTCAGTGCCGTCATTCATTTGACCAGATTTATTACGAAATCTTACAATATGCACCCTAGTTCTGATTATGAAAGGTGCAACTGAGTCTGCAAACGCATCCATTGCTTCTCGATTATAAGCATTCATTTTTAAAAGCTCATAGTGAACTGCCGTTGTACGCTGTGCATTTGTTTTTGATCCGCCATTGTTTTCACCTCCAACGAACGATGTAACAGCTAGGATTATTAAAGAAGAATCCATTGCGCTCCAAATATGAGTTGGTAATTTTGTAAAAGTATAGAAAGTAGCAATGTATGATGTACCTACATTTCCGACCCGTCACTTGTTTTCTCAATTTGATGAATCGTTCGGAAATTGATTATAGAACGTTGAGTCGACACTTTCTTTTGTCTCGGCTGATATCAGACGTGCAAATGGATTCTGAACGTAACAATGTTCGATGTTTAATTGGATTATTTGAGGGTAGATAAGGGTGCATGATTGCGGGCGTAATCTGGTGAGACGTGACCATCGATCAAAAGAACAATAAGGTCGATTGTTTTGGATAGAAATAAGAATTAAAGTAAAAATCTTTGTCAGATCAGGATTGATTTTAGAGTCGTCGAGTATCCAAGGTTTCTTAAAACAAAATATAAGCCGTACTTGTCAAACTAAAATGAGGATTTTTAGCGTTAAAATATTATCAGTCATTCCTGGTTTTCATTTAACCAACTAAAAATCCAGAGTTTATGGATTTTTGGTTGGTTAATGGAAACCCATTTTCTAAACTTAAGCAATCATGTTAACTAAGAAACTTGTTATCGTCTCACTGATGTATCAAAAGCCTGCGATTATCCGTATACAACAAAGTCTTCAAGAGAAAAACCACAACCACAAGATTATATTACAGCTCTTAGGTTACAACATCGCTGCGTCGAGAATTTTACATCGCTTTTGCATAAATCATATACTAAGAAGCCAAAGAATTCTAGTCATCCTTCTCTTGCATTTTTTCACATCTATTTGATGTAAGTAGGTCTTGTTTTTTTATTATTCTTTATCTATATATCTTTATTTTGTATGGTCTGTCTGGTTTATTCTGGTGTCTGCGGATTTTTTTGAACTAAATAGACACTTTGCTATTTTGCGTTGTAGTACTTAATCTTAAAATTTTCTGGAAACACTTGGGACAGCCTTTTAGCTACAACTGGTAATCTAGCGAACGGTGGAAGGGTTTATTGCTGATCTTTAAGTTTTTTAATAACTCTACCAACCCCTTTACAGCCAAGGAATGCCAATTGAAAATTTATCAACACTACTTATAATTGATGTGAAAAACTCTTATAATTGTATCAAAACAAAAAAAACTTGTTTTCACTGTCTAATTTTGTCGTTTCTTCTTTACAGAACCTCGGTACGAAACAGCGTATGCGTGCGAAGGCAAAACCTTGAAGATTGGCTGCGGGGAAGGCTCAGTCATCCACCTCATCAGAGCCAACTACGGCAGATTCTCCATCACCATCTGTAACGACCATGGGAACACCGACTGGAGCGTCAACTGCATGTCTACGAGGAGCTTACGGGTTTTACATAGCAGGTAAATGTTTATCATTTTCTACTTAATTATCATCATCACTATATTATCTTATGTTTTTATACTTAGTTATTAGCACTATCATTATCTTCGTTGTTTTATCACCAACCACAACGACGTTATTATCATTATCTTGTCTATCGTCATCATGCCCATCATCATCATGTTCAATTATGTATTTGAATTTATTTACTACTTCTTAGTTACTGCTACTGGTCTCTGGAAATGAGTACCTAAATTTCGACACTTTGTAAGATGTGTTTACAGACACGAATGAACGCATCGTCATATTTTAAATCCTATATTGTTGTTTGCACTTCATTGTACTCAATATTTTCGAGAAATAGCATCAAATTCAATAAGTTTTCTACCAATATTTCAGTGCCTCAATCCCACCATGTTCAAAATAGTATTAAGATCGGTCGTATTTCCCTACATATTTACATAGCTACTTGTTATCACTACAAATATTATACAGCGCATAAAAGGGGAAGTGTGCGTTGAAATTTCACACCATATTGTATTATTCTGCGATATTCACCCCACCATATTCTAATGATTGCTTACACTACATTTGTCAGTATCGGTTCAGTAGTTACGATACATCAGGGGTACAGAGAAAATTGGATGCTTTGTTTTGAAACGAAAACTGTAGGGTGGAAAAAGCTACATCACAGTCTAAAATATCTGGAATAGTTTCTGCCAAATCTGTGACTCTTGAATTTTGTAATCTAGTAATAGGTACGCATTGTGATAATTTTAAACGTCCGGCAATTCCAAACTTTTTAGGCGAAAACGTTTAAAACAGCATTCAAATTATCAGTCTTGTAATATATTAATTGCATAAAACATTTCAAGCTTTTAAAATGTTCTAGAATTAAGATTTCACGTGCTCTTCGCGTTATGCCAAAATTTTGAAAATACTTAAATGTATAAATGACCCCATGTGTTCCCCATAAAATTAATAGCAAGACGGACAAACTCCAATCTTCACACATGACCAGGCGTGGCTCACTCGGCGATTTCGTCGCTTTCCTACAGGTAGCTAAAACTACATCCGTTCCACACCAATTTGGTGGCTAGCCATAAGCCACGCGTGGCGCTATCGCCACCTAGCGGCCATGATCGTAACAGACGCGTTTTGTTAGAGAGTGAGTATAGTTAGTACTATTATTTATTCTGTGGCATGACACACTTTCAAACCGTTTAATATAGCGGAAGCAGTTATAAAGTTGACCCAAAAAAATTTTATTAAGCTATGAGCTTCATCACATATGTTCCTTGAGTAATTCTAAGCATTTCAAGCCTGGGAGGCAATAAGAAATGTGTGTCTACTCGGATTTGTAATGGATTCAAACTTTCAACCCCTTTTTAACCCTGTTAGGGGATGAATTTTACAAAACGCTGAAATTACTTTTCCTGTCTTTTAATAATATCCCCAAATACAAAGATTCAAGTCCCGCGTTCGAAATTTTTTTTGATATCCATACAAACTTTGAACCCCTTTTTCACCACCTTAGGGGATGAATTTTCAAAAACGCTGAAATTAGTTTTCTTGTATTTTAATAATATATCGTTTTACGAAGTTTCAAATTCCTAGCTTAAAATAAAACTTGAACCCCATACAAACTTTCATCCCCTTTTTAACCCCCTTAGGGGTTGAATTTCTCAAAATCGCTTCTTATCTCTTGTACACTTTATAAATGTAATCTAGTGTGCAAATTTCAACTTTCTATCTTTTGTAGTTTCGGCTCCGCGTAGCAAAAATCTCCAACCAAATTTTTCACCTTTTTACGTTTTTCTTGTAAAATTACTATGAAACTGAAAATAACAAATATCAGCAATGAATTCTACGTCTTTGGTTTATACGAAAATGATACCAAACTTGCCCTAGTACCCACCAGGATCAGAATAGATTTTTTTTAAAGATGACGGGTGGAGGCCGTCTTTGTACCCCACCCTCCCCCCCCACTTCAGGCTAGAAATGCTTAGAATTACTCAAATATCAGATGTGATGAAGCTCATAGCTTAATAAAAATTTTTTGGGTCATGTATGGGAGCGTTACATAACTGATTCCAGTAATATCAGAAACGCCCCCAATTTGTGTCTCATCAGCACTTGCCATTAGCCCAGCGTCCCGTCAGCCGGAAACTGTGAAAATTGCCCAAAATGAAATCCCCGCTGCAAGTTTATTGGGTTACGAGCGAGATTGGCAATAAAGACATGCGTGGTGCCATGCAAATGACGGGCGAACTGGCTAATGCAAACAAGGGCAAACGGTGCTTAAAAATGGAAATGTTTTGAAAAATCCGCGAGCGTGGGACGCTACTGACTTTTTAAAGATATGACGTGACCGAGATACCGGATGCGTGATTTATTTTGCGGCAGATTTACGTACGGAATTTTTGTGGAAAAGCAACAAGGGTAAACATTTTGGTATTAAATGCGAAAGTACCTGCTGACTGTAAACATGATCAACTAAATATCACTCTTTAATACTCGTTGATTCGACATGCTTCCATGGTAGCCCAGGTTTTGAAGTTGAAAACATCCGGTAAATAAAAAAAATAGTATGATTTCTTAAGTATATATTTCCATCTAATGCTGACCAGTGAGTAAAAAATAAATGGGAATCCTAAACTTAAATTTAACGTTGATATAAAACAGCAAAAATTAATAATGTCAAGAACTAAAACACTGAAAGAAATCGATTGATAGAGCACCACACCACCACAAACACAAACACCACCACAAACAAAACGTGATCAATGTTACGTACATACTCAGGAAACCAGTAATTTTTCCGACTTAGCCACTGATATACTGAAACTTTTACATTTCTCGATTTGCAACTTTGTCAGCTTTCATTTGGTATACAATGTTTTAAGTTTGTGCGGAAACTTAAAAAGATGTTGAGCGTGGAAAGGAATTATGTATGTTTCGACTCGGATTTTTTTATTAAATACCTACAGATGAAGGGCATACCTAATACAAGTCATCAGACATATAGACATTCATAAGGGAAAATTCCATTTCTGACCGCACCTGCACTACTTAGTACGAACGCGTCGGTGTTATGAATGGATGGTAGGCACAGACTTAAATGGCATCAGTGCTTCTGTCGTTGGAATTGGAAACTTTAGAACAAAACTTTTTGAAGCATGTATCCTAGACCCTCAAAGAATAACTTTAACCCATTTTTGTCCCTTTACAGATGTAGTATGCACCAAAACTGCAGTATACTGGCGAGCACGAGCATGTTCGGCGACCCATGCCCCAACACGCTCAAGTATCTGGAAGCGCATTACCAATGCGTACCTGGTAAGATCATTTTAAAGTTTTGATAGGTACTAAATTAAATATTGAAAAATTATACTGCCATGAATAAGATACTGATGCGAGAAGGTGAACTTTTAAAATGACTTAATTTAAACCTACAAAAAAGATGTCAAATTACCATAGTCCGATGTATATGGAAAGTAAATAATGGGCACATGCTATCTACTCAAATATTTACTGTGAAGCAGGACTTCTAAAAAACTACAAGTTGTATTCTACAATAAAAGATTACACTATTATTGAAGTTCTTAGATAATGATAATGGTTACCCGTTATTCATAAAACTTTGAGACTGAATTAGTTAAATTATGTTTTATCCCTTTCTTACAAATACATAAATCAAAATGACAGATAGAACCAAACGACTCATAGCTAATTCAAGCTTGTAATGCGTTTATGAATAACACCATTTTATCACGCGAGATGTTAAAACGTCCTGCATTACGGCCTGGCCACGACATTGGTCTAAGGCGATCGGCGGGGCGGCGGGCGGGGCGGAAAACGCGAGCGATCGCCAGGCATGCCACGTACTTTCAGTAGCGGCGGCAGCGACTAGGAGCGGCTGGGACGTAGACGTAATTAAAATCATGTTTTTTTTTCAAAAGTGCCTAGAATATATTTCATTGTTTGTCAATGGGTGCATGGGCTAAATACAGGACGACAAATTTATTTACATCTAGTTTAGTATTTTATATATCGTATACATAAAGCACCCAAAAAACGAGTACTTACATAAGAATAAGTGTGGAGACGTCACAACATACTTAAATACGCGAAAGTACATTTAAAATTTCAATAATAAACCCTTCCGTCTCCATGTCGCTCGAAAAAAAAACAAAATGTTTTGTTCCGCATCGCCCCGCTCGAACCGTCGCGCCGCCTAGGCCGGTCGCGCCGCTCTAAAGTCGTGGCATCGCCCGCGCTGCCCGATACAAATGTTCGAGTCGCGCGCCGCCCCGCTCGCCGCCGCCGCCGGTCGCCCGGTGCACGCCGCGCGCGTTGCCGCTCGGCGACTAGGCTCGTGGCATGCATTATGCGTCGCCGGGTTATTGTTTTTGCGACTTACCGCCGGTCGCCGCCGCCGATCGCCTTAGACCAATGTCGTGGCCAGGCCGTTATGGGTAAAGTCAAGTATCTTTCTAAATCTAGAAATACATTCAAACATGTCTTCACAATGTCCTTTTCCAGCATCAACGACAAGCACGACCAACCGGCCATCCCCACCCTGGCTGATCACGTCGCAGCCCACGGTATGGCGGTCCACAGTCCCACCAGCGCCGAAGAATCCGGTCCAAACCCAACAGAACGAACGGAAGAAGCCAACGGTCATCACACCACCGACGTTCAGGCCTCATATTACTTTGCCACCGGAGGTGAAGCTGGGAGATGTAGCGTCTAAGGTGAGAAATTTTTCCTGGTCCTAAGGTCTGGTAGCACATATTACATACAAAGTCCCCTTGCCCAAAAGTTCGGTCCAAATGCAACAGAACGAAAGGAAGAAGCCAACGGTCATCACACCACCGACTTTCAGGCCTCATATAACTCTGCCTCCGGAGGTGAAGCTAGGAGATGTAGCGTCTAAGGTGAGACTTTTTCTTGGTCCTGAGATTTAGTACTGTACAGACCCGCTAATATCCATATGTGGCTTTCCATCAGAGAAGGGTCCTTATGCTTCATGTGCAATAAATAAGGACCTTTCCATAAAAAATCTGCTGGAATTTCTATGATGTTCTGTGATGTACAAAAGTACAAAAAATGCTTTTCCCCAGAAGACCACGACCCGGCAACCGGACTCGTCGTCAGAACGGGAGCCGCAGCAGTCCCCCAAGGAGACACCAGAGGTCCAGGAGGAGGTCCCGAAGGTCGTGGAGCCGGAGAACAGGCCGAGAAACGACAAGCCCAGCAAGGATAAGGAAGAGGATGGTAAGGATTATTCAACATTATTAAACTAGTGGCTTTATGAGTGGCTCCGCCATTTTGAAAAAAAAATTAAAACTGAATTGACTAAAAAATTATATAAAATTATCGAACCTGCTGACCAAATTTCACAAGAATCGGTTGAAAAATTCGACCCTTAGCCGAGAACATCTTGACATACGAAAGAATTTTTGCCCAAGCTGAACGGAGACTTAATATAGCCAAGCTTATTTTCAAACGTTCCCTTTACAAAATCAGTTAAGGTTAGGGATCTGGAAAGCCATCAAATTAATAATATAATATTTACATTTGTTTTAACAGTAGTGACAGAAGAAAATCGTCAATGGCCGGTCAACGAAAATTCCGACTCTACGCCGGCGGTTCACGTTCCTCCGAAAGAGAACTCTGCGCCGGACACAGACCTTGATGATCAGTTCGGAAAAAGATATTGTAAGTATTTATAAATATATACGGATCCGTTCGTTTGACATGATTATTTAAAGTCATAATGTAAAGATTATCATTAATCATAATTCTGAAACCGTTAACTTTTCAGGATTTTCGTAAGGTTATAGATAGGTTAGGTTTGTTTTATGGCAATCCTGAAAAGTTACGCGTCTCTGAGATAAACCAAATTATGGCTAACGAAAAAGCGGACAAACAATACATTATGACTTAATACTTTATGGAAAATGAGAAATTTTATTAGTCATGCTTTCCGGGAACTGAAAAGAATTTAGCGAATTCTCGCAAAATTGTAATGAGATGTCATCTGTCCTGTCCGTAGTCCGTACCCACGCTATACCCAGTTCTGGAGACAGACTAAACATGTAACAATTAAGTGATCTTCAAAATCCTCAACAAAAAATTGAGCTGATAACGCTTACTTACAGTTCTTTTCCCCCAGTTTTAGAGGCATTTAAAATAGCAGTCAAATTCGTTTCTCGTTTAACGTACGCGTGCCATATTCTGTAAAAGTTTCCAAGACAAACATGCACTCAACGCTTAGCATAATGTGTTATGGCGATGTGTTGACTTTGCAAAGTCAAGCAAAGTAAAAGTGAAAGCTAAGTGGTCCCTTTGAGTGCAGTGTGAATGACATATGACTAAGTCAACGATTTAATTAATGCTTCACAACTACTCACAAGGTATTGAGAGAGTTACTTTGATTCGTTATCTATTTATAAACATTATTACAAAGTAAAAGGCTCCATTGATGGTTAGTTAAGCGTTGCTGGTAGAAATTAAGTGTATTTAGTAGGTTAAAGGTATGCATTAGAAAGGTGCGCTTTTCTAATCTTATTTGAAGATGCTCAGATGGGAATTGGGTCAGTTGACATTTCAAAATAGATTTGTATTGAACAAACTTCATATTAGTAAAACTATACAATTAGTTTTATGCGCAAAAAGGGGATTAGGACTAGGATTAGAATTAGGACTTCATTCTATTATACAATGAAAAATCCTCGACAACATATTAGTTTATCTATTATTTTGGTTCAATTCCGAATATTTAGCTAATTTTTGAAGCATGAGTCAAAGGCAGGAGTTGAGTTGTTTTCTCTTTGTTTTGTTGTGTTGTTTTGTTTTCTTCTTGTTTGTTTTCTCTTTGTTCGATTTGTTGCTGTAAGTTTTGTTGCGACAATAAATTACTTTTTATTTTATTTATTTTTTATTGACTACTTTTTCAAAACCTCCAAAAATAAGTCCGTTTTTAATCATATTCCTTGACTCAAATGTCAATATTTTCTGTTACAGCCACGAGCGCAACACCCAATCTAGGCAGAAGGTCTTACTGTCCCCAAGTCAGCGCCCGCGGGTTACATTGGAACTGGACGCTAGCCGGCACTTACGCCGTCCAACCTTGCCCTGGGGGCGCCACTGGACTCGCGAGGTGGAAGTAAGTATACAATTTAGACCAAAAACTGTTGCCCACAGTAACTAGAAAACATCCATATCAGGAACAATATTTGTGCTACACAAACAAATACTCGTTTCTGGAAATTAAACCAACCAATCTTCAGTTGGGTATGCATTGTGATTTGCCGTTCGTCTGGTTCCCCAAAAATGACGTTTTACTAAATCAATATTCATGGCTTAGTAATGGAAAAACAGGGTTCTTTGATTTAAAAGTTGGCCGACCCCTGAACTTAACTAAATGACCATTGGACACTATAATTAATTTATATTTTTTTCTCTTAGATGTACCGTACCCCCTCACCATTCTGAGGAAGAGCGTCCGAGGCGGCGCGGAGCTAGTTTGCCGTCCGGAGAGAACTATCACGACTTAGGCTTGGAGCCTAATGACAGGCTTCAGCTGATGAAGAGACTCGGCTCAGAGTCGCTTCTTAAAGGTATGTGTATAAGTTATAAGAAAGTACCGTCCCTCCACAAAATCCTAAATCACATAAGAACCAACGAAAGACCCTATTACGAGTTAAAAAGAAAATATTAATAATGTTGCAGGAAGAGATGGAGATTCCCCTGAACACATGATCGACTACCGCGGTAACCTGCCGGACGCGCAAGCATCCAGTCTGAACCTAGACTCCCTTGGAACCTTGATGACCAGCGCTGAAGGATACTGTGAGTTTCAGCAATATTATTCTTCTTCCAGTGCCATCTCCTGCCGGAGGTCGGCTATCATGAGGGCTAGTCGAACTTTAGACACAGCTGCGCGGAATAATAAGCGTGTGCTCTGTTTGAACCATGTTCGGAGATTTATGAGCCATGAGTTACGTCTTCGTCCGGATGATCTTTTCTCTTGGATCTGGATCTTTCCTTGTATGATGAGTTGAATGAGCTGAGAGGAGCAGTATTATTACTCCTATCTAAACTTAATGCATACTACACCCCAGGTCCAAGCTATACAGATTTAGAGCAACTCAAATCATAGGGGATTCCATGGTTACTTTTTGTTTTAGGGCAAATTTAAGCTATACTAAAATCAATATCCAAATCATTAAATGGTGCCTATGGTGCTTGAAAAATCCCCTCAATTTCTCCAGATTCCAATTATCAGACCATAAAAGTAATTTAATTTTTGCTTTGCTAACATGAGAAAAGATCCCGAAGAATTGAGAGCCTTCTCCGTTTGGAAGTCGTTTACAAAAATGAACTGTTAAATGACACGATAAAGATTCTCAAAATATTGTTACAGCGGACGCGATACCAGAATGGCACGGCCCTACGCCCGACCTGAGCGAGTGCCGGTCCGTCTGGCTGAACAGCCTCGAGGCCCGAGTCAGGGAGGGAGAATCCCTGCTCAGCATCAGCAATGACTTGGCGCAGGTAACATAACTGAGTATTAATTATTCTACCTCTTTCTAGTCTGTCTCTCACACTGCTGAGGATGGTGACTTCGATGGAAGCATAATAGGGTCTAGCTGTTGTGAAATTCAGTTTAATGAAGACCCTGTGGTATTGGAACCTGTAGCTGTTTGGAGACCTGGTGTAACTCGGGCGCCAAGAAGCATGCTGCATTACCTAT
The DNA here is from genome assembly GCF_963556715.1 of Cydia fagiglandana. Lineage (NCBI taxonomy): Eukaryota > Metazoa > Arthropoda > Insecta > Lepidoptera > Tortricidae > Cydia > Cydia fagiglandana. The sequence goes on along the minus strand of NC_085953.1, from coordinate 5,565,871 downwards.
ATTATTAAAATGTATAGACATATAATTGATCGTATAATTAGTCGATATAGTCACCCGTAGTGAACTGGCAAAGGCCGGGATACCGCTAGGAAGAAGAAGAGTTATTCGCAATGAACAAAGTATCTGAATAAAAAGGGAAGAAGCTAAACAGGGATGTTGTCTAATAATACTTAATAACTTCCAAATAAAACTACAACTACAGTATCATCAGATTTGTAAACGGGAACTATATTTTTCATCCTTTTTTCTAACTTTAAGATTGTGTATGTTAGGTAATCCTCATCTGTCTGCCATTTCAATAAATATAACAAAACATTTTCCAAACCAGGTGACGTCATCGAAGACGCTATACGGCGGAGATATGCTGACAACCACCAGCATCATGAAGAAGCTGGCACAGCGCATGTCGCAGAACGTTCAGACATTCCCGGACCCCAAGCAGAGAGAGGCCATCGTTACCGACATGCTACTGGGGGTTATTAAGACTGGTAAGTTGGCTTTTCTAAAACTAGCGACCCGCCCGGCGCCATATTTTTGAAGCAAGCTTTTATCGCTGACTGTACTTTTCTTTCAATAGGCAACTGGTTCGAGACAATTTTAAAAAACCCAAACACAACTAGGTTGCGTTGTTTTATCACGAAGTTGCTATGGGCACCTCCTGAGTCCATCATCTCTCTGCTAGATGGTAGACCATACTATTGCATTGTCACCTAACTTAGTTTCAGATGAATTGAATAATGGGAAGTAGTTCTAATTTTGCTTGCTAGAATTGACCTGAAACATACAGTATACATTACAAGTTTAATAAAACCTAGAGCTACGAGAATTACCCTCGAATACGATAATAAAGACATTGTTTTTGGCCCCTTTCCAATTAGTTCAGCGACATATTTTTGAGAAATGTGTTTTCAGTCCATAGAATTTTTGGGGCTTTAAGGCAGAAAAATCTTGAAGGTTACTCTTTAGTACGGCAATAGTATGTATTTAGGTCTAAATAGACAGTTTCTCAATTGAAGTTGATTTGTACGTTAATTTCAAAGTTTGCCTTTACTTAAACTCTTTGAAGGTCACGCATATAGTGTGCGGCGCGTCATCGTTAACCTTGTCAGAATGCATGAAAATTAAAATTGGGCTATAACCGCGCTTGTCTGTTGACATCTTTGGCGGTCACACGGTTAATTGTTCATATTATTTCAGGATCAAACCTTTTGGAAGAAAGTCAGCGGTCATCCTGGGCGGACCTGAGCGCCGACGCTCAGAACCGAGTCGCAAGCGCACTGCTCACACAGCTGGAAGAAAACGCATTCCTATTGGCTGACGCCGTCACCAAAGAGAAGACTATACTGCAGATCGTTAAGAATATCTGTAAGTTGATGAAGTACCCAACTATCGATATCGGTAAAAAAAACGTTTCTAACTCTAGTAAGATTGCGACAGTCTTTTGTGTTGCCGTGAAAATTCCGGGCTCTGGTTATCACATGTTTACAATATCTTCAGAAATCTTCATAATTGGGTATCTTGCAGTCTGCAACACATACAATTTTAGACTTCAGTGTTTTCAAATACTCCTCTTTTCCAGGTCTCTCCGTGCGAGTTCTAGAAGTAAAGAACGTGGAAGATGAGACGTTTCCATCGGTCATCGCGCAGGAGCAGTGGAAAGCCTCTGAGGATACCATCACCATACCCAAAGCTGCTTTACTAGGTCAGTATACATAATTAAAAGGCACGAATAAGGTTGTCGAAATAGAACCGATGGTGGAAGGGGAAGAAAAGTTTATTGACGACCGACTGAAAGATATAGCTAAAATAGGTACCCCCAAAAATATGTGTGCTTCGTTGGATAAGGGCGTTGCACGATCGTCTATCGTGGAGTTCCATCGCGAGCTCATTTCCCAGCAGTGGACAATAACAGTGATGGTGATGATAATGTTGATTTTCTTTCCCCGTCAATACTGTCATGTCCCTCATAATTAATAATTCGTTTATTGTCTGTAGAGCATGGCTAGAATACAATGATGGAAGATGAAACATATTAATAACCACATGAACTTGCCATAAGACGTACTCGTATATACCACCACTCACCAGCAGATTCCTATTTATATTGCCGGAGCCATTTAAAAAAAGTTAGGAAAAAGAGATATTAATTAAAAAAAATTGTCCGGGTGTCGCCGTCTGCAGATACGTCGTCATCATCATCATAATTTATTGTATAATGTTATTTTTATTTCAGACAACCGCCAAAACGACCTAGTCCGCATAGTGTTCTTCGCTTTCGACCGGCTAGAAGAGATCCTGCCGCCCACCTTCGGTGTGAAGACTGCACCGTACAGCAGCTTCCTCTCCGATGCGTCTGCTTCGACTGCCACCAGTATGAACTCTGAACGGGAGAAGAGGAATGTTACCAGGGTTTTGAACTCTAAGGTAAAGAATGAAGACTCGGTTATGGTCGCTCTTCAATAAATGTATCAGTACTGATTAGGATTACACACATTTTCACACAAATGCCAAAATAGAGAAGATATTTACGATACAAATGCGGAGTGTAAGAAATTCGCAACGAGTGGTGATAAATTAAAACACGACAGAAGGGAGTGTTTTAAATCGACACGAGTTGCGAATTATTTATACGCACGTGTATATGGCACTTTATATTTTCGACAAAGGCACGGAAAGTGCTTATTGCCGCACACTTGTGCAAGAAAGTAGCACCATATGTACTGTAAACTATTTTTTCCTTACTTTTTTCCAACAATAATCTATTTCAGTTGCTTTAATCACGTCTTCTTCTACAGGTCATATCAGCCAGCCTTGGCAATGGTCGTCACATCCAGCTATCTCAAATGGTGCGACTAACCATGAAACATCTGAGGACTGAAAACGTCACGAATCCTGCCTGCGTTTTCTGGGACTACACGTTGCAGTAAGTTTGCTTTGCAATTCGTGACAAATATATTCTAATTAAAGTTTCCTGGTATGCAGGAAATCTTTTGTAAAACTCCAACATAGCATAGCCTCAGATATTTCAAGCTGCTTCATTGCTTGAGGACAAATAATAGGTGTTTTTACACGGCAACTTTCACCAGATTCACCTCGACATTATATTTGTCTAATATAAGACTAGGAAACAGCTCAAACCTATTCATTAGAATGTTTAAGGAGTGCCCAAATTACTGCACTCTTACAATATTTGAATGAAGCGAGAGACAGGAGCTGCTGTCAGAACCTGGTCTAACAAGCATATGACATTATGCCTCCATCTTCAGTATTGAGAGATTGGCTGATAATGCAGATCATCGAGGCGCTTCTGACAGACTTCTCTAACTAACCTTCAAGTAACTGAATCTTTTTCCTTCTAGTGGCTGGTCCCCGGAAGGCTGCCACGTAGAGTGGACCAACACGACGCACACCGGCTGCGCCTGCTCGCATCTCACCAACTTCGCGATCCTCATGGATGTCCACGGCGTTTCGATCGGCGCCAAGCATGAGATGGCCTTGAGACTCCTTACTTTCATCGGCTGTGCTATCTCTGCTGTGGCTTTACTGGCCGCTATTATTGTATTCCAGTGCTTTAGAAATATGAAGGTAAGTCACGAATTGATTTATGTTTTCCCAAGGGTTAGAAGCCGGGGCTCTAAATTATCTAAAAGATCATCAGAATCTGAAAAACACTTCCGATGGTCGGGTAACTCTCACTTTAGAATATATGTACTTATGTTATTCCTTGGAATTAAGGAGTTGGAAGAAACATTAATTCATCATCATCATAATTATATATCAGCCTTTTAACGCCCACAGCTGAGCATAGGCCTCTCTTCTAAGTACGTCACTTTCTCCCGGTCCTGAGCTCTCATCCAGGAACTTTAATTGCTTAATGCTTTTTTTATTATAGATTATCTTAACTCAAATCCGCGTTCGCTTGTTTCTTTCATTGTTTGATGCTGCTGAACAGCCCAATATCTTACAGTGGACACCACAAAATGGCTGTTATGTCATTAACTTATTTTATTTACAGTCGGACCGAGTGCTAATCCACAAGAACCTCTGCGCTTGTCTCCTCATTGCGGAAGTGGTGTTTATGTGTGGCATAGACCAGACGCAAGACCGAGTGTTATGTGGCATCATAGCTGGCTTACTCCACTACTTCTTCTTAGCTGCCTTCGCTTGGATGTTTCTAGAAGGTAAGCTATCAATGTTATTAGAAACTTCCACTAAGACAGTAGACAATGTGCATTTTAAAGTCCATAGTTTAAGTTTAGTCGCTTTGCTGAAATTGAAATATGAGGCATAAAGTCAACCTTTATATACTTGTTTCTGTTGGTGATTTTAATTTTAGTGGTGTTTCTCGCTTCCATAATTACTTTCCTCATTATCTCCGAATTCAGATGTCCATAATGTCAAACTGCTCTTAACAAGACCTTGTTAAAAGGTTGACGGTAACATTAAATTTCTAAATTAATGGCTTATTCCAACATTCTGCGGACTTTCAGATTTATAGAGTTGATTTCAAGCAAGTCTAATTAAAGCTTTTGTCATTAAACCATTTGATTATAGCGCAGATTCTATAGGTAAAGACTTTTCTTCCAGAATTCCCTATGTGTTAACCAGAAGGTTTACCTTCCACTTTTTCCCGAATCCTACATTTTTAAACTCTCTTCCAGGCTTCCACCTATACGCAATGCTAGTGGAAGTATTTGAACCGGAGCGGCCACGTGCGCGCTGGTACATGGCGGGCGCGTACCTGGCACCAGCTCTGGTGGTGCTGGCCTCTGCCGCGGCCTTCCCTGCCGGCTACGGCACGCCGCAGCACTGCTGGCTCTCCACTGACAGACTCTTCGTGATGAGCTTTGTTGGTCCTGTGGCTTTGGTGCTCACGGTGAGTTCCTTCTCTATTCTATATCTAAGATAAAACTTATTTTTATCACAAATCTACCACCAGCTCTTCAGTCCCAGGAAGATGTACTGACCGAAAATATTGTAATTTCATAAAATGTATGACTATCACCTATTCGAGCAACTTTATTCTCATTGCTGCTTAAATCATCTGTAAAGATGTACAAGGCCTGATGATGATGATGATTCTCAACACCTAAACGAGATAACTAACAAATATGTTTTTAGAACACCCCAATAGGTATACCACAAAAGCCTTTTCTATGACTTATATTATTAAACTGGGTTTTAATTTGCCCTCCTAAGCCAAAAAGCGCTATCTCAAAAGAAAATTCATTGCATTACTTTAGTTTCTATAATTGAGAATTCCATTTTCAAAATCATTTATTTTTGAGATAGCGCTATTCGGCTTAGGGGGCATATAAGTGCCCTAAAATTTTATGAATCTGACCACATTCTAATGCTGTTGTTTGAATGTTTCCAGGCCAACTGGATATGCTTGAGCATGGTGATTTACATGATGTGCCATCATTCCACCGTCTCCATCAAGGCGAAAGAAAACTCCAAGCTGTACAAAATCAGGTAAATATCCTTCTCAGTCAAAAAACATTTACATGTCGTCAGGTGACAAGCAAACAAAACAAAAATCAACCTTGTTTTCTTACTCGTACGGTTCACTATGCCTCTGAACTGGTAGTAATATACTCTGTATCTTTAGGTTTTTAAATAAAAGTAAATAAATAATTTGTAAATTTTCGGATATTTATAACGTTCATTGATTAACCAACCAAATACAAAATCGCCTGGATCTGTCACTGAACGACCTGACTTCAACCTACATTATTTGATCAACTGGCTTAAGAAGCCATTTGAGGGCAGATTTTGTTTACTCTTTTTTAAATACCTAAAGATACAGACTATAGTGATAGTTTTGGTTGCCACCTGATGATGTATTTCCGCTTTTTATTATTTATTGGATAGTAGTTGGTGTTAACAAGTAACTCATTTATCTAATTTTGTCTTTTTAGGCGCTACAGGTAAGTAGTCAGAGTTGTGCAAGATTCAAAAGCATTTTATCTTCATAAATATTAACCAAAAGTTGTTTAATCATTTTGTTTGCATTGTCTTAAGTGCGACTTTGACTAAGACTTTATCATTTAATTTTTTAATCATTACATATACTGCTACTAGTGTTTGACCTGTACTATTGCAATCTTCTTTTTTATCGATCCTCTACTTACTTCTATATATACCGACTTTTCAAACATCTCACCTTCAATTCAATATCACTCTTTAATTAAATTTATTCTTTTTGTTTTTCTTCTTTACCGAACGTTACGAATTTTCCGGAAACTTAAGGCTATAACAAATTTTCTTACATTCCAGGGTATGGCTGAACAGCTCCCTAGTCCTGGCCTTCCTGCTGGGGCTGACTTGGACCTTCGGTCTTCTGTACCTGAACGAGCAGACGGTGGGCGTGGCCTACGCGTTCACGATCCTGAACTCGCTGCAGGGGTTGTTCATCTTCATCTTCCACTGCTTGCAGAATGAAATTGTAAGTTTATCAACAGTTTAGTTTCTGCATTCCTTATTGACACGGATTATGGTAGATCTTACGCCTTGTATTTTGAGTAAACGGGAAGCGTGACCTACTTGTTCACGATTCTTATCTCGCTGGGGAGGTCGTTCATTAATCTTATTCACAAGTCTCTTAACTGTTGCTTTTCTGCTGATGTTAACGTAACATTTTCACTGTTTTGTATTCTTTAATATATAAAGCTTACGTACTTAATGAAGATGGAGATTTCGCATACATAGTGTAGATATAATTAACTGAGCCTTTACGGAGACCACTGATGAAGAAGTGTAGTTCTAAAATTTACCACGCAGAGTGGCAGCAACCGGAAATTTTAAGATACTATCTGATTCGCAATCTAAAATAGTTTTCTATGCACTCTTTTTTGGTAGATATACTTGTTTTATATATGCGTATTTAAGAAATCTATCAGATTCCGGTTTGTCCTCGCCGCTCTTAGAGGATATAACCAACGGAGACGCCATGTCTATAATTTTTGGTACATTAGTCTGCCGTTTTTTGCGGGGGAGGGGCACATCAAATGTATAGGTACGTCAAGTCAGATAAACGTCAGTCCATACATGGGGTTGACATGTGGTTGACCATTGGCCGCCTATTTTGGACAGAGGGGAACGCCTGTTAATGACCACTCCGTTTGGTTATATTCTCTAAGTCGCCGCTCATTTATAATTTTTGACATAGATTTCTCTCAGGAGAGACCGACTGATAACTGGACGTAGTTTAGGGTAAAAGATCCATCCCACAAAAATCTGTTAGTAAAATTTGAACTTTATGTCAAGCGGAAAAGTCAGTCATTTAAATGACAAATTTTAGTGGATGGATCTTTTACGCTAAACTACGTCCAACTATCAAACGAGTCATTTAAATGAATTCCAAAAAACTCATCGCTACGAGCTCGGGCCCACACCCTGCGATATTTATTCGGCTCTATAATTATATACCTATCGCTAAGGCTATAGTTAGTAATAAGAAAGTAACTCTTCACTAACTTAGCCCAATCAATTCCAGTTCCAGAAGGAGTGCGCGCGGCTCGGGCGCCGGCACCCCTGGCTGTCGTGCTGCCTCGCGCTGGCGCCGCCGCCGCCCACCGCCTCCACCCACCACGTGGACACGCGCCAGGGCAGCGTCAAGAGCCGCCGCTACCACCAGAGCGCCGCCGCCGACAGCGAGGACGCCGTCGACCCCCGGGACGTCACGGTAAGGATAACCTCGCGGGAGTCTCTATAGTGTAAGGCCCGAGTGGACGCTCGGAGCGGAGCGTTCGGCGGGGCGTGCAGCGTGGCGTCGGGCTCACGAGTGATTTGAGCAGCGTGCACTAAGGCCGCTCGTATACGTTAGCATTTGTTTAAGGGTGGAATCACATCTGTCAGTTCTCATATATAAAATGCGGCTCGATGCTAACAGATGTGATTCCACCCTAACATGCACGCCACACGCCTCGCCCCGCTGCACGCTCAACTCGAGGACGTCACACAGTAATCAATGGTTTATTTTTTACATTCAAACTGGCAGATACTTAAACGATGCAGTCTACGCCACGTTTGATAACCTAAAATCGATTGTACTTATATGTCTTATATACAGGGTGGAACATTTCTAGAAACTGAGCTGATAATCCCCGCTGATAAATTAACGCCGATCTCACTATTTGGCAAAAAAATAACCTCGTAGGTACGAGTATAAACTATTCGACGGCTCCCAGTCTGAAACTGTGGTAACAATTAATGAGTTTTGATTGTTACCTGAAGAAATATGAATAATTATTTATAGGAAACTCTCATGAATAAATTAAATATCAATTGGATTATGCCATTCGTACAAAAGCTTTGCTAGTTTCTTAAAATGATTAACTCTGTATGAGTTAATCATCAATTTTTTTTAATTACTTATACATAATTAACAACAATTCAACCTTGCTTACAATTTTTTCTCTGTTCAAATGGCATTTTCCTCCATAATATAATGTCAATATTATGTGCATGTTAATTTTAATGGTAAAGGTATAAAAACGGGAACAATAATAATAATTATTAAACTCAAGTTCATCCCACATTACTTGTGCACCAAAGTAACTAAAACACGGGTATGAAATTATATAAAATTACTATGTAAGTATTTATTTGTGTATATTTTGAGTTACACAAACTACACACACTACACATATCCTAGCCTAAGTGTCCAAATAGGTACAACATGTTTAAAGTAGATAAGTACCTAAATATAGAAACAAAAATTACAATTATATCAATTAATAAAGTAATATTATAATAAAATTATAATAAGGTATTTATTACTAATATACACTATTAACATTATTATAATAGTAATTTGATAAAACAACTGAGTCTTAACGTTCTAACAGAGCTCAGCGAGCACATCGGTCTCAGCGTCGACAACCAACAACCTAGTTATCAACAACCTTAACGTTGTCGTCAACAACAACAACCACAACAACAACAACGTTATCAACAACGCCGCGGTTGCCTCCCTCGCCGCTGCCGCCGCCGCCCATAGCTACCACTCCCATAGAAATAGGAGAAATTCCAATGAAAACCAGAATTTCGGCCCGTCATCCAATTTTGGCCCTACCCTGAACGCGACAGGAGCTAATTTCGCACATAATATCCCTGAAAGAGAATCAGCTCCTATGTCACATCTAAGAAACCCTATAAACGCTGGCAGCGGCAGGTTTCAAGGCTACCGGCAAAATGTTCAACAAGCAGGTGTGTACGCATAGAATAAGAGATAGGATTTATTCCAAATTTTAAATACCACCAAACACCACTTTGGCTTGTTGTGACTAATTTGGTTCAGCTCAATGTTTTGTGTATATTGGTTAACCTTTGACGTGTAACTAACGTGAGAACAGGTAAGTCTTTATTTTTATTTTTTGTAGTACTAAAATATTCTAACGCTTTAGACGAATACTAACTCAACTAAACTTTTCTTCTTAGTTATAAGTTAACCTTTCTTGGTGTGTGGTGGTTCCTAAAGTATCAAGTTCTTTATACTAACAAAGCTTTCACTAGTATAATCTTGATACGTTTAGTAATGGAATTGAAAATCCTATCTCTCAATATGCGTATGCATATGTTCGCTTAATACTCTCGTACGATATCTAATTATCTTTAGATTCTCAGACAAATCAAAAACTTCGACAATGCTTTTAAGTATAAAGACATTACGTTTAGTATATTATCTTTCAAAGGTTTTTATGAATTAAGATATTATTAGTAGGTACTTATGTTTCTTTATATATTTATTATGTATTTTATTTGTGGACTTTTTTCAACATAAAATTGATACAGTCGGTGCCTATACTGCCTATGATCCGAAACCTATTCTAATTTAGGTACTTTTGAAAAATAATCCAGTAACTTTGTAGAATTTTGTAACCTGGCTGTTTTGCGTCAAATCCGGTAGTTTTGATTTTTTGCAGACTTGTTTATGATGTTGGCCCAATGAATAATCCAAGTTTGTGACCTCGAGCGCCGAACGCAATTTTGTCAAAAATCGAATAAACCGCATTTTTTTTTACATTTGGGCGATTATAACCCTAAAGTACTAGTTTTTGGTAGTAACTTCTTAGGGCGTTTTTAAAGTAGACTAAATTTGCTACGATAAGACACTAGAATAAATATTTGGTAGAACGTGCGGTGATGAATTCCATATAAATTTCCTACCGAACCCTTATATTATAGCTAAGAACCGATGTAAAATTATAAAATTTTAGAAGGGATTTATCTCGGAAAATATTAGATGTACAGAGACAATTCTAGTGTCTTATTGTAGCAAATTTAGTCTACTTTAAAAACGCCCTAGGAAGTTACTACCAAAAACTAGTACTTTAGAGTTATAATCGTCCAAATCTAAAAAAAAATGCGGTTTATTCGATTTTTGACAACGTTGCGTTCGGCGCTGGAGGTCACAAACTTGGATTATTCATTGGGCCAACATCATAAACAAGCCTACAAAAAATCAGAACTACCGGATTTGACGCAACGCAAAATGTATAATTTTACTGTATTAAAAACTCCGAAATCATTTTAAAAACTTACTGACACATTCTATCAAATCTGGCACAACCGAACTCATTCGAGTCGAGTTTCTATATCGTTAAACTAAATGTATAGTTGAAATCGGTCCCACATGTATATATATACTCGTATATGTGCTACAAACAGAGCTACAACCTCCAGCCGGAATCAGCGCGCTGGGCGGTGCGCCCCTCCGCCCCCGTATACGTCCCGAGCGAGGAGCCCCGCGCCCCGCGCGCCTCCACGCCTCTCGCTCTCCCGCACTCGGCGTCCCACTCGCACAGCATCGCCTCCATGCATAGCTACCGGCACATGGAGCCGAACGATTACCAGAACCTTCGGTCGCGGTCGCCATCTTGTTTTTCCAACAAGATGGCCGCGTCCGTCGGGAACGAATGGCAGAACGGGAGCATGTGGAAGGTGAGGGGAGGGTGTAGCACTTTTAGAGTGATTTGTGTTTGGTAAGGTCTTGGTCCTGTAGAAAGGAATATCATTAGTTTTTCTAATAAAAACTGGCTAGAATATTCTATAACTAGAAAATATTACCTAATTGAGGTTAGTTTTTAATGATTGAATCATGTGAGCTTTCGTGTATATTTAAGTTTTCATTATACCCTCATTGCTAATGAAATCTGATGATACTCTCCTGACCGATTTCGGCCACAGCGACTGCGTGCTCTTCTCCATTCTCTGGTGCGCCCTTAGGTGGCTCACGTACCCTATCTTCTTGCTAAATACTCGAGCGTACTTTGGGCACTTCAGCACCTATATAATTGTAGGAAATTGAGGCTGGCGGCCGAGCCTTAAGCTGATGAGCTTCATTTGATTTGTTTTGTTTTTTTGATTCGTTTGATTAAGCGTTTTCTGTCGAGCTCACTGCCGCAGCCTCTCAGCTTCAGCCTCAAAAACGCTAACTCGATCACGAATGAGGCGCCGCCATTCGGGCCGCTGTGCTGTCACTGTCATTGGCTGAATTGCCCTTTTGATTGGCTGTTAAGAACGGAAGTGTAGTAAATAGAGCTTAGAGAGATTTGCTGTATTTAATCATGTTTTCATTGTGCACAATAAAGAATATTATTATTAGAGCATTTCTTTCAAAAACAGTCATGGGTCACGATAAAACTCTAAGTTACAAATTATGACTTGGTCTCTCTTTCTTGAGTCAGCGTTTATAAGCAATCAATGACAACTCATTCGTAGATTTGATGAAATTAAAACTAGCAATCAGGGTTCAGTAAAATATAGACTTATTAAGATACCCTTTTTCTTGATGTTAATGCATTTTTTTTTCTTTACATAAGGTAAATAACAAGAATGCTAATCACAATCAGTATCTATTAGTAGGTACAGTCACCTGCAATAATATGTTACACAACGAAGGCCGCAAAAATATCTGACACGATCTTATTTGTAGAGCCATACGAGCGTGTCACATATTTTTGCGACCCTCGAAGTGTAACTTATTAGTGCAGGTGACTGTACTTAGTGAATTGTGTGTCTAAAATTCGAGTACCTACTTAGGTTGTACGTAGTTTGTAGTCTGTAAATTAAATTCCTATAGCTTTTATTTCAAAAATTCCCTTTGGTTATAACGTATGACTTCGATAAAAAAATCCTCAATGTGACTTGTGTAAAAGTGAGATTTTACGTAATTCCTAGAGAAAAGGTAAACAGGTAACACTCTTTTTAACTATACGATTATGTACAAAAATTTTGAATTTCATTCCACAAACCATTGGAAAGTAGGATATATTATACATTATTTATCACACTAATCTTTCATTTTTTAGGTACTTTTCGATTCGTATACCTTTACCGTCCTCTTTAATACTAAGTAGTTTCGTTGGTAGAACATTTCTTGGATTATCGGCCTCGTAAAAAATAATCTATAGGTACCCCTTTCTACTCTTAACGATATAAAACTGCGAAACATTATTGTATGACATAGTTTTTTATTCTGATAATGATTACGTCGAACGTCGATAAACACGTCGACTTTGAAACTATTTTTAGCACAGGTAACCTTTAGCTGCGTTATTTCCAGGTACCAAGACCAAGACCTTACCATGGGTCGTGCATGCACTAACCTAGCATCGAGTGGCATTGCATGTTTCACCCTGTACATACACCCCCCTCAGTAACCCCCCATCACTGCATAATCGCACAACACCCTTTCATGGAATTGTAACTAAACCTCTAGTATACACCCAGAAATGTCCATTGGGTCGTTATAGACAAACTGCAAAAACGAATTTAAGAAATTCAGACCAAAAACTAGTTCGGGGATCATATAAGATTTCCTCATAATTATGATGACAATAGAAGTGTTAATGGAATGAATACAGTAGTGCCTAATTGTTTTCCATCGTATTTTCTCGGAAGCGTTCGTATTTGTCATGCTACTTTGGTCAACTTCAGTACTTCTTGTAGTGAGACTGACTGAAATAGCAAGGCGCGTTCGTACGTTTCCGTGAAAATACGATGGAAGATGGAAAACGATTAAGCACTACATCTGTACAGATCTAAATGAAATTTCGTATTTTCAAACTAGTGGTAATTATTAAAATTTAAATATTGTTTAAATTGTTGGCACTGTATTTATTGTGTAAAAACTGGATTCCATCATGTAACCCGTATCTTTTGCATCATTAAGAAAATCCAATATTGCAAGATTAATAAGAAATTCATTTGATTGGTTGGGTTTTCTTGTACCAGTGCGTGTACCTAAATAATAATGTACCTATGTATTGTAGAAACGAAACCCTCCATAGATAAACCCTTTAGTGAGTTTACTATAGTGTATAGTTCGTAGCTTTGTAACAGAGCCCGGCGGCTAATCCTATTGTCTATTGTTAAGTTAAACCGCACGTGCTAATTACCTGCAAAAAAGGGTCATACTTATTCTATTTGGCACCTGAGCGCGGGCTAGTCCAACGCTCAAAAAACCAGTGTAGGTGCGCTCTCCGATAACGCGCCTTTGTTACGCATCTCGATGACACATTTTAGACTGGTTCTGTAGCGTTAGACTCGCCGGCACTCGGTAACCGAAGTACGCAGGTTTTTATGCAGGTGGTTGTGGCACATGGCACGAGCGGTTTTACTTAACAATAGACAATAGGATTAGCTCGGGCTCTATTAGAAACTTACGAACTATACCAGTTTTTTTACAATTTACGATATTCTTCCTTCCGGATTACCCTAAGAGTAAGTTACTCTTAGTTCGATTCTTGTGATTATCATTGTATTCTTATGTTATTTATGAATATTATGAAAAAATACTATTAGGCAGTAGTATTGTCAATCTCTAGAAATACATGTGTTTATTTTTTCACTACCCTTCCAACTTCCTTTGTGTTAACACTTTATTGACCATACAATATGCACATTTCATTGAGCTGTTTAGAGAATTTATTAAATAAACATTTCTAGTTGTAAGATACTTTTATAAACATTATAATTACTATCTTCAAGTAACGTTTATTCATATCATTTGTAATTACTTCTTCGTTGTTCATGAATTGCATTTTTAATCGAAATCTTATATCGTTACATGAAAAACTTACCACATCATACTAAAACAGCATTTATTCCACAGAACACTTCTTCTAAGCACCACCCAAGCGGAACGTCGACTCTGCCTCACCACGACACGCTGTCGCGGCAGCTGGCCGCGCAGAACCACCTCCACTCCCCCTACAACGACTGCGACGGCGCCCTCCACCCGCCCCCCTCCCCCCGCCACAAGGACGAGGACAGCCCCCTCCACCACCAGGGCTACAACACCACCCGGAGCTACAACCACGACTTCAGAAACCCACACGTCTACATGTCCCAGCACTCCCCCGGCAGCCAGGAAATGATCTTCCGCAAGCATTACAAGGACGAGAACAGACGCAAGCACCATCATCACCACGGCAGCCAGAACATCAACCATACCTATTCAGAAATAGCTTCTCAACAAGGAAGAATATACAGACGCGGATCCGAGCAAGAGTTCCGCGTCATCCAAGATGATCCCGTTTATGAAGAAATCGAAAGGAACGAGACTCTAATGTCAGACGTGTCCGATGATAATTCCGGGCCGGACAACTGCAGACAAAATCCGGGCCACCACGGCTCTTCGAGTTCCAAGTTCTACGGGGACCACCGGCCTCTGATCTCATACAGCCCGGGAGAAAGGCATCACCACGACCAGGAGCATTATGCGAAGTATGGCAAATGGGATACAATAGAGCGGGCGTACGATCCGAGACACGCGTATGAGAGCGGAAGGCTGATGCATCCGGCTTATCATCAGCCACAAGAGAATAATATGAGGGCTCTGGCAGCGGTTCTGAATGGAGAAAACAATGTTGTCTGCCATTTGGAGCCACACAATTCCTACGACGTTTACCAACCGCAACAAGGCAATCCCAGGACTGTCTCCCAACCAAGTTTCTAAGGACTATGTTGAAAAACCCAGTGATCGAACGAAAAGATTGGAACTGACTGTGTCAATCTCGGACGTAAGTTTCAGTGTTAGTGATAGACTCTGAGTGAGTGTACAGATATAGCGGGTGATTTTTTCTATGGACGTAGTATAGAGAAAAATCTAGCGCATAAATAGCGTTTATGTAGGAACTTGCCATAATGCGGACTTTAAAATAACATATATTTATAGACGGTTAGATTGTAAACGTAACTTTAAATCACTTTTTCCACTGTGATCCTATTTAAAGATAACGGCTCAAGTTCAGTGTTACGACCATATTTTCTTTATGGCGGGTTTAAATAGCAATTTTGTATATACGACTCTTAGCGTTTAGTGCTAGGCTCTTAGTACTTCCAGTGTGTCCTTAATATTTCTATCTGTCGACTTTCCTTTACCAATCATGGCATTTCATTAAGTACGTTTGCGAGATTTGTGTAGGTACGAAAATCTGTGATGTTTCCTTTTTTTTACGCTTTAGATTAGGGCTCGCTGTCTCGAATAATATGTAAAATTCACTGCCATAACTTATTATTAGTATGGTTTTAACTTATTTTTGTGACATATAATTTTAATAATTAAGTTTTCCTCCGGCAGATATTAATTGTACGTGCTGCAGCTTTGTATGTTTTGTTTTTCGAAAATATTTCAAAAAATCCATCCAACCTATTATAGACTGACACCACCTCGATGTTGTGCACTTTTCTGTACATTAGAACTTAGTGTTAAAATACTTAAAAATAACAATAAAATATATTATTTCTACATAAGTAGATTTAATTTTAATGCCATGAATGAAACTGTTAATTTTTACCGTAAAACTAAATGTTAAGGAATTGTTTCATAGAATTGATACAAGTACAATAATGTAACTAAATGTACTCTTGATTTCTTGTATATTTTGGATCGATTAAGCAATATATTAGACTGAAGTATTTAATAAATATTTGGCCATTTTTTAATACTGTTTAACAACGTAATTATAGTAATTGTAACATTTATATCATTTTAGCGAGGCCAAAATTTATAAAATACTTTTTATGGGAAAATACGAAAGAGTGGGATGTATTATTTTTTGTATTCGGTTATATACTAGTCCACCTTCGCCCACTCTTAAATACACGACTTGTACATTTCGTCATGTGTATTTCTGTTATATTTTTTGTTTTGATTGTATTTTAATAACGTTGACGAGTATATTAATGTAAAGTAGGAAAAACAAAAATGTGTAAATAATTTAAAGTTTATATAATAAAGAGTGGTTGTTCTCAGAGGATATCCACAAGGGAAATTACATGTTTTTTTTTTGTTTTTCAATGTAGGGTCCCTTTCTATAAATATTATTAAGATAAGTATTATTCTGGTATTATTACGTTGTCAGTGTAATATTGATTATGTAGATTTCGTTTAGAAAAACGCTCCCTTAAGTCGGACAAATAAAGTAGATAAATGAAATAAAAGATGGCATATTTGATAGACATATATTTCCATATAAAAAACAGTTTACACCCACACAATAATACGAATTGTAAAACATGAGTCGCCAATTTAATTAATATAAGAACACGAAAATGTTAGTATTCTGTTTAACTCAAGATACGCCAAACTTACAAAAGACCTAATATATTTATTACTATATATATTTTTAAACATTAATATTTTTCCACATCCAAAAGTAAGGAGATCTATAAAAGGCACAAAATGCAACTAAATGCCCTTAAAATGAGATCTATTTTTTGAAAATTCTACATTTAACATTTTTTCTTAATCTTACTTTAGATCACGCCGAAATAATACAATTTATGGGTAGGCACTGATATATAATTTGATAATTGTAACAAACACCTAGATGATTAAGCACCACCCGCTATAAAATTTTAGACAAGAAAATACAAACATTTTTGAAACACGATTAGAAAATTTGTGGTAAGATAAAAAAATGTCACAAGAATTCATAAATAAGTAACTTAAATAAGTATTTATCAAATTCAGCTTCAAGACAATAAAAAAGCTTTGCTAATTTCAATTACTTATAGAATTTATCGTTATAGAAAGGCACCAAATAGACAAATCAAAAGAAGAAGATAGTTTCGTAAGACGAAAACTTCGCAAACTAATTGATAACTTGTAGTTTGTGAAATATTAAAATATATACTTAGCTATATTTATTATTAAACTGTGACAAATACATGCTTATATTATTTAAGTAGGTAGGTACTAGATTAGAAGCACTTTTTCAGTTTATTCTATGCGTCTGTATATGTCCAAAACAAATCTGAATAATATTCTAAATCAACTAAGTATTTTTCGGTATTTTTGAAGAGCCGTTCTATTTGTGGCTTAAAGTATAAATGCATGTAGGTACAATCAAGCATGCATCTCAATGTCATGCTTATCATCATTCGTTAAAATTCAATTAAGGTTCCTAACTTAATATTACTGAAGATAAACCTAGAAAATATGACATTTAGAGATAAAAAGTTGCATAAAGACACTCATGTCATTGCTGCAAAGGTGATAACTGATAAAGAATGATCGTCTCGACTTAATAACTCGTGTTATCAAGGCAGGCGTCGTACATTTTTTATTGATTTTAATTTATAATTTCATCATAATTAATATGGGTCAAGAATATAGAGCCTGGTTTTTATTTCGGTTAATTAGTCTGACAACTATAAAAGTCGAAACTGATAATAAAGTTATCTATTTTTTAATAACTTCCTTAAACTGTGCGTAAGTAGTGCACAGTTTGCACAAAGATTTAAAGGACATTGCAGTAATTTTATAGTTAGTCAACATATTGTAGCAAGTGAATAAAAAAAAAATTTGCAAGTGAGTTTACAGATTATTTAGAAAATCAGGTTGATTGACTTAGTGAGCCTACTCAACGTCAGAATAGTATTTAAAGACCCATACGCAAATCTTACGTCTGAAGTAAAACACTAGAAAACTAAAGCTAAATTAATATAAGAACTTAATCAAAATGTAAAATTTCGAAGATGATCCAAAAAATCTAGCATTTCTGAAACCGATAAGGATTTAAATACGAAAATGAATGATGTTGATGCTATATTAGAACTTATAGTAAGAGCGTCCATTACACTAAGATGTACAAACGTAGAATAAATTTACAATGTCACACGCGCACACAACACAAGGATTCGCAGTCTTCAGCCAAATATCACAAAGGGATAGACTACACTTATGACTCCAAGCGAAAGTAGAATAAGTATCAATAAAATGATTAAAATTAATAAGAATCAGTAGGTATACAAACATATTATCGAAACCAACAAATCTAACGAAAATACACAATAAAAAAATATCCAATCTCGAAAGCGATATATTTACAATCGAAACGATGAAACTAACGCTGGTCAACATTAAACAATTATAATGAACGGAGTGACAATTTTGAGAAACAAATAAAAAGACAAACACTGGACTTCGCTTGGAGTCTTAGACTAGGCAGGTAACTGTCGCTATGAACAGCCACAGCTCTCCACCACCATACCCGGGATCGTGCCGTAGATGATATTCAAATCATGATCGAAGTACAGCATTGAGATACTCGACATCCTTCTCGGGGCACAGCAAGGACCTCCGCTTCCTTGCGGCGCTGCTAAATGCACTAAATGTGTGTGAGGATACTTCTGTAGGAAGCTGTAGGGACACTCCCCACTACAGTAGTTCGCGTCGTACTGTTTTGGGGCTATGATCCAGTCCCAACCGAACTCTTCAAAGTTAACTACTAGGGGGTAACGGCAGCATCTCGCCTCTTTGGAGTTTTCGTTGCAATCCATGCCGATATTTCGCCTTATCCTCTTATGTGAATTGTCCTTTAGACTTACTTCTATATATGGCATCTGCGAAAAGAGATACATATCATGGTGACGTACATATCATATCGAATACAATGTGTTTCAGTAAGGGATTCTGGATTTTTCCAGATATTTAATGCAGAATTTAGGAATTTTGATTTCGGGACCATAAAACTATCTCAAGAGCGCCTGTTACTATACCTCGTTCTTTTATGATCAGAATTTTTCTAACCTCAAAAGTAGTGGTAGGTTATTAACTTTTTCTTCCGAAATGCTAGGCTTCCTATGATATCTAATATTGCGATACAATAAAATGTCAACGACACAATAATTCAGTGCATGAAGAAAGTTAAGTACCACTACTGTTGGCGTTATAAAATTTTTAATCTGAAAAAACGGTGTATAAGTAAGTACCATGCTACACATATGTACTTATTACATTTTAGTTAAACAACATGGTACGTTGATACCATACTTGCATATAGGTATCTACATATATATGCATCCTACTGTTGTTATCACTGCTATTAAATTACGAACTACTTTCGTATCTTTATTAATTCTCTGTATTCATTATTTTTACCTCGATATCTAAGCCCTGGTGCACCCCATTATTTAATTAGCGATATGGACGGGTTACCTACTTATTAATGCAGTTTAACAATATTACCAGTATTTTTTTGATCTCAATTTAGTAACACCTTTTGATCTTCAAAAGCATTAAGTAAGTTAAGGTTAAGAGCGATTGGACGGTTTGCAAAGGTTGCAGGTTCAAGTCTTGGCAAAAGCGGGGAATTTTTTCATTTTTCTTTTAGTATACTTGTATCTGCTTGATAAAAATGGATTTAGCATGAGTTAAATACAATATTTCGTGCCCATTGCCAAGTGGTTGAATAATAAAAGATGAAAGTCTAGACGTTAGGAGGAATACAGCATAGTCTCATCTAAACTATCATTATACTTATTTACAATTGCATAGAATTGCAAATCGTCATACACCAAATAACTAGTAAAAGATTTTTTTTTTGCCTGAAAAAATATTTTATTTATATAATATTTTATTACTATACCTAAAGGCTTGTGCACTACGGCTTGCGTGTGCGTGACGTGCACGTGCGCGTGCGTTAGCAATTTCTAACAAACTAGTCTGGGTGTCTGGCGACCTACGAGCTCGCGCATTTTTTCCACAAAAACTTAGCCTCACTGTGCAGAGGAACGCGGCCAGTGTCCTTTGAACAATGCCCCAGGCTAATTTAGGATTAGATTTATGATAATTCCCTAATTGTGCAATAATAATAAAAAAATCGTGAAACTTACCAAAGCATTGTTTGATTCAGCGCTCGGATGCGGTACAACCAAGCTCATCTTATTCTTCGAGTCTTGTACTCTCACTACTATCTCTAACCCCTGTTCCCGTGGCAATCTAAAAAACTCCGCCACCATACTCGTCACATCTAACTTCAGCCATTTCCCCATCTTCAGTTCTTTTCTCGACATCTTCACTGAATTTTCGGGGCCGTATGGTACGGCTGCTTTGTTGTTATTGTGATTTTTAGTTACTCTGCTAGGTTGGATGTTTATGGTGAAATGGTCCTCCGTCGTGTCTATGGTGGAGTTGTGTGTCTGCAACTCCTGGACGTGGATGTTGAGGACTGCCGCGTCCACCTCGTTTTCCACCATTTTGTTGGAGAATTTGAAGGTGATGAGCTTCAGACCTTTGAAGTGGCCGTGCCGTCTGGTGTCTGGAGAAAAGAAAGATCTAGATGAGAAGGTTTGTAGAGATATAAGAAGTTGCTATTCTTTCATAACTTCATAACTTATTCTTTTCTTTTGTATCTTTTTACTGAGGTGTGCCAATAAAGAGTATTCTATCTATCTATCTATACCTACAACAGATTGCCCGAAGTGTTTTAACTTTTATTTAGTTTGGTTTAGTGCGACTTAGTAGGCATACCTAGTGTTTTTATTTTTTTCATTTTAGTCTAGCTTTCACATTTAACTATCTATCCGTGTCCAAATTTCTAACACCACAAGCAAACACAGACTTTCATACGCTCATAATTCGTGATATTTCGAGGCCGCCACCTCTAATACCCGAATTATGAAAGCTTTCACTCTCCTCACACACCTTGTGGATGTCAAAAACTCGAACTAGCCTATACCTTCGCAATTCAGTCATTGTAATATTTTAATTTAATATTTAGAAAATTACGTTGCTTTTGATTTACATTTAAACCGCGCCTTACACGAAATTGGACCTATTTCGTTATTTATTTTATGCTTCGAACATTATACGTCAATACGTATGCTAATGCAAATTTGACAAAATTTTCTTTAAAGTAATTTGTAAAATATTTAAGGTTATTTTAGATATTGAATCAATTGTTTGGAAACTATTTCAGATGTTGGATCCGATGCCACGCAGTCAGCGATACCTGAAACAAAAATATATGAAATTAATAATGAAAATGATCTCTTATAAAATATTTTATTGTATAAACTTTTACTGGCTCTCGATAAAATTCACAAACAATATGTTTAGCTACCGATTTTTCATGGAAACGCAGATATTACCAGATAAACCTATTAGCTATTTAGTATTTATTAGTCTTAGGTACAAATAGGGTATTACACTGTATTTAAAATAAATTATTTTACACCATGTATGAAATAAAGCACCAGATAATTATTAGAAAAACACAGATAAAAGTTATTTTTAAACACAAGTTTTATTTAATAAATCGGATAGAAATATAAAAAGTAGGTGAGTTGACCGTGAGTACCGTGACGTCACGATGTAATGTTTCATATAAATTCCATATTATCAAATCGTTTTGACAGTTCTAAAAAAGTAACTGATATGACTAGTAGAAAAATACCCTATTGTGTTAAGGTTAATCAATCAATCAATCAATCAAATCATCTTTGGTTGGAAAGACCGCCAAAGGACAAGAACTTTCGTAATTGTATACGTACCTACTTCTCTCAGACACAGTCAGAGAGTAAAAGCTTCTCTCATTCTCTACCGACCTAACCTGCTTCTGGGTCTCAGGAGGTTAGGTGGAGTAGGTATGTGTACAAAGTTACAAACATAAGAATTACAATGTGTGACGGAGTGACGGTTTGACAATTTAATTTTCCAAAAACTGGTCAGCCGATGGGCGAAGGCTGTTATAAGAAATGTGAAATTACATTTGCATCCTATCGTTTCCATAACCCAGCCAGGGCACGCAAACTTGCAACGGAAGATCTCAACTACTCAAGCAGCAGCTGATTTCTGGAAATTAAAATACCTAAAGCATCACGCAGGTGTTCTAAAAATACGAGTTCGTTCATCCACGTGGAAGGTCGAAACACCGTTTAAAATAAATTCGCGAAAACCAGCGAATTTAATAAATCGCCAATGTTTACAAGTCTGTCATCGACTGTTTAGCATAAACTGTTTCGCCTTGTCTGACTAATTGTTGAGCCATAAATATATCGTAGTCCTAGATTTTGGGAACACGTGTACACCAGAAAAAGACTTGGAATAGGTATTTGAAGTGCCTAGCAACAAATTTGCGGAAATTCTTGATCTATCTGGGTCGAGTAATTATTACCAAATTTTTGAAGCAGGCGTAGCAACGTGGAAGTTGCGGAACATTCTCAAAATTTCTATAAAATTGTGGAAATTTTGCATGAGAATATTCTCATCAAGTTTCCACTTAGAAAGTTCCCGTTCAGATTAGGGATTATTACTCATTGTTCTTAACTCTTGCCGGCTGTTTTATTTATGCTCTCAGAGTCGTAATGCCAGAGAACATAGGTGAATAAAGGTGAGTAAAGGTAGGTAGGCACTATATAACTTATACTTACTTAGACATATATGACATATTCCGGTGAATTACTAATTTATCCGTTATTAATGATATATCGTCACTGCTTTGAAAAATCTCCTTTCAAAAACTGCTATTTAATGTTAAATCGCAAAATATACTTATGCGTAATATAGTAATGGTTCCTGATTAACATGTTCCTAATATTTATCAAAAAGATGCTAATGTGACGTCAAACATAAATAATGAACTAGGTATTAATATTTAGTTTAAGTGACACGATAATTTCTTAAAATATACTGCGGCGACTGACCTTAAAAAGCGATTGTGCTGTTTTAAAATAGAACCCATTTAACACAAAGGTTGATATGGATTAGGTTAAAAGGTTAATGAAATATTTTGTTAGAATTTATCAATTATCATTCTATTATAGCGCGAAGGCGTGCAAAGTAGGCACGATAACTTTTATCTTTCATTCATAATTATTTAATTAACCTTATGAACGCGACCTCAAATATTTAAAGTTTAAGACGAAACAGGAGGTGAGTTTTAAATATTTTAGGTTATACCCGTCTCGTTAACGGAAGCGGCTCCTAAAACTACCTTAGTGCGATAAGGACAAGGCGAAAAATCCCGCGTAAAAATCTCAAAAATTGAGGTTTCGTACTCGACTGTTTCCTCCTCCAAAACTTAACCAATCCTAACCAAACTTGGAAATCTAAATGATTATGAAATTATCTGTGTCGGACCGTTTTGCGTTTTTGGCTAATTGATATCAGTTTTGAATACTACGCCTCTCACTGCGGCATAGTCGATTAGGCCATTTTGGCCATTTTTGAAGGGTTCTAGCGCCTTCAAAACAAAAAAATCAAAACGGTCCGACATTGATAATAATCAGATATTGATAATAATAATCTGTGTTGAAATAATCATTGCTCTAGCATCAAAACCTACGGAGGAAACAGTCGAGTACGTTTGTATGGAGAAATGACCACTCCTGTTGGCTGTTAAATATTACACGTAACATTGTAACAGCTAAGGAGAAGTTTCCAAAGTTGACAATATTCTATAGGAAAAGTTCTCAGAACGCCTAGTGTAAATTTCATTCGATTTCACTCAAAATCCCATACAAAATGACAACGTAAATTCGTACGTCACGTCACGCTCTCGAATGTAATTTACAATGAGTACTAAATTTAGCAAACAATAAAAATATGCCAAGACCTTTATAAATACAGGCTCAAGCGATCGGCACGTTGGCTAGGCCGCCAGGTGTATTTCGTCGGGTGACAAGCAAAACTGAGTAAGTACTATCAAAAAATTAAAGTAGCAATGCACTTTATTACACTTGTAACTCGGTTTATTGTCCAATAATTTCAATTATGTTAGTTAGTGACTTTTGCTTGTCACCCAACGATTTGTTTGCGTTAGGTAGGCACCTTTGAGTATGAACACCGTTATATATAAATAAACCAACATTAATACCTAATGATGATTAAACTTACAATACTTGTATTATTCAGCTTATCAATAAAAAGAGGCTCTCAAGGCCACTTTTACTATCTATGTTCCGGGACAGAAATAAACATTGAAATAAAGAAGTCTCTACAACTGTTATGTTTTAATTAGCAACTTGATAACAGGTTAGGTAGATAATCGTTATCTCAAATCGCACAAGGCCAAGCAATAAGAAGGTATAGACGGAAATGCTAGGAACACAATTTTTGACTCCGTAGCTTTGGACTAGTTTGGAGGTGAACATATCAAAAGTCCCCGGCTGTAGCCCCGGTGCTTAGGGCAGGCGTGTCTCACTCTGCGATTTCGTCGCTTTGCTACAGGTAGCTAAAAGTACATCCGTTCCACACCAATTTTGGGGAAAGCCATAAGCCGCGCGTGGCGCTGTCCCCACCTAGCGGCCATATCTGTGCTGATCGTAACAGACGCGTTTTGTTAGAGAGTGTTAGAGTCTTCTGTACCTAGTACTATTATTTATTCTGTGCTTAGGGGTAGATGGGGGTAAGAAGGTCTCATTTTTCGGTTTCTCACTTATATCTTGGAAACTTTGCCTCTTAGCGGCATCTATACTTAAGCAAACCAAAAGCTCATAAAATTTGTTACAAGTTTTATTTAGTCAAATTTTTCGAATGCTTGAATAGTTTTTAAGATATCCGCTCTTGAAAGTTTATTTAGGGCTCTCACATTTTATCTTGATATCTAAGCTTAAATATTCCTCTTATTTTAGCGTACAACTGTATTATGTATGTATATCTTTTTTTTCTTTACCGGGTATGGCCTGTAATATGAGCAAAAAATTAAACTGCACTCCTAATACTGACCAACATTTGTTCAGCGGCTTTTAAAAATAACTTGTGGTTTGATTTTTAATACACTTTAAAGTTTATTCCAAGACACAATGATATGGCGTGGCGATGGCGTCCATTGAAGATGATATTTATTTTGTATGAAAAATAGGGAGTCTAAATACTTCATAATTTTTAAAAGTTGTTGAATAAAAGTGTCACCGTTTGAGGAGTACAATCTATGTTTTAATTATTTGCTCATGTTACAGGCCACAACCGGTATGTAATATAATATGGATTTAAATAAACGTATTTTCTTTCTTTCTGATATTGCCAGTTGTTATATAAAAAATAGCAATATTGTATCACCTTCTATCACTTTCTCGAGCCAAAGGCGCCTTGTGCTCTAAATATAGTAAACGCTAGACTTTGCTTTATTTAGCACACTAGAACTTTAAATCAATTTAATTCCAGTAAACACGGGCAAGATAAGCAGAATAACAGTCGATTCAACCATAATCCGTACATACGATCACAAATATCTACACAATCGTCCACCTTATACAATTGAGATAAAGACTAGAAGCGTGCGTATATTTATGAACGAATATCTTATCATTGGACATGACCTACAGCGAGCGCCTAGGTACGAGTAGTTTAGTGGTTTTGACAAAATGATGTCATACTTATGAGGATAGAGGATTAGTGGTTTTCTATATTCCACACGGTCGTGGCGTACGTTTGTATGGATTACCTTTTTAGGGTTCCGTAGCCAAATGGCAAAAAACGGAACCCTTATGGATTCGTCATGTCTGTCTGTCTGTCTGTCTGTCTGTCAGTCCGTATGTCACAGCACAGAATAAATAATAGTACTAAGTACAGAAGACTCACTCTCTAACAAAACGCGTCTGTCACGATCAGCACAGATATGGCCGCTAGGTGGCGATTGGCTTTTGGCTTTATGGCAAACCCCAAAATTGGGGTAGGATGAATGTACTTTTAGCTACCTGTAGCAAAGCGACGAAATCGCGGAGTGAGCCACGCCTGGTCACAGCCACTTTTTTCCGAAACTATACGCACTATATACTATTGAAATTTGGTAAGTAGATGTATTCTGTGAACCGCATTAAGATTTTCACACAAAAATAGAAAAAAGCAATAAATTTTTAGGGTTCCCCATATTTCGAACTGAAACTCAAAAATTTTTTTTTCATCAAACCCATACGTGTGGGGTATCTATGGATAGGTCTTCAAAAATGATATTAAGATTTCTAATATATTTTTTTTCTACATAAACTGAATAGTTTGCGCGAGAGACACTTGCAAAGTGGTAAAATGTGTGTCCCCCCCCTGTAACTTCTAAAATAAAAGAATGATAAAACTAAAAAAAATATATGATATACATTACCATGCAAACTTCCATCGAAAATTGGTTTGAATAGGTTTGATTGGTTTGAAATTGGTTTGGGTAAGTAGTTTTTTTTTATCGTCATAAATCGTAAACCGCAATTTTATTATGTTACTTGCTGCTACGGAACCCTTCATGGGCGAGTCCGACTCGCACTTGGCCGCTATTTACTTAGACGGCCTTCTAGTCGGCAGTAGTGGTTTCGCAGTCTTTGCCGCCCTAGGCCCCAGGCCCTGTAGCCGCCCCTTTCTGAGCACCCATCATATTGACTACATTTTGAGTTATTTCTTGTTATCACAATCTGCCGTCCCTAATATCTTGCCGCCCTAGCCCAAGCCTACTTGGCCTAAGGGCAAATCTGCCACTGCTAGTCGGTGGTGAGGTGACCCTGTATGTACTTATTAACCTGAAGTACGATTCAGATTTTGAAATAAACATCTATTAGACATCTTTTAGACATCACCAAGATACGATAACGATATGTTTAAGATCTAACCTGTCAAATTTGACATTTGCGCGATTCTGGAGATACTCTTGAACGATTTCCACAGGACTTAGACTTAGACCTACTTACCTTTGACTTAGGACTTAGAGATCCACTTCACATCTAATATATATCTTACTCTATCTAACGTAAAAGTGACATTGGTTGCCCGAATTGCGCTGCAAAAGAGAACTAATTGATATCTAAACTATAACGCATCTAGAATGGATCTAGTACGTGTCGTCTCTTGTGAATATCTTGAAGTTCGAATACGGCAGTCAGTCATGTTTAAATATTTTTAGTTACATATGTCTGCATGTAATATCCCCAATGTAGAAGGTAACTGTAAATTTTACTGGCTATAAAAGCCAAAGAATTCATTCATAATTTATCCATACAAAATGTACATATTTTGCCTTCTAGCCTATTCGGCGGCTAAGGTATTAATTCAAGTTCTTGTAAGGGTATTTATTTGTGTGTACACTGATGTGCACACAAATATAATGTTCCTGAGCAAGGTCACAGTCCATTTCCAACGACAGCTGCATTATTGTTCATTTTACTATGGAAATTGACAATGACAGCGACGCGTTCAGTACCGGTAGTGCAGCTGCGGTTAGAAATGGAATGTTACCATTAACCTTTTAACCGCCAGCAATTTTTGATCGAGCGTGCTCGTGTCGCCACCGACAGTAATTGTAGCACGCAGAGTAAGGTTGGCATAGTTACGGGAGTTATAAATGTGCTGTAAAAACCAAATCAGATCTTTGTCTTATTTATCAGACTGTGGCGAAATGAGCTGGATATGTAATGTCTTATATATCAGACTCTGGCGGTTAAAGGGTTAAGGATGTTTTCTATGTATTTAAGTGTTATTTTATACGTCATACTTCTATAAAATTGTGACGTACTTATAAATAAAATAACACTTGCACTGCGTGTGCTGTCAAAATCGTTGCAGGCTTACCTTGATCTGACTCTATCAAGAAAATCGGCCCGGCTGAGTACTTTAAATAGTCAATCGGGGTTTTCCAATTTGGTTTTGTAAATCTATGGTTATTTGTTTAAATTAACTATCTGGACAATTCTTACTAATTTAAAAAAGGGTGCTAACTTGAATAAAGTTTAACCTAGCCTAAAAAAATCGGGGTGAATATGGACAAAAACCGGGAATGACATTTAACTGATGATTCCTATAAAATATATTACACTAGGCGGCTAGATGTCTCTTAAATCAATAGGATTTTCTCAATTCCTCCCATCCATTCCCGATTTTATATTTCACAATCGATTTCACTGTCGTTATCGGATGACAGTATTCTGGAGAAATCAAAGGAACTCTTCAATTATCTATTTTAGAATTCGAATAAAAATCGCTAACATTATGCTTGGCAAGTTTAGGCGGCTAAGCTAGTGGTTACCACAATCAAAATTAGCAGAACACTTGCAAAACATTTTAAAAGGCTATCATTTTATGGGTTTATCAGCAGGTGCACTTCATTTGATGGTGGTGAGTAAACACACAAGTTACTATATTTGCAGATTATGAAATGAAATCACCCGTTGACCACGAACACTGTAGGTATACTTACAGTATACTTACAATAAGTAAGTAAGTAAATATTATTTACTGCACCAATAATTATACATTTTACATACTTGTAAAACTACAAAGAAATTTTAATGGAACAATATAACCCGGTAACAACAGGCGGTCTTATCGCTAAAAAGCGATCTCTTCCAGACAACCTTTGGGTAGCAGGAAATGTAGAACTCAAACAGAAGTCAACAGGTAGTGCACGGAGTGAAATATGGAGACTATTAAACACAAACGCACAATGAGTTCGAAACGTCGGGACGTAGTATGAATTCAATATACGCGATATAATCCGTTTCAATCCGTTTCAAGAGCGCTGGTGGCCTAGCGGTAAAAGCGTGCGACTTGCAATCCGGAGGTCGTGGGTTCAAACCCCGGCTCGTACCAATGAGTTTTTCGGAACTTATGTACGAAATATCATTTGATATTTACCAGTCGCTTTTCGGTGAAGGAAAACATCGTGAGGAAACCTGCATACATCTGCGAAGAAATTCTAAGGTGTATGTGAAGTCCCCAATCCGCATTGGGCTAGCGTGGGACGTATATAGGCTGAGATGATGAATCCGTTTCAATAGTTTTATTTCATGACTAACTATCGCGGTAAACGAAGACAATATTATTTTACAGATTAGTAGTAGTAGTTATCACTTTATTGTACACAACACAGGTTTACATAATATTTACAGATATAATTCTAATTTAATTAATTATATTTTTTTAATTTTTAAGGTAGAAAGGCGAGTAGCCTCGCCTAATCCCTGTAAAGGATCTCTTCCATTCCAGCTAGCCCTCGAGTAGATGAGATTATCTTTCACAAAAAAGAAACTACATACTTCACAAATCATTTAATTACCATGATTCATTTAATGGGTTTCATCGTCACTACTGCTAAACTATAATATATCTTGCTTTCGACATGAAATTCACGAGTTACGAAAAAAAACCAAATTATTTAAGACAAGCTTCTGTTCGCTATTTTGTCTGTGTGAATGATTGATAAAAAACCGGCCAAGTGCGAGTCGGACTCGCGCACGAAGGGTTCCATACCATTACGCAAAAAACGGCAAATTAATCACGTTTATTATGGGAGTACTCGTACTTACTTAAATATTTATTATAATCTGTTTTTAGCATTGGTTGTTATAGCGGCAGCAAAAATACGTCAACTGTGAAAATTTCAACTGTCTAGCTATTACGGTTCATGAGATACGGCCTGGTTGACAGACAGACGGGCGGACAGACGAACAGAGGGACAGCGGAGTCTTAGTAATAGGGTCCCTTTTTTACCCTTTGGGCACGGAACCCTAAACACTACCCAAGGTCTCAAACTATCTCCACCAAATTTAATCTTATCCGGCTCAGTGGTTTATTAATTTACGATACTATAATTTAGTTACCGTAAAACCAAGTAAATTTAGTTCACAATTTACAACTATAGTCCAAATTCGAGGTCCAGTAAAATATATATTTTTCAAATTATGTTGAGTATATAAAAATAGAAAGAGCTCGAATGTATCGAAGCTTCGAAATAAATCATAAAGGCTCGTTAGAATCAACGTTAAAAACTAGTTCACAGTTGTAATTAAGGGCTACAGGCGCGGATCCAGCCCTCAAAAAAGGTTGTGGTCACAGACACTTCAAAATCGGCCAAGTGCGACTCGAGGGTACCTGATGATCCCCCGACCAATAAATTCTACTCGGGGAATCAATAGTGCACTCTATTAGGGTTGTGGGCATGCCCACCGTGCCCACAACGGTGGATCCGCGCCTGAAGGGCTATAGTAACCTTATTTTACGGTACGTTTAGTTTATAAGCTTTTATACAATATTTATATTCATTTGTTCCTTAATGTTTCAATAAATAAATGTAGGTACAATATACCTACATTAAAAAAACATTCTTCCTTCTTCAAGTCAAGTCGAGTAAAAATCATCATTAGCGCACTTCCTAAGCACTTTTTTCCGCATTATAGCCGCTAGATGTATATCTAGATGCCAAAACAAGTATAAGCCAGTTTTGCTAAGAGAAGCATTATCAATTTATCACATATTCAAGGGCGGTTATAACGCCGGTGCCGACGGCGCGCGAAATGGAACGCAACTTTTAAAAGTAAACTTTTTTCAAATGTGTTTTCTAATATAAACGATTATTAGAATAAAGAATAATAATTAAAACTAAATGATTGTGCCTCGAGACTTTGATCAATAAATATTTAAAAAAAAGTTTTAGTATGTGCATAAATAGGTAATGAACTTTTATCCCAACGGTTCTGAATTAAAAAAACCTTAATAAGAATTTTACATAAAGTAATTTAAAATCATCTTTTTTTTAAATTTTATGCTTCAAAGTTAAAACTTATTATTTGCCAATTCAGCAAATTTAACATAACCTAAATACTTTTCAGTACCTACAACCAAATCCTGCTGAAGCAATTTTCACTAAACGAATTATTAATATGAAAAAAAAAACTAATAAAAATCTTACCCATCAAGACACTGGCCGCTAGCACAACACACAACGTTCAACTCAAAAATCGAATGTACATTCGAACTAGATTCCATTTTCAAAAAGAATCGCGCCCACACCGCGCATGGAAGCGCTCAAGACAAGAGGCGAATTCAGACTGCGAACCGAAACGCGTGGGCTCTTGCCTCGCAGCCACCGAAGATTGAATCATGCTCTCTTTACTTCACACACAACCGAAATTCATCTTAATTTCCTACAAAATAAGACGCATGCTTTACTACATGCGGGTTAGACTTATGACATTTCGCAACGGCACTCGGTGTTTAATTGTTGTTGTTAACATTTAGCAGTATCAGTGAGATTGGGTACAATGGTCGAAATCAGCTTTTTTTTTTAGATCGACGGATAAGAAATTGCAATAGGGGCGTTTATCAATACGGGTAGCAACAGCGTGGGCAGTTAGTGATTCAGATAGTGATCTCTTCGCAATTCGAAATACATTTTTTTAAATTATCGAATGATGAAATGAATTGCCGTTAAAAATGACGGAAATTATTTTCAGGAGCATTCCACGGGCTGTCCCGTACAAACGCATTTGATTTCCTGCGTTGCGACTTTATTTCGGCATTTAAAGCAATTGATTATTTTTCAGTGCATATTTTTGACAATTTGTCATAGAAAAGGAAACTGTTATACCTGCAAATCTTCAGAAAATTCGCGTTTGTACGGGACAAACGGTAGACAATTTCATGGTATGCCCCTTCAGCGTAAAAAATTGCACTGGAAGTCAAACCTTTTTCTGTAATTAAGTAAGTAGAAGGCGATGATGAACATTAAACTTTCTTGTCCTTGGCACTAGACTAAAAAAAATAGACAAGCCCCTAAAAATGTCAGTAATAGGTATTATTTAGTTATTTTTTATTATCATTATGTACCGGTAAACTTAGGGTTAGTTTTAATTTTAATCGCGGGAAAACTTTATTCCTCTGTTTCATAAAATTTTAAACTAAAAAGAATTAAGTAGTTTCTGAACGCTTTCATCATGTATTTCGGTTAAGGTTGCTAACCACATCAAAAACACAACGGGTTGCTCTCCGGGAGTGCCGACAGAAGTGAAAACTCAATGACTAGTCCAAAATGTCTGCAGCACTATGTATAATTTTATTGACTCATCCTCCTTTCTATTGAAAAACTTTAGTTTCGAAATTGCTGGCCAGTGAGCTTAAATTTGTAGCGATACCTAATTGTTTAAAATTCGAATTGAAATTGTAAAGTTACCTTGCAGACCTCGCATCTAAATATGGTATGGTCATGATATTTTGAGTTTTATTCACCAGTACTAGAGTTCACTTTTATTAGAGATTTCATCAAGATGTAGCTTTATTGAATTATATTGGAGTGATATAAAGTTAGAATCTAACTGTGAGATCCTCGTATTTCAGCCCGTACAAGATTAGAACATTGAGCTTTATTGTTTAATATAAAAGTCCGGTTTTAAATAATTGACCTGATTATGATACGTCACCAAAGAACTTTAGTCATATAAAGTTCTTTGGTGAATAACATTGTCCGTGACACATGACGTCAGCGTTACGTTACGCGTTACGCTGAATCGAGTTTATCATTTTTACCCCACCCCAAAAAGTGCTTAGCGCCGCTCAAGTAGTTTTCACTTCAAAAATTCTTAAACTTTCGTCCAAAAATCAACATCTTTTTACAAAAAAATCCCCGCGATTCAAAGTAGCCCCAGTTTATTTAATGTTTTTTTTAAGAACAGCCCCTATTTTCTGCAAACCCTACAATCACACGAGCTATCACTGTGAGACTCGATGACGCCGCGCGCACACACACAAACCCTACGTAGGCAATCAAAAATAAATCTATCCACACGACATTAAAGTCCATTTTCATTTGCACTTAAATAAACATCTTCACTGGCATGCAAGTTCCTTCAAACCGTCGTTTGAAAATGAACTTTTTGTAATGGGTGTAAGGTAGATAATTGAATGGAAGGTTGTAAAGAAAGTTTGTGTGTATGTCCGTATGTTTTGGTCGCGGGGTCATGCGACAATGTCCAGGATACTTGTGAGGACGATGCGGCAATGACCTTTGCTGGTGAATCTGTTTTGATGATTGTCATTGAGCGTAGGGTGTTTGCTGATAAAATTGACGTAGGATCTTTGAGCTCACAGTTATCTTAGAGTCCTATCTACAAAACTTAAACTGGTCATCTACATACATATAATCACGCCAATTTCCCGGAGGGGTAGGCTGAGACCACGGATTTCCTCTTGCTATGATCTTCACATACCTCTTTCGCTTCCTTCACTTTCATAACGTTCCTATTCCATATTTCATAATAAACTAAGATGCGTAAGTAGAAAAACATTAAAGTTCGGGTGAACAAGTTTTCTCTCTGTGAACTTGTTCATCCGAACTCTGACCTCCAACAAGATGGGAGGATGACATTAAAAAGATTGCAGGTGGGACGAGAGAAGCAGCAAATCGGGCTGCTTGGAGGAGATTTGGAGAGGCGTATGCCCAACAGTGGGTCGCTGAGGAAGAAGAAGAAAAATATGTGGATGAACTAAAAATTGGAAGAGAAACCTAGATTGAATAATTTTACGGTTTAGACTCACTTGTTTTTAGTCACTCACGCGACATGTTTCGGAGAGCCTAGGTCTCCTTTCAACAACAAACAAGTGAGTCTAAACCGTAAAATTATTCAATGTTAGTATGTCTCACAATAGTTTAAATTCGAGAAACCCAGGTCTTATTGGAATTGGGCTAGTTTTATTACCTACGTCGCAATAGTTCTATTGGTCACTCTACGATGCTTCACAACAATATTACCCTTGAACGGGGTCGAGACAAATCCATTCCAAATAGCAAAGACCCATAAATAGTAGACCACGCAAACATATCCTAGTTCACGCCAGGCCACGCAAGGGCGTCGCCAGTTCATATAGTTGTGTAAAGAATGTATGAAGTTCTGTGAGGCGATGGAGTTGTGTGTCTTATCTTCTGTCTTGTATTTCTCACAGTTGTTCTGTTTGTCCTTTCTATACTATCATGTACCTCGTTTGTGTCCGCTGTACCTTATGCTGTCAAAATTTTATGAATCAATAAAATAAAAGGGGGGGAGGGGGTGGACAGCAACATTACTTACCTACCTCCTACTAGAAATGATGTCCAATTCACGTTCGAATTGGCCTTGCAAGGGCATCTATCTCTCCTATTCTGCTGGGGCCCATTTCTCGAAAGATATTAGACTAATATATTTCATTTCTCAAACGGTATTAGTCAAATATTATTAGTGTATTGCCATGGCAACCCCTACGATTTGACAGTTCGTGGACTAATAATATTAGTCTAATATCTTTCGGCCCCAGCTCTCTCTGTTTTTCCACACATCCCTGTGCTTGGCGTAGAACACTCGATGGCACATGCACCGTCTATTTCATATCTGTCTGTACCAATAGTTTACTATGACAAATTGGTTGTGATCACGCATGACATAAGTGTAGTTATACCATTACTACGATTCAGATCAACAGCTATGACAGACAGGTCGTTATCATCAAAACAATGTTAGGTATTATCTTACAGTCTTTTTTTCGGGTACCAGTAGGTACCACAGAATAAATACTAGGTACCTACAGAAGATTCACTCTATAACAAAACGCGTCTGTTACGATTAGGACGGATATGACCGCTAGGTGGTGACAGCGCCACGCGCGGCTTATGGCTAGCTACCAAAATTGGTGTGGGACGAATATACTTGTAGCTACCTGTTGCAAAGCGATGAAATCGCGGAGTGAGCCACGCCTGGCAGTACCTACCACTACCACCCGTTTTGACATTGACATATTCACTCACATTTAAGTAACTACTTTCTATGTAACTCGCTCATATTCGCATATTAGTGCAAGCGAGCTATAGCCTCCTAATGCCCAGCCATACAAATGAAAAACCCAAAATTTGCCACTGAAATTTGAACCTATAGTGCAGGGAACAAAGTTGATTTTTAATTGTTAGAAAATTTAACAAAGCAAAAGAAATGCAACTCTGTTCCAATTAAATATGGTTTAAATTTCATCGAACTAAAGAGGTACTATAGGTAGGACCTTGGGCTTTAGGAGGATAGTAGTAATCTACTTAGACGCGAGCTAATATGTCAATGTCAAAACTAGTGGTAGCCGTACAGGAAAATCCTTGTAACAACGAAGATATGGGTTCTTTAAAGTAGGCTTTTTATCGCTTTTGTATCAAAGTCAGGACGTTTAATGCATTTCATAACATAATGCTATTTCTATGCAGAATCACGAGCTCTTTCGATCTTAGAAGGAGAAAAGAGTTTCCCCAAATATTTTTCCTTCCCGTTACCGTTTCATAGACTTTGAATGACAGTAACGGAATGGAAGGAACAAAAATGTATGGAAATTGGAAAGTTTGGGACACTTAGTAGTAAAGGAGGCAGTAAGTCGCGACCTGAAATCCATGCTAGGTTTCGTGGAAGAGTTGGGGTGTTTAGAGTAGCGGTAGATTTTTGCTTTTTCACGCAAAATAGTCTCAATGGTTGTCGATTTGTGGAAAATGCCCATCACCTAAAGCTAATTAACAAGGTTCACAACTCAAGGAGTAG
The DNA here is from genome assembly GCF_963556715.1 of Cydia fagiglandana. Classification (NCBI taxonomy): domain Eukaryota; kingdom Metazoa; phylum Arthropoda; class Insecta; order Lepidoptera; family Tortricidae; genus Cydia; species Cydia fagiglandana. The sequence goes on along the minus strand of NC_085953.1, from coordinate 5,530,339 downwards.
TAGATACGTTGCTTTAGTACATTTTACTTGATTGACTGAAGGATGTCTCACGCTAGACCGGGCCGTGCCCGGGCCGAGGCGTCCGACATGTCATTTTCTATGACAGCTGATAAGTAATAACATGGCTCCATAGAAAACGAAGCGCCGGAAGCTCCGGGCTGGCCCCGGCCCGGTCTATAGTTCGTTTTTTTTAGCATTAGAAAGAACTCCACAGAAGCAAGCGTGCAGTTTTTGTCAGGCTCTTTAATTGTTAATAATTATTGAATTATCTAATGTAACATGGTCAATACATATAATTTACTTCAAATTATTACCGCTAAAAGTGCCGGATTTGGAACCACAAGCTTACTTCTGCGAAGTTCTTTCTAATGCTAAAAAAACGGACTGTAGCGTGAAGCATCCTTAAGAGATTACTATTGTTTGTCATTTTTAATCTCCGGTTACCCAGACTAAAAATATTGACACACGCTGAGATATATTATCAATCCATTACATTCATGTAAACAGTAAATATTTACTGATGAACCAGTTTTATCAGTCGCTTAAAGGTAAGAATTACTCAATATTGGATACATATTTTTGCTTGGTCTAGGTCAGGAGTAGTGTTTGTAGGATCTCAAGTCTAATAAAATTAAAGAATTAGACTCTGACGAGACTGCGTTAGTAAGACTTCCCAGTCTTTTAAGTCCCGAGTAGAGTCCTGTATTAAGTCTTTTTTTTAAACGCAACTCAAAAGTGTCAAAAGGGCTCGAACCTCCGAATAAAAACTATGCCAATCATTTTGTAGGTTATGCCTAGTGTGGGGTTCAGACAACGCGCTCTTCTTTGTATGTCTGTGTGATAAATAATTATATTTTTTATCTTAATACCGTAAAACGGGGTGAGTAGGTTTCGCGGGGAGAGTTGGATTATGAATGGGGAGAGAAGGTTTGAGAGGGGGGTGAGAAGGGATTTTAAGGCTACTGCTACAAAAATAATGTATTCCAATTTAAAATGGGGCTATAGTAATACACATAATAAAAAAAAATCGATTCAACAATGTTCCAAAATCACCTTTGTATGACAAACCCTCTCACCCCAAATACGAGGCACTACGGGGTGAGGTGGGTTTTCCTCTTTATCGTCAAAGTTATGAAATGGAACTACCCAAAATAAAATACAAACGTCCGAACCACTTATTATATACACCATTCAGTTTTCACATGTAAAAATAAAATTTTATCGAGGTTTGAAAGTCAAATTTCACCCAACTCACCCCATTATACGGTACTAGTTGCAGCAAATAAAATGAGCGTTATTGTTGGCGTAGGTATCACATGAATTTCACTTGGAGACTATTTTTTCTCTTAAGAATTCTCTTAATAAAAGACTCCTTTACATGCCAAGGATGCCTTTAAAACTGTCTCTGACAACTTGAAAAGAACTCTTAGCTTAGACTTAATTATAAGAGTCTGAAAGACTGAGTCAAGTCTTTAGGGGGCTCAAAAGACTCGCATCTTAACCAACACTAGTCAGGAGTCGGCAAACATTTGAGAAGAAGACCCAACCGCGATATCACCAGTTTTAAGTAAGTATCTCAAAAAGTTTCAAATATCGTTTTCGAAGATCTTTATTTGTTATATTTTGGGTATCTTGACGAGCCACAATTTACGCAGTTTACCGATCCCTTGTCTAGGTGCCTACATTGAATCATCTCAGGCGTAACTTAGTAAGGAGGTAGTAAAACATTATTTTTGATGGCTTCTCTAAACGATGGGCCAGCGCCGCTCCAAGGGACGCATTTATGCGTTAGAGGGAGCAAGTGATATTGCTATCTCATTCTACCGCATGGCTGCGTCCCTTGGAGTGGCCGGCGCTGGCTTATCGTGTAGAGGAGCCATGAGAATTAGACCCTAATGGAACATCAATAAAGATTGACATAGGCGCCACTTGTATTCATAAATCATTTAAGAGGTACTAAGTAGACCTTATAGTCAATCATTAATCTTACTTTAATCCTTCACAAGTTTCACAACACCTCCGACACCTCGCACCTCCATTACCCCAACATTGTGTCATTTTCGACTACACACTTCCCCATCTTTCACCAACTCAAAATGCAACCTTACCCTGAGCAGAACAGAGTTCAAATCTAAAAAATAACGCAAAAGAATTAAGAGGCTCCCAAGGTAAGCTCAATCTTGAATTAGGTATATATGAAAGATAGTAAGTCTCACCTACTTTCTAAGATCTTTAACCCCTTTTTTGGCCGATTGAAAATTTGGTAGATCGACATACGGTCTCTGAACCCAGAGAGTTCAATCACGTCAAAGGAAGTGGTTATTTTGTAGTAGTTATTACGAGGTGCGCTTGAGTTCCAAATTGGTGGATTTAGATGGATCGCAACGAGAGGCGATGACACGTGACAAAGGAGCCGCCGATTGAATCGTCGAATGTAATGTTATGTAAAATATTATGCCGTGCTTGCCCTTCACAAAATCTAGCTACAATAGGTACTTCAGAAGGGTTATCCGCAGATGGTCTATAACGCAAAATGACTAGTGTGTTGTTTTGCCTAAATCGCAATTAGTCTACATTGCAAACGGTCTAGAACGCAAAATGCCCACTTTTTATATCACCACATTTTACATAGGTAGGTTAGGTTCGTTAGGTATCTTCAAATGGCCGAAGGCCAAATAGACAAAGAATGGGAGCCTCGCGGAAGCGGGGCTCCATCGACATCGCTATAAAGTTAAGATATAACGGAAAAATAATTCGGGCATTTTGCGTTCTAGACCGTTTGCGATTTAGACTAATTGTGATTTAGGCAAAACAACACACTAGTCATTTTGCGTTCTAGACCATCTGCGGATAACCCCCTTCAGAATATTGGGAGCAGCAACATAGATCGCATGACCGTAAGACGGTTTGAACTAGTTTTAGCGAATTTTTTTTTGCAGACGAATCGATTGATGGTAAGCTATTAAGATTGACCATGGACATCTAACTTTAAGATGGGAAAATACACTTCTTTTGTAAGGTTTGAAGGTCGTATCAGTCCGGAATACCGCAGGCGACAGTTTATTCCATAATATTCAATTCATTCAGGGTAACAATAAAGTTAGATGGACGTCTTCCGCTTAATTTGATGTACACTAGTGTTTAAAATTTGGATTGTTTTGATGACTATGATGTAATAATTACTCACAACAGATGTGATGTACCACCGATTTTAATATTGTTAAATTAACAAGACCTTAGCACTCGTTTGTACTGGTAATCACCTAACGAAAGCTACGATTTAATTGTTTGGTATTTTTTTGTCTTTAAAATACATTTTGACACTTGTTCTTCTACCCATTCATGAACGATTTATAAGTAACCAATCTATGTAAGTGTTATTAGTTAAGTTTAAATTAAGCGTTTTTGAATAAAGCATCTTCTGTTCTATTCTATTTTAAGATTTTTATGTTCCACGTTCTCTTTAGTGACTTGTAGTCTCTGTGCACTTAGGTGGGGTTAGACCCCATACGTATTATCCTGAGGACCCAGAGTGTGAACCCAATCTTCTTATCACGCGTTGTTTACGCGCGCAAGTGGTCGGTTCCCTCTTGGATCAATGATCGGAGAGGTGTATAAGTGTGTGTTAGATGCACGTGCAAAATAATAGTACATTTCGATGCTAGTGCGGAAGGTATGTCATTACTTCACGAGTACCGAGATATCTTGCCACGAGCCGCAGGCGAGTGGCAAGACTCGGGACGAGTGAAGAATGACATTTCCGCACGTGTATCGAACGACGTTTTTTAATACAGTTGCGAAAAAATAAGAAAAACATTGTTAATCGTACACTAAACAAAAGTGGTAACAGTGACAGCTCGGTTAGACGTCGTCTTTAAGTATATTATATCTATGGGCGTTTGGCAGCTATTCCGTTCCATTCAGTCAACTTATTAAGAACGGAATTTTCAATATTGACTATTAAAAAATAAACGTGTTATAATGATGAAGAGGTAAGTAATTAAATATGAAATATGTAATATTTTTCGTATTCTTACATTAACGGTAGGTTTTTATGCTGATTACGACGTTTAAAGGAAACTAATATTAACACTCATCAATAAGTAGTCGTGAATTGGAACAAGTATAAATTTAAAAAAATTGGAAAAGTAAAAAGCACTAGTTCGAGATAACCAACTTTCCGCACGCTAAACAGCTACGTAAAGTAGCACTTTTTGAGCAACTGTATTAAAAAGTGATTTACAGTACATATGGTCCTATTTTCACTAGTGCGTAAAATAGCACTTTCGTGCGTGTGTCAAAAGTTTAAAGGGCGATATGTACTGTAAAACGTACGATACACGTGCGAATAAGTAATTCCTCTTTTCCGCACTTGTATCGTAAATAACTATTTCAGTAGGTATATATGGTGCTATTTTAGTAGTCACGTCAAATTAAGCCGAATATTGGCAATACAGCGGAAATAAGTAGTTTTGAAAATTGGTAAAGTTCCTTGTGGTGTCCAGATAAACATACTAAAAGTCCTTGAGGGTACGGGGTGGGCTGGGGTTGTAGAGGGGGGTTGAACGTACCTTTTTTCATATTTTTGCTCATATCTCGAATATCTGTAGGTACGAATAGCATTATAATCGGACAAAAGTTTAAACATAAAATTTCCTACCAATTTGGTTATGTATGTTTATTTTTACTTATTTTTGTTTATTTATTTCTACGATAATACCCAAAGGGCACTTAAAACTTAAATTCTTTGGTTATAACTCTCTGATTTATCCCTGACGAAATGCCAGGTCAAGAGCACCCTACCGGCGAGCGTGTATGAGGAATGTTATGAAAGTGAAGGAAACGAAAGAAGTAAGTCAGGACCGTAGCAAGTGGAAGTGGTCTCTGTCTACCCCTCCGGAAAATAGGCGTGATTATATGTATGTATGTAATAGTATGTATGTATGTATGATTGAACCCATAGATTTCACGGGCCTATAAATCCCGGTCTTTTGATAGGCTTGCGTGTTGGATACACGTAGAGGCCCCTTGGAGAGCTTTAATGTCGTAGAATGCCTGCTGGAACCCGTTCACAGGCGCAATATATTTAGAAACTTAGAAACAGGTAATATACACAATTTAAAGGTAGGTCGTTTTATTATAGATTTCCCACATTTCAAGGACACGAGTCTGGTTAGGTTATCTGACCCGGGGAACTTCTGAACGATTCTACCGAATAGCCATTTGGTTGGCGGCAAATCATCCTCCTTCACTAAAACGATATCCCCAACTTCTGGCTCAGGAGTTTTGAACGCCCATTTATAGCGATGCAATAGATGGACGAAGTATTCATTAGACCATCTGCGCCAGAAGCATTACTTCATAGTTAATCTCTGGTATTGTTACTAGAGCCTCTCCCACAAGAAAATGGCCAGGAGTCAATGGATTTGGATCATTGGGATTGGCAATATCAGGTAGCACTGATATTGGCCTAGAATTCAAGCAAGCCTCAACTTGGCTAAAAAGAGTGGCCATATCTTCATATAGTTAGAGTTGACTCACCGATGACTCGCTTTATATGAAATTTAGTGGATTTTATCCCCTTATTGTAGAACATTGTAGAAAAAATGAGCTGTATAAGGTAAACGTACTGGTGCTCGACGCGATCCCAGTATATGTCATCTTGAAACTTAAGTCATTGTCAATAGAGGTGACAGCAAGGTTTCATCAATTGAGCATTATCATGTCGAGCACTGGTACGTTTACCTTACCGGTCTATAAATTGAAGTTTGGGTGAACAATGAGACTGAGCTATTTGTAGAGAGGTGGAGATTAAACCCTTATCATTACTACACACGAGTTGAAATGCGTGTACAGTTATAGCCTGTGGGCAGTGGCGGATTTGCAGTCTTTGTCGCCCTAGGCGCCAGGCCCTGTAGCCGCCCCTTTCTCAGCACTCATCATGGTGACTACATTAATTTGGAGTTATTTCTTGTAATTTCTTTTTCCTCGCTTTATCCCGGCATTTTGCCACGGCTCATGGGAGCCTGGGGTCCGCTTGACAACTAATCCCAAGAATTGACATAGGCACTAGTTTTACTACGAAAGCTAGCGTCTGACTTTCCAACCCAGAGGGGAAATTGGGCCTTTTTGTACTCCTTTACATGCCAAGGATGCCTTTAACAACTCGGTATTTGGAGTCGATCTCCACACCCACGACTATACCGTCATAGTTTAGTATTAGGTATTATTCATGTATATATTATATAGTAATACAATAATTTGTTATGTTTATAACTTACATGTTTGGTATACCTGTTAATGTAAGTTGTCAATAAATAAATGATGATGATGATGATGATTAAAACTGTCTCTGACAACTTGAAAAGAACTCTTAGTTTAGACTTAATTATAAGAGTCTGAAAGACTGAGTCAAGCCTTTGGGGGGGCTCAAAAGACTCGAGTCTTAATCAACACTAGTCAGGACTCAGGAGTCGGTAAACGTTTGAGAAGAAGACCCAACCGCGATATCACGAGTTTTAAGTATCTCAAAAAGTTTCAAATATCGTTTCCGAAGATCTTTATTTGTTATATTTTGGGTATCTTGACGAGCCACAATCGCAATTACGGGAAACGCAGTTTACCGATCCCTTGTCTAGGTGCCTACATTGAATCATCTCAGGCGTAACTTAGTAAGGAGGTAGTAAAACATTATTTTTGATGGCTCCTCTAGACGATGGGCCAGCGCCGCTCCAAGGGACGCATTTATGCGTTAGAGGGAGCAAGTGATATTGCTATCTCATTCTACCGCATGGTTTCGTCCCTTGGAGTGGCCGGCGCTGGCCCATCGTGTAGAGGAGCCATGAGAATGGAACCCTAATGGAACATCAATAAAGATTGACATAGGCGCCATTTGTATTCATAAATCATTTAAGAATTACTAAGTAGACCTTATAATCAATCATTAATCTTACTTTAATCCTTCACAACACCTCGCACCTCCATTACCCCAACATTGTGTCATTTTCGACTACACACTTCCCCATCTTTCACCAACTCAAAATGCAACCTTACCCTGAGCAGAACAGAGTTCAAATCTAAAAAATAACGCAAAAGAATTAAGGAGGCTCCCAAGGTAAGCTCAATCATGTAGTGTATATGAAAGATAGTAAGTCTCATCTACTTTCTAAGATCTTTAACCCCTTTTTTGGCCGATTGAAAATTTGGTAGATCGACATACGGTCTCTGAACCCAGAGAGTTCAATCACGTCAAAGGAAGTGGTTATTTTGTAGTAGTTATTACGAGGTGCGCTTGAGTTCCAAATTGGTGGATTTAGATGGATCGCAACGAGAGGCGATGACACGTGACAAAGGAACCGCCGATTGAATCGTCGAATGTAATGTTATGTAAAATATTATGCCGTGCTTGCCCTTCACAAAATCTAGCTACAATAGGTACTTCAGAAGGGTTATCCGCAGATGGTCTATAACGCAAAATGACTAGTGTGTTGTTTTGCCTAAATCGCAATTAGTCTACATCGCAAACGGTCTAGAACGCAAAATGCCCACTTTTTATATCACCACATTTTACATAGGTAGGTTAGGTTCGTTAGGTATCTTCAGGCCGAAGGCCAAACAGACGAAGAATGGGAGCCCCGCGGAAGCTCCGTCGACATCGCTATAAAGTTAAGATATAACGGAAAAAATAATTCGGGCATTTTGCGTTCTAGACCGTTTGCGATTTAGACTAATTGCGATTTAGGCAAAACAACACACTAGTCATTTTGCGTTCTAGACCATCTGCGGATAACCCCCTTCAGAATATTGGGATCAGCAACATACATCGCATGACCGTAAGACGGTTTGAACTAGTTTTAGCGAAAAAAATTTAACAGACGGATCACTTGATGGTAAAGTAAGTAAGCTTTTACTATTGACCATCGACATCTAACTTTAATATGGGAAAATACTCTTCTTTTGTAAGGTTTGAAGGTCGTATCAGTCCGGAATACCGCAAGCGACAGTTTATTCCATAATATTCAATTCATTCAGGGTAACAATAAAGTTAGATGGACGTCTTCCGCTTAATTTGATGTACACTAGTGTTTAAAATTTGGATTGTTTTGATGACTATGATGTAATAATTACTCACAACAGATGTGATGTAACACCGATTTCAATATTGTTAAATTAACAAGACCTTTAGCACTCGTTTGTAGTGGTAATCACCTAACGAAAGCTACGATTTAACTGTTTGGTATTTTTTGTCTTTAAAATACATTTTGACACTTGTTCTTCGACCCATTCAGGAACGATTTATAAGTAACCAATCTATGTAAGTAAGTATGTAGTCAAGTTTAAATTAAGCGTTTTTGAATAAAGCATCTTCTGTTCTATTCTATTTTAAGATTTTTAACTTCCACGTTCTCTTTAGTGACTTGTAGTCTCTGTGCACTTAGGTGGGGTTAGACCCCATACGTATTATCCTGAGGACCCAGAGTGTGAACCCAATCTTCTTATCACGCGTTGTTTACGCGCGCAAGTGGTCGGTTCCCTCTTGGATCAATGATCGGAGAGGTGTATAAGTGTGTGTTAGATGCACGTGCAAAATAAAGTGATTTACAGTACATATGGTCCTATTTTCACTAGTGCGTAAAATAGCACTTTCGTGCGTGTGTCAAAAGTTTAAAGGGCCATATGTACTGTAAAACGTACGATACACGTGCGAATAAGTAATTCCTCTTTTCCGCACTTGTATCGTAAATAACTATTTCAGTAGGTATATATGGTGCTATTTTAGTAGTCACGTCAAATTAAGCCGAATATTGGCAATACAGCGGAAATAAGTAGTTTTGAAAATTGGTAAAGTTCCTTGTGGTGTCCAGATAAACATACTAAAAGTCCTTGAGGGTACGGGGTGGGCTGGGGTTGTAGAGGGGGGTTGAACGTACCTTTTTTCATATTTTTGCTCATATCTCGAATATCTGTAGGTACGAATAGCATTATAATCGGACAAAAGTTTAAACATAAAATTTCCTACCAATTTGGTTATGTATGTTTATTTTTACTTATTTTTGTTTATTTATTTCTACGATAATACCCAAAGGGCACTTAAAACTTAAATTCTTTGGTTATAACTCTCTGATTTATCCCTGACGAAATGCCAGGTCAAGAGCACCCTACCGGCGAGCGTGTATGAGGAATGTTATGAAAGTGAAGGAAACGAAAGAAGTAAGTCTTCGTAGCAAGTGGAAATCCGTGGTCTCTGCCTACCCCTCCGGAAAATAGGCGTGATTATATGTATGTATGTAATAGTATGTATGTATGTATGATTGAACCCATAGATTTCACGGGCCTATAAATCCCGGTCTTTTGATAGGCTTGCGTGTTGGATACACGTAGAGGCCCCTTGGAGAGCTTTAATGTCGTAGAATGCCTGCTGGAACCCGTTCACAGGCGCAATATATTTAGAAACTTAGAAACAGGTAATATACACAATTTAAAGGTAGGTCGTTTTATTATAGATTTCCCACATTTCAAGGACACGAGTCTGGTTAGGTTATCTGACCCGGGGAACTTCTGAACGATTCTACCGAATAGCCATTTGGTTGGCGGCAAATCATCCTCCTTCACTAAAACGATATCCCCAACTTCTGGCTCAGGAGTTTTGAACGCCCATTTATAGCGATGCAATAGATGGACGAAGTATTCATTAGACCATCTGCGCCAGAAGCATTACTTCATAGTTAATCTCTGGTATTGTTACTAGAGCCTCTCCCACAAGAAAATGGCCAGGAGTCAATGGATTTGGATCATTGGGATTGGCAATATCAGGTAGCACTGATATTGGCCTGGAATTCAAGCAAGCCTCAACTTGGCTAAGAAGAGTGGCCATATCTTCATATGTTAGAGTTGACTCACCGATGACTCGCTTTATATGAAATTTAGTGGATTTTATCCCCTTATTGTAGAAAATTGTAGAAAAAATGAGCTGTATAAGGTAAACGTACTGGTGCTCGACGCGATCCCAGTATATGTCATCTTGAAACTTAAGTCATTGTCAATAGAGGTGACAGCAAGGTTTCATCAATTGAGCATTATCATGTCGAGCACTGGTACGTTTACCTTACCGGTCTATAAATTGAAGTTTGGGTGAACAATGAGACTGAACTATTTGTAGAGAGGTGGAGATTAAACCCTTATCATTACTACACACGAGTTGAAATGCGTGTACAGTTATAGCCTGTGGGCAGTGGCGGATTTGCAGTCTTTGTCGCCCTAGGCGCCAGGCCCTGTAGCCGCCCCTTTCTCAGCACTCATCATGGTGACTACATTAATTTGGAGTTATTTCTTGTTATTTCTTTTTCCTCGCTTTATCCCGACATTTTGCCACGGCTCATGGGAACCTGGGGTCCGCTTGACAACTAATCCCAAGAATTGACATAGGCACTAGTTTTTACTACGAAAGCTACTGCCGTCTGACTTTCCAACCCAGAGGTGAAATTGGGCCTTTTTGTACTCCTTTACATGCCAAGGATGCCTTTAAAACTGTCTCTGACAACTTGAAAAGAACTCTTAGTTTAGACTTAATTATAAGAGTCTGAAAGACTGAGTCAAGCCTTTGGGGGGGCTCAAAAGACTCGAGTCTTAATCAACACTAGTCAGGACTCAGGAGTCGGTAAACGTTTGAGAAGAAGACCCAACCGCGATATCACGAGTTTTAAGTATCTCAAAAAGTTTCAAATATCGTTTCCGAAGATCTTTATTTGTTATATTTTGGGTATCTTGACGAGCCACAATCGCAATTACGGGAAACGCAGTTTACCGATCCCTTGTCTAGGTGCCTACATTGAATCATCTCAGGCGTAACTTAGTAAGGAGGTAGTAAAACATTATTTTTGATGGCTCCTCTAGACGATGGGCCAGCGCCGCTCCAAGGGACGCATTTATGCGTTAGAGGGAGCAAGTGATATTGCTATCTCATTCTACCGCATGGTTTCGTCCCTTGGAGTGGCCGGCGCTGGCCCATCGTGTAGAGGAGCCATGAGAATGGAACCCTAATGGAACATCAATAAAGATTGACATAGGCGCCATTTGTATTCATAAATCATTTAAGAATTACTAAGTAGACCTTATAATCAATCATTAATCTTACTTTAATCCTTCACAACACCTCGCACCTCCATTACCCCAACATTGTGTCATTTTCGACTACACACTTCCCCATCTTTCACCAACTCAAAATGCAACCTTACCCTGAGCAGAACAGAGTTCAAATCTAAAAAATAACGCAAAAGAATTAAGGAGGCTCCCAAGGTAAGCTCAATCATGTAGTGTATATGAAAGATAGTAAGTCTCATCTACTTTCTAAGATCTTTAACCCCTTTTTTGGCCGATTGAAAATTTGGTAGATCGACATACGGTCTCTGAACCCAGAGAGTTCAATCACGTCAAAGGAAGTGGTTATTTTGTAGTAGTTATTACGAGGTGCGCTTGAGTTCCAAATTGGTGGATTTAGATGGATCGCAACGAGAGGCGATGACACGTGACAAAGGAACCGCCGATTGAATCGTCGAATGTAATGTTATGTAAAATATTATGCCGTGCTTGCCCTTCACAAAATCTAGCTACAATAGGTACTTCAGAAGGGTTATCCGCAGATGGTCTATAACGCAAAATGACTAGTGTGTTGTTTTGCCTAAATCGCAATTAGTCTACATCGCAAACGGTCTAGAACGCAAAATGCCCACTTTTTATATCACCACATTTTACATAGGTAGGTTAGGTTCGTTAGGTATCTTCAGGCCGAAGGCCAAACAGACGAAGAATGGGAGCCCCGCGGAAGCTCCGTCGACATCGCTATAAAGTTAAGATATAACGGAAAAAATAATTCGGGCATTTTGCGTTCTAGACCGTTTGCGATTTAGACTAATTGCGATTTAGGCAAAACAACACACTAGTCATTTTGCGTTCTAGACCATCTGCGGATAACCCCCTTCAGAATATTGGGATCAGCAACATACATCGCATGACCGTAAGACGGTTTGAACTAGTTTTAGCGAAAAAAATTTAACAGACGGATCACTTGATGGTAAAGTAAGTAAGCTTTTACTATTGACCATCGACATCTAACTTTAATATGGGAAAATACTCTTCTTTTGTAAGGTTTGAAGGTCGTATCAGTCCGGAATACCGCAAGCGACAGTTTATTCCATAATATTCAATTCATTCAGGGTAACAATAAAGTTAGATGGACGTCTTCCGCTTAATTTGATGTACACTAGTGTTTAAAATTTGGATTGTTTTGATGACTATGATGTAATAATTACTCACAACAGATGTGATGTAACACCGATTTCAATATTGTTAAATTAACAAGACCTTTAGCACTCGTTTGTAGTGGTAATCACCTAACGAAAGCTACGATTTAACTGTTTGGTATTTTTTGTCTTTAAAATACATTTTGACACTTGTTCTTCGACCCATTCAGGAACGATTTATAAGTAACCAATCTATGTAAGTAAGTATGTAGTCAAGTTTAAATTAAGCGTTTTTGAATAAAGCATCTTCTGTTCTATTCTATTTTAAGATTTTTAACTTCCACGTTCTCTTTAGTGACTTGTAGTCTCTGTGCACTTAGGTGGGGTTAGACCCCATACGTATTATCCTGAGGACCCAGAGTGTGAACCCAATCTTCTTATCACGCGTTGTTTACGCGCGCAAGTGGTCGGTTCCCTCTTGGATCAATGATCGGAGAGGTGTATAAGTGTGTGTTAGATGCACGTGCAAAATAAAGTGATTTACAGTACATATGGTCCTATTTTCACTAGTGCGTAAAATAGCACTTTCGTGCGTGTGTCAAAAGTTTAAAGGGCCATATGTACTGTAAAACGTACGATACACGTGCGAATAAGTAATTCCTCTTTTCCGCGCTTGTATCGTAAATAACTATTTCAGTAGGTATATATGGTGCTATTTTAGTAGTCACGTCAAATTAAGCCGAATATTGGCAATACAGCGGAAATAAGTAGTTTTGAAAATTGGTAAAGTTCCTTGTGGTGTCCAGATAAACATACTAAAAGTCCTTGAGGGTACGGGGTGGGCTGGGGTTGTAGAGGGGGGTTGAACGTACCTTTTTTCATATTTTTGCTCATATCTCGAATATCTGTAGGTACGAATAGCATTATAATCGGACAAAAGTTTAAACATAAAATTTCCTACCAATTTGGTTATGTATGTTTATTTTTACTTATTTTTGTTTATTTATTTCTACGATAATACCCAAAGGGCACTTAAAACTTAAATTCTTTGGTTATAACTCTCTGATTTATCCCTGACGAAATGCCAGGTCAAGAGCACCCTACCGGCGAGCGTGTATGAGGAATGTTATGAAAGTGAAGGAAACGAAAGAAGTAAGTCTTCGTAGCAAGTGGAAATCCGTGGTCTCTGCCTACCCCTCCGGAAAATAGGCGTGATTATATGTATGTATGTAATAGTATGTATGTATGTATGATTGAACCCATAGATTTCACGGGCCTATAAATCCCGGTCTTTTGATAGGCTTGCGTGTTGGATACACGTAGAGGCCCCTTGGAGAGCTTTAATGTCGTAGAATGCCTGCTGGAACCCGTTCACAGGCGCAATATATTTAGAAACTTAGAAACAGGTAATATACACAATTTAAAGGTAGGTCGTTTTATTATAGATTTCCCACATTTCAAGGACACGAGTCTGGTTAGGTTATCTGACCCGGGGAACTTCTGAACGATTCTACCGAATAGCCATTTGGTTGGCGGCAAATCATCCTCCTTCACTAAAACGATATCCCCAACTTCTGGCTCAGGAGTTTTGAACGCCCATTTATAGCGATGCAATAGATGGACGAAGTATTCATTAGACCATCTGCGCCAGAAGCATTACTTCATAGTTAATCTCTGGTATTGTTACTAGAGCCTCTCCCACAAGAAAATGGCCAGGAGTCAATGGATTTGGATCATTGGGATTGGCAATATCAGGTAGCACTGATATTGGCCTGGAATTCAAGCAAGCCTCAACTTGGCTAAGAAGAGTGGCCATATCTTCATATGTTAGAGTTGACTCACCGATGACTCGCTTTATATGAAATTTAGTGGATTTTATCCCCTTATTGTAGAAAATTGTAGAAAAAATGAGCTGTATAAGGTAAACGTACTGGTGCTCGACGCGATCCCAGTATATGTCATCTTGAAACTTAAGTCATTGTCAATAGAGGTGACAGCAAGGTTTCATCAATTGAGCATTATCATGTCGAGCACTGGTACGTTTACCTTACCGGTCTATAAATTGAAGTTTGGGTGAACAATGAGACTGAACTATTTGTAGAGAGGTGGAGATTAAACCCTTATCATTACTACACACGAGTTGAAATGCGTGTACAGTTATAGCCTGTGGGCAGTGGCGGATTTGCAGTCTTTGTCGCCCTAGGCGCCAGGCCCTGTAGCCGCCCCTTTCTCAGCACTCATCATGGTGACTACATTAATTTGGAGTTATTTCTTGTTATTTCTTTTTCCTCGCTTTATCCCGACATTTTGCCACGGCTCATGGGAACCTGGGGTCCGCTTGACAACTAATCCCAAGAATTGACATAGGCACTAGTTTTTACTACGAAAGCTACTGCCGTCTGACTTTCCAACCCAGAGGGGAAATTGGGCCTTTTTGTACTCCTTTACATGCCAAGGATGCCTTTAAAACTGTCTCTGACAACTTGAAAAGAACTCTTAGTTTAGACTTAATTATAAGAGTCTGAAAGACTGAGTCAAGCCTTTGGGGGGGCTCAAAAGACTCGAGTCTTAATCAACACTAGTCAGGACTCAGGAGTCGGTAAACGTTTGAGAAGAAGACCCAACCGCGATATCACGAGTTTTAAGTATCTCAAAAAGTTTCAAATATCGTTTCCGAAGATCTTTATTTGTTATATTTTGGGTATCTTGACGAGCCACAATCGCAATTACGGGAAACGCAGTTTACCGATCCCTTGTCTAGGTGCCTACATTGAATCATCTCAGGCGTAACTTAGTAAGGAGGTAGTAAAACATTATTTTTGATGGCTCCTCTAGACGATGGGCCAGCGCCGCTCCAAGGGACGCATTTATGCGTTAGAGGGAGCAAGTGATATTGCTATCTCATTCTACCGCATGGTTTCGTCCCTTGGAGTGGCCGGCGCTGGCCCATCGTGTAGAGGAGCCATGAGAATGGAACCCTAATGGAACATCAATAAAGATTGACATAGGCGCCATTTGTATTCATAAATCATTTAAGAATTACTAAGTAGACCTTATAATCAATCATTAATCTTACTTTAATCCTTCACAACACCTCGCACCTCCATTACCCCAACATTGTGTCATTTTCGACTACACACTTCCCCATCTTTCACCAACTCAAAATGCAACCTTACCCTGAGCAGAACAGAGTTCAAATCTAAAAAATAACGCAAAAGAATTAAGGAGGCTCCCAAGGTAAGCTCAATCATGTAGTGTATATGAAAGATAGTAAGTCTCATCTACTTTCTAAGATCTTTAACCCCTTTTTTGGCCGATTGAAAATTTGGTAGATCGACATACGGTCTCTGAACCCAGAGAGTTCAATCACGTCAAAGGAAGTGGTTATTTTGTAGTAGTTATTACGAGGTGCGCTTGAGTTCCAAATTGGTGGATTTAGATGGATCGCAACGAGAGGCGATGACACGTGACAAAGGAACCGCCGATTGAATCGTCGAATGTAATGTTATGTAAAATATTATGCCGTGCTTGCCCTTCACGAAATCTAGCTACAATAGGTACTTCAGAAGGGTTATCCGCAGATGGTCTATAACGCAAAATGACTAGTGTGTTGTTTTGCCTAAATCGCAATTAGTCTACATCGCAAACGGTCTAGAACGCAAAATGCCCACTTTTTATATCACCACATTTTACATAGGTAGGTTAGGTTCGTTAGGTATCTTCAGGCCGAAGGCCAAACAGACAAAGAATGGGAGCCCCGCGGAAGCTCCGTCGACATCGCTATAAAGTTAAGATATAACGGAAAAAATAATTCGGGCATTTTGCGTTCTAGACCGTTTGCGATTTAGACTAATTGCGATTTAGGCAAAACAACACACTAGTCATTTTGCGTTCTAGACCATCTGCGGATAACCCCCTTCAGAATATTGGGATCAGCAACATACATCGCATGACCGTAAGACGGTTTGAACTAGTTTTAGCGAAAAAAATTTAACAGACGGATCACTTGATGGCAAAGTAAGTAAGCTTTTACTATTGACCATCGACATCTAACTTTAAGATGGGAAAATACTCTTCTTTTGTAAGGTTTGAAGGTCGTATCAGTCCGGAATACCGCAAGCGACAGTTTATTCCATAATATTCAATTCATTCAGGGTAACAATAAAGTTAGATGGACGTCTTCCGCTTAATTTGATGTACACTAGTGTTTAAAATTTGGATTGTTTTGATGACTATGATGTAATAATTACTCACAACAGATGTGATGTAACACCGATTTCAATATTGTTAAATTAACAAGACCTTTAGCACTCGTTTGTAGTGGTAATCACCTAACGAAAGCTACGATTTAACTGTTTGGTATTTTTTGTCTTTAAAATACATTTTGACACTTGTTCTTCGACCCATTCAGGAACGATTTATAAGTAACCAATCTATGTAAGTGTTATTAGTTAAGTTTAAATTAAGCGTTTTAAGATTTTTAACTTCCACGTTCTCTTTAGTGACTTGTAGTCTCTGTGCACTTAGGTGGGGTTAGACCCCATACGTATTATCCTGAGGACCCAGAGTGTGAACCCAATCTTCTTATCACGCGTTGTTTACGCGCGCAAGTGGTCGGTTCCCTCTTGGATCAATGATCGGAGAGGTGTATAAGTGTGTGTTAGATGCACGTGCAAAATAAAGTGATTTACAGTACATATGATCCTATTTTCACTAGTGCGTAAAATAGCACTTTTCGTGCGTGTGTCAAAAGTTTAAAGGGCCATATGTACTGTAAAACGTTGTACGATACACGTGCGAATAAGTAATTTCTCTTTTCCGCACTTGTATCGTAAATAACTATTTCAGTAGGTAATTATTTTAGTAGTCACGTCAAATTAAGCCGAATATTGGCAATACAGCGGAAATAAGTAGTTTTGAAAATTGGTAAATTTCCTTGTGGTGTCCAGATAAACATACTAAAAGTCCTTGAGGGTACGGGGTGTGCTGGGGGTGTAGAGGGGGGTTGAAGGTACCTTTTTTCATATTTTTGCTCATATCTCGAATATCTGTACGAATAGCATTATAATCGGACAAAAGTTTAAACATAAAATTTCCCACCAATTTTGGTTAGGGATGTTTATTTTTACTTATTTTTGTTTATTTATTTCTACGATAATACCCAAAGGGCACTTAAAACTTTAATTCTTTAACCCTGAAGAAATGCCAGGTCAAGAGCACCCTACCGGCGAGCGTGTATGAGGATGAGGAATGTTATGAAAGTGAAGGAAACGAAAGTAGTAAGTCAGGATCGTAGCAAGTGGAAATCCGTGGTCTCTGCCTACCCCTCCGGGAAATAGGCGTGATTATATGTAGCTATGTAATAATATGTATGTATGATTAAACCCATGGATTTCACGGGCCTATATATCCCGGTCTTTTGATAGGCTACACGTCCCACGGCCGACGTAGACGGGGGTGTAACGTAGGGTCAGCCCTTGGAGAGCTTTAAGGTGACAGCAGTCCATTTCCAACGACAGCTGCACTACTGTTCATTTTACTATGGAAATTGACAATGACAGCGGCGCGTTCAGTACCGGTAGTGCAGCTGCGGTTAGAAATGGAATGTTACCATTAATGCCATGTAGAATGCCTGCTGGAACCCGTTCACAGGCGCAAAAATAGACACCCTGGGACTATTGTAGAAAGAGTGAGCAGTATAAGGTAAACGTACTGGTGCTCGACGCGATCCCAGTATATGTCATCTTGAAACTTAAGTCATTGTGAATAGAGGTGACAGCAAGGTTTCATCTATTGGGCATTAGTATGGTGTACGTTTACCTTACCGGTCTATAAATTGAAGTTTGGGTGAACAAAATATGTACTGTAAACTGCACTCCTCTATTCTCTTCTATCATCTTTTTACTTCTTCTGTCTCTTTCTCGCTCCTTTCATACTTGGCAGTGATCCCACTCACACCGCAAACTGTAACTGGCCCCAGGCGCGGCCAAACAGTGTAAGCCATGGTTGAAAAAAAAAATGAGACTGAGCTATTGTAGAGGAGGTATAACCCTTATCATTACTACACACGAGTTGAAATGCGTGTACAGTTACAGCCTGTGGGCTTTGTTAGAAGTAAGTGAACCTTTAGGAGGTGAAGGTCGGGCGAGTGCAATCAAGATTGGCAGGCCCTTGTAGGGTGCGTGCACTTGACTCACACACGGGTGATTCATTCAGCAAATGGATCATGAAATGCGTAGTAGCTCCTCTTTTTTATCCATGGCACAGAATAAATAATAGTACCTACTATTTATAGAAGAGGTACAGAAGACTCACTCTCTAACAAAACGTCAACGCAACGTAACGCAAACGTGTTACGATCAGGCCGCCTAGCCAAGGTTACAATCGCTATCGCTTCGACAACGAAAAGCATTATGTATCTCTATCACTCTTCCCCATTAGTGTGACAGTGACAGTTGCTTTTCGATCGCTACGGAGCGTTAGCGATTGGCATCTTGGCTACGCGGCCTGGACAGATATGGAAGCTAGGTGGCGACAGCGCCACGCGCGGCTTATGGCTAGCCACCAAAATTGGTGTGGAATGTATTTTCTTCTACTGAAAAATACATAAGACTATCCCGTTCGGTCATATCCTCCCCCCTCCCTCTTGCCTGATTCAGTTATATAGGTAATATTATACTAATAGATTCATGGTCCAAATAGATCTCCGAATGGCGAACTCCGACGTCACCCGAAACTCAAAACGCCGTCAATTTCGTACAATTACGGCCAATATTCAAACCTCCATGGCAACAATCTGTTCCCAAAAGATCCTGCCACTCGAAAATCAACCTTGTCTCGCTAGAAATAAGAAATCTGTTGAGGATGGAAGGAGTTGGCAACTTCGCAGTGGGAGGATGAATTTCGGAATTTTAGTAAGTAGTTCAAAGTGACCGCTGGCTTGATATAAGATAAATGGGGGGTTACTTACCTAATTACTTTATTTTTAATACATAAAAAATATTATTTTTAAGTACAGAATATTCTCGTATGTGCACGACATAGTATGTACAGATGTAGTGCATAATTATTTTCCATCGTGTGATGCTATTTCAGTCAGTCTCGGTACAAAAAGCGGGTAAAGTATCATTCTAGAACTTGCTAACTATGTAAACAAACCGCCATATTGAAACTGTCACTGAATAATGATTTTAGTACGGCGGTTTGTTTACATAGTTAGCAAGTTCCATAGATTTTTTTTTTAATTATAGGACTTTTTTTACACTAATTGACTAAGCCTCACGGTAAACTCAAGAAGGTTTGTGTTGTGGGTACTCAGACAACAATATATATAATATATTTAAATACATAGAAAACAACCATGACTCAGGAACAAATATCTGTATCATCATACAAATAAATGCCCTTACCAGGATTCGAACCCGGGACCATCGGTTTCGTAGGCAGGGTCACTACCCACTAGGACATACCGGTCGTCAAATTAGAATGACTTTACTAAGGTTGACTGCGAGGCTTACGCGAAATAACCTCTGCCGTATAGAAAATGCATGTTATAATAGGTTAAAAAAAGCAAAAAGTATCTTTAAAAAATGCTCATTCAAAGGAGTTATCCGCAGATGGTCTAGAACTAATGTGTTGACTAGTGACCTTATTTTTAATAGATCTAATAATAATAGGTATTAAATGTAATAGGTCTAGAACTAATGTGTTGACAAAATGACTAGTGTGTTGTTTTGCCTACATCGCAATGAGTCTACATCGCAAACGGTCTAGAACGCAAAATGCCCGAATTATTTTTTCCGTTTTATCTTAACTTTAAATAGCGATGTCGACGGAGCCCCGTTGCCGCGGGGCTCCTATTCTTTGCTGTTTGGCCTTCGGCCATTTGAAGATACCTAACGAACCTAACCTACCTATGTAAAATGTGGTGATATAAAAAATGGGCATTTTGCGTTCTAGACCGTTTGCGATGTAGACTAATTACGATTTAGGCAAAACAACACACTAGTCATTTTGCGTTCTAGACCATCTGCGGATAACCCATTCAAAATCCCCCGCCGTGTCTGCCTGTTTGTTGTATGTTCGCGATAAACTCGAAAACTCCTTCACGGATTTTCATGCGGTTTTCACCTATCAATACAGTGATTCTTGAGGGAGGTTTAGGTGTAGAATCTGTTAAGGTTTTGTACGTGCGAAGCCGGGGCCGGTCGCTAGTAAGCTATATTAGCCATATTTACGACGGAACTTAAGTTCGGGTAATCCCAAACTTATTTAAAAAGCCGTTTCTTATCAGCGATCACGAATTAACCGGCAATCAAATGGACAAATCATATCCTTTGATCAAGCTCGCACCAAAATGTAGTAACTACTACGAATGTTTAATGTGCATATGTCTTAAAGTTAAAGCGAGGGTGTGTAGAACTCAGCAGGAGGTCTTTGTCGGGCAATAATACGGAACCCTATACGGATGCGGGTCGCCACACACAGTAGTGAGGGGTTGAATTCATTGTTTAGATGGTAGGCGCTTAAGAGCTTCGTTGGTATCTCGTACGCATCTTCTGTTTTGTTGAATGTTACGTTTACGAAAACGTTGAGGTTTGTTATCAAATCTTATGATCACAAACACGAAAAGATATTGTGTCACATCACCATCATCATAACTTAAGAGCTTTGCTCTTGTCGGTGGAGTAATCGCCAGTCATTTCTTTCTTGTGTCAGCAAACACAACAACTGTGTTGTGTAAACATACTGGAAGGCAGGATTGAAAAGACAAGAGAAGAAGGGAGACCTAGAATCACTTATCTCAGCCAAATAAAAAACAATGCGTCGTATGAGGAAATTAATAGACTGACACAAGAAAGATTGTGTCACAGGGACAACATAATAAAACACCATCAATACTATCATACCTTCTTTGTCACGCGTTATATACTTAACAGTCAGTGTGGGACCACCATGAGAGAGCTGAAGAAAATCCTCTTAGTTATCTGTCCCTATCAACCCGGAGCTCGCGCAGATCAGCGTCCACCACATCCGCCCATCGCTTCCTATTTCGACCGGACGGGCGGCGTCCTATGGATTTTCCCTCAAACTCTCTTTTCACCGCCCGTATGAAACAGCCAAATTATTTTTTTCCCGACATAGGGGTTGGTCCTGTAGTAAAAGTTGCTCAATATAATCCCAAAACCTCCCTGGCAACGGGAATGCAGTTATTTTATAGCCACCTCGCTCGTAGGTTAGTACAATGAGCTGTTGTCTGAATTGTTCGACATGCTGCCTAGTTGCCAACGGTGACAGCTTACCATAGCTGCACCGCTCGCCGTAGGCAGAGTGTTTATCCTAGAACCTAAATGGTCGCGCACTGTGCGGTTTAAGAGGTAAGAGGAATTCCGGAGCGGAGCGGAACGGAGCTCATTCCACAATAAGTTGAATAAGTTCTCTTTTCTCGAGAGACTACAGTATGGAGAACTCCAATTTTTTTTTTAACGATTATGGCCTGGATGCGAGTCCTTTAAGCCAGGAGAACTCCAAAAAAGAAGTGTAAAGTAGTTTATAAAATTTGGTGCCTGCCCCGGGCGCCATATCCTCTAGCTACGCCACTGCCCGATCGCCTCCCATCCGCTCAAGATGGCCGAGCCACCGAAAAACGGCTCAGGACCGGGATCAGTGGCGAGCAGTCGTGTTGGAGGCCAAGACACACTTTGGGTCGCTGCGTCAGAGGAGTAAAGTATCTGTCTCCATGGTATAATAATATACTGCCTGATACTCTCTTCCCGTCTTTTCTAGGTCACCTGACTGACACAAGCCTACGTCATCATGCGACAGTGCTATATATATGATAATATGCGATAGCGCTATATATAGCGGCCATGTTATTGTGACGTAGGCTTGTGTCACTCTGGGCAGAGAAGACCATATTTTATTAGACTATGATCTGTATCTATAGAAGACAGACTATAACTACTGAGTGCATTGTCCTTTCAAGTGCCTAGTAATCCCATGAATTCGCGTTGATTGATTGCAATTAGAGGTCGAGCCACATGTGGAGAAAATTGACGCGACGCGGTACAGGCATACTTGTATCAACCGGTAAACGGATTTGATGGGCCGTTTTATAAACTTTTTTAAAACCCGTAAGACACAAACACTATAAAAAAACCGGGCAAGTGCGAGTCGGACTCGCGCACGAAGGGTTCCGTACCATAATGCAAAAAAAAAACAAAAAAAAGCAAAAAGAAAACGGTCACCCATCCAAGTACTGACCCCTCCCGACGTTGCTTAACTTTGGTCAAAAATCACGTTTGTTGTATGGGAGCCCCATTTAAATCTTTATTTTATTCTGTTTTTAATATTTGTTGTTATAGCGGCAACAGAAATACATCATCTGTGAAAATTTCAACTGTCTAGCTATCACGGTTCGTGAGATACAGCCTGGTGACAGACGGACGGACGGACGGACGGACGGACGGACGGACGGACAGCGAAGTCTTAGTAATAGGGTTTTACCCTTTGGGTACGGAACCCTAACAAATAGGTATAGTAACAATCAAGAAACTATAAACGTTTCAGATTTTGCCAGAAGACTAAAGATTTTCCTTCTAGTGATTCGGTCAAATTGTGTTTTTTGAAAAACAAATTATAGCCAGCATTTGATGAATGATATAGTATGATACCTTTGGCTATGGTGCTTTGCGCACACTAGTGTCCAATCCCCTCCCCCTGACGCAACCCCCCCTTTTAGCATGAAATATATCCCGATTGACAGTTTTTTTATTTGGGTTGAGTCAGGGGGAAGGGAGAGGGACGCTAGTGTACGTAAAGCACCATAGGTACCCAAAGGTATCATACTACATTCATTGAATGCTGGCTATAATTTGTTTCTCATCCCCGTACATTAAAACACAACTTGACCGAATCATAGTAGGTATTAACTAGCGAGCCGCCCCGGCTTACACAATACCTTAGAAAATTACACACTTACAGGTGAAAACCGCATGAAAATCCGTTCCGTAGTTTTGGAGTTTATCGCGAACGTACATACCTACACACAAACAGACACACGCGGCGGGGGACTTTGTTTCATAAGGTGTAGTGATGTTTATTAATTTGTTACTGAGATACTTAGGTACTTAATTAAAATTAAAATACATATTTTAAAACACAACTAAGTGTATTGACTCGATAACTACTGGTAGCAGTAGCTGATTGACGGGTCATAGCCTTTTCGCGTACTAGAAGGTACTAGTCTAGATAATTTAAGGAAAAACACTAGTTTGAAGTCTTAATCGGCCAGCGAAGGGAGTGTGAGGGTCACAAGTCACAAGAAACTCTTTTATAATGTGTGTTTGTAAGTAAATTTTGAGTATTATTTTTGTACCTATTTAAGACACTCGCCAGTAGGCGAGCCAAGCGTCATAAGCCCGACATCTGTTCGCCACGGGCACACTACTACACCTGCCACTCCTGCCAGTTTTGCGGTCGTGGTTCATCATCTCAGCCATAAGACGTCCACTGCTGAACATAGGCCTCCCCCTTTGGGGGCCATAGTCATAGTCATATAATTTATTTGCTATAAGTATACAAGTATATATACATGCAAATATATGCTGGGCTGAATGCCATAATCGCCACGCTTGGCAGGCGGGTTGGCGATCGCAGTCGAGTACCTACACCGAATTTGAGGGACGCTGCTGCCCGTCCACCGGTGGTCTTGGACGTAGTTTAAGGACATACCCGGATCCGGGTCGTGGTTGCCGCTCCCGTATTGGCCTATACAGCCATGAAAAACGTTGTCGCCCTGCCTGACACTGTTTGTATAGTCTGCAATAGACTGAAAGGCCTTTGATGATGACACTCATCTTGGCAAGAATAGACATATATGTAGATGTACAGTTCCTATAGGTTAAGGAGCTAGAGGGATCAAAACGAATGTTTGTGTGACGAGTTCTCTTTTTGAAGCCAACTACTTGTCTACTGTTCTTGTTCCCTGACATAAGTATCCACTTTTCTATGCTAGTATTATATGTATATCAGTGTAATATGTAGTATGAATCTAGATTCATGGTCAGAACATTGTCCTTCGCTAGCCTTGGGCCCACTTACGTCTATCAGCGCTGGCGCAGGGTTGCCTCATGCGGGCAATGTGAATCAATTAGTGGTCGCAACCCCTGTTGCGTGGTTCCATGAAACTTATAGTTTGGCAAGCCATTTCCGTCAAAAAAGGCAAATAAAAAAAAAAATTGGCACGAAGGGTCGATCTTTCATATGAAGTTTGAAACGCGGTTATTTTACTGACAATATTGGTTTGCCAGACTACAATTCCCGCTTGATTCCAAGTCAAAATGCTATTTTGCTAATTTTTTTTAACTAGAAAAATACGCTTTGAGCTGCCGACGTGAATATTACAAATATGCATTAGGTATTGTACTTATTTTATTTTTTACAGGAGCCTAAACCTCGCACCGTTAAATTTACTGGATAACTTATCATTTATTTGAATAAGAAGGTAATTCATGAACCTACACGATGATTCGATGATAGAGTTAAACTAAGAAAAGTCTGCAGAGAGTTTGACAGCACACGCAGTGCAGGTGTTATTTTAAACGTCAAACTTCTATGAAATTATGACGTATAAATAACACTGGCACTGCGTGTGCGGTCAATATCTCTGCAGACTTTTCTTGGAACTCTACGACATGTTTTTTATTTTATTTTATTATTTATTAACATAAAAATATACATCTTATACAATTACAGTGTCCCACAAAACAGTTTACACGGTTTGACTGTGGGATCGTGCAGTCTCTACTCTCTTATATTAGAAAAAAAGTTAACATCTATCATTAGTAATAATGTCATCAATTGCTACACGCGATTTACGAGGTAACTACGCAGCTTTTTACCAAATATTACTTTATTGGCTTCCTGTCTGATGTCAGAGGGCAGGCTGTTGAGTATGTAGGTTGAGTATATAATTTTGTACATTGAATAAAAAAACATCAACGTCGTAAAATCAAATGATGCCCTAAATCCCAAGCCACAGCCACTCATAAATCTCATAATCATGCCAATATCCCTTGTCCATTTGTCCAATTCGGAACAACTGACCCAAATCCCACTGTGAACGTTCGAAAATTTCTCCTGACCCATTTTTTTAAAGGTCGCATCCTGCCACTCCTTGGTCTCGTTTGCAAAAAAGAAAAAATCAGGTCAACGACCCAGCCATTTGCTGTCATTGCGCCTCACAAAGATACCAGGCACTTTATATTTGATGGGGACTTAGGACTTTTTGGAATTAATAGAGGATTGTATGGTCGGTCGTTTGCATTATTGTTTAACGGGTCACTAATGGAAAGATTGAAGTATACGCACATAATTAAAAATGACTTGTTGAGAGGGCGAGTGACCCTATTTCTTTTCGTAGTGTGGGGAAATTTTGCAACACTGTACTTATCGATCTTCTTCTTCCTCGCGGCTAACTCCCGGCATTTTTGCCACGGCTCATGGGAACCTGGGGTCCGCTTGACAACTCATCCCAAGAATTTACCTAGGCACTATTTTTTTTGGTAGATACTTTTGACGCGTAGTCTGATACGCTGTTTTCGATACTGCCGGCCGGCGGCCTAGCCAGTAGCCAAGGTTACAATCGCTATCGCTTCGACAACGAAAAGCATTATATTATCTCTCTATCACTATTCCATATTAGTGTGACAGTGACAATTGCGTTTCGATCGCTACGGAGCGTAAGCGACTGGCATCCTGGCTTCGTCTGTACAGAAGTTACAGATGCAAGATCCTTTAGAGATTTTGTGAATACATAGTTTTATTAGTTGTTAGTTCAGGTTAAGAAATTAGTGATTTTTGGATTTGCATTGTATTGTATTGTATTATATTGTATTGAATTGTATTGTAGATCCTTCAAAGTTCAACGTTTAATGGTTATTGAGTCAATCTTGCAAATTTTGTGCCGTGTACTTGCCGGATTAGGATAAAGGTTTATTCCTTATTATAGACCTATGTATATTGTATACTGTAAGCACTTATTTGCTTTTAATTTTGACGATGCGTGTTGCAGATGACATATATATATATGTGTAAATGCATGTTTTAGTTTGACGAAACCTAAGATAGATGAGCTTTGAGCTTTCTGAAACATAACGAAGCCTGAGCTGTGGATCTGAAGGTATGCAATTTTATTCATTCAATGAAGTGATTGTAAGGATTTTGCACATCGATAATGATTTCCCATCACTACTGAATGCTGGTAGTGACCGATGCATCCGGGCGGCCGTGAGAATCTCGCAGCTTCCCTTCTTACTCGTTGCATCCTGAGAGATACCTTTTCATCAAGAACTGTCTTATCCCTGTGGAACAAGGTTGGTTATTGCTTAACAGGATATTTTTGGAACATTAGAACGCTATTCAATTCGAGTATGGGTCTAAAATGATTAGGTAAGTGCGTTCGGATACTTCGTGAGTTCGGAAATTCGTGTTTGAAATGATGACGTTATAGTTGTCTCTTGTAGAATTTATTTATTTATTTTAAACCTTATTGCATAATACATGAAGGTTCAAATGGCGGATTTAATGCC
This sequence comes from Cydia fagiglandana, assembly GCF_963556715.1. Classification (NCBI taxonomy): domain Eukaryota; kingdom Metazoa; phylum Arthropoda; class Insecta; order Lepidoptera; family Tortricidae; genus Cydia; species Cydia fagiglandana. The sequence goes on along the minus strand of NC_085953.1, from coordinate 5,503,509 downwards.
AAGACTGTTTATAAACATACTCGTATTAAGCATAGGAAAATGTATCACGTCATTTCTATCACTTTGGGGCTTGTAAAGCAAAATTAACGAATATAATTAAAGGGAACGTTCACTTCGTTCATGTTAGACGTGTTGCCTCTTTGTCGCACTTGTAAATTCGTACGTAAGTGTGACGGTACGTAAATATTACCACCACAAGTTCATAACCATAGTGAACAAAATCTATCTTGAAGTTTTATTGTGTAACTAAGGTTTCCAATTTCATAATCAAAACAATAGCTTTTGGGTCTCAGGAGGCTTATAACTAATGAAGATGATTATTCTTTAATTAATTTTTAGTAATTAGTCAGTTTTGGTTGTCACCTGACGAAATATGAAAGTTCTTGCGACGGCCTTGCCAACCAAAATTTGTATAAGGAACCGTTGGGCGTAGGTACCTAACTCATGTCTGCATTTTGAAAACGATCTAGTACCTACATTACCTACGTCAACGTCGCAGTAGGTACCTCGCTCAAACAATAGGCACGTATTCTAAATTCAAATTCAAATTAAAGTACAGAATGCAAATCACGCGCGTGCGTCTCAAGGCCTAATGCGTTTGAGCAGACGGTATCCAGACGGCGTAATATAATTACTAGTTTGACGTTTTGGGACACCTCTATTCGGCATACTTAAAGCTGAACAGTCGTTATATTGCTTGCAACAGCCGTATAAATCGTATACACGGTGGCCAAAAAATAAGGTTGTCTGTAAAGTCGCTTTACGGACGATAATTTTGCTTGATAGCGTCATAGGAAAACCTGGCCGTAACGTTACCATGACGATCTGCCCACAACGTTACCATGGAGTTGGAGATTTGTCCACAACGTGACACTTTTTCGTGCATGATATCGGTTTTAAGTATAAGACGTTACCACGTCAAAAATAAGTGCATTCCCGTTGCCAGGGAGGTTTTGGAATTATACTGAACAACTTTTACTATGGGACCAACCCCGAAATCGCGAAAATATAATAAATTACCCTCCCATAGAAAATGGACCAGACAAATGTATGAAACAGCCAAATTTTTTTTCGCGAGTTCGGGGTTGGTCCCATAGTAAAAGTTGCTTAGTATGCCAAAGCCATGGCAGCGGGAATGCAATTATTTTTTGGCCACCACTATAACTAAGACTTGGCTATTATTTGGGGATTACGGTGACTATTGAAACAGCGGGGCCTTTTTGTGCGGAAGCCAAAAGCACTCATTTGAACTTTGGGGTGCCGTTTGAGGGATAGGGGCAGCGACCCCAGTTTTCTCCTCCTCCTCCTCCTCCTCCTTAAGAATCACTCTATTGATAGGTGAAAACCGCATGAAAATCCGTTCAATAGTTTTTGAGTTTATCGCGAACATACATACACACAAACAGACAGACGCGGCGTGGGACTTTGTTTTATAAGGTGTAGGTGTATGTGATAGCAAATATTACAAAGTACAATTCTATAATAAGTATAATAACAATTAAACCGTTATCGATTGATTGGCTAAGTATGTTATTATTATATGTTATAAATCATCCTGACTGACAGATGTACGGTTAGGAAGGACGGACAGACAGACAGGCAGATAACATTAATTGATTGTATCGTTTGTTATTATTTCAATAATCAATTTGTTGTTCGGGAGAAAGCGATGTTTTGTTATTTATTGGCTTTATTGTTAGCATTTACGAGTGTCGTTGTCGTGAAAGATAGATGTTCTAAAAGTAGCATATGCTCGAATCGACTTGTGCAATACGTTGTTTATATACTCTGGCAAGCCCGCTTTATCAACAGAAAAAGACACGAAATTCAAAATTTGTATGGTAGATTATCGCACCTACATTTTTTTGGCGCCTTTACTAGACAATGCTGCAAAAGTGACTGCCGTATTCGAAATTTAAGATACGTCAATTAATATAGATCTAGAAACGATATGGATGTGTCAGTGTCAAAAGTAATGTAATTGTTTGAAGAAACGTCACGTGACATATTTAATCCATATCGTTTCTAGATCTATTAATTGACGTATCTTAAAGTTAGAATCGGGCTGTGACTTTCTGGAGTATGGACAAGTATGGAGAAAAGTTTACCTTGCCTTATAGTGGCCCGGCCTTTTCTCGAAAAGTCATCTAGAACTCGATTTTTGCTCATGTCATCTCAGATATGGGCGAAAACACTTTGGGTATGGAACCCTAAAAAGTACGGGACCAAGTAAATTTTTATTTACAGGGTTTTCCCTGGTTAAACAAAATAAGTTTACCAACTTAGCAGACAATGTAATTATTGAACAATTTAAACCAGGGCCGCAGGGTTTTATTCTTTAATCTCTCTATCATTGCTCTTATCCGTAATATTGATTAAAAACAATTTTCGAAAAATTACAGGGGCTTTTTTGTTGTAGTGTTGTTTATAATAAAATTTGATAATTTTTTAGTGGATTGATATTAGAATTCCTTATTCAGAAGCGGTACCTATCATGGTCGCATTTTTATCACCTGTTATGCCATGCGTCACTTTCGCACTTACATATTTGTTATAACTTGACAGGCATGGTGACAATAAATGATAAAAAGCCGACCATCTTAGCCCTACAGTACAATATTTGTGCTATTTGACTGCAGGTACCTACATCCTACAAAAACTTTAAAAAAAAATTGTCGCAAATTGGTATTTCGTATTTATTTCGGCCAAAATGAGGAGTTCTGTAAACTTACCAAATTTTATCCTAAATCTGTCGAAAAAATTATTTCACAAAATAAAAATCGAAGAATACCTACTTAACAATGGAAAATTCCAACACAACTATTTTTAAATCATACAAAATGTACTCCTGATTTGATGAGCTTAATAGGTATCGATTTATCATTTAACAGGCATTTAATGCAATAATGCACCGACTGCAGGTCAGATGTCAATGCAATACTAATATACAGTCCACACGGTTAAATGACCATTAGTGAACCTTATTGTGATAATGATAAGGTCTATCTATGATCAGTTATAGGTGTTGCTGTTAGTTTTTCGTTTTTCATCGCTTTTTATCGCAGCTCATCGGTTTTTTTGCTCACGAGGGAGAATTTTGGTGGGGAATTGGGGTGGTATCGTCTTGGGTCGTCCCATTCGTTTTTCGTCAAGTTCTTAAATTAGTCCTATTCTGCTTTCGTCACTCATTCTACATTGAAAGCCACCGACGATTGTGACGAATGTAGAATGAGTGACGAAAGCAGAATAGGACTAATTTAAGAACTTGACGAAAAACGAATGGGACGACCCAAGACGATACCATGGCGGTAATAGTTAGCGTCAGACCGAGGTAAGTCTACGACAATTTTGTTAGCACGCGCAATACAAGACAGTGTTATTTTAAACGTCAACAAACGTTCGTCGTTTAAATTATGACACTTGCTTAAAGTTTTAAAAAGTTTAAAGATGAAATAAACATATAATTTCAAACTAAAGAACGTAAAAAGGAATCAAAATGGGAGTCAGTTAACTGCCAAGAGCGAAAATAACGCAGTTGTAAAGGGGTTCGCAGAACGCTTTTACGACTTTACCGTCATTACTGACACGTGTGGGTGTCCTTTTATTTATATACAGGGTGAAAGCAAAAGTCTCTTTATTGTCGACCGTGTATATTTTGAGTGGTCTTCGGCTATGATGGCTATGTTCACATCAAAACATACTCAGAGTAAAAAAAATATATTTAAAAAAATTAACTAACCGATAATCAATTTTACAGGCTCCTAAAACCATCGTTATAGAACCATATACTCGTATTGAACCATATGATGGTTACGCTCACGATGAGAGACGATAAAAGCGCGACCTTTATAAGCTCGCTGCTTACGAAATATTATATAAATAAATAAAATAAATAAATATTATAAGGACATTCTTACACATCTTAATCTTATTTATTGTGCATTATTCTTTCCTAACGTTTTGGATAAGGGCTGTTCATAAATTACGTCATCGATTTTTGACGATTTTTGCCCCCCCCCCACCCAAATATAATCATCCAAAAATCATTCTTCAAATGACCCCATTTCCTCCTACTTCATACTACCGTCATCCGACACCCCCCCCCCCCCCCTAATTTGAAATGTCGTAATTTATGAATAGCCCCTAAAGATAAAGAGATAAAAAATAGTATTCAAGTAGGCATAGGCATATTACAATGCGCTTATGAACGTCAAATTGGAATACAATAACAAGAAAACCTTCTGGATTCTATTTTGGATTATTTCTGGTTGGATGGTGAACATAATTCAAACTTTTAAAATCTCATCTTTATAAAATAAACTTTTAAACTTTAGGATTGTTTAAAATACCTAATATCGTCCTGTATGGTATCGAGGAGCCTTCATCTAAATATGGATAATATAGAGCTGACATTTATGATTTCGTCTAAGTTCACTTTCGTATATTAATTTCTTAGGTTAATGTCTTACTTACTTGAATGACTGCGGTCATTAATAATTTAATATTAGCGTCATTTGAAGACACAATATTTATACATACTTAAACATCCTTTTCAGGATAGGTACATCAACAATCAATATTGATCATGATAAGTTTTCAGAGAAGGTACCTATGCGCAAAGAAATATATAACTTCGTATAAGATGAATAAAATCTAGGAAAAAACGTGCCCCGGAAATCAAGAAAAAGTAATTCTCGGATAGATGGCGCACACACCTTTGGCCTATGGTCGGCTAGATGGCGTGACGAGCCCGTTTCATATTTAACAATTTTAACACATAGATATCAGGGAATGAACATGGGTAAAAATGATATAAAAATAACAAAAGCATTTATCCATATATACACATTTTTTTGATAATTGTATACGTGTTTATTTTGAGTTTTAGTCGTGTGTCGACAGAAGGCAGTAATTTTACGGTGACTACAAAATTTACTATGATAGGACCCCTCTATTAGGCCAAGAAATAAGAAGTTATAGAGGGAAATGCTAGGAACACAATTTTTGACTCCGTAACTTTGTTTGGACTAGTTAGGAGGTGAACATATCAAAAGTCCCCGGCCGTAGCCCCGGTGCTGGGGGGGAGAGGGGGGAAAGAAGGTCTCATTTTTCGGTTTTTCACTAATATCTTGGAAACTATGCGTCTTAGCGACATGACTACTGAGACAAACCAAAAGCTGATAAAAATTGTTACAAGTTTTATTCAGTCAAGTTTTTCGATATCTTGAATAGTTTTTGAGATATCCGCTCTTGAAAGTTTATTTAGGGCTTTAAATTTTATCTTGATATCTACATTAGTGAAGCTGCTAGGCCGTGTTTGGTATCATTTTCGTATAAATCGGGGATGCTGAATTCATTTTTGGTATCACATTGACACCATTCCTAAGAAAAAACATATAAACTTTAAACAAATAACTTTTTTTTTTAATTCCTCTTCACGCTTAAACCGCTCAACCGATTTAATTGTAATTTGGTATACAGATATTTCGAGTCCCAAGACAGGACATAAGATACTTTTTATCTCAATAATCATCCTTTAAAGTTGTGAAATGGAGTATGGGGGGAATTCAACTTCATCGACGAAACTGAATTCCTGAGGTTCATACTGCTTAAGGTAAGGTTTGAAGTCATGTTAGGTATCATTTTCATCTAAATCACAGATGTATACCATCTTAAATTTCACCTAAACCGGTTCAGCGGTTACTGACTCCCCATACAAACTTCCACCCCACTTTTCACATCTTCAAAAGATGATTTTGGTTATAAAAACTATCCTATGTCCTGTGTCGAGACTGAAACTATTTCTGTACCAAATTTCAACGAAATTGGTTCAGCGGTTTAAGCGTGAAGAGGGATTTAAAAAAATATTTTTTTTTTAATTTTGTTTTTACTTCGGAATAGTGTCAATGTGATACCATAAATGAATTCAGCACCCCCGATTTATACGAAAATGATGCCAAACATGGCCTAACAGCATCACTGGTGTAGATATCAAGATAACATTAAAATCCCTAAATAAACTTTCAAGAGCGTCTATCTCAAAAACTATTCAAGATATCGAAAAACTTGACTGGATAAAACTTGTAACTAATTTTATGAGCTTTCGGTTTGTCTTAGTAGTCATGCCGCTAAGATGCAAAGTTTCCAAGATATCAATGAAAAACCGAAAAATTCGACCTTCTTACCCCCCTCTACCCCGCAGCATCGGGGCTACAGCCGGGGACTTTTGATATGTTCACCTCCTAACTAGTCTAAACAAAGTTACGGAGTCAAAAATTGTGTTCCTAGCATTTCCCTCTACAACGTTTTTTGAGCATTCATTTCCTGACCTATATACTATCTATTCTCTTTGCTGTGCGCTTTCACACGGGGCCCTTATTCGACTACTAGTGACAGGTACCGATAGGTAACTAATATATAATATGATTCCTACTTAATCTACCCAGTGGGGGATTTGCAGTGTTGGCCGCCCTAGGCCCCAGGCCCTGTAGCAGGCGCGGCTCACTCCGCGATTTCGTCGCTTTGCTACAGGCAGCTAAAAGTACATCCGTTCGACCCTAATTTTGGGGTTTGCCATAAGCCGCGCGTGGCGCTGTCCCCACCTAGCGGCCATATCTGTGCTGATCGTGATAGACGCGTTTTGTTAGAGAGTGAGTCTTCTGTACCTAGTACTATTATTTATTCTGTGCCTAGTAGCTACTAGACGCCCCTTTCTCTGCACTGCCACTCTTATCTTGCCGCTCTAGGCCCCGGCCTAAGTACTGGGTCTTAGGGCAAATCCGCCACTGAATCTACCTATGGCTAGGTAAATCAGCTACCGTGTGGTTTAACATGTTTACATGTTGTGAAATTTTCTCATCTAACATATGTTTATGTCATCAAAAGAAATTGTAAATCACTAACCAACGTCATCAAAAACATATGAACAAAATTCTTGCTCATCCGTATCCCAAAAGTTCAGTTCTAGACCTTGAAATTCAAGTTCGTTGACTTCACAATCAGTACCCAAAATGCAAGTTAGGTGCATACTACATCCATTCAGTAAAACGGTAAGTCCATACAGTTTTGTATGAAGATATGTCCTTTTAAATGGACCGTGGGTCTAAGCCATGCAGGTCACGTATAGTCTAGACGAACTAGCGTTGTATGCAAATAAACATTGTCATTCAAATTTTCGGTGATACTATCCGCTCGGTGTGATAAGAGCTTAAGGGGAAGTCGGTAGGTAGGTATAGGTATTAATTTCTGTGTAATGGCTCCTCTACACGATGGGCCAGCACCGGCCACTCCAAGGGACGCGGCCATGCGGTAGAATGAGATAGCAATATCACTTGCTCCCTCTAACGCATAAATCCGTCCCTTGCGAGTGGCCGGCGCTGGCCCATCGTGTAGAGGAGCCATAAGTTGGAAGAACATTTTATAATAGGGAATATATATTACGCAAAACTCTGCGTAGGGGGCGCCACTACCACTATCTATCACAATCGGGCTAACCTAACCTCTCTATCACTCTTGCATACTCGAGCGATAAAGAGGCATATATAACTAAATTCAGATTTTCGCGTTTCCCGGTAGGCCCTTGTTAACAAACCGCCTTGATGCATCAATGTCATATTTTATTGTCTGTGAAAACTTGTCAAACAACAGTTTAAGGCAAAGTATCCATAAGTTACTCTATGGTTTACTAGCTAGTTTAGCGCTGCACTCTGACGGCAGAACATTGCAGTAAAACCCCCTATTGAAAGGTCATTAATCAAAATCATGCTTAAAAATTTCTCAACGATGAAATAACGCAATGTTGCTCAATTAGGGTACCTATGTTCTCAGACATGACACATATAAATTCCTGTAGTTGATCATGGTTTTTCGTAGAAATTCTTACGAGAGAGTGCAACTACACGCTTGAAATGATTATATATAGATGGTCAAGCAAATTTTGTCAGTAGAAAAAGGCGCGAAATTCAAATTTTCTATGAGACGCTATCCCTTCGCGCCTACATTCAAATTTGCCGCCTTTTTCTACTGACAAGATCTGCTTGACCAAGTATACCTACTTCTATTCAATTCTTCAATTTCAAACAGAGACTTGGCCTTAACATTAAAGTCTAGACTAAAGAATACAATTGCATACCGAATGCGCCTAGCCATTGTCTGGGTCGCCTATTTAGCAGGCCGCGCGTAACCGCCTAAATCGATTGCATAATGAGTACACTCAGCCTCCAATTGATGTGCAAATTATCAGCCTTTTAGGTATTGTATCTACCCGTCCATCTACTATCTGTCTCAGGAGAATCCTCGGCTTCTTTGGACACTTGGCCCGGCGGGAACCCGACAGTCTAGAGAAGTTGATGATCGGTGGCCAGGTTGAGGGCAGAAGAGGCAGAGGCAGAATACCTACACGCTGGTTTGATGCCATTGAGGCAGTCACACGCGTCAAGTTCCAGGGCTCTATGCGGAAGGCAGAAGATCGGCCAGGTTGGAGAGCAATCCAAGAAAACGCAACTTATGGCGGTCACGACCCTCAGTCATGAGGTTACGACGAAGAAGAAGAGGTATTATATATTATACTGGATGTCATCATTATGTAAGTAATTTATTCCCCAGTGACCCCAAAATACTCAGTAGTGTGATGATGATGATTTTGGTGTAGTGATCCTGAATGTCAAAAATCAGTTAAAAAGTAGTGTATAAAGGATGACTCACGTTAGACCAGGCCATGGCCGGGCCAGAGCTTCCGGAGCCGTCATAGAAAATGACATGTCAGACTCCTCGGCCCGGGCACGGCCCGTTCTAACGTGAATAATCCTTAAGTGTCACACTGTTACACATTTCCTCATAGAACTAACGACAAAATCGCAAAAAAAAACTTATTGGACATTTTGAGGGCCCGGGGGTATTTTTGTCACGATTTTCATATCGGTTCCATAGGAAACGTTGTTCAGTATGACCATACGAATCCCTCACTGGATTACGGTATACCGAGAGATGGTGCTGCCATCTATACAACCAAGGAACAAATAAAATTATTTCTTGGACTTGGTCATTTTTACTTTAGTAATGTACGTGGCGACTGGCGGGAGCATGCACAAAGCCGTGACGAGTGGCCAAAGACAGGGGAGGCCTTTGCCCAGAAGTGGGACACAATATAGGCTATATAAAAAATGTAATGACGTCTATTTCAGTTTATAAAGTAAATATAACGGATGGGTCAATCTGACTGTACCTAGCCTAGGTCCTGGACATGTCTGTTGTCAAGTGAAAGACGATTCTGTCGGTATGTGCTTATTTTGGGAATGCTTTATTAAGGCTCATGAACCTATGGACGGTAGACAGACTGACGGGGCTAATGGTTCCTCGAAGAATAACTTAACTATCTGTTACGAATGTGCAGTCAGAAATTTTCCATAAAAATTGCGAAATTGCCTCAGATAATTTCCGGAATTTTCTCATATCTTTGTATGGGAATCACAATTTTCCATTTCAAAAATGAATTTTACCTTTATTTCCTGTGAATTTTTACTGAAATTTCAAGTAAAATTTCCAACTTTTGGAAATATTTCTTGTATACCTCATTACCATTTGTGAATCCAATCCAATACATGGGTTCTTAACTTTTTGTATAATAGAGACATTTATCCAACACATTTTTTTATACAAATCTTCTTTTTGCAAAGACACCAGCCACAATTCACGTATTATATTTGTTTTATTTGAGATGTATCATTTATTAAAACAGATATTAAATAACAAAATAAATAAATTATAAATCTAGCCCTAAATTAGCCTGAGTCATTGTTCCCAGGACGCTGGCCGCGTTCCCCCTCTGCACAGCGAGGCTGAGTTTTTGCGCAAAAAAAGGGACAGCTCGTAGGTCGCCGGACACCCAGACCAGTTTGGTAGAAATTTCTTTTACTAGTTTTTTGGTGTCTGACGACCAAGGACCGAGAGTTTCAATTGCAAGTGCCGCAAATACGTAGTTCGGTTGCAAAAATGCGTATTTGCGACACTTGGTAATTTGGGCGTCGTCTGCTGCCTATACTCGTATGACTACATGATAAATAAAGTCAACAAAGTTCTCTTTAACTCAAGTTGTTCCAGGGTTAAGGAACGGATCACTGGTAGAAGATCCTCCAATTTATGTCTAGGTATTTAACTGCAGAATATAATAGACAGGCGATCGACGCAGGGAAAATAAAGTTATAAAGTTTATGTTATTAGCATTTTATTCGTCTATTTTGTACCTAAATACATATTATACACTAATTTCATGTTAACTTATTCCTAAAAACAATCTTTCATAACACTTTTTTAGTGTTATCCCAAAATTCAATTTTTTCCTTTGCACACATTGTAATTTAATTTAATTTAAGCAACGTATGTCGTATACCGGGTGTGGCCTGTAACATGAGCAAAAAATTTAACTGTAGGCTGTACTCCTCATAGGTACTGACCAATATTTGTTCAACGACTTTTAGAAATAACTTGTGCTTTGATTTTTAATACACTTTAAAGTTTATTCTAAGACGCAATGTATTGCGAATTTTGTTATGTCTAAGGCGTGACAAGCAACGTCAATCACAATGATATGGCGTGGCGATGGCGTCCATTGAAGACAATATTTATTTTGTATGAAAAATAGGGACTCTAAATACATCATAATTTTTAAAAGTTGTTGAACAAAAGTGTCTCCGTTTGAGGAGTACAATCTATGTTTTAATTATTTGCTCGTGTTACAGGCCACATACGGTATAAATTTACATTATTAAGTACCTATAGCAATTTTAGTAAGTATATCCAGCCAACAGCAGTAGCTGGCGAGACTTTTATATAGTCCCAGGAAGATTCGAAATCAATCCGGGTTATCCGCAGATGGTCTAGAACGCAAAATGACTAGTGTGTTGTTTTGCCTAAATCGCAATTAGTCTACATCGCAAACGGTCTAGAACGCAAAATGCCCACTTTTTATATCACCACATTTTACATAGGTAGGTTAGGTTCGTTAGGTATCTTCAAATGGCCGAAGGCCAAACAGCCAAGAATAGGAGCCCCGCGGAAGCGGGGCTCCGTCGACATCGCTATAAAGTTACGGAAAAAATAATTCGGGCATTTTGCGTTCTAGACCGTTTGCGATGTAGACTAATTGCGATTTAGGCAAAACAACACACTAGTCATTTTGCGTTCTAGACCATCTGCGGATAACCCATCAATCCTGAGTCATTTTGATATTCACAAGTAGGTAAAGTAATATATGATCATTGTCAAGAGGGCGCTGTTACCCTCATGTATAGGGTGACAGTTCAGAATAGTATGAAAATATTAGTTCCAGTGAAATTCCGCAACATGGCGCGTGGTCATATACTCGTATTCTTGGTCAGGCTTTATATTATTTTAATGCATTATGTGGTAGATATGGTAAAAATCTGACAAAACTTTAGGTAGATATCACACAAGTTGACATTAAATCTTCCGGGGACCATACAATTTTGTACAAAACGACAACTTACAAGAAAGTAGACCAATAGACGACGTTCAGTATAAAGAAAGAGAAGGGAAAGAAGAAGCGAGAGAACCGATCGATGTATACTGCCGTCTCTCTCCCGTTGCAGAAGGTCTCGTATTGTGGGAGAGAGGCGGAGGTACTGGCGCGGGGGTCCACGGTGTTCGGGAATATGTGCTGAAAAGTAAATAAAAATGGAGTAAATCGTTTATTGTTTTAATAGACATAAGGTGATACATTTTAATAAGGAACATTTATGAACCCTGTAAGGCCCTGAGAAATTCTGAGGATGCTTATTTTCTAATAATGGTTATTTGTGATGTTTGTTTAATAACCCAATTTCAAACAAGTTTGTCTTTAGTTTCTCTGTATGTCTTTCTGTATGACCAAGACCCCTATTCGACAAGCGACGTTTGACGTATCGTGTTGATCTCCCGTTGATGTGGGAAAAATCATAAGTTCTCGAATACGTACAATGTCAAAATTTGACATTAACAATCCACAGTTAGGGTGACAAGCAAACTAAACCGAACCACCCTTAGTTTAGAGTTGAGTTTTGGTTGTACCAAATTATATTATCCACCGTTAATGGAATCAATACTCAGTATGCAATAAAATCAACTGTTGATTTGACGTGGATGCGAAATCTGACAGTTGTACGTGTCGAATTTGGCCCCAAGTTTCCACGACAAATTATTCAATTTTACAGTGATCTTCAAGTTACCGACATTAAAAAACTATATTGAATTAGGAATCTACTGTATGAAAATTAGTTTTCCAATGGATACTCTGCCTGTCAAAACCAACCTTAAATGCGTCTAAGGGTCAAACAGAAAACTATGTTACGTCTTTCCTGTAGACATACACAAGAGTTGAGCGCTATAAAGGTTAATTTTCTTATTTAACCCTTATCCACGTTAAAAGGTCCTCCTTTTATTTAGAGAACTATAATAAAATCATTACTTACATGCCCACAAGCTGTTAATAACTATTGCCCACAGTAGAGAAAAATGTACAGTTGGCGAAATGCCTGGACAGATCTTCGACAGAGTACCTGCCCCTTGCATGGCCTTAGTAGCCACTGGCCCCATGTACTTTTTACCACAGCGAACTCGAAGAGTTGTCAGGATTGGGTCTGTACTGTAAAGACTTAACCCTGGCCGCAAACGTTCAGATTTTTCATTCGTTTTTCGTACGGAATGACAGGTGGGAACGGGACTTTGCTCTACAAATGCATAGCGCTATCTCACTTGCACATGTCATTCCGTACGGAAAATTCTGAACGTGTGCCGCCAGCCTTAATGCCAGTTAATTATGTGGACGATGGTCGACTGACCTTAAACGCGTCTAAATCCCTGGACAGATCTTCATCAGAGTACCCCTTCATAGCCTTAGTAGCCACCGGCCCCATGTAGTTGTTCACCACCGCGAACTCGAAGAGAGAGAGGAACACGAAGACAGAGCAGGACGACATCCACACGTCGATGGCTTTCACGTAGGAGACGGGTGGCAGGCTTTGCTGCGATTGGGTGTTTTGGGTGGCTGCAAAATAAGATGCAAGTTGTTAACACATTAAGGATCTTTGTACAGAATCCTCCTTAGATCTGATTCTATTTTGCTCGGGGAGCTATGAAAAAAGCCATGCTCATAGTATATTTTGTGGGTTGAATTCAGAACAAATTAAATCGTCAAAGAGCCAAGGCTACCGTCACGGGTTATCAGCAAACTGAACTGACCGTGGATAGATATGCCGCAGAATCGATTACCGACCGAAGAGGCAGACGTGATTTTGAGTGGAGGCTTTGTGTCAGTATATAAGTAAACTGCATGGCGACTTTGGTAGATAGATAGTGGTGGTAATATATGGGCGTCAGTAATCGCTTATATCAGGCAATTCGTCTGCTCATTTGCTTTCTAAATTAAAAAAAACTCCAAGTTAACTCCGGCTCAGATGGCTTTACGCTTGACTCGGAAGGAGATAAAGGTCATGACGACGATGAGCGCCGAGGGTATGCATATGTGGACAACAGGTGGTAATCCAGCCAGCTCACGCTTGATGCTTCACAACCAAACACTAGCAAAACTTACCCAAAGTCAGGAGACTAGTGACTCCAAGTGTGACCCTGGCTGGGATGGCTTCAGGCTTGATCCAGAAGGAGATCCAGGACATAACGACAATAAGCGCTGAGGGTATGTATGTGTGGAACAGGTGATAACCCAGCCGCCGCCGCAGGTTGAACACCACGGCTAGGCAGGTAAAATTTCCTGGAATAAGAGATTAATGGTTGGGAAATGAGATACAAATGGTATTTATGTACACTCAGCCTGGGATAAATTAGCGCAGATCTTTATATGTCCCTGTGTTTTTATATTGTTCATAATCATACCGGTCCTAGCGCCATTTAAACTTGAATAGAAGCTTTAGCCTTTAATGTTAGGTACTTTAAATTTGAGGAACAGAAATGACCTTTAAATCTGAGTTTGGCTGGTCAAGACAAATGCTGCCGGTCCTTTAGGGATAACTCAAGTTAGACCGGGCCGGAGCTTCCAGCGCTTCGTTTTCTATGGAAAGCACCAGTTGATCACCGATCAGCCGTCATAGAAAATGACGTCGGACGCCTCCGCCTGGTCTAGCATGAGAGATCCTTTAACTGTCACCCGAAATACTTATAGCTCCTGACGAAAATTTCGAGCTGAAGTATGAGCTAGGTGTAATAGCAAGAACAGGATTGCGTTTACACGACGTCCGTTTGCCTTGTCCTGCAACTTCCCTGATGGCAACATTGATCATTACAATACTTACCAGTGGAATATTCGATAGTGCAGTCGCTAGTGTAGTTATTTGATATGTCGAGCTGGGACAACTCGATATTCGGGTTGACCACCAACAGGTCTATCACAATCTTGATGAATACCTTACTGCCTATCTTAGAATACTGACCAGTAGAATACTCGATAGTGCAGTCGCTAGTGTAGTTATTTGATATGTCGAGCTGGGGCAACTCGATATCCGGGTTGACCATTAACAGGTGGATCACAATCTTGATGAATAGGTACTTAAAAAACTGCCTATCTTAAGAATACTGACCAGTAGAATACTCGATAGTGTAGTTGTTGAATATATCTCGCTGCGACAACTCTATATACGCGTTGACCACCAACAGGTCGATCACAATCTTGATGAATACTTAAAAAACTGCCTATCTTAAGAATACTTACCAGTAGAATACTCGATAGTGCAGTCGCTAGTGTAGTTATTGGATATGTCGAGCTGGGGCAACTCGATGTCCGGGTTTACAACCAGGGGATCCGTGAGGTTCCAGATGAACACCAGGTCATGGACGGTATGCGATACTGGAACAGGGGAAATGGTAACCGACACCAAAACAGTCGTAAAGCATTTCACCAGAAGGCTTCGCACAGGAGTGCCATGACAGTCCTGTCTTTTTCTAACTGTATTAAATAGAGGGACGGGCAGTCTGTCTCGCGGGCGAGATACTGTCGCGGTGCTCCTGTGCTATAATCCTACGGAGCGCAAGATAAGGAATAGCATTTCATGCAGAATGGCCACATTAAACTACGGCCTGAGGGAAGTTACCTCGCTCCGCAGAGACTAATAACTGAGTAACTGACCGAATCTCAGTTTGATTGGCAACATGATGAAATTGATGAAGGAACGTTTAGACAGGCGTTTAGGGGGTTTGGTCAGGCGTGGCTCACTCCGCGATTTCGTCGCTTTCCTACAGGTAGCTAAAAGTACATCCGTTCCACCCCAATTTTGGGGAAAGCCATAAGCCGCGCGTGGCGCTGTCGCCACCTAGCGGCCATATCTGTGCTGATCGGAACAGACGCGTTTTGTTAGAGAGTGAGTCTTCTGTACCTAGTACTATTATTTATTCTGTGGAATGGGTACTGTGCACAGTGTTCTTGTCAAGTTTTAGTAAAAATTTTTTTTACAAACGTACATAATTTATTTTTGGAAATATTATTTACCTATGTAAGGAAAGATTGGGAAAACTTACAGCTTTCGATCATCATGGAACAGCTTTGCGTGTCGTGGGGGTAGGACTCAAACTTCATCGCGCACGATAACACCAGCGTCAATCTGAACAAAACACAATCATCAGTTTACGCGACTTTGAAGAACAATTGAGAAGAAAAAAAAACCGGGCAAGTGCGAGTCGGACTCGCGCACGAAGGGTTCCGTACCATAATGCAAAAAAAAAAGCAAAAACAAAACGGTCACCCATCCAAGTACTGACCACTCCCGACGTTGCTTAACTTTGGTCAAAAATCACGTTTGTTGTATGGGAGCTCCATTTAAATCTTTATTTTATTCTGTTTTTAGTATTTGTTGTTATAGCGGCAGCAGAAATACATTATCTGTGAAAATTTCAACTGTCTAGCTATCACGGTTCGTGAGATACAGCCTGGTGACAGATGGACGGACGGACGGACGGACGTACGGACGGACGGACGGACGGACGGACGGACAGCGAAGTCTTAGTAATAGGGTCCCGTTTTACCCTTTGGGTACGGAACCCTAAAAATTGAGAAGTTGAAGAAGTCTATCTCATTGGGCTTTACAAGGTATGGCAGATCATTAATGTAGATAAGGAACAGGAACGGCCCCAATATTGATCCCTGCGGTACACCCATAGAGTTGAACCAAGAAAAGTCTACAACGATGTCGATAGCACACGCAGTGCAAGTGTTATTTTAAACATCAAACTTCTATGAAATTATGACGTACCTATAACTGACGTACCTATCAAAATCGTTGGAGACCATAGTCTAATAAAACATGGTCTTCTCTTCCCAGAGTGACACAAGCCTACGTCACAATAACATGGTCGCTATGTATAGCGCTATCGCATATTATCATATAGCACTGTCGCATGATGACGTAGGCTTGTGTCAGTCACGTGACCACGAAAAGACAGGTAGAGAGTACCAGGCGGAGTATATTAGTATACCATGTTGGAGATTTATCTTGGTCTAACTCTAGGAGCATTTGATACATTAATAGATTTTATCATATTTTGTATACCTACTGCTTACTGCTGGGCAGAAGTCTTTTCTCACAAGAGGTTTTATTTATGTTTTAATTACGATTACCTATTTATTTCTATAACTGTAATATTATTACTTCCCTATACTAGATAAAGAAAATTATTGCATTAGCAATAGCTGCTTGGTTCTCTTTGAGCCAATAAGCTAAGCAGATAAGTTCCATCAAAACTCACTTGGACATATAAAGCAGCGTCTTATCATGATACAGCCACAAGTAATGATTCGGTATGCTCATCTCATGGAAGGTGACTTTCTTGGCGTTCTTGAAGAAGCAGTCTGGTCTCCAGATCTTGTTGAGCCATTCCACGTCCAGGATCCGGTACTCCTCGTGCATGTTCTCTGGCAGACGAAGGCGAGGGTCCCGCCAGGATTGAGCTAGGAAGATATCTGCTACGTACGTCTGAAAATGGAGAACTGATTGGAGCAAGATTTGATTACAGACCGACACACAGACTGACAACGGGACAGGTGAAACTAATAAAAGCTTGTAATAAAAAGGCGTTTATTGCCATACAGATACACAAGAAAATTAAGTTAGGTACATAATAAAATAAAGGATAAAAACAACACAACTAGACGGACTTGCCTTATAGACTGTGTCCACGTCGACCTTAGTAGTTATCATGACAAAGTAAGCGGATTGAGTATGCACTTTAGTCTCAGGCGACGCCGCTTGGCACGACTGTTTCTTTGGTCAAACAAAGCTGATTTGGCCCGGTAGCCTCGAGATCGTACCCAAAAAGGGGGGGTGAAAGGGTCGGCTCCCCAAGTCCAATCTATGCTATATTTCTTCCTGTTCTTAGCAACTAGGGTAAGTTATATACCATTTTCGTATAATTTAGCGACGAGGAATTCATTTTTGTACTCTTTAGACGAAAAAAGGAACTCACCATACTCTCTTCATTAATGGAATCCAACGACAGCACAGTAACATGGAAGTACACTATAGTGGGCTGCCCCAACAACTTCGGAGCCCTATTCTTGTCGTAGTACTTCGCTTTGATTGGCAGGATGTCGCGAAGGGACAGGCTGGATTCCGACTTCAGTTCGATCTCTTGGTAAGAGGAGTTGGTTCTGGAAATGCAGTCAACCCTGGATGAGCGGGATTGGAGAGAATTAATCCTACCTGTTTAAAGTCTGTCAAGCCTTTTCGGTCTGTAGAAAAAAGCGGCAAATTTAAAAAATTGAAGCGCAAAGGGTTATCCCAGAACATTTGAATTTCGCGACATTTTCTACTGATAAATTTGTTTGACCGGCTATAATTATTTTTTTTAGAATAGGCACAAAAGACAATCATGTACTAGTAGAGTAAGTTAAAGTACAGAAATAAATAATAGTTCTACGTTAAAGCGCAAAATTGAAAATAATATAGGTATGTCCACAGGATTTGAACCTGTGACCTGCCTCGATCTCTAGCCAACCAATTGATCTATCCAAGCAATATCCAAGTGTATGAAGGATTGGCAGGAGATATTTATCAAGTTCCAGAAAATTACAAAATGCAGTTGGCAAAATTCTGGGGGAAAAAATTTGATAACCCATCCCGGGTTATCCATGTGGCATATTCCATGTGGCAAAATTTCGCAATTGCAGAAACGAAGTATTCTGTTGGCTATTAAGTATAAGTGTAAATATACTTACAAAAAACTGACAGCGGCCTGCACTCTTCCCGCATCAGCGTTTCCCCCAAGCACGAAAGAGAAGAGAATACCACACCACGCCACTCTAAAGTTCATACTGAATACGTCCATTCACTTTAGTCCACTTTCATCTAAATTCTAACGTTTTGTCACCTTTGTGAATGCTTCATAATTGCTTCGGAGTTTCCTAACTATTGGAAAACGGACATTTTATTTTACAGTTTTATTGTAAAGAAAATGATGACGATGCGAAGAAAAATGTAAGGTGTATTCGGGTAATACCGAATGTCGGATAATTCCGAAATTCAGATGAAAATCACCCTTAAATCCATCATAATAAGTCTCTTTTCGGAATTATCCGACAGTTTTCGACATTCGGAATTACCCGAGTAAACCTTACCTTAGAATATTTAGTATAGTATGCTCACTGTTACATTGCCCATGAATTTGTACAGATGTAGTGAATTTAATTTATTTTCTTCGTATTTTCACGGAAACGTACGTATGTGACTTGCTATTTCAGTCAGTCACGCTCACGGTACAAATAGTACTGAGGAACACTGAAGTAGCATGACAAATACGAACGTTTCCGAGAAAATACGAAGGAAAACAATTATGCAGTACATCATCACCGAAATCGAAATAAAATTTGGAATAGGTAATATTAGGTAAGTACAGTCGACGTCAAAGATATGATTACAGTTTTGCACCTTATGCCTTTGTAATAAGGCGAAACATGTAAACATATCTTTGACGTCGACTGTAGGTACCTACTTATGGACGGTCTCCAAAATTTTGTACGCAGGACCTCACAAGGCTTTTCCTACCTATCCTATCTATAGGTATACCTATTTTAAGACAGTCAAAAAATCACGAGTGTGAAGTTAGCAGCCTAAAGTAAGCTGCCTAAGATAACCCGGCCAAATAAAGAAGTCGAGATTTATGAATTATACAAAACAGTAAAATATACCATTTCAAGGTCAAGGATAAACTTCAATAAGCAAATAATGACTTTTCTGATGTCCTAGCCAAATGTGTGAGATAAAATGTGAAAATATTGCAACAATAACATAGGCAGCTAACTTCACAAAATTACATCCTTACAAATACGAACCAATTTCCACATGAAGCTGTCTAGATTACACATTGTGTTTGGAACCATTAGAACCGCCTTGTTACCAGTTATAAACGAGGTAAGTTTCATAAACTTTGAAAGAAAACTACTAGCCCAAACTGACTGAAAATACATATCTGCCTAAGTAAAAATTACAATTTACTGGAATTTCCACATGAAGGTGTCTAGATTACACTTTGTGGTTAGTACCATTAGAACCGCCTTGTTACTAGTTATAAACGAAGTAAGTTTCATAAACTTTCAAAGAAAACTACTAGCCCAAACTGACTGAAAATACATATCTGCCTAAGTAAAGATGTCAATTTTCTGGAATTTCCACATGAAGCTGTCTAGATTACACTTTGTATTTAGTACAATTAGAACCGCCTTGTTACCAGTTATAAACGAGGTAAGTTTCATAAACTTTCAAAGAAAACTACTAGCCCAAACTGACTGAAATTACATATCTGCCTAAGTAAAAATGACAATTTTCTGGAATTTCCACATGAAGGTGTCTAGATTACACTTTGTGGTTAGTACCATTAGAACCGCCTTGTTACCAGTTATAAATGAAGTAAGTTTCATAAACTTTCAAAGAAAACTACTAGCCCAAACTGACTGAAAATACATATCTGCCTAAGTAAAAATGACAATTTTCTGGAATTTCCACATGAAGGTGTCTAGATTACACTTTGTGGTTAGTACCATTAGAACCGCCTTGTTACCAGTTATAAATGAAGTAAGTTTCATAAACTTTCAAAGAAAACTACTAGCCCAAACTGACTGAAAATACATATCTGCCTAAGTAAAAATGTCAATTTTCTGGAATTTCCACATGAAGGTGTCTAGATTACACTTTGTGTTTAGTACAATTAGAACCGCCTTCTTACCAGTTATAAACGAGGTAAGTTTCATAAATTTTCAAAGAAAACTACTAGCCCAAACTGACTGAAAATACATATCTGCCTAAGTAAAGATGACAATTTTCTGGAATTTCCACATAAAGCTGTCTAGATTACACTTTGTAGTTATTACCATTGAAACCGCCTTGTTACCAGTTATAAAAAAAGTAAGTTTCATAAACTTTCAAAGAAAACTACTAGCCCAAACTGACTGAAAATACATATCTGCCTAAGTAAAAATGACAATTTTCTGGAATTTCCACATGAAGCTGTCTAGATTACACTTTGTATTTAGTACAATTAGAACTGCCTTGTTACCAGTTATAAACGAGGTAAGTTTCATAAACTTTCAAAGAAAACTACTAGCCCAAACTGACTGAAAATACATATCTGCCTAAGTAAAAATGACAATTTTCTGGAATTTCCACATGAAGGTGTCTAGATTACACTTTGTAGTTAGTACCATTAGAACCGCCTTGTTACTAGTTATAAACGAGGTAAGTTTCATAAACTTTCAAAGAAAACTACTAGCCCAAACTGACTGAAAATACATATCTGCCTAAGTAAAAATGACAATTTTCTGGAATTTCCACATGAAGGTGTCTAGATTACACTTTGTGTTTAGTACAATTAGAACCGCCTTATTACCAGTTATAAACGAGGTAAGTTTCATAAACTTTCAAAGAAAACTACTAGCCCAAACTGACTGAAATTACATATCTGCCTAAGTAAAGATGACAATTTTCTGGAATTTCCACATGAAGCTGTCTAGATTACACTTTGTAGTTATTACCATTGAAACCGCCTTGTTACCAGTTATAAACGAGGTAAGTTTCATTAACTTTCAAAGAAAACTACTAGCCCAAACTGACTGAAAATACATGTCTGCCTAAGTAAAAATTATAATTTTCTGGAATTTCCACATGAAGGTGTCTAGATTACACTTTGTTTTTAGTACAATTAGAACCGCCTTCTTACTAGTTATAAACGAGGTAAGTTTCATAAACTTTCAAAGAAAACTACTAGCCCAAACTGACTGAAAATACATATCTGCCTAAGTAAAGATGACAATTTTCTGGAATTTCCACATGAAGCTGTCTAGATTACACTTTGTAGTTATTACCATTGAAACCGCCTTGTTACCAGTTATAAACGAAGTAAGTTTCATAAACTTTCAAAGAAAACTACTAGCCCAAACTGACTGAAAATACATATCTGCCTAAGTAAAAATGAAAATTTTCTGGAATTTCCACATGAAGGTGTCTAGATTACACTTTGTGTTTAGTACATTTAGTACCGCCTTCTTACCAGTTATAAACGAGGTAAGTTTCATAAACTTTCAAAGAAAACTACTAGCCCAAACTGACTGAAAATACATATCTGCCTAAGTAAAAATGTCAATTTTCTGGAATTTCCACATGAAGGTATCTAGATTACACTTTGTGTTTAGTACAATTAGAACCGCCTTCTTACCAGTTATAAACGAGGTAAGTTTCATAAACTTTGAAAGAAAACTACTAGCCCAAACTGACTGAAAATACATATCTGCCTAAGTGAAAATGACAATTTTCTGAAATTTCCACATGAAGGTGTCTAGATTACACTTTGTAGTTAGTACCATTAGAACCGCCTTGTTACCAGTTATAAACGAGGTAAGTTTCATAAACTTTCAAAGAAAACTACTAGCCCAAACTGACTGAAATTACATATCTGCCTAAGTAAAAATGACAATTTTCTGGAATTTCCACATGAAGGTGTCTAGATTACACTTTGTGGTTAGTACCATTAGAACCGCCTTGTTACCAGTTATAAACGAGGTAAGTTTCATAAACTTTCAAAGAAAACTACTAGCCCAAACTGACTGAAATTACATATCTGCCTAAGTAAAAATGACAATTTTCTGGAATTTCCACATGAAGCTGTCTAGATTACACTTTGTATTTAGTACAATTAGAACCGCCTTGTTACCAGTTATAAACGAGGTAAGTTTCATAAACTTTCAAAGAAAACTAGCCCAAACTGACTGAAATTACATATCTGCCTAAGTAAAAATGACAATTTTCTGGAATTTCCACATGAGGGTGTCTAGATTACACTTTGTGTTTAGTACAATTAGAACCGCCTTCTTACCAGTTATAAACGAGGTAAGTTTCATAAACTTTCAAAGAAAACTACTAGCCCAAACTGACTGAAAATACATATCTGCCTAAGTAAAAATGACAAATTTCTGGAATTTCCACATGAAGGTGTCTAGATTACACTTTGTGTTTAGTACAATTAGAACCGCCTTCTTACCAGTTATAAACGAGGTAAGTTTCATAAACTTTCAAAGAAAACTACTAGCCCAAACTGACTGAAAATACATATCTGCATAAGTAAAAATGACAATTTTCTGGAATTTCCACATGAAGGTGTCTAGATTACACTTTGTGTTTAGTACAATTAGAACCGCCTTATTACCAGTTATAAACGAGGTAAGTTTCATAAACTTTGAAAGAAAACTACTAGCCCAAACTGACTGAAAATACATATCTGCCTAAGTAAAAATGACAATTTTCTGGAATTTCCACATGAAGGTGTCTAGATTACACTTTGTAGTTAGTACCATTAGAACCGCCTTGTTACTAGTTATAAACGAGGTAAGTTTCATAAACTTTCAAAGAAAAGTACTAGCCCAAACTGACTGAAAATACATATCTGCCTAAGTAAAGATGTCAATTTTCTGGAATTTCCACATGAAGCTGTCTAGATTACACTTTGTAGTTATTACCATTAGAACCGCCTTGTTACCAGTTATAAACGAGGTAAGTTTCATAAACTTTCAAAGAAAACTACTAGCCCAAACTGACTGAAAATACATATCTGCCTAAGTAAAGATGTCAATTTTCTGGAATTTCCACATGAAGCTGTCTAGATTACACTTTGTAGTTATTACCATTAGAACCGCCTTGTTACCAGTTAAAAACGAAGTAAGTTTCATAAAATTTCAAAGAAAACTACTAGTCCAAACTGACTGAAAATACATATCTGCCTAAGTAAAAATGAAAATTTTCTGGAATTTCCACATGAAGCTGTCTAGATTACACTTTGTAGTTAGTACCATTAGAACCGCCTTGTTACCAGTTATAAACGAAGTAAGTTTCATAAACTTTCAAAGAAAACTACTAGCCCAAACTGACTGAAAATACATATCTGCCTAAGTAAAAATGAAAATTTTCTGGAATGTCCACATGAAGCTGTCTAGATTACACTTTGTTGTTAGTACCATTAGAACCACCTTGTTACTAGTTACAAACGAAGTAAGTTTCATAAACTTTCAAAGAAAACTACTAGCCCAAACTGACTGAAAATACAGATCTGCCTAAGTAAAAATGACAATTTTCTGGAATTTCCACATGAAGGTGTCTAGATTACACTTTGTGTTTAGTATAATTAGAACCGCCATGTTACCACTTATAAACGAGGTAAATTTTCGTTTATAACTGGTAACAAGGCGGTTCTAATGGTACTAACTACAAAGTGTAATTTAGGCAGCTCCATATGGACATTCCAGAAAATTTTCATTTTTACTTAGGCAGATATGTTTTTTCAGTCAGTTTGGGCTAGTAGTTTTCTTTCAAAGTTTATAAAACTTACCTCGTTTATAACTGGTAAGAAGGCGGTTCTAATTGTACTAAACACAAAGTGTAATCTAGACACCTTCATGTGGAAATTGTAGAAAATTTTCATTTTTACTTAGGCAGATATGTATTTTCAGTCAGTTTGGGCTAGTAGTTTTCTTTCAAAGTTTATGAAACTTACCTGGTTTATAACTGGTAAGAAGGCGGTTCTAATTGTACTAAACACAAAGTGTAATCTAGACACCTTCATGTGGAATATCCAGAAAATTTTCATTTTTACTTAGGCAGATATGTATTTTCAGTCAGTTTGGGCTAGTAGTTTTTTTTCAAAGTTTATGAAACTTACCTGGTTTATAACTGGTAAAAAGGCGGTTCTAATTGTACTAAACACAAAGTGTAATCTAGACAGCTTCATGTGGAAATTCCAGAAAATTGTCATTTTTACTTAGGCAGATATGTATTTTCAGTCAGTTTGGGCTAGTAGTTTTCTTTGAAAGTTTATGAAACTTACTTCGTTTATAACTAGTAACAAGGCGGTTCTAATTGTACTAACCACAAAGTGTAATCTAGACAGCTTCATGTGGACATTCCAGAAAATTGTCATTTTTACTTAGGCAGATATGTATTTTCAGTCAGTTTGGGCTAGTAGTTTTCTTTGAAAGTTTATGAAACTTACCTGGTTTATAACTGGTAAGAAGGCGGTTCTAATTGTACTAAACACAAAGTGTAATCTAGGCAGCTTCATATGGACATTCCAGAAAATTTTCATTTTTACTTAGGCAGATATGTTTTTTCAGTCAGTTTGGGCTAGTAGTTTTCTTTCAAAGTTTATGAAACTTACCTC
Organism: Cydia fagiglandana; assembly: GCF_963556715.1. NCBI lineage: Eukaryota > Metazoa > Arthropoda > Insecta > Lepidoptera > Tortricidae > Cydia > Cydia fagiglandana. The sequence continues at coordinate 5,478,819 of NC_085953.1, read as the reverse complement.
GTTTATAACTGGTAAGAAGGCGGTTCAAATTGTACTAAACACAAAGTGTAATCTAGACACCTTCATGTGGAAATTCCAGAAAATTGACATTTTTACTTAGGCAGATATGTATTTTCAGTCAGTTTGGGCTAGTAGTTTTCTTTGAAAGTTTATGAAACTTACTTCGTTTATAACTGGTAACAAGGCGGTTTCAATGGTAATAATTACAAAGTGTAATCTAGACAGCTTCATGTGGAAATTCCAGAAAATTTTCATCTTTACTTAGGCAGATATGTATTTTCAGTCAGTTTGGGCTAGTAGTTTTCTTTGAAAGTTTATGAAACTTACGTCGTTTATAACTGGTAACAAGGCGGTTCTAATAGTACTAAATACAAAGTGTAATCTAGACAGCTTCATGTGGAAATTCCAGAAAATTGTCATTTTTACTTAGGCAGATATGTATATTCAGTCAGTTTGGGCTAGTAGTTTTCTTTGAAAGTTTATGAAACTTACTTCGTTTATAACTAGTAACAAGGCGGTTCTAATGGTACTAACCACAAAGTGTAATCTAGACAGCTTCATGTGGACATTCCAGAAAATTTTCATTTTTACTTAGGCAGATATGTATTTTCAGTCAGTTTGGGCTAGTAGTTTTCTTTGAAAGTTTATGAAACTTACCTCGTTTATAACTGGTAACAAGGCGGTTGTAATGGTACTAACTACAAAGTGTAATCTAGACAGCTTCATGTGGAAATTCCAGAAAATTGTCATTTTTACTTAGGCAGATATGTATTTTCAGTCAGTTTGGACTAGTAGTTTTCTTTCAAAGTTTATGAAACTTACCTCGTTTATAACTGGTAAGAAGGCGGTTCTAATTGTACTAAACACAAAGTGTAATCTAGACACCTTCATGTGGAAATTCCAGAAAATTGACATTTTTACTTAGGCAGATATGTATTTTCAGTCAGTTTGGGCTAGTAGTTTTCTTTGAAAGTTTATGAAACTTACTTCGTTTATAACTGGTAACAAGGCGGTTTCAATGGTGATAACTACAAAGTGTAATCTAGACAGCTTCATGTGGAAATTCCAGAAAATTGTCATCTTTACTTAGGCAGATATGTATTTTCAGTCAGTTTGGGCTAGTAGTTTTCTTTGAAAGTTTATGAAACTTACCTCGTTTATAACTGGTAAGAAGGCGGTTCTAATAGTACTAAATACAAAGTGTAATCTAGACAGCTTCATGTGGAAATTCCAGAAAATTGTCATTTTTACTTAGGCAGATATGTATTTTCAGTCAGTTTGGGCTAGTAGTTTTCTTTGAAAGTTTATGAAACTTACTTCGTTTATAACTAGTAACAAGGCGGTTCTAATGGTACTAACCACAAAGTGTAATCTAGACAGCTTCATGTGGACATTCCAGAAAATTGACATTTTTACTTAGGCAGATATGTATTTTCAGTCAGTTTGGGCTAGTAGTTTTCTTTGAAAGTTTATGAAACTTACCTGGTTTATAACTGGTAAGAAGGCGGTTCTAATTGTACTAAACACAAAGTGTAATCTAGACACCTTCATGTGGAAATTCCAAAAATTGTCATTTTTACTTAGGCAGATATGTATTTTCAGTCAGTTTGGGCTAGTAGTTTTCTTTGAAAGTTTATGAAACTTACCTCGTTTATAACTGGTAAGAAGGTGGTTCTAATAGTACTAACTACAAAGTGTAATCTAGACAGCTTCATGTGGACATTCCAGAAAATTGTCATTTTTACTTAGGCAGATATGTATTTTCAGTCAGTTTGGACTAGTAGTTTTCTTTGAAAGTTTATGAAACTTACTTCGTTTATAACTAGTAACAAGGCGGTTCTAATGGTACTAACCACAAAGTGTGATCTAGACACCTTCATGTGGAAATTCCAGAAAATTGTCATTTTTACTTAGGCAGATATGTATTTTCAGTCAGTTTGGGCTAGTAGTTTTCTTTGAAAGTTTATGAAACCTACTTCGTTTATAACTGGTAGCAAGGCGGTTTCAATGGTAATAACTACAAAGTGTATTCTAGACAGCTTCATGTGGAAATTCCAGAAAATTGTCATCTTTACTTAGGCAGATATGTATTTTCAGTCAGTTTGGGCTAGTAGTTTTCATTGAAAGTTTATGAAACTTACCTTTACCTCGTTTATAACTGGTAAGAAGGCGGTTCTAATTGTACTAAACACAAAGTGTAATCTAGACACCTTCATGTGGAAATTCCAGAAAATTGACATTTTTACTTAGGCAGATATGTATTTTCAGTCAGTTTGGGCTAGTAGTTTTCTTTGAAAGTTTATGAAACTTTATTCGTTTATAACTGGTAACAAGGCGGTTCTAATGGTACTAACCACAAAGTGTAATCTAGACACCTTCATGTGGAAATTCCAGAAAATTGTCATTTTTACTTAGGCAGATATGTAATTTCAGTCAGTTTGGGCTAGTAGTTTTCTTTGAAAGTTTATGAAACTTACCTCGTTTATAACTGGTAACGAGGCGGTTCTAATGGTACTAATTACAAAGTGTAATCTAGACACCTTCATGTGGAAATTCCAGAAAATTGTCATTTTTACTTAGGCAGATATGTATTTTCAGTCAGTTTGGGCTAGTAGTTTTCTTTCAAAGTTTATGAAACTTACCTCGTTTATAACTGGTAAGAAGGCGGTTCTAATTGTACTAAATACAAAGTGTAATCTAGACAGCTTCTTGTGGAAATTCCAGAAAATTGACATTTTTACTTAGGCAGATATGTATTTTCAGTCAGTTTGGGCTAGTAGTTTTCTTTGAAAGTTTATGAAACTTACTTCGTTTATAACTGGTAGCAAGGCGGTTCTAATGGTACTAACCACAAAGTGTAATCTAGACACCTTCATGTGGAAATTCCAGAAAATTGTCATTTTTACTTAGGCAGATATGTATTTTCAGTCAGTTTGGGCTAGTAGTTGTCTTTGAAAGTTTATGAAACTTACTTTGTTTATAACTGGTAACAAGGCGGTTCTAATGGTAATAACTACAAAGTGTAATCTAGACAGCTTCATGTGGAAATTCCAGAAAATTGACATCTTTACTTAGGCAGATATGTATTTTCAGTCAGTTTGGACTAGAAGTTTTCTTTGAAATTTTATGAAACTTACTTCGTTTTTAACTAGTAACAAGGCGGTTCTAATGGTAATAACTACAAAGTGTAATCTAGACAGCTTCATGTGGAAATTCCAGAAAATTGTCATCTTTACTTAGGCAGATATGTATTTGCAGTCAGTTTGGGCTAGTAGTTTTCTTTGAAAGTTTATGAAACTTACCTCGTTTATAACTAGTAACAAGGCGGTTCTAATGGTACTAACTACAAAGTGTAATCTAGACACCTTCATGTGGAAATTCCAGAAAATTGTCATTTTTACTTAGGCAGATATGTATTTTCAGTCAGTTTGGGCTAGTATTTTTCTTTGAAAGTTTATGAAACTTACCTCGTTTATAACTGGTAAGAAGGCGGTTCTAATTGTACTAAACACAAAGTGTAATCTAGACACCTTCATGTGGAAATTCCAGAAAATTGTCATTTTTACTTAGGCAGATATGTATTTTCAGTCAGTTTGGGCTAGTAGTTTTCTTTCAAAGTTTATGAAACTTACCTCGTTTATAACTGGTAACAAGGCGGTTCTAAAGGTACTAACTACAAAGTGTAATCTAGACAGCTTCATGTGGAAATTCCAGAAAATTGTCATTTTTACTTAGGCAGATATGTTTTTCAGTCAGTTTGGGCTAGTAGTTTTCTTTCAAAGTTTATGAAATTTACCTCGTTTATAAGTGGTAACATGGCGGTTCTAATTATACTAACTACAAAGTGTAATCTAGACACCTTCATGTGGAAATTCCAAAAATTGTCATTTTTACTTAGGCAGATATGTATTTTCAGTCAGTTTGGGCTAGTAGTTTTCTTTGAAAGTTTATGAAACTTACTTCGTTTATAACTGGTAACAAGGCGGTTCTAATGGTAATAACTACAAAGTGTAATCTAGACAGCTTCATGTGGAAATTCCAGAAAATTGACATCTTTACTTAGGCAGATATGTATTTTCAGTCAGTTTGGACTAGAAGTTTTCTTTGAAATTTTATGAAACTTACTTCGTTTTTAACTAGTAACAAGGCGGTTCTAATGGTAATAACTACAAAGTGTAATCTAGACAGCTTCATGTGGAAATTCCAGAAAATTGTCATCTTTACTGAGGCAGATATGTATTTGCAGTCAGTTTGGGCTAGTAGTTTTCTTTGAAAGTTTATGAAACTTACCTCGTTTATAACTAGTAAGAAGGCGGTTCTAATTGTACTAAACACAAAGTGTAATCTAGACACCTTCATGTGGAAATTCCAGAAAATTGTCATTTTTACTTAGGCAGATATGTATTTTCAGTCAGTTTGGGCTAGTAGTTTTCTTTCAAAGTTTATGAAACTTACCTCGTTTATAACTGGTAACAAGGCGGTTCTAAAGGTACTAACTACAAAGTGTAATCTAGACAGCTTCATGTGGAAATTCCAGAAAATTGTCATTTTTACTTAGGCAGATATGTTTTTCAGTCAGTTTGGGCTAGTAGTTTTCTTTCAAAGTTTATGAAATTTACCTCGTTTATAAGTGGTAACATGGCGGTTCTAATTATACTAACTACAAAGTGTAATCTAGACACCTTCATGTGGAAATTCCAAAAATTGTCATTTTTACTTAGGCAGATATGTATTTTCAGTCAGTTTGGGCTAGTAGTTTTCTTTGAAAGTTTATGAAACTTACTTCGTTTATAACTGGTAGCAAGGCGGTTCTAATGGTACTAACTACAAAGTGTAATCTAGACAGCTTCATGTGGAAATTCCAGAAAATTGTCATCTTTACTTAGGCAGATATGTTTTTTCAGTCAGTTTGGGCTAGTAGTTTTCTTTGAAAGTTTATGAAACTTACTTCGTTTATAACTGGTAGCAAGGCGGTTCTAATGGTACTAACTACAAAGTTTAATCTAGACAGCTTCATGTGGAAATTCCAGAAAATTGTCATCTTTACTTAGGCAGATATGTATTTTCAGTCAGTTTGGGCTAGTAGTTTTCTTTGAAAGTTTATGAAACTTACTTCGTTTATAACTGGTAACAAGGCGGTTCTAATGGTAATAACTACAAAGTGTAATCTAGACACCTTCATGTGGAAATTCCAGAAAATTGACATTTTTACTTAGGCAGATATGTATTTTCAGTCAGTTTGGGCTAGTAGTTTTCTTTGAAAGTTTATGAAACTTACTTCGTTTATAACTGGTAGCAAGGCGGTTCTAATGGTACTAACTACAAAGTGTAATCTAGACAGCTTCATGTGGAAATTCCAGAAAATTGTCATCTTTACTTAGGCAGATATGTTTTTTCAGTCAGTTTGGGCTAGTCATTTTCTTTCAAAATTTACGAAACTTACCTCGTTTACAACTGGTTACAAGGCGGTTCTAATGGTACCAAACACAAAGTGTAATCTAGACAGCTTCATGTAGAAAATTGATCGTATTTGTAAGGCTGCATTTTGTGAAGTTAGCTGCCTATGTAATTGTTGCAATATTTTTCCTATTTTATTTCACACATTTAGCCAGGACATCAGAAAAATCATTATTTGCTTTTTAAGTTTGTCCCTGACCATGAAACCGTATATTTTACTGTTTTGTTTAATTTATAAAACGAGACTTCTTTATTTGGTCGGGTTATCATAGGCAGATAACTTTAGGCTGCTAACTTCACGCCGATCAAAAAATCCACTTCCAGTAGTTTCGATATTATTATATACTTAGATACAACACATTACCTCTCGTCTATGTACCTATGGTAAAGATCCTGACCAAATTATTACCTACTCAACGTTTTGCGTTTTTATCACACACATACGAAAGGTAAGGCACTTTAATAAATACCTAGCTTGTTCACAAACACCAAAATTAGTAAACATTATTTCTGTCCTATTTTACCAAGCACATTTCACTTCTATTTCCTAAAATGACATAAAAAGAAGTCTTACAAACACTGATTCAATTACACCTTTCAAATTTGTCCAAAGAAAGCCCACATGACGGTAAATCTAATATTTCACACTGCATTGTCTTACACCACGTTTTCTTACCCCTTCGTACCAATAACTAAAGCGATATAACATACTAGGATATCATTTGTGGGGCTTCATTACTTAATAGGTACCTTTTTATATGGTGTGAACGTACAATGTAAGGGAATTGGAGCAATCAATGAGGGCTCTTGACTATCGTTTTATTCTTAAACTTGTTGAGATTTTTGAGTGACTTTCCGACTTTTAAGATTGTGGCAATGCCAAAATTATAATTGATGAACATCATAAGAGTCGCTTAACTTCAAATTCGGATAAATCCATCTGTCAGATTATGCGATTTTGGTATTAAGAAAACGTAATAGGGTAGATATTTGCTGATGGTCCAATGGATTTACCCGAGTTTGAAGTTAAGCGACACATTAAGACGGTATTAGAGAATGGTAGGTAGATTATATTATATTATTACGCGTAGTCTGGTCCCCTACTTTTGATGCTGACTACGGGCTAAAACTACTTACTCGTAAAACACAGGACTTCGTCAGGAATTCAGGATCCTAAACTAAAACTGAGGTGGCAGTGTATTATAAACTTTCAGAATCATTATTGTTTAATGCACGATGGGATCCTAAAAAACTGACTGAAATATATAAATATCTAATAAATACCCTTGTAATAGTTGTAATCATGGAATACCTAGGGACCTTATACTACCTATATATTCTACCTTGGTTATATAGTAATTTAGCACAAAACAGATGTCACTGCTGTGTTCGCAGATTACACATTTTAATTCACATTGACGTCATTCATGTTTAAAAATACACATTCACTATTTTACTCAGTCTGTATCGAATATAAAAGATATAACTATGTATAGTAAACATACAAACGCGATAATAAACAACATTTAAAAAGTTAAAATGAACACATATTCTTGATAATGGTAACACAACGAAGGAATAGCATAATTTGATACTTCGTATTATACAGTGGTGTGGATAGGACCATGAAGCTACTAAACTTCCGGTATGCGATGTTCCTAATGTTCCTATATATATATATATATATATATATATATATAGGTACCCTGTTATCAAAATATATCAGATAGATTCGATACTTTTCATTGGAGCGCATTCTAATAGCAAATATAAAACCGATGACCGTTAAGGTTTTTAAGAGGCGAACTAATAAAGCTGGAGGATAACTAAAGCACAGAATAAATAATAGTACTAGGTACCTACAGAAGACTCACTCTCTAACAAAATGCGTCTGTTACGATCAGGACAGATATGGCCGCTATTAGGTGGCGACAGCGCCACGCGCGACTTATGGCTAGCCACCAAAATTGGTGTGGAACGGATGTACCTGCTACCTGTTGCAAAGCGACGAAATCACGAAGTGAGCCACGCCTACTAAAGTAAGAAACCTAAACAAGGTGGCTTAACAAATCTGACCAAGATTGTAGGACACTGTTGAGGCCACGACCGGTCGTTGTAGAGCCTTTAGGCGCCACAGCGAGTCACCATCAGTTATCCAGGAAACGCCTCTGACATCCACCCATAGACTAGGAATGTCTTGTCTGTGCATCCACCACCTCTCCACGATCCCACGTCCACCTCTTTTCACCTCAACTTTCCGTCTTCTCTTCACTCTTCCTTTTCACCCACTGTGGCCACTGTTGAATGTCTTCCTCAGCTCGCCATTATAACCAGTCGTTTCCTATCCAACCACTATGACGATATCATCACCCCTTCTTCCTCCAGTCTCACCTACCCTTCTATCATGTGCCGTGTGGTGCCGGCATCAGAAAAGAATAGTACCACCCCATCTCGTCCCGTGGGTGTCGTATAAGGCGACTAAGGGACAACTGGCGACAGATATGCATATGAGCAAGGCTCGCCCTCCTTGCTCACAAGAGCTGTGCGCGCGCAACATCCAAAAAAAAAACCCTTCTATCATCATCATCATCTGCCCTCCATCCTTTCACGTGTCAACTTCCAAATACAAAGTTGCGTACCATTCAATCTCAATCGACTTGGTTTCTTAGCTCCATGTCCGCTAACAGGATTAAGCTAGGGTGGCGTGGCTGCCCAGACCTTGAGCCACTTGCTCGCACCTTCCTTGCAAAAATCGATCCTGATTCAAAGGTGCCATCCGATTTACGACCCCTTCAAGACATGTGCAACGATTTTGATAGCACACGTAGTGCTTGCTAGTGTTGTAAACGTCACTTCTATCACAGAATAAATAATAGTACTAGGTACAGAAGATTTCTCTCTCTAACAAAACGCGTCTGTTACGATCAGCACAGATATGGCCGCTAGGTGGCGATAGCGCCACGCGCGGCTTATGGCTTTCCCCGAAATTGGGGTGTAACGGATGTACTTTTAGCTACCTGTAGCAAAACGACGAAATCGCGGAGTGAGCCACGCCTGCTTCTATGTAATTATGACGTATAAAAACACTTGCGCTGCGTTGCTGCACTATCAAAATCGTTGCTGGCTTGTCTTGGTCCTACTCTACCTACTAAGATTGAGATTTGAGACGTACCACTGCGTAGCAAAACGTGCATAATTATTTTTCATCGTATTGGACCCCATACATTCCACGACTCTTCTCTTTCCGTACTGACTCTATATGAGGCAGTAAGTTGCCATGTTTTTTATTTTACTCGGGTTTGGTATTTATGGAGTAATAAATAAAATATATGAATAATATAGCGAATCAAATTTATTTACCACATGTATAACCTTAAATCATTATAACCTATAACTGTATAATAACGTAATAACGTGTATCTATACAACATAAAATGGAAATCAGTTTAAAATTAAAAGCCCATGATTGGATAAAATAGTCAGCGTCTTAACGTTAGTAAAAATAACGCACATAAATCAATCTCTTCAGTCATAGATTTGATTTGAACACTTTCATGACTCAGTTCTAGAGCACATACCTACTTACAGTCGCGCGAAATAAACTGTCTATCTCTTTCTAATTAAGATTGAACAAAAACAGGTGTAGTCTCGCGCGACTAGCGTTTTCCATGTGGTCATGCTAACCGCAATGTTTCTAAAAAATGCATTGCTGGGCAAATAAACCTAAACGTTTTGCGTCGTATCTAAAATCATCATACTCTCAGCATTCCTTTTCCCCGTCCCGTATATTTTCTGGCACAAATCATAGAACCTCCAATTGTTCAGTTCTTCAGGGCTTTCTTTTATAAGAGTTTTGTACTGAGTCCTAACTTCGGTCATCTTTTTAGAGCAAACGAGAGCACTCTTCTTAAGAATTTCCGCGGCCTCCATCCAAAGGTAACTGCGAACAAACTTGGGGTTTTTGAATTTTTCTAAGTTCGCCAGATACCAACTAAGTAGCTGTTCTGTTTCCTCATCAGTCCATGTTTCCTCTTTTATTTCTAGCTGGTCAGGTTTTGGCTCGTTTTGAATATCGCTCGTAAGAGTCGATTCCTTTGATACGATTTCCCTTAAAATGTCAGTGAAAGGAGTGTCTTCTCCTGAAACTTTCCCTGTCAGAATATCGAAATTCTGCTTCAAATAGTTAATCTTTCTCAATATATTGTTCAAAGGCTCTGATATGTGATTGGCCAGTTCTGTCCATAGGTATTTATTCTCAAACTTGGGACTCACGAATTCTCCAACATGCTCTAAATAGTATAACAATGCTTGTTGCACTTTTTCATCAGGCAGAGCAACATCAGTGTATACTTCTTCTTTTATACTTTTCTTTTGTCCTGTCTTAGCGAATTTAGGCTTCATAGCTACTATTTTCTCAAGTAGCGTGTAATATGGCGTCTTCTTTTTGTTGGGATCAACTTCATTGGCTAGTTGTAAATGATTCTCCTTCAATTTCGCAAACATTTTTCTACAGGATAATGGAGACATGTTTAATTTGGCTGATATTTCCTTCCACATATCAGTTGCATTTATTTCTTTCCCTCTGTTCATCCTCAAATAGTTAATATAGTGTATCAGCAATGTCTTTTTGGTCTTTTTAGTCCATTTCTTGACTGTTTGTTGGTTTTCTGTTTGGACTTGTATGTATGGCTGCATTTGGCCATTTTCAGACATGATTATTTGTGCATTGCTCATATCATTGATGTCTTGGCCTTCAGGTATCACGATTATACATTGAAAGTCATCATCTGTAAAAATTAATCATTATTAGACCCATTATCTACCAATTTCCACAAAATGGAATAAATTATCTACTCTACAAAAGTATAATAATAATTAATAAACTCATACAAGTACCTTCACCAATATATTAGGTTTAAAATTAAGTGAAATAAGCACTAATGGGATCAAAACTATATTGTGATAGAAAATTTAATAACAAAAAACGTATTTCTCTTAAATCTAGTCTTCACTCAACTTCTATTTCTATGATATCTGAAAGACATAATGATTATGATAATGATGCAAAACAGCAAAATAAAAGTAATATCAATAGAATTATATACCAAAAATTAAGATTTAAAATTACCTTGTCCTTCCATCTTAACATCAGAAAGACTAAATTCTTCATATCCGTCTCCATTAACTTCAATTTCTTGCACAATTTCCCCTGTCTCTTCTCTTGCACTATAAATCTCATCAAACATATTGAAATACTTCCAACTGATCTTAACATCAGGATTCCTAGTCTTCATTGTCTTAAGTTTCCTGTAGGATTTCCTCAGTTCTAGCAACTTATCGCTGCAAGCATCTTCCAATTTACCAATTTCGGCTGCTAAAGCCGACCATTTGCTTTTATCCTCCAAATTAGAGTTGATATCATCAAAATTCTGCGAGAAATAAACGATGAGTTGTTTAATTTCTTTAGCAGACCAGTCTTCCTCATCGTCAGTATCTTTCTTGCCATTACGCAATTTGGACTTAATGGCTCTGTATCCAAAGACCTTTTTGCAATGCGCGTAATACGGCCACAGGATCGGTTTGTCAGGCTTATTGATTTCTCTTTGGACATATTTCGTGTAGACTTGCTTTAGGTTTCTAAATCTATGCGCGCACTGGGTTGCTGAAATGCCTATGTCTTTAGCTAGGACTTCCCAAAGAGCTAGCTTCTTACGGAAAGGAGAGTTGAACTTATCCTTGTTTTTCTGGTAGTATTCGAGTATTTTGAAGGACTTGGATTCGCCGGGGCGACGTTTGGAGCGCTTCATGAAGCCTCTTTCGTCGTAAGACTCCTCGTCTTCAGATACGATTTCGTCGAACTCGTTTTCGTCGTCCGATTTGATCTCGACTCTCTTTACTGAAAAAAAATCGGAGTGGAATTAGAAAGACCAGGTACAAAAAAAAACAAAACTAATCTTTATATCAAGCAGATACCTCTGCGAGCTACATATCTTAAAGGAATAATGACAAAAAAGGCACGCTTCAGTAGGCTTTGGTAGCTCAGTTGGTTAAAAGAGCGATCGGAACGGTGTTACGAAAAGTCGCAAAGTTCGGATGTTACTGGAAGCAATTATTTTCTTAAATTTTTCCTTTAATGTAAAAACAGCTCTACGATTGGAAATTATAAACAAAACTCACTTAGCTCTCCCCCACATTGACCTTAGTTTGAAATATCGGACTTACCTCCAACTTTTTCAGACTCCTTCTCCTGATCCTGCAACTTCTCATAGCCGTCAAGAAGATGCGTGTCCATTCCATAGACAAATATGCAGTCAAACAACTCAATATATCGCCAGTCAATTTGCATGTCAGGATTCTCCTTCTTATCATCCAGAATACTCTTATACAGTCTTGTTAACTCTTTCCACTGCTTTCTACAAGCGGCTATAGTCCTCCGTAGCTTCTTCGATATAGCAGCCCAACATACAAAGTAACAAACGGAATCTTTAAATACCTCCACATTGTCATAGAAGAATTGCACCAATTCATCCAACTCTTCAGTTTTCCACATGTCGTTTTCAGCGGCTCTAAGGCTTTTGGTAGCTATTTCTAGCTGGACGTCTTTACAGATTATATTGTCAAATAAAATGGCAAGTGGCGCTCGATTGCGTGTTTCATATCCACCTTCAATGTATTTCCCGAGATGCTCTGCTCTTAATTCCTCATATTTAGCTTTGCAAGAATCAGGACTTTTGTCTATCAGACGCCCAACCTCATTCCACAGGAAACTGTTTGGAATTGTTTTATCTTGAAACTCTTGGTAGCAGTCAAAGTAGTATTTGACAAGGACAGTCAATTCTGTTTGATTCCAGATATGTTCAAGAGATTCTGCCGGGACTTGTTGGTACTGTTCTATACGCACTGGAGGCTCATATTTCTGCAGTCCATGTTTTTTCTGGAATTCTTCATCTCCTTCATAAATCTGATCAAACAGTTTCATATACGGCCAGCTTATAGAGTCCGGGCCTTCCAAGTTTCTTTTCTCCAGTAACCTCACATAGTTACTCTTGAAATTCAAAAAGCGTTTATGCCAGTAGTCACCGTCATCGGTACCTATCTGTAAAGCAATGTTTTGCCACAAATTCCTTTGTTTAACTTTATGGCTACTGATCTTTTTATGTTTCAAGTATAAATTTAACATTGCTTCTACATTTCCGTCCCCAGCCTGTTTATTAACCTTTTTGACGACCAAAATGCCTGTATCATCATTAGATCTGGCTGGTACTACAGGTTTAGGCGCCATTTTGGCTTTCTCCTCCTCTAAAACAGCATTGACATATTTGTCATCATGAAAAGCTTGGTGGCTGAGTTGGAAATACGGCCATATGACATCGAATCCCTTCTCTTGTTCTATACGCAGCTGGGTGTACTTTCTTTTTAAATTTCGCAGCTTCATTTCACAGGCTGCATGGTTCTTATTTGAAAGCATAGTTTTGCAGGCTACTGTCCATAGATGTTTTTTTGTTGTTGCTCCTCCTAGGAAAGAGGTTTTATTGTCAACATAGAATACTAGAAGTCGTTTAGTCTCATCATCGGTCCATTTGTCCTTGGACCAGGCGTGGTCCACTTCCATTGCCTCTTCATAGGGAGTGCTAGATTGTTCCACCAGATAGGTATTATCATCTTGAAGCTGAGCTACTTGTTGTTGCTCAATGTTTTCAATAGTTGTCACTACTCCATGTTCTGTTGTGCCATCTTCTTCTATAAACAGAAACAATAAAAATTGAAACGGATGTCATATACAAAAGAAAAAGTAACCAAGGCCTCCAGTGCCCAGGGCTGGAATCGAACCAGGGTCCTCTGCTTTCCCAGTACATGCTTAGACCACAGGGACATAAAAATATTTTCATAAAATAATTTGGTTAACTCACATTTATAGACGGGCTAACGTGAATTTCATTCAATAAAAAAAAATTATAAATTCGCGTTAGACCCGTCTATAAATGTGAGTTAATATATGTGTTCAAAACGCGAAAGTTTAAAATATTATAATTTGATATGTTTCCTAGAAAAAATATACTACTTAATTTAAAAAAAAAATATATTATAATATTTTGCCCAAACTCCGAGAATGTCAACCAGTGACAATTTGGTTTGTGAGTTTTGTTAGTCAGCCGGCATGGTTACAGCAATGGTTATGGTTTCACATTTAAACTAAAAATACTGGTACTGGGCTGTATGACAAATGTGCTGGCAAGTGGTCTAGCCAACTTGACTATTCTTCATGACTCAACTGGAATAGAATGGAGTTGGTCTGACCATGCTAACTCTGCATGGCATTTGCGTCATTAATGACAAAATTGATGAATGATATGAATGAGAAATATGATTATAATGACACTCTTACACTTTATTGTACATAAAGTTACCTTAGTAACTTACCATCAACATAAAAGAGCAGTATTTCCTCATTCGGCTGCATTTCCGTCTTCACAACAATTTGCTGCTCCATATTGGCTTATCTGCGAATAGAGTATTACGTTTAGCTCTTTGAAACACTGATAACCATACCTCCAGGCAGTACCGTCTTTACCATAAGGGCACACGGGGCCCGTGCCCAGGGCCCCCATCCTCAGGGAGCCCTGAAGGACAGACAGTAACAGTATATTTGATTATTCATAATAAATACTGGAATATGCTTTTCAAGCCTGGAGTCCTTACTTTGCCAAGGACATAGATATGCTGGAGAAGATTCAACGGAGTTTCACAAAACTACCAAGGCAACTTAAGAACAAGCCATATGAGGAGAGACTGAAGGAACTGAAGCTCACTACTCTTAAGCACCGCAGAGAACGTGGAGACCTAATAGAAACATATAAAATACTGTCTGGGCACTATGACCTCGAGGATTTTCATGACATTATCAAGCGCAACAACAACACCCGTCTAAGAGGTCATCACTTAAAGTTAGAAAGTCATAGGTCCCACAGTAACCCATACAAACAGTTTTTGAGCAACCGAGTAGTGAGGGCTTGGAACAAACTCCCCGAAGATGTGGTTTCTGCACAAAATGTGAACCAATTTAAAAATAAATTAGACAAACACATCTGGATACAGGCAATATCAGTTGTCACAACTGCCTGCCTGCTTACAGAATAATAATAAAATATTAGTTTAATTAGCTTTCCTTACTCTCCAAGGGCTCCAAATTCTTATGTGCCCAAGGGCCCCAGCATAGTTTAAGACGGGCCTCCAGGTTTTGGGTGCAGGAACAATAATTAACTGAGGGTTAACTGGCATTAAGTTCGCCTTTTGTGTTTTCACAAAAAAAGTCAAAGACAAAATAAGAACTTGTCAAAGGGGAATGGAGCGTAGTATGGTCGGCATCAAAAAAATCCAAAAAATAAGACATACAAAGATAAGAAACTTAACAAAGGCCAAAGACGCTCTTAGACACGCCAAACAACTGAAATGGAAGTGGGCGGGACATGTATCACGGATACCGGACCAGTGTTGGACCAAAAATGTGACGTCATGGAAAGGCCCACTAGGAAAACGGGGTATAGGAAAACCTGTGACTAGATGGGAAGACGAAATAAAAAATATCGCTGGTCAAAACTGGATGCAAATAGCTCAAGATAGAGATGAGTGGAAAACTCTGGAGGAGGCCTTCACCTGCGAAGACAGGGTTCTTGCTAAATATTAACTTTAAAAACTATTCTAAAATGTCATAATTGCAAGAAATAAAAGGCTATTTTATTTTATTTTATTTATTTATATATATATTTAGTGCTGCTATGCTAGCCACACCTACGTAAGCATGTTTTCACAGCTTCCACAGTCAACCAATACTAATTCTAAGCCACTTTGTACCTTGTCACGGTAAATACTAAATATGATAGCCATACACATTTCATGTAACAATTATCACCATGAGAAGATCCAAGTGATCAGTGGTTGACTGTTAGAGAATGCCTTTAGGCATTAAGTCCGCCATTTGCGCAAAGAAGTTTAAATAAATAAATCAGTGCTAGACAACAGCGGCCTTAAGCTGACAAGCTTGAGGCCTCACTAAGGTCTGCAATTCGGAGCTATGCAATGGTTAAGACCACCGCTGGTGCCAAATTAAGTAATAAATGAGGGTGGTATTCCATCTGTCCAATATCATCTTGGTCCAATGTCATTGCGGCTCATTCTCTCATTAAGCGAAATGTGAGACAAAATACACATTGGACAAAGAAATTGGACAGGAATTACCACCCTAAGCAAAATAGGCAATTGCTTAGGCCGCTTAGAGCTCCATTTATAGAATATTGATCGAATCTGCTGCATGAAATTGGGAACAGGGCGAAACAATGGTTCAGGACTCCAGGCTTAGGTCATACAAATATAATATTATTATTCGACACTGTTTGCAAATGAATCTGACCAAAATATTTTCCCTGTTGCTTACAGAGCCGCACGCTTACTACGTAAGATATTTTATTACTGATGTTCTCTGGACTACTCTTGTTAAAGAATCAACCAACCTTTTGTAATGTAATCCTCAACACCTGACCAAAAATGTTCAGCCTAGCAGCGCGGAGGTAACAGTTATCGTATTAATATAACTTAACTCTTTCGTGCTAGCATCATAGGATGCCATAATAAAGCCAGCACTCAGATTATATTAGTATTAGCACCTTTGTTAACTTACCAAAATAAGATTTTAAATTTTGACAGTGGCGGCGACTTCGCCGGCTTTGATCTGAATTTTTGTAGAAATGTTCACAAGAAGCGCAGCAATGCGGTGCAAATATCGCGTTTTTGTTCTGTATCGGCCATTTTGGAACAGTGAGCGTTCAAGGCCTGCTACACGGTCGCCGACAAGCCCCCAAACCGCGTGGCCTTGGTCTGTCCCGGACCGTGTAGACGGTTGTTACCAACAAAATTAGACCAAAACTGTCCAAGGACAGACCAAGGTCAGACGGTTAGAAGGCTTGTCGGCGACCGTGTAGCAAGCCTTTTCCAACCAAAGGTTCCAACTAGCCCATACAACACACAAAGTTCTAGCAGACTAAGCAATTATTTAATAATGCATTTTGAGATAATACCATATAATGTTAACGCTGTTAACGTAACTTTAATGTTAAATAAATGCCCAAATAACATTAAAAATCCTATTATTCTAAACATTAATTTACTTTAAATGAGTTCTTTAGTAAAGTAGAGAAAATAAAGTCTACTTGAACGTAAGCTTAATATCTAAATACACTCGAGTGCAAAAGTGAATTAAAAGAAAAATAAAATTTATTCTAAAGGCCTCTACAGACCTTGTAAAAAATCGTTCGAATGCCGTAATGTAACGCAAATCACATGCAATTATCGGTAGAGTCGGACCAAAAAAGTCTGCAGCGGATTTGATAGCCCACGCAGTGCAAGTGTAATTTATACGTCATAATTTCATAGAAGTTTGACATTTAAAATAACACCTACACTGCGTGGGCTATCAAATCAGCTGCAGACTATTCTTGGTCTGACTCTAACATTTGTAGAGGCCCTAAAGCTTAAGAAGGACCCAAATTGCAGTTTATGCGGGCTACACTCTTATTAAATTTACCGTAGGTGACTGATTACAATGTTAAAGCCGTAACAGACTACCGCACCGGGACCTAGGTGCGCCACACTCATAAGCGACAGCAGAAAAGAGAGATTTAGTCTATGATTTGGTTTGCTCCAATATGGCATAATTTTGTTTTGATACTATTGCAGTGCCATTTACGTTAAGTGCTTTATCCTCATTTACCAAGATATCGTGAGCAAGTCCGCTGACTTGCCGCTAGCTATGGTAAATACACTAGCAATGTCCACGGCATCGACATGTCGCTACCTGTCTATTCATGGTGGAGTCGTTAATCGGTGAAAAATTTGACTAACGAACTGAACTTGCATTTTTATTATGAATTTGGGGATAATATTTTTAAATGAAACCAACATTTATAAATAAAAATGTATATTTACGATTCTCATTAAATCGGTAAACAATAAAAATCAAAAATAAATGTAAACGATTTATCAGCGATTAGGTACATTTGTATATATTTTAAATTAATCATCACTGAGAATGTTATCGAGTTGTTATCATTGAAAATAATAATACAAAAGCGTTGTCTTGTCTGTTTTTTGATCGACACGTTACTCCAGATATCCTAGTAATTACACTAAATAAAAACCATGTATTGCGTCATTATTGGCATTACTGGGCGCTTTATTATTTGCCGTAGTATAGCAAGACTATGGAGCAATTACAATGTTTTTGGCAACCGATTAATACTGTCTAGAGTTAAATTAACTATTTAATTGTTTTATTTAAATAAATATTGACTTGTCTATTTACATTTGTTATACGTGATATGGAAATATTGACGTCGATTATGACAATCTAGGCTGGATTACTAATAACTCAAAAGCTTTAAAATTAATATATTAGACACCAAAAGCACGTTAACATTTAAAATTGTTAATAATTAGAATGCTTAACGAAATCGATTTTCCAGTGATTCTTCCATTATAAACTGGAAATCAACTGAATAAATCCCAGATGTTGGCAGAATATAAAAATATCTATTCATTGGGATAGACAACAAAATGTGGTACAGCTCCTAAACTGGGTTTAATATGAATACTGATTATATTTATTAGTTTGAAAACAGCCAAGATTTTAGGTAATATACCCGCGCGCATATATTTAGTAAAGTATAAATAAACAAAAGAAAATTTTCTTATATCCAATGAAATGATGGTTTACATTTGAGTCACCTACTTTATAAGTATAATATAAATATTATATTTTATGGCATACAGACATGGAAAACGACTTTTTACAGTAAATATTAGGGATGGGGAACATCGAGAGACAAAATGTTTATTGTCGCCATTAAATGTGTTCCCTACGCGTATTGTACTTATTTGCTATTGGAACAATCCATATTGAACTCTTATCAAGTACTCTTTTAAAGGCTGCCTGGAAACTGTTTCAATCCTGCCATGCAACCAATCTTATATTAGCAAGTCTGCAAATTGAGTCAAGGACAAATCTCCGTCAGGTAAAAACTTAATCACTGGAAGAGTACAGGGGTCCAATAACATCCCCTAGCATTACAGGGTACGAAACTACTTGAACAGGCGATATTTTATAACGAAACAAGTTAAGAGTTCTGTTTACAGGCGTATAGTAGTATAACTGCATTTGATACGCACCTGACCAATGGCATGTGTCGTTTTGGTCAGTATTGCTGCTTTATATTTTCACATTGACGTATAATATCTAAGGACGGGCGTTACGGGCGCTAAAAACACTATATCAGTGGTGTCACTCAGGAATTCGAACCATCGTGCAGTCTAATGCAACTAGTTGCGAACAATCGCACGCGTGATGCGAACTCATCAACCCATCGCGTTGTAGCGGTGTCATACCGCTGTACCAGGTGTTGCGAAACCCCTGACTTCGGCTAAACTCGGCTCCGCTCGGCTCAGCATTGCTCCGAGCAATTATTAGGGTTGACACAACTCGACGTCTCTTTGCGTGACAACCATAAATAGCCGAAAGGGATAGTGCCATATATTAGAAAGGGACAGCATGATTCGACCCTGAACCGCTATCAAACTTCGGTTTTGTAGGAAGTTTCCTTTCTGTACGGCAGTACTATTTTTCTGTGGCTGTACTGCCCCTAAGACCTTAGATATTATAAGTCAATTTATTTTAACTTTTAGATTGTAAATTTTATTTTGTAGCTTGATAAAATACACCTTCGGTAGAGTTGGATGATTAAAATTAGTGTGAGTTACTAATAGGTACCCTAACATTTCTTTATATTCCCTAAAGACAAAATTTACATTAAAAGGCTACAATGTACATACCCATTTATTACGAAGGTATAAGAGTAAATAATAACAAAATAAACTCTATCAGTGACTTAATTATAACATCTAAAATGGCAAAAGAATATTGCATAAACGTTTTCCAGATAACTCGTCTCAATAAAACAGACAGAAATGGAATTTATAATTACATATTAACATCATATTCATAATCATATTTAAGAGCCTGCCAACCTTTCTAAATATAGTATTCTATTAAGTTATATGCACCAAATTTTAAAAATGATAATCGTATTTGTAAGCTAAATAAGGTGAAACAAAAACATTTAAGATTCTACATTGAGAGAGGTGTAACAAATCCTTTATGATTATTTTTTCTTTTAACGCGAAGTGAAATATCATCAAAATGTGGCACAAGAAATAAAAAGGATAAGACAATTTTGGTTCTACTGCTTAGTATAAAGTATCTCGTACTTTAAATGAGCACTGTACAAAACGGTAAAAATGTCCAGCATTTTTAGATTTACTTTTTATATTTTATGAAGGGTGTCTTCATTCACCCCTTCGCTGATATTTACTTTTATTTTTAAGTTTAGTGAACTAAATAACTATAGTTTGGCAGCATTTCCGTCAGTAGAAAAGACGGAAAATTTTAAAAATACAATACAATACAATACAATACTCTTTATTGCACACCTCACATACACGTAGTTTACAATAAATGGACAATAACATAAACAAAGACAGTAGAGGTAACAACAGGCGGTCTTATCGCTTAAGAGCGATCTCTTCCAGACAACCTTTGGGTATCGGAGACATAAGAATTAGAATATACGGTAGGTGGCGCAAAGAAAAAAATATGAAAAGTCGAATTGAATATAACTTAACAATACAAAATATTACTATAGATAAACATACTTAAATACGTATAACCATAAACATACATAGACATACATAAAAAGTATATATTAAATAAAGAAACAACAGTGTCAATATTATAAAAATGAAAAACTAAGGTAGGGAAAGGTAGTATTTCTTAAGGTTTGATTTGAAGGAGGTAATAGATTGAGAACGTCTTAACTCGACAGGGAGGGAGTTCCATAGTCGAATGGCCCGAAAAGTAAATGAGCAATTATAGAATTTGGAAGAGGAAGATGGCACAGATAGGAGCAAATTTTGAGAGGATCTAAGAGAATTTACATAAGGGAAACGTTCCTTGAGATAGCGGGGAGTTGCAGGATTAAAAAGTATAGAATAAAGAAAAGAAAGTATGTGAGAGTTACGACGATGACGGATAGGGAGCCACTTGAAAAATGTAGGCGCGAAGGGTTGTTCTCCCATAGAAAATTTGAATATTGTGCCTCTTTCTCCTGACGAAGTAGGTTTGCCAGAGTATATCCTAACAGTTATTTTATCTGAGATATATCCCACTTATCAAGGTTTGACTAATAATGGTTTACATACTTATCGTTATTTCAAAAACTATACATGGTACTACGTACCTACAGTCAAAGAATTTAATGTCAAGCCCATTTCCTACCTTGTCACAGTGACAATCAATATGAAAAGAAAAGAAAGATACCTCATACTATTGTCATTGTGACAAGGTACAAAAGTGGGTAGGAAAATAAATTATTTTACTGTACCATACGGTTACATATTTGCTTAAAATTAAGTACGTCAAAACATCACACATACACCTAAATATACAAATACATATATGTAATAAAAATACGCCTATTCAAAAATGAAATGTTGTTTTTATGTAAGTAATTGTGTGGCAATGTTGTGCTAATACATAATTATTTGTTTATACAATTGTTAATTATATCAGTTTACTTAGTGATATTGGCTCTGCGTATTTTTTATCCCATCCCAAACGAAATTAAACACCTATATTTTCCCAAATAACGCATCAAGGTCAGGCGTGGGCTTTAAACAAAAAAGTTATCAGGGCAACTTGACATAAAATTACGTTAGTCTAAAGATCTCAGCTTTTAAACCAAGTTTCATTCCAAGCTATTATAGATGGTCAAGCAGATCTTGTCAGTAGAAAAAGGCGGCAAATTCGAAAATTGTAGGCGCGAAGGGATTTCTTCCCATAGAAAATTTAAATTTCGCGCCATTTTCTACTGACGAGATTTGCTTGACCGAGTATATTTGATGGTGAGATCTTGACAGTGAGATAATAGAGGTATAATAAAAGTTACATTAATAATACGGTCAATTAGGATCACATAATTCCATAAATAACATCAAACCCATTACGCCTATTCTTACAAAATGTATACATGTACTTATAGGATGGCACGCATAAGTTTCGTATAGTGTTTTCCATTAACTTAATTATACATGGATTATATTTGACCAGTAACCCGTTAATCCGTTTTCATCACGACTACTCTAAGCTCAGTAATACTACTACGATATATAAAAATGCCCAATCATACTACATCCTTTCATAAATAACAATCGTTCATTCTCACAAGCATTTGAGGCATTTTATTTTAAATAGATTCAGCATATTCAAATTTGGTACTTTTTTATTTTACAAAATCTTTTCTTCACCACCTTTATACTTCGAGCGTATGAGTGTATTGAGCTTAAGTATAATTATTATAATTCTTAAAACCTAGTAGGTACTCATACTTATAGACCTGACTGTAGTCTTTCAAGGCTGCTAGAGCCAGACCGTAAAAAGTCTGCAGCAATTTTGATGCCCCAGCAATGCAAGTGTCATTTTAAACGTCAAACTTCTATGAAATTATGACGTATAAATAACACTTACGCTGCGTGGGCTATCAAATCCGCTGCAGACTTTTATTGGTGCGACTATATCTCTTATAGAAGGAGGGTAATATTTACCTACAATAATCTCTTACTTTAACAAATAAGCTGCCTTCTAGTCTTGGAGGACTGTTAAATATGAGTACTAGGTTTAAATGACGCACTACATCTTCCTTTATATAGCATCCTACATGATCTAGACACCTAATCCAGGAAAGCTTAAATTAATTTTATTTATTTATTTATTTAAGGATGCAATCATTTAGGATGCTAAAGGTAGGTGTAACACAGCCTTAAAGCACTTTTGTTCTGAATTGTACTACTTGTCCCAACTGTCAGTGTCACATCAAACGTCACTGTCAGTTTTTATACTGGAATTTTTGTTAAGTATATTTTATTGAAGAAACACTGTCTGTCTTAGCCTTCGAAATGCTAATATTTTTGTTAAGCGAGTTTAATTTTTCACGCATCAACAATAACATACTTCAGGCGTATTAAATATAGGAACGCAGCAGCACTGAAGCTCTCAAAACGCGCCAAACCAGCGAAACAATCCGCTCAGCATTACCATACTTCACATTTATGTTTCGGATTCATTTTAGAGCCCACGGGACAGTTGAACTCCTTGGAAAACTCCTTCAGGTTAGAAATTGGGCCTATTACTCTGTATTTTGCGACAGTATGGTCATCTTTTTCTATTTGCATTTTAGTAGATTCTTTGGTCATTGAGGAACACCATACCTGAAAAAGAAAATAGAAATTGTTAGCGAAGTTATGACTTACTAGTCATAGTCGTACTATTACTATAGTAGTAATCTATCTAGGTTATCTACATTATAGTAATAATATCAGTTGCCAAGTGTTTTCACTCTGAGCCTAAATAATATAATAATATACTTATCAGACATGAGAGGTAATATTTTTGACTGGTACTGCAGTATATAGTAGTACAGTATAGCCAGCATATAGGGTTGCCATACGTCCCGTGTATAAGTATCTTGTCCTGTATTTTTACAGGTCAGGTGGTCGACCGGTCTGGCTTAGTGGGTAGTGACCTATAATGTTTATTTATTTATTAATAGCGCTCTAGAACAGGGCTCTCCAAACAGTAGCAATCAGATACACCCCCCCCCTCGGTGGCCCACGCCAAAGTTTCTGAGGCTCAATATGGCCCTCAGGTAAAAAAGTTGTCCACTGTCCCTTATCAGTTCTGATTACTTATGGCAACCCTAAGTATAGGTGTCTTGTAGACCTAGCAAACTGGCAGTCTCTGTTTCAGTGAGGTTAAATAATTTTGTATATATTTTTTATTAATTATTTATTTGTTAGCCTGGTTTAGTGTCCCACTGCTGGGCAAAGGCCTCCCCTCCTTTAACCCTATCGTTTGTACGTTCCGGCCAATAATTAATTTAGTTTATGATAATTTTAGTAAATGGTGGGGCTATGGGGGGGGGGGGGGGTTATCCGCAGATGGTCTAGAATGCAAAATGACTAGTGTGTTGTTTTGCCTAAATCGCAATAAGTCTACATCGCAAACGGTCTACAATGCAAAATGCCCACTTTTTATTATCACCACATTGCTATCAACATCGCTATAAAGTTAAGATAAAACGGAAAAAATAATACAGGCACTTTGTGTTCTAGACCATTTGCAATGTAGACTAATTGCGATTTAGGCAAAACAACACACTAGTCATTTTGCGTTCTAGACCATCTGCGGATAACCCCTATGGGGGTTAGCAAGGGGCTCGCAGAGCCACTGATACTTAAGGGCCTGGTAATTTTATATTAGGGTCATTCTAAGTTAAGAGGTAATCGCTTATATGAAAAGGTGGCACAACATAAATGTTAAAATATTGATCTAATTATACAATATTTTGATAGAAACAACACTTTTATGTATATTTGTAAGCTAATCAGTCATTCTTTTAATTTATTACCATTTTAGAAGACACCAGGGGAGAGACCGTACTTTTTCTATGTAATAAAGAGAGAAGGGTCTCTCCCCTGATCTCTTTAAAAACATAAACAAAATCGAAATTTAGACCAGCCGTCTTACAAATTCGAGCAAATTAAAGTGTAATGATTCATTTAAACAAGAATTCATACCTCCACTGTACATTTTGCAAAATTATGCGCCAGGGGAAAGACGCCAGGGGAGTGACTTTTTCATGTCAAATCAGATATAATTGTGCAAATTTTTAATGTAAATAATAAAATTAAAGTATTTATATAATCTATGCATAAACTATAGTAAATATACAAATACAATTAAGTATTTATATCAATAATTTTGAAATAAAACTGACCAGGGGAGATATCACTTTCATAAAACAACATTGTCAAGTATAGAGGTCAATGATCAAAATGACTAACAATCGGAACCAAGAGATGACTGTGGCAGGGTTGGTCGTTAGTATTGAATGAAATGCATTTCTATTGGGATTAAAATGGCAATAATTAAAGCTATAAACCCAATATTTTTACATTTACATAATGGCCAGGGTAGGAGACATAGAATCTGGGGGACAAAATTTAACATAAATATTTTTTATGAAAAAGAAAAGTTTAAAGGATTTTATTATTATCATTACAATCAATATTTGTTTTAATTTATGAAGTATATCCAATTTAACGGATTTATGGGAAATACATCTGGATAAAATTACTGATTTATTGTAAAACCTGCAAAGGGACAGGCCAGGGGAGGAGACCTTTGCATGTTTGAGGGGCAATTGTGACAAACCTGAATTAATTAATTAATTGAAATTGACTGTATATAGAGGAAATGCAATCTTTTAAGGGAAATTACCATAATTTATTTAATTTTTTTAAGAAAAGTATGGATATTTATCATGGACACCGTTAATACCTCTTAACTTAGAATGACCCATTAACAAACCTGTGCAAAAGAGATGAAGAACAATTGTCTATGGTTATACTTCAGTCCTGGCAGCGTCAAGTTCACTTTGGCTTCCGTCTTGCTATAGTCCAGGTAGGCATGGAATGATGCCTTCAGGCCTCCATTGTCTGCTATGTTCTCCCCTAGAATTTAAAAAGGCAATTTAATCATACATGGTTTCACAGAAATCGGTTACTAGTACAGTTAAGTGTAAAAATATGGGTGCATACAAGTTACTCAAAAATATGTCCCATAGTTCTTAATTCGCTGACATGAGACATATTTTTGAGTATGATGAGTGCACCCATATTTTTACACTTGACTGTACATTTTAGTAGTCTGGCATTTTGTAATTTTCTTCTTCTCCCATTGACTGGATTTCGGAGTAATAATTTTGGCTATTTCCATCCCATGAATTTTAGATCTCTTCAAGTAAAATCTTAGTTAAAGTCTGTCTAGCATGTCAATGTGTAAATTACATTGAAAATTATATATCTATTTCAAATGAAACTTCATTAAATAAGTTTTTAAACAGACAAAAATAAATTCATTAAATGTTTTGTCAAAAATTTCAATTTACACAATTAAGTTCCAATATTTTATCACATAGTTCCTATGGCTACCTTCTGTGTCCACAAATGGATACAGAATCATTAGAAAATGTCAAAGACTGACAGACAGACAGTCATTGATAAGGTAAGGTGTATTTGGGTAGTTACGAAAGGATAAAACACTAAAATTATGCTTATTACAACAAAATATGAGTGATTCTAAAGCTGGCTATGCCTGCACAGTTTTGCGAACTGCACAGGTAAAACGTAGCGTATGTGGCATTCAACTGTGCAGTTTCCTAACCAGCTTGGACTGTGCAGTTGAACTGTACAGGCAAAACTGTATGGCGGTGGTGTGCATGTCCCGCTTAAGTGATGTTCGGGATTATCCAATTTCCGAAATTATCCGAACACACCTTATGTACAGTCAGGAGCAGAAGTTGCTAAGCGGGCGAGATGTTCAAAATGATCTTGACGTGACTTTATTGTTAAGAGAATAAGTGTCAAGGTAATTTTGAATACCTCGCCCGCTTAGCAACTTCTGCTGCTGACTGTACTTTGGGGTCATCCATTAATTACGTCACACGAATTTCTAGGTTTTTTGACCCCTCCCACCCTCCTTGTCACACTTAGTCACATTTGGCAAACCCCTCCCCTCTAGTGTGACGTCACATTTTTTCTACGAAATCGCCAAATCGAATTAAGTAAGTAGGTACCTAAGTATTATTAATATTTTATCAAAATATTTTTGACGATATAAATATTAGTAATTTTATAACCCAAAACTGCTTAGGAAAGATAATTAAACGAATAAAAACGATTATCGTTTTAAGAACTTGTTATTTAAATGTACAGCGAATAAAATAATTTAAATAATATTCGGTTACTGATGAAGTGAAAGTTTCTGTCTCCCCCCTCCCCCATGTCACAATATGTCACATTTTCTTGACCCCCTCCCTCCCCCTAAACGTGTGATGTAATTAATGGATGACCCCTTTTGCGTATGAATATAGATATTATAGATGGTGCCTTACCCAGAGTCTGCTTCCCGTTTAAATGCTGTCCCTCCATCGAATAACTGGAGTACTGCTCCTGGATACACTTGGCTCTCTTCTTGAAGCGGTTTATGGTAGCGTTGTTCCACCATTGGTTCAGGTTCCCAAATCTGTAAAAAAATATCGTTAGATGTCAGTGGAGAGAAAAATAATTGGCTGTGTTCATGACTGCTGCAGGGTCCTTGTGGACTACATTAGTTATCTGACAATGGAGACAGTCCAGGTTTTTGGGGTTTATCACGAAAATTGACAGTGCCGCAGCAGTAATGTTGCAACAGAGTACCTAATGCTGCTGCAGTCGCCTCCCGAATGTCACCTTTATCATATCTTAGAATGTAATTGAAAATGCGAGCGAAGCGAGCGCGAAAATTTTTCTATATAAAAACGCAATTTGTTAGACAGTTGTACATTTTTACTTTTAGCATGGAAATCAGTCACATGAGAAACAAGGTACTAACCTGTCATACTCCCGTCCTTGGTCGTCAAACGCATGCGTCAACTCATGCCCCATGACAACTCCCATAGCTCCGTAGTTGACGCTCTTAGGGTTGTCACCATCGTAGAAAGGCAGTTGCAGGATACCGGCGGGAAATACTATTTGGTTCTTCGTTGGAGTGTAGTACGCGTTTACCGTTGATGGAGTCATACCTGAAAATGTTCCAAGTATCTGGATAGAATCGTCTACATCAGTGGTAGAGCATAAACGACATTAAGGGTCGGTTGCACCAAACTATTCGTATCGTTAAAGAGTTCGCTAAATGTTTATGTATGGAAAGTTTCAAAGTAAAGCGCCGGTGCGCGCCGGCCGACGATGATCAGTCTGTCAAATGTGGTTGGTGCAAATGGCCCTAAAAGATTTAGGAAGGCAGTCGTGGGTGGGAGTGGAGAAAGCGTTATCCACGCTTAGGAGCAAACATATTGTTAACTCCGTAACTATTAGGGGCGTCTTGTACATTCAAGGCGGCGGACCATGGACATCGAACAACAAGCAGTTTGGATTGGATAGAGTGTTGAAAAGAGAAGAGAGTACAAGTGTTGCTGAAGATAAGGCATAGCTCGGAAAGCGGCTATGTTAAAATGGGACTGGGCTAGTCATGTCTGCCGAATGCCGGATG
Source organism: Cydia fagiglandana (assembly GCF_963556715.1). Taxonomy (NCBI): domain Eukaryota; kingdom Metazoa; phylum Arthropoda; class Insecta; order Lepidoptera; family Tortricidae; genus Cydia; species Cydia fagiglandana. Next base: position 5,451,113 of record NC_085953.1, on the reverse strand, counting down.
ACTTGTGGGCCAAGTTAACACAGAGTGCAGTGCAGGATTTAGACATTTGCCGCCCGTAGGCTATGCCGATTTTGCCGCCCCAATCCGCCTCGCTTATAGGCTTTTTAAAGTACTTTCCTATCAGAGGCGTTTAATTTTATAGTACAACACACCATAGCCTTATTAAAATGCATATAAGGTGACGTTACTTTCACATTCTAGATACAGATTTATATGGGCCGTTTTTGTCACTCAATGACGATACAACCTCTTTATATTTGCCTGATCTGATCGGTGACCGGTGGGTACCGCTGGGTTTTGGCCATTGAGAATCAAGGTGAGACATTGGCAGTCAGGCTGGATATAGCTAAGGAGTTCGGTCGGGTCTGGCATTGAGTCTGCTCAAAAGACTGCTATACAAATGGATCGCTAGCTTTTTATCCGGTAGACGCATATGAGGCGTATAGTAGACGGAAGCTGCTCCGATAGCGTGGACATTACCGCTGGCGTTCTACTAGGTTCTGTGCTATCATTCAATGATATGGTCAGATGCACAGAACAATATAGGTCTGTGGTCAGATGGGTAACAATAAAATGTAGTTAGCTAAAGTAAAACGCGAGCGTAGCGAGCGCGAACTTTTTTCGAGAATATATTCGTAGGTAGGTAAATTTTTAGGGTTCCGTACTTCAAAAGGAAAGAATCGGAACCTATAATACCACGAAGATACAAGAATCGTCGACCATCCCAAATTTACAATGTAGACAGATGGGTCACAAATAATGTAGGTACTTAAATGAAAACGCGAGCGTAGCGAGCGCGAAATTTTTTCGAGAAAATGGTAGGTACATGTTTAGGGTTTCGTACTTCAAAAAGGTCTTGACATGACAGACAAATTATGCTTGTTATTTAAATTTTACAAATAAATTCTGGTCTACCCTATCTGAACAGCACATAAAATATTTTATTTGACCCAAATTTGCCGCCCCTAAAATCTGCCGCCTACTCAGCCTAGTGGTAAATCCGGCACTGACAGAGTGGGAGCCCCAAGTCTAACCGGGGCGCCGGCAGGCCTCGTCGGCGATGGCGGGATAACTTGGACTCCTTCTTGAGAGGCTGGCCAGATATAGCACTAAACAGAGACGAGTGGAAGAAGAGGGGAGAGGCCTTTGCCCAGCAGCGGGACACAGTGGGCTCTGAATGAATGATGAGCATAACTAGCACGAGCTTATAAATACCTTCTGGGGTGACTTGGGACAAAAACTACATTGTTAATGAACTCACCCCATTTGGTCCTATTGACTGGCTGATCCAATTTCTTCAAGTCGTTTTTCAAGCTGAACAGGTTAAATGCGATGTTGTTTTGGAAGTACTCGTTCGGGTGGATGGTCAGCTCCTCGTATTGTTTGTCCAATTCCTCTTTCTGAAGAATGTAATCTGGGAAACCTGAAAATAAATGTTGGTTGGTTTCGGTCTACAATAGCTATGACATGTCGAGATTAATATCAGTAATGTAGGACATTAAGAAAGGTACACAAATGAGAGTGTAATATCAGTTTGGTCAATGGCCACTGACCTAAATGGCTACTATACGCAACTGGTTAGCACTTCGTCATTTTCTATGGAATTCCCTACATTTAATTTGTTTATACCCAAAATATGCAATTTATAAATTTCTTTTCAATACGCAATAGTGGTATTTTGGTAATGGTATTATTGGTACCTCGATAGGTTTCCCGATGGAAAGGATAATAAACTTGCTTTTGCCCTGCCTATAGTTAAACTCTTAAAAGCCATTTAATTGTAACATAATCAAAAATAGGGCGTGCACCCATGCAGTAGATGATCAGATGTGGTCCAAAATATTACCCAGACTTCGCTCTAGGCAACAATGCAGATGGCCGAAGATCGAGAGGCCAGGAGAGCAGTGGTAGAAAGAATACCCCATAGGAGTCACGTCCCTCTGACATGAGGTCACGACCATGAAGAAGAAGAATCAAATATACCTATCATATCGGTAATAGCATCAGCTTTTGTCTCAGCAGCCTTCATCGTCTCCGAGTCCATCCAGTCCAAGTTCCTGAGGTTATTCTTGAACGCGTTTCTTATGTTGTCGATCATCAGCTCGCCCTGCGTCTTGGCTTCCCCATGGAACACTTCCCGGACAAACATGGCGCCGACTGCGAATCCTAGAATCAGAGGAATTGAGGTTAGGTGAATGCTGACTGATTATTGAGAATGTTGACTAATGTGCTGCAATCTGACTATTTCCCGGATTTGCCCTAGATTGAGGCCAGTGGCGTAGCTAGGGGTGGGCTGTCACCCATGGCCTCGTGCCCCAAGGGGAGCCTCGCGCGAGGCCTTTTCGGGCAGTGAAAGAAAAAGGCCTCGCAGATGTGATTTCGCCCACGGCTAGATTAGTGCACGCTACGCCATTGATTGGGGCAGGTTCACGGTCCATTTTGCATTTTTCCATCAGATAAAACTGTAGGAATTCTCGAAGATAAAATTAGGATTGACTTCGAGTTGTTGACTCGACGGCTCTTGCCGGCTATTCTAAATTACATTTGTAATTTAGAATAGCCGGCAAGAGCGGTGGGACTTTTATTTTATGGCTAATAGTGGCAAGGCATCTATAGAACTCGATTCCCGCCGGCTTACCTAATTTAAGAAAAAAGAACACCTTATTATACAGTTAGTAGCTCCGGCTTACTCTAAGATTAACAACTAAACACTGTTACTATTATTATTTTAAGGGAACTAAATTAAAAGCGCTCGCTAGATGGCAGTAAGGGTATCAAACGACCCTGGGATGTGTATATTTATAGTGAAAATGAAGGAATAAAACTTTTTTGTTACAACACTTAAACTTACCAAGAGCATTATTAGTGTCTGTAACACAATATCTCCAAGACTCCTCCGTGCCTTCAGAGCCGTACAATGCCTTGCGTAGAATTTTGGTGGCATCTCGGAAAGATTTAGACAAGTACGTTGAGAGGGAACGAGACACTTGCCAGATGAGGTAGTTCTTTAGAATCCTGCGGGAATAATGGAAATGAATTCGCAAAAAAATACTATACAATAATCCTACCAATAAACACCTTTTAGACTCAAACTTCATACAGTTAAAGGCTAGAAAAGGGCAGACTATCGCAGACAAAGGGCAGATTAGAATGGCGCGCTAATATTTCCAACAACTTTTGCACCTATAGCGCCTACTAACAGTGGTTCTACGATAAATCAAAACGTCCGTATACGTATACCATGCCGATATTATGTTTATGATATAGTATAGTGAATAAATTCATCTACCTATAGTTAGTAAAAAAATACTGTCTAAAATTTATACCTATTCAGTGGGAAATCAAATTCTGAACTTATCAACCACACAATTATCTCTTCCTGTGGCCATCAATATATTATGGCTTTTATATGTAATTGACATGCGTCATTCTGATTATGGTATGTATAACAAATGTATCAATGAGACCGTAGTGACTTACGTTTTCTTTTCTTTTGATCTTGTGTAATTCTTTATTACTTTAGTGAGGTTCCGGAAATATTCAGGCGCGTATACGACGATTCTTTCATTTTCGGATATCTGAAATGACATGTGTTAGACAATTAGCAAAAAATTTAACCCACGCGATTGTTATTACTTTAGTACAATGTTGATTTTCATAGAAAAATCTACGTTGCCCCTGCATTTATACCTAAGCTGTTTAATCAGAAAACAAATTCTGGCTACGTATAATCTCTTTTATCTCTAATGACGTCTGAAAGAGACGATTCCCTTGCTTACATACTATTAACGTCATTATTTGTGATACTCACACTTCTCCCAACTAATCTAAAAGCATCATTGAAGAAGGCCGTCCAGTTCAAGAAATTCGCTTCCTTCTGCCACTGTTTCAACGTGAACGGGTTATACAGGCCCTCTTCATCCCTCCTATCCTCAGAAGGAGTAGTTATCCCAGCCAGAGCCGTCTCGAATTCGATCACCTTACTCATTTGCTCTTTAGCTTTCGTCTCGTTCGCGCCTAAGAGCACGCATACTCTGGTCATGTAGTTGAGATAGGCTTCGAGAACTTTCGCGTGAGCACTTTTGTTTAAGTAGTAGTCGCGCGTTGGGAGGTTTAGACCACCTTGGTCCAGCTGAAAAAAGATAGGAATTTGTGAAGAGTATAGCATTAAATATGTAATAAGGTAGTAGGTATTTTTAAGATATTCTTCTTTCTCTAGGTCGGATCATCGTCATTTGTAATCTAATTCTAGGCCAATCGATTCTATGTAAATTGACTGGTTTGTATAGTAATAAACCCTTCGTTTGATGAGGATCTGTGGTTTGTCAGAAGATAGAACGGAAATATAAATTGATATAGGTACTTACAACTATAATATATTTTGATGAATTCCGGTCATCTTCTGTTACCGCCCAATTAAATAATCCACCCAAATTGTACCTGAAATCAATAATCGCAATAAGTTTCTCAATCATAAGATGGTAGATGTCTTGCATGAATGCTTGAATGTCTTGCATTGAAAAATATTTTGGATCTGGGGAAAGATTGTCTCTTCCAATGGTCACAGGGGTAACAATATTAGATCAGAACGCGAAGTTACTTTAGGAACCCCTGCCATAGAATAGAACTTGATACTGTACGCAGCATCAAAGATCAAGGCCCATACAGAAAAAACACCGTTTATTTTTTCTGTAAAAGCCGCAGTGGCGCACATTGAAAGATGAGACACTTATTACTAGCAGTGAACTTAGGCTTTTGATAAGAGACTCACTTATTCTGTATATTTTGAAGAAGCTCTTGCAAATCGAAATCCTTAATAGTATTTTTGGTAGCGTTGCTTAAAATAGTATTATTATTGGTACTGTTGGTCAAAGAATTGTTATTATTGTCGAGTAAATGCCAGCCTCCCAGTTTGTTGATCACGTCCACTAGAGGCTTCTCCGCTAGTTTTTCTATGGTCTCATTCGTGTCTATGCATGCATCGTAGTACACTCTTGCTTTGTACTCTCCCCCATTTTTGTCAGAAATGTTGACATTTTCTGAAAAAAAAAAACATTCATAAATTCACAGGTTCGGAAGCGAAAAAAAATTTCATGGGTGAATATTTTTTTCTCAAACGTTTGCTCTACATTCAATAGGCATACAGAAGGCCTTATTAAAGGTATATAAACAGACTGAGGGCCTACCGCGAAAATAAAAATAAATAGTTTTGTTTTTGAATAGGTATGCAAGAGTGATAGAGAGGCAGTTAACGAAATATCGAATTTCGAGGTAGGCTCTCAATATGTTTATTCACTTCTACTTAATCTAAGATGTGAAAATACATATATTCATTCGGTGAAAAATTCACAAACCATAATAATAACAATCACGTTACAAAGGAGCAGAATTTCAGTTCTAATGATAAAGGAAAATCCGCATACGTAGATGGCAACAGAATAGGCAAAATCATAACAAAGAAATAACAAGTGGCCATATTTGGATAAACTATACAAATAATAAGATTGAGAGAACCATCGTCCACACATTTGACTGATAATAAACCTTATTACAAACAGATAAGGTCCATCGATGGTAATAAGAGTGTTGCTCTTAGTAAATAAGAAACGCAAATTTCGTGTGTTGTGAGAAACTGATAAGAGGGACTGAAAATTTACAATGAGACGATAATTCAGTGGAAGTATATAATAAGTGGCTGTAAAGTGAAGGAACAAAACGTTAAGTGTATAGTCGGAGTAAAAAAGATGACTCAAATGTAGTAGACGCTTAAAATTTAAATAAGAAAACAGTGAGTTAAGGAGTGATTTAAGTAAGAAAGTAGTGATAGATGTTAACTTTTTTTCTAATATTAAGAGAGTAGAGACTGCACGATCCCACAGTCAAACCGTGTAAACTGTTTTGTGGGACACTGTAATTGTATAAGATGTATATTTTTATGTTAATAAATAAATAAAATAAAATAAAATAATGAATCAACACAGAGAATATAAATAAAATGTGTATAAGTAAATAAGTTAAACCCCGGGATACGGACGATACACGATAGTCAATGGAAAAAATCTTTGGATACTTAAGAATAAGAGACACAAGGAAAATAGCAAACGATGTTAACCTACTAGAATCTTACTAGAATGGATCAAAAACATTGTAATAAGTAAATAAGAAACGCAACAAGTAGGACAAGATGATACTGGTGATCTAGTTTTCGTATTTTTCCTGGTCTTTGTCCTTGATTAAAACAAATAGCAATTACAAAGCAATTTTGCGTTTTGAACTGTTTTGATGAAATATATTACAGGCCTAAACATAATAATTAATTCATTATGCTTTTGACTGTACGATAAAAGATATGGCCGTGTACTTAGTAAGTAAATGTCCAAATATTTAACATTTCAATACATACGTTTTATAAGGCATTATTTCGCGTTAACCAAATGGTTAGAGCACTTTGTTGTGGTCGAAAATGACGATTCGCAACATATAAGAATGCTAATTAATGTAAGGTTATGTCAACCAGAAATCAGCAAAACCTGTGTCTACAAAAGTGGACTTATTTAAGTTTTTGAATAGAGGTATTTCCGGATATAAAACGTGAATGTAACCGGAATAACCGGATTTATCAATTGTGTTAGAGATCAAGATTTTTTCCGGGTTCCTACTTAATTGAAGAAATTGAGGAAAATATCAAAATAAAAAACTGAACTACCTACCGAGGTCAACTGAATAAAAACATTGAGTTTGTAAGAATTAAGTAACCATGCTTTCAAAAAGTGTTTCTCAGAACACGTGTTCATTTTATTTTACCGAGACAACGAAATTAATCGACTGTTCACAAATTTAACATGTACAATAAAGCTCTAATTCAATCGAGAACTGCAAATCAAACGTGCTTAAATATTCAATCTCAATTCTTTCCTCGAATAAGAATTTACTCCATAAATAGCTAGACAATAGTCTATCATCGATGTCATCTCTGACCTTTTCCTTATTGTTATATTGTTGCAACTAGACCAAACTAGACACAATAGCGCAAGATCTGCTTTAAGCAATATGGCTGAGAATAACACAAAGGGTTGATGACACAAAGTGGCAAAGGGCGAGGTAGATTCCTCGTAGAATTGAAAGCCTCTGGGATAGAAAGGTTCTCAAGAAGTAGACGAAGATTCGCAAGAGATAACGTTGAGATTATTAGAGGAAGCCAGAAGACGAAGCACATTGACCATATAAAAAAAAACATTTGCGACATTAAAGTTCTGCAGTTGGTCCGACCAGATTCGCACCGCTCTTGACTCCACAGTCCACATGGATTGGCTCTCCACACCGCCAAGGACGGAACCAGATGGAGAGAGATTGTGAGAGAGAAGGTGATTCAAATGGGAGGTCACGATCCTCATTACTGAGGATTACGACGCAAGTGACCGTATACCTAACCTAATGCAACGTGGAAGCTCTTAACAAAGTGAACTGTAGATGTAAGTAATCACACAAAAACGAAACCCGCTGAGATAGTGCAAAGATTATAGGGGAAATGTGTGCCCAGGAATGGATGTCAGATAGATGAATAATTTTAGTAACCTCACTCACCTAAAGCAGATCTTATGATGAGCTGATTATGAAGCTCGATCTTGCTAAAGATGCCCCACTGCGACTTGCCCTCTGGGATAGGGTTGTTCTTCATCCAGCCCCCACAAGCGAACTCGTAGAAGTCCTCGCAGGGATTCTGGGTCTCGTCGAGGGCCCTGATGACCTCGCTGGCAGTGTAGATACAGGAGCTGGACAGGCAGACACTGCTTTCTGTAATAATAAAGGTTTGGTTTAGTGGAACTTTCGATTATCAATATCATGCCTCAGGTCCAGCTTGAGTTTTTGATACCATACCACGGACACATCTCTCCGTATATCCGGCCCCTCATGGTTAAGAGCAGACAGGATGTCACAAAACGGCAAAGCTTAAGCTAAGCTGTCAGTCATCATCATCATCATAACTTAAGAGCCTTGCTCTTGTCGATGGAGTAGTCTTTTAATTTCCTCATACGACGCATTGTTTTTTATTTGGCTGAGGTAAGTAATTCTAGGTCTACCTTCTTCTCTTGTCATTTCAATCCTGCCTTCCAGGATGTTTAGGAAAAAGTTATCATGCCGATAAGGTGTCCTAACATCATGCCTCTTCTATTTCTTATTGCATTTAACAAGCATCGCTTTTCTCCTATCATACCTAAAGCTGTCAGTACTAGCAGTAAATACCTTTAGGTTCAGGTTGGTAGCATGGTGGCACGGGGAGGTACGTGGGACCCCGCATGGCTAACAGCAGGCAGGTAGTCAGAAAAACTGCCAACGTCAGCAAAGCTGTCAGCACTAGCAGCACTCGCTCCAGCCGCGACCGCTGGTGCCATCCTATGAATGATACGCCCTGGAAAGAAATATGACACATTTAAATATTGTTTTGTTCTCAAATACTTAAGACCAAAAGAGGGAATTGAAGACATTAGGGAAATAAGTATCGCCTTTTCAATTTGGAATAGATTAAGAAATTTTTAGGTCTTTTAGATTGTGCTAAATTTAGGGAATACTCGTGGTTAATGTGGGGTAATGGGGTTCTTTTTAATAATTACTTGATACTGATTTTGAATGTGCTGTTAATTTCCTTATCTTCGTTGCGTTATTTTATTCGTTGGTTGTATTTGTAATATAACTACATAAATAGGGTATCGCCTTGGGTCGTCCCATTCGTTTTTCGTCAAGTTCTTAAATTAGTCCTATTCTGCTTTCGTCACTCATTCTACATTCGTCACAATCATCGGTGGCTTTCAATGTAGAATGAGTGGCGAAAGCAGAATAGGACTGATTTAAGAACTTGACGAAAAACGAATGGGACGACCCAAGACGATACCCAAGATACTCTAGATAGTACTATTCCCCCACAGGACATGCCTATTCCGGGGTTAGGCATAATAATAACACTATTTTAAATAAACAATTTGTTTTGTGTAGATGGTGGAATCTTGGAAAGTGATTACATTTATGTTATTACATTAGATGCCTGTATGGGCCAAACGTAAATCGAATAAAAAGGCGTTCAAAACAAATTTTATCTCAGTCTCGCCAAGATTACCAAAGCGCATTCACTTTAAATTTTAACAAATATTTATATTGATAAGATAAGGAAGCTTATAAGCTTACAAAGCACACTCAGTTAGCCGTGTACACGAAAATAGCTTCCCATTTTGATAAACATTGCAGAAATAGCTGCTCAGTCCGCAAACACATTTACACGTGAGTGAAAACACACGGGACTAAGACAATGGCAGGCGTGGCTCACTCCGCGATTTCGTCGCTTTGCAACAGGTAGCTTAAAGTACATCCGTTCCACACCAATTTTCGTGGCTAGCCATGAGCCCCGCGTGGCGCTGTGGCCACCTAGCGGCCATATCTGTCCTGTTCGTAACAGACGCATTTTGTTAGAGAGTGAGTTTTCTGTACCTAGTACTATTATTTATTCTGTGACAATGGTCTGCACTGCTCTGATCAAATTAGAATAACATGCCGTTTGGTTCTCTTTTTCACGGGTCAAAAATAAACTTGTATCCGGCGTTACCGTCCGTTTTATTCCCCCCTAACTATTGACTGCATTTATACGCATTAAGTGTATTTCATGCCCCGTTTGCGATCGTCAAGACCTTCCGAGTGAGTGCTCGCCGTGAAATCTTTACAGGGCACGCGCTGGTTCTGTTGCCCACGACCGAATAGGGTAACAAGCGGATAGGTATAGGCATCTGATAATGTGTTGCGTTGGTTTCACGGATGACAGGACTATGATGTTATTGGTGTATAACACCTCGAATATCTATATATTCGCACATCGATGAGTTGTTTGAAAAAGTGGGACGTATGTACGTATGTATAAACTCTTTATTGTACAAAACACAACTTTATGACACAGGATAGGCAGCACAAAGGCGAACTTATCCCTTTTACGTTATATTTATTTTCTAAATTTTTGGGCCGATTGTGTTACAAAAATATGCTCAAGTGTTTATGTTATCATCAAAGGTATGACCATTTTTAGGGTTCCGTACCCGAAGAGTAATAACGGGACCCTATCACTAAGATTCCAATATCCGTCTGTCTGTCGTCAGGTTGTATCTCGTGAACCATGATAGCAGAAATTTTTATAGATAATGTATTTCTGTTGCCGCTATAACAACAAATACTAAAACGAGTGTGTACTGTCTCTTCCGAAAATCGTTTTTTCCATATTGATATTTTTCCCGTTCGCAATTTTTTCCATTTTATTTTTTCTCGATAGCTTCCTTTCCCGAAAGCATTTCTAATAGTGATGTACCGACTATTGATTTGGCCGACTAGCCGACTAGCCGACTAATCGGCGCTCGAATGGCCGATTAGTCGGCCGACTAGTCGGCTAGTCGGCCAGATCATTAGTTTCGTATAAGTTCAGGTGAAAAACAATAGTTTTGCTCCTTTGGTTGCGCTATTCATCATAATTTAGCTTGGATTAAAGGTGTTCTACTTCACTAAAAGGTTCAAAGACCTATCACAAGAATCTTCGTTCAATTTCTGTCTTTAGTTCTTTTACTTTACGTTCCTGAGCATACCGTCAGTACAGTTTGTAGGAGTTTCCAAGGCTCTATTCCCCGTACGTAGTCGCCAGTTAAGAACCTATCCCATGTGGTCAACGTCTTTACGAGCAACGTGCCCTGACTTAAGTCTCTAAATTTTGCAATAACATTAATAGTTCCTCATGACTCCACCATTAAAAAAACAAAAACTGAATTAAAAAAAATTACTATCGAACTGGCACATGAGTTACACGAGAATCAGTTGAGATCGACCTGTAGAGGTCATCAGATCAGTCCACCAACATACGATAACGATCAAACGGTCAATTATATGAAGTTTTCGTAGGTATGCACCCTGAATAGGTATTTTAGTAAAATAAACATAAAACATATGGTAAATATAGATTTTTTTTCTGTTTTTCTTTCACTAATAAAGTGCCGACTAATCGGCCATTTTTGCCGACTAGTCGCCGACTAATCGCCGACTACAAATGTGGCCGGATAGTCGGCTTTCCCGACTAGTCGGCGACTAGTCGGTACATCTCTAATTTCTAATCATTCGCATATTTTCCCATTAACTTAATTTTCCACTAGCTTATTATCCTAATAGATTTTCTAACCATTCGCATAATTTGGATATGTATTCTTATTATAATATGCGAGACACTAACTAAAAAATAACTTATTTTTGTAAATCAATATCGTACAATATATGTAATAAGTCGGTTCTGGCGCACTGTTTTGCTCGCAGTTCACCTAACACACTCCTCGCTTCGCTCCTCGTCGCACCTATCTATTCCGTGATTGTAAACAAATGAAATATAGTGCGAAAATATGCGAATGGTTAAAAAACCTATTAGAAAATTAAGCTATTGGAAAATTAAAAAAAAACCGGGCAAGTGCGAGTCGGACTTGCGCACGAAGGGTTCCGTACCATAATGCAAAAAAAAAAACAAAAAAAAGCAAAAAAAAAACGGTCATCCATCCAAGTACTGACCACTCCCGACGTTGCTTAACTTTGGTCAAAAATCACGTTTGTTGTATGGGAGCCCCATTTAAATCTTTATTTTAATCTGTTTTTACTATTTGTTGTTATAGCGGCAACAGAAATACATCATCTGTGAAAATTTCAACTGTCTAGACACTATCACGGTTCGTGAGATACAGCCTGGTGACAGACGGACGGACGGACGGACAGCGAAGTCTTAGTAATAGGGTCCCGTTTTACCCTTTGGGTACGGAACCCTAAAAATGGGAAAATATGCGAATGGTTAAATATGATTTCGGAAAAGGAAGCTATCGAGAAAAATTAAAATGGGAAAAATTGCAAATGGCAAAAATATCAATCCGGAAAAAACGATTTTCGGAAGAGACAGTACACACTCGTTGGTGGAGTCACGCCTAAGAACGTTTATAATATGTATAATGTTTATTATGTGGTAAATCAATAGAAAAGCGAAACAAACCATCCCACGTGCCTTCCAGCCATTGATCAAATAAACAATAACGCATAATTATGTCAGCCGCATGGCTTGACACATTCCGGATGGTTGATCATCAATTACTATATGGTGTTGACAAAATACGTGACGTTATCTATGAAAAGGGACCTTAATTGTCGATGGCGCTTAATGCCATTATTAATGATGCTCGGATATAAATACAATGCCGCGCGCCTCGACGCTCGCTCGGTTGTGCGGGGTAAGCCCTTTTCATAGATAACGTCACATATTTCGTATTATTTTGAGTCTGTGAGCAAATAATTTAGAGTCAGTGTGCATTGTATAGACTGTAGTGTGCAAAAAGAGAAGAGTCGTGGAATATAAAGGATCCAATACATTCTAATGACTTCCCTTTCCGCACATACTCTTCATCTACAGTTCTACACCTATGTGTCGAACAACTTGTATGGCGAAACGGTGCCAATTAAATTTCGTGTATATTCTAGGAAAGGTAAGGTGGGAAAAAGACGAACATAGTTGATTTTGCTCAGGGCAAGACAAACAGTATGATATGAAATAGTAACGACATGTGACGTTCCACGGCAAAAGGTACCTTATGGCCGCAATAATATTGATGGAACAGCGTTAATAATAGCGTAAGCGCCAACCGACATAGGGTACCCTTTGCCGTGGAACGTCACATATCGTTACTATTTCATATCTAGTGAATGTCTAATTCATTTCCCGAATCGCGCCGTTCGTCTTGCCCTGGTGATAGTCTTACCCCATTTTACCTTAACTACGTCATGACACTGAAAAGGTAGAGCCTATGAGAGACAGTAATCAATGTTTTCCTCTACAGTGTAGAGTCTACATAAAGGTTATCTAGAGCTACAAGCCATCGCTCTTTAATGATAAGGCGACTTAGATAAGTAGTTTATAACCTAGATTAATATAGGCAATTAGGTAAAGTTGTATCTTCGACATCTGCATATATTTTTGTAGTTATTTTCTCATATTCTTTCTTTTGTACCTATTTAGTTTTTGTCTGTTTTTGAGTGCGTCGTTGACGTATGTGTTGCCACTAATTCGTAGTAAGTATACAGGGTGTTACTGACCATGGGGCTTTAAATCCAGGGCTCGATTCTACTCGCTAAACTGAGCTACTTTTATTATGGCACCAACCCCGAAATCACGAAAAAAATTTTTACTTTTTCATACTAATTAAAACCAAAATATTACTTTGCTAATCCGCGTAAAAAGATAACGTGCTAGTCAATCAGTGCTAACCCGTTATACTTACTTGCGTATTTTTTGCATGCAATTAATTAAAAAAAAATACGCAAGTAAGTATAACGGGTTAGCACTGATTGACTAGCACGTTATCTTTTTACGCGGATTAGCAAAGTAATATTTTGGTTTTAATTAATATGGATTTCCGCAAAGTAACGCCTGATTCTATTCACTACTTTTTCATACATTTTGGCTGATCAGATGTCGACGTTTTCTATGGAAATGCCAAAAAAAAATCCCCGATTTTAGGGATGGTCCCATAGTAAAAGTAGCTCAGTTTAGCGAGTAAAATCAAGCCCTGGAATTAAAGCCCCATGGTCAGACACATACTGTATAAGTCAAGGCCCCCACTGAAAATCAGTGCTACGGAACGGATTCCTATTTTAGCATCCAATATATTGTTTATATATTTGTGTGCTTTTGATGTAGGTAAGTACTATGTTGTGTCGTTACAGTTTATTTTCTTTTTCTTTCAAATCATCTTTTAATTGGGTAGAATTAGTACCACGCAAACGAAGTCACAGGCAATTGTTAATTTAGGTATAGTATATTTATAAATCTGTTCTATTACTTAATTAGTTCCGGAACCCTATATAATTACATTTAAAACAGTGGTCGAGCGATAGTAGACGGTAAATATGGATAATTGCACTCGTCGGGTCGACTCATGAATATCGATATCGATGCAACTATCAGTGCATGACGGTGATGTCATGTGCATGCATTATGCATATAACAAGCGTAACATCTGGGGTTAGGCACGTGAGAATCGATTATAGTAAAAGCCAGTCAAAATCATGGTAATAATATACTCCGCCTGGTACTCTCTTCCCGCCTTTTCGTGGACACGTGACTGACACAAGCCTACGTCATCATGTGACAGCGCTATATGATAATATGCGATAGCGCTATATATAGCGGCCATGTTATTGTGACGTAGGCTTGTGTCACTCTGGGAAGAGAAGACCATGTTTTATTAGACTATGAGTCGAAATCGAATTAATGTATGGAAATGGTCACGTGATTTTTCGTAGCATCTGTCATCCCGATAGATATTTAGGGTTCCGTACAAAACTGTGTTTACGGAACACTTCGGGCTTGTGCACAAATCACGGGAGGTTCGATAGGGGTTGGGGGGGTTACGAAAAAATCACAACAGATCACGTTACGGGAGGGGGGTATACCTCACGAGTATTTTTCTACAGTGAATGAAAGTAAGAAAAAAAACTCCCACATGAGTAAGATACTTTTTTTTCGGTTTCGTCAAACATAAATCTTCACTCCGCACTTCAAAAAAGCGAGTCTATTTTACGAAATATTGGAGCGCGTGGCCTTGACCGGTCGGATGGAAAAATAAAAAAAAATATGGTTGTCTGTAAAGTCGGTTTACGGACGATAATTTTGCGTGATAAACGTCATATCATAACTTCATAAGAAAACATTACCATTACATTACGTAACGTTACCATGGAGATCCGTCCACAAAGTTACCATGGAGATTAGTTCACAACGTGACACTTTTTCATGCATGCTACCGGTGTTCATCGATTTACAAGACGTTATCACGTCAAAAATTTACGTAAGGTTATGTGGGGGAGGGGGGTAGCCAAAAACATCACCAAATATCGCCAAGGGGGAGGCGGCGCCAAAAAGTAGCCGAAAACACCGCGTGATATCTGCTCAACCCCTTATGGGATCACTTCGGTCTTGCAAATCAGTTTCTATGGCGTTTGTCGATGTAACATTGTAATCTCGACTAGGCCTACAGATCAACTACGTCTATATGTCGCAGTCAAAAGTGTGAACTGGTCAAAAGAACTTTGGTTAATAGTAATTGTGACTGTTACTATCAGTCAAAAGTACTCGCAGAGATAGGTAGGGTTATTTTTTTTTGCTACGCCCAAAAAACGAAACTGTTCCCAAAGATAGGTAGGTTAGGGTTTTTTTTTTTTGCTACGCCCTAAAAACGAAACTGCTGCCAGAAATAGGTATGATTTTTAGGTAAAACTACTTTTGACCAACATGCTCAGTCAAAAGCATTTTTGCTGTTTTTGTCGGTTAAAAGTTCTTTTGACCAGTTCACACTTTTGACTGCAACATATACATCTTTGCACGCACAAATCACGTTTAAAGAATTAAACGACAATCAAACAGTCAACATCTAGTGACGTCTACTAATTGTTATAATGACATGTTTGCAGAAACCCGGCGTGATGTCAGCGTAGCGACAATTATGGACATGTTCAGATAAGGATAGATACGACAAATCTTTGTTGACCTTGTTTTTAGCACATGTCACGGGTCTAAATTAGATATATGATAATTACACACAGCTGCAAAAGTACATACCCACTTTATAAGTGGAATTCATTAGAAATTGGTATAATTTTCAGAGTTATTAAAACCGTTGCTGTTTTTTTCATAAAGCGAATGGCTTCATACCCAATAGGCAGATCTACGACGTTGTCGCCGTTATAAAACATTGCATTATCTACCAGTAACGTCCGTTTTTAAAGTGCTTAAACGTCAATCGTTTTGACAGTCACTTGTCGCCCTCTCGAGTTCGTTGTCATCGACAATTATGACGTCACGGCGACAAAACAATTGCTAATGGCTTTCAAACGTCATCGTTTGGTGTACTCTGACCTTATCGGTCAATGACCCTAACCTAGTCGTTTAGGTGATTATTTAATTATCAGACAAACTACGTAAGACGGAAAATTGTGTTTATAGTATATATTACGGTCCTGGTCCTACTTATACGGAGCACTATCTGTGCTTATGTCAAAAGTTTAAAGGACCATGATATGTAGGTATATAGGTAAGTACAGTCACCAGCAATAATATGTTACTCTTTAAAGGCAGCAAAAATATGTGACAAGCTCTTATGAGTCTACAAATAAGATCGTGTCAGATATTTTTGCGGCCTTTGTTGTGTAACATATATATTATTGCTGGTGACTGTACTGTAATAGTTACGTTGTAATACACGTGCGAATAGGTAGATAGACAGATAGAATACTCTTTATTGGCACGCCTCAGTAAAAAGATACAAAAGAAAAGTACAATTGATTAAATGTAGAGGCAGACAACAGGCGGTCGCATCGCTAAAGAGCGATCTCTTCCAGACAACCTTTGGGTAGCGGAAACAGAGAAGTAATCGAAATAGTAGGTGTAGGGTAGGCGTAAGTAATTCGCAACTCGTGTCGATTTAAAACATTCCCTTCAGTCGTGTTTTAATTTATCGCCACTCGTTCGGATTCCCTCTTTTCCGGACTTGTATCGTAAAATTCGTAGATAACTATTATGCTTCCTACTGATTTCAGTAGCATAGGTACCTACCTTTGTACGTAACCCACAAATAGCCATAATAGAGTTAACTGGAAGAGATCCCTGAAAGGGATAAGTTCACCTTTGTACTAATGGTGTGTGCTTTTCATGTTTTATGTTTCTTTTTGTACAGTAAACCTTCAAATCAAGAGTGAACAGGCACCTTCTGGGCGAGCTCGCTCCATCGTAGGCCACGTCTACGCCTCGGCTAGTCTGTGGCCATGAGTAAGTCCATTCATAATAAAAAAAAGTAAAGTATTTTACTACTACTCGTACTACTACTACTAATAACTAGCCATGTCAGTCCATACAAATTGCACTATTGTGCAATTTTTTCGGAAGAGGGGTAAGCTCTTAAAGGCGACTCCAGTTATTAAATGTCACAGTACAGTACAGTCATCTGCAATAATATGTTACACAACGAAGGCCGCAAAAATATCTGACACGATCTTATTTATAGAGCCGTAAGAGCGTGTCACATATTTTTGCGGCCTTCAAAGAGTAACATATTATTGCAGGTGACTGTACAATGAGAGTGACACTAGAGTAGAGCGGTTCAATGTCTGTATTCATAATGGTCAATGGAATAATTGCTCACTTCAAGTCTACTCGTAAAAGACTGTAATTAGACCAATTTTGTTGTACCTATGGGTGTGAAGCTTGGACGCTGACTCAGAAAGAAGAGAGCAAGCTCTTAGTAGCGGAGAGGAAAATCTGGCGGAAGATTCAGGTGCCTATCAGAGAGGAAGATGGAACTTGGAATACCCAACTGGCGTGAAGTGGCGCAGAATAGGGTAGAATGGCGCTCTCTTGTGTCAGAGGCCAAGATCAGGCGTGTCGCACTCCGCGATTTCGTGGCTTTGCTACAGGTAGCTAAAAGTACATCCGTTCCACTCCAATTTTGGGGTTTGCCATAAGCCGCGATATCTGTCCTGATCGTACACGCGTTTTGTTAGAGAGTGAGTCTTCTGTACCTAGTACTATTATTTATTCTGTGCTCTTTGGGTCACTGAGCCAGTGACGCATGTATGTATGTAATTGGTTACTATAATATTAATTTAAACATTAAAATCATTATTACACAAGTGACACGCATCGATCATCGTCAGATGACAAATGGTTCGAGTCACGAGCAGTTAAGTACCTAGTAATTAATTATAAATAGAATTATAGTTAACTATAGACAGCTGATTATATCGTTATGTCGATTATCGTCTAACGCAAAAACCAATAATAAGGAAGATTGGTTCGCGCTCTTTGCACTTTGTACTTTACTTTCGCGATTAGTAAGAAATGTTGTCGAAGAATTATTCCCATGTCTTGGATTCCTAATAAGTACAGTCAGCTGCAGAGATAACTCAGATAACTGACCCCTCCTGCATAGAAATTTGTTAGCAGAGGGGGGTCAACTATCTCTACATATTCCCAATGCTACTGTATGTTGCCTGTATGTTACATCTGGGACCGGATCAATATGGGTTCAGACAAAATAAAGGGACCAGAGAGGCCATTTCAGCACTTAGACTAGTAGTAGACAGGCGACTAGATCTCAACTTAGACACTCACATAGCTTTTATAGATTTAGAGAAGGCTTTCGACAAGGTCAACTGGAAAAAAATGATGGGTATCCTCCGTGATGTTGGACTCGATTACAGAGATAGAAAGATTATATTCCAACTATACAAAAACCAAGAGTCAATCATCGAAATAGAAGAAGAGAGAGAGAAAGCCAAAATAAACCAAGGAGTAAGACAGGGGTGTCCACTCTCACCGCTAATATTCAACATTTTCATAGAACATGCCATTCAAGAAATAGTAGTCAGATTTAGGAGGAGTTACATTTAATGGGGAGAAAATTCAATTTATCCGATTTGCTGACGACATTGCGGCTTTTGCCGAAACTAACTCCAAACTACAGTTATTAGTTTCAAAAATGAATGATATTTTCACACAATTTGGACTCAAAATAAATTGTAAGAAAACCAAAATTCTGACCATCTCTAAACACCAATCTTTACACAATCCAATATTACTACAGAACACAGCAATAGAACAAGTTCAACAATATAAATACCTAGGAAGTATTATTACCAATGACTCCAGATGCACGGCGGACATCAAGCAGAGGATTGCAATGGCTAAAAAAGCATTCAATAGCAAAAAACACCTGCTCAAAGCACACATCTCGAAGAATGTCAAAAAACGCTTAGTTAAGGTGTATATCTGGAGCATCGCTTTATATGCGTGTGAGACGTGGACGCTAACACAACGGGACAGAGAGCGATTGGAGGCCTTTGAAATGTGGTGTTGGCGGAGGATGCTAAGGATTAGCTGGACAGAAAGGAAGACGAACGAAGAGGTCCTGAGCATGGCAGGAGAGAAGAGATGCCTGTTAGACACAATAGCTAACAGAAGGGGCAAGATGGTTGGCCACTTGATACGGCACGACAGATTCTTTTTAAACATCCTGGAGGGCAAGATTGAGGGGAAAAGAGGCAGAGGAAGGCCCAGGCTCACATATCTCAGCCAAATAAAAGAAAAAGTTTCTGTCGTGTCGTACGAGGGAGTTAAAAGGCTGGCCCAGCAAAAAGAAGAGTGGCGATTACTCCACCGACAAGAGCATAGCTCTTAAATAATGATGATGACTGTATGTTGCCAATGCCAATTTTCTAATAAATGCGAAAGTGTCTGACTGACTGTGACCAATACCAATATATTTGACAGTTATATATGTATATTCTACGATGAACTACCGTTACGTAGTTTGCGTTTGTAACAGCGCCATCTTTTAGGAAATTTTGATATCAAACTTAACAAACAACAACTTAACAACTACAAAGTTCGAGCCTCGCCCGTGACACTTTTAATTTATTTCTAAGCTTTATGGCATCGTTTTAATACAAAATTAATTTATTCTCTCTTTATTTATAAAATAAGTATACTCACGGCTTTCATAGATAAAATGTTCGCCGATGAAATAAACGTGTCGTCCCAATGCAAACTAGACACACAATGCGAGCTAGATTGATTGACTCCTATAGGCAACATAAAGACGTCCTCATAGTGACTGTTGTATAAAACTAATTTATTAACCACAAGCACATAAAATTGTTATTGTTTTCTCCAAACTGACTTCTCGCTTTGTTTTGATGTTTTCAATTTTGTGAACTGGAAAATGATTGGCAATTAAGTGTTCTGTGTTCTCTCGTAAACTATTAATTTGATAGAACTAATAGTAATAGAGACAATATAACAATACCAAAATCAGCTTTTTAGGGTTCCGTACCCAAAGGGTAAAACGAGACCTTATTACTAAGACTTTGCTGTCCGTCCGTCCGTCTGTCCGTCTGTCTGTCACCAGGCTGTATCTCACGAACCGTGATAGCTACACAGTTGAAATTTTCACAGATGATGTATTTAAAAACAGAATAAAATAAAGATTTAAGTGGGGCTCCCATACAACAAACGTGATTTTTGACTGAAGTTAAGCAACGTCGGGCGGGGTCAGTACTTGGATGGGTGACCGTTTATTTATTTTTTTGCCTTTTTTGCATTATGGTATAACCTAACCTTTTTTTTTTTTTACATGGGGAATGCGTCTACGCATGCCGCCGGGCCTGGGAGAAACCCGGACGATTATGTGGGACTCAGGGCTGTAAAGAGGCCCCACTACCCACTAAACCCCATGGTGTCCTCTCGCCGCTATGGTTGCGGGGTTACGGGGAAGCTCGCGCAATGCGTCCGCGACCCCGCAGCGGCTATCCTGACTAGGATCCATACCCCTATTTTTTTAGTGATCTTCCCTGTGGAAGCGCTTCCGGAACACGAGGTTGCGCATACCATCTCGGGAGCCAGCGTCATGGGCGGGGACGCCCCCATGTCCGCCGCCCGCTGGCTCTCATCAGGGCGGCAGGTTCCGCTCGTGAGCGGCACGTCTGCGGCCTATGCGGCGGCGGCGCATTGGGTCAGCCTCGGCCCGGACTTCCCGTTCGCGCTCGGCCGCCTCCTTGTCTCCCATGACGTGCTCGCAGAACGTGAGCACAGTCTCCCACGCACTTTCGCTGCCCAGCATGGCCTGAACTACGGCTGGCAGCGAAAGGTCTTGCCCTACCTGGGCGACCAACTCCTCCCGTTCCTCGCCAAAAACTGGGCACTCAGCCAGTGTGTGTTGGGCCGAGTCTACGTCGGCTCCGCATTGGTGACACTCCGGTGTCGGTTCCCTCTGGGCAACCTTGTGCAGGTAGCTGCCGAAGCAGCCATGCCCCGACAGTACCTGCGTTAGTCTGAAAGTAAGGACACCGGAGCGTCTTTCAACCCAGTCCCGAAGGACAGGGCGCACCGCCTCTACAGTGCGGGTGCCAGCCCTCGGCCGTTCGAGCCGCTGCACCCATATCTCCGTCGCGTATGGTATAACCTAACCTAACCTAACCTAATGTACGGAACCCTTCGTGCGCGAGTCCGACTCGCACTTGCCCGGTTTTTTTTTTTAATGGATAAGATTCATGAAGTAGGTATTAAGAAGTTCTTCACGGAGCTAAGGTGATCGAAATAACTTGAATGATTATCACAAAGTTACCAAAGGGGCTAGATTTTTTTTCCATACTCCTCGATACTTTGACTGTAGAGAAATTTCATGGAGGTTTCATACATTTTGACCCGTTAGATCTTTGTGATATTGATATCGATTAGCCTACGGGAAAGGTATTTTGTGCCAGGGGCCTGTGCCATCTTGTGGCCTGAATCGGAAACGTAAACTGACATTGACACCTCACGCCAAAGCAACTGCTGCCCTCTACGGTTCACGTACATTTTCTTATGCATTGTAGGTGTAGGTACTGCCATCTTGCGGGCTACAATGGAAGCTTGAACATGACATTTAGGTACACTTCGCGCCAATAAACGGGGGGCTTCTGTGCTGCCACCTACAGTTCCTGCTCGTTACCTATACTAAATACAATTTATTTATAGATTTTATAGAATCAGTGTGGAGCTAACTTTACAGTACACGAGCTGTCTGAATGCGCAGTAACTGTCTAATGGTCCCGAGTACCTTTTGTGTTGTGCCGTATACAGAGTATACAGACCCAATCTAACGTACGTACGATCATTGTCACGGTTCGACCTTGAAGTATGTACAGTCAAGTATAAAAACATAGGTGCAGACAACTTACTCAAAAATATGTCCCATAGTTCTTAATTCGCTGAGATAAGAGCTATGGGACATATTTTTGGGATTATTTGTGTAGGTACTTTACCCATATTTTTACACTTGACTACAAGTTAGAAATTGTGAAAAGGGGTCATCCATTAATTACATCACACGTTTAGGGGGAGGGAGGGGGTCAAGAAAATGTGACATATTGTGACATGGGGGAGGGGGGAGACACAAACTTTGTGACGTCACTTTAACTTCATCAGTAACCGAAAATTTATTTAAATTATTTTATTCGCTGTACATTTAAATAACAAGTTTTTAAAACGATATTCGTTTTTATTCGTTTAATTTTCTTTCCTAAGCAGTTTTGGGTTATAAAATTACTAATTTTAATATCGACAAAAATATTTTGATAAAATGTTTATAATACTTAGGTACTTACTTAATTCGATTTGGCGATTTCGTAGAAAAAATGTGACGTCACACTAGGGGGGGAGGGGTTTGCCAAATGTGACCAAGTGTGACAAGGAGGGGGGGAGGGGTCAAAAAACCTAGAAATTCGTGTGACGTAATTAATGGATGACCCCTTACCCATATTTTACACTTGACTACAAGTTAGAAATTGTGAAAGGAGTAGATTTTGTATACAGTAGTCTATCTTCAAACATATGTACTTACATTACATACTTACCTAATACCTATTATACATGTGGGTTGCACTAACTAATTTGCACTACAAAACATGACTGTGACGATAGCGTTCCAAGGGCGCATACAGTTTATATCTGACGTTATCTATGAAAAGGGACCTTATTGTCGATGGCGCTTACGCCATTATTAACGGTGCTCCGATATAAATACAATGCCGCGCGACGCTGTGCGGCGTAAGCGCCATCGACAATAAGGTCCCTTTTCATAGATAATGACCCATATAAGTACAGTCAGCGCCTTATAGTAGGTAGCATCCAAAGTATTCAAATAGTTCGGTACACCATATACTACTATATGACGCTGACTGTACCTACTTAACAGAGAAATACTCCTAACGATGGTGCAGGTCGCAGGTCCTTGCATACGAGCACAGAATAAAATAAATAATTTATTTTATTTATTTAAAATTTAAATCAGGCAACAAGGCCCATATTACAAATACCTTACAGACTAACATACATATATATATTATAAACTTAAAAACTAAACACTATTTATGCGACAAAACGGCGTGGCTCCGTTGAATCGGCTGTTCTTGTGTCGGATTCGGCAGTTTGCCCCGGAACCTCCGAAACACGACACCTTTCCCCTAATAGTACCCTTAAGTACAGAAGATTCACTCTCTAACAAAACGCGTCTGTTACGATTACGAGTAGGACAGATATGACCGCAAGCGCCACGCGCGGGCCGCACGGCCGATGATGGCTAGCCACCAAAATTGGGGGGGGGGGGGGCGGATGTAAGTACTTGTAGCTACTTGTTGCGACGCGACGAAATCGCGGAGTGACAGCCGTATTCGAACAATGAGAGCCTATAGAGAGATACGTCAAATACTTAATATTGAAACGATATGGATTAGATATGTCAGTGCAAACAAGTGTCAAAAGTGACGTATTTGTTTGAAGAAACGTCAAATTTGACACTTGTTTGACGCTGATATATCTAATCCATATCTTTTCTAGATCTATTAACTGACGTATCTTAAAGTTGGAATCTGGCCGTGAGCCACGCGATGCGAGATATAAACGTCGAATCTGGATAAATTGTCGGAGTAATATTACGTTTACTAAATAATACGGTGCTCCGTTCTCTACGGAAACTGAACTGACTGACCCCTTCTGATTGATGTAAGTAGGATATTTTTAAACACACACTACGTGCCAAAAAAGGCGGTTATTTTTAGACTGTTTGATTAAGAAATTTATTTATAATTGTAGTCTTTCAACAAATAAGTTGCCATTATTGTTTTAACAGGCTGCGGGCTGCAGTTGATTCCCCGAAGACTTTTGAAGAAATTATGATTACAACTGGCAAAGTAGGTAATTAAATCCCAAGTAGGGTAATTCGCCAGTAACTGGCCACTGTCAGTAATTGGCCACCCTAAACTAAAAATGAATTTATAGGTGATAAACAGAATTCATTTTAGTACTTATAAGGTTTCAATAACTGGCCAACCTTCAATAACTAGCCACTTTATACTAAAATGAATTCTGTTTATAGGTGAATAGGATTCATTTTTAGTTTAGGGTGGCCAATTACTAACAGTGGCCAGTTACTGGCGAATTACCCTAGGTAGATTTGTTGTTTTAAGTTCCACATATTTCGGCTATATGCTCTACGATCTACGTATGTTAGTTGCTAAACGTACTGGTAGTTTAATTGAGTACTAATACTCACCTATACGCGTATTCGAACTTCAAGATATTCACAAGAGACGACACGTACTAGATCGATTCTAGATACGTTATAGTTAAGATATCATCTAGTTCTCTTTTGCAGCGCAATTCGGGCAACCGATGTCACTTTTACGTTAGATAGAGTACGATATCTATTAGATGTGAATTAGATCTCTAAGTCATATCCTGTGGAAATCGTTCAAGAGTATCATCCAGAATCGCGCAAATGTCAAATTTGACAGGTTAGATCTTAAACATATCGTTATCGTATCTTGGTGATGTCTAACAGATGTCTATTTCATTATCTGAATCGGGCCCCTAATCACTAATCACGTGATGTATTTTCATCTCTTCCTTTACTGTTTTTCATTTATGAGTTGTTCCGAGAAAATAGTACCAAGGATTTAAGATTTCAAAGATGAAAACGAATTTGAATGGCAGAGAACTAAACTGCATCCATGATTAATTCGCATTTAATACCTAAGTACCTATATACCTAGTTACAAACTTATTCTTGTAGTGAAATATGCGTAAATACTTGTTACTAATACAATTATATTTTACAACTAAAGGGGCCCACAGATTACCAGTTCGCCGGACGATATCAGCCATCATCAGCCTGTCAGTTGTTCGGAGCTGTCAAAATGTGCGTTTAAACTGACAGGCTGATATCGTCCGGCGGCGAACTGGTAATCAGTGGGCTCCTTTACAAAGTTCTGTATTGCATGTACTACTAGAATCTAGATCAAGTGCGTCATAGTCTCATAGTTTCAATAGCCTTCTTCATTGTCTCTTGCACAAATCGGATATAAATAGACCAAAGGCCGCGTTTATCATTGTAATCAATACATTGTTTAGTCACTCACCGAATGACAACAACATACTTATTAGCTGGAAGTATACCTACTCCGTATCTTTAGGTATTTAAATAAAAAAAAACAAAATCTACCCTCAAATGGCTCCTTAATCCAGTTGAGGGTAGATTAAAACATTACACTATCAAATAATGTAGGTTAAAATGAGGTCGTTCAGTGACTGATCCAGGCAGTTTTGTATTTGGTTGGTTAACCAATGTTATAACTATCCGAAAATGTACAAATTATTTGTTTACTTTTATTTAAATACCTAAAGATACAGACTTATAGTTAGAAACATTTTCACTTATGATAAGCGCTTTCTCATTAAGAGCTTTGCATTCATTACACCTTAAAACAAAGTCGCCGCGTCTGTCTGTTTGTATGTTCCCGATAAACTCAAAAACTAGTAAACGGATTTTCATGCGGTTTTCACCTGTCAATAGAGTGATTCTTGGGGAAGGTTTAGGTGTATTTGTTAAGTCGTGCGCCCGTGGTTTTGCGTTTAACTGACAGATTGATAAAGTATGTGCGGAAATAGAAGAGTCGTGGTAGTATGGGATTCAATACATTCCAGGACTCTTCTCTTCCGAACAGACTTTATCGTCCGGCGATCTGGTAATCTGTGGGCCCCTTTAACATATTGCGGAAAAAAAAATCCTTTAAAAAATTAACTCTCCCATAGAAAATTTCAACATCAGACCAGCAAAATGTAAGTATGAAACATCCAAAATTTTTTGCAGTTTCGGGGTTGGCCCCATAGTAAAAGTTCCTCAGTATGACCTAAACAGTAACGGGTTTGTGCACAGGTTGGTGTAATTGCTTTTCGTTCAGTTACATACTGTATAATATCATTAATCATTAAGCTCACGTTGATTAATGATTAGTGCAGCGACGCACGCTTTAAGGTCGTATCGACACAATTTCAAAAGTATCAAAACCATATCAGATTGTTATAACAGAATCGAGCTGAGAGACGATTACGACGCACATCGATTTGCCGGCCAACTGCACTCAAGCTGATTAACCGGAGCCAGATGGAGCCATCTTGTTTTACGAGCTCAATGGCCGATTGATTCCTTCGCTCCCGTTTTCATGGCTTAGCGAACGTTTTGCCTTAAATAAATCAATACATATGTGATATGTACATATCTAGTAGGTATAGAATTCCCCGAACGCCCATATGAAGATAATTAACGACCCGCTCCAGCTTCGCACCGGTTAACAAATTATACACCTAAACCTTCCTCAAGAATCACTCTATTCATAGGTGAAAACCAAACCAAATGATTGCTGAATTTACTGAGAAGAGGGAAAATACTAAGGGCCTAATGTTAATTTTACCTCTCCTATTGTTCTTTCTTTGTTTTTATGTCCCCATTATACAGTGGCGGATTTACCCTAAGGCACAGTAGTAGGCCTAGGCCGGCAAGATATTTAGGGGCGGCAAATTGTGACAAATAATTCGCTGATGGTAACAAGAAATAACTCAAAATGTAGTCAATATTATGGGTGCCTTGAAAGGGGCGGCTACAGGGCCTGGGGCCTAGGGCGGCAAAGACTGCAAATCCGCCACTGCCATTATACATGATGTGTCCCACTGAGACTATTCGCTTTTACTGCATCTCGATACGATGGTATAAATAAACTATATCGCTTTATGTGAGGTATTTAACTGTTCTTGGCAACATCAGCTAGTTAATTTAATTTTATTAGGATTTAACACTTTGCAGCAGATTAGGTACCGTCAAACTTAAAACAGCGCCATATAGTGAGTTGAAAACACGCCGACTTAGCTATTTATAATAATTAGTTACCTATTTTATTTTCAAGCCAGTTAATATTTAGCATGATACGCAATAAATATTATTAGTGATGTACCGACTATTGATTTGGCCGACTAGCCGACTAGCCGACTAATCGGCGCTCGAATGGCCGATTAGTCGGCCGACTAGTCGGCTAGTCGGCCAGATCATTAGTTTCGTATAATTTCAGGTGAAAAACAATAGTTTTGCTCCTTTGGTTGCGCTATTCATCATATATTATTAGCTTAGCTAAAAGGTGTTCTCTACAGGTTCAAACACCTATCACAACAATCCTCGTTCGATTTCTGTATTTCTTTTATTTTGCGATCCTGAGCAGACCGTCAGTATAACTTGTAGGAGGTATTTCCAAGGCTCTATTTCCCGTACGTAGTCGCCAGTTAAGAACCTATCACCTATGGTCAGCGTCTTTACGAGATTACGAGCAACGTGCCCTGTTTATAAGTCTCTAAATTTTGCAATAACATTAACAGTTCCCCATGGCTCCACCATTAAAAAAAAAACAAAAACGGAATAATAATAAAATCATTTAACTTTAGAACATGGCCATGAATTTACACGAGAATCAGTTGAGATCGACAACACGAGAGGAAAACACCAGCCCACCAACATACTATGACGATCAAACGGCCAAATTATATGAACAAAAGTTTTCGTCTGCACCCTGAATAGGTATTTTGGTAAAATAGACACAAAACATATGGCAAATATTGACTGTTGATTTCTTTTTTTTCTGTTTTCTTTCACTAATAAAGTGCCGACTAATCGGCCATTTTTGCCGACTAGTCGCCGACTAATCGCCGACTACAAATGTGGCCGGATAGTCGGCTTTCCCGACTAGTCGGCGACTAGTCGGTACATCCCTAAATATTATTATTATAGGACATTTTTTACACAAATTGACTAAGCCCCACGGTAAGCTCAAGAAAGCTTGTGTTGTGGGTGTACTCGGACAACGATATATAATATATATAAATATTTAAATACATAGAAAACAACCATATCTCAGGAACAAATATCTGTATCATCATACAAATAAATGCCCTTACCAGGATTCGAACCCGGGACCATCGGCTTCATAGGCAGTGTCACTACCCACTAGGCCAGACCGGTCGTCAAATGTTGCAAATGTGCAATGTTGATCATGCAAGTTATCGGTGCGTGCTAAGGATTCTGTGGCGACGACGCGCTATAAAGGGTTAAGTAATTAATTCCTTTGTATTACTCGACTTAATTGGCATTTAAATGATACGCGACATTCAAAAGTAGTAAAAAAGTTTTGATTATTAGGTACGTAGTAAGTACCTACACCTACCGGGCACGGCTTCATACTACGTTTCAGGAACTTTGCTTTAAATATAATTTGACGTGCCAGAATGAAATTTAATGACAAAATTACATGTTTTATGATCCGTGCGTCGTAAACTTTAAACTGTCGAGTACTTACAGTTTAATACGCGTGTGATAGCAGTACTGAGATACCTACATATAAAATAATACCTCTTTATTATATTTGATACACGAGCCGAAGGCTACAGGGCATACATATGAGGATATAAATATTAGAGTTAGACCAAGATAGTCGGCAACGATTTTGATAGCACACGCAGTGCTAGTGTTGTTTTAAATGTCAAATTATGACGTAAAAATAAGTTCTTGCATGCACGTATGCTATCAAAATCGTTGCAGAGCTTTCTTGGTCTAACTATATTTTTTCGTACTGCCCTACGCTGCACATTCATGACTAAGGCCTGTGCACTGTGCACATAGATGCGTCTGCGAATACATGCACGTGCGCGTTGTAACACACAGATCCTTGTGAGAGACGGCACACAGCTTGCGTGTCGTCTGACACGAAAACGCTTCTCTCGGTGAATAAATACGTATAAATTCGTACACACGTATCGGAATTATAGTTCCATTAAAGACGAGATTGCACTTAAGTGTTGAAACTTGCGAAGCGGAATCTTGCGACCGACTGCATCGAATGCAATAAGCGAACTTCCACTGCGAAATCAACTTCTATCTTATTGCAGAAGCAATTCTAAGAGAAATTGCTTTTACAGAGATCCCCTCAGGCTACTACCTATTGAGGGCACAAAACATTTATCGCGAATTTATTTTATTACCTTCATTTTGCTGGGTCTGGGCTGGGTGGGTTTACATCAGTTAGCCGCGACCACGACCAGTGAAACCTGTGTCAAAACGTCGGTAAATAAAGGTACCTAATAAAATAAATTCGCGATAGACCCGTCTATAAATGTGAGTTAACATGTGTTCAAAACGCGAATTTTTTTTAAATATTATATTACAAAACATTAAAACGATGTCAAAGTAACCTCGTCATATTGTACCGTCACCTGCAATAATATATTACGCAGCGAAGGCCGCAAAAATATCTGACATGATCTCACTTGTAGAGCCATAAGAGCGTGTCAGATATTTTTGCTGCCTTTGAAGAGTAACATATTATTGCAGGCTACCTAACTGAAAAACAAGTAGGTAGAAATGGTGCATAAACAGTGCCGAAATATCAGGAATTCCCAAACAAAAATAAACAACATAAACTGGACTTGAAAGCATTTATGTTTTGTGAGCGTACGCCATTACATTACTCATTCATCATTCTTTTTGATAAGTCACGCGCTTTTAATCTTATGCACGAGCAATTCTTGTTTATTTACTTATATATAGGTATATTTCAGAACTTCTGACTGACTTTCAATCCGGAGGTCGCGGGTTCAAATCCTGGCTCGTACCAATAAGTTTTTCGGAACTTATGTACGAAATATCATTTGATATTTACCACTAGCTTTTCGGTGAAGGAAAACATCGTGAGGAAACCTGCATACATCTGCGAAGAAATTCAAAGGTGTATGTGAAGTCCCCAATCCGCATTGGGCTAGCGTGGGGACTATAGCCCAAGCCCTCTCGCGCATGAGAGCAGTGGGACGTATATAGGCTGAAATGATGATGATGATGATGATATTTCGGAAACGGTACTAACGATTTCGATAAAATTTGCGATATGGGGATTTTCGGGGGCAAAAAATCGATCTCGCTAGGTCTTATCTCTGGGAAAACGCGCATTTTAGAGTTTTTATATATTTTCCGAGCAAAGCTCGGTCTCCCAGATATTAGGCATTATTAGCGGTAAAACGATTAATTTAAAGTATATTTTCTAATGATAGTAAGAAACCCACTGAACCATTTGACAGTTTAAAAATAATTCCCTCTTGAAGATTAAACTGGGCGGAAAGGAAATGGAGGCCGAAAATTGTTTAGATTACGTTACGGGTTAGGGTCACTCCTAAAATAGCCCAGCTTACGAATAAGGGCTTATGTTTGAAGCGAATTATCACCAGGGCCGTCTTAAACTATGCTGGGCACATTAGAATTTGGGGCCCTTTTGCTAGAAAGTAAAGAAAGCGAATGAAACTAACATTTTTCTACTACATATATGCTCATCTATTTATTATGGGTAGATAATCAAATATACTGTACAGACAGTAGTCTGTCCTTCAAGGCCCCGTGTGCCCTTATGGTAAAGACGGTACTGATTATCAGTTCACCATAAATCTTATAAAACAAGTCCCCCGCCGCATCTGTCTGTTTGTGGTAACTACTGAATGGATTTTCATGCGGTTTTCACCTTTTAATAGAGTTATTCTTGAGGAAGGTTTAGGTGTCTAATTTTTTAAGCTTTTGTGTAACCGGTGGGAAGCCGAGGCGGGTGCTAGTATTTTGATAAGTATGTACATGGCTACCCATGTACAATGTACATACTTATTGCTACAAATTTAACTAAAGCCCGTTGTGTTTAAAATATAACATGAGATGCAAAAGCCGGTATATGCCCAATCTTGCTACCCGATACTACCTACCCGATAAGATAGGTTTGCCTACAGTCTCCTCTTAGTCTACTATGTAGAGTTTTTTCTAAATATATTAAACGTCTTTGAAAGTCAAACGAATCGCATCCGAGCGGATCCACAAAAAGCTATCATAGAATAATGTATTTATTTACAAACATTTATATTTTATTATGAATGATGTCCCGATATAAAGGTCACGCGCTATTGTTTTACTCACCTGTAGAAATTGTAGAATAGCTTGAGCTAGAATACTCATAGTATACCTAGTGCATCAAGATCAAGGTGACAAAGTGGTTATATGAAGAAGAATAAGAATAATTAATATTTATTTGAAAAGAACCTTGTTAACAATGGTTTCTTTAGCAATATCGTATCAAAAATACCCCAACAGGTTTCATATTTAGGTTGAAAAACACCCTGAATGCCTGAAATAACAACTTTATTTCCTGAGCCCATAACAAACACATAAAACACAAAATAACAAACACAGAAAACATAGCCATAACAAACTTAGAAAACCTAGCTATAGCATTTTATGATGTTTTTACGGAATATAGGAAGCTAAAGGTTTACGAGCTATAGGTACGACAACTTAGATGACTTGGTCACTAAAGGTGAAATGGACTTGGGAACGATTAAAACTGGTCATTATGTATATGTATAGAAGTTACAGTGTTGTTATCTCGTACTTACATATTTATAAAAACGTTTATGGTCATTGAGCGTGACAAATTGAATCGAGACAATTAATCAAATAGCTAACACATTCAAAAAGAAAAAAAATAAGGGATCGCAAAGGATACCTACACTTAATGACTCTATTATACAAGAGGTAATATATAACACATCAGAAAAACCATTTCGTGTGGTTGGCCTTAAATATCACGTCGGTACAAAACAATTTATGCTATTTAAGTGGGTTACCGACGATATAAGCATCAAAACTCTGGACAAATACCTAACTGGTGTTTTCAAGTTTGACACAAATTAAACTTTAATTTGTCATCTTTCTGCTTAATAAGGTTCAAGAGAACAGCTAGTATATCCAGTTTCACGGTTCAAACGAGTTAAAGTTTTTTTTAGAATCATTCGTAATGAGGAACGTGCGTTTAGTCACGATCAGCTTTCAAGAAACGAATGTCAGGAAGAAATAATTACCATCGTCAGTGACTGAGGATCGTGACATCATTTTATATATCCGTAGATCTGTGGGCCTATTGCGAACATCTCAAATCGAACTACCGTTTTCTGCCTCTATAGGCAGATACCGAGATTTCGATTATCGACGTTCGCGCTAGGCCCCCCATATTCATCCATAGGCTCCCGTCCCCTGCTATTGGCCTATTGCATTTGTAGTCGTAAATGCATAGATGCAATTCAGTCATTTCAATTATGTCCGCCCTACTAAAACGCTCCGCGTTAGCCTATTAGTTTAGTAGTAGTAGAAAACTCGTTATTGTACAAAAAGACATATGAAAAATAACATTAACATTAGTAAGAAGTACAAAGGCGAATTTATCTCTTTGAGGGATCTCTTCCAGTTAACCTTTGAGTAGATGAGAGGAGAGAGTGGAGAGGTTATTGTTCCTTCCTATTTATCATATCTTCATATTTCATGCTCTGAAAGTCATTGTTGATCTATGATGCGAGTTAAAAATGATATTTTTCGGCCCTTGGAGGTTTTACTTTGCAAGAACATTTATTATTCATTTTTTAACGATATGCTGTGGTTCTAAATGATTTCTTGTATAATTTATTTTAACTATGATATTGTTCAAACTTTTTAGAATCACTGTAAGCCATCTACTTATTTCTATCCCGAAGGCGGGATTCCACCAATGTGCAGGTACTGTGCGGCACAAGATTTTTGTACTGAATATTGCTTGTGCCGCATACCGGTGGAATACCGCCTTAATGTTGTAGGAATATCACAATCATTAGTCGATTAAAATTTCTTTTAACGCGATTTCGGCACAGCTTTCCATGCTACGATAAGAGAATCATGTCGAGTCCGCGGCGTCGGAGGTACTTTCTTGGACGTCTGTCATCGTGGTTTGAAGGTTGCTACTATTGTAAGAGAATCATATAAGAACTTTACCTTTCCAAATCTCTCATTCGTCTCCGGTTTCGGCGCTGTATCGAACAGATTCAGCCGCGAGCTCTGGAAGAAGTCCGCGCTGGAGTTCGTCCTTGAGAACAGCTCGGATGTTGAGCTCTCCCTGGTGAGCGAGGGTCGGGGCTTCACGAACGGGTTGTTCCGCGCCCTGGCCTGCTGTTTAATCCAGTTGAACTTGTTGGTGGTCGTGCTGGGGGAGTCGGGGGAATCCGTGGCATCGGAGGTACTTTCTTGGACGTCTGTCATGGTGGTTTGAAACTTTCACTGGATAATTTATACACTGGTTTCTGAGTTTTTTTTCTGTATTGAATTTAGATCCAGCAATTTAAATTACAAAGTTTGACCCATTTCAGTATTTCACTAGGTTTTCAATCTAGGTAGGTACCTACACGCTTTCTCGGAAAGTTTACTGGCTTCTTTAGGGTTTTTTTTTTGGGCGTTTAAGTTCAGATTCATAAGAATGTTTAATTCACAAAATCAGATCCATTGCTGTATTTCACGAGATTTTTCATTTAGATTGGTTGTAAATTATTTTTAAATTTTTACGTACATTTCTGACACAATATTAAGTACGATTAACTACATTTTTAATTAGTTTATCACTGTTTCTCTTAATCCGACATTTATTTAGATACACAGCTGTATTTAACTTAATTTCACTAACTTATGAATAACACACAATTTTTTTTTAGAACAAACCGGCTAAAGTCTGTCTTAATCCGATATGACTGTAAACATCACCAACATATTATAACCAAGGTCATTTATTGACGTACGTACAAAAACATACGTATATGTATATTTAAATGTATGTTAATGTGTTTAAACGCGCGCGCACCGCGCCGGGCAGAGACGTACTGCGCGTACGTTCCGTGCAGCTCTAAGATATAGTATGGACGTTTGCCATTTATATTTGTTTTGATTTACGAGATAACGAATGTAAACTAATATAATAATTAATATGTCAATTTGCTGGAGGGTCTGAGGTATTTCTTTGTTATGTACTTGTTTTCTGCAAAAAAGCGTTTTTATGTAATTTTTTTTAGCCCACTTTGGTGTCCCACGGCTGGGCATTATAAAAATCATAACTAAGATCAGCAATTTCGATCCATGATTAACTTGTAAATCTTTACCGGCATATGAAATTTTGTAGTGATATAAAACTGTAACTTATGCTTATTTATGGCTCTGTGAGCTGTAGACCTCGAAAACCCCCGTTGCTCCGCCATTAAAAAATTTCCAAAATTGAATCGGTAAAAAATTCTACCTAATTATTCAAGTTGCTTCCAAATTAATTCCTTTCCTTAATGAGAATCCAAACTCTTCGCTCACGCTTCACGTTCATTCAGTCAGGTAATTATTATTATTTACGACTTTGTTTACTTATTATTATTTACTACTTTGTTTACTTATTATTATTTACTACTTTGTTTACTTATTATTATTTACTACTTTGTTTACTTATTGACTACTATAGCGTGCGTCATTAATTGAATTCGCATATTGTTTCATTCATTTTCCACGCCCCGGACATATCCTGATCCTCATATTGTAAATAAAGAAACAGCTGTAAACGTTACGGTTTTAGAATGCCATGTTAAGTAACTGAGATTAATTAATAGTACATTTCGATGCTAGTGCGGAAGGTATGTCATTACTTCACGAGTACCGAGATATCTTGCCACGAGCCGCAGGCGAGTGGCAAGACTCGGGACGAGTGAAGAATAACATTTCCGCACGTGTATCGAACGACGTTTTTTAATACAGTTGCGAAAAAATAAGAAAAACATTGTTAATCGTACACTAAACAAAAGTGGTAACAGTGACAGCTCGGTTAGACGTCGTCTTTAAGTATATTATATCTATGGGCGTTTGGCAGCTATTCCGTTCCATTCAGTCAACTTATTAAGAACGGAATTTTCAATATTGAATATTAAAAAATAAACGTGTTATAATGATGAAGAGGTAAGTAATTAAATATGAAATATGTAATATTTTTCGTATTCTTACATTAACGGTAGGTTTTTATGCTGATTACGACGTTTAAAGGAAACTAATATTAACACTCATCAATAAGTAGTCGTGAATTGGAACAAGTATAAATTTAAAAAAATTGGAAAAGTAAAAAGCACTAGTTCGAGATAACCAACTTTCCGCACGCTAAACAGCTACGTAAAGTAGCACTTTTTGAGCAACTGTATTAAAAATAATTTTTACAGTACATATAGTCCTATTTTCCCGCACTAGTGCGTAAAATAGCACTTTTCATGCGTATGTCAAATGTTTAAAGGGCCATATGTACTGTAAAACGTTGTACGATACACGTGCGAATAGGTAATTTGCAACTCGTGTCGATTTAAAACAATCCCTTCGGTCGTGTTTTCATTTATCGCTACTCGTTTCGAATTTCCTCTTTTCCGCACTTGTATCGTAAATAACTATTTCATGAGCATAATCAATTATAAGTACATGCCGTGCTACCTCAAGTAGACCTACTTTGTCCAACTGAGCTGATCTGATGATGGAGACAGGAGGTGACCATAGGAACTGTGTGATAAGACAACGCAACCTAATTATCATTTGAGTACATAATTGTTCCTACTACACTTAAGTGGCGCCTGTGATGTTGCTTATGTCCATGGGCGACGATGACCGCTTCCCATCAGACGGCTCGTCTGCTCGTTTGCTGACTATTACATAAAAAAGAATCCCTAAATTTGATTTCATATTAAACCTGAAAATTTTAATAACCCAGTTTCTGTAACTGATGTACCGTAAAAGTATACAATTTTGTTGAAAGGGCAAAATTGTATACTTTTACGGTATAAAATATTTTTTTGCACTAAACTTTTCCTTAATGATTTACAAGTAAGTAGAGCATTACTAGGCCTATCACATACTATATGTATTATCCTTATCACGACAAGCACTCCATGGTCAAGTTAATAATTTGTTTCGTATAATGCTGTCATCAAGACCATTGTGTCATGTAATCATTGTAATTAAAATAATTACATTGTAACTTCATCTGAGTTAACATTTTGCAATGGTGATTCTACTCATACTTCGTTTTCTTTAAAGAAAAGAATTTTATACGCATGTAATTCCAGCCTGATTTTTAAAGGACTATGCGTCAAAATTGCCCCAAAACCAACAGAGTTGAGAGTTAAGTCATTAGATAGGTATTTCTCTGTACTTAATTTCGTTCTATGGGCACCAAGCGGAATTCCATTGCAGAACTGAGATACTACCAATTACTGATATTTTAGTCAAAATGTCGTCACCCTTGTTACCTAGGCAATAGAGTGTCCACCGCCGGGCGAGCGCGGCAAATCATTCAGTGTGCTCGGCGGTGCGCGAACATCTACCCTGCAGCAATTAATTTACTTAAGTACTTGGACCCTATGGCCTATTAGCTAATAAGGGTGACGACATTTTGGCTTAAAATACCAATATCTCAGTTCTGCAATGGAATTCCGCTTGGTGCCCATAGAACGAAATGAAGTACAGAGAAATAACTACCTATCTAATGACCTATATAACTCTCAACTCTGTTGGTTTTGGGGCAAGGCTCCATACAAAGTTGCCCATGGTCCTTTGTAAAATAAATTCAAGGACAATTATGATAGGCTCCAAAGCTCTATTGGAAGCTACCTAGGTGTAGGTAGGCAGGTAGGTGGGTTAGGTTTTTAGGTATCTGAGTCTAATATAAGTATACACGTAAGTAAAACCCAATAAAAATAATTTGCCCTCAATACTTCATAAATGGGTTGTATCAATGACCTTAACTTTCAGCAAGTGCCATAGGATATTATGAGTCCCAAAGCTGTTTAAAATAGACATTTAAAATTATTATCTAAGTAATTTGATCTATCCAGCTAGAACAGTTCCCAACCTTTAATACATAATTAGTAGAAAATATTTTTCTGTTTTGTAGTTAATAACCAAAAGAATCTATTACTAGTAAAATTTTCCGCGCTCCCTTAAGTACCGTCTTGCTATGTCCCTCTGTAGGTAAACCACTTAAATAAGTAATTTAGGTACTTTTACTTACTAACGCTACTTCAAGTTTTTTTTCTTCCTATAAAACATATTCGCATTGTCACGTAGCTACGACCAAAAAGCCACATTCAAAAGGCCTCCACAATTTTCCAGCATTGAAGAGCCGCGCCCAAGCACCCTTGAGGGATCTCATCCGTGGATCTTGTATAAAGCTGACATTACACTATCTTGGCCTTTTTGACTGGTTACATAATTTATCAGATCAGGTACTTAGTACCCGGTTTTAGTACAATTTAGATATTTAGGTTTTTTTATTCGTCGACGTATTATAATTATTGAGGTGTGCAATAAAGAGTATTTGTATTGTATTGTATTGTATTGTATAATTACGTCGTGTTCCGCTTTCCATATGCTATACCTATTTACACATTTTACTTAGAAAAGGCACAAAGTATACGAACTAGTAGGCAATTGTGCGTTTTACAAAACTTATTTTTAGGCGACAGTTCATTCCACAGTTCCAAACACCCCTACAAATAATAACACAAGTTCGTATTAAGTTAAGATTTTTAGTCCACTATGTATTTCGCGAATGAACGCTCTAATGGCTCCTCTACACGATGGGCCAGCGCCGGCCACTCCAAGGGCGTTTTATGCGTTAGAGGGAGCAAGTGATATTGCTATCTCATTCTACCGCACGGCTGCGTACCTTGGAGTGGCCGGCGCTGGCCCATCATGTAGAGGAGCCATAAGAATCGCAAAATATGTGTCTCCTAGCTCACATATCAAGAACGACTAAAGAGCAAATACTTTGGCAGATTTTTATCATTTTATGTGTGTTTTTTTTTATTATCAACTGTTGACGGAACAGGTTTTTACGACATTAATACTAAATCGAAAACAATATTTAGCAATGGCATCTTCTCTTTTTAATAGGCCATAAAAGTCGTTTATGCAAAGTTGTTGATGGCTCGGGAAGTCCCAACGACTCTCAGATTGTCACGTAAATATTCCTAGCCCGGCTGTGGGCTTCACCCAGAGGAAACTCACGGACAATTAAAGTTACTAAATTAAATAAACACTGAAATTTACCAAAAGCTCAAACAGGTGCTAAACTTATTTCCATCAGCTATTCAGGGCAATAAAGGATATTAAATGAAACGTTAGTTTTTGTGACACATCATTTATTACTAATTTGAAACACGGCAGTTATTCTACATGTAAATCATCAAGCTAGCATAAGCACCTTATATTGATATATGCCAGGCGATAGAGCTGGGTCGTGCCAGAA
The DNA here is from genome assembly GCF_963556715.1 of Cydia fagiglandana. Classification (NCBI taxonomy): domain Eukaryota; kingdom Metazoa; phylum Arthropoda; class Insecta; order Lepidoptera; family Tortricidae; genus Cydia; species Cydia fagiglandana. The sequence goes on along the minus strand of NC_085953.1, from coordinate 5,412,968 downwards.
ATGGTTCTAAAATGATTTACAAGCAGACCTATCTAAATTTGTTAGTCCCTAAATTATCATTTGCCATCACATATGATTCTACTAAATTCTTTAACTTTAAATTTGGAAAATTGCTTCTAGGATGGTAGGAAAGCGTACACCAACCTCATAACAAATGTTCCACCGGTTCAAGCCCGACGTATCATCCTCCGCTGTGCCGGAGCCGATTTTGCAGCAGCAGGAATCTGACCCGACACTGCAGAGCGCCACCGAAGGACTAAGGTCTCAGTTTGAAGGTGACGTCTCCTCCATCCAGCAGAAGAGCGAAAACCTCACGGCGAACTGCTCCCCAGACACACTTGAAGTTTTAGGAATATGGACAGATTTCCATACTCTGATATGTGACTGAATTCACATTTGTAGTTACATAAAAACTAAAATCCCGTCAGCTGAAAGAAACATTTCAAGATTAATAACTAGAAGCATGTGCTCTGCTAATCTAAGAGACATTATGTGATCTAAGTTTCTCACCAGCTGGAAATTCCTAGAGTGGACTCATCTCACAGCTCTGATACTCCCTCCCAACCACATTGTTTTACCAGCAGACTGGAAACAAAGCGAAATGGTCAAACAGAGATTCAACAAGGAGTTACACCTGAGGACATCTATATATTATCATATTCTACTTACTGTTTGTGGCAAAATAACAACAGCATGAGCTCCCTAGCTCATGGATGCAGCGGCTACTGCATAACCAAGCCTCTGATCAATGCTACCAGAGCATGATGTATTTCGCTTCACTGTTCTATGTATGAAAGATGCCCATCCAGGGCGAAAACCAACCAGGAAATGATCTCAAGCCTAACTATCCCTGGGATGACACAATTAAAATAACAGTAACTAATGAAATTTATGGAATAATTTTATATGTAAGTATAACATATAGAAACAAATCATATTTAATTATTTAAACATATTTCAACCTATTTTGTATTTATAAATTACGATTTGATTTAAATATTTAATTAATATTATTCCATAATTTTAGGATTTATTTGAAGTAGCAACACTATCCGATTTAATTAGTTTCTAATTGGCCAAATGGCTGTCATTCGTTTTGTTGCTACATCAATGACTTTCTTGCCATGAAACAAAACTATATTATATTCGAGACAATCCTAAAAACGTTAAACTGAATTACACATGCAAAGTGCCGTGTCACAATACCCCTCTCCCCGCTGTTGCGTTTTACCAAGGGTAAAACGCTCGCTGTCCTCAGCGACTATCTAATCTAAAATATGTGTCACAAAGAAAGGAAAAAAAACCAAACTACACTACCTCGACCATACCTATTATGGGAGAACCAAAAAAAACACAACCAAAATGATTGCCGCAGGTCTCGAGAACTCTATTCTTAAAAAATATATATTTAACCTCTCACATGCACAACAAAACCGCAAAACCAATAAATTTTGAAACCACCAATTCTCGAACCCACACAACCTAAATACAAAAAAAAAATATGTGGTATCCGAACACATCAGAAAAAACCACAACCTAATTCCTAACTAACCAGTAAACATTCCTTGGCTTTACCAGCACAACATTGCATCGTCGCGCTGGAAAAACCAAACCAACTGCCAGGACTGATGATCAGCATTCCAAACTTATCTCTACTAGACCGGGCAAAATAAAAATTCCGAAATAATTCCTACTTCGAAGTTTACTTTATAAACTTGAGAAGTTAATTAAAATTCCAATCCAAAATATAATTCGTAATTCCGAAATTTCCATTCTAATCCTAAAATGTTGCAACCCTACAGGTTGAGGACACCAATAACTGTCTCAACCCTTCAGGTTGACAACCCAAACAAAAACCCAAACCAACAAAATACCAATCCTCGAAAAAACCAACAACAAACGGTTGAATTGGACACATCTTGGCTGTGCCAACTCTTCCATTATACAAAGCTAACCAACCCATACCAAACATCTGGGCCCTTCGAGTTGGTGAGAGTAACCGATCCCCCAACTCTCCGGATCACAAAACAAACCAACCAAAACCTTACACAACTCTGAGGTTGCAACATGCCCAAAATCTCAACCGTTTGGTTGAGTACAGAAACAATATCGCACGCCAGGCATGATTGGCGGCGATACCGCGTGTCGCATCTTCGCCTACAAAATATTTCTCGTGGTATCGGCAGCGCGAACACAAAAAATCGTGTGCCTCACCAACGCCTCTATGGCTTGGACTTATGGGCAACACGTACATAAAAAGGTACCCACCAGCGAGTACCAGTCGACGCTGAAAAGAGCAAGAACCCATCGGAGTACACAAAAAGAACGCTCACGTCCCCCGGTATGCAGTGCGCGCCCCGCCATACCTCACAAAATCTCCTGGGTGTGGACCCCTGTCGACCCAAAACACAAAACGCACCAACACGGCGCTCGGGTGTGGTAAGCACCCGATAACTTCTCAAAAAACCTATTGGCCGTATTAAGGATCGCTCAACACCTAAAAAAATGAGCTAGATTGTAACGCCCCTTTCATACTTCACGCATTTATAGAACTGTTCCAAGAACCCTTTCATTCATCACACAAAACAAAAAAATAGTAGTGAAAACAGACATTGCTGCTCACCACGTTCCGTACATACAGTCGTGATTGAATATTTTTACCACAATATCCAACACTCCAAACGAAACAACCGTAGAACGAAACGTTATGGCGTAAGCGAGGGCGTTTACTCTGGCGGCAAGGTGAAAGCTAAAAAAACCCGGACCTTGCGTCCAGAGAAAACTTCCACCTCCACTAAACCTACCAAAAACCTTGTGTCTACATCCTTAATACGCCACGATCCAAACTCAAAGTCCAGAATCCAAGACTACTTCAACCTAGCACCATATAAAAACTTCACTTTAACTTAAAACTTGGTGCTAAAAGAAAAACACTATCGTAACGTTACATCATTACATGGAATGTTTTGAAACACCCCGTAATGATAAACCAAGTTAATCAATAACTTCAAAAAACGAGCGTTTATTAAACGCTGACACGTTTCTTAAGTTTGGACCCTAAAAATATCATGTTTCCGAACGCATCCTTTGTTGAACTTATCTATTTACTCTATGGTTTAAAAAAATTAAATGTCACAGAGATATTTTGCGAATTTTAACCTTACCTACCAAAAAAAACTTTCGCCGCATTTATTACTAGATTTATCTATACTTCAGCCAATACTTTAACAACAAATTGGAAAACTAGATATGAGTGTGATCAACTTCGAACAAATACATACTTAGAACTTCAATATCTAGTTTGTCAAAATGCGAACTTGGAATGGAATTAAATCTACTAATAAACACAGGTAATCTACCAAATAATGAGAAAAGGAGTCAACTTTCGTTCTCATACTCTAAACTGAACGCAAAATCTCTGTAAAGTTCCCTGTATTTTATAAAATAACCAAACTAGTATGTATATTCAACTCTAATTTTAATGAAATTGTTACAGAATCCTATATAACTGTGCTAAATTTGAACAACAGACCACCATAAAAGCAATAGATATCCAGCTATGCCTATAACTGGACACCGGACTATAGGAATTTGTAACTTCAGAAATCAATGAAAAAATATGGGAACACAGGCACTGGCAGTGCGCAGAAGTAGTATATCTTCAACAAATCAAAATCGTTTCTAATCAGGAACACAACAGAAGTCACTTGCCGGAGACTATCAAAGGTTACTGCTGCGGTCGGACACAAACACTGCCACTTCACAGCCGTTCCTGCAAGCTTCCAACTACTGCCAGCGACGCCTCTGTGTGGATCTACACCTCATAAATAAGTTCAACGGGCATTAAACATTAAAAGTGTACTGAAACCGCCATTGTATAATAAGTTTAACTCAAAATATTTAAATATGATGGCAAAAGACTTACAAATTGATGTGGCACTATTGTATCATTTCTATTTGTAATAAACAATGCTATATCTATTGTGCTTTTTACTACTATGAACCCTTTTTAGCTCTGTGTAAGTATGTTACATATTTCACATAACCAATATTAAATCAAAGCTATGAATAACACTGAAAGCCAGCCACTAACTAAATTAAATTACTACACAAACTTGTCTTAATTGCAAGCTTTCAAGTTGAAGTCTTTCTAGAAAAAACGTTCAAAATCAAGTGTGTATACACTGTATCTGTTCATACAATTTACCAAAAACAATTTCATACGTTCTTAAAGCCGAAAAATAACACTGGATTGTAACTTAAGCTTTCCATCTGTGGCTAAATATCTAATGTAAACTAAAAGGTATTTTGAGTTAAAATTTTACACTTGAACAATACTTCTCAAATTTCTTAACAGTTTTTGTACTAGCTTAAAAGCTTTCGAACTTGACCTTAACAAAATGACATACAACTCAATTGCAGTACTTATAAAGCTTTGCCCAAAACATTTGTCTATAACTAACCAAGTTATACAACAAAATTAAAAAATGCTTTTTAAATCCTCAAAAATGCAAAATATATTAGGTCTCAATCTTTAGAGACTAGCTCACAAGCATAAAAAGTAGCAAAATGTACTAAAAGTTTGACACTTTCAACTTCCTGACAAAATGTCAGCAGAAATTTTACTAACTGAAAATCAAAGCGTTTAATTTACGGATTTCACAAGATAATCTGAATTTCGTGCATCAAGTTGGAAAAAAACTGACTGTAAAACAGCTAAAGCTTAACCTGGATGGTATCAAAGTGTGCAAAGCCAAAGCACAAGCTCAAAAATAATACTCAACCGTAAGTATTACAAAACTTTTCTCATCTATATGTGATGGCAGTGATACAAACTGAATTATGATGGAAATAAAGCTTTAAGACGGAATGTAATGGGCGCCAAATTGTCACGTTAATATTCCTAGCCCGGCTGTGGGCTTCACCCAGAGGAAACTCACGGACAATAAAAGTTACTAAATTAAATAAACACTGAAATTTACCAAAAGCTCAAACAGGTGCTAAACTTATTTCCATCAGCTATTCAGGGCAATAAAGGATATTAAATGAAACGTTAGTTTTTGTGACACATCATTTATTACTAATTTGAAACACGGCAGTTATTCTACATGTAAATCATCAAGCTAGCATAAGCACCTTATATTGATATATGCCAGGCGATAGAGCTGGGTCGTGCCAGAAATGGTTCTAAAATGATTTACAAGCAGACCTATCTAAATTTGTTAGTCCCTAAATTATCATTTGCCATCACATATGATTCTACTAAATTCTTTAACTTTAAATTTGGAAAATTGCTTCTAGGATGGTAGGAAAGCGTACACCAACCTCATAACAAATGTTCCACCGGTTCAAGCCCGACGTATCATCCTCCGCTGTGCCGGAGCCGATTTTGCAGCAGCAGGAATCTGACCCGACACTGCAGAGCGCCACCGAAGGACTAAGGTCTCAGTTTGAAGGTGACGTCTCCTCCATCCAGCAGAAGAGCGAAAACCTCACGGCGAACTGCTCCCCAGACACACTTGAAGTTTTAGGAATATGGACAGATTTCCATACTCTGATATGTGACTGAATTCACATTTGTAGTTACATAAAAACTAAAATCCCGTCAGCTGAAAGAAACATTTCAAGATTAATAACTAGAAGCATGTGCTCTGCTAATCTAAGAGACATTATGTGATCTAAGTTTCTCACCAGCTGGAAATTCCTAGAGTGGACTCATCTCACAGCTCTGATACTCCCTCCCAACCACATTGTTTTACCAGCAGACTGGAAACAAAGCGAAATGGTCAAACAGAGATTCAACAAGGAGTTACACCTGAGGACATCTATATATTATCATATTCTACTTACTGTTTGTGGCAAAATAACAACAGCATGAGCTCCCTAGCTCATGGATGCAGCGGCTACTGCATAACCAAGCCTCTGATCAATGCTACCAGAGCATGATGTATTTCGCTTCACTGTTCTATGTATGAAAGATGCCCATCCAGGGCGAAAACCAACCAGGAAATGATCTCAAGCCTAACTATCCCTGGGATGACACAATTAAAATAACAGTAACTAATGAAATTTATGGAATAATTTTATATGTAAGTATAACATATAGAAACAAATCATATTTAATTATTTAAACATATTTCAACCTATTTTGTATTTATAAATTACGATTTGATTTAAATATTTAATTAATATTATTCCATAATTTTAGGATTTATTTGAAGTAGCAACACTATCCGATTTAATTAGTTTCTAATTGGCCAAATGGCTGTCATTCGTTTTGTTGCTACATCAATGACTTTCTTGCCATGAAACAAAACTATATTATATTCGAGACAATCCTAAAAACGTTAAACTGAATTACACATGCAAAGTGCCGTGTCACAAGATAAACATTAAACGTTAGCGAAGTAATTTTGGAGCATTTATTCCGTAGGCCGAATGGGTTATTCGCGGACGGTCGAATCTAGGACGCAAAATGACTACAGTGTAACATTTTGCCTAAATCGGCTCTTAGTCTATATCGCGAATGGTCCAGATCCAGAACGCAAAATGCCTACATCATTTTCCGTCGTTTTATATCTTTACGTTAGCTATGTCGACGGAGCCCCGCTGCCGCGGGGCTCTTACACGTGTATTCGGGAAACGAGATACTTAATCACAAGATCTAGAAACGATATAGAGATCAACTAGATTTACATTAGATATCGACTAGATGTGACTTGGATATCTAAGTCATAACTTGTCGAAATCGTTCAAGAGGACCTCCAGAATCGCGGAAACGTCAAATTTGACATATCTATCTTACAAATATCTTTAAATTATCCATATCGTAACTTGTTGAGGTCTCATCATCATCATCATCATTTCAGCCTATATACGTCCCACTGCTGAGCACAGGCCTCCTCCCATGCGCGAGAGGGCTTGGGCTATAGTCCCCACGCTAGCCCAATGCGGATTGGGGACTTCACATACACCTTTGAAGTTCCTTCGCAGATGTATGCAGGTTTCCTCACGATGTTTTCCTTTACCGAAAAGCTAGTGGTAAATATCAAATGATATTTCGTACATAAGGTCCGAAAAACTCATTGGTACGAGCCAGGATTTGAACCCGCGACCTCCGGATTGAAAGTCCGACGTCATATCCACTCGGCCACCACGGCTTCTCCACTCTTGTTGAGGTCTAGTAGAGATCTAATACATTTTCAGAATCGAGCCGTTATTCTGTGTTGTTTGGCCTTCGGCCATTTGGAGATAACTAACGAACCTAACCTACCTGTGTGATATAGAAAAGTGGTCATTTTGCGTTCTGGGCCGTTCGCGATGTAGACTAAAAGCGATATAGCGATGTAGCGATATAGGCAAAATTTTACACCAACATTTTGCGTTCTAGACCGTCCGCGACTATAAATTATACCTTAAAATGTTTTCTAAGGTTAGCGACTGCATCAACTCAAACGAGTCCATCACGCTCGCACTGATTTATTGGTGCGATAGAGAGGGCATGCGATCGTTAAATCGCTGGCCCAATATTGCGTCTGGAATATTACAAGGTTCTATGCTACATTTTCAAGATAGTTGAAATTCGACTTAATGTCACTGTGACAATGTTCAAATTTCAATTCTATAAAAGTGAAAGAACCCTCTGTAATATTGGGCCAGCGAAATGTCAAATGCCAACTCGTGGTAGCCGTCCTGTTATCATTATACGATTAAATCATAAATCATTTACTTTTCGAGATAAACTAGTTCCACGTTCCACGTAGTTTACCACGAAATGGGCTCGCCTCAGCATAATGCTGACCCGAGAGTCGGCGCTGAGGGCCTACCGCGAACCACGTTCGAAGTGTTGCCTCCCTGTCACACTTACAGACAAATGTACAAGTGCGATAGAGAGGCAAGACGTCGAACGTGGTTCGCGGTAGGCTCTTTGATCTTCCGGCGAGTCAATTTTTGTGAGCCACGATTGCAGCTGTTGGTACGGCCTCCTAGAATTGAACGCATCCTCTTGCGGCGGCTTCCAGCGCCATCCTACGGGTGTGACGGATACTGATAACCTGTATTACGATTTCATACGAAACGATTCCTAAAACAGTACTCTAACGTCATATACACTTACACACAAAAACCATAAGATCCACACCCAATTACAGAATGGAAATATACCGGCCAACGATTGTCTCGTTATCCCTCTAAAGCGAAAACCAAACATTGCCTGCTAATGAGGAGGTTGCGAATCGATATGTCTGTGCGGAATTGGTTTAGTAAATATATGACGTGAGTAAATATATGGTTATTATGGTTACGTGATCGGCATTTCTTTGGAGATATACAGGGTGAGCGTGAAGCAGGCAAAGATCTCAAAAGTAAAGGGGCCCGTTTAACGCAGAGCGCACCAACGAAATGCCATTTGCACAGACATTTTCTGGCCCACTTTGTAATGCTCGTAAGAGTCAGAAGCAGGCAGCATGTCTTGGCGGGGGCACTACCGTGCCTCCAGATATATTTTTTAATTAGGGGACCAAGCCCCCGTTTACATATATTAAAAAAAAAAATACAGTATATATGGTCCTATTTTTCCGCACTAGTGCGTAAAATAGCACTTTTCGTGCGATGTCAAAAGTTTAAAGGGCCATATGTACTGTAAAACGTTGTACGATACACGTGCGAATAGATAATTCGCAACTCGTGTCGATTTAAAACACTCCCTTCGGTCGTGTTTTAATTTATCGCCACTCGTTTCGAATTTTCTCTTTTACGCACTTGTATCGTAAATAACTATTTTGTTTAGACCCTTGGAATATAGGTAGGTACTTATGTAGGTACAAATAAATCCTCTATTTTTTGTTAGTGTTACAGGGCCCACCCTGTATACCAAGTCAGGTGCTGAAAAACATACAAATACCGAGGTGAACTTAGTTCATATGTATTATCATTTATCAATTTTGGTCCGGAGCACTCAAAACATAAAGTTATTGTTTTCCTTAACCATAGTTATTTGTTATTCGTTAGAAATTTCAGGAATCTTGCGCACACGCAATCTATAGGTACGATATCTACGGCCTGATTCAAACTTTTCACTTATCTTAATGTTATGGCTCCTCTACACGATGGGCCAACGCCGGCCACTCCAAGGGACGCAGCCATGCGGTAGAATGAGATAGCAATATCACTTGCTCCCTCTAACGCGTAAATGCGTCCTTTGGAGTGGCCGGCGTTGGCCCATCGTGTAGAGGAGCCATTAGAATCGGGCCGCTAGAGCCTGTGGGGAAAGAGAGAAGGGTCGTAGAATGTATTGGGCCCCATACATTTAACGACTCTTCTCTTTCCGCACAGACTCTAGAAGTATATATCAAGGGGCCCACAAATTACCAGTTCACCGGACGATATCAACCTGTCAGTTTAACCACAGAATAAATAATAGTACTAAGTACAGAAGACTCACTCTCTAACAAAAGGTGTCTGTTACGATCAGCACAGATATGGCCGCTAGGTGGCGACAGCGCCACGCGCGGCTTACGGCAAACCCCAAAATTGGGGCCGAACGGATGTACTTTTAGCTACCTGTAGAAAAGCGACGAAATCGCGGAGTGAGACACGCCTGGTTTAACGTAAAAGGTGACAGTTCCGAACAACTGACAGGCTGATATCGTCCGGCGAACTGGTAATCTGTGGGCTCCTTTAAGCAACGGCGAAAGGGACAAACCCTGGTTGGCAAACGAAAGACAAGGAACCGTTCGTGCGCGAGCCCGACTCGCACTTGGCCGGTTTTTTCTTTTTGTTTGGCGGTTTATTTATATATTTAAACTTTATTGCACAAAATATATACAACAATGTACAAATCGCGGACTTAATGCCAAATGGCGGTTGTCGATGTACAATTTTCATCCTGGCTAGCCGTGATCTCGGAACTCAGAAACAATACTTTGGACTAAAACTTGTTTAATCTATAGAAGTTGACATATCGTAAAATAACATAAAAGTAACTAATAATATTAAATAAAAGATTTTCAGGAGGCCCCTTAGTAGGTATCTATTTTATCTACATAAGCGGTTTGGTATGTTACTAGTTTTTGGCAAACTGCCACATTTCTTGTGTGCGAATAGGCACTGAACTTTTATTTAGGTTCATATAAAGGAATATCTAGGCCGCTCAACCTAGTTCCCAAATATTTATATAAAAAAATAGTAGCTTAGTATAGTATAGTAGCGTACTCAGAGGGCCTACCGCGAACCACGTTCGACGTGTTGCCTTTCTGTCGCACTTATAAATTTGTACGTAAGTGTGACAGGGAGACAACACGTCGAACATGGCTCGCGGTAGGCCCTCAGGCCCTGGGCTATAACCGCGAAAATCGAAGTTCGCAAATTGCGGGGATTTTTCTCTGTCACTCTAATTACGCCTGCGTTGGAGTAAAAGAGAAAGATCCCCGCAATTTGCGAATTTCGGTTTTCGCGGTAACCGCTCTGTAGACAACATGTTAATCGCTAACGCTCCGTAGCGAACGAAACGCAACTGTCACTGTCACACTATAATATAGAAGAGTGATAGAGACATAAAGCGATTCGATGGCGAAACGCAAACGATTGTCACCTTGACTAGGCCGCCAGTGCGATCATTTCAACTAAATGCGATAAAATGACTAAATATTTAGACCGTTGCTATATAGTCATTTAATTCGTTTACTCTTACCAAAAAGAATAGATACTATAGAGGGATAACATATACTAATCCTATGATAGAGGATAACATATACTAATCTATGGGTCCTGTCATAGTAAATGTTGTAGTCACTGTAAATTTACTGCCATCTATCGACACACGACTATAACTCAAAATAAACACGTATAAAATTATCAAAAATATATATATATATGGATAAATGATTTTATTATTTTTATATAATATTGACCCATGTTCATTCACTGATATCTATGTGTTAAAATTGTTAAATATGAAACGGAATATGTCGTCACACCATCTAGCCGAGAATAGGCCAAAGGTGTGTGCGCCAGCTACGCGAGAATGACTTTTTCTTGATTTCCGAGGCACGTTATTTTCTTAGACTTTATTCATCTTATACGAAGTTAATATGTCTTTGCTCTTACTAATATAAACGTCACAGTAATGAGACATTCTAAGCACCTGCTAGCCAGCTCTATTGCCGAGTATGTATCAAGACCGTAAAGTATGTACTAGAACATTTACCTTATGGCTCCTCTACACGATGGGCCAACGCCGGCCACTCCAAGGGACGCATTTATGCGTTAGAGGGAGCAAGTGATATTGCTATCTCATTCTACCGCATGGCTGCGTCCTTTGGAGTGGCCTGCGCTGGCCCATCGTGTAGAGGAGCCATTTCGTAGGAAAATATTTTCGACCATTAAGTATTATGTCACATTGAATCGAAAAATAATTATTATGTACGTACTAGTTAAGAATTCATAAGTAAACCTTTGTGTTTTCATGTACGTGTACCTATACATACTATTTGTATGTATACATAAATACATATACTTACTTCAATAAACTGAAGCCCCTACAATACATCCATTAGCCACATGAATGCGTTTCACAACATTGCTTGTCAACAATGTCCAGGCGGTGTCACTTTACGGTGGCCTTTATTTTTGTCCGGTTAATAAATATTTGCCTTAAATTAAAGTTTCATCGTGTAAATGTGTGTTTGACCTCATATTTTAAGTCATGAGTACATTGCTACTTAACATTGGACGTAGCGCTACGTAGCAGCCGTAGCCAACGACTTGGGTTTCCCGTTATGTAGCGAAATTGCTTCGTAGAGGGAAAGGGCAATGTATTGACATTAGCACTGAATGGGTTAGCTACTAAACTAAACTACACTACTGAACTGAACTAAGTTAAGTTTTTATCGAGGGAACAACGGTATGAGGTTATATCATAAGCCCTAAAAAGGAATATATGTACCTACATGTTTTTGCAGGATCGGCAACGTACAGCATGGTATTACAAATAGTCATTTAATTATGTTAAGTTGACCGCTTAAGGGGCCCACTGATTACCAGTCCGCCGGACGGTATCGGCCTGTCAGTTCGAACAAAATTTTAACAGTCTCGAACAACTGACAGGCCGATACCGTCCGGCGGACTGGTAATCAGTGGGCCCCTTTACAATCAGTTGGGCAGTTGGATTTGCCATGAAATTTCGATTTGCTACCGACCTACATTTTTTTAAATCAAAACATAAGGCTCTAGCTGTATTCTGTACGAACTTTTTTCAGCAATTTGTCAGGTAACTTAGGGTTTAGGCAATTCGCCAATTTTTCCGATAGCTATCTCTGCCATGGTTGTAACTAACTGAAGCTAGTCACGCTATACGCTAATCGTACACTCAAACGCAACGGGTCGCTACGCTATATATGCATTTTTCATGTAATACAAAGTATTTCATGAGTTCGCGCCAACTTGCCCTATTTCGATATTCTTAAATATAAGGCCCGCTGTACACATTGGGTAGTAAGAACTATTATATAATCTGTGGTCAAGGTCCAATTTAAGGGACGAAATAGGAACACTAATAATAGGTACCACCGGTTCTAACCCTACACCTCTGAAGGGGCCCACAGATTACCAGTTCACCGAACGATATCAGCCTGTCAGTCCTTGACCCAAAACTATACCGACGTAAGAAATCTGGCAGCAATAGCAATAGAGGAGCAATAAAATAAGAAGAACTGCTACTTATCGTATCCCTATAATTCCCTAGCCTATTAATATCACGTAGTCCATTCAGGCCTCACCCATGGGTACCCACACACATGGACACCCTAGGTTGTTCAGTTGGATAGAACTGGCGAACTGACGCTGCCGTTGCTGAGTCATTATCCGAAAACCGTAAACCAGGGACTGGACAGGGATTGAACAACTATTTAGACTTTTCATAAGATTTGTCCTGTTGGTCATCCTAAATATCGTTGGGCTGATCTACAGAGTGGAGGCAGATCTCCGTGAGCTCGGCGTCAGCGGTCAGCGAAAGCTGGCGGGATACCGCTCTGGACCGATCAAAGTGGCGTGCTCTTGTGTTGGAGGCCAAGACTCATTTTGGGTCATCGCGCCAACCAAGTAAGTAGGTTGTAGTAAGTAGTAAGTAAGTATAAGAGTTTAAGAAGCTGACTGCCAGTCGTCTGCTGTTCTTGAAGTAGAATAAGTACCATCTGTGCTACCTACTTACCATGTGGTACCGGATATGGGTACCGCCTGAACGAACGCCCTCGTTCAGCTGGATGGAGCTGACGCTGCCGGCGTCATCATCCATGAATCCCGTCTTCTTGTAACGAGCCATCTGTGTACAAAACATACTTTGAATAAGAATAATAAAAAAAACATTTATTCACAAACACAAATAGGTTAAGTATTGATGTTATGTTATTGATAAAAATCTCTGATGTCAGGTGTCTTTAACACGGTAGCTGTGGCCGAAATCAATTTGCCTCCGGTTTCAATAAGGAAAAATGGGGTCTAATTTCAAGAACACCAGATGTCGGTACAAAATATGGATATACTACTTATTCGTCTATCAAGTAATTCATTAGAAGTTTTATCTTGAAATCTGTTGATAAATATGTCTGTCAGCTCTCAGCTCACTGTTAGCCGTGTCCATGTTAAATGTGGACTTTAAGGGCGATTTTATCAATAATTGATTCATATCTAAGTACAGTTAGCTACAAAATTGCATTAACACATTTAAACTTAGCAATTAAATGAATTTTATCGGTGATTATACAGATTATGGGACCAACCCCGAAAACACGGAAAAAAATGGATGTTTCATACATTTTGCTGGTATGATGCCTATGGGAGAGTCAATTTTTTTTTCGCGATTCGGGGTTGGTCCTATAGTAAAAGTTGCTCAGTATGACCTAAACATTAATGAGTTCTTTGTTTGCCTTTCGGTCTGATACATACTGTACTGTATAGCATTGCCTGCTATAATCTCTTTTTAACTCTGTTTAGAATTCCGCACAAAACTGTTTGCTGAGCTCTTATGGGATCACTTCGGTCTTGAAAATCGGTTAATTGCCTTTTTTTTAAACTTACATTTAGGCAAACCAAAATACAAATACAGACTTATCCCTTCGAAGGTTATATGTGTCAAATCTGTGTAAACACATTGATTTTCCCAAACTACGCACAAATCGGCGAAATGTTTACTAGTGCCATGCCTTATGGGAAACGGTCGCAGAGATAGTTCAGAGCCGGAAACCGCTACCAACTTTTAGTATGTTGTTGGGCATGGCATTGGGTCTCCAAAACTGCCGGGAGACGGCGGCGCCGGCCATCTACTTCAGCGGAATGACGTCATCAAAATGACTCCCGCTTCGTTGCGAATATTGCATACTGCACCCAAATTATGCATAGCACATACACGTGTGGGGTATTAAATGAAAGCCAATTAAATAAACTATATTTTATTCATACAAAGTGTATCAAAATATGCAACAGTTTAAGAAAAATTTACAAAATAATAAAAATTACGTAAAAAAATATTCGATTATTTGGGTTTTACAACCAAACCAAAAGTCGGACGATAAAGCAATGTACTACAACACTAAAGATGACGTCTCAAGCCATACACTGATATCAATAAAATCAAAATTGAACCAAATATGTGGAAATTATGCATCAAAATGTAGATATTTGCCCATACAAATGCATAAAAGTTAAAAAAATCTAAATTGGTCATTTTCAGGATAATCCGCATAAGCTTCTAGTATGTTATTAGCAATATGACCTGGATTCTAAAACTGCCGGGAGACCATCTCTGTTGTTCCTCAGTTACAAATAATGACGTCATATAAATAATCACTGCCGAATTTCGTAAAATGTAAATTATAGCTATACCACGAGTCTCACATACACATGAGTTACATGTAATGAAAGGTTATTAAATGTATTATGATTCACTTCAACATTGTTTGTAAAAAAAATGTACGGTTTCAGAGCTAGAAACAACGAAATACCACTTTTTATGGAAAAAGTAGATATGTATCAATTTTATAGCTAAACTAAAACCGTCAAAAATTTTTTGCGTATAATATTTGAAAAACTAGTTATTCAACTATATATCACAATTTAAATTTTACATTTCCGACAAAAACTGTGGAAGTTCTGGAAAAAAAACTAAAGCGCCCCAACAATTTTACCTTAATGCGCTCATATTATGCAAAGAATAGTTCTAATTATCGAGTATTAAATGGATGAACATTACATAAAATACATGAAAACGACATTTTCGAATGGAACCATAATTAAAAAAATCATAATTTACTAGATAAGTAAGCAAAATACTGTTTCTTTAAGTACCTAATCTCCTCCTTTCAAAGTCGGTTAAAATGTAGCTTTTGTGACCTGGGCTACAAAGACAAATAAATTGACACCTAATTTATCAAAATCAGTTCAGTACTTTCATGCAAACGGTACCTACACATGCACGCATAGATAGCAAATTCTGCCGTAGTCGGACAAAAAATTAAAATTCAATAATTAGACCTTTACTATTATGGCCTGGAGTGGCTTGGCATCTAACGTTGAAACCCTCAGGCCGTAGATGTTAGCAGACCAGAGGGGTGACCTGTATTTCGGAGGATCAGAGGGAAAATTCTGCCAGCCTTCTCAGCTCAGCCTTGAAACCCTTGCACCACTCAAGATTCCACTTTTATAAGAATACCCAACTGGCGCGAAGTGGCGCAGAATAGGGCAGAGTGACGCTCTTTTGTGCCAGAGGCCAAGATCCTCTTTGCTTTGGGTCACTGAGCCAGTGATGTATGTATGTACGAGGCTAATCGAGGCTTAAATATATAATTATGTATCGCATTAAGTGAACTGATACGGCATTTACCTCGATAAGGCATTTTGTATTAGGCATGTACCTACTTACTGACATGTAACTTTACATTTCTCTAATAATGTAGCGTTAGGCCATGACAATAAGAGTCTATTTCATATTAATATTTACCGCGACTACAGCAGGAGCTGCTATCTACGTATGTAATTATGTATTTTTTGCATGAAACTACTGAACTGATTTTGATAAATTAGGTGTCAATTTATTTGTGTTTGTAGCTCAGGTCACAAAAGCTACATTTTAACCGACTTTGAAAGGAGGAGATTAGATACTTAAAGAAACAGTATATTGCTTACTTATCAAGTAAATTATTATTTTTTTAATTATGGTTCCATTCGAAAATGTCGTTTTCATGTATTTTACGTAATGTTCATTCATTTAATACTCGATAAATAGAACTATTATTTGCATAATATGAGCGCATTAAGGTAGAATTGTTGGGGCGCTTTAGTTTTTTTTCCACACCTTCCACAGTTTTTGTCGGAAATGTAAAATTTAAATTGTGATATATAGTTGAATAACTAGTTTTTCAAATATTACATGCAAAAAATTTTTGACGGTTTTAGTTTAGCTATAAAATTGATACATATCTACTTTTTCCATAAAAAGTGGTATTTCATTGTTTCTAGCTCTGAAACCGTACATTTTTTTTACAAACAATGTTTAAGTGAATCATAATACATTTAATAAACTTTCATTACATGTAACTCATGTGTATGTGAGACTCGTGGTATAGCTATAATTTACATTTTACGAAATTCGGCAGTGATTATTTATATGACGTCATTATTTGTAACTGAGGAACAACAGAGATGGTCTCCCGGCAGTTTTAGAATCCAGGTCATATTGCTAATAACATACTAGAAGCTTATGCGGATTATCCTGAAAATGACCAATTTAGATTTTTTTAACTTTTATGCATTTGTATGGGCAAATATCTACATTTTGATGCATAATTTCCACATATTTGGTTCAATTTTGATTTTATTGATGGCTTGAGACGTCATCTTTAGTGTTGTAGTACATTGCTTTATCGTCCGACTTTTGGTTTGGTTGTAAAACCCAAATAATCGAATATTTTTTTACGTAAGTTTTATTATTTTGTAAATTTTTCTTAAACTGTTGCATATTTTGATACACTTTGTATGAATAAAATATAGTTTATTTAATTGGCTTTCATTTAATACCCCACACGTGTATGTGCTATGCATAATTTGGGTGCAGTATGCAATATTCGCAACGAAGCGGGAGTCATTTTGATGACGTCATTCCGCTGAAGTAGATGGCCGGCGCCGCCGTCTCCCGGCAGTTTTGGAGACCCAATGCCATGCCCAACAACATACTAAAAGTTGGTAGCGGTTTCCGGCTCTGAACTATATTCCCATAAGGCATATGACTATACAAAACACATCGTTTTAGGGCAGAGTGGGACATGATATCCCCATTTACCATGGCATAGCGTATGTTTAATTTGTTTCGTCGTAACACGATACGGCAACTCATGGACTCTCAGAATAGGGTCAATTATTAATTGTGTGTACAAAGAGCCACTAAATAAATGCGAGTTTTAAGTGCCAAAAGTATATATCTACGTAATTATCAGCCTGGTTTTAATATTCATTTAAATAAATCTTCAGTAGCAGTTTTAATATAATATGGTAACAAAAAAAATACCTATCTGGTGTTCTAATGAAATAATGCAACATTATCATGTTTTATAACAAAAAAAAGTACAGTAGGGAATAAACGTTTCTTCAAAAACAAATCTTATATACATTCACACGGTTTAGAGATCATACACATGCAAAAAAACTCGTCTATTTTCTATGTAAATATAATATAAGGGTCTCTATTGTTTCCCATAAAGTTTTAAGTCAAAATGTATTGTTTCTCCGCTTTTTAGTTACCTAGTCATAATTTGGTTTCCTCAGAAACGCGCAATATTTCAGGATTGCCACAAAACAAACCTATACTAACCTATCTCTAGGATAACCTTACGAAAATCCTAAATTAGGACTGATGATAATATGACAAACAATAATTTATGACTTAAAACTTTATATCAAACAAAGGGACCCCATAAAATAAGTGTCAAAGTTTACCTCATCCTTTTCAATCAGGTTCATGATGGCAAAGTTTTGGTCTTTCGGAAAATCAAATTAAATAGGTATTAATTACACACCAACACGCACTGACTTATTTCATTTTGCACTGTAAAAAAAAACTTCGATTTTTACATTTTTGAATCTTTTTTTTAACAAAATCAAAAAAAAAGAACAGTTGACTACTAAATTTTGACGGAAACTAAATAATTAGGTATCATGAACAAACATCGCTATCGGTGGGCCGGAAATACCCAAAACACGTCGTTGTGTACAACACCCAAAAAAATAAAACATCGTGAAATATTTTTTTGCGCGAAACACGTTTTGTTTATGTATTGTGTAAAGATTTTGGGTTTTGGAATGTTTAATATGTCTCTACCAGAGCTTCATTCGAATAACTAGACTTATACCAAGAAAAGTCCGCAGCGATTTTGATAGCCCACGCAGTGCAAGTGTTATTTTAAACGTCAACCGTCTATGAAATTATGACGTATAAATAACACTTTCACTGCGTGGGCTATTAAAAGTCTGTACTTTTCTTGGTCTAACTCTAGTTCATTTCAAATCCTTGTCGTTTTAAAAAAACTTCAAGTTTTGGTACCTACTGCATTGTACCCACCTAATGGCGCTTTAAGCTAAAGTCAATTAATTACTACTTAAAGTAAAAAAAAAAATACTTTACATACATTATAAATATACTACACTTACATTAATTGTATAAAACAAAATTATGACTACACCTAAAAAAATCCTATAACTTTAATTGTTTTTCTCCAGGTCTAGCAGACTTCATATAGCAAAGGCATACGCGCATAATCCTGTTAAATAGTTTAAATCGTGAATATTAGCGGTTGGACCACGGGTCGGGAGCGTTAAATATTCGTATCGCATTAGATTTTTTTAGCTTTCTTAAAAAATACGTCACAAACGTAGCCTAGGTTTTATAGTAGGTGACAAAGAAAAACCCATCCCAGATATATTTATTTACTTTTACAGTAAGATATAATTCATTAAAACATACTGTATCTCAAAAACGATTAGAAATATTAACGTGATTAATAAGTGAAAAATAAAGTAGGCTAAACAATTCCCCGTTTGCGTAATAGTCGTTCGTTCTGTTCCACCCAGTAGATTCACAATTATTAAAAGATAAAAGATTAAAAATAGTTTATTCAAGTAGGCTTATTACAATGCGCTTATGAACGTCAAATAAACCTTTAACCTAAACCTTTAAATAAACCTTTTTTTAATTAAATGGTTGCAGAAATAATTTATAGTTTAATCGGGGGGCACGGCAGTGCCCCCGCCAAGTCGAGCGCGAAGCAAACACTGCCGTACCATCCTTTACTGGAACCATTTCGCCGCATTTTCAGGCCCCTATTTGAGAACCTCTGGATAAGACCAGAACGCAGAAATTTTGGTCATCCAGTAAGCTATAATCACATACTTAAAATCCAAAATTTCAAGTCTGTAGGTCATTTAGTTCCGAAGTTAAGCGAAAGCAAAGTTTCGCATTTATGAAACTCACTCATGATCATCAGAATAGAACTAGTACTTCCCATAAACTCAGAGAGCTGAAATTTGGTACAGAGTTAGGGTTTAATGGCCACATAAAGGGAAAACCTAAAAATATTGAAATATCAGTCACGTTTTAAAGATCTAAGAACTGCATAAGTAAGTTTGTAATCCCATATAAATATATGATATTACAAAGTTACTGTTGCAGTTCCTACAAATAGGAGGTAAAGTAAAGGTACACTACGATGTACGATGTGAGTATGAATGAAGATATGTTTAGTTATGATATGTGTATACATAGTATGGGTATGAGTACCCGAAAAGAAGGACTGCCTACAAAAAGAGATGAGATCCCATCAAAAACATTACATGTAAAAAGGTGCAAGTCTCGCAACGCTTTTACTACAAAAAAGTTTTGAGATGTAATGTGAAACCAAGTCGGTTATTTTAATCAGTGCCAGGGGGTGTTAAAACCGTATCATTAAGATATCTTTAATTTGTAATACGTATTAATGACTTGGCCATCGCACGGCTGCATAATGACAAAAGGATCATCGTCACCTATTAAAAATAATTCTAATTGAACATAACGCTAGCGCTAATTGCAGTTTGAGCATTACACATATTTACGAGTACGGTACGAGTAAAGCATTATGTGCGATTGCCAAGTCATTATATGATGATTAGTGACGGATTACTGATTATTATTTAATTATTAGATTTAATGAATGGGCAATACGAAAAACTGTTGCTACTGTACAAGAATCAGAACCGGAAAAAAAGAAAAGAAAGATTTGTAATAATAAAAAAACTACTCCTAAAAAGAAAAAAAATGTGTTAAATAAGAAAATCTAATAAAATAAATCAATATGCCCACGTTTCTACAAAAAGAAGTGAAATCCCACCAAAAACATTCTGTAAAAAACTAGCCAAGTCTCGATGGAGCTGCTTGTTTATCTCTAAAAAGTAATGAAATCTAGACAAAGTCGTGCCAAGTCTAAGGTTCCTTACTGCGATTTCTTTATTATTATAGTTAATGTTGTGTGACTTGGCCGTTGAAGGGTACACAAGGGTACAAAACCAGGCGCTCCATGACACCATTGCACCAATCTGCCATTGCACCAAAAAGAAGTGTTTGTTTCAGGCTCGCCCATACATAAGTATTATTGAAATACGCAGCTTTATCAAGCCTACAATTAGGATTGTTCATTTTTTTTTCAAATGTTCTATTTCGAAAACCATTTCGAGATATAAGGTTTTTAAACAGTTTCCGACATTTGCTGCGATATAATAATTGGAGATTGAAGATATCTCAACAAATATCCTTATGACCTTAGTTTGACCTTCTCCCGGGCTGAATGTAAAGTCATTGCATAATAAAAGTTATCGAACCATAGTAAATAAATCCGTCACTCACGTATTGTCAAAGTTATCATTGTCATCGATTGTCATAACAATATTTTTCAGTTAAACCGCTGCGCTTGTTTGTTACAATTTGATTTATAATTAATACCTAAACAGTAGATTTCATTGCTTAATAATATATCAAAAACCTTATTCCTATGTGTGGAAATGATTCACAAAAATAATAGTTCGAATCCACGAAGACCTACGACGTGAAAGATGGTGCCGTGAACTTGGAACTTGGAATACCTACCTACTTCACGTGTTACACACAGTATTGCTGTGAGAATCACGTCGATGTAAGTATAAAATTAATTTTAATTTACTACAATTAAGTATTTAAAAGCTCACTTTATTGGTAGGGTCGTGGTATCTATTTATTTTCTGTGGTAATGTAGCCAGAGTATCTAAAGGCAAACCGTTAAACAGAGATGGTGCCTACTAGAAAGAAGGAATATACAAGAATACATAGCCATACTCAAAATTCAGCCTGAAACTGCTTTAAAAAGATATAATTTCTAATTTCCAGGTACATGTTGCAGTTCAAGCTGCTGATATCATGGTGGACAAGACTTAATAAAGAGTTGTGAATAATAAAACATGTTTTTGTTTACCTACTTTTTTATTAATTTGGGAAATATGTTATATATGTTTCCAAAAAAAATAGTAACTTTACATTAAATGTATGTTTATCATGTTCTGCACGAGCATCTGACAATGATGGCTTCTTGTTGACCATCCAGAAGAGAAGTGTATGGTTTGTTATTTACTCTGTTCCCAGGCATTATTTACGGTCGTAAAGTATTACGACGATTAATAATTAATATGACGTTCGTTTCAATACAAAATGCTCAACTTTGTTCTGGGCCCAAGTGCAGTTACATATCTCACAGCTGTATCTAAATAGGAATCACGATGACCTGAAATAATAGGATATAATTAGCAAAATTGGCATGTTCCTAATATAGTAGTATAAGTATGTAGTACAATATCCAAACAATGGTGACAAGCCGGTAGAAAGCACCCACTGGGTGCTAAGCTACCTTTAGCAATGGACGCTTGTAACGATTTTATGAATCCAATCTTCTTACAAATCGAATCAGTTAAAATATATATGATGTAGGTAACTTACATTTGTATTTTTGCTCCCTTGATTTTAGCCAAGTTATGGTTGGAGTTGAATGCTATATGGATACATACTCCAATAAAACTAAGTTATATTATATAACTTAGGCAGATTTCTGGAATCAGCTTTCTCAAATTTATAGCGTAGGTATTTTGAAATTAATGATTCAAAATAAACGAGTTTTCCATTCCAGATGATTGTTATTTATAGAAACACGTGACACTGACATTGTCGACAGGTGACATTACAATCAATTGACAATGACAACTATTTTTTTAATGCTTGTTGTTGCTTGTGCATTATCCTAATCAGCCGACGACATGTAATTTACGAGAAGTCGTATCTCATATTTTCAATAAATTATAAATATTCAACCGAGCCACGAATTACTAAATCATTCAAATAGGTATCTTAAATTAACCTATATTTTCAGAAAATAAAATAAAAATGGGGGTCTAAAAAAAATGAACAATCCTAATTGACTGGTTATTGAATCAACGTTTTCCAAGTGGCAATTTTCCATCGTCAATGGGTAGCGGTTCTGGCGACAGATTGGTGCAATGGTGTCATGGAGCACCTGGTTTTGTACCCTTGTGTACCCTTCAACGGCCAAGTCACACAACATTAACTATAATAATAAAGAAATCGCAGTAAGGAACCTTAGACTTGGCACGACTTTGTCTAGATTTCATTACTTTTTAGAGATAAACAAGCAGCTCCATCGAGACTTGGCTAGTTTTTTACAGAATGTTTTTGGTGGGATCACTTATTCTTTTTACATAGATATAAAATTCTGCGTACTTATCGAGAATTTCGTTTTAATCACCAGATTTAAAAAAAATGAAAACATTTAATTTAATACAAAATTTGTCTCGCTAATTGTGTACCTAATTCATGACAAGCATGACCATATTTTTTTGGACACCGTACTAAATGAAAACTATACCTAAGTTTGCCTACGTTGAAGCAAATGTTGGATGAAGACATTTCTATCTCTCTGTCTGTCATTCATTTTCAGAATCACATTTGTTCAGCAAATAGACGTCATTTTTCAGGCCAGCAAACGAGAGAGATAACATGTCAGCTGTCACTTTCAACTTGTTCAAGTCTATAAAAGTTATCAACTATAATGACGTAAGTCCTAATAATTTTAAATTATTATACTACTTTTTAATAACTAGGAATAAATTACGTATCTTTGTTTCGTGTACCTATATTTTTTAATATTTAACTTTTTAATGTAATGTATTACTTAATCAAATATTCTACTTCGTAATGATAACATTGAAACATATGATTTTTAGACATTTAAAACTAGATGTAACCAAAAAACAAATTATTAACGCAACGTGGGGAGTACTTACTTAAGTAAAATTTTGGAGGAGTCTCTATTGTTTCCCAAATAGTTTTAAGTCATAATGTATTGTTCGTCCGAATTTTGGTTAGTCATAATTGTTTTTTTTCGGAAACGCGTAACTTTTCAGGATTGCAATAAAACAAATATCTACAGAATAACCTTACGAAAATTCTGAAAAGTTAACGGTTTCAGTTTTATGACTAACGATAATATGACAAACAATACATTATGACTTAAAACTTTATGGGAAACAAAGGGACCCTTTTTAGGGTTCCGTACCCAAAGGGTAAAACGGGACCCTATTACTAAGACTCTGCAGTCCGTCGGTCCGTTGTCACCAGGCTGTATCTCACGAACCGTGATAGCTAGACAGTTGAAATTTTCACAAATACTAAAAACAGAATAAAATAAAGATTTAAGTGGGGCTCCCATACAACAAACGTGATTTTTGACAGAAGTTAAGCAACGTCGGGCGGGGTCAGTATTGGATGGGTGACCGTTTTTTTTTGCCTTTTTTGCATTATGGTACGGAACCCTTCGTGCGCGAGTCCGACTCGCACTTGCCCGGTTTTTTTATACCCGACAAACTAAGAAATCCAGTAGCTTCGGCCATACTGTATGACGTCAGGGCAATTTCGTTTGACACCCCATTTCTCTCAATCGGTCTGGCAGTTAAGGCTCTTTAGGGGTCATCCATTAATTACGTCACACGTTTAGGGGGAGGGAGGGGGTCAAGAAAATGTGACATATTGTGACATGGGGGAGGGGGGAGACACAAACTTTGTGACGTCACTTTAACTTCATCAGTAACCGAAATTTTTTTTAAATTATTTTATTCGCTGTACATTTAAATAACAAGTTTTTAAAACGATAATCGTTTTTATTCTTTTAATTTTCTTTCCTAAGCAGTTTTGGGTTATAAAATTACTAATATTTATATCGTCAAAAATATTTTGATAAAATATTAATAATACTTAGGTACCTACTTACTTAATTCGATTTGGCGATTTCGTAGAAAAAATGTGACGTCACACTAGGTGGGAGGGGTTTGCCAAATGTGACAAGGGGGGGGGAGGGGTCAAAAAACCTAGAAATTCGTGTGACGTAATTAATGGATGACCCCTTAGGAGGTAGATCAACGTGGGTAGGTAGATACTGGGGATGACTGAACTTATACCTATTACTATTACACTGGCTTATATGTATTGAACCGTAGAGAGCGAGCATCATGTTAATTTATTAATATAATTTTACAGTACACATGGTGCTACTTTACCACACTAGTGCGATAATTAGCACATTACGTAACTATTTCGAAAAAAAGGGCCATATATATATGTACTGTAAAACGTTGTACGATACATGTGCGAATAGGTAATTCGCAACGAGTGGCGTGTGTATATGAATGAATGAAATCTTTATTTAATTTTATCTTTACACATAGATATAAGATGTCATTCGTGAATAGCTACAGCATCAGTAATTAATGTTGGCAGAGCGATTTCTAATCATCTAGTGGCGGATATGAGAGTGAGATGTGTCGGAAAATGACTTTTCACCGCACCAGCTCGGAGAGAATTACTTTGCACTTCAAAAACGAAAAGCAAAGTTGCATTTTATCCACATGTGAGGCAAAGTAATCAAACGCAAATGTTGAGTTGTTTTCTTATGTTTGCTGGTAGAATTGACTTTTAAATGATGATTTTGGATGATAAATATTTAATAACATTCATTTGGATTTGATTTGGTTTGATTTTGTTTGATATTTTACATTTAATATTTGCTTCGGGTTGGTGTGGTGAAAAATTTTGTGTTTCACTCGGGGGCAAATTTTGTTTAACCCTCGTGCTTTGAAACCCTCGCAACGCTCATGATTCCATTTTTCGAACCTCGAATCTTTTGCTTCCTCGGGTATCAATATTAGCACGAGCTGTTAAACAACAACTTTGCCCCCTTGTAAAACAAATAACTATTGTGCACTACCTATATGTCGCTGATTGCGGAGCTCTCGTTTCCTATGAACCTTGAACTTTTTTTTGCTGTCGACTTTTCTATTTCGAATTGATGGACAGATACTTAGAGTTCTCTATAAGTAGGGACCTAATATTTAAAACAAGAAATCTTCAGTACCAGATGTTTTATAACATAAACACGAATAAATATTGTTCTATGGAAATAACTATACTTAGTAATACTGTTTTATGAAAAACAGTAAGTACAAACCCATTTACCATGGTATAATAATATACTCCGCCTGGTACTCTCTTCCCGTCTTTTCTAGGTCACCTGACTGACACAAGCCTACGTCATCATGCGACAGCGCTATATGATCATATGCGATAGCGCTATAAATATATAGCGGCCATGTTATTGTGACGTAGGCTTGTGTCACTCTGGGAAGAGAAGACCATGTTTTATTAGACTATGCCATTTACATAGTTATATAGTAAGTCTTTTTTTTTGAACCTCGTACTATGACCACAAGCCTTCCGGCCGTTGATAGCGAAATCTAGAAATAATTCAGTAGCGCCATAAATAAATGATACAAAAGTTCGCCAAAAATATTGATAAGCGCGCGACCATTGCACCCAGACCCACCTTTGTATAATTTTTTCGTTGGTACGGGCATGTGATGCCACAGAATAAATAATAGTACTAAGTACAGAAGACTCACTCTCTAACAAAACGCGCGTCTGTTACGATCAGCACAGATATGGCCGCTAGGTGGCGACAGCGCCACGCGCGGCTTATGGCAAACCCCAAAATTGGGGCCGAACGGATGTACTTTTAGCTACCTGTAGCGTAGCGACGAAATCGCGGAGTGAGACACGCCTGGTGATGCGGAGAGATGAAAGTCATGGTGACGAGAAAGGTACGAATGAATGTGGAGGGAGGTACGAGGAGAGGAAAACCGAGGAAAAGGTGGATGGACTGTGTGAGAGATGATATGAAACGAGCGCAAGTGAATGATGAGATGACGGGCGACAGAGAGGTATGGAAGAGAAAGACATGCTGCGCCGACCCCAAGTGAATGGGACAAGGGCAAGCGAATGATGATTTTTTTTTGTTTAAGAATGTAATAAAGAATATAGTACATAAATGTGAGTCATGCAAATAATTTTTCGTAGCATCTGTCATGCTACGAAGTCACGTGATTATTTCCATACATCATTTAAGTTTCGATTCGATTTCGGTTTACTATCAACGATTGTCATCTTAACCCCAAGGAGTACCACGGGGAGAAGGGAGAGGTATGAACTATTGGATGATGGCAACACATGATTGTCGAGTCCAGGGCTATAATCGCGAAAATCGAAGGTCGCAAATTGCGGGCATCTTTCTCTGTTACTCTAATTACGCCTTCATTGGATTAAAAACGAAAGATCGCCGCAATTTACTCGGTTTTCACGGTAGGTATCGTCTTGGGTCGTCCCATTCGTTTTTCGTCAAGTTCTTAAATTAGTCCTATTCTGCTTTCGTCACTCATTCTACATAGAAAGCCACCGACGATTGTAACGAATGTAGAATGAGTGACGAAAGCAGAATAGGACTAATTTAAGAACTTGACGAATAACGAATGGGACGACCCAAGACGATACCTCGCGGTAGACCCCCAGCATACGACGCGGCTGGCTGATATTTATTTTTATTTTATTTTTTTATTTTATTACAGGGAGATAGAACAGAAGCATGCAAGTGAAGAACAATGTGGATAGAATATACGTAACTAGTACAATACAGATTATGCTGTTTCCTTAAGCATATCTCACCGAGAACATAAGTGGTATTAAAATGTAAACCTAGTAACATGCAGACACTTAACTATTTTAACTACAACTACTAAAACGACTTTAATTTACAGTTAAACATAATAATGTATATTATGAAAGTTACGATCCATAAAATATCTATCTTACTGTGTACTTACTGTGTTTTTTTTTTTTTGTACAATTTTGTGACAGCAGCCTTGAATGAGGCGCGGGAGCATGAGAATAAATCTACATTAGAGAGTAGCTTGTTGTGGTGGTCGCAAATTCTGTGTATGGGAGCCCGTTTGCCTGCGTTGGAACGCGTAATCGGGAAACTAAATAAATGTTTGGACCTGGTCAACTTCTGCGGAGTGCGGAACTGTAGGGCCGCGAGGAGCTGCGGGCAGTCTACATCGGCTACGCAGATGTTGCGCAGCATCACTGCGTCAGCAACGGCTCGTCGGTCCTCCAGAGACATAATGTTATACTTGATCAAAAGATCAGCGTATGAACAACGTGGACTCTTTATTTTAAAATTTAGGAAACGTAAGAACTTCTTCTGCACCATCTCTATTTTATCAATGTAAATTTGATAGTATGGGTTCCACGCTACTGAAGCATACTCTAGATACGATCTTACAAGTGATTGATACAGTAGAATGAGAGTGTCCTGTTTTTTGAATGGTTTAGATGTACGTATAATGAAGCCGAGCATCTGGTACGCTTTTTTTACAATGCTATCTACGTGTACATCAAGGGTCAATTTTGAGTCTAAGTGCATACCTAAATCACGAGTGCTTTCAATAGTTTCCAGACGGTGTTGATTTATATGATATGAGTTATGAATTATATTTTTCTTTTTTGTAAATATCATATGTTTACATTTGTTGAACGCTAGAAATAATTTATTTTTTTTGCAATAGTCATAAAGCTTATTTAAGTCATCTTGTAGTAAGGTGGTGTCTTCATGACATTGCACCCTTTTATAGATTTTGAGATCGTCAGCATATAATAGGATGTGACTGTGTTCAAAGCAGGACGAAATGTCATTAATAAATACAACAAATAGCAGGGGCCCTAAAATTGACCCCTGGGGCACACCAGACGTTACGGCTGTACGTGACGATGTGAACCCATTCACTACAACAAATTGGGTGCGATTCTGTAAATATGAGGCAAACCACCTAAGAAGATTCCCTTTTATGCCGTTGTAGGATAGCTTGTTCAAAAGCATCAAATGATCCACTTTATCAAAAGCTTTCTGGAAGTCTGTATATATTGTGTCAACTTGCTGTGTCTCATCTAAAGATCGAAAGAGGTAATCAGTAAAAATAATGAGATTAGTAGATGTAGATTTACCTGTAACAAAACCATGCTGTTCGACCAGTATCGAATTTTTAACAGACTCATAAACCCGGGAGTGAACTAATTTTTCAAATACTTTAGGGATACACGACAAGATTGATATAGGGCGATAATTCTGAATATTGTCTTTCGGGCCGGATTTGTGGATAGGGGTCACGTTTGCCACTTTCCATCTCTGGGGGAAAATTCCTTCTTTTAAACATTTATTGAATATGAGCTGTAGTGGCAGCGCTAAAGCAGAACTGGTTCTTTTTACGAAAACTGGGCTGAGCAAATCGGGACCGGGACCTTTATTAGGATCAATCTTATTTAGGGCTGAGCGTACTTCGTTAATTGAAAATGTTATACTAGACAATGTATTAATAGAGTTACTGTCATGAGACTGCTCAAGAGTGTCTAAGTTATAGCTATTTGGTGAATTTGCCTCAAACACAGATCGAAAGTAGGTCGCGAACATGTTACATATCTGGCCTGGACAGTTAGAAGTTATGTTTTCTAACTTCATTACTTGTGGATAGCCTGCGTTTGTTTGTCTTAGACTCGCAGAATATTTCCAGAACTGTTTAATGTTATTGCTAAGTGAACTTTCTACGCTATGTGTATAGTTTTTAAAGCAGTTTTGAATCTGAATTTTAGCCCTGGCACGCAAGAGTGAGAACTCCTGATAGTCTCGTTGAGACCCGTATATAGTCCAACGATGGTGAACTTTACACTTGCGTCTCAGTGTACCAATCAGGCTTTTTGAGAACCAGCTGGGGTAGCGGGTACTTTTAGGTTTAGATAAAGGAACAAAAGCGTCGATGATTTTATATATTTGTGTATAAAATTTAGAAACACAGGTTTCAGAATCTTGAGTGAGTTCTGACACCCAATCGATTGAGTTCACTTCGGATATTATTTTATTATAGTCAGCTTTATAGAAATTGTGTTTCGGTCTTGTAGCCATACCCAACGTTTTCGGTTGCGATAGGCCAAGTATTATGGTTAATGACGGATGATGAGGCACATTATGAAGCAAGTGATCCATGGGTTTGGACAAACGACAATCTTGTATATTACTGAACACTAAGTCTAAAGTTCTGTTGTTTTCGTTCACGACGTGATTGAACTGCCTGAGATTGGTGAAAGCCATTGTATAGGAAAGCAATTTAACTGTTTCGCTATCGCAACTAAGAGGTGAACTAGCAGGCATATTATCAATAAATGACCAAGCGACGCCAGGTATGTTATAATCGCCTATTAACAGTAATTTGCAGGGACACATACTGGAAAAAATGTCTTGTACTTTTAACAGGTGTTTTTCATAGATTTCTTTTTTAGATGAAGGCGGTAAATAACAGGCACACATTATTAAGTTATCTGCAATTATTGGAATCTGAAGATATATTTCCTCAAGATCGTTCGCTTCCAAGTCCAGGCGCCTAGTAACATTAATATGTTTTTTTACTGCAATTAGAACACCACCGCCACTCTTTTTGAGTGAAGTTTGTAGGTTACGGTCACGTCGAAAGAGATTATAATCGCCGGTAATGATCTCTGCATCCTGTATGGAATCATTGAGCCAGGTCTCAACCAAAACTATAACATCATAGTTAGAGGACAGTAAATTGATTCGTAATTCGCTAAGTTTTGATTTGAGACCACCACAGTTCTGATCGTAAATAGAAATGTAGTTATTATTTATAACGAGGTGAATTATTAAATGAGGTATGATAATAAATTAAAGTGTTGCTCCCTGCTACCATCAATACATAGAAACACAATTTAAAATGTAAAATATTCCATAACGTAGTATACCACCATATACGGCAACATAGTCACATTTTTAATAGATCGTTTTCACTACGAATATTAATAACTCGAGAATCGTCAGTTTTTCGCACCATTATATTAGCGTTTTTAACCCATACGTATTTATAGCCCTTTTCACTAGCCTGCTTGCGCGCCTCAACAAACAAAATTTTTTTCTTAAGAGTTAAGTGTTCATTTATATAAAATCGTTGAACCCTTGCAACGTCAGCTGCAGTAGTCTTGGGAAAGAGATCGGCAGTAGAGAGCTCGCGGCGAGCTCGAGCGGCCGCGATGATGTCGTCGCGTAGTCGCCTGCTATTGAGCTGGATGACGATATTTTTCGGACGGTCGCTGGGTACATTGTGTGCTGTGCGGTGAATAGCTTTGATTTTATCATCTGAAAGCGGTATTCCAATTAGCCTTCCAATATCGCCGGCGAGCTGCACCAGATTTTCGCCTTTCTTTTCAGGGATATTTTGTACTTCGATGTTACAGATACGCGCAGACTGGTCCAAATCGTCGAGTTTTGTCTGCAGGACGTCCAGGTCTTTCCGAAGTCGTTCATTCTCGAGCCTTAGTTCGCTGTCATCTTGTACGTCCATGGAATCAAGTTTTTGGTCCAGTCGCTGTACATTTTCCTCGCACTTTGTAAGTCGGTTATCGAGTTTTTCCAAGTCGCCTTTTATACTATTTGTCGCCTCGCTGATTGCTGCGTTGATGTCCTCGCGCCACTGCTCACGCAGCTTTTTAAATTTGATGTCTAAATAAGCAGTGAGTGCGTTAGTATCAACGTTCAGGATCGAAGTGTTCTCAATATTCTCATCCAACGGCGGTTTTGGGGAGCCGATCGTGGGGGTAGTAGAAGCGGACGCTAGATTTTTTTTCATTTTACATACAGGGCATTTCCATTTAATTTTATTCATGGGAAGAATTTTCTTAAAATCTGATTCTTGCGTTTCGGCACAATTGTAATGCATGTGTTGTTGACAGCCAGAGCATTTGATCGTATCTTTCTCTGCTAGAGGTTTCGGGCACTTGGCGCATTCCATATTGGCAACACAAGTAATTATTTGACGAATAATTATTTATATTTAATTTCCTGTACCACGAACCTCGGCGATACGTAAACGACAGCACTATTGCAGTAAGATATCACGAAACTTAGCGATACGTAAACGACAGCGCTGTCACAATAAAATATCTTGGTATCGGGGCGAGTCTCTGCGCAGTCTGCGGGTAGATAAGTCGCGCACTTGTTTACGTTCGTGAGCGAGTAGTTGAAAAGAAGTGAACGGATTTTTAACACTGTGAGAACTTTACTGTTTGTGGTAATTTTTGAGTGCTGTTTAGTTTAACAGAACGATGGAAACACGCACTACACACTGGTATACTGTACGAGTTACAAAAACAATAAAAGCCATTTTAAAAGTCAAGATAAGATGGAGCAGTTAAAAACACTGTTGTCGTTCGCGAGACGTAGGTAGATATGATAATGATGTTGCCGTATTTACGCCCTATGTCCAACCTTGGAGTAGTTGGTACCGTGCTAATAAGTATTAGATTAAGTGGATTAACTTCGCTAATATGCGAACCGACGTGTTTCTCAAGGTTAAACTTTGTTAAACAGGTAAAACAAAAAGTTAAACAATACAAAAAGTGATTTCATTTTCCTTGAACTTAGTTCCGAGGGTTAGTTACACACGTGAACGTTACTCTATACCTAGAGCATTTATTTGCGTGTTTATTTCTATACACCCATGACTATGGGTGTATTTATCTATTTTAGTGCATGGTGCATGTGTAAATATCGTCAATTCGTCACCTTGTATACAATACATTTGCTTAGTTTGGGGCTGGAATGCTCTAGATGTAAGATTGTCCCCAAAGTTAGTTTCGTTTTATTTTTTATCTAAATAGTTATTTATATTTTATAGGGCTGCGTTTTGTACTGTAGTTAGCTCGGAGAACAAAAATAAAGTAGATTGTGTCTCATGGGAGCAAAATAACATATTTACAGCGAGGGTGTACATTGAATCATGAGCATAAAATAATTTTGCTACCATGTGATACATTACATACGAGGAAATTATTCTTTCAAAATATTATTTAAGCTAAAAGAATAAGACACAATAAAAAACAGTGTTCTAGAACTTCTGTTCAAGAGCCACTTTAATCTCTCCTAGCAGGAAAGAAAAAGCCCTTTTCCGAATAGGTGCTGGCGATGACGTCAAAACGTATTTTCTATACAGGCCGCGTAGCCAAGATGCCAATCGCTTACGCTCCGTAGCGATCGAAACGCAACTGTCACTGTCGCGCTAATATGGAAGAGTGATAGAGAGACATAATGCTTTTCGATGTCGAAGCGATAGCGATTGTAACCTTGGCTAGGCCGGCTGATCGTCCTGAAACGCACTCACCAACTTTTTATTGGTATTAAACTTTTCATGGCATTTTTAAAAAGGTCACTTATGATGAGAAACACTGTTTAATGGTTGTTTTATTACTGTAATAAAGTACCTATAAAGTTTTCAGGAATTGCGTGCAAAAGAGACACATGAGTTACCTGTTTCAGAATATTGCTTTCAACTTGACGGAATATACCTACGAATCTTTTTGACTTCGAAGAATGCATCCTACGACTAATCTAACGTTTAACTTTACCTATTTGACACCTGAAACATCCCTTGTACATAGGTATAATATGAATAATATACCCCGCCCTACTGAATATTACACTGTACCCAATACAATTCCTGCCCTGTTATTGAAAAAAAAACCGGGCAAGTGCGAGTCGGACGCGCACGAAGGGTTCCGTTCCATAATGAAAAAAACGGCAAAATAAAAAACGGTCACCCATCCAAGTACTGACCCCGCCCGACGTTGCTTAACGTCAAAAATCACGTTTGTTGTATGGGAGCCCCACTTAAATCTTTATTTTATTCTGTTTTTAGTACCTATTTATTGTTATAGCGGCAACAGAAATACATCATCTGTGAAAATTTCAACTGTCTATTAGCTATCACGGTTTGTGAGATACAGCCTGGTGACAGACGGACGGACGGACGGACGGACAGCGAAGTCTTAGTAATAGGGTCCCGTAAACCCTTTGGGTACGGAACCCTAAAAAGTTGTGTTGTGTTGGTTAATTCAAGTATTGATCGGCTAAAATTTATACTTGAAGTATATGTCCAAACCTCTTATGCGGCGTATATTTGACGTAGTCAAGAATTAGTTATTCTAGTGCGTTGCCTCAATACCTTAGAAGATAATCAAATAATTCTCATAGCTTTCATATCAAATCATTAAAAGCTAGAACCATACCGAGGATACAGATTGCATACTTGACCTTATCAGTCATGTGCACGTCATGATGCACAAACATAACATACAGATCAATCAATATTGAAAGCTTTCCAATAATGATAATGGTGATAGGGGAAACATTGATTTATATTATTAATATGACTAGTTCTTATTATGAACGAATAATAGTAATAAAACGGCAGTTTCTTTTACTTCCATTGCTAGGTTTGGTTAGGTATAAAGAGGGGCCAGAAGTCAAGGTTTAGACTTCACTTTAAATTTTGTGGGCCTGAGAATACGTATTAAGCAGGCCACTGACGAGCCTTCCAAATGGATGCCGTTACAATGGATTCATCCAAATGGACGGCATCCTAATAAATTAAACATTGTACGTTTTTGACATTCACGGACCGATTTTGGATTGCAGCCACGCTATTTGGACTGTTGGAAGGCTCGTCAGTGGCCACCTTTAGGCAGGTAAAATTTCAAAACTTTAAAGTAAGCATCTAAATAGTACTAATACCACCATCTACAATTCTACAAGGGATGAACGGGCCCCTGGTTGTTGTGTAAAATAAAAATCTTTAGACATATTAACGGTTATAAATAATATAAATAATAATAATTCGCGTGCTAAATTTCATTCCAATCCATTTAGCCGTTTTTACGAGTAGGTATGTTATTGAGTAACAACCAAATATCCAAACATACAAACTTTTACATAAAATTAATTTGTAGGATTAAATACAGTTCAGAACATAACAGTGGGTACCATATTATTATTTTAGCCAAACAACTGAAACCATATTAGGTAGGCATGTATCCATGTTTGTGTGTTTATGTGTTGCATGACTTGTATGTGTGGTGTATGTGTATGTGTTTGACGATGTTTATGGCATCATAAGCTGTCAACGCCATAATAGTAGCTGATGTTAACGTTAATAGGTTCGTTAAACCTAATTGATTAAAAAGATCTACCACACCGAAAAAGCGTATACGCATCAGTGACGCATATTGTGTACTGTACTGACTGTACTGTACTCGCTACGCTCGTGAATCTATTATACAATGTTTCGCTTGCACGGGACTCAAAACAAGCACTCGAAGAAATATCAAACTTTGATCTCTTGTTGTACAAATAACTATTTTCGTAAAATAAAAATAATAACTAAGATGTTTTTATAATAAATTATAATAAAAACAAATGATGATGCAGGCACCATATTGCAGGCAATACGGCCACTTGGAAAATTAATGATTCTTTAAAATATGTTCTTAATTTTAAAATAAAGTACCTATAATTTAAAGCTTCTTTTTCCAATACCATAATTCTAATCCTGCCGTATTGCAGACAAAATACGATATACTATGAACTTGATTTAGATACCACTTAGATTAAACAAGTTTCAATTTACTTAATTACAGTATCAGATTGAAAACCTAGGATCTGCGGCAAAAATGCTGTTTAAAAAGTGCGAAACTGATGAAATGGCAAAATGATATTTTGCTCACTGTTGCTCTACTTGCTCTCTATTTGCTACGTAACGTGCATGCATTAAATCATTTTAGAATAGAATAGAATAGATTTATTCGTAAGCACAAACAAACAATCGGTACAATACATTATATAAAAGAAAACACAAAATAAGATGAAAGTGCCACGAAATGGCCCCATCTCAGCATGTTGCTGGTGGCTTCCAGCGCTGATCTTCCGATGAGACGATCAAGTGAGAAGAATCACGGGAGGTAACAGACAAGAAGGAAAAATACATAGAAATAACATACAGTAAACAAATAGTTAAAGTTTTGATGATGACTTGACGATATCTGATTATACGTATGTATGTATAGGTATACTTTATTGTACATACAAATAAAAACATGAGAAACACAGTTGTAGAGTGATTATATTTACAGGTTCTTAAAGGGGTCCACTGATTAACAGTCCGCCGGATGGTATAGTTTGAATAATCTCAGGTGAATTTTTCGAGTTCGCGCGGGTGCTAATCCGTTAAACAAAAGCCTTTGTTTCCTTTAAGAGCGGTCTACAGCCACGTGCCAAAGCAACCATGTCGTTTAAAAAGCAACTATCGTGATAGTATTAAGGTTCAAATTCATATGACAGCTTGTTCAGAGAACAATTAGGGTGGTTTTGTTTTTAAAGATAGCAAAAACGTGTTATCTCCGAATGAGCTGATTCAAGAATTTGAACCATATAATTAGAATGGTGTAGCACCAAAAAACTCAACTTCGACCCAAAATGACCTCGACGCGTAACGCAGGTAGCAGATCCTGCCGGCCCTTCCGCTAAGCGCCGGCGCCAGGCCGTTTTTCTATAGTGCGGCGGGCGCGCGTTCCAGTAATGCCGCCGCCACGCCATTTTTTCTCTACGATGCAATTGTCGCGCGCTCCAGATTCGCGCGCCAAACATCGGTTACACCCCCACCGCGGGGTGACGCCAAGCTTCGAGAGCATCGCTTCACCCACGCTGTCAAGTGGTATAAAAGGTCGCCGGGTCATGACCCAAATCAGTTGACATCCCAGTCGGCTCCTAGCTAGGACCTTGCTTTAGGCACGGCAGTCCCGAGTCACACATTGCGTAAACCCTATATGGTCGCAATTCCGATTCACACGGCTGTCTACTAGACCAAGTTCTGCAAGCGAACTCCTTACTAGTACGGAGCAAGCCCGTCCAGATCACACATTGCGTAAACCCTATATGGTCGCAATTCCGATCACACACGGTGTAACTCCTACCCTAGTAAGGCGTAAGCCTAGTGCGGAGTACGTCTCGTCACAGTTAATTCGCCATACCCGTATCACCTATACGGTCGGTCGCCTAACCAAGTAAACGGACAATTTGACGTTCGCGTAGTGTGCAGTGCTAGTGTCATTACGGACCTTATCAATACGTCATAAGAGAACTGTATAAATATACTGTGTGTGTGCTCAATAAAATTCTTATTGGAAGATCTGTGTTGTTCTGATTAGCCAGGCCTGAACCCATTACCATCCAATAAGAGTGCCAACTAGGTAGAAACCTCCACCTACCTAGTCAGCGCTCTCACGAGGGAAACTCACCAACTCCACCTCGTTTTCACAACTGGCGCCCAACTAAGTGGCCCTGGCTTCAGAACCCAGGACAAGAGCACAGCACAGAGCGAAGATGGCTCTCAGCATGACCGAGGAGCAGCTGCAGCGCATCATCGCAGCGTTAGCACCGGCAACCAAAAAGGGATCCTTCGCGCAATGCAATGCGACGTACGACGGAACCGGCGAAAACGAAGCTGTAGAGACGTTCCTCTCAGCGATCAATGTTTACAAGAAATTGGAAGACATTGCAGACGAGGACGCATTAGAAGGGCTCACCCTACTACTAAAAGGGGACGCCGCTATCTGGTGGGAAGGCGCCAAGTCGGATATCAAAACATGGACAGACTTCCAGAACCGACTTAGGCATGCGTTCGCTCCAAAGGTACCTGCTGACGTCCTGTATCAACGGATTATAGAGCAGAAACAGGATGCGAAGACCCCCACCGAGAAGTTCGTCGCGAGGAAGAGGGCACTCATAGCGCAGCTGCCCGCACCAACCCCGCCGGAGAACCATCAGTTACACATGATCTATGGTCAACTCCACATAGGCATCCGGGAAATGGTGCCAAGAAGCGCATTTAACACAATTGAAGAGCTCTTGAAACTTGCGCGTAGCGCAGAAGAAATCCTACTAGAGAAGAGGCCCAGCTGGGAACGGAAGGTTCCCCCACTACCTGCAATCGAGAACAGGGACGCCTCTGGACGCCTTCAATGTGATTACTGTCGCAAGCATGGACACGTGGAGGCAGATTGCCGAACCAAGCGGCGCCAACAATCATCGGGCTCGTCAGCAGGGGGAGAGGAGAGCAAGAAGGCACCTCCAGCAGGATCAGCGCCAACCGGGATCACTTGTTATGGGTGTGGGAAACCTGGCGTCGTTCGCAGCAAGTGTCCCACCTGCTCGGGTAAACCGCCCTCATCAGCTCAGAATCCGGAATTCAGCTTCTGGGGACCAGCCGCCCCGAGTGACATTCGACCTCGCCCTACGGTGAAATTCAAAGTTGGCAGAGTACCCGGTGTCGCATACATCGACACAGGACACTCGTCCACTTACTTGACATTCGGTAGAGAATTAAGTACACCGGATGAGGCATCAAGAGATCTACGACAGATCGTAACGTCAGAGAATATTGTTCCTGAACTTATGCCAAAACTAATACAAATGGCAGATACCTTAAAAGAAGCTCGTGAAGTGAGCGAAGAAAAAGAAGAAAGAAGAAAAGAAGCAACGGACAAAAAGCGCCGAGAAGCTCCGAAATATCAACCTGGAGATTTGGTGATGGTCACCAATCATGCGACCAGCAATTCAGCTCGTGGAGTGAGTGCGAAGCTAGCGCCACGAAGAGATGGTCCCTACGTTATTTTGCAGCGCCACGGGCCAGCTTCATATGAAGTCACACGTAATGGTGACTCTCTGGAAAAGGTTGGGGTCTATCACGCCTCAGCCCTGACGCCGTATCACGGGAATATGGACACCCCGCCAGAGCCGCTGCAACCTATCAGAAAGCGAGGTCGACCAAAGAAGATGTCGAAAGCAGGCAAGGAAAAGGTGCTACCACTTACTGACTCCTCGTCGGGACGTCGTCGGAGCCAGAGGGGGAGACTGTAGCACCAACAAACTCAACTTCGACCCAAAATGACCTCGACGCGTAACGCAGGTAGCAGATCCTGCCGGCCCTTCCGCTAAGCGCCGGCGCCAGCCCGTTTTTCTATAGTGCGGCGGGCGCGCGTTCCAGTAATGCCGCCGCCACGCCATTTTTTCTCTACGATGCAATTGTCGCGCGCTCCAGATTCGCGCGCCAAACATCGGTTACACCCCCACCGCGGGGTGACGCCAAGCTTCGAGAGCATCGCTTCACCCACGCTGTCAAGTGGTATAAAAGGTCGCCGGGTCATGACCCAAATCAGTTGACATCCCAGTCGGCTCCTAGCTAGGACCTTGCTTTAGGCACGGCAGTCCCGAGTCACACATTGCGTAAACCCTATATGGTCGCAATTCCGATTCACACGGCTGTCTACTAGACCAAGTTCTCCAAGCGAACTCCTTACTAGTACGGAGCAAGCCCGTCCAGATCACACATTGCGTAAACCCTATATGGTCGCAATTCCGATCACACACGGTGTAACTCCTACCCTAGTAAGGCGTAAGCCTAGTGCGGAGTACGTCTCGTCACAGTTAATTCGCCATACCCGTATCACCTATACGGTCGGTCGCCTAACCAAGTAAACGGACAATTTGACGTTCGCGTAGTGTGCAGTGCTAGTGTCATTACGGACCTTATCAATACGTCATAAGAGAACTGTATAAATATACTGTGTGTGTGCTCAATAAAATTCTTATTGGAAGATCTGTGTTGTTCTGATTAGCCAGGCCTGAACCCATTACCATCCAATAAGAGTGCCAACTAGGTAGAAACCTCCACCTACCTAGTCAGCGCTCTCACGAGGGAAACTCACCAACTCCACCTCGTTTACACAATGGTAAATTTGCTTTTTAAATGGGTTTGTTCCCGTTACTTACGTCGGGGCTATTAGCAGTAAGCATTGTAACCCAAACTTTATCAGCCTGTCAGTTAGAACAAAATTTTGACAGTTCCGAACAACTGACAGGCCGATACCGTCCGGCGGACTGTTCATCAGTGGCCCCCTTAAGGGGCCCACTGATTAGGGGCCCCCTTTAGAATAGTTAGAAATGAAACCGCGAATGGAAATGGAAATGACATCAACATGGAGTTACCATGGCAATGGTAGGTACTGATAGCGATTTGGTAAACTTTCATGATAGCGTTATCATTTATCAACAAGGTCGGGGCCGAAACAATATCCCATATCCCATGTCAGGATGGCGGGTGTATGTTTACAAACGAGGAAGGTCCTTTACATATATGTATATATGTCGGCGGCCGATCGTAAGATCAGGCAGATCGTAATGTTCCTGTGTATTGTTTTGAGGATAGTCATATTAAACCAACATATAGGTAAGATAGCTTCGGTAGGTTGCTTCAGATGCCCGAAGGGCAAACTGCCCTGCCGCGTAGCGGGGCTCCGTCGACTTAGGGAACGAGTCAAAGATTTTCACGTTTCACGATATGCCTAGGAATTTCACGATATGCCTGATCTTACGATCGGCCGCCGACATATACATATATACCTACTATAAACCTATATGTAAAAGCTGACCAAGTGCGATTCGGTCTCACGACAGTCACAACCCGAGAGGGCTGAGGGTTTCATACCGTCAATATATTTATCATTTTTTCTGTTTTTTTTTTGTTTTACAAATATGTATTTCGTTTTTATGTTTTTAGTTCTTATTTTTCGGCCAGCTAAAATTCGAAGCAGTCAATTAGGCCGGTACATTTAATATATATAAACTTTGCTGCATATCATATTGCACCTTTAAAAAAACGGCAGCTAATTCAAGCCTATCAAAGACTTAAACAAAGAAGTTGACTTATTTACGCTTCTAAAATAATGACACGGCATCTAAAATTGTAAACGAGTAAAATTCTTTAGTCAAAGATTAGGTAATGTACTTAATTAATTGATAGGCACTTTCAATATCAACATTAGTTTAAAACAGTTTTTGCGCATATTTCTCTCCAAGGTCTAATGGAACGTCGAAAGAGCTTATCGCGATTTTACACGCTCAATCCCCGTAAAAACAAAGATAATAGGACCCTAGGAGGAATCCTTATATGATGACCTTATAAAACAAAGTCCGCCGCCGCGGCGCGTCTGTCTGTTTGTATGTTTGTTTGCTATAAACTCAAAAACTACTGAACGTATTATCATGCGGTTTTCACCTATGAATGGAGTGATTCTTGAGGAAGGTATAGGTGTATAATTTTTAACCCGTGCGAAGCCGGGGTGGTCGCTAGTTAAATTGTAAATTCCCATCTATAGCCCGGTAAAGTCGCTAACATATTGAGCGACTGGGCATTCGTAGATAGGTACTTATTACTACAGTCTAATTTTAAGCTTTAAGAAAAAATAGAACGGCTTCGCTCTTTGTTTATTGACTAAAGATGATACGAATCTTTTAATACGAATGACGGAATAACGTAAACTATCTATTTTATTTTATCATGCGAAGATTGTGATAAAAATTTCATGGTTACCGTTAATCCTGGCTTCAAATGTAGAGAGGGCATCGATGGTAAATCTTCATACACACTTCACTTCTTAAACTAATTATAAATTAAATATATGTTTGTACACTTAGGAGACACGAGCGCGAAATATAACAGGCGACCAACTCATGGTTGATCCATGGGATGTTTTGGTGGATGGTGGAAAGCTAGAGCGCAAAGTAATGATTGATTGAGCTTTGATTATTACGCCATCTATGGTCAATGACTGGAGTTAGAACGCTTTTGACATGACGCGCCGCGTTAACTCATTTTTACAAATGTTTAAATATGTGACGATCAAATGATCCTTATATGAAATTAAGTTAAAATAAAATCATACAATACATTTTATGTTACTTATTAATTATTTCTAAAGTAATTTATAAAATGTGTGTTTAATAGCGCTATCTACTAGAATTGTGTGGAACTGCTTCGAACTGATAAGAATGAGCGGACGAATTGTTTGTTTTGCATCCCGCCAACGGCACGCAACGACTTTACTACGCTTGCGCGGTGGTAGGGATATAGTAAACTCAATGAAAATTTTTAATCAGTAGGCGTTTCGCTTCGTTGTCGATAGTGTATGTATAGTGCGTTGAAGCGTATAAAATAAAGTGTAATCTCGCCTACACGCGATTTATTAATAAACTTTTGTGTTGTGCACTGATTGGATTTGTTGAAAATGGCCACTGCTCCAGTCAAGAAGGTCCCCATACATTTACAGGTAAGTCCTAGCACCTGTTGTTTTCGGCTTTTGTAACGATAATATATCGCGAAAAATTTACCGGTTTATATAAATTTAATAGTTTCTTAATTATAAAAACGTATTAAATGAGTTTCTCTGTCAATTACTAAGATGTTTTAGAGATTTTTTAGTGATGCTACTGACCTATTCTGTCAAAAATTGGGTTGACTGTTGCGAAAACGCTTAGCTTATAAATAGATTCACCACCGGGTTTTCGCTGTTTCAAATGTTAATTTATGAACTCATTACAGTCTAATGAACACTTTTAGTAGGTATTTAATATTTACTAGCTGTCACTTATCGACATAGGTACCTATTCATATTTAACATTGATAAAAGTATCGGTTTTGTACAAACATAGAAGGTAGGTCGTAAAATACTGATAATTTATTAGTTTATTACTTCAATTATACTTAATAACAGACTAGTTACTTGAATTTGATACTTAGTACATAACTAAGGAAACCGTTCACGGGAGATGAACCCTTCGCAATTTCTCTATGTCGGTTCTTGACCTCAAAACTATGCCTATTCACCCATAAGTACACATCCATCCAAACGTGACATGCGCAGTAACTAAGGGATTTAAGATGAGAAGAAATAAGCCTATACCAAAAATGGTACAATCCGATACTATAGTAGGTATTTTTCTACAAGTACCTATTGAGTTGCTTGACACCAATAAAATTTTTTGTTCCAATTTTAAATTGTTTATGCCGGCCGGCATTTTGGCCTTGACTCGTACGAAACACTACCTATAATGGGCGCGGCGATAAGAATGTTAGGTAGGTTGAACTTGACATTGTCGATTAGGCACCTTGCTTGTACCTAAAGGCTATGTTTGGAAATTAAAAATAAAACTACTACCAGCAGCAAGTGCCTACTACTAGCAGAAGTAGCTAGGTAAGTACCTATTATATACTTAATAGTCAGTTGTTCAAATTATTTGCTTTATTGAAGAATGAAGATCATTTTGGACACCAGATCCGTTAAGTTAGTTCTGCACTTTGCTCCCTGGTTAATCAAAATGTATTATTTAACTTGTCTGTAAAAAAAAATGTTTTATTCAGCAAAAGTGTAACCTAGTCTAAGTCTAACCCTTTGCTGACTTTAGCTGACTACCTACCAGCCTACCAGCCTACTACCTAGCCAGGTAAGTATGTAGAACTGTTCAGCTAAAGTGTAACTTATTTAGTCTAACCCTTGCTGACCATCTGACTTTAGCTAACCATATTTTTTAGCTGATCTGCCGATGTTAAGCTGACGTTTACGTGGTTTCATGATGTAGGGACCTGGCTCTCTAAAATTTGCTAGGTACAAGTTATCTCTTTAGTAGCGGAACTTGGTAGAGAAAATCTGGTGTTGGGTAGTCAAATAGTTAAGTACACTCAAGTGTAAAAATATAGGTGTAACTTACTCAAAAATATGTCCCATAGTTTCTTAAATTCGCTGACATAAGAGCCATGGGACATATTTTTGACTATGATTTTGTGCACCCATATTTTACACTTGACTGTACCAAATGTGTAACTTCGAGTTGAGATTTATAGTCCGTTTTTTTAGCATTAGAAAGAACTCCGCAGAAGTAAGCTTGTGGTTCCAAATCCGGCACTTTTAGCAGTAATAATTTGAAGTAAATTATATGTATTGACCATGCTACATTAGATAATTCAATAATTAATAACAATTAAAGAGCCTGATAAAAACTGCACGCTTGCTTCTGTGGAGTTCTTTCTAATGCTAAAAAAAACGAACTATAAGAACCAAGCTTTTGTAGCCATGTTTAAGTACTGGTACAGTCGACTTCA
Organism: Cydia fagiglandana; assembly: GCF_963556715.1. NCBI lineage: Eukaryota > Metazoa > Arthropoda > Insecta > Lepidoptera > Tortricidae > Cydia > Cydia fagiglandana. The sequence goes on along the minus strand of NC_085953.1, from coordinate 5,369,591 downwards.
AAAATATGTTTACACTTTTGCACCTTACTTCGTAATAAGGCGAAAAACGTAAACATATCTTTGACGTCGGCTGTACCTAGCTTGGTACGGCCAAACCTCTTAAATCCAAATGAAAGTACGGCCAAACCCTTAAATCCAAATGAAAGCTAATAAGTACAATTTTACGACATTCTAAATTACTCTCACAAACAATGTGAGTTTCTCTGACTTTCCCTTGTAAGTAATGTTTCCAATACTGTACTCGAACCATTTATGTCTATCCTGTCAACTAAAACAACTTATGAACCTGCTTCGAGCGGTGGTTTTATGACGTTTCGGTTCTGAGATGAATTGTTTAGTTTGTTATGGCATGGCTTCTCTACACGATGGGCCAACGCCGGTCACTCCAAGGGACGCAGCCATGCGGTAGTATAAATGCGTAAAACTCATAAATGCGTCCCTTGGAGTGGCCGGCTCTGGCCCATTGTGTAGAGGAGCCATTAAATAGTAAAACAGATAGTTCCAACATTTCGGTTAACGACGGCTTTCGCCGTAAGAATGGAGATGTAGACGGAAAGTGAACAGTCAGAAGGAGAAGTTGCTAAGCGGACGAGGTGTTCAAAATTACCTTGACACGCTCTTATTCTCTCAACAATAAAGTCGCGTCTAGATCATTTTGAACATCTCGCCCGCTTAGCAACTTCTGCTGCTGACTGAACATACGGAAGCAAAGAGCAAATAAAAGAGTCAGACGATAGAAAAGTTCCAAGAAAAATCCTTTGTACAGTCACCTGCAATAATATGTTACTCTTCGAAGGCCGCAAAAATATGTAACACGCACTCCTGGCTCTACAAATAAGATCGTGTTTGATATTTTTGCCGGCATTGAAGAATAACATCGTCGGGTGACAAGCAAAAGTCACTAAGTACTATCAAAAAATTAAAGTAAATGCACTTTATTACACTTGTAACACGGTTTATTGTCCAATAATTTCAATGGTGTTAGTTAGTGACTTTTGCTTGTCACCCGACGACATATTATTGCAGGTTACTGTACATAGGTGTCTAGTCTCAAAAAATGATTTTACTAGATACTTCGGGATGAATTTATTCTCTGTAATTCTTGATCTACGATTAACTCGATTGCATAGAAAAATATGACGATATATGTATGCATATCATACTTGTAGGCCAATCCAATCTTTAATTGATCGATATTGATCTCTTGGCTAAACCCCCAGGTAGATCCGAAGACCAATAAATAGGTTTCTAGGCTTTCATTATAGACACAGTAAATCCAAATTAGTCCAATGCGGAAACCCGTCTGCGTACAGAATACGCTATGAAGACGTGCTTCGCATATACTGAGACGTAGGGACTTCAAAATGGCGTAGTTTTATAGGAAGTTAAAGGGGCTTAAGCTGTTTTAGAAGCAGGCTTGTTTGGCTAAAGTAAGGAAACTTCGCATATTGTTAGTGAGTATTTCCTTTGTGAACCAGTATTGCCATTAAATGATGCCAGATCTGGCATGTTTTCACTTGCTTTGGCACCAACATTTTCCATTTAGCATCTGGCATATTTTTAGCATAATTTAGTCTAAGCCAAGTTTGCACCAACTTGGCAGCAACAATAGGCGCCATCGCCTTATGTGGTTCATATTATCATATGAATTTTGACTTTTTTAGACGGGTGGACGTCGATTGACTACATAGTTGGTCAAGCAGACCTTGTCAGTAGAAAAAGGCAACTAATTTGATTTTTTTTTGTGTTTTAAGTGTCTAATTTCAAGTGATATTTTATAATTTTTTTAGAATAGGTATTTCAAAAAACTTTGGCGTAATTTTGGCATAATCTAGACATTAGTCTAGCATTTTTTCAAAATCCGAGTTGGCAACTTGGCAACACTGTTGTGAACTAAAGCGTCATGTTTTTAAGATGATGTAATAGGATAGGACAGTGAAAAAATGTAGTGTATTACTTACAGCAAAAGATAATTAACATTAACAACGCCATCTATTGTCTTAAATGTGGTAATCTTAAGAAAAAATATTGATGTAGTACGCAGTGTTAGTAAATTAATACATAATTGTTTTCAGTACCTTATTTATTTTATTTATTTATTTAAGCCTTTTATTCTCACAAATATTACAAATTTTGGGTGGTTTTACACATCATATTATTAAAGGTGAGGTACCCATTTTTGGGCAAAGGCCTCCTCCAAGCCCTTCCAATGGTCTCTGTCTTTTGCTTGTCGAGTCCATGTGTTTCCAGCTATCTTCGCTATATCATCTACCCATCTTCGTTTTGGGCGGCGTCTTGGTCTTGTCACCTCGCGAGGGTGCCAGTGCAATATTCTCTCAGTCCATCTTTCATCTCTGAGTCTCGCAACATGACCAGCCCATTTCCATTTCATTCTGCAGGCAAGTTCAACTGCATCTGTCACCTTAGTTATTTTCCTAATGTCACGGTTTCTTTTTCTGTCACTCCGCTTGATGTTTAACATACTCCTCTCTGTCGCCCTTTGGAATACATTGATCTTTTGAACAATATCTTTAGTGAATGTCCATGTTTGGCAGCCATACAAGAGTGTTGGTAAAACTATAGAGTCCATCGCTTTGCGTTTGAGGTGGATTGGAAGGTTTGATTTGAAAATGTCTTTTAATGACCAGTATTTGTTCCATGCACTTTTTATTCTTCGTTCGACTTCGCTAGATGTTTGCTGTTTGAAGGTTATTAATTTGCCTAAGTATATATACTTATCAACATACTCCATTTTATTTGATTCAGTCGTGATAGGTATTTCTTCGCCGTTAGTCATGGCAAATGTTTTTTGTTTATTCATTTGTAAACCACATTTTTGGCTTTCTCTGTCTAAGGTATTCAGCATACTTATATACGAGATCTTCGTGGTCTTCCGCTATCAGGACAATATCGTCGGCGAACCGTAGATTGTTAAGGTATTCGCCATTTATATTTATTCCGATGCTTTCCCATTGTAGTTTTCGAAATATAGACTCCAAAAGGGCAGTGAATAGGTTTGGGGAGATAGGGTCGCCTTGTTTCACGCCTCTTTGGATTTGGAATGGTTCTCCTTTCTGCTCCAACTTGACAACCGCTTTGCTATTCCTGTATATCTCTTGAATATTTCAGTACCTTAAGAGTAGTTAAGTAAGTATAATTTCTGTTACTTACGGCTCGATTCTGAAAATGTATTAGATCTCTACTAGACCTCAACAAGTTACGATATGGATAATTTAAAGATATTTGTAAGATAGATATGTCAAATTTGACGTTTCCGCGATTCTGGAGGCCCTCTTGAACGATTTCGACAAGTTATGACTTAGATATCCAAGTCACATCTAGTCGATATCTAATGTAAATCTAGTTGATCTCTATATCGTTTCTAGATCTTGTGATTATCTCGTTTCCCGAATACGCGTGTTATACATGTTTTAGTGAGAGCTATTATAAGGAAAAAAGTGATTGTCCTTAGTGTGTAAACTTATCTCCTGCTCACTTATTTGTGTTTGCTTTCCAAAAGAAATAAAAAAGTATGACAGACGTTAGCGAATATGTCAGTTTGAGCAGTTTGACACTGATAAGGGGTCATCCATTAATTACATCACACGTTTAGGGGGAGGGGGTCAAGAAAATGTGACATATTGTGACATGGGGGAGGGGGGAGACACAAACTTTGTGACGTCACTTTAACTTCATCAGTAACCGAACATTAATTTAAATTATTTTATTCGCTGTACATTTCAATAACAAGTTTTTAAAACGATAATCGTTTTTATTCGTTTCATTTTCTTTCCTAAGCAGTTTTGGGTTATAAAATTACTAATATTTATATCGTCAAAAATATTTTGATAAAATATTAATAATACTTAGGTGTACTTACTTATTTCGATTTGGCGATTTCGTAGAAAAAATGTGACGTCACACTAGGGGGGGAGGGGTTTGCCAAATGTGACCAAGTGTGACAAGGAGGGGGGAGGGGTCAAAAAACCTAGAAATTCGTGTGACGTAATTAATGGATGACATGACCCCTAAGGCAGTCGTGGTATAAACCTAACTAATGCCACTTATCTGAGAAACGGACATAAATAAAATGATTATACATTTTCGTTTCGGCTTTTTATTGTATTGTTTTATAAATAAAGATCAATAAACTCACGGCCTCATCGTCTAGCACCATCCATACCTCGTGATCTATATTCTCTTTCTCTGCATTCTATCTCGGTCTTATAGCATTGGTCACAGAGTTTAAGATTACTTGAACCGGTTTCATCAGTTAGTTGTGTTCTTTGAATGCTTTCCGATCATCTGACAACCACTTGAAATATCTTTCAAGACTTAGCGTTAGCGCCCCTATTAGTAACATCGCGATGTATCGTTATGTGCAACAACAATAAGTTGTAAAATCATAAACGCAAGAAAGGGTGACCAAGGTCTATTTCTAATGTTAAAAAAAACGAACTATAATAACAAAACGCGTCTGTTACGATTAGGACAGATATGGCCGCTAGGTGGCGACAGCGCCACGCGCGGCTTATGGCTAGCGACCAAAGGTGTGGAACGGATGTACTTGTAGCTACCTGTTGCAAAGCGACGAAATTCCGGAATGAGCCACGCCTGCCGTAGATATTAGGCCCCCCCCCACATCTAGCGTCTTTCGAGCGTCGGCGTCTGTCGGTGTCTGGTCAGCGCTATGGAAAATGACGTCGCTGCGCAGTTGCGTCGACGCCGCGTCGAGGTTGCGTCGGGCAGCGGCCATAGAATTATAGATGCCGACGCTCGAAAGACACCAGATGTGGGGGACCCTTATACGTCAATATAATGCCATCATCTTTCCGAGCAGTGGCATGAAAAGATTATTTCACACAAGCTTTGATGGCGTTGCTCGTAAAACACTTGCGAATATAATTAGAGGTTTAATTTGGCATGCAGGCTCTGGAAACAGTAATGCTCTAATTCAAGGCCGGTTTTATTAACAAATGCTCCTAGACATGTGTACATAGGGTTGCCAGATCGAAAGGCGCTATTATCGGGAAACAATATCAATTTTTCGGGATTTTCGAACTTAAGTCGGGAAAAAAAATACATGCAAATTAAAGTAATTGTATTAAAAACAACGATATTTTACATTATTGGCACTACGTCAGCTCGCGCGCTCGACGACAGTTCGGAACTTGAAACTGTTGTTTTATAACGTGAAGCTGTTTTTCGGGACAATTTAAACTTTGTCGGGAATCGGGAACACATGCTAAAAATCGGGGGAATCCCGCCAAATCCCGACCATCTGGCAACCCCACGTACACGTCGTAGTTCAATGTGGATAACCTCATAATTACTTACATACGTGTATCATACGATTACGTTATAAGACGTAACGTATCGACGATAACACAAGGAAAGGAAATTCGCACGAAGCGCTTTGCTTCTACTTTCCTTATGCGCACTGCCAAGGAATGGAATTCCTTGCCGGCGTCTATATTTCCGTGTTCTTATAACCCGGCAACCTTCAAATCAAGAGTGAACAGGCACCTTCTGGGCGAGCTCGCTCCATCGTAGGCCACGTCTACGCCTCGGCTAGTCTTGTAATACTTTTTTTTTAAACTAAGGGTCCTGAAGGGGATAAAACAAACAACCCGATAGTGGACAGGTACAATTTAATTGCCGGCCTGGTTAAGTTTACACTTTTGAGCTTAAACACTACTTAACGACTTATTGATAGTAAACTAAATTTATATTTATCTAACCGGGTTTTAATTATTGTTGGTGATACTTGGTCGATTGCGCTATTGGATAGTTAATACTAAAAGGTGAATAGTCCAAAATCGCAGTTTAGGAAAAAAGTAGTGAAAGGCTTAGCTGCACTGTAGCGACAGTCGACGGCTCTCTCTCTCGACCAGATGGCCGGAGGTTCCAATAGCTCCGACTCTGGCGGGGCCAGCTGCACAGGTCGACTGGCACAGAATCTGGCCTACCAAAGGCCGCGCCCCTAGTAGACACCTCCTGGAAAATTCCGGGTACGGGATTAGTTCCACTGGCTCAGGTCACGCCAAGAATCTGTGGTCCGTGCCACGTGAGAGTCCGTTTCACATAGGAACAAGGGTTTCCATGCGTAACCCTTTGGGGTTATATTACAGTATAGAATTCAGCGCTACGCGGGATACTTTTATGTGGCCGCATGGCACGCCATACAATTTCTGACAAAAGTATATGAACGACGCCTTACCTGTCGGAGGAAAATCGTCTTGCCGGGGTTTATGAGTGATCGAATATCAACTCCGAAGTGCCCAGGACGCTCCTGGTTCGCCCTTTCGGGAAACGGGTTAACCTCAAGGTACACCTGAGGGCAGGCTGAAATAAACGGTTCACGTCAATAATCGCATAATCCAACAACAGATTCCGAATTTCACGGTCTTCACAAACGAATGTAAGATTACTTACCAAAGATGAGAACGTTGTCCCAATTATTTAATATAAAGCCGAGCCCGGCTAGGTCGGGGAAGAAAATCCAAGTCCCAAAATGGCCGAATCATTCTCCCTCGGTGCCTCCTCTTCGATGTTGCCAGGGTTACAATCCCAAGGCATTTAACAAAACTGACGTGAAATTCTAAATACGGAAATTAGAACAGAGCGTGGTAAACGCTGCTGGACAAGCACGGTATGATATTTTTAAGAAAGGGAAAGGAAGACTCGACAATCTATACATTCCTACCCGTTCATGGAGAATGATAATAATTATTTTGGTAAGAACTAGTTGGCGATCGAACTGGTTTCGAAGGGATTCAGACCTATCTCCCTGGCAACACGGAATCGCTGCCAACTTGACAGTCCATCGACACTATTCGAGACACAGATTTAATCGCCCGTCCGGCTTCATAGAAGTATTTTGTTATCTAAATATTTTTCCATTACAGTCTGTGGCCATGAGTAAGCCCATTCATAATAAAAAAAAAAAGATTTATATAGAAGAATAGTAATAGTAGACACAAGTGTACCTATTTCATATTAAACCCAATTTACCTAATGCGTGAGATGAATATATGTACATAGATAGGTAGGTACCTAAATATAATCTGTACGAATAGTTACATATATCCATCGGAATTGGTTTGTGCATTTAGCTCTTCGCTGTTCCTGCCCCAGAATTTCCAAAATTAAGGTTTGGTGTCCATCCGCAAATCCAGTTTCAACAAAATCGGTTCATTATTTAAATCGTTAAAAACAATTAACAGTCAGTTTCGCATTAACCACATAGTATTGGATCAACAAAACGTAATGTTTCCAACCAAATATTTGGCTAGAATTTCATAAATAATATAATATAAAATATCCAGATATATCTTTTGGAAACTTTACCCCTGCTTCCGTTTGTACACCTCTAAAATGATGCATAACCTAAAGAATCCAGTTCATCAAACGTGTTGGCACCAACTCATATAATACCTAGTTTCTAGTGTATTTGGCAGATGTATGCAGCGAGAGAAACGCAAATAGATGCAGAGTTTTATGATTTCACACTTGAACCGTGACGAAATGCGTTTTAAACGGTTTCGTAGGTGTAACTTGTATGAGTAACACCTAACAGGGGCATTGGCTAAGTTTTTTACCTACACCTACATAAGTAAAGCCACCGTACCTATAAACAAATAAAGTATAGTGCAGTATCGCAAGTATCGAAATACTTATTTGGTATATATACTTATTTGGGGACTTTTTCTTAAGCACCAATGGCAGCACTCCACCACATATCCATCTTTCTCAACCTTCCATAACATCGACCGTCTGCACTTGACCGTTTTGGCAGTTATTGTAACACTATATTTTGGAAGATCATATTAGTTCACTATGAATCGAATTTTAATAAGAATAGTACCTAAGTGCCACTTGCACTATCCGCATCCACTAACCCGGGGTTAGCCGGTTAAATCTGAAGTTACCATAGTTACCTAGTTTTATATCACTTTTCAGCTTAAAGTATTATCAGATTTGCAGTGCAGAATAAATGCATTATAAGTATTATAACTCCCTCACTATGATCCTATAATCCGATACCGTCATATTGAAACGGAAACCAGGGCTGTCTATTCTAAGAAGGGGACGTCTTCCCCTGTACACAATCACCCATAAATAATGATTTATGCGAGCGTTTTAATGCGTTCTAACCACAAAACACACAATTCAAGTTAATATAAGCAGTATAATGACTAAGGAAAAACAATTGAAGATGTTAGCGTTTGCCGGTACATATGTATGTATATCGTTTACTTTGTATGACTTGTAACTTGTATGCTTCTCGAAACCCACGATTAATTTTTATGCTGAGAAACACTTGTCATGCGTTAGGTTGCGTATGATAAGTGTATATTTTTTTAAGCATACAAATTTCCGGGTCTATATGTCATTGCATTGCATACGTTGCGTTGCGTTCGTCTGGCTGCATGACTCTGATGGAACCTGGATTATATGTAGGTATGTAGAATATGTAGTTTCTAAACAAGCGGTTTCTAGATTTTTATAAGTGTAAGCACACGCTGCTTACCTATATTTACTGTTCTATAGGTGACTGTGGTGTGAACTCTTCCAGAAGTGTTAACGCTTTAGAATCTATGAAGATTGCAATCTGTATACGAGACCAGTACCTAGTCTAGTAGCATAGGTATATTTTTTGTGTTTATGTCATTATATCAGTAATTATAAGCGGTACAAATATGGTATATTTATGCAAAATTTTGTTGATACGACGATTTTTTTGTACGACTTATAATGTCATTTTATCCCTGTAGCCGACGTGCAGGTGAGGATCTCAACGACTCGAATAAAAAGCTTCAATTCTTAGTGAACTGATATCATTTTCCAAAGGACTGGTTTACAACGGTTCTAAATACTAAAAAAAGCTTCCAAATACTAGCCGAGCCCGACGGCTGCGTTTAGCTACTGCATTAGGAATGTATTAAGATTTTACACAAATTAAAGGTTGCGTTCACAACAATCCCAACTCCCCTGAGTTAAAGCACTGGTTATTGGTTAATATTTTGACTGTAAACCAACCGTCAAGTGGGAACGAGTTTAACCGTTCACGCGTTCCCGGAACGTGGGGTTAGAATTTAGTGTACATTTCCGACCTACGGCAGAAGAACTACGGCGTAACAAACATACAACTATGTTTTAAGTAAGCTGTTCTGTAGGTAGAGTTACTTAGTTGCACTTAGTCACGGTTCTTAATTCCGCAGTTTTGATTATGAATCCATTCAGTTTTTGAGTTTATCGCGAACGGTTCTCTTATTTATCGCCGAAAATGGTATGGCCGATTATCACTTTCCAACTCACGTTTGGCGGAATTTTATTTCGCCGAATTTTCATTTCCCAACTTATCAAATGGTTTTCTTTCATTTGCCAACCACACAGTTACCAACTAAACGTTTGGTCTGTGTTTTATAATGCCAATTTTCAAAATGCCAACTTTCATGTCGTAGAATGTTTTAGTTGGCATAATATACACTTAGTTGTTTATTGTCTACCAATTGTTTCATTTGGTCAGACTGTGCCAAAGGGGGGCCGTTTTGTAGGAATAGCTTTTCTCTAAAATCAAAAATGGCCGAGATATTTCACACAAGTTGGGATATTTGACCCGAAAGTTGCTGTGTAATTACGTTTTTTAGGTTGTTGAAAAAAAAAAACCTCGAAGACTAAGGCGGGAGCCATACCCATAACCATACCATACCATAACCTAATCATATCCAAACCATATCCAAGTCGGCTCTGCCCAGGAAGGTCTTGCTCGCTCGCTTCGCTCGCTCGCTGCCACTGGCTTCCAATATTAAAATATACATTATAAAAAGTCGAACAACTCGGCCATTTTAGATTTTTTGGTATGTATCTTTTTCTTATTTGTAACTTGCCTAATGTATGAAAAGCGAACTGTAGCTTCAACGAAACGTTATTCGTCCAAGAGTTGTTCGACCAAGTGCAAGATTTGACAAATGATAAGTCTCCCAAAAGTTTAGAGGCGTTATAATAATCTGCTTTACAATAATTCTACCAATTGAAACGTTGTCATACAAAAATTTGCTAATCGTTAGTTGTCAAAGTGAAACGTCGGCGAAATGTTGGTTGGCAAATGAAATGCCGCCAAAAATAGTTCTGCGAAAAGGCAGAACACCAGTAAATACTTACACACAAACAGAAAGACAGGCTGGGGATATTGTTTTATAAGGTGTAGTGATATCTCTATATACAGTTCGCGTTCTAAAGTATCTGTCATAGTGTAATTGTTATACATATACATATGCGTGTCCCTAATGACAGGACCCCCTCCTGTCATTAGGGACACGCATTATAAGGGGAGTGACGTCATCAAGGTAATTCCTTCAAATGTCTACTTTAACCTATGCAAATGCGTTTCTGAACTTTTGGTATAATGAATCATATACCTACACTTATTTTTGGCGGTCGATTATAAGCACTTAAGCGTCTTTTAGCAATTTTGCCCACCACTATTATCCATTAGGTATAACTGAAATATCACCAAAAACTAATTTTTGCAATATATTACAGAAAAACTGACCGCGCGCCTTGTACGAGACTACTGGGACTTTGGTCAATTGGTCGTATAGTGGATCTACAGTGGTACAGTACCCGATTGAGATGTATGTTTCAATTTCCAACATCATCACGTCGTTTTTGACACCTAGCGACATCTATCGTAAAAGTAACTGACTAGAACTGGATGACATCGCAAGAATTAGTCTTCGAATTATTGATAGATCAGAATCTTTGATAGATCAGAAAAAAAATCTAACTTAATAACAAAACTATAAGATTTGTTGGTGTTAGTTTAGTTATAGTTAGCGTGTTTCGTCACTTTCGGCCTAATTCTCATCAGTATTCAAACAGTTTAAGATAAGATAATATTAGTGGGCCACTCCCGATGACTGGACTCTTAAATGTCGTGAGAAATGGCAGATTTTTTGTATTTATTAGATACTTTTCGAACATATTCTGATGAGAATGATCTTTACCTGTGGATTTGAATTAAATAGATCACTTATTAACCTTGTTATTAACCGACTTCCAAATCTCAAAGAAGGAGGTTATCAATTCGCTTGTATGTTTTTTATTCTAAATATTATTTAAAAAACCTTCTCTGTGCGCGTTGGAGGCTCTGCCACCTTGTGGCCTAAATCGAAAACTAAAACTTGTCGTTGACACTTTTCGCCTTTACTTGTAGGTATGTGCTGCCCCTATACCACAGATTATACAGTGTGGAAAGATAAGTCGGGCCCTGGAGGGAAACTACCTTAAATCCTTAACCTGGCTCATTTTACTTAAAGGAGACATTCCTTTATTTTTAAAAAGAAACAAAACTGCATTCAAAGATTTTCTAAAACTCGCTTGCCTCGCCCGGGACTCGAACCGACTAAAAATTCCAAAAAATAAAAACTCGCAATTTTATTGTACTAGTCGATACAGTTAATGTTAATGATAACATTTCTCCAAGAAACATTAGGTCTTACACTCGTCTGTCGTACAAAATATGCATAAAATCTAATATTTAGTACTCAAGATTTTTTTAGACAAGCGAAATTGAAGAAAAAAAAGATAAAATCTTTGAATGCAGTTTTGTTTCTTTTTAAAAATAAAGGAATGTCTCCTTTAAGTAAAATGAGCCAACTTAAGGATTTAAGGTAGTTTCCCTCCAGGGCCCGACTTATCTTTCCACCCTGTATAATAGCCCCTACTATTTATGCAACGCGCCCTCATATTCTATCTTAAATTAAAAACTTAAAATCTTGTGACGTTTGGTTTGTATCTTACCAAGTTATCAGGCACATGCATATATTATAGTAATGCATCGTACGACAATTTCAAGTTGATAAATATCATAGTGCAAAAACCCCCTATCAAGATTACCTAATATATAGTTTACAACCTTAAAGCCTCGATTAGATAAGATTGATAAGAGGTTTTAATCTTTATTGCTTTATTTTATAACTTTAAATTTGACTTTCTGACCGAATTTTCAATAATCTTTTCGCTTTTTTCGAGAACGAGTTTCAGCTCTGCACATGTGCATTACAAAAATATCGATGCATTATCGAAGTTCATTGACTTACAATTTACTTTACTGCCAGTTTTAAATATAAATAATCGGGTTAACGACTACTTTTAAAGGTTAAGTTAATAGTGGCATTAAATCGTTTATTGACCATAATTGAGGAAGCTACTGGAACTGGTTTGGTTTTTAAAGAATCTTATCTTGATATTACTGGCTGGCTGGCTGGAGAAGTGCTGGTGGCCTAGCGGTAAGAGCGTGCGACTTTCAATTCGGAGTTCGCGGGTTCAGACCCCGGCTCGTACCAATGAGTTTTTCGGAACTTATGTAAGTACGAAATATCAGTTGATATTTACCAGTCGCTTTTCGGTGAAGGAAATCATCGTGAGGATACCGGGCTAATCCCAATAAGGCCTAGTTCCCCCTCTGGTTTGGAAGGTCAGATCAGATGGCAGTCGCTTCCGTAAAAACTAGTGCCTACGTCAATTCTTGGGATTAGTTGTCAAGCGGACCCCAGGCTCCCATGAGCCGTGGCAAAATGCCGAGATAACGCGAGGACGAAGAAGACGAGATATTACTGGCATTTCAGTTTTTATCCCATTTTCACTATTTTGCTCACTGCGTTCGAGCGCCAAAGTACCTCGGCGGAAATGAGTGCTTTTCATCCCTTGGGTAACAATCTACTTTTTTTTTATTTTATGAATGGGCTTACTCATGGCCACAGACTAGCCGAGGCGTAGACGTGGCCTACGATGGAGCGAGCTCGCCCAGAAGGTGCCTGTTCACTCTTGATTTGAAGGTTGCCGGGTTACTACTTATTACTAAAGTATAAGTAAGTATGGCATAGGGAAAGGGTTCTTCAAGAAGCGAGAATGCATGATGGTACTTAAAGGTCGGGCAACGCATATGTAGCTCCTGTGATTGCTTAATACCTATGTCCATGGCAGTTCGTCGTTACTATAGACTGGTCATATTTTTCATCAAAACGATTTCGACTGGCAAAGCATATTACTTTTTGGCAACCGGGTTTTTTAACCTAATTAGACCCCCCTGAATCCGAATTTGCCGGTTGCTCGATCGAAATCTTGACCGGAAGTGAGATATTTGACATTAAAGGTCCCTTTTTTTAGTTTTTCGTAAATAACTCTTAAACGGAGGCGCATAGCAAAAAATGTTCTATTACATAAGTAATTTGCATAAAATTGCCTACAAGAAAGATTCAGTACAATTTTTCGCTAGGATCAATATTCAAAGAGATATTAACGCGGGAAATTTAATTATAATCATTTCTAAGGTCCCTTTTTTTAGTTTTTCGTAAATAACTCATTAACGGTGGCCAATATCAAAAAATGTTGTTAAACGATAATAATCTACACAAAATTTTGAACAAAACAGATTCAGTACACTTTTCGCAGGGATCAATATTTAAAAAGATAATAAAGAGGGAAAGTTCTAGTATAATGAGTTCTAAGTTTCCTTGTTTTTATTTATTCGTTAATAATTTGAAAAGTATGACTCATAGCAAAAAAATCTTATACCTAAATAATACAAGAAACATGTAGAACACTTTTCGCTAGGATCAATATTTAAAAAGACAAAGCAGCGGGTAAGTTAATTATAAATAATTTTAAAGTCCTTTTTTAGTTATTTGTAAATAACTCGTAAACGGTGTCCCATAACAAAATAGGCTTTTAAAAATAAATTATCTACGTAAAATTTCCTCCAAAAAACATCTGGAACACTTTTCTCTAGGATCAATATTTAAAGCAATATTAATGGAAGAAAGTTAATTACAATCAGTTCACATGTCACTTTTTATTAGTTTTTCGTAAATAACTCGTAAACGGTGGCCCTTTGCAAAATAATATTCTACATACATATTAAACATAAAATTGTCCACAAAAAAGGTTCTGTACACTTTTTCGCTACGATCAATATTTAAAGAGGTATTAAAGGGGGTAAGTTCAATAATCAATACTAATTAATTTCCAAGTCCCTATTTTCAGGTTTTCGTAAATGGTTCGTAAACGGATAAATGGGGGGGGGGGGTGGTCATTGTTTGGCTATGAGGGGGGGGGCTTTATCTCCGAAACTACTGGGTTTACCTATAGATGACAGGAAGACCTGTTAGAAATATGCAAGTGCGAGTCGCACATTACTTAGTTTTTGAACGGGTTTTTTAATGGCAATTCACTCGCGTTTCACATAGAAATTTGGGTAATGTACGGAACCCTTGCAACGCGAGTCCGACTCGCGCTTGGCCGGTTTTATCCTTTTGAGGTACGGAACCCTAAAAACTAAAAAGAAGTGACATGTGAATTGATCGTAATGAACTTTCTTTCTTTAATATCGTTTCAAATATTTATCCCAGAGAAAAGTGTTCATTATGTTTTCGTAGAAAATTTTATGCCGATTTTTTATTTACAAGAACATTAAGGACTTATTTTGCTATGAGCCTTACTTTACGAGTCATTTACGAAAACCTAAAAATATGGACCTGGAAATTGATTATAATTAACTTACACCCTTTAATACCTCTTTAAATATTGAACGTAGCAAAAAAGTGTACAGAACCTTTTTTGTGGACAATTTTATGTTTAATATTTATGTAAAATATTATTTTGCAAAGGGCCACCATTTACGAGTTATTTACGAAAAACTAATAAAAAGTGACCTGTGAACTGGTTGTAATTAACTTTCTTCCATTAATATCGCTTTAAATATTGATCCCAGAGAAAAGTGTTCCAGATGTTTTTTGGAGGAAATTTTATGTAGATAATTTATTTTTAAAAACCTATTTTGTTATGGGACACCGTTTACGAGTTATTTACAAATAACTAAAAAGGGACTTTAAAATTATTTATAATTAACTTACCCGCTGCTTTGTCTTTTTAAATATTGATCCTAGCGAAAAGTGTTCTACATGTTTCTTGTAGGAAATTTTATATTTATTATTTAGGTATAAGATTTTTTTTGCAATGAGTCATACTTTTTAAATTATAAACGAATAAATAAAAACAAGGAAACTTAGAATTCATTATACTAGAACTTTCCCTCTTTATTATCTTTTTAAATATTGATCCCTGCGAAAAGTGTACTGAATCTGTATTGTTCAAAATTTTGTGTAGATTATTATCGTTTAACAACATTTTTTGATATTGGCCACCGTTTATGAGTTATTTACGAAAAACTAAAAAAAGGGACCTTAGAAGTGATTATAATTAAATTTCCCGCGTTAATATCTCTTTGAATATTGATCCTAGCGAAAAATTGTACTGAATCTTTCTTGTAGGCAATTTTATGCAGATTACTTATGTGATAGAACATTTTTTGCTATGCGCCTCTGTTTAAGAGTTATTTACGAAAAACTAAAAAAAGGGACCTTTAATGTCAAATATCTCACTTCCGGTCATGATTTTGATCGAGCAACCGGCAAATTCGGATTCAGCGGGGTCTAATTAGGTTAAAAAACCCGGTTGCCAAAAAGTAATATGATTTGCCAGTCGAATCAAGAAGGAGAGCGATTTTGAATTTTTATGTCTAGTCTACTATACTAAAGCAATGATAACGGATAAGTTTGTATGGGAAGTGTATGGGGAAAAACTACACGAAGTAACCCGTTTGCTTTGCCAATAAGTGCAGTGGGTAACTAAACATGACCCAGTAGGTAGTGTAGGTACGGAGATTAGTTAAATTGGTCGTAGCTAACTTACCTTTGTGTTAAACCTTTGTCTTATGTCCTTGGTGTATTCACAATGAAATTACATATGCATTGCGTAATAACTTGCACAGTGCAATAATATCTTGCACAACGAACGAAGTGCGCAAAAATATGTTTGTAAAGCCGCCTTTTATGAAAGGCCCAAAATGTTTGTTTTCCTTTTTTCGGAAAAACTTTGCGTCATTCGTATTATGTTGTATTATTATCGTTTATTTAATTATTTATGTCTTAAATCTTGTTTGCACAATTAGGTACAATCATACATTTTTTATATAAAAAAAACTGAATATTTCAACCTAGGATAATAGTAGCTGGTAGTAGTAATAATCACTTTATTGCGTACAACACATATTTACATACAGATATTGAAGTACAAAGGTGAACTTATCCCTATAATAAGGATTCTCTTCCAGCTAACCTTTGAGTAAATGAGTGGAAAACTCTCCTGCCCTTTAACGTATACAAGTTTTTTTGGTGTAAGTATAATCGTAAAGTGGTTTCATCATCATCATCATCTCAGCCATAAGACGTCCACTGCTGAACATAGGCCTCCCCCTTAAAGTAAAGTGGTTTAGTTCCATTTAATTATAACTAGTTAAATAAGCGAAAAATATATAAGGCGTCGGTTTTAATACGTGTCCTATCGAAAAGGAAAAGAGAAACATTATACAACAAAGCTTTTAGCTGAACAAATATTTAGCCGGCTCGATTACTAAAGACAAGGCGAGAAATGTTTGGATTTATGCAGTAAATGCAGGGGTTTCGAAATGTTTTGGGGAAAAACTAACGATAACTATTTTTGGTCAACCCACCTAGTGCCCTAATAGAAGCAGAATAGAATAAAAATGTTTATTTGATTTAAACTTTCACGATTATCAAACATTATCAAACTGCACAACGGGACTTAATCGCGTATTTAAGTTTTAAGATTTACCTCCGACGTTTCGAGGACGACGTTGTCCCCGTCTAAAAACTCGCGCGGCTAGAAGATGTTGAATATGTTGATGTCAACTTGAGCTAGTCTTCTCCGAGACTACGGGGACAACGCCGTCCTCGAAACGTCGGAGGTAAATCTTAAAACTTAAATACGCGATTAAGTCCAGTTGTACAGTTTGATAAATGTTTATTTGCCAGAACACGTTACAATTAGGGCTTAATACAGTTTTAGAATCAGTATTTAAGTCGACATAAAGCCGACATGCAAAAATGTTTGTAAATTATATTTACTTGTAGCAGGTCGTTTTAATGGGGTTGGCCGGTCGAAGTTTTTAGCAGATGGCGCCATCATTGCCCTGTCAATCCCTAGAATTGTGTAAAATTTTTGTTTTTTCAATACCCTGGATGCCAGCCCTTTAAGCCAAATCTCATAGAAAAAGGGGCAAGCTATGATGGCGCCATCTATGCAAACGTTTGACACTGGCCAACCCCATTCAACATATTTTTTTTAATTCAATGTAAAAAGGGGTATGTACAGTGACCACACGGGATTGTTATGCCATTTGTGTCATTCTATGGGACTTGCTAACTATGTAAACAAAATAATTCAGCCTATATACGTCCCACTGCTGGGCACAGGCCTCCTCTCGAGCGCGAGAGGGCTTGGGCTATAGTCCCCACGCTAGCCCAATGCGGATTGGGGACTTTACATAACACCTTTGAATTTCTTCTCAGATGTATGCAGGTTTCCTCACGATGTTTTCCTTCACCGAAAAGCGACTGGTAAATATCAAATGATATTTCGTACATAAGTTCCGAAAAACTCATTGATACGAGCCGAGGTTTGAACCCGCGACCTCCGGATTGCAACTCTTACCGCTAGGCCACCAGCGCTCCCTGTAAACAAAAGTCACTATTTAGTAAATTCATCATTCTTTGACAATTTCAATATTGTGGTTTGTTTACACATAGTTAGCAAGTTCCATAGAATGACACTTTAGGGTTCTTGGCTTCTTGCTAAATTTGAAATTCTATAGCGTAAGTATCGCGGAGCGTGATGGTACATAAATAAGTCCCGTAATGCACAGTGAAACTACGGAGAGATCACCGTCTTAAAGTACTTCAGGTACTTTTAGACGGTATACAAACCCGAATAACATTAAGGAATAAATAATTATTTTAGTCTGACTTTGAATGTACCTTGAAAGTGTTTATTTTGGCAGGTTAAATAAAAACATCTGGTTTAGAAGAGCTTTGTTGTCTCAGTCTTAAAAATATCTCTTACTAAAACATACTCCAATAACATACCTAATTAGCCATGTTGTTCCAGCACCTCATAAATCTATTATAAAATCACGAACATTAGGTGAAGCTATAAATATTACCTTACAAAATGAGACAATAAACTTAAGAGCCAACAGGAGTGGTCATTTCTCCATACAAACGTACTCGACTGTTTGCTCCGTGGGTTTTGATGCTAGAGCAATGATTTTTTCAACACAGATTAATATTGTCAATATCTGTGTCGGACAGTTTTGCTTTTTTTTGATATTTTTGTTTTAAGGCGCTAGAGTAGAGCCCTTCAAAAATGGCCAAAATGGCCTAATTGACTATGCCGCAATGAGAGGCGTAGTATTCAAAACTGATATCAATTAGTCAAAAAAGAAAAACGATCCGACACAGATAATTTCATAGTCATTTAGATTTCGAGATTTAGAGATTGGTTAAGTTTTGGAGGAGGAAACAGTCGAGTACGAAACCTCGATTTTTGAGATTTCTACGCGGGATTTTTCGCCTTGTCCTTATCGCACTAGTTTTAGGAGCCGCTTCCGTTAGCGAGACGGGTATATTTACCTAAAATATTTAAAACTCACCTTCTGTTTCGTCGTGTTAACATATACTCGTAAGAACCAACTCGCACGCGATTACCTTATATTGCTTCTTACCAGCCAGTATTTTTTTAGAGTTCCGTACCCAAAGGGTAAAAACGGGACCCTATTACTAAGACTCCACTGTCCGTCTGTCTGTCTGTCAGCAGGGCGTTTCACATGAACCGTTATAACTAGACTAGACAGTTGAGATTTTCACAGATGATGTATTTCTGTTGCCGCTATAACAACAAATACTAAAAAGTACGGAACCCGCGGTGGGCGAATCCATCGCACTTGTCCGGTTTTTTTTTAAATCATATAGGAGGAAAACGACCAGACGAACCGTCGTATGGTAAGCGATTACCGTTGCCCATTGACACCCGCAACACGAGAGGGGTTGTTAGTGCGTTGTCGGCTTTCGCTTTCGGGTACGGGAGTACGCTCTTTTCTTGAAGGTTTGAAGCTCGTATCGGTCCGGAAAAAACCGCAGACAGTTTACTACACAAACTATGGAGTCTATGGACTACTTCTATAGGTAATCTATGGACTAGTCATTTTTAAAAAAGGAAACTAACCTAAGCACCTCATAACTTTATTTCTGAAATAGATGCTCTCATGAACTCTATGCGTGGGTGAACCTCGCAAATAAGTCAATAAACCCAACATACAAGAAACAACTCTCACACGATTACATTATATCGCTTCTTACCAGCCAGTGACATGTACAATCTATGGATTGACAATTTAAAAAGAAAACAGATGAAAGTAGTTTTCGCGCGTTTCCCCTGGTCTTGTTTTTCTTGATCTGAGGCTGTGCCGCGATCGTGATGCCAATTCTGTTTGCCTGAGTTTTTATCTTAGTTTGTTAAGCCTGATTCTTATTTTAAAATTGACCGTGAGCACCAATCAGAATTAGCGGCTACCGATTTTTGGTGCTGACGAAATGCCGTCAAGAGTCATCTTATGAGGCATTAGGTACGCTCGCGCATTGATGAGCGAGAGATTCCTGAGGGCCTACCGCGTAAAGGCTCCTGTACATATTGGGCCAGCGTACGTTTGGGGGACGCATTATGCGTAAGAGGGAGCAAGTTATATTGCTATCTCATTCTACCGCATGGCTGCGTCCCTTGGACTGGCCTGCGTTGGCCCAATATGTACAGGGGCCTTCATATACGGGCTAAATTGTGATTTCGTTATCTGCTTTCTATCGCTCGGATATGCAAGAGTGATACCGAAATTCCTCTGGTATCCTTCCGTATTCCTTCCTTCATCTCCCTCACCCTCTGATAACATGACTCAAGGATGGATCGAAATGAGATTAGAACCATATCAATTTGCAAATTTTAACATAAGAATCAGCCTCCATGATGCCAATCACCTTGCGTTTTCTTCATCATTGCTATTATGATTACGTTCCGTTACAAACAATGGTTACGCAATGCTTGGGATCACTTTTTCCCGTTAGAAGAATACATGTCACATTCAATTCAAGGGATGTTTACAAAAACAACATAACTGACTACACTGGTTGACACCTGAAACGATTAACAATGTTCTTAAAAAAGTGTCAACCGCTCTAAGCAGTTATGTTGTGTTTGTAAACATCCCTTCAATTGATATTTTAATTTAGAAGTTTTGTCTGTATTGTCTTGTCTTAAGTCTTGAGGTTCATGACTGATATACAATTTTTGGCACTTTATTAGTACTTGACAAAAAGGAAGGAGATAAATTGAACCATTGGTGGGTATATAATACTAGATTATTTATTTATTTAAACTTTATTGCACAGTAAAAAAATGTACAAAAGGCGAACTTAATGCCAGAAGGCATTCTCTACCAGTTAACCCTCGGGCCAAACAGAGAACAAGTAGTAATAAAGTAGTAGTAGTAGTAGTAAGTAATTATGATGCTCTTAATTTACCAACTTCCTAAAATCTAATGTTTAATTGATTTCAAATAGGTATACTTACGCTAAACCCAAAACTGAAGCCTAAACTCCCCGAAAGGTGTCCCATAGAGGACAGTTTTAATTAGCTAAACTACCTAACCTGCCTAACCTAAACTTAAACCTAAAATTTTTGAACTATGTGTACTGTTCAAAATGGCATAAACACCATAAACTATGAATAAGCCAATAAAAAAGAATATCCGTCTGGCAGAAACAGATTGTAAATCCCGCTCTTTGATCATTTGACAGTTCGCACAACGTTCTCATTTCAAACTCCACTGCTTCCACAAATAAACGCCACATCCACACCATCTCGCGATCAGCGATAATGTCTATAACTTTATCGATAGCTATTTATCACTTTCTACTCTTTCTAGCGTATAAGGAAACCGAGGGGAACGCCGCACCTTCTATTTTAGGCGTCACAATTTCAGTTTCAGCCCCGCGAGTTGTGGCGCGGACGCCATAGTCCGAGCGAATTAAAAAAATAACCAACCGCTAATAATTAAAACGTTCCATTTCTGAAAATGACCGTTGACGCTGGGAAAACCGTTTCTGGGATCAATATAAAAGTGAGTTCCGAGTTTGAATTTTATATCTTTGTTTTTCTTTTGTTTTTTAATTATAAATAACCCCAGACGTGGTCGTGAATTGTATATTGTTTCCAGTAAAAGTTAAGGGCTTATTCTGTTCTGAACGTTCGTTGAATTTATTTTATTACTTTTCTGAGTGGTATTGTGTACTAAAGTAACCTTTGGACGTGTTTAAGATGACAAAGGATCGGAAACCGGTTCGGAATGTTTCATGTGTTTTGCGCAGGATTCCTTTTGTACAGTCAGCAGCAGAAGTCGCTATACACTCCAGGTGCTCAAAGAGAGGTAAACGTTTAAACTGTCAAAAAGTTGTTGACTGTCATGGTAGCATTTACTTGTGAGCGCTCAACATGTCACAAATATCTTAACAGTCGCTATTCATTAATTTCTACACTTACAACAAATCATTGATACCTTAGCTGTCAAAAAACCATTGGTATCTAAGCGATCAACGTGTCAAATATATCTGAACAATATGGAAAAATAGACGTTTAAAGCATACATGTATGGTCGTATATTGAATGAATAATAGCTATGCTAATTTCAGGTAAAACGTTTTGACAATCATCGAAAGCAGTACAGTCTTGTCATCACATACATCTATCTCACGTTTTGCCCTTCAACCATTGACAGAGGCCTGTCAGTCAGCTTACTGAAAACTATTTATTTTATTGAATAGAATCATCAAAACGAATGAGTGACACATAGCGAAAGCTAACTGAAGCCGAATTTAGAGCCAATTGTCAAGGCACGTTGTGGTCTTGTGACTAAGGCGTTTGCTTTTCAAAGCAGAGACCGCGGGTTCAAATCTCAGTCGGACGCACCTCTAGAGATTACAGCTTTTTTTTTCTATTATTAATTTCTAGTTTTATATTAATTTCGCATAAGTTTATATGTTTTTTGAAGATATGTCACATGTAGAGTATGTACGACTTTCTAACAGGACGTTGTAGGTTTGAACTCGCAGTAAGCGTTCCTTAGATTACTCCTGTGCGGAATGCCATTTGATGTTTACTGCTAGATTATACTGGTTATACTAACAATAAGTTCAAAGATATAAAGATATACAGTATGTATCAACATACTGTATATCTTTGAACTTATTGTTAGTACGAACGTTAGTTTGAACGAAAGGCCAAGAAAGAGACCCATTAATGTTTAGGTCATACTGAACAACTTTTACTATGGGACCAATCCCGAAAACGCGGAAAAATACTTGGAAGTTTCATACATTTTGCTGGTCTGATGTTGAAATTTTCTATGGGAGAGTAATTTTTTTCCGGGGTTTCGGGGTTGGTCCCATAGTAAAAGTTGCTCAGTATGACCTAAACATTAATTGGTCTCTTTCTTAGCCTTTCGTTCTGATACATAATGTATATAACTCCGTATACTCTATTCTCTCTCCTAAGTTGTAAAAACAAAATTCGTCATTCCTATGGTCAACATTTAGCATATTACGTAGGTGTATATGCATGGCAGTGATGGGTTTCACGGCTATAGCCTCTGTTACAAAGCCATAAGGTTTACATGTCAGATTGGGACAGAGAACGTGTTAAGTTTCAATTCTATTATTTTCTCCTTCGTTCTTTGATCGATTCGGAGCATCGTATTTTAGTACTATATAGTATATTTTAGTACAATAAGCGAGGTAAATGAATATATTAACATATAATATGCTCTACGATTTGGAAGAACGGCCGCCTATGACAGTTAAAATAAAAAACCTATCATTCTCGTAAAACCTACTTAGTGTGTAGGAATTTTAAACGAAAGTCCTCTCCTTCACGATTTTCGTCGACATCTCTTCTAAATACCTAAAACTGGTATGGATGTGTTCCTCGTGGTCTCTAGAATACGAATTGACCGGTTTTAGTTTATGGAGAGGGGGACGGGTCGAAAAAAAGGGGGGCAAAGATGGCGGCCGACCATCATTGATATTTGTTCACATCTTGAGTCCTTTGGGACCGATCGGTTCATGTGAGGTGTCGTTTGAAAGAGTATTAAACGTGCTATTATTGGTTCATAATAACCGTAGTCTTAACTGTAGTCGTTTACAAAATAATTTAAAATATATGATTTTTTACCGTGCATAGATGGCATAAGTACTGACAAAACATGCGTCTAACTCAATAAATTATAACTTTACCGCAATTAATGTTATTACAAAATATACGAGAAATTTCATTAGCTTTCCAAAAACATAAGTTTTATTGGTATATGATATTATATAACCAAGTAATAATGAATTTTGTTCAGCATGGGTCACTACGCACCATCACGTAAATGGCGGGCGATCGACCTCAACTGTTCATTATTTCTTAGGTTCTATTTTACTGATAAATTGGTGATGGATACTATTAGAAAGAATATTAAACGTACTATAATTGGTTTCTAATAACCATAGTCATAACTGTAGTCATTTACAAAATAATTGAAAATATATGATTTTAACCGTGCATGGACATAAGTACTAGCAAAACATACTTCTAACTCAATAGATTATAACATTACCGCAATAAATGTTTTCAAAATATACGGGAAATTTTATGAGCTATCCAAAAATATAAGTTTTATTGCTGTATAATATTGTATAACTAAGTAATCATGAATTTTGTTCAGCATGGGTACTGTGCACCGTTACGTAAATGGAGCCCGGCCATTGTTGAGTTTTCATTATATTCCCGGTTCTATTTTTCTGATACTTGGTGGATACCATGTGCAAGCATATTCAATTTTCTGTGAATACTCGATTATTTCAATTCTAAGGCCCAAAATTAGCCATTTTAAAAATATTAAAGAAAATGTTTAATTTTTACCTAAGAGGTTTGCTTAGTGACTGAAATAATTTGAGAAAGAGATGATGTAGTAAATATAGCGTGAATAGTATTTTTAGAATAAAATCAACTAAATATTTATTAACTTTCCAAAAATATTGTTTAGTTACCGTACAACTATAAACATATATGTAGGTATGCCAGGACCAATTTCGCCAAGCAAGCAAGCAAACACACGGCGCGGCGAGCGCCTGGTAGACCAGCAGCATTCTATTATTGTTTTACAGTACATTTTATAATGTAAGTATCCAAAATGTGAGGTTCTGTTATGAAATATCGATATAAATGATGGTTTGTTTGTTTTGCCTTTTATCACAGGTAACTTAAGTATGTTTTGTCAAAAGCCTAGTTCTAGGTTCATAACATCGTTCAGTTCGTAGCTTTCATGATTGCAAGACCAGTGCATATAAAGTACTTAATATCTGTGTTGTTATTTGACTCACGTCTACACGTTTCTTTCGACCGCTGATATTGGTTTAAACCCACTCCGTAATTAATAATTTAAAATCACCTTGAGATCTGAGGCTTGTGGCGCTTTAAAGGGATATTTGTCGCCGCACGCTCGGATGCAAAATAAGTGACTACCAACTATTTGAGTAGCAGCGTAGGTCTACATAGGTGATAGTTTCAGCTTTAGATGGTAATTAGCATTTATGGTCAATATTTGTAATAGGCATTCAAGAAGGTAATTGCACATTATTTTTCTTTGCCACTATCTACTTTCGTTGCATTTTTGTAAGCTTACAATCTGATAACTTGAAGTAAAATCTAATGGCGAGTAAATAAAAACAAGTAATTATTTTAGTGCACTGATGCCGGCCTTATCTACGGATATTTTGGCGAAATAAATTATACTGTCAATAACTAGGTACATATGTGTATTATTAAAACAACATTTTAAAGGGCCTCTGATTCTTTGCAAATTTATTTCAATGCAATATATTTTTATTTATGGTCTACCACAATTAATTTTGGAAACAGTGAACAATAAGTATCCGTGAATTCCGGTTTTAAGTATAGTAATAGTAACATTAGGTTAATATTGAGTAAAATATCTATATTTATTTACTATTTTATTTTGCGGTCTAATTTATAGTTTTTGGTACCTATTTATTGATTCGTTGGCGTTTGGCATTGTAGTTTTAGCTTATAAGTATGACTCTATTGACAGTTATGAGATTAGAGAGTACTACGGTTTTTAAATTACGCTCGTCTGTAACTAGGTACATTATCTTAGATCTATAATAGTGACTCATAACTTCTCTGTTCGACTGTAAGTCATACAAGATAGTTAAGTAGCGATTGCGATATAAAAAGCTATAAGTAGACGACTTTATCGCACGTTTAGAACTTTAAGTGCAAATTGCAGATTATTACTCATATATATATGTTAAGGTTGTTCAATTCACTTTGAGCTACAAGCTATAACACTAGCAGCTTAACATACATTATAGCGCCCAAAACAGCTACTGTAGATCTTAAATCTTTAGATGAACCTTTTAAAAACTTTTATGTCACCAGAGCCTGTAAACTGTAAACTAAGACTAAATATGTGGCTATTCTAGAGCCAGGCTAAAATGTCTTTAGGCAAGAAAATAGGTACTAAGTGTCGCCTAATTGTTTGTTGGGATTTATAGTTATGACGGTGCGCAGTGACCCACGTTGAACAAAATTCATTATTACTTGGTAATATAATACCATACACCAATAAAACTTATGGTTCTGGGAAGCTTATGAAATGGCTCGTATATTTTGTAGTACATTAATAGCGGTAAAGTTATAATTGATTGAGCTAGAAGCATATTTTAGCAGTACTCATGTGCATGCACGATAACAAATCATATGTTTTCAATTATTTTGAAAATGACTAAAGTTATGACTACAGTTATTAGAAACTAATTATAGTACGTTTAATATTCTTTCAAATGGTATCTATCACCAACTGATCAATAAAATAGAACCCGAGAAATAATGAAAAGTTGACGCCGGTCACCCGCCATTTACGTGACAGCGATTAGTGACCCATGCTGAACGAAATTCGTAATTACTTGGTAATATAATATCATATACCAATAAAACTTATAGTTTTGGAAAGCTAATAAAATTTTACGTCATTTTGTATGAATATTATTGGAGTAAAGTTATAATGTATTGAGTTAGACGCATATTTTATCAGTATTTATGCCATCCATGCACGGTAAAAAAATCATATATTTCAAAATATTTTGTAAATGACTAAAGTTATGACTATAGTTATTAGAAATCAATTATAGTACGTTTAATAACCTTTCAAATGGTGCCTATCACCAATTGATCAATAAATTAGAACCCGATAAATAATGAAAAATTGACGTCGGTCGCCCGCCATTTACGTGACTGTGCGTAGTGACCCATGCTTAACAAAATTCGTTATTACTTGGTTATATAATATCATACACCAATAAAACTTATGTTTTTGGTAAGCTAATGAAATGTCTCGTATATTTTGCAATAAAATAATTGCGGTATAGTTATAATTTATTGAGTTAGACGCATATTTAATCAGAACTTATGCCATCCATGCACGGTAAAAAATCAAGTATTTTAAAATATTTTGTAAACGACTACAGTTATGATTACGGTTATTATGAACCAATAATAGCACGTTTAATACTCTTTCAAACAACACCTCACACGAACCGATCGGTCCCATAGGACTCAAGATGTGAACAAATATCAATGATGGTCGGCCGCCATCTTTGCCCCCCTTTTTTTCGACCCGTCCCCCCCTCAATAAACTAAAACCGGTCAATTCGTATTCTAGAGATCACGAGGAACACATCCATATCAGTTTTAGGTATTTAGAAGAGATGTCGACGACTTTTTTCAAAACAGACCGGTTTCCACCTATCTAACTTATTTATTGTCTAAGTTTGACACTTAATCGATATTAAACTTTCGTGAGACATATTTTAAATTGTTTATACGACAACGGTTTCACTCACTTGAATTTTTAGTCGCTATTGGCGACATGTTTCGGGCCCGTCGGGGGTCCTTCCTCAGGCTCGAGTGCTCGCGGCGGCTGCAACTCGTGCACTGATCGCGCCGCTCGCCTCATCGCTCGTTGCGCGCGCGCTGACAGAGCGGGGGCGATGAGCGACGAGCGATGAGGCGAGCGGCGCGATCAGTGCACGAGTTGCAGCCGCCGCGAGCACTCGAGCCTGAGGAAGGACCCCCGACGGGCCCGAAACATGTCGCCAATAGCGACTAAAAATTCTAGTTTGACACTTGACGATAAAATATTTCTTTAAGAAAGGAGGTGTCAATTCGTAGCTGCTACAGTATTTTTTTAAAAGTTAAACAGATAAAATGTTGATGCTTAGTTACCATTGAAATAACAACTGCTTAGCAACTGGTGGCACCCTGGCTGCTGACGTACGTGATTGGCAGTGCGTGTAGGTATTTTTTTTTTTTTTATTATGCATGGGTTTACTCATGGCCACAGACTAGCCGAGGCGTAGACGTGGCCTACGATGGAGCGAGCTCGCCCAGAAGGTGCCTGTTCACTCTTGATTTGAAGGTTGCCGGGTTATAAGAGCACGGAAATATAGACGCCGGCAAGGAATTCCATTCCTTGGCATTCCATTAATGACAGCAGCTTGAATTTGAGTGCTTAGTTACCACTGAGTTTCTAACCGTTATTGTCATTGTGATTAAATAAGGGTGTATGTGTTAAAGAAAAACTCAGAAGTTAAGATATATGTGACGAACTGAAAGCCTATGCTAAAATGACAACTTAGATGTCCTTATTTTTGTGACGATTGAAGTGTATATGTTTTCTTGGACACCTTACCCGCTCAGGTATATCTGATGCTGACTGTACCTACTGTGTAGAAATGTAAAGTTGTGCTATTTTAGGTGCATATTTATTTTTATACTCAGAAACAGCAAAAATCAGTCATAAGTCCTCAAAAAACATATTCTAATGGGGTTTGGATCTCTTATAGAATTATTAAAGAAGGATCAAAAATTTTAAAAAAATCCTCATTTTCTTTTAAAGGTTACTTATTGCTTACTCGAGCTGCACAGCTAATTTAGGTAGCTAGTAGACTCATTATATCCTCCTGGATAACATTGCAAATAATATTCCTGTGGAACTCCACAAGTTTGACAAGCATGCCATGAACTACTTGAGCGTTTCTTTTATTTTTTGCCATTTTTATTTATTGTGACCTTTTTTGCTACTTTTGTGTTATTTCTACTCAGAATCACGAGCTCTTTCGATCCTAATGGGATAAAAAAATGTCCCAGAGTTTTTTTCCTATTGTGTTACCATTTCCCCATACACTTTGTATGGCGGTAACAAAAAGGAAAGTTTGAAAAATTTATGGAAATTTTAGGACACTTTTTTTCTCCTATAAGGATGAAAAGGGCTCGCGATCCTGACTAGAAATAACACAAAAGTGGCAAAAAAGGTTACAATATATGTATAAAATGGCAAAAAATAAAACAAACGCTCACTTATTGATTGATCAAATTAACATTTACGTAGACGCATTTTTATTTGATGTTTCATCTCTTATCCGACTTATCACATCAAATGAAGCGTTTGAAATTCCTCAAGACGCCGATAAAAATGGCAACAATGGGTCCTGATAACCAAGTGCTTGAGATTTTGCGAATGTTGATAAACTATATACAAAACAAGAAGCCAAGGTAAAGGTGACAATCCATTTCCAACGACAGCAGCACTATTCATTTTACTATGGAAATTGGCAATAACACCGACGCGTTCGTACTAGTAGTCAGCTGTGGTCGGAAATGGAATGTTACCCTAAGTCTCCACAATCGTTCGTTAGTGGCCAAGAGTAAACGAGGCCGTTGAATAGTACGAAGTAGGCAACCCCTGTTATAACCTAGGCATGTAAAGTCCTTTTCTTTAATAATGGAATTATATACCAAATAAAATTAATGATTTATAAATTTATTTTTTCAACGATGCTCTTATTTACGATGAAGCATTTTTCGGATCGTTAACAAGTCAATAAAACGTTTGTGGTTTCTTCAGCCGCCGATAAAACAGACAGCCAAAAGACATTCTTGATAACGGATGTGGATGAGAGATTTTGCGAATGTTTATAGAACTAAATTTGCCAAAAACCTACTTAATACTCTTAAAAGCAATATAAAACTTTAAACTCTCGCGTTTTGTACACATATTTAGTATATTTACTTACGCAAACGGGTCTACTTAAAAGCAGTTGAAGAGCCCAGGCCAGCTTAGGGACTATGAAATAGACTGATCAGGTTTCACCAACGTGACAGGTGCGACGAATTGTAAAATCACTGTTGCTGACGTCACATGCATCCATGGGCTACGGTTACCGCTTACCATCGGGCGGGCCGTATTCCTGTTTGCCACCATCATTGTATTATTAAAAAAAACTTTATCATATCGGAAAAAAAACAGATATTTCTCTTGCTAAGTTTATGACAAGTTTATGACAGGCCGATCAGTGGACGCACTTGTGTGACTTTCTATACAAAGAATACAAACCTACTAAGAATACTGTGGACGTCTACCTTAACGCGCCACCTCGCAAAACCTCCCCTTCCTCTGCCCATCTCCAAACTTTAGCTAGCTTCTAGTTAGCAAGTTTCTAAAAAACATTGAAGACAAAACTTTTCATTCTCTCTTCTTTTTTTTTTATGAATGGGCTTACTCATGGCCACAGACTAGCCGAGGCGTAGACGTGGCCTACGATGGAGCGAGCTCGCCCAGAAGGTGCCTGTTCACTCTTGATTTGAAGGTCCTTTCAAACTCTTCATTATTAAGAAGAAGCATTAAGGTGGTGGTACTAGTGCTCGACATGCTAATACCCTGATGATGATAATGACACCCTGTTGTCACCTCTATTGCCAATGACTTAAGTTTCAAGATAACATGTACTGGGACCGCGTCAAGCACCAGTACCACCACCTTATTTCATTAACTAATAAATACTGCATCTCTCACACCAAATGTTTGGAATTTTGTTCAGATGAAGATGACGCTAAAAATTGCAACAAAGAACGGATATGGACGAGCGCTTGAGATTGTTGATAAACTACATGCTCGAGAGTTGTTGAAGCATCTGTTGTGATAAATATGCGATAAGGCACGTTTTCAATTTGGTGTCACGATGACTAATAAAGAGATACTGAGGTGTTAGGTGCACTTTTGTGCGCAAGAAACGCGTGAGAATAGAGCCTTTTAGCTGATTATAGTTAATTGATTATACCCTATATAATACAATTATTTATTGATTAAATCAATTAAATGTCACTAGCAAGCGCAGCGTAGGACGTCCACCCACAAGATGGACAGACGACCTTGTTAAGGTCGCCGGAAGACGCTGGATGCGGGTCGCTTCCAACCGGCACGTATGGAGGCCCAAGGGGGAGGCCTAATGTTGAGCAGTGGACGTCTTATGGCTGAGATGATAATGTTGATGATGAAATGTGTTATTATTATTATCCTTAAAACGTACGGGTATAACTGCAGATGTTGAAAATATTTCATAGATGGCTTGGATGTAAGAGTTTAGTCACCCGAAAAGAGTTCCAGAATAAATTTTATGAAAGTCCATTAATCTATTACCTAATCTTTTCTCTCTGGTTAACTATACTTATACCTACATAAATACTATGTATCTATGATGTTGACAGTTTAGAAGTAAGTATATGTACGAACAATCACATCTGCCATTTTCTACCGATTAGTAGGTACACTTTTTAGGGTTCCGTACCCAAAGGGTAAAACGGGACCCTATTACTAAGACTTCGCTGTCCGTCCGTCCGTCCGTCTGTCACCAGGCTGTATCTCACGAAGCGTGATAGCTAGATAGTTGAAATTTTCACAGATGATGTATTTCTGTTGCCGCTGTCATAGCACTAAAAACAAATACTAAAAACAGAATAAAATAAAGATTTAAATGGGGCTCCCATACAACAAACGTGATTTTTGACCAAAGTTAAGCAACGTCGGGAGTGGTCAGTACTTGGATGGGTGACCGTTTTTTGTTTGCTTTTTTTTGTCTTTTTTTGCATTGTGGTACGGAACCCTTCGTGCGCGAGTCCGACTCGCACTTGCCCGGTTTTTTTTATTAAATTTAGCAACGTCGCTTATGTGTGTTTAAAATACAGTCCCCTTCTTAGCGAGAAGTGATTGCCATTTCGTGCTGTGTGTCGCACTTGAATTCCTTTAAGAGCCAACAGGAGTGGTCATTCCTCCATACAAACGTACTCGACTGTTTCCTCCGTGGTTATTGAAGCTAAGAGCAATGATTTTTTGCTATACTAACATGGTGATGATGATTGTTCCAGAGCTCCCAGAACCGACTGCTGATCAAGAATGGGCGTGTCGTCAACGATGACGGAATGGAAGATGCCGATGTCTACATCGAGGATGGCATCATCAAGTGAGTTCATGCCATTCATTGTTACACCAGCACTCTGTATGGAGATCTTCTTTTGTCAACAAACTGCTGACTTTGAATCCTGCTGGCTCAGACGAGCTACCGCGAAAACCGAAGTTTGCAAATTGCGGGGACCTTTCTCTTTTACTCCAATGAAGGCGTAATAAGAGTGACAAAGAAAGATGCAGGTTATAGCCCAGATCACCCGCGTCTTCGAAGAACGGGCGGAGGGCCGGATAAAATTGGGCTAGGACCTCTAGGTAGTCTAGCCGCCCAGAGGCCTATGAAAAGGTCTCCTCACTGATCTTTTTTGAATAAAGAAATAACAAAATGAAATAAAAATTAATTAGAAATAAATATTTATTCGCTTTCTGGGCTACTTTTATATATTTTTCTATATTAGCGATTATAAAAAAAGCGTTGCTTTAACATCAACAACCACAGTCGATAACAATTTGAAAATGAATGCCAAAGTTTCCTTATACCGATACAAATTCATCATTAAACAACTATCCCATGGAACCACACATGACATAATTAACATAATTATAACACCCCGGACCAATTTGTCAAGGAAATACTCCACATCGGTAAATTAAAAGTTGAGCCGCCTTCCGTCCGGCCTCATACATAATCCATACATAAATACATCGCGTGACACGCTAATTCACTTTTAAAACGAAAGTGAATACGAGAACTTATCGGCTTTTTGTGGAAATGTGAGTAGACTATAATAGACGCAAACAATTTGACATGGTAATAAATGGTATAAGGATGTAACATAACCTGTCTATTGTATGACTAGACGGGCCCGCAGCTCCGCTCGCGTAAATGAAATAAAGTTTGTCTTATGTTTAGTTAAATACCGATATTATTATGTATTGAACCCTGCCAGGGTTTATAACTGTGATCTTATTTGTAACCGATATTTGGATAACTTACTTCGCAAATTTCTCAAAAAATTATGCGATTTGATAAAAGGCAAGATTGTATTTTTTCATCTACGTAGGTATTTATTTAAAACTTGTTTCAACATAAAATTATGGGGTTGCATTTGAATTACGCATTATAGGGAGGGGGGGAGGGAGTAGGACCCCACCCCCCGCGAACCCATCCCCAAAGTTAGGAAATCAATAGTTACCACGAAAATATATTTTTTATTTTTTGAGGTTATGTTCAATAATACAATCAAAGCGTACGAAAGGGTAACCAATTTGGAATTTTGTATACATATTTTTGAGCACTTTGTCCGTATACATGTTTTTGAGCACTTTGTCCGTATACATGTTTTTGACCACTGTATTTCTTTTTTGACAGCGAGTCGGGTGTGTTGTGAACGCAACATGAATATTATGATTTTGTTTATGAAATGAAATCATCTATTGTCCGAAACGGTAATATATATTGTTTTCATTGGCTTATGAATACTTCGAGAATCTTTTGTATTTTCTATAAGCTCAATCTGGAGAAGACCGTCATATAAAATTTTTGGTTTTGTTAAGACCGTCATGGCAAAAACTCTGGTATTTTGAATAATTTTACGGTTTAGACTCACTTGTTTTGTTGTTTTCGCGCGAGTGACTAAAAACAAGTGAGTGTAGACCGTAAAATTATTCAATGGTAATGTTATAATCCAGTAACTTTGTCGAATTTTGTAACCTGGCTCTTTTGCGTCAAATCCGGTAGTTCTGATTTTTTGCAGGCATGTTTATGATGTTGGCCCAATGAATAATCCAAGTTTGTGACCTCGGGCGCCGAACGCAACTTTGTCAAAAATTGAATAAACCGCAATTTTTTTTAGATTTTTGCGATTATAACCCTAAAGTACTAGTTTTTGATAGTAACTTCCTAGGGCGTTTTTAAAGTAGACTAAATTTGCTACAATAAGACACTAGAATTGTCTCTGTACATCTAATATTTTCCGAGATAAAGCCTTTCAAAATTTTATAATTTTTTTATTGGAAAATAAATATTTTGTAGAACGTGGCGGTGATGTATTCCATATAAATTACCTACCTAACCCTTATATTATACCTAAGAACTGAATAAAATTATGAAATTTTGAAAGGCTTTACCTCGGAAAATATTAGATGTACAGAGACAATTCTAGTGTCTTATTGTAGCAAATTTAGTCTACTTTAAAAACGCCCTAGGAAGTTACTATCAAAAACTAGTACTTTAGGGTTATAATCGCAAAAATCTAAAAAAAATTGCGGTTTATTCGATTTTTGACAAAGTTGCGTTCGGCGCCCGAGGTCACAAACTTAATTGGATTATTCATTGGGCCAACATCATAAACATGCCTGCAAAAAATCAGTACTACCGGATTTGACGCAAACGCAAAATGTATAATTTTACTGTATTATTAGTATGTCTCACAACAGTTTAAATTCGACTCTGGTATTTGTATACGTACGTCGCTCAGACACGGTCTGGACAGGAAGACCTTCGCTCCTCCTGCTACCGACCTTCTGTAAATGGAGAACGTGTACAAACAAGACAGAAGCGAAGAAAACACTGATTTTGATATAAAAATTACCCAATACCCTCCTCGGGACTCAAACTATCTCCAGACCAGATTTCACTCTTTGTTTCAGCGGTACTTATGGCGTACAAAAAATTCCTGGAACTGGCCACTTAGAAAAAATTACTGCCGTATTCGAACTTCAAGATATTCAGAAGTGACGACACGTACTAGATCCATTCTAGATACGTTATTATAGTTTAGATATCAACTAGTTCTCTTTTGCAGCGCAATTCGGGCAACCAATGTCACTTTTACGTTAGATAGCGCAAGATTATTAGATGTGAATTGGATCTCTAAGTCATATCCTGTGGAAATCGTTCAAGAGTATCTCCAGAACCGAGCAAATGTCAAATTGACAGGTTAGATCTTAAACATATCGTTATCGTATCTTGGTGATGTCTAAAAGATATCTAATAGATGTCTATTTCAAAATCCAAATCGGCCCCACAACAGTCAGAAAGCAACAGTTCGCTCCTCCTACTGTACCGACCTTCTGTAAATGGAGAACGTGTACGCTCTTAGAGGAGGATATAACCAACGGAGACGCCATGTCTAAAATTTTCGGTACAAAATAGTCTGCCGTTTTTTGCGGGGGAGGGGCACATTAAATGTATAGGTACGTCATGTCAGATAAACGTCAGTCCATACATATGGTTGACATGTGGTTGACTATTGGCCGCCTATTTTCGACAGAGGAGAACGCCTGTTAATGGCGGCTCCATTGTTAATTACTCCGAGTGTACACTGTACAAACAAGACTTAGAAGCGAAGAAAACAGTGATTTTGATATAAAAATTACCCAATACCCTCCTCGGGACTCAAACTATCTCCAGACCAGATTTCACTCTTTGATTCAGCGGTACTTAGGGTATACAAAAAAATCCTGGAACTGGCCACTTAGAAAAAATAAGTCGTCTCATATATCAGAATCCCGAAACTTTCAGTATGGCCCACGTATTAGGGGGCCCACTGGTTAACAGTCCGCCGGACGGTATCGGCCTGTCAGTTGTTCGGAACTGTCAAAATTTTGTTCTAACTGACAGGCCGATACCGTCCGGCGGACTGTTAATCAGTGGGCCCCTTAAGCATGTGAGGTGAGATACAGACAGACAGAACCTTTGAGTGTTCACTGTAATCACAATCAATTATACCTATCTTATCAGATATCATTTATCGTATATCGACATGTTTATACACCCTGTTTAATTAACACTTCTTACACGCAAACATGCATATCCTCGTAATAACCACTTGTAAACCGTTAGCGTGTGACGGAGTGACAGAATTTCTAGCCACTTTAATGGAAAGGGGATTACGATTATTTTTATTTATGAGATCATAACTGTAACTGTAGGGCTAAGATGGACGGCTCTTTATCATTTGTCATCATGCCTGTCACGTTCTAAGAAATATATAAGTGCAAAAGAGACGCATGGCATGACAGATGGTAAAAATGGGACCTTGATACGGCTTCAGCACGGATATGATTGTCGTTTTTGTCTACGTGACAGCGTGACAAAAAGGTATCCGTCACTTTCTGTAACGCGGTGTTAAATAGTGACACATAGGGCCAGTTGCACCAACCACATTTGACAGACTGATAAACGTCGGCCGGCGCGCCCCGGCCCTTTACTATGAAACTTTCCATACCTACATAAAAATTTAGCGAACTCTAACGATATGAACAGTTTGCTGCAACCGACCCTTATTTTATCACGTGGATAAAGCCATCCATAATACGCCCGCTGAACACCCAAACGTGATAAATTAATTATGACTTAGGGTTTTTCATGTAGGGTTACATTTACTAGAAAGTCACAGTTTTTCCTGACGCACTTAAATATCTACTTATAACGAGAATTTTGGTCTTTTGTGAGGAGTGTGTTTTGATAGCAAAAACTTAAAGAATTATGTAGGTATGGCTTTTAAAAGAACTCAGTGATGGTTCTTTGTAAACTTGAATATTATTTATTGTAAAACTTTGTCTAGATGCGGAATGTGAATCATTGAAAACCTGAAGATTTTTGTCGGGTTAAAGGGCTCACTATATTTTTTTACAGCCAAGAGAGTTTCAGAAATCAAACTCAGTAGATCTAGAACCCCCTGGTCTAGATCTACTACTACGCCTAGACTACGTATTTGACAGCACAAGTGAATTTTAACTATGTACTTTGTGGATTGCGAGCTTGCGACCGCATGTCAGTAATTTCGATTAAAATTCATTCATGATGCTATAAAAAACAACCAACTCCACCAACAAGTCTAATTAACATGTAAGTGCACGCGACTTTGCATATCCTGATAGTTTTAATTGTCTATTAGTGTATGACGGAACTGTGGAACTCTTAGTCACGCTTACGAGTACATATTTGATGGACATAACTACAGCGTAGATACTTAGGGGAAACAAAGTTGATAGTTAATTTTAAATGACCTAGTTATATATTTAGTAGTCGAAAAACTTTCTTTATTAACTTTTGCCACAGAACAAATAATAGTACTAGGTACAGAAGACTCACTCTCTAACAAAACGCGTCTGTCACGATCAGCACAGATATGACCGATAGGTGGCGACAGCGCCACGCGCGGCTTATGGCAAACCCCAAAATTGGGTTCGAACGGATGTACTTTTAGCTACCTGTAGCAAAGCGACGAAATCGCGGAGTGAGCCACGCCTGCTTTGGCTTCCATAAAGAGTGAATACGAGTAAGCGCTGCACGCTGGTGGCCTAGCGTTAAGAGCGTGTGACTTTAAATTCGGAGGTCGCGGGTTCAAACCCCGGCTCGTACCAAAGAGTTTTTCGGAACTTATGTTCGATTTTTTTTTTAATAGCCTATTTGAGTGTCCCACTACTGGGCAAAGGCCTCTCCCCTTAATTTCGAAATATGTTCGAAATATCGTTTGATATTTACAAGGCGTTTTCGGTGAAGGAAAACATTCTGAGGAAGCTGGACTGATCCCATTAAGGCCTAGTTTCCCTTCGGGATTGGAAGGTCAGATGGCAATCGAGTTCGTAAAAACTAGTCACTTGTGTGTCCGAAATATGAGAGTAAGTATGCGTTGTTGGCATATATGAGAGTAAGTATGGGTTAGTACAGGATTGATGCATTAGTATGCCTTGCCGTCCAACCAGTCCATGCAGTCCAATCTTGATATTACTTTAAAGCAGGCCACTGACGAGCCTTCCAAATGGATGCCGTTACAATGGATTCATCCAAATGGACGGCATCCTAATAAGTATAAAACATTGTACGTTTTTGACATTCACGGACCGATTTTGGAATGCAGCTACGCTATTTGAACTGTCTCTCGATTCGAACTGGAACTCGTCAGTGGCCAGCTTAACAAGGCCGCTACAGTGCTTACAGTTCATATTCAATTAAATGCTTTTTTCTGTTATGCAATTAAAGTACTAACACGTCAATGTGTTTAACCGACTCTAACATAAAAGATCACAGAAGGATAGATTTTTATTTCACGAAGGAAATTTAGGTATGTACAGTCAGCCAAGAAAGTGGTCTACCACTTTTCGACTCTATCATCTGATTGATAAAGTCGAAAAGTGGTAAACCACTTTTTTGGCTGACCGTACCACAGAAAATTAAAATTGTAGTTGGTGCAACTGGTGCCAAAAATGTATGAATTGTCATCATCATCATCATCATTCGCTTGCCCTTATCCCATTCATTTGGGGTCGGCGAAGTATGTCTTTTTCTTCCATACCTCTCTCTCGCCCGTCATCTCATCATTCACTTGCAAAAATCTTTCAAAAATGTATGAATTGTATGATTTTATAAACTATGTTTACGACGCGCGGTCTACTGCTTTTTAAGAATTTTAAAATTCACATGTGGTGTGTGGGTGGTCCTTTATTGGTTCTGCAGAAGTTATAAAACACACATCACATACACGTTCTCCAAAATCCACAATCAATTATACATTGATCTACATTTTAAAATCATAATAGTTAGAAATCAATGTATGTCATAAGAATTTATGAACTAGGTTTACATTTGAGTAATTTCCTTCATTACTAAAAATGAAATCGAACTAAAACTGATCTATTATAAAATTTAAACAATTTTAGCATTATAATTGGACATTAAATGGCCATTCAATAAAACAATTTTAATTGCCAGTAAAGTTGTACAACCCTATAAATCCGTTCTCGGTTGTATAACGTCGCGTTGCATTCTTGGCCGTATTTGGGCACCATAGCGTACCAAATTGCATACAAATTATTACATTTATAACGGTTGTTATCTAGGGTTGTCGATTAAGTAAGTACGTGTCGTGTTTGTATAAAAATACTATGGTTTTTTTTCGATGTTGCTTTAAAAGCGAAAATAGTTTGTTTCTATATTGCAAAGCTGAAAAAGATCCGTCCCTTTAATGAATATTGTGCAATGTACCTACTTAAATTAAACTGTATTACTTGATATTAGTGCAGAGGTGTCAATAAAACATGGACAATTTTAAGATACTCCAGCGCCATTTTGCAGCCTTTGAAGAAAATTTATGCAGTGTCACCTTACGGAATAAGTTTATTTTAACGATGCGGCGATGCATCTGCAGGACATAAATTGGTTCCCACATGTAATCTTTATTGTGGTTGATACCCTTGCCACGACGAGGACACTATGTATAAAAAAATTACTTAAAAATTCATCACCTCAGTTACAAACTCGAATTCACGTTTATTGTTCATTGATGAGTTCGTAATGTTAATTGGTATTAGATATTATTTATAATCACTTTACCTACGTCAATCTAGCGGCCACAAATGACCCACAAGTCCCACAACACAGTAATAAATAAAATATACTTACCAATTTGAAAACACAAATATAACTGACATTGTCTAAATTTATAAATCATCGGATTTGCAAGTCGCTTTTCCCTGCCGCCAATTTTTATGTAAGAATAAAAATACATACCTTTTTCAGATAAGTGCCAGCCCTGACATCCCTAAAGTTGAAACTATTATGTTTACAGCTACTTTGTTTACCCGGCAGCGAACCGGGACAGTCGTTAGGAACAATATAATGCTATTCATTATCTACATAGTCTACTTCACAACTTGACATGAGCACTATCAGACATAATGCGGAATTGGATATTTCAAACTAGAGGCAGCCCTGATATCCCTAAAGTTGAAACTATTATGTTTACAGCTACTTTGTTTATCCGGCAGCGAACCGGGACAGCCGTTACGAACAATATAATGCTATTCATTATCTAGTCTAGTTGACAACTTGACATGAGCACTATCATAGACTAGAGGGGGAGTCGTAAGTACTAGCCATACATGCCGTGCCATAGGAAACGTGATAGAAGGTATGTACAGTCAGCATCGAAAGGCTCCTCTACACGATGGGCCAGCGCCGGCCACTCCAAGGGACGCAGCCATTTTGTACCGAGGCTGACTGAAATAGCAAGACACGTCCGTACGTTTTCGTGAAAATACTAAGGAAAATAATTATGCACAACGTACCTGTACTCTCGCTATTCACAAAACCCACGCAATTTCTCTTTTCCACAATGCAAAGTTCTCACGCGTCGCGTTTGCTATGTTGATAGGTATCTACCTATATGTATATGTGTGTGCGTGTGCTTGCTTGTGTGCGTGTTACACAATGCGGGTCAAGCACCTGCCCGCTCCAATTAGTGACGTCTTCATTGTTCCCGGCGAATAGGGTTGCCACTTTTAATTATAGTCTGGCAAACACAGTATAACTATAAGTATACCTACACTATCATCTGACAAATTTAAAATGAGACGCGATGACTAATATTTTTTTGTTCACATTTTCATATAACCAGCTGACGATCTTTCCAAGTTTCCACCATAATACAACCGGCTAACGATTTTTTTAATTCACATCTAAACTATCATCTGACAAAGTTACAATCAGGATGCGTTGACAATTTTTTTTACATATTTGGGTGGCTAACCGTTCCTTAACCTATCATTGGAGCGGCAGCTGACGTCCACGAGGTAACACATCGCCCTTAACCACTTTACAAGTATATCACCCATGATGCTATTAGTTATGGAAATCCTTTCCTGGCTCACGAGCTACTGCGAGTAAAAATATTTTATAGTTTGCCAGTAGAGGTGTACTATGTGTATAATGTTCATGCCATGATAATGTACGAGTATTGTGAGAGCAAATGACTGCGATTTTCTCGTCAGGTCATACACCTGCCCGCTCTAATTAGTGACGGGTTCATTATTGCCGCTAGGGCTGCCAATAATGTGAAATTCAGTTTAGTGTTTAGTATGACCTACATATTTACATCTTAGAGTATAGTTAGACATAACAAATAAACCTTGTTACCTATGCCTACTCGAATCTAAAATTATACAGAGTAAATCATAAATCACAGTATATTCGTTAATAGTTATTCGTGACTATACAGGGTGATCAATCCAAATGGGTCAGTATGGAGAAGTCGGAAACTATGAGAGATAGCGAAATCTGTTCTTAGGAACCATGGCTTCGATTTTCGATTTAATAATAATAGCATTCAATTTTTTTTTAAATCTATCATACATAACCGGGATTCGAACCTGGTCAATATTCTTGTTGTTTGTTTGTATGGCAACTTTTAAACGATGCGTGATAGGTGGGGGGTGCTCGACCAAATATCATAGAGGGCCCCGAGACAAAACAAACTACATTAAAAAAAATTCAAAATGGCCGACTATTTTTTAATTTTTTCAAGTTGGTCCGAGCGCGCTGAGATTTGGCATGTGGCGAGCCTGGAGGCCCAAGATTACCATGTCAAAAAAAATTTTTGGAAAAATCCATAATGGTGGCGGACACGGGCAAAGTCAAATTTCCAAGTAGGTTAAGCGAGCCCGAAGGGCGAGCTCCAGGCCGGGAGGCCGAAGGCCGACCCCGGCGGAGGGCCGAAGGCCCGGAGCCTCCACCCCGACTCCCAAAACGCGAGGCCGAGCTCCGCGTAGGGCCGAAGGCCCGAAGCGTCACACGAAAGGGGGAAGTTGGAGCTTAAACATGACCCAACAATTTTCCTATTGGGAGCCGCGTTTTGGGAGTCGGGGTGGAGGCTCCGGGCCTTCGGCCCTCCGCCGGGGTCGGTCTTCGGCCTCCCGGCCTGAAACTCGCCCTTCGGGCTCGCTTAACCTACTTGGAAATTTGACTTTGCCCGTGTCCGCCGCCATTTTGGATTTTTCTAAATTTTTTTTTGACATGGTAATCTTGGGCCCCCAGGCTCGCCGCATGCCAAATCTCAGCGCGCTCGAACCAACTTGAAAAAATTAAAATAAGTCGGCCATTTTGAATTTTTTTTAATGTAGTTTGTTTTGTCTCGGGGCCCTCTATGATATTTGGTCGAGCACCCTTCACCTATCACGCATCGTTTAAAAGTTGCCATACAAACAAACAACAAGAATATTGACCAGGTTCGAATCCCGGTTATGTATGATAGATTAAAAAAAAAATTGAATGCCATTATTATTAAATCTAAAATCGAAGCCATGGTTCCTAAGAACAGATTTCGCTATCTCTTATAGTTTCTGACTTCTCCATACTGACCCATTTGGATTGATCACCCTGTATATATATGAAGATGAAGACAAGAAATATAGCGACTATTCCAACACTTATCCAAAATCATGATCTTCATTTTTGCCTAACAGAGCAAAAACATCTGCAAAATGAGAATCTGAAACCAAGTTCAATAGCGTGTTAATATCTACCTTTGTTTGGACAAGTAGGTAGGCTAATTACATAGACTAGGAATCCTCTAGACCGAGTTTAGAGCAATTATTTCATGCAACATGCAACTGATGATGTCAAAAATGCGGGGGTGCTATCTAAACTATCATCTGACAAAGTTACAATCAGGATGCGTTGACAATTTTTTTTACATATTTGGGTGGCTAACCGTTCCTTAACCTATCATTGGAGCGGCAGCTGACGTCCACGAGGTAACACATCGCCCTTAACCACTTTACAAGTATATCACCCATGATGCTATTAGTTATGGAAATCCTTTCCTGGCTCACGAGCTACTGCGAGTAAAAATATTTTATAGTTTGCCAGTAGAGGTGTACTATGTGTATAATGTTCATGCCATGATAATGTACGAGTATTGTGAGAGCAAATGACTGCGATTTTCTCGTCAGGTCATACACCTGCCCGCTCTAATTAGTGACGGGTTCATTATTGCCGCTAGGGCTGCCAATAATGTGAAATTCAGTTTAGTGTTTAGTATGACCTACATATTTACATCTTAGAGTATAGTTAGACATAACAAATAAACCTTGTTACCTATGCCTACTCGAATCTAAAATTATACAGAGTAAATCATAAATCACAGTATATTCGTTAATAGTTATTCGTGACTATACAGGGTGATCAATCCAAATGGGTCAGTATGGAGAAGTCGGAAACTATGAGAGATAGCGAAATCTGTTCTTAGGAACCATGGCTTCGATTTTCGATTTAATAATAATAGCATTCAATTTTTTTTTAAATCTATCATACATAACCGGGATTCGAACCTGGTCAATATTCTTGTTGTTTGTTTGTATGGCAACTTTTAAACGATGCGTGATAGGTGGGGGGTGCTCGACCAAATATCATAGAGGGCCCCGAGACAAAACAAACTACATTAAAAAAAATTCAAAATGGCCGACTATTTTTTAATTTTTTCAAGTTGGTCCGAGCGCGCTGAGATTTGGCATGTGGCGAGCCTGGAGGCCCAAGATTACCATGTCAAAAAAAATTTTTGGAAAAATCCATAATGGTGGCGGACACGGGCAAAGTCAAATTTCCAAGTAGGTTAAGCGAGCCCGAAGGGCGAGCTCCAGGCCGGGAGGCCGAAGGCCGACCCCGGCGGAGGGCCGAAGGCCCGGAGCCTCCACCCCGACTCCCAAAACGCGAGGCCGAGCTCCGCGTAGGGCCGAAGGCCCGAAGCGTCACACGAAAGGGGGAAGTTGGAGCTTAAACATGACCCAACAATTTTCCTATTGGGAGCCGCGTTTTGGGAGTCGGGGTGGAGGCTCCGGGCCTTCGGCCCTCCGCCGGGGTCGGTCTTCGGCCTCCCGGCCTGAAACTCGCCCTTCGGGCTCGCTTAACCTACTTGGAAATTTGACTTTGCCCGTGTCCGCCGCCATTTTGGATTTTTCTAAATTTTTTTTTGACATGGTAATCTTGGGCCCCCAGGCTCGCCGCATGCCAAATCTCAGCGCGCTCGAACCAACTTGAAAAAATTAAAATAAGTCGGCCATTTTGAATTTTTTTTAATGTAGTTTGTTTTGTCTCGGGGCCCTCTATGATATTTGGTCGAGCACCCTTCACCTATCACGCATCGTTTAAAAGTTGCCATACAAACAAACAACAAGAATATTGACCAGGTTCGAATCCCGGTTATGTATGATAGATTAAAAAAAAAATTGAATGCCATTATTATTAAATCTAAAATCGAAGCCATGGTTCCTAAGAACAGATTTCGCTATCTCTTATAGTTTCTGACTTCTCCATACTGACCCATTTGGATTGATCACCCTGTATATATATGAAGATGAAGACAAGAAATATAGCGACTATTCCAACACTTATCCAAAATCATGATCTTCATTTTTGCCTAACAGAGCAAAAACATCTGCAAAATGAGAATCTGAAACCAAGTTCAATAGCGTGTTAATATCTACCTTTGTTTGGACAAGTAGGTAGGCTAATTACATAGACTAGGAATCCTCTAGACCGAGTTTAGAGCAATTATTTCATGCAACATGCAACTGATGATGTCAAAAATGCGGGGGTGCGCGGGACGAGGGAGTGAAGTCCCGTGCCGTGATTGGTCCGTTCAAAGACACGGAGACACTTTCGACTCGAACATGGAGTAAACACGGTCACACAGAGACACTTTCGACTCGAACATGGAGTAAAATTACCGTATGCGTGGCAGAGGGGGTAGCGCGACTATGCTCAGTCTGGAGGATGTTTTTTCTGTGGCTAATTATAATAAGTGAATTAAAACAATCGAATCGAATTGATCCGTCGGTGGCCCTACACAGGTCAAACACCTGAGATAATAATTGGTAGTTACGAGTTTTGCCGACTTGCCTAGTGAGTTCATCTCACTGGTGTCAGGTAATTAGTACGATTAGACTGTGTTAGCACGTCTAGTACGTGCTAGTGCGTGCTAGAGAAAATAGTGTTGTGTTTGCTGTTTTAACCTTTTTTAATTCGAATCCAACTAAAATTTAAAAATATATTAAATT
The DNA here is from genome assembly GCF_963556715.1 of Cydia fagiglandana. Lineage (NCBI taxonomy): Eukaryota > Metazoa > Arthropoda > Insecta > Lepidoptera > Tortricidae > Cydia > Cydia fagiglandana. Next base: position 5,325,421 of record NC_085953.1, on the reverse strand, counting down.
AAAAAAAAGATAATTGATACATGTACATCATCATCATCATCTCAGCCTATATACGTCCCACTGCTGGGCACAGGCCTCCTTTCATGTACATACTTAAATAAAATTAAATTGGTGGTATAGGACGTCTTTCCGACAGTTATTAAAATATTATCAAATAGTACTCAGATTTTAAGAAATGAAAAATTTGTGTTAGTTCAGTGACAACCCTAACACTAGAGCAAAGTGTAATGCACGTTAGTTCCATTTTGACTTCATTAACGTAGGTGGCATAGGTACTATATATATCAGTACACAGTTTACACAGTTCTAGTATACATACAGCGTGGAAAGATAAGTCGGGCCCTGGAGGGAAACTACCTTAAATCCTTAAGCTGGCTCATTTTACTTAAAGGAGACATTCCTTTAATTTTAAAAAGAAACAAAACTGCATTCAAAGTTTTCCTAAAACTCGCTTGCCTCGCCCGGGACGCTCGAACCGACTAAAAAATCCAAAAAATAAACACTCGCAATTTTATTCTACTAGTTTCTCCAAGAAACATTAGGTTAGAAACATTAGAAACACTCGTTTGTCGTATAAAATATCCATAAAATCTAATATTTAGTACTCGAGATTTTTTTAGACAAGTAAAAATGAAGAAAAAAAGAAAAATCTTTAAATGCAGTTTTGTTTCTTTTTAAAAATAAAGGAATGTCTCCTTTAAGTAAAATGAGGCAGCTTAAGGATTTAAGGTAGTTTCCCTCCGGGGCCCGACTTATCTTTCCAGCCTGTATATATCAGTACACAATTTACACAGTTCTAGTATACATATATACGAGTATAGGTACTCAGTATAGTATACGTTACGTCTAGCAATTCTAGAATACGGAACGTAGGAGTCGGCCATTTTGGCCGTCAAGCGTGAACCGTGACTGGGAACGCGTTTTGTTTCCGCTAAGATCAGTAGATAAGTTGATTTAATTACATATATCTCACCTAATTTCCATAGTAAGTACTACTGTAATAAAGAGTTTTTACCAAGGCTTACTTATTATTTGAGAGAAATAATACGGTGCATTGGGGTAACTTCGACAACGGGGTAATTTTTTTAAATCGCTATTATCTACTAGCCATAAGCCATAAGGCATCTTGCTTACTGCCCGATTCGAACTTTACGATACGTCAATAAATAGATCTAGAAACGATATGGATCAGATGTGTCAGTGTCAAAAGTGACGTTTTTGTTTGAAGAAACACAATTTTTGACACTGGCAAATCTAATCCATAACGTTTCTAGATCTATTACAATAAATAAAACTAAATAACTTCACTACATGCGTCTGTCTGTTTGTGTGTATGTTCGCGATAAACTCAAAAACTACTGAACGGATTTTCATACGGTTTTCACATATCAATAGAGTGAGTCTTGAGAAGCGTGTAGGTATATAATTTGTTATGGTTTTCTGTGACCTGTGTGAAGCCGGGGCGATAAAGATAAAGATAAAAAATATTTTATTCAAGTAGGCATATTACAATGCGCAGAACGTCAAATAAACCTTTACCGGCTCCAATTGTACACCTCTGCCCCGAGAAGATTTAAATCCCCCCTCAATTGGAGGAGGGTATCCCAATATGGGATCGGCAACAAACTCGGCGGGACACATCTTTTCAAAACGTTATTACATCTTATATCTAGGCGGGTCGCTAATAATACTATAAAACTAAATAATCTATATGCGTCATATTTCTACCGGCAAATGGCACATGTATGGTTTCATGGTAGTAGAAAGAAACTGGCGTAGATTTATTTTAGTAAATACATATTTTATCATATGTTGTTTTTAGGGTTCCGTACCCAAAGGGTAAAACGGGACCCTATTACTAAGCCCTCGCTGTCCGTCCGTCCGTCCGTCCGTCCGTCTGACCGTCTGTCTGTCACCAGGCTGTATCTCACGAACCGTGATAGCTAGACAGTTGAAATTTTCACAGATGATGTATTTCTGTTGCCGCTATAACAACAAATACTAAAAACAGAATAAAATAAAGATTTAAGTGGGGCTCCCATACAGCAAACGTGATTTTTGACCAAAGTTAAGCAACGTCGGGCGTGGTCAGTACTTGGATGGGTGACCGTTTTCTTTTTGCCGTTTTTTTTGCTTTATGGTAAAAAGACTCGCACTTGCCCGGTTTTTTTGTTTGTGTTTTGTGGACGTTTGTGCCGGGTACGGATTAGGATATAGATTTATGGCTTATTATTATGTGTTTTGTAATGACCAATTTCCTTTTAAATTTGACGATGCGTGTAGCGGATGACATATGTGAAAGTATACATTTTATTTTGACGAAACCTGAGATGGATGAGCTATCTGTATGGTGACGAAGCCTGCGCTGTGGATCTGATTATAATACGAGTTTTGTCTAGTCTAGTGTGAAATCAGCTGCTTTGACAGTTTCACACATGTATACGGTAAGGCACCCATAGAAACCCTATTATGTATCTATAAAAACAGTAATTACGCCTAACTAAATTCGTTATGCCTTGCCAGATATGCCATATAACAGCTTTTAGCGCCTTTTGTTTACCTTTTGCCATACAAAATGAACCAGTTAGCAAGTTATGGCAGCAAAAGTACGTTGATAAGAAAAGTTTAATGAAATATAGGCAAAAAGTAATTAACTTTTTTTTTAAAAACCTGAAAGATTACCTACAATAGCCAAAAAAATATTTTTTTAGCACTTTTAGACACTAATCAAATACCACCCGTATAGATATTTAAGGTCAATTGTTTCCCAGACTCCATGTAACGCATTTCGTTAAAGGAACAACAATTGATCCATTAATTCCATTAATTGGCCGGATTGGTTAAATCAGTTTCGTGAGTCAGCGTTCTATTGGCCCCTATGAAGTCTATTTATGACGCTTTTCAATTTATTTTTAAATCTTGTTAACTCCTTTCATCATTGATGATAATGATGATGATGAACTCCTTTGGCTTAAAGGACTCGCATCAAAGCCATAATCAAAAAAAAAGTTAACACCTTATTGTCATCAATGTATACAGGGTGTTTTGTACAAGGGCCATTTTTTGTGGATGATTAAATATTGCTTTAATTATAAAAGCTTTTTTTGCCTCCTTTTTTAGTGCCGCTATTTCCATTTTATAGTTCACTGTTAGTTTATAGTGAATTGTTAAAGTTTGAAGTAAATAAACCACGTATTTGTCATTATTGAGAGAGTTGAGAGACATGTTTAATGTTTTGTCAAATTCAATAGTTGAATACGCTTCATTCAAAGCATCATTAATCTTCATGAGGTTATAAATTGATAACTATAACTGAATACATGATAAAAAGAGGCCTTATGAGCCTGATATACAAATAATACATAATAACTTTTGTCAGGTTTGTGATCAGGATTCTGACGTCGGTCACGCGCATATATTTATGACTATACCTTATATGTCAAACAATACGTTTTACAATATATATTATACATTTGTACCTGTCTGTAATTCAATTTAAAAATCGGCAGTGTACTGTGTACCTATGTGTGTACTGTTAACGTAAAAAAAAACACCTCGAACACGAACGCACTGCAAATTATCGAACACAATACACAACCCTACTAAGTCGATATTTTTTCTAATAAGTCCATTTTATGCTGGCTATTCTGGCAATTCCCGAAAGTTATTTTGAGCAATTTGGAGTCTTGTTATCAAATATTTGTTTATGAAAAAGTAATCGTAGTTAGTCGGCATGCCTACTCGCGAATACAGGGTAATTTAGATCGACCGATATAAAGGGCGCGGTGGAGTGCGTGCTACTCGAAGTACAATAACCAAAATTAGTTTGCTGTTAGGCTTTTACTACGTTTGTAGATGAAGGACAATATTTGTCAGATTCGATGTTTTTTATATATAAGTAGTTTTTTCTTTCATAAAAAATAAAATAAAATAAAAAAGCCTTTAATTTCTCAACATCGTTACACAAAAAAAATGATAATTTATAAAATAAATATAGATTAAAAGAATGTATGAGAACCTCTTTTTTATAGGGTATAGGCCTCCTCCAAGGTTTTCCAGAGCTCTCTGTCTGAAGCTGTCGTTATCCAGTTTGGGCCAGCGACCGCCTTGAGGTCGTCTGACCAAGCGCGTGCGCGGCTTGCCTCTGCCGCGCTTTCCTGTGGGTCCGGGCCACACCGTAGCTGCTTTCGTCCAACGACCATCCTGCAGTCTTGCCAGATGGCCTGCCCATCTCCATTTTAGCTTCAGTGCCTGTAATAAAAAGTCTATGAATTTGGTTTTTTCCTTAATTATCACGTTGCGTACTTTGTCTATTCTTCTAATTTTTAGTACTGACCTTTCCATGGCTGATTGACATGAGCGTATGCTCTGCTTGCTATTATTAGTCAGTGGCCATGTTTTTTTTCTTTCATATCAATAAAAAAATATTAAAACTGTTTTACATCTCCACTTGACCAAGTCGAAAACACATCTAAAATTTCCAATAGATTTGAGCGCACTGTGGATCTGAATGAAGGCACCTGGCATGCTGTTATTATTATTTTTTTGTGGGTCAATAAATTGTTTGATTTATTTGAGAGCACACTTCATGTTGAGATCCTTAATTCCTTAACCAATGGCAAAAGAAACTTTGTCAGTAGACGAGCTGACGCTGACGTAACTCCCGTGCTGTCACGCAACGGCATATTGTCACGGCATTGCGCGATATAAGCGTAAATCGACAGCAAAAGTTCACAAACTCTGAGAGATTGGTTAAATTGAGTGGAAAGGGCAATGGTCCTGCGATAGATGTTGTTAACATCCCATTGTATTCTACTATTAACATAATGCATGCCTAACTAGCGAAAGAACCTTGTGTACTTTAAAAATACTTATTATTTTTAAAGGATTCAGATCAGGTAGCAAACAGCTGAAGATTATTCTCAACTCTCAACTTATTCAACACCGTATTTCACAAGGAGACTGAGTGCAACTGATTGATGGACACTCAAAGGAGACATATGATTTTCGGTTGACAAATACCTAAATAACTATAAAGAAGACACATCATCTTTCGTGGAAATCTATTTCATATATATAACAACTCACTGACCTGGCCACAAAAGATAGAATATGATCTCCTCAATATCAGCGCGTTTTTATCATAAATTGCTATCTTAATAAGAGTAGGTGTGGGTTTCGAGTTCAATACAGTTAACGGCGTTTCAATCGTAATCGTAATCGTCAAATTTGACGTTTCCGCGATTCTGGAGGTCCTCTTGAACGATTTCGACAAGTTATGGCTTAGATATCCAAGTCACATCTAGTCGATATCTAATGTAATTCTAGTTGATCTCTATATCGTTTCTAGATCTTGTGATTATCTCGTTTCCCGAATACGCGTGTATGTCTCCGTATTGATTTGTTTCTGCAAGTTTATAAATCAATAAGAAGTGTATGTAAGTATAAATAAAGCGCTTTACTCTTATGCTGTAATTTTGAAGTAAATAATGAGTTACGTAATAGACATGCTACTTGAGATTACTTCATTAATAAGGTCAAAGGTCAATGCACCTTAACTATAACGGGGAACTTCGAAAGAAAGTGCATGTGGTAATTTAATTTGAAAATGACAAATATCTGTAAAACCTAATACATTACTTTAGCAACACTTACCTACGCTACTGCAACGCTTTCCGTAGCATCTTGCTTTCTGTTCCTAAAACTGAGTAGAAATTGCTTCTAGCTTAGTATTTGTCATTTTCAAAACCCTACTTTAAAATATATCACAATATTCACAATGTAATCGAAAGATATTATTGGTGTCATGTTTGCACTCACATCTTCCCAGTGCCCTAAAATCTCTAAAGAATTATCTTTAGCTACCTGGAAGTAACATAATACGTCACCTTTTAAAAACAAACTTGACCACAGAGTCCACAGACCTCACACTATATGGGCACGGATATGACCTGTTACCGCATTAGCGCTTCCTGCGCGCCACGCATCCAAATCAACGCGGCTCCAATTTGGATTGTTGTCGATTCGCTACGGTACCATCCACTGACTATTCATAAACTTTATTGTGAGGAAATAAGATCTACCACTGATCAGTGTGTTACTGTTCAGAAACCTAGTCATATTATGACGCCATTTTCATTTCGATGTCATCGCACTCCATTTGTTAGGTATTTATTTCAAATCGATGTCTATTTTATGTCTGGATATCAATCAGTTCATCTTTACTACAGATAACAAAGAACCATATTACATTAAAATCAAATCTGTCACCTTCATACCGAGGTCGGGATTGTCGGGAAACTGCAAAAACAAGAGACTGTGTAGTTAAGCTCGATATATCTTTTGTGGCTTTCGCCACATTAGTGTAGTAACCGAAACTCATACGTCCCACTACCATGTTATTAAGCGTAATATTTTTTTTCTAAGAAGAGCTACCTATACGTTTTTGTATTCCAATATTTTATTACATTATTAGAAAAAAGTATTGCATGTTCAGCAGCTTTTAGCTTTACAACAAATAGTTTTAACAAAAAAGGACCCTACGAAAATTTCCCTGTATATTCTATAGTTTTTATTTCTCCACTCAGTCGTGCAGTCATATTAACAAATAAAATTAAATTTGTTAGTCCGTTGTTCTGTCATGCGTGATTTATTATTTAATTAGACTTGAATGATCAAGAAATAACGACGTAAACGGTTAATTAGACGTGAAATTGGATTCGGCAGGTTGTCTATTCTGAGGGCCTACCGAAAACCCGTTCGACGTGTTGCCTGGGATGTCATACTTACGTACGAATTTACAAGAGCGACTGAGAGGCAACACTTCGAACGTCGTTCGCGGTTTCTGCGGTGAGGTGGAAGAAATGCGAGTCATTGTTCAGGTAGGACGGATAACCAAATATTGTTCTTTACGAATTTCTAAACTTATTGAAATTAGTAACGCTTAGTCTATCAATTCTTGTGTGGAGCATGCCGAATACGGGGATAATGTTAATTGAAACTACAGACAAAACATCCTCTAGACCAGCGGTCGGCAACCCGCGGCCCGCGGGCCGCATGCGGCCCGCCAACCTCTCGCTTGCGGCCCGCGAGCCTCCCTGGCTATTTTGTAGGTACGAGTATGTAATACTGACGAACGACAATGTCTGCTAAAGTCACAAATATTACCAAAGTGCGGCCCGCGACATCTTCGTTAACTAATATGTGGCCCTTGGCTGCTAAAAGGTTGCCGACCGCTGCTCTAGACTGAGCATAGTCGCGCTACCCCCTCTGCCACGAATACGGTAATTTTACTCCATGTTCGAGTCGAAAGTGTCTTTGTGTGACGTCCGTCTTTGAACGGACCAATCACGGCACGGGACTTCGCTCACCTCGTCCCGCGCAACCCCGCATTTTTGGCATCATCGGTTGCATGAAATAATTGCTCTAAACTCGGTCTAGAGGATTCCTAGTCTATGATTGAAACAGACGGAAAACGCATTCAATTGTTTATCGTATTCTCGCGCACTAATAATATGAAAGCCAATATGCTTGACCGTTATATTTTATTTAGCGACCATTGATTTTATACTTACCTATCTGTATATATTAAGGGGCCCACTGATTAACAGTCCTCCGGACGGCATCGGCCTGTCACTTGTTCGGAACTGTCAAAATTTTGTTCTATTTAACTGACACAGGCCGATACCGTCCGGCGGACTATTAATCAGTGGGTACCTTTAGAGCAGCGGTCGGCAACCTTTTAGCAGCCAAGGGCCACATAGTAGTTAACGATGAGTATAAGTTGACGCGGGCCACACTTTGTTAATATTTATGACTTTATGAGACATTGTCGTTTGTCACTATTACATACAAAATAGCCAAGGCGGCACTCCGCGTGTGCGTGTGCGTGTGCGTGTGCGTGTGTGTGTGTGTGTGTGTGTGTGTGTGTGTGTGTGTGTGTGTGTGTGTGTGTGTGTGTGTGTGTGTGTGTGTGCGCGTGCGTGTGTGTGTGTGTGTGTGTGTGTGTGTGTGTGTGTGGTTATCACTTATTTCACTGTTTGATTGCATTGCGTGATTGCGAGATACGATTAACTTTCTCAATGGAAATCATCATTGGATCTGTAGAGAGTGTAGAGTAAACAAAAACATGTGGGCTTGACCTGGCCACCAGTGGGCGTGGGACACTCGCTAGACTTGCTAGCCTTGGGTTATTTTACTTATTTTGCATGAATTGCATGGTTATGCAAAATAAGTAAAATAACCCTTTGCCCTAGGTAAAGTAGCACCATACGTACTGTAGAGATCGTAACCTATTTCGCAGTTGGTTAGGGGTTGTGTACAAATCACGCGAGGTGTTTTTGGCTACTTTTTGACCCCCCCCCCTCCCTTGGTGATATTTGGTGAGGACCCCCCTCCCCCCACACAACCTCACGTGTATTTTTTTAAAATTTTTTATTCAACCTTAATAGAGATAAATAGTGTTGTACATAGAAAATCTTGGTTATTCTTCTATTTTCTTTAAAAATACTCGCTATGTAGTGCAGAGTAAAGATATATGTTTAACGAAACCGAGAAAAAGTATCTACTCATGTGGTAGGTTTTTTTTCTTAGTTTCGTTCACTGTAGAAAAATACACGTGACGTGAGGTTTCCTTATACCCCCTCTCCCCCAACGTGATTTATCGTGATTTTTTCGTGACCGCCCCTCCCCCTATCGAACCTCGCGTGATTTGTGCACAAGCCCTTAAAAAGGAAGAGCCACAAAAGTCATAACTGCCATTACAACGAAAGTGTAAAATAACAAAAAGGCGAATGTTGCGTGCGAAATCGAGTGAGAATTCACAACAGAAAACAACCTTATCGGACATCGCGAACCAGTTCCCGAGATAAGTGTGCAGAGTATACAGTACATACAGAAACTAACTATACAGGCTATACACAACACACAACATTGTAAGTACAATGACTGCTTAGAGCATTAATAGCTAGGAGTCGCCTTTAAGAGCTTACCCCTCTGCCGAAAATCTTGCACAATTGTGCAAACTTTTGTATGGACTGACGTTTATCTGACATGGCTATTTGTATGTGACGTAGGTACGAATCATGTACAGTCACCTGCAATAATATGTCACTCTTCGAAGGCCGCAAAAATATGTGACACGCTCTTGTGGCTCTACAAATAAGATCGTGTGAGATATTTTTGCGGCCTTCGTTGTATAACATATTATTGCAGGTGACTGTACATATAGCCAATTAGCCATACATTTGAAGTGGCCCTCTCCCGCAAAAATCGGCAGACTGTTTTGTACAGATAATTACAGCCAAGGCGTCTCCAGTTACTAAATCCTCTAAGAGTGGCTGCGAAATTGCATGGACACATTTTGATTGGATCGGACTAATTTGTTACTGGAACAAATAAGACGATTAATTAATATGTAAACAATCACAAGTTGCGTGCTGATGATTTTTATCTACTGTGACATCGTCATAAGTGGCATAATTCCGTATGTTTATAAACATCATTAACATCAAACATGTCGCCTTCTGGTTATGTAATCGATTACACAATCAACATAAATATCAACCTTATCATTTAGCTGATAAGACTCAAAACAGGTTATAACTTTACAAGACTTTACAAGCCAATGTGGTTGGGAACTGCCGAAGGTTTGCATAGATGGCGCCATCATAGCTTGCCCTTTTTAGCGTTCCGTATCCAAAGGGTAAAAACGGGACCCTATTACTAAGACTCCACTGTCCGTCTATCTGTCACCAGGCTGTATCTCAGGAACCGTGATAGCCAAACAGTTGTCACAGATGATGTATTTCTGTTGCCGCTATGACAACAAATAAGTACGGAACCCTCGGAAGACTTGGTGGGTGAGTCCGACTCGCACTTGTCCGTTTTCTTTCTATGAGTTTTGGCTTAAAGGGCTGGCATCCAGGGCATAAACTTCCATAAAAAAAAAAATTAGACAACTCTAGGGATTGGCAGGGCAAGCTATGCTGGCGCCATCTGCTAAATACTTCGACCGGCCAGCCCCATTATTAAGTTGTCATACACTTTTCGTCCACACTAGTAAACACAAACCAAACTGACGACCGGAGTCATATCTCTATCTCTCTCACCCTACCTTCGACCACGCGAGCGTGAATGAGAAGTTGTACGACCCCGGCCGTCAGTTTCCTTTGAGTCTACTATTGACTATAAGGATTTCGCCCTTATTGCAAAGATATTAAGGTCCATCTACGGTCAAATTGTTTCATTTAGTATGTAGTCGCCGAAACTATGTTTTATTTACAACCCTATAACTATGGGATAAGGTACACATTCGAATATCTTTGACGTCCTCGGTATGAAAAAGAACGCGAGTCTGCTAAAGTTGTTATTCTTTCGGATAATTAGCTGGTTGGTGTGCTATGTGATTATAAACTGTGTTACGTTATATATAAGGTACATATTTGTATGGCTTGTATGTGAAAGAAAGTTTAATATTGTGTGAACTGCTAGGATATTGCTGACAATGCTGACATAACACGATGTAAAGCGAAAGTATGGGAATTTTACTTTTTACACAAAAATGGAAGTAAACGTTTAAATAGTGATTATTGTACTTAATATTTCATTGTTTTTAACAAACTCTCTTCAGACGTTTTTTTTTTTATTTTCGAGAGAGAAACTTTTTGTTTCCTTTAAACTACTTTTTTAATACAGTTGCTCAAAAAGTGCTACTTTACGTAGCTGTTTAGCGTGCGGAAAGTTGGTTATCTCGAACTAGTGCTTTTTACTTTCCAATTTTTTTAAATTTATACTTGTTCCAATTCACGACTACTTATTGATGAGTGTTAATATTAGTTTCCTTTAAACGTCGTAATCAGCATAAAAACCTACCGTTAATGTAAGAATACGAAAAATATTACATATTTCATATTTAATTACTTACCTCTTCATCATTGTAACACGTTTATTTTTTAATATTCAATATTGAAAATTCCGTTCTTAATAAGTTGACTGAATGGAACGGAATAGCTGCCAAACGCCCATAGATATAATATACTTAAAGACGACGTCTAACCGAGCTGTCACTGCTACCACTTTTGTTTAGTGTACGATTAACAATGTTTTTCTTATTTTTTCGCAACTGTATTAAAAAACGTCGTTCGATACACGTGCGGAAATGTCATTCTTCACTCGTCCCGAGTCTTGCCACTCGCCTGCGGCTCGTGGCAAGATATCTCGGTACTCGTGAAGTAATGACATACCTTCCGCACTAGCATCGAAATGTACTATTACAGTTCATATGGTGCTATTTTACACTAGTGCGTGAGAAAAATAGCACTTTTCGTGCGTAAGTCAAAAGTTTAAAGGGCCATATGTACTGTAAAATGTTGTACAATACACGTGCAACAGGCAATTCGTAACTGGTGTCGATTCAAATATTTTATTTTATTTATCGCCACTCGTTTTGAATTTCCTCTTTTCCGCACTTGTATCGTAAATAACTATAAAGCGTCCGTTCCGTACTAAGAAGGCAAAACAGAAACCCTTTAATTTGCGACTGTCTGTCGGTTAGTCTGTCTCATCTCTAATGCATTAATTTAATCCATTAAAGGTATGTACTGGGTACTCCCTTAAACTACGTCCAAAACCACCGGTGGACGGGCAGCAGCGTCCCTCAAATTCGGTGTAGGTACTCGTCTGCGATCGCCAACCCGCCTGCCAAGCGTGGCGATTATGGCATTCACCCCCCATCCGGCACGTATGGAGGTCCAAGGGGGAGGCCTACGTTCAGCAGTGGACGTCTTATGGCTGAGATGATGATGATGACTGGGTATTTTATTTGGGACCCCAACTAATCGAGAGTAAAATTATGATTCTCCCTTAACCTCTAGCGGCCCACCATAGAAGGAAAATTGGCAATCGAATTTGAATCAACGGTATTAGAAAATAGAGTTGAATTTGTTTTGTTTTAAAATCGAACGAAACAAAATAAAAGAAACTCTATTCCATTTCATTAAGATTTAAATTTCATTGGAGGTAATTTGTACTAGTATTAGGACATTGAACCTCAAGAGGTTAAAAAACATCGACGTCTGATCAGCTTAAAATCAAATGTATGAAACAGCCATTTTATATGCAGAATAGTTGAAAATAAACCCTGGGGGCCGATTTTTGAATTTCGACCACTCGATTTTGTGTATTTCGTTAAATAATATCTCCACTACTATTAGGCATTTAAATTCTACTAATAGAATTGAAATCGAGTGGTCAATACCACTAGATTCCAAATTTCAATCTCTCGTATTAGACTGGTCATATTTTTCATAAAATCGATTTCGACTGGCAAAGCATATTACTTTTTGGCAACCGGATTTTTTAACCTAATTACACCCCGCTGAATCCGAATTTGCCGGTTGCTCGATCGAAATCTTGACCGGAAATGAGATATTTGACATTAAAGGTCCCTTTTTTCAGTTTTTCGTAAATAACTCTTAAACGGTGGCGCATAGCAAAAAATATTCTATTACATATGTATTCTGCATAAAATTGCCTACAAGAAAGATTCAGTACAATTTTTCGCTAGGATCAATATTCAAAAATTAGTATTTTGCCGTTTTCCACCGATTTCCGAGTGGCGAAATCGAGCGATCGAAATTCAAAAATCGGCCCCCTGTATTACACATTTCAAGTCACTCTTTTTCTAATAATTTCGAAATATACACCCAAATCTAAAAACAAATGAATACCTAGGTTTAATTTTGATAATTATATCATGTTTAAGGTCGTATATTCACACCTATGTCAAATGTGACAATTAATTACAATTAGGTCTGTAATGGGTGGGTGTGAAATTAGGACGAGGTGCGGCTAACCCTGAAACACTATCATTGTTAACTATGAATGTATGTTTTAATTTATAGCCTATAGCGGCGGGAAATGAATTAGGGCCGCCATACACGGACTGCTTTGAAGCGCTGGCCTAGCGGTAAGAGCGTGCGACTTGCAATCCGGAGGTCGCGGGTTCGAACCCCCGACTCGTACCAATGAGTTTTTCGGAACTTATGTACGAAATATCATTTGATATTTACTAGTCACTTTTCGGTGAAGGAAAACATCGTGAGGAAACCGGACTAATCCCAATAAGGCCTAGTTTCCCCTTTGGGTTGGAAGGTCAGATAGCAGTCGCTTTCGTAGAAACTAGTGCCTACGTCAAATCATGGGATTAGTTGTCAAGCGGACCCCAGGCTCCTATGTGAGCCGTGGCAAAATGCCGGGATAACGCGAGGAAGAAGAAGATACACGGACTGCTTTGAGCAGTCAGTGCCAACAGCTTCAAGCGGTCGCCGTTGGGTGATCTGCAGTTTCAATACAAAATCGTCATTCGCAATACACGAACCGCTCAAGCATTTGCCTATTTATATTTATACATTTTATAATGTTACCTATCTGAGTGTTTAAGTTTTATTTAAATAAACTAGTACTATACGGCCCCATTCTAACAATGCTTATTTGGTTGAAGAAACTTGTCACTGACAGATCGGTATCGTATCGCTGTGACGTCTTATAAGCATTGTTCGAATTGATAGTCTATAGATATACCTACTAGTTATAACTAGTAGGTATATTTATTTCGAATCTTACAAGAATGTAAAAAACGTATATAATTTGTTCAATGAGGTAATAGGCGATATATATATATATGTATGGTATCTCTAATTATTTTTAATACTTTTTAAAGATCGGAATGAAAGTAAAAAAATAACTATGTATAGTTCGTTTTTTTAGCATTAGAAAGAACTGAAAGAAGGTAAGCGATCTTGACAAGTCTTTTAATAGAAACACGCTTTTTGAAAATGTGTGGCTATTACTTATGAAAGCAGAGGAATATAAATGATCGTATTACATTCATAATGATTACATATTTGCCGTGACTTATTTTTAAAACGTGTTTTTCAATTAAAAGACATAAAGATTGTTTACCTATATAGGTCATTGACTATTGCAGTATAGTTTCCAAACGCGCCGATAGATGGCGCTGGCTGCAAGATAAATGGCGCTATCGTTTGGTCGCCGTAGTTTGTTGACATCCACTCGTATGTTCCGTAGCGTTATCGATTGACATCTAGTTTGTGTTAAAGCTAGAAACAAGATTTCTCTAGAAAGGGTGTTGGTTGGCCAAATGTCCGGCCAGCATCTTCGGAAAACCTGATAAACCGGCCAAGTGCGAGTCGGATTCGCGCACGGCGGGTTCCGTACCATTACGCAAAAAAAAATCACGTTGCTGTAAGGGAGCCCCACTTAAGAGTGCTATTACATTTCGGGGTTGAGCGAGTTTAGGTATTTTACGCGCTGCGGCAGGCCGTGCGAGCTCAGTATTCCGATCCCTTCTACCACACTCGCACTACAATGATGGATTAAACATTCTTGATCCTTCGCGAAGCATATTGAAATCAACCATAACAACACTAACTGTACTTAACTTATAAAGTCCTAAAACTGTTATTTGGTAAGTACGAAAATACTAAATGCAGTGCAAATGTACATAGGGGCTGTTCATAAATTACGTCATCTATTTTTGACCCCCCCATCCCTCAAATCATCCAAAAATCATGCTTCGGATGACTCTGTTTCCTCCTACGTCTTGCTACCATCATCCGATGTCCAGACCCCCCCCCTCCTCCCATTTGAAACGACGTAATTTATGAATAGCCCCATACTCGTACTTATGAACGTATATTACTCGAAAGAAATTATAGGTACTCGCTTATTTACAAGAAACAAGTTACAAGAAACTGAAGATACACAGGGTCTGATGATGGAGCTGGAAGGTGGCCACGGGTACCAGTCTATCATGTAACTAAACCACTTCGTGTTTGGGCTCGTTTGATTCGTCTCAACAAGATCTTTGACACTGAAGATACACAGGGTCTGATGATGTAGCTGGAAGGAGGCCACGGGTACCAGTATCTCATGTAACTAAACAATTTCGTGTTTGGGCTCGTTTGATTCGTCTCAACAAGATCTTTGACACAAGACAGTACTCAGGGTCTGATGATGGAGCTGGAAGGTGGTCACCATTACCAATCAATCATACAACTAAACCACATCGTGTTTAGGCTCGTTTTATTCATCTCAACAAGATCTTTGACACTAGGTGACACTCAGAGTCTGATGATGGAGCTGGAAGTTGGTTACCGGTACCAATCAACCATACAACTAAACCACTTCATATTTAGGCTCGTTTGACTAGTCTCAACAAGATCTTTGACACTAGGTGATACTCAGAGTCTGATGATGGAGCCGGAAGGTGGTCACCGGTACCAATCAACCATGCAACTAAACCACTTCATGTTTAGGCTCGTTTGATTAGTCTCAACAAGATCTTTGACACTAGGTGATACTCAGAGTCTGATGATGGAGTTGGAAGGTGGTCACCGGTACCAATCAACCATGCAACTAAACCACTTCGTGTTTAGGCTCGTTTGATTCGTCTCAACAAGATCTTTGACACTAGGTGATAAACCAAACACGAAGCCCAAACACGAAGTGGTTCAGTTATGTGATAGACTGGTACCCGTCGCCACCTTCGAGCTCCATCATCAGACCCTGAGTAGTATCTTGTGTCAAAGATCTTGTTGCGACGAATCAAACGAGCCCAAACACGAAGTGGTTCAGTTACATGGTAGACATGGTACCCGTGGCCACAGTCCAGCTCCATCATCAGACCCTGAGTACTAACTTGTGTCCAAGGTCTTGTTGAGACGGATCAAACGAGCCCAAACATGAAGTGGTTCAGTTACATGATAGCAGTGTTGGCAAAACATCAATTCGAATTGACGATTGACGATTGAGAATTGACCGATCAATTCGAATTGAGGATTGACGAAACTAATTCTAAATCTACTGATTGAAGATTGACGATTACTAATCGTTAATTCGAATTGATCGGTCAATCCTCAATCGTCAATTCAGATTGACGATTACTTTGTATGTACCTACCTAATGTCCTTTTTATTTAGGCCATTTTTGTGAAACTGACCAAAGTGGTTTAGTTGCATGGTTGATTGGTACCGGTGACCACCTTCCGGCTCCATCATCAGACCCTGAGTACTATCTTGTGTCAAAGATCTTGTTGAGACGAATAAAACGAGCCTGAACACGAAATGGTTTTGTTGCACGGTTGATTGGTACCGGTGACCACCTTCCGGCTCCATCATCAGACCCTGAGTACTATCATGTGTCAAAGATCTTGTTGAGACGAATAAAACGAGCCTAAACACGAAGTGGTTTAGTTGCACGGTTGATTGGTACCGGTGACCACCTTCCGGCTCCATCATCAGACCCTGAGTACTATCTTGTGTCAAAGATCTTGTTGAGACGAATAAAACGAGCCTAAACACGAAGTGGTTTAGTTGCATGGTTGATTGGTACCGGTGACCACCTTCCAGCTCCATCATCAGACCCTGAGTACTATCTTAAGTCAAAGATCTTGTTGAGCCGAATCAAACGAGCCCAAACACGAAGTGGTTTAGTTGCATGGTTGATTGGTACCGGCGACCACCTTCCGGCTCCATCATCAGACCCTGAGTACTATTTTGTGTCAAAGATCTTGTTAAGACGAATAAAACGAGCCTAAACACGAAGTGGTTTAGTTGCATGGTTGATTGGTACCGGTGACCACCTTCCTGCTCCATCAGACCCTGAGTACTATCTTGTGTCAGAGATCTTGTTGAGACGAATCAAACGAGCCCAAACACGAAGTGGTTTGGTTGCATGGTTGATTGGTACCGGTGACCACCTTCCGGCTCCATCGTCAGACCCTGAGTACTATCTTAAGTCAAAGATCTTGTTGAGCCGAATCAAACGTGCCCAAACACGAAGTGGTTTAGTTGCATGGTTGATTGGTACCGGTGACCACCTTCCGGCTCCATCATCAGACCCTGAGTACTATCTTGAGTCAAATAAATACATATAGAATGTCAGGTCGTTTCAAATATTTTTAATCCTGTCCGCTAGTTTATTAAACTGTACCATTATAAATTATAATACTATAAAAACAGTGCTAGGATCAAAGTCTCTCGTTGCGGTTTACACGCACACAGTATAGCGTTTTACACGGCGCCCGCCGCACACAATGATAAAAAACCTCGTCGTCGCCGTTGAAAATGTGCGGAGCCGACCGACACACGTCCTGCCTGTACAAGCTCTGCCGCGGCACTGAGCTGGCGAGCGCGCGTCATTGGTAATATAGAGTAGTTTTCAAAAAATTGCCAAAAAATTATAGTAGAATTTCATAAACACTAATGTATACCAACAGTATAAGCAAACGTTGCAGATTGCTTGAGTATGAAAATGACTTCGATATTAAGTAGATTTTCGTAAAAATTGACACTTGTTTCGGAGAGAAAATTGAGTTCGTTTTACTTTGATTTTCTCTTTCTCAAAGGTATGTAGGAAAAATATCGTTTGATATGCCTAAAGTACAGGGTATTAGTAATACAAAATAGCCAGGTTTAGCAGAGTAAACTTCTCAACATTTCCAAATAAGAGCTTGCCGTTCAGTGCTTCACGGGGTTTTTCGGAAACGACCATCAGAAAAAAATTCATTACTAATTTAATAAGTCCTTTTTCTAATATTTACAACGATATTTAAAAAGATAAGAAGACGCTTTTACTGGAACAAGTACTCATTGTTTCTAATAATGAGCACAAAGTCCTGAATTTCGTCGACTAGTATCATCAATTTTGCATTATTTCGACTTTTCTTGTAAGAGCGCTCTTAAATATTTATTTCTTTTATTTTTAGTATTTGTTGTTTTAGCGGATACATTTGTAATATAAATATGTATGTACATTGGATGCAAAATAAAAATCTCTATCTCTGTAAGTTCGTTTTTTTAGCATTAGAAAAAACTTTGAAGAAGATACTAAGCGATTTTGACATGTCTTTTAATTCAAAAACGCTTTTTAAAAATCAGTAACTATTACTTATGAAAGCAGAAGTATATAAATGATTGTATTAGATTCATAAATGTTACAATTTTCCCATAACTTATTTTTAAAATGTGTTTTTCAATTAAAAGACACATCAAGATTGTTTACCTTATTTCTAATGCTAAAAAAAACGAACTATATAGCCTATATAGGTGAGGAAACTATTGCAGTATAGTTTCCAAACGCGCCGATAGATGCCGCTGGCTGCAAGATAAATGGCGCTATCGTTTGGTCGCCGTAGTATCTTGACGTCCACTCGTATGTTCCGTAGCGTTATCGATTGACATCTAGTTTGTGTTAAAGCTAGAAACAAGATTTCTCTAGAAAGGGTGTTGGTTGGCCAAATGTCCGGCCAGCATCTTCGGAAAACCTGATAAACCGGCCAAGTGCGAGTCGGACTCGCGCACGATGGGTTCCGTACCATTACTCAAAAAAAATCACGTTTGTTGTATGAGAGCCCCACTTAAATATTTATTTTCTTTTATTTTTAGTATTTGTTAGGGTTCCGTACCCAAAGGGTAAAACGGGACCCTATTACTAAGACTGCTGTCCGTCCGTCCGTCTGTCACCAGGCTGTATCTCACGAACCGTGATAGATAGACAGTTGAAATTTTCACAGATGTATTTCTGTTGCCGCTATAACAACAAATACTAAAAACAGAATAAATTAAGATTTAAGTGGGGCTCCCATACAACAAACGTGATTTTTGACCGAAGTTTAGCAACGTCGGGCGGGGTCAGTACTTGGATGGGTGACCGTTTTTATTTTTGCCTTTTTTTGCATTATGTTACGGAACCCTAAAAACGTGCCTCGGAATTCAAGAAAAAGTCATTCTCGAATAGATGACACACACCTTTGGCCTATTCTCTGCTAGATGGCGTTGACGACACCGTTTGATATTTTACAATTTCAACACATATCAGTGAAAGAACATGGGTCAGTATGGAACAATAAAAATTAAAAATCATTTATCCGTAATCATATTTTGATTAATATATACCTACATTTTCAATTTTATTTTAAGTTTTAATCGTATGTCGATAGATGGCAGTAAATGTACCGTGAATACAAAATTTACTTTGGCAATAGCCCTCTATACTATCTATTCTCTTTGATAATATTAAGTAGGGATCTACGTATTATGTATGGCCAGTTGTCCAGTGACAATGATATTATAATTACAGATGTATTATTTGTTATTGTTCTATTGTGTAAATATTGTAACTAACCTATTTGAATACACCTTATGTCACTTGTTGAGAAGTGATGATGAATTATTATGTATTCAGTGATGTCATAGAATGGATGTCCTAGGAACGATTAAGAGCCCATCAACGTGCACACTAGCGCCACTGCTAAATAATCGTGATTATTTAAATTTAACGAAAGATATTTAAAAAAGCGGCCAAGTGCGAGTCGGACTCGCCCACCGAGGGTTCCGTACTTTTTAGTATTTGTTGTTATAGCGGCAACAGAAATACATCATCTGTGAAAATTTCAAATAGACAGTTGTGAGATACAGCCAGTGGCCCATTTTATAAAGCTACAAGTTACAATTTACAAGCGGAAGTCTCTTTCTAACTCTATGTGTTAGAACGAGACTTCCGCTTGTAAATTGTAACTTGTAGCTTTATAAAATAGGCCACTGGTGACAGACGGACGGACGGACGGACGGATGGACAGCAGAGTCTTAGTAATAGGGTCCCGTTTTACCCTTTGAGTACGGAACCCTAAAAAGGAGGCCGCTACGTACTGTATTGTGTATTTACGTACCTTTTGATTACATCAAACTAAGTAGTTTTATGTTGCTGGATTCGTCGATCTATGAACAACACACAACACACAACAAAACAAAAACGGCCGATTTAACTTTGGACGCATAGATTGACGAATCCAGTATTTAGCAGTGGCGCTAGTGTGCACGTTGATGGGCTCTTAAATAATTTCTGGATTAGGTTTAACCTAATAAAATATATCCATCTGAATAACCATGTTTTTGTTTTACCTGTGTCTAGTTTCGTTCTATAAGATGGAGTCAAGGACCATGAATCCCAAAAAAAGGTGCATGCATTTGACCCTTCTTAAGACTGACAGAAAACCCTACAACGACCGGCGATTTCATGAAAAGAGATTTTAGTGTATTTGCTAGCAGATTAATATTGGAATATACAAACATGAAAGTTGATGGTTAACTGGTAGAGAATGCCTTCTGGCAGTTCTGGCATTAAGTTAGCCTTTTGTAATTTTTTTACAGTGCAATAAAGTTTAAATAAAACGAGAAATTAAAAAAGCGAAGCGCTTCTCGCGGTTACAAATAAATAAACCAAAATGTTCATCGTTTCAGACAAGTGGGCCGCAACCTCATCATCCCGGGCGGCACGCGCACCATCGACGCGACGGGCAAGCTCGTGATGCCGGGAGGCATCGACCCACACACGCACTTCGAGCTCGAGATGATGGGCGCCAAGACGGCCGACGACTTCTACAAGGGCACCCGCGCCGCCGTCGCAGGAGGCACCACGACTGTCAGTAAGTACTCGTGATGCCGAGTGGCACCAACCCACACACGCACTTCGAGCTCGAGATGATGGGCGCCAAGACGGCCGACGACTTCTACAGGGGCACCCGCGCCGCCGTCGCGGGAGGCACCACGACTGTCAGTAAGTACTCGTGATACCAAGTGGCATCAACCCGCTCGCACGCTAAATTTCGAACGTCATCAGTTATGTTCCATCTGTCATATGACAGATTACTGCGATTATTGATTAAAATTTTATTATAGAAATTGTATTTATTTATCAGTGGTTATTTGGTTGATTTCAATACTTTGTGAGTTTCTTTAAGTATGCAACAACGTGACGATTATTGAGTAATTCCAGAGAAAAGTGTGATAATACTGATAATGTCTTCGAGAAGTCATATGACTGTCAAATCGAAACTAACCAATGAGTCCTTGGAGTCGTAATTTTAAAAGACATACTGTCTTTTAATCATTTAATCACTCAGTGAATTCGACTTTCCAATATTACCCAACCCAACATACATAATAAATACAATAATCCTTTTTTTTTCAGTCGACTTTGTGTTGCCTGAAAAGGGCCAATCGCTGGTCGAGGCGTACAACAATTGGCGGCAGAAGGCCGACGGCAAGGTTGGTCTTTATGTTCAACTTATTGTTACATTCAAAACCAGACTTTTGAAATTGGAATATGTGTTTAGTTCGGCTTTCTTTTGTTTTGTTTGTTGACAGTTACGCAATGTTTATTTTTGGAGTATAAACCTGTTGTGTTTAGTGACACAAACTTATTGTTCTGATTCTATTCATTACAATATATTTGTTTTTAATTACTTATAACTTATTGGCGCACGAGTATGTATACATACACCAAGTGGTCTACTTCATACCTACATCAAGCGCGACTTCAAGTTTGGGCGCGAGAACGCAACTTATGCTAGACCACCATTAAGATCTGTTGCAAATTCGGCGCACCAATGCGCGTAACAGCCGTAACGACCATTAGAAAACGAGTTTAAATTTGTATATTGTTGCGCGAGAATACGGTAAGCAATAGAATGCGTTTTCCAATTACTGTTATTATAGCCGTTCAGATGTAGTACATAATTATTTTCCACTTTGAGGTTTACTGAAGTAGCACGACAAATACGAACGTTTTCGAGAAAATACGATGGAAAACAATTATGCATTACATCTGTAACGTTGTGTAATGGCCCGACGGGCCAGAGCAACTGTCATTATCTTTGTCTAAAACTGGATGATTTTGGTTTCGTCTGAAAATATGACTCATGGCGCGACGAACTCTATGAGATCTTTAAAACCAGGTTTTGTGTCAAGCTATGGTTCTCTTAGCTAATTCAAACTGTGACGCCATTTGTAAAATGCCTGATGGGTAGAGACCTAAGACAATAGTCACTGGCTACTATTTTTGAACTACTAAACCCCTTATTCAGAATACTTTACGGGCCTAATTATGTTTTATCCCTTTCTTACAAGTACAAAAATTTAACTGACAAGCAAAGACAAACGATTCATAGCTATTCAGGCCTAACACCATAAAACTATAACTCACCAAACAAACCGCACCATTTCAGGTGTGCTGCGACTACGGCCTCCACGTCGGCGTGACCTGGTGGTCCCCCTCCGTCCGCAAAGAGATGGAGAAGCTGGTCTCCGAGGACTACGGCGTCAACTCCTTCAAGATGTTCATGGCGTACAAGGACGCCTGGATGCTGGACGACTATAATCTCATGTGCGCTGTTGAGGCGTGTGCTGAACTCAAGGCTTTGCCCCAGGTATCTTCTATTTATAGCTATTGTAGCTATTCATGGCGACCCTGCCGTAGCAGCTAGTAGCTTTAAAAGTCTTAACATCCCATCCCATATTGGGATACCATCCTCCAATTGAGGGGGGATTTAAATCTTCTCGAGGCAGAGGTAGGGTTGGAGCTGGTATAGCTTTATTTAGCGTTCGTTAATATGCCTACTGGAATAAACTATTTTTTATCTTTATCATGGCGACCCTGCCGTCATACGTTAGCTATTTGCCTAACATTATATACAGGTGGTCGCTGACACAAGCAATATGCGTTTATGTTACGGTAACCAGGCTATCGTTAAACACTGAAAGTGGCTAATTGTCATATGACACTAGTAATACATTCCCATATTACACTAGTCTAGACACGCGGCAGCGTGTCAAGCCAAGTTCAAGCAAAGGAACGGCTAGCCAGCGCCAAGTGTAATATTACACGAACCACTTGGTGCCACTTTTGACCCTTCTATAACTCAAAACATCTTTAACGTAAACACATAAAACTACGTGTGTTTAATTATATCCATAAGGACATCTAGAAGCCCAAATTTCATGAAGCTAGCTCAAACGGTTATAAAGATATGAAGGTCAAAAAGTCGTAAATTTTAAGACTGACTGACAGACTTATAGTACCTAAACCTAACCTACTTCCAGATGACCTAGAAGGATGAAATTTGGAATCCAGCTCAGTTATTGTGTGAAAGCGTAGGAAAAAATCTAAAAATAAAAAAAAAGTTATAAAATAGGGGGGGTCCCCATACAAAAAAACCATTTTTTATTGTTACTGACATATAAGTACCTAAACCTAACCTACTTCCAGATGACCTAGAAGGATGAAATTTGGAATCCAGCTCAGTTATTGTGTGAAAGCGTAGGAAAAAATCTAAAAATAAAAAAGTTATAAAATAGGGGGGGTCCCCATACAAAAAACCATTTTTTATTGTGACTGACATATGAGTACCTAAACCTAACCTACTTCCAGATGACCTAGAAGGATGAAATTTGGAATCCAGCTCGGTTATTGTGTGTAAGCGTAGGAAAAAATCTAAAAACAAAAAAAAGTTAATAAATAGGGGGGGGGGGGGGTCCCATACAAATTTCTTTTTTATTGTGACTGACATATAGTACCTAAACCTAACCTACTTCCAGATGACCTAGAAGGATGAAATTTGGAATCCAGCTCGGTAATTGTGTGTAAGCGTAGGAAAAAAACTAAAAATAAAAAAAGTTACTGTAATACGCGCTAAACAACCGGCCAACGATGTGTCGTTGGCGGCGCGCGGCACCACATAATTAATAGTATTAATACAAAGAACAGAAGTAAAAAACATGCAGCGGAAACACAAGAAAAAACATTAAATCTCAATACCAGCCTAGTTTTCTTTACAAAAAGTATTGATATCCCATCAAAAACATAAATGTAAAAAAGGAGAGCCAAGTTCAATACAAAAATTATGCTTGGCTGTGGGGTTCGCCGCAAAAAGAATGGAGATCTAAATGAGTGCCAAGTTCTATGCAAAATCCAAATATGTATTTATAGGAACAAAATAACATTATAAACAAGTATTAAACTCTATTTCTTTGCTTTATTGGATACCTATAACAATTGCTGTTATTTAAAAAAAATGTGAGATCTTAAAGTAGGTTAGATTTGGCTTGGCCAGTTTTTATCAGAATTACAAAATATATATGTTGAATAACTTTATAAAATGACTGATGTAATGAAAACTGGCCAAGTCAAATCTAACCTGCTTTAAGATCTCGCATTTTTTTTAAATAACAGCAATAGGCCTGATGACAAATTTTGAAATCCCTTTTATTATTGTTGGTACACCTGTATTGGTTCCGAAAAACACAATATTTCAGCTATACTCATAAGATATAACATAGATAATTACATTTTATTATAGCTAGTTTAAACTTCGCGCGAAAACGCCTTGCATGCCATTTGTGACGTCATAATTTAGTTGGTGGTAGGGTGGTAGACAATATTTACATACTTACAGTTAAGAATTTCCCTTCAATCCGAATGATATTGTTAATTCAGCACCATATATTACGATTAGGGATGATAAATACATTACAATAATTTATCACAGTAACTCATTTTACACAAAAACTCTCACACGGTTGCAGTTTAAAATGAATTATTTAGATACATGTAAATTTTGAGTGAAAATCACCGAGCGCCGGTTTACTTTTTAATTTTTAATTTTTTCTAGTTACGGCAGCCAACATGGCAATGATAGTTCCATTCAGCCAAATAATTAAAAAAGTTTGTTGTTGAAATATCGTATTATTTAGCATTTTATTTAAATAATAACAAATAGATATCTACTTTATATCGTGTAAAAATATTTTTTGGACGTAATAAGTGTTTAGTGGCGTAATAATATTTTTTTTGCACCTTTCGAACTTTTTGGTGAGGACGTATAGATTTCGGTCAATGAGGTTGTCTATGTTGCTCTAAGAAATATGTTATGGATTGATGACGTCACTGTTTAGAACGCTTCTGATTGGCGTTTCAGTAATAATGGCCGATTGGAGAATTTTGCACTTTTATTTTATTGAATATCTTAATAATCCTTCAGTTTATACTGAGATTGGGCCATTTTATAGAATCATATTAACATATATGTTTCTTTGAAACCATTATTTCCATGATTCTTTGTTACTTGCAACACTGTAGCGATGGGCAAGTCGAGTTATCTGATTCGAATAATCCGAATCAACCTACAGATGAGTTGATTCGAATCAAGACTATTGGCAATCCGAATCAACTCGGCCACTAAACTGACTGGTAACTTGGTATCCGATCCGCTGACTCGGCGAATGAATCGCCAATTCACCAACTCTCCGAGCCGAGTCAACGCTACGCTAAGGCCATTCAAAAATAAACCTTAATTCGATAGCCCGAAGGTTCTTTTTACAACAACTGCCGCTTGATTCGCCGTTTCAATCCGAGTTGACTGGTACTATGACCATTCAAAAATAAACCTTAATTCCATAGCCCGAAGGTTCTTTTTACACAACTGCCGCTTGATTCGCCATCCCGAGTCGAGTTCACTGGTAGTATGGCCATTGAAAAATAAACCTTAATTCGGTGTCCTGAAGGTTCTGTTTACAACAACTGCCGCTTGACTCGTTTGCGGCGCCGCGGCCCGTGACCTTGTCGCGAACCACGCAAACCGTCGAGTCGAGTCAGTTTGAATTTCAACTCTGATCAGTGGCCGAATCGATTCGAATGATTCGAATCGAAAAAAAGTGGACTCGTCACATCGCTATGCAACAGGCCTATTGTTATAGGTATCCAATAAAGCAAAGAAATAGAGTTTAATACTTGTTTATAATGTTATTTTGTTCCTATAAATACATATTTGGATTTTGCATAGAACTTGGCACTCATTTAGATCTCCATTCTTTTTGCGGCGAACCCCACAGCCAAGCATAATTTTTGTATTGAACTTGGCTCTCCTTTTTTACATTTATGTTTTTGATGGGATAATACAAATACAATATGGAACAAAACTTCGTTAGCTAGTTGTAAGACAGAACAGCGACATCTAGCAACAAATTTAGGCAACCACGAGACCTTTATTTACCTGTTATTTAAAAGTCCTTCATTCTTTGCCTGGCGAGGGCGTGACATTCACACATTAGGTGTTATACTGTCTATACTAGGTCTTTAAGTTAAACAGTTTTTTGACAAGTTTTCACTATGACATTGATGCACCAAGGCCGTTTGTTTACAGGTGGCAGAAAATAGAAATTTCTTTATCTACCTGTCTATCGATCGAATAAGCAAGAGTGATAGAGAGGCAGAAACCGAACTTTCGACTGTCGTGTTTCACGGTAGACAATGTGATTGACATAGTGACGCATAATGTGTCATTGATGATATCAATTGAGGTTTATTTACAGTATGTGCTAGTGGTGCCAGCTACGCAGAGCTTTGCCTATTATTCCCTATTCCTTTGACCCCGTAATGGCCAGTAAACACCCCTGTTGCGGTCAAAGGGTTAAACATTTGTTTTTTTTTACAGGTGCACGCAGAGAATGGGCACATCATAGCTCGCAACACGGAGAAGCTTCTAGCGGCCGGCGTCACCGGCCCAGAGGGGCACGAGCGATCCAGAGATGAAGAGGTTAGGATTATATTCATATTACATTGCTGGTATCACCAAAGACATGTGTAACTTCGTATAAGACGAATAAAGTCTAAGGAAAAATGGGCCTCGCAATTCATAAAAGTTATTCTCGAATTGATGCCGCACACACCTTTAGCCTATCCTCGGCTAGATGGCGTGACGACGCCGTTTCATATTTAACAATTTCAACACATGGATATCAGTGAATGAACATGCATCAAAATGAAGTAAAAATCATTTATCCATATATATACATTTTTTTGATAATTTTATACGTTTTCATTTTGAGTTTTAGTCGTGTGTCGATAGATGGCAGTGAATTTACAGTGACTACAAAATTTACAATGACAGGACCCCTCTATAGTATCTATTCTTTTTGGTATTACCAGAGATATATATATAACTCCGTATAAGATAAATAAAGTCTAAGAAAAAAACGTGCCTCGGACGGCCCAGGAAAAGTCATTCTCGAATAGATGGCGCCATTACCTTTGGCCTATTCTCGGCTAGATGGCGTTAACGACACCGTTTGCTATTTAACAATTTTAACACATATCAGTGAAAGAACATGGGTCAGTATGGAACAATAAAAATTAAGAATCATTCATCCGTAAACATATTTTGATTATTTTATACATTTTCAATTTTATTTTAAGTTTTAATCGTGTGTCGATAGATGGCAGTAAATGTATCGTGACTACAAAATTGACAATGACAGGACCCCTCTATACTATCTATTCTTTTTGGAATTACTAAAAGAAATTACTAGCTTAAATCTAAAATAGACCCCTGAGGCATTGTACCAAGGATGCTGGCGGCATTTCCTCGCTGTATCGCAATGCTGATAAGCTGTGCGAGGCAGCCGCCAGCTCTTCTGTCACCAGTTACGTCAACCAGACGCTTCGCGATTTCTGCGAACAACTTATGCACGCTGGAACCCCATGGCTCTAGGTCTATGGTACAATTTTTTTTTCTAGCCTATTTGGTGTCCCACTGCAGGGCGAAGGCCTCCCCTCGTTTTTTCCACTCGACCCTGTCATCGGCATTTTCCCACCATTTGGGGTAGAATACGTCCAAGTCGTCCCGCCATCTCCTTTTCGGTCTGCCTAAACTTTGGCCTGCACCATCCACTGTATTCCGTGGGTCCCATTCAGTAACCATTTTGGCCCACCATTCTGGGTGCATGCGGCAGACATGTCCGGCCCAGTCCCACTTAAGCTTAGCGGTCTTGACGCCTACATCTACAACTCTAGTTCTGGAGCGTACTTCCGTGTTTCTGATCCGATCAGTTCTGCGAACACCTAATATACTACGCTCCATCGCACGCTGGCAAACCTTGAGTTTAGATTTTAGAGCCTCAGTTAATGACCAAGTTTGTGCACCGTAGGTTAGAATGGGCAGGATGCACTTGTCAAGGAGTTTGCGCTTGAGACACAAGGGAAGGTCGCCCTTCATTAGCGCTTTCATGGACCAGAAGCTCTTCCAGGCGTTCTCGATACGTCTATCGATTTCGATAGACCGCCTTTTCTCGAAGGATGCTATCTGGCCCAAGTAAACGTACTCGTCGACATATTGTATATCCTGCCCACATCCACCACAATGCTATGTTTAGCTTGATTGGTCATCAACTGAGTTTTCGCTCTATTCATTGTAAGTCCAACCTCAAGGCTCGCCGTGCTGAGGTCTTGTAGCATTTGTTGCAGATGTGAGGACGTATGGGAGAAGAGGACTATGTCGTCAGCAAAGCGCAGGTTTGTTAACCTCTTGCCGCCGACTTCAATGCCCATCGTCTCCCATGAGACCGCTAGCTTTTGAAATATCTCTTGGAGACAACTGGTGAACAATTTTGGAGATAGCGGATCGCCCTGTTTGACGCCTTTCCCTATTCTGAATACGGGGCCGGGTGCGTGCAATTTAATACTAGCTGTGCTATTGTTGTAAATAGTTCCAACGAGTTCAACATATGCCTTGTCTATACCCTGATTCTGCATGACGGAGAATATAGCGGAGTGTTTGACGCTGTCGAATGCTTTGCTATAATCAACAAAACCAAGGTATAGAGGGACATTGAACTCGTTGGACTTTTCTATTATTTGATTAAGAGTGTGAAGATGGATGGTTGAGAAACTAGGTCGAAATCCGGCTTGTTCGGGTGGCTGATGTTTGTCCAGCAGTGGGGCAATTCTATTTTCTATTATTTTAATAAATAATTTATAGAAATGGGATATTAGACTGATGGGACGATAGTTATTTATGTCTGACTTATCTCCTTTTTTATGCAGAAGTACAATACCGGAATGACAAAATTTGGAAGGGACATTGCCAGTAAAAAGAATGGAGTTAAATAGTTTTGTTAAATGAGGCAACAAAGTCGTCTTTTCCATCTTTAGTGCTTCGGTTGTAACGCCATCTACTCCAGGGCTTTTTTGGTACTTCATGCTCTTGAGAGCGGCGTTTACTTCGGAAACTGTTATAGGGGGAATGTTGTTTGGACTAGAGTTATCGTTTTTGGTCATTGGAAATAAAGAGTCGGAAGAGTATAAAGATTTATAAAATGTTGTAGCAATATCTGTAATTTGGTCCCTGTTACTACATTTCTTCCCATTTTCATCTCGAAGGCTGGTAATCCAAGGTCTTTCTTTATTTATACCTTGTTTTGTCGTTCGGAGAGATGTATGGGTTTTTAAAGCTATTTCTACAAGTCTCGTGTTAAAATTTCGTATATCTCGTCTTATGCTTGCATGATACAAATATTACCTATCAATCCTTACACCTATTGTTATTATTTTTACGATTGTTGCAAGCAACGTGGGTGATTTTGCATTTATTGCTTCTTCTTCAATTTAAGAGGGGAGGAGGAGAGGTAGAGGTGGGGAGGGAGGGGAGGTTTAGATGTAATTTAGGAGGTAGAGGTAGGAGGTCTTGTCGGTGGAGTATTTTTCATTTCTCCCTCTCATAAGCCATATCATATCCTTGACCTCTTGATACGACACGACACCAGCTTTTTCTTTAAAGGTGATAAGGGTGGTATCACATCACTTTTTATAACTAGTTTCCGAAGACGTCAGAAAGGACATCTACCCAAAAATTCCTATTTAATATTTGAGAGAACAGTAATAATAGAAAGTATGACTGTAACCATACCAGTGTGTACATACGTTAGCTAGTTGCGCGTCGGTACAACGACATCTATTGAGCTATAATGACAACTCGAGTTAGCACTAAACTGAAAATCTATAGATTCAAAAAAGTAAGACAATGTTGGCACTTTTTACAAGCGCGTCTTGTATTTATGTAAAAATAAGTGAATAAAAGTATTATTTTAAATCGTTGGAGTAAAATGACCAATAAATAAATTATCTTAGCGTGTTTGTTTAAAGATAAAGATATTTATTTGCAAAAATGCAGTGGTAAACATAGTTGGACAGTAGGTGATTTAAGTGCGTACATTTACTTAAAGAAGCATGCAAACTTTCCTTATTAACTAGGTACTATAACTAAGTATATACATATAAAAAGTTATAGAACAATAATAACTCACATACTAATTAATTTATGTCCTCGATATACAATATATTATAATTATTATCCATCATCATTATTTTCCATTACTTATCATATATATTCATTATTTACACATGTCAAATATTCGTCGATTCTATAATAACACTTATCCAAGCAAAATTTATATAGTTTGTTTTTAAATTCAGGCATGTCAGAGTTTCTTATTTCTACGGGTAGATTATTAAATATTTTTATAGACATACATAACACATTGTTTGCAAAGAATGCTGTCTTTGGGTGGAACGGATAGCATAGATCAGTGCCGTTTCGAGACGGATATATTGTGGTAGTTGCCTTATTTCTAAATAAACCTATATTGTGTTTGACATATAAACTTATCTCATAAATGTATAACGAGGGTAGCGTCATCACTTTTAATTTATTGAAAAGAGGTCGACAGGGTTCTGTTTGATGGACACCACATATAGCCCGTATACATTTCTTTTGTAGCAGAAATACTTTTTGCATATTACTACAGTTACACCAAAGTTTATAAAAAGGAATTTACTATTTTACAAACAAATTACTGCAGTGGCAATATTATTTATTTTTATTTATTTATTTTATTGATCAAATAAGTAACACAGCATTACAGTATAAAACCAAGGCACTGTGAAACTACAAAGTAAAAAAAGTAAAAAAAGACACACACAGACAACACTATACTATTACTATTACCAAAGAGAATAAGTGCTATAATGATATAATTTGGTGGCCGATAACATCTTCTGAAGTTACAAAGACCGTGCAAGCCATGGAAAATAAGAAATCTTACGGCTTTGACGAAATACCAATTTTTGTATTTAAACAATCTATAGATATTCTCTCAGAACCTCTTGCACAATTCTTTAACCAATGTTATGATGAATCAATCTTCCCTGATCAGTTAAAGGTAGCCAAAGTTGTGCATGTGTACAAAAAAGGCAAAAAATCAGATCCGAATAATTATAGACCCATATCACTTCTTCCAGTACTGTCAAAGATTTTCGAAAAGCTTATTAAAACCCGTCTTTTGCAACACCTTCAACACAATCATATAATTAACCCAAGACAATTCGGCTTCCAAAAGAATGTAGTCACTATAGATGCAATTAATCTTTTGATAGATGATGTCATCTCAAAGATCCATAGTAAAAATAGAGTAGTAGGCTTATTTCTAGACCTCAGTTCTGCCTTTGACACAGTGGACCATGAATTGCTTATGAAGAAGCTGGAGTTTTATGGTGTGAGGGGCAAAACTTACGATCTCTTACGTAACTATCTCGAAAACCGTAACCAATACGTAGAAATAAAAGATACAAGTCATGGTTGCGTAGGATCCATTAAGTCTGCACCAGTGGAAGTAAAACGAGGAGTCCCGCAGGGGTCCATTTTAGGCCCTGTACTTTTTATTATATTTACAAATGATCTTGTTAAATTTATATCTAATGTAGTACCAAACTGTAATTTAATAATGTATGCTGATGATACTAATGCTGTTGTACACGCTAAAAGCTTAGTAGAGCTCAATGAATTAATCAATCTTGCATTATCTTCCTTTTATGAATGGTTTACATTTAATAATTTATGCCTAAATACCGATAAAACCCAAATCATTCTGTTCAAACAAAACTCTAAGAAAAATGACGAGCTTCAAATCGTTATGAATGGAACATCTATAGCAATAGTTGATGCTGTAAAATTTCTGGGTATACGTCTTGATTCCAAATTAAACTGGACACAAGAGCTGGATGGTATTGAGAACGCAGTTAGTTCAGCATGCTATGCCCTGAGAACGCTCAGAGATGAAATTAATATAGAACATCTTAAAATAGTTTATCATGCCCTGATTGAGTCCAAGTTGAGGTACAGTATTATGCTATGGGGAAACAGCTTCCAATATAACATCAATAGAGCTCTAATCGCTCAAAAAAGAGCGATTAGAATCATGTTTCGCATCCCACAAAGGACGTCTTGCAGGCAATATTTTGAAAAACTTGGCATCCTTACGGTGCCTAGTCTTTATGTGCTCTTATTACTCACGGATCTCGTTAAACATAGCTCAAGATTTGAAACTGATGAGGAACAGGAGTTGCGTAAAGCGTCGCGCACAAAAAATATAAAAGTTAATTTCCGTCCATCATCAAAAATAGAGGAACACTGTGTAAGACACCAGGCCGTTAAATTGTTTAACAAACTTCCTGTAGAACTTAAAACAATATCAGAAAGTAATATCTTTAAACACAAATTAAAACTGTTTTTATTGAGAGGGTGTTTTTATACTGTAGATGAAGTGTTCGATATTGTTTAGTCTCAAGTGTTGATTTACTTGTTTTTGTTTAGTTTTAAGTTTATGTGTAAAATGTATTTTCAAACACAATCCTGTATTGTTTATGAATAAAATACTATGACTATGACTATGATAGTATAGAGGGCTATTGCCAAAGTAAATTTTGTAGTCACGGTAGCATTACAGTATAAAACCAAGGCACTGTGAAACTACAAGTAAAAAAAAGACACACACCAGACAACACTATACTATTACCAAAAAGAATAGATAGTATAGAGGGGTCCTGTCATTGTCAATTTTGTAGTCACGGTACATTTACTGCCATCTATCGACACACTATTAAAACTTAAAATAAAATTGAAAATGTGTAAATTAATCAAAATATGTTTACGGATAAATGATTTTTAATTCTTATTGTTCCATACTGACCCATGTTCTTTCACTGATATGTGTTAAAATTAAATACGTATATCAAACGGTGTCAACGCCATCTAGCCGAAAATTAGCCAAAGGTAATGGCGCTATCTATTCGAGAAAGACTTTTTCTTGATTTCCGAGGCACGTTTTTTTCTTAGACGGAGTTATATATATCTCTGCTATTACTATTACTGTATTGTTTTACTTTTCTTGGGATCTAATTACGATTTTCAGTTTAGTACTAGCAAGCAAAGAGATGTAACTTCGTATAAGATGAATAAAGTCTAAGGAAAAAACGTGCCTCGGAAATCAAGTAAAAGTCATTCTCGAATAGATGCCGCACTTTTAAAAATAAAGGAATGATGTCTCCTTTAAGTAAAATGAGCCAGCGTAAGGATTTAAGGTATTTCCCCTCCAGGGCCCGACTTATCTTTCAACACTGTATAATACTAGCGACCCGCCCCGGCTTCACACGGGTAACGCACGACATTGCGCGACTGGCTTCGGCTAAGGCGACAACCATAGGTTGGAGCGAGAAATAGCGATCGGACCTTTCGTTCCCACGTATTGTGACAACCTTAGCCGAAGCCAGTCGCGCAATGTCGTGGTCAGGCCGTAAACCATAACAAATTATACACCTAAACCTTCCTCAAGAATCACTATTGATAGAACCGCATTTAAATCCGTTTAGCAGTTTTTGAATATATCGCGAACATATAGTCCTAGAGATAGAAGTAGATGTTATCATTTATTTCTCCAACGGACTTATGTAAAAGCGGGCGGGGCGGCGGAAAGCGCCGAAATTTTAAAACGTAACATATATAAGAACCTCGGTAGAGAGTACCATTTTGTACCATTTGGAGTTGAAACTCTAAGTCGTACAACGTATCAGCATTGCGATACAGCGAGGAACTGCCGCCAGCATCCTTGGTACAATGCCTCAAGGGCCTTCTTTAGATTTAATCTAGTTATTAATTTCTTTTAGTAATACCACTGTATATATCTAATTCTTATTGTGATGTTGATATATTTTTTGTTTCAGGTGGAAGGGGAGGCGGTCAATCGCGCCTGCGTTATCGCCAACCAGGTAATTAATAACTATTATTTTTTTTTTAAATAAATCTCTACGCTTTACGACAAAAAATCAAGTTCATTCCAGTAATGCCCTTATATAATTTTGGGAAATAGCTGATTTGAGCTCTTTAAACTGCTGGATCGATTTCTATCAAACATAGGTGTCAGTAGAAAAAGGCGCGAAATTCAAATTATCTATGGCAACTTAACCCTTCGTGCCTACATTTTTTAAATTTGCCGCTCTTTTCTGCTGACGGAAATGTCTTGACAGACTATAATTCAACAAATGTTTCTGCCTTAGAAGCTAAAACATTTAACATTGACAAAGCGCAAAGTGGACGCGTTCAGATTATTGATAACGTGTCGTACGGTTGCGTTCCTGAGGGCCTACCGCGAACTACGTTCGACGTTTTGCCTCCCTTTCACACTTACGTACGAATTTACAAGTGCGACAGAGAAGCAACTCGTCGAAGGTGGTTCGCGGTAAGCCTTCAGGCCCACAAATGGTCTCGCCGGAAGACCAGCGCTGACTTTTGGGCTAGCATTATACTGAGGGACCATTTCGTAGTAAACTAGTTATACTTTATGCTTTAAATATACTTTTTGTATGAAATGTACTTTTAGTTTGCCATGAATAAATGAAATTATTCTTATTCTTGACAGGCCAACTCGCCGCTATACATCGTGCACATGATGTCAAAAAGCGCTGTAAGAGCGCTACAGCAGGCCCGCGCTCGCCAGCGACAACCTTTGTACGGAGAGACCCTGGCGGCCACCGTCGGCACTGACGGTGAGTCTTTTAACTAGTTCCACAGAATAAATAATAGTACTAGGTACAGAAGACTCACTCTCTAACAAAACGCGTCTGTTACGATCAGGACAGATATGGCCGCTAGGTGGCGACTGCGCCACGCGCGGCTTATGGCTCGCCACCAAAATTGGTGTGGAACGGATGTACTTTTAGCTACCTGTTGCAAAGCGACAAAATCGCGGAGTGAGCCACGCCTGGTTTTTTTAAATGGGTCTACCCGACGCTGCCCTTGTCTGTGAGTAACTAGGTACTTATTGTTTAATGTCGAGATTACCATTTATATACCAGTCAGTAGTGGGCGCACAGATCATTCAAATATCAATATCAAATATCAACATTTATTCAGCAAATAGGCCACAAGGGCACTTTTACACGTCA
This sequence comes from Cydia fagiglandana, assembly GCF_963556715.1. Lineage (NCBI taxonomy): Eukaryota > Metazoa > Arthropoda > Insecta > Lepidoptera > Tortricidae > Cydia > Cydia fagiglandana. The sequence continues at coordinate 5,290,453 of NC_085953.1, read as the reverse complement.
ACATTGAATTTACATAAAAGCAAAAATAATAACATCAACAATTTTATAAATTAAAACTAACAATTCAATCTAACGTATTACAATTACTAAGAGATGTATATGGTCTCTTAATGTCGAATTACATACAAAATACAGATAAAAAAACACACACAAAAAATCTATAATATTTAGAGGTGTAAATGTCTCTAGGTGTCAGAACTATAAGATTATATAGTTTATCAAGTTATCCTTAGAGATGTATAGGGTCTCCAAGAGTCAATATCCTGTATAATTAATACATTCATTAAAAGAAAAGAAACATACGAGAACAGAATGAGGCGTCTCACTGTAATTAATTAATAAAAGTTACTAAGTATAATAGCTCGTGTTAGCTTAACAGACCAGTCTCCACAAACAGCACCCGTTCACGAGTATGACGCGTATCTCAGCCATCGCCTCCCTCAACCTTCATTCGGGAAAGTGGCGACCCGATCAACAACGCCACCGTAAGCAAAGACTTTTAAGCGAGCATGACATGTTCAAGCTACCGGCCTATATTAATATTAAAATAGTAATAACATGTAGCTGTAAGACACGGCATTTTGTGCTCATATGTTACATAAAAAGACAGTAATATAGCTTCACATAATTACTAGCCTAAGTTGACTTAGAGATAAGTGTCAGAAACATTAAAAATATAGGTAAGTATGTACAATCAAAAATAAAAATCAAATAAATAAATATGTACTTAGAGATGTATAAGGTCTCCAAGTGTCCAAAACTAAAATTAAATTAAACAATATAATCATGCGAGAACATCATTGTCTCATGTGTCAATTCTACTGGACACTAGCATATTTAATTCAGTGTAAAAAAAAAAAACAATATTTATTTAATTCTTATTATACTAATGAAACCAATCAAGCTACCGGCTTAAAAGCATCTCTATCGTTTATAAAATCATTTACAGTGTAGTACGCCTTACATAACAAGGAGTGCTTAATGTGCGACTTAAATTTGTGAAGTGGTAAATTCACTACATCAGTGGGGACTTTGTTATAAAAACGTGTACAGTTCCCGACGAAAGACGTACTAACCTTACGGAGGCGGTGGGCGGGCACGGCAAGTTTATGTTTGTTTCTAGTGTTATAGTTATGGATATCACTGTTAACCTTGAATTCGTGGATGTTTTTCCGAACATACATAATATTCTCTAGTATGTATTGAGATGCAACGGTAAGAATGTTAACTTCTTTGAATTTCTCTCTTAGGGATACTCGAGCGCCCAGTCCATAGATGGAACGTACAGCTCGTTTTTGCAGCACAAATATTGTCTGAATATCTGCCGCTTTTCCCCACAACAGAATTCCATAAGACATAACACTATGGAAGTAACTATAGTATACCAGCCTGGCCGTCTCTACGTTTGTCAGCTGTTTGATTCTCCTCACTGCATAGGCTGCTGAACTAAGTTTTCCGGCTAGAGTGCCTATATGTGCATGCCATTGCAGTTTGGAGTCTAAAGTGACTCCCAGGAAAACAGTTCGGTCCTCAAATTCCAGCGTATCACCTTTTATTTTAATCTTGCCGTTATTTACCTGCTTGACGTTAGGTAGCGTAAACTTGATGCATTTGGTTTTCTTGGCGTTCAAAAGCAAATTGTTTGCCGTAAACCAGTTTACAATGGTAGATAGCGCGTCATTAATGCTCTCGAAGCTATTTTCCTTTCTGTCCACTTTAAATATAAGGGAAGTGTCATCTGCAAATAACACTATATCATGTCTATCTTGCACAACTTTTGGTAAGTCATTAATGTATACCAAAAACAGGAAGGGACCAAGAATTGAACCTTGAGGCACTCCGAGGGCTACCGGGGACCCCGCCGATTGAGTTCCATTAATAACTACTCGCTGAGTTCTATCCGAAAGGTACGATGAGACCAGGTCAAGGGCACTAGCTTTTATCCCATAGCGGCTTAATTTTCTCTTTAAATTTTCGTGATCAACGCAATCAAATGCCTTTGACAGATCACAGAAAATTCCAACAGCATCTTGAGCTTTTTCCCAAGCATCAAAGATGTGTTTTAGAAGTATTTACAATTTTGTTGTAAACTAAAATCATCACTACATGGCGACCTTGCCAGGCTAGTATGGTTCTATGTAGATATTATAGTTTGTTTTTTTAGCATTAGAAAAAAGGTAAACAATCTTGATATGTATTTTAATTGAAAAACACGTTTTAAACATAAGTCACGGCAAATATGTAACAATTATGAATGTAATACGATCATTTATATTCTTGTGCTACCATAAATAGTTACTGATTACTAAAAAGCGATTTTCAATTAAAAGACTAAAAAAACGAGTATAGCACAGAATAAATAATAGTACTGCCGTACAGAAAGGAAACTTCCTACAAAACCGAAGTTTGACAGCGGTTCAGGGTCGAATCATGCTGTCCCTTTCTAATATACTTTCCTATCTAATAACTATCCCTTTCGGCTATTAGGGTTGTCAAAATTAAAGCCATTATTTTATCTGTGGTCGTGCACGCAAAGGGACGTCAAGTTGTGTCAACCCTAAAAATTGCTCGGAGCAATGCTGAGCCGAGCGGAGCCGAGTTTGGCCGAAGTCAGGAGTTTCGCACCCCTGACTATAGTAAGTTTGAATAAGCATTGAACTAGCCTTATGTTGCAGGGTCGCACTACCGCAACGCGTGCTTCCGGCACGCCGCCGCGCACGTGCTGTCCCCCCCGCTGCGCCCCGACCCCTCCACCCCGCAGGCCATCGTCGAGGCCCTCGCCGAGTCAGTATCTGAATATAGTTTTCACCTCAGCAGCTCGAACAAGAGTACTTGGCTTCTTTAAAACAGCAAAATGCGATTTTGCTCACTGAGTCAAAATGCTCACTGAGTGAGACAAAATGTCATTCAAGTGACCATTATAGTCAAATGTCATTTCAACATGCGGGGTCTAATACAAGTTCGATATACTTGGGTTCTATTATCTCTGTCCCTCTAGGTATGTTCTCACTGCTTAGGGTGAAAAATTTTGTGTACTACACGAGATCAAAGTTATTTACATCTCGTGCGCTTTTGAATCCCTTACTACGCTCAAGATTCTAAATTAGAATCTTATTATAGAATCTTTCGCTTGCACGGGACTCAAAATAAGCACTCGAAGAAATATCAAACTTTGATCTCTTGTTGTACAAATAACAATTGTAGCTTTCTAATAGACCCCGACGGCTAATCCTTTAGTGCTATTCTATTAGAAAGCTACAAACTATAACAACACTGTATTCCATTACTATACGCATTACTTTATGGTTAATAGTTTTATGTGATGTCTCCTTAAGGTGGATGTCTAGGGATGGGATGCCGATTATCAGCCAAAAGATGGCGTCACTGTGCACGAATTGTGGATTTTCACTATTTCTCCTAAAATACAAAGTTTCATAAGATGTGTTGATATGTGCGAAAACTATAAAAAATACTACATCCAAATCGAGACATGTTCAACTCAACATTGTCTCATTTCGTTATTACCGGAATCCAACTGCAAAATATTGCAATTTCTTGCATTCACGCACACTTACGTACTTAAAGTCACCTTAAAGTCAGTGTCAAATGTCAGCAGATTCGTAATGTTACAGTAAAGTAACCTAGAGGGCGCAGCGGATGAAATGTTTATTGTTGAAAAAAGATTGGAAATTAAATAATAAATTCTTGTTTGAGCAACGATTAAGAATTACAAGGCATTCAGAAGCAACTAATGTTTTCGACCATCAACTGTCATGTGCTCGTGGCACCCGTAGCCTCTATTTTGAAAAAAAATCAGATTGTAGCTAAGATACATGGTTCAAACCCCGACAATGGCAATTTTTTTTTATTTTATAATTTTAACATTCTCTTTTGAATTATTTTAAGCGTATGTTATTCTTCGAAACTAAACTTACGTGAGTAAAACATTTTCAGTAATTTGATTATTTTTTAATAATATTATGGGAAGATATATAAAAGTATTTTTATTTTCCGGTTTTCAAAGGATATAAATAATGATTAAAATAATTTAAAAAAAGTCATGCATGAGGCTAATTAGGATCGCAGAATAGGTACATAAGAAGTCAACTATCGACGAAGTATAGCTGGTCAAGCAGATCTTGTCAGTAGAAAAAGGCGGCAAATTTGAAAAATGTAGGCGCGAAGGGATATCGTTCATAGAACATTTGGATTTCGCGCCTTTTTTTACTGACAAGATTTGCTTGACCAGGTATAAAATAAAAGTTTCCAAAATTTTATTGAAATGATATACCTACATGAAATAATCAAATACAACACATTTACTTAAAATAACTTTTAAAATAAGGCATATAAAATTACCAAAAAGATGAAATAAAATAAATACAAAAAGAAATGAGTCTTTGTTCGTGGTTTGAACCCTGTCATGCTGTTCAACTTGTTAGACTTATACTCAATAGCTAAAAGCCACTAGACCATTTGACCATAGTAGCAACGGGCGAAAAATGCCTTCTTATTTAAGTAACCTATTACTGTCAAAAATATCAAGTTTGAATTGATTTGAAATATAATTTTTCATTGTCGACTTATTGACATCCAACGTTGCGAGCATGTTGTACTTTAAACCATTTGGCAACGTCGCACGCGGGGAAATCTTCTGAAAATGTATGTCCTTTTATATTTTGATATTTATGGATATATGAGGATTCTTCTACTTATGTTGCAAATTGATTAAATTATCGAGAGACAAGAACAAGAAATATGATTCGGTTAAATTGTGTTCTAATGTATGGGGAAGACAAACTAATTATAGCCAGCCTTTTATGAATGTAGTATGATACCTTAGGGTATGGTGCTTTACGCACACTAGCGTCCCTTCCCCTCCCCCTGACGCAACCCCCCCTTTTTGCATGAAATATGTCCCGGTTCACAGTTTTTTACATTTTTTGAGGAAAGTATATATTTTAGGAAAAAAGTGTCAATGAAAGAAATAATCCTTAATAAATTCTTAATAAAAAAGGTCTTATTCATTTTTTTATATGATGCACCTAATTCATGTATTAGCTTGTCAAAATTCGAAATAACATAGTTTTTACTTAGGATTCGAAACTCATTTATTATACACAGTGTAACACGAGGAACCCGAATAATTTTGACAGCGTATTCCTGATCATATTTAGAGACAAAAATGTCCTATAAACTTTTTTGAAATGCGGCTAGTTTCAGAGTTAATACCAATTTAAAAAAAAAACAAGTTTCTATTGTTACATAGTTCAAAACGCCTTTTTGATGGCGATGTTGTTGTTTGGATTTAGTCTAAATATCCCTATTGATATGTCAAAAAGTGACAATTAAGTAACACGTTGCAAAAACTATGTTTTACGAAAAAAAAGTAAAAATCCATGTTAACTGACAAGTTTACCAATAACATTTACTTTTTATGTACATACATATATAATATATATATTCAAAAAATTAAAAAAAAGCGGCCAAGTGCGAGTCGGACTCGCGTTCCAAGGGTTCCGTATATTACACAATTTTTAACAATGTATTTTTTATTTTTTATTTATTTATTTAGATATTTAATTCAGGGAACAAGGCCCATATTACAAATACCTTACAGACTAACATACATATGTATTTTATAAACTTAAAACTAAACATTATTTATGCGAAACGTGAGTGAAATCTTTAAAAAATCCGTAGGAGTCGGATCAAAAACTGTAATTAAGTCCGACTCACGCTTGACTGTACATTTCTAATAGGTTTTCCTGTCATCTATAGGTATAGACCTATTTTATGTATTTTTCAAAATTTTAAACCTTGTAGTTTCGGAGATAAAGGGGGGGGGATAGTCATTTTTGCCTATTTTCTTGAATAACTTCTAAACTGTTTATTCAAAAATTATAAAAAATATATATTTGAGATCCTTACAATAAGCTCTTTCATTTGATATGTAACATGATATAGTTTGAAAATTTTTATTTTTGAATTTTTTCATTTACCCCCCAAAAGTGGCCCCCATGTTTAAAATTCATTTGTTTACAAACTTACATATGTGTATCAGATTTCAACTTGATTGGTCCAGTAGTTCCGGAGAAAATCGGCTGTGACAGACGGACAGACAGACAGACGCACGAGTGATCCTATAAGGGTTCCGTTTTTTCCTTTTGAGGTACGGAACCCTAAAAACAATAAAAAAAATTGTTTTCGGCGAAATTGACCTAAACTCATACATACATTTTTTCCTTCTTTTGACCTCAGAAATAAAATCTTTCGCATTTCTTGAGGACACCTTGTATAATAAGTGTTATAAAATGAATATAACCTTTTTTACTAAGAATTTAATAAGGAACTATTTCTTTCATTGACACTTTTATCGTAAAATGTATACATGAGGTCAAAAAAAGGAAAAGATGTAATTATGTGTTTAGGTTAATTTCGCCAAAAAAAAATTTTGTTTGGTTTTTTTTTTTAATTTTATGAATGAATTTGTACATAAAAATTAAATGCTATTGGTAAACTTGTCACTTAAAATGGTTTTTTTTTCGTAAAACTTAGTTTTTGCAAAGTGTTACTTGTCACTTTTTGACATATCAATAAGGATATTTAGACTAAATCCCATAGTAGCAACATCGCCATCAAAAAGGCGTTTTGAACTATGTAACAAGAGAAACATGTTTTTTTTTTTAATTGGTGTTAACTCTGAAACTAGGCGAATTTCAAAAAGTTTATAGGACATTTTTGTCTCTAAACGTGATCAGGAATACGCTGTTAAAATTATTCGGTTTCCTCATGTTACACCGTGTATAATAAATGAGTTTCGAACCCTAAGTAAAAACTATGTTATTTCGAATTTTGACAAGCTAATACATGAATTAGGTGCATCATATAAAAAAAATGAATATGACCTTTTTTATTAAGAATTTATTAAGGATTATTTCTTTCATTGACACTTTTTTCCTAAAATATATACTTTCCTCAAAAAATGTAAAAAACTGTGAACCGGGACATATTTCATGCAAAAAGGGGGGGTTGCGTCAGGGGGAGGGGAAGGGACGCTAGTGTGCGTAAAGCACCATACCCTAAGGTATCATTCTACATTCATAAAAGGCTTGTAATTAGTTTTTCAAAAAGCACAATTTGGCCGAATATATGAAAGAGGGTCATTGTTGTTGTAAAAGGTGTGCAAGAAATGATACGTTACTGCACTAGAGCAGTTTAGGTTCCAATTCCAAGTACGATTTTATTATTCTTTTTACAATAAGCAATTGAAATTTGGGTATAAATGGATTTGTTATACAATTTCCATTCTGATATTTGACTCCCCATTCCATAAATTACTTTTGGCCAAATTGTTAATTGAAAATACCTACTCTCAAAAATACCAACTCTCAAAAATACCTACTATAAAAATGTATTTAAAAAAACACATGCATTTTACTTTCCTCGTATGCGAAATGAAAAGTAGAGTGTTTTAACTCGGGTGAAAGGCAGCATTTTTGAAAAAAAACCAGGCAAGTGCGAGTCGGACTCGCGCACGAAGGGTTCCGTACTATAATGCAAAAAAAAACAAAAAAAAAAGCAAAAAAAAAACGGTCACCCATCCAAGTACTGACCACTCCCGACGTTGCTTAACTTTGGTCAAAAATCACGTTTGTTGTATGGGAGCCCCATTTAAATCTTTATTTTATTCTGTTTTTAGTATTTGTTGTTATAGCGGCAACAGAAATACATCATCTGTGAAAATTTCAACTGTCTAGCTATCACGGTTCGTGAGATACAGCCTGGTGACAGACAGACGGACGGACAGCGAAGTCTTAGTAATAGGGTCCCGTTTTACCCTTTGGGTACGGAACCCTAAAAGTATCATCTACTAATGTTATTGTTATGCACAAGCAGAAGATATTATAGAATCTTGTTTATTTACAAGAAGATGACATTTTTCTCCACATACCTATAGTAACAGCACCAGTCATGGGACATTTAAGAAGAAATTTGGAGTATTTATGATATTTCCCTTATACATGTAACTGGTCTACCGCTTAGCGTGAAACCCTTAAAGCGTTTGTGTCACTTTTTAGTACAGGTACTAAATGTGGCGCCAAGTTTAAACACTAAGTGCAGGCTAGAAAAGAAAGTACGTTAAAGAAAGTGCGAGAATTGTACTTTTTTTCCTAGTTTAAGACAATATCAGACAAAATTCGGTTTATGCGCAGGCGGCAGTTGAAATTTGAAATTCGCTGAATTTACGACAGAGTATGTTCCTGACGCCATAGAATATAAAGTAAATAGCCAAAGTGTTTTCTTTCTGTTGATATTATTACTAGATGAGTTAGATATTGTTATTTTATATAAAGCTCATTAAATCATAGATTGGTTCTGTGTCAAAAATTGCGAAATATATCTTGTCCCATTTTTGTGACATTGTCGATAGTACTGGTAACAAAGTACCATTTAGCACGTCCTAAAAAACGGACAGTGCCGGCTTGTGCGGAGACAAGATTGTGACAGAAAACGGACATTGCCATACATAGGGAATATACTTTTTTTTCATTTATCGTCGTTTTATAGGCTATTGTTGCGTTGGAGTTACGTTATACATAAGTATATGTGTACATTTTTTTATATTTTAATTTCAGGTGGTTCCACCATCTGACTCAGAAGAGTGAGATAGCAAAAAAGACGACAATGACGAAATTTTACTAGAGGCAGATTGTACATCTGCCTTGCCCCAATCTGACTCTTTTTCAGCCAGGTCACTTTCTAAGAGGATGTCAAATATAATGGACAAATATATGTTCATTTATGAACACGCGTGCTTTTATTCCTATTGTCATGCTATTAAAGTTTGGTGCGCTTCATTGTGAATAGCACTGTCTGTATTTAAATATAATTTCGAAGTCTAACGTGGTCCTTGTGGGAAAAAAAGTTGTTCATAATAATCGACCTGATGACCTAAACACGACCTGTCCTCTAGTACTCCATCTACAAAACTTAATTCCTCGCCATTAAACGCATAACTCGCTTTAGTATTCAAATTATTGACACGTCTTGAAATGTCCTACGGTTAAAACCTATTTCAAGTCGATGATGAAGATGCTACAGTTCCTGAGGCCTGTAAAATGTAATCTCTACGAAATTAAGGAGAGTAAATAGCTAATTTCGAATCTAGTCTTTCATATGTCGGGCAGACGAAGCAAAGCATTTCTACTAGGGTACAAGAACATATTATTATAGCTGATGATGTCAAGCACCGCCAATTAAAGCCTGCGGTCTGGGAGCATGACATAGATAAGACTCTGGTTCTCGCCAAGGAGGAACCTTATATTCCCAAAATGTTGCCAGAGGCCATTGAGACTGAAAAATATCTAAACTTTTACTGGAACTACAGCTACACTCTACCACCAGCTTAAGTTCCAGATAATTCGGGTAATAAGAAAACAAGCAAGACATACAACTCTGAGACCATAGTGATAAACGGTGTGGTCATTTAAGTAAAGTAATATTACTTACAATAATTGTAATGTGTAACTAGCTTTATGAGCCTATTTTCCATGTATACGTAGCTTTAAAATGTATATTTTTTGTTTAATATACCTGTACTTGGGTCGTTTTACATATCAACACTAGAAGTAAATATGGTATTATTATGTTTCCCATAAGTTTTTTCTTCTTAGTAATCGAATTAAACATTTTTTTCAAACATTCATTAGTGTTATTGAAATAATTTTAAATTTTCTTGCCCTGTAATTCTTTAAAAGTTTTTATATTTTTAAACTGTATAACGGCATTGTCCGTTTTTTAGGACAACCTTGGGAGCAATCAATATATAAGGTTCGTGGCAATGTCCGTTTCAACGGACGTCCTGAAAACCCTACTTTCAGAATGCTTTTAATTTTTTTTTCTTAAATATAGTACTTTTTTACTCATTACTATCCCCAAAAACATTCCACGTGATAGGTGGATACATTATTTCATGTCTTGCCATGTTAAGGGTTAAAAGATGAAAGTCCTATCCGTCTTTCATGTTTTAGGCGTGTTGTATCAAAGATATTGCAATGAGTTTCCACATACTTAACAAATTAAAACTATGTTTTTTTCTTCTCCAGTCATGGACACCAAAGCTCCAGTAATGGGCCCCCAGTAATGGACGTGGATCCAGTAATGGGCCCCCTATAATGGACATTGCTCTATCAGTATAAAATATTGAAATGGGGTATAAGTTATGGCAAAAAAATCAATTTTTGGTATAAGCTTTTATCGATGAATGTATTTTTCTTTCCACAGCCAATTATTATTGTATTAGATCCATCGAGACAATTCTAATATACCTAACACAATTAGTTAGGGTTTATTTCGATAAAATTCCCATGGCCACCTCCTGTCTCCATCATAAGATCAGGTCGATGTTATCATATATAATATTGCATTATCATCAGATTTGCATACTTAATTACGTACTTACAAAAAAATTCAATTGTATCGGAAATCGAAAAGTGGCTCAAATTCAGTTACCAAAATTTGACCCACACAAACTAACAGGGCAAGTTAAATAAAAGTTTGGAAAAACGATATTAATTTATGCGAAGTCCGAGAATACCTCCTGGTTGACGTATTTCGTAACTACATTTTACTTCTGTATTGTTTAAACATGAAATTATGCCATGGCAAGCATTATAATGTCAATTGTCCCATTATAGGAGGCATGCAGTTTTACAGCTCCTATAATGGGATTGGGCCAAATACCACTATTTTTTTTACATCTGTGGAGTCACAACATAGTGTGTTGTATACATTATCTCATGGTAAATGCAATTAACAAAACACATTCTAGTTTTCATCGAGTATTAATTAATTAAAATTTAATAAATTAACTCACCTCTCTTAGCGAAGTTGTTAAGAATTCGTAGTGGTATTTTTTTTCAGTGACACGACAACTTTTGGGTTGACGCCAATTTCTTAAAAAATAACCAAATTTAATGAAACTTTAAATTGAAACAGCTCTAAGACTCATATTTATGATAATATACAGACAGTGTTTATAAACTATTTTTAGATACTTATTTTAGAGGATTTGTGGTTTTTTGTCCCATAACTGGTTCCACGTCCATTATAGGGTCCACTACTATATATATTTTTGAGAAAAATATAGCTAGGTATTTTAGTTTAAAAATCATTGTTACAATAAATATAGGCTTTTCCAGAGAACATTTACCGAAACGAAAGCAGAATTCACAAGGGTTTTCGGTGGACGACCGTAACGCGAATGATTGTTTGGACTGACCTTTCTATAAATATATTAATGTATTTTATTGTGTAATAATCATAATAATTATTAAGTTATATTAAATCTGGGAATGAAATTATATCAGAAAGGAGATTCTTAAATGAGTAGGTATACTCGTAACATGCTTTGTGCATTAAATATACCTCCCTCTATTGAGTGAAAATAAAACAAAATACACAGGTAATCTGTGTTGCGGTTTTAAAGTGCCATCTGTTACACCTTTGACAAATTAAAAATGATTGCTTGTCAAATGAAGTCGCCATGTTAGAATTACACCGATACTATAAGCATCACTCACACAAACAAGCAATGAGGCAAAATTTTACCAATATTCAAAGGCTTTTTTCTTAATAATTTTAATCAAAATCTAGTATTTTTTTACGTTCTGCGAAGACAGAAATATATATACTACCCAAACATTACATATACAAGTGAAGAAACCCTATATAATAGGAGCTAGGGTGCCAAGAAAGTTGTATGAAAATCGAGCAAGGAGAACCACCTTAACTGTGAAGCGTTGGTGACCGCGCGGTAAGAGCGTGTAACTTTCAATCCGGAAGTCACGGGTTCTAACCCCAACTCGTACCAATAAGTTTTTCGAAACGTATGTACGAAATATCATTTCATATTTACCAGTCTCTTTTCGGTGAAGTAAAACATCGTGAGGAAACGGGACTAATCCCAACAAGTAGTTTTCCCTCTGGGTTGTAAGTTCAGATGACAGTCGCTTTCGTAAAAACTAGTGCCAACGCCAATTCTCGGGATTAGTTGCAGGCTCCTATGAGCCGTGGCAAAAAGCCGGGATAACGCGAGGAAGATGAAGACGTCTCCCTAATTCATCATCATTCGCTTGCCCTTATCCCATTAATTTATGGTCAGCGCAGCATTACTTTTTCTTCCACACCTCTCTCTCGCCCGTCATTTTATCATTCACTTGCGTTCTTTTCATATCATCTCTCACACAGTCCATCCACCTTTTCCTCGGTTTTCCTCTCATATCAATTCCCTCCAAATTCATTCGTAATACCTTTCTCGTCACATAACTTTCATCCCTCCGCATCACATGCCCACGCTAGGCGATTCGCTCTTAATTGTAATATCAAAATTCCACTATTTTTCCCCAGTGACCACCTCCAGCTGATCGGCAGCGATAACTGCACCTTCCACGATAAGGACAAAGAATTGGGCAAGGGCAACTTCGCCAAGATCCCCAACGGGGTCAATGGGGTCGAGGACCGCATGGCCATACTGTGGCAGAAGGCTGTCAATACTGGTAACTAAATAAAACAATGAAATATAGTTGGTCAAACCAAATTTGTCAGTAAATAAGAACAAACAAAATGTACTCATCCTTTTCTTTTGAGTGCTAGTACTAGTGTAAGACAAAGAAAGAATGATTCTCTCTGTCTATGTTTGAAATGAGACAGTCCTTGACAAACTATATTCTTCTTCTTCGTTACACTCTTGACAGAGTGGCCGTGGTACTTATGTAAACTTTTGAGCGACTCGTTTAACGACACGTCGCCATTCCTCCCGTAGAGCTGCTTTCCGTGAGCATTCGCTTACTGTGGCCGACACACTGGCTTTGATTTGGTCGGTCCATCTCATTGGCGATCTTCCTCTAGCCCTGTCACCTCAAACTGTCAAATATAAAGTCAAAGTATAATTCCAAATTTTCTGTAACTTTTTCGTACTCAGTTTCTCAAACCTTGTTTGTCAAATCTTCCAGGCATAATGGACCCGTGCCGCTTCGTGGCCGTAACCAGTTCCACGGCGGCCAAAATCTTCAACTTGTGGCCGGCCAAGGGCCGAGTGGCCGTGAATAGTGACGCGGACGTTGTCGTGTGGGACCCGCGTCTCGAGAGGACTATTACAGCCGCGGCGCACAAACATGCCATCGACTTTAATATATTCGAGGTAAGGTTCAGTTTGGCTTGGTGGCCCATGAGGGGAATTTTTTATTTATTTATGATTTAAATATGAAACAAACGGTCATACAAAAAACCGTTCTCTTAAGCTAGACCTATAGTTTCCATTTTTATTAAACATATATTTATATAGAAGCACGAATAAATGATTAATGTTTAATAATTTTGTGAATGAATTTCAGGGTCAGCACGTGGTGGGCAGCCCGCAGTACGTGATCGTTAACGGACGAGTGTGTTTGGACGACGGCCAGCTCAGGGTCGTTGAAGGTAATAATTAATATAGATGGTCAAACAAATCTTGTCAGTAGAAAAAGGCGGCAAATTTAAAAATGTAGGCGCTAAGGGTTATCGTCTCGTAGAAAATTTGAATTTCGCGCCTATTTCTACTGACAGGATTAGCTCGGCTGCCCTAAGCAGAAAACAAGTATCTCGGAAATTTTCAAAAACGGGTTTTTTGGATTTTCGGAATCTACCATTTCAGGCGCATCTTTCACCAAAAAAATAATTGTAAAATAATGTGTAGTTTTGGAAATATTCATGTTTTTAAAATCCAAGTATCTTTTTTTGACCCTGTCTTCTACGCTAAATTCAAGATATGTCCCATTTCTACGCTAAATTCAAGTAACTAAACAGAGATACTTGTGATTCATATAGTTGACTGAAATACTTGAGTTTAGCGTAGATGTTCGTAACTGCGAATCGGTTTATTACAATGGTAAAACAAGTATCTCCCAACAGAATCTGCAATTTAGGTTAGAAATTAGTTACATAAGTTACATAGATTCTATAGTTCAACTTACGGCTTGTGAAATAGGCCGTTTAACCCTCTGAGATCCGAGGACGGGATATCGCGTCGGTGGAAAAGTTACCTCTAAATCTTTTGAATGGATATCGTTCTTATTTCCCAAGTCGCTTGCTAGTTACACAAAGTCCGCTGGTAGTGGGATGCCAATGCTTGAAACATTTGTTAGCGGAAGTGTAAAGCTATTTGACTCCGGTCCGCTCTGTTCGTTACCTCAACTTTGTTGGTTAACAAGGGCCTACCGGGAAACGCGAAAATCGAAATTTAGTTATCTGCCTTTTTATCGCTCGAATATGCAAGAGTGATAGAGAGGTTAGATAATGAAATTAGATAGATAGATAGATAATCTGTTTATTTGTTTGCCACAATACACACAGAATAATCAAATACAAAAATGACAGAAAAAAGAACAAAAAAAAAAACAATCAATATTTAGAAAAAACAGAAAATACAAGCACAAATAAGAGTAAGACAGATTTTTACAAAAATAGAATAAGAAAGAAATATACGTATAAATATTGATTCACACAGAAGGAATGTTGTGTGCGTCGCAGCAAAATTAGGATTAAATTAGGATTTTCTTATTTCGCGGTAGACCCCCAGATTGTGATGGATAGTGGTAGTGGCGCCCCCTACGCAGAGATCTTCTTTTTAGTTGGACTGATGACTGACGGTTCTATCAAAACGGTTTTTTTTAGTTTATTTTATATTTCAGGTCACGGCAAGTTCCTGAAGACCCCCGTGAACTCCCCGTACGTGTTCGGCGGCGAGGAGGAAGTCGACTCTGCGCCCGCGCAGCCGCTGCATGTGGATGTAGCTCCCAGACACGTCAGCGTCACCAACGGGACGCCCACACCCGGTAAATCCTTTATTTTCATTATTAATATTATACGAAAATAAATTGGGGCTTTATATCACAGAAAGGTCTATGCTTCAAGTGCAATAAGGACTTTTTTATCTGAAATTCCAACAGAATTTCTGTTAGAATGGTCCTTATTGCACATGATGCACATGAAGCAGAAGGACCTTTCTCTGATGGAAAGCCACAATTATAACATCGAAGACTAGGCTGGAGCGGGCAGCGGAGCCAAATGCCAACGTTAATAAACCTGATAATAGTTATTTGTTTTACAAGGGGGCAAAGTTGTTGTCTTGAGCGTTGCGAGGGTTTCAAAGCACGAGGGTTAAACAAAATTTGCCCCCAAGTGAAACACAAAATTTTTCACCACACCAACCCGAAGCAAATATTAAACGTAAAATATCAAACTAAATTAAATCCAAATGAATGTTATTAAATATTTATCATCCAAAATCATCATTTAAAAGTCAATTCTACCAGCAAACATAAGAAAACAACTCAAAATTTGCATTTGATGACTTTGCCTCACATGTGAATAAAATGCAACTTTGCTATCAGTTTTTGAAGTGCAAAGTAAGCCGTTCGGAGCTGGTGTGGTCAAAAAGATAATCACGGTTCATATCCCGGTCGATATATATAGTTCGTTTTTTTTAGCATTAGAAAGAACTCCACAGAAGTAAGCGTACAGTTTTTATCAGGCTCTTTTATTGTTAATAATTATTGAATTATCTAATGTAGCACGGTCAATACATATAATTTACTTCAAATTATTACCGCTAAAAGTGCCGGATTTGGAACCACAAGCTTACTTCTGCGAAGTTCTTTCTAATGCTAAAAAAAACGAACTATAAGTCCCATCTTCTCTGTCCAAAAGTGTTTGGAGCTCGCAAGTTCAGTCCACTTACACATAAGTAGCTAATGGTTTCTAGACCTATGAGAATTCACAGTAAGCATTCTAACTAGTGTCAACAAGGTATAATATACATTTGCCAATAAGTTTTGAAATGCAAAATGTATAATGATATATTTATTTACAGAGGCACTGAACAACCATTTGGAGGGGTTGTCGGTGACGTCATCCGGGTGCAGCACTCCCACCGGACGAAAGATGCGAGAAACCGGACAGAGGAACCTGCAGAGCTCCACCTTCTCCATAAGCAGTAAGTTACCCTTTATCCATAGTATAATAATAATATTATACTCCGCCTGGTACTTTCTTCCCGTCTTTTCGTGGTCACGTGACTGACACAAGCCTACGTCATCATGCGACAGCGCTATATGATAATATACGATAGCGCTATATATAGCGGCCATGTTATTGTGACGTAGGCTTGTGTCACTCTGGGAAGAGTAGACCATGTTTTATTAGACTATGCCTTTATCCATATCATAGAGAAATATAGTAAGAATAGAGTGCTCACTCCATACATCAGTTTTGGTACCAAAACGACTATTATTTTCGCAGTCGACATCTAGCATCGAGTAGCGGAATTATCAGTACCGCTACTTGACATTACATATTGCTGCGACCAAAAAGTCTAAAGGTAACATTCCATTTCTGACCGCAGCTGCACTACTAGTACAAAGTTACAAACGCGTCGGTGTTATTGTCAATTTCCATAGTAAAATGAGTGGTAGTGCTTCTGTCGTTGGAAATGGACTGTCACATTAATGCTCAACAATTTTCAGCTAATATTAGGTATAACCGGATTAACCGGAACGCTATTCAACTCCTTCTGCTTCTAATTAATATTAGTTGTAAATTGTTCAATACAATTTTCGTGAGTCGCCACACGAGAGACATCTAGTATCGAGTAGCGGTACTGATAATTCCGCTACTCGATGCTAGATGTCGACTACGAAAATAATAGTTAGGGTGGTAATCCACTTGTCAAACTTTGTCCAATGTCATTGCGTCTCACTCTCTCATTAAGCAAAATGTGAGACAAAATGAGATATTCAAGTTGATAAGTAACATGTACCTTTGTTCATTGCAGAGGAGGTCGAAGGGCTGGACACGAAGACTTCAGTCCGCGTGCGGAACCCCCCCGGCGGCAAGTCTTCGGGACTGTGGTAGAGGACCCTAGGGTCCGCGGGTCAACCAGACGGGTAGCTCAGGGAAGCTTGTGGAAAAACTTCATATACACTTTTATTGCTTGAGAAAGGGTTAAACTTCGTATGTGTCTCAACGGTAGCATGATTGATGCAAATTCGTGCTGGAGAGTAATTTGAAATGACTAAATTCTGGTTGTGAAATATATCGGCATATAATGTAGTTTACAGTACATATGGTCCTACTTTACCGCTCTAGGTCGGTAATTACCACAAAACGTGCATATGAGGGCCATATATACTGTACAACGTTGTACATTACACGTGCGAAAAGGTAATTCGCAACTCGTGTCGATTTAAAACACTCCCTTCGGTCGTGTTTCAATTTATCGACTCTCGTTGCGAATTTCCTACTTTTCGTACTTGTATCGTATAAATGTACTATGAACTGTTACTAGCACCAGCGTTGTGAGTTATTATTGGAAACAAGAAATATCTATGTATGACCGACAAAATGATTTTGATTTGATTAGTTTTGAACAAAATGTAAAACTTTACTTTAAAAACATTGTTGCCATCAAACCTAGGAACATCGAATAAGTAGGTAAGTATATATAAATAATACTGTAATTGAGTTTTTCCACAAGTTATGCAAGTACCCTCAGTGTTAAGGTATTTCTCTATTTCTATTTTTAGTCAGTAAGTAATCGCAAAAACATTTCTGCGTAGGTATTGCGACCAAATATACCTACACACTCGAAATCTCTTCATATACTTATACAAATTGTGTATAAATATGAAACTGATACTACCTATAAATCAATGATTAGGGCGGTATTCCACCTGTCCAATTTATTTGTCCAATGTGTATTGCGTCTCACATTTTGCTTAATGAGAGAGTGAGACGCAATGACATTGGACCATAGACAAGACATCCTCCAGACAGCATAGTAGCGCTACCCCCTCTGCCACGCATACGGTAGTTTTACTCCATTTTCGAGTCGAAAGTGTCTGTGTGACGCCCGTGTCTTTTAACGGACCAATCACGGCACGGGACTCGCTCACCTCGTCCCGCGCACCCCAGTATTTTTGGCAGCATCGGTTTCATGAAATAATTGCTCTAAACTCCGTCTAGAGGATTCCTAGTCTATGCATTGGACAGATGAAATACCACCCTAAGAGAGACTGAGATAGGAATAGAGAAGTGTGCACTGCACTTAAGAACCAATTTCGATGTAAGTCGCAACCCAAAGCTTAGTAAAGATGGATGTTAGGCTAGCACTAGTGTAGCGCGATAAATGTTTAACGCAATATTTATACGTTTATACATAGCTTGTAATGGATGTCATAGCTTTATTTATGAGCTCTGTTCAAACTTTTTCAGTGCCATTCAAATATGTGACATTAATTTGTTGTATTCCTTCACATAACTAAATAATTATTAACTGTAGAAGAGTTGTATTGAGTTCTAAGAAAAATTCGTGTCACCAAGTTTAGACAGCTAAAGTAGATCGTACTGTACGACGGTAAAACACAAATTTTTGACCAGTTACCGAATAATGTACAAAGCCGTATATATATATTTACATGAGACGTCAAATTCGGAACAATAATTTTTGACTTCAAATCTCATCTACTATTAATAACACTTTATGATATTATTAACCATTTCCTTATACATTTCAATGAAAGAAAATGGAAGATAGTACATTTTTAATTCGATTATTAATTGAAAAAAAAAACGTCACAAGCGGATTAAATTGTGACTTGAGAACAAGTTGCATATAGTCAGACCGTAAAAAGTCTGCAGTGATTTTGATAGCCCACGCAGTGCAAGTATCATTGTAAACGTCAAACTTCTATGAAATCATGATGTATACTTAACACTTACACTGCGTGGGCCATCAAATCCGCTGCAGACTTTGTTTGGTGCGACAAATCGCTGGCCCAATATTACAGGGTTCTATGTCTCACTTTTATCGAACTGAAATTTGAACCCAGTGACATTAAGTCGAATTTCAACTATCTTGAAAATGTAACATAGAACCTTGTAATATTGGGCCAGCGATATGTCAACTCACAATCTTAATAAGTACTAAAACCTACTATATAATAACATAATAAGGCAGACATCTATTACAACTATTTCGACAGTTAACATAGACTGATTTATAACTTTTAACCCGACTAGATGGATATTCATTGTTTTGTATCGAAAAGTATTTAACGATAGGTACATTAACCCGCCAATGTGACAATGGTATTATGTTCTTCCATGTTTTACATAATAGTGAGCATATAACAGATGAACACAGTTAAAATAGTTATTTACTATACAAGTGCGGAAAAGAGGAAATTCGAGGGCATCGACACGAGTTGCGAATTACCTATTCGCACGTGTATCGTAAAACGTTTTACAGTACATATGGCCCTTTAAACTTTTGACATCGCACGCAAAGTGCTATTTTACGCACTAGTGCGGGAGAATAGGATCATATGTACTGTAAGTACTTTTTCTGTGTCAATTCTGTAATATATGCTATCTATTGAGATTTAGGTGTCAAACTTACCAATAGATTTATTTATAAGAACCTCTTTGACATTTTTATAAGATTGTTAACCGATATTTATGGTTTACTGACATTTATATTCCAAAAACCTGGAACCTAAGTACTAGGTTGTAAATGTTTAATATAAATCCCTTACTAACCATCCTATTCACTCCTTATAGCACAGTTTGCTAATTTTATTATTTAAGTGTACTTTGATATCAACAGATGGCGTTAGTGCACAACGACGTGCGAACTTGAATTTAATATAAATGGCATATTTATCGAAAATATGTCTTTTTATACGACTGCCCAAAAAAAGGGTGTATTGTTTTTAAGAAAGTCGAATCCAGAGGTTTAAAATGTTCGATTACAAATAACCAAAAATCTAAATCAAAGAATTCACGTACTACTAGCGCCATCTAGCGAGCCTTTATTAAGAATTTAATACGTTGTGTTGTACTGCCGCACAGATGGCGGTAGTGATCGGGCATTACCGCTATTTATTTCATGTTATTTACATATTATTGAACGGTACTTTGCTTAATTTTAATCCGTTTTAAGTACTTCACGTTTTTGTTACGAGGTACATGTTTGTATGGATTTGTATGATGATTGTATGTGCTTGGATAGCCTGTATTTAGGTAGTAATGTTAATTTTAAGTGACATATATTTGTTTTAATTTAAAGCACTTATAATTGTTCATAACTATTTTGTAAGTTTCTTAAATAATTGAGGCTTGGTTTAAATGCTTGTCTATTGCCTGGAAGCAGATTTTAATTTAAAATATCCAAATCAGCACTAAAATTATAGCTTTGTGATTTTACCTAAAAATCTTTCAAATTTCAAAAAATTTGACTATCACTTTACACACTTGGAATATTAAATTAACACAAGTTTTTCACCAAGAAATTTTAAAATAGTAATTCAGATCATAGATAAACTAAATTCAAAGGATACTACTAAATAATTTTGTATCTAAATATAAAATCTACAAGCAAGCATGTTTTGTTTATCTGGTCCTATCTATACCTAGTAGTAGGGTTAGTAAGGAACACAAATGTATGGAAGTGCATGCACTTTAGTCTCAGGCGATGCCGCTTGGCACGATTGTTCCTTAGGTCAAACAAAGTTGATCTGGCCCGGTAGCCAGGAGATCGTACCATGCAGACCCCCCCAAAAAGGGGGGGGGGGGGTGAAAGGGTCGGCTCCCAGGTCCAATCTATGCTATATTCCTTCCTAGTCTTAGCAACTAGGTCAAGTTATATATCATTTTCGTATAAATTAGGGACGAGGAATTCATTTTTGAAATTATTATTATGCCTTTCCATACAAAAAAAAAAGATTTTTGTACAAAACATGAAAAT
The DNA here is from genome assembly GCF_963556715.1 of Cydia fagiglandana. Taxonomy (NCBI): domain Eukaryota; kingdom Metazoa; phylum Arthropoda; class Insecta; order Lepidoptera; family Tortricidae; genus Cydia; species Cydia fagiglandana. The sequence goes on along the minus strand of NC_085953.1, from coordinate 5,269,608 downwards.
GTTATGTAATTATTTGTGAGAATTTTGGATGTTACAATCACAGTGTGGCGATTTGCACTAGATAAAAAATTGGACGATGTAGCCCATGTATTCTTTATTTTGGAAAATATCACTGTAAAGTAGGCATTCATACATTTTTATGTAATAAAAAAATAAATTATAGTGCGTGGCGGTAACGATTTCCATACAAATGGAACTATGCCCAAAATCAAAGATTAAAAATGTTTACTAAAACACTGAATTTGACATTTCAAAAGTTTAAATATAATGTTTGAATAATTGTTCCATGCGTTTTTGCCTTTTTTTGGTACAAATTAGTTGTTTATATTTTACTTCCATAAAACTTTCTCCCCCCCTATTTGCCCCCCTTAAGCGTTGATTTTATAAAATTTTATTTTATCTTAAACTTAAACCTGTTGCATTTAATTGATGTTGAAAATTTCAGCTTTATATCTTCAGGGGTTTAGATTGTATGATGTCTGGAAGTAAGCAGAGTTTTGTTAGATATTATAATGTATGGGATATTATGAAATAAAATGTCTTTAGCTCAAACACATGTAGATCCCAAACTACTGAACATTTTAACCTGAAAGTTTGAACATCGATTAATTACAAAAGGTATAAGTTAGTTATAAAAACAAATTTAAAAATATCTACCCTTAAGGGGGGAAATTGGGGGGAGAAAGTTTGTATGGAAGAAAAATAAAAACAACAAATTTCTACCAAAAAAGGGCAAAAACGCATGGAAAAATTATTAAAACATTATATTTAAACTTTTAAAATGCCAAATTCAGTGTTTTAGTAAACATTTTTAATCTTTGACTTTGGGCATAGTTCCATTTGTATGGAAATCGTTACCGCCACGCGCTATAAATTATTTTTTTACTACAAAAAAATGTACAAAATCCCTACTTAAAAGTGATATTTTCCAGAATAAAGAATACATGGGCTACATCGTCCAATTTTTTATTTAGTGCAAATCGTCACACTGTGATTGTACCATCCAAAATTGTCACAAAAAATTACATAACATTTTCATGTTTTATACGAAAATATTTTTTTTTGTATAGAAAGGCATAATAATTCTTTCAAAAATGAATTCCTCGTCCCTAATTTATACGAAAATGATATATAACTTGACCTAGTTGCTAAGAATAGGAAGGAATATAGCATAGATTGGACCTGGGGAGTCGACCCTTTCACCCCCCCTTTTTGGGGGGTCTGCATGGTACGATCTCCTGTCTACCGGGCCAGATCAACTTTGTTTGACCTAAGGAACAATCGTGCCAAGCGGCATCGCCTGAGACTAAAGTGCATGCTAAATGACCTTACTGACCCTACTATAGTTACTCATGTTACTTGTATGCAAGCTTAAGGAATACGCCAAAGTATTTGAATAAGTACCTTGCCTACTATATAGAATTGATTAATTTCACTTTTCTGGTCGTCTGAATTTGTGAGTTGGCTGTAAGGTCGACACAACAGATCACCAAACCAGATGCTACCAGGGTCTGACTAGTGTAAATAATCCAATAAAAAATGGTAGACTATAAATAATTATAAATATTACCAAACAAATTGGACTTTTTAACGACTCTAACCTAGTCTTGCAAACGGCATCACAATTTTACGGCATTTTAAACATTTTTACATTTATTTTCTAAATGTATCTCTATTATGCATTGTCACAAAATAAACAATGTAATCTCTTGAAAGTGTTTTTTGTCCTATAACAACCCCATATATTTTATTTAAGGTGTATTGCGTTGATTGCAAGAATAGATTTCTATTATGATATTTATGATGGAAATATGGGTGATTTTCGGAATTCCCCAACTCTAAATTGTGTATTTACAATTTTAAAGTACCTGGAACAAATTTCAACCACCAAATTTTATGCAAAGTGTTTAAAGTGTTTCTTACGGTACCTTTTTTTAAAGAGGGGAAATGCTTTACGCATACCACCCGGCACGGGGACGGGCCGGCATGGTTATGTGGGACTCCCTGTTGTGGGCTAATGAGATCTCAGGTTTACCCACTAAAACCCCTCTGTTGGCCGCCTCAGGTCTATAAGGCGGGGCACGGGAAACGACCGAGACCATGCTATGTACTCTATGTTATCCTTGTCTAACTCGCTGCTTAATTTTGGGCGCTACAATAACGGTAACACCTTATTAGCCACTCACAGCCGACAGTTTACTGGTTTTCGCATCGACCCGTGAGTGGTGGGCCGCCAGTTTACTGCTTTTCGACCAAACCATTTACGGGCTGACCGCCACTTAAAGGGATATATCGATAGTATAAAATAATATCAATAAATATTACACATAAAATGTCATTTCATACAGATACATGTTAGAAGGGGTTGTTGGCGGCGGGACAAGTTAAAAGGATTGATGGCGGCATTAACCCTCATAAGTAATACTACTAACGCCATCTGTTGTCAATTTCAATAACTAAACTCTTCTAAATTCGGAGTGTTCAAGTAAAAACTATAAATACATACTATGGATAATTAGGTTAAAAAGGTCCAAAAATAAAATAGTCAAGTACAATTTTTACGTTGTTTATTAAAATAATATTCGTTCAACTGAACACAAGACACGGGCCAGACCTAACCTCGCTTCTAATTTGACAATTTCTACAAAAAAATATTGCGTATCCGTCTTTACATTATCCGCTTAACAATAAAAACAATCTATAACACCTATCAACATAACCGAGGTATCGGAGTTACCGATCGATGCAGATTTTAGTATTTTCAATGGCAATTATTTAAATTTTAGCTCAAATAAACTAAAACTAAACTAAACTGAAACTAAACTGAAATGTCATATACTAAGAAAAAGCGACCAAGGCCTCCAGTGCCCCAGGCTGGAATCGAACCAGCGTCCTCTGCTATCGCGGCAGGTGTCTGCCATTCGGCCACCGGGCCACAGCGGCATAGGTAAAATGTTTCCAAGTATATGCACTTCTTATGCTTACGCTTATGGCGCCCCCTAAATTTACGTACAAAAGCACAGTGAAGATAACATTACATGTGAGACTTTTTTTATTTAAAGTACTTGATATTTCCACTAGAAGTGACAAAAAAAATACCTATACTGTAGATACTAGTGTTGGACTAAGCTAGCGGTATTGCATTTTCAATGACAAAGTATGGCAATATAAATGTCAAATTTCTATTAAAATATCTCTATCACTTTATTCTGTTAAAATCGGTGCAAAATGAGCTAAAACGGACTTTACTCACATCATGCCACACTCTTAAAATTCCTTGTATGTTTGGTTGTACAACTATGCTTCAATTTTTTTTTAATGGCTCTATTTTTTTTCTATGGAATGAACGCATACAATACCACAGAATAAATAATAGTACTAGGTACAATCTCAAACAAAACGCGACAGATATGACCGCAAGGTGGCGCAAGCGCGAGCAGGCATCCGTCCCGAAGCAGTGCCCGGCAACTACAACTGCTAGACACCAAAATTGGTGTGGCCGCATGTACTTGTAGCGACGCGACGAAATCGCGGAGTGAGCCACGCCTGACAATACTAAAACGTACATCGATGTAGGTTGGCTTGTATGATCGTTTGGATAAAAAAGTCCATGTCACCAATTCGTTGCCTAGTAATTAAAAAAGGTAATTCAGAACCTACTTTTAACAACAATACATTAATAATTGAACTGGAAATATTTATCTCATATTTATTTTTCCTTGAATGTCTTTTTTTTTATCTTTTTTTTTAAGGGGTTTTGTCACGCAGTGACAATGTCACCCCCGTAATGAGATCTAATAATAATAATGATGTAGTAGTGAAGTATTACCTACACCACTACATCACATTTAAATATAGTTTGCACATCAACCTGGCCTCGTCTGATAGTGGCGATGCCAGGACGATGTTGCAACTACCTATGTTGGTGGTTTTTATAAATGTCATGTCACTCCTCAGCGCCTCATTACGGACACATTCCATCAACACATGGTGAACATCTTCTATTTTATCGCACTCTTGGCAATTTGGTGAAGCCGCTAGTTTCATCAGGTGCTTGAATTTGTTTGATGGAATGTGCCCGGAACGAAGTCTGAGGAGTGATACTACCTGTTTCCTGCTTAGCTTTTTGTCTCCTTGAATGTCCATTTACGATTTAATACATGCAAAAAACTTTTAAGCATATGCCATTAAAAAAGATAAGCCATTGTAAAACAAAATTAGCTTAAGTACAAGGACTTATTTATCCAATAATCCATATTAATGTAAGTATCGGTTCAGTTTCATTATCAATTTGGCACAGACATATAGTAAATTACATAGTTATTATATTCCATTTTGTTTCCCTGGCAAAATTCAGTTCTAGATGGTTTTGGCACTTTCTTTATAATACCGTCGAAAAATAAATCAAATCATACTTTTGCTCAAAACGAAAATAAATTCCATAATAGTAAAATTCAAAGTACCTTAAAATATAAATTTACAAAAAAATCTTATTAAAGATTTTGTTTTATTATACAGTACCCATGTTCAGTATTGCACATTAATTTCCTATGCAAAGATGCGGGTCAAAAACCTTATAAATGCTTAAAATGATCAAGATTTTGTCAAAGTTATAAATCATTGATCAAGGTAGTCAATTGTTTTAATCAACGGGGCTCATAATAGTTTTTAAAGTGGTGTAATCAAGTATTATTCATTAATAGGGCTTGTTTTGCAGTTAACAACGTTAAAAATCTTAATAATAACAATAAAAAGTAATTAACAAAAAGAACCGTTGGATAAAACAAACCATCCGAGAACATTCCGAGGGTATTTTAATAATAATATAAATGCAATATTTTTTTAACCGAAAAAAATCTAATATTCATGAATTACAAATTTATTTACAAACTCGAGTCCTATACACTCTGTTTCTTTATTATAATCCCAGGTAATGTAAAAATTGTAATATGAAAATTACAATCTATCCTGTTAAATTTTTTCATTATACATTTTTTTGTTTCAAGTCAGTATTCCGCTAATATTTTTCTTTAAACTTTTTATATTGTAATAATGTATACATAAGTAGCATAGTACACTTATTTCTAATATGACACAGTTATATTAAACCTATATTTTATATTTTTACATCATATATGTACTTACACATATACAGTGGTTTAAATTGTACCCAAATGCTCTTTAACACATCATAATAAACGTAAAATCATTAAGAAATGAGGATAAGTCGTATTTTTATAAGACTTATTTAATTTAAAAAATAAATGCATGCAAAATCGAATTTCATGATCGAAACACATGCTTGATATATCTTTGAGAAAAGTCAAAATCCTATGAGGATAAAATAAAACACATGCAACTTAAAAAATTCCATTGTAAATGCGACCTTATATTAAAGAGCACTCGGTCCAAATCCCGATTTACAAATTCACTCATACAACGTGCCTAAACTAACCTACGACAGTCTAACATGTTCCGCACAACGGAAAAAAACACTTTTTCCCTTTGTGTCATCTTACATTTAACTTTTTACAAAAACATGCTACAAAGGGAAATTATTCTGTTTAAAACTATATCTTAATAAAACTACGCTACATGGAACCATATCGGTGCAGGCCGTCCGATGAAACATTAAGGAAAAAACTTAATTAAAAAATTCAACTCGAAATAACTTAAAGAACCTAAAAAAAGGTTTGTGGCTCGCGCCTGCATTCCTGACATTTCCCAGGCGTATTTTTCTATTTGAATTTCACTATATCAAGCAATTAGTTGAAACATAATTAGAAAAATACACGAAATCATATGTAAGATAGTATGAAGTAAATATTGAGTTGAATCCGTTAACAAGATGTTAAAATGAAATGTCCATAAGAGAGCAATGTATGTGACAGTGTTAGAAGTACTTTCCATAGCAAATACTACCATAACATTATATTTCACTGTTTAATCTCAGTTAATAATTATGGATATTGTTACAAATAAGTACGATGAACGGAACAAGTGAACTAAAAAGTTATGGTAATAATTGTGCGTTTTCAATCTGTGACATTTAAACCCGCTGCATTCGACTTAAAAACGGTCTAGAATTTTAAGATCACTGTGAAAAAAGGTTGTTTATGTTCCGGCGATATAGATGGCGTTATAATCTAACTAGTTTATTTTGAAAAATAGTCATACAGTAACAATGCAGCCAGTTTACATGTCAACAGATCAAATATAAGGAAACTTAAATTATTGATGATTACAAATTGTAATTTACAATGCCATGTACTTTAGTGATATGCCCCACATTTTTATAATTCAAATCCAAAATTAAAAACAGGTGTAAATGGCACATTTGACATGCGACTAGTTAAGATAGATACAATATTAGGGTTTTAAAATAACAACAGATAACTTGAATGCTTTAGAAGTGAAACAATGGGAACTGAAAACCCCAAAATTGTATGGAAGAAGAAATTTGAAAAATAAATATGTGGGTGCCGTCATACAAAATGCTAAATGACTCGATTGGGGCTCAAATTGAGATCAAAGCGACTTTAAATTTATGAAAAAAATGGAAATGACAACATATGACGTATTATAATTAAATGTTTAGAGTCATAAACTCAAGGTCAATTTGAAATGTCAATTGTACATTTATATACGGACCGACATAAACGAATACCGAGCATCTGGTAAAAAAAGATGAATTCGCAATTAGGCCTCTCGAAAATAAAGCACACGAAATGCCGGTATTCGTTCACGTCATAAAAATCCGCGAACGGTAAAAGTCCATCGAAGGATCAGTATACGGGGTACCTACTTGTTTAGTTATCACAACCGACACGAACCGTTTCGGGGCGCGGCCGCCAGATGGCGCGGGCCGACGATACGAGTTCTCATTACGAGATGGCGCCACCGTTCACTAAAAACTTTAATGTCTCCGTGTTATTTTAACATTTTTAACCCCGCCGCGAGGATCGTCCGGAGGTTAAGACAGAGCACCGGGTTGCGCCGGTTCGACACTGGCACTATGAGACGGAGATGACCTCGTGCGAGGGCCGCGCCTGCGCCGCGCGCGGCCAGGACTGGCTGGTGAGCTGGCCGACGGACAGCGGGTTGTTGGCGTCGCGCGGGTTGGTCCCGACGGGGTTGCGCGGCGGCGGCGGCGGGTCGGAGGCGGGCGACGCGAGCGACGATAGCGCCGACAGCCCGCCGGGGCTGGACGCCGACAGCGGCGTGTCGGCGTCGCCGTCGTCGTCCGACGCGTCGGACAGCTCCTCGAGCTTCACGTCCTCATCGGAGCAGGGCGACTGCGGGGTCGCGGGGGGTCCCCCGACCCCCATCGTCCCGGACGCGGCCGCCAGCGCCTCCATGTAGCGCACGCATTTCTTCTTCCGCCTGTAACATTAAGTGACGATACAACTAGGTTTGTGGCTGTTTTGGAATGGTAAGTCATAATTTTGCTTGCGTTTGAGCATTTGTAAAAAAAATGAATCGGGACTTAATCGCGTACACTTGCTTTTATCATTAGGTCCGACAAAATTGAAATTTTTTAAAATGTGAGTGAAAATCATGATTTCTATTTGTTATTCGAACCTACAATCACGTGTCCGTCATACGAAATAAATGAAATGAATGAAATGAAAATAATTTATTTGAAACAACACTATTAAAATTTGTAGATGACAAGCATGTGATATAGTTACGCAATTGGTTGTCCCAAAGAGGATACCACTCAGCATGTGTCGGAGCACTTAGTGCAACGACGCTGATTTTCAGTGGACCCTTAAGTATGTACATACAATAAATATGAAAAATATCTTTTATAACACATTTTTTCTAAGATGCTCATTAGGTTTAAAAGCAAGTAAAATTACAACTTAAGCCGTATTGAAACTGACAATTCAGACAAGATAATATGTTTCATATTACTAAAGAGAGCAAATATAGCCAAGGACAAATACAAAATGTACAGGTTTGTACATTATCAATACCTGTTAATAATATGAAACATCAATTTAAAATCACTACAAAACAACAACAAAAACGCAAAAAAAATCATTAAATTGTTACATTTGAATCATGCCTGCTCACAATGTTAGAAGAGCCACAATAAAACAAAAAAAAAACATGCCGAGTATTAAGGAGTTATGTGCCCTCTTTATAGGCACGAAGACCTTTAAAAGCAACAAAAGATTCTACAAAAAAACTCAATAGGTATTCAAACAACGTCGAAACACAGACCTTAAAAACTCTCAAACAAGTAAAAGTTTACGGCATTGTTATTAAAGAAACATAATAAAGACAAAAAGAGCAGAAAACAAAAAATCCTTCTCGATGAAAAGCTGTTTTTGTGTCAATGGATTAAAGCTTCAAAAATGTACATTATTATAACCATTAATAACATGCCACTAAAAAAAACACATCAATCGAATCTACTGTTCACGGCATTTCCACTTCACGACAAATACGGTTACCGCCATTTTAAAAATATCATTCTCATTTGTTTATTCATATTTTAGACGCTATGTGGTGTCTATATATATTATGTAAATATGCGTTTTCTTTGCAAAATATATTATACAATTAATAAATAAAATAATAGCTAAATACTATGTATACCATACCACCATACACATCGTGTACTAAGTATATCAATTTGTCTATAAAATTCACTGATGTGCGGACGGAAACATACCAAAATTGCAAATGTGGCCACATAGAAAAAATGTACTATCTTCACATTTTCATATGGTGAAAAAAATCTAGTGCATTTCCACTTCTTTAAACTTTCCGTTACTTGTACATCTGAATCGGAGCAACTAATCTCTTTCCAAAACGTCGAATGATATTGTCAAAGCGGCCATAACATTCAACCTGGTCCTTGGACTGACCGTGGCTCGTCCGGCGCTCGGCCGGCACTAGAGGTTGACGTAGGTGGGCTCCTGCGGGCTCGCGGCCACCAGCGGCGCCGCCGGCTCCGGTCGCAGCAGCCCTAGCCCCACCCCGCCCGACACCAGCACGCTACTCGACTCGGGGCTACACCCCGGGATCATCATGAGGGTCGGAGAAAGTAGGGACAATCGAGTGGAAGAAACAGATCACGGCAGAAGAAGATATTCAATATGAATGGAAAGGTAGAAGAATATAAGGTGATATAATAGATTAAGGAGCATCAAATGTCAATAACGACAAGGAAGTAGGAAAAATCAAGATTGTTAAGGAAGTAGAATTTAAAATGTTAAGGATAAAAATAGATAAATAAAGCGAAAGGAAGATGATGAATAGAGTAGAAAAACATAAGATGGTAATGAAGTCGGTATGGTAAAGAAGTAGATTAGTTTGAAAAGATATGGATAAATAAAAACAAAAAGAAAACAGAAATTATAGCAGACATAGAACGTATGATAATGAGATGAGGAGAGTGGAATAAGAAGGTGAGAATACAAGATCGTTTGTAAAGAGGAGAAAATTAAAACAAAAGTCAAAATTGAAGGGTTGTGATGATTAGAAAATTGTACAAAATATAAATAAACAAGAGAAGCAAAGAATGATAAAAAGTGGGAGGTTATGTGATTGTCAGGTGATTATAAAGAGAACAGTCCGAGTCAAGTGGCGTGAGGCGAACGTAATATAAAAATCGCATCGTAGCAAAATATATCAAAATAATTAGAAAAACGTCACCAATAGTGCCAGCGGATCCAATCCGTGGGAAGCGGCAATCATGAGTGGAGAAAAAATTTCATCAGTACATGGAACTTTATAACCTCACACTTAACGTAAACGAATTCAAAGAAAAAAGCGAGAGCAATTCAGAAAATGTGTCAAGATTTTTTTGAAAGCTTTTCTTCGACAAATGATTGCCCTTCGACGCCGGCGAACTTACACCTATTTCCACTACTGAACTCTTTGTCTACTTTCAAAAAAATCTATTCCGTTCCGCTAAGGTATTTTTATATATTTCTTTGTGAAAAGACACATTTTCTGAATCACCATCGTCTTCAGCTCTGTTCGCTCTGAACAGGTTAAAATAAAAAAACAAATTCGTAAAAATAACAACTAAGTTTTTAGAATTGTTTTTAAAATAATACGAAAATGTTACGACCAGGCTCTCTTGGGAAACTTTAGACTGAAAGATAGCCAAGTCTTTCCACATAGAAACAATATCAAAATAACTGTCGCCAACAGTTCCACAGATTACTCTGGGTTGTGGCTGATAGATTTTCTGTGTCAAGCGAAAATAAATAAAAATGAGAAAGAAGGACACACACCTGCAAGGTTTGCACCACTGGTTCTGTTGGTCGAGGCCGTACCTCGCTCGGCACTTCTTCAAATTATTTCCTGGAAGTACATTAGGACACACAGTTAGAACGCGCACTTCAAAATCCACTCGGCAAAATAATTTCTGGATACTTGGAAAAATATAATTTATGGCAAAGTTATCAAATAATTCATAATTGCAAATCAATCATTATGGAATTAAATGTCCAGATTAGAAAATAAAAATATGACATCAGATAAATTTTGGTTCAGCGGTCAAATCAGGAGGCCAATGAAAACGATAAAATACTCGCTCGCGAATCAAAGGTTACCCGAAATCATATTCCAAGCCTTAATGTAAACTAATACGCTATAACTACAAAAAAGCAGCATGCATCCATACCCCCAGACGTGTTAGTTGTCATGCGGGAGGGGACGGGACAAACGAAAGGGATAACGGAAAAAACATTGGTTTTAAAAATAACAGACTACACGCATGAACTTCCAAAATAAATGCTAACTACGTTCGAAAATAAAATAATAACCACAAATAAACATGACGCTTATAAGCAAAATTTAAGCAGAATAGGTTCTCCGGAATCAAAAATAAATATTGAATCATTTGGCCAGTATCATTATATATAGACACCGCAGACACAAGCAGGCTGGGCCGGATGCCCAACTGTGGGCGCAGCGGCGGGCGTCCCTGCCGCATGCAGCGCACTTCAGACCAGTCGGGAAGGCTGTCCCAGCCTGACTATCGGTACTCTACTACTCCCTGCAAAGCTCACATGGTCCTTCGACTGCCAAACATGCACGCTCCCCGAATCACTGACCTCGGAGCAGATCGGAAAGCCAAAAACCGGGACAACCTTCGAAGGAGTGCCACTTACAACAGGGTTCTCATAAAATAGCGTTGTAATAAAAATAAATAAAGGCGATAAATAATATATAAAAATACTGATATTGCTACAACCTGGACCCCGTTAACCAACATTCGGCAATATGCTATGTCGAATTGTGTTCAAGAGCAAGTGATTGACCTCCACGGGGGAGAGGACGGGAGGCGGCGGGCGTCTGCGACTTAATCCTCCATTAATTGACCTCGTTTGTAAATGAGGAGTGCGCTAGACGGCCGCCGCGGGATGGGAGCGGTGTATCGTCCGCGGACAGACGGGAGGCGGCCGGAGTGTAAGGCAGTACCTCCATCGGTTGTCTCCTGTTTTCGCTTCCTCTTCTTGCCCCTTTGCGTATTAGCCCTAGACGACCAATCGGGATAGAGCTGCATGTGCAGCTGGCGCTCGCGTCGCGCCAACTCGTAATACTTGGCTTGCTCCTCGCGGCCCAGCGCATGCCACTGAACCGACGCGATATGGAAAGAAAAGAAAATGCACTTCGACGGTGGTTCTCGCCCGGGCCGAGCACCGCGCCTACTCTCGTGCTAGAAAAACAGCCCGCGTGAAGCCGCTACAATTTTGATCCTAATGAAAATGGCCAATTAGTTCCTCACAGAACCTATTCTGCGGACGGTATCGGTCGCGGTTCGTCTAGACATCTAACAAACCAATATAGTTTCCGATAGGGGTGTAGGGTGTACATGTACACGATCACTCGACGACTACGTACACAGAACACGCAACACTAAGGGGCGCGGGGCGGCGCGCGGCGCGGTCCGGTCCGGTCCGGTCCGGGCCGGTCCGGTCCGGTCCGGTCCGGGCCGGTCCGTCGCCGTCTCGCGCCTCGCCGCAACGGTTCCAGCCGCTTTTCTAGCACAGGCACCTCCGGGCCGCCGCACAGTAACACAGTAGTTAACACGCACACACGCACACTCACATACGGACAGGACGGGCACGGGCACGGGTACGGACTCGTCGTTAATACAAGCCGGTAGTTAGTTACGGGACGGGACTCTCTCGGGGGTGTTAGTGGGTGTGCGGAGAGAGCCCGGTCGGGGGTGAAGCGAGTGTACAAGCGCGGAACATCCCAGCCCCTCGCGTGTCTGGGTCCTAGGGTCCAATACCTCCCAACTCAGCAGGACTACGGTCCTTTTTCCGCTTTTTCTTTTTGGAACCGTAACCGTAGTTGTCCCTCGCGCTCCAACCCGGGTACAGCTGCATATGGAGCTGTCTCTCCTGTCTCGCTTTCTCATAGTACTTTGCTTGCTCTTCGCGACTCAACGAATGCCACTGCGTTAGATTACGACACGATATTGATATGTTACTGAGTCCGACAACTGTCGATCGTGGACGCTCAACGGCGTTCAGCGTCCATGACTAACGCTTGTTAGGAATCGGATTACGTTCCGAGTAATGCTTGTTATTCATCGCACTGGTGATACAAAAACACGTAGGCATTCGATACCATAATCATATTCCTAACAAGACACAATACAAAGAACATTGAATTTTAAAATTGGCCATTATGTTTTACAGAATGTCAAGTCATTAAGATCATGACTCAGTGGCCCGAATGAATCTATGCTCCCGAAATAGAGGGTCTTAATCTTGTAACTGACATTTTTTTGATAATCGGGGGTTAAATAGAAAACAAGGAAAGCTGAACAATATAAAAGAAATAGGAACTATAGACAAATATGTAATAATTAGCATAAGATATTAGATCTATTTTGTTTAATTTTCATTCAGTAATAACTTCTGAATCTTTTTCTGATTCGGTAAAAACTCCACATAGTACCAAAACGCTTTTAAAAAACCCTGTGATCAAATTTACAAATTTCCATTTCGAGAAGTAGTCATTCGTGCCACCGAGTTCCAAAATCAAATGAAATCTAACCAAGAACCGTTATCAACTCACCCGTCGTCCCAATATCTGGTTAATCGCCGCCGATTCCTTCAAAGTACACTCGGCCACAACCTTCGCCCTCATCTCCTTCATGTACAGCATGAATGCGTTTAGGGGCTTCTTTATATGTGGTTTCTTGTTCTGCTCTTTGCTGTTGTTGCTGACTGTACCCTCCGTGGGCTTGTCGCTGCTGCCGCTGCCCTTTTCTAGTGACCTGAAAGGAAAAAAATGTGATCTTAGTGTGACGTCATGGATAGAAGATTTGTGAGGAGTTAAAGTGACATTCCATTTCCAACTGCAGCTGCAATACTGTTCATTTTCTATGGAAATTGACAACGACAGCGACGTGTTTCCATAGTAAAATGAACATTATTGCAGCTGCAGTTGGAAATGGAATGTCACTCTTATGTGTATTGTGTGTGTCACATCACTCGTAACGAGGACTCCATGGAACGCTTGGTGGTGCAAGGGAGAGTCGATGGCAAAAGATCTCATGGCCGCTCCCCAACACGATGGACAGGCCTCATTAAGTCCATCGCAGGAAATTCAGTCAACGATTGCTCCCACTCCACCAAAAACAGAGCCACATGGCGACGGATCGCAAGAGCTGCGGTGGCGCAGAAATCGAACGAGACATGACCACGACCACTCTGTCAAGAGTGCACGACTAAGAAGATGTGTATTTTGTGCATGTTTCTAAGGCTTGATTTCCTCCAACGCTGACATCGATCACTGACGTCGGTAGAGTCTACGATGCTCTATGGGTCACCGCGCAGCGATACTGACATCCGCGGCAGATTTATTGCTTAATTCGTACGACCGATGTCAGCGACCGATGTCAGGGTAGGAGGAAATCAAGCCTAAATAGTGTAAGTATAATTAGGTAACTTTTTTCTGTTTAAATGTCAATATTTTCGCAATACTTGTGTTGTTTGCTTGCTGCCCTATTTCCCGATCCACATGGCGACCCTGCCGCGTTATTTTTAAGTTCTAAAGTGATAATATGATATGATATGTCATTACAGTCACCAAGACAGGGGCTTAGTGGCTATTCATATCGATCGTTCAAATTATAATACCTACTCGACTCAGTTGTTTGATATAATTTTATAAGTTAAAAACTACTACCTACTAAAGTTTTGATTCAATTGTAAATTCTTGAAAACTTAAGGAACACATATTTATTATCATAATGTTCCAGGAAATTTGTTGTCACTTTTAATTTCCATTTTTGTCACCCGTCACCCAATCATAACTGCGCCGGCTCAATATGCTAACGAGACACACAGACAGACAATAAACACATCCGGCTGGAAATAGACGCGTTTCCTGCGCGAGCGCAATAGACAACGCATGTTGTTTATGGCCGGCGCACGTAACTTTGGAAACGTCATAAGTTAATATGGGAGTCGCACGAAGATACGTCAGATTGAAAGCGCGTGTTTATGACTACTGTTGACTACTTTGTAAACGTCGTAAGGTAATATGGTAGTCGTAAGGAGATACGACTATTTGAAAACGCGTGTTTATGACTGCCGTTGATAACTTTGTAAATGTCGTATGTCACTACGGAAATCGTAAAGAGATACGACAATTTGAGAAGGAATGTTTACGTCTGTAGTAATAAGTTTGGAAACGGCGTAAGTGACTACGAAAGTTGTATGGAAATACGATGTTATAATAGAAAGGTATGTCAGTTGCGCGTAAAAAGTTCAAGGTACTTTATGGAGTCGATAATGAATGCAACTACATACAAGGTCTGGAGGAATGTGAACTTTGTTTTAAGTAGGGTAAGAATTATTCTGCAATGGCAGGAAGCAATTTGAAAGACTTGCTATTATCAAATGTGACAATGATAGGTTAAATGTGTGCTCGATATGTTATGCGTAATATCAGTTAATTTATACCTTTACGATGGGTTTTAATTTGATTTATCCATCTATCTATATGAGGGCCCGATTCGGATTTTGAAATAGATATCTATTAGATATCTTTTAGACATCATCAAGATATGATAACGATATGTTTAAGATCTAACCTGTCAAATTTGACATTTGCGCGATTCTGGAGATACTCTTGAACGATTTCCACAGGATATGACTTAGAGATCCAATTCACATCTAATAGATATCTTACTCTATCTAACGTAAAAGTGACATTGGTTGCCCAAATTGCGCTGCAAAAGAGAACTAGTTGATATCTAAACTATAACGTATCTAGAATGGATCTAGTACGTGTCGTCTCTTGTGAATATCTTGAAGTTCGAATACAGCAGTGACCCTTAAAATGCGTTCGATAATTGATATCTTTTATTCTCGATGAAGTTAAATAGTATATCTATTTCCATTATGGACTACAGTCATTTATTTTTAACGCAACGTAACTTTAATATAAATTCTAAACTCGTTCCAAAAGCATAATTAAGCGACAGTTTAATAAACCAACGAAACTATTAAAAATAATTGTAAAACCAAAGAATGCTGAAAAACGACTTCCTTCTCCGCCCAAAACCAAACTCTATTTTAAAGGCGGTAAAGCTAAAATTAGAATAAAGCACAGAAGGACACAAGTGCTTTATTTTTTCTAACAATATATGCTTTTTTAAGGTTTAAAACGATACTTTATCATAGACGTTTTCAGTAAATTAGTTCGAGGAACGCGTTCGAAGTCTGAAATACGCCTTCCGTCGGTTGGGATTTAAAAATGGAAGAAAAAACACAATGCGTGCGCCCGCGCAGGCGAGCGGCGTGGAGGTGATTATGACGGATGGTCGGCAGAAACGCTGGGAATGTTCGAATATTAACATAAAACTTCGTTTAACCTTAAATGTGTGGTGGGCTGAATTCGTGGGTTCAAACCTCGGTTGACGTATACATAGAACCGAAAATATCGTTTTCTAAAAATGCTAATACCTATATAAAATACATACAGTGTACATATAACGTCACTCCATATAACGTTTCACTCCCTATAAGTCGACATAGGTATTTGGCTCTAGTTGGTTTACTTTAATATTAATTTCTCTCTAAATAAATATTGCACAAAAACTCTCTATAACGTCAAAAAGTGTCCGGTCCCTTGAGTGTATGTGTTGTCTGTAATGTATTTGTTATATGGATCTTGTTGCCTGATTTAAATTTTAAATAAAAGAAAATAAATAATAAATATGACTAAAAATTCGGTCTGGATACTATCATAGATAGACAAGTGGTTAATAGAGTTAGTAACAAATAAGACTCATCTAGAGTTCGACCAAGAAAACTCTGCATCGATTTTGATAGCTCACGCACTGCAAATGTTATTTTAAAATAATATAAATATAAATAAATAAATAAATATTATAGGACATTCTTACACAGACTGACTAAGTCCCACAGTAAGCTCAAGAAGGCTTGTGTTGTGGGTACTCAGACAAAGATATATATATATAATATACAAATACATAGAAAACACCCATGACTCAGGAACAAATATCTGTATCATCATACAAATAAATGCCCTTACTGGGATTCGGACCCAGGACCATCGGCTTCGCAGGCAACATATGACATTATGACGTATAAATAACACTTGCACTGCGTGGGCTATCAAAATCGATGCAGAGTTTTCTTGGTCGAAATCTTGATGAGTCTTATTTGTTCTTAAAGGAGTGTTTATATTTTTACAAAATATAATTAGTGGCTCTATTAAGATCTGTAAACCATGCTAGTCCAAATACGCCATTTGTAAAAAATAAAAAAATCCGAATGACCAAAACAAAAACAAGTTAATCGAATACGAAATCGAAATTACGGTTAGTACCGAGATTAAACCTATCGCAAATAGTAGAAAATGTTATCCACCAAGTGCGAAATTTAACAAATAAACATAACTTTACCAGAACATCCTCACAAAAGCACGCACAGATCTGCGATAACCGTTTTTGGTAAGTCATCGCGAGATGGCATCGTTGCCGACTGTACCGTTAAGTGAAGGCGTCATATATCATCTTAATTAAATTTCTCTGCCACCGGCTTATTTACATGAGGACTGTCGGTGACAGAAGTGGTAAGTGCCGGGTTTTATTTTATTGGTGATCGCTGATGTAAAATATGAAATCAATCAATCTTTGGGTAATATGGCTCCATCGATACTGTCGATGATTTCGCCAACGTCAAAGTGGATCCCACGTGGGATCGAATTAATATTATTTGTAATAAATAAACTTTAGCCAGTGTACGGTATAAAACTATCAAATTATGGCCTCTAGGGCTCTAGCCAGCCACGGTTAGAGGTAGAAATACCAAATGCTCGTAGAGCACGACGTTGTTCGGTATTAGGGTTATGAGCTCTTGTAAGGTGATAGCTGGACTTTACAAGGACCCTCGTGGGCTACCCGGCGTTGACGCCAGAATGGTGGTTAAACGCGTTTCATGATTAATTTTTCATTATCTGCACACTTCCACATTAATTTACTGCATAATACGCTATCAATATTACACTTTAAACAACATTAATGAGCAAAAACAAAGAAATGAATCACGAGGCGATGTTACCAATATGGCGGTCGACGAATAACCCTAAAATATGAAATTATCGGTCCGATTCGAACTTCGTATACGTAAAATTTTACGTCTAGATACGATATGTCACTGTCAAAAGTGACGTTTTTGTTTGAAGAAACGTCACTTTTGACAGTGACATATCTAATCCCGTATCTAGACGTAATATTTGACGTATCTTAAAGTCCGAATCGGGCTGTATATGGCTATTTGATCTATTTGTTTATTAAATGGTAGGTAAGCTTTTTACTTAGGTTAATCGTGGTAAGTTCATCTTTGACGTCAATAGAAAATATTAAAGATTATTTTAAATAAATAAAACATAACTTTCAATATTTTCTATTGTCTTCTTTAAAATGGAATCTCAATAACGTCCTTTTCAAGTATGTATGTACTTTAAGCACAGCAATTTCGAGCATTTGTGAAACCATTACAATGTTAGTTTTTTTTTCTTTTTTCATGGCATATGCGATATAATTTCAAAGTAAGACATAATTGTGAACAGCGCGCATAAGTTGTTCGCAGAAATCGCGAGGCGTCTGGTTGACGTAACTGGTGACCGAAGAGCTGGCGGCTACCTCGCACAACGTATCAGCATTACGATACAGCGGGGAAATGCCGCCAACATCCTTAGTACAATATAGTTATTAATTTCGTTTATTAGTGCCACTGTATATATATTGTATGTAAATAAATGATTTAAAAAAAAAGTGGACTAATTGTTTTCATACAAGTACCTATTGTTTTTTTATTTGACGACCTAAACGATTTTTGACACCGCCTGTACCCAGGGACTTGAAATTAAAAAGTTTGTTGTGAATGTCGTAGGTGTTACTTTGGTTAAGGTAGCTCCCTCTTACTTGACATGGAAAGGAGTTTGAGTTTTAATTAATTAACTTTAACCCGTTGATCGTCAAAGACGTCGTCTGATGGGCGTGAGTACAGCCCAATATCAACCTTTATGCATTCCGATAAGGTTCGTGGTGACGCGCCGCGTATGATAGGTGTAGCGTTCAAAGTGTTTATATTATTTTTACAACCGAAAACTGATTATATTATTTATATTAACGCATTCACAATTTTTTGACGACCGGTCTGGCCTAGTGGGTAGTGACCCTGCCTGCGAAGCCGATGGTCCTGGGTTCGAATCCCAGTAAGGGCATTTATTTGTATGATGATACAGATATTTGTTCCTGAGTCATGGGTGTTTTCTATGTATTTAAGTATTTGTCTATTATATATATCGTTGTCTGAGTACCCACAACACAAGCCTTCTTGAGCTCACTGTGGGACTTAGTCAATCTGTGTAAGAATGTTCTATAATATTTATTTATTTATTTATTTATTATTCACTGCCAGGGGGCGTGGCCTAGGAACAAACTTGTATGACGGTGAACGCACATGTGCGTCGGGGGCAGTGAATGTGTTAACATGATGAATTGCTTTGCTTACTAATTTAGTGCAACCTATAGTTACCAAGTTATTAAATACCTAATTTCATTAAGTTTAATGATACCATAAGCCTGCCACTCCTGACATATTTTGAAGCTTTAAATATCCATAATTAATACACTGTTTCTTGCAGATTCCAACTTATTTTAATGATCTTAAATTACTGCAATTGTTATTCGGTACGATATATTCTTATACCTTGTCACAGAGAATACATAAAAAATCATTTTTATGCATTAATTTTTTATGTATTTCATATAATATTAATGTACCTACTTAACAATACAATTGTTTAAATGTTGGTAAATGTATTATTTTCTTTGCTTTGAACAGTTCGGATTTTAATTATGCGCTCTTATAAATATAAGTGACATTACAGAACAAACAATATAAACATTTGAAAGTTGATTGGTAGAAATCGCTGTTTAGCTATAAGTCCACCGCTGTTACCTACCAAATTATCCGTTTTCTTAATTCTGTAACATTTTTTGTAAGTCGCAATAAAGTATTCTATTATTGTTTATAATTTCACTTTAAAATCGTGATTACCCGTTTAAAATATGTCGTAGCGTAAATTACAGCGTACGTTTAACGCATCTGTCAAACGGTTGCTTATCTCTGATCGCAGGGGTGGACGCCGTGTAATGTACGCGATACCATCGCGTTGTAGGGTTGACAAATGGGTTTGGAGTAGGGAACAATTAAAAATATGACGTAATATGTAAAGTTTTGCACTACAAGCTTACTTTGATGGAAGATTACCTGATTTTAAAGTTAATACTTTTAATTAAAAAGTGATAATTTTAAATGGACGCTTTAAAAGTTGTGCGCTTACTTTTTTTTACCTCCAGCAAAAATAGTCCAACTTCGCTGCAGTGTTTGTAAAAATGAAATTAATTTTTTAGTAAAGGCAATTAAACATTTGCATTGCATATCAGTAAATTAAGATTTTAGCATCATATCTCGTCGGTTAGGTTAGCCGTGAGTTAGTCCTAGGCGTGAGCCGATGTCTACAAACTAATATATTTTTTTTTTACAATTTATCTCTCAAAAACATCACACGGGGCAACCCTAGTTAAGCAGGGGTCGGCAACAATTGGCTTGCGCAATAACAAAACGTTTTAAAACTCTGTCATTATAATTTCAAACACAATGCACAGCGGAACCGGATTATGAACGCGTGCTTCACAGAAAGGTGTAATTACGTTTGATCGCTTAGTTTTTAATGTAAAATGTCTTTAACATCAAATATTAACAACTTTGTTGTTGACGATGTTTAAAATAATTATTACACCGGTCATCATATTTTCAAAACTATTTTTTAAATATTTTAGTAGGTATCTCATATTGTCAAATATTGAGTGTGCAGTCACGGATAAATTATTTCAAATATTTGTTATAATTTTGAAGCTTTTTTTCTTCTCTATATAAATGTATCGTTAAGAATTTCGTATCAATTTGAGAGAGGAATAGGTATTTGTATAATATTTTTTCTTCTGCTAAATACCGAATTGAATCATTTCTACTATCTAATTCTACACGTCATACAATTCAGTCGTTTGAAGTGTAGGTATGGTGGCTATGGCTAACTGTCAAGGAGGACCACCAGGTCCAGATTCCTCGACATAGGTTTGTTTACTCCATAACAACTTACCTCGCATACCGCGCGTGGTGGGACTCGAGGTCAGCCTTAGAGGGGGGCGGGGGCACCAGCGCGGGGCCCAGACCGAGGCCTAGGCCTCCGCCCAGCGTTGGCGAAAACCGGTACAGTTCACTGCGAATACAAACACATAGGTAGATGACAATAGGATGACATTTGTAACAGGAGATGTTATGGCTCCTCTACACGATGGGCCAGCGCCGGCCGCTCCAAAGGACGAATTTATGCGTTAGAGGGAGCAAGTGATATTGCTATCTCATTCTACCGTATGGCTGCGTCCCTTGGCTGGCCGGCGCTGGCCCATCGTGTAGAGAAGCCATTAGAGAATTATCGATCGCAAACACGGATACAAATGTTTGGGATAAGGAGAAGAATAAAAATTAAAGACATACTAACAGCTCATGGGTTCATAAGTTGTATATAATAAGCACTGTATATAGAAGAATCACTAAAATATATATCAGCCTTAGTAAATTACAAAAAACGTTTTAGGCCTCGGTGTCAGTAAGTACAGCGTCACAAATACATCTTCAACGGGAGACCAAGGCCTAAGGAAGCATTGAAGTATCTAAGATAGGTCTACTAACGAACCTGGGTATTTATTTTGGTGCTTCTACAATACACCAAAAATTTTAGCTCTTTAAAAACAAAACAGATAATTCTAACTAATAAAATGCTTGGTGTAATTTCGTACTAAAGCCGTTTACGTCTGTTTAGTATACTTCGATCGAAGTCCAATTTAAGCATTGTTCTTTAGTACGAAGAGTTTCTAAGAGCTAATCAAAGTTCAATAAATATATTTTGACAAAACTTTAAGTAAAACAAATTTTATCAGATACTTAGGCGAAAATAACAACTTTAACAAAGAAGTGGCACTTTTTGCGCAACCCTAGTGCGGAAATTCTCCGATATTGCAGAAATAACTTCTGTATTAAACAGATCGCAGAAGGAAACAGATTCAAATCGGGACTAAATGTGCTGACAACTTGCAGACATTGGCTCCGATTGGCTGGAATTGGAACAGTGCTTAAATCGTCCTTAATGGCGCATGCGCAGTGTCGATGCCAAATTCTCATTTGTCCTATCTGCTTCAAATAATGAGCTCTATGTACAATCACGCTCGATTGTTGCGTCATTTAGAGTTCTAGCTAAATAGGTTGTTCAATACTCACGCTATAGAATTTCCAATTTAGCAAGAACCCTAAATGGCGTAACAATCCCGTGTGGTTACTGTATATCATGGATTTTTTTAAGGGGCCCACGGATTACCAGTTGGCCGGACGATGTCAGCCTGACAGGCTGATATCGCCCGGCGAACTGGTATGTCTTTGGGACCCTTTATGTAGGTGCTAGCTAACTAAATCAACGGTATGTTTAGAAATCGATCTTGACAGCTGTCATCTTAATAAACAAATACTAAAAATGAAACAATGAATTTTAGTATTAAGATGAGAGCTATCTAAGCTACCGCACTCTGGTGGTTACAAAAAGTGAGATCAGATGGTCGTTCTTGTCTACGTGACAGCGCGATAAAACGGCGTCCGTCACTTTCTATCCCACGGTGTTAAAAAGTGACAGTTATTTTATCACGTGGATAAAGATGGATAAAGCCATCCATAATACGCCGGTGGAGTAACTAAAAGTAGAGGTTTTTCTTATAAAACTAAATATTTATTTCCGCAGAACCACTTATCGTCACCTTAAGTGTTACTTTCAAATCAGAGTACGGCAGCTTTCGATCAAGTTCTAACGGCTCGGCCACGACATTGCGCGACAGGCAACGGCGGCGGCGGCAACCATAGGTGGGAACGAAAGGTCCGATCGCTGTGTCTCGCTCCAACCTATGGTTGCCGCCACCGCCGTCGCCAGTGGCCGAGCCGTAACTCTTAATACAAAGCTACGTAAGCCAAAAACTTCAATGACATACAGGAAGGCGCAGTGGGGTAGCCCCTCCGGCCAGCCGGCGAGCGGTGACGCCGGCGACGGAGGCCGGGCTCCCGCGGTGGTGTACCTTGGGAGAGGCCTATGACCAAGTCAGATATACACGGAAGACAACGCACTATCCTGTTCCCGAGAGTTAAGGACGATCGTGTATATACGATGACTAGCTGGCCATAGGCCTCTCCCCGTGAATTAGAGGCCGAAGGGAAGGAATGGAGAGGGGAAGGGAAAGGCAGGAGGCGTGAGACTTTAAACAGCTTTCCGTGGAAAGAAGAGTAGGTTGTCCCCACGCTTATAAAGTGTATTTCAGAGATTAAAGTTAACGACTATAATTCTGCGTCTATTCAACTATCGGGAACAGGAAACACATTAGAATTTAAATCAACTTTTAATCCCAAGCCACATGAAGCAGCCTGCAGCCTGGCAGATACATTAAATGAATTCTTTAGACCAAATACTAAGGTTATGATTATTGTGGCCATGATAGCTATTATAGCCGTAGACAGTGGCGTAGCTAGACGTGGGCGAAGTAGGCCGTCGCGCACGGCCTCACGCCCCAGGGGGCCACGCGCTAGGCCCTTTCGGGCACTGTGAAAGAAAAGGGCCTCGCAGATGCGACTTCGCCCACGACTAGAATAGTTCACGCTACGTCACTGGCCGTAGAGTTATGGAATTCTAATGAAATTGATTTACGACTATTGGCTTAAAATATATCCAAATACGAGCATAACGCTCGCATTTTACTGTACATATTATTTAGTCCTCGAAATAATTTATGTCAAGCCAAAACCGTCATCAAGAATGTATGCATGAAAGTTCTTTCACAAAATCATGTCAAATTTGCTGAAAGGCTTTTAGAAATAGATGTGCCAATACTGCCAATGGAATGATGATAATCCTGGGTTGCCATAGATAGTTCCCTTACACTGCATAATCCTAGTGTACGTTAGGCCTCTGTCTAGTTTTAAAAACTCGAGGTTTCATGGCTGAAGCAGTTATTCAGTAAACCAATTTGTATTTGCAATACTACCAGTTTTTATATTAAGAGAAAAATTCACAGCTTCAGACAAGACTCGAACTTACAAAAGGGAAGGAAGAAAGATTAGCACGCTTCTAAGCTTCGCAAGCTGGTTAGGAGCGATCGGACTGGGGTGTTCAGAAAGTTCGCCAGTTCGAGTCTTGCCCAAGTGGTGAATTTTTCCATGTTTCCTTTAATACAAAAATAAAGTGGAAAGCTAATTTCCTCGAGTCATTAAGCCTGATAAGGCCTAACTCATAAAAAGAGGTGATACATGAAACTTACCTCGATAGACTAGATGTGGAGATCGGCAGCGACGTAGGGTACGGACTTCGGAAACTGCTGGCCGCCGAGGATATGGGGTACATGCTCGGGGTGTGCCTGAACAGAATATATTCATCATTATCATAGCCGAAGAACTGCTGTAAGGTCAATGTGGGGAGACCGTCTTTAAAGGAAGATCAACCCCAAGCCAGTTTAGGTAGAACTTAACAAACATAAGGTGAATTCTTTAGACCAAAATGACCGTTTCTAGAACTGATCGGCTTACATGCTCTGTACGGTGAAGCTATATCTTAGGGTGGGGTGGACACTAGCGTCTCCCGGTCTGAAATGATGATACAGTACTGGGTTGCCATAGACAGATCCTAGTGCCAGTTAAGCCTCAGACTATATAGTTTTCAAAACTTGAAGATTAACGGCCCCGATAAAACTCACTCACTCACTCACTTGTGACACCTTTCTTACGAAACCAATCTTTTTTTTAACAACACACTTAGAGTGACATTCCATTTCCAACTGCAGCTGCAATACTGTTCATTTTACTATGAAAATTGACAATGACAGCGACGCGTTTCCCTAGTAAAATGAACAGTATTGCAGCTGCAGTTGGAAATGGAATGTCAGTCTAAATCTTAAAAAATCAATCCCCACCCAATTTTTGAAGGTTTGAAATTGTAATAATCTGAAGTGTACTCACCACGATGCCGCCACTTGTGACATTTCCGGACTGAGCATGGGGTAGGGGTAGGTGCCCCCCGGGAAGGGGTACATCGGTGTCCGCGCCAGCCCTGCCGCTGGAATGAAAGGGTCGTCAATTCTGTACCTTAATTATAGAGAAATATAGTAAGACAAGAGTGCTCACTACATACATCAGTTTTGGTACCAAAAATATTAGTATTTTCATAGTCGACATCTAACATCGAGTAGCAGAATTATCAGTGCCACTCTTGTCTTAGTATATTTCTCTATGCCTCTTATATTTAAGTAACGACAAGGATTGGTAATGTAGGTAGTTTTGACGCTTGAATTGATGGTTGAATTAGTAAAGTTTTCATTGGAGTATATTTTAATCCGGATACGTGAAAGCCGAAAACATGAATTTATAATGAATGACTAATCGATTAATGTTTATAGATAAAGCTAGATGTAATAATATATACCATATGTATTGTACTATTGAATAAAATTGTGTAATAAAACAATCTCGAAGTGAAATCAATATTTCACTTCGAGTTTTATTATTGTTTTATTTATTGGCGCAGTCGGTAGGATTGAGAAACATACAGGCCAATGTGAGTTTATTGTTACTCGATCTGTTTCCGATATGACACTGATCTGTATCATATCGGATATGAAAGATTAGTATCATATCGGATCCAATCGAATAGATTTTATAGATATTCCTCAATTTTTTACTCACCAAGTTTGGAGTCTAGCTGGTAAGGCGGGGGAATGCCCATATGGGCAGGGGGAGGCTGCCCGAGGTCGCCCCCTGGGCAAAATAGCGATAAACTGCCACCGGCTGGTAGGCCCATCTTGCCCGCCTGAAACAAAGGAAAGAATAATTATTGTCATGTTATAGAAACCCTGTATAAATGCTTAGGGATACCTGTAAATATATAATGAAAGAAATGTGGAGATGGAAGAGATGTTGTATCACATATGGATCACTAAAAGCCTAAAATAATAACTGTTCGTAAAAAACTACAAGAACAGAATTGAATAACTGTTCGTAAAAACCTATTACAAGAACAGAATCTACAGTAAAGATTTATAAAATCTTCAGTCGCAACTAACGATATAAAAACTCTAAACCCATATAAATATGTATAAGGCGATAAAAACAAAGCGCCCACTCTTTCAATAACGCTTCAAGACATGTCATTAGCAGCAAATTGGCGGGACGTATAAATTCGTCTGCCATCCGCCACCCGCCCAATTATGCAAAATGGCGCCCCACAAGCATCATCCAGCTCCATCCAGCTGAGTGTCTCGCTTCTAATTAAACTGGAAACTTCTTTCCAACACTCCATTATACGAAATAAACGACACGCCGCGACAAAAACTCATAACCGCTTTAAAGAGCTAGAATTTTTAAAAGGTTCATTTAAGCTGACAGACCTTTAAATTTGAAGAGCAGGAACTGCTTATTAAGACAATAATTACCAGAAACAAAGAGCCCCACTAATTAATAATAAAACACGCACAAACAAAGAAGCCATTCACGCTTGGGCCAGAAAAAAAATAAAAAATAAAAAACGAACCCGAACGGTGGTCGAAAAACGACATGCGAGGACGGAACAAAAAGGCATAGACAATGATGACAGTCGACGCATAATGCGGGAGCGGATTCTTAATTTGAAAATATTTCCATAATAAGATTTGTCTATGCGGCCAGAGACAAAAGAGCAACGCTCTTTGTTTGAATGGGCCGTTATACTTTAAAAATTAAAACAAGCAATTAGGCTTTCAAGTTGGAAGGAGTTTCTAGAAATTTCACAATCACGAGGTTTATGTACCTAATTCATGTTATTAAATACCTCATGTTAATATAAAACGGTCGCCAATAAATTAAATTCTTCATAATCACGTATTTGTAGGTTGACCATGGTTTGAGTAACCATTAACATGCAATGAATCTTTTCTAAAAACTACCTAGTCGTTTTTGAGAGTTGAAAGTTAGTAGACGTAAAAAATATATTTGTTTATGGCCAAGTGTTCTTTATGTTGACAGCAAATAACTTATAGAAAGCAAAAATAACGCAATTAGGGTGACAAATTACTTTGTCAAGTTACATTTAACAAGTTCCCTACTAAATGTATGAATATGAAAATAGAATTAGCTAAGCTCGTTAACTTGCATTTCACCTTTTCAGCGCGTTCATTACAGGTGGAGAGGCCACTGGAGAGGGTAGTTATTGAAATCGCATGAAAGCGTGACGTCACGGCGACAAGCCAGTCTCTAATTGGACGGAGGTCCATCGACTGATACTTGAAAATTGAATAGCTTGTTAACGATGTTGCCAGCCGAGAATTCGCGAGTGGCTTCTAACAACATGTACGGTAGGGTGGCCATTTATATGTTTTTTTCCGGACATGCTGGGAATTTTCAATGCTGAAGGATTTTGATAACACTGAACAGACAGAAGCTATGTCAATTATCTACGAGTACTATGCATACGAAATAAGTACCAACGGCAAAAGTCAAGACACATTGAAAACCTGATACATAATACTCACTATTTTGCTGTGTAAGAGTACATTTTAGGGGCATGAATAGGCGATTTTTGAATATTATCGGAAAGTACATTCACTATAAACATACAGCATCGTATAACACTAATGATACATGATATCAGTTAACAACCGTTTTTCCAGGATTTTCCCAAAATGATTAAAAAATCACTGAAAATAAAATAACATTGACTTACATTTTCATGCTATTGACGTGATAACGTCTTATAAATCGATGAACACCGGTAGCATGCACGAAAAAGTATCACGTTGTGGACGAATCTCCATGGTAACGTTGTGGACAGATCTCCATGGTAACGTTACGTAATGTAATGGTAATGTTTTCTTATGACGTTATCACGCAAAATTGTCGTCCGCAAAGCGACTTTACAGACAACCAATTATTTTTTACACTACGAAAACGGGACTTTGTCGATGTTAAGAGCGCTCTTACAAGAAAAGTCGAAATAATGCAAAATTGATGATACTAGTCGACGAAATTCAGGACTTTGTGCTCATTATTAGAAACAATGAGTACTTGTTCCAGTAAAAGCGTCTTCTTATCTTTTTAAATATCGTTGTAAATATTAGAAAAAGGACTTATTAAATTAGTAATGAATTTTTTTCTGATGGTCGTTTCCGAAAAACCGCGTGAAGCACTGAACGGCAAGCTCTTATTTGGAAATGTTGAGAAGTTTACTCTGCTAAACCTGGCTATTTTGTATTACTAATACCCTGTACTTTAGGCATATCTATCGATATTTTTCCTACATACCTTTGAGAAAGAGAAAATCAAAGTAAAACGAACTCAATTTTCTCTCCGAAACAAGTGTCAATTTCTACGAAAATCTACTTAATATCGAAGTCATTTTCATACTCAAGCAATCTGCAACGTTTGCTTATACTGTTGGTATACATTAGTGTTTATGAAATTCTACTATAATTTTTTGGCAATTTTTTGAAAACTACTCTATATTACCGATGACGCGCGCTCGCCAGCTCAGTGCCGCGGCAGAGCTTGTACAGGCAGGACGTGTGTCGGTCGGCTCCGCACATTTTCAACGGCGACGACGAGGTTTTTTATCATTGTGTGCGGCGGGCGCCGTGTAAAACGCTATACTGTGTGCGTGTAAACCGCAACGAGAGACTTTGATCCTAGCACTGTTTTTATAGTATTATAATTTATAATACCAGTTTAATAAACTACCGGACAGGATTAAAAATATTTGAAACGACCTGACGTTCTATATGTATTTATTTGACTCAAGATAGTACTCAGGGTCTGATGATGGAGCCGGAAGGTGGTCACCGGTACCAATCAACCATGCAACTAAACCACTTTGTGTTTAGGCTCGTTTTATTCATCTCAACAAGATCTTTGACACAAGATAGTACTCAGGGTCTGATGATGGAGCCGGAAGGTGGTCACCGGTACCAATCAACCATGCAACTAAACCACTTCGTGTTTGGGCACGTTTGATTCGGCTCAACAAGATCTTTGACTTAAGATAGTACTCAGGGTCTGATGATGGAGCCGGAAGGTGGTCACCAGTACCAGTCAACCATGCAACTAAACCACTTCGTGCTTGGGCTCGTTTGATTCGTCTCAACAAGATCTTTGACACAAGATAGTACTCAGGGTCTGATGATGGAGCCGGAAGGTGGTCACCGGTACTAATCAACCATGCAACTAAACCATTTCGTGTTTGGGCTCGTTTGATTCGTCTCAACAAGATCTTTGACACAAGATAGTACTCAGGGTCTGATGATGGAGCTGGAAGGTGGTCACCGGTACCAATCAACCATGCAACTAAACCACTTCGTGTTTAGGCTCGTTTTATTCGTCTCAACAAGATCTTTGACACAAGATAGTACTCAGGGTCTGATGATGGAGCCGGAAGGTGGTCACCGGTACCAATCAACCATGCAACTAAACCACTTCGTGTTTGGGCTCGTTTGATTCGTCTCAACAAGATCTTTGACACAAGATAGTACTCAGGGTCTGATGATGGAGCCGGAAGGTGGTCACCGGTACCAATCAACCATGCAACTAAACCACTTCGTGTTTAGGCTCGTTTTATTCGTCTTAACAAGATCTTTGACACAAAATAGTACTCAGGGTCTGATGATGGAGCCGAAAGGTGGTCACCGGTACCAATCAACCATGCAACTAAACCACTTCGTGTTTGGGCTCGTTTGATTCGGCTCAACAAGATCTTTGACTTAAGATAGTACTCAGGGTCTGATGATGGAGCCGGAAGGTGGTCACCAGTACCAATCAACCATGCAACTAAACCACTTCGTGTTTAGGCTCGTTTTATTCGTCTCAACAAGATCTTTGACACAAGATAGTACTCAGGGTCTGATGATGGAGCCGGAATGTGGTCACCGGTACTAATCAACCATGCAACTAAACCATTTCGTGTTTGGGCTCGTTTGATTCGTCTCAACAAGATCTTTGACACAAGATAGTACTCAGGGTCTGATGATGGAGCCGGAAGGTGGTCACCGGTACCAATCTACCATGCAACTAAACCACTTCGTGTTTGGGCTCGTTTGATTCGTCTCAACAAGATCTTTGACACAAGATAGTACTCAGGGTCTGATGATGGAGCTGGAAGGTGGTCACCAGTACCAATCAACCATGCAACTAAACCACTTCGTGTTTAGGCTCGTTTTATTCGTCTCAACAAGTTCTTTGACACTGAAGATACACAGGGTCTGATGATGGAGCTGGAAGGTGGCCACGGGTACCAGTCTATCCTGTAACTAAACCACTTCGTGTTTGGGCTCGTTTGATTTCTCTCAACAAGATCTTTGACACAAGACAGTACTCAGGGTCTGATGATGGAGCCGGAAGGTGGTCACCGGTACCAATCAACCATGCAACTAAACCACTGCGTGTTTAGGCTCTTTATATTCGTCTCAACAAGATCTTTGACACAAGATAGTACTCAGGGTCTGATGATGGAGCCGGAAGGTGGTCACCAGTACCAATCAACCATGCAACTAAACCACTTCGTGTTTAGGATCGTCTTATTCGTCTCAACAAGATCTTTGACACTGAAGATACACAGGGTCAGGGTCAGATACAAAGAATGTCACTAAAATGTCCCAAAACAGGACACCTTTCAATATTGCAGTTGAAAAAATGTTTAGAAACCTCTGTTTACCTCAGATATCGATTTTAAACGCAATCGGGTAATTTCTACAGTCCGTTTTTTTTAGCATTAGAAAGAACTTCGCAGAAGTAAGCTTGTGGTTCCAATTCTGGCACTTTTTGCGGTAATAATTTAAAGTAAATTATATGTATTGATCATGCTACATTAGATAATTCAATAATTATTAACAATTAAAGAGCCTGATAAAAACTGCACGCTTGCTTCTGTGGAGTTCTTTCTAATGCTAAAAAAAACGAACTATAGAAATGTCCCAAAAAAGGACATCTCTCAATATTTCCCTCGGAAACAAGTTTCGAAACCTTTGAGCACCTCAGATATCGATTTTGAACGCTATCGGTTAATTTCAAGGAAAGTCCCGAAAATGTTCCAAAAAGGACATCCTTCATATAGCCATCGGAAACATGTTTCGGAACCTTTGGTAAACTCAGACACCGCTTTTGAACGCATTTGGTCAGTTTCACAAAAATGGCCTAAATAAAAAGGACATTAGGTAGGTACATACAAAGTAATCGTCAATCCGAATTGACGATTGAGGATTGACCGATCAATTCGAATTAACGATTAGTAATCGTCAATCTTCAATCAGTAGATTTAGAATTAGTTTCGTCAATCGTCAATTCGAATTGATCGGTCAATTCTCAATCGTCAATTCGAATTGATTTTTTGCCAACACTGCTATCATGTAACTGAAACACTTCATGTTTGGGCTCGTTTGATTCCTCTCAACAAGACCTTGGACACAAGTTAGTACTCAGGGTCTGATGATGGAGCTGGACTGTGGCCACGGGTACCAGTGTACCATGTAACTGAACCACTTCGTGTTTGGGCTCGTTTGATTCGTCGCAACAAGATCTTTGACACAAGATACTACTCAGGGTCTGATGATGGAGCTCGAAGGTCGCGACGGGTACCAGTCTATCACATAACTGAACCACTTCTTGTTTTGGCTTCGTGTTTGGTTTATCACCTAGTGTCAAAGATCTTGTTGAGACGAATCAAACGAGCCTAAACACGAAGTGGTTTAGTTGCATGGTTGATTGGTACCGGTGACCACCTTCCAGCTCCATCATCAGACTCTGAGTATCACCTAGTGTCAAAGATCTTCTTGAGACTAATCAAACGAGCCTAAACATGAAGTGGTTTAGTTGCATGGTTGATTGGTACCGGTGACCACCTTCCGGCTCCTTCATCAGACTCTGAGTATCACCTAGTGTCAAAGATCTTGTTGAGACTAGTCAAACGAGCCTAAACATGAAGTGGTTTAGTTGCATGGTTGATTGGTACCGGTAACCAACTTCCAGCTCCATCATCAGACTCTGAGTATCACCTATATAGTGTCAAAGATCTTGTTGAGATGAATAAAACGAGCCTAAACACGATGTGGTTTAGTTGTATGGTTGATTGGTAATGGTGACCACCTTCCAGCTCCATCATCAGACCCTGAGTACTGTCTTGTGTCAAAGATCTTGTTGAGACGAATCAAACGAGCCCAAACACGAAGTGGTTTAGTTACATGATAGACTGGTACCCGTGGCCACCTTCCAGCTCCATCGTCAGACCCTGTGTATCTTCAGTTTCTTGTAACTTGTTTCTTGTAAATAAGCGAGTACCTATAATTTCTTTCGAGTAATACACGTTCATAAGTACGAGTATGGGGCTATTCATAAATTACGTCGTTTCAAATGGGAGGAGGGGGGGAGGGGGTCTGGACATCGGATGATGGTAGCATGACGTAGGAGGAAACAGAGTCATCCGAAGCATGATTTTTGGATGATTTGAGGGATGGGGGGGGGTCAAAAATAGATGACGTAATTTATGAACAGCCCCTATGTACATTTGCACTGCATTTAGTATTTTCGTACTTACCAAATAACAGTTTTAGGACTTTATAAGTTAAGTACAGTTAGTGTTGTTATGGTTGATTTCAATATGCTTCGCGAAGGATCAAGAATGTTTAATCCATCATGGTAGTGCGAGTGTGGTAGAAGGGATCGGAATACTGAGCTCGCACGGCCTGCCGCAGCGCGTAAAATACCTAAACTCGCTCAACCCCGAAATGTAATAGCACTCTTAAATGGTAACCCTAGTCCGAGCCCTTTGCCATTTAGAACATAACCCGGTGCCCGGGGGCTCGAGAAAATGGGGTTTTCTGCGCGTGACGTATAAATGTTTGTAATTTCTCGTGCTCAATTCAATTTATGAACACGATTATATAATCTTATGTACTTATGAGCTATGTACTTAGAATCTAGGTATACACAATGAAAATAGAGGTACCTACTCTATCAGTATTGATAATTCCGTAGAAATAGATTTAGACCGAGAAAAGTCTGCAGCGATTTTGATAGCACACGCAGTGCAAGTGTTATTTTAAACGTCAAACTTCTATGAAATCTTATGACATAATTTCATATCACTTTATAACACTTGCACTACGTGTGCTATCAAAGTCGCTGCAGACTTTTCTTGGTCTGACTCTAGAAAGATAGATGGACCAAATTATTTCAAGTTGTACACTTCATATTTTTTTATAATTTGGTATTTATGTTATGATTCACCCTAATTGTCCCAAAATTTCAATACACTTTTACAAAGTCAATAGAAAATGTTAACGGAATGGAAAATCTTGGGACAGTTTTTTCCTATTTTCGTAAGAGCCGACTAGTAAATATAAAATAAAAATGTAACAACTGTAAATAGTGTTCCTTGCACATTTCTAAGAAACGAATTGGACAGGTAAGCAATACGATAGTGAAAATAACTTATCCTACGGAACGTAACAAATCTAACATTCGCGAAGAAAATTGCTATCCATGCACCGGCTTAGATTGCACACAATCACATCCTCAAAACATGCACATTTGGAAATCTTACACACACTACCCCTTTGGCCAATGGGGGAGCGGGGCGGTCTTAGGGCTGTGGGCGTGGAGGATGCTGGTCGCCATGGCGACGGGAGGGGCGACCTTGTGCCTTCTTTTTGAGGGTTGCGAAGAAAACTGATTGTTTAAGATTGGAACTATGGAGCCGTTAGTTTGGTTCAATGTTGTTTGATGGGAACACTGAACTTTTGAATGTATTTTGATGGGACTTACTGAAGTTTAGAAAGTTTTGAAAGGAAATGTTAAGATAACGCACGACGACTTTGTATACCAGTACTTAAATCGCAAAGCGCTATACAATAGTTATTTGCAGTATTCAGAATGCCTTATTCGGTCGTGTTTTAAAATTCGCGAGTCGTTGTTAATAAATAATTTCAATGAAAACTATAGCGAACATTATATTTTTGAGTTATTGCAAAAAAATCTTCTCTTCTTAGTAAAAAGACGCAAGTACAAAGCGTTGCAAAAGTACCTACTCCCTTATGATACTTACTAATAGCCCCCGTTTGGCCTATTTTGACAGAATGGTATCTACGAAACCCTACACTGAGCACGGCCCGACATGCTCTTGGCCAATTATTTACTTAATATGTATGTACAGTCACCACACGAGATTGTTAAGCCATTTAGGGTTCTTGCTAAATTGGATATTCTATAGCGTAAGTACTGAATGACCAATTTAGCTAGGACCCTAAAGGTGACAGTCCATTTCCAACGACAGCTGCACCACTGTTCATTTTACTATGGAAATTGACAATGACAGCGACGCGTTCAGTACCGGTAGTGCAGCTGCGGTTAGAAATGGAATGTTACCATAAATGGCGCAACAATCGCGGAGCATGGAGCATGATGGTACCTACCTACCTACTTAGTGATAAAAAATGTAATTAGATAATGTTTTGAAGTTGCCATTTATCGTAATTAATTTATGTTATACAAAGAAGACCAAACAAGTGATAATAGATTAATTACAGTAACCAAGCCAAGCTTATTGTTAATTTAATGACATTGTTTATAAAACATTGCTTAATTATTTAGTGTGTTGTAATACTTAGCGATTGTTGTAGTTGACTTTGTAACCTTTGTTAACACTGTTTGTGTCAACTTATCTTAATGTATTTGTTTAATAGTTATCTGAACATTTATAGGTCGTATATTAACTACCGAAGTTTATTTACAGACTGGAACTAATAGATAATAAAATATATCGTTGATGCAAATAAATATAATTAGACATTTTTAAAACGATTAACTTAAAAATAAAGTAGTTGAGGGAGACTAAATTAATAAATTGATTAATACGTTTTTCTTTTTGTTTCGGATGATAATTATAAAAATAATTAACGATATCGTCGCTGACGTTTGTTTATTAAGTCTGTGATTTATTACCAGATCTTTTTGTTACTTTTGATCAGGTTTAATTACACAATTTGTTAATGATTATGACAGATGACAAGTTTAATCTCCCTCAAAAATAATTACTTATTTCATTTAAATAATGTCTAAGGTAGTGCTCGACGCTGCACTAGTATTCGACATGGGCACTTTATGTCAAAGTGACAAGGATTAAATTTGAATACAGAAAAATCTTCGCCGTTAAAATTTAACCTCTATTACTTTGACATAAAGTGCCCATGTCGAATACTAGTGCAGCGTCGAGCACTAGTAGGTACTTCTACCTTACTAGCTTTTGGACAACTAAACTACGCAATCGACTTAAGAGAAAATTTGGCACGTAGAGAGCATTAAGTCTTGAGGATAGCCATATGCAATTTTTTTATGCCACCTCTGTTGGAAGGGTATGAAAAATGACACAAACCGAATCCCACACAGAGCCGTGGGCACAGCTAGTCAAGCATACACAATACCTACAAATCTCTAGACCCTTACAAAAAGCAGACTACCCGCGTCGCGGCAATT
This sequence comes from Cydia fagiglandana, assembly GCF_963556715.1. Taxonomy (NCBI): domain Eukaryota; kingdom Metazoa; phylum Arthropoda; class Insecta; order Lepidoptera; family Tortricidae; genus Cydia; species Cydia fagiglandana. The sequence continues at coordinate 5,234,449 of NC_085953.1, read as the reverse complement.
TCTTATCCGTATCCGGAATCGGTCCTTCGAGCCGGACGCGCTCCGGAACCTTCTAACGAGGGAAATCATGTATATATGTATGTATGTATGGAAATGTAGGATTTTAGACGGGTTTATACTCCATTAAGCGACCCAGTGGGTTTCTGCTTGAGAGGATTTCTTTGTCCGGTTGCATTTGGATAGGGTGCATGAAAGTTATATTTATAGTGTTATATAATTTCATAGAAGTTTGACGTTTAAGATAACACTTGCACTGCGTGTGCTATCAAAATCGAACGGTCTCATAGCGAAGAGTCTCGACCAACACCTAGAGAGACTCTCGCTGGGTGGTTGGATCAAGGGTCAGATGCAGAAGGCGGTAATTTTGGACACGGCGCGTACAGTTAGTACGTCGATTCCTTAACTCTGCGGCCCTGACCACCGGCAGCTTGGGCCCTGCCCCGCTGCCGGCGGCACCCTAGGTTAGGTTTTTTATAATGTATTTATATGTATTTTTTATTGTTTTTTATGTGCTTTTGTATTTTACTTTTATATTCATGTTATAAACAACGTAACTTAAGATAAAAATAAATAAAGAAGTCAATATATACCTGATATCACACAAATGCGAATAAGTACATAGATACATATTTATATTGATCTTTGTAGCTAATGGAATTCCGCCCTTCCCCTTCCGTTACGATATCTCCAGAGATCAAAAGTACTATGCGCATATTTAATACATTTAGCCAACATATTATATAATCCAAACACGTTACATATTATATTACATTAAATTGCTTATAAAAATAAATGGTTTTGAAAAATATCTTCCACTACCCATGTAAAAGAAGTTAAGAAAATAAACACAAGTGTATATCTATATTGACATGTATTGATATGAAAAAAGCAGTAACAACATGTATATATTTTATATTTTAGTTGTTAAAACCAGACTAAAATGTTTAAAAATATTCATATAGTTCACAACTTGTTTCCTTTGCAAAAAGACATGTATATTCTTCTTTTCTTTACCATACAGAAGTGGTGAAATCTCAATCAAATCCATATAAAATTAATGATGATCATCATCATCATCATCATAACTTAAGAGCTTTGTTCTTGTCGGTGGAACAATCACTAATCATTTCTTTCTTGTGTCAGTCTTTTAATATCCTCATACGACGCATTATTTTCTATTTGGCTGAGATAAGTAATTCTAGGTTTTCCTTCTTCTCTTGTCTTTTCAATCCTGCCTTCCAGGATGTTTAGGAAACAAACTTAATAAGAAGGTATTATTTATAAAGGATTATGCACAAAACGTCTAAAATAAGCAAGCCGATTGGAATCGAGATCTACAGATATCTCGCTTACTACATGCTTCCTTATTTTGAGACGATTTGACATTATCCAACAGAAAAGTACTTTTGCACATCATTAAGATACAAAGAAGAACCCCTATTCTTAAAAAATATAAATACACTTATAGCGATTTTCTTCAAAATCTAATCCTTGAAATCCGTGAGGGGGTGGTTACGCAAATATCGGGGGGCGAGGTCGACGACCTCGGGCATGCAGATCAATGGGGGGTGAGGGGAAAAATGGAACCGGATTCTGTAAGTTTTTAAAGCCTTTTTTAATACGTTGGCGACCTTTCTGAATATCATTTGAGAATTCGGCTAATTTTACGGTTTAGACTAAAATACGCGAGTTAATCCACACGCAATGCAAGTGTTATTTGGGCGTTTTCTAAAATAAATATTGAAACTATCACCGGGGTAAGACTATCACTTGTATGGAAACCTCATACTGTACGTTTGTCTTGCCCGGAGCTAAATAAACTATGTCAGTCTTACCCCACCTTACCTTAATCAGCCAAGCGGTTGGAATGTTGTAGGGCAGCGGTCGGCAACCAGTGGCCCGCGGGCCGCATGCGGCCCGCCAACCTCTTATGCTTGCGGCCCGCGAGCCTCCCTGGCTATTTTGTATGTAATACTGACGAACGACCATGTTTGCTAAAGTCACAAATATTACCAAAGTGCGGCTTGCGTCACCTTCGTGGCCCTTGGCGGCCGCTGCCTAAAAGGTTGCCTACCACTGTTGTAGGGGGAAGGGACGCCAATTATGTTTTTGACGGCTTCAGGGCAAATTGGACTGGCCGCCGTATTTACATTATTTACAAGTCTAATATATGTATATACATAGTCTAGTGTACGCGTGTACTTTTTTTAAGTCTAAATCTTTTGCTATCTAAATCTATAATCGCTTGTATCTTTTCACATGATTTTATTTCAGAAGTCTAAAAGGATGGATGTTATTTCAGACGCTAATTTGTCCCATACTTTTATGATCTTTCATGTGTGTGCGGTTGGTCAAAAATCGTGAATTCAAATCAAACCTCAGTTGTGCGGAATAAAGGATGACTCACGTTAGACCGGGCCGTGTCCGGGTCCGGGCATCGTTTTCTATATCTACCTGTCATGTCATGTCATAGAAAAGTAAGCGCCGGAAGCACCGGCCCGGACACGGCCCAGTCTAACGTGAGTCATCCTTAAAGATCATTCTCAAAAACATAAAAAAGATGACTAAATGTCTGATGATTCGGTTCAGGTTCCTTATCATACAACGCTTAGTAAAAAATTTAGTAGACTACGTACAAACTAATTTAAGTATTTACTTTCAGATCGGTGTAAGCTTAAGCAGGCAATCTTTTTTATCATTCTAACCCAGATTGTAAACACAATATAGACAAAATGACTCAGTCCCGCGTTAGCACATTGAGATTGATGTATCTTTGCTCAAACCATAAGCATTTCAAGCATGCTTCTCGCTCACACACCTTTTATAAGATAAAGATAGAATTACTTTTTTGTCTTAAGCCTTGGAATGAAATGTAAAGAGAGCATTGTAGTTAAGAATAGTGGGCGAGTGGCTTAGTGACAGGATGGCATAGATAGTTTAAATACGCGTCTATATTGGGATAGGTATTTTAATGGCACTGAGATTGCAAAATGGCACATTTTATGGCTCCTCTACACGATGGGCCAACGCCGGCCACTTCAAGGGACGAAGTAGAATGAGATAGCAATATCACTTGCTCCCTCTAACGTATAAATGCGTCCCTTGGAGTGGCCAGCGTTGGCCCATCGTGTAGAGGAGCCATTAAAGAGGCAGACAATTGGGTTGGCAACTGTCAAAGAATTGCATAGATTTGTTTTAAATTTTATTGCACTAAAAAAGGAAGTACAACAAGGCTTAATGCCTCTAGGCATTTTCTACCAGGTAAATGGCACCAGGTTTTCCCTGTCTCTAGTTTTGTTCTATGAGATTTGACTTAAACGGCAGCCAGACTATAAAATCCTAAAAAAACAAGAATTGGACTAAATTCAAGATATTGACAGGTAAACTAATGCTGGCGCCATCTGTAAAACACTGCGACTTATTGTAAAGGTCAGCAACGCGCATGTGCAGATAAGTTCCGACTTTATTGAGCTTAAATAAGTGTAAGTATGTATGTGCGTTCAAACTCGGATAAATCCGTTCGACCCTTTTAAGAAATATCTACCCTATTACCCTGACTTACTACCAAAATCGCAAAATCAGACGGTTGAATTGACCGGAGTTTGAAGTTAAGCGACTCGTAATAGGTATTTTTTTTACTATTTTTTTAAATGTTAACTGTCAATAAAAAGTATGGAAATTTATTCATAAACAATAATACAATTAAAAATACACTACATACCTTATCTAAACATAAAACTAATTAAAAACTAAACTTAATTATAAATATAAGCAAAATAATATAGACAAAAAAAAAGTTGCCAAAAGTTTACTTTTGATAATACAGTTACCACAAAAAGTACGGCGAAATTTAGCGCCATCTAGCAATTAATCCTTTAAGATTTCCACATTAATCCCGAATGCTAATAATAAATTCCACACATGGCATTAATTGCGAGACATACCGCAAACGCGTCAGTTCAAGTGGCATCTTTTATTCTTATTCAACGCAGGCATCAAATTCTGTATCCTTAGTATCCTTATACTGTCTGTGCATAACACTTGCACACTCGATTGCTCAGGGCAACCATTGTAACACATATATAGCGTTGAAAAGAACATTTAATTAAAGGTGACAGTCCATTTTCAACGACAGCTGCGCTACTGCTCATTTCACTATGGAATTTGACAATAACAGCGACGCGTTCAGTACCGGTAGTGTAGCTGCGGTTAGAAATGGAATGTTACCATTAAGGTCGCGCACTGGACGCAAGCGGCGCACTGGACGGCTATAGTCCCCACTTTAGCCCAATGCGGGTTGGGGACTTCACATACACCTTTTGAATTTTGGATGTATGCAGGTTTCCTCACGATGTTTTCCTTCACCGAAAAGCTAGTGGTAAATATAAAATGATATTCCGTACATAAGTTCCGAAAAACTCATTGGTACGAGCCAGGATTTGAACCCACGACCTCCGGATTGAAAGTCGACCGTCAGAACCACTCGGCCACCACTGCTTTCTATGAAATTATGCTGTTTAAATAAACTAAACAATACTTGCCCTGTGCTATAAATTGCTGCCAGCTTAGCTTAGTCTAACTCTTTAACGACATTGAGCGACTTGCGACGGCAGCAGCAACAACCTAGGTGGGAACGAAAGGTCCGATCGCTGTGTCCCGCTCCAACCTATGGTTATCGCTGCCGCCGTCGCAAGTCGCTCAATGTCGTGGCCGAGCCGTAAGAAACATTGGTTTGTGAGAGCGAATCGCCTTTTATTGTTTTCGGGGGCCCTTGCGGATACACTTCGACCCATAGGGATCTTTTGTGCAATTACCCCCTATAAAAGATCCGTCAACTACTCAAGAGCTTTTCCCACCATATCCATGTGTCGGATGATGGCGCTCATGGGTAGCGTTTTGAAGTCCTTTGGTTCCAGATATCCTGCTCCAAAGTCCTTCATTCTTTGTCTGGCGAGGGCGTGACATTCGCACATTAAGTGTTTCACTGTCTCTTCCTCTTCGCCACACATACGACAATCGGTGTTGTCAGAGTGTCCCAGCGAGTCGCCTCACTCTTTAAGCGGTATGAATAACAACTGCGCTCCCCACATAGCATGAATCTTCCAGAAACTTGCAGACGCCATTCAAAATTCAACTTTAAACTTAAGAAGACAGGGTTCCTTTCAGGTTAAACAAGTAAAGTTTAAATATAAATCCCTTTCAATGATTGTCTTCATTCGTAAATCGTAAAAATTCCAGTCCGTTTTTGATGGCGTTCGGTAAATCGATCGATTTCAAGTGCGAATCGATCGATTTTAAGTGCGAATCGATCGATTTGAGTCGCGAATCGATTGTGCGATTGGGTGCTTAGTGCTTCACTTTAATGTTGGGATGTAAAGTGTTCGATTTAAATAAATTAAATAATGGAGTTGTTTTCCATTGCGTTTTGTTTACTTCTTATTTTCTCGACTACAGTAAGTGATTTTTCTAACAAGTAATAGAGTCCATAGGCTGGTAAGCTCTTACTTTTACTATCTGGTAGTTTAAATCGGCGCTTGTTTGACACTACTAGTTACAGGCGTCCATAGGCTATGACAGTTTACCATCCGATGGTCCGTGTGCCTGTTTGCCATTGATATAACTGTATGGACTACTATTGCCATAACTTTTAGTATTTTTTTATCTGCATAACCCTTCAAGTGGCAACATCACTTTTCAGTAGTTGGAAATTAAACTTTTATTAATTAATCAAATTTTAAATTTAATTACATTATTCGACCACGAGCCGGCGGCCTGCCACTTGAAGGGTTAAAATACCTTAACTTACCACTTAAATTTATAAGACACTTACGTCACCGTATGACGTTCATATTTTTCAATTAGGACGAGATCATGATGACATATAAAGTAGTGTTGTCCTTCTCTTTTCAACGTGTAATGTATATCGGCGTCTCTGTCGGGCGCGCCAGGCATTTCCGGCTGGGCATCATTTCTTTTATTTCGCACCAAGTGTGTTGGTTTAATGTGATAATGTTATTTTGGTTATTTTTGTATATATTTTTATGTATCACCAGGCGTGGCTCACTCCGCGATTTCGTCGCTTTGCTACAGGTAGCTAAAAGTCCATCCGTTCGACCCCAATTTTGGGGTTTGCCATAAGCCGCGCGTGGTGCTGTCGCCACGTAGCGGCCGTATCTGTGCTGATCGTGACAGACGCGTTTTGTTAGAGAGTGAGTCTTCTGTACCTAGTACTATTATTTATTCTATGGTATTACGAACGTTTTTATAAAGCTTTAGACGCTGAATTACTGTCGATTTCTACCCCACTAATGATTCCCTGTATAAATGTATGTACGTAAGGATAAAATTACTAAGCAGATTTTGGTGAGTGTAGTATGATTTACGCCTATTATTAGATAGATTAGGTACCTATACATTTTAAACCGACCCTGAAGAGGAGTTTTTTTTTTCACCAAAAACTGAGTTTGAAGTAAAGTTATTATTTGCTTAGCTCTAAAAGGTCTTTTTTGCATTAAACCATGTAAACCATTTTCCACCATTTGCTGGTATCCGATGAACCAAAAAATTGGCATTTTCATCAAAAATACTTGCATAATTTTGATGAGAATACAATATTACGACTATAGTACCAACGATCTGAATTATATAAAAAAGAATGACAAAAAATACAAAATAACCACAGTGTCCGTCGAATTGGGCTCGTTAGGCTATTCACACACCACCGCTGACCGCGGCGCGCGACAGAATTAACAATGTGTGCAGTTTGTTAAATACAACACGCCCGCAACACACTGACGACGGCGGGGATTTAATACGTACCGTAAAACGGGGTGAGTAGGTTTCGCGGGGAGAGGTGGGTTATGAATGGGGAGAGAAGGTTTGAGAGGGGGTGAGAAGAGATTTTAAGGCTACTGCTACAAAATTAATGTATTCCAATTTAAAATCGAGCTATAGTAATACGCAAAATAAATAAAAAATCGATCCAACAATCTTCCAAAGTCAACTTTGTATGAAAACCCCTCTCACCCCAAATACGAGGCACTACGGGGTGAGGTGGGTTTTCCTCTTTATCGTCAAAGTTATGAAATGGAACTACCCAAAATAATATAAAAACTAAAATACAAACGTCCGGAACACATTATATACACCATTCAGTTTTCATATGTAAAAGTCTTATCGAGGCTTGAATTTCAGTTTTGACCCTACTCACCCCATTTTACGGCAGTTCGTTTTTTAAGCATTAGAAAAAGGAAACAATCTTGACGTGTCTTTTTATTGAAGTCACGTCAAGATTGTTTCCTTTTTCTAATGCTTAAAGTCACGGCAAATATGTAACAATTATGAATCTTATTTATGTATTATTATTTATATTAAAATTATACTTAAATTATACTTAAAATTATACTTAAAATTAAAATAAAACAATCAATTTACCTGTATGTAGTAAAATAACCTATCAACTCTATTAATGCTGTCCGTCTGTCCATCAATTACCGATAGTTAAATCAAATAGATAATAACAAAGCGACATTTTAACCGCGATCTAAACACGTCTAATTGCCATATATCTTTAATAGTTTTAATGGGGTTCAATTGTTCTAATCACCTATCAACCCTATCACGGCGTGTGATTATAGACAGCGTTACTGGGAATCGTCTTCGGAAGTATTCTGATGAGGGAAAGAAACTAAAAAAAAATTCAAACATATTTTTATTAAAAAAAAAATAGCATTCCAAGAGAGGCAGTACAGTGATCGCCACACTAGGCTCAGCAAAAGCCTGTAAAGTGGGGATCTTAGACAAATACAGAATACCGATATGTTGCGCCTGTTATTTTAACAGAATACAATTCACTCCTCATTGATAAAGCTTTAAATGCCCGTACAGGTAAAGATTCCAAAAATTACAAAGGGGTAGAGTCGGCATTTTCGATTTAAATATGAAACTAATGATGATTATGAACAACACCAAAAATCTGTTAGGAATTTGCAATTGCAACCAGTGGCGCCATCTAGGGGGCGTATAACGAGTTGATAATGGATCGCGAAAAGATTTTATAAATAAGGAAATATTGTAGGTCTTGTAATTTCGTTTTTTCTTGATTTTTACCTCTACAGACTTTAAAATTAACACAAAAGAAACTTTAAACTAGATAAAACATTACCTATTGAATTGGATTATGTATGTAATTGTTACTATATGAGATTTTTCATATTTAGTTATGTTTTGGTTTTATCTAGTTATAGCTTGGTTAGGTTAAGGTTACGTAGCAGTAATTAGTTTTAAGTGTGGTTTATTTTTTGTGACGTACGACTTTTAATGTTTGTAAATGTATAGTAATTGTTTTTAATGAAATAAATTTACACGGATTGTTACTATACAAGTGACAATTATTTTTATTGTTCTTGGATGTAGTTAACAGAATACTGCTGTGGGAACGCGATAATATGTCAAAGTGTCGCTGTAAAAACGGGGCAATTATTGTGACATGTCAAAGGGTTAATAGCGCAGGGCAGAGGACAGGGGTTGATTTGTTCATTTACTATTTATTTTGTCTATTTTTTAAGTGGCTTATTAAAAGCAGACAGGTCTATTAAAATTTTTATAGCTAGACGAAGGTGCATTCAATATAATGACATATTGGTTATCCAAAAAACAAAAGTATCTGTGAACGTATAATAAGTTACCCATAACAATTCCAATCTCTCAAAAAAAAAATTTTTTTTCTATTATGTATATTTGAAAAAGTGTGCACGAGTCCATTCTCTTCCAAAATATACTATACTAAATACTTTATACTTAATTGACAGAAAGATGAAAAGTAAAAACAGAGATACTCCGTATAAGATAAATAAAGTCAAAGAGAAAAACGTGCCTCGGAAATCAAGAAAAAGTCATTCTCGAATAGATGGCGCACACACCTTTGGCCTATTCTCGGCTAGATGGCGTTGACGACACCGTTTGATATTTAACAATTTTAACACATATCAGTGAAAGAACATGGGTCAGTATGGAACAATAAATATTAAAAATCATTTATCCTTAAACATATTTTGATTAATTTATACATTTTCAATTTTATTTTAAGTTTTAATCGTGTGTCGATAGATGGCAGTAAATGTACCGTGACTACAAAATTTACTTTGGCGATAGCCCTCTATACTATCTATTCTCTTTGGTAAAAATAAACCACTTTTTTGTGAAAAAGACCGGAAAGTATAGGTATTAAATGTCACATGCAAAGTGCCACTGTTCCATATTATATTAGTCCTCCTAGACTACTATATTATTACCTAGGCTGTAATCGCTGCATTTACAATCATTATCTAATCATCTCCTCATTTCACAACTAATCGGCTACCGCGAGCAACGCCGGAGGGCAATCGTTTACTTGACTTAATCTTAACTAAAAATACAGGCATTAAATATCATTTACAACAAAAACGGCGTAAACCAAAAAAAAATATATTTTTTTTTACGTCATTTTAAATCTATGTTAGTATCCCTATAAAATTTTAAAAGGGCATAACTCAAAAATTATAAAACTAGAGTTAAGTCGTTTTAGAGTTAAGTTAAAGGTAACCCCTCCGATGCGGGGCGGCCTCATCGACCCCCGTCCATAATTTACGGAAATGTCATTTCGAGCATTATGCTTTCCTTTTGAAGTGCCGACTTAATACTGTTTTGCATTTTAGCGACAATCGCGTACGGGGAAACGGTGGCAAATATAAGAAAATGCGGACACGTAAAGGATATCTCACTGTGAAAACTGTCTAATAGGGAATATTACGCAAAACGTAGGGGGCGCCACTACCACTATCCATCACAATCTGGGGTCTACCGCGAAACAAGAACATCGAAATTTCGTTATCTAATCTCTCTATCACTCTCTATAAGAGGTAGATAACTAAATTTTCATTTTCAGGTTTCCCGGTAGGCCCTTGTTAACAAACCGCCTTGATGCATCAACGTCATATTTTATTGTATGAGAAAACTTGACAAAAATGTATAATTGTAATTTTCAGAGATGATGTACTTCTGTTGCCACTATAACAACACGGAACGTTTTTTTTTACCCTTTGGGTACGGAACACTAAGACACTTTGTGAGACCTACTCCGCCTATGCATATAGTTATTTATTGACAGTTGTTGACAGCTGACCGATCATATTCATAACCGTTTCATAACAAGATTACAAAGTTCGAATCACCCTCTATTGTCTTCTTTAGTCATTATCTTTTTAAGGATCATGCAGGTGTCATTTTATTTTTTTCTTCAATTTACCATTTATTTAAATTTTAATTGTACCGCCAATTGTTTTCACGAATAAAACGTAGTTTATTTAAAGGTTAAGTTTAAGAATAGGTAATTGTTAAAATAGCGAACTAGTGAATTGTTTTAAAATGGTGTAATATCCCCGTTATAAGTTTTATTGCGGTCTTTATTTCTTTTTAAATTAAAATAATTTGCCAGAATTACACCTCATGCATTCATAACGTAATTGCGTTTTTATCTCTGCTTGTTATTATCACTTTTTAAATTACATACATGTATGAAAATATAAATAAAGAAAAATGTAATTTCTTGGGGCATCATTCGTAAGGAATATTTAATATTATTCCAAATAAATTTAGTGTTGATATTTTTCTAGCACGAGTTATGTTATATAGTCTCCAGACATCGGTATTTTGGGGGCAAAATTAGAAAAAACCGGGCAAGTGCGAGTCGGACTCGCGCACGAAGGGTTCCGTACCATAATGCAAAAAAAAAACAAAAAAAAAAAGCAAAAAGAAACGGTCACCCATCCAAGTACTGACCCCTCCCGACGTTGCTTAACTTTGGTCAAAAATCACGTTTGTTGTATGGGAGCCCCATTTAAATCTTTATTTTATTCCGTTTTTAGTATTTGTTGTTATAGCGGCAACAGAAATACATCATCTGTGAAAATTTCAACTGTCTATCACGGTTCGTGAGATACAGCCTGGTGACAGACGGACGGACGGACGGACGGACGGACAGCGAAGTCTTAGTAATAGGGTCCCGTTTTACCCTTTGGGTACGGAACCCTAAAAATGACGATGAGTGAAGTTGAAAAATATTATTTTGTTTCATGTTACTTAATCGTTAAAATATATTCACAAACAAAACTCAATTATTAGTACATATATGAGAGAAACATCATCAATAATCGACTTTATTGATTTAGCAACTCCCTCAAATAATATTTAAAAAGTACACGAAATAAGAAATAACATTACACCCACCTAATACAGAAAAAAACACCAATAGAGTAAATGAAAAGTAAACATTAAGTAAATTACAATTGTAACCCCTTCGCTGCGGAGCTAAACAATTCATGGTCCTTTGAAGCGGCGCCGCGGGCGCTGTCAGCGTCAGGTGCCCACGGAATTGGATGGGTTAGGTATATATATATACATCTATATATAACGTTTATGTATCAATCAGGTTTTCAGGAGCTTTGAGGTTACTTGGACTTTACCTAAACGTCATGTACAGGGGTTATTATGTATTTTAAATGGCCAAGAGCGAAAAGTAAGCGGCCATGTTGAAAAAGTGATAATAAAGTGGAAATTACCACATTGGTCATCAATAGTTAAGCTAGCTGGGGGCCGATTTTTGAAACTCGACCACTCGATTTCGTGTATTTCGTTAAATGATATCTCCACTACTAGGCGTTTAACTTCTACTAATATAAATGAAATCGAGTGGTCAATACCACTAGATTCCAAATTTCGATCGCTCGTATTTTAAAAATTAGCATTTCGACGTTTTCCACCGATTTTCGAGTGACGAAATCGATCGATCGAAATTCAAAAATCGGCCCCCTGTAGATTTATTTATTTAGATACACACACACGCACTCACTCGCACACACACACAAACCTTTGTATTTACAGCGCTCATATGTAGATTTAATATCATAACTAAATTACTTAATTTCTTTAACTATTAGTTTTTACTAAATTCGGCTACCACGTGACAGGAATAGCCTAGTGTGGGGCTACAGGACATCGTTATTTGTTAATAAGGCTTTTTAGGGTTCCGTACCCAAAGGGTAAAACGGGACCCTATTACTAAGACTTCGCTGTCCGTCCGTCCGTCTGTCACCAGGCTGTATCTCACGAACCGTGATAGCTAGACAGTTGAAATTTTCACAGATGATGTATTTCTGTTGCCGCTATAACAACAAATACTAAAAACAGAATAAAATAAAGATTTAAATGGGGCTCCCATACAACAAACGTGATTTTTGACCAAAGTTGAGCAACGTCGGGAGTGGTCAGTACTTGGATGGGTGACCGTTTTTTGTATGCTTTTTTTTTTGTTTTTTTTTTTGCATTATGGTACGGAACCCTTCGTGCGCGAGACCGACTCGCACTTGCCCGGTTTTATGTTAAATAAATATTTATTCTTTATACATATTTCATGTTTAAGTCACCCGTTGGAGATAGGTCGTTATTTCACTAATAACAAAATATTAATGTGAGCCGCAGACAGTGTCTGTTTGTCCGATTATTTCTGGCAAAACTGGACCGGCGCGGGCGCAGCTCGTTTCAGATTTATAGAAGGGATTGTTACGGACAGACAGACAGACAGAGATTTGGGTCGCGATAACATCTAATAATGGGCGTTGATACTGTATAAACGTGTTCTTAGACATAGCGATATTGATTATTACAAGGTTTAGTATTGATTGATTTATTGAGAGCTTATTGGCGATTTACAATAGTGAAATGAAATGTAAAATGCAATTTAAAGCTAATTCAAGATAAATACAACTAAAAATGGTTTACATGGTGACTAAAGAGGCCCACTGATTAACAGCCCGCCGGATGGTATCGGCCTGTCAGTTAGAACAAAATTTAGACAGTTCCAAACAACTGACAGGCCTTTAGTCATATTGATAATCATATGATTCTCAGTCCTTTCTTGGAATTAGGCTTGATATTACACAAAACGTACGACACAGTATAAAAGACAGACATTTTTTTAAACCAAAATGTATATTTACAAATTAAGGAAAAAATGTTCAATGAGACCTCATTAAAGGTTACTAAAACTACTTGATGGTATCTAATTCCGACGAAAAATCAAAAATAGAGGAGACTTGTCCCACTAAAAGACAGTTAAAAATGTATACAGAAACCTATGCATATAGAAATGAATACAATGTAAGTTGCGAAAAGTTTCAAAAAGTCGGAAAAGTTCTCGGATATTCAGGAAAATTTCATAGGAAAGGAAATTAAGGAAACTTTCATTTTAAAAATGGATTTTTTTTCATCCCCATACAAAACTATTAGTTTTCAATGTGGAGATATCGTAATTTTGGATAATTTCCGACGGCACATCACTAGAAATCTAAGAGAATATAACCAAACGGAGTGGTCAATGTGGTCATTAACAGGCGTTCCTCTCTGTTGAAAATAGGCGGCCAATGGTCAACCCCATGTCAACCACATGTATGGACTGACGTTTATCTGACATGGCTATTTTGACGCTATTACGTATACATTTGATGTGGCTCTCCCCCGCAAAAAACGGCAGACTATTTTGTACCGAAAATTACAGACATGGCGTCTCCGTTTGGTTATATCCTCTAAGCTAGAAATGAATAAACGATGAGTGATAGAAACATGGAGGAATTTGACACGAATCAGCAAGGGGCCTCAGTTGCGCAAGCAATTGACCGATGTGTACGTCAAACATCGGCCGTAAGACTCCCTTAATACAATAACAACTTAAAAAAAAAACATAAAAAAGTCAAGGTAAGTAAAAAAAAAAAACAACGGGTTGCACTCCGGGAGTGCCGACAGGAGTGAAAACTCAATGACATTGTAACAGTTTTTCGATCAGGTCACGTGTCCGTTTTACGAAGCGCATTACGTCTTACGCTCTCACGAGTTTAACATCTTTTCCCCATCACAAAACGTGCACAACGCCGCTAAAGAAGTTTTCACTTCAAAAATCAAAAAGTGTAAATTTTATAGAGAAAAAATCTGATCTAGTCAGAAATCCATCCTGTATAACTTTTTTCTTCGTTAAGCAAATTGTTACTTGCACAGGAGTAAATTAACTGTCCAGTCGAGCAACTATCCTATTAGGCATATAATTACAAATGACCAATAACGTATCGAAAAATTACTGTGCGCTTTTACATAGTCCATATAAACGTGGAACAGCTTTCCCATTCTAAAAAAGTATTAAAAAATCCCAACGCTGCGCCAGTACCGGATATATTCCGAACGCTTAGCGAGGGTTGAAAAATCTACAGGAAACCAATATAAATGCGTCCTCTGGTTAACCCTTTATAGAGCACAAAGGAAAACGGCACGGAAAAATTACCACCCTGTAACATAATCATATTGTAATTTTTTCCTTGTATTTTTTTTATATTGACCGTTAAAAATTAAGAGTAAGAAGAAGTCTAAATTTGGACTTTACGAGACTTTGCGCTCAAATTTTAATATTTGTAACATTTCGAGTTAAGACGTTTTTTTTTGCGTGACTTAAAAGAGAGTAAGTCCCATTGCAAAGGGTCGGTAATACATTTCGTACTGTCTATCTAAAAAATAATGAAAATTGTTGTGTCCAGCCCTAAAAATAGTATTAACAGACACTCCTACAGGTCACGTTACATCGGTTTGTTTACGAACTCGCCCCGCCCTCGGCTAGCAAAGTGACGCGCACGGGCAGTACCAGTACTGTACTAGGCTCGGTCGCAATAAGTCTATTTTAATTACTCCGCCATCGACATCGGCAGATTCCTGTCTTGCCTACTCGGGAGCTGTGCTTTACTAGCCGTAGGGATGGGGCGAGTCGATGGAGATGTCGATAAACGTCGATAAAATTATCGCATTTAAGTTGACACAATCACTGCCAATAACCCACTACACGTTCTTTGAGTATGGAGAATAAAGATTTCTATATAGAAAGTGTTAACTAATCGTTTTTTAGGGTTCCGTACCCAAAGGGTAAAACGGGACCCTATTACTAAGACTTCGCTGTCCGTCCGTCCGTCCGTCCGTCTGTCACCAGGCTGTATCTCACGAACCGTGATAGCTAGACAGTTGAAATTTTCACAGATGATGTATTTCTGTTGCCGCTATAACAACAAATACTAAAAACAGAATAAAATAAAGATTTAAATGGGGCTCCCATACAACAAACGTGATTTTTGACCAAAGTTAAGCAACGTCGGGAGGGGTCAGTACTTGGATGGGTGACCGTTTTCTTTTTGCTTTTTTTATTTTTTATTTTTCATTATGGTACGGAACCCTCCGTGCACGAGTCCGACTCGCACTTGCCCGGTTTTTTAAATCCATTATTTTTGTAGGTAGGTACTTACAACAGTTACAAGTTATTTAATTTCCTTGCAATATTTGTACGTAATTACATAATATATATATATTGTTTTCCAAATTTGCAAACCTGTTTTGACCACTTGAATATATGAATATTGAGTAGAAATTTGGCACACTTATCAAAAACCGGGAAAATGAAAATTATCATGATAGAGTTGAAAGATTGAGATCAAAAATAGCCATAG
The DNA here is from genome assembly GCF_963556715.1 of Cydia fagiglandana. NCBI lineage: Eukaryota > Metazoa > Arthropoda > Insecta > Lepidoptera > Tortricidae > Cydia > Cydia fagiglandana. The sequence goes on along the minus strand of NC_085953.1, from coordinate 5,218,880 downwards.
AAACTAAGTGATACTTAAAACTCAACCTGTACGGTTACCATCAGTTTGTCACTGACATAAACGCCGTCGAGAACGTAATTTACTTTCTATACATCCCGTTTGCACTAATATGCGAGTGCGAGCGAGATGTATAGAAAGTAAATTACGTTCTCGACGGCGTTTATGTCAGTGAAAAACTGATGGTAACCGTACTGATCGAGTCAGCTTAATAGGTTTAGTTATTAAAGTAATTAGGATCGTGTCTACGAGTGTTGATGACTGTTTAGAGAAAAGTACAGTCGGCGATATATAAAATAAAATCGGCTAGTATCAAACATGGATTAAAAAAAATAAAATAATGTAAACCATAAAAATTGGAGGTATAGAATCGCTTAACCTTCACCTATGAAGAATTTTGAAAACTACGTTATAGTCATTAATTTGAACAAAGAATTTGTTATGTTTAAAGTCTTTCGTTCTCAAAACAACATAAATTAAAGTATTAGCATAAATAGCTATCTCGCTTGATGCCCACATTTTACAAATGTCACCTATGTTCTAATTACTAACAAGCCTAATAAATTCTAAGCAACCTTGACATCGACAACCTCCTAACGGGCCCATCCCTATCTAACACAAACAAGACTCGATAACGAGGTGAAATATTCACGTTGCAAGCTATATAATCGCGTATATATCTTCTTCGCTCGCACCCGCACTCTCTTGCGGGGTTAGAGGCGCGCGCGAGAGGGACAGTGGAGCGGCGGCACGAATAAAGGGGTCGCACTCTCTTTGATCTCGCCGGCGAGCGTGCGTAGTATATTTGTATGTATTTGTATATGCAGATGAGATGTGACGGAGAATTTGATAATTGCAAAGATTAATGTGTTATGAGTTTAGTTTAATTTGTATGGGTGGGTCGGAATTAATCAGGTTGACCTGTTGAGTCTTTTTTGAGAATGCATAGTTACTTGACGGAGCAGAGGTCGATATGCGTCGATTTTTGATAGCTATAGTTTTGTGTTGATTAAGATATATCTTCTTTTGATAAAACTATTGTGAAAGTCATGCATTATGTAGGTAAGTCAACCTTCAGTTTGTACTGTTTGTCATATCATTTTGTCGCAGTAATGTATAATTTTAATTTTAACCAATTGTTTCTTTTTAATAATATAGATATAGGAACCAGTTAAGTAATAATCATTAGAAAATTCTTTAAAATTATGGCATTTCTTTGTTTAATGTGCTTCTTAAGTAAGACAGATTCATTCACATAAATAATTGCTATTCTGAAACGTCAATATTAAATCTCACATTAAACATCCTCATATTAACATAGTTTCTATGGAGAAAATATAGAGCTTAGGCTAAACAATCCCCCTTTTGCGGAAAGGATCGTCGTGCCTTTCCACCCTGTATACTTACTGCAGACACTTTTCAAAATGTGAACATAAAACACTGGAATAGAAACAATGTATTTTATAACTACTACATTTTTGTTATAAAGTGTCACTGCGCACTAATAAATAAAGTTTACAATCGTAATTATCATGGATCGATATACTTCAAAGGAAAGATCAGACAAAGAAGTTAACTACCAAACCTTAAATCAGGGAGACGGAAAACAATCGGAGGGAAATGTCGAATGGTGGCGGTAAACGAATTTAGAATTTAAGTTTTAAGCAATGAAAATGTAATGTATGAATGAGAAACAGATGGGAAAAAGAATGATACTGAAACTTATGTGGGTGCAGATGCAGTTTGAGTTAATGTTAATGTAATCAATATAATATTTGAAGTATAAACTGAAATAGACGTCACTATAGAAACAGAGACAAAGAAAAAGTGGCGAAGGCCGGATTCGAATCGACCGGTGTCTTACGGCTAACGGACCCTGAGGGCCTACCGCGAACCACGTTCGGCGTGTTGCCTCTCTGTCGCATTTGTAAATTCGTACGTAAGTGTGACAGGGAGGCAACACGTGGAACGTGGTTCGCGGTAAGCCCTCTGGACCTCTAGACTATCCAGTCACGACTGTACCCATCCCAATTTCTCGACTTACCTGTCTAAGATTGCATAGTATTTAATAAAATAATTGTGTAATTTTAGATAATGAAATAATTTTGATGGTCAAAATTTATTTATTATACAAAAGGTTGATGGTATATAAAAAAAACATACAAAAATTACTTAATTATATCTAATTATTAAATTTCATTTGTTACTAAAGTAATATTTGAACTGTTCAGGCAGGATGTGCTGTTCAAAAATTGTTTTTTACATCTTTTTTGTACCGCACTCAAGAAATAAATAAATGATTATGATTATGTTGATGCTGTTGACCAAAAATTTAAGGAACTAAATAAAAATTAAATTTGTAGAAGAGCATTATATCATTTGCAATAAAAGAGAATAATTATTTTGTAATTGTTACCTATGGCTGATAATAATATTGGCAATGATGATGATTAGGTATAGATTATAGGAAAAAACGAGTTGAAATTTCTTAAACATAAAGATATGGCATGGCAATTATCTAGTTCACATATCTGAAGCAATTATCATTATATAAAATGATACAGGTATCGATGACATGCACTCAATTATATAAATGTTAATTAAATCGCCACCTGAACTCGCGTGTCATTATCTTGCAGAATCAGTGACGACAAGTTTCCTAATGGGATATAAACACTAATTAACAGTGAGACATACGCGTACTAGGAGGTAGGTTTAAAATTAAAAACACTGTCAGGTCGACAGGTTAACCGATAAGAGATAAAAAGGTTACATTCCGATGCAGACAGCGTTACTACTGCGACGTTGATGCGGGCAATGTCACTGTCAATCTCCTTGATAAAATGAGTGATGGAATGTTTTAATCGCATTTTATCAAAGAATTTGACAGTGGCATCACTTGCGTCAACGCTTCCGCAGTAACGCTGCTGTAGTCGACATCTGAATGTAATATGTATCATGATAATCATGTGTAGTATTGATGGATACTAGCATTTTATAACCAGTTCCAGCGGCCAGGTTTACTTGCTTTTAAAAGCGACTATGAAATTGTCGCTGTAAATTTTTAGTTTATCAAATGCATGTTTTTGACGACATTTAATAATAAGTAACCAAGACTTGCATATATCCGTACTATCGAAACGAACGCGAAACGAGTTAAATTGGGCGCCGCCAGATGGCGCGCGTCACGTTTGGCGCGGAAAACTAAAAGGGAAAAGGAAAATTCGAAAGGCCCCGATTTGCCCGGCCATTGTCGTTCGTATTTTTTTTTTCATCTTATTTAGCGCTTTGTCGGCGAGCCCTTTGAAGTCCGCCCCCTCCCCGCTTTAAGGGAGTGTTACAAATTGCGTCACAACCGTATTCTGGCGTAAATATTTTTACTACTATATTCTTTTTGGGGGTGCAGCACACGTTGATTTCTTCGGGAATATAAATGCGGGCTGCCTTTGGCTGTCGCGAAATTGGTTTCCCTGAAAAGCTGAAGAAAAATAGCAATCCCTCTCTTAGATACAGAAAAACAGAAGAAATTATAAGTTTGATTTATATCTTCAAAAACAACACCCAGACCTTGCCACCTATTTTAAGCGAGACATCTAGATGTGTCCAAAATACCTGCACATTTTGCAACATCCCACGCTGCTCAAGTGCTCACACAACAAATTAAAAAGTCGAAAACCCCTGATGACTTCATTCAACATAACAATTTATCCCATACCACTAAATAATTTTATACGATCCAGTAATTCATGCATAAAAAGCGTCGTATTATAAATCAAAAATTTTACTGTCACACTCAGAAAGATTTAAATTGAATAAGATTAGAAGATACGAAAATATGAAGCAATCTGCTTTTATGCCAAATTTATTCTAATTTTAATAAATCATATTACGTTTTAAAAATAATTTGAGACACATGGACGGAGCAGAGAAAAATAGAAAAAGACTAACTAAATATAGCTACTCGTAGTATGTAAAACAACTTATAGAAAACGGGGACAAAGGTGACAGAAATTGAGTTAAAGATTGAAGATTGTGATAATTAAAATCAAAACTAATTATCTATACATGAGAAATTAATTCAGGCGACCGTGTGTCTCAAGACCGGCGATAAATCTACCGCGACCCGCTTCAAAGCGAAACTTTAAATATGCATAAAAACGTCAAACAATAAAATTGATGGTACAACGCGAAGCCTCTAATAATAAAAAACCAACGACACTAACTTATAATATAATCACGCTGAAACGATTTGTAAAAATAAAACGTGCAGACATCCAATAGAAGCAACTGTCACTTCAAACAATCTAGTAAAGGGAGATAAATTTAAATTATTAAAAGAAAGACTAGAATTTATGAAAATATTATTTTAACGTTAAACCACTGAAGCTTTTCGATCCGTCATGTATTTAAGTTTGTTGAAAATTTCTCCATGGCGAAGACAATTAAAAATGTATAAATAGACTAATCCGTCCTAGTTTCTGAACGTTAAACGTTAACGAGAACAAAGTAGCGTTTTCGTCGATTACGAGCTCTCAGTTTTATGGGCGTATAATAAAAACCCGAATCTGGATGCTTTTTATAGAGAAGACGGCGTAAGATTAATTTTATAGGAAGGTCTTGATGGTACCACAATAAAGAACTTTAAACGGCTTTCGATAGAAACGCTTACACATTTAATGGAAGCTACATTCTCCCGTTACATGCTTTAAAGTTATAGCAGCGTTTAGCGTTGCTTAAAAGACAATTTAGATGTACTTTGCATACAAAATACGTAATATCGTAAGTGTTGAAGAAATTGGGAACTAAGAAAACATTGGGATGCCGCAAGGACCCTAATTAGGTCCCCCTTTACTTATTAAAATTAAAACTGAGGTCTTGTTGTATTGACCTCGTATGATTCCTTTAATTCGATCGGTAATTGGTCATTACGGTTCCGTAACGATCCAATTTGGTCCAATCAATTCCTAATATAGCATTAACGTTGTGGGTGAATAATATATTAACTTTTTATATGACGGAACATCAGAATTTATAGTCAGTCAGTCTTAATGAATATAGGGAAGGTGATCGTTGTAGAACGAAATGGTACGAGGCTTGTGAAAGCAGAAAGTGTTAAGTGAAAATGAAAGTATGCACAATTTCACTCTTTAACCCAATACGTTAAGGTGGAATTTGGGATGCATGAGTTTCAAGATTAAAACATTTTCGTTTTCAAGATGCCATATGAGAATTTGTAATTCAAGTTTGTAGTAATGTTCCATTTCATTAATTGCTAATAATTTCGATGTTGATGATTTTGTTATTCATTTCGTAAAAATTTCATATAGCGATTTAAGTTTTCTTTAGTTTATTGAGATTTATGAAGCTAAGCTGGCTAAATATTTATTCTCGAATCCAGTAAATCTTGGTTAGAGTCGTAACTCGGAGTTAACTACCGGAGTAGCTGCAATCGTTAAAATAGGCATTCGAATGTGCATTAGCATTAGCTATGATTATTTGCTTTTACGTTGGTTGAGGATTTCTACTAATAGGGTGCGTCTAGCACGGTGCTCTGTTTTCTCGGTTCTTCTGTACGGACTGTACGGAGTAGAATCGTGGACACTGACCAAGAATATGTGTAAACGCTTGGAGGCTTTCGAAATGTGGGTGAAGAGAAGAATCCTGAAAATATCATGGACGGATAGAATAACTAACGAAAGAGTGCTGCAGTTAGTAAATAAAGAGGTCGAGGATTTAAAGACCGTCAAATACAGTACCTTGGTCATATCATGCGAAACGAGAAGTATGAACTCCTTCAACTCATTATACAAGGGAAGATCCAAGTGAAAAGATCATCCGGACGAAGACGTAACTCATGGCTCAAAAATCTCCGAACATGGTTCAAACAGAGCACACGCTCATTATTCCGCGCAGCTGTGTCTAAAGTTCGTATAGCCCTCATGATAGCCGACTTCCGGTAGGAGATGGCACTGGAAGAAGAAGATTTGCTTTTACGCTCGTTGAACTATCAATAAGTATGATGTCTATGTATATGTATTACCTAAGCAAGTACGTTATATTTGAGATTAATTAAACTGAGAACTGAGTACCCACAACACAAGCCTTCTTGAGCTTAAGTACTGTGGGTCTTAGACAATTTATATAAGAATAAATATTAGGATATTTTTAAATCTATGTAACTTAGTAATACATATGTATGTTTAATTTAAGATTCTAGAGATAATTCGAAAAGTGTATACATGTTTATGATACTGACTATGTATTAACAGTATAAGTGTCTTGGCATCCTGCAGCTGTAAGCTTATACCTAGTGTTTGTCTGAATAAAGAATTTACATATTTATGTAACGTACTAGCGTAAAATCAATTTTAAACATAGAAATTTCTACAAATTTTAAGAAAATGTATGAATTTGTAACGATAATAGATTCGATCGTCGCACGCCGCGCACGCGCAAGTGGGCGTGACATATAATAATGGAAATTGTAATTGAACAAATGCCATTTTTATAATTCGGGTCTACGCCAACCACACGGTAGGCAATATTTTTTAAATTGTCAGGCAAAATCAGTAATCTAACAAGGACGATAAATGACCAGATAAAAGAACAACACGTCTCAAGGTTTTTACCAGGGCCTATTACGGTTATTGTGTGGAAAAATACATGCAGACAAAGACAAACAAATAAATTAAATAACTAGTTCAACTAAATAAAAGCTTGTAAAACTAAACATATCCACCAGAGTCATATTACTTTTTTATGTTAGAAAGCAGAGTTTTAGTTTATTACTGTAATATTTTTAAAAAGCTATGGCATATTATTATCATATCAATAACCGGCTTCCAAGCATTTAAAGAATTTAAAAAAAATAGTGTTAGAGTCTGTGCGGAAAGAGAAGAGTCATAGAATGTATTTGTTCCCATATAAATAATCCACGACTCTTCTCTTTCCGTACATACTCTAATAAACGATATTCTAGTGGAGAATTCCAAAAACTTTTCACTAGTGCGGTCGGTGCGCACCCTTGCGCTCAGATTCTGCGCACGCGCCGGGCGGCGTATTTCGGCCGCTTTGATCCCGCCTAATGATCCATATACTATCGCGCTGTTTAAAAGGGCCTAACTGCCCTATTAGTTCAATGAGACCTGTGACTTTTGATTACAGTGCTATAATGAGTAGCTTTCATTCATTTTCTTTAATGGCTCCTCTACATGATGGGCCAACGCCGGCCACTCCACGGGACGCAGCCATGCGGTAGAATGAGATGGCAATATCACTTGCTTCTTCTAACGCATACATGCGTCCCTTGAACTGGCTGGCGTTGGCCCATCGTGTAGAGGAGCCATTACAAACACGTTTCGAGTGAGCGGTGGAAATGCCTAGAAAGGTTACTGTGCAATTGTAGTGCATAAGTATTTTCCATCGTATTTTCACGGAAACGTACGAACGTGTCTTGCTATTTCAGTCGGTCTCGGTACAAAAAGTACTGTGGTTGACTGAAGTAGCATGACAAATACGAACGTTTCCGAGAAAGTACGATGGAAAACAATTGCGCACTACATCTGTATTTATCTATGATATAATTACGGTCTAATATAAAAGTTTCCAATGCTTCAATCCGAAGCCAACTAAAAGTCCTCACTCCTCTCTCTGTAACCTGCTTGAGGAGAGCTCTTTCTTTCTTTGGACACGTGGCGAGACGAGAATCACACAACCTCGAGAAAATCATAATGATTGGCCGTGTCGAGGGAACAAGAAGTAGAGGCAGAGCTCCAACTCGCTGGACGGATCCACTCCTGGAGGCAATTAATAGTGGCACACAGTCCGCACTTCTTCAGGCTCAGAACAGAGCAGCCTGGAGGCTTCTTATAGACAGAGCTACTTATGGTGGTCACGACCCTCAGCTGTGAGGATAACGACGAAGAAGATAAAAGTTTCATCATTGAATGTATGCTGCAATCTTTAAAATCGTAGTATGAATCGTTCAAAACTACTATTTATATAGAGACTCTATTTACATATATAGAGAATCTATTAATAGTAAATTATTTATATAGAGAATAGTAAATTTATCTAATAATGCAAGATTTCAGATTTCTCTCCATGGACTTTAATTACTAGTTAAATGGAACCGCTGCAAACTTTCGCAAAGTGTTAAGTTTCTAGTCTCCGTCGCAAGTTTCGAACACTTAAATAAATACAAGAAGAACTTAGGAAAGTATTGATATTGACTTATTTTTCAAATATTTTTTCAATAATAGTAGGAGTAAACTGATAGTATAATCTAAATACTTTGTATAACCATAAAAGTTAAATGTACAATGTAAAATGCAACAGTTTTAGATCTATTGTAACTATCTGACTTAAGGGGATATCCCACTGATTAACGGTCCGCCGGACGGTATCGGGCTGTCAGTTGTTCGGAACTGACAAAATTTTGTTCTAACTGATAGGCCGATACCGTCCGGCGGCACAGAATAAATAATAGTACTAGGTACAGAAGACTCACTCTCTAACAAAACGTCTGATCGCAGCACAGATATGGCCGCTAGGTGGCACCAGCGCCACGCGCGGCTTATGGCTTTCCCCAAAATTTGGGTGGAACAGATGTACTTTTAGCTACCTATAGCAAGGCGAAGGAATCGCGGAGTGAGACATGCCTGCCGGCGGACTGTTAATCAGAGGGCCCCTTTATGACTGACAAAAGATTAACACCAACAATTTGTCTGTTAACGAATTTAATGATTTGAAAAATGATCCATGCCAAAACATAACCCAAGTAGATCCAAGATTTATGAACCAACGGTAATAAAAATATATTAATAGTGTCTGGAAAACTGAGCTAGTGTGTTTTAATTGAGAACACAAAATTTAACATTTAACTAATTTCGTTTTCTACTTCAACCTTCGTCGTAAATTCACGTTTATTTATTGGTCGTAAAAAAGAATACACATTAACATTGTAAGAGGTTGACACGTCCAATGCCTTCAAATGGGTATAAAGCCTCCATTACCTCCACTTTGAGACAAAATATGTAATGTAAGCTACTGGACAAAAACAAGCTATGTAACCTGACGAAGTAAAATTACTACAGCATTAATTATACTTACTTGAATTACAAAACCATATACACGCGGCAAACCCGCACAATTGTAACTGATACGTATTAGATTAAAAAAAAACATCGTCTAAAAATTCAATACCGCGAAATGTGCGCAGAAACCGCCAACATAATAAATTGGAACACACCGACTGTGACGTTTCCTAAATAAAAAAAAAGCAGTTTTCATTTTGTTGCGCGGGTGCGGACAATGCATCGCGTTGGCGGGAAAATTGCGCGTCACTCCGCCATTCCAATTTGTCAAGGCAGGACTAGATGGCCGCCACAACATGGCTGGCGTTTAATTAAAATGCGTCTTTCGTTGTAAATGTGAGTTCCGATATAGTTTATTTTTTAGCCAGTTCGAATCGAAAATATAATTTATATATTCTCGATTAGTATATATTCCGAGATTTATAGTACCTACTTATAACCGAAAGAAGACGAAAATTACACTTGAACCGTGACGGAAAAAACTAAATGTGGGTATTTATATTATGTTTTCGATGTATTTAGTGATAAGTTTCTTTCATTGCACTTGCAACACCTACTGACATATGTAAATTTATTAATTTCCGCTACCCAAAGGTTGTCTGGAAGAGATCGCTTTTTAGCGATAAGACCGCCTGTTGTTTACCTCTGCCTGTATTTCTGTTTTCTTTTGTATTGTCTTATTTTATTGAGGTGTGCAATAAAGAGTATTTGTATTGTATTGTATTGTATGTTTGAAAAACCGTTCGAATATCATTATCATTCAATAACTTTTATATACATGTACGATATTGAAATAAAGTATAAGTTCCTATTTTAAATCTTTTAATATTAACGAAAACGGGGATCTATTTGCACAATACGAAATCCCCTATTTCGCCCATCTCAGTTTCAATAGTGGAAAATTCCAAGGTTGCAACATCCGGTCTCGGGCGGAAATTAGGGGTTGGTAATGGCGTCTGGGACCGGAAGTAGACCCCCGCGAAGCTTTCGAGCTTAAAATTCAATGCTCATCTAATATGCCTTGGCTCTGCATGTTTTGAGATCTTGTATTGAGAATATTGATCACGTCTTAAGAATTTTACGACTTTTTTTGTTGAATACTTAGTATAGTGAATAGATTTTTGGAATAAAGTTTTTGGGAAACACATAAAACATCCTATTGCTACTTAGTTTACGGCAAAGGACGTCCACAATAATACGGTAATTTTCTATAAGTACCTACGTAATTTCAGATTTAAAACTCAATTTATAAAGAGCAATAATTTTAAAATCGCGTAACATAAACACATAATATTGCGTTTAAATGAAAACTTATTTCAATAAAATATTGTGAAAAAGAAGTGCAAACAATATACTGACTACAAATGAGCAAAACAGTAAGTTATTTGGGTGCATCAAATTAAAGATTTCCTTTAACTTTTTACTTATGCAAGCAACAGATACGACAATCACCATCAGAGCGGCTGAGGTGCTCAAAATATCGTAACGCTTTGACATAAGAGCTAGGCGTGTACATATTAACTACAGCACCTTGGCCGTCCCGATATATCTGATCCCCTACTAATCCTTCGCTTACTGAGGGTTGTACATGTAATTGATATATTGATTCAGAGCCGTGTAACTTTTATTTGGTTAATTAATAAGTCCAAACTCAAACAAGGCCGATTTATTGTTGCACTCGAGTGCAGAGGGCGGCTAGGGTTGGCACAGATCTTGAATAGTTTATTACCTTAGATGGCTTTTATACTTGGTCAACCAGATCTTGTCAGTAGAAAAAGGCGGCAAATTTGAAAATTGTAGGCGCGAAGGGATATCATCTCATAGAAAATTTGAATTTCGCGCCTTTTTCTACTGACAAGATTTGCTTGACCGTCTATAGTAATGTTGCTACACACGACTATCTAAGTACATTTTAGGGTTCCGTACCAAAAAGGTTATGGTGCGACTATGTCCGTCTGTCTGTTTCATCCCTAAATATCTCGAGAACTACTTACGGTTTCGAGTTGAAATTTCGAATAGTTATGGATGAGGCTTACCCAAACGTAATATGCATGCGTTTTTTTTTCCTGGTTCAGGAAGTGTAGTTTAGACGTGGGACTTTGAAACACCTAAAAGTTAGTATTAATGAGTAATGAGTTACGAATTTGATGTTTATTACTATTTTTTTGGTTGAAAGATTAGATGGATCCAGCAATTTGCTTCTGTAAGATAGCTAGTAGCAGTGGTAGATAGGTAATCAGCTTTTTTACGGCAATAAGAACGACAGAAAATGTTCTGCAAATTGTAGATATATTATGCGTTACCAGGAAATTACGCAAAATCAATAATTTAGATAGGTACTTCTCAAAAATACTCATAAATTTTAACCCTTTTTCCAGAGCGATATCCCGCCAGCTTTCGACGCGCCGAGCTCACGGAGATCTGCCTCCACTCTATCTGCCCAACGGTATTCAGGATGACCAACAGAACGGTGTCCAGTTGGTCAACCCAGTTAGTAGAAGCACTTAGTTTGAATTTTTTTCATTAACGATTTTCTCTGCTCTATAAAGCAAAACCAAGGTTAAAACCGATTTTCAACCACCATACATACGAAAGCTTAAGGCCACCTCTCTTGACCATAATTTATAAAAAATCGGAAATATAAACCACATCAAAACCGTCATTCCAAAACTCCCATCACAATTCCTCATAAAACGTGCCACAAACTAAACAATTTAAAAGGCCCTCAAATTAAAAATTCAGGGCACGCACAGCCCTAAGTCGAGTGGAGACAAGGGTCCGTTTCTAACCCCATTGTGTGGATTCCCACTTGTTTTTTAATACGGGGGTAGTTTCTATTATTCCCATCGAGAGCCCGCTGTTTTCCTTCGTTGACATATATGTATTGTTGGTTTGGTATTAGGATTTAGGGTTGGTTATTGATAATTGCGCTAGGGTCAAGTGTGGATGTGGTATTGGTATTCATGTAAGTTTGATTGACCGGAGAGGACGCTATTATTAATTAGCTATCACTACAACTTGCAAAACAAAGTCGCCCGCATCTGTCTGTTTGTGTGTGTGTATGTTCGCGATCTCAAAAACTACTGAACGAATTTAATGCGGTTTTTACCTAACATTCACTAGTTCTGAGCAACAAAAGTTAAATCTTAGCAAACGTTGCGCTTTGTTGGCAAACATTTTTCATAATTAACGTGACTCAAAATGTTCGCATGTTATGCCGAATATTCGGCGCTTCGGCCGAGAAAGGCAGAATATTCGGTATTCGGCCGAAACCACTATTCGGGGCATCTCTAGAGTATCTGTATAGTACTTAATATGTTAAAGTTGTGTATCCCGTGCGAAGAAGAAGAAGTTACTGATAAAAAGGCCGTGCGCTAAAATGTTGGAGCCGCAAGCGGTGTGCCGTTTCTCATAAAGATCTGAATTTTACAATGCGCGCGTGCGCGTATTGTCACACGCATCCGGTGTGCACAGGCCTTAGTAATCGCCGTTCAACCCCTTCTCATTACAATCCTACATTGAATAAATCAACTACATATTGATATCATATCGGTCTACAAATAAGATATTCCGCATTGATAATTACCTAAAGATATTCACAGTCACGCGCACAGTTACTAATACAGTAGTTATTACTAATTGGAGCGTGCGGTTGTCCTTGTTATACTGTTCATTAGTTGACTGTGGCTCCGTTTGTTATAATAGTGTCCTGCTGAGCGGAAATCGTGGTTATTTTAATTAACATATTACAGTAAAGAGACATTCAAACCGGGTGATTTTGTCTGGAAATTTCAATAGAAAGAGTGTTATTAAATTTTTTCTTGATAATATTTCTTAGATTTATTATTTGATTCTTAACCAATACAGAATCAAATAATAAATCTAGGAAATACTTTCAAGAAAAAAATCAGACAGAAAAAAGCATTCATCATACCTCCGACGGTGTTAAAAATTAGGGTGACAAGAATTCAGGATTTTTCCGGACATGTAACAAATCACGGTAATTTGTCAGTGAGGCCTGAAGTGTGAGAAAGTTTTGTCAATTTCACTCTATCTGTATTTCACTGTCGGTTGGGTTTGGATATTGGAAATGTTTGTATAATCGATGTCGATTCGAAAATAAAATCATACATTTAACGCCAGCGTATTTACTGTAAAGGTCAAAGGTCCTATACGGTCTGCAAAATTTAAGCGACATCTTTAAAATCTAGAAATTGCATTATACATATATATAATTGCAATGCCGATCATTAAAAAAACTACTTTATGAGTACAAACTTAAACATTATAATATACACCGCCCACCAACGTGGTGAAAAGGCATTTTTTATTAAAACAAACGACAGCTACCAACCAAATGTGAAGCGTTCCGTCAATTTTTTTAATATTCATAATCACTTTTTTTAACAAACTCATACGATTCAATATCGACTTTATTTCATTGGCAAGAAGATTCAAATTGTACTGAAGAATTCTTTTCATCCATTTGAAATATATTCGAGTACCGTAGGATCTTTTTCTTCTAAACACATATCCGTTAAGAGACAGACAATGCAGCTAGGAACGCGCACTCGAATTTTAAATGTTCTTTGGTTATTCTAGTAGCTAGCCGAGGGCAAGAGAGTCGAGCGGTTGCGAGCCGTTTTTAGGGTTCCCAAAGGGTAAAAACGGGACCCTATTACTAAGACTCCGCTGTCCGTCTGTCTGTCTGCCTGTCTGTCACCAGGCTGTACCTCATGAACCGTGATAGGTATAGACAGTTGAAATTTTCACAGATAATGTATTTTTGTTGCCGCTATAACAACAAATTCTAAAGTAAAAACAGAATAAAATAAATATTTAAGTGGGGCTCTCCCATGCAACAAACGTGACTTTTTGTCGTTTTTTGCGTAATGGTACGGAAAAAAAACCGGGCAAGTGCGAGTGGGACTCGCGCACGTCGGGTTCCGTACCATAATGCAAAAAAAAAAACGGAAAAAATGCAAAGAAAAAACGGTCACGCATCCAAGTACTGACCACGCCCGACATTGCTTAACTTTGGTCATAAATCACGTTTGTTATATGGGAGCCCCACTTAAATCTTTATTTTATTCTGTTTTTAGTATTTGTTGTTATAGCGGCAACAGAAATACATCATCTGTGAAAATTTCAACTGTCTAGCTATCACGGTTCATGAGATACAGCCTGGTGACAGACAGACGGACGGACGGACGGACGGACGGACGGACGGACAGCGAAGTCTTAGTAATAGGGTCCCGTTTTACCCTTTGGGTACGGAACCCTAAAAACGACAAAAACTGTTTCGTGCGCGAGTTCGACTCGCACTTGACCGGTTTTTTTTTTCGTTAAATTTGGATAAAATTTACCTGGCTTGAAGAGCTCTTTATTGTGGGCAAAATAAATATGAAATCACGACCTGTACGGCAAAAAAATGTAATTTTTTAAGTTACGAAAACATGAATTTAGAGGAATTTTTTAATGAAATACGGTGTAAATGCGCTTGTATTATACAAAATAGAATATCTATCCATCAAATTATATTGAAACATAATGAAATAAAAATCTACAACAAAAAAATCGGGCTTGTGTTCTAGAGCCAGGAGTACTTTTAAACAGATTTGTATTAAAAAAAAACCTCAACTCTCAACCAAAAATTTCAACTATACTAGCTATCATGGTTCATGAGTTATAGCTTGGTGACACACAGACAGACAGACAGACAGATGGACAGACGGACGGACAGCGCAGTCTTAGTAGGTAACAGGGTCCCGTTTTTTTGGTACGGAACCCTAAAAAAAATATTTTTGTAGCTTTAAGTACTGATCTCGTTCTCTGAGCATTCGACTCGTAACTCTGCGAGCAACAGGAATATTAGACCCCTGCCTACTCGACGAGTTTCGAAATTGGAAGCGCGAGGGAGAGGCAACATATTTCAATAGCGCCGTCCTTTTCGCTGACACGTGTCCGTCTCCTATGAATATTGATATCTCATTATGCGATGACACTACGGTTTTGAACGTGTTTTCTAATTACTGTTGTTAATTAGAAGTGTATTTCAAGATAATGAGTTTGGGGTCCCATGTTATATCATCTTACAAGGATAAAAAGGGCCCAATTAGTGATAATTTATTTTCCAAAATGTTTTATACGAAACTCTTTTAAGACAATAGAATGAAAACGACACGTGTAATGTCAAATAGAAAACCCGTTAAAATTTTTTTTTTAATGGTAACTCATCTAAAAATAAGCCTTAATTATACTCTGTATCTTTAGGTATCTAAATAAAAGTAAACAAATAATTTGTACATTTTCGGGTACCTATTATAACATTTACTGATTAACCAACCAAATACAAATCCACCTATACGGATATGATGGTCGTATTTGTCTACGTGACAGCGTGATAAAACGGTGTCCGTCTCATTCTATCCCGCAGAGTTAAAAAGTGACAGTTGTTTTATCACGTGGATAAATGTGGATAAAGCGATCCATAATAGGCTTGCTGGATCTGTCACTGAACGACCTGACTTTAACCTACATTATTTGATCATGTAATGTTTTTATCTACCTCCAACTGGCTAAGAGTCCATTTGAGGGTAGATTTTGTTTACTCTTGTTTAAATACCTAAAAATACAGACTATAGTGACCAGCTATTTTGCTATATAAAATTATCACACAATAAACAAATTAGGAATCTTAAAAGCCCTTTGTCTCCTTTACATATACCAATTAAAAGTTTTTTTTTTATTCTTTATTTTTTCAATAAAAGTTTATGCTACTGATCCTGTAGGCCTAGCACATGATTGGCGTCCCCGTCTTTTACTAACTATGTAAACAAAAGAGGGACGGGTAGTCTATCTCGCCGCGAGATACCGTCGCGACAATCATGTGCTAACCCGGCTGATTTAGTTAAATTGTTTTATAGCTTTCTTACAAATACATAAGTCAAAATATGTAACAGAAAAAGACAAACGATTATTAGCTAATTGAGGTGAGGAGGTTAGTGACCATTTGCGCAATAAACCTTAAACAAACAAATAACAAAACTCCCAATTCCGTTGACCCAATTCGATATCCGGCCCGAAGGACCAAATCCATAACTAGGAAACAAAGCGGTTACCTCTCACCGGCAGAGCACTTCAAAGGGATGGCGACCGCACCGCACCCCCTTCCCCTCAGGTGGGGGTGGTGTGCGGGTGACGTTTCTCGAATAGTGCGTACAGGATCCAAAGGAGGAAACCCCAGTCTTGGAGACTTTTTTTTTATTTCACGGGAATAATTTGAGAAACGGACATGTAGAATTGTAGTAAAAATATTTTTTATCAATAAATGACCGTATCGTATTGCAGTGAACATCAGGATATGCTACTTAAAGCAATGATGCCCAAGTTGAAACAGCCCTTTGCTTCGCTCGGTCAATGAACAGGGAATAAGGAATTTATTCATTTCTTTGTAGTTTATTGAGTATGTAGATAAAACATAGTTTTAGGTTAATGGAAAAAAAGCTAATCCGCCGAAGTCCAAAATTACGGTCACCTTTTTTTGTTACTAACTTTTTCTGAATTTCTATTTACTCAGGGACTTTTGTTGTCTACTGTAGTCACATTAAAAACTTTTATATTTGGGATCATCCATTAATTACGTCACACGAATTTCTAGGTTTTTTGACCCCTCCCCCCTCCTTGTCACACTTGGTCACATTTTGCAAATCCCTCCCCACCTGGTGTGACGTCACATTTTAGGCAATTTTGTTTTCAACGAAATCGGCAATACTAACTCAGCATTATTTTATTAATAAATAAATATTTTTGGTAAAAGAAATAATAGTAATTTTATAACACAAAACCAATTAGGAACGAAAATTACCTAACTACTTCCAAAACCTCATTATTTAAATGTACAGCGAATAAATAAATATAAATTAATTTTCGGTTACTGATGAATAGTGATGAAGTTAAAGTGACTTCACAATGTTTGTGACTCCTCCCCCCCCCCCCATGTCACAATATGTCACATTTTCTTGACCCCCCCCCCCCCTAAAC
The DNA here is from genome assembly GCF_963556715.1 of Cydia fagiglandana. NCBI lineage: Eukaryota > Metazoa > Arthropoda > Insecta > Lepidoptera > Tortricidae > Cydia > Cydia fagiglandana. The sequence continues at coordinate 5,201,745 of NC_085953.1, read as the reverse complement.
GTGTGACGTAATTAATGGATGGCCCCTTTGTGACGTATGTCTTATACTAAACTTGTGAAATATCTTGTCACTTGTCAGTGTTAATTAAAAAATAAAGATTTTAAAATAAAAGTCCAACTGTCTTTAGATTATGAAGACCTCGCCAGAAACTAAATGAACGTCTAGACCACCCTTAAAAATCGTTTAAAAATGGAATTCCAAACCCATGCATATTGCATTAAATTAGCTTAGGGTGGCCACGCTGCCCGGCGAGTCTTGGGACAGTCCCGTTTGACATGCTAATATAACCTAATATTTTCATTCGGGCACACGCATTAATTCTCCCCCCTACATAAATAATACATGGCAACGTCATGTGAAACGACGTATTATGACATTATCTTAAAATTTGCATTCTCCTTTGAAGCGTTTAGCCTTTGGCCTTTTTTACCTACATTCGTATTTTTACGTTGTAAGAGGTGTTTTCATTGTAAACACTTTTTAAGTCCCACCCTAAGTTGGTATAATTCGGTTTTTCCTTATGCGATAATTTGAATTTTACGCAACGTTTACCTGACGAACGAAATAAATGAAAATTTATGTCCTTCTTGTAGTTACTTATATAACATTAGGCAAAATGACAGCATGAATTTCGAGTTAGTTTTAAAGAACTTATTTAATTGATTATAATAGTATCAGGTGTCGTAAACATTGCCTAATCTACGAAAAAAACCGGCCAAGTGCGAGTCGGACTCGCACACGAAGGGTTCCGTACCATTATCTATAAAAACGGTCACCCATCCAAGTACTGACCCTGCCCGACGTTGCTTAACTTCTTTGTTGTTATAGCGGCAACAGAAATACACATACTGGTGACAGACGGACGGACGGACGGACAGCGGAGTCTTAGTAATAGGGTCTCGTTTTACCCTTTGGGTACGGAACCCTAAAAATAGGTCTTATTAAATGTTTTTCGTAGGATATTTTTATATTAATAAAATATTACTTTAAGAATATTTTCCATTAAAAACGAGACACTATCTCGAAAACGGCACAATGGTAATAATTTTTACGTAACTGTCAACAAAAACTAAATTTTTTTTAGAAAAAATGTTACCACACAATTTCATTTAAAAAACCTGGTTACCATATAACGACAATTTTTTCGGTGATTAAATTGATGTCATAAAGTGACGTTTTATGTTATGACGGTAACAAAAACCACTTATCATTATTTGTGACGTCCCACGGGTAAAGGTACCTTATGGGGGTTGGCGCTTACGCTATTATTAACGCCGCTCCAATATTATTGCGGCGCCATGCGACGTAAGCGCCGGCCGCCATAAGGTACCTTTTTCTGTGGAACGTCACATTTTATTATGGCTGTAACTTACCGAGTTATAATATAAAAACACTTTATGAGTGATAAATTTGACATGTAATTACCTTATGTAGTTAAGAATAATTGTTTTTAATGTTAACATGATGAACGTACCTGAAACAAATAAACAAATACTGTTATTAGTTTATTAATATGATAATGTAAAAAATAAGTTAAGGTAAGCAACTTTTAGGTACTATTGGGACCAACCCCGAAATCGCGAAAAAAAAAATTTGGCTGTGTTATACATTTTAGCTGGTCCATTTTCTATGGGAGCGTAAATTTTTTTTCGCGATCTCAGGGTTGATGCTATAGTGGCTGGCACGAGTGATCCTATAAGTTCCGTTTTTTTCCCTTTGAGGTACGGAACCATAAAAAATAATCTATAAAAGGAAACTTGATTTTCTACAGTATCATAGTGTAATATCAGCACAAAGGCAAGCATAATAAATAACATGACACGCTGTTACGGCTATACAATATATTCTTGAGCGTTTTGCTGTGAAACATATTACTATATCAGATGCTTACTATGCGAGATTTAAAATTGAAACTTAAATAAAATAATGTTTAACAACGTATTAATGATACTATTTACTTTCAGAAAAAAATGTACTATTTACTTTTTTTTTTTAAACCATCAACTTTTGGGTTATTTAGACGCAGAATCACGAGTACTATGAATGAGACAATGAAAAAAAGTGTCCCCAGTTTTTCATACAAATTTAGGGTGTCAGTTTGTAACGGTCCATACAGAATGTGAAAATGCGTTACAAAACTGTAATTTTTTTGGGACACATTTTATTCTTTTTCAATCGATAGTCTTCGTGATTCTGAGTAGAAATAACCCAAAACTTGATGGATTTTCGAAAAAAAGTAAATGGTGCACTTTTAAGTGAAAATGCGTAATACAAAGAGATAGTGCTCTCGAATGTAGATTTTCTGTCACGATTAATGAAGGTCAATAATATCTTAAATATAATATATAATTTAGCCTATATACGTCCCACTGCTGGGCACAGGCCTCCTCTCAAGCACGAGAGGGTTTGGGCTATAGTCCCCACGCTAGCCCAATGCGGATTGGGGACTTCACATACACCTTTGAATTTCTTCGCAGATGTATGCACTATGCAGGTTTCCTCACGATGTTTTCCTTCACCGAAAAGCTAGTGGTAAATATCAAATGGTATTTCGTACATAAGTTCCGAAAAACTCATTGGTACGAGCCAGGATTTGAACCCGCGACCTGCGGATTGAAAGTCGGGCGTCATATCCACTCGGCCACCACCGCTTCATAGTTTTTCTATTAATAATATGTTATTAATAGAAAAACTATTAAAACACAGACAAAAAAGTAAACAGAAACCCCACTTCTTGTTTCTCAAAACCGCATCGTCATCTAATAACACAAAACTTTCTGATTTGACAGCCGATACCAAACTTTTGGTTTAAAATTGTAAAAAAAAATCTTTTCACAAAAACAGTTTTTATCTCCTGAGATATTAGTATCAAATTGCCGTGAAATATAACAATACGAATTATTTCCTTATCTTGAGACTCTTTTCGAGCTTTAAGCTTCAAAACCCCTGATAAGCAGCAGATTATTTTTATCTAAATATTTTGGTATGAAGATATTTTTCCTTTAGCAGGTATATTAGGGGATCAGAAAAAAATTGTGCAGACAAAAAATACAAGAAGCACAGATAACAAATATGACAATCAACACAGTTCTTGTTAAAGTTAATATGTAATTTTGCAACTATATAGTTCGTTTTTTTAGCATTAGAAAAAAGATAAATAATCTTGACGTGTATTTTTATTGAATAACACTTTTGAAAAATAACTTACGGCAAATATGTAACAATTATAAATCATATACGATTATTTACATTCTTTTGCTTTCATAAGTAATAGTTACTGATTTTTTTAAAGCGTTTTTCAATTAAAAGATACGTCAAGATCGCGTAGTCTTTTTCTAATATTAAAAAAGAAAACGAACTATAACTTAGGTCATTGCTAAATCAAATACAGTAAATACAGTAAAGGTACAGTTTACATTTTGCTTATGTACAGAACTAAGCTTAGTAAAACTACCTAATCTATCGAATATTAACCGTGTAGTGGAATCTGCCATGCCGCAATTTTCTTTAAATTGAAATGTTTGTATTGCATACAAAGAAATCTTAGAGCTTGGCGCTTATTACCAATACGCTTAAAACTGCCATACGTATTTGTATTGTAACAATAGTAGTATCATGAAACTGTATGTAAAATAACTCAAATCCAATAAACCATCGGACATAACCAAGAACAATCACAAATCGCGTCCACTCACCGATCAACCGTAATTGCGTTACAATATACTCATCGGGATCCAGTTAGTAGTTAAACTGCTATTTATTACCCCTTATACAACTACTATACGACTATAGCTCTTATAAGAGTAACAACAGAAGTTACATTGCATTGCTGTCCGGTTTTCGCGCGGAGGAGTTTCAGACTTATGCTATGCTATATAAAGCTTGTATTAGAGTGGAGGTGTATAATTTTATTCTGTATTTGATCGTGGGAGGCGGCTACTGTGTTACGCCAGCGCGAATATGAATTAATTGTGTTATTTATCTGTAATGAGACGGTGCTTGGTGGCCATGTTACGATTAACATGAATAACGCATGAGTAAATTGGTTGTGCTTGGACTTGTAACAGTTTTCTTTCTGGATCATGATAGATAGTAGTACAACATCACGTTTAAACGATTTAGATGAAATTTGGTATGGAGACAGTTTCGTTTCGACAGTCAGACAAAGTCGCAGACAGAATTTAGTAATAACTATTTTGATTAAAATTCACTTGGCTATTGTCTAATTAACGTGACCAATGCTTAAAAATCGATATTTAATGATAATTTTGACCTTTGTTAAAATGAAAGTTGATGAGGCAGTTACAGAATTTCCCCAATAAATGATGCCGTATTCGGAGACAGAGTGAATGTAACCATATTAAGTTGACATGTTTGTCGATGGAATAAAACAGACCCGGTTTCGTTCTATTTTCAATTAGATATGATCTCAGATGATACTCAATATCATTATAAATTAGTATTATTTACCATCAGATCATAGATAAGTGCTTTGATTAATAAAGCCTGCCTAGTCTCGTCCATACAATTGTTAATAGTACAGCTTTAATATCGAGACATTTGCTAAGCAGGTTTTGCGATATGGAATTGACAGGCATTTAAAAAACGGGTAATTTTTTGTATATTTTTTTTTAAAGTAGGTAAGAGGAGATAGGTGAATTTAGTGGTCAGAAGGTGATAAAATATTTAGATTTTTACTACAGACTGGGAAATAAGGGATTGCTTGCTGATTGATTTAGGCGGCAAAGGATAATACTCAATTTAAACAATAACTCTAATTAAAAATGGTACCATCTTGATTGCTAACACCCGAAACACATAGTGATTAATAAGGATCCTTCCCGAATTCACGTCACCTTTTTGCATATATTTTTGACACCCACCTATGGCAGGTTTAAGTATTTATTTATATAATCTTTATTGCACATAAGAAAACACACTGTAAAAAAGGCGAACTTTATGCCATAAGGCGTTCTCTACCAGTGAACCTTTAGGCAAAGTAGATAAGTTGTAGTTGTTGTATCACATAAGGATGGAAGTATCCGCGCACATTTGAGATTTTTTTCAAGATGGTCACACTAGCGACGTAAAGTCGTCGCTAACGGACATAGGTTATTATCGCCTTGTACACATCGACACGGGTACAAGCTGTCATAACACATACTAATAAACATCTATCCGAGATGTAGCTTTGAATTACGACTTTGTGGCTATATAAATAAGATTCATGTTTGAAAGGGGCGTGAAGTAATATGAGCATATCGTAAGCAGAATCGTAGCTGCATCGATTGCAGGTGTATGGCCGTCGCTTCACGAGTTGAGGACGGAGAAAACCCAACGTAGAGCCCATCTCGATGCCAAAGGTGGATGGGCAGATTTGTAGACACTGGCCTATGAACCAAAAAGAATAAGACACATACCATTGGAAAGGTTTTTTTATATACTCCATTTTTGTATGGCGAGACTTGTCAAAACTCTGTTTAAAAAAAATGACACAAATAAAACAAGAAAACTAATCAATAACTAAAATATCGTGCACCAAATCATCCACAATAACAAAACCTTAATGGTCTGCGGCACAGGAACTTAGTATAGGTATTGAAACAATCTATACAGCTAGGTTTAAACTCACACTACTTTTTGCGGTGATAACTTTTTTCACATACAGATTTGGGAGTATCTGCCATAGTAAAAGTAGTAGTACTTAGAATAAGCTATCCAGTGACATATTGCTTACAATTGCAACATTTACACTCCCAGTGACCCCTCCGAGGTACCTACGAAAAAAAAATCCAAGAACTAATTATTCACGGGTCAAAATCTATAATGACTGAACTAAGAGGCGTGTCAGGTCATAATGCCATCTCTTTCACTTTTGGCTGGTCTTAACAAGGGTAAAGGAGATAGCATTATGATATCAGTCGCCAGTTGGTATTGCTTAAGGTATGGTATTGTATTTCTCGTATTACCTATTGGTCGATTTTTTGGATATAATGACTGTCTTAATTTTGCGGCTAGTAGTGAATAGAATCAGGCGTTACTTTGCGGAAATCCATATTAATTAAAACCAAAAATATTACTTTGCTAATCCGCGAAAGGAACGGAACGGTTTCCGTTGCCGGACGTCAGACCGTCAACAGCTCCTGAGGATGCCTTGTAGAGAGGCGAAACACGTGTCGAGTATTGTTCTTTTGGTGGTGGTTTGTTGTAATTATTTGTGTATTTATTCTTGCGGTGGGAAGGTGGGAACATTAATTGCATGTAAAAAATACACAAGTAAGTATAACGGGTTAGCACTGATTGACTAGCACGTTATATATTCGCGGATTAGCAAAGTAATATTTTTGGTTTTATTTTGCGGCTAGTCCCTATAGTTCTTCTGAACGTTCGCTCGCGATTGGAATCACTTCGCCGTTGATGTATAGTGTCTAATTATGTGTTGTTAACATTAGCATGAAATAGAGGTGTCAGAGATTTCAGTACGGAAGAAGAGAAGCACACGTATCGCTGTCTCTTTCCCGTTTACTGCTTGTGTACCGTACGACAATTAAAATCTAGTCACGGCGCGGTACAGTGAATGTTCATAGTTATTTCTTCCTTTATAATTAAGAGTGCCTTTAAATAAAGGTATGCGTTAATCTATATTTCTTTGAAAAATAATAATAAACCTAACGTCGTCCGTCCGTCCGTCCGTCTGTCACCAGGCTGTATCTCACGACCCGTGATAGCTAGACAGTTGAAATTCACAGATGATGTATTTCTGTTGCCGCTATAACAACAAATACTAAGAACAGAATAAAATAAAGATTTAAGTGGAGCTCCCATACAACAAACGTGATTTTTGACCGAAGTTAAGCAACGTCGGGCGGGGTCAGTAGTACTTGGATGGGTGACCGTTTTTTTTTTGCCTTTTTTTGCATTATGGTACGGAACCCTTCGTGCGCGAGTCCGACTCGCACTTGCCCGGTTTTTGACACTGACATTAACATATCCATAAAAAATCCAGATGAAATTCATAACCTGTTATCACAATGATACCGTATTCCGCCTCCCGGTTATACATATTATTCAGTGCCACTTGCACCTAATACCCTCTAACCGGGGTTAACCGGTTAAACCGGGAGTTACCATGGTTACCAGTACAATTTGACACCAGGTTAACGGTTTAACCGCTCAGTCGGATGGTGCAAATGGCCCTACACCTAAATGTCGATCCAGATTTAAACTTATTATATCTTTAAGCCCTAAGGTACATTGGGGTAACTCGGAAAATGGGAAATATCTATAAAACTAGAAGCACTTCATAAATTAAGTAGCAACACTTACGCTACTGCTACTTGATGCTTCCAAGGCATCTTTATTAATGTTGCTATTCATCATCATCATCATCATCATCTCAGCCATTAGACGTCCACTGCTGAACATAGGCCTCCCCCTTGGACCTCCATTCGTACCGGTTGGAAGCGACCCGCAAACCCGCATCCAGCGTCTTCCGGCGGCCTTAACAAGGTCGTCCGTCCATCTTGTGGGTGGACGTCCTACGCTGCGCTTGCTAGTCCGTGGTCTCCACTCGAGCACTTTTCTATTGCATTCTATTTTATTCTTTTCTTTTATATTTTAATGTTGCTATTGCTACAATAGAAATTGATTCCAATTTAGTTGATATTTTCAAAACTGTCGAATATTAAACACTTTCTTACACGTGTATTGTACAAACTTCAAATAGAGCAGCCTTTTAAAAGGCTCAAACCCAGTCACCTAGATCTCAGTCCCGCGGCAGACGTCTGAATTTTTAACGCATACGCGAGGCTTTCAGACGCTTTTAAAAGTGAGGATTAAGGTTTTGAGGCTGCCAATCGATAACTTGCATAAGATGTGTCTAGATGTGAAACATTGAAATAGGCTAGTTTTATAAAGGAAAAGTAAGTCATGAAAGCAACCTTAAGATAATACACTAATAAAAATGTTTTAGAATTTGCGCTTTCAATGATTTTAAAATCGGTTAAATACCAGGATTTTAAAAAGTCTAGGACTAAAGACCAGCAACCATATCGTGTTAGACCGGGTACCCCGTCTTACCCCACTCTCCTGTATACAATTTCGTTTTTAGTTCTGATTTAGTGAAATCTCGCAATTAACTAAAAAAACCGGACAAGTGCGAGTCGGATTCGCCCACCGAGGGTTCTGTACTTTTTAGTTTTGTTGTAACAGCGGCAACAGAAGTACCTACATTATCTGTGAAAATTTGAACTGTCTAGCTATCACGGTTCATGAGATACAGCCTGGTGACAAACTTATTAGGTACGGACCGACAGAAAGACGGACAGTGGAGTCTTAGTAACAGGGTCCTGTTTTTACCCTTTGGGTACGGAACCCTAAAAACAGGGGTTTTATCAGTGTACATTTAAATTGAAAACTTCAGTTTTAATTTGTATAAACAGTTTGATAAATAATACATTTTCGATCAACCCGATGGTATCTATTTACCATGCGTATTTTCTCTTCTAAGATTGACAAGACGCACAGTGGGTTGTTTGATCATTGTCACGGGTCAAAATCGTTTTATTATTTTTGAAATTTTCTTAAAGGAAAAACATTAAATAAAGATATTTTCGTGCGTTCTAAATTTAATTTCACTTATATTGCAGTATTTTAACTCCGCATTTTGCTTTTTTTACAATGTAAAAAAGGTTGGTATTAGAATTATATAGAAATATTATAAATGAGGTACTTTAGCAACGTTAATCGTCTTCCCCCTTATTCATAAACGCACTACAAACATCAATTAGCTAATAATCGTTTGTCTTTATCTGTCAATTTGACTTATGTAATTTGTAAGAAAGGGATAAAACATAATTTAACTAAATCAGGCCCGTAATGTTTTATGAATAAGGGGGCTTATCTCCAATCTATGAACATTGGACATTGAATGCTAAAAATGATTCGTCACCATAGACAGCCGCTTCCTGGAGATTAGCAAAGCAAATGTACCCGGAAGTACCGGGGACTCTATGTCTGGTCGGCTTACTATAATACTACGCAAATTAACTTACGATATCTAGCGGCGCATTACATATAATAATACAAGGAATAATATTAATTTTATTGTCAACATATGCGTGGTGCTTGACATTAGGATTACGACAATATCAGTGTGACGTCATTGAGTAACTGTCTCCTAGTTTTGTCCCGGTAAGATTTATTTGTTAGTTTATCATACATGTTTGATTCAGAGTTATGGACGTTTTCTATATAATGAAATTTTTGTGGGACTTATTAGGTAGTGTCAATTATTGAACTTATTATCCCCTAATTGAAACCTATAATTGGCTTTCTGTTATTTAAATATAACTATTGATAACTGCAACTGATAGTTGTTGGTTCTCCGAATAATTAATAAATAAATAATATTTAAAACAAAAATTTAATAAGTAAGAAAATAGCCAAAAACATTAAAATACACACAACAAATCATAATTATAAGTAATAAAACATTTCACGACTGTCACACACCATCTCCGGCGTCTTTCCCAGTGTCCAAAACCCCGTATAATCCTCACCGTAACGAGCTCATTCGGCCCGATGCGCACACGCCCATCGCGCACGTCGCCGCCACGCGACCCGCCAGTTTTTATTATTGGACTTGGCGGTTCTCTTCCGTGCGTTATTGTCATCTAAAGAACAACCAGTTGACTTGAACTCGACTGCCCTGTTAGCGCAAATCCAGTTTTTATTGTCATAAAACTATGGCTCGCTCGAGTCGCTGCCTCTGTGGTGCATGATAAAACAATTCATAAAAAACTGCCACACGACGGAGTTAGTTTCCGATAATATTAAAATTCAATTTTCCAAGATAATTATGTAACGAAATGAATGCTAGCTAGAATGGCACATTGCAGCAACACTAAACCTATTTTTACATGCAATGATTGAACAAAGCAGTTTTTGTTTGAAACTATGCATTTTGTCCTTCGTCTAGTCCAGCGTTTATGGCTTAAATGGCCAAACACAAATACGTGTGTACTCCTATATTTATTTTAGTGCTTCTGAACTGAGGTCTAGCTAGACTGCCGGTCCGCGTATCCGGCTAAGCATTCTAAGCAAAGACCGCCGAAAGATCTATGCCGTCTGAATAATAAACGTCTAAAGCGTATCCGTGATTTTTCGTTTTTGGACACAGTTCTAGATCTAAAAGATTATCGTAGAGAACAATTAAAATAATCACAATTCATGTTTATGAGGACGAATAATCGATTTGACAGATTTTCATACTTCAAGTTGAAATAAGTACGATACATATTTACAGTGGTAGTTCATAATTATTTTGAACGTACGAACGTGTCTTGCAATTTCCGTCCTCGGATTTCAGTCAGTCTCGGCACAAAAATTACCGAGGTTGACTGAAGTAACATAACATTTGACATAATATTTTAAAATAGAGACATAAACTTGACTGTTCAACTACGTCAAACATATCAATCAAACACAAATCTATTTAATTGCATCATACACGAGCGAATCAAAAAAATCACACAAAAAACAACTCAACCCAAAAATTAGGGTGCCCACTCTCCCGCACCTGAAGACGCGTGTATCATACCCGTGTAGTTACACTCTTATTAAACTACCCCTGAACAAGACGTCAAAAAGGGCAATTTGCCGGTGATGTTATGTGGATTTTATTAAGCGTTTCATATTTGGGGAGTTATTGAAGGGTCGTATTCATATTTATTCATGAGTGAGATATGAATTAATAACTGTATTTATCATGTGCAAGGTGCGCGGGCAAGTGGAATTTGACATCAATTTGGTTACATTTTTGGGTAATGTAATATGTCTTTTTGATTGTTAAATAAGTTTTTAAGTTCTAAATAGACCCGTTAACCAATCTGGACTAAAGATATTTAACTGAGAATTTATTTAAACCAACATTGATGAACTAACTTAAAATATATAAACCGTATTCTTGCTTTGACGGATTATGCAAAGCATTTTAAGATGTACATATTTTGTAAAATTCAGTTTTGTTGTTTCTTGTCGCAAGAAGCATAGTTGTATAAATTCGGTTTCTTCATATAACATTTCAGTCTCTCTTTATTGGTTTTATCGACAATTTTAATCGATAATAGTTTTAGATCATGCTCCATCATTACTCTCAATCAAGTGCTGGTCTATTCGTGGCCATCGTCGCGTCACTAATGTCAGCAAATCGAATTGCGCCGGCTGACAGATGGCCCCCGACGACCCACCGACGACAAATTTGCGATATTACATACGGATTAATGTCCGTGCACCATTTTTTAGGGTTAAATTGTCTTTTCAGTATCACCCCCTCTCAAAATTAAAAAGGCATATTCAACTTTATTTACTTTGAATAAGGTTTCATTTGGAATGGTGGGCGAAAGAGTTTTCTATTGTTTCGAACGAGATCGCAAGGGCGATGGGGTAGATGGCATCCGTACGATGGTTATCATAATCCCTGCATTGACATGATGTGATGACACATGTCGTGCTCTAAAATGCTTTAAAAAATCCATTAAACTTTCTCTGCCGCGTCATGGGTTTTGTCACCCTATTTACATATGCGTAGAGGTTATTTTTGCTTGTTGGGTTGTATGGGAATAGTTTACAATTAAAAAAGAGGTTTGCTCGTGATCTGAGCTTAGTCTGTGAGTTTGTTCAGCGTGTTTGCTTTGCTACTGTCAAGAGGGACTATTTGCGATGTCCAAAGCAATATTTGTCCAAATTACAAGCCAAATAGACGTCCAAGTTTATTTTAATTAGTTGATGTTTTATCCATAGTCAATACTAACCGTCAGTAACGGTGTCAATACTTCTATGTAAAAACTGGTAATTTCTATTGTTTAATTACTGTGATAATACATGATAATTGCACATCTATGGACATATAAGTCTCGTAAATAACCCTTGGAAAATATGTTTCACTTCCACCATTTAGTGCGTGAAAGAGAAAAAACATAATTACACCAATGGACTATCATATATAGGAAAAAACTGGTACGCCAGATGTTTTCCTAAGCACACTGGTCTTAATTACACGGGCCGGACAAAACACAAATATTTTCCAATCAAACAAGTCGATTAATACGCCAATGCACAGTGGTCCAGATTAAAAATGCGGCAACAAAAGGGAATTTTGAATTAATATAGCTTTATGCGCAATAAGTAGAATCGAAGGAAATTACGGGATTCCAAACAACACAAAAGGACCCTCGTCGGACGACTAATGGGGACATTTTAATATGGGGTGCATTGCAGAATTTGCTGATACAGCTTTTAAACAATTAGAAAAAATGCATAGTTGCATGGTTGAAATTTTACTAGTTTTTAGCGTAAAATAATTGTAGATAGAGTTCGTCACGCTAGCTTTACAACAACTTGAATAGAACAAAGTGAGAAGTGTCATTACAAAAGTCACATTTCATCATCATCATCATCGTAATCCTTTTTCGTGTATTGCAGACGATTTATGGTGTAACGCCGGAGAAACACCGTTTTTGGTGGCCGAATAGTCCGATGCGAGACCGATATGGTCTACCACAGGTCTACATGGTCTACATGCGTTGCTTTTGTAAGGCACTAGGAATATCAGACAGGGTGACATACGAAAGGGTTCTAGAAATTGCAGGGTTCTAGCTTAACCGCGTTTCTCAAACAGAGACATTTGGTAGATCATAGATTAACATTAATGATGACATTGCCACACTGTCATTACAAATTCCTTGCACATTGAGTTGCTCTATTGAGTCGGTGTTATGATAACAAGCAAGAAATACAAGAACAAAATAATTAGCAAAAGAAACGAAGTTCTTGTTACTTTCTACGTATAATTCTAAGCAAGCCTCGGCTAAGAGCGCCTAAACACATTAACCAAACATTTCAAGTTATAAATGCGAGCGAAGTTCAATATAGTTTCCACTGAATACCGCCCGGCTGCATTGGCGACAAGAAACCCGGATGGGAAATAAAATATGAAAAATATTTTTAAAGAGACCTTTATAGATTACAAGAGCCCTGGCACTGGCACCCACAATGCGCCCTCGAGAAAAAAAATAGAAAATGTAAAAATTATCGTACGAAAAACCTCGCGACAAATGAACATCGGGAGCTCGAGAGGTCATTAAAACGAGGCTCGATCTAAACCGGGGGGAGGGCGGTGGGGGACTTTTGAGAACTCTGTAATTGGACCAGGGAGGGTCTTAAATCGCATTCGGAGCAGCGCAGGCGGAAAGACGGCTGAACCGACGATAATTAACAACGAATGTGGGTGAATCGATTTTTCACAATATTCCAAGTATGCCCATTAGGTTACCGCAGCGCAATTACTCAAACAATAACTCTTCAATATTAAAGTTAAACCCCCGTTTTGTGGGAAAACTTTGCTTGTTTAGCAACTGGTGGGTAATGTACTGTTTTTCCTTACAACGTTGACTGAGCATATATTTTTTAGTTTTCTTTTATCTGTTTACGTAATTGTGTATTTTGTGAGCAAACGTAGGGTAGGTAATCGTTTCGGTAATTTCGTTTTCACCGTGAAATAACATGTTTGCGTCGCATTAGCATCGAGCTTTGTGTTTAACGGCGACAAATTTACAATTTTGAGCTTACTTGAGTTAGCTTAATGGTAAGTGATGGTAATGCAACAGTAGATAAGCTAATCATGATTAGTAGGTTAGATTATTTGTTAGATATTTCTGGAAAGAAATCAACAGTCAATTATACAAACGATGTTCTCGTTTATTAGTTCAATATATTTCATTTCTGTTTGACTAGCTTGTCCCCTTTTACCAAACTCTGTGGTCATATAGGCAAATATAAAAGTAAAGTATCAAAAAAAAAGCAACGAAAATACAAATGAAAAGCCATCTTTATATCCAATAACCGTCAAAACACCACCATTAGACCACACGGCGTGAATAGAAAAAAGAATGTCAAAAACCAGTGAATCCCGTCACCGTATTATGGTAATAGGTTCAAGATATGACAACACGGCAATAATCCGCTTTGTCCAGAGTGGGTCGTCACGGACCTCTGTCCTTAGGGACGGCCGCCTTTGATTTGGGATTCGATGGAAATTAATATATACTTACGTTATGTGTTCAGGGTACATATTTAATGGAGACATAAAAGAACATCGGTGATCTGATATTATTATAATGGTTTTTAGAAATATATGGATTCGATTTTTATGGAGAAAATGTTTTTTTTGTGGCATTCCGCAAAGCTAAATGTATACCTAAAAGATGCCCAACTTAAGGTTACAAATTTAGGTACTTAATGTTATATATTATATATAAGCTTGTAAATAAACGTAAGTATATTGGCACTCGTCTAGACTTAGTTTAAATTGATTAAATTAAATACCAATATAATGCATTTTATTTTATAAGAAAAAATATTCTACCTACAATTCGGTAAAACAACGAATTAAAATCGACACTCGAGTACTCACAAATCATTCGACATATCGCCGACCGCGCGAAACAAATTTTATTAAAACAAGTTTCACGTCCAAATTAAGCCAACAATATTTTAAACGGCGTGAAATAATGAGCGCAAATTAACCGCATCAAACAACGCCATTCGCGATCACCGAATCACCGCAACCCACCTGTCACGAAAAACCAACATGCCTATGGTATACCTTAATAATCGTAATTATAAAATTATAACCTTCCGCGCGCACGCCATTGCATTTCAATTCGTAACTAAATAGCCTTAAGGCTTAATGGTAGCCACGCGAGGCGCCAAATAGCTTGTTAAAAGACCCTTACAGACAATCCAAATAATCCCCGAATAATAGTCTAACCATAAAATCATAATCATTTTTTTTCCGCGCAACAGCTAGGGTTGCACCACTGGGTATTTACGTCGATTAGTGTACAAAGCACTTTGGTGTATTATGGTCATATTTTTTGCATAATCGAGGGGTGTTTTTGGTTAAATTGGATTTAATATTTTCGTTTCTGGTAACACTTGGTGTGAAATTGGAAGAACGCTTAAGGGTGTGGATAGGGTTAATCCTATTGTTAAGGGTAGTTATGTTATGAATATTGAAGCGTTTAGTATTTATTGATAATGATAAATTAAACGCTAATTGATAGCCGTTTAAATGTTAAATGTGCAATATATTTTACGATATAAATAAAACTATTCAGATAATTTGTAGGCGTTTATTTTGGAATATCGCAAATGTGAATTATTTCGTTTGTGGTTAATGCGTATTTAAAATTATTCAATTACAATGATACGCCAGATTTATTTTGATTGTGAACAGAATAAATCAGTGTATCGTTTTTAAATTAAAATTGTAAGTAAGATTTGATGATTTCAAGGTCAGCAACGCGCAAGTGACAACCCCAAGAGGTGCAATGTCAGGCTAACGGTAATCGCTTACTATTACAATTAAAAGCTTGCTTGCCATTTACTTCGCAGAAGAAAAAAAAACATACTTTTAAGTTCCATTAGGTCGGTTAAAGATTTACTTATAGTTATTTACTTATTTTTGAAATTTTGCCCTTCGTCTGCGTGATATGATGATGATTGATGAAAACTAACCTATGTCCTTCCGCCTCAAACTATATGTGCATATCAAATTTTATCTAAATCGGTTCAGCGGTTTAAACGTGAAGAGGTAACAGACAGACAGATAGACAGCTACTTTCGCATTTCGAATTCGCATATCCGTAGCGATTACTGATTACGTATGTCTACTAAACAATTGTGACGTTTTCAACCAAAAGACACCACATTGACGTCCATTAAGGTTGATTTCAAACTGAAGTTATATGGAAATAGCGCCTAATTGACAACAGACAAGTATCCTTTTGATTGAAAATGGCACAATTTATAGTAACAGTAACTAATATCTTAAAACCACCCTTCACAACCATCGACAACCGCGCACCTACCCCTATCAGATCGGTTAGATCTAGACCAGACGCCACCCCACCCCAGGGGGGGACCTAGTCAATTACCTGGGCCCAGGTACGGCGAAGTTTCTATAAAGATACTGTATGCTGGTATAGACTAATGATTTGTATTATTCTCTCTATGAAAGAAAAATATGTATTTATATTTAACCACAAAATGTTGTTTTATTATTTTTAAATATGAACGTCTCGTAATTATTACAAAAGTTGGTAAAGACTTCTTGGGTTTTCTTACCGCTACTGACTGTACATTTACTAACCCCCTTATGAAATAATACTTTATACGGGCCTGCCGGTGTATTATGGATGGCTATATCTATCTTTATCCACGTGATAAAATAACTGTCACTTTTTAATACCGTGAGATATAAAGTGACGGACACTGTTTTATCACGCTGTCATGTAGACAAGGACGACCATCATATCCGTACTGATTTAGTTAAACTATGTGTTACGATTATTAGTTTTGAGGTTTGTAGCGTGTTTTATGAATAAGGGGGGCTATTGGCTTACCCCCTTGTGTTACACACTATTGTGTGTAAGCAGGCGTGGCTCACTCCGTGATTTCATCGCTTTGCAACAGGTAGCTAAAAGTAGTACATTCATTCCACACCACTTTTAGTGGCTAGCCATAAGCCGCGCGTGGCGCTGTCGCCACCCAGCGGCCATATCTGTCCATCGTAACATACGCGTTTTGTTACAGAGTGAGTCTTCAGTAAATAGTACTATTATTTATTCTGTGTAAGAAAAAAGCTACTTAAAACCAGCTAAAGCGTTGTATAAGTGCTCCAGACTGAAACGACCCAATTCGTGTGACACAGTTCCATCAAACGTGTTTCAGAGAACACACTAGTTCTAGTTAGAAACTGGATGCGATTCGCATGTCGGTCCGATGTTTGAACGAGACAACGCTATACGCGTATTATAGCGACATCCCGCTAGCACAACAGAGCGACGTGCGAGTCGCAGCCAGTGTGATAACAGTCTTATTCTTATTACGAAGTGATAAGGTGCATTTTCGCGTATGTTTACGTCTAACATAGAGTATGCAGATATACGCGCTTATTACGACAGGATAAGATAGATTTTCGCGTATGTTTAGTACAAAGGGGCTTTTAAAAGTATTACAGGCTTTGAGTTAGGATATAGGTTTAGGGGAGATGCGTTATGACATTTCGTTAAGTGTATTGAAGGAGGCATAATAATGTCTGTCTGAGGAAGATTTATTATAACAGTTGCAAGCATACACTACATTATATTATAAATATACTAAAATAACAAAATGACAGAAACAGACAGAAGCACAGAATAAATAATAGTACTACGTACAGCAGACTCACTCTCTAACAAAGCGCGTCTGTTACGATCAGCACAGATATGGCCGCTAGGTGGTGACAGCGCCATGCGCGGCTTATGGCTATACTTCGTTTTTTTTTTAGCATTAGAAATAAGGTAAACAATCTTGATGTGTCTTTTTATTGCAAAAACACGTTTAACAAATAAGTCATGGCAAATATGTAACAATTACGAATCTAATACGATCATTTATATTCTTCTGCTTTCATAAGTAATAGTTACTGATTTTTAAAAAGCGTATTTCAATTAAAAGACATGTCAAGATCGCTTACCTTCTTGCAAGTTCTTTCTAATGCTAAAAAAAAAACGAACTATAACCACCAAAATTGGTGTGGAACGGTTGTACTTTTAGCTACCTGTAGCAAAGCCACGCCTGACAGAAGTTAGATCAAAATAATTACCTAAACATTTCTATGTTTAATAAAGTGGACACATATAAACACTACATGTCCACAAACTTATCTTTAGACAGTCGTTGAATAAAATAAGGTAGTCCACTTAAGGCCAGTGCACCCATGTAAACACATAAACAAACAAACAAACAAACCATAGTTAACCAATAAACAAACAAATCAATAAACAGAACTATACATAAGTATGTATAATGTACTCGTATACAATACATACTTACATGATACGATCGTGATCACGTGAAATAACGTGAAATCAATGTGAATGGTTAAGGCGGACTTCAAAGGCGCCGACAGACAAAATTTAATGACGTATGTGTACTTCCGATATGAGTCAGCGTGGCTCGAGCTATAAGAGTTAGCGGCAGCGGGTACGGATATTACGATAAGGGCCGTGTTACATAATAAACTACAACTAATATTACAAGCGGAACTCCTTTTCCAATAAGTTAAGTTAGAAAAGGAGTTCCGCTTATAATATTAGTTGTAGTTTATTATGCAACACGGCCAAGGTCGTAGATTGGCTACTTTAATATGTGCTTGAGTGATTGAACTATATTTCAGACTAGGTAGGTTAAATTATTTTAAATACTTTGGTTTTTAATAAGAGTTAGAGTTAGACGCAGATAAGTCTGCAACGATTTTATAGCATACGCAGTGCAAGTGTTATTTATACCTACTACGTAATAATGTCATAGAAGTTTACGTTTAATATAACCCTTGCACTGCGTGTGCTATCAAAATCGTTGCAGACTTGTCTTGGTCTAACTCTATTCATGCTTTATTCATAAACGTCGATTGCCCATATCAGTTATTTTGACATTTATGTTTGTTGGCATAAGCTAAATTAAGAGGTTGGGTTGCTTAGGTGGTTCAAAGCTATCTATTTGGAATACAATATTATATGTGAGGCCCTCAAACAAGTGTATATGATTTATTTTATTAGCAAGATATTTTTTATAAGTAGGCAGCGTACGGCCAGTCGTCAATCGTCATCCATAGGCTAACATAGTGAGGGCGCCAACCTGTTACACCACAAGAGTTAAAATAAGTAACGAGACACAAAGCGACAGATAGATACGAAAGAGAAAAACACAATGCGCGATTTCTATTTAATGGGAAAACTACCATTGTCTTAGACGCTGGCGCTTATCGCTTGACGCTTCTGCGTATGACTTGATACCAAAGTTTGCGCCCATTGTTAAGGAGTCAGAGCGGTTCAAGGGCGGGCGCGGAATGTGATCTAGCTTCCGTTCCGGGCCTAGTGCTTGACTTTGGTGAAATAAGCACTAGATTTAAGCTTCGTCCCCTAATTTCGGCACTGAAAGTACGATTGCTTTGGCTTAGATTTTGTGTTAAGTTAAATATTACATATTTGATTGCATATAGTACTGTAGCTGGTTTTTTCAATGCCTTAAAGTAGGTGAATTAAAAAAATAGCTAAGCACCGCTGACTGTACCTACCTACCGTCATGTAAGTACATATTTAGTAGAAATAAGTAGGAGTTAGTACTTATTATAAGTAAGAAGTTTTAAGGAATTTAAGGTAGATGTAGATAACTCAGTTTCACTTTAATCTTATCGAATAGCTAAGTATCTATCTTCTAAGTATACAAGTATTACGAGTACATATATGACAAAGATAAAATTATTTCATAGTCACAGAATTCAATAGCATCTAAGAACTCTTACAAGGAATTAATTTCCCAAAAACCAACAGAAAGCAATTACAACGGAAACGAACAATGTACCGCGTTCATTACAAAAGCCAAAAGTCCAAAACGTCATTTAAGACCTGTCCTTCCGCGTCCCATACAAAATACTTTAAGCGGAAACCCCATACGCATCGGAACACAACAATGGCGTATATCTCAGAATCGCGAGTAATAAAAGCACCGAGAGCCCACATTAAAATCTTATCCCTTTCTTAAATAAAAAATTCACGAAAAATAAGAGAGGAAATCTCCCCCTCCATTATTCAGAAAGCCGGGGGTAGAGCGAGCCAAATCGGAACACACGCAGAAACAGCTCAAAGAAAATCTAACTTTACTTCGACGCTACAAAGTTACAATTGGCATGTCGATTCTTATTCTACTCTCAATCTAAACTGTACCCTGTTACCTAGAAAATAAAGTTGGTTTCCGAGCGAGGGGGGGCGAGGTTGTCGCATAGGAAACAGGGCTTAGTCGAGAGCATAGTATTTGGAAATGAGATGCAGCGTTAGGGGAGGCTGGGAAGGCGCCCCCTCGAAAGCCGAATTAAGGAGGCGTGGGTAATGACTTTCCCGGCGGAATTATGCCCGTATCGGGATCGGTGCCGTATTAGAATTGGTATTAGATGTTCTTTTGCGGTATGCGGTGATTAGGAAAATCGCTTGGAAGATGGAGACTGTGTGAGGAATTGTGGAGATACAGACAATGGGACTGAGACAATTGTTAAAGAGAAATGTCGTGAAATATATTTTCAAATTCAGCAGATTTTGCGAATGGATACTACCTATAGTTACCTATCTACTAACTAGAGTTTCCTCCACGTTTAATGAAAAGTAATTAATGGATAAATCGAAGTAACTTAATATTGGCAGCGCCAAATAGTAGGAGTGGGTATATCGAATAAAATATATATGTAAAACTAGATACTTGCTTCTGCGAGAACTTACCCATGATTTCTTTTTGTGTGTAAACTATGGTTATTTACTAACTTAGTTTTTAAGTTTGCATTTTTAACTAACACTTCTATGGCTCTCAATTTATGTTTTTTTTTATTAATTCTAAAATACTTATTTAGTTTGATCAATATTGCTTTCTTGATGTCACAAGACCGAAACATCGCGGGTTACATTACATACGGTTACATTTACATAAGGATCAATTTGCCCCCGTCTCCTCAGCAGAATATCGGCAGACACACACAATAGATGGCGCTCGCGCGCGTATTTAAATAGTAGTCGATAGCTCCCTTGATTAAAATTGTTTGTGATGAGGGTTTAGGGTCCCGTATTTAAAAAGTCTAGTTTTTGCGCGGTCTGGGTTTAGACATTAACTTAGTATGTTTATAGAGCATATAAGATTTATTAAGATTAAAAAAATAAATATGTTTAGAGTATTCTCCCAAAGCTTAAGCGTAGCTAGCGACATCTCACTACGATAAGGTACCGCTATACTTCAACTCTAAACCAAATTTGACTTAAATCCCTTTGTTCATTCACGCGATTATACCGCTTAACACAGTAACTTTAAAGGATAAAATGCTGTGAACGTTGCCGTGTACTTATGAGGTTTTATAACTAAAGTTTATATATTTACGAGGCACGACGGTACGTGGCCGCGATGCCTCGTGCTGATGCGATGGACAGACAGTTTAATGTTGTACGTGTATGATGTAACCATGGAAACGGCTAACTTTTGGTTTTGGATTTTTTTTTAATTTAAATCAGGCAACAAAGCTCATATTACACAAACCTTACAGACTAACATACATACAGGGTGATTTAAAAATATTTAGTTGGAATGCAGTTGCATTCTCGTTGCAATGGGAGGTTTTGGGATTATACTGAGCAAGTTTTACTATGGGAATCCCGAAATCGCGAAAAAAAATTAGGCTGTTTCATACATTTTGGCTGATCCAATTTCAATGGAAGGGCAAATTTTTTTTCGCGCTTATCTTAGCTATCTAGCTAGCTTGTTAGGTGTTTTAGATAGCACTAAATTCAAGAAGTTATAGCCTGACAACAGTTTATTTAACCCTGAGATAGTGTCGCTGCAAACAGCTTGCGTATGGCAATAATGTGCGTACGTCACGTATAGTTGGGGTTGGGGTAGTGGGCATTGGCTTCATGTTGATACTCGTAAATGTCAGAAACATTGCTTACAGAGAATTCGGTTCTTTCAATTTACCTATTCGTCAAAATTTGATTCTAAATATTCAATATTTATATATTCTTCGTTTTCTGACTCTGACGAAGTCTGATTTTCATCAGATGTTGTGTCGCTTTCAGGACCACTAACCTCGATTATAAAACGTTCAGTCTCCAATTCGATTATAGGACCTTTATTCCTATAGCAATTGCTCCAATTTTCTTGAGTTACTTCCTACACGAAACGATAACCAGTACAATACAACCGCACTATAAAACGTCAATACCGGTCATGTCAACAACCAACTTTAAAACAATGTTTTTATGTTACAAACAATGTGTTTATTGGAATGCTATGTAATCCTTCGTCTTTTTTAAGCTGTAAGTATTTGATTGCATTCACTACAATTTTTTTCACATCTTTGGAATATTTTTTTGTCATTTTTGTAATAAAACCGTTTATATTTCAATATAATCGTAGATATTTTCTATTTGTTTACATCGGTGACATTCGATGACATCCAACGTTCGCTGTCAAAGAGTACTTGTTGCCAGTAAAAGAAATTAGTACCATTGAAAATCCGCAAAATGGCGAGGGTCAAATAAACTGTTGTCAGGCTTTACAATACGTCATAGGAATAAAACAGATGACATGCACGATTATTCTTTTATTATAACGTATATTGTATATATTGATAAACAAATAGTTTTCCAGCACGAGTGTTGTTATCTTATAAGTGCAGATATCGATCTACGAGTTATATTTTATGATAATCATTATAATCAACTGTTATCTTATCATTCGCTTGTGGAAACTCTATACGAGTTTAATTGCAAGATTGCAACTTGAACACTTGTTGATATTGTTATTATTACACATTTTTTTTTCTAATCTACTTGGTGTCCCACTGCAGGGCAAAGGCCTCCCCTCGTTTTTTCCACTCGACCCTGTCATCGGCATTTTCCCACCATTTGGGGTAGAATTCGTCCAAGTCGTCCCGCCATCTCCTTTTCGGTCTGCCTAAACTCCGGCCTGCACCGTCTACTGTATTCCGTGGGTCCCACTCAGTAACCATTTTGGCCCACCTTTCTGGGTGCATGCGGCAGACATGTCCGGCCTAGTCCCACTTAAGCTTAGCGGTCTTGACGCCTACATCTACAACTCTAGTTCTGGAGCGTAGTTCCGTGTTTCTGATCCGATCAGTTCTGCGAACACCTAATATACTACGCTCCATCGCACGCTGGCAAACCTTGACATTAGACATTTTATAAAATAATTAATTATCATTAATGTAATATCAGTACAAACAGCAACGCTCCTAACTGTACGTCGGTGGACCTTATTACAAAAGGCATAAGGTCTACCGATGTGCAGTTAACAGTGTGGGCGATGGTACTAGATTATATTAATTATTAACATTTAGTTTTGAGATAAAATATACGTTTATTTTAGTAGGGTAGACTGGGGAGATTTGATCCAAGGATAGATTTTTTCCCCTAAATTATAGTTACATATAAAAAAATAGATCCATAATTGTAATTCTAACTCTATGTTGTCAAAATCAGAATATACAGATATAAGTAGGTATGTTATAGCGATTGGTTTCTTTATGACAGTTATTTTTATTTATTGGCAATTAGTTATGGTTTTATAATTTAGGTGACCATGTTTTCCTGTACTACAGAACTTTTGTTAAAAGCGAAATTAAAATAAAATCTATTAGAAGCCATGTTTCGTAGATCGTAGATATAAATTAATTAATTGAAATAATAAGGCTTCCTTTTTTGGTAACATTATATCCAGTTATCAAATAAGAAAAAAACAGTAAAAAAGGTTGCTAAAAACTATGGAGTATTTCCAAGAAATCTGCAAATCCCAAGCCCATCGAAGGCGATATTAAAAAAAAATACTTTCGTTTTCCGAATCCCAAGTCGGAACGGAGCGCAAGCGACCCCGAAATTACTGGCCGCATTCACCCAGACAAAAGCTAGCACACCCCGCCGGCAAAAAGAAAAGCATTTCCATTCCATCCCCTCCTTCATTTAAATTTCCCGCCCAGGCGGGGGCGGCTACGATAGGGGCGGCTTCCGCAGAACAAGGACGATGCTTAAAACTTCTATAGAAAAGAATGAGATAGTCTCAGTCCACCTGTTGCTACTCAAGTTTCATATTTTCGTGGGGTTCTTTTTTTTTCTTAGACCTGAAGGGCGCGAGCGTGCGCTGTATATCGACGTTCGATTTTTAAAGATTGACGAGAGAATTTAAAATTTAAATTGCATTCTCTGCGTTCGATTTTTGAAATTGTAAGCGTATTTTCGTTATGCTTTATTGCAATTTCTGTTTCATAATCGTTAAACAGTATTGAATTTATTTTATGTATTAAAGTTATTTTTTTATTGTATTTAATAAATTACAACATATTTCCAAGCTCTTTCAGTTCAGTTCACAGGAACGTGTAGATACTTAGAGTGACCATATTACAGGATGACCCAGAAATGCATTAATATTTTTTTAGTAAAATACTACGGCATATTGTAGCTATAATTTATTGTAAGTAGTTTTAATTTCTAATGACATTTTATAAATGACATGTAAGTAAAAATTATATTCCTTAAAAATTCTTTGACAACTTATTTTAGGGTCATCTGTTTCTGTTGACAAAGTAAAACAAGTACAGTCAGCGCCAAAAGCGTTGCATATTTTTTTAAAGACACATCGAAACAAAAAACTCTTTAAGACCGCTAGACGCACAGACGCGTACTTAACACATCATAAACCATTCGGTAAAAGACAGGGGATGTACCGAAATAAAATTGTTTGTGTTACCGTTTCCTGTCCGGGTTCGGTTCCACACCATGCCACGTGCCATACCGAGAAATATACCAATAAAAATAACTCCGACTATTAAAATTCAACTGTTTATCAATCAAGGATGCGTGAAAAGGGCGTAAGGGACAGAAAAGCGTGGGACGTTACGACATTTTGAACTAGCGAAGTGTTTGGATAAACTTTTCGAAGTTTTAGAAGGCACTTCGATCGATATATTAATTTTAAGATTAAATGTATTCTGCACTTTGGATTCATACATACGCTGTTTATAATAATGAAAATTTTAGTTTTAAAAAGACGTAACGGTCATACTTCTAACGTAGATATTATTTGGTGATGGGCAATTTTTTATACAAAATAAATATTTCATAGTTTTAGAACGAGTAATGCACAGTGCAATGAATTCGTTTAATTGATTAGTGAACTTAGTGATATTGTATGCGTGGTTTTATTTTCCTTTAATACATATTTTCTGTACAAGTGTACAGTCAGACAGAGTAGGAATTTCAATTGCAACTAAGTGATAGATATAAGCTCAATACGGGTAAGTGTGGCTTCAGGATAAGTGATGCTGACCTTATCATTGGGGCCGATTTACACATTTTTATTGCGAGATTAATGTTTATTGCGAGTTCATACGTTACTTACTTGCTACTTTTTTTTTTTTTATTATGCATGGGTTTACTCATGGCCACAGACTAGCCGAGGCGTAGACGTGGCCTACGATGGAGCGAGCTCGCCCAGAAGGTGCCTGTTCACTCTTGATTTGAAGGTTGCCGGGTTATAAGAGCACGGAAATATAGACGCCGGCAAGGAATTCCATTCCTTGGCAGTGCGCATAAGGAAAGTAGAAGCAAAGCGCTTAGTGCGAATTGGCGGAATATCTACCAAGTAAGGATGGAAACCGGCCGTGCGTCTAAAAGTCCGATGGTAGAATGGGGACGGTGGAATGAGCTCGTGTAGCTCTTGGGCACACTCCCCGAAGTGCAACCTGTAGAATACCGACAGGCTGGCGACTTTCCGCCGATGGGCCAAAGTCTGAAGCTTAGCCGTTAGCTTCTTGTCGCCAATCATCCTCCTGGCTCTGCGCTCCACTGAGTCCAAAGCGGCGAGTTGGTATTTAGCTGAGCCATCCCACAGGTGGCTGCAATACTCCTATAATAATTATTTAAACACTTTAAAACCTTATTATTTTTTATACACTACGATGTCACGCTACTTTTAAATTATTATTTTTTATACACGACAATGACGCCCGAAGAAAGCTTAAATTCAATATATAGCCTGGTTACTGTGAGCTTGGGAGAGTGATAACATAAATTTATAAAATTTTTGTCATTTAAAAAACTTAATATTTAAAAAATTGAGTGAAATTATTTGTTTTAAAAATATAATATTAATTAATTTGTAAGTTTACTTGTGACAGGGTAGCAAATTCATCAATTATTACAATTATTATTAGGCTACACTATGACTAATTAGCATAGCGCTCAGCCACATATTATTTTTTCACCATGCTCCATTTGAGAGGTAGGTAATTTATTTTAACACTTCCTGTATAAAGTGAAGTGTTACTAATTTATTATACTTTATTACATACCCTGACACAAGCAAACCATTTTTTCTACCGACATGCCGGACGGGGAAGGAGAGGAATTTCATGAAGTAGGGGGGGGGGATACCTTATCTACCCATCCCTACCCATGCCTAATGCCTCATTGTTTAATACGCGACCATGGGGTGCCGCGTTGGACACCCACCCGCCCGACCCACCCATTTCAAAAGTATTAAAATATTTATTCATTTTTATTTCTCAAACCAACTCAAACTTTTCATTCCGGTGACTTAGTATGATAGACGAGACACTCTAAATTTCTTTGTTTTTGACTTATTCGGTTCTAAAAAGAACTATTTTATAGAACTTAAATGTTCACATTATTTGTTTTTGTTTTTTTTGAAATTTGAGGAAATTGGTCTTAGAATCTACCTCAATTTCGGCTATCTTAGCATAGCATTTTTTAAAGTTCTGCTGAAACATGCACCATTTGTATTCGCTAAAGGTAGGGACATGTTGTCGAACGGCATGCTGCATTCCATTTGGAGTAGTATTCCTGATTCGTCACATAACCTCCGAATTTCCGACTGCTAGAGCAAACCGCTTTGTAGTTAAGGTAATCTGGAAAAAATCAGTTACCATTTAATTTTAAAGCATTGGTTCAGTGACATTATGCTCAATATTATATTTTACAAGGTGTATTTTCAAGTTAGTAACTTATTTTTTTTTTTTGGGTGAACTTAGGTAACAACCCATTTTTTTGAGTACGCGTACCTCCTTGACTCATTTGGTCAAGATTTTTTCAAGCGTTTCTAGGGAAACCAAATTTTTTTGTGACTACACACCCTAAGGGTCCAGGGTGATGTAATTATATTTGATATAATTCACTGACTTAGACATGAAAAAGAAAACTAAGTTTTTTCTTTTTCAATTAATGTAAGCCCACTGGCTACACATTGGGATTTGACTTGAGTGTGAGCTACAAGTTAGCCTCCACTATTATTGATATAATCTGTAGATATAAATTAGCAACTAGTTCCCACATTACATTAAGGTACTAGTAATTTAATTTTGTAGTCATAGGCATGCACATAGTAGGGCATGCCATATTAAAACTTAATTCTTAATATTGCATTAGGTATATGATTACTTGTAATATACTAAATAGTAAGAATTTATAAATATAGTTGAAAATACTTAATATTTAAATTGGATTTAAATACTTTAGTGAATCTTAGAATAGGGTGTTAGCATATTATTATTTATGTTACATAGTGGCTAGACCAGTCAATATAGGATTACTTGAATTGAAAAAATATTTTTTAGTTAGGTAGACTAAAACATAATAATATTTAGCATATCTGCATGCATAATTAATGTCCTAACGGACTTGTTGATTAGGTATTCGGTTAATTTTTTTTTCTCCGGTTACCCCGGCTGCCTCGGTTAACCGGTGCTTAACCTCTTTGCCGAGAGAGGGGATATTGTAGCGATGCTACATACTTGCCTATGATAGATACATACTTTTCCATACAGGATAACCTGTACAACATGACTGTCGCATTTCCTACAAAATAACATACACCAGAGTATGACACTTATGTAAAACTGTAATGTACCTTCTCAGCTGTAGGTTGATTAACATATCTTGCCTCCTGGCTAACTGGCTTCGAGGAGACAAGTCCAAAGAGCATGCCACTCGAACGGAACTTGTCACCCAGATTGTGCAGAGATTGCTGGACCAAACCTGGCTTCATGCATATCAAAACGATCCTCGTGGTCTACTCTAACTGCCCAAGTAGGTCACATCCTAATTTAATTTGTATTTTAGAATCATTTATGAAATTATATAAAAACATAAAAAAGACTTTCGTTGGGTAGTCGTAAGTTTGACAGCCCGGTGACAGCTAAGAATATAGGCGTTTTGTTCAGGCATAAGCAAGGATATATTCCAAAGGAAACAAAGTAGAAACGTACGATATAAATGTAATTATTAGAAATTATTATTAACCACTTAAAATATTACAAGTATTAATGAGCATTGATATTTTTCGAGAATCATTTGATTTAGAAAAGATTTAAGTTGGTTTGACGTTTGATGTGTTGATGTGAATCGAAACGCAACGTGTCCGGTAGGGGAAGATTTCGAACTGTCACTGGCACTTCACTTGGACCAGCCCATCGACACCCCATACTTTGATAATTTAAGAACGTACTTGTTACCAACATTGAGGCATAGAAATAATCTTATCGAATTAAAATGACTGCTGTTGCATTTTGGTGGCACATACCATACTTGCTTTTAACATAGACGTATTATACTTACTTTTCTTTAGGTTGGTATGATTGGTAGTAAAGTAAAACGTCAAACGTCATTTGAATTGTCGTGAACGTGTTAATACGTGGTTATTTTTTATTGTAATTTTGGTAAAATAACTTTAGCTGTTATTTAAATGGGGGCCAAATCTTTAAGGAAATGTGAAGTTTGTAGTGGGTGTGTAAGAAGACTAACTACTGACGTATTTTTGGCCAGATTTCCACTTGATCCGAACAGGTCGGTAAACTGATGTTTGTGTGCAATATTTTAATTTTTTACTTTGAGTCGTTAACAGTTACTTATTTAATTAGTTTGAATTAGTTTTAGTCGTGTACAATCCATGATTAAAACGAAAATATTTTGTGCATAAAGTATTTTTAAATAAAAAACTAAGTAACCTATGACACGAATAGTGTACGACCAATTTATCGATAATCTCTTTATTTCAGATGTCGATTATGGGCAAAGCTGAGGAAAAGGAAATGAGGATTTGGCGTATTTATTTACCTATTCAAAAGCTGAATGGAAGCAAGATTATTTGTGGAAATCATTCTCCATCCAGTGCCTTCAATAAAAAGGGACCAGATTAAAAAAGAAAACGCGCGAATTCAGCATATTGTAATATGCCTACTTGAATAATAAACTATGTTATTTTTATCATGTAAAATATAATTGTTTATAATCTTTTATTTTATTAATCCACGTGATTCTCAAAATGTACTGTTACAGTAGTACAGTAGGTAAATACAGCAGCACGTATCGCACATTTATCGATATCGATAAACAGTAGGTACTGGAAGTGTCGAGCCCTAGCGTTGTTTTTTTTGTGTTGGTAGTATTGTGTGTGGTATTTTTTTTAACAATTATGGACTGGATGCGAGATCTTTAAGCCTGTATTTGGTGTGTTAGCATATGTACGTTCATAATTCGGTTCAACGATTGTTCGAGAGTGCCGACTCTTAAAACGGAGTGATTATATGCTCTTTGACTTGGACTTGGAATGGGAATACGCTAGGATGTAGATGGTTTCTAATTAAAGATTAAGAGGGATTGCCTCGTCTCCTTCCGCCGCCTGGTCCGGCTGGTGGGAGACCGATTTGTAAAGTGCGTATATCGCTGTGCGTGAATTGTGCGCGTGATTTACTTAGTGCGTCCCGTGTCGCCGATGGACATGAGCACGGTTGGTGATCGTGTTCCCTGGCGCGCTGTTGCGCGTCCCCGATTTTGCTGAGCGTCATGCTGACGCTGCTTCTACGCCGTAGGACGCGGCCTTGACCTGCAGGCCGTGTGTCGGATGGTTATGCTGCCGTCCGACGACTCCAAGGTGTCTTCGTGCGGGTCCTTCCCGTGAAAGTCCGAGCGCCGCGGATTGTTCTCGCCTTAGCTTGTCACAGCTGGGGCTCGATGAACGCCCGCCGCTGGTCTACGTCCATCTGTCTGCTACGCTAAGTTCCAGGATGAAAGCTACACCCGGTATCCGTGAGTGCACTAGACTTTCGTTTTAGGTTTTGGCCAAAACTCCGCGTTTCGCCCGTCTCGCGATCGTAGGTTAAGAATTGCCATAGTGTCACCCCACAGCCGCCAACGGCTTATAGAAACAAATTGTATTTTGAGTAGCGCCCGCCCTAAAGCGGAGTGCCTTGTAATGATTTAGCGGGGTATATTAAATTGCATGTCAGATATTTGGTTTTATCTTTTCAACACCCTACCAAGTCTCCCCATTAACCAGGTTAGAATAACAAGAGGACCCTTGTACTCCAATAGTCCAATGTTTTACTGCGGATCTTATCCGAGGTATTTCTCCCATTAATTATTTAAACACTTTAAAACCTTATTATTTTTTATACACTACGATGTCACGCTACTTTTAAATCTAATTATTTTTTATTCACTACAATGGCTACTTTAAATTTATTTTTTATACACGACAATACACGACCGGACTTGAGCTTTGTAAAGTGTTAGAAGCTGTCCAGGTGTGAAGTATCGCTTCACCTTATTTAGGACGCCCAGCTTTCTGGCCGCAGTTTGTGCTTTAGACTCAATGAAGCTGCCGAAGCCGAGGACTGAACTCAGCTCCATGCCGAGGAGTTCCAGGCTGTCGGTAATAGGTACAGATGCACCCCGGAAAGAAGGAGTTAGGTCGAATGGACTCCGTTTAGCGGAAAATAGACACGCCTGCGTTTTGGAGGCATTGAACGTGACCAGATTGTCATCACCCCACTGGGAAACGAGACTAAGGGTCAAGTTCATTCGCTCAACCATGGCCTCTCTCTGTGAACGTATATCCTCCCTGCTGTCCCTTGCACTAGCCAAATATCTCTCAACAACCGTACTGTCATCTGCATAACCTACAATGCTGGGTTGCAGCATGTCGTTAATGTGGAGCAGGAAAAGGGTTGCGGAGAGAACAGACCCCTGAGGAACACCGGCGTCAATGGCCATGAGGTCCGAAGAGCAGCCATCAATAACTACTCTGATCGACCGTTCACTCAAGAAATCAGATAGCCAGCTACAAAAATCAGCAGGGATGCCGTAAGCAGGAAGCTTGCTAAGGAGACTTGCGTGCCAAACCCTGTCAAAGGCCTTCGAGATGTCCAGTGAAACAGCAAGCGCTTCACCGTTCCTCTCGATGGCCTCGCCGCAGCAGTGCGTGACATACGCTAAAAGATCCCCAGTAGACCGACCTCGGCGAAAGCCATATTGACGGTCACTGAGCAGATCATTTGCTTCGAGGTATGCCAGCAGTTTGCCGTTAAGTACCCTTTCCATGACTTTACAGAGCATGGAGGTAATGGCGATTGGTCGGTAATTGCAGGGATCAGCACGACTACCCTTCTTGGGTACTGGCTGCACGTTTGCAAGCTTCCAGGATTTCGGCACCGTTCTTGTTTGGAGAGAGAGGCGGTACAGGCGTGTCAGTACAGGAGACAACTCAGGCGCACACTGCTTTAGTACACGTGCAGGTATACCGTCTGGTCCATTGGCCTTATTCACGTCAAGATTCAGCAGAGCTCGGCGTACCTCTTTTTGATGTATAGCAACTCTCTGCATAGAGGAACTGCAATGAGGTAGCGTAGGTGGAAGTTTTGAGCCTGCATCTAGACGTGAATTGCTCGCAAACAGAGAAGCAAACAAGTTAGCTTTCTCTAACTTGTTTGATACTTGCGTTTAAATAAATGTTTGAACTATGACCTCGCACTACATCAATGTCTACACTGGCCCCGGCATGAAGGCCAGTTAAACTAACCCCGTATCCACACTTATCCGTATTCAGCTCACCTCAATTTCGTCTTAGTTAAGGTGTATGTATAAAAAATTAGGCCTTGGTTAGCTGATCTATTTTATAAACGTCGGTATTGTTCTAATCGCTAGTAAAATGGATGTAAGTGTTCATTAAAGATAATGCACTTGTGATTAGATATGACGCCGATACAATACGCTCTCCATATTCGCGTAGGTACTGTGGGTAGTTAAACTAGTTAAGTATGTATGCGAGAAATACATGGTGGTTTTGACAAATACTAGGAAATTCAAATTAATAAGAAATGTATTGATGGAAAAAATCTTGACATCCATGAAAAAAAACCGGGCAAGTGCGAGTCAGACTCGCGCACGAAGGGTTCCGTACCATAATGCAAAAAAAAAAAAACAAAAAAAAGAAACAAAAAACGGTCACCCATCCAAGTACTGACCACTCCCGACGTTGCTTAACTTTGGTCAAAAATCACGTTTGTTGTATGGGAGCCCCATTTAAATCTTTATTTTATTCTGTTTTTAGTATTTGTTGTTATAGCGGCAACAGAAATACATCATCTGTGAAAATTTCAACTGTCTAGCTATCACGGTTCGTGAGATACAGCCTGGTGACAGACGGACGGACGGACGGACGGACGGACAGCGAAATCTTAGTAATAGGGTCCCGTTTTACCTTTTTGTACCTTTGGGTACGGAACCATAAAAACAGCAGTTCAGTGGTACAAACAGCAACACTCTTAACTGTCCATCGGTGGACTTGATGCCTTTTGTTATAAGGTTTACAGACAGTTAACAGCGTGGGCGATGGTACCACATACAGGACATTTCGCCTAGCACCCATAGTACAAGCTTTTCTTAGTTTGGGGCTAGGTTGATCTGTGTAAAATGTCGCCAGATATTTATTTATTTTATTTATTGTATTCACAAAACTACTCATAACCCCGTAACCGTCGCGATAATGATAGGGAAAAATGCGGATAATTCGCATATTTTATATGGGGATCAAAATGTTCCTTTTACAAAATAAAAGTTTTCTTCATATCCTATGAAAATTACCGAAGACCGAGAAAGTTCCCAATTTTTACATCTGTAAGTATTAGTAGTATTAATTATTAAGGTTAATAGGACCTAATATAGCATTGAAATTATAAGCGATCCTCTTAGAGTAACAACAAGTTTGTGAACACGGCGACGTAACCGACTTGCCACTTAGTTAATGAATGAAATTGGACCATCAGGAGATTCAGGAGGGTCCCGTTATGTCCGTACAAAGGGGCTCCAGGTACAGTCAGTGTGCCCTGTTACAGAACAGCGTATCTAGATGAAATATGTAGTAAGATACGCCGTTTTGCCGTAGCTAGGCTTCGGTACAGTTGGCATCAAATATTTCGGGGGTTTAGTAGTGTGACGTTTGTTTCGTGCCGAGTAAAAGGATAACTGGCACTTACGTCATGGGATCTCGGTGTACGAGTATCGTTAAGAAATGCGTTGCGCAAAAGACAATATGTCCCTTACCTCTATCGATATAAAAACGACATCGACACAAGTTAACTCGAAAATTCATTATCGTTCAGTTTGTAAGATGAACCAACCGCGTGTCAGTGTCAGAAATCTAATTTATTTATCATCGATTTGAAAATGAAAATTGAAATCTTTATTTTACAAAGCCACAATGCATTTAATGAATGTCAAAAACTACCACCGGTTCTAACCTAAGAAGATATCAATCAGATTTTAGTACGTATAAGTAGTTTCGACTTAGGTACCTAGTCATATCCTTTTTTGCAATAATAATATTCATTTATGTATTTAAAGTGCGTCTTATCTGTATCTTAAATACACACAACAACATCCACACGTAAGACCATAGCAACATTGGTACGTAAATAATACTTAATCTAATATTAGCTAAACTTTTTACAGTGCAAATACAAAACGGCAGCGAAACACGAAAAATCATGTCAAGATCGCTCGATATCGACAATTTCGCGATCCGAACATTTCAGATATCCGTGCGATTGCAATTTCACGCTGTAATCTCGGAGATATGGGCCTGATAAGATTAATTAGGTTTATTTTAGGTTTGGTATTTGTGACGTTCCAACGGAAAGGTACCTTATGGCGGTCGGCACTTATGTCCCTTACGTCCCACGACATTAGTATTCGAGCGTCGTTAATAACAGCGTAAGCACCAACCGCCATAAGATACCTTTACCCGTGGAGCGTCACATTTTATTTTGTAACATTAAGCCTAAAAATTTTGATATTTTGTTACAGTAATTCAAACCACCCACCACACACTGTATGTTACAGGTACAGGCGCCATCAGATATATCGGAGCGGCCAAGGTGTTCACAATATCTGAACAAGCACTCTAACGCCTTGACAACAGAGGAGTCTTCAGATATTTGTGAGCACCTTGGCCGCTCCGATATATCTGATGGCGACTGTGCAGTGTGTCGTGGGTGGTTTGAATTTGTGATGTCTACACCCAACGTATTAGACTTTTCGTCGGGTTGTTTTACTGAGGTTCTACCGCGAAAACCGAAATTCGTAAAATGCGGGGATCTTTCTCTTTTACTCCAATGAAGGCGTAATTAGAGTGACAGAGAAAAATGCCCGCAATTTGCGAACTTCGATTTTCGCGGTTATAGCCCTGTTCCAAAGGTCGCTGGTTATAATAGCCATTTTAGTTTGAAATAAACATAATTACAGTCAGACTGTTAAAAGTCTGCAGCGATTTTGATAGCCCACGCAGTGCAAGTGTCATTTTAAACGTCAAACTTCTATGAAATTATGACGTATAAATAACACTTACACTGCGTGGGCTATCAAATCCGCTGCAGACTTTTCTTGGTGCGACTCTATTTGTTTTTAATAGTTATGCTGACTAAGATATACAAAAAGACAAATATCAGCCCAACCGCCTCTAGTCGTTACTTAGATAAAATCAAAGACCTTGAAACGTTTTTTCTCTCAACCTTTTTTGGATGCGTCAATTTTAACGAGTCGTTTGTTATAGATAGGTTTTATCATTATCGTTGCCATCAGAATATATTATTATACTTTTAAAATTTGTTTTTCTTCTCCTTTTATATTATTTGCGGTCTTAAAAAATATTGATTTATTTTATTACAACAACAAAAAGTATTTTTATATATTTTAAGTATTGATATATATATTTTGGAAGAACGTACGCATTACGTACAACTCTCAAACTCTTAAACAAAGATCTTTATTGAATTGGTAAACTTCTCGAAAAAAAGTTTTTTGTTGTCACTAGTCGTCCGGCTTTTTTGGCCAAGACAGCTAGAAAAATACGAGGTGCCTATATTTAGTACTCGCATTTGAAACGCGCCGAATATACAGGGTACGGGATAAATTAACAGGGTACGGGACAAATTTACAGGGTACGGAACAATTTACAGCATACGAGTGGAATATACAGGGTGGACATAAGTTAGTACTCACCATTGAGACGGGCAGGGGATGCGCCCCACCGTTGGGGTAGGGGTAAGGAGCCATGAGGTATCCCATGTTGAACCCGGCCGCTGGGTGCGGGTCGAATTTACCTGGAAATAAACGAATGTGCCATTAATAATTATGTTAAACAGGGGAATAAGAAAAAAAGTAAGGTTGCTGAAAAATATACAATTATAACTATACGGCCTAAAAGATTACGTAGCAGCAATATCATATAAGAGCTAGACTGAAAAGAGTTTATCTTTAAAATATTGGATGGGCCCCGACCAATCTATAGATTCCGAAGACAGCAACTAAAAAAAGTTATATAGCAGGCGAAAACGACTTAGTACGAGCGATATTAAAAGCTAGACAAACGAATTTATAGAAAAGGCTTAGCGTACTAGAAACGTTTTATTTTGATACAGTTCCAGAAATTAACAAATAATTTTAATGGATTATTCGAAATAGCTTGTCAAAGGAACATAATTTTTTTTTGGGTACTTCGAACCCATCCTGTATATTATTCTTATTTTAAATAAAAAAATACGATAAAAACTTGGTCCGAACAGACAAAAATTACACGTACATATCCTTTTTTACATCGATTTAAAATACTTAGCCGTTTCCACGCCCCACCGAATGCCTAACGATGACTCGTCACGACTCCGACTCGATTGTAATCGATTTCGACTCGATTCTAATCGATTTTTGACCCGTAATCGGTTTGGTCACACGTTGTTATTTTAATGGGTTAATACTGGCCGGTTTTCGAGTTACGTTTGTTCTTAGATTTTAAAACTGAGGATTTAGCGTCACACATTATTAGTATTATTACATTGAACGCCTTAGCGCCACTTGCGCCATCCCTGTAACTCGGGGCTTACCGGTTAAACTGTTAACCCAGTTTCAAATTGTACTGGTAACCTTGTCAACTCCAGGCTTAACCAGTTAAGCCCGGGTTAGTGAATGGTGCAAGTGGGCCTTAGGTGGGCCAAAATGTTGACGGATTGGTGGCCGCTTTCGGATGAAAGCGCCTGGCGTCTGTTGGCTCGTTGGGTGGATGACATTCGGAAAATCACCGGGGATGAGACTAGCCCAGGTCCCAGGACCGGGATAAGTGGCGGACCATTGATAAATATGCTGCGGACCCCTGAGGGGTCCGTCAACCCCACTTTAAGAAACCTTGGAATAGGGTGTTAAATTCAAATTATTTTAAGCAACTTTTAAAAGCGAAAAAAGTAGTCATCATTTTTAGGGAATGCTCCCGGTTCTGAGTTTATATGGCGAGAACCGGGAATTCCCGGTTCCGGTACTGTATTTGTATACGGGAGCACTCCCCAATTTTTACTCTGCATTCCGTACTTCGTCTTTCATACGATAATGAATTTCAATGCACATGCCCCGCACACCGGCTAAATATAGCTTGTACAGTCGGCACCGTGCGTCGAGTTAAAAATACGTACAGTCAGTGGAATAAATCCCTTCGCGAGGGGAGAAATTATAGGACGAGGAGTCATTTGCTCGAGTAATTGCGCGCGCAGCGGCGCAGTGGACAGTATGGAAACAGTAGCGTTGTTATGTCGATTACTTTACGCGTAACGGATATAAAAACTGAATCGAAAAAAAAAGTGTATAATTTATTGAACATATTAATCAAATTTCTAGAGACTCTGTTGAGAAATACGTCCTGTAGGGGAGAACCTATTACGGACACATCGAAACACGAAAGCATTTATGCCCAAACTGAAACAGAGACGTCCGCTCGCTCTCAATCAATAAAAAGAGACTGAATAATTATTTCAATAAATCGTAATAGGATAGCAGACGTCATGCAGATCTGTATAGCATATACACGGTAATTTTTCAAAAAACAGATAGAATATATACGCTGAAAGATTTGTCTGTCACACATCTGCTAGAGAGATTTGAAGGACATATCTGTATTGGGACATTCCCGAAGTGTCAGGGACCTACGTGACGCATTTTTTACTACTTTTGAGAAAGCTGATATTTAGCATTTCTGTATTATGAAGGTAGCTGCCATACGTAGCTCAATAAGATAGACGTTTTTTGTGAAATGCCCGACGTATATCCCTCTAAAGTGTCATTCCATGGAACTTGCTAACTATGTAAACAAAAGTCACTAGTAAATTCATCATTCAGAGACAATTTCAATATGGCGGTTTGTTTACATAGTTAGCAAGCTCCATAGAATGACACATTAGATAATCTGTAAAATAACCTAGTGTTTGAAATCTGTCGACTGCGCTCGCGGCCGCAAAGTGTGAGCGTTTTCGGTAACTCTCATTCCGCGGCTCTAGAGGACTACTGCCAGCTTTTTGTTTTACTTGTACTTGTGGAAGTTTGCATTTTGTAGAGTACCGTACTGTTTGAAACCTGTCGACTGCGCTAGCCGCAAAGTGTGAGCGTTTTCGGTAACTCTCATTCCGCGGCTCTAGAGGACTAATGCCGGCTTTTTGTTTTACTTGTACTTGTGGAAGTTTGCATTTTACGCTGTTTGTGTGTCAGGGGGTGCTAATCTCGAAATCTGTTTGACTCGGGGAACGTGAAAAAGAAAAAAGGTGTTTCATTTTTTTCGGGCATGGTGGTGAAAGAAACAGTTGTTGGTCTGATGCTTAATGTAGGTACAAGAAAAACTCAACGTCTAAAAATCCAGAAAACATCAACATGCATTTATCTAATTCTAGAACAACGATAGAATTTAGGGGAATCACATGTATTACGTGGAATGTAGTACATGTATTATGTATTAGGCGGAGCGATGACCTTCGGAAGGCGGCTGGCAAGAGCTGAATCAGAGCTGGATTACGTAATACTAACTATTTTATATGTCAATATGTCAATATCCCTATTTCCATCGCAAACCAACCCTACTGTAGGTCCGAGATACGCAGTTATCTGAATATAATTAAACTCGGTATTGAACCGGTAGCCCCGAATTTGAGCGGTGTAACATGCTCGGTAAATATTAGCTTAGGCCACCGCCGGAGTTCCGAGAACTAAATGTAAGGCCTGAGTAGACGCTCGAGTTGAGCGTGCAGCGGGGCGGGGCGTGCAGCGAGCATGTTATGGCTCCTCTACACGTTGGCCAAACGCTCCGCCAACGCTTGGCCCACGAGTTGGCCGTGCCTTGGTCGGAACGCTACTACACGTGGCCACGTATTCGTAATTTTTAATTTTAAAAAACACAAAAAGCATGGACGTCCTCCCTCGACCGCGTCCGAGCACGCACTGCCGATTGGGCCACGTGTAGATGCGTACCGCAATCGCTTGGCCAATCCCTTTGATGGTACAGTCATTATAGATTTTGACCCGTGAATAATTAGTTCTTGGATTTTCTTTTCGTAGGTCCCTCGGGGTGGTCACTGGGAGTGTAAATTCAAAAAGTAGGCTTAATCAGGCTCCTGCGTATATTCAAAAAATGGTTTTTTTTCCAAAAAAACGGTTTTTCTTTAATAACTCGGCCATTTTTGATTTTACAGTATAACCGTAAGGACAAAAATTGTAGGAAATTTGATTCTCTACAAGTTAGTCCAGTCATTATATCCAAAAAACCGACCCTTCCCGTGAATAATCAGTTCTTGGATTTTTTTTTCGTACGTCCCTCGGGGGAATCACTGGGAGTGTAAATTCAAAAAGTAGACTAAATCAGGGTCCTGTGTATATTCCAAAAACGGTTTTTCTTGAATAACTCGGTCATTTTTGATTTTACAGTAAAACCGTGAGGACAAATTTTTAGAAAATTTTATTCTCTACAAGTTTGGTCCTCACAATTTTTCTTCTAGGATCGATAGTTTGGAAATAAAATTTGAAAAAAGCGACAAATTCAAAATATTTTCAACATCTCGTTTATTTTCAACTTTACGACATAAATGAAGAGTACTAAACTTGTAGAGAATCAAATTCTGAACAATTTTGGTTCCCACCTTCTTTCCCCCAAAATCGATATTTTAGACATTAAACCTGAAAAACGCGACAAATTCAAAATATTATCATTATCTCCTATGTTCCACGCTTTACGGCATAAATGAAGGGAAACAAAGTTGTAGAGAATCAAATTCTGAACATTTTTTGTCCTCACGGTTTTACTGTAAAATCAAAAATGACCGAGTTATTCAAGAAAAACCGTTTTTCGAATATACACAGGACCCTGATTCAGTCTACTTTTTGAATTTACACTCCCAGTGATTCCCCCGAGGGACGTACGAAAAAAAATCCAAGAACTGATTATTCACGGGACGGGTCGGTTTTTTGGATATAATGGCTGGACTAACTTGTAGAGAATCAAATTTCCTACAATTTTTGTCCTTACGGTTTTACTGTAAAATCAAAAATGGCCGAGTTTTTGAAGAAAAACCGTTTTTTTGGAAAAAAACCATTTTTCGAATATACGCAGGAGCCTGATTAAGCCTACTTTTTGAATTTACACTCCCAGTGACCCCCCCGAGGGACCTACGAAAAAAAAAATCCAAGAACTAATTATTCACGGGTAGGGTCGGTTTTGTGGATATAATGACTGTACTTTAGCTACCTGTAGCAAAGCGACGAAATCGTGCAGTGAGCCACGCCTGACTCTACCTATATTGTTTTTGTATTTATATGGAAAGGAAACTTAAAACGTGTTTTGACTGGTTTTTAACTCATTTCAGTGAAAAACTAAGGTTATGCCACTTAATTATACCGATGTCAATCAACTACTACCATCCATCATCTAATGGAGGCTATGCGATAATTATAATTTTTTAATTAGATTTCTAGGAACTGATTTGGGATAATTGAGTAGGTATAAGGAAAATTATTTGCGAACTAATATGTAATATGTTAGATCCAATAATTGGTTAACCTCCTGAGACCCGGAAGCAATTGTTTTGTTTTTGAAATTGGAACCCTAAGTTACACAATAAAAGTTCAAAAGAGATTTTGGAGTATGTACAAAAAATTGTACGCGGGGACTTAGGAGGTTAAACAACTTTTGGCCAGTAATACATAGCTATCAATTTGTTTATAATAGTGACTTTAAATAGTATTTAGTCCAATAAATAGCAATATAAAGCATACTATTATATAAAAGTAAACGAGAAAGGGATTTTGTTTTTAATTTTTTTCTCTACAGGTATGTAGGTACTCGTACCGTACCTATCTACATATGAACATTATGCGCTAATCGAAAACTGAAATGTAGTAATTAACAGCATAGTATGCACTTAAAGAAATAATTCTTTGATACCGTCATCTGCAATAATTTGTTACAGAACGAAGGCCGCAAAAATATCTGACATGATCTTATTCGTAGAGCCATAAGAGCGTGTCACATATTTTTGCGGCCTTCGAAGAGTATATTATTGCAGGTGACTGTACATAACCGATATATTGTACCTTAAAAAAAACCAAAGATAGAAGTAGGAGTTGTTTTCATATCGGTACCTACATAGGCCCACTTGCACCATCCCACTAACCCGGGGTTAAGCGGTTTAACCGTTAACCCAGTGTCAAATTGTACTGGTAACTATGGTAACTCCAGGTTTAACAGGTTAACCCCGGGTTAGGTAAACTTTTTCAGCACATCCATTTTAGATGAGTGATGACTAAAGTATACAAAATAATAAACCATATAATTTACTATATCCCGTGCTTTATACAAATAGACGAAAACTACCTGAGCGACCCAGGTGGTCTTCTCAAACGCTCTCCTTCGCACCTCAGTAATCCTAGTTAAGAGTAAAAGAGATGCTAGTTAATGTTCAGTCACATTCGAGTTTGCGGTCGGGTGGAATTTATATTAAATTATTTCGGTAATGATCGTGTTTTTAATATAAATTGGGTGTGTACAGAAAATATGTATAGCAAATTGATATGTGTTTGCAAAACCAATAGTGTTTTTTTCATGGTTGTCGATAATTTTGTCTCGAACTTTACGATATGTCAATTAATAGATCTACATAGAAACGATATGGATGTGTCGGCATTGTGTCGGTGTCAAAAGTGACGAATCGGGCCTTTACTCTACGGTAAGTTAATGTTACAATTTCTACCAAGTACCAACGACAATTATCACTTTTTAGGGTATCTTAGTCAACTACAAACCCTTATAGTTTCGCTTTGCCATGTCTGTCTGTTCGTCCGTCCATCCGCGGCTTTCAGTATTCGTATGTATTAGAAACCTGCAATTTGCAACAGGTTTATATTAAATATATGTATACATAATTATATTAATTATGTCAATCACTGGACTGTACATTATGTGCACAAACAGACCAATTAAACAAAAGATCATTAATTCTAACCATACATCATGTAACACCTAATCGCCATGGTTAATTAATTATAAACATTAACAAAAGCTAAGTTTCAACAATTGAAAAACGACCTAAACGCCAAATCTTACCAAGACACTTAGTCTCTTTACGAACGAAGACAATTTAAAACTTAATTTAAAAAGATCGTAAACGCCAAGTTTTACAAAGAGACTTACGATGTTTTCGAAATAAGGACTTCTTTAAAACCTGATTCTTCATAACAATCTAAAACAAGTCGTTTAACGCCCGTCGTGTGCATCTCCAGTTCCAATTAGAAACACGATATGGTGCTGGGACACGTTTGGGGCGGAGCGGGGAGCGGGGCGGTGAGGCAGCGGAGCGATTAGCGTAGCGGGAAATGGATGTTCTACAAATTTATACGAGTAATAAGTAATAACTTATAATAGGCGATTCTGAATTATGAAAAAGTTAATGTAGCAGTACATTTCCAGTTAATATTATAAAGTTATTGACATAATAGCTTGTAGCAGTACATTTCCAGGCAACAGTACGGTTACCATCAGTTTGTCACTGACATAAACGCCGTCGAGAACGTAATTTACTTTCTATACATCTCGCTCGCACTCGCATATTAGTGCAAACGGGATGTATAGAAAGTAAATTACGTTCTCGATAGCGTTTATGTCTGTGACAAACTGATGGTAACCGTACAGGTAAAATACGTCACAACAAGGGAACGTTTAATTTGACTTTTGACTACTCAATGTGTTTTGGCATTTCGTAGTCAAGAGTAAAATAAATACATTTATCATAATAAATTTTCACCATTTTAATATAAAATGTTCTGGTATTTATGTGATAGTCGAGTGTTATTTTATTCGTTTACACTTTAGATTAATTAGGCAAATATACATTTTCAACAATAAATTAGTGTTATACTTTTATATTAATTTCATAAATTTCATTGCACTAAGATAACGCATCGTTTGAATTGTTCAAACTACAAGTGAAATAGTATAAACTACGAACAAAAGAACTTTAAAAAAATACGCTAAGTCTAACCGCTAACGTCTCCTCAAAAACCCCAGCCTTAGCGTTAAGCATGAGCCGACGAAACCATTAGAGCGCCGAAGCGAGACGCAAGACAAATAAGCGCCAGATAATGAGCGCGTGCGAGCGAGACAGATTGATGAGGTTCGAGTTCCAATAATAATAGAATTGCTTATAATAAGGTAAGGTAATGGTGTCAGGTGGTAAAAGTGACAGGACACCTGTGACTAAAATTAGGATTATGACTAGGATAGAACTACACCTAATATACTACACTACAAAGTACGGAACCCTCGGTGGGCGAGCCCAGTGTTTTTTTGTAGAGCCCCAAGCGTGAACAGTTACATTCTGATTTGGTCTTGTCAGTTATCGGCTATCGACAAATGACGTCTAATGCTTGGCACCGTGTCAATTTGTGAATGCCAGTTGTTGACGCCGTAATGGAATCGGTCATTTTCGAAAATAAGTCAGATACAGTCATAAGGGCATAAGGGTACGTAACTAAGTGTGGTTGCAGGGCCGTCTTAAACTAGGATGAGGCCCCTGGGCACATAATAATTTGGGGCCCTATTGGAAAGTAAAGAAAGCGAATTAAACTAACATTTTTCTACTTATGATCTTAATACAGTAAGCAGCAGAAGTTACTACGCGGGCGAGGTGTTCAATATGATCTTGACGCGACTTGATTGTTAAGAGAATAAGAGCGTGTCAAGGTAATTTTGAACACCTCGCCCAAGTAACACACAAGCAGGATAATAGAGTAAAATTATCATCTTATTCAAATTAAGATTGCATAAATTTTATGTATATGCGGTGGAAATTACTAAATTCGGAATAAGAAAATATGTGGGCCTAGTGGGGCCTTTATACCAATAAATGCTGAATAAATTTTGCATAGTATCGGTTTTGCATATTAAAGCTGAATAATACTTATTTCTTACACAGTTACTTAGACATTATTCAGCTTAAAGCATTTGTGGTTACTAAAAACTGCATAATAGCAGCATTAGCAGCAATTAGCTGTATATATTCTGTGTTGTATGATTTTAAGCAGACAATATTAAGAAAAATGTGATAGTGGCTACTAAATGCTGAAAAGAAGCGTCGGTGAAGACTTTCAACTGTATAAAAGCGGTTGCAGTTTCTGTTTTAACGCTAGTTTTTGAATAAAGGTGGACGCTATTACTGGAAGCTGTAATAAAATCCACATATTATTTGTTATTCAGTAGCTGCATATATGGGTTAATTATGGCTTTTATTGACATAACGTCTGAATAATAAATACTAAAACAACACTTATAGTTAAGTTATAGCGATTTTAGTACACATATACTATATTTTCTTGCTAAAAGCTGCAAAATGAACGCAATGAGAAGCGCTATTCAAACTACTGCTTAGTATCAACAAGTGCGCAGTGGAGAGGGTTCCGTAGCTTTATACACGGTCAACAGTGCTACTTGAGTCTGATTGCTTTGAGCTTGAGCGTGTTTTTGTTTTATTTTGAACGCATCAAGAATAAATACGCATATTCTTTAATCCAACCATTATTTAAAAAATCGAGGTTTAGTTTTCTTAACAATTCTCTTCGATTGGTTATTTTACACAAGATGCATAGTCCTTTTAATTAGAGATGCACCGGATATCCGGTTACTATCCGGCCTATCCGGCCACTATTTTACTATCCGGCCGGATACCGGATAGTGACCTTCTATTCGGCCGGATACCGGATAGTAACATTGCATGATTTCGGAGTAAACAAATTGGATTTAAGAAACAGACACGGTCATAATCGTACTTTTTTATTATTTTAAAACAAATTAATCATTCCACTGACTTGCACGCGCACTCATTTCGAACCTAGAAATGAGTCCGCGCGAACGTTTACTAGGAAACAGGTCAAACCTGCAGAATGCGCACCTGAAAAACCGAAATGTAGGTATAGTTCCGCCGGCCGAATATCCGGCGGCCGGATATCGGATATTCGGCCAGTGTCCAGGCCGGATATCCGGAATCCGGCCAAACAACTATCCGTTGCATCTCTACTTTTAATGACGTAAAACAATTGCTAGTTACCATCGTAACCACTGTTAACTGACCATTTTCATACCTTACTGCAACGAGATAAAGTATACCAATGGCCATTTAAGGTTGTTGTTAGTTGGCAAACAATGTGTCAAATGCTAGTTATTCATATTGTTGCATTAAAAAGTTGTAGACTGGACTGGGTATGAGAAAAATAAAATAATCACCCTCATAGCGAAATCGATTCTCCTGTCGATTTTGAACAGACTGTTTTTAGTTTTCAAGTGGGTCTACTCATACCCATCCCACACTGTACTCGTACTCATACCTAAACAATACTGCCCATATCAAACTATACTTAATTGTAGTCATACCCGTGATACCCGCTACTCGCTCTTACGTTACGCTCTTAACGCTCGCCTCCTACCCTCCTGGTAGCAAGCGGTTCTGGTCCCTGTCGAAAGCGGTCGAATCCAACTTCTGC
Organism: Cydia fagiglandana; assembly: GCF_963556715.1. Taxonomy (NCBI): domain Eukaryota; kingdom Metazoa; phylum Arthropoda; class Insecta; order Lepidoptera; family Tortricidae; genus Cydia; species Cydia fagiglandana. The sequence continues at coordinate 5,156,911 of NC_085953.1, read as the reverse complement.
CGACCCACATTGCCACCTCTGCAGAAACCTGATGGGACACTGGCCCACTCCGCGACAGAGAAAGCTAACTTGTTTGCTTCTCTGTTTGCGAGCAATTCACGTCTAGATGCAGGCTCAAAACTTCCACCTACGCTACCTCATTGCAGTTCCTCTATGCAGAGAATTGCTATACATCAAAAAGAGGTACGCCGAGCTCTGCTGAATCTTGACGTGAATAAGGCCAATGGACCAGACGGTATACCTGCACGTGTACTAAAGCAGTGTGCGCCTGAGTTGTCTCCTGTACTGACACGCCTGTACCGCCTCTCTCTCCAAACAAGAACGGTGCCGAAATCCTGGAAGCTTGCAAACGTGCAGCCAGTACCCAAGAAGGGTAGTCGTGCTGATCCCTGCAATTACCGACCAATCGCCATTACCTCCATGCTCTGTAAAGTCATGGAAAGGGTACTTAACGGCAAACTGCTGGCATACCTCGAAGCAAATGATCTGTTCAGTGACCGTCAATATGGCTTTCGCATAGGTCGGTCTACTGGGGATCTTTTAGCGTATGTCACGCACTACTGCGGCGAGGCCATCGAGAGGAACGGTGAAGCGCTTGCTGTTTCACTGGACATCTCGAAGGCCTTTGACAGGGTTTGGCACGCAAGTCTCCTTAGCAAGCTTCCTGCTTACGGCATCCCTGCTGATTTTTGTAGCTGGCTATCTGATTTCTTGAGTGAACGGTCGATCAGAGTAGTTATTGATGGCTGCTCTTCGGACCTCATGGCCATTGACGCCGGTGTTCCTCAAGGGTCTGTTCTCTCCGCAACCCTTTTCCTGCTCCACATTAACGACATGCTGCAACCCAGCATTGTAGGTTATGCAGATGACAGTACGGTTGTTGAGAGATATTTGGCTAGTGCAGGGGACAGCAGGGAGGATATACGTTCACAGAGAGAGGCCATGGTTGAGCGAATGAACTTGACCCTTAGTCTCGTTTCCCAGTGGGGTGATGACAATCTGGTCACGTTCAATGCCTCCAAAACGCAGGCGTGTCTATTTTCCGCTAAACGGAGTCCATTCGACCTGACTCCTTCTTTCCGGGGTGCATCTGTACCTATTGCCGACAGCCTGGAACTCCTCGGCATGGAGCTGAGTTCAGTCCTCGGCTTCGGCAGCTTCATTGAGTCTAAAGCACAAACTGCGGCCAGAAAGCTGGGCGTCCTAAATAAGGTGAAGCGATACTTCACACCTGGACAGCTTCTAACACTTTACAAAGCTCAAGTCCGGTCGTGTATGGAGTATTGCAGCCACCTGTGGGATGGCTCAGCTAAATACCAACTCGCCGCTTTGGACTCAGTGGAGCGCAGAGCCAGGAGGATGATTGGCGACAAGAAGCTAACGGCTAAGCTTCAGACTTTGGCCCATCGGCGGAAAGTCGCCAGCCTGTCGGTATTCTACAGGTTGCACTTCGGGGAGTGTGCCCAAGAGCTACACGAGCTCATTCCACCGTCCCCATTCTACCATCGGACTTTTAGACGCACGGCCGGTTTCCATCCTTACTTGGTAGATATTCCGCCAATTCGCACTAAGCGCTTTGCTTCTACTTTCCTTATGCGCACTGCCAAGGAATGGAATTCCTTGCCGGCGTCTATATTTCCGTGCTCTTATAACCCGGCAACCTTCAAATCAAGAGTGAACAGGCACCTTCTGGGCGAGCTCGCTCCATCGTAGGCCACGTCTACGCCTCGGCTAGTCTGTGGCCATGAGTAAACCCATGCATAATAAAAAAAAAAAAAAACTAATATGAATGAATGAATGATATACCCTCACCTTCGCACCTATACCATATTCATATTCATACCATACTCGTAACCATACCACTCATACTATATACATCTTCGTACTCACGTCGTACATCTTTGCGTTACCTTTACCTACTACATATTTGTCGGAACTGATAATGGAAAAAATAACTGTGTAAACTGCCGTGCCCCCAGATTTATCATATAACTTATATATTATATCGCGTTTATAATATTAGTGGAAAGTAGGATTGAATATTGCCCGTGTTACATACCTATAATGTTTTATCATCAAAGTAGTGAGGATCTATGTGGTTTTTACTATTTGTGTATAGAACCCTAATAGGCTTTAAGATTGAGAAAACAATTACTATTATACTGATGTTATTCAAAACTTGTTGTGTTAAGACCATTATTATCTAACATGTTGCTTAGTAACGCGAATAATGTGAATGCTTATTCAGAAATTAGCACAATAATAGCTGTGGCAGCAGCTTATATTCAGCACAGTCGGACGCCATTACGGTTGCTCACTTTCTAACCTCTACAATTATATAGGAATTGAAAATGAACTGAAAAACCCATTTTATTCATTTATAAAACTAGTTTTATCGTAGCATAACTTGTTAAAGTACATTTTCTATCACTAAAACATCTAAACATCGCAGAAAAATTACAAATTTAAATGTGGAGAAGTAAATTATCTATATTTACTTTTGAAACGGTGCATTATTTACGCGGCGCTTTAAAATTTTAAATAAAATGCATATATATATTAACAGTAAAGTCGCATGCGCAATGAAATTGAAGTTATGTAAACATCAAATAAATATATGGGTGATGTCCTCCTTATTTTGTAAGTTTTCACTGCAGAAACTACACTTTGACACGAGTTCACAAATTAAAATGGAAGACAAATCATTGATTTAACACAAATATCTGAATATATTTTCTGTAAAAATGCACTTTGGAACCAAAAGCTTCATAACGTGTGAATAACTGATTCATTGTGTACAAAGCTGGATAACTTTGGTTTAAAAGCGGTATATAAGCTTTTGACAGCCTCTATACAAGTGTTATTCAGCGATTCAATGTGTGGGCATACACTTATATAGCTATTACATTACTGTTATTCAGAAATAAGCGGCGTGGGCACTGCCCACTTTGCGCCCAAACCTTCTGTATAACGTCTGTATAACGCTTATTCAGCTGTTATACAGCTACCTTATTCAGCATTAAGTACGGCATGCTCTATTATTCAAACAATATTCAGCTACGTTGTGTTACTTGGGCGCCCGCTTAGCAACTTCTGCTGCTGACTGTACACAATACGATCATATCACAAGAACTCCACATTTTTTTACACAAAATAATATAATAATTTGGATCATAAATCAAACTTTATATAGCGTTACTAATGCGGCCGATAAAATCGGATTAATATACGTATTATGCTCAACTGTCATATAAATATACATGTTTATGTCCTTAACAGATCGATGGAGAGATAGCGGACATTTACGCGGCTGCGGTTAAAATATTACACGGGTATGCATGTGGACGTAAATTATATGTTATGAATTGGGCTGGTTATGGTAGATATACATATTTTAAGCCAACCACTGACTAACAGTCCGCCGGACGATATCGGCCGGTCAGTTGTTCGGAACTGTCAAAATTTTGTTCTAACTGACAGGCCGATACCGTCCGGCGGCCTGTTAGTCAGTCGGCTTTAATGAAGTTTTTACGTTGGCGTACCTTTTGTAAGGTCAAAATAGGCACAGTGGATGTCGATTTGTGGAAAATGCCTAGAAAAACTAACTAACCTAATAGGTTTATTATAAATATTTGTTTCGACTTTTTTAATTTATTATTGGGTATATTTTCTATGTCGATAGGTTATCATATATAAATTCTAGCCACCCAGAGGCCTATAAAAAGTCTCCTGTTCCATTCTAATTTAAATATTTATTTTGACAAATCAAAATTGTATGTGTCTTGACTTGACTTCACTGACAAGTTTTGGTTCGTAAAGAGATGCGATTGCAAACTATCTTTACCCTTAACTCGGTCAACTATATCAATAAGAACTTTCTACATAGATTTTTTTAAATAATAATTAAATGGATTGGTAAAAAAAAGCCACTAAAAAGGCTAAAAGTAAGATTTTTAGAGGCTATTTTTACCAATCCAAAACAGTCTGAAACACTTAACGCGTCATTACCGAATGTCTAATTACGTGCAAGCATGGCGTCGCGGATTTAATTGTGGACCATAACTCACACCTCGGACGGGCCTTAAACGGATACGTACACCTTTGGCAGGGTTGCCAAAACTTGCCATTTGGTAGAGGATCCCACATGGTTCGGTCATAGGACCGTATTTGTACATATAAGGTAAAGTTATCAAAACGTTGAAATACTTAAAATTAAATCGTTTAAACTTAAACTAAATCTGTATTACCTAATCAGAACCAAAACAATAACGTTTAAATGCCTATCTCACCGATTAAACAAATAATCGAAGCATTAACACCTCACATACCAACAGAGCGAGTAAATCCAAACGTCTCAGGTACCAACCCTACGGAGCACGTTTTTTCACCGGAGTCGTGGCGAGCTGATCAGATTAGCTCCCAAACCGGTTACGTCGAAATCCCGGGGAAAAAATAACAAAAAACAACACTAATAACAACAAATAACGAGCGCTAGTGATGGGATGTGGGTTCAAGCAGTCGACGATTTCTGAAGTTTTTGGAGTTAGAATTTTAAAATAATAACAAAAAAAAATCTTTGCTAATCCGCGATATAGGTAATAACGTGCTTACTAGTATCAATAGTGTTAACCCGTTATATTTTGCTTAAGTACAATAGATAGAGTTTTGTTGTATCAAAAAGGTAAGGTTTAGGAAATATAATTTACTAGCGTAGCTACTAGTTTACCTAAGTCCTAAAGTATAGTGGCGGAGTGTCAAAAATATTCGAAATCATGCGTCAAGTCAAAGCTAATATTAGGCTATCCTTTTCTTCATATAGAAAACTGTCTGAAAATTACTTATGTAGTTCGCAGAAGATGTCCAAATGACTCATGAAAGTTCCTTCTCATATTTGCCTTGAAAATTCGATTCTTCAAGGGTCTACGCTTTGCTGTGAAAATTTCGCACAGGCATACGAGTATTAATTGCATTATTTCATATTTACTTGGCATAATGATTGCCATAATATAATCTGCTTATACAGTCCCTTTCCATCGTCAATTAAAGTTTATTAACACTTTCAGTGCCGAACGCCCCATTTCCAATACAAAATGGACTCACCTAGCGGGTTCTTGGCAGTATGTTAGCGTTTAATGACCACATTAAATAATGACTTACGAACGAAGCATAATGAATAGTTCAAATAGGGTATTTATTATTTTTTATTGTTTTACAATAAATAAAAGAGTATTTGAATTTCAACTATGTTATATTGTAGTAGGTAAGTACGACTTTTATGATTCATTTCAAAATACAGTTTTTTTTTGTTAGACATTATTCATTTTTAACGCTGAACTGTCTAAATTTTATGAGGGATTTGCTACGGAACGTTTACATATGTATACATATGTTATAGCAGTAGTATTGACTCTTGAATCACCGGCAATCAACAATCAAACACATATTTTTTTTAAATATGGTTCTGAGATTATTTGAAAAATTTAAAATTGTGTTAAAACATCGATACAAAATATCGACAGCGCATCCCTACAGAGGCGTAGCTGGTACACGAAAATGTAAGAATAGTGACAGATGATTATAAGCCTCGGATAAAACATACATAATTCCCGGTAATGGTAGGGACCCGATAATTCCCACCTACGGAATCAATTTCACATCACTACGGGTGATGAAACGGTTAACTAGCTTTTGGTTTTTCGAGTATTGAAGAGTCTGAGATCGTTTATAATTTAGAGGTACTGTAGTTGTAAAATTGTCGACTACTATATTAAATAGGTACCAAATATTAGAATCAACGTCTACAAAAGAACAAAATCAAATTCACGTCCCTACGGCAGCATTGTTAAAAAAAACTTTTAAGACTATTGTGGAGGAGTATGTACGTGTCTTATAAGAGTTAACGAAAATCACCCGACTAAAGTCCAGTTTTAAGTTCTATTTTTAAAAAGAAAATTGTAAACTTACCAAAAACAGGACTAAGATCCGACTTCACAGATAATTTGCCCGAGTAAGGCTCGCCTGACTTTTCCTGAAACAACAATGATAACATTAATACAATATGTACTTTACTTAAAGTACCTACCTACTAAACTAAATGCAAGAAGTGTTTTATGTCGACAATCGAACATCGTTAATATAATTATATTAACACCTCTATATACATTTATTTAATGTTATTAATATTTTTCATGTTTAGTTAACCTTTTCAAGCCGTTTTCTTACATGGGAATAAGTTCCGACCGAGATCTCGGCATTCTCGGCCACAAATCGAGCAGAGATCTCGGTCTTGGCTCTCGGCCAAAATGGATCGAGATTCTCGCCGAGACCACAGAATAAATAATAGTACTAGCCGAGACCGAGACTAGACTCGGTCGGACCTTACATGCGTATCATGTGATTTACATAAAATGAGTTTTAACATGTCATAATTTTATCAGCGAGAATCCAGATCAACTCAATCTCTTTTAGAATCAAATAGACAAAATATTTACTAAAGGTAAGTAACCTTTAGTACAATAAAAATTACTCAATACTTAAGTCCTTTTCAAATCGAGATGTTATAATAGCCGATAACAAATCAGGTTTCCGCTTACATTAATCCAAATGCCGAATTTCCTCTATTTGCGCCATTACTGGACCAATGGGCCGTTTGAAATCTCGACACCTTAAGTGATATTGTCGGGGGGATATTCTAACTCGACGATTCGACATATCCCTCGACAATCGAAACAGTAAGCTGGCGGCCTACCCAAAGGCCACAATGGGCCAGCGCCGGCCAGTCCAAGGGACGCAGCCATGCGGTAGAATGAGATAGCAATATCACTCTATCTAACGCATAAATGCGTCCCTCAGACTGGCCCACGCTGGGCCATTGTGTACAGGGGCCTCAAGAAGACAATCGCTTGCTCTTCGCCATCGAATCGCTTTGCGGCTCTCTATCACTCTTCTATATTAGCGTGACAGTGACAGTTGCGTTTCGTTCGCTGCGCAGCGTTAGCGATTGGCATGTTGTCTACGGAGCCTGCAGAGATAACTGACCTTCTTGTTTACGAGGGAATCAGTTATCTCTGCAGTTTACTGTAGGTTCGACACAATTTCATATTTATAAGATTTTGTACAATTATGAACGTAACTTTTAGGTATGAAATATTGTTAGATTACTTGTCTCCTACCTTAGGGAAATAAGTCATTTCTTTATGCTTCTGCGATAACTCTGATAGACCATGATCTCGTCATCGAATCCAGCTCGTTATTTGGCTACCAATGCTACCATTCTTACAAATGTGGCATTCTCAACCAAAGGGTATTTAAAGGGTACTTATTGTCGGTTGCCAATAAAGCACTATTTTATATAGCTTCAATTTGAAATCAACCTTATCTACAACCGACAATGTGGTACCTTTTGGTTGAAAACGTCACAAAATTGGTGCCTACATATTTTTTAGAATATCTATACAAAAATGTTGTGAATAGTGGTAGTGTCTAAGCATCTGAACATGATGTAATTTTTTTTCATCGTCTACTGGATATTTTATCCTTAAATAGTTAATGTCGATGGCTATCAGAACTCTGAGAATAGTGCCCCAGACAGACATAAGGACGCTCGTAATTGGATGAGTCCGAATCAGTTAGCCCCACTTGCACGTGTTTACCCCAAACAGGGGCACATCCCTATTCAACCAGCTCGCTCCAAAACGCCATAAGCGCCCTTGACTTGCCGCCCATTCGTCAAACCTTGCCAAGCAAAATGAAATTTTATTTTGTCAACACAAGGTTCACATTAGAATGGAACAGGAGACCTTTTTATAGGTCTCTGGGCGGACAGAGGCTATACATCCGTCGTTTTGAACTACGTAGCTACTTTCACCTATTTTTGGAAAAGTCGTATGTAGTGTGGTTTTATATGGGAGATAGGACGTTTCGTAACTACTTTAACCTAATTTTGGAAAAGTCGTAAGTAGTTGGAGTTTGTATGGGAGATAGAATGTTTTGTAATCGGGAATAGGTGGCGTATCAGGTTTTTTAGATCGGTCATTATTGGATGGATGATTGGGTTTCCATACTTGTCGGCATGTGAGATTCCTGGACATCGTGTTTCAATTGTTTTTAGGTTTGTTTTGGGGGAGATAGGTATGAGTAATAATGTCAAAATAAAAGTCGTTATTTATTATCTTTTCATTGGAGGTGGGTTTGGTATGACAGGATAAAAACTGTGTCAAGCTAAAAAAAACAAAAAAATTAACGTGTGAAAAGAACGTGTAAAATAATGTTTCTGCAATGTAGGCTGTCTACGTATAGAAAAATAAACTGGCTGTCAATCGGAAGTCGTCAATATATTCACATGTGCTATTTTACATTCGTGCTTATTTCAGTAGTTAAATCCCTATTGTACACTGGCGACGAAAGGAAATAAGGAAAAGCGTGTTTGCGGTAATTTATTCTCACCATACATATACAGGGTGATTCAGGAGACGTGAGCAGGACTAACACTGCGCATTTCGTAAATTATAAGGAACTGTTTCGTATCAGTATTAGCGAGGTTAACGTTAATTTTCTAGTCGTGTTGAAAAAAAAAGTTATTAATTTATTTACGACATGCATGGTCACCCTACAATTAGAATACTAAACTACCGATATTCTGTGTCAAATTGAATGTCATCACGGTCTGGTTACTATTGAAAACTCGTATCTCACTCAAGTTTGACAGTTTATTTTCTTCGTAATCATAATGCTGTCATTACGGTGAAAGAGGTTTTATGTTTATTAATTAGGTCTTGTAGGGTGACCACGATTGTAGAGAATTAAGTTATCCCTCGCCAAAAAGTTAAAAAATAGGAAAAAGTGTGGTTGTTTCACCTAAATACGACGGTGATCGATCAATTATCAGTTACTGAGTGTGCAGGATTAGTCCTGCTCACGTCTCATGAATCACCCTGTTATAAAATAGGGCAAGAAAATGCCGATTGGTAAAATAAAAGAGTTTGACGTTAAAAACGGAACATGGTCGGCTTACATTGAAAGAATGGAAATGTATTTTAAGGTAAATGATATCAAACCGGAGAATCAACTGCCAATGACCCTGACGGTCTTGAAATGGAGACCCGGACGGACTCAGTCGGGCGGTCGGTGGGATTGACGTCAGACATGGTGGTGTTTCCGGAGCATGCGTCTCAACCGAGCGTTTCTCCCTCTAAGTCACCACCTGGGTCGCCTATTTTTCAAGATGCTTTACCTAGCGCGCCACCATCGCCAAATGTTTCTTCACCGAACACACCGTCACCGCCCCAGGCTCGTCCTTTTAGGCAATGCCGCCTTAAGGGAATTACTAGGTTAGATCTATAGTTTTGTTGTTGTACTCATTAAGGGAGTCCTTTAGTTTGATGTGTTATTAATAATTTATTGTGGAGGAGTGCGATGTAGGCTGTCTACGTATAGAAAAATAAACTGGCTGTCAATCGGAAGTCGTCAATATATTCACATGTGCTATTTTACATTCGTGCTTATTTCAGTAGTTAAATCCCTATTTTACAGTTTCAATCATGTGTGTAAAAAGAATTGTGTGTAGGCCTATTTATAGTTTTTTCTTAATCGGAATAAAGACCAGTCACATTAGTATTTTGAACATAGCTTGGGTACCTACAGTGACAGCTACTCGTATCATATACATACCTATACAATGTATATTAAAACGCAAATAAATTCTTATGAAGGGGCGGGGAACGTGGTCACCCTTCTCTGCAGCTGACTGTACTAAGGTTCCTACACCTACAAATTAAAATATATACTTACCTACCTAAGGGCCACTTGCACCATTCCTCTAACCCGGGGTTAACCGGTCAAACCTGGAGTTATCATTGTTACCAGTACAATTTGACACTAGGTTAACGGTTTAACCGCTTAATCCTGGATTAGTGGTTAGTGGAAGTGGCCCTAAATCTAATATTTTCTCGGTAGCGTGAATTAAATACCTGAAATCCCACGGACCACCATTCAAACTATAAATTTGATTTTGATTTAGTACATCTCGCTCACACCAATATCCAAAACGCGAGAAGCACTGAGGCTAATGATATCAAGTTCAAATTTTTTAATTTCGAACGCCGCTCGATCGGTGTTTGATAAGGCATTACCACAGATTACACATGATTACAGATTGTACAGTCGCCATCAGATATATCGGAGCGGCCAGGGTGCTCACAAATATCTGAACACGCCTCTATTGTCAGGGAGTTAGAGTGCGTGCTCAGATATTGTGAACACCTTGGCCGCTCCGATATATCTGATGGCGACTGTACGTAGAGAAAGTAGGCAGTATTGAAAAAAGAGTAAAAAGGTGTCTAGACACGGCGTGATTCCCACAAGTGAGTGTGCAACCGACCATGCGCGCAGTAGGGTTGGCACTAACGGAATTAAAAAAAAAAAAGAGGAAATACTCATTTATTTGTTTACATGTATGTTCAAGCGCCATAAACTCAATTATGTAAGGTGAATAAAGAAAATGGAGAAATTTCGAAAATTGCTAATATTCACTAAATTAGAATCACTTTCTATTGTAGCAACAGTAACCAAGCAAGGTGCCATAATAAGCGTTTCATTAGCGTAAGTGTTACTAAAGTATGAAGTGGTTCTGATTAAATAGATATTAGCCATTTTCCAAATTACGCCGCTTTCGGAGTTATCACTATGCACCTTAACTGCTTTTTCGATGGCAATGAAACTGTAGATTTTACGATACTTAAAACATAAAGCTGACAAATAGACAGTCAGGCAAAGTGAGGCCAATAGGGTTCCGTTTGGCGAACTTCTAATACGGAACCCTAAAAAATAAGAGTGAAAGAAAAGAACCGTTTGATTGACCAGAACAAATGTTTGTAGGGACAAATCAACTTAGGATGGAAAGGGGATTTGTTTGTCTTGGCAAAGTTCTAAAGAAAATATAGTGAGCAAATCTTTGGTAAGTGATACGAGTGAATGGTGGAACCCTGAGTCACCGGCGCATTATGCCCGCGGCGACCATTATGCTTTTTTTTAGATGGAAACAGCAAGCGTCCATAAGCTACGGCAACCGTTTACCATCAGAATGTACGCTTATTTGCCACCAATACTAAAACAACCTTAAAAGTTATATTTCTTATTGTTTTAAGGGGTTGGGAACCCTGAGTCACCGGCGCATTATGCCCGCGGCGACCAATTATGCTCTTTTTAGATGGAAACAGCAAGCGTCCATAAGCTACGGCAACCGTTTACTATCGGTATGTACGCTTATTTGCCACCAATACTAAAAACAACTTTAAAAGTTATATTTCTTAGTGTTTTAAGGGGTTGGGAACCCTGAGTCACCGTCGCATTATGCCCGCGGCGACCAATTATGCTTTTTTTTGATGGAAACAGCAAGCGTCCATAAGCTACTACCATCAGTATGTACGCTTATTTGCCACCAATACTAAAAACAACGTTAAAAGTTATATTTCTTAGTGTTTTAAGGAGTTGAGAACCCTGGGTCACCGGCGCATTATGCCCGCGGCGACCAATTATGCTCCTTTTGGATACAGGGTACACCAGGGGGCGCTAACGGCCTTGTTTGACGGAAGAAATGTTCGTCGAATATGTGTTTAGTTTGGGCACTACTGGTCAATTTTGTCAATGGAAGAATTAAAAAAATGGTCATTTTTCTTTTTTTTTACAATCTACATGTAATCAATTACTATACTACTAGGTATAATCAATTACATAGTTAAAACACAGAAATAGCTGTTTCCACTGAGACAAACTATCCAAAGCAGGCGTGGCTCACTCTGCGATTTCGTCGCTTTGCAACAGGTACCTACAAGTACATCCGTCTCATGGCTCATCTACACGATGGCCCAGCGGCGGCCACTTCAAGGGATGCAGCCATACGGTAGAATGAGATAGCAATATCACTTGCTCCCTCTAAAGCATAAATGCGTCCCTTGGAGTGGCCGGCGCCGGGCTATCGTGTAGGAGCCATCACACCAATTTTGGTGGCTAGCCATAAGCCGCGCGTGGCGCTGTCGCCACCTAGCGGTCATAACTGTCCTAATCGTAACAGACGCGTTTTGTTAGAGAGTGAATCTTCTGTACCTAGAGTTAAACCAAAAAAGTCTGCAGCGATTTTGATAGCCCACGCAGTGCAAGTGTTATTAAACGTCAAACGTCTATGAAATGATGACGTATTAATAACACTTGCACTGCGTGGGCTATCAAAGTCGCTACAGACTTTTTTTGGTCTAACTCTAGTACTATTATAGATGGTCAAGCAAATCTTGTCAATAGAAAAAGGCGCGGAATTCAGATTTTCTATGAGACGCTATCCCTTCGCGCCTACATTTTTCAAATTTGCCGCCTTTTTCTACTGACAAGATTTGCTTGACCAAGTATATTTATGTGTCCAAAGTGACAACCCTAAACAGGACATGTTCGGAATTTTTACAAACGGAAGCGTTGATTAAATTCCTGTTACGGCCATGTCAAACGCAACATGGCGGGCTGTCAAAACAACGCTTTGGAATTTAATCAATAATCAACCCACTTATCGGGACATTTGTGTCGCGACGGACAAAAAGGGCTACTGTCGCTTACGTTATTTTTATAATGGACACAAAAACGTAAGCGCCGATCACTACTTATATAACAAAGTCCCTCGCCGCGTCTGTCTGTTTGTGGGTTTGTTCGCGATAAACTCAAAAACTACTGAACCGATTTGCATGCGGTTTCACCTATCTATTGCATATATATATAGAGTGATTATTGAGAAAGGTTTAGGTGTATAATTTGTAAAGGTCTTGAGTAAATTGCTTGAACTACCCGTGCGAAGCCGGAGCGGATTGCTAGTATTTTCTAAACACTAAATATATTTTCTAACATCATGTGTGTGTCAGATTTACTTTAATATTATCGTTGATAAAATAGGAAATAAGGATGTAAGGCAGTATTTAATTAAGACTAGTTAATTATTGCTCAAAGTAATGTATTTATTATAGCGACAACTACAAGGTTTAGAATATGAAAAATGGTAGACATTATTTAAGTAATATATTTATATAAGCAGATTGTAAGTAAAAGTATATTGTAGGTTTACGGAACAATTAATCGGCTTTATTATCACATCATTCACAAAAATATTATTTTATGCGTAATAAATATTGGTGGCTTAATAGTTAGTACTGGCTACCTTAACGTACACACTTGGCATAGTTTAAAATAGTAATAAAGATCGAGCAATAAGCCACATGATGTATTACACCGTAATCAGTTGGAATATACGTTACATAGTAACTATTAAAAACTCATCAAAGGGTTACATTCACATTAAAGATTGTAACGTACATACCATCAGACTATAACACAAAGAAAACATACAGAAATTTATAACAAGTCATAAAAATCACAATTAAATAAAATTGACACTTAACTTCGTTCGTCGTCGTAGCTCTCCAACTGAGAAGTGACCCACAACTGTCAGACACCCGCTTATATTCGATTAGACTTCACCCCTTCTACCACTTCTTGGTGGGAATAACAAATAAGATGTTTCCTGCACATCCGGTTATTATAATAATTCAATTCAACAAATGTATTTGCTGCATTTAGTTTAATTTATTATAGAATAATTAACGCAAACTAATACAAATTTAATATCATGGCTTATTATTATAAAATACTTTATTTACCTTACTTATGTTCTGACAGTTATGGTCAAGAAATATACATGGAGGGTAGTTGTGTTATTGAACAGCAGTTCTAACTTATTATTTCGATATAAGTACGTATTAGCTTAGCAAAAGTGAACCATCTCGTAAAAATGTAAGTGTGATCTTTGTTTTTATACTACGTATCTCACACGGCCATACTGACAGGTGCTTCGTTCTCGAAGTACCTTATTTCTATATTTATTATTATTTATTTATTATATTAAACTTAGTATATGCAATGACTATTTTTTATTAGTCAGATACTATATTACATATCACATTAATCAAGTGAGAGCTCGAAGGCTCGGCAGCAATTATCCTACTTACAATCACCATACTACTGTTTCACTTATCACATCAAGTGAGCCTCAGTAGCATGTATCACCCTAGGTTGGCTACTGGTCCACTTATAACATCAAGTGGGGCACACAGGCTCTGCAGCAGGTCCCTATATTGCTACTTTTTCACTTACATCAAGCGAGAGCTCGCAGGCTCGGCAGCAATTATCCTACTTACAATCACCATGCTACGGGCACTTATCACATCAAGTCAGCCTCGGTAGCATGTATCGCCCTGAGTTGGCTACTGGTCCACCTATAACATCAAGTGGGGCACACAGGCTCTGCAGCAGGTCCCTATATTGCTACTTTTTCACTTACATCAAGCGAGAGCTCGCAGGCTCGGCAGCAATTATCCTACTTACAATCACCATGCTACGGGCACTTATCACATCAAGTCAGCCTCGGTAGCATGTATCGCCCTGAGTTGGCTACTGGTCCACCTATAACATCAAGTGGGGCACGCAGGCTCTGCAGCAGGTCCCTATATTGCTACTTTTTCACTTACATCAAGTGAGAGCTCGCAGGCTCGGCAGCAATTATTAATCGGTTATTATTTTGTCAAATAAGCTTTTTAACTACACTGGAATGATGTACACTGGAAGTTCTCAATCGATCGATAATCAACTCATGTCTCATTCACATAAGTAAACTTTATAAACTTCTTTTTTTTTTTTTTTTTTTTTAATACATAAATTACCTTAAGTATATAAAACTTCTTAATCCTAATAATTTTATAAATTAACCTGAATCGTTTAACAGAAATAAACATTTATCATTTTTTTCGTTCTTTTTTTTTTTCATTCCATTAGAACTTCCTACGTTGGGCACTCCCATGAATTATATAAACCTAATGTAACAGAATTTTAAACTCCGTTCGGCCATCCCACAAAACAACTATTTTAAAAGTCAGTGATCAATATTATCTATAATGTATTCAATATGTATAGATCTATCTTTTATTTAGCTGAAGCTTCGGTGGCAAAATAAAAATGTGGTTACAAATAATAGGCAACGTATTTCTTTTTATGAAATGGTATTTTGGAGCTTCCATCGTAACTGTCCTTAAACCGCAGGAGATAACGCGATATTCTTCTAGTTGAATCTTAACTTATCGTACAAAGGCGGATTCATCTTACAAAAGTTGTTCTCTAGGATGGGTCTAGGATGTTTTGGGCTTCTGGGTAGGACATAATTAATTCGAAGACATATTATTTATATCAGTCATGCTTCATTATGGCAATAGGTTAGGTATAAATAAAAATAAAAATTGATGTTTGCCAAATACTATAGAATCAGGATTATACGATTCGTTTTATTCCTGAACAGCTCACTCATAGCAACAAGTGGCACCAAAAGGTTAATTCACCTATCTACCTTCCACTTGGCTTTATCAGTATTCCGGTGGTCTTATGTTTTCTTGTACTCGTATGTACCAAAATTAAAACAAACATTAAAATGAACCAGAAGATCATAGGTACAAAATTGCCATTGTTATAGGCATTTTATTACCGCAGCATATTTAATTACCGCCAGACCAGGTAAATGGTGGTACATATACCAACAGTTTAAAATATCGTATATACATGGTGTTCACAAGGAATGCGAAAGACCTTAACCACGCATTTCTGAGGTCAAAAGAGAGAAAATAATGTAATATGTGTATATGTCAATTTCGCCCAAAAAAAAAAAAAAATTTTTTTAATGTACTTGTACATTAAAAAGTATATGTTATTGGTAAACATGTCACTTAAAATGCATTTTTACAATTTTTTTTTTTTTTTTTAAATCATAGTTGTTGCAAAGTGTTACTTGTTACTTTTTGACATCTATCGATAAGGATATTTAGACTACGTCCCATAGTAGTAACATCGTCATCAAAAAGAAAACTAATTTTTTTTTTTTAATTTTTTTTTTTTGTATTTGTATTAAATGAACTCTGAAACTAGGCGAATTTCAAAAAGGTTTAAAGGACTTTGTCTCTAAATATAATCAGGAATACGCTGCTAAAACTATTCGGCCCCCTCATGTTACACCGTGTATATATTTTTTTATATTCCTTACAGGTAGGGTTGCCAACCGTACTATATTATATCGTATTGTACTATATTTTGGCTCTTTGTACTATATACTTTTGGAAAAATATATAGTACGCTAAAATACTATATTTCCGATAAAAAGTATATTACACTCATGTTTAGTATTTTATCTAAAAGTACTATTTTTTTTTTGAAATGTACTATATTTTTGATGCCTTATTCTGGAAAATACTATATTCCACCAAAAAAAAGTTGGCAACCCAGTTACAGGTCACCTAGATGAATGGTCCTAAAGGAATACGTTTACTTTGTACACATTTATTGTACTCTATGTTGTATATTTACCCCTTTTTTTTTTGTAAAGTATTTTTATTACCAAGAGAATATGTGCTTTTTATTTACTGACTAATTTGCATGTGCAAAAATCTTTCACCTTCACGGTTTCAAAACATAATTTACTAACACGGGACTTGAATTACCTCTGATTACCACAAGAACAATACTGACTAGTCTACTATTTTGTATGACGTAATTGTCTAAGGTTGTCACTGAGATATCCTTTTTTTTTATAGTCATTTAATATCCATCAATCAGTAAATTTATCAAATTGGAAGCATACTTTCAAAAACGCTTTTATGCCAAACGCGTATTACTATCTGTACACAGAACTCGCAATAAGCACTGTAGGTGCAAAATTGTAAATAGCCGTTATTACTATTTATGAAAGTATCACGACTACCACCGACTGTTTTAATATCGATAAGCTTACGAGGGGCTTGTAACTGAAAACCAAAAGCGTGTTGACTTTATCCTTTACAGTTTTAAAACGACCTGACAGTTTAATATTGTTTACTGTTTTATACTTATTGAAATAGTTCCTTGATAAGATCCTGATCGGTGAGATAGAATCTTTAAGATATGTGCCTTCGATATCAGACTATTGAACCTAAGTAACTGGTGTTATATAAATATTTATTCGTATCAATCGTAACAAAAATAAGAAATAATGTGACTAAAAAAATTCAAAGGACGTATAAGGGTATTTCCACTTAACTGTATACCGTTAACGGCCGGTTAGGAAAAGTCACAAATCTGACGACAAATATCATAACCGCGACAATTAAATTAAGTATCAAATTCGTAACTAAACCGACAACTGAACCTGACTTGATAAACGTACCTAACTTAAGACACGCGGTAAGTTACAATTAAAATGCCCATTGTTATTAACCGCCTAAAATTTCCAACGTAGTCTTTAATGCAGACCTCAAAATCTTATAATGAGATTAGAGTTGTAGCTAACTGATCACGATTAAAATATTTATCCAGGCCATAAATAACGTTATTCCAACGTTTGGATACTTATTCAAACCAAACTGCTTTTCTAAAATCCAATTTCACAAATAGCTTCTTTTTTTTTTTATTATTCGATTCAGTCATTAACTAAGTCGTCATTTAGAATAGTATAGATTAGAAAATATTTATTTATGCGTCATTATGGTTACATAACAGGTTATGAAAAGGACAGACGTTTACGTTTATCTAACTCTGTAACTATTCGATGTGATTCGATATCTAAACATACCTATACAGTCCTATTTTTAAGTGTAACCAAATTTTAACATACCAGAAACAACATCATTCATCAGTCATCCTTCCAGACAGGCGCCACTCCGCAGCGTCTCACAGGTGCGGCAGTTTCTGTTTTGCGAAGTACTTTTGAGCTGCTTGCTGCGGTTCTCCATAAAAAGCATCATGCTTAGTATACCAAATATCTTGTTTCACCTGGGGTTTTCACTGAAAGTGAAACACCAGTGTCCTTGTGTCCAGGATAGCGCGGCTTACAGTGTCTGTTTGGAGTTGGATGGCGTCCCGCTGTTGACTAGCATAAGCAGTCCTTATACTCGTACTGCTCCTGAAACATTAGTTTTGTAGGCATAGAATGTGTGTAATATCATCCCACTTCTGATGTCAGATTTACTTTAATATTATCGTTGATAAAATAGGAAATAAGGATGTAAGGCAGTATTTAATTAAGACTAGTTAATTATTGCTCAAAGTAATGTATTTATTATAGCGACAACTACAAGGTTTAGAATATGAAAAATGGTAGACATTATTTAAGTAATATATTTATATAAGCAGATTGTAAGTAAAAGTATATTGTAGGTTTACGGAACAATTAATCGGCTTTATTATCACATCATTCACAAAAATATTATTTTATGCGTAATAAATATTGGTGGCTTAATAGTTAGTACTGGCTACCTTAACGTACACACTTGGCATAGTTTAAAATAGTAATAAAGATCGAGCAATAAGCCACATGATGTATTACACCGTAATCAGTTGGAATATACGTTACATAGTAACTATTAAAAACTCATCAAAGGGTTACATTCACATTAAAGATTGTAACGTACATACCATCAGACTATAACACAAAGAAAACATACAGAAATTTATAACAAGTCATAAAAATCACAATTAAATAAAATTGACACTTAACTTCGTTCGTCGTCGTAGCTCTCCAACTGAGAAGTGACCCACAACTGTCAGACACCCGCTTATATTCGATTAGACTTCACCCCTTCTACCACTTCTTGGTGGGAATAACAAATAAGATGTTTCCTGCACATCCGGTTATTATAATAATTCAATTCAACAAATGTATTTGCTGCATTTAGTTTAATTTATTATAGAATAATTAACGCAAACTAATACAAATTTAATATCATGGCTTATTATTATAAAATACTTTATTTACCTTACTTATGTTCTGACAGTTATGGTCAAGAAATATACATGGAGGGTAGTTGTGTTATTGAACAGCAGTTCTAACTTATTATTTCGATATAAGTACGTATTAGCTTAGCAAAAGTGAACCATCTCGTAAAAATGTAAGTGTGATCTTTGTTTTTATACTACGTATCTCACATGTGTATTGAATATTTTTCTATCACACGTTTTTTGTGAATCATATGTAAGGGACTCGGCAGGTCAGGCTCAGCCAAGTGTCGGAGTCACAGTGAATATCTAATGTACAGTCAGCTGCAGAAGTTGCTAAGGAGTTCAAAATGATCTTGACGCGAATTTATTGTTAAGAAAATAAGAGCGTGTCAAGGTAATTCTGAACATCTCACCCGCTCAGCAACTTCTGCTGCTGACTGTACCTAAACAATGTTTCTGTTTACAAAGTCTGACAATAAATAATTTTGTATTTTTTTTTGTAAACACTTTTGCTATAACAATTCAGAGTCAATCTGAAAACAATAAGAAGTTACAAACAATTTCGTTACGCGTTGAAATAAAGTCACTTGAATAAGTTGTTGGCTAATTCTCCTTAGTAACTTCTGCTGGTTTCCTATTCATTACGCTCCATTGAACAAACAATTCGAACTTATCCCATTAAGGGATATGTTTCAGTTAAACATAAATTAATGTGCTATGCGTAAATACTTTGCAAAAAATATCAAAGACATAATTTAAAAAAAAGCTTAATTACTTCGACACCATTGTTTCATAAAATAGCCTTAGGGTCTTGTGTTTTTAATTACATCAAGATATATGTCTTTTTATACAATGTTGCCATCTAAAGAAAAGCCCTAATCCCAACACAAACACAATCTAATTTCAATCTTAAACCGTATTAATAAAGTCTAAAATCGATATGTTTTTTTTACGCAACACGTTTTTTTTCTACGACATGTGCTAATGATAAATACAGAACTTTAAAGGACAGTAATTGCAGAAACATTTGCGAAAGGTGGAGACAAATTCAATAGAATAACGATACCGATTACAACGACGATGTGCCCACTGCCCATGTTAATTAAATTATCGATAAAAAGCCATATACGTACGTGTCGACACGATAAGAATTTAATTTATACAACCGAAGAACTTACGTTTGCTATCTTGTATCTTTGAGAATGATATACTTACGCGTGTGTAAAAGCAAAAAACTTTTCGTGTTCTATGTTGATATCTTGTTTTTTTTAAAGGGTACTTAAAAGTTGGCGCTTATTAAAGACTAACTTCTGCCTGTGATTGCATTTGGGTAGAACTATTATTTCCATATATCACTTTCATACTAATTTTCACCCCATAAGGAATAATTACGGGGTTAAACTATCCTAAGGCTTTTCCTGGGACTATATAATATGCCAAATTTCATCTGAACTGTTTCAGCTGTTTATGCGTGAAAAGGTAACAGAGAGACGGACAGATTTACTGTCGCATTTATGGTAAGTTTAAGTATGTATTTTGTTTGTAGTTTTAGTTTATTTTAATAAGTTATTTTATATTCAATATGAAATAAATGTTTTATTAGCAAAAAAAAAATGAATTATAAACGGATTAAAAAAAAAACTTTAGTATGTATATTAGCGTGAAAACTTACTTCAAATTTTGCATCGTAAACGCCCATATATGTAGTATATTTTGCGGCACGAGGCACGAATAATGTTGAAATTAGAATGTTTTTCTTTAATTATACCTACCTATTTATAAACAGCTCCTCCTTATATTCTACAGCTGTCTAGTTTGCAGTTTTCCTATTGGCTGACATCAATGCTTCTATTTTTTATGTCTGATAATCATGCGACAACTTGACAAGTGACTTAAGTAAATAACACTAATCGATGCACACTACAAGCTACGATCATGTAAAAAGGGAAGCATTAAGGCAGTTTAGACTGCGTAGTATTGGCGCTTACGTGGCAACACTTGGCGCTTACATGCTAATAATTAAGGGTAACATGTAAAAAAAAATCATTGAATTTAAATGAACATCAACAATTAAGGAGCCGTCAGATGTTCTAGATTACGCAAGAAGGTAATGAGTTAGTGTGTTGATTACATTATCGGTGTACATGGTGTTGACAGGTGTACATATTAGGGTTTTGGACGTTATTGGTATTTATGGTAATGTACGATGTTTTGAAAGGATGTAAAAAAGTCTTGTAAAAGGATGTATGACTGGAATACCAAAATACCATATTGTTTCAACATTATACTTTTTAGACGTTTCTTTTTTAATCGTACATAAATTAAAACCGTATTTAATTGAAATCCAAGATTAGCGATAGGCATTAGTTGAGGTTTAGTCAATCAACAATGGTCATAATTATTCATCGTTTCCTAAATAAATCCATAACAAACTATCGGATGAAATTCTATTTTCATGTTACTGAGACCATAGTGCATAAATAAAACTGAAACATCGATACATGTTTAATCGATATGTTAATAAGATGAATAATTACGTACGAAAAAGGCAATGCGTACTATATTTAGTTACATTTCATATCGAAATAGGGCAAAGAATTTAATAAAAATGTGTTTTGCGTGTACCGATACGCTTCAAAAGATAAGTCGAAATAAAGATTAGTGCACATTTCAGTGTATTTGTGTACAAGCTTGCTTTAATTAATAATTGCATAATTGTTCAAAATAGGCTAAATTTTTTATAGAAATATTAGAAATTAATCATAAATATACGTAACGTCACGTACGTAGTTTGTAATTCGATAGAACATACAAACTACCCAAACTGATAATATGACGACATATGCGACGAAACTAAGCAGACGAATTGTACTGAAACAGTTGTATACCTATTGTGTATTAGTTATTTTGAAAGTCCAAATTCGTAATTCGTAATAAAACATGGTTTTTCTTACGAAAAAAGTAATTGAGCAAAAAACACACGTTATCAACAATGCTATTATAAAACCTCTTCGTCACATACGCACCTGCCATGACAATTGTCACTTGTGCACCCACCTTAGCAATAATTGTTCAAAAATATCCCGTCCTATAAGCCCACAATTTTTCACTACCAATATAATTGATAGCCAATACCATTGCCTTAAGGACCTTAATTACCCTTATCTTGGCATCTGACAATCCAACATGGCTACCAATCAATCGATTATAACCCTAATTACAAAAACGCAAGAGCGATGCTCGAGATATGTCCAGTAGAATGACATATGAAACTTGAATGTGTTTTTGTACGTTTTTATTGCTACTGATGCTTATTTTACTCGTACTTTTCTGTATGTTGTATTGACTTGTGAAAGAGCCGTAGCGGCGTATTCTGATTGTGATATGGATATGATCAGTCAGTGTCAAAGTGATGTTTTTGGTTGAAGAAATATCAGTCCTGATCAAATCTAACTTGTTATTACAATCAGAATATGTCTAGAGGCCTATTTGCAGAATACATTTTTGAATTTTATTTGTTATAAAAGGGACGTAAACAGTACATTTGGCGCTTACGTTTTTAGGATGCTCCAATATATTTGAGACGAAAATACATACAGACAGTCAAACTAAGTTAAACACTTAATACGCAAGTTTGAAGAATGTCATTCGTTACCATATTGTCGTTAACGATGTTAAAATACCATGTAATAAATCTATAGGTAGAAAAAATCTCCAAGAGTCAAAATGCTACATAATCACCTTATTTTTCTAAGCATTACGACCTATTTTCCAAAGTATAAGGCCCAACTAATATCTAATCACAAAGTGTCAATGTGTGTTCATCACTCCACCATTAATGTGACATTAAAGATACCTTATGGCGGTTGGCGCTTAGACTATTAATAACGTAACTCCTATTAGCTTAGACTATTGCGTTGATACGCGACGTAAGCGCCAGCCGCCATAAGGTACTTTTACCCATGGTATATCACAAATAGACCTTATCTCTTTGCAATAGGGTTTACATATTGTCAATTAACTGTGTGGATGATGTACGCGTTGATTTACTGTATATTGAAATTGAACACCTTATTGTAAAGGTAATTTAATACAGTGAAGCTTCCGATGTCTCACATATTTTTTAATAAATTGTATAAAATATAATATGATCCGTTTTGACCTGTAATTTAACAAATGACCCCTGTTGACCTGTGATTTAATTTTTACACACACACATTTTTTCCATTACGATTGCAAATCTGAGTGTTTAATATTAATTTTAACCTGATGACTTCTTCACACGTTTGTGAGAAAGAGGGTTTTGACAGACAGACAGGTGAACAAGGAGTTGCTTTTTTGCAGTCAGAATTCTAAAAAAACGCCTGTGATACGACAAAGACCGAAGTCAAAAACTGTCCCGTTTTGACAATTTTTTGTAAGGACATAAGCTCAAGTGTGCAATTTTTAAGCTGTGTAGTAGTTTTGTCTGTACAGATTAATACATATTTATTCGTAATTAATGTGTACAGAGTTACAGACAGATATGTGACGTCCCACAGAAAAAAGGCACCTTATGGCGGCCGGCGCTTACGTCGCATAGCGACGCAATAATATTGGAGCGGCGTTAATAATAGCGTAAGCGCCAACCGCCATAATGTACCTTTACCCGTGGGACGACACATATAACTACTCCACTGCTACAGTGTGCAACCATATTTGTACAGTCAGGTGTAAAAATATGGGTGCACTCATCGTACTCAAAAATATGCTTCTAATTCTTAATTTGCTGACAAGAGCTATGGGATATATTTTTGAGTTTGATGTGTGCACCTATATTCTTACACTTGGGGGTCATCCATTAATTACGTCACACGAATTTCTAGGTTTTTTGACCCCTCCCCCCTCCTTGTCACACTTGGTCATATTTGGCAAACCCCTCCCCCCTAGTGTGACGTCACATTTTTTCTACGAAATCGCCATATCGAATAAAGTAAGTACCTAAGTATTCTTAATATTTTATCAAAATGTTTTTGACGATATAAATATTAGTAATTTTATAACCCAAAACTGCTTAGGAAAGAAAATTAAACGATTATGGTTTTAAAAACTTGTTATTTAAATTTACAGCGAATAAAATAATTTAAATAAATTTTCGGTTACTGATGAAGTTAAAGTGACGTCACAAAGTATGTGTCCTCCCTCCCCCATGTCACAATATGTCACATTTTCTTGACCCCCTCCCACCCCCTAAACGTGTGATGTAATTAATGGATGACCCCTTGACTGTAGTACTCTATGAACGATTAGGAAGAAGAGTGGGGCAAACTAATACATTAGCGCCAATGTGGTGGCGCCTTATTTGTTAGGAGAGACCGAGGTGAGTTGTGACAGAGGAGAGTTGTGACATCGTCGATTTTTTGGAATCTATTAACTAGACACTAGTTCAAGTTACGAGCTAACAAACGCACACTGTTGCCATCTAGTTTCTAGTTAATAAATTCCAAAAAATCGACGATGTCACAACTCTCCTCTGTCACAACTCACCTCGGTCTCCCCTACTTGAACTGTACGAGATAAAACCTCGTGTAAACACGGCGTTTAGCCCAATTTTGACAACAGGAACGGGTGTGATTTGTATGTCTTCCTGATAAGCGAAAAGATAACGTATCTTGTTGACTTCGATCCGTTTTATTGAGGATTATTACAAGTTGACGGATTTTTACAAGGGTTTATAGAATTGGTATGGGGTAAGGTAAACTTATCCTCATTCGGTTTATTTGACGGGTTTCCGCAGATGTAGTTTTGCAGGTTTATTCACTGTGGCTTCCTTCACGGAAATGATAGCAAAAAAGGTCAAGATACAGATGCAAATTGAACGGATACCTAAAATTCTAAATCTTTTAGACTACCATTTAGGCGCCTATGTCCAAAGTGTCCAAACAAAATGAGAATCTAATAGTAGAGCACCAAATTAATGTTTTTATTTAATATCGCAGTCCTAATACGTTCGACGAGTAAAGGTACCTTATGGCGTTTGGCGCTTACCTATTATTGTTATTATCAACGGCGCTCCAATTTTAATACCGTGCTACGCGACGTAAGCGCCAACCGCCATAAGGTACCTTTACCTATGGAACGTCACAATTATAATTATAAAACCACAAAAAGCCTACGATTCCGTATAAAATGCATCACGACAAGATACGCTATCTGCGGTGTCAAATCGAAATCATATCACACAAATATCATTATCTGCTGCATCGATCATTCCTGTCCGGGGATTTAGATACGCCTGTTAAGTGGCTATTACGGGCCATGTTACATGAACATTTGCGCAGGTACAGTCGCCATCGATATAATGCGGTCAAGGTGCTCAAAAATAACTGAGCACGCATGATGACATTACTTTGAAGGAATGACAGTTTTTAGTGATAGTGTAGGGATTGGCATGAAGGAATGACAGCAAGTAATGAAGTTTATTTATCTTCATTGAGTGTTGTAGTTGTAAATGTCAATGTACTGACACTAGAAATGACATTACTACTGACGGTGAATTGATTAGAATGATGGAATCAGAAATGACAGGAAGCATGACGAAAGATCAGTGAAAAAAAAAATATTTTTATTAACAATACTTGCCTAGACAACTTAATTTTGTAAAACTTGTTTTATGAATAAGACACAGGCACAGTTCTATCAGCCAATGGAAATCTAGTTCTTCGTCCATCTTAACATCATAAATCGTCAATTTTTTCCCAAGACAATAAATAACACTAAGTAATAACCATTCAAAATGGTGATAACTAACTAACTTGGTCAAATATCTGACCGTTTACACGATCATAGAATAAATTATACGATATTCTGAGGCTATAAAAAACTGCGTGGGAGACGTGCTCCCAAAATATATGAATAACACTGTATTATACGTAGTTATGTATGGGTTTCATACATATTATC
Organism: Cydia fagiglandana; assembly: GCF_963556715.1. Classification (NCBI taxonomy): domain Eukaryota; kingdom Metazoa; phylum Arthropoda; class Insecta; order Lepidoptera; family Tortricidae; genus Cydia; species Cydia fagiglandana. The sequence continues at coordinate 5,131,150 of NC_085953.1, read as the reverse complement.
TGTTTTAGGGATCCTTTTAATTCTTGGGACTAAATTGTATAATTGGACCCAGGGTTGTTTTTGGGATGCAAAAGGGAAAGCTAACCAAGCCATTTCTAGTTTCTAGTGTGGTAATATCATAATTCGTGTCATCTTTTTTAAATAGGAAAATTAAATAATAAGGTCGCTCCCTGACTTTGTTACATTCAATTAGGTGCTAAATTAGCTTAGACGGAGTTAAACAACAATATTTCGTAGAAATCGAAGCAAAGAGCGAGTCTTTTGTAAAACACAAATAGGTATCCTTATAATATGGACAAATGGTTCCATAGAACTTCTGTATTTATAGGTAATAAAGAGGCAAAGGAAGAAAGAGTACTCAGTACTCATAAATATTGGCTTATCAAATAAGCAAGTATGAAAAATGACTATCGTACAAATACGAATAGGCGCGTAACTTTACTTCTAATAAAATCATGTCCTATCTACAATAGGGTCTCATTAAAAAAAATAAAGATTCTTCTTTAAAAATAGGATGTAATTTAGAGAGGAAAATGGTTTACATTCAACCCTTTACGTATTACATTATAGTTAGTCACGATATCACAGATTAAATTAAGCTTCAATCAGAATTTCCGGTAAAAAACCAGACTAAATTAGAACGCCCCGAACTTCTAACAAGGTTTTTAACTTCCATTCCACGTGGTTCCGTAGGCGCCATAAATACAGGCTTTCTGTACTATTCACCAGCACATTAACAAAAAAACAAAATTAATTTGACCCCCAACCACAAAATACTTATTACAAATGTAGAGGTCAAACTATATTAGACAAGAAACAGATAAAATAAGCTGTGAATGTAGCAGCGTCCGCGCAGGTACGCCCGCCAAACGAGATCGTTCCTTTTTTGAAAAATAAAAAATAAACTCAATTTAAATTCAACCGTAATGTGAAAACTTAAGGTTGTAAATCGCTTGAGCGTGACTGGGATTCATTACCATAATTCACTTTAGGCTTTCTCACTTCTGAAATAAAGCTCCTTTTTCGTATCGTACGCTCGCAGCTCCCGTAATTTCTCCACTCTATTTTCAACTCTAAAGCTTGGAAGTTAAGGTTGTTTTTCATTTGGATTTTTTTTGATTTTTTTCCCGTGTGTATTTTTTAGGTGTTTTTTTGTTGACAGCGCCCGCGCCGGTCCGGTGGGTGTTTTGCGGGGTCACCGCGTATAATAACTGTAAATTATGGTCGTCTCTTATTGAAATTCTTACGGACGTGTCCTATGGACGGACATAAACATGTTCGGTCGTTTGTGAGGCAGGTTAAGGCGCCTTTTGAGTTTCAAGAAGGTATTCAGTTGTCCCGAAAAGGGTTTTTGTTATCAGAATTAAAATATATATATGTTGAATAGGTAACTTTATAAAATGACTGATGTAATGAAAACTGGCCAAGTCAAATCTAACCTACTTTAAGATCTCACTTTTTTTTTAAATAACAGCAATTGTTATAGGTATCCAATAAAGCAAAGAAATCGAGTTTAATACTTGTTCATAATGTTATTTTGTTCCTATAAATACATATTTGGATTTAGCATAGAACTTGGCACTCATTTAGACTCCATTCTTTTTGCGGCGAAGCCCGCAGCCAAGCATACATTTTGTATTGAACTTGACTCTCCTTTTTTGCATTTATGTTTTTGGTGGGATATCTTTGACGCCGACTGTACTTGCGTATTATATTCTCATGAAAATTTTGGCATTAACAACATGCAAAATGCAGCCATATGTTTCCTAGGTAAACTGTCATTTACTGAGCCTTAACATCACAAACCAAATCAGATCAGAATCAAACACTAGCAATCAAGGCTTAACCATGCCTAACGAGGACTATTCCCGGTACATTTACCCATAAAATCCCGTCTGACATGACCCTTAGCTCATACTAACAACACTGACCTATAATAGACCATATCTCCTAGCAATAAGGTTCACGCATAGGCAGTTAATTGTGTCAATCGTTGTAGGTAATGAATACTGGATCTATCGCGAATAACAAACAACGTCTAGTATAACTTGACCCGTGCGTTCATAACTACAGTACCCAATCATAGGTCAAAATACATTGGTCATTTTGAAACCAGCTTTGAAAACCATATTAAGAATAGAGCGAGGCCAGAATAACTTGACCGGTACGTTTTTAACTACAGTAGCGAATCATAGCTCAGAGTACATTGGTCCTTTTCAAACCAGCTTTGAAAAGCGTAGGATAGAGCGAGACAGATATACGTCTGTCGGTTTTGCTAATCACGGGTGGGTTCTAATTGCCGCGAAACTAACGATGTGTTAATACCTACTCGTAGGGATGTGCTAATAAACTAAGGCTAGGGTTGCCAGTCAGCCAGTGTATGGTTACGCATAGTTTGGTATCGTTTTTCGTTTCACCTGTATTAAATTTGATACGGGGTTAGCTCTAAGCTTTTAGAATTTCATATTACATGGCGTTTAGGACTCATATAAATTCTGGAGCCAGATTGACATCGACGTGGTTTAAAAATAGCTTTTGGTAGGAAAAAGTACACTCATATATCGTCTATTATGTCGGCGGCCGTTCGTAAGATGAGGTAGATCGTAATGTTCGATACTCACATATTAAAACAATATATAGGTAGGATAGGTTCGTTAGGTTGCTTCAGATGCCCGAAGGGCAAACTGCACAGAAATAGGAGCCCCGCCTAGCGGGGCTCCGTCGACTCAGGGAACGAGTCAAAGATTTTCACGTTTCACGATATGCCTAGGAATTTCACGATATGCCTGATCTTACGATCGGCCGCCGACATGTCACAAGATAAATTTGTAAACAAGCCCTCAAGCTACAGGGTGCCTCAAAAACTCAAAACCTACAGATTAGCATTACGAAAACTACCATTATCACGTTAAGATGTCAAAGACCCAAAAAGAAACCCTATAATAAACAGAAAATATATTCTCTTCACCTTCTACAAGAACCACAAAATTCTGACCTCCTATTTAAGGCTGATTTTGAACTTTATTTCAAAGTGATAGGGTTGAATTCTGCATAATTTATGTCACCCCTATGCCTTACGCAACCCGAGTTCCACGTATGCTGGACGTTCGAAAATCAAAATTAGTATATCCATCTTTGTCCCTCTAATAAGCCAAAAGCTATAAAGATGGAGAAGGAAAATCTTCGAATTTCGACGTTCGAACGATCGGTGTATCTCGGACCGGTTATACCGCGTTGATTGAAAAAAGGTATAATTCCATACAAAATAAACATTAGTTACGGCATTGTATGAAATCGGGGACTTTGTATGAGGTGCTAGCATGACGCATATATTTTGACTTTTTTTTCGCACGCGCCAATGAGTTGTCGTCAACTTCTGTTGCATAAAACTCATGACTTTATTTTAAAAAGTGTGTCAAAAAATGTTTACTATAGTTGGTCAAGCAGATCTTGTCAGTAGAAAAAGGCAGCAAATTTGAAATATGTAGGCGCGAAGGAATATCATTTCATAGAAAGTGTGAATTTCGCGCCTTTTTCTACTGACAAGATTTGCTTGACCATCTATAACACGGTTATTAAATTGGTGACATGAAAAGAAAAATCTCTGCTTCAGTGGAAAGGCAGCTTAAAAATATGGAATGCAAATGATTTGCGCTACTCTGAGGTTGTCCGGAAGAGATTGCTTTTTAGCGATAAGACCGCCTGTTGTTTACATCTACTTGTGTTTTCTTTTGTTGAGGTGTGCAATAGAGAGTAATTTTATTAGTATATGTTTTCTATGGTAGACGACAGAAACTTCGAAATTTTAGCGGCAGGGATTTTTTTTAGAAAAGATAGTTTTTTATTATTCAAGTAGGCATATTACAATGCGCTTATTAACGTCAAATAAAGCTACACCGGTTCCAACCCGACACCTCTGCCTCGAGAAGATTTAAATCCTCAATTGGAGGAGGGTATCCCAATATGGGACCGGCGACAAACTCGGCGGGACACATCTTTTCGGGATATCTCACAGCCACTAGTTTTACACTGTCTTAGCATAAAAAAACTGAGAAAAAGGTTCTAGAATCTCAGATTACATCATGCTTGGACGTTCCCAGGGCCAAACACAGTTGCATGTGCATCGAAACAAGCCAATTTGACACCGTAATAACTCACACTTATGGAATTACACCAAATGTGCCCTTCTCAGTCAAAAGGATACTTATTGTCGGTTGTCAATAACGCGCTATTCCCATATAGCTTCAATTTGAAATCAACCTTAACCGACAATATGGTATCTTTTGGTTGAAAACATCACATTTGTTTATCGCGAACGTTAATTGGCCGAAATTCGGTATCGGTATCTGGTATCTGGTTTCTGTCAAAGATAACATTTAATCACTGTCGTGTGCGCAAGCCGCCATTAACAATAATTGCGGTTTTTGACAGATTGTGTCATAATATTTTTTTTAAGTGAGAATAAACTTCATAGGGCCACTTGTTTTGTGGTCATTTAAAAATGGACCTTATTGCTTAGTAAATTAGGTCTAGTTTCAAAGAGGTGGAATGGCAATAATTTGTTCTGAAAAGTCGTTCGAGTGGACAAATATGGGCTAGTTATTTACCATAGCTCGTATTTTACTCGCTCGTGTTACAGAATTTTTGACTTTATTACCTAGTATTAAGGTCACTTTTCCATGGCAAACGCTAAAACATGCGAGTTTACGTGGGTTTAGTCTGTATGTGTGTATAATATTTCTCTGGTGGCAGTAATGTGTAATTTTGCAATTAATTGCAAACAGCAACTAATTTGTTTCTTGGAATTCCTTTCCGAGTTTAATTTCGTCGAGTAAGTAAGTATAAGCTAGTTGAGGAAAGTCGACATCATTTCGAAAATATCATGTTCCGTCCAGTTATGGAAAGGATTTTGTGTTGGTTTTTAAATGTTTTATATTACCCACATTTATTAAGAGGATAATGGACGACCGCTTCTCCATACAAAGCATAGTCCCCATTTTCCTCTTTAGATATTGACATTATGGAAAATATTTACTATTGGTCTACTTTTTTTGTGATTCTTCTTCTTCTTCTGATTGTATATTTATCAGAAATGAAATAAATACCTATATTCATTTACCAGTGAAATAAATAGATTAGTCTATGCCAAGCGTTTTAATAGGTAACAAATCATTATCATCATCAAAAAATAAAACAGCCTTCAAAGAAACATTATTTCTTGACCTCATCATTCTAATCGGTCTAGGAACTTCTAAGAACGCGCAAAAAACATGGCGACAGGAAACTCGGGCGTTTAGTGATGATTAATAGCCTATACGCCTCTCACTCTATCATCACGTGTGGGAGGAAGATGGCAAGATGATTGAGTGCACTGGTCTCGGAATTTGGACCAATTTGGAGAAATTACAGGTAATTTAAATTGACTGTTAGGATCGGATATCGGTTGTAATGTGCAGGAAATGAGAAGATGAAGGGATGATGCAATTCAGAGGAAAGGGGACGGTCGTATCTCCATACAAACGTAGTGCCCATTTTCCTCTCTGGATATTGACATTATGGAAAATATTTTTACATAATTTGATGATTATTAACATTAGCTATGCCCTTACGTTTGGCTTTTTTCGATTGTTTGATTATTGTAAAAATTAGGAGCAAAAACAGGTTTCATACAAATTTTTAAATGCTCTAACTCTTGTAATAATTATAAATTAAAAAAAACACACGTAGGGGCATAGCTGTGTTTGATACACAAAAAATTATGTCAAAATATTTTCAGAAATGTTAACATCCAGAGAGGATATTATAATAAAGACAAAAACCGGGCAAGTGCGAGTCGGACTCGCGCACGAAGGGTTCCGCACCACAGTGCAAAAAAACAAAACCAAAAAAAAACAAAAAAAAATGGTCACCCATCCAAGTACTGACCCCGCCCGACGTTGCTTAACTTTGGTCAAAAATCACGTTTGTTGTATGGGAGCCCCATTTAAATCTTTATTTTATTCTGTTTTTAGTATTTGTTGTTATAGCGGCAACAGAAATACATCATCTGTGAAAATTTCAACTGTCTAGCTATCACGGTTCGTGAGATACAGCCTGGTGACAGACGGACGGACGGACGGACGGACGGACGGACAGCGAAGTCTTAGTAATAGGGTCCCGTTTTACCCTTTGGGTACGGAACCCTAATAAATAGAGAAAGGCATTTCTATACTCCTCCTTATAATTAGGAGTTTTTATCAATTATCATCATCACTCGATACAAGTAATAAAATATAGTTAAAATTTGATTAGGGTTCCGTACGAAATTTATAGTGTGACTGTCCGTCTGTGTGTCTTTTACAGATAACCTCCTCGAGATGAGTCATTAAGCACCCATCTACATAAACCGCAATGTCCCCAAGTGAAAGCCGTGCCATGTCCAGTCGACGTCAAAGATATGTTTACACTTTTGGACCTTACTCCTTTGTAATAAGGCGAAAATTGTAAACATATCTTTGACGTCGACTGTCCAAATATTATGCTTCTGCAGATAACAGCTGACATACGAGATAAGGGTTATTGCATGCACTACCAAATTTTAAAGTGACGTAATTTAAGAAGTGGTGTCACCGGAAAAAGGACTTTAACGTCAGTGGCCCTTGCATTGCGGCGATAGTAGAAGTGCTTTGTACAATAAGGTTATTTTTTCTTTGTCACGCGTCACGCTACGTTGATACATATGATATGCCTCTTCATAAAATACCAATGTTCCTAAAAATCACTCTTTAAAGATTCATTCTTACTGCAAGGAGTTAAGGTTCACTTTGGAATGTGTGTGTATTGGTTGATAGCTTACGATGGAATATTTTAAGGATATACATCAATTTGTATTGATACTTGCGTATGTGCATCCTTCTTAAAAGTTGATAGGATTCATTAAGTTAAAACTTTGCAATTACGGGTTAAATAAATAGGTAATGGCTCCTCTACACGATGGGCCAACGCCAGCCACTCCAAGGGACGCGGACGCAGCCATGCGGTAGAATGAGATAGCAATATCACTTGCTCCCTCTAACGCATAAATGCGTCCCTTGGAGTGGCCGACGTTGGCCCATCGTGTAGAGGAGCCATTACAGGAATCCTTGAAACGGAGTATGGGTCGACCAACCTGCGTTGTCTCCTAACCTTTTATACCTACAAGCAAGCTAAACACATTGAAATTAAAATGTTGTATTGTACTTGCTTTTGTATAGTGTAGAGTGCAGTGAAAAGAGCTGAGTTTCCAAAGATTTCTATAAAAAATCTTTTTGACAAAAACCACAATGCGGAACCCTGCTTCGTTACAAGTGGCACAAATTGGGGGTAAGTGCCCATTTTGGGGTGGAATTAAGTAATTTCACAAACACTCGAACGGTACCACTTGTGCTGGCAACCCTTGAAATGCTTTTTGTTTTTAGGGTTCCGTATCCAAAGCAGTGGTGGCCGTGTGGATATGACGTCTGACTTTCAATCCGGAGGTCGCGGGTTCAAATCCTGGCTCGTACCAATGAGTTTTTCGGAACTTAATATGTACGAAATATCATTTGATATTTACCACTAGCTTTTCGGTGAAGGAAAAACATCGTGAGGAAACCTGCATACATCTGCGAAGAAATTCAAAGGTGTATGTGAAGTCCCCAATCCGCATTGGGCTAGCGTGGGGACTATAGCCCAAGCCCTCTCGCGCATGAGAGGCCTGTGCTCAGCAGTGGGACGTATATAGGCTGAAATGATGATGATGATGATCCAAAGAGTAAAAATGGGACCCTATTACTAAGACTCCACTGTCCGTCTGTCCGTCTGTCCGTCTGTCTGTCTGTCTGTCTGTCTGTCTGTCTGTCACCAGGCTGTATCTCATGAGCCTTAATAGCTAGACAGTTGAAATTTTCACAGATGATGTATTTCTGTTGCTCTAACAACAAATACTAAAAACAGAATAAGATTAATATTTAAGTGGGGCTCCCATACAACAAACCTGATTTATTTGCTGTTTTACGTAATGGTACGGAACCTTTCGTGCGCGAGTCCGACTCGCACATGGCCGGTTTTTTATGTCACCGCTGGCAATGTTTTTGTCGAAATGCCAAGCATGACGAAAACCGTGAGACACAGATTGTCTGTTTTGGAAGACCGGGGATACTTTTTTTTATAAGTGGAAGCCAAACGCGTAGTCTGATTCGCTTAGAGTCCGACCAAGCTAAATCTGCATGGCATTTGCAATGACGAAGCGTGGCAATGTCATCATTAATGAATGTCAAATAATAGGTACCTACGCTTGAACGAAGTTGAATTTTGGACTATATATAAAAGAAAAAATATATGTTTATTTTCAGATTCCTCAGATCCATAGATTTTTTAATTAGTTACAAGACACTTATAAAACTACACTACACTATAGTTGGGAGGCTTTACGTTAGGTTTTATGTACTTACGGTTACTTTAAAGTTTTATTATATTTTTCTAACTCCTTGTAGTACCTACACTACATCTATTGGCTCCTCTACACGATGGGCCAACGCCGGCCACTCCAAGGGACGCAGCCATGCGGTAGAATGAGATAGCAATATCACTTGCTCCCTCTAACGCATAAATGCGTCCCTTGGAGTGGCCGGCGTTGGCCCATCGTGTTGAGCAGCGGTTCTCAAACTTTTTTGGTGACGGAACCCTTTTGGAAAGGGAAATATTTGACGGAACCCCAAAATTAAAAGTTTTCGTTCATCACTGTGGACCAGATATACCTATAGAAGTGCTGGTTTTTTTCTTATTATTACAAGTATTTTCGCGGAACCCCAACAGAGGCTTTGCGGAACCCCCTAGGGTTCCGCGGAACACACTTTGAGAATACCTGGTGTAGAGGAGCCATATACCCGAAGTACAAACAGCAACACTCTTAACTGTCCATCGGCGGACCTTATTGCCTTTTGTAACAAGGTTCACCGATGGACAGTTAACAGTGCGGGCGATGGTACCTCTAGATTGACCCAACTTTCCCAACATACAAGGACTGGGATGAAATGTATTAAATACCATCCAGATTGTATGGTAGTGCCAGTCACGCTCTCTAACGAAGCTTGGACTTTTTTATTATGCTGGGATAAGGATGCTGGCACACTGAGAAGAATGATTTAAACTTGCACGATTTTTAGGTAACTTAATAAAAAATCTGAGCGCTCAGCTCGAAAATACAAACTTGAATAATAAACTTATAACTCAACTTAAGAGTAAGAAAAATTACTCAAAAAAGTTGTTAAACAGAGTTCTAGGTCAATGCGGCAAAACCCGTCTGCGAGAATATTCCTTACATAAGGTGCAGAGGGGCATTTTCGACTGTGGGTTAATTTCAACTAATCGAAATATCTTCCATGTTTTCATTATTAACAAGAGTCACACAGAACACACACTACACATCTTTTTCGCTATCTGGACATGTATGGCACTAGCTAATAATGTAAATTTGTAAAACATGGAAGACCTTACGCACTGCGCGTGACCTTAAGCACGACCCTGCACATTACCAGTGGGGAGACACTCCTGACTTCGGTCGAACTCGGCTCCGTTCGGCTCAGCATTGCTCCGAGCAATTATTAGGGTTGGCACCACTTGACTTCCTTGTGCGTGCCGCCACAGATAAGATAATCATTTGAATTTTGACAACCCTAAATAGCCGAAAGGCCATAATAAGCCATATATTAGAAAGGGATAGCATGATTCGACCCTGAATCGTTGTCAAACTTCGGATTTATAGCAAGTGTCCTTTCTGTACGGTAGTACTATTATTTCTTCTGTGACCTTACGCAATTTGTCTAAAACAATAACACACGATTGGTATTTACATCGACATAGCAGCTGCTTTTAGTAGCAATCAAAAGTAGGTGTGCTCCTACGGTAGAAAAAAATAAGGAAAAACCCTCGCGTCCGGAATTCCCCGCAGACGAATTTGGCCGCATTGACTTACAGCCCATTGCTATGCTATATATAGCATTATATAGCATATCCAACTGTGCTCAGCCCCAATCCACGCCGAACTTTATTTGTTTTCACTTGTTCCTACAAATTTAGGGTTTCCTTTGATCTATATGGTTTCTTAAAATAATGGCCGGAATTATTTTCCTTTGGTTTTTCAAAGTGGGGTGTAAAACGAGCGAATCGTAGAATAATGATTCTTTGTTTGAAAGTTTGGGCGGCATAATTTCTTGTTTCATTCATACAATTTGAATAAATGAATGTTTTGTTTTTTCTTTTAATTGTTTAGAACCGCCACTGTTCGGAAATATGGCAATAGGTTTAACCTTTTCGACGCCGTGTCAAACACAAAAGCTGTCACGCGGACGCCACGTCACCGACGTGTCAAAACTCAAATTGAACTTTATGCATTTGCACGTAGGTTTATGTTGCTCTGTGGACTGTGACCGATTAATCGGTATTTGGCGTTGAACCTGCGGTGAGGATATATCGGTCACTGGCGTCCAAAAGGTTAAATCTTGACTAGAAAGCAGCGCGAGAAGTCTTCGTGTCGTCGTATGTTTTCAGACTAACTCGTCCATCTATTGGTCACTTTCTAGCCTCTTCAACAATGTACAGTAAGTTACATAGATAACTGATCCCCCCCCATTGAAACTGGTTTGCAGGGGGGTCAGCTATATCTGCAGCATACTGTACTATTTTACCAATGAACTTAATCACAAGATGACCCGAAAAAAGCTGCTGTCAATAGGATGTGCTTTTGATTGGTCACTTACCAAAATGCGGTCTAGAACTACTTAATTTCGAAAATGAAAAGCAGCATGGCATACCTGAAAACAAAGAAGGTCTAATTAACAATAATAAAGTATAGGTACTGTAAAAGTGTACAGTCGAAAATTTATGATCTAGGTATTGAGCGCCACCTATTTAAGATTTTTTGATGGACACTTTTTGATACATGGAAATTGTTTTATAGTATTATACGGAACGACCCATTGAGAAACAAAAAATCTTAGTGTATGTTAAAATTAAATTTCTTGTGTTAATGTAACATAAATATTCGAATGATCTCTCGTGAATCAATTCATTATATCATAATTTAGCAATTTTCTCTCATCCCTACAACCCAAGTTACCCAGGGCTTTGCTTGGGCGCAGTGGCCAAAAAATTGGTCGCCAAAGTCCGTATCGGAATTTTTGAGCCCTATTCTGAAAATGGACTTGCATTGAGCCATTAACTGATAAATAAACTAAAGGTTCCGTCACACAGGCACATTTTCCAAGCGGGGCGTAAGCGTTTTATATGTAAAAGCGGCGTGCCCCGCTCAGGCCCTCCCGGAAAATGCGCCTGTGTGACGAACCCTTAAAAACGAAATTCCTAACACTTTTCTATCCCGTCTGGGAACCGAGCACGCTCGAAATTCGATCGCCAAACACGGTACGGTCAACAGCGTGTTTGCCCGCTACCGGTGTTGGGCTGGCCACACGCGCTGAGCAAACAACGCTTTCTTTACGTGGATTTTTCGGGTACGGTCTGCAGACAAAGTGTATGAGTTTGGACTACATCATTTGAACATTATTTTATTTATTTTTCAGCCTCTAGATTAGAAGTTCTCGAGACACGACTTAAAAAAAATTTTGTATCTGTGTAAACCGAAAAAACATGTTTCTTAAAGGCTAAAATGCACGTAGATAAAATAACAATATCAAATTAAAATACATGTCAACATTATAAAATACAAGGGGTCTGTTGGCTTTGCTATGAAATTTAAAATTCACGCAAATTCGCATTATTTTTGATTGTCATTTTGACTCATCTACTACTGGATTGTTGTTACGCATTCGTTTCTAAAATAACACAACCACTTTGCTATTTAAATGTAAATAGCAATAAGTAAACATTTAAAGGACAATTGAACTGGCTATTCACAATCATCCATAAATACAAAACAGTTGTTATTCTGTTGACGACTTAAAGGCTTGCTACACGGTCGCCGACAAGCCCCCAGACCGCGTGGCCTTGGCCGGTCCCGGACCGTGTAGACAGTTGTTACCAACAAAATTTGACCAAAACTGACCAAGGACAGACCAAGGTCAGACGGTTAGAAGGCTTATCGGCGACCGTGTAGCAAGCCTTTTAAACTGAGTTGAGTTGAGTTGCTGACGCTACACGCGCCGGCGCACCGCCGCGGGCGTCGTGAGCATCACGCATAGCTTTTATTTCCAGTTAGCCCACTTATTAGTTCCTCCTGGTTAGACCCCCGGTTGTTGGGTTAGGTGATGATGTACGTATAAATGCAGTGTTAGTTGATGCAGTTTATATTTGATTATAGTCAACTTATCTCGAAAGCTTTTCGACTTGATCTGGTGATGTGAAAAAGTTCATCTGATATAACTATATTAGTAGTTCGCCCCGAACTGTGAACTCGCGGTTCGCCAAAAAGATCAATTGAATGCAGTGCTACTTAGTCCGAGAAGGGCATTTCGTAATTGATTCCTGATTCCACGATTACTGGAAATTACTTTGTAATCTAACAATACCGTAATACAACTAATATAACTAAGTAAGTAGTGTAATATTACTAAGTACAATTCCATTTGAGGAATCAGGAATCAACTTTCGAATTCTACAATTACTAGTAATTGGAATCAATGTAGATTCCTCATTACAGGAATATATTACTTGACTCCTTTCAGATTACATTTCGTACTACTATCAAAAGTACAATTCGATAGTAGATATAGATGTTGTTGACTTACTAGGATGCATCTAACTATACCTTATTTGAAACAGGTGTGTAGATTTCGAAAATGATGATCATGACCAGTAAAACGACATCCATGACGACTTTTATGACATACTGCATGGCCGTCATTTTGGATTCCAAAATGATCATCATTTTCGCAATCAGGGCCCCCTAAAACCTACAAAGTGACATCCATGATGACTTTTATGACATAGTGCATGGCCGCCATCTTGGATTCCAAAATAGTCATCATTTTCGAAATCTGCGCCCCCTAAAACCTATAAAACGACACCCATGATGACTTTTATGACATAGACGACTTAGTGCATGGCCGCCATCTTCATCTATATTTTGTTGCACACTTACCTTGGCCGCAGACATTCGGAATTTTCATTCAGTTTTCGTACGGAATGACAGGTAGGAACGGGACGTCGCTCTACAAATGTCATTCCGTTCGGAAAATGGGGTTGGCCGGTCGAAGTATTTTGAAGATGGCGCCAGCATAGCTTGCCCTGTCAATCCCTAGAATTGTGTCAATTTTTTGTTTGTAATGAATATTTATGTCCTGGATGCCAGTCATTTAAGCCAAATCTCATAGACAAAGAGGCAAGCTATGATGGCGCCATCTATGCAAACCTTTGACAGTTGCCAACCCCATTCCGAACGCATGGCCACCATTTTGCAATCTAAAATGGTCATCATTTTCGAAATCTGCGCCCTCCAAAACCTATAAAACGACATCCATGACGACTTTTATGACATAGTGCATGGCCGCCATTTTGGAATTCAAAAAGGTCATCATTTTCGAAATCGGGGCCCCCTAAAACCTATAAAACGACATCCATGAAGACTTTTGTGACATAGTGCATGGCCGCCATGTTGGATTCCAAGATGGTCATCATTTTCGAAATCTGCGCCCCCTAAAACCTATAAAACGACATATATGACGACTTTTATAACATAGTGCATGGCCGCCATTTTGGAATCCAAAATGGTCATCATTATCGAAATCTGTGCACCCTAAAACCTATAAAACGACATCCATGACGACTTTTATGACATAGTGCATGGCCGCCATTTTGGAATTCAAAAAGGTCATCATTTTCGAAATCTGCGCCCTCCAAAACCTATAAAACGACACCCATGACGACTTTTATGATATAGTGCATGGCCGCCATTTTGCAATCTAAAATGGTCATCATTTTCGAAATCTGCGCCCTCCAAAACCTATAAAACGACATCCATGACGACTTTTATGACATAGTGCATGGCCGCCATGTTGGATTCCAAAATGGTCATCATTTTCGAAATCTGTGCCCCCCTAAAACCTATAAAACGACATATATGACGACTTTTATAACATAGTGCATGGCCGCCATTTTGGAATCCGAAATGGTCATCATTTTCGAAATCTGTGCCCCCCTAAAACCTATAAAACGACACCCATGACGACTTTTATGACATAGTGCATGGCCGCCATTTTGGATTCCAAAATGGTCATCATTTTCGAAATCAGGGCCCCCTAAAACCTATAAAACGACATCCATGACGACTTTTATGAGATAGTGCATGGCCGCCATGTTGGATTTCAAAATAATCATCATCATAGAAATCGGCGCCCCCCAAAACCTAAAAAACGACATCCATGACGATTTTATGACATAGACGACATAGTGCATGGCCGCCATCTTCATCTATATTTTGTTGCACACTTACCTTGGCCGCAGACGTTCGGAATTTTCATTCAGTTTTCGTACGGAATGACAGGTAGGAACGGGACGTCGCTCTACAAATGTCATTCCGTTCAGAAAATGGGGTTGGCCGGTCGAAGTATTTTGAAGATGGCGCCAGCATAGCTTGCCCTGTCAATCCCTAGAATTGTGTCAATTTTTTGTTTGTAATGAATATTTATGTCCTGGATGCCAGTCATTTAAGCCAAATCTCATAGACAAAGGGGCAAGCTATGATGGCGCCATCTATGCAAACCTTTGACAGTTGCCAACCCCATTCCGAACGTCTGTGGCCTTGTGGCGAGGCTAAAGTCGACAAAGGATTGAAAACGTGTGCGAATATAGTTGTCAAATCAAATTTGTCAGTAAATAAGAACAAAAAAACTATACTCGTCCTTTTCTTTCGGGTGCTAGTACTGGTGTAAGACAAAGATAGTATGATTCTCTCTGTCTGTGTTTGAAACGAGACAGTCCTTTGACAAACTATAATTGTAAGCTCTGTGGAGCCTTTAACTGATTCACCATAGAGATTAAAATAAACTGTATCTGTGGTAAGCCGTAATGTTTCTTGAACCTATGGAGTGTAGAACCTCTACCTTCCATAGTTTCTTGCCAAATGTCAAATACCTATACTATGTTTATTTTTATCTTGCTAATTATTTCAAAATGGTAAATTTAAAGACGATATTATAAAAGTGCAAGCCGAGCGCTATAATTTGATACCAAACTCGACCATACTTTCTTACAAAAAAGATGACCAGAAATGCATGACCCCTCACAAATAGCTTTTTAGCATTTTAAGCTCTTCTAGTTTAATAACCTCTTGATAAAGCCTGCTCATAATTTAATGACTATAATTTACTGCCCTCAACTACACGTTTACCCAATTTCATTTAAATTAGGACAAATTTACTTAAGTTCTTGAGTATCAAAGTATCTTCTGACAGTTCAGCTTAAAAACATCGAAATGCCGGGACGTGCCGCTAGCCGGCCGCGTGTCCGAAGTCGAATGTAAGAACTTCGCTTCGCTTCGCTCGCTCGTTCGACTATGTATAGGTAGGTATTCGCGGGCAGTGGCGGATTTGCAGTCTTTGCCGCCGTAGCCCCAAACACCCATCATATAGAACACATTTTGAGTTATTTCTTGTTATTATCAGCGAATGTTTTGCCTACTGGGACTTAGGGCAAGTCCGCCACTGTTCGCGGGCTTGGTTTCCGCAACTCGACGTCATAAAATTGCGCCTATTTTGCGTGAACTCAACTATGTAAGTGTGTAACTGAGTAATTTAAGGTAGCCGGTAGCACCAATTTAATGTATTATAGGGACCCATTGTTTGCATGTTGTCAAAAACCAGCTAAAAAGGCTAGGACATGGAGCTTTTATAACACCTCTATGTAAAACCCTTTTTATGTGCAAATAAATGATTATCATTAGGTATGATTATGATTAATGATAATATCAAATTGTTAATTACGAATGCTAATGCTTCTTAATTGGAGCTCAAATAGAATCAAAGTAATTCAAATTGAAACACTTTTTTTCTTTAAATTCTATTTTTTCCATTCCCATTCGGTCATGCAGTTTCCCGCTTTAATTTTTAATTCAACTAGGGGACTTAATTACACACAACTAACCAGGTCTCAAATAACTCATATCAGTCGTATTTCACGTCCAATTCCTTTTTGATCCTATTGTGCTATCGTGTGGGATTCGCGGACCACCCACGATTCTTTCCTATTAGCTGGACGAAATGTAAATCCGGTGATATCGAGGGTGGCAGATATAATATCAACGGGACGATAAGGTTTTTGTGGACATTTTTGTTGTTGTAGTTCTAGTTTGGTCACTAAAAAAAGAATCCATAAAGCGTGTAAAGTATTTCTATAGCGACGAAAATGGTTATAATAGTACAGTAGCCGCTCGGTAGGTAATCTTGAAACTTTTCCCCAATGCCCATCAATAGGGCAACGTTTTTTTTATTTTTAATAAAATAATATGATTTAGGCGAGGTTGCAGGCGAAACTCTGTAAGTACTTATCACACTCTATTTTACAAATCTTAAAATAAAACCATTATATTAGTTTTTAATTTACATATAAATAAACTTTTTGTTATACAGTACAATTACATAATTTTTAAACATGTCTATTCAGTTTAGAATAACACAATAAAAAATTGCGTCTAACAATCGCAAAAACATAACAAAACCAACATTTCAATAAAGCGATTATAAAACTCAGCGTATTAACAACCATATCATAACGCGGTTTTATTACAATGCCCTCCCCAATATTACTGTCAAACATTTATGAGTGCGTTTAACCCTTGAAAACTCACCCCATTGTACGATTGTACACCACCCCAACTATTAGTAAAGTATAATCCGTAACTGGCAACACTAATCGCTCATTAGCAAGTTCCGGGGGTTGCCCACTCAAAAAAATCACCCCGATATTTCTATATCGTGGTGGGAACTTTTTTAGCAATTTGGGTAAGCTTCTGTAATTGCGTGCAGAAAAATGGGCGCCAAAAAATTACGTTCTTGTGTTTATTTTTAAGCACTCTTTAGGGTTCCGTAGCCAAATGGCAAAAACGGAACCCTTATGGATTCGTCATGTCTGCCTGTCTGTCTGTCCGTCCGTATGTCACAGGCACTTTTTTCCGAAACTATAAGAACTATACTGTTGAAACTTGGTAAGTATGTAGATGTATTATGTGAACCACATTAATTTTTTCACACAAAAATAGAAAAAAAACCAATAAATTTGGGGGTTCCCCATACTTAGAACTGAAACTCAACATTTTTTTCTAAACTGAATAGTTTGCGCGAGAGACACTTCCAAAGTGGTAAAATGTGTCCCCCCCCCTGTAACTTCTAAAATAAGAGAATGATAAAACTAAAAAAAATATATGATATACATTACAATGCAAACTTCCACCGAAAATTGGTTTGAACGAGATCTAGTATGTAGTTATTTTTTAATCGTCATAAATCGTAAACCGCAATTTCATTATGTTACTTGCTGCTACGGAACCCTTCATGGGCGAGTCCGACTCGCACTTGGCCGCTTTTTCTATAAATATCGTTATTATTTATTTATTAGTGGTCATAAATTAAACAATATTTTTAGCGTTGCCCCCTTGGCTCATGGGAGCCTGAATGGGAGGGAGCAAGAATTGGCACATGCACTAGTTTTTACGAAAATGACAGGGATAATTTAAATTCCTACCTGAATAATTACTTACACCGATTATGTTTTATAACTTCTAAAATAATAGAATGATAAAACTAAAAAAATATATGATGTACATTACCATGAAATCATCCACCGAAAATTGGTTTGAATGAGATCTAGTAGAGTCTGGCTAGCCAAAAATTGTTGACAGATATTTCGTTGTTGTATCACCAATTGTCTATGATTTGAAAAAAAGCTAAAAGTCAGTTGTCGATTTATGTCATTCATTCAAATTGTTTGCGGTTTTTATGGGGTTTATTTTAAATAATATTAATAATTTCTATGCTGAGTGAGGTTCACAAACTATTATTTAAGCTCGTAAATAATTACGACAATGTGCGAAGTCGACGTGTAGCGTTGTATAATGAAAAAGTGCAATGTTTACAACTTCTAACCAAATGTAAACAAAATACGAGGTTGGTGCTCTATAAATATTTTGATACTTTAAGTACTAGTTCTAACATTTGCCGATTACTTTGATTAAGTACGTGAATTTATTAATGCCTGAATCTCATAAATAGGACAAGTGTATAAAGAAACGGATAAATTAAAAGTTCTGAAAAATATCTATAAAATCTAAATATTGGAACGTAAACATGTGTGTTTGTCGTTGACTGTACTTTAAATAGTGGTAGAAATTATGTGAGCTGACTTTGAGTGCACTTAAACGTTTATTTAGCTTATTTCCTTAGGTACCTTATTTGTGCACAGAATATCAAAGATATTGTCTAGTATCAAAACTATAATTCCTACTACACAAAGTGTGACCAGCCCAAGATTTTTTGAATTTCCCGCCAATAATTTAGGTAAAATTTCAGTAGCCAGACTCTAAGTAGTTTTTTTAATACGTCATCATAAATCGTAAACCTTGCTGCTACGGAACCCTTCATGGGCAAGTCCAACTCGCACTTGGCCGCTTTTTTTTAAATGGCTTAAAGTAACTGGCTGAATTGGCTACGCATTCTTTGCATCATTAGGTTTTTTAAATTGCGTCAAAAAGAAGCTTCTTCTAAAACTGCTGTTTAGTAATTGGCTGAGACGGCTACGCGTTCTCTGCATCGTTAGTTTTTAGGGTTCCGTACCCAAAGGGTAAAACGGGACCCTATTACTAAGACTTCGCTGTCCGTCCGTCCGTCCGTCTGTCACCAGGCTGTATCTCACGAACCGTGATAGCTAGACAGTTGAAATTTTCACAGATGATGTATTTCTGTTGCCGCTATAACAACAAATACTAAAAACAGAATAAAATAAAGATTTAAGTGGCGCTCCCATACAACAAACGTGATTTTTGACCAAAGTTAAGCAACGTCGGGCGGGGTCAGTACTTGGATGGGTGACCGTTTTCTTTTTGCATTTTTTTCCGTTTTTTTTTTGCTTTATGGTACGGAACCCTTCGTGCGCGAGTCCGACTCGCACTCATAAAACACAATACGGATTGTCAAAAATTCCTCTTACTGTCTAAAAGTTCAATTTCATTACGCATAAGATGCATTTTAGTTTAAATAAAACTAAAATGTCCTTGGTGGTCCAGTACGAAAATTTGTAATTGATTTACAATTACAAAACGAATTTAGAGTTCCATTTTCAAATTCCTCTCGGCGATTGGCCGAGCTGTGATTCTCGGGGATGTAATGGGTAATATCGTATGGAATGGGATTTTTACAACTAAACCAATACAAGAGAACTGGTTTCGAATTCTTAAGTCAGGTTTTATTTCGCTATATTTTTATTAGTACGATTACAGATTTGGTTGCTTTTTTTGCGGTCGCAAGTTTTAAGAGTTTTCTTCGAAGTGCGAAAAATAATATGTGCATACTTAAAACCCGGGGACTTACATGTGTTTCCAGGTTCGCGAGAATCGCACAAGGTCATCGCCCTTAAGTCAAGGGCATAGAAAACAATAAGTCATAAAAGAAATTTCATGTGGCATGGAAGGAGTAATGAGTTCCCGAATACAGCCTCTCGACCTAATGGACTGGTCGACGAAAAAAAAACTATATTTTAAAAGCCAAGCCAGTCGCCGTAAAATTAAAAAGACAAATTATTGGACGTCTTCGTGGAAGCCAGCCTTTGTTATCTCACAAGTGTTTTTCGAGAGTTCTGTTTATTTTCCTACCCACTCGCGCATGTGTAAACTGCATCCATTCATCTCTGTCGATCTTGTTAGCGGAGGGCGTTCTAACAGGGCGTAACAGGCGCTTCCCAGGTTACGTAATTCTGACACTTTCAGCTTTCATAACAAGGTATGTTATTGTGTGTACTGGTTTTCTTTACGGTGTCGGGCTGGATCCTTTAAGGGCGTAACTGTGCGGCGGTGTAGCGTGATGTCGATTTATGGAGGAAGGAATAAGCGTTCATTTTCTTTAATTGGCTCTCGTTTGATACCTCGTTCGTTTCGACACGCTCGGACTTTTTTGTGTACCTTTATCTCGTATTGTGCTTTACTAAAATGGATTTTAATGTTGTTTAGTTACGGTTCGTTTCCGCTTGGGAGGAGTTGGTTAAACTTTTAAGCATTAACATAATCATCGTGTTTGACGGAGCAGGTGTTTTGTATATCGGTTTATTCTCGGTTTTTATAATAAAATCTCGTTATATCTCGTATGTTTATGAGATTACAGCGTCCGAATAAAGTATTGTTAATTAATCGATACTGGATTCCGATCGATAAGATATTCTTTTTAATTTTATAGACGCCTCAAATTTTATTAGTAATGCATTTTAAGTCGGATCAGTTATTTTATTGGTTTTATTTGCTTTGGGTGATTCGCCTAAAAGCTTGTCTTAAATATGTGACTCAATAATACATTTTTATGACAGATAAATATTAATGAAGGTTATTATTAGAACTATAATAATCTTAATCTTCAGCAATCTTCGTAAATAAGTTTTAACCTCCTAAGTCCCTGCGTACAATTTTTTGTACATATTCCAAAATCTATTTTGAACTTTTATTGTGTCACTAAGGGTTCCAATTTCAAAAACAACAATATACAACACATGTTGAACCTACTGTATATAATGTGTATTAGTAGAGCATACCTACCTATATTTTTAATTCCATAAGGGCGAATCCTTAACTCTGTTTGTCTGCCTGTCTGTTACCTCTTCACGCTTAAACCGCTGAACCGAAAGAAAATTGGTATGGAAATTGGGTATCATGTGAGGCCCGGGGAAGGACATATGATAGTTTTTATCAATTATATCATCATCATCCTACGCAGATGAAGTCGCGGGCAGAAACTAGTAGAAAAATATCTTACATATATTGTGCCGATTGTGCGAATGGTATCAATGATATATAAAAAAAAAGCTATTGAACAACAAAATAATAGATTATCAATAACAGATACTTCGGAGCAAATATTCCTCTTTCCAATACGTCAGTACTGAGTATAAATCAAGCGTATATGTTGATGGTACAATAGGGTTGCCATAAGTGTGGGGGCTCAGACCGGGACATTTAACGAAAACCGGCCAAGTGCGAGTCGGACTCGCCTTCCAAGGGTTCCGTACATTACACAATTTTCAACAATGTATATTTTGTAGTGTCCGACCGAAACATGTTTTTTTGCCGAAACCGAAACCGAAACCGAATGTTCGGCTTTGGCTCTAGTTTCGGCCGAAACCGAAACCGAAACCGAAACTTTTGTAGACTTGTTAAAATCGTTGAAAAAATGTCATAAAACCTCTTTTATACACATATTATGGGGCTGATGTCAACACCCAATATCCTTGAAATTGATGTTACTTAAGCAGTTTTTTAAGAAAATTACTAGAGTTAGACCAAGATAATTCTGCAACGATTTTGATAACACACGCAGTGCAAGTGTTATTCTATCGTCAAAACTTCTATGAAATTATGACGTATAAATAACATTTGCACTAGTTGCACTGCGTATGCTATCAAAATCATTGCAGAATTTTCTTGGTCTAACTCTATTCATTCACCAGTCAAGTTAACATGTAGATACAGGGTCATCCAAAAAACCAACCAAAAACGCGAACGCGAAAGTTTTTGTTGACAATATCGCAAGGCCGGGTACCAATCTTCACCTGGGCCTAAAAGTCCGAACTGCCCCAGTGAGGCAAACTTTCATGTGAAGTCAAAGCCGTGCTTCAGGCTTCAGGATAAGTAGTTGAGCACAGACTCCAACCAATGTCCATTGTATTAAAAAAGCGAGACCGCAGGCCGAGCACGGCGCAGCGAGGCCAAAGGCTAAGCTGAAGTAGAGGACATGTGGAATTAACACAAACCAATAGTAAATTGAGATAAAATCACTCATTCGTTCCGAAACAATTAGACAGTGTGCGCGTTAAAGTTATTGACAGCCTCTTAAGACTGCGTCTACCGTCCAGTGGCGCCCTCATTAGTGGAATTGTGTTTTATAATAAACCAATTAATTTCTGTACCTACCTATACATGAATCAGTATAATATGTAGGTATTAATATTGTTGTCCTACTTATTTTTTTCGTAAGTTTCGGCCCGGCCGAAAGGTTCGGCCGTTTTTTGGCCGAAACCGAAACTACAGCCGAAACATGATTTTTTGGCCGAAACTGGCCGAAACCGAAACCGAAACCGAACCTTCGGTCGGACACTAATATTTTGATGTGAAACGTGAGTGAAATGTTTAAAAAAGACCCGTAAGGGACGATCAAAAACTAAGCAATAAGTCCGACGCACGCTTGACTGCATATTTCTAATAGGTTTTTCTGTCATCTATAGGTAAGGAACTATTTTTTTTTTAATTTTAGTAGTTTCGGAGATAAAGAGGGGAAGTGGTAATTTTTTGTCTATTTACTTAAATTACTTCTAAACTATTAATCTTAAAATTATTATAAAAATATATTTGAGATTCCCACAGCTCTATCACTTGATATATAACACCATATAGTTTGCAAAACTTTGTTTATTAAGTGTCTCATTTACCCCCCAATAAGTGCCCCCTATGTTTAAAATTCATTTTATTTACGTTACATGTCCGTCTTCGGGTTATAGATTGACATAATATACGTGTACCAAATTTCAACTTGACTATCACAAATAATGTAGGTACCTAAATGAAAACGCGAGCGAAGCGAGCGCGAAATTTTTTTGAGATAATAGTAGGTAGATTTTTAGGATTTCGTACTTCAGAGGAAAAAAACGGAGCCCAAATAGGATCACTTTGTTGACCGTCCGTCCGTCTGTCTGTCTCAATGCCCCCTACTAAATAACTATGATTTATAAACCGGGACAATTTGCTTATGGGCCGGGACACCGGGACATCATGCTTCAAACCAGGACATGTCCCGGCGTACCGGGACGTATGGCAACCCTATGGTACAACAGAGATGGATTGCCTCGATCAATCTTCCGTCTCCACTTTCATCGGCAAGCAATCGGACAAGCTTTCACTGATTATTTTAAAATACTTTGGTTTTGAAACTAAACTTTATAAACAGAAATAGATGTCATATACACTAAAGAAATGATGATGAGGCCGGAATCGAACCGGCGTCTTCAGCTTACGCATCTGACGTCCAGACCAGAATTTGCCACTGAAATTTGAACCTTTAGTGCAGGGAATAGAGTTGATTCTGGTTTTGTTTGAAAATTGAACGAAACAAAACAAATGCGACTCTGTTCCAATTAAATGTGATTTAAATTTCATCGAACTGAATAAGTACTATAAGTAGGATCTTGGGCCTTAAGAGACTATTGTGCAACATAAAATAGTAGAAATTAATTAAAATGGAGCTAAAAAAATCCATACTAAATTGTTGTCATGTTTAAGCATTTTATGTCAAAAATGTGACAGTCGTAGAAAGTGGCGCCCTCATTTATTTTCTACAATTTCTTGTCGGACTATACCCTTCCCAAATTTTCTAATACATATATGATATCAATATCATTGAAAAGCTGGGCGCTTTAGAAAAATAATTGTTCTCCAAATAGTTGTAACACTTGTAACCGTAAACTTTAAGCGAGATAAAACTTTTTTACTGCAAAATATTGCCCAATTAATTTAAAAAAACTTACGAAAATAAGATAATAAAACTGTTATAAAAGATCAACAATGTGTCATAAACTTTAAGCATATGTATAAAACATAACTGGATCATAAATAGTAATTACAACAGTAAACACTAAACAGCTAGTTCGTATAAAAACCTACAAACAATGAATATCAAGTACATATATATCTAAAAGCTGACATTGTGAGCATAAATGAGGCCAACAGTCAACTTTACAAAGAGGCGCTGTTTGAGAAATGAAAATGATTCTTTATTTCAAATTCCCACTCCATACTTAGTTAGCTCTTATCTCGTGCGTTCGAATTTTATTTCAAATATAGAATACGTTTTTTTTAAATAGATCATCGAGCTCAGTTGTCAGTTGATTATTCTACATATTTTTAACAGACTTCCAAATCTCAAAAGGAGGAGGTTATCAATTCGGTTGATTTAAAACTAGCTTATTGCTTGAAACAAATGATAATTTAAATGATAGCAGTTCTACGCTATTGGTACAAAATCCAACATATCATGTTCCGCCATACAATCTTTAAATCATAATTTTACAGGTCTAAATATCTATAGCCTGACAAACCCAAATTTTCAGTAAATAAAGACCAAAAAAACTACACCCATCCCTTTATTTTTATTGCTAGTACAGTCACCTGCAATAATATGTTACTCTACGAACGCCGCAAAAACATCTGACACGATCTTATTTGTAGAGCCATAAGAGCGTGTCACATATTTTTGCGGCCTTCAAAGAGTAACATATTATTGCTGGTGACTGTACTAGGACAGTATGATTGTCTCAGTCTAAGTTTGAAATGAGAAGTCCCTGGCCCTGAGAAGTACAAAGAACTACATACTGTAACTTGGTTCCGAAGATACATCAAGGAATAAACAAAAGATGAGCGATGCCGTTTGCTCGGCTCTATTCGATACATGAATTCGAATTTGGAATTCTAAATTTGAATTGTCATTGTTCGTTGTTGTCCTTGTAACTGTAACGAATTCGAAATGCATTTTGTTTTATTTAAGAGTGAGTGTTTTTATGAGGAAGAGATTTTATGTTGCTTATACATACATACATGCTTACTAAATAAAAATTGAATATTAAATTGTATATCTGACTTTTATTTAAAGGCTTAAAATATCTATTTCAACTGCTCATATTTTAGAGATATGTAAAAGCTTAAGCTTTTTTTATTTAATCTGATGTGTGTGACTTATAGTTTAGTATTTATTGGAGACAGCATTTTCAAACCAGCGACACTTTCATACAGACTAGATTTGATCCTCGAATAAAGCTTTAATACCAGGACTCAAGAAATACTTAAATGGGCAAAGTTGAAGCTTGTCAACAATTATGTTCAAAAAACTGAGACTAAGTACTTAAACACACATTAAATCTCGGGATAATTTCAAAAGGCAACAAAGACAGCTTCAAATGATAAGCTTGGTATTTCGACGTAGATTAGAACAGATTAGTCACTCTCTGGACTTGACGCTTGGTTCTAAATTTAAAACAGACAGTTTTAATGCAATCACTAGTAGACCGTAAAGTAAAGAATGCAGATCGGTTTAATCTTGTAAAATATTTCTATCCTAAGTAACGTATTTTGGAAAGATGTTAAATGCTTGCAATTTTATAATTTCCTTAGTCTAGAGAAGGCATTTGCCGACGAGTTTGGTTTGTTGGGAATTTTCAGGAGTCGCATTACAAAAATTGATAGGTACAGTTCTAAATCCTTACTTAAATATTAGTGTCCGACCGAAACATGTTTTTTTGCCGAAACCGAAACCGAAACCGAATGTTCGGCTTTGGCTCTAGTTTCGGCCGAAACCGAAACCGAAACCGAAACTTTTGTAGACTTGTTAAAATCGTTGAAAAAATGTCATAAAACCCCTTTTATACACATATTATGGGGCTGTCAACACCCAATATCCTTGAAATTGATGTCACTTAAGCAGTTTTTTTTTTAAATTACTAGAGTTATACCAAGATAATTCTACAACGATTTTGATAACACACGCAGTGCAAGTGTTATTTTAAACGTCAAAACTTCTATGAAATTATGACGTATAAATAACATTTGCACTAGTTGCACTGCGTATGCTATCAAAATCATTGCAGAAGTTTCTGGGTCTAACTCTATTCATTCACCAGTCAAGTTAACATGTCAACCAAAAAACCAACCAAAAACGCGAGCACGAAATTTTTTGTTGATGATCGCAAGGCCGGGTACCAATCTTCACCTGGGCCTAAAAGTCCGAAGTGCCCCAGTGAGGCGAACTTTCATGCGAAGTCGCCGTGCCGTGCTTCAGGCTTCAGGATAAGTAGTTGAGCACAGACTCCAACCAATGTCCATTGTATTAAAAAGCGAGACCGCAGGCCGAGCATGGCGCAGCGAGGCCAAAGGCTAAGCTGAAGTAGAGGACACGTGGAACACAAACCAATAGTAAATTGAGGTAAAATCACTCATTTACACCGCAACAATTAGACAGTGTGCGCGTTATAGGTATTGATATTGACAGCCTCTTAAGACTGCGTTGACCGTCCAGTGGCGCCCTCATTAGTGGAATTGTGTTTTATAATAAACCAATTAATTTCTGTACCTATACATGAATCAGTATAATATGTAGGTATTAATATTGTTGTCCTACTTATTCCCCAATTAACTTTTGGTCTTATTCCGAAGTACCATTTCGTAAGTTTCGGCCGGCCGAAAGGTTCGGCCGTTTTTTGGCCGAAACCGAAACTACAGCCGAAACGTGATTTTTTGGCCGAAACCGAAACCGAACCTTCGGTCGGACACTATTAAATATGAATTTACGAGGTCAATAAAACCATGCTCATCTAGTTTCCGATCTAGTACACCTTGTACCTAGCTAGCTTCAATTCCATCCGATCATAAACTGTAAATAGAAGTAACTTTATGATCGTAAACAGCGTTTTGTAACCAACTGCACTATCTTCACATGCCTAAGCTGTACAACACATAAAAACGCCGTTGCAACTGACCCGACACCAGATAGTCGGGAGCTAATATTTAAAGAATCCGTGATAAACTGGTATTTAGATAAAGCTGACGAGATTGTCGAGGATTTACGGAAGTTGTGTAATAGGGATTGTTATGGTTTTAAATCTGTGCTTAAGTCAGGCGTGGCTCACTCCGCGATTTCGTCGCTTTGCTACAGGTAGCTAAAAGTACATCCGTTCCACCCCAATTTTGGGGAAAGCCATAAGCCGCGCGTGGCGCTGTCGCCACCTAGCGGCCATATATGTGCTGATCGTAACAGACGCGTTTTGTTAGAGAGTGAGTCTTCTGTACCTAGTACTATTATTTACTCTGTGCTTAAGTAGCTTATTAGCAACATTTAAATTCCCAAGTAAATCTTCAAGCATTTCAACTACGCGCTTCTTTTTTATAATTCGCACTACAAGACAATACGCAACCATCGTTAGTTTTAATAAAAAGTTATTCCAATATTTGCAGACAAAAATATATAATGACGAAAAATCTGTAAATACACTGAATAGTCGTTCCCACATATGAAACAAAAATCTCTGATGATAAAACTATAAAATTCATACGAATTAGGAAGTCAGTTAAACAGATATGTACTTCCAAATTTAAAAAAAATAATAATTTATATGTTATTTACTATTTGCAGATAAAAAATAATGACAAGAAACCGGAAAAACACCGAATATTCGCCCTCGCACTTAATATGAAACTAAAATGTCTAAATTAAACCATAACGTTCATAGGAAGTCAGTTAAACAGACACTTCCAAGTTCCAAATTCAAACCGGGCGCGTTCGAAAACGCGTTGCGCAGCAATTAAACATACTGAAATAGCACCGTAATTGACGAGCGGCCGATTTATGCCGCCGTAAAACGACACCCAAGGAGGCGAGTGCGTTCATGAAAAAATAGTCTTCTTCTCTATATACTAGTGTAACTAGTGGCTCAGGGAGCCTCGCGTTAACCGAAATGAAATAAGATCAAGACGTTTCTTCCTATAGCTTTTCAAGAAATGACCCCAAAAATACATCATTCGCTTGCCCATCGCATTCATTTGGAAACGGTGCAGCATGTCTTTTTCTTTCATCTCTCTCTCCCCGTCATCCCCGCGTTCGTTTTCTATCATCTCTCACACAGTCCATCCACCTTTTCCTCGATTTTCCTCTCCAGTTACTGCCCTCCACATTCATTCGTAATACCTTTCTCGCCACTTGACTTTCATCCTTCCAAAAATGTAGAAGATTAAAAATATACTTTGGCCAACAGTCGTTGCCGTTGAAGAATTTGGTTTGAATGGAAGAAACCTTGACTATATTTTACATGCTTTTATTTAGTTTCACCTGACCGTTGTCTGTCTGTCTGTCTGTCTGTAATCAAATCTTGCAAGTTAAATTTGATCCACTTCCCGGTTTCCGATTGAGCTGAGATTTTGCATGCATGTATAAATCGGATGACAATGTAATATTATGGTACCATCGAGCTGATCTGATGATGGAGACCGGAGGTGGCCATAGGAACTCTGTGATGAAACAACGTAACCTAATTGTGTTAGGGGTTTTTAGAATTGTCTCGATGAGTATTAGTTGTCTGTCGTAAGAAAAGTACAGTCAGCGATAAAAGCTTGTACCAAAAATGAAATTTTTGCCAAAAACTTATTTACTTTTTGACTACATATGTATATCTTTATTAAGAGAATTAAAAAAGCCGTATCCTAGAAATATCCTTGGTTTACGAGGATTTTTATCTCCGTACAATAGATCGAGGAACACTATATAGGTGCTGCCGTAAAAGATTTACTATTCCATTTTCCCGCGCGTGAGCATGGCGGAACAACATGGCCGTCGTAAAACTGACGCTGGGAGGGAGGGTTCCGTCACTATACAATTATTTATTTATTTATTTATATGAGCCTAGTGTCCCACTGCTGGGCGAACGCCTCCCTCCTCCTTTCCACGTATCCCGGTTTTTACCCGTCTTCCACCAGTTCCTATACAATTAAATTTTGTAAAGTTAATTTAAAGTTTGTGTCTCAAAAACCTCAAAAACTCCAATACGGGCCTAGAGACGACGAACCAGTGAAGGATTTGCCCTAAGGCAATGTAGGCCCGGGCCTAGGGCGGCAAGATATTAGGGGCGGCATATTGTGAAAAAAAAATTCGCTGATGAAATCAAGAAATAACTCAAAATGTAGTCAATATGATGGGTGCTGAGATGGGTGAGAATATGAAGGGGCGGCTACAGGGCCTGCCGTGCTAGCACATTATTGGCGCGACAGTATCTCGCCGCGAGATAGACTACTCTTCCCTCTTTAATTAATACAGTTAGAAAAAGACGAGTAGTCTATCTAGCTTGGCCTACTGGGGCCTTAGGGCGGCAAAGACTGCAAATCCTCCACTATGACCCAGAGAAGACCACTAAGGATTACGGGAGCTGACCCCAAACAGAGATGGGAATAAGGTCTGAAGAAGAAATATTAAGTTTTGTAAAAGGTCATATACATGGTGGCCAAAAAATAAGTGCATTCCCGTTGCCGTTGCATTGGGATTATACTGAGCAACTTTTACTATGGGAGCAACCCCGAAATCGCATCGAATCGAAAAAATTCAAATTCATCTACAGATGTACAATATGCCAAAGTCACGTAACTTCCTAACAGAATGTTATTCTAAGACAAAACATATGTTTCGAGTTAACAAGTAACCGTCGTATAAAAAACGAATGCCGCGGAACCCCGAATGGCGGCAGTTAAATAAAACGCACCATTAAACTGCACAGTCTATTGCTAAACGTTATTTTTACTTTTTTTAAACCAACATGTCTTCCGAGTTAATTCGAAATTCGGATGACAGTGATTTGTCTATGCCCCCAAAAAACTATTCAAATCTCTAGAAATGTATTTTATTGTAAGGAAATCCCAGAATATACAACATTGTAAAATTAATATAAGTCAATCACTTTAATTAAACAATATAAATGCCAAAATAAAGTAGGCTGAACGCGCCTTTAATTATTTTTTCTGTTAGCAACACCGTGGGATCGAAATAGCGCTCAAGATGGTGGCCTACAAAAACTGAACTTCAATCAGTCTTAATTCTCTCATTAAACTTTACGTAGCATAATTAAAGCTATCATTAACCCGGGCAATAACTAGAATCGAATCGTTTATTTGTTCAAGAATCGAATGTTTTTAAATTAAATCTATTCGATTGGCGATGTCTTCATCGATGTGGGCGAAAAGTTTGTTGTCTTTTGTTTTATCGGTATCTGTTCGAAATTCGAACGGTTTAAACGGCGCTAAATAATGGCCAGTTGTGTGAATTTGAGGGAAATAAGGGCTATTAAAAAGATTTTATTGCCTTTTCTTGTCTATTAACACTGTATTGGTGTTTTTGGCCGTATATATTTACTGTATGTTTACGATAGAAGAATTCTTGGAAATAGTTCGTGTTCATTCATAAATAGTTTGGATGTGTTTCATTTCATTAACCATTTTACCTCAAACTGATATATCGAGTACGATTCATATCTAAATAATCAACTATTGGATTAAATCACATTTTGCATACTTCCTGACACTGATACTTATCTACCAACATTACGACATGTCAACATCCTATATTTGACCGGAATATAACGTCCTTTCTTAATAAACACATGTCCAATATCAATATGTCAATAACGAGGCCAATATCCTTTAATAATCCTACACGAATGACGGGTGCGCTGATAACAAATTTGATATTTAGACCACAGAATAAACTACAAGCTTCACAAAATTATTACATCGAAAATCCAATTAAAATTAGACCTTATGTAATCCTCTTAAAGACGCTCCGAATCGCAAACTTACCTTGGTATATGGCATAACATTTGTATGTGCCAGTAACTAAAGTGTAGCTATTGTATTTTTTTTACACTGTGGCCCATTCAGGGTTGCCAGTGATAAGTTATCGCAGATATCGATACGACTTATTGATTCGTTGATAAACTTGGAACTTTCTATCGAACTGATTTTTATAGAAGTATGTTATTAGGGAAGTTTTATGATATAATTGAATTACCTACTTACTTGTAATATAGCAAAGTAGCATTATATATTTGTCTATAGGTATATTAGAATAGTTATTTACAAGTACGGAAAAGAGGAAATTCGAATGCGAATTATCTATTCGCACGTGTATCGTACAACGTTTTACAGTACATATGGCTCTTTAAACTTTTGACATACGCACGAAAAGTGCTATTTTACGCACTAGTGCGGGAAAATAGGACCATATATGTACTGTAAATATTATTTCAGGACGATGTGCCAATGATAGTTGGCCTGAAGATTTTATGGGTACAACAGGCCTTTGCCTATAATATTACGTTTTATATATTATGTAGTTGCGACCATCTTATATTAAGCACATGTATTTCTAACATAGCAAAATATAAGGAGTACCGTAAAATGGGGTGAGTTGACTGAAATTTGACTTTCAAACCTCGATAAAATTTTATTTTTACATGTGAAAACTGAATGGTGTATATAATAAGTGGTTCGGACGTTTGTATTTTAGTTTGTATTTTATTTTGGGTAGTTCCATTTCATAACTTTGACGATAAAGAGGAAAACCCACCTCACCCCGTAGTGCCTCGTATTTGGGGTGAGAGGGTTTTTCATACAAAGGTGATTTTGGAAGATTGTTGGATCGACTTTTTTTTATTATGCGTATTACTATAGCCCCATTTTAAATTGGAATACATTATTTTTGTAGCAGTAGCCTTAAAAACCCTTCTCACCCCCCTCTCAAACCTTCTCTCCCCATTCATAACCCACCTCTCCCCGCGAAACCTACTCACCCCGTTTTACGGTATGCGTTGTTAACCTTGAGATAGCTTATCATTTCCTGACGACGAGAAAAGATTAAGATAATTATAATATTAGGTATGTATGTAAAAATAATCGATTAGGTTTATATGATACCACAACAACATTAATATTTAAGTAGACAAATCAGACAACTGACATCGGTGCCTAGCCAAGGTGACAATCGCTTGCTCTTCTATAGCGAAACGCTCTCTCTATCACTCTTCTACATTAGAGCGAGTAAGTAACATTTTCGTTTCGTTCGCTATGGAGCGTAAACGATTGGCATGTTGGCTGCGCACCCCGATTCATTAATCTCCTATAGATTTTTAATAGGACTTATCTAAGGCTCTCTTCTTTTGCAGGGATTGAAATCTTGTTGAAGCGTACATTAATTTTATATCTAAGGTAAACGTATTGGTGCTCGACGCCGTCCCAGTACATGTCATCTTGAAACTTAAGTCATTGTCAATAGAGGTAACAGCAAGGTGTCATCTATTGGGCATTAGCATGTCGAGCACTAGTACGTTTACCTTATAGGTGCAAACATATCTAGCTAAATGCTAGATTTTAACTGGCGATTCTCTCCTGAATACAATAAAATATTTAACTAGATAACTAGACCACTTTATCGACACTTCATCGGAGCTTTTAGCACCATATTATTTCGTAGAATTTAGTATCCATATTTAATCTTAATTATGGAAGTATCGATAGTATGAACATTTGAACAACACTACCCAGTATGACGCAAGTTCATTTTATCTGACAATCAATTGTAACACTTATTGCTAGATAAATACATAGTTTAGAATCGCGTGAACTATAGTATAAACAAACATTCGCTGCACGCGTATAATATATAGTGTGCTGTCTGTCACAGCTCGGGTAGCTAAGTGTGACAGAGAGAACACAACGTAATTTCTGCGTATATATTTTCCGTTTTAAGATTCAGGCCATTCAAGGCATCATATCTAAAACTACATAACTCTGATGTTGGTTGAAAAAATGACACTTTTGACACTGACAGGTCGGTATCGTACCGCTGTGACTTCTAATAACCATTGCTCGAATTGGGCCTAGGGTCGCCAACTTTTTTTTGGTGGAATATAGTATTTTCCAGAATATGACAACAAAAATATAGTACATATCAAAAAAATATATAGTACTTTTAGATAAAATACTAAACTTGAGTGTAATATATAAGTTTAATCGGAAATATAGTATTTTAGCGTACTATATATTTTTCGAAAAGTATATAGTACAGAGAGCCAAAATATAGTAGTACTATTTATTATAGTACGGTTGGCAACCCTAATTGGGCCGTAAAGCGTCACTCTTTAATTGCTAGTAGCTAGGTCTAGTTTGGTGTGAACGGTTAGGTACTTAGGTCCGTCTAGGTCTAGACTTAGAATGACTAAACACGAGTGCACTAAAGCCGCATAGCTAATGTGCTCGCGAAGGTGAGGCTGTACAGACCGACGGACGGATAGAGTTACTAGATGTGGTAAAGTTGATATTTTAATATGGTTAGTAATTATGGAAAACATTAGCTATACCGGGTGTGGCCTGTAATATGAGCAAAAAATTAAATTGTGGGCTGTACTCCCCATACTGACCAACATTTGTTCAGCGACTTTGAAAAATAACTTGTGGCTTGATTTTTAATACACTTTAAAGTTTATTCTAAGACGCAATGTATTGCGAATTTTGTTAAGTTTAAGGCGTGACAAGCAACGTCAATCACAATCATATGGCGTGGCGATGGCGTCCATTGAAGATAATATTTATATTGTTTGAAAAATAGGGAGTCTAAATAAATACTTCATAATTTTTAAAAGTTGTTGAACAAAAGGGTCGCCGTTTGAGGAGTACAATCTGTGTTTTAATTATTTGCTCGTGTTACAGGCCACACCCGGTATATGTACCAGAAATCAGGAGTACTCAGGTGATGTGAGTTGATAATGTTGATATACATATGTACCTACTCGTAAATAGCTACTAGTAAGATAAAAAAAATAGGTTCTGTTTTCTAATAAAGTTTTTGAATTGATGTTTTCTTTTTCATAAAAAAACATACCTAATCGGTGTAAGTAATTATTCAGGTAGAAATATAAATTAGCCCTGTAATTTTCGTAAAAACAAGTGCATGTGCCAATTCTTGCTCCCTCCCATTCAGGCTCCCATGAGCCAAGGGGCCAATGCTAAAAATATTATTTAACTTATGACCAGTAATAAAAAAATAATTAAATAAAAATGGCTCTTTATTCCTTCATTTTTCACACATGCATCATTCCATATCATAGTTTGGTTTACAATTTGAATATTTCCTATGAAAATCCCCAGTATAGAGATTATAATAAGAAAATACCTTTCTCATTTATTTGGTAATGTGTAGAACAAAGCAGTGCTTAATGATCACTTCCAGACAACCTAGGATGCCTATGCAAGTATGCAGGCCAATGCAACGGCCCACGAGCAAACAAACAGTACGCAATTAGGAAGTGAACCTGCGCCCACGCACGAGAAATTAATATGGGCTAGTGGTTTGCGTGCTATGAATATTATGAAATGAATAATCAAACTCCTCTAACAGAATAGACTCCTCTAATAGAATTTGTGTAAAAATGTCCTATAATATTTATTTATTTATTATTATTTTGTTTATTTAGAATTATAAATCATTTATTTACATACAATATATATACAGTGGTACAACTAAACGAAATTAACAACTAGCTTAAATCTAAAATAGGCCCCTGAGGCATTGTACCAAGGATGCTGGCGGCATTTCCCCGCTGTATCGCAATACTTACTAATAAGAATAAGATTTTTGTTAAAATTTTTATTCTGGATACAAATATATGACGAGATAGATAGATATTACGAATGAATGTGGAGGGATGAAAATTTATGTCTGAGGAATAGGAGGATAAATCTAATTTGGTGGCCTATAGATACAGTCGCCATCAGGTATATCGGAGCGGCCAAGATGCTCACAAATATCTGAACACGCGTCAAGGCGTTAGTGCGTGCTCAGATATTTTTGAGCACCTCAGACTTTCCAATATATCTGATGGCGCCTGTACATACATTGCAAGTTAGGTAAATAAAAGCTTGTAAAAAGAGTTCACCGCTTGAATAACAAGTTACAAACCAACCAGTCAGCAGCCAGTAGATCCCGCTTAAGCGCCTAATAAACAGTCAGCTTAGTAATAATTAACTGAATGCGTTCCAAGGCTGAATTAATAAAATCGCGACAGCGGTTAATTATGACTAAATTCACAGTCTTAGCTTTAATAGAAGTGAAGTTAGTTGTAGGTCAACGGCCGGCGCGGCGTTTTATAGTTTTTAGGGTTCCGTACCCAAAAGGGTAAAACGGGGCCCTATTACTAAGACTTCGCTGTCCGTCCGTCCGTCCGTCCGTCCGTCCGTCCGTCTGTCACCAGGCTGTATCTCACGAACCGTGATAGTGTCTGTCTTTCAACTGTCTAGTTGAAATTTTTACAGATGATGTATTTTTGATTATGACACAGACACAGGACATACTCATCATCATACATAGTGTCGGTCTATGGAACTTGCTAACTATGTAAACAAACCGTAGGGTGTTTCACTTTTGTATGGAGAAAAAAAAGTTGTAGGTAATATTTTTAATGACTTTGCTCACTAATGGAGTCTCCCTACCCTAAAATCTATCTATTTCAATTTTCAAAAGAATCGGATAACGTTTAGAGGATGCACAAGTTGAAAAGGTAGAATGAGAAGCCCATACATTGCGTGAAAATGAACTATGTTCTAAAATGACAAATTATAATGAACTGATACTAAAATCGAATGAGAAAACTAAATTTTGCGTCTAAAACACGATAAAAGCACTTTTCCTTTGGAAACAGGTGGAAAAACTGAAATATCTTAGCTAGAACATTTATCGAGTAACCAAAATCCAAGTTTACTACTAATTTTAAAATTTGTTTATATGTAGAAGGTTCGGTATCACACTACTCTCCGCTTTGATGGTAGCCGCTTAAACCATTTTCTACCCTCCGGTGTAGAGTCGTTGGTTATTTGAAAAATCTTTGTTGATGTTGTGCAACCTCTAAATGTTGACCGATTTTTTTTTAACGTATAATATTTTTTTATCAGTTCGAACAAGAATTCGAGCAAAGTCAGATGAAAATCAAAATTCGGATAAATGAAACACCCTAACAAACCGCCATATTGAAATTGTCTCTGAATGATGAATTTACTACTGACTTTTGTTTACATAGCCCACAGAATGACACTTTTTTGTGGCAAAATAAGTGATTGACAAAATTTATTTTCAGTTTCAGGTAGACATTCAGGTACATTAAAGAGAAAAAAAACTAACTTAAACCAATCAAATTACATAGATCCAAAAAAAGCGTTTTGAGGAATTAATTCCTGTGTGGATAAATTTTGGGGGCCATGGGAGATACATTTTACCTCGGATTGACAAAAACAACTCGATGTAGAAGGAACCCACCGTCAAAATCCTCTCCTCTCCTCTTCCTCTTTAGCATCTTAATAGTTTGTGTTATTTGTTTTGTGGGTTATTTCCAAGATGTTAAATAAATGTATTTCTTCTTCTTCTTTTCTTCTTAAAATCAATGTTACCAGCAAGGTTGTTGTGGATTCAGACAGTGGTAAAAACAAATCGCATTTTGACACGACTTTACAAAAAAAAGAAATTCAAAGTGGCGGCCATTTTTTACAATCTTTGGCTACGAACTCAAGGTATCTTTCGGATCCTCATCAGATGTCAATTTTTATCATGATTAGAGCAAATTCTTGCAAATTGAATCTTGATTATTGAAATTTGGTCATAACTAACCTGATATTACAGTGAGCATCCAATAAATAGTGAAGGCCAAAGAGGTCTAATATATCTTAACACACCTTTGTTGCCGAATAAGAATGTATTCCGATATATTTGGTCTTAGACTAAGACATAGGTAAGATTTACTCGGGTAATTCCGAATGTCGAAACCTGTCGGATAATTCCGAAAAGAGACTTTTATTATGATGGAATTAAGGGTGATTTTCATCTGAATTTCGGAATTATCCGACATTCGGTATTACCCGAATACATCTTATTTAAAGCTGATTGTACATAAAATCAGAACCGCATTTAAGCTGACTGTACACTGGACGCTGACCCTCCTTCCGAGAAGCAAGATGGCGGCCGGAAGCGGATGCTGAGACAAGACCGCGTTGTTAGCTAAATATAACGCCGGACGAAATACGGCTCGGGGTGGTACTGAAACGTCTAGGACTTTGTCGCAGTAACACCAAAGTTTGTATAGTTGCACCAATAAAAGTCAAATCGCTGCAGACTTTTTACGGTCTGACTATATGTTGTATGATACAGGCGTATTCTGATTTAATGATTGATTGATTGAAGCACGAATTAGGCCACAAAAAGGCATATTCTGATTTTAATAACAGGTTAATTAGATCTGGATTAGTTTTTATGTAATGTGGCATTTATTTAGCGTGTTACAGTTGCGATTAAACTGTATCGCACGAGAGCTGTTCGGTTTTAGGGTTCCGTACCCAAAGGGTAAACGGCACTTTATTACTAAGACTCCAGTGTCCGTCTGTCTGTCACCAGGCTGTATCTCATGATCCGTGAAAGACAGTTGAAATTTTCACAGATGATGTATTTCTGTTGCCGCTATAACAACAAATACTAAAAAGTACGGAAACCTCGGTGGGCGAGTCCCGCGAGATTCTTATCTGAGAATTTTTCATCACTCAAGACGAATACAAATGGGTGACTTTGTAAATTTTCCTGTTTCCATTGCTCTTAAGTGCATTATTGAAGAAATACCAACGCCCACATTCGTACTTGACAGGACTCGAACCTTGTCATCAATATTGGTGATACGAAGGTTCTCGATAACTGCCCTATTGTGTTCTGTATGTGGGCTGTCTCATTTCTACTTACTGTTTATATGAATATTCTTGGAATTATATTTATGATTGACTGCGTTCATGTTGTGATTAATATGCATATGCAACGTTGGATATATCTTACATATTTACTCGTACTTATTTGGCTGGCAGGCAAGCGTGAGTCGGACTTATGTACGGAACCCTAGAAACGCGAGTCCGACTCGCACTTGGCCGTTTTTTTTAACTGACTCTCTAATCTGCTAGAGTGCGTGTTCAGATATTGTGAACACCTTGGCCGCTCCGATATATCTGATGGCGACTGTACATTCCAAAACCTGATTATTTCTTGGACCCTAACGATAACGACCCTTCTAACTCCTAATCTACATCACACACAAGATAATGATAACTAATGATAATTATAATGATAATTATCATGTTAAACAGCCCAGCGTCCAGTTTTACAATCAGCCAATCCTTTAATTCGGAACCTGATTTGTGAGTCACAAATGAAATATAAGTATCAGTATAACGCCTTGATAGGAAAAAGTTAATAGGTACTTTAACGATACTTAGTAAAAAAAATCGATTCATAAAGCACACTGCGAATTACTGCTGAACGAGAAGACAGTGTCTACTTAATTTAAGAGAGTTTTTTTTTAAATAGCCTAATTTGTGTCCCACTGCTGGGCAAAGGCCTCCCCCTTCTTCCGCCACTCGTCACGGTTTTGTGCATGTTCCGGCCAGTCGCTGCAAAAAGCGTCAAGGTCATCGCGCCATCTCTTTTTTGGTCTACCTCTGCCGCGACTATTTAATTTGCCGTGTCCATTCAGTAGCCACTTTGGCCCACCGATCCGGGTGCATACGGCAGACGTGTCCCGCCCAATCCCACTTAAGCTTAGCGGCCTTAACACCTCATCTACTATACCAGTTCTGGAGCGCAGATCGGTGTTCCTAACCCGATCGGTTCTGCGAGCTCCTAGTATGCTGCGCTCCATTGCTCGCTGACAAATCTTGAGTCGGGACTTCTGGGCTTCCGTTAATGACCAAGTTAAATAAGAGAGAATACCTATTGTAAATAATTATTAAAGACAGACGCTCAGATTTTGTTAATTGCATGATTCGTACCTTCACGAACCTGCCCAAGGTATTACTAATACTCCCATTGAAGAAACGTCAAAATGTTTTGCTTGTCTAAGATATCCCATCAAAAACATAAATGTAAAAAAGGAGAGCCAAGTTCAATACAAAAATTATGCTTGGCTGTGGGGTTCGCCGCAAAAAGAATGGAGATTTAAATGAGTGCCAAGTTCTATGCAAAATCCAAATATGTATTTATAGGAACAAAATAACATTATAAACAAGTATTAAACTCTATTTCTTTGCTTTATTGGATACCTATAACAATTGCTGTTATTTAAAAAAAATGCGAGATCTTAAAGCAGGTTAGATTTGACTTGGCCAGTTTTCATTACATCAATCATTTTATAAAGTTATTCAACATATATATTTTGTAATTCTGATAAAAACTGGCCAAGCCAAATCTAACCTACTTTAAGATCTCACATTTTTTTTAAATAACAGCAATTGTTATAGGTATCCAATAAAGCAAAGAAATAGAGTTTAATACTTGTTTATAATGTTATTTTGTTCCTATAAATACATATTTGGATTTTGCATAGAACTTGGCACTCATTTAAATCTCCATTCTTTTTGCGGCGAACCCCACAGCCAAGCATAATTTTTGTATTGAACTTGGCTCTCCTTTTTTATATTTATGTTTTTGATGGGATATCAATACTTTTTGTAAAGAAAACTAGGCAGGTATTGAGATTTAATGTATTTTCTTGTGTTTCCGCTGCATGTTTTTTACTTCTGTTCTTTGTATTAATTATGTGGTGCCACGCGCCGCCAACGACACACCGTGGGCCGGTTGTTTAGCGCGTATTACAGGTTTTTTGTATGGGGACCCCCCCTATTTTTTAACTTTTTTTATTTTTAGATTTTTTCCTACGCTTACACACAATTACCGAGCTGGATTCCAAATTTCATCCTTCTAGGTCATCTGGAAGTAGGTTAGGTTTAGATACTATATGTCAGTCACAATAAAAAAGAAATTTGTATGGGAACCCCCCCTATTTATTAACTTTTTTTTGTTTTTAGATTTTTTCCTACGCTTACACACAATAACCGAGCTGGATTCCAAATTTCATCCTTCTAGGTCATCTGGAAGTAGGTTAGGTTTAGGTACTTATATGTCAGTCACAATAAAAAATGGTTTTTTTTGTATGGGGACCCCCCCTATTTTATAACTTTTTTTAATTTTTAGATTTTTTCCTACGCTTTCACACAATAACTGAGCTGGATTCCAAATTTCATCCTTCTAGGTCATCTGGAAGTAGGTTAGGTTTAGGTACTTATATGTCAGTCACAATAAAAAATGGTTTTTTTGTATGGGGACCCCCCCTATTTTATAACTTTTTTTAATTTTTAGATTTTTTCCTACGCTTTCACACAATAACTGAGCTGGATTCCAAATTTCATCCTTCTAGGTCATCTGGAAGTAGGTTAGGTTTAGGTACTTATATGTCAGTCACAATAAAAAATGGTTTTTTTGTATGGGGACCCCCCCTATTTTATAACTTTTTTTAATTTTTAGATTTTTTCCTACGCTTTCACACAATAACTGAGCTGGATTCCAAATTTCATCCTTCTAGGTCATCTGGAAGTAGGTTAGGTTTAGGTACTATAGGTATGTCAGTCAGTCTTAAAATTTACGACTTTTTGACCTTCATATCTTTATAACCGTTTGAACTAGCTTCATGAAATTTGGGCTTCTAGATGTCCTTATGGATATAATTAAACACACGTAGTTTTATGTGTTTACGTTAAAGATGTTTTGAGTTATAGAAGGGTCAAAAGTGGCACCAAGTGGTTCGTGTAATATTACACTTGGCGCTGGCTAGCCAGTTCCTTTGCTTGAACTTGGCTTGACACGCTGCCGCGTGTCTAGATACTAAGTGAGTAAGTGAGTCGCGAGTTTCATAAGTCTCGCCCGAGACAGTGAGTTTTTCCACTTTTCATTTTATTTCTAAATACTGGTTTAGTATCTCAGTTGGCAGAGCGAAGGGCTTTGTTCCAGAGTCGCGAGTTCTTAGTTAAGTCAGGCGTGGCTCACTCCGCGATTTCGTCGCTTTGCTACAGCTACTCGTAAAATTCCATCTGTTCGACCCCAATTTTGGGGTTTGCCATAAGCTGGTGGCGCTGTCGCCACCAGGCGGCCATATCTGTGCTGATCGTCAAAGACGCGTTTTGTTAGAGAGTGAGTCTTCTGTACCTAGTACTATTATTTATTCTGTGGTTAAGTCAAGATACTGGTTTATAATCCCACTGCAGCAATGCCAGTCAGAACAAATGGTTGTCTTGCAAGGCAGACTGAGTGAGTCACACTCATTGTTTGAGCATGTCAAACTACTGCTTTAGGATATCTGTCATAAGTCCCATGAAATCAGATGGTAGGTAATCTTTTTGTTTGGGTCTACAATGACTAGAAACTTAAGTC
Source organism: Cydia fagiglandana (assembly GCF_963556715.1). Taxonomy (NCBI): domain Eukaryota; kingdom Metazoa; phylum Arthropoda; class Insecta; order Lepidoptera; family Tortricidae; genus Cydia; species Cydia fagiglandana. The sequence continues at coordinate 5,090,096 of NC_085953.1, read as the reverse complement.
TGCTTTGAAAACAGTAAAAGAAGCATTCCATGGGCTTACAAACGCATTTTATTTCTTGTGTTGCGACTTTTTTTTTCGTCATTTAAACCAGGCGATTATTTTTCTGTGCATATTTTTGACCGTTTGTGATAGAAAAGGAAAATCTTATACCTGCAAATCTTCAGAAAATTCGCGTTTGTACGGGACGAACGGTAGACAGTGTCATGGAAAGCTCCAAAACCCGCTTAAGAAATACTTAAATTAGACTAAGCGGGAAAGCGCAATAACCGTGAAAAAATGTATTTACTAGTTCTTTTAGATCTAGGAATATTACACTTAATAAGACCCCTAAGACCTAGGAGGTATCTAAGCACTAGGAATAACAGCGGAAACCGCGCAACCATTCACTCTAATGGCCGCAAAAAGATCGAAGCAAAAGTCTAGAAAAAGTCTAAAGCGTAAGCTAGACGCAATTTAGTTAGACGGGCACTTTTTGCTACGTAGTTAGCAAGGGTTTTGCTACGTAGTTAGCATTTAGCAAGGCTGAGTGCGTTGCTTTGTGAAATAGAGTTAGACCAAGAAAAGTCTAACCCAGATCTAAGACCCGGGTATGTCCTTAAACTACGTCCAAGACCACCAGTAGACGGGCAGCAGCGTCCCTCAAATTCGGTGCACTCGACTGCGATCGCCAATCCGCCTGCCAAGCGTGGCGATTATGGCATTCACCCCCCATCCGGCACGTATGGAGGTCCAAGGGGGAGGCATATGTTCAGCAGTGGACGTCTTATGGCTGAGATGATGATGATGAAGAAAAGTCTGCAACGATTTTGATAGCACACGCAGTGCAAGTATTAACTTCAATGAAATTATGACGACGTATAAATAACACTTGCACTGCGTATGCTATCAAAATCGTTGCAGACTTTTCTTGGCCTAACTCTATTGTGATTATATGTTATGGCTGTTGAAAATGAATACATATAATTATATGAGTCTGAACAGGATTACAAAACTAACTACAATTAAAATAAATAAAACTAAAAATTGAAAATACCTAAGATGGCTGTTTATATATCACGTAATTGTTTTTTTTTTAGTAAACTCTATTATAATCCCCAATAAGTACTAAAATTATAAATGTGATAGTACGAAAAAGAAACAGCGAATAATATTTATCAACGTATTTTTGAGCCATCCTGTATTTCGTTTTATACTTGCATTTAAGTACCGTAAAAACATTCATATAAATTGAAATGTTATTGATATTAATACTATACTATTTATCATCAATAAGTATATAAAAAAACGTATCGAATTTACAACAAGAAAAGGTAAAAATATATAAAAACGAACATAATCCAATATCCTTCACAAAATCGATATGGATTCCAACTGAAATAGCGGAAAATCAATTTCTCACATGAAATAAGAAATATTGAAGTTTTTAAAACAAACTAATCATCTATACATTCTATACAAGCGGCATTATAAAATAAGCCATTCAATACCAAGAAAGCGTAAATATTTCTATAAAATCTAAATAATTCCAAAACATCGTATATCATAAACAATTTCATTGAACATACGACCTTTGGAACTTAAATCGATCAAAACGGAAACCTTAATCGAAAAGAAATCGAAACTCAGAACGCACAATACCATTGTAATTGCATCACGTACGATAATCGTTGCTATTATGACATACAGCCAGAATTACACCTAAGTATAATCCAATATGCGTTTCTATCCTTGTCATTTTAGCTTTGAAAGGTGAGACGGAATTCGCATTCGTAAGTTCTTATAAATGCTTGCAAAGCACTCGCCTCCAGTCCAGTCTCCAATTGGTAAGCGACTGGTACCATCGCCTATGTTAACTGATAGTTCGTAAACCTTATTACAAAAGGCATAAGGTCTACCGATGGACAGTTAAGAGTTTCGCTGTTTTTGCCTGATGGAACGGATGGCCTTTGGTACAATGAGAAAACCATTCCAATCATATTTTCATTGCTTATCAAAACGACGACAGACGAATGTTGTGAACCAAGATAGTAAACTTGAGATCCTGGGGCCTTACCATGATGTCCTTATTGCGATTCTGTTTAGGACCTAAACTGAATCGCTAAAGGATGGAGCTGATGGTAAGGCCCCTGCTTAAAGTACGAGATAACAAGAAAGTAAGACCTTTAGAGTAGGTAACAAGTTAACAACTGAATCCGGTGCCTATCTGGTCTACTATACTTGCAAGTGCAGGCACCTAATATCAGCTGAAGAAAAAGGTAATATTTTTTATATTCCTGTATCACTCCAGCGGATATAATAATGTGTCTTTCCATCGCAGAGGGGTCTTATGCTCCAAGTGCAATAAGGATGTTTCCATCATTTCAACAGAAAGTCTGATAGAAACGTCCTTATTGCAGAAGAAGCATAAGAACCCTTCTCTGGTGGAAATCCACATATTATTATGCCCGCTCTTTCAGGTCTAGTCAGTGTTTTTATGATACAGGAGGCAAACGAACTGAGGAATCGCCTAATAGGACTTTATAGCCATGAATCAGCAACGATGCAGAACCCCATAAACCCACAAGTGCCGCAACAAACTTCGACAAATGATGATGTGGCCAATGATGATGATGATGAAGATCGTATGGATGTGGGCGACAGTACATTCCACAATTTAGTTGCAGGCATGAAATTTCTTAAGAAACGCACAGTTGAGGACTTAATTTCATACTGGTTCCCTGATTGTTCGACTCGCCGAGACACCGACTAAACAAGAAAGGTGAATCCTGCCAGTCCGTAGGTGTCTCATGTTTACCTCGCACAGGTAGAGCCATTGACAATAGCGTCGTTGTTTATCATAAGAAATACCTGAACGCAGGTAGTTCTCATTGTGATCGCACCCCTATTTTCGGAAATACAATGAATAAGTAATTTATGTTCCTGCAACAATATTCCGACATAAATTTAAGGAAGGTACCTGTTTTTTTTTTCGGAAACCTCAATCAGTGTTTTGGGTGACGTTTCGTTTCGGCTGTTGTGGTTGTTTTTGTTTGTTTTACGGATAATTTGGCATTTCTGATGTGTATCTGTGTGTGGAAACTAATTGAGTTGTTGTATTCCGATTACAGCCAAAGATGGTAATCTACAACGAATTTATCGTAATGAGAACACTTACAAGACTTATTAATATTAATTAATGCTCATGTTTTCAAGTTTCAACGCGATTAATTGACGTGTTTGTGAAGCATCGCTTACATTTTAATTATACAAAAGATCGACAATATCGACATCCCATTTCGAAAATATAAAAGAAGTTACCTTTCGGGTTCGCACCGTCACACCCAAAGCATACACAAATAAACATGTTGTATCATGGCATTTCAAAGTATGCGAAAAAATACAATACGTATAATTGTACTACAGTTCGAAAGTGTAAAAGCACAAATAGTTCCAAATTCAAACTCGAATTACTAACGCAATTTTATAAATCATTCACAAAACTCACGCACTACTCTTATAACAATACCAATAAGTTCGATTTTGCAATAAATTATATTTTTCGGAGCGCATTTAAAATGATGGGGGTGTTTTATAGGAGGCAGACGGAATTCAGAGTAATCCTATTGAATCATTGTAGTGGCTCAAATACCGGGAACATGTACAAATAAAGACCTACCTGGGAAGCATCTGCTGTTCCTCTATTAAACAACCCAATAGCAATTGATGACAATCAAAGAACATTGAACCTTTAGTACATACGATAAGGATTTGGAAATCCGCAAAGTTAAAGTGGTTTTGGCATACCAATAGGTACTTTTTGGTCAGATTGTTCATAAATGTAAGCGCCGCGTGAATTTTCTTTTCTCCAATGTTTGTCGAGTAATTTCCGATTTCAAGGAATGTCAGCAAATGGAGCGAATATTTTTTTTTAATAGCCGGTGGTCTCACAGTTAAATGCGAATGTGTAATAAATTTACTTATCACCTAAGGTCAAGTCAGATAACTTTTAAAAAACTTGTAAACACGAGTTTCCTAATAGTAATTGATATAATTGGGTTAGATAATGTAGAGAAATTCATGTTATGACAGTTTCGTAATGAGTTTCGTAATGTAATTGATAATGACGTTAAAATTTAATTAATTGAATATAGGCGCCAGAAAGGCGTCAAAACTTGATGTTCCAAACGATTATTACTAAATTAAACAGTAATTACAAAAAACGAATTTGGAAGTCTTATCATATCGCGATAACATTTGATGGTAGAACCGGTAATTGATAGGATTTTTAGAGTTGGTTTAGTAAATATAATATATGTCATTATGTCACTAAAGATGCTGTAAGTACTGTATGGACTTACCTCATTTTCAGTCCAGTCGATCAAGCTAGGCTTCTCCAGCAAGTTCTCCAGAACCTCGGTGGCAAACAAGCATACAGACGACGTGATGATAAGCGGTGCTTATCACCGCTTGTAACTCCACGGATGTCAGTAGCGCGTTATTAATGCTACCTTAGGTTCAATTGATAGTTATAGTCAAGGAACCCATGTTAAATTTTGAATGTCATTTATTTACGACACTAACAACAGTAACAACTAAGGAAAAAGAAGATGATAGTCCATTTAATAACATAAAAGAATAAATTAATAAGAGTCAGATCAAGCTAATTATCAATATCAAATTTCTATGTAAATATGACGTCATCGTCAATAATGAGTAATGACACTTTGATCTATTTTTACATTAAACTAACTTCTAAATTAAACTGTTTTAAATTAAACTAACTTTAAATTAAAAAAAATGTTAAACTATTATATTTTTTATTAACGCATATTTTAAATTTTATCGTAACTATAATTTTATGAACCACGACCACGAGCTTGCAATAAACGTTAATTATAAAAATAATAATATTATGCACTCACCTCACTCTCAGTCCAGTCGATGAGGCTGGACTTTTCCTCCAGCAAGTTCTCAGAGCTGCGCTTCTCGTCCTCCCCGTCGCCCTCGTCCTTGAACACCTTCACCTCGTCCGTGGAGCCCGAAGCTCGCGGCATCACTAGATATACTACTACTATACCCTGAATGTTCAGTAAGACAGTGGACTCACCTCGCTCTCAGTCCAGTCGATGAGGCTGGACTTTTCCTCCAGCAAGTTCTCGGAGCTGCGCTTTTCGTCCTCCCCGTCGCCCTCGTCCTTGAACACCTTCACCTCGTCCGTGGAGCCCAGGTCGTCCCCCCCGGAGCTCGCGGCCGAACTCGAGTGCGCATGAGGCATTTTCAACACATCGCACTACCTATCATCCATTGTACGTCTATTTTAAAACTAATATGAGATCACAGATAACTTTTGTCAGGTTGAACTTAATCTAAGGTTGAGGCGTTCCGTTTGACTTGCAGAGTTATATCTGGAAAAGAAAAAAAGGGTGTTACATTTTTTGTCGTCGCGTGTCACTGGGGTTAAATATAAAATAAATCTAAAGCCTGATTCACACTTTCAGTGCCAAGAACTCCAATTCCAATACAAAATGAACCGTACTATCTTCTTCTTCTGGTACTGAAACTGAGTTCTAGGTACTGAAAGTGTAAAGATTTAAAAATTTGTTACGGTTTTGAACTGGTTGTTGATTGGTCCATTCGAAATTAATTGAAAGTCGTTCGAGATCGTCAAGGTCGTACCAAAATCAGTTCAAAAACATAACAGATTGTTAAAATTCGAATCGGGATCCTAGTCAATATAATAAGTTACTAAAAATGGGGATAAATGCAATTTAAATAAGTTACCAATCTCTCATTTACCCAAATCAAGGTATTTTTAGTGACAAAAGTGGTTGGCCAGATAATTACGTGGCTGTTGAGTCAAGAAGTCGAGACATAAATAAACGTCATAATGATAAGAGGTAAGGTCAACGCCTTCGTAAAATGCAAGAACGAAAGATTGGTACGATTTGAACGTAGTTTCATAAAAGACAAATCAACGATTTCCTCATAATTTTAAAAGAATACGATCGTAAGAAAACGTACGTATAAAAAAAAACTTAGATACGCGATTAAGTCCCGTATTCGTTTAAAAGCTATGAGTTAGTATCGTGTTAGTTTTTTAAATCAACAAAGATTTCCTGCTAAACTTTACTGTAAAAACAGCCACAATTGTTTTTAAAATTTTCCGTTTCATACTGTACTTAGCACGCTTTTTTATTGTCATATTTTTGTTTGCGTTTGCACTAATTGGTTTAAAACATATTGTAATAATTTATATTGTATTACAAACAAAGCTCTTGCGACAAATGTGTCTAATACAAACAACAAACACGGTAGCATTCATAAGTATCCACATATCAGGTTATGGTAAGCAAGAGTATCTAATGTCACACAAATATGTATGACAATGCACTTGTAAATGACGATGGAAAACGCCAGAAAGTCTACTAAGGAAGTAGGTATTTGACGGGGTCTAGCCTACAAAAATAAATATACAGTATGTATCAGAACGAAAGGCAAAGAAAGAGACCCATTTATGTTTAGTTAGGTCATTCTGAGCAACTTTTACTATAGGACCAACCCCGAAAACGCGGAAAAAAATTGCATGTTTCATTACATTTACATTTACATACATTTTGCTGGTCTGATGTTAAAATTTCCTATGGGAGAGTCAATTTTTTTTCTGCGTTTTCGGGTTTGGTCCCATAGTAAAAGGTGCTCAGTATGACCTAAACATTAATGGGTCTCTTTCTTTGCCTTTCGTTCTGATACATACTGTATACAATTTTAATCTCTCTCTACTTATAACGGTGCAAATAAGTTTTGCTATTTGCACAGTTCGGATTTCGCAAAACCAAGTATCAATTGCAGATATCAAATTATCAATTCAAACAAACGTAAGCGAATATAATCGAATAAAGTTAAATAACGGACAAAAAATGCAGGTTAACGTTCATTTGTATTTATGTTTGTATGTCTTTCTTTGGCACGCCCTACAGCTCATACTGTTGTATTTATGTTTGCATGTCTATATCTTTGGCTACAGCTCTGTTGGACAGACGATAACGTAAATATTAGGGTTTTTAAATGAGTCTCAGTTGCGGGAGCCTTATGAGAACATCATTGAGAACTCAATCCTTTAGGTATTCAATTTTGAACCGCATCACCAAGACTGAAGCTTAGATTTCAATTGCGTTGAGTCACAGGTCAAGATTGGCTCGAGCCTCTGAATCGGGGTCGTGTTTTCTATTCCTAGGGTTCTTTGAAGACGCCTCTTTCGAACCGATTTTGTTCGAAACCGAAACTAGAATTAATATACTGTATGAAAATATATGTTTATAAAGATAAGAAAAATGTTATGATGACAAACGATCTTCTTTGTCTTCTAAGCACCTAGAAAGATTCCTTATTATTTTGTCTTTTAAGCACCTAGCATCTAGCTAAAGATTCCTTATATTTTGTCTATTAAGCACCTAGCGTCTACTTAAAGATTCCTTATATTTTCTTTTAAGGCCCTAGAAACTACTTAAATAATCCATCGGATACATTACAATCGTCCATTGCATACACAACTTGACGATTGAATATTTGTAACGTTATCTATGCTTTTTATGCGCAACGTTTAGGTACATAAAAAATATAGAAATACTATAATCGTGTTACCAAATATTTTTGCGTTGTCCAATTTCCAGCCCCGAAATATTTGTTTAGCAGAATACGTTTCATCCAGATCCGTTTAATTAAAAACACGTGTAGTAAAACTGATTCAACAAGAGTTCAACGACCCGTATCAAATTTGAATAGAAGACAGTGTAAGCGACATATGATACGACATACAGTGCACTCGTTACTATGCTAGTCCGAGGGACGGATGTTAAATTAACTACGTCATCGTTGAGCGTAATTAGTTATCTCGAAGTAAGCCTGAGATACCGGGATGTTGGTCAAATAAGATTTGGTTGTTGTCCCAATGAAACGAAAAGGTATTAGTGAGTTATCGTAAATTTTCTAACTTCAGAAAAAAAATCATTAATACTGTCAGCGTTTAACTATATTTCTACGTTTACGTTGTCTAATTTCTACCTATTGCTTTATTGCCCACATGCACATTGTCGTCGGTTGTCTCTTGCCTGTAATATGCAGAGGTAACTCTGGAAGCTTTATTTTAAATACGCACAGGTTACTTAATGAGATTCGGTTGACAACCGAAGAAAAATGTTTAATGGCGAAGGGCGATTGTCGTTCGGCTCTCGCACTACACGCATTTGTCATAATTGGTATGTCAGAGGTGCTGAACGCGGTGCATTTTGTAATCTTAATGAGTTTCGGTTGTCAACCAAAGAACGATGTTTAATCGCGAAGGACAATTGTCGTTCGGCTCTCGCACTACACGCATTTGTCATAGTTGGTATGTTGGTGCTAAACGCGGTGCATTTTATAATCTTAATGAGTTTCGTTTCTCAACCAAAGAACGATGTTTAATCACGAAGGACAATTGTCGTTCGGCTCTCGCACTACACGCGTTTGTCATAGTTGGTATGTCAGAGGTGTGAACGCGGTGCATTTTGAATAATGACGGTGGAGGTATGCATGTCAATGATCTGCCCGGGGGATAGATGTGGCACTGTTGATATTTACGCTTACTAAATACCGGTGTTTATAGTATCCTTAAGATGAAAAATTTTTATCTAAAGCATACTTGTTTTTATTTAATATCTAGGAAGAGAGGTAAATAATTAAATAAAAAGAATATACAGGTATTTATCAACGTACCTAATAAAACATTGTTTATACCTAACCTACTAGCCAAAAAAAAACAGCTGGATGTCGATAGTTTAATAAAAAATGTCTTTGTTAAAATAAAATAAACATCCAATACCAAAAAAAAATTACCAGGACCAGTATGCAATTGAAACAAATGTAATAAAAGTTTAGTTAATTTCTTTCATGTACAGTCGACGTCAAGATATATTTACACTTTTGCACCTTACTCCTTTGTATCTAATAAGGCAAAAAGTGTAAATATATTTGACCTCGACTGTACTGTACAAAGTGTTCCAGATAACAAGGTATGATAATGTAAATATCAGTAGCAATAAAATTAACTATTTAATTGGGGGTTTCCAAAAAGCTATCAATGTCACGTTAAATAAGTAACGCGTTTATATTTAAATTATTTTGATACTGATACTGTTCATTTGTTAAATACCTACATACTAAGTGAAACTGTACCTTAAGTTTTTTTTATCAGCCATATTAGGTACTATGTACTTAAACAAAATACATGATGGAATTGTTTTAATAATTAGGGAAAACGAATGAAAAGCAACATGAAAAATGAAACTTTTACAAACACGCCTTTATCACATGCTTCCAGACTATTTGCAACAATTTTACTAAACATATTAATCATATTATCCTATTCTAAGTTATCATTATCATAATCTAATGGTTACTAAAGTTACAAATGGTACTATAGTAGTAGTAGTAGTAGTAAACTCTTTATTGTACAAAAAGACATATTAAAAATAACATACAATTAGTAAGAAGTACAAAGGCGAACTTATCCCTTTGAGGGATCTCTTCCAGTTAACCTTTGAGTAGATGAGAGGAGAGAGTGAAAAGAGGGTGACAAATGCAGCAAAATGTACAACAAGACACTACTACACTACTAAGACTACTATACTAAGATGACAGCTGATATTTCAACTACAATAAAATAAAAAGTACGTCTCTGAACGATTCTAGGTCTTCAATAATGGCGACAGATACATTATTAGTCCGTTCCGTACTCCATACCGATGGCATGAATACACGAACGGTACATGGCCGTGTATACTGACACTAGTGACACTTGTGCTTTAGATCAGCGGTCGGCAACCTTTTAGCAGCCAAGGGCCACATAGTAGGTAACGATGTTGACGCGGGCCGCACTTTGTTAATATTTATGACTATCAGACATTGTCGTTTGTTAATATTACATACAAAATAGCCAGGGAGGCTCGCGGGTCGCAAGTGAGAGGTTCGCGGGCCGCTGGTTGCCGACCGCTGCTTTAGATCAATCACGACACCGATTTGCAAAACACGGCGCTTTACAAGACAAGTGATATGACTGTTGATTTCCTGTACAGTTCTGGTGTGTATATTTTTTATATTTATTTATTTTTTATATTTACATTTTAGTACAGGGAATTTGCCGATGAATTTGCGTTTGAAGATGGCCGATGGGGCCGAAAAGTGCTCGAGTGGAGTCCACGGACTACCAAGCGCAGCGTAGGACGTCCACCCACAAGATGGACAGACGACCTTGTTAAGGCCGCCGGAAGACGCTGTATGCGGGTCGCTTCCAACCGGTACGAATGGAGGTTCAAGGGGAAGGCCTATGTGCAACACTGGACGTCTTATGGCTGAGATGATGATGATGATGACGACAGGGAATTTAGTTAAAAATAAGGTTTTTTGGATTATTTTTCTTACACGTTTTTCACAATATTACATTAAACATTTAAAGTGCAATCGTTTAACTGAAACAAAACTTAATATCTTAGTAATATTATATATATCCATTGGCTTTGATGTATCAAAACAAACATTTGTTAAAATAATCAACAATTTGTATGTACAATAAAAAAAACTTTGTCGACGTATTTTTGGGCCATACTGTATAAATATGAAGTACTTAATTAATTTACCCATTCTGTTTCCTAAAACAAACAATAATTATTTACTTCGTTGCTTATTACGTAAACAACGCTTTCTCATAATTTTAATCACTTGGCTATCACTAAACTTGAGAGAAACACAATAACATAACTCAGTTTTATTACTACTGAAGTAAGAACATGTAGTCACGTCCTATCTTGTTTGGCCTACTGAGAAACTGTACAGACAAACATACACTTAATTTAAACCTTACTGTCAAGACAAAATACTGTGTAGTTACAAAATTGTTTAAGATGCTTGTACCTAACGACCTAGGTAAATTTACGTTCGTAGCTTAGACTATAAATAGCCAACACACCCATCGTGAAGCAACCTAACCATGTTTATCGTTAGGTCAGAAGTTAGTGTCCATTACTGTTAACAGGTCTAGACTTAGACCTAGTACATAAAGGCGCGTCACAGTATTTTTATGAAAGCTAAAAAACTGTTGTCTGTCAACCGTTAGATGCAGATTTAGATGGAAATATTGGTATGGAGATATGGAGATTGGTATGGAGATAGTGTGAGATGAGGGAAAGGGCATAGGTTCATCAATTATTATCATTCCACGCAGACAAAAAGCGCAAAAAAAAAACAAAAGAAAAATAGATAAAGTTTAAATCGGGGCAAAAGCTAGTAGAGTATATCATACCCATACGCAATCATCTCTCTAGGGTGAAATGGGCAACCAGGGGTGGAGTGACGCTTAACCAACCACACCCATCTCTCATGTAGGTAAGCATTCCTTCAAAATTCCGAAAACCAATTCCACTAACAGCAAAAACAATAAACCTGCACTTAAACTCCAAAACTATAGTGTTAACGGTTTTTTAGGTTTTTAAGACGTAGAAATCTATTTAGATGGACGATGGACCTAGTTGGTTTAATTTAATTTCATTTATGCATAAGCTTCACGGTTGTACATGTTTCTTGTTCGTTTATTGTAGCATTTCGATCTACAGGGAAACTGAAAAGTGTGAAATTATATAGCATATAAGTATTATGCAGAAACTGTCTACATGTGCTTTTTTAAGTCATACTTATTCAAATCGTAACAAAAAGTGTGTTATTTAGAATAAAATACAAGTTTATTTATCAATTGTGACATACACAGAAACATAGCATTTAATACCAAAAATATAACATATACAGGTGTTTACTACCAACTAGGGTTACCAGATCCAAATTTCGAATTTCCTGACAAAATTCCTGATATGCGAATATTTTTCCTGACGCTCACATCGGCGACGGGGGGCTAGCCGTAAGCGATATCTATGTAGGTATGCTTAATACATTGTTGAAAATTATTTATTTTGGATTTATATGTAATATAGTAATAGTATTTATAAATAAATTTGAGTAACGTACCTCTTTAGGTACATAATAAAAATTTCCGTTAATTCACAAAAAATCCCGACAATTTCGTATCCTGGCCGCATTCCTGACAAACGGCCAAAATTCCTGACATGTCAGGAAAATTCCTGACGTCTGGTAACCCTACTGCCAACGGAGTATCAAGTTTTTTTTATGAGAAGTTCGGTTTATGAATAGGGTTCTCTAAAAACAACAACATAGTGTACATACGGGTCATGCACACTGCCCTGCTAACAGTAAATGCAATAATTCCATTTGAACTCATGCAATTTATCTTGTTCTCTTTTAAGAAGTTCTGTAGCATGGAAGCATATTTTGTGACGTTCCACGAGTAAACGTACCTCATAGCGGTTGGCGCTTAAATACGTCGCGTAGCACCGTTAATTTTAGCTTAAGCGACAACCGCCTTAAGATACCTTTACCTGTGGAACGTGACATTTTTACTTTCCGATTGGCGTTTGTCGATATCTCCAGATCTTTCTACATAAAATATATGAGGATTCATAATTATCGTCTGATGTAGACCATATTAGTCTACAAGTTATGTTGCAAATATAAACATGTGTCTAAATGAGTCAGTGATAAGACAACGATAACATACGAGCCAATATGTTAAGACAAAATATGTTACTTAAGATATACATTAAGGTCAGCACGGGTAAGTGTGGCTGCGGGGCAAATGTAAATGGCCTTCATCAGTGGCGGATTTGCCCTAAGGCCCAGTAGGCCCGGGCCTAGGGCGGCAAGATATTAAGAAGAAACAGGAGCTGAGTTTTAAATATTTTAGGTAAATATACCCGTTTCGCTAACGGAAGCGGCTCCTAAAACTAGTGCGATAAGGACAAGACGAAAAATCCCGCGTAAAATCTCAAAAATCGAGGTTTCGTACTCGACTGTTTCCTCCTCCAAAACTTAACCAATCCTAACCAAACTTGGAAATCTAAATGATTATGAAATTATCTATGTCGAACCGTTTTGCTTTTTTGGCTAATTGATATCAGTTTTGAATACTACGCCTCTCATTGCGGCATAGTCAATTAGGCCATTTTGGCCATTTTTGAAGGGCCGACACAGATATTGACGTTTCTATGGAGAAATGACCACTCCTTTTGGCTCTTAAGGGGCGGCAAACTGTGACAAAAAATTCGCTGATGATTACAAGAAATAAGTCACAATAGTCAATGTGATGGGTGCTGAGAAAGGGGCGGCTACAAGGCCTGGGCCTAGGGCGCCAAAGACTGCAAATCCGCCACTGGCCTTCATATAGGGGCCTGTTTACACATTCATTAGTGTTTAGTGCGAGTTTATACATTTGCCACTAAACGCTAGTAGCAAATGTATTAACTTGCATTATATATTCATGTGAAGTCACTAACTGCCCGATTCAAACTGATACGTCAATTAATAGATCTAGAAACGATATGGATTTGATGTGTCAGTGTCAAAAGACACGTTTTTGTTTTAAGAAACGTCACATTTGACACTGACATACGAGTATCTAATCCATATCTAGATCTATTAACTGACGTATCTTAAAGTTGGAACCGGGCCGTAAATTATTAAATGTGATGTAAATGGGTAAAGCTACCTTATGGCGCTTGGCGCTTACGCTATTATTAACGCCGCTCCAATATTATTGCGGCGCTATGCGACGTAAGCGCCAGCCGCCATAAGGTACCTGTTGCCGTGGAACGTCACAAATGTTGTCAAAGTATCGGTAATATGGTCACAGAATAAATAATAGTACTAGGTATAGAAGACTCACTCTCTAACAAAACGCGTCTGTCACGATCAGCACAGATATGGCCGCTAGGTGGCGACAGCGCCACGCGCGGCTTATGGCAAACCCCAAAATTGGGGTCGAACGGATGGAGTTTTAGCTACCTGTAGCAAAGCGACGAAATCGCGGAGTGAGCCACGCCTGATATGGTTAGATAAAATTATTTAATGGACTATAAATTACTATATGTGACGTTCCACAAGTAAAGGTACGTTACGGTGATTGGCGCTTACGCTATTAATTGCCGACACTCCAATACTAATGCAGTGCAAGGCGACGTATGCGCCGATAACAAGAGTACCTTTACCCGTGAAACGTCACATATTAACTTGCCTTTGACACAAGTGCCACTTCAATTTGTACTATTACAACCAACAACAGATTTTTTTACAATGTCGTTCTATTAACCTATCAATACCCATTTAACTTACAAACGTTCGTCAAATTGTTAGACATTCCCATATTAGAACCCATTGTAACCCAAAGACAGAAAACACGTGTCGGATTTATTCCAAAAAATTCGTCACATACCCTAATGTTAGTCACGCGAATTTCAACCTTAACGTATTGTTTTAAAGTCTACTGGTGTTCGGCATTCGTAGCGAAACCGGTAGCACATGTAGGGGTGTCATGTTACGGGTCACGTCTAGGGTGACATTGCAAACGCTTGCAGAGCGAAGGTGTCTCATAAAGCCAGTATAATATCGCTCTACTATTGCACATAGAACACAATACACTGTTTTTCTAAAACGTTCACCCGACCAGCGCTCGCCACACATTTGGAATACGCTGTTTGAAGATGCCCGTAGTAAAAAGTCTCAATTACGAACACGGTCCGTTGCAATTAGAACCTAATTAATGTACAAATAGGGTCACTAATTGCAAGCTGCTGTTGACCGTTACGGTTGTTATGAGGTTTTTAGCTGAGTAAGACGTGAAGCTCAACTCAAGTTCAGAGTCGTCATGTTTTGTCTAACGTAGTTGAGGAACTAAATATTTGAGGTTGCAATATTTGAGGATTGAGGAATCATGCACTATTCCATAGTTAAAAATATAATGTCATAATCTCATATTATTATTACTTTACAACAGCGGTCGGCAACCTTTTAGCAGCCAAGGGCCACATAACCAACTAATCCAGCCAGGGCCAGGCCAGGGGTTAGGGCCAGGGTTAACGAACTGGACGCGGGCCGCACTTAGTTAATATTTATGACTTTATCACTTATCAGACATTGTCATTTGTCAATATTACATACAAAATAGTCAGGGAGGCTCGCGGGCCGCAAGTGAGAGGTTCGCGGGCCGCGGGTTGCCGACCGCTGCTTTACAATAATCAGAAATCAAATATGAAATTATGAAACAAGCAGCTTATTCTTCTTGGTTTTTGTTTTTCAAATTTAAGGACATTTTCACGTAACGGCCATTTTATTGTTAGTCCTTTACGACATTCGTTGAATCGTACGAGACGAGAGTTAGGCGTGAATACTGTTAGAATCGCCTTATCGTCCCATATAAAAAGGGACTAGCTTTAGAGCGATAGGCGTTTACATCGCATTTTAATTATTGCATCATTGACGATGTAGTAACTGCTCTCAGTGTCCCCTTTAGTTATACACAGTACAATACGACGACACATGTTTCAATTTTCAATTAAAGTTTTTTTAACACGTTGTGAAATAAAAATACACCTGCCTAAGTCGTAAACAGTGTAATTTTGCTTAATTAAAAGGCTGTAAGTGTATTTTGCAATTCCCAATTATCTCTAGATAGCTAAGAGTGTAAAGACAACTAAAAAGGCCTTAGATCTGGAATAATAAAGGTTTTACAGCTTACAGTGGAATTAAAATTTAATTAATGGATATTTAATCACGTAGAATATTATTTTAATTATTACAATTGTAATTTACAATAGTAAAAAGCAACAGAACTTTAAGCTTACAAGAATATTTCTCGTTCTAAATAGTAAAGTGGTTACTTTGCGTAACGGGCAAATAAATCTAATAATATCCAATACCAAGAACAAGTACATAAATCATTGTGTAAACATGAACATAAGTGCCTAACTGACCATGCAGATTTTATATTTCTGATAACAGTTTCGTTTCAATAAGCAGTCGGTATGGCGATCAAATCATAGTGAACGCACTCATAAGTATGTTTTTATACTTTAACCGGTTGAGAAGCGTTCCTATCGCTAAAGAGCATTCGATTCGAGGTACATCCACATTAATTAAGCAATCGTAAGTATTAAATGAAACGAATTCGTTAGTTCTGTGAGGATGATTCAGTAAATCCATTGATTGACGTTTAGAATACGCATAATTTGAACTTTTGAAATATGAACTTGTGGCAAGCAACAAGATATATTCATAGGCCTGCCTTTGCTGGTAAGAAACGTTTCTCAAGATTGGTAAAATCCTCAGTCATATTTACTCTGGTCTAATACCCAAGCTGCCGAGGCGTTGTGTTCGTTAATGTTTGCGAATAACTGATCTAGAACTAAAAACTGGTGCGCATAATGTAAGACACGAAATCAAAGAGTCGTAAGTGCATATAAATTTAATATGGCCCTTACGACTGTCTATCAATGTTGATGTTCTTGTATGAGTTTCCGTATGAGGTACAGTCGGAGTTAATGCAGTGGAGCATGCAAGTTTTTATTGCAATATGAATTGAATGGCTAATAGACGTTAACAGTGTGGCGTTTTGCATACTAGTTCTTTTATTCATAACGATAATTCATAATTACGAAAACTGTTAAACACAGCCAAACATTGTTATTGTCCTTATAAAACAAAAATGAATTTATAAGTCACTGGGAACATGCATCAGACAGCTTATTTTGTAAGTGACGCTTTGTAGAAAAACGGATTGCCGGCTTGAATACAAGTCAATATAAAGTCAGAACAATCCGTTTCATTCACAACAGTTTCATGTTAAATTCAATGGCTATGATTCAATTAAATGAATTAGCGGCGTCACGCCAAGCGTTTAGTGGCGTTTGATGTAAAGTCGGGAAAAAATGTTGGCTTTTATAGGTATACCGTTTAAGTGAGGCCTTTGGTATTAAGTTATTATGGTCAACTATACCTACGGGTTAAAGGCTTGGCTGGACGAAGCTGATTTGATTGCTATATTGAGCAAGTAAGAAAACTATATTTATTTTAGTCCCCCAATTTGATAGCTACCTTCGACGAAAAAACACCGCAAATCTTCTTTCTTTACCAAGCACCTCGGGCCTTACCACGATGTCCTTATTGCGATTCTATTTAGGACCTAAACTGAATCGCAATAAGGACATCATGGTAAGGCCCCCGAGGTACGTGGTAAATCATTAAATCACGAAGGGAATTGACATAACTGACAGTTTCAGACACTTCATCTTTTTCAGATACCATTAATTTTGGTGCCCCAAAAACATGGCCTATTTTTTTATTTATAAATGTTTTCGGTGCGATTTGATTTTACTTAATGTCTATTCTCCCTTGTGAGTAATAGATGTAAGAATAACGTAAAGGACATTTTTAGAATTACATATGGGAATAGGTACTGCATATATAATATAACAAAATTAGCTAACTCTAATAAACGTAAATCAAGAGGGGACTTAACCAAGTATTATTATTAGTCGTCTGAAAGTGTTAGTAATTAATGGAGTAAATTATAGGAAAACTAGGGAACATGAGAAATAGTCACAATATGAGGGAAAAATCTCGTATTCAAAATTATTACAATTCGGAACTCAAATTCATACTAATATTATATTACTTTTAATATGTGATCAACTCTACAACAGCACTAGTTTCAATATAAAAGTAATTAAATTGTTTCATGTTGAATGGCATTTAGACTAAAAATATTTTCATTTCATACATAGCAACTGACATTGTAACCTCAGTATGTTTTTAATGTTTTTATTACGGCACTTAGCAGATATCATTTTATTGTAAACATAAAAGTAAACTGTTTTTGTTGTTGTTAAAATGACCAAATCGAGAACATTTATTGTAGGTGACTTTAGAACTCGATCACTTTAAATAAGTAACTAAATAAGAAGAAATAAAACTGACTTATTTTTCGTTTGAAAGCTAAAACTGCGAATCTATTTTTACTTCATTTAGTGTCATTTTTTACGAGTAAAATATTATATCGCTAACCAATTAAAAACAGGACCAAACACGCAACATTATATTTGCAAATACGCGTAAAATAGCAAAAATTTACATTTACTACAAATTTTAAACAAACATTGGCTTCCAATTTAAATGTTAATAAGTTGAACTTTAGAATTAATTTTATGATCCTAAAAAATAGAGCAAACAGCGGTCATCAATGAAGTTTCACATCCTACCTATATCTATGTCCACCCATACGGTACGGTGGGCAAAAACAACCGCCTACCAAGTTTCGCGGCCCGCCTCTAATGGCACCATTGGTGGTCCGACGCTTCACGAGTCCAAGAACGACGCCTTCACACCCATAACGTCGTAAGTCTCACATTAATGTCACATGAATTAAGACTTTTTTCTTTCAAAAGTGCGCGTTACAACCGTTAAATTCAAAAGGTTGTATCTCCCTACAATTTTCCTTAAGAGTCGTGTCGTTTTTTTTCTCGAGCGAGCTCGTCCAAGAACTAATACTCATGTTTATAAGGTCTTAACTCTCGAAGAAAATCGAAGAATGTAGTATAAAGAGTGACATTGTGATTCGCAGCGCTGAATAGCGTTGCAAGTAGCTTAATCACTAGCTAATTATCATATAGGTGCTAATCGATTTAAATGTGCCTTATGATAAAGGTACTAAAGTCGAATAGAGTGGCTTCAGCAATTAGTAGGTATTCATTCCATTTGTAGGAAGGTTTTTAACTGGAAAAGTAACATGAAATTACTGCTTTACATAGGCAATGAGCGTTTAGGTGCGGTAAAGATAATTCTTAGTAGAACTTTATAACAATTAGATTAAACAATCATTTTATTTTACAATACTGTTAGGTTAGGTATACATAAATTATTCTTAAATATGTCTTTCGTTGCGAAACACGCCTTTATAGCTTTCCCTACAAAGTTGTGTATAAAATTTTCAAGTTTCTGTGCAGCAATAATAAACGGTTAATTTATAAACACAATTTACAAATTATGGTATAAGTAATCGTATAGTACAAGAAACCATGACAATTTAATAAAAAAGAGACCATTCTCACACGAAAATGTCGCTTACGTCGCCAAGAGTCGAACATGTACCATGTATTGAAGTATCCTTAATAATAACGTAACCGCCAGTCCAACAAACTAGATGTTTTTTTAAACTAATAAAAGGGTAAAAGGAACTAACTCTGCAACGCTATATTTTTAAAAACAAATATTGTTTTACGTGTTCCAAAAGTCCGTTCTGGCATTTTTTCCTCTCGTCCGTTACGTCAAAATGCCAGGTAACGTATGAATCACGCATTTTTTGGGAACGAATACTAAACTTGTGGGCTGCGTTGCGTCTGACTTGCAAATAAAAATTTTGAAAGCTTGTGAGATATTTCGTATACATATTTTTGACTTCTAGAGTATTCTACGCATTAAGATGCCGATATTGTGAATGTCACAGTGCTCTTAAAAAAAGGTCGTATCGGACATATCCATATTACTTAACTTCTATTAGTTTAAATTTTCCACGCTCATGATAAGTGCTGTTAAAACATTATAACCAATTTTATATATTTAAATAGCGAAACATGCAATAAATCCTCCATACAATCATCAGACCCTGCCAATTCACACCACATTTGTTAGCAACCTATTTAAGACCAGTAGCGGAGACCAATTATGGACCTCAAGCTCTCTGCAATCACCCTGTACCATGAGACCTCTTGTAAAAACAATAGGAACACCTTAATCCAAGCTACTTTCAACTCTAAATTAATAAGCATAAGGTTATAAGTTTCAAAAGCACAATAGCAGATGATAGTAGTAATGAGACTGCTACCAGGTGATCTTTAATAGTTTTTTTAAACAGATAATTAACAATGCGACTGAAATTAACTGTAAAGTATAGAATTTACTGAGACAATTGCTACTGTATAAGGAGTATAGCATTTTATTTTAATAACAGTAAGACGAAGGGGACACTAGGGGAAGTAATACCTATTCTCATTTCTTCAATGCTTAAAGCAAACAAATACAAAAAAAATACCTCGCAGTTAAATAATAGTTAAAAAGATACAGGTTTGTAAAGGAGTAGTCGCCAGAAATAATTCAATTAGCCGTCATTGAAGCACTTTTTTTAAATATTTTCTTTATTATTTACCAAACAGGACCTAACGACGAATAAATATGTTTTAAAATTACCTCCGACGATATATTTTCATATCGGGTCTATGATAATGACAGATACGACCAATGGACGTATTTGCTATTTAAGATATTTTTTTATGGTTATTAAAGCAAAGTTGTATTAAATAGCCAGTATTGTATTTTCCATGTTGTATTTTATAAAAGATGAACTCAGAAACGTACCCATTAACTGTATTTAAGCAATAAAATATGACAGATACCAAAGTGATCCCCTAAGTGTTCCGTTTATACCAAATCTTGCTTAGAAACACTAACACTATAAGAATTAACTGAATTTTCATGATCCAACTACGCAAAATAACACCTCACAGACAGCGAACAAAAAAAGCAAACGAATTTCCAAAATTTTACAACTCAAAGCGTAAAATGGTACCTCATAAAACTCCGGTAACCAGTTGATATAATTTTAGATCGTAACGAGCAGGCTTCGTGGTACCGGGCCAACCGGTTCTGATGCGAGCTCGTTGGTGGAGCGATTATTATTGGATATTCGGCTTTGGAATTTCGAGGGATGTCTAGTGCGTTTCGGTTGTTAAGTTCCACTACTGAGTTTTGAGGCGTTGGGATTATTTTTAAAGTAAATTACCGTCAAATTATTTAAATATCCCCTAATTCGGCAACGTCCAAAATATTGGACATAATTTTGTATGTTGTTAATTTAACCCACTTTTTGTGTTTATTTCTTAACCAGAGTCATTGCTACTATTGAGCACCGAGGTTTTAACTTACGGCCTTCCGTGTTTTTGTCGATTTAAGGGTTAAGTTACGCGGTTGGTCAAGTCAGATCCTACTATGTGAATTGCAACGCGTTTTCGTACAGTTTTGTTATGGTGATGTTACGCCTTCCGCATTCGTCTGTTGATTGTTGTTGAATCTACAATAAGTACTAGCATATCATTACTCATTAAGCTGGTTGGTTCTTCTTCAATAAAAAAAAATGTTTTTTTTTTTCACTATACATATGTTCTTTTTGTAATAGTTTGAGCCATTTTGCCAGATTGAGGTATTTTACCCTATATGGGATTTCTACTAAGAAACTGAGACACAAAATCAACCGTATAATACGCTTTCACGATACTTTATCTTGACTAAGTCATTGTTAGCTTACACCAGAATCGTAAAGTGACTAATCATTTTAGGATTCATTGCCCTTTCCGATACTTGCCTATCATTCTACAATGTATAACTAACATAGTTTAGTAAATCATACTTAGAAGGAGGGAATACAGTCTTTTGAGTGAAAAGGTAGAGACATGGAGGCAGTAGTTGTTTTTGAATTTAGAACAGAACTCTTTATTACAATTACAATACAAAAATCAGAATAGATTTTAGAATATGTACAAAAATTTGTACGCGGGAAACACAGGAGGTAAAAGAAGCCCTCAATTGTAAATAAAAAAAAATCTACCTTCTATTCCAACTTCTATAGCAGATTCTTTCATATAAATTAGTACGTGTCGTTAATTGTTACCATCATTAATTAATTAAATGCATTTCTAGTTTTTAGCATATTTTCCCGTGCTGGGAATCGAACACGCCTTTAAAGGAGGTTTCCTTAGTTGTACGATGTAATTACAGCCAGGATCTATTCAGTAGTTAAATTACTTAAAACAAAAAGTGTATGCAAGTTATGAGAATTTGGAGGTTAGATATTTTATGGGTGGTAAATATACCCTTAAAAATTTATAGGTTTAAGTTTGCTTACTAACCTGGCAATAACTATTAACCCTTTACCAGGCCCCGAAGAACCAGCGTGTCTTAATACGTACTTTATATGCTGTTGCAACCGTATTGAACGCCTTGTAAAAAATGTATTTATGAAAGTCGGAGATCTTCCTCTAAACCAGAAATAAAAATGTGGGTTACGGTTATCCCATCGCCTGTCTAAGTAATGAACTGTCATACTAGATTTTGTCTTATTATATTCTTGATCAGGCCAAGGGATATATTCCACCCACATCTTATATCGGTTATAATAGTCAAGATTTTATAGCTAGGTACATGAATTCGCTCTAGGTTGAACACAAAAACTGTTTTATTACTTACGTGAGTTTTTATGACATGACAAGACAATTTACCGGGCCATGGGAAAAATAGCTCCCACACAGTTAAACTCTAATAAGGCCATGGGATAATGTCAACCCACATCCTAATTCTGGTCATACACAATAATGCATGAATATTTAGCAATGTTTACGATTACATTTGCTTTCAACACTCAAAATCTACAAAATATCAAAAAATTGTTCGATCTATGTACTTCTGTTTCATAGAAATTATGGAAAGTGTTCGAATTTCTCCGTAGTTTGCTGAAATTAGCGTTCAAGTGAATTGAAATGGCTGCCAAAGATATATTACGCAATTTAGAAGCGTGTTGTGAATGAAGATCATAAAATAATATTTTCAGGGATTGACAAAATATTTTGTAGGTGGTTTGGAGTTAAAACCTGACTACGGTAACCGATATAAGATGTGGGTGGAATATTTCCCTTGGCCTGGTAAAGGGTTAAATTAACAATTTAAAAAACCTTTACGCTATACTTATACCAAGAAAATGTATATTTTATGCCAGAAACCACATACATCATTTAAACCATTTTGGAAAAAGCTGATATTCTTGAAACTGCTGTATCGATTTCTATCAAACATAGCTAAGAACCACCACGAGGAGCTTTCACGTAGAAAACCGCATCGAAATCGGTCCATACGTTGGAGAGCTACGATGCCACAGACAGTCAGACAGACACGTTTTCAAACATATAACACCCCCCTTTTGCGTCGGCGGTTAAAAATACATGTAGTCATAAATTATTAGACCTTAAGTTAGTCATAGAAGTCATAGATGCAAGATAAATAAACGTGCTTCTGCATTAATAATTGATATTTTAGGGCGATTGGCGCTTACACTAAAAGCTACGTCAAAACGGCGTAAATCAAATCAAATATCATTTGTTATCAGGCAACTAAGGCCCATAGATACATACCTTACAAACTAACATACATACAATAGTAAAATCTTACAAGCTAAAAAAAAAGGCCCATAATGCTAAGTAAATTTTATACAACAAGTAAACATTGTTAAAATAATGTACTATAATAAAATAAAGAAACTGACAGTTTATTCTATAGTATTAAGGTTATGTTATTGTTATTACAGGTCGTAAGGGACAAATTCCGACTGACTTTTACACCTTTACCCGCTGACACATTCAAGTGCACCCATAAAAATTATAAATAAAGAAAATTGCTGTATTTTATTTAACCATTCCAGGAATGAATTGAATTACAAATAGTTCTCTCACTGCAATGGCGGAACGTGACCGGAACGACAATGCGTTTTAACTTTAACAATTGACATTTCACTTTTTACAAGTCTTAATGTTTTTTAAGTAAGTAAGAAAACTTTGTAATTAAATCATGCAAAGTGTAGATTACAGCATCTATCTTATGCTGCCTTTCCACTGACGCGAAGATGAGGGGAGCCGTGCGGGAATCAACCAATAGCATTGCTTGTCTTTACCGCTCCTCTAATGTTATGCTAACTAATGCTATGGGTTGACTCTCGCTCTCGCAAGTCTCCTCTCATCTCCACCGTGGAAAGGCAGCTTTATTCCCAGCTATTACCAACCGCCAAGGTGGTAACACCGGGGTGGGTATTGAGAAATAGGGCCGGATTTTCCGACCGACTCTTTCCATGTAAAAAAAAATAAAACCAGGGATAATCGTAAATAAACGTAGGTATTTAACGCATTTTTTTAATATCACGCTATTTAAGGATCATTTATACAGATTTTAAAATGCTTGGTTTTTTCCGAAATACGTATAAAGTGACAAGTTGTCAAGTTTTACAAAATATGCAACAAATTCATATAGACACGTACAGTAAGCTACAGGGACTGACCCCCCCTCCCACCCTGCATAGAAACTTGATTGCAGGGGGGTACATATCTCTGCAGCTTACTGTAGTCTCGATGACTCTCACGATTATTCTTGAAACTTGCACCACACGGCGCGGCGCATGCGTGCTAATTATTGCCATTACGACCATGCCATGTGACAACAACGGACTCCATTGATAATTGGCTGTAACGACCAACTTCACTATAGAAGAGCTTTTATTTAAATTCAAATATTCTAACATAGGCAAGCCAATTGGCAATATTGTTCACGATTCACTGTCATATCGTCGAATACTTTCAAGTCGTTCGAATCTATACAGGGTGATTGGAAATTCGACGTATTCCTTGAAAGGGGTTATTCTATGGGTCAGATCTGTCTACGAATTTCCAATCAACCTGTATTATTCTCCCACTTCCCAATCTTTTCTGTAATGTACATATTTGGAACCTTTTTTATTTAATTATAGTTCAAAATTCTATTTGGTTCTGTCTCTTTGAAAGGACATCGATACTTAGGTTATTCTTGCACCATACGCCGCAAATACTAATTATGGTCGTTACGACTTACGACCACCATGCCATGTGACAACAACGGCCATTGATAATTGGTTGTAATGACCATCTTCACTATAGAGGAGCTTGTGTTCAAATTTAATTGTTAAGCTCAATTTATTAATACATGATTATAAAACAAACAAGGCCGCCATTCTGTTATTTGTATTGTGTCAAAGGTATATGAGTAAATAATAAAACAGCGTTTGCATGTCCGACATTTTTTTTTCTTAGCCTATTTGTGTGTCCCACTGCTGGGCAAAGGCCTCTCCCCTGGTCCGACTTTAGCATTAAAAAAAATAAAATTAACCAATTTATGTACAGTTGAAGTCAAAAATATGTTTACACTTTTGCACCTTACTTCTTCAGGCGAAATAAACACATTTATGACGTCGACTACTTAATTTTTTAATTTATTCTGTTACGGCCAATCAGTTTCCGCTAAAATTTTGTGATTAAGGGCCAGTTGCACCAACTATAATTATGGACTGATCAACGGTTAGTCAGCAATGAACTATGAAATTTTCAAAATTACCCCACTTTCCAACACACTCAGTCTTATCACTCTATTAAATCAGTTACAATTTATGTTCTAAAGTGTCAAGTGTCAAATTAAAAAAGAACAAAAAAGCTTAGGTTCCGAGCTAACAAACGACAGTGTCGGACGAACAAGCCACAGGCCCATGTTTTTGCCCAAACAAATCCCAAACCATGTGTCATCAGTTTTATATTTATTTAAAAATCCAATGACAAAAGTACGAACTTTCCAAAGGACGGACGCCCTTGCAAAAAAAGTTGGCTTCGGATTTTACACATTTATCTCTACATCTCAATTTCTAATTATCGTCCCGTTCTCAACCTTACAGCCTTTGCCTTAAGAGACAATCTCAGTTTATGAACTGTTTTGCTTCTTTGCTTTTTTTTAACAGATTTTGGATGCAGTGTCTGTCCGTCCGTATCTTTTCTAGGAAACCCTCATTACGCGAAGTTGATATATTACGATACGCATCAAGTAATTTGAAATCGTCTAATTAACTTGACTAATTTTACTGAAATAACTTTCAACGACTGAGCTAGGCTTTGAGATTCGAAATTCAAAAACGACTTTCGTTTCGTCCGCCATTGCTCACTTGCTTAACCATTCTAATGTTTTTTTTTTTATTTATTTGGGCTTAGGCTACTACGGTTTTCTTTTTTTTAAACCATAGATATTTTTATTTTTTATTTTCAAGATATCAGGCCAAGGCAACTGTAAAATGTGCAGCCATAACGAATAACGATTTTCAAATTGGAATTCGAAATGCGAATCTAAGTCTACAAGTTTGAAATTCGAACGAACTGGCTGGTTTTACAATTGATGAAACGGGATAACATACCTAACAGGCACATAAACGTTAAACAAGTTTCTGAAAGGGACTTTTGTTGCCAGTTACAACCAAATAGGTCTCGTGTTTTATGTTTTAGCGTTAAAACAACGTATTTATTGGCAAGTAATGTAACGGACATTGACATTGGCACTTAGTTTTTGTGAGATCGTTACTAGGTATCGCCATAAAAATAAATTGAACGCGCCTTTGCTGGCCATTTGTGTTGGTACTACTTTATTGTGAATGTAATGATATGTCTATTAGACTTTTATTTCAATCATGAAAATATCCAGTTAGGAAACAAAAAAATATTCATAATTATTAGTCCGAGCCCGATATCACTGTTTTTTACTACTACATAGTACATAATTATATACAATATTTTCTTTACTTTATATTTTCCTCTAATATTAGAAATGGTAGCAATATTTGCAAAAGTAAGCATGGGGTTATAAAACGGGCATTATATGCTGTAAAATATTGAAGTTTGGAGGAGTATTTAACGGTGTTAATAGAGATTGTTTCTATATTTTAATGAAAATAAAAAAAAATCCTCACAATTAAGCTTAAAACAATTAAATAAGTATACATGTAGGTAAATAATTATCATAAAAAGGCACATCGCACATAAAAAAAAGGTAAAATGGCGGGCTTTATGCCTCTACCAGTCAACCATAGGGGCACAGAAAAATTACAAGTTGGGTGCAGTGAGAAGCGTTTAGAAATGTAGAACTTATAATTAAGTACAATTATACTTACTTCTCCTTTGCTTTTTCTAATGCTAAAAAAGTATTAAGCTTGTTTGCTTGTTTGCCACCAACGTGGTATAAAAACGTAATAATGTGTAGTTTAAGTTTATTATTATGAGGCTGGGAACATGCGCGGGAGTCGAGAATTTTAATGCGCGCGTGCGAGGTGCGGCGCGGAATACTGAACGCGGTGAGGGGTTGGATAAAAGGATACTCATAGATATATTTAATAAATTAAGCTATACTATTGATGTATTTTAACTATAATTGTTTTTAATTTAATTAAGGTATGTATTTTCATTCTGAAATTCA
The DNA here is from genome assembly GCF_963556715.1 of Cydia fagiglandana. NCBI lineage: Eukaryota > Metazoa > Arthropoda > Insecta > Lepidoptera > Tortricidae > Cydia > Cydia fagiglandana. The sequence continues at coordinate 5,063,063 of NC_085953.1, read as the reverse complement.
ATACAATCGTATCACTTCGGTATAGACAAAAGAAGCTTTATTAAGGATGACTCACATTAGACCGGGCCGTGTCCGGGCCGGAGCTTCCGGCGCTTATATACTTTTCTATGAGACATTTCTATGATGCACAAACTGCGGCCAGAAAGCTGGGCGTCCTAAATAAGGTGAAGCGATACTTCACACCTGGACAGCTTCTAACACTTTCCAAAGCTCAAGTCCGGTCGTGTATGGAGTATTGCAGTCACCTGTGGGATGGCTCAGCTAAATACCAACTCGCCACTTTGGACTCAGTGGAGTGCAGAGCCAGGAGGATGATTGGCGACAAGAAGCTAACGGCTAAGCTTCAGTCTTTGGCCCATCGGCGGAAAGTCGCCAGCCTGTCGGTATTCTACAGGTTGCACTTCGGGGAGTGTGCCCAAGAGCTACACGAGCTTATTCCACCGTCCCCATTCTACCATCGGACTTTTAGACGCACGGCCGGTTTCCATCCTTACTTGGTAGATATTCCACCAATTCGCACGAAGCGCTTTGCTTCTACTTTCCTTATGCGCACTGCCAAGGAATGGAATTCCTTGCCGGCGTCTATATTTCCGTGTTCTTATAACCCGGCAACCTTCAAACCAAGAGTGAACAGGCACCTTCTGGGCGGGCTCGCTCCATCGTAGGCCATGTCTACGCCTCGGCTAGTCTGTGGCCATGAGTAAGCCCATTCATAATAAAAAAAAAGATGACAGGTGATCACGTGATGCTTTCCATAGAAAACGATGCGCCGGAAGCTCCGGCCCGGACACGGCCCGGTCTAACGTAATGCCCGTGTGTAATGTGTGTGTGTTATACTAATGTATAACCTCATGATCATGTGACATAGACGCAATGTTTAAATAGGTAAATAAACTAAAAATAATTACAATAACTAAATGCTATTGTAAAACATCTCATAAACCTACGCGTAACTATTTACGTTTATTTTATTAATTGGGTAAATTAAAATGCTTTTATCGGCGCAGGTACACATAACTATCCCGTGTGGCCAAAAGGAAACAGATTACAATTCTAAATAAGTTATAAAATACCTAATTAGTACCAATAAGTACACCAGAAGCGTAGGAAATGTGATTAAATGAATAATTCAAGATGGCGAGAATAAGACGATTGTTTCGTTTCGGAGAAATCCGCCTTTGGCCTCCTTGCCCGTTTTGGGAATGCCGGTTTTTTGTATTTATTTCATAGTTTGTTTTGAATGGCTATTTAAATAGTTTTTGGCCGGGGTATCTGTGTTTATAACAATACTTTTTCTCGCTGAAAGTGTTTAATTTGTAGATAGGTATTTACAATTAAAAGATAAAACGTAAAGCTTAGTAACAGAGAGACAAATGCAGCCTTATCGCTAAAGAGCAATCTCTTCTAAAATATCTTTATCCAGTTATGTTAACCTAACCTATAAGTTTATAGGCTTTTACTGTTTTACAGTGCCGGTAGGTGTCGGTACTGTCGGTAGGAAAGTTATCGATTCGCCCCGGCTTCGCACGGGTTAGCAAATTACACACTTAAACCTTCCTCTAGAAGTCTAGAATCACACTATTGATAGGTGGAAACCGCATGAAAATCGGTTCAGTAGCTTTTGAGTTTATCGCGAACAAACATACAAACACACAAACAGACAGACGCGGTGAGGGACTTTGTTTTATAAGGTGTAGTGATCTAGGGGCGAATTTCGCGCCTTTTTCTACTGACAAACTTGTTAGACAGGCTATATTTTATTTCAAATAAATATGGTATTTCGCCGGTAGGAATTTGAGTAAAACATCCCAAAAACTCGATTTTCGAACTGGGCACTCGTGACCCCGCTGTCGCGTTTTACTGCGCGCCATAAAAAAGGAAAAAGAAAAAAAGCGTGTTTTTCTTTTAAAAGGTTATAAATAATATTTCTTTTTGCTCGCGCATCGGTCAGTTTTGAGAAATGGGTTCGGTTACTGATTCAGTTGGATACAAGCATAGGGAGCATTTTTATTTTCGTACACCGATTCATTCATTAAAAAAAACATCTGATACAACTGATTGATCACAATGCCATTTTTCCCAACGCTAACGATTTGTTTAAATTTAAAAAGTTACGCACATTGTTTATGGTCGGTTGACAATACAAAAAACGTTCCATTCCACGTGTTAATGGCTAGTAATGGTTGCCAATTTAATTCCCAATGAAAATGTAACGTGTAATTTCTATATCAATAAAAAATGGTTTTAATATGGTCATAGTTTTTATTAAGCAGGTGCTCGAGCTTCGTAGGGATATATGTTATTTATTAGGGCACTGTCGTAAAAAATATGGCATCACAATTACAGTTTCTGTCCCTTGACATAAGTATTTATAAAATTATTCTGGACATTTAGTCTGAATAATTGTTAAAGCAAGTGTCCTTAAAAGTAGAATTTATGGGCGAAACGGAATTTTACAAGTGTTTAAGTGCTTGGTAGTTTAATCCGAGTAAACACTATCGAATTTGACCTCAAGTTATCCTACAGAATTTATAAGGCAATTATAATTAATGTGGTTTGTTAGATAAACACGGCTTTAATCCAGTTAATGGACACCTATACTCTGTATCTTTAGGTATTTAAATAAAAGTAAACAAATAATTTGTACATTTTCGGGTAGTTATAACATTTATTGGTTAACCAACCAAATACAAAACCGTCTGGATCTGTCACTGAACAACCTGATTTTAACCTACATTATTTGATCATGTAATATTTTCATCTATCCTCAACCGGCTGAGCCACTTGAGGGTAGATTTTTTTACTTTTATTTATATACCTTAAAGATACAGACAATAGATAAGTATAGGTATGTCATTTAAGGTACCCTCTATGTCATAGAATTTAAATAAATTTAGTAAATAAAAATCCCTGAACATCTAAGCTTGCTTACAACCATCTAAATTCTATCTGGCTACCTATACTAATATCTATGTTTTTAAACTTTAAATAGGTACAGATTACCAAGTAGGTATGTAGGTAACTAGGAATTTATACCTAACAACCCACATCGCAAGGCATTAGTAGAAATTTATACATAATGTAGTAGGTACTTATATGAAGGTTAGGTATCAATTAAAAGTGTATTCCACTTGTAAGAAATATAATGAGGTCTTCTACCGATTGGTTAAATAAAAAACATTAATCTGTAGGTACCTATTACCATTGACAGTAGGTACCTATAGCAAAAGAGTAGGTATTGTATAAGAAAACGTAATACCTACAAGTTTTTGCCGCTTTTTCCGGTAAGTAACTAAACTGTATACTGTATTGTCTTATTGTGTTAGGTATTATGCTATATTATATTCAATATCAGTGGTCTAATCAGTGTTCGTGGGTATTTTATCTGATATTACGTTACGATATCGGCCTGCGTGTTTTTATTTTTGTACCTACCTAAATAAGCGTGAAGGTATTTTAATGTGAAAAGAATTGTTATTTAAACACGTCACCCAATTTGAATTCCATGTTCAAATTTTCCTTCGCTTTATTAGTCTATTGTCTGCTTTTTTTTCTGACAACGGCGTTCTCGTTACAGCCAGAGCGTCGCTATTCGAGTCATCTCAAACTTGGCTTGCCCATCGGCCTGTAAGCAAAGTTCACGGCGCCGTCACCGATAAGTATTAATTACATTATAAATGACTCGACATACTTCTAGAGGGCTGATAACACGACCGGCGGCGCCAAACGCACATAAAACTTAATAGAAACAACGGATGTAAGTAGAAAACGTTCACACCTAGCGCACGCATTTATGTAAATACAAAACGCTCGGATCGGATAAGACTGTCACCGTTTAAAAATACAAATAGACGTATAGTTTACTAGATTTTATAGCGAAATCGAGGGCCAGTGACCCCTTTAACACTGATGGACCATAATTAATCAGTCTGGACATACCTAAACACATCGAGCATGGCTTCAAAACTCCAAAACACGTTTGAAAACACTTCACTGCACGCACGCTACTTCGTTATCACACACTGTTGGCACTCGCGCACGTAATGTGGTACACTGGTCATTATTATTGTTTACCGGCAGTTTTTGAGCTTGTTTGAATAACAGTGGACGAGCATGTTCGCCGGTCGCGAGTCTACTGCACACAACAATGGTCCGTCCCGCGCGCGAGAGCGCGCACACTGAGGCGGCCACTCACACAGAGGCGGGCGTGCACCGACGCGCGTATAAAAAACCGACGATTGGTATGCAGACGTTCGGTTTGAGCAGGTCCTCGGCTTGGCGCTGTTTTCGTCTGCGGTTCAGTGTTCCCGGTACGAAATTTGAGATTGCCACAAAATTTTGCTTCGAATTTCGATCGGTAGTCCAAATGATTAATTATAATTAGTGATGCAAATAATTGGACGTGGGTTTCGTAGGTATTTAAAATAAAAGCTTTCATTTAATAAAATTATGATTAAAACGTTAATTTAAATGAGCCTGGTGATCGTTGATATCGGGAATTTAAATTGGACATTCTACAAAATACACCTATTAATTGGTGAATTAAATTACGCTGCAGTAACTTATGAAATCGAAAATCAGGACTAGGTGTTTTGAATAAAACAATATACATAAACAAAAAAAATCTGATTCCTCAATCTGTTTTTATTTCGTACTGATAAGTATATAATATGTCTTATTTTAATGTAACGTTTTGTTTGATATTATCTTACGGCTGTCACGAGCGTCATATCATAACTTCATAAGTTTACTTTTTAGGCAGAAGGACGGATGGTACAAAGTGCTTTAAATGTAAAAAGTGTCTAAAAATATGCATTTGCAAAAATATTGTATTTACCTACACCTCAAAACGTAATGTTTCATATTTGTAGAAACGTTTGATGTTACACTTTCCTAATTTTCGTATTTAGTGTACCAAAATAACAAAAATATAAAAAATACATAGGGATGCATTGGTTTGCCTACGTAGTTTAATCATGACTTTAAATAAAGCATCACTACGGTCGACAGTACTCATCTTCTAGGCTATCTTATTCCAAGTTTCTACCGTGCAACAGTACCTACCTACTTACAAAATATATCGAAAATCCGTAATTCTGCAGAACTTCAGGAAAATCTCTACACGGGCAACATTTAAAACAAAAGAACGGCAGTCAGCGAACCTTGAGTGGGTAGGCGATACGATTCGAGCCTGCGCCCGAGTCAGCGCGCCATGTTGCCGGGGCGTGAGGGGGACAGCGCTCTACAATCATCGCCCCTCCCCCTCGCACGCTTGTTAGCGTTATTGCGTGCTGTAACTATACTCGTCAGCGCTTTACCACACACCCACACGCGCATTGTTATCTTATACAAAATTTATAACGACCAAGTCCGATTTCGTCTCGCGTCCACTCCTAAAAATCTTGATTTTTTTTTAATCTGACGCCCGCGGCCGAAGATTATAATGCCGGGAATTACGCTCTAGTTTGTACGATTTTGTTTGTTATTTTGGCAGCACTGCGTTGATTGGCGGGAATGAATGAACGTATGAATGGGTTCGATTGAACTAAATTGTTTGCGGTGTTACATAGTAAATCAAACGTGGTTAGAGCGCGCATGCCGCCATATTACAGTGTTGTATAAACTAAACTGACACTCTTGAAGATGTGTAATTATTTTATTTGCCTACCTGCTCTTGTCGGCTTGAATGTCGATAGACAAGGTGATTAGTTGTGAAGCTAATGACCACGTGCCTGTTTGTTTTCTTAAGATAAGAAGATCTGTCGTCTTATTTAGATCACTGATTTAAAAGTTTAAAGCCTTCGTCTTGGTCGGTAGGTAAAGTACGGATCTTTTTTGGATTATGTAGGAATTTGTAAGTCAAATAAAGAGAGGGTAATAGCCTGACAACAAAGTTAACATAACCACAAGAAATTACATATGTACGTACATGTAGGAAGAGGTAGGTATCTATTCCTATTAACTATACGCTACTGGTACTCAGGTCATACTGAAAATTCCTGGACTAGGCACTAAGAAAAAATAAGTCATTTCATATACATATCACAATCCAGAAACTTTTAGTATGGCCCACTTATTGAAAGCGTTTAAAAAAAGAGGTAGGTACCTAGGTACTAGAGATGCCACGAATATTTTCGGCAACTATATACCTATTCGGCCGTCGAATAGGCCATTTTGCCGAATATTCGGTAGGTATTCGACCGATTGATGCCTACTATTCGACTGAATATAGAATTCTCTTGCAACTACCTAAAAAGAAAAATTACACAATAAAAATAGGATTTATTCCGTCGATCCGTTTCCAAACCTGACCTAATAACACAGAAAAAAAACACAAAAAATATCGGCCGATTCATTCTCGTCCCTGAACTTAGCGAAAATATGTTTCTATAAGTGAAAAAAATATAAATATGTTATTATTACATACAATAAGATCTTTAAAACTGAACCAAAAACATTAAATACAAAAATACAAAAGTTTATTTCTTAGAATATGGTATTGGTAGTACAAAAACAAACAAAAATACATTCTGTAACACTTTTGAAAAAGTGTAGGTAAATAGGCCACACACTATGAGATTTCTATGTTTCAAATTGCTGGACTTACCTATTTCCGTAAAAAACCCAACGTGGGCAAAATATTCTGATAACTTTGCCCATGCACCCTGTGTATATGTCGGCGGCCGATCGAGAGATCAGGCAGATCGTAATGTTCCTGTGTAATGTTTTGACGATTAGTCACATTAAACCAGTATAGGTAGGATAGGTTCGTTAGGTTGCTTCAGATGCCCGAAGGGCAAACTGCCCAGATTTAGGAGCCCCGCGGCTCCGTCGACTCCGGGAACAAGTCAAAGATTTTCATGTTACACGATATGCCTAGGAATTTCACGATATGCCTGATCTTACGAATCTTACGATCGGCCGCCGACATAGTTATAGACAACTCACTGGCTTAAAATGATTACAATGTGCAGCAGGCGCAAAATTTATTTGCTTATCAGGCTGCGTAGCCAAGATGCCGATCGCTTACGCTCCGTAGCGATCGAAACGCAACTGTCACTGTCGCACTAATATGGAAGAGTGATAGAGAGACATAATGCTTTTCGTTGTCGAAGCGATAGCGATTGTAACCTTGGCTAGGCCGGCTGATTATCCGACAAATAAAGATTTTTTTCTCGAAAATAATGTTTATTGGGCATGCATAAAGTGGAGGCTCTATCGACGATGTAATGAGTTATAAGGTATATACCAGGCGTATGCTGAATTGTCAATCTTGCCCGTGATATGGGACGCAGAGGAACCATGGAGGAACCTGCCCATAAAATGGGACGCAGAGGAAGAACCCGCTAGGGCAGGGCTCTCCAAACCCTGGCCCGCGGGCCAAATCCGGCCCGCGAAGCGTTCCAATCCGGCCCGCCGACAGCGGTCCAGTCCGACCCGCGGGAGCCTGGCTCCAGGTGTTCAACCTTAAAAGCAGCAACCAGATACCCCCCCCCCCCCCCTTTGGGCGCCGACGGTGGCCCGTGTGAAAATTCTGACACATCTGAGACCCCTGCGCTAGGGCACTAGGGTAACCCTAAAACCCTAGTGCCAGGTAAGGGGTCATCCATTAATTACGTCACACGAATTTCTAGGTTTTTTGACCCCCCCCCCTCCTTGTCACACTTGGTCACATTTGGCAAATAAATTTTCGGTTACTGATGAAGTTAAAGTGACGTCACAAAGTTTGTGTCTCCCCCCTCCCCCATGTCGCAATATGTCACATTTTCTTGACCCCCCTCCCTTCCCTAAACGTGTGATGTAATTAATGGACGACCCCTAAGGACTAGGTATCCTAAAATCAAAAATGTTATTTTGGATTCAGTTCCGGATGCAGGTGTGGCATATTAAGGCCCCAGTACACAATGGGCCATTGCCGGCCACTCCAAGGGACGCAGCCATGCGGTAGAATGAGATAGCAATATCACTTGCTCCCTCTAACGCATAAATGTGTCCCTTGGAATGGCCGGCGATGGCCCATTTCGTACTGGGGCCTTTACATGGTGCGTATTAAATTATTAAATTTTATAACGAGACAATATATTAAACTAAAATGGGGCATTATTTATAAAAAGAGACGTTATTGTCGATAAAGCATGCAAATCAACAGTTTTCGAAATTATCCGTCCAATTTGTAGTATCTCTTCTCTCAAAGTTCATTTCTGTACTGTGTACTCTTTACGCCATCTACCGGATTATGTCATTAGCAAAAATCTTTGATAAAAATGCCATCTATTGTGTTAAACATACAACATATTGAATGTTGACAACACTGCCATCTAGCGGCAATATTCTGCAATATTAGAGTGACAGGTCGTAAGGAAGACTGCCGGCGTAGTATTTATGAGTTGTAAATATAGAGGGCGTTGTAATCAAATTATGTAGCTTTCAAGTCAGTTAAAATAGATGGTGCTGTAATCAAAAAATATTTAATGCAAATATTTGGTGTAGCCGGGCATTGTATGTGTAGGCAATTGTAAAAAAATAGTAAATCACGTCAATTAGGTGTTCTCTTTTGTGTTCGGTTGAGTGACGATACAAAATAGGTTTTATAGGTCTCATGTAAGTACTATATTCTTGAAGTATCTCCTGTTACTCGTATAAGTGAACCAAGTAATTCATGTAAGTATATTAAAGTTCTACTAATAAAGTTAACTAAGTAGGCATTTTACAAATACCTTCCTGGAATTTTTAACACCTAATTGCATAACATTTTATTAGGTAACTCTACAAAATTTTATTAAGGCAAACACCAAAGCCTCATACACTAGCATATCAGCAACGCTACTACAGTAGCGATCCAAATGTAACCTTAAGTGAAGGCCTACCGCGAACCACGTTCCACATGTTGCCTCTCTGTCGCGCTTGTGAATTCGTACGTAAGTGTGACACGGCAATACGTCGAACTTGGTTCGCGGTAGGTCCTCTAGAGTTCAGTTAACAGTGTATTGAGTGTATCCATACTGACCATCGGTGGTCCTTATCTCCATGCAGTAAGGTTCACGATGAGTTAGCAATGAGGATGACACTCGATTCGGAGTCGACAGGAAATCCTAGTATGTCTTGTCACCTCATTCGCCTAACCGAGTGTTAACAGTAGTAACGCCAGCACCAGTGCGTCTAGCTCTTACATAGCCACTTTAACGTGAGCTTTAGATGGGATCCTATCTCGTCGAATAATAATTGATTGTCATAATGTAATGTTACGCATAAAACTCTTTTCGCATATTTTTTCTGCAGCTGAAACAGTAAGATTTTTCGAAAATATTTTGCATAGGTTGTGTAGAATAGGGTAGGTTAGGTTAGGTTTGTGTTATAATTTTTCTGAAATGTTAATATTTTCAGCACAATAAATGTGAAATGATCGAGTTTTATGCGTAACATTACATTAGGACAATCAATTATTATTCGACCCAATATGGACCCGCTTTAGATCCGTAGAAATAATAATCTGACAAACTTTTGTTAGTGAATAGATTCACTGGATATGAAATAGTAACGATATGTGGCGTTCCACGGCAAAAGGCGGTTAGCGCTTACGCTATTATTAACGCCGCTCCAATATTAGTGCGGCCATAAGGTACCTTTTGCCGTGGAACGTCACATATGGTTACTATTTCATATCTAGTGAATGTCTAATTCATTTCCCGAATCGCGCCGTGAACCACCGAGACTCATTTGAGGCTGACTTATTTCCAGAACTCGGAAAGGGTGCTATTTGCCTAATAATATAATGTAAGGCATGACAATTATAAGGTAAATAGCTCACCATGTCCAACCTCCCCTCCTACACGGTCGTCAGAGACGCGTTAGACAGAAACCGGTGGAGGCAGATCATCCGCTCCAGATGCAAACCTGATACTGACCACGATCCTCAGACAAGGGACCGACCAAAGAGAGTCCAGCCTCTGCTTTTACCTGCGATACCGCATTGCGGTATCATTTCTAAGCGGGACCAGCGAGTGCGCCGACTTCTGGCGGAAGTGTATCGCGTTAAATAGGTTCCGAGACAAACTGTCGAATCCGACTCAAGAGCAGACGCGTCAACGGAGCCATCAGCCATGCCGATCTGTTGCCTAAATAGCGTTAGTAAGGTGGTGGTACTAGTGCTCGACATGCTAATGTCCAACAGATGACACCCTGCTGTCTCCTCTATTAAGTTTCAAGATGATATGTACTGAGACCGCGTCGACCACCTATACCACCACCTTAGTAAGTTTATAAAATTTACATGTATGTTGGTCTTTAAGATATTGGGTTGGCATTGTTGCCAGATCCAAAATTTAAATCAGTACCGTAGAGTTGCGTAGCTTCGCCTGGGTTTTGACACTTTTCTCAAAATATCTCTCAAATTTGAAAGCATTTTAATCCGTTAAGGCGAAAAAACGTTTTTTAGTATTCCTAACTATCAGTATACACCACTAAAACTTTGAATTTCATTGGTTAAGTTAGTAATAAATGGCCCCAAAGGCAATAGGCGATGTTTGGGTATTTTTCCCAATCTTCGCCTATGGCATGCCTTGCCGCTAATACTTACTTTTCTGTGACTTAGACACGTTAAGTCGCATCTCCTTGGAATGTGCTAATATACTATGAACCTTAACTATACCAGACTAGGCATATATTTAAAAAACGGGGTAGTAGGCGAAGTTAGGTAACAGTCTGAAGTCGTTTTCATACATTTTGTATAATGAAGCTAGGGCTGCCAAAATTAACCAACATGTCAAATAAAGGGGAGTAATGGTTTATAAGTTAAAAAAAATATTTTTTTTAACAAAATTGTTTAATTGTTGCAAAATTGTTGTTATTATCGTAATTGACATCAAATCAACCTTATTTACACAAAGTGAGACATAAAAATACCTATTTGGTACCTACTCAATATAGGTAAGAGTAGAAATAAACATTTGCATATAGCGTAAACTAAAATAACTAAACATAAGAAACTATTTAAATTTGGAAACAAATAATGTCATCCACCAATGAATGTGGTACAAAAAATTTGTCAACCCTAGGGGTAGGCGAAATTTGGCAACAAGATGGACGCAAAGTACCCTCTCCAACGTTTTATCCAATTGTGACTTCTAAATGTGAGCTAACCATAAAATAATAGTTTCATATGAAAAAGAGATAGTTATAGGACGTAATCATGTAAAAAGTTTAACATTACCGGGTCCGTATCACCGTTTAAAACTGAAGTTAAAACACTGGTTTATAAAAACGTGTGGTCGGCGTCGCGAAAAACCTCACTAAAGGTCAACTGAGTGAAGTTAGCCGCAGAATGTTCGAAGAATATTGACACCCGTAAAAAATACTTTGTATTTAGCAGTTTTATGTAAGGCTTACATTAGAAACATTTTGTTAATGGCAACTTATGTCAAACTAGGCGAAAATAGGTAGCGCAGGCAAAGATACGAAACTCTACGGTAAATAAATTAATACAAAATTAACTCAGGAGCGCTCTTGTTCTCTGGTTCTCTGAGCGTTCGCGCAGGTTCCGATTGGAACGCGCTGCGCGTACGCATCAGTAACCTGTATTGGCGTCACGTACCAAGCTTACACACTTTCTCCGGATTCTTGCGCATCGATTTGGCAGTTGATAGCGAAAAGGTCATGGTAAGTTAGTACACAAGAAAAACTTAAGTACACAAACCCAGAAAGCTACAGAGAAGATGCCTAAAATGTAATTTCTTAAACATGTGAGGAAATGTTGTCATTATATTCGCGAATATGCTGCGAAACATCATGCGGGTGTTTTAGTAAGACGCGCTGGCAATGGTTATTTCACCTGAGCGGTGACCGTTTTTTTTTGTTTTTTTTTTTTGCATTGTGGTACGGAACCCTTCGTGCGCGAGTCCGACTCGCACTTGCCCGGTTTTTAATGTAAATTTAGCAATGTACAACAATAGAATTAGGTACATTCAATTAGAAGTGATTAGATAAACCAATCAGGAAAACCAGTACACCGATATAGTAACAGCACCAGTCATGGGACATTTAAGAGGGAATTTGGAGTATTTGTGATATTTCCCTAATACATGTGAATGGTCTACCGCTTAGCGTATTGAAAGATGAAAGTCCTACCCGTCTTTCATGTTTCAGGCGTGTTGTATCAAAGATACTGCAATGAGTTTCCACATACTTAACAAATTAAAACTATGCTATTTTTCTCCAGTCATGGACACCAAAGCTCCAGTAATGGGCCCCCCAGTAATGGACACTGCTCTATCAGTATAAAATATTGAAATAGGTCATCAGATCTGGTCCATGTTATCATAATATTGCATTATCATCCGATTTGCATATTTAATTACGAATACAAAATTTCAACTCAATCGGAAAACGGGAAAGTGGCTCAAACTCGGCTACCAAGATTTGACCCACACTAAAAAACGATATTAATTTATCCGAAGTCCGAGCATACCTCCTGGTTGACATATTTCGTAACTACATTTTACTTCTGTATTGTTTAAACATGAAATGATGGCATGACAAGCATCATTATGTAAATTTCCCATTATAGGAGGTATGCAGTTTTACAGCTCCTATAATGGGATTGGGCCAAATACCACTATTTTTTTACATCTGTGGACTCACAACATAGTATGTTGAATACCTTATCTCATGGTAAATGCAATTAACAAAACACATTTTAGTTTTCATCAAGTATTAATTAATTAAAATTTAATAAATTAACTCACCTCTCTTAGCGAAGTTGTTAAGAATTCGTAGTGGTATTTTTTTTCAGTGACACGACAACTTTTGGGTTGACGCCAATTTCTTAAAAAACAACCAAATTTAATAAAAATTCAAACTGAAACAGCTCTAGGACTCTTATTTATGATAATATACAGGCAGTGTTTATAAACTACTTTTAGACACTTATTTTACAGGATTTGTGGTTTTTTGTCCCATTACTGGTTCCACGCCCATCATAGGGTACACTACTATAGACGAAATGATTTAGTGATCCGCGTTTCCTACTCAAGGAATGGAACCATAAAACAATAATTATAAACACCAGAGTGAACGCGGGGTCATTGGCCTCTCGCCTCTCCACAGAGGTCCTCTTTCCGAAACGCCCCATGCGAGTGACCCTCCTGTTTTTGGTAACAGGTGCGTGTGAAAGGCATGAGGGCGTATTCAACAATTTCAAATAGGTATGATAATTTTTAAGGGTTCCGTATCCAATCGGTAAAAACGGGACCCTATTACTAAGACTCCACTGTCCGTCTGTCTATCACCAGGCTGTATCTCACGAACCGTGATACCGTGACAGTTGAACTTTTTACAGATGATGTATTTCTGTTGCCGCTATAATAACAAATAAATACTAAAAACAAAATAAAATAAATAATTTTAAGTGGGGCTGAAATTGAAATTAAAAACCGGCCAAGTGCAAGTCGGACTCGCGCACGAAGGGTTCCGTACCATTTACGCAAAAAAGCCCCACTTAAATATTTATTATATTCTGTTTTTAGTAGTTGTTGTTATAGCGACAACAGAAATACATTATCTGTGAAAACTTCAACTGCCTAGCTTCCTAGCTATCACAGTTCATGAGATACAGCCTGGTGACAGACAGACGGATAGCGGAGTCTTAGTAATAGGGTCTCGTTTTTACCCTTTGGGTACGGAACCCTAAAAAAACTCTTAAGGTTAGCAATTAGTGTTGAGTATTTTTGATTCGTTACATCTTAGCAAATTCTGAAGGCTAACGCTAGTTTTTTACACTTCGACCTCGGTAGAGTCTATGCGGAAAGAGAAGAGTCGTGGAATATTTTGAGCCCCATATATTCGATGACTCTGCTCTTTCCGCACAGACTCTAATAACGTGGATTTTGGGAAGACAAGAAATAGTTTTAACTTTTAAAATACACACGTAAAGTGCTCTTTCCCGCACTAGTGCGGGAAAGTAGGACCATATGCATTGTAAATGGTTTTTATAAGCTTTCATCTTCTTCCTCGCTTGTCCCGGCATTTTGCCACGGCCGCCATCTGACCTTTCATCCCAGAGGGTAAACTAGACCTTATTTGGGATTAGGCCGGTTTCCTCACGATGTCTTCCTTCACCGAAAAGCGACGTAAATATATGAAATGATATTTCGTACATAAGTTCCGAAAAACTGATTGGTTCGGAGTTTGAACCCGCGACCTCTGGACGTTGCACAAGTCGCACGCTCTTACCGCTAGTCTAGGGGATAAGGCCTAGTTTACCCTGTGGGTTTGAAGGTCAGATGGCAGTCCTTTCGTAAAAACTACTGCCTACGCCGATTTTTAGGATTAGATGCCAAGCGGACCCCAGGGTCCCATGAGCCGTGGCAAAATGCCGGGATAACGCGAGGAAGAAGAAGTATAACGGGCAGTGCTCCGAGGAATTGTTCGTATTAATCCCTGCCGCTTCTTTTCGCCATCGCCATACGCGACAACATTACCGTCTTCAACACTTTGATGACACTTTGGCAGACATGATACCGGGACAACACGAGCACAGAAGAAATAATAGTACTACCGTACAGAAAGGACACTTCCTACAAACCCGAAGTTTGAGAGCAATTCAGGGTCGAGTCATGCTATCCCTTTCCCTTTCCTTTCCTTTTTTATCTTTATAGTACTATCCCTTTTGGCTATTTAGGGTTGTCAAAATTCAAGTGATTATCTTATCTGTGGTCGTGCATGCACAAGGAAGTCAAGTGGTGCCCTAATAATTCCTCAGAGCAATGCTGAGCCGAACGGAGCCGAGTTTGACCGAAGTCAGGAGTGTCTCCCCACTAACACGAGGAAGATGAAGGTACCTGTTAGTTGTTTACACCTGGCATATAGGTCAGTAGTTTTTGCATATCACCGCCGAACTAGGCTCGACGACGTTGTGCGCCCGCGACCGAGTTTGAAAGTGAAGTGGGCCCGGCCGCAGCGGCGCGCAACCAACACGGAAACTGAGCTTTATAAATTTAAATAAATAAATATGAAATCGTTTAGTAGTACATGTATATATGTATATTACATGTAAATAAATGATTTTTCACTGAAAGAAAATAAATATAATCTACTTTACATAGCTGCTTCATTAAGCAGTTATTTATTAAAGTACCTACTTAAAAAAACAATCCCTACTTCCCTGTTTATATGTATTTGCAGTAATTTTACGCCATTGTGAACCAAAACCCGCTGCTAAATTCTAACACATGGAGTAAGTAGTTACTAGTTTTTACGATAACTAACTGTCAGCTGAACTTTTAACCTAAAGGATTTTTTGGTTTAAAATAACACTTGCACTGTGTGGGTTATCAAAATCGTTGCAGAGTTTTCTTGGTCTAGCTCTAGGTAATTATATATTACGCAGAAAATTTTTAAATGAAATAAATGCAGACTCTTTTACCTATAGCTTGATGGCTGATGGCCGTCCGTCCTCTTACATCTTAGTTATCTATTATCATAATGGAAGTTCTACATTAAACTGCAAGTTTTACTTATATACACGGCATCATATGGCACTCATACAAATTATGTACCGCGTTTAGAGACTATTCTATAGACCCTACTAATAGTGCTCTGAACCAGCGTTCTAATTAAACCCCAAAGAAAAATGCGCCAAAATCAATCATAGATCCCATCCCAACACCCACTCCCATCCCATTTAAAAGGAGAGGCATGAAAAATAATGCGTCGTTAATGAGGAAATTAAAAGACTGGCATTGGCACAAAAAAGAAATGATTGGCGATTACTCCACAGACAAGAGCAAAGCTCTTAAGTTATGATGATGATGATGATGATGATAAAGTAATTCCTTATATCCTTTGGAGTCTCAATAAATATGATTTTTTTAGAATATACCATTATTTTCTTTATAACATACTATAATCCGAACGCTTCGTCAGTCCGGACAGGGGGTATTTTTTCGAAGTTCGGATTATCGAGGCCCTTCTCTACTAAAATCTTTTTTCAAATCCCGGATGCACGAAAACCGATAAAATGTTGGCCGCCCCTGCCGCTCCATTCTAGAGAGGTGGCGGTGCGTGCGCGCCGACCCGTCTCAGTCAAGCGCCGAACGCGCCGCGAACAACTTTCACAACGGTCACGACGAAACGGACAACGGACATGACTACATAAAAAAAAAACAAAAAAAAATTGCCAAAAAAAATTTTGCCGAAAATTTTTTTGAAAAATAAAAAAACTTTTTTTATAAACGTGGTGTTGTGATGTCCATTTAAAAGTGTGTGGAATAATGCTGCAGCCGAGATTATTTGGATGTGCTTTCGACATGAGGAGCTTTGGACGCTTCGTGTTCGCTTTGATTTTAAGCGCAGCCCTAGTTTCGTGTCAAGGTGAGTCGCATTTTTTTATGTGGGCAGCACATTCACAAATTGACAAGTTGAATATGTCATACCTACCCTGTGAGTCGCTTAACTTCAAATTCGGGTAAATCCATCTGTCAGATTATGCGATTTTGGTACTAAGAAAAGGTAATAGGGTAGATATTTGCTGTGATGGTCGAATGGATTTACCCGAGTTTGAAGTTAAGCGACATATGTAAGGTATATATGGGACATGAGTACTTTTAAACTTTGGTATCGACCGAAGAAAATGTAATTGGTAAAATAATACCGTAACATAAAATACACAGTAATTAATGCTTAATAAGTAGTAGATAATAAATAAAAGCATTTTCTAAGTAACATTCATAAAATTTCACGTGGTAGTATAGACATCAACGCGCTCTATGTAATGTAACTAAAGCTACTCGCACCTTATTTACTATGATAATCCAACTTATTTACAAGTGAATTAGTTTATATAGAAAATAGACTAGCCAAAATGTATGAAACAGCCACATTTTTTTTCACGATTTCTAAGTTGGTGCCATAGTAAAAGTTGCTCAGTATAATCCCAAAACCTCCCTGGCAACGGGAATGCAGTTATTTTTTAGCCACCCCGTATGTACGAATTGACAAGCAAACCGGATACATCTGAAGTGGGTCAAAATGTCAAAATCGAGCTGTAAGACTCGTAATGTAACAGTGAAAGTTATTTAACTCTACCATGTTACCAATCACTAAGTAATTAGGTACTGAAAGGTACCTTCTAGTTATACTAGTTTTGGTATATTACACTAGAGTTTATTGCAGATTTAGTACAGTCAGCAGCAGAAGTTGCTACGCGGGCGAGGTGTTCAAAATGATCTTGACGCGACTTTATTGTTAACAGAATAAGAGCGTGTCAAAGTAATTTTGAACACCTCGCCCGCTTAGTAATTTTTGCTGCTGACTGTACAGATGTGCAGGTTGCGGAAAGTTCCAAAAAAGTTGGAATAGTTCTTAGAAATTTCAGGATTTTTTTTTAGGAATATTGAGAAATTGATTTTAAAAACGGTAAATTTCGATCCCCATACAAAAATATGATAATGTTTAGGACATGACTGTGTTTTAGTCTCAATATGTCTGTTTTTGACCCTTTAGTAGTCTTTTGGGGAGTCCAAAAACATTAAAAACTTCGCGTAAGTAAAATACAGGTATAATTATGAATAATTTGCAAAGTAAATACCTAATTAGCATGAAACCGAATCAAACTTTGCTAAACCGAGTAAGTAGCAAGTTTTGACAAGAAGTCGTCAACTTTGATATATATGTATGTACTTATATATATTTTATATAGGAAATTCTTACACACATTGACTAAGTCCCACAGTAAGCTAAAGAAGGCTTGTGTTGTGGGTACTCACACAACGATATATATATAAACACTTAAATACATAGAAAACAACCATGACTCAGGAACAAATATCTGTGTCATCACACAAATAAATGCCCATACTGGGATTCGAACCTGAGGACCATCGGCTTCACAGGCAGAGTCACTACCCACAAGGCCAGACCGGTATATTGAAAGACAGCTTTTTGGATCGTTAACGAAAGATACAGTTATCATATTTCATACATATTCTAGCAATTTCAGATCTCCACACGATGATATAGATATTGAAATAGAATTATAATTAATTATGCACGCATCCATAATTAATAAGAGTCCATATTATAATCGTGTTGCAAATGTTCTCATATATCATTATTATCATTAATGTCAAGGTTTTTTACATCACCTGCCGGCCAAGGTGCAGTTTTGACCAATTTCAATTTAAATATATGAAACTGGTTTCGGTTTTGGTAAAGCACATGCACATTATACAGAAAATTGCGCAAATTAGTGAAAAAAATCAAGTGGAAACTCTTATTTCCTTTTTTCTCTCTTTGTGGTCGGTCCCTTATGTCTGAGGGTCGTGGTCAGTATCAGGGTTGCATCTGAGGTTCTACCGCGAATAGAAATGAATCATAATGTGGTATGAATTAAATACATTTTGATGAAGTATTTACAAACCAGAAACTGACTCAATATGAAACTATTACTCGTATATAAATATCTAGATTGATCAATGTGTCACTATTGTAGTCAAAAAGTATATTAAAATCTAATTAATAAAGTAAGTTTGGGGTGTCGGTGGCACAGTAACTTTATAATAATAACTACATTATATTGGTTTAATTTAAGATTACTTTATTTTCTACATGACCGTGTCGAGTCAGTTTACATCTCTCTCTGTCTAGTGTTGCCAACAACACTCCATTCTTTTTCCTCGACGTGAGGTCTCTTTAGATGCGTGGCGATTCGCCACATAAGTTTCAAAAGCATTAGTTAATTCAAATGCAACTAGATTTAAACCAAGAATGGTTTTCAACGATTTTGATAGCACACGCAGTGCAAGTGTTATTTTAAACGTCAATCTTCTATGATCTGGCCTACAATACAACATTTCTATATAATTTAGGTTTTCCCAAGAAATTAGAACATAATTTATTTACAGGTAGCCAAGTTAAATAGCCACTATTAATATCGCATCAAAAATCGCGTATAATTCGAATTCTTACAATTGTTGCACCACATAGCTATTACATTATAACGATACCAGTTTGTAACCAATTAATAACATCGCTATTTTAATTAACGATCGATATTGATAGGCATATAATGATCTAGTTCTAGATTAACAGCGTATTTCAAGCCTGACAAATGAAATAAGTTACAAATTGATCAAAACCAGGCGTGGCTCACTCCGCGATTTCGTCGCTTTGCTATAAACAGGTAGCTAAAAGTACATCCGTTCCACACCAATTTTGGTGGAGCCATAAGCCGCGCGTGGCGCTGTCGCCTAGCGGCCATATCTGTCCTGGTCGTAACAGACCCGTTTTGTTAGAGAGTTAGTCTTCTGTACCTAGTACTATTATTTATTCTGTGCTAAAACTAGCTACTGACAATAGTACAATATTTTGAATCGTGATGTGATATTTATAAATAGTAGAGTTTGTCCAAGCTATTATAGTAGTATGTATTATAGTACAGAGATGTGACTTATTTGAAATACTTGTATTTAAAATGCAAATACAAAATGCAAAATACCTATTTTGTATTTAAATACCTTTTGAAGAAAACTATTTTGTATTTTATTTGAAATAGTTTTTGGGACCTATTTTCTATTTTCAAAATACAAAATACTTTATAGTAGGTAAGTAATGTAGGTAGGAGTTACAATCTCTTCTGATGTTACAATCCTGGCAACTCTCTCATTCTTTTAACATGGAACTGTTGAATCTGTTTAGTAACGTCGTACATGACCACAAGCGTAGCGAGTGGTTAAAAAAGTGGAATATTGAGTGTTGCGAGGGTTTCAAGGCACGAGAGGAGAACAAACTTTTCTGCCTTGATGAAACACAAACGAGACGTTTTCATCACACTAACGAGAGGCATTATACTAGCTGTAAAACATTACAAATTAACGCTTTAAAAGTTGGCCGTTAAAAACCATCATCCATACCTACATCCTACCGGTTAATATGAGCAAACAACTAGAAAATTTCACTTTAGATAGAGGATTGATTTCAAAGAATAGAGTCTTTTCAACTCGGAAATTCCGAGTAATACTTTTTAATTCAGACTGGGTATTCACTACTCAGAGTACCTTTTATCGCAAAGTATTTGTATTTTTAAAAAGTATTTTGAAAATACCTATTTCGTATTTTGTATTTAAATACAAATTCAAAAACTATTTTGTATTTTGCATTTGAAATAGTATTATCAAGGAAGTATTTGTATTTTGTATTTAAATACTTTTTATAAAGTATTTTTCACATCTTTGTTATAGTAGTAGTATGAATACTATAATAGTATTCATTAAATTACGTATACCATTAATTACGCATACGAGTACAACGGATGACATAATATAGGTACAATTTTTAGTGTTCCTTGCAAAACTTTGTTCACGGAACACTTATGGGATAACTTCGGTCTTGCAAATCAGTTAAATGAGTTTTTCTCAGATACCGTTTACGTAGATACCTAAAATTTGGAACAGTTATAGTAACTACTACCCCTAATATTGCAAATAAGTCATAACTGCTTATTTCTTACTTTAGGGGGAAATTTAAGAGAGAGGGTGAAGCTGATTTTTTTTCATTATTTGACGAACAATTTGTATAGAAGCTTCACTTTACTTCTTCTTCTTACAATAAAATTAATGTTTGTTCTGATAAAAAGAAAAATAAACGCACAGTTTTCCCCTTGGATTTGACGTTTATTACAAATATTATATAGTAGGGGTATGTTTAACTCGTTTGCGTCTTTCCTGTGGACATTGCAAAGGTATAAAACATCCAATTTTTACTCTCCACCCTTACAGGTATGGCATACTTTTTTCAGTAAGTTTTTTGCCCTATGGTTGACTGGTAGATAAAGGCATTAAGTCCGGTTGTACGTTTTTATACGCAGTAAAATTTAAATAAGTTCCATAACATGTCTGCTGAATCTTCTAATGGCGGACTACACAGGCATGCAGCTTAGAGCATTTAGTAACCGGAGTCGCCTTTAAGAGCTTACCCCTCTGCC
Organism: Cydia fagiglandana; assembly: GCF_963556715.1. Taxonomy (NCBI): domain Eukaryota; kingdom Metazoa; phylum Arthropoda; class Insecta; order Lepidoptera; family Tortricidae; genus Cydia; species Cydia fagiglandana. The sequence goes on along the minus strand of NC_085953.1, from coordinate 5,042,089 downwards.
GAAAACCTTGCACAATTGAGCAAACTTTTGTATAGACTGACGTTTATCTGTCATGGCTATTTGTACGTTACGTACAAATCATGTACACAAAGCCATACATTTGACGTGCCCCTCCCCCGCAAAAATCGGCAGATTGTATTGTACAGAAAATGAGTAAAACAGCCAAGGGGTTATTCATAAATTCTGGACATCGGATGCATGACGTAGGAGGAAACGGGGTCATACGAAGCATGATGTTTTTGGATGTTTTTAGGGGGAGGGGGGGTCAAAAATCGTCAAAAATTGTCAAAAATTGTCAAAAATAGATGACGTAATTTATGAACAGCCCCCAAGGCGTCTTCACTTAATAAATGCTCTAAGGCATGCAGTGACCGGGTGTGCCAACACTTGCACAAGTCAACGGTCATCTAAATGTCACTCACTGGCGCTAGCTCCGCAGTTGGGTAATGTTACCGTGTTTGATTTTGTGAAAGGATCGTGTGTGCTTAGATATGTTTTATGGTCTGGGTTATAGGTTCAAATCAACGCGCCTTAATAGGTTTGATATGGTCTTGCAGTTTAGAGGTGATGAAAACGAATGATGAATAAATGGAATTCAGAGTAAAGGGTCAACCTTCAAGAAAAGAGCGTACTCCCATCTTAAAGGCCGGCAACGCGCTTGCAACCCCTCTGGTGTTGCGGGTGTCCATGGGCGGCGGTAATCGCTTACCATCAGGTGATCCGTCTGCTCCTTTGCCTCCTATATCGTAAAAAAAAAACCAAAAAAGTCTCGGGTACGTAATTTTATTTTTTAATACTTCGGATAACGCTAAGAAGCCGGTATTTGGTACGATAACGTTCCGTAACTTCACTTTAAATTCAACGTAGGGATCGTGCGCGTTGGAGGGTCTGCCATCTTGTGGCCTGAATCGGAAACATATGTGCACATGTGCCTACATTGCCTAAGCAAGTGCTACCATCTACCGTCCTCGTCGGTACGTGTTAGGACACGTTTACCCTCCCATAGAAAATCCCAGCCAAAATGTATGAAACAGTCTAATTTTTTTTCGCGATTTCGGGGTTGGTCCCATAGTAAAAGTTGCTTAGTTTTCCCAACACCTCCCTGGCAACGGGAATGCACTTATTTTTTGGCCACCCCGTATATGTCCATACCAAAACACATCTAAATCGGTTCAGCGACTGAAGTATGAAGAGCTAACAGACAGACAGAATTACTAAACAAATTAAAAGAATACTATAGTAATGATGTCTGCCCCCCATTTCTGAATTAACTTCTCATGCGCACGCGCATTGTGATACAATTAATCTCTAGTATTGTTGCATTTCTTACGGGTCTTATGCTAACGGTTATTGAAATGTCACTTTTTGTCAGTCATTGTTATGATAAGTGACATAGACCTTGTTTGAACACTTGTCTGTGAATTTGTCACCTTATTTCACTGTGGTATGGTTAACACTTGTGTTATTGTTACTACTGTTAAGGATAAAAAAATAATTAAAAATGTCTTATCAATGAATTCCGTAACCTTTATATTGTATTCGTATTCAGTGGTGTTTTGGTTATAAAATTAAAAAAATAGTTTGTATGCTTCCTATTTATTAAGACTCTGACTCTGACATTGCCTAACTAACTACATATTATTATTGATAACAATAGTTAGATAGTTACATGTAAGTAGGTATGTATTAAAATATATATAAGTAGGTATAGTTTATTTTTTATTGTACTTATACGTAGTAGGTACCTAAACATTTAAATGATTACTCATGCTTAGGGAATGCTCCCGGTACTGAGTTTGTATGGCGAGAACCGGGAATTCCCGGTTCCGGTACTGTATTTGTATAGAAAGCCAGTACCGGGAGCACTCCCTACTCATGCTCAATGACATCAAATATTATATGTATCATAAAACAACTATTCAAATAATACAAACGTTAACAAATAACACATTATTCATCTTTTGGCAGCCGTATATTTTCATACCGTTGTAAAATAATTGCTTTTTAATGTAACTTTTATTAAAACCTCGTTAAAAGCTTTCCTCATTACATATTACAGCTAAAACATATTCTCAAAACAATCTTCAGACTCCAAAACTGCGTTTCCATACTTCTCTCCAATTTGTTTATCTGTGGTCAGCACCTGGAACAATTGAAAATAAACCTTAATTCTTTTATTTAAGGTTGTCTTTGCTTTGCTAGCGAAGTGGCACGAAGAAATCTGTGACAGCATGGTAGATATAGTATAAGAAAAAGTCGATGACCATAGTCATTTGCTATATTAATAGTGTAATGTGAAATGGAATTGGATATAAAATTACATTGGTCACGAAGAAATGGTTTGAATTTGTCTACTTATTGCAATAGATTTGTCGTTTTCACATAAGTTTATAGAAACTGATTGTTTGCATCTATGTATGATGAACTAAATATAAGAAACTCAAAATTCGCATTTAGAGCGACCACCGTATGCTTGTGTGTCACTGATGAGTGCTGATGCTATAAAAAAGCTTTCAAAAACACCGATTTTTATTTTATACCTATGCATTTTTTGGATACTTCATAAGTAATTAATTTCCATGCTAAATTTTGCGAGAAATCAAATCATTACATTGTAGTTAAATCGTAATATGTTGTAAAAAGTGTGTATCGTGTCCAAAGGCCTTTAGATTCTGCCCATAAGGTCATCCACACAAGTCATCGACCTGCCACCTGTCACTTCACATTCACCCGAAGTCCTTCTAGAACCTTCTAGAAGGTTTCGTTCTAGAACAAAAGACCTTTATAACCAGAACCATTTCGATTATCTCTAATCGCCCCATTTAAGCGTGAAGATGGAACAAGTTCTGACAACGGGTCATGATTCTTCTCACTTTCCTATACTGTTACATACTTTATTTCAAATGTAAACCTTATTATTAACGTCACAGGGTTCCTTTTAGATTGGATTTTTTTTGCGAGATAAGATTTTTTGTAAGTTGTCGAAAAGTGAAACCAAATTGCATCGTATGTGAGGACTAAAGTAATCGATGGTACCTTTATTATGCTAATCTAAACCTTTTGCAAATGGAATATGGTTGTTTTTCCCATAATAAAATCAGTTAGGAGGTTTGCTAAGTTACTGATGATAATGTGTAAAGCTTAAAATTGTGTAATGTGTAATTATATTGATCGATAGTTGCGTATATTGTTTGTTCATGGACAATTGTGCCAGTTTCAAATAAAAGGGTACTTATTGTCGGTTGTCAATAAGGCGCTATTTCCATGAAGCTTCAATTTGAAATCAACCTTATCGACAACAGACAATGGTTGAAAACGTCACAGTTAATGGTGGATTTATTGTTTAGCGTTACTTCATAAGCCCTAAGGGATAAAGTTGATGATCAAAATATGTATATGTAGCAACATTACACAAGGTATCATTAATACTTTTTTTTTCGTTTTTTTCCACGCGTCATCTGACTTCTGATATACACAGAACCCCTTACACCAGGGGTCTCCAAACTTTTTTTCCTGAGGGCCATATTGCGCCTCAGAATTTTTCGCGCGGGCCACCGTCGGCGCCCAAGGGGGGGGGGGTGTATCTGGTTGCTGCTGTTATGCTGAACACCTGGAGCCTGGCTCCCGCGGGCCGGATTGGACCGCTGTCGGCGGGCCGGATTGGAATGCTTCGCGGGCCGGGGTTAGGCGAGCCCTGCCTATGTACCCTAGTGTAAATTTCATTCGATAGCGTGAGGTACGTAGATATACCTACGTTAATCTCATTTTGTATGGTATATTGAAGAGCGCGCCAAGCGGGACGTTTTAGAAATTAAAAATCCTATACAAAATAACACTTGAAGCAAAAGCGTACGGTTACGCTATCTAGCGGAAGCAGTTATAAAGTTTACCCAAAAAAAAATTATTAAGCTATGCTGAGCTTCATCATCATCACATATGTTCCTTGAGTAATTCTAAGCATTTCAAGCCTGGGAGGCAATTAGAAATGTGTGTCTACTCGGATTTGTAATGGATTCAAACTTTCAACCCCTTTTTAACCCTGTTAGGGGATGAATTTTACAAAACGCTGAAATTACTTTTTCTGTCTTTTAATAATATCCCCAAATACAAAGATTCAAGTCCCGCGTTCGAAAATTTTTTTGATATCCATACAAACTTTCAACCCCTTTTTTACCACCTTAGGGGATGAATTTTCAAAAACGCTGAAATTAGTTTTCTTGTATTTTAATAATATATCGTTTTACGAAGTTTCAAATTCCTAGCTTAAAATAAAACTTGAACCCCATACAAACTTTCATCCCCTTTTTAACCCCCTTAGGGGTTGAATTTCTCAAAATCGCTTCTTATCTCTTGTACACCTTATAAATGTAATCTAGTGTGCAAATTTCAACTTTCTATCTTTTGTAGTTTCGGCTCCGCGTAACAAAAATCTCCAACCAAATTTTTCACCTTTTTACGTTATTCTTGTAAAATTACTATGAAACTGAAAAAAACAAATATCAGCAATAAATTCTACGTCTTTGGTTTATACGAAAATTATACCAAACTTGCCCTAGTACCCACCAGGATCAGAATAGATTTTTATTAAAGATGACGGGTGGCGGCCGTCTTTGTACCCCACCCTCCCCCCCACTTCAGGCTAGAAATGCATAGAATTACTCAAATATCAGATGTGATGAAGCTCATAGCTTAATAAAAAATTTTTGGGTCATGTATGGCAGCGTTACATAACTGATTCCAGTAATCGAATGAAATTTACACTAGGGCAGGCGTGGCTCACTCCGCGATTTCGTCGCTTAATTTGCTACAGGTAGCTAAAAGTACATCCGTTCCACCCCAATTTTGGGGTTTGCCATAAGCCGCGCGTGGCGCTGTCGCCACCTAGCGGCCATATCAGTGCTGATCGTGACAGACGCGTTTTGTTAGAGAGTGAGTCTTCTGTATCTAGTACTATTATTTATTCTGTGACTAGGGGAACTTTCGTGAAACATAAAATATCCACTAAACTCAACGACATTCCTATTAGTTTTTAAGTGTTTAAGCCTACCGATGAGCAATCAACATACCGTTTTAAAATAAGTCCGCCATATTACCTATTTGACCGCAAACCATTTAACGACCACACCGAATCGTTTAGCAAGCAAGTGGCACGGCTGGAATTGAAGGGACGACCCAGTGTCAGCGGTTTTTTATCTTATTGGTATTTGGTGAGGGTCAGTCGGTCCTCGCTAGGAGTACGGGCGGCCGATTGCCTTTAAGTTTATATATTTGGTAATATGTATTTGTTTGAGGTGTTATACTTATTAATAAGTTTTTACTATCTGGGGGCTAAAATATAGCGTCTCCCGAGTGTCGCATCTAGTCAAGTCTCACACGAGGCGGAGGATAAAGTACGAAAGAAAAGAAGAAAGAAAGAAAATTTAATACGCTTACAGTATTGTAAAAACGATACGAGTACGAGAGGCGTAGATTTCTGGTCACCAAGCGTCGCGTAAGCGTTCTGGTCACAAGAATTCGACCTGTCTTTTTTAAACACGTTGCATATTTGTCAATCAAAAGTCAACCGTGAACCAAAACTGGTGCTTCGACTGAGCGAAACACTTGTTAACTTAAGTTTAGTATCAACATTACCAACGCACATCCAGAACCACCTTACAAATCATGTCACCACACAGGATACAGTCGACTTCAAAAATATGTCCACAAATACGCCTTATTCCAACAAAATAAGGTTTAAAAATCCTTTGACGTCTACAAAAACGCTGACACTGGTACCGCGCGCAACGCAAACCTGCACCGCACTGGGTCACTACAACTGGTCCTTACTTCTAAAAACGACTTATGTGCGTTAACCCTTTAAAGCACTTAAGACCTTTTTAATATAGAGACTAGTGGTGTCGAGTGTTCACGGATGTCGATATAGATCACAACCGATTACTTTTTATCGACGATTTTATTGATAGTTTTTGCGAAAGTTGTGATTAAAGTGATCAACCTTGTTAATTTGCAATATATGTACTTATCAAGGCTGCAAAAGCATTATACTTACCTATTTTTGAAATTTGACTGTCTTTCTACAAAAATATTATATCCAAATATGACAAACAAACATACAAAATTTTGAACAAAGCAAGTATAAAATTTGATTACATTTATGACAAAGAAGCATAAACAAACAATGTGTCTATTTAGCGCCTTTTATGTGCATTTGTTTGTACTATTACAGCATTAAGTTATGTTATTACCCATTCTTTACATTTGGCACACTTAGGCGTATCCAAAATACCTTGATGTATACAGTAAAACTAAAATAAATACTTGCTCAGTGGACTCAACACTGTTTCTTCTAAATATTCTGCCAAAAGTGTACTACGGTTTTTAAACTGTAATATTTCGAACATGTTTATTTTTAGAGACAGTAATCCTAGAATACGTTAGAATTTATTATTAAAATCGCTCATAAATATCAAAAACATTGAGGTTAATGTTTTTGTGCCACGATCGCCGAACTGTTAATATCGATATTAGCATATTATAAAAACAAGAACGGCACTATACGCCCTTATGGTATATAGTATACCTACACATGAATTTCACATTCATATTTTAGAATTTATATACAATGTGATTTTTAGCTAAATATGAACACATTCTTGACTGCATATACCTAGACTGAAATATACTGCCTACATTGGCAGAAAAAAGCTATATAAAGCTAGCTATAAATCTAGGTATTGATGAAACGTAGTCATACTCATGTCTAATTGTTAACTGAAGTACCTATTCCGTTTATTTTCAATATTATTTGGCTTGTAACTTATTTACAAACATATTTTTACTCTGATTTAATGTCATATACTAAGAAAAAGTGACCAAGGCCTCCAGTGCCCCAGGCTGGAATCAAACCAGCGTCCTCTGCTATAAAGCCTTCAGTAAGAAGTGCATAAACTTGGGAAAATCGACCTATGCTGCTGTGACCCGGTGGCCGAATGGCACAGGCACTTGCCCAATAGCAGAGGACGCTGGTTCGATTCCAGCCTGGGGCACTGGAGGCCTTGTTCACTTTTCTTAGGATATGACATTTATTTCAGTTTATAATTAATATAGTAGTGTTTCTACTTGAAAAAAAAAATTAAAATATTTTCTGAAAATAATTTAATTTGTTCTAATACTTCTAACGAGTAAAAATATACTAATATTTTTACTCGTTGTACCTACCTGACTACAGGAAATCGTAGCGAGTGCTAGTGCCTACAGAAATTAACATACTTAAGATACATGTAGTAATACGTGGAATCCAGCGCTCACAGATCTTCGCAATAAGTGCAACCACTAAACAGACCAGTTTATGTGTGAGCTTTGATTAAACATAAATTATACCACGGCTGAGGTCAAATAATACTGGCTAGTGGCCAGTGCCGCGTGGAAACATGTCCTCTGAGCACCTTGCAACATATAATATTGGCAACATTCTTGCGGTTTCAGGCATATTGTTACGGTACAATATGCCTTTTATCGCTCTAGAGTGTCTAGAGGGAAATTGGTTTATCTTGTACTAGGACTTTTACGACTTACGACCTAAATAAAATCAATAAAATTTGAATAAAAAATTTTACGACCTATCTGGCCTAGTAGGCTTGGGTAGTGGCCTTATACATACATACATAAAACCGATGGTCCGGGATGTGTTCGGGATTCAGATCCTGGTAAGGGCATTTATTTGTGTGATAAGCACAAATATTAGTTCCTGAGTCCCACAACACAAGCCTTATTACACAACTCTTATTGAGCTTATTGTGACTTATTCAATTTGTGTAATTACGTCCTATAATGTTATACTTGGTCAAGCAGATCTTGTCAGTAGAAAAAGGCGGCAAATTTGAAAATTGTAGGCGCGAAGGGATATCATCTCATAGAAAATTTGAATTTCGCGCCTTTTTCTACTGACAAGATTTGCTTGACCGTCTATAATTTATTTATTTAATTAGGCACTTTATATTGTTATTGTTTTTATAATTACTTAAATGTTTTACTACTGGTTATCGAGTAGGTAGTTATATTTAATTGTTTCCTGCTCACAAGACACATTAAACATGCCTTGTTTAAAAGCATTCAACGCTTACAACATGAAAAATTCGATAAAAATATGATCTGCCAATTAAAATGTATGAATACGGCATTCATAACGACTGTTTACAAAATTTACTTTATTTCTTAATCTTAACTAAGTCAAAAAATCCATTTATACATATTTACAATGTAACCAATCCTGTTGTCAGAGAACAGGGCCCGTAGCCAAATTACATTCGCTCCGTATCGATTCGATCTCTACGTTCGCGAGCGACTGGTCGATAATGTTTATAATAACCACTTACTACTAGTAACTGTAGTACTGTTAGTACTTATTCGCTCTCGTCGTCCTTTATGTGTATCCAAAATTCTCATAGTGCTATTTGTCCATATTAAATTGTCTTTCACCTGTTAGTATCTGATCCTTTCGCATTTTCTCAAAGGTTAGCTGGAAGAGATCCCTTTTAGGGATAAGTTCGCCTTTGTACATAACATTTTTATTTTTGTTTTGTTTTTGTCCATTTTATGTAAACCTGTTTATGTGCAATAAAGTGACATACATACATACATACATAACCTAGCCAAGAGGCAATCTTTTTAGTTATCGCATATTCGACGGGCCAAGTCGATAAAAATTAATTTTAGTCTGTGGTTCTCGTTCAAAACCGTCAAGAAACGTCATCTGTCAGCTGTCAAGAGTGTCAAGTGAACAGCGAATCTAATTTTGGAGAAAATAATTGTTTTATCGGTAAGCAAATGAAATATTTTGGCATTTGTTTAACTTAGTTAATTACAATTTCGTGATAAAATAACTCTATATAGTGTAATATTTGAAGAGTGCGTTGTTAATTGCATATAATTTTGACCTAAGTTTAACAATTTCAGACAGCCGTCGTCACCGCAGCCCCAATCAAGGCGGCGGCGCAGCCAGAGCGGGCAAGAGCGGGCTCCGCGGGCTCTTCTTCCACGCTGAGAAGTCCTCGCCAAGTTGGCACGAACAGTCAAAGCTGCCGCTGCAATGACGCCTTCATGGCAGTTACCAGTGCTAAGGACGTGCACTGCTGGCTTACTTGACCAGAAGAGACAATGTAAACAAGTAATGATTCAAACCGTGAAGTGAAATTGTGAACAGGTTTGCCCGAATCAGTGTAACCTCAGTGAACTCATTTACTTCATAGACTTCAAACATTTTCGAAATTAACAAAAGTCAAGCGAACATTGAATACATAGATGTTATGCATTAGATAAGATAAAAGCTGCCTGTGAAACCAAAACTAATAAATCATATTATTACTTAATATTATTTTTTAATTACCTACCATCTTTGCTTTGAATGGAAATTTGGGAAGGGAATCTCACCCGCTAAGCTACTGGCTATTCATATTTAACCTTTTGTATGCTCCTGTCAACAATTTGTAATTTATATATCAATCATAATTAAATAAAATAAAATAAATAAATAAATATTGGGGACATCTTACACAGATCAACCTAGCCCCAAACTAAGCAAAGCTTGTACTATGGGTGCTAGGCAACGACACATACTAATATAGATAAATACATACTTATATACATAGAAAACACCCATGACTCAGGAACAAATATTAGTGTTCACCACACAAATAAATGCCCTTACTGGGATTCGAACCCAGGACCATCGGCTTAGCAAGCAGGGTCACTACCCACTAGGTCAGACCGGTCGTCAAAATTAATGCATTTTTTAAAGTTGAATATAGGTAAGTACATGGGAGCAGATCTGCTCCTAAGCATACCAAAGGTTAAGGTGGTAACCACCATAAATAAATGAAACAATGATTGGGTTAAAAAGTTAATTTATTTTATTGGAAATCTATTAATGAAAGATACAGCAGGTATTTTTTGCCGGCAGCATGAAATCAGTAGCCAAGCATTCTTTTCTTGTTTGTACATATATTATGTAGTGTTTTAAAATAGTAAAACAACACTCAATATATTTTTGTGGTTGTACATGTGTCATAGTTTCCTCCCTTGACCCTGGCTTTGGAGCACCATAAATATGTCAAGGCTGCAATGAATATCCAAGTCACCTGAAACAAAATGAATGCTTAGTTTTTCAAAAAACTCTGTAACATTTGGTTATAATATTTATCTATTCTCTACCAGTCATATGACAAAAAAAACTAAATGTTTTGTGTAAGTACATATATTTTTATATAGTGTGTAGGTACAGTCAGCTGCACAGAAAAGGTACCACCGCTACATAGAAGTTTGTATGCAGGAGTGGTACCATTTCTCTGCAGCTGACTGTACCTGCGCCTGCCAAAAGAAGTCATATACAATATGTTTCATAATATGAAAAAGTTTCATTAATATGGTTGATAATTTATATGCATAACAACAGCCGGTCTGGCCTAGTGGGTAGTGACTAGTGACCCTGCCGGTTAATCTGATATTAATCCTGAGTTTGAATCCCCGGTAAGGAAATTTGTTTGTGTAATGAGCACAGATATTTTGTACCTGAGTCATGGGTGTTGTCTATGTATTTAAGTATAGTTTGTCAAAGGACTGTCTCATTTCAAACAAAGACAGAGAGAATCATACTAGCTTTGTCATATACTAGTACTAGCACCCAAAAGTATGAGTATAGTTTTCCTGGTTCTTACTGAGTGACAAATTGGTTTGACCATCTATATATAGTTATCTAAGTACCCTAAGTACCCACAACACAAGTCTTCTTGAGCTTACTGTACAGTTCGACAAGAAATTGTAGAAATCAAAAAGTAGCAACACTGTAGTCTCGTCTCTTTCAAATCAATTTAAGAAAATGGGATGACACTACAATATTGCTAGTCGTTAGTGACCTTGCCTATGAAGGTTATGGTTTTGTTTCCCGGGAAGGGCATTTATTTGTGTGAAGAACATTTGTTCCCGAGTCTTTATCTATAATTGTAAAGCCTTTACCTATATACCTTTGCCTTTACACATTCAATTCACTTTCCTATTGAGAAACAAGTGCTTGCCTGTGTGCATATGGGTACCAAATTTAATCTACACCGTTCATCGGTTTATATTTGAAGACGTAACAGGAACACATAAGAAGTTATTTTAGCATCAATTAAATATTTTATATACTTATTAGGTATGTGGGGATAAGTTATTGGCTCACTCTTACCTTTGTAGGGACGTTGTTTCGTGTTGCATTTGTGGGTGCATAATCCATTTTTCCATGACACTGTCAATATAGATAGGTAGATATTCAGCGCCTCGGTCACATTGGATCCTTTGGGTGAAATGCTGCGTACGGCCCACTATCCTTTGATCTGACCCCGTAGCATAAAGCCACCAGCCACCAGCTAAGGGCAGTCCTTTCCTAAGCAGTTTCAATAGGCGATTTTTCAGACGGCGCCTGCGTCTAAGCGAGACTTCCGCGTTGTTCGCCGCCCACAATAATGTTAAAGTATGCTTTTTACTACAAATTCTAATTTACAAACACTATTATACGGCATTTTCTTGTGCTTCGATAAGTTATCTGCAAGGGGATAGCTCTCGCTACTTATCGACACCTAGGAGGCGATAACGATTCGATTTCGCATGTCAAAAGTGTCACTCGGCTAGGCAATGTATGACAGATATCGAATTCCAGTAACGAAAGTTTTGCGTTTCGTTACAACATTGCAACTTGGCTAACATTTTTGTATTCGTTAATATTTTTCGACAAACTCATCTACGGTACCTGTCATTCCCATACATTTTTTATCGATTCGTTAGCGATATCTTTTTTCGAAATGCGTTTTGGCTAGGCCCCCAGGCCGCGTAGCCAAAATGCCAATCGCTAACGCTCCGTAGCGATCGAAACGCAACTGTCACTATCACACTAATACGGAAGAGTGATAGAGAGACATAAAGCTTTTCGTTGTCGAAGCGATAGCGATTGTAACCTTGGCTAGGCCGACAGGAAATTCTATTTGCCGAATTTGACCGAAATGTGGCGAAAACAAAATCAGCCCAAAATGTCAACATTCATAACATTCGATAGGAAAACGTGGCGATACTCAGTCACACTTTTAGGGCGGACCAAAGCGTCAACCCAAATGTCTACGACAATTTTAAATATATTTTTCGACGCCACTCGTTAGCTTAACAAGCGTAATGCAATAAAACGTAATCGGTCCTCATTATCCAAGATGGCGGAGAAAGCGGAAGTACCCGATAACTTTCAAATTAGCGTTGGTTTTGGGAGAAACAGAGCGGTGTATTTTGTCGCGTTTTGCCGAAAATCCATACTAATATTATAAATGGGAAAGTGTGTCTGTTTGTTACCTCTTCACGCCTAAACCGATTTGGACAAAATTTGGTATGGGGATAGTTTGGGTCCCGAGCATAACTAGTCTAATAAAACATGGTCTTCTCTTCCCAGAGTGACACAAGCCTACGTCACAATAACATGGCCGCTATATATAGCGCTATCGCATATTATCATATAGCGCTGTCGCATGATGACGTAGGCTTGTGTCAATCACGTGACCACGAAAAGACGAGAAGAGAGTACCAGGCGGAGTATATTATTATACCATGGCCCCGAGAAAGGACATAGGGTAGTTTTTATCAATCATCTATCTATATCATCATTCCACGCAGAGGAAATCGCGGGCAGAAGCTAGCCTGTCTATAATTTGGTGCTCGGAAAAAGTAGTAAAGTCTGAAAACAGACTTAAAATCACTCTCATCGACTGTACATTAGTGTAAAACAATGATTAAGGGGCCCACTGATGAACAGTCCGCCGGACGGTATCGACCTGTCAGTTGTTCGGAACTGTCAAAATTTTGTTCTAACTGACAGGCCGATACCGTCCAGCGGACTGTTAATCAGTGGGCCCCTTTTGAGGTACAACTACTATAAAACTTTACAATACGTTTGTCCCGGAATCCAGGACAATTACTACTTCGATAGCTAAAATGGGAGCAAAACGAAAAAGCTGGGCTTTCAGACATGAGCATTTAATGACAACTAAGATCTAAAAACAAAAGGTAAAACAAAATAGCATAAAACATAGACAATGTATAAAAAGTATAAATAATATAAAACCTTATATCAGTCCTCGACATCATCCCCCCCGTGTAGCAAGGCTACACAACTTCTTCGTGCAGTCGAGCTAACTTTCTGGCGGGCCTCCTTAATAGGCCCCCTTTTGTGGCCACGTCAGCCACTCTGACAATCCCATCTCTGCCCGGGAACACTTCCACTATACGGCCTATAGGCCAAACACCTCTAGGCAGGTCGGGGTCAACTACGAGGACAACGTCGTCTATTTTTAAATTGTGATACTGCCTCCCGTTGTTTCTTCTCGGATTTAGACTGGGCAGGTATTCTTTGAGCCACCTGGTCCAAAAGTGCTCGGACAGTCGTAGAACTTTTTGCCACTCCTTCCTCGATGAAAATACACCATCGTCTAAAACGGCCGGTAGCTGCTGCGGTGAAGAGGTACCTATCAAGAAATGGGATGGAGTCAGGCTTTCATACTCTCTGTTCTCAGTAACGTAGGTTAATGGCCGCGAGTTTACTAGCGCCTCTACCTCTAGGAGAAGAGTATGGAGTAGTTCCTCTCTGGGAGCCCTTTCTTTTAGAGTCACAAGGAGTGCTGTCTTAACTGTCTTTACAAGTCTCTCCCAACAACCACCCATGAATGGTGACGCCGGGGGAATGAAGCACCACTCTATGCGTTTGCTGGCAGCAAAGTCTTGCACGGCGTCGCTGTAAAATTCGCACAGTTGTCTGTTGGCTCCAACAAAGGAAGTCCCATTGTCCGAAAGTATCTTATTCGGGAGTCCTCGACGTGCAGCAACACGACGTATGCTCATGATTGCGGAATCTGATGATAGGCTAGCAACAATTTCCAGGTGCACTGCTCGTGTCGTCATGCAGGTAAAGAGGGCTGTCCATCGTTTCTCTCGTCGACGGCCGATTGACACTTCGACGGGGCCAAAATAATCTAGCCCGGTGTTTGTGAACGGGCGTTTGTGGTGTTCCAGGCGCACATCTGGTATGTCGCCGGTTGGTGGGATGTGGGGCGTTGCTTTACGCTTTATACAGTAGGCACAATTTCGGGCAACCATGCGCACTTCGCTACGGCATCGCAGTATCCAAAATCTTTGCTTAAGTTCGTTAATCACCAGCTCATTGAAGGCGTGTGCGGCTTCGACATGGTAGTGCCGTATGAGTAGACGAACAGCTGGGTGACGGCCATCAAGAATAATAGGTGATGTAGTGGCGTAGTCAACGTTCTTCATGCGCTTTATACGACTGTCCAGTCTGAGAAGGCCATCTTCATCAATAATCGGGCAGAGAGGATTCAATTTGCTCGACTTGGGCAAGGGCTTAGCTTCTCGAAGCAAGGCAAATTCTTCGCCGAACAAATCGGTCTGCGTCTGTCGAAGAATGGCAATTTCGGCCTTCTGCATCTCTACGGCGGACAGTGGCGGAAGCTTAGAAGAAGGGTTAGTTTTGTTTTTAGAATTTGGATTGTCATGTGCCAAAAGGGAACGAAACTTATTGATGCACTGAAATATACGTGCAGTTGTACGAACCAGGCGTAACCATTCACTAAAACGTGAGGGATCTGGCACAACCGATGAAGGCTTGTCCAGATTGATTAGTCCTACATGCGTCTTAGAGGGTTTTAACTCCTCCAAGACGGATGTATTTTCAGGTGGCGATGGTTCTTTGGGCCATTCGCTGAACGGCAGTAATAAGAAATCAGGTCCAGAGAACCACCGCGATAAATCGACGTCACGATCTTTTAATCTAGTCGCGTCATCCGCTACATTCAAACCACCTGGTACGAATTTCCAGTTGGTACCTTTGGTGATTTCGGTGATTTCGCCCACACGGTTCGCGACAAATGGTTTGAATGTCCGTGCATCACTACGGATCCAACTGAGTACTGTGGTCGAATCAGACCAAAAGTAGATCGCATCAGGTTTTATATCGTGACCGATGCATATCGTATTGGCGAATCGGGAGGCTATCAGGCTAGCTTGGAGTTCAAGTCGTGGTATAGACGTAGGTTTCAAAGGACTCAGTCGGGCCTTTCCTCCAATGAGAGACAGCTTTACGGAACCGCTCGTTAATGTAAAGCGCCAATATGCGACGCACGCGTACGCCTCCTCGCTGGCGTCTGCAAATATATGGAGCTGTCTATCACGAATGATATCATCTGGAAACCCACATCTGTACCAACGCGGAATTTTGACGCATGTAATCGTAGCAAGTTGTTGAGACCAAGCTCGCCACTTTTGAACGGCATGTGATTGCAGCTCAGTGTCCCAATCAATACCAGTTCGCCATGTCTGCTGGAATAAAATACGACCTTGAATAACCAGAGGAGTCAAGAGACCGAGGGGGTCGTACACACACATCAGGTAAGACAATACCTTTCGTTTTGTTAATTTGTCTTGGTCAGGTATGGGAGAACCAGTACGAAAACTAAAGGTATCGCTCTTTGGATGCCATATAAGTCCTAAAGTCCTAACAAAAGCTTCAGGCCCTACATGTATATCTTCAACTATAGGAGCTCGTAAGTCTTCTGGTACGGCTGCAAGTGCAGCGGGTACGTTAGAGACCCAACCACGCATCTCCATGCCTGCCGCTTTGTGAACCGTTACTATGTCAGCTGCAAGTTGCGCAGCTTCTTGGACACTGTCAAGACTTCCTAAATAATCATCCATGTAATGATCACGAACGATGGCCTTTGCGGCGGCCGGGTAAGACCGTTGCAATTCCTGAGCGTTACGATTTTTTATGTATAGAGCAGTACAGGGGCTGCACACAGCACCGAAGATAACGGAAGTCATTCTGTATTCTTTTAATTCACAGTGAGGGTCATTCCTCCAAAGAAAACGTAAAGCGTCACGATCTTCCTGCCTAATCCTAATTTGTGGAAACATTTCTTTCACGTCAGCTGTCATCGCAACATGACCTTCACGAAAACGGAACAATATGTGTAGCAGTGACTGCAGGAGATCAGGCCCCGGGAGCAGGAGTGAATTCAAACTGACTCCCGAAGTCTTTGCGGCTGCGTCATGGACTACGCGCAGTTTTCGTTTTTGAGGGTGGATTACAGGAAAATGGGGTAAATACCAACGTAAACCTTTGTGTGTAACGCTTGTGTTTATTTTATCATGGTATGTTTCCTTTGGACACTCTTCAGTATAACCTTTTGACATCATGTTATCGATAAAGGCACAATAATCTTTTTTGAGGTTAGACTCTCGAGCCATTCGCCTTTCCAAACCGTGGAACCTCGAAAGCGCTTGAGGATAACTGTCAGGTGTGTTTGGAATGTCATTACGCCATAATAGACCTACTTCGAACCTACCTGATGGCAAACGTTTGGTCGTGGATTCTAAAACCCCTAAAGCGTGTTTATCTTCGTTAGAGTACACATTTTCAGACTTAGAAATACCTATGGCATCAAGGCGAAAATAATCTTTCACAAGTTCATCCATGGTGGTGTCACTAGCACTATTTTTGCTTGAAATGTGATTTACAAAATAGACGGGTTTAGACCAAATGTTGGATTTGCCGTGTAACACCCAACCTAAAGCTGTACGTGTGGCAATCGGATCGGTTTGGGCACCTTCCCTAAGCTCACGGCAGATGGTGAGATACCAATGTTCTGCACCAAGCAAGACTTTAGGTGTAGCTTCCGATATTGAAAGAACGTCCGCTAAATCAGCCAAGTGTGAATATTTCGTAATGTCGCTTTGGTTGA
The DNA here is from genome assembly GCF_963556715.1 of Cydia fagiglandana. Lineage (NCBI taxonomy): Eukaryota > Metazoa > Arthropoda > Insecta > Lepidoptera > Tortricidae > Cydia > Cydia fagiglandana. Next base: position 5,025,269 of record NC_085953.1, on the reverse strand, counting down.
CAGTTTGTGTGAACAGTGACAGTGAGTTTACGGCCTTAGCGTTGTTAACCGTGAACGTTTCAGAACATTGTTTACCTTTTATAGAAAAGCTAACATGTTGGATGGGCCTGTGTACTGACATTCCACAGGCTCCGTCAACCTTGATTGACTGCATGGGGCCAGTCGCTCCAATGTGGCGTGCCACCTCCCAGTCGATCATGGTTGACATGGAACCGTCATCAAGTAACGCATATGTGTCATATTTTCCATGAGGACCGCTTACTTCAACCGAAATGACTCTTAAAAACACTTGAGATTCTGGACTTAACATTTCATCGTTTGAGTGTGATCCAGTGACGTTAGAAATTGTAACAGTTTTATTTATGTTTTTGTGTTCAATAACATCGCAGGAGGAAGACGGAGACTCTCTGGCAGCATTGACTACGTGAGGCGTCGTTGCTGAATGTAGCAATGGGTGATGAAAACGTTCGCACCCGTCGACACCACATCGATCGATCCTGCATGACTTCCACCGATGTGATTTAGATACCAGACACTTAGAACATATCTTTGCTTCACGCAACCAAATCCATTTGTCATCTAAAGATAGTGACTTAAATTCCTCACACTCCGTAAGTTTATGTTTATTGTTACAGTAACGACATAGTTCATTGTTGGTGTTACGCACAGATGTCACATGAATGTTTTCACTTCGTGTAGGTTTGTGTGAAAAATTATTGTTGCCGACTGTACCATGTCGCCTACCTGACTCTGAAATAATGGCACCATTTCGCCTACCTAAACCTGAAGTAAAGGTACCGGTTTGCCTACCTAACTCTGGCATAAATGTGCCAGACCGCCTACCTAAATCAGGCATAACAGTGCCAGGTCGTCGGGCGTAATCAGGTACTAAACCGTAACGATTGTGTTTTATAGCCTCAATATCAAGAAACTCAGACAGTAATTGAATTTTAGGCACAGATCGGTCACTTTTGTACGCAAATTCTTTCCACTGACTGTACAATATCGGTGTCAGTTTGGATAACACACTATGAAACAACTCTACTGAATAAATATGCTCTATCTGATCTAAGTTTCTAATTACTGCTATACAATTGCGCAATCTACAAGCAAAGTTGGTAAGATCTTTTTGATCAAAGCTTAGCTTTGGGAGATTCCGCACGAGAGTAATCTCGTGTAGCACGATCATTTCAGGGAGCGCGAACGTCTGCTCCAGCACGTCGAGCACCTGCTCGGGCCGCTCCGCCGTGTACAGCAGCGACGACACGCTCTCCAGGGCCGCGCCGCGCAGCGCGCCGCTCAAACGCACAAGATTCTCTGTAGGCGTAAACAAATGTTGAGTATCGCGGTAAATGCGCTTAAACATTAACCATTCCGTGGTCTTACCGCTAAAAGGAGTAAGCTGTAGTTTATGTGAGCACCTTTGAGAATAAAAATAAGGCTCTGGCTGATTTGACGGCAACTGACATTGTTTGTTATTTGGGTTGTCAAGCAACGGCATTGATGTCAGTGCCTTATTATTATTGCTCGTAGAGGTTTGCAATAAGTTTGAATTGTCATTTATTGGTATTTGAAATGTCACGGGTTTTTTGTAGACATCGCGATGCATTTCATGATTTTCAGGATTATGATGTACCACTGAATTTTCATGATTGCGATGTGACGCAATCATATCATTTGTGTTATTAGTATTTTGACGTGTGGTATCTCGTTCTTGAGAGAAATATGGGTTGATAGGGTTGTTTACATTATTTTGTTGAATATAACTAGGTTCTAAACCTAACTTTCTCTCGCGAACGTGAACCGTAGTAGAGTCTGCGCCCGTAGGCGGGATATTTATTAGGGCCGCATCGACGTTGTTGTCAGCGGGACGACGGCCGCTATGGTTGACGTCGCGGACCCACGATGCAGTACGTGAATAAGATTGACTGACCGTATGAGTGTTGGATCGTCCATCCACTTCTTGGGTTGCCAGTCTTGCCTCTATTTCGAGCTCTTCCACTTGCTTAGCTTGTTCGAAGAGCTTACGTTCGAAGTCAAGCCGCTGGCGTGCGACCTCCTGGTCGCGTTGTAGTTGCAGTAGCGCCTGCTCACGTTCAAATAGCTGCTGTTCACGCTCCAGGCTGCGACGCGCCAATTGGGCCTCCTCGTTCAACCTCAGTGCCTTTATTGTGGCTGATGAACGAGAAGACGACACACGCGACCTGTTACTAGGAGAAACAACATTAATCTGTTCAGCACTATTCACACGACACTGGCGAGGCGTCTCGGGGGCCTCGGGGCCTTTGGAGACGTAGGGTGCGGGCGTATCAGTGGTTCCGGTCGTAACGGTGTCCAACTTTGTGGGCTGACCGGACCCACCCGCAGCCGACGCTCCGGGCTCCTCGGGGCTTTTGAAAACGTGGGGTGCGGGCATAACAGTGGCACCGGCCGAAACGGTGTCCAATCTCGAGGACCGGCCGGCCCCACCCGCAGCCAACGCTCCTGAGTCCGAGCGCGTCTTGCCAGCACTTTTTGCTGGTGTGCTCAGCTGTTTCGTTTTAGAACGCGTGATCATGTTCCGAGAAGGACCAAAATGTCCCGGAATCCAGGACAATTACTACTTCGATAGCTAAAATGGGAGCAAAACGAAAAAGCTGGGCTTTCAGACATGAGCATTTAATGACAACTAAGATCTAAAAACAAAAGGTAAAACAAAATAGCATAAAACATAGACAATGTATAAAAAGTATAAATAATATAAAACCTTATATCAGTCCTCGACAACGTTCCTATTAAGTATAGGTCAATTCTCATGTTTCCCGGAAAAATCTTAACACCGCGACTTAGTATTTATTTTTCACGCACAGTACAGCGACATCTAGCGAGCAATTGGACGACTGAAATTAACGCCTTGTACATAAAACTAGGAAATATAAAGAAGTCATGGACGGAATCTTTAAATTGTATAAATTACTTTATACTGAAAACATTTACGGGGAAAACCTTCTAAACATAAAATGTAAACACATGAAACTAAGCATAACCTTACAGATGTGCACTTAGCAGAATGTTTCCAAAGAGCTCTCGGAAATTTCAGCAAAATTCACCGGAGACAAAGGAAACTTTCGTTTTGGAAAGGTAATATTTAGACTCCCATACAAAAGTACAAGAAGCTTCCAAAACTTTTACATGTGGGGATTTCGCAATTTTGCCCCCAGTCTCTATATTATCAATGTAGACATCAGTAGATAATCTATCTAACCCTTCATTATAGAGAAACTTCAAAAAACGAAAGAAAATGCACCTTGGCATGAATGAGTAACGGTGATCGTATCAATGAATGAACTAATCAATCAGTAAAGTATATGTACTAATTCTAAACCTTATATCAATACGATAAAGTTTACCAGTACATTTAGTACTGAAAGCCAATTCTGTGTTAGTAATTTGATATGGGTTTCAACTTGTTTTGATACGACCTTGACTGTAAACCAATCATCGTTAGCGACACACTCTGATTGGTGCTGACGAAATACAAGCAGTACGGATATGATGGTCGTTCTTGTCTACGTGACAGCGTGATAAAACGGTATCCGTCCCTTTCATTCGCGCTCTGCTATAAAGTGACGGATATTTTGTCACGTGGATAAAGCCTGCCATAATAGGCCTGCTGAGGGCTAAGATGGTCGCTTCTCTATCGTCTGTCACCATGCATGTCTCGTTCTAATAAGTATGTAAGTGCGACAGTGACGCATGAGCTTGACACGACAGGCGAAAAAAACGCGACTAGGGCTAGTCGTCTCATATTAGCATTTTACTCGTTCTTAAATATTGGTACGCGTGAGATGTCAGATAACGATCGTATCAAAACAAGAAAAAACTATATCAAATTATTAAAACCGATTAGGCCTACTGGAAGCTGTACAGATAAAAACGACTATGATTATCTATGGTTTATAGCCCGCATGTAGGTAATTAACACACTTAGCGATCAGCACCATCTGGTGTGATTTAGGTTAAGCATCTTTCGATCGATGGTGTATAGTTAGCAGCATTTGAACTAATCTGATGATCAAACGTAATTTCGTTAGCAAGATTAAGTAAGTTATATTTCACTTGCATTCTACCTCTTAAGTGAAAGAATCGATCTGGATTTAGTTCTTAAAGTAACTTTATCGTATCAGGTAAAATGTGTTTTAAAAGAAAGATGTACATATATTGAATTACAATTTTAGTGGGCCTACTTTGAAACTATGATTATAAAAAACAGCGCTAAAATGAAAATATGGACCTTCTTGTTACGACTGCGAAGAAAACCAGTCCCCTACATTGACTAAAGTACTGAATGAATATTTCAGATTACGATATATTATAAGTTATAAGATTTTAGATACCTACGTTAGAGCTTTTATTTTTTTTTCTTTTGTAAGATATAAACTTCTTAATATAAACTTCATTATAAATGTCCCAGAATAACTTTTTCTAAATACCTATCTACAACTTACATTTCCGTTTGCTCTAAATCGGATACTCGAAGTTATTAGACAGTTACTTACCTAGTAACAGCAGTATTCAACTTGCCAGATATAGATCTTATGTCTTGGACAATAAGGTTTACGAAATATCATTTAAATATTAACGATTGTAATACTTGTAGGAAGCATTTTATGGTTTTGAAAACAAGTTATATCTGTTCCCAATTTTGATCTTAACTGATACTTGTTCTTTAAGTAATTGGTAGTAGAATCAGTTATTGTGTAATTGGCTTACTTTTTAATTTTAAAGCAGGTGTTAGTGCCCAAATTTTATAATAGACTATTTGTACTTCTAGGTCTTATTTTTTGGTTTATTTCTTCATAGCTTGAGCTTTAGAGACTTAAGTTTTAAAACAGCACATACAACTAATACAATTTAAGTGTTTACATACATACAATTCATACAACCTAAGTATAATTACCTTACTGATTAATAAGCTAGAACAACATACATTGGTAAAAACTGACCTTGAAACTGACAACTGTCACTAAACTGATCTATTTAACAGATAACCATACAAAATTACATTACAATAAAAAATAAACCCAATTTCCGCAACTAAAATATCCATTCAAAATATGATTAGGTTTTTAAACAATGATATAACACTCCACAACAGTATAGAAAAATGCCCCATTGTGTTGTTATGACACCACTGTTATGCGTATTATGTCACAATGTCACAATCACAATGACAGTAGTAACTCGTAGTGTAGTGGCGCATGACTAAGTACAGTAAACAATGTCATTCATATATGGAGTCCCTTTCTGGTCTTTTTAGGCATAATCTATGTGAGAGAAGTAAAGATATCGATCAGTTACATAGTTGTTATGTCGAAATATGAGTTTTGCTAAATGAATTAGATGTCAATAAACGCTACAATATATGTATTTTTTTTATGTGACTTGCAGATTAGTGCCGTAAAATCAGGTAACTTTAGTCCAGAACTTACAACTATGGTCCAAATTCAAGTTCAAGTAAAATATGTAAAGGTAAGTATTTTTCAAATTATGTTGAGTATAGAATATAGAAAGAGAATAAAATAAATGTAACGAGTACAAAATATAAAGGCTCGATAAGAATCAAACTGGTCTATAGTTGTACTTAAGGACTATAGTTACCTGATTTTACGGTATTTGTAATATTGCTATAGTTAATATTAACTGAGTTGTATCATTTTTGACTGTTAATAAAAATAAGCAAATTGATTTATAATTAGAGCTGGCGGCTACCTCGCACAACGTATCAGTATTGCGATACAGCGAGGAAATGCCGCCAGCATCCTTGGTACAATGCCTCAGGGGCCTATTTTAGATTTAAGCTAGTTATTAATTTCGTTTAGTTGTACCACTGTATATATATTGTATGTAAATAAATGATTTCCTTATTTATAATTCACATGATGTTCGATAGCTCGTTGAAAATTTTGTAATTTGGTTGAATTGGAACGTTTCGTAATTTCTTAACTTTTCTAATAAAAATTATCTTTTAACCTTCGACCAGTATCTCCCGAGGATGCCGAAGACCGGGCGAAGTGGAGAAGACTGAGCAGGAAAGCGGACCCTGGCGCTAGGCCGGGAAAACGCTAGGTCGAAGAAGAAGAACCTTCGACTTCAGTATCTCCCGAGGATGCCGAAGACCGGGCAAAGTGGAGAAGACTGAGCAGGAAAGCGGACCCTGGCGCTAGGCCGGGAAAACGCTAGGTCGAAGAAGAACCTTCGACTTCAGTATCTCCCGAGGATGCCGAAGACCGGGCAAAGTGGAGAAGACTGAGCAGGAAAGCGGACCCTGGCGCTAGGCCGGGAAAACGCTAGGTCGAAGAAGAAGAACCTTCGACTTCAGTATTCATCCACCCTCAAATCATAGGTACCGAATCGTAGTTTTTATTCAAAAATTGGTCAAACCGAAGAACTGAAGTATTTATCCATAGAGTCCGCCACAAAATAAGCTATCGCCACTCGCAGACACCTACCGCAAAGTATTTAATTATCGCAATTTACCCATTACACTCGAAATTAAGTAAGAAAGTACTTAAGAAGTTAATAGGTGAGTATTTAATAACTTTAATCTGTTAGATTTAGCGGCCGAAAATAGAAAGCCAATAGAGATGCGCGGGAGCGTCACGCACACACACGCAGTTTATAGATACACACATATATACACCGTTTGACCTTTCATCGGCGATTGTGAAAGTATGTAAGGTTGCGGTTATACTGACGTAGGCTTTTGAGGTAATATGAGGTAACTAGCAAGCTTAGCCACAGGACAATCGTTAACAAAAACGCTAATATCTAATATGTATAACCATAAATTTAATAATCATGAGAACCAAAAATAATTTATTTCCAATATTATACCAACGGAAAACCTGGTTACGTCCCCTGATGATTTAAGTGATACGGCGCGATTCGGAAAATGAATTAGAGATGCACTAGATAAGATATAGTAAAGATATGTGACGTTCCACGGCAAAAGGTACCATTGCCCCGACTGAATATTGGAGCGGCGTTAATAATAAGCGTAAGCGCCAGCCGCCATAAGATACCTTTTGCCGTGGAACGTCACATATCTTTACTATTTCATATCTAGTGAATGTCTAACGGCGCGATATCTTAAAGTTCGAATCGCGCCCCGTTAGTTACTTATGTATGTACTTTAAGTTAAAAAATACATATGTACCTACGAGGGACGTCTGAAAACTTATAAGCCTAAGGTATTTCGAGGTTGTATATGTGTTTATGATACTGGCCGCTAGAAAGGCCATTTAAAAATAAATTATTAAGAAAACAATATGTCAGATTTTTATTATTCTGTTTCGAGATATTCAACTAGAAACTACATAATGTGTGAATTACCAGCGAATATTACGAAAATTGAGCATCGTGCTGTAATTAAGTTCCTTACAAAAAGTGAAAAATCACCGCAGTGTATTTTTGAGGAAATGGCTATTATTTACGGTGCTTCTGGGCCTTCTTATGCCACAGTCAAAAAGTGGAGTCGCTTATTTAAACTCGGGCGGGAATCCATCGAAGACGACCCCCGCTCAGGGCGGCCAATATCGGTAGTGACCGAAGAAAACGTAGCCAAAGTCAAAAAGTTGGTATTGGAAGATAGAAGAATTAAGGTTTGGCAAATAGCTGAGGTCCTAGGTATAAGTAAAGAACGAGTCGGAGAAATTTTACACGAACATTTGCACATGAGTAAAGTTAGTGCTCGTTGGGTGCCGAAAATGCTTACTGCCTTCGATAAAGAACGTCGTGTTGAAACTTCCCAGGCGTTTTTAGACTTGTGCGAAGATAATATAGACGAAGTTTGTTCCCGAATAGTAACTGTCGATGAAACATGGATCAGACAGTATGACCCGGAGTGTAAGTCCGAATCAATGCAGTGGATTGAGAAGGGGGAACGGCCGCCGAAGAAATTTAAAGTGCAAAAGTCGGCCTCTAAGTTAATGGCTACGGTGTTTTGGGACTGTGATGGTATTCTTTTAATCGATTATTTAGAAAAGGGTTCCACAATAAATGCACTTTATTATGCAGATCTTGTAAGACAGGTACGACAAGCAATAGTTGAAAAAAGGAGAGGTAAACTAAGGAAAGGAATTTTGTTTTTGCAAGACAACGCACCCGTCCACACCGCTCATGTTGCGAGGCGTGCTTTGAAGGAAGTTGGCTTTGACGAAATCGACCACCCACCGTACAGCCCCGACCTAGCCCCTAGCGACTATTTTCTATTCAATAATTTGAAGAAAGAGTTGAGGGGAAAGCGATTTACTAGTGACGAAGAGATGAAGGCGGCCGTAGAGGAGCATTTTGAAGGGCAAAATAAAGAATATTTTTTTAATGGGCTAAAAGCACTATATAAAAAATGTAAAAAGTGCATTGATTTGGGAGGAGATTATATCGAAAAATAAACAGTGATTTACCTTTGAAAATTGTGTTTTTGTATCTTAGGCTTAGAAGTTTTCAGACGTCCCTCGTATATATAGCATATTAGACAACATTATCAGATCGCAATAGCTAAGCAGAGGCCACCTAGCAACTCAAAGTCCAATATCTCTTAATACATTATGACATAGTAACACAATTTACGTTATAATTAAATTTTTAAGTTTTCATTTCAATTCCCTACCAATTATTGGGGTGTTAACCTTACATCAAGGCTAAAGTGGTACCGAAACATTAGGTTAGAAAATAGGTAATTTTTAATACATAAATAAGTATATAAATCAATTCCATTAATTGATCATACTGACACACAAGGTACTTAACAGTTGGAACTGTGGAGCTGTGTCAAATTTTATAGAGACCTATTAGAAAAGAGGCGTGGAAATACTGGAAATTCGGTTAAAAGTTTTTAGCGAAACGAAACCATACGGGTGCGGAATCTAGTGGAACTACAGTAGATGAATTAACGTGAATGGACAAAACTAATATACCTACAAAGTAACGTTGTAATAATCTATAGAAATCATAGGTTAGCATATTTTAATAAGATGAGGAGAGCGGCGACCTTGCGTACTCCGTATATTAGCAGACCGTTCACATTTCAACCGGCGGTCAGTTGACTTGGATGTGGTTTTCTCTTATTTACGTTTGTGGCAACACGAAGTAACAGTAATATTGTGACCCTTAAAAAATTAATGTTTTTTTTATATAAAAAAAAATAAACAGAACAATCTATGGTTAACGAAGTGACTAATGGTATTAAAAAAGCCGGACAAGTGCGAGTACTTTTTAGTATTTGTTGTTATGTGTGTCTGTCTGTCACCCGGCTGTACCTCATGAACCGTAATAGCTAGGCAGTTGAAATTTTCACAGATGATGTATTTCTGTTGCCGCTAACAACAAATACTAAAAACGAAATAAAATAAATCTTTAAGTGGGGTCCCATAAAACAAACGTTTTTTGCGTAATGGTACGGAACCCTTCGTCCGCGAGTCCGACTTGCACTTAGCCGGTTTTTTATTCCATTATAGTTTAATCATCGACTTGATTTTATCCTTTTAAAAGGAACTCGGAACTTAGGAGGATGGGAAGATCGTCGGCGATCAAATTTTGACCCCTAAAATCCGGTGTCAGATTATCGTCATGCCTCAAACAGGTACTATATATATTGTTTTGCTATTACTCGTACATATACAGTTCTCTTTTACAGTTTACAGGGTCAAAAGCTTCACACAAGGAAGCACAAAAGCCTTATTGTGACAAAACCTGAAATCTTAATTACTGTGCAGTTGTGTTAATTATCGAAGGCAACTTGCAAGGTCAGATTTAATCATTTTCGACCGGAAGTCGATCGGAACTATTTAATTATTTCACTGAGCGTGAAAGGTCATGTGTTTATATAATTTCAGTGATACATAAGCTTTAAAAAAGCTTAGTTGGTTGGTTGGTTAGTATATGATTTGTGACAGTTTTTATCGGAAATTTAATTTAAACCCAGGGGCGGCGTTAGACTTTATTTCTTGACAGCTTGTCAGATGCCAAAAAGTATGTCCAATAAAGAAATAGAGCATTATTTTGATCAATTAGAGAACCTAAATGCGAACGAGGGATAATAATATTAAATAGATAATAATTTCACTTTCAAAGTTTTGTAATATAAGATTTTAAGGCTTTTTAACACATCATTTTGTTTTTAATACTTTATCAATTTGTAATTTGTCAAGGGGCTATTCATAAATTACGTCATTTCAAATTAGGGGGGGGGGGGGCGGTCTGGATATTGGATGATGGTAGCATGACGTAGGAGGAAACGGGGCATTCGAAGCATGATTTTTGGATGAATTTGGGGGAGGGACAAAAATCGTCAAAAATCGATGATTTATGGACAGCCAGAAATCGTAAGTTTTATGAATTTATCTTGCCGACAATTGATTAATTGATTTTAGAGAGGTTTAACGAGGCAATAACATACGGGGAAAAACTCATAGCTGTAGACATTATTTATCTTTATGACACCATCGTAAATATCCTTGATAAACACTACACTATCTCCTGCCCGCCATTTTGTCTGCGGAGAATTTGTACTTCAATAGAAAATTTAAGAAAGAAAGAAAGAAAGAAAAAAAATATTCAGGACGCTTACAGTATTATTTAAAACTAATACGACACTTTTATAAGTATAAAACATAAACGTCACTGAACGAATAGGTCTCCCCTTGACCTTGATGTCAAGTGACCTTTCAGGTATCTTGACGCTGGTCTTCCGTGGAGAAATGTCCAAGCGATCCCGTCAGCACGTAAACTTAACTAACATTGGTTAAACTAAATTGAGATCAGAACAAAAATCACAAATAAATATTACTTCAATTTGACCTATTAAGTATATATAATGTACGGCTTATTTAATAACATATTTTACCGCCCTCCCTTCCCTCAGCTCGTTTAAAGGATAATTTTTGCAAATATCTTACTGTCCATGTCTGTGCCCGAGTCTCGACCTCTCTCAATACAAAATTTCATCTAAATTGGTTCAGAGGTTTAAGCGTGAAGAGATAACACACATATACGGCCCGATTCGAACTAAGTAGAAACGATATGCATTAGATATGTCAGGTCAAATGTGACGTTTCTTCAAACAAAAACGTCACTATTGACACTGACACATCTATTCCATATCGTTTCTAGATCTATTAATTAACGTATCTTAAAGTTCGAATCGGGCAGATAAGTAGTTACTTTCGAATTTTATCATCGTCATCATCATCTCAGCCATAAGACGTCCACTGCTGAACATAGGCCTCCCCCTTATGGGGGGTGAATGCCATAATCGCCACGCTTGGCAGGCGGGTTGGCATTTTATACTAACTATATATTCGTACGGATGTATCAGACAATTACAAGTTTTTTAAAATTAACAAACTTATTTTATTAACAATAAATATAGATGGGCAAAGTGCTTGATAGTAAATAAATGCTTTCACTATAAATTTTAAATAGCCACGAATATCATACACCGTTAACACATCAGACAAAAGAGAAAACGTCAAACACACCGCTCGTGTCTCATCAAACAAATTTGGCCTTAATTATCTCTGCGACATTTCTCGCCTTACTTATGTACAAACTTATAACTGATAAGGTCAAATATCGTCTGTTCCGGCTTTCGGTACCTTGAGCACGTATTGGTTTTTGATTGAATTATTTTTTTGTATTGAGACGTGGGTCTAGGACTGTACAAGGTACAGTCAGCGTCAAAAGTAAGTAACGCGTCTGACTGTGTCAAAAGTATGTACCTAAAATAGTAGAAATAGTAGTAGTGCGACATAAAATAGTAGAAATTAAATAAAATGGAACTAAAAAAAATCCATACTAAATAGTTGTCATGTTTAAGCATTTTACGTGAAAAATGTGTCAGTGTCTAAAATTTCTTGTCGGACTATACCATTCTCTAATAGCTTATGTAGACTCTGTGCGGAAAGAGAAGTGTCGTGGAAAGTATGGGGCCCAATACATTCCACGAGTCTTGTCTTTCTGCACTTTAATAGTTTTTTTATATAAGTAAAAAGCGTATCGATGGTTCCAGTTTTTTATAGGGGCAAGCATGCGCCGTGTCTATTCTATAGTGAATGCAATACGTGGTAAAAAATATTACGGACATGTACTAATTGAAATCGATTTGTCGTATTGTATGTTGGTGAAAGATAGATATACCTACTAACTTTTTATTATTTTATAGTACAAATTAGAGCTATGAGAGAATGCTACATAGCTATTAATTTTTAATGATGTTCGACCAAAAGAAGCGCTGGGGACTTTCAATCCGGAGGTCGCGGATTCAAACCCCGACTCGTACCAATGAGTTTTTCTTAACATCTGTAGGATATATCATTTGATATTTACCAGCTACTTTTCGGTAAATGAAAACATCGTGAAGAAACCGGACTAATTCCTGTAAGACCTAGTTTCCCCTCTGAAGAAAGCCTCTAGAAGGCATAATGGCAGTCGCTTTCGTATAAACTAGTGTCTACGCTAAATCCTGGGATTCATTGTCAAGCGGACCCCAGGCTCCCACAAGCCATGGCAAAAAGCCGGGATAACGGGTGGAACAAGACAATGACTCGTTCGTACCTATTAAATAAAACCCCAACTAAATATAAGCCTATTTAAATCTGCATTAGTATTATAAGTAGGAAGTAGCCCCGTAAAATTCGTCTAAAACGTATGCTACCTTACAAACAGCAACTCTCTTAACTTTCCATCGGTAGATCTTATGCCTTTTGTAATAAGGTTCACGAACTGTCAGTTAACAGGGTGAGCGATGGTACTCGGAACTTCCTACCACCTTTCTCAACCAAGTCTAGACTCATATACGCTCCAATTCACTCGTTTGACGCACAAATTACGCTAAACACATAACGTAACGGTTGCACGTCACAAGTAACGAAACGTAATGTGCCTATATCCTCTAGCCGCCCATTCGTCAAACTTTGCCAAGCAAAATGAAATTTTATTTTGTCAACACAAAGTTCAAATTAGAATGGAACAGGAGACTTTTTTATAGGTGTCTGGGCGGCTAGAGGTTAAGAACATCTTGGTTCTTACTCTATTTTCCTTTAGTACACACCTGACCAATTGTAATCTTTATTGCTAAGTCAATAAAGTTCAAAGATGATCAGTTAACCGTATCGCTATACGCACAGGCGCTATCAGATATATATCGGAGCGGCGAAGGTCCTCAAAAATATCTGAACACGCACTCTAACGTCTTGATAATAGAGGCGTGTTCAGATATTTGTGAGGACCTTGACCGCTCCGATATATCTAATGGCGACTATATCATCCTCGACACACATATACCTGATCATTTATCTACGGGCCAATAGTTGCCTGAAAATAAATATTAATAAATATTTTCATTTCATTTTAGTTTTTATTATACGTAACCCTTATTTCAAAAGCTTTAAGGTATACCTGTGGTCAGTCAAGTATTGCTATTAGTGCGTAGTTAATGACCTTGTTTCTCGCAATTATAAGTGCATTAAAAAATAAATTGACGTAATTTCGGCTTGTTTACATATTATTATAATCGGCCTTGTTTTGCAACTAGATATAAGGTTTTCCAGTGTATTAGGAATTCTAAATAGATCAAAGAATTTGTTTTGTGTGCCACTTCATACTTAGTTAATTAGTTACAATGACAATAATTTATGATCCCTGCGGCTGCGTGTGTGGAGACGCTGAACGTGCGCGTGCGCTAAAATGTTGAAGCCGTGCACGCACACGCCACGCTAGCGGTGTGTCGTATCTTCTAAGGATCTGTATATTACAACCACGCCTATGCGCACGATATGTACAGGCCTTAATAGTTGCTATTATATGTTCCTATACTTGCTCTACCTGCTACTCTTTTTTTTAAATTAATAATTAAGTGTACAAATTAAGGAAGTATAGGTTAGATTTTTTAGGCAATGCTGTGTAAAAGTCCTACTTTTGAATCTAATAAACCTATTTATATTTATCACAATAATAAAAACGAAAACAATACCCACGGAAATCTAAATAGTTTCCCTCCGCAGTAACTTTTAATCTTAGTATTCACACAAAAGCCTCGCGGTAAGGTAAGCAAGCAAGTGCTCAGAGGAAGTACAGATTAGCATAATTGTTTTCCATCGTACTTTCTCGGAAACGTTCGTATTTGTCATGCTACTTCAGTCAACCTCAGTACTTTTACCGAGACTGACTGAAATAGCAAGACACGTTCGTACGTTTCCGTGAAAATACGATGGAAAATAATTATGCACTACAACTGTATTCCTTTAAATTATTTTAATTACTTTTTAGCTGGTAGAGAATTTTTTTTGAATTGATTTAGATGATAATTGGTAAGCAGTTGAATGATTCTTATATTACCCATAAGATTTATATATGTATAAGCTCAAGTGGGATTGGGCGAGACATATCTGTCCAATGCACCCGGACAGATGGGCCAAAATAAGTAGCGACCGAATGGGCACCACAGATTATCCGAGGCAGAGGCAGACCAAAAATGAGATGGCGAAACGACTTGGACACATTCTGTGGCGACTGGGGGCAGCATGCACAAAGCCGTGACGAGTGACGAAAGACAGGGGAGGCCTTTGGCCAGCAGTGGCACACAACATAGGCTATTAAAAAAAAAAACAATATTTGTCTGTTCTGCGGACGGTACGTGCGCCTGCGCGTGGGAACTGGCACGCCACGCTAATTAGCTTCTAATCCCGCGGTCTCTTTGTACCCGTACCGACGGTGCATCTGTAAACAGTGAGACAATGACAGAATTTAGTGAGTCGGACCTCGTTAGAGTTAGGCGGCTTTAGAGTTCATTGCCCGATAAGTTACGAGTAGACCTAAAATGTACAATGAGTCCAAAATACGAACATGACGAACTCAGAATAGGACAAAAACGAAAGAGACTAATTACCTCTACGAATGCGACCATCACCGAACGTGTCAAACATTTTTTGGCGAATAAGTAAATGAGATAAAGAACGAAAGAGACGAATGACGAATGAGATTAAAGAAGACCGTGACGAAAAACGAATAAGACCTATCAAGTTAGAGGCTAGTTACAGAATTTAGCCAAAGAATACAATGACGAAAACCGAACAAAATAAGTAAAAAACGAGTGACGAATATTCAATGAAACGAAATAACAAATAAACTAAAAACTAATACTAATGAGCAATGATGATGTATACCAGCATTTTGAACAGTCGTCGATCAACTATGTATTACTTTACGTAGGTAGATATTGAATGCTTTTCTCTTGGTGTACTTTCGTTTCGGCCAAATACATTTCGCCAAATTTCACTTCCCAACAAACTTATCGCAATAGTTTCATTTCCCAAAGGAACCTTTAGCAAAGTTACACTTCGCATATAATTTATTTGGTCAAATTATCATTTGGCATGATTTTACTTTGTCAAATGTTATTAGGACAAAAACTTATTTAGCAAATGTTTTTTATTGTCTAATATTATATTCCAAAAAGATGTTTGGTCAAAATTGTCACTTCGCAAATTTGACAAACAGGCATCTCTATTTAAAGTACTTACGTTAAATTCTACGTAATTTGGGTGGGTTGGGTTAGGTTTGAACTGCGATCCTCACAAAACGGAACCGCTATCAGAAAAGTGGGTTAGGTTAGGTTAGAACTGTCACCCTCACAGAATCGAAATGCTATTAGAAAAGTGGGTTAGGTTAGGTTAGAACTGCGGTCCTTACAGAAACGAAATTCTATGTACTAAAAAAAGGTCATCGAAGTGGATTAATTAATTTAATAGAATAACGAGATGTAAAAAAATTGCATGACATTTTAAACTAAAATGTGGTTTGAATATTGGTGGTTATTTACTATTTTTGGGTTACAATGATTACTTTGGTGTTATTTGCTTTAATAGTATAGCAAGATGTAACAAATTTGGTTGTCATTTTACATTAAAATGGAGTTTTAATTTTAGTGATCATTTACTACATATTTTTGGCAGTAAGAATGTTTTTTTTGACGTTACATTTTACTATGTATATGTAATGATCAGTTAAATACTAGACAAATAAAATTCTGCAGCCTCCACTTTATTGGTATGTAAATTGTATGCCATGCAATATTTTGGGACATGTAAGTTATGCTTAATGATACATTTGACTAAATAATATTTGGTAAAATGAAACTTGTCCAAGTAATTATTTGCTAAACAATAACTTGCCAAAAAAGACTATTGCTAACTGAAAATTTGCGATAAGTTGTTTTGCCAAACATTTTTTTGGGAAATGATAATTTGGGAAACATAGTTTGGGATGTGATACTTTGGGAAACGATTTTGGCCCATTCGTTAGTAAACCTTTTCTCTTATGTAGGGATCCACATCTACTATTTTTATTCCCGACAGTTATGAGAGGTGTTATACCTAAGTTTGATCGCTACGTGTGTATGTCTGTCTGTGGCACCGTGGCTCTTAAACGAGTGGACCGATTTGGATGCGGTTTTTTTTCAAAGCCGGCTTCCTAGCGCTGGTTTTTAAACATGTTTTCTCAAAATCCGTTCATCCGCATCATTGCGTTGGGGGTTTAATTTTTTACTTATTTTAGATTATAAGACAAAATAGTTGATTCCGTCCGCTTTATCAGCTACCCTGGCCGAGTCTAACAAAAGAAACGTAATCTGATGTCCAAATTCAAAGTCAAAGATCAAATTGCGTTAGCGCGTGTCCGCGCGCACGCGCAGAGAAAGTGGCCCTTGCCGATCGCGGAATGCGGGGAAATGGCCGACGGCATTTGTGGGTGATTGTTTACCGAGTATAATTAACGAGTATTTTGCAGTGAGCAAAGACGTCTGCTAACATCGTATTATGTTTGAAATAAAGGTAAAAAGAAATAAGGGAAAGTCAAATGTTGGGGACATTGATTTTCGTTAAAAAAACCGTAAAAGTGCTACTGTTTAGTATTTGTTGTTATAGCGGCAACAAAAATACATCATCTGTGAAAATTTCAACTGTCTAGCTATCGCTGTTGATTAGTTACAGTACAGCCTGGTGACAGACAGACGGATGGACAGCGGAGTCTTAGTAATAGGGTCCTGTTTTTACCCTTTGGGTACGGAACGATAAAAAGGAATGACAGCCCAGAAAATCAAAGCGTGTTAAGGATGACTCACGTTAGACCGGGCCGTATCCGGGCCGGAGCTTCCGGCGCTTACGTTTCTATGACAGATGACAGGTGATCATGTGATGCTTTCCATAGAGAACGATGCGACGGAAGCTCCGGTCCGGTCTAATGTTTGTCATCCTTTACTCATTAACTTATTACTAACTCTATTTCAGTCTTTTTCAGCCAGCCAAGTTACATATTAGGTTTGCAGAAAACATTTTTCCGACTCGTAAAACACTCGTACATATCCACTCGTGTCTCCGACCGATTGGAAATATTATCAAACTGATGTTGCGTGGCATTATGCAACAAGGAATCAATTTATTGTGCAATTTATTACCGACCGATTATCGAGTAGGTACCTAGGGATCCGTATTGGGATTAGAAAAGGCACGGGTTGAATTTATAATTGTTATTTAATTTATTAGTCACAGGCCTTACTGGTGACAAATCGGAGATTATGGGTTGGAAGTGGGTTGAAAGCACGAAGCAATAAAATGAAATTGTATTTAGGTAGGTACCGATCTGTTTTCTAGTGACGCTTAATATGGTGTCAAAATATCCATGTCCTGAGTGTGTCAAATATATTAAAACTAATAGGGGCGGAAAGGTTCTCGAGTGGCGACCAGGTACCGGAAGGCGCAGCGTGGGTAGACCCCCCACAAGGTGGACTGATGACCTGGTGAAGGTCGCGGGAGTCCGCTGGATGCGGGTGGCGCAAGAGCGGTCATTGTGGCACTCTTTGGGGGGGTCCTATGTCCAGCAGTGGACGTCCTCTGGCTGATATGATGATGATGATGATGATGAATAGGGATTTAATCCCAAACAAACATACAATACCGACATGGCTGTTAAAACTAGCAGTGTGTTTTCGCAGTGTGTGTGTATTCTTAGGATCGAAATTCGCCTATGTAAGCATCGAATTTGATTAAGTTCTTCGCAAATGTAGCTAATAAAATTGGTCAGACTGACCGAATGGAGAGATGACGTAGTTATATACGGAAAAGCGAGTTGATATCCGGAATATTTTAGGGCCACCCTACACTAGCGTCTTTTGAGTGTCATCGTCTAGTAAGCGCTATGAAAATGGCGTCGCTGGGCAGTTGCGCTAAAGTGTTGCGGTTGCGGCGTGCAGCATACATAGAGTTGACTATAGACCGAGGCGCCGTACGCGTGCCGCCCGCACCTTCCCCGCCACCCTTAGTCGTCCTACCCCGTCGCGCCCGTACCGCGCAGGCGAGGACTCATTTAAGCGTTCGGTCTATAGATGCCGTCGCTTGCGGAGGACACTAGTCTGGGGTGACTCTTATTAAAATATCCGTATCTGTAAATATAGACTGCACTGTACTAATATGTATGAAATGTAAAAAAAAAACTACCTACGGAACCCCGTATTTACCCAGCATGCCAACTTGGCCCGTATGTCTGTACCAGTACGAATTAATTTAGCTTAATTACAATTGTAATTAGTGCCGGACTCGTACTTCCTAATGCTGTAATGCTCGTTATGCGTATGACAGGAATGGTCGGAGGTCCGTAACTTGACAGTGACATGACAGTAACGGTTAATTGAACCTCTTGAACTATATTTTGCAAGAAGCCGTTCCAAAATGTCAACCTAACAAAAACACCTGTTTTATTGGAGCTGTAGAGTCAACTGTAAAAATATGGGTGCACAAATCATCTTAAAAATATGCCCCACAGCTCTTATGTCAGCTTATTTAGAATTTAGAACTAAGGGACATACGTTGTCTACACACATATTTTTACACTTTACTGTACAAATGCGACTTTCAATCCGGAGGTCGCGGGTTCAAACCCCGGCTCGTACCAATGAGTTTTTCGGAACTTATGTACGAAATATCATTTGATATTTGCCAGTCGCTTTTCGGTGAAGGAAAACATCGTGAGGAAACCCGACTAATCCCAGTTTCCCCTCTGGGTTGGAAGGTCAGATGGCAGTCGCTTTCGTAAAAACTAGTGCCTACGTCAAATCATGGGATTAGTTGTCAAGCGGACCCCAGGCTCCCATGAGCCGTGGCAAAATGCCGGGATAACGCGAGGAAGAAGAAGACTGTACAAATATTTACTTAGGTAAAAAGTACATTTCAAATTCACCAGTTAATACTGTGTGCATTGTTTGTCCGTATATAATGGAACTACATATTATATATATTTAAATAACAAAATCTAAGTTTAATTTTTGAGAAAATCTCAGTCTGAGTCTTAACTTGAAATTACTTACTTATATAATTAAATGCTACAGAAGTACTCAATAAAGCTATGTAACTGTGATTAACCAATATATGTTTTATTTCAGGTAAGTGTGGTGTCGACAGAGCTCTCGTTCACACGCCGATGATGAACTTTTTGCCATCCTACGCAACGGACCTTGCTGCGGTATTTGCACAATATAACACTTATTTAAATATGTACAGCAAATATAGGTAGTAATAATATATTCTGAGTAACTATTTCTGACACTAAACCAGGTTAGTTTGACCAATCATAAAGGATGACTCACGTTAGACCGGGCCGTGTCCGAACCGGAGCTTCCGGCGCTTACTTTTCTATGACATGACAGGTGATCACGTGATGCTTTCCGTGGAAAAGGATGAGCCGGAAGCTCCGGCCCGGACAAAAAAAGGGTCAAACTGTGTTACGTTCTTTCCTGTGGACATACACAAAGTTAAGGGCTATAAAGATTAATTTTCTTATTGAACCCTTATCCACGTAAAAAGGTCCTCCTTTTATTTACAGAACTATGATAACATCATTACTTACATGCCCACAAGCTGTTAACTATTGCCCACAGGAGAGAAAACTAGCGTGTTCGCGCGAACTGTACATTTTTCTCCCCTGTGGGCAATAGTTAACAGCTTGTGGGCATGTAAGTAATGATTTTATCATAGTTCTGTAAATAAAAGGAGGACCTTTTTACGTGGGTTAGGGTTAAATAAGAAAATTAATCTTTATAGCCCTTAACTTTGTGTATGTCCACAGGAAAGAACGTAACACAGTGATCTGTTTGACCCAAAAATCACATAATCTCGGTCCAGTTCCTCTTCATTTCTTTAAGAAGGAGTCCTGTTCATCCCGCTATCTCCGACAGACACATTTTCACGATTCTAGTTTTCAAACTCTCACTTTGTAATGATTTTGTCCCTCAAATCCTTTGGCATTCGGGAGAGGTGACCAACTCCAGTTCCAATAAGCTTGGCCGCCTTCGGAGTTACTTTAACGATTCACAATAAAGCACCGTAATATTTTCGATACACATAATAGCACTTGACATTCTTGAACAGATTACAAGCACATTCTCATCCACACCTACACAATATTTAAATCCACTCACCTTACTTATTCGAATGTAACAACCGAACTATTAAAGACACAATAAAAAGGGTGCACCAAAACATCCGGCCAGTGCTATCACCTGCATTCTTTGCACTTACCAAACAACTCACTCCAGCCAACCAAAATAAATTGAGCCTTAATCCGTATAACAAAGATGAAGGTTATACTGGTCGCCCGAATAACTGTGGTATTGGGAATAGCAGACTATCGAAAACCAAGATGGCCGGTACTTTCTCAGAGTGAAAGCAGTTTCGTCATCCGCGTCATTGAGTCAAGGATGTGTATTGGTATGCTAATGGTCGAGGTAATCATGGGTGTGGGCTTAAGCCTGTTATGGTCTGGCTAAGGAGTTAGTCCTCGTAATGATAGGTGTGGATGCTATTCATGAAGGGAGAAAAAGATGGTGGTATCGTTGATTTTAAGTAGGAAAATGTAACTAGTTTAATGGATACAAGGTCTTATCGTAAATAAATTATCCTTATCAATTATCATAACTCGGCTACGTCGCCTGCGTCTTATGATATGGAGATGGTCGGTTGGCCAGCTCGCGAGCGGCATACAGCTCTTGAGTTACAATTGCGGCTCTTGAATTACAATGTGGCTATCCCAAATACCTAAATCAATACTTAGACATGCATCAATGTTAGTGGCTCTTTTTCAGAAACTTTCAAATTCATTATTGATCTTAGTTTCAGTTGGCTCTTTGCCTTACAAGATAAATAGCCGAAAAAAGCTTCAAAACAAAATGCATAGTAGCATACACTACCCAGTATTTAAAATAAAAATCCAAAACGATCATATCCCGCAGCCGAATTGCCAGACATTCTCACTCTCTGTTAATCCCATTCGACTTGCAATGTATGTAATGTCAAACGCAACACAATTAGATGTAAGACGCTAACATTTCGCACTATTCCAAAACAGTTTCTCTTGTTATATTTATACTATTTGGACATCAGGCCGCGTAGCCAAGATGCCAATCGCTTACGCTCCGTAGCGATCGAAACGCAACTGTCACTGTCGCACTTATATAACACTCCATAAGGAAGAGTGATAGAGAGATGAATAGCTTTTCGTTGTCGAAGCGATAGCGATTGTAACCTTGGCTAGGCCGGCAGCATCAGCCACAGGTTGAGAACGTAGAGATAACAATGGGACTAATTACATAATAAATTTGCATAGAGGGAAAGTGAAAACAAGTAGAAAACCAACTGCCCACATTGTTGATGGTTCTCACGGGTGTGGTAATTAGAACCCAAATTATAAGATGTACTGACGTGCTCTTAGAATAGGAGCTAGGGTTCTGTATACGAGTACATTTAAAAATACTTCTTCTTCTTCTTCTTCAGCGTGTGCTCGCCCACCGTTGGGCATACGCCTCTCCAATCTCTCTCTATTTTGAGCGGTTGTTGGTCACCCTTATCGAGACTGGTCCCGCAGTCTCCTTTATGTCATCGGACCAACGGGCGGGTGGCCTGCCTACACTTCTTCTGCCTAGCTGGGGTCACCACTCCAAAACGCGCTTGCTCCACCGTTCGTGAAGTCGGCACATATGCCCTGCCCAGGCCCATTTTAGCCGGGCGACCCTGTGTTCTATGTCGACGACTTTTGTGCGTTTTCGGATGAGCTCGTTTCGGACTCGATCGCGAAGTTTAAAAATACATATCGGTCCAAATCGGATACAAACGGCCCGGGCCGAGGCGTCCGATACTTTGTTTTCTATGACGGACGTGATGGTTTCTATAGAAAACTAAGTTTCGGACAACCCGGACCGAACCCGGACTGTTCTAGCGTGAGTCATTATCATCATTTATACCAAGGCAGAATTATTTGCAAATGTTGTTAAAATGCAAAAGCATTAACTCAAAACAAGTCTGTTTAGCTTAAGGCCTGAGTAATAAGATTTTAAATGAGATGTTTTTTGAGTTAATGGGAAAAACTTACTTAAATTAGGAAGAAGAGTATTTTAATATCTACAATACCAACATCTACATCATGCTCTAGTCTTACTATAAGGGCAAGTTCTGCTATTAGATTGTATCTATCTGTGTCGCGCCATATAAATGTAGTCTCTCCAGTACGTTCCATAATTTATTTTATTTATCTAGTGTTCTGATCGCTATATCATTTAATCAAGTTTGCCCTAAATTTATGATTGAAAATTTCCATTTCCCATGATGTTTTTCATTAAGTAATTCGTGTAAGTTATTTGGTGGTATTATTGACCGGTATTGTAACTATTTAGCTTGCCATCGACTTCAAATATATAATTCACTAGCGCATGTAAGAAGAATAACATTTTATCTTTTTTCTATTCATCTTGATGTTTCTAAATAACTGCCGTATTCGAACTTCAAAATATTCACAAGAGACGACACGTACTAGATCCATTCTAGATACGTTATAGTTTAAAACGTTGTCGCCCTGCCTGACACTGTTTGTATAGTCTGCAATAGACTAAAAGGCCTATGATGATGATAGTTTAGATATCAACTAGCTCTCTTTTGCAGCGCAATTCGGGCAACCAATATCACTTTTACGTTAGATAGAGTAAGATATCTGTTAGATGTGAATTGGATCTCTAAGTCATATCCTGTGGAAACCGTTCAAGAGTATCTCCAGAATCGCGCATATGTCAAATTTGACAGGTTATATCTTAAACGTTAATCGTATCTTGGTGATGTCTAAAAGATATCTAATAGATGTCTATTTCAAAATCCGATTCGGGCCCTAAGTATCTAGTTTTGTTCAGATTATTTTCCCGTGGAACTCTAAAACTCTCTACAAAACTAACTAGCATCTTTCTTCCTATTGTGCGGAGCGATCACTCCATCAATAATATACACTAATTACAGATTAGTTCTGAGTGATTTGAACTTAGTTTCACTTTTCTTAGACTAGACGCACGAACGATAATTATTTAAAGAGTGTTTGTAGTTATTGGGGTGTCACGATTTTGTTCTGGTTACTAATAATAGCATCTTTGACAGGAAAGTAAACACATGAGTAATTTATAAAAAAACCGGCCAAGTGCAAGTCGGAATCGCGCGCGAAGGGTTCCATGCCATTATGCAAAAAAACTGCAAAAAATATCACGTTTGTTGTATGCGAGCCCCACTTAAATATTTATTATATTCTGTTTTAGTATTTGTTGTTGTTGTTATAGCGGCAACAGAAATACATTATCTGTGAAAATTCAACTCCACTTGACTAGGTATAGTTTGTCTTAACTATAAATAGTTATTTGTTTTACAAGGGGGCAAAGTTGTTGTTTAACCGCTCGTGCTAATATTGATACCCGAGCAAGCGAAAGATTCCAAAATTGAGCCACGAACGTAGCGAGTGGTCCAAAAAATGGAATCTTGAGCGTTGCGACGGTATCAAAGCACGAGGGTTAAACAAAATTTGCCCCCGAGTGAAACACAAAATTTTTCACCACACCAACCCGAAGCAAATATTAAATGTAAAATATCAAACAAATTCAAACCAAATCAAATCCAAATGAATGTAATTAAATATTTATTATCCAAAATCATCATTTAAAAGCCAATTCTACCAGCAAACATAAGAAAACAACTCAAAATTTGCATTTGATTACTTTGCCTCACATGTGAATAAAATGCAACTTTGCTATCCGTGTTTGAAGTGCAAAGTAAGCCTTTCCGAGCTGGTGTGGTGAAAATAAATGTTTCAAACACAGTTCAGCATATCAAGTCAGTATTCAAAACATAAGTAGCCATGTCCAGAGCTAGTCAAAACTTCTACCGTTATATACACAAACGCCATATTTTCATATCACTTTCTTATGGACGATCGTCTCTTTTAATACTGTGATCTATAATCAATGTCACACTCTAAATGCCAGCGGTCATTGTCAATCGATTTTAACGCTTTTGGATGCCCTGATTAGTTGTCTTGCTCTTATTTGTTTATGGTAAATGTTTAAGTTTTTATTTATATTTGTTCAGTCGCAGAGAAGCGTACTTATTGGTAAATGTGTCAGTTTTTATTTATATTTTCCAAGGGCCGATAGGCCGAATTTGTTCTGAATATAAAATAAACGTGCAATGGTTTTTGATTGAAAAAAGTGTCAAAACTAAACGATTTAAATGTCTTGATACTCGTGAAATGTTACGGTATTGACATAGTTCTAAAACGTGTAGTGAATTTTTGAGGATGAAAGTGTTAAAAAGAAAGAAATTGTCTATTTATGTAAAACAGCGCGTGGAGTGAATAACTTTTTTTGATGGCCTTGGTCATCTAGGGGAAAGCAACTATGTAGGAGTTGAAAATGCTCACCCAGACCTTTAAATATACTAGCACAAACATGTATAGTATGCTCTTAGCTTAAATACCCTTGGTAAGATAACTTAGGGGGTTGACAGTCGCAGGTGGATGCTCCCAGATGACAGCCCCGTAATGGACCTAAATTTTTCGGGCAAATTTACTACACGATTTAAATTCACGTAGAATGCACACTAAGTATTTTAATGGGAGTAATTTATTCAATAACAAAACTTATACAAACTATTATTAAAATTAAGTATAAACTAAATAAATTAAAACTAAAACTAATAAAATAAATAAATAAAACTTACCCACCTTAGGTCCCCCAGATCTGTCCCCTGCGGAAGGGTGCCCATAAGGCTGGCTACATTCCCACGCTGAATAGCTATGCCTATTCTTTGGCCTAGGAATGAGCCAGCCCTAGTGTCACCCGTGGTTTCCAATAGTCTTTTTTTAGGCCCTTAAAAAGATTGT